>NC_054479.1:40638077-43265202 GCF_017639515.1 Carcharodon carcharias | reverse complement strand
TCCCTCAGAACAGGAAGGAACATCCATTTTAATAACAGAGTTGTTAAGTAAAAAAAAATCAACACCTAAAAATGATCAGTACTCCTGAAATGGTTCAGTAACAATGGTTTGATCGTTTGGTTTTGCTGAATTCAGAAACAATGACTTGATGGTCAGAGAATAAGGGTCACTGTACCTTTAGAGAGGTAAACCTTTCTGCTATTTTGGATTTTCTACAGCTGAATTATGGATGTAAAATAATGAGAAATATTTTTCTAGCAAATAAAACAAAAAAATCCCCAGCAATGTGAATGTGCATTGAGCTTTCCAAATGACACAGGAATTCATCGGACATATTGGTAAAGTGAGAGAAAATCTGTCTGTAAGTTTGTAAGATTCTGAAGCTGTATTGCATTTGAAGTTACTAATTGGTTTATGCTAACCATGTGACACTGCAGAGCAAGCAGATTCCAACATTGGTCAGAGCACTGGTGACTGGTTTCATGGAAATTCCCTGGCAAGCCCCTTGTCCTAATATTGAATCTATAGTAGAACACAGACATCACCAAATGCTGCAGGATAAACTTTTCAGTGGTCTGCTGGAAATGCGTCGTTCGTCAGCCTTTGCAAGTTTTCTAAGTTGGCATCTGTGCTAACAGATGGCCAATGCCGTCATGTATCTGTGTATATGTGGGTGGATTTCCCTCCTTTGAAAATAAGTATTCAAGTTAGAATAATCAAAGTTTTCAGCACAGATGATGCTGCTCAGCACATTGTGTTTGTGCCAGTTCTTTTCTAGATTAATCCAAAACTAATCCTAATGCTCTGCTCTTTTCTTGTAGGCGTAGATCTTTCTCTACTTCAAATGTTTATTCAAGTTTCCCTTAAAAGGAGCAACGGCTCAGCTATTCCTTGAGGCAGAACATTCCATGCTCCACAGACCCTCTGTGCATAAAAAATTCTCTTGACATCTCTCCTCATTCCCTGACCTGTCTCATAACCCCTTTCAACCAGAGGAAATAGTTTTTTCCCCAGCTACACTATCAAAACCTTTCCTGTTTTTAAGAACTTCTCTTAAAACTCTTTGTCTTCTCTGTCCCAATGAAAGTCGTTCCAGAATCTCAAGAGTTTCTTTCTAACTGGCATCCTAATTAATCCATAGGTTATGGCTTTAATGTCCTTTCTGTAATGGGGTTTGCAACACTGTCAGTGTTAGCAGGCTACCATCACAGGCAGACAATGATATAAAAGGAACAGATGTTAGAATACTGTTTCTTCAAACTGAACCCTGTTGACAAAATATAAACTAATGTTTGTGTGATTGGATTTACGGGAATGAGTGCGAAAGGGAGACAGATATATGAGAAGATGGTGCTAGCCCTAAGCTTGGGGGAGGCCTTGGCTTCAATATGCAAGACTCTCTTGATGCTTTTATGTGGCAGGATGTCCATGAAGGTCTACCGCAGGGAATCTTTAAATTATAAGTTCTGAGCGCTATTTTCATCATTTGTTTCCTTGTATGGCGGGGCATCTTGTCATTCACACAGTGTTACGGACAAGGGGGAGAGGGGATTAATTTAAGCAGCACTAATGTTTTCCTCTCACCACCTATCTGTAAATAGAAAGGTGTTTTGATCTGTATCCCTGATTTTTGATTTGCATTGGAGTGCAACTTTGAATGGAGTGCCAGAGTTTGGTGGATTGAGAGAATCTTAAATCTCTTTCTAAAAATATAATGTTGTTTGTAATTAGCAGTTACCATTTAACTGAAGTACTGTTTTAAATTTTAAATCTCATCCATGGGCCCAAGAAGGAGATAGAAGCTATCCACTGGGGAGCAGCTGTAGATAGTTAATTAAGGAAACAAGCTTAAACTGTTTCTTTTCTGTACCTGGGCTCATCTAGTCCCTTTAGTTCCACATCATATAAATTAAGACATCTTGGCGTGACCTTGAATGAGTGCTGCAGTTTGTTGAGCAGAGGGAGCTAGGTGAGGAGGGGAAGGATGTGCTCCTTTGTTTTTTGTAACTTTTTCATCCTGTAGGAATTAGTTCTTGCTCTATTACGGGGGAAGAAGCTAGCTGTTTAGTGAGTTTCTGATAAGTGGTTAAGGTCTATTCTATTCTTAAGGTTTAAAATAGTACAGGAATTTGTGGTCAGATTAATAAAATACATAAAAGAAAATAAATAATTAAGTAGTTAATTAAAACACACAAGGATGGGAGGACACATGCTGTGTCATAGCTGCAGCATGTGGGAGCTCCTGGACACCAGTGTGATCCAGGGCAAACATGTGTGCAGTAAGTGTTTGTGACTTGAGGAGCTTTGGCTCAGAATCATTGAGCTGGAGGCCAATCTGCAGACACTGTGACACATTAGGGAGGGGGAAAGTTATCTGGACACTTTGTACCAGGAGACAGTCA
Source organism: Carcharodon carcharias (assembly GCF_017639515.1). NCBI lineage: Eukaryota > Metazoa > Chordata > Chondrichthyes > Lamniformes > Lamnidae > Carcharodon > Carcharodon carcharias. The sequence goes on along the minus strand of NC_054479.1, from coordinate 43,262,800 downwards.
CACCCTTTAGGATAGGGCCTTCTAATTTGGTTGGTAGTCAGGGACAGGGGGGTGTGACTACAGGTGAGGCAGATAAGGGGACCCAGAGGACAGGAGTGTCAGCTTCTGCAATTATCCAACAGGTTTGAGGTTCTTTCAGCTTGTTTGGATGAGAGTGGGGGCTGCAGGGTGGATGAGCTGACTGATCATGGCACTGTGGTACAGGAAGCCATTCAAGTGGGGGGAGCAAAAAGGAATGTAGTGGTAATAGGGGACAGTATAGTGAAGAGGATTGACACTGTTCTCTGTAGCAAAGAGTGAGAGTCCAGAAGGCTGTGTTGCCAACCCAGTGCCAGGGTTCGGGACATTTGCTCAGGGCTAGAGAGGAATTACAGTGGGAAGGGGAGAATCCATTTGGTGTGGTCCATGTAGGTAGCAATGACATAGGCAAGATGAAGAACCAGGTTCTGCATAGTATGAGGGGCTAGGCACCAAATTAAGAAGCAGAACCTGAGAGGTAATAATCTCTGGATTATTATCTGAGCCACATGCAAATTGGCAAAGGGGAAATAAGATTAGGGAGATGAATGCATGGCTCAGAGATTGGTGTGGGAGAAGTGGGTTCCAGATCATGGACACTGGAACCAGTATAGGGGAAAGTCGGGGCTGTATCATTGGGACAGTCTGCATCTGAACCATGCTGGGGCTGGCGTCCTCATGAGTTGCATAACTAAGAAAGTAGAGAGAGTTTAAAGCTAAATAGTGAGGGCAAGGGATCAGTGAGGGCACAGTTTTAAAGTGTTTTGCAAAAGAAGCAAACACGAGGAGAGAAAAAACTTTTTCATGCAGTGAGTAGTTAGGGTTTGGAATGCACTGCCTGAAAGTGTGGTGGAAGCAGGTTCGATTGAGGCATTCAAGAGGGCATTGGATGATTATTTAAATAGAAACAATGTGCAGGGTTGCAGGGAAAAGGTCAATAGAGATGCAGTGGCAGACATTTAAGAGGACATTTCAGAATACACAAAATAGATACATTCCAATAAAAAGAAACATTCCAAGGGGAGGACCTACTATATGTGGTTAACTAAAAAAAGTTAAAAACAGCATCAAACTTAAAGAAAAAAGCATATAATTGCACAATGGCAGGTGGCAGGTCAGAAAATTGGGCAAAATATAAAGAGGAGCAAAGAATGACAAAAAGATTAATAAGGAGGGAAAAATTAGATTGAGAGAAAGATAACTAGAAATATAAAGACAGATTGACACTAAGTTAAAATGCTCAGAGAGCCGGTGCAGACACGATGCTGAATAGCTACCTCCTGCACCGTAACAGTTCTGTGATTCTACGACTCTGTGAAATTTGGGAAGATGTAGTAAACCAAAGAGTACAGACAAACCAAGAGAGAAAGGTACTAATATGGGAAATGATAGACCGATTGTGACAGGAAGGGACAGAGAGTACAAACCTAAGAGTAACTCAGCAGATAAGGCTAAACGCTACAAAAATAATAAAAGGACAAAACTAAAGGCTCTGTATCTAAGCACACATAGCATTCAACACAAAACAGATGAACTGATAGCACAAATAGAAATAAATAAGTATGATCTGATGGCCATTACAGAGTCATGGCTACAGGATGACATGGATTGGGACCTGAATATTGAAAGGTATGTGACATTTTGGAAGTGATAGGTAGTGAAGAAAAGGTGGAGGGGTGGCTCTGTTAATTAATGATAGCATTAGCACATAGGAGAGGGAAGTTTAAGTTCAAGAAACCAGGATGCAGAAGTGATTTATGTTGAGATGAGAAATGATAAAGGTAAGAAGTCACTTGTGGGAGTGATGTACTTGCCCCCTAATTGTAACTGCACAGTAGGACAGAGTATAAAGGAAGAGATAATGGGAGCTTGTCAGAAAGGTATGGTGATAACCTAGGGGATTTTAATCTACATATAGACTGGAAAAATCAGACGGCAAAGGCGGCCTAGGTGAGGAATTCAGAGATATTATTTACTTTTTCATTCAGTTTGAGGGAGAGAAGAGTAGGTCCAAGGCTAGTACTTTAAACTTAACTGAGGGCATTTATGAAAGCATGAAAGCAGAGCTAGCTAAAGTGAACTGACAAATGAGGTTAAGGGATAGGTCAATAGAGATGCAGTGGCAGACATTTAAGTGGATATTTCAGAATACACAGAATAGATATATTCCAATGAAGAAGAAAAATTCCAAGGGGAGGACCTACTATACATGGTTAACTAAAAAAGTTAAAAACAGCATTAAGCTTAAAGAAAAAGCATATAATTGCACAAAGACAGGTGGCATGTCAGAAGATTGGACAAAATATAAAGAGCAATAAAGGATGATAAAAAGATTAATAAGGAGGGAAAAATTAGAGTGTGGGGAAAAGATAACTCGAAATATAAAGACTGATATATCAATAAATGAGGAAAGAGTTAACAAAGTGAGCGTTGGTCCGATAGGAAGTAAGCCTGGGGAGTTAATAATGGAAAATAAGAAGATGGAACATCAATTGAATAGATATTTTGCACTAGTCTTCACTATAGAGAATAGAAGTAACATCCCAGAAATAGCTGTATGTGAGGAATTGGAAGGGAGGGAGAAACTCAGGAAAATTACAATCACCAGAGAAGTGGTGCTTAGCAAATTGTTAGAGCTGAGAGCTGACATGTCCCCAGGTCCTGATGGACTTAACCTTAGGGTCTTAAAAGAAGTGCCTGGTGAAATAGTTGATCAATTGGTTTTAATTTTCCAAAATTCCCTAGATTTGGGGAAGGTTCCGTTAGATTGGAAAATAGCAAATGTAACTCCTTTATTTAAAAAGGGAGGAAGATAAAAAGGGAGGAAACTATAGGTCACTTAGCTTAATGTATGTTAAAAAGGAAAATGTTAGAAGCTATTATTAAAGGTGCTATAGCAGGGCACTTAGAAAAATTCAAGGTAATTAGGCAAAAGTCAAGATGGCTTTGAGAAAGGGAAATCATGTTTAACCAATTTATTGGAGTTCTTTGAAGGAGATAGATGTGCTGTGGATAAAGGGAAATTGGTGGATGTACTGAACTTAGATTTCCAGAAAGCATTTGCAGAAAATAAAAGCTCATGGTTTAGGGGATAACATGTTGGCATGGATAGAAGATTGGCCACTAACAAGAAACAGAGTAGACATAAATAAGTATTTTTCTGGCTGGCAGGATGTAACATGTGGTTTTCCACAGGGATCAGTGCTATACCTCAACTTTTTACAATTAATATAAATGACTTGGATGAAGGGCTGAAGGTATGGGTGTTATATTTGCTGATGACACAAAGATAGGTAGGAAAGTAAGCTGTGTAGAGGACATAAAGAGGCTACAAAGGGGCATAGATAGGTTAAGTGATTGAGCAAAGATCTGGCAAATGGTCTATAATGTGGAAGAGTGTGAAATTGTCCATTTTAGCAGGAAGAATAAAAAAGGGGCATATTATTTAAATGGTGAAAGATTGCAGAGCTCTGAGATTGGGAGTGATCTGGGTGTCCTAGTGCATGAATTGTAAATAAGTTAGTATGCAGGTACAGCAAATAATTAGGAAAGCTAATAGAATGTTATTGTTTATTGCAAGGGGAATTGAATATAAAAATAGAGAGGTTATGCTTCAGTGTATAGGACACTGGTGAGACCACATCTGGAGTACTGAGTAGAGTATTGGTCTCCTAATTTAAGGATGGATGTTAATGCATTGGAGGCAGTTCAGAGAATGTTTACCAGACTAATACCAAGAATGGGCAGGTTGTCTAATGAGGAAAGTTTGGACAGAGTAGGCTTGTATCTACTGGAATTTAGAAGAGTAAGATGTGACTTGATTGAAACATATAAGATCCTGAGGGGTCCTGAGAGGGTGGATGTCGAGAAGATGTTTTCTCTTATGGGAGAATGTAGACCTGGGCAGTCACTGTTTAAAATAAGGGGTCACCTATTTAAGACAGAGATGAGGATAATTTTTTACTCTCAGAGGGTAGTGAGTCTTTGGAACTCGCTTCCTCAAAAGGTGGTGAAGGCAGAGTCTTTGAATATTTTTAAGGCAGCAATAGATAAATTCTTGATAAAAAAAAAGGGGGTGAGAGATTATCGGGGGTAGGCAGGAGGTTACAATCAGATCAGCCATGATCTTATTGAATGGCAGTGCAGGCTCAAGGGGCCAAGTGGCCTACTCCTGCTCCTAATTCATATCTTCATATATATGTGTATTCCCAACCCCATGTTTTTTGTGTGACCCAATTTTCTAGTAAGAACCCCACAGCAAACTCGAGATAGGATGAACTCAAAGAGTTAGTTTACTTGCATAAACTCAAAATGCGGGAGGAGGATCACAAAGCTGCCTCCACACTCAGACAGCAAAGAGAGGAATAGAGAACAAAAACAGAATTACCTGGAAAAACTCAGCAGGTCTGGCAGCATCGGCGGAGAAGAAAAGAGTTGACGTTTCGAGTCCTCATGACCCTTCGACAGAACTTGAGTTCGAGTCCAGGAAAGAGCTGAAATATAAGCTGGTTTAAGGTGTGTGTGTGGGGGGCGGAGAGATAGAGAGACAGAGAGGTGGAGGGGGTTGGTGTGGTTGTAGCGACAAACAAGCAGTGATAGAAGCAGATCATCAAAAGATGTCAACAACAATAGTACAATAGAACACATAGGTGTTAAAATTAAAGTTGGTGATATTATCTAAACGAATGTGCTAATTAAGAATGGATGGTAGGGCACTCAAGGTATAGTTCTAGTGGGGTTTTTTTATATAATGGAAATAGGTGGGAAAAGGAAAATCTTTATAATTTATTGGAAAAAAAAAGGGAAGAGGGAAACAGAAAGGGGGTGGGGATGGGGGAGGGCGCTTACGACCTAAAGTTGTTGAATTCAATATTCAGTCCGGAAGGCTGTAAAGTCCCTAGTCGGAAGATGAGGTGTTGTTCCTCCAGCTTGCGTTGGGCTTCACTGGAACAATGCAGCAAGCCAAGGACAGACATGTGGGCAAGAGAGCAGGGTGGAGTGTTAAAATGGTAAGCGACAGGGAGGTTTGGGTCATTCTTGCGGACAGACCGCAGGTGTTCTGCAAAGCGGTCGCCCAGTTTACGTTTGGTCTCTCCAATGTAGAGGAGACCACATTGGGAGCAACGAATGCAGTAGACTAAGTTGGGGGAAATGCAAGTGAAATGCTGCTTCACTTGAAAGGAGTGTTTGGGTCCTTGGACGGTGAGGAGAGAGGAAGTGAAGGGGCAGGTGTTGCATCTTTTGCGTGGGCATGGGGTGGTGCCATAGGAAGGGGTTGAGGAGTAGGGGGTGATGGAGGATTGGACCAGGGTGTCCCGGAGGGAGCGATCCCTACGGAATGCCGATAAGGGGGGTGAAGGGAAGATGTGTTTGGTGGTGGCATCATGCTGGAGTTGGCGGAAATGGCGGAGGATGATCCTTTGAATGCGGAGGCTGGTGGGGTGCTAAGTGAGGACAAGGGGGACCCTATCATGTTTCTGGGAGGGAGGAGAAGGCGTGAGGGCGGATGCGTGGGAGATGGGCCGGACACGGTTGAGGGCCCTGTCAACGACCGTGGGTGGAAAACCTCGGTTAAGGAAGAAGGAGGACATGTCAGAGGAACTGTTTTTGAATGTAGCATCATCGGAACAGATGCGACAGAGGCGAAGGAACTGAGAGAATGGGATGGAGTCCTTACAGGAAGCGGGGTGTGAGGAGCTGTAGTCGAGATAGCTGTGGGAGTCGGTGGGTTTGTAATGGATATTGGTGGACAGTCTATCACCAGAGGTTGAGACAGAGAGGTCAAGGAAGGGAAGGGAAGTGTCAGAGATGGACCACGTGAAAATGATGGAGGGGTGGAGATTGGAAGCAAAATTAATAAATTTTTCCAAGTCCTGACGAGAGCATGAAGCGGCACCAAAGTAATCATCGATGTACCGGAGAAAGAGTTGTGTTTAATTGACTGCCACTGCTCTTCAAGAAATGCCTACCTCCTTGAAGAAGTTCTGTTCCTCTCTGAGACAAGATTTCCGTATCTCTCTGTTGTCTTGCTCACCTTCCTTGCTTTCCATTTCCCTCCTAGTGTTTGACAAGGTGTTTACTAAAACGCACTTTCACAGCCATATCTCCTTTCTCAGTGACTGTCTCCGTCTCCGACTTACCCCACGTGGATTTCAACTGAAATTCCACCCCTCATGTTTCGAACCCACCCAGGATTACAGGTATCTCCGGGACATAAAACGTTTCTCGGACTGCTGTTCCCGTCACATTCTGAAATCCACACTCAGTGCCATGCGCCGCCATATGAACGCACTCGACCTCTCCCTCCAGCAGCACTGCCGTACCCTTTTTCAAAGCTGCGCGTGCCCCCAGTTTCATTTTATCCTTCGGCTCATCCGACGCCTCAACAAGAAACTTTTTCTCTTTCTCTCAAGTGCTAAGGAACGCAAGCTGCAACAACTCATCGACACCAACACCCATCTAGGACCCTCCACCCCTGCCTGTTCCTCCGTCCCCACCCTTTCTTCCAATCCCAACCCCAGCCGTGTATTCACTATACCCCCTGACCTTCCCCTCTCCGATGCTGAACGTTCAGTGCTCAGCAAAGGACTTAGTTTCATACCCTTACGCCCTCACCTCAATGAATTTCGGGCTCGGCATGATGCTGAACTCTTCTTCCGCCGTCTTCGTCTCCGGGCTCACTTCTTTGGGCAGGAGTCCTCTCCCAGTTCAACGGATCCTTTTACCCATCTCCAATATTCTCCCTCCACCTGGACCCCTCCCTCTGGAGTCTTACCTTCTCTTGATCTTTTCATTGAGAACTGTCGGCGCGACATTAGTCGTCTCAATTTCTCTGCTCCTCTCACCCATTCTAACCTGTCTCTCTCTGAACTTACTGCACTCCATTCTCTCAGGTCCAACCCTGACATTGTCATCAAACCCGCTGACAAGGGTGGTGCTGTTGTTGTCTGGCGCACTGACCTCTACCTCGTGGAGGCTGAGCGTCAACTCGCAGACACTTCCTCCTACCTCTCCCTGGACCATGACCCCACCACTGAACATCAAGCCATTGTTTCCAGGACTGTCACTGACCTCATCTCCTCTGGGGATCTCCCTCCCACAGCTTCCAACCTGATAGTCTCCCAACCTCGGACGGCCCGCTTCTATCTCCTACCCAAAATCCACAAACAGAACTGCCCCGGTAGACCGATCGTCTCAGCTTGTTCCTGCCCCACAGAACTCATTTCTCATTATCTTGACTCCCTTCTCTCTCCCCTTGTCCAGTCCCTTCCCACCTACATCCGTGATTCCTCTGACACCTTACGTCACATCAACAATTTCCAGTTCCCTGGCCCCAACCGCTTCCTCTTCACCATAGACGTCCAATCCCTCTACACCTCCATCCCCCACCAGGATGGTCTGAGGGCCCTTAGCTTCTTCCTCGAACAGAGGCCCGAACAATCCCCATCCACCACTACTCTCCTCCGTCTGGCTGAACTTGTTCTCACACTGAACAATTTCTCCTTCAACTCCTCTCACTTCCTCCAAATAAAAGGTGTGGCTATGGGTACCCACATGGGCCCCAGCTATGCCTGTCTCTTTATGGGGTATGTGGAACATTCCTTGTTGCAGTCCTACTCCGGCCCCCTTCCACAACTCTTTCTCCGGTACATCGATGATTACTTCGGTGCCACTTCATGCTCTCGTCAGGACTTGGAAAATTTATTAATTTTGCTTCCAATCTCCACCCCTCCATCATTTTCACGTGGTCCATCTCTGACACTTCCCTTCCCTTCCTTGACCTCTCTGTCTCAATCTCTGGTGATAGACTGTCCACCAATATCCATTACAAACCCACCGACTCCCACAGCTATCTCGACTACAGCTCCTCACACCCCGCTTCCTGTAAGGACTCCATCCCATTCTCTCAGTTCCTTCGCCTCCGTCGCATCTGTTCCGATGATGCTACATTCAAAAACAGTTCCTCTGACATGTCCTCCTTCTTCCTTAACCGAGGTTTTCCACCCACGGTCGTTGACAGGGCCCTCAACTGTGTCCGGCCCATCTCCCACGCATCCGCCCTCACGCCTTCTCCTCCCTCCCAGAAACATGATAGGGTCCCCCTTGTTCTCACTTATCACCCCACCAGCCTCCGCATTCAAAGGATCATCCTCCGCCATTTCCGCCAACTCCAGCATGATGCCACCACCAAACACATCTTCCCTTCACCCCCCTTATCGGCATTCCGTAGGGATCGCTCCCTCCGGGACACCCTGGTCCAATCCTCCATCACCCCCTACTCCTCAACCCCCTCCTATGGCACCACCCCATGCCCACGCAAAAGATGCAACACCTGCCCCTTCACTTCCTCTCTCCTCACCGTCCAAGGACCCAAACACTCCTTTCAAGTGAAGCAGCATTTCACTTGCATTTCCCCCAACTTAGTCTACTGCATTCGTTGCTCCCAATGTGGTCTCCTCTACATTGGAGAGACCAAACGTAAACTGGGCGACCGCTTTGCAGAACACCTGCGGTCTGTCCGCAAGAATGACCCAAACCTCCCTGTCGCTTGCCATTTCAACACTCCACCCTGCTCTCTTGCCCACATGTCTGTCCTTGGCTTGCTGCATTGTTCCAGTGAAGCCCAACGCAAACTGGAGGAACAACACCTCATCTTCCGACTAGGGACTTTACAGCCTTCCGGACTGAATATTGAATTCAACAACTTTAGGTCATAAGCTCCCTCCCCCATCCCGACCCCCTTTCTGTTTCCCCCTTCCCTTTTTTTTCCAATAAATTATAAAGATTTTCCTTTTCCCACCTATTTCCATTATATAAAAAAAAACCCCACTAGAGCTATACCTTGAGTGCCCTACCATCCATTCTTAATTAGCACATTCGTTTAGATAATATCACCAACTTTAATTTTAACACCTATGTGTTCTATTGTACTATTGTCGTTGACATCTTTTGATGATCTGCTTCTATCACTGCTTGTTTGTCCCTACAACCATACCCCCCCCCACCTCTTTGTCTCTCTATCTCTCCCCCCCCCACACACACACCTTAAAACAGCTTATATTTCAACTCTTTCTTGGACTCGAACGCAAGTTCTGTCGAAGGGTCATGAGGACTCGAAACGTCAACTCTTTTCTTCTCCGCCGATGCTGCCAGACCTGCTGAGTTTTTCCAGGTAATTCTGTTTTTGTTTTGGATTTCCAGCATCCGCAGTTTTTTTGTTTTTATACAGAGGAATAGAGAAAATGTTTTACAGTTCAGAGACCATAGAGAAAATAAATATTGGTTCACATGAGTTCCAGAGTCCAGAATCAAAGTCCAATGAGATATTCCTTCATGGAGGTTGTTAGGTTGAAAACCGATGCTGGATAATTCACTTTTCCGGTGGTGCTGATATCACACAATGAGATAGGCATGCAGAGATGAATCAGTCTTGTAGGCAATGGTACAGACTTCCAGTAGAAGCAGTGTAGATGGGGCCAGGTGTTCAACCTGGGCCAGAGAACCTTCAATATGGCCTGCCGGTTACATATTAAACAGCAAATTGAGTTATGCTGATCAGCAAGGCAACATTACTTGTACCACAAGCCAGAGGCCCATGTCACATGACTCCCACCTCTCCACCATCTTTGACAAAGGATGTGTATCCATTGTCTGGATTCCAAAGAGTCTTAGCCATTGAGAATTGAAAGGAAGGATGTGGGGCCTTTGTCTTATCAAACAATCCATCTCCTTCTGGCCAGCCTGAGTTAATAAATGCAGATGGCCTTTGTATAATTATCTTTGAAGTTGGGCTGTCCTGTCCCCAGGTGATTATTAGTAGCTCCTCAGAGATAACGAGGTGTGAGATTTCTGAAAATGCAAAGTGGCTTCTTTTGTTCTGAGGTCACAGACAGACACCATTTCAGCCATTTTTAGGATCTTTGTTCAGTTTTTAAAATTTTAGAAATAGCCATGAAGAAATCTATATATATTTTATAAAAATATAGTGTGAGGTTTTAATCCCTCACACACACACACAGAGCAGTTTTGATCTACAAGTTGATGCACATAGATCATGTCATGCGTGCCCTGTTTCCACAAATATGATTGCTTGCCCTTGGGTTTTTGATTGCCAGGTGCTGAACATTCAGCCCATCTTGTGTGTCAGTACAAGTATCATACAACCAGGTTGTGCTTTTATAATTTTATCTCTGAAGCTCTTTGAAAATTTGAATGTGCCAAGGCTTTCAATTGTGTGCTATAGTTTGAAATGGCTCATGCTGAATTGTGTGTTAGCATGGTAAGCAGCTATATTTTTACGTGAGGGCTTGTCATAGTTAGGCAATAAATGTGGAATAAGTTGAAAGGTAACACTTTAAGGTAGGCTTATTTTAGGTATCTAACTTGTAAGTGACACTTGAACTGGGTAGTTTCACCTTGGCAGCTTCCTTAAGGTGCAGGCCATTTAGGACTGAGATGAGGAGGAATTTCTTCACTGAGGGTGGTGAATATTTGGTATTCTCTATCCCAGAGGGCTGTGGAAGCTCAATCATTGAGCATGTTCAGACAGAAATCGATGGATTTCAGGATACGAGTGACACCAAGGGATATAGGACTATCGTGGGAAAGTAGTATTGAGATAGGTGATCAGCCATGATCCAACTGAATGGTGGAGCAGGCTTGACAAACTGAGTGGCCCACTCCTGCTCCTATGTTCCTTAAGATGTACCATCTTCTTCTCCATCTCCTCCCAGGTCATATGGGTGGTGTACATAGAGTTTACCCTGGCCAACTGTCCTCTGGAGAATGTACTCTGTCATGTCAAACAAGGCAACCCTCCTCGCGCACACCTCAGATCACCACACCCCCACTTCTTCTTCCATCAAAGAAAGAACACTGACTCTTTGCCACGTCTTCACTTGTCCATTGGCTGCATGCCCTGTTTCCACAAATAGGCTTGCCTGTCCTTGGGTTTTTGATTGCCAATTCTTTGCTTCCATGTAGCTTTTGGAATTAAATACTCTAAATATTTACTGCCTTTGAATGGCTGAAACAATTTTTGATCACGTATGTAGTTACATCATTTTAATTCCGCAGAGACTTCTTTAAGGGTGGGCATTTACTTTACTGCCCTCTTCCTTTAGTAGGTGCAAAAAGGCAGGGAGCTCTATCTAAGATGTAAATTGTCTGCCTTCAGAATTGAACTGATGGTTAGCTTTGAACTAGAGAATGGTGTGCTTACAGCGACTTGCTTTCACCACTTTAGTACCTTGCAATAAAAATGCAGCAAAATTAAAAGCCACTGTTTTTTGACATTTGTATGAAATGAATGCTATCTGCATCAAAACATGATTTTTCTTTTTTTTTTAAGAAGATTTGTGTCAATGTTGTGTTTATGCAAGTAAAGAACAAGGACAACAATGAATGCCATGCCATGTGGTCTGGATTTATCCTCATTTAATGTGTGCCCATTGTTCACCATTGAGCTATTGTAAACTGTGCCTGTGCAGCATATTGGAAACATCATATGAAAGAAAGACAGAGAGAAATAAGTTCATTACTGTAGGAAACACAGCAGTCAAATTGCATATACAAGTTTCCACAAGCAGCAATGTGATAGCGACCTGATAAATGTGATGTTGCTTGAGGGATAAATATTGGCCAGGGTATCAGCATTCCTCCCTGACTCATCTTCAAAATAGTGCTATGGGATCTTTGACACTGAGAACACAGCCATTTAATATCTCATCCAATAGGTGGTATCTCCAGTAGCACCACCCTCTTTCAGTCCTTCACTGAAGTGTCAACCTGGATTTTGTGCTCAAGTACCTGGAGTGGGACTTGAACCCATAACCTTCTGATTCAGAGGGGGAGTGCTTCAACTGACACACTGGACATTTAATATTTACAAGATCAACAATGAATGTTCACCAAGATGGTCACCCAGGAATCCAATAAGGAATTCAGAAGAAAACCCTCTTGCCAAAGAGTGCTGAGAATGTAGAACTTGGTACCACAGGGCGTTGTTGAAAGTGAGTAGTATAGATGAATTTAAGTGGAAGTTGGACAAGTATTTTAATGAGAAGGGAATAGAGGGTTATGATGATAGATTTAGATGAGGAAAATTGGGAAGAGGCTCAAGCATAGTAATCACTGGCAAGGACTGGTTGGGCCGAATGGCCTATTTCTGTGCTATATATCCTATGTAATCCTATGAACTGTTGGTACTCAAAATGCAATCATTCTTTCTGAGCTTGAAAAGGAAATTTGTTGTAAAATGTTTTAATCGGGGGGAGTTTAATTCTTATCGTTTACCGTATCATCACAGTTGTGAATAGTGTCAAAGTATAAAGAGGTTAGAAGGGGGATATGAAAAGGAAGTTTCGGCAGAAAATATCTTTACTATTATTATTAGTAATCATGTACAGTTGGCTTCACAGGGATGATAGAGATGGGTCTCATCTGAAAAGCCCTGGGTGGACACTTTGGGTCTGTAAAGAAAGGTCCTGGACATAGATAGGGAGGTGCATAATGCTTGAGCTGGGACTATCCTTGCCATTTTTGTTCCCTTTGTTTCCTCCCTAATCTTGGAGAACCATTTGAACTTCTATGGGGACTCTTACTATGTATGCTTTGTTTCCTGCAAATACAATGGCAGCACAGCTATTGTGGAAAACGTCATGGTAAATAAAAACCATTCAGTGCAAGATATCAGGGCCCCAAAATTGCTTGGTAATGGAAACCCACCAATGTTGCTCCAATTATGTCCCACCACAGGATAGGGCGTCAGGAGGAGTCAGCTCCTACATATGATGCACTAAGGGGGAATCCCCTTCAGTCCCCATAAAAATAAAAATTAATGATAAAAAAAACTATTTTCTGAGCAATTCCTTTATGGACCAATAGTTAAGCCACTCAGCGCTTAATAAATAGCTGGAGTGTGAGCAGCAGGTGGCCCATTCACTTGTACCTTAAAATTGCAAACAGAATTGTCGGGACCGAATTTACATATTACAAGTTGCCTTCAACTATCCAGCCATCCATCTCAGGATCTTACTCAAGATGGTGATGCCAGCATTAACCGGCTGATAACTGATCTAAACATATTGCAGAATGTTATCACTCCACTAATACCACCTAAAATCAACATTCTCAACTTGCAACAGCACCAGCAAGTAAACTTACAGAAAGGCTAAACCCATTATCGCTAAAGTTTAAAATGCTAATTGAGCGTTCCCTTTAGTATAATAAGAGATGATCTTACAATGGTAAGAAATATAAAGAGTATACATGTTTGAAATGAAAAGTATTGTCACAGCTTAATATTAGTCTATGACCTATTTTTGTTTTCATTTCAAGGAGGTAGTGAATAAAATATCTGTAGGCAATAAGTTATCTATTATTAATGTACATGGGTATATCATTTGATCACTTGATTATCTTTGGTGGAATAAACATGCTTAATAATTTAAATCAAAAACAAACTCTGATGCTGTGAAGCTCTAACATTCACTGGAGAGAGAGATCCTGTGGAGATGTAGTGTGACTCCACTAGCGAAAATTAATGAAGTTGCTTTGTAATCCTGGATGTATTCCCAAATGCCTAGATAATAAAGCCAGTAAAGATATTTCAATGTTATAAGGAGCTGAAGCTCAGCTCTGGGTGATGAGCTAATAGCTGAAAAATATATAGATAGAAGGGCAGAAAATAATCACAAGTTGTAACTTTTTTCACTTAAATAAATTGACAGGTGCAAACCTCAAACTGAAAAAGAACAGCAACCTGGTGTATAATCATTGTACAATTAATTGAGAAACACTTATGCAGAGGGAAGGTTAGAAATCTGGGGAGAAATTGAAGCACACATTTGGGTGAAGAGTCTTTGAAGGGTCATTTTCACGTTGGGCATAGATGCAAAACTGGGGGTTGCGTTGCACATTGGTGGTCTGATGTATATGCCACCTTATTTCCTTTGCAGAAAAGTCAATGGGGAGGAAATTTAGTTGGGCTGTATAACAGGAAGCAGATCCACAACCACCAGTTTTCCACCAGCGTGGAGTTTGCATTCAGTAAGTTGGGACTTAATGCAGAGAAAAAGTACTGTACAAAAATGTGATAAATTGTTTAGTCAAATAACCAGATACACATTACAGGTAAATAAGTGCTTGATACTGCCAGAATATATACATTGTAGTTTTCTTCATTATATTTCTAAAGTACTTAAATGGCTGTAAAATGTTTTAGGACATTCTGTGGCCCTGAAAGGGATTATATAATTGTAAGTCTTTATTCCTATCTCCCCCCTCCTTCTCTTTCCTCTCTCTTTCTCTTTCACCCACTCTTTCTTTCTCTTTCTCTCTTCATTCTTATCTCTCTTTCTTTCTCTTTGCCACTCCTTTCCTTCTCTCCTGCTTTCGCTCTCTCTTGTTCTCTTTCTGTCTTGCTTTCTCTCTAACTTTCTCTCTTTCCCTCTCTTTCTTTTCTCCTTTCTCACTTTCCTTCCATCTTTCTCTAGCTCCCTCCCTGTTTTTTTTTCTTTTCCTCTCTCTTTTATTCTTTTCCCCCCAGCTTTTAATTCCCTTTTATAAAAACAAAAATGCAGAAATTCTGTGATTTTATGTTAGCAATTATTGGGCTACTTCTGCTTCTGTTGTGTCAGCATCACAGATTAATAATATCTATATTCTGCCAACATTTGTATTGTTCGCCTGCCAGGCATGACCCGTTTAAATGGTAGCCCTGAAAATGAAAACTTTTAAATGGAAATAATCTAAAATTGTTCTTGAAGATTTCAAGTGACGGGGCTGTGACTATTCCCGTCAGTTTTTACTGATTCATTAGCAACCCTTCCTGTTTTAACAAGTTTGCACATCAAACAATGATGTGATCGTGGTCTATGATGTGAGAGTTTTGGTCTGTAAACCTTTGCCGCCCTATTAGCTGGAAACCACTTTTAGCTTCCTTTTAGCCTATGGTCAATTATAAAATATTTGGTTCCGTTTCTAAAATGGTGGAGGGAGAATCGAGATTAATAAACATCAGTAAAGCATTTTAAAGTTAAAAGGAATTAGGAACTTGGAATGGTGGATCTGGAGTTGGGCCACTTTTGTGCTCTCTGTGAATGTGTGCAGTAGCTTCCGTGGATCTGTTTAAATTGGCTTTACACCCAATAGTTCAAAAATGGCACTCTAAAATAGTAAAACTTTAGTTAATTTACACACTTTTAATTGTAGCTATTAATCACAATAATGGATATTTTTACCTTCAAACATTTTCAGCATTTCTAATAGCATTCTCACAATTTGACAAATATATTTTTCATTGTTATTTTCTTCCTCTTCCAAATGGTGGACAGTCTTAGATGTGGTTTCTCATGATTCTTGTGTTCTATTTTTTTGTTGTGATGAGCCAAAAGGAGGTTTAGTTTGGGTGGATTAAATTAATCAAATTTATTATGTTTTTCAGCAAGGTGGAATGATTTTATGTCTTAGAGCGTTGCCAATTATTGCTGCAATTCACCCAATTGAAGTAAGGAAATCGGAGTGGCAGTTTCTAAAACTGAAATTCATAATTAAACATTTGATCACTGCAGCTGCCAGGCTACACCAACATTTTCAAATGTTACGAACTGAAGTAAAATGAGCCTGACTGTATGGGCAAAGGGTATTGTCTCCTTAGTAACTTGCAAAGCTCCTTAGTTCATAGAACACCCACACAGAAATCTCCACTGCTGTGATCCAAAGCTGTGATATCAGACACCGTTGAGAGTTTGTGATACAGGGGGACTCATATCTGCATGAACTTTATACATTTTCATAGATTCATTTTTAAGACAAAGGCAAAAAGTTAGTAGTGATCAGAAAATCAGTGATAGGACAGCACTCTTTCCCCATTCATAAACAGGCTAAAAATATCTTGCAAACTACTTTGCTTTGCAGTCCTGTTCTTTGAGTCAGCTCAATCACATTGCACTGCTAAACAACGTGCAACCCGGCCAAGTATTAGACTGAACAACACACAATGTGAACAGACTGACAAGATCCCATTTGATATAGCTGTTAATCAAAAAGAGTGTTATGCATTCTGGAAGACAGCATTATTAAGTAAGTCATATGCCAAAGAAAATGTACACCAGTATCTTTAAGTGGAAGCAATTTGATGCAAATAGTCTGAGCTTTCTTAGCCAAGAGATTTTTTTTCCACCTCATGTTTTTTTATAACTGTTTTTCATTTTGTTTGACATTGTCCCATTCTTCAGCTCTTTTGTGCCATGTATCTGTTGAGAGGGAAAGTAGATATCCAGGGTCCTAAACCTCTGACAGTGCCACTCTCAGTTCCCCAAGGTGGGTGTCAATTGATTAATTTTCTAACTCCACATGCAGCTGAGTTTGGGAACTGATTATGCGGGGAATTGTTGATATGCACTTGTTTTAGTATTCGAAATTCTCTTCCACACAGAGCTGGGTCAGTGCACACATTCAAGGCTGAGTTAGGCCGATTTTTGATCAAGAAGGGAATCTAGGCTTATGGAGTACAGGCAGGAAAGTGGGGCTAAGGCCACAATCAGATCAGCAATGATATTATTGAATGGTGGAGCAAGCTCAAGAAGCCAAATGGTCTACTTCTACCCCCATTTCTTATGTTGTTATGCTTCATATGACTCTAAATTTTAAGTGCCATCAAGCTGTCAAAAATTTGAACTAAGTTCAACTATGCTGGATCACTGAACTGTCAAGAGATCACTTTTAATATAAAAGGCACCAATAACAGACATTTGTGGCACCTTATAACAATGAATGCACCTCTAGAGAAAAGTGACAGGAAGAGATTTTCATGACTCTACTTCTGACATTGCAAGTTGCACCATGTGACCAAATAACACCCTAGAGCTCCCCTCACATTTCCTTTTGGTATCATATTTCTTCCGATCTCATTAAAAAGGAAGTTACATTTTGGAGTGTTACTTCATATCTCCTCCAACTCAAACTCCTACACTTTGCCCTCTTAATACAAGTAGTAAAGAATCATTCTTAGACCAGTAGCTATGGTTTGGGTCCCAGGCAGACAAAATGATTCTTGCATTCCTCCTCTTGCCTGATTTGTTCATTCGTTGTCACCATAGCTTTAGTGGGGCCATGGCATTATCTTGCTTCTTCTCTGGCTTTCTTCAAGGCTCTCTCAGTCCACTGTTACAGCCAGAAGAGAGATGATAAGCGATGGCTCCCCTTTTATATCTCCACTGACCAAAGACAGCATATTTATTAAAAAGGTGTTTTCACCCCTGAGGACTTTAATTGCTAGAAACAGGCAAGTGACAGTTTATTGTAAGTTTGAAAAGAAAGATAAATGTTAATTGTTGAACACTTGAATTTACACAACTACATCCATGCTCCCACTCACAGATACATACACATTCAGGAAAAGAATGCGATTATAAAAGTGGCAAGCGTTGATGTTTTATTGTTTCAGGAGTGTTTTGCTACACTTGCTTTTCTCCAAGGTGAAGACTTGAAATGATGCAGAACTGTAATCTTTTTTGTCCACTGAAGAAAAACTCTGGTAGTATGGGACAGATTCGCTGTTCTATGTTTGCTGTGGCAGATTTCTCTTCTTGTACTTCAGTCAAGGTGCAACAGCAGACTCCTGATACGGTTCCTCAGTTAGAGAGTTCAAAGCCAACTCGAGTCTCTGTCTACATGTGGCTTAAGAGCAGGTGTTCTTAAGCAGTGCTCTTTACCTTTGTTAGCATTGATGTTTCTGCCTGTCTGACCAGAATATGCCTTGTCGGACACCTTGTCTCTGTCAGGTGACCACAGCATCTCTGCCCATCGTCCTCATAAACAGTTTCTGATGGTTGGGCCATTATCAGACAAAGGAGTCCAGATTTCACTCATTCATATACTATTTTTATAATATAGAGCTTCTCATACACATTGTTTCTGGATTTCAAGTTTAAAGCCATAGTGGCTATAACAATATTGTGAACCCAGTCTTTATAATTAGTTGGAGAGATGCAGCCATTATCACAGGAAGGGTTGCTTGTATTTTAATGACTTCACCATGACTTGTCTAGACATGAAAATTAGCTCAATGTTCTTACACTTCCATGGGAGGATTTTTCCCTCATCAGGCGGGCTCAGCGAGGGCAGGCCGGAGCAGAGCGGTCGGGAAGCTTACCACTGCCCGCGATTGGGGTCGGACCACAGTTTTATGCTGGCGGGCCAATTAAGACCCACCCAGCATGAGTCATGCATAGCAACACTGCCTGTGTGGTGGGGTGAGGAGGGGGAGCATGAACTTTGTGTAAGTGCACGCTGGAAAAGCTCTCTGAGGCACAGAGCTGCCTCAGGGAGGTGAACAGTTTAAAACATCAAAAATAAAGATTTAAAAAATGTTATAAAACATGTCCCCTCATGTCACTCAGTCACATGAGCAAGGACATGTTATAAGTTAAAATTAAAAATTATTATTTTTTTATTTGCTGTTGGAAACCTCATCCTGCCCGTGGATGAGGTTTCTGAAAAAATGCAAAGGCCACTTGGCCTCTTTGCCTGCCTATCAACTGTAAAGTTGGACAAGCGGTGAAAAATTTCTTTCAATTACCTTTTTAATGGCCTTAATAGGCCTTTTAATTGACCAAAATATCATGCGAGTGTGTGATAATGACGGGATGCTTGCCCAACATCATCGCGGGTCATTTTACGCTCGGTCGGGGCAGTTGCACACCCGCCTGACGAGCTAAAAATTCTATCCCATGTTCTGGCAAAAAAACAGATCACATGACCCTCTCAACTCCATTTTGTGTTACAGCGAAGAGTCCATTTCAGGTTTATACTTCATAAGTTCATATTTATAGTTTATCAGTTTGCATTATGTAAGCGTGACATCACATCTCAAAGTTATTCACCCATCCAATTTTTCTTTTTTCTTCTCCTTCAGTTGTTGCCAGGACACAGTTGCTGGGTATTTGTTTCTAATGTCCGTACTTGGCCATCTTACTCTTTTTAACTGTACCTAGCAACTCTTTTGATTACTGTTGATTACTCTTGATCTACCCCACTCATTTTTTGTTTTGTTCATCCAGCTTGCTGGATGGGGATAAAGATAAATGAGTGGGTCAGGTCCCAAAAGTTAGACATTTAAATATTTGAAGGTTGTGAAGTCTTTCAAGGGTGCAACAGGGATTTACAGCCCACGCTGTGCTAAAGCAAAGTGCTGTGCGATTGCTGCCTCCAAGAAGTCTCACTTTTCTTTGCTCAGGAATCAAGTTGATCTCTGATTTACACTGCAAAATAGCAATCACTAAACTAGCAGTGTTAAACACACCCTTAGAAATAACATAGAACAATTGAACCAGGATTCCTAATTGAAGCTTTACTTCACAGTATTCCAGGTATGGTGCCAAAATCTCCAAAATACACAAGTTTCTAAGTTTGGCTAATCAGTAATTATAATCAGGACTTTCTTATTTACAGTACTTCAAAAGCCTATTTGTATTGATACAGCTTTTTCCACTTGAACAAATGCCTAAAGTTATAATTTGCAGCCTTTATATGTAGAAAGTGAGTTAAAAATTCCATCGACTTGCACAAGCCTTCGTGAGTACAGGCAGAGATGTTGAGACATAGCTTATGATCACAAGGCACTGCTGCTAAACAAGCTTCCAAAACAAAACTGGTCATGTGGCTTCATTGCCATATCCAAGAAACTTGCATTGATATAGCCCTTTTCATAACCTCAGAACATTGCACAGCACTTTACAGCCAATTAAGTATTAATTGAAGTGTAGTCAATGTTCTAATGTAGGAAATCTGGTAGCCAGCAAGGTCCAGAAATAAGATAATGATCAGCTAATCTGGTTTATCGATGCTGTTTTTGTAATACTGTAAATGACTAATATGGCATATAATCGAATATATAATCCAGATTTGTGATGATGCCCCTTTAAGTGATAAATTAGGAGAGATGATTTATTGGCAAATAACAGGACAGCTATTTTCTATAAGTTGTACTTAGAGAAAATGATGGTGATTCTGCTGATTGTCACCTCTGTTGCTGACACTTTGTCTTATTTTTTTCTAAACTCTCAATTGTTCTTAATTGATTTTCCCTCAGAAAATTCTTGCTCGTTGCTGTCCTATTGATCAAGTCGATTGGTAGATTTTCAACTGTTCAGTGCAACATAAGTAGTACTCCCATTTCTAGGGTCAATGTTCATAGCTGGATGCAAATTGAATCTGCAATGATGATGTAAGTGTGCTAAAAGTTATCTAATTCACTCTGGTTTTTCTGTGGTTTCTGTAGAAACAAATATGTGACCTTTAGATTAAAGGGAACCTTCCAAGTTTATTTAGTTGTTTCTGAGCAAACACCTAGCACCCATGATCAGGACACAGCAGAATATGTTCTTTATTCTATGCAGATGCTTGCCATAGTCTGCATAGTTACAGAACCGGGATGCCTTCCTTTTCTGATAACAGCACTGTGGGTGCACCTATGCCACATGGACTGCAGTTCTTCAAGAAGGCAGCTCACTGCCACCTTCTCAAGGGCAATTAGGGATGGGAAATAAATGTTGGCCTAACCGGCATCAACAACAGCCCCTGAAAGAAACAAATAAAAATAGTTACATAATTCTGAGATTCATTTCCCTGAGCAGGTGAAATGTCATCTGGCAGTGTCAGGTGATGAGTCATACCATCACTGTGATGTTCCACACAGCTACAAGTGACCCAGAACAAGCACATGCCAATGATATATTGTGTAATTGTCTGTGTTTGTAGTTTAGTTTTAATATGATCAGTAGCATGGAGTGAATGAAACCATGATTCATATTTTGCATTCTTTCCAGTTTAAAGTATTGTGAGTAAAGAGTTTAATAATATGCATATTAATTCTGATTAGATTTTATTAGATGGTAAGTAAGCATCCCTTTGATAACTCACCTTTAAGAAAATTCACACACAGTTAAAGGTAAAATTTATAGCAGATTGTAATAACCACCCAGAGTCTTCATTAAGCAACTTGTCCAAGGGACTTATTAAACTCCTCAAGACCAGCAAAGAATCCGCTGAATAAAAAATAACTGTTTTGTTACCTTCTGTGCACATGGCACATGTAGAGGCTTGAATTTTGTAATGTTATGATAGAATATCCCACTAAAAGGTACAGCAAAGGACCCGGTTTTTGGTGGACAATAATAGATTTGTCATGGTTGGTGATGACAGGAAATCTCCCTTTAAGTTTGCTTCTATTCCAAATTGAGAAACTTTAAGTGAAGGTCAAAGGTTTATCCAAAATGGCTGAAAAGAATTGGAAAGTTCAGCTAAATCACCAAGTAATGATTATGTGATGCCAACCTTTCCAAAAGACTGTAGAATGTAGCTAGGAAGAAAATCTGATGGGGGCAAAGTGTTTTGAAAGATTGAGATCCTGTGAAATAAAAATTTAGAAATATTGCCCAGATACTCAAATGCCCAACTCACATTGTAGCAATAAAGACAGAAAATGCTGGAAAAACTCAGTAGGCCTGGCAGCATCTGTGGAGACAAGAGTCATGTTGGACTTGAAACATGAACCCTGTTTCTGACTCCACCAATGCTGCCAGGCCTACTGAGTTTTTCCAGCATTTTCTGTTTTTTTTATTTCAGACCCCCAGCATCCACAGTATTTTGTATTTATTTTAGCATTGCAACAGTCATTTTTCAGTTGTGTTGTAGGTGAACTGACTGTGCAAGCTCTAAATACACCGTGTTAATTGTCTGTTAGGCCATGCTGTTTCATTGCATGCATAGAGTTTGTTATTTGGATTACAAGCAGTGCCATCCCATTGAAGGTAACAGCTCTTGTGTGCAGAGAACTGTGGAGAGCTCTTGGCTGTCATGGTTTTGTTCAGATCTATGCTCACAGATCTTGTGAACAACACACAGAGCACTGACTAAACAAATGAGGAACATTTTAATTGGTGATTCAGTAGTCTCAGTGCCCCATCTCTTTCCTGAGTCCTGTCAGTACAGTGCAGTAACAGCAGAGACACTATTCTGTTAACATTTGTCTTTGCATAACAAATGATTGGGGAGCTATACAAAGCATTTATCCCACATGCAGTCAAAGCAACCCCACCAACGTCTCTTTTCCACTCATAACACTGTAAGACATATTCCTTTTTTTTTAAGAGGCAGGAGCTCTGAGCTAGCTGCTTGATGGAGAATTAAGGTATGGACCACATGAACCTGTTCTTGTGGTATCTGTCTAGGGTCAAGAGGAGAAGGAAGTAGAAGAAAGAATTACAACATTTGGAAGGAGGAAATAGCAGTGCTGTCAGCAATGGTAATTCTGACACATTAGGACAGAAGGCACAAAGCTGGTTATCAGGCAGAATGGAGACTGTCAATGATATTGGCCAGGAAACTGAAAATGGAACTGATTTGAAGACTGGGAGTATTAAGTGGAGCTGTTTGTAGTTTTATGAGTGTTTCCTTGTTGGGCCAGTGCCTATACATGTAAGTGCCTAGTGGTTGTAACAACACTTACAAAAGATAAAATGTGTCTTATTCCACACTAGGCGAGCAATGAAGTGTTGTGAAGAGATAATGGATATCTCTGGAAGGAGTTTCCTGTGGCTCAATCCAAGATGTAGGTGGCTGAAAAGTGCAAGCAGTTTAGAAATGTTATCAGAACACCACCTGTCTAAAACCTCCACCCATTCCACAAAAATATTCATCTATAACAATTATGTTTCTTTTAAGTTGTGATGTGCTTTTGGCACATGGATTAAAATGTGGGTTACTGCCAAGTTTATAATGCTGTAAAGCTTATACTGTTGCCAGGTCAGTGTGTGTAGTTTTGAAAACAAATTCTCATAATGCAGCATGGCAGGGTAAATGTTATCAATTAAAATTAACTTTACATTGGTATACATTAATATGAATGCAAACCTTGTACTTGATACATGCCATGTTAGCAATCCAATTAGATTCACAAGCCTTAAAAATATTTTCGTAGTGTCATCCTGAATTAACCAGAGTACATTTTTTTTGCAAACATGTGCTTTGAGATCATATTGTTGGATTAGTATGTAACGAAGTGTGGGTTCAGGGAATGAACTCTCCTCTAACACTGTTAAACTCAGTAAACCACAGCAACGGGTTTCAACACTTTTACCTTACAGTAAAACGCTGCACGCTGCTGGCGCGGGTTGGCTAAAACAGAATTAAAAAGAAATCACATTAAAAGGAAAAGGTTTCACAGTAAAGTTCCACATTTGAATGTCGCAGGTGAAGCATATCCAGCTTTGAGGCGCGTTTAATGAAAGCTGGAAATAAACGTTTCAATTCTGTCTTGCTTCTCTGGTTAACAAGTCCGGAACTTTTATTTGGTTGGTAATTGCTCGTTCGTATGCCCGGCTCATTCTCCACGCAACGGCAAGAACCTAACTCAATCAGGAAATGAGTTGTTTATTCCTGAATGTAATATCTTGTACTAAATTAATCACCTTAAAGCATTTGGGAAACAGATAGCTTTCAGCTTTCACAGTAAACCGAAGCCTCCTCGAGATTAGATTCTGAATTATTTGTAATATTTATTTAAAATATACAAGGCCCTTTTTTTAAAAAAAAGAAAAACATACAAAATCAATCTGAGAAAAGGTTTGTTAGAAACAGAAGCATGTGAAATACTTCAAGTTTCATACATAACAGGCTTAGAGATGTCAAGGTTCCCCAATCTCCCCACATTGTACCAAACTTTTACATAAGATGAGTTCATTTGTGACTGTTTCCATTACCCTTTAATTGATAAAGCATTGGATAATATTTCAAATCCGATCTGTTTAAACAAATATGTTGTACAATCAATCTTACACGAACCTCCTCGAATCATAAAATCAATTTTCAGATGAATTTGTGAAGCCGTGGTCACTAGGTAATTTTGTAGGCTTCGAACTGTTTTAGGAAAAGCTAAACTCCTATCTTCTTTCAAGTATAACTGAGCAGCTGTGTCCAATGGTGAATAAGACGATGCTTGCTGTCACCGACTGTGTCTTTGCATAAATCCATTTTAATACGTTCAGGTAGAAATTCGCTGACTGTAAGCAAACACTGTTAAAGAACGAAATCGTCGCAGTTAAAAAAAAACAGCTTTGCAATAAATATAAGTACCGAAAGTGACGAACAGCAATTCCAAATGCACGATTCATAGTTTATGATTTGTGCTTGATAATAATACATCGTTATGTACAGAAATGCTCCAAAGTACTAAAAAAAACTTAATGGTCGCATTAAAAATTAAAATAGATATGGAATATAGAGTTTGAAATAATCGCCAAAATCTAAAATCAGAAAGCATTAGTTTCATATACTAAATATGCAAAATCAGAAATTTCTGCAGCATCAAAACTACTGCAGCTGACAGATTGTAACATTAAGTTACAGAATGGACGCTCGGTGTTACTTGTGTTCTCTAATACTCAGCACTCACTTTGGTAATTATATATACACGGGCTGCGATTGAGTGCACGGAAAATCTTTCAGTTTACTCAAGCAAGTTAATCGGGCGGAAGTTATTCTTGTAGTTTTCCTCTCCCGGCACAGCGCAGAGCATTAAAGGTCTCCGGATTGCGTTAATATTCGTTTTCCTTTTTACTTTTAGCAGAACATTAATGTCAGGGAAGCATGATGTCCCTGGCCGGAGCCGTGGGGTGGGGGGGGGGGGGGGGGGGCACATCCTTTCCCTTAGTCCTTTAGAGGGCGCTCTCTGCCCGCACTGAGGAACTTGGCTTTGCCTTGATCCCTCGAGTGGACAGACAAATAACACGAAGGGGGGAAAAAAACTCAACAGCAAACCGATAAATTGTTCGTGACTTTTGTTTTAAATTCGAAATACACGTTCATAAGGATCAAAAAGCACTTACGAAGTCTGCAAAGAAGTGTTCTCTCGTAATGATTTTTAGCCTAATAATTATTATTATGGAAAAATAGACTGGCAATTTGCGCTTATTAGTTCTTCCTAGCTTTTTAAAAATTTTAATTTAAAAAGTTCATTTTGATCAGACAGGCCAGGCTTTTGCCAAAACGGGATGACAAAGGAAAAAAAAGTTTGATGTTTCTTTCAGTATATGGAGGATGTTTACAAGACAGTACCTCAAGAATTTGGTAACAATTTAAAAAAAAATCACAAATATGCATTTGAATCCCAAACTAACTCACCATCCAAAATCAGCAACAAGACATTCCCTTATGACATTTTTCCGAAAATCTTAGATAATGTGCCGATTAACAATGGCCTGTTTAAATTATTCTTTGAAATGATGGCATAACAGATGCCAATGAACACCAGAATTAAACAAATCATACTGAATAAAATAAAATAATTTTCAATGATAGTCCAAACAATTATGTTGAAAACATGCAGGGAAGAGCGGAGAAGGGGAGTTACAGAAAAGGACTTGTAACAATTAACTGCACTTTAATAATAATAAAATATACTTTAGGTAGATACTGCCAAGGGAGAAAACAATCTGGAAGGAAAGCATTTACAGGACGAGAACAGCGTTTACCTCTTTGCACATCTCAGCCAGTATATATGAGACAGTACTTGGGTTGGCTGGACATGTCTCTAATGTTGCCGTAGTTAAATTCTGTTTCACGTACCATTTTAATAATAAATAAAATGAAATATGTCTGTAGGAATTACATTGGGTCCAGAATTTACCAAAGTACTCAGAATTCTGCTTCCAGGGCGATTATTAATAAATAACTATCCCGAGACTTTATCAAGTTACAGAATTCGCGTCACTTGTAGAAACAGACGCCCTTTCGTGTGCAAATAGGAAGAAGATCGATGTGATGCACTGTTTACATACATAATTCAGCTAAGTAGATGCTGTTATTTTATATGGAGTTTGTTTAATGGAAATCAATAACCTATACTTGACTGGGGAGTTACATTATGGGTTCGGGCTTAGATTCTCCACTATTCCAAAGAACTGCTAACATGTTGACACCAGTGTTATAATGTTGAGGTATATTAGAGCTCACTGAAGTATACTGTTTGTGCTCGACCAGTCCTGCTCTGAATCAACAGACAGTAGAAATGGACGTGTGACAAGTCTAACAAAACTATTAACACATAATGCAACTTGAAAGCATTTCATATGGATTAGAATGCTGCTTAGATTTCCTAATTAGCATTGTCTATATTGTACATACTATATGTGGTTTTGATCTATTGCACATAAACCAATTGCATCTTCATTTTGTTGAAAGGTAAAAATCTGGTTAATGGATTTAGTTATATCTGTTCCCTCTTTTTAAGTTGACCCAATTGCCACTGTATTTTGCACATTTGTTTCTTCCATACATTTCACTTCTACATAAAAGGAATAAACTTGTGCTTGGGTGAGAAAAGCAAGTGTACAATGCCAAAGCCCTCTTGAATCTGCGTACTGTGTATGTGCGTTTATGTGTGTGTCTATGTCGATGCATGCGTGCTTTTCTGACTAAGTGTACCTGCGCCAGCGAGGTTAACGTGTAAAATGTAACCAAAAAAAGTTTAAAACAGAATGATTGCCAAAACCATTTTGCAAAGTAATAAATTGGTTTAAAGCATTTAAAAAATCAGATCTAAATTGAACACCCAGTATTTAAAATCCACAGTTTTAAAGTCCTCCTGATAATCGTTTCCTTAATAGAGGTAAACTTAAATACTGATAAAGCAAACAATTCTTATTTGTGAATCTAGGTCCGTCTTTATTTTCCCCCCTCCCTCATAAGCCTGACCTGAACTATTGGAAACATAATTCCAACCGTGAATACAGAATTATACTGAGGATCTGTAGCTACTTTCACACCTACTATCAGTTCTTCTAAGGAGGGAATAACACATAGAACAAATACAAGTGAAGGACGGCTCTTTACATTGTTACTGTAAACAGGAGTAAATGAAAAGCTGACGAAAATATTAGCAGCAACTCATGTTACTTTTAAAAAAATCATAATTTCAAATAGTTTCAGTATTGAATTTGGGAATGGAAATATATTTAAGTAGACTTCCACCCCCCTCCCTTCTGTTATCTGCAAGCGTTTGTGTGTCGGGAGCGGGGAGGTGGGGGATAGTACTCGGGTTGAGGATATTTTTCTAATTGATAAAAATATTTCACTTTTGGAATAACATCATTGTTTCTGTGTAATCGCGGGACGATCAGATTTACTCGCACACAGTGCACAATCAGTGAGGTGCCTGGGGCTTTGCACGGTCGTGTGCGACCGAAGAGCTTAAAACTGCGTGAAAACTACCCTTTGCAATTCGATGAGCTACAGAGAACAGTGCAGCAATTGAGGAGAAGCTTCTTGCGGCACTGTAGTTTCACTATCGACTCCGCGAGGTATATACAAAGCATTGTCAAAATGTGCGGGGCTCCACTGGCTTTGTGAAAGGGAAATACTCTTTCCCTGTGATCAACTTTTCGCAACACAGTTTACTTAGGTAGATTGTAGGACTTTTACTTTCAATAAAATACAGCCCCCACCCGAAGTACACTTCCCTTATTAAAACATTAAACGCGCTGTCGATAATCAAATTATTTACATTTTTTTAAAAAGAGGATTATTCCGCGAGCTAGTAGATCTTAAAGGAAATCCAGAAGGAATGTTCGTGTCGACTCGTGTGCAAGGGCGGGTTTACTAAATGAACGCAAACATCGTTTTGCCCGAGTTTGTCTGTCTACCGATATATTTGTGGCTGAAAGCGGGTCGGCTGAAGCGCGCAGTCCACGTTAATCGAGATAAAAAGCAAAGGATACCAGATAGACTAACTTTGCACTTTTCATCATAAACAGTGCAATTAAAGATGCAACGCATGGTCTTTCCGAGTGTAGCGTTTCCGACACTTAACTCAGAGGGTCGCCTTTTAAAAAACAATTCAACCCATACAAGTTGCACAAGTCCAACTTGTGCTATTTTCTATTCACTAACGCGGTTCTGGCATCGCACTCCCCTCACTGGCTCAATGCAATTTTCTTTTCCAATGTGTTAATTCCGCAAAAGAAATGTGTGTCTCTGCGTGTGTGTGTATATGTGTGCCGAATGACTGGCTGCAGGCAGTGCTTATGTGTTGTACTGTGGTAGTGTTTTAAATAAGTGTTTATAGGGGTGCGTTTAACCTGTGTGTCTGACTCCTGGAAGTTAACAGCAAGGTTCTTTTTCCGCATTCTGACTTTTCTCCATCTTTTTTCCCGATGACACGGAGACTAGAAACTGATAGGGAAGGTCGGGTGCACGCCTGTGTTTTACCCAGCTCAATTCAGGAATACAGTTCAAATATTTACTGATTTAAATGACGGAAAGGTTTTTTTTTTAATTCATTAATGAGATGTGGGCTTCGCTGACTGGGCCAGCATTTATTGCCCATCCCTAGTTGCCCTTTGAAAAGGTGGTGGTGAACTGCCCTCTTGAAACGCTGCAGTCCTTGTGGTGTAGGTACACCCATAGTGCTGTTAGGAAGGTGACCCTGGAACTCCATCCCTAACAGTACTGTGGGTGTACCTACACCACATGGACTGCAGCGGTTCAAGAAGGATAGCGTGCAGCGGAGGGCTCGATGGTTAGTCTTAACAAGGACACAGTTGGACAGGAAGAATCCTGGGATAGAGGAACAAGACTGTCCCAAGGGGGGAAAAAAGTTGGAAAGTCGTAGCTGTAAACCGATACTTTAGGAAACACAAGCAGAAAATAGTTTTATATATTATATATATATACTTTTGAAAAGCGTAATGTAATAAAGACAGATAAACCTACACAAACTTGCAGCAGGATTCCCAGAACACGCCTGATGGTTGCATGTTGTTGTGTTTGCAGATCCCCCCAGAGGTCAAATGGTTTAAGTGACTTTTGCTAGGAGTTTGAGATTGACTGTTGAGATGATTTCGGGCCAGTGAGAGCAATGTAGGAAAGCGGGTGGGGAGAGAGAGAGAGAGAGGGAGAAGGCGCGCCAGCTGATCTCCCTGGAAGGTCAGCGGAACTGTTACATTAAGAAGGTCAATATTGTGCTGTAACTTTGTGGGTGGGGCCATTCAAGTACACTCAGCCTCAAGTCAGTTTTCTTTGGCCGGTGCCCTCCCTTTACCCTGACAATTGCCGATTTAAAAATCTATCAAGTCTTTGCAACATCCTGACGTTTAGTCCCCACTCTTACTTAGTTTCAAAATTGACCCTCCAAAAGGTTATGTACAGCGGTATGTTATGAGAATGGCGGTAAAATCGCAAATAATGAAATCCTCCCTCCACCACCCTCCAAGCGTGAAATCAATTTTTCGTGAAGTTTCGGAATTAGGTCTAGCACTGAGGCGCGGCCTTTCAATTCTGTTTTTCAAAGAAATCCTATTTAATTACTTACCAGATCTCAAATTTACAGGAGAATCGATTAAATGTAAGGTACTGAGAAAGGATTTTAGGAGTAACGTGTTGCTTTGCACGAAATGTCACCCATTTCTGATGACTTGTTGCTGGAGATAGCAGATTTTAAACAGACGCAAAAATATTTTTAAAATGTTGGTATCTTCATAAAGTTCGTCATTTGTGAAGACAGAATACTGCTGATGCACCGCATCGAGCTCAAATGTAGAAAATGATCAAAGATTGCAGAGTGAGCATTCTGGTAGCTGTGATCGATATAAGGGACGCAGGTAGGAATGAATCAAATTGACTGTTGAAAGATGACACGGTTTCAAACACACTGTTATTTACTTAATGTCGTAACATATTCTAGAAATGATATTATTTCATTGCACGCGTTCATTTGTTTTCATCCGCCGAACACTGTTAGTGGATCTGGGTCTATTGATGACATCAGTGTGTAGCAACCTGAACGAATGTCATCGCTTGAAATATAGGAACTGGGAAGGGTCATCAAGGTCTTATAGGTCACAGGGACACTTAACACATGACAATTTTGAAGGCATTATAAGAGATCCATAAATAATGAGCAGTTTTATGACTGAGGTTGCCTCCAGGCTAAATGCTACCTAGATTAATGCTTAAATAGCTATTATGCCTTTTCTTCATTAATAGGAAATTAGTTCACAGGGCCGTAGCAGTTAAAGGGTTTAAAACTACAATGTATTGTGCTGCAGTGCTCAGCATTTTATATTTTCATCATATTGGAGGAGAATTTCCCAACAGTTATTTATTTGGGTAGGAAAGGCAGTTTTAAGGGTTTCTTAAATAGTTTAAAACTAATTATATATATATATATAATATTGAAATCCCACTCTGTGTGCCACATTGACCATCACCAGTCATAGAATGTGATGCCTGGAGCTGCTAAATCAGGAGTGCTACAGATGCCTTTGAGGCTGAGCCAGCATGAAAGAGTAAAGGAGAATGACAGATCCAACTGCCTCCAGAAGCTCCTATACCTTCGCCTGCACCCGCTGTGGGAGAATCTGCCAGTCACAGATAGGCCTGACTAGGTGGCCGGCAACCAATGAGAATAAAAATACGACCTTGCTGAAAATTTTCATCTGTGAAGAAATGATATATATATGTATAACTAATGTGGTTAATAATGGAGCTGAATACAGTATAGAGTGAATTTAGCAACTTTTTCAAAACAATTCATTTGAATCTGGATGACCAAACTGCATCAAGACTGCTGTCAAAGGTGATGGTTAAGTTTACCATTTTATAAACCTCACTGTATTTGAATTAAGGACTGAAGAGCAGTAATCAGTTTGTTCCACACACAAATATAGCATTTTCAATTTTTATACATTCTTTTAAAGTTTTTGTTTTTTCTCTCCATAGCTCACTCCTTGTGTGCAAGTGTATTTATTTCAGTGTGGTATTGGGCTGGGAAGTGTGCCAGTGGATAAATTGCTCTCAGCCAAGGGCTCAGTAAGGCAGGACAGTTTTGACCTCAGTGAAGATGGACTGAGCAGAAGGTTCATCATTTGTGAAGACAGAATACTTGATGCACAGCAGTGAACAAATGTAAAAAATGGTCGAAGATTGCAAAGTGAGAATTCCGATCGTTGTCATCGATATAATGGACGCAGGGAGGAATGAAATGAATTGACTGTTGAAACATGGCACATCTTTGAACACATTTATTTCATGTCTTTGGCATATTCTAGAAATGATATTATTTTATTGTACATGCTCATTTTTTTCAGCTGTAGAACACTGCTAATGGACCTGGGTCTATTGATGGCATCAGTGTGTAGGAATCTAAATGAATGCTACTGCTTGAAATATAGGAACTGGGAAGGGCCATCCATCAACAAGGTCTTATAGGTCACAGCGACACTTAACACATAACCATTTTGAAGACATTATATGAGATACATAAATATTGAGCAGTTTTATGACAGAAGCTGTCTCCAGGCTGGTTCCTGGTGGATAATGCAAACTTGTGCTTGTTGGATCAGGATAAGGTTGGTTGTTGATAGACCAAATTAGACCCATAACTAAATAACAGTGATTTGGGCAAGGCTGCAAAGTCCTCCTGGCAATTATGGAGCCATAACCCCAGCAAGTGTCAGCATCTTCACAAAGGAGTGGTGGTGGTTGTTGGGGGTTGGGGTTCATAGAAATGTGAGGAAAAATGCATTCACATCTATAATGCATATAAACAGACTGGGTATGTTTAAATCCTTGTGACTATTTCATCCCAAATTTATTCCTACTGTCTCCATATGTAGTTCAGTGTGAAACTCTGTTTGCTAACACTCCTGTGAATGTTAAATGGGATGTTTTGCCATGTTAAAGTCTCTATATAAATACAATTTTTTCTTGTTGTTGATAAAAGTCAATGCATTTAAACCATTTACATCAAGTGTTTTTCTTACACCAACTACTGCAATCATTGGGGAAAGACATAGATGAAAGCCCATTTGATAAGACTGCACAGCAATATTATGTCTGACGTGGAGAAAGTATTTAAATAGCACCTTGCACTTTCTTAAGACATCCATTACTTTTTCTTTGGTAATCGCTATTGTCAAATTTTGCTCTTGAGTGTGCTGCAAGGCACACAATCAAACGGTTCAAGACATGATGCAAGCCAGCTATTATTACTAATAATATGGCTTTTTAAATGAATGTAGTTGTAACTCTTAATGTTGGTTTGAATGGTTGCTTGTACAGGTGACAGGTATGGCAACAGGACATCATTTTCATCTTAATGTCCATAATGGAACAATATCCAGATGGCAGTAATGAAAGTCAAGTCATATAAGCTTTTTCAGTGGCTATTTTGTATCTATTAAGCTATATTATTTTTTAAATTAGCTGAGACTCCACAAATCCCTAAACTGGGGCAGCCTGACCGAATTTAGTTATGAAATTAATTAACAGGAAGTTGCTACATTTGGCATCAAACAAAGATCAAAGTCAGTTATGAAATTCCTCTGGGAACATGCCACTGGATACTTTTGCTAGTTTAGACACTATCATTATATCCCCATGTCAACCTCACTCAATGAAGTATGAGAATGGCAATGTAAAATTGATTCCATTATTTTTCTGGAAATCTTTATTCTTGGTGAAAACCACCCCTGCCCAAAACTTTTGGAGGAACTTACAATGTTACCAGGAGATGAACAGGTCAAAACTTATCTTTAACTGAAATTTAGTTCAGAGCTTAGATTCTATGACAACGATGCCTATAAATATCATAATTTGGGGAACTCCAATTCACTTTATGCAAAAAAGACACATGAGCAACCACTCTGTTTTGCTGTTCGGGGATTGGATTGTTGGAGAGGATATGCTAAGGCTTGTAGCCAATAATTAGTGACCCCCAGGCACTTGCACTAATTAATAGAATTACTGTCATGCAAATTAAATGCTACAGGAGGAGCTGTATCATTCCAAAAGTAGCATCTCGAAGGATTAAAATTCTGACATGTTCACATAATAAAGCAAATCCCCATCCAATAGTTTCGTCCTTTAGAGTTTTAGATTTTTGTGTCGTTTTATTTAATGAAAGTTTTGCAATTGGAAGTGTTTCATTGTTGCTTACATTTGTCAGCAAAAAACTACAAAATATTGAGAGGATAACATTGAATGATAAACTACAGAGTGATTGGCATAATAATGCTGAGTTAATTTATGAGTTAACGTATGCAGCTTCAAGTGACCACTTTGAAAGGCTCAGAAATAGAGATTCCCTTCATATTTGCACACGCAGCAGCAGCAATTCTTGTTGAATGAGTTTTAACAGATAACATGGCCAAACAGATCCTGACCTGAAAGTGAACAGCAAAGAGTGATGTAATCTACAGGTGTACAGTATTACAGTCAGTTGAAAGATAAACTTTCCCAGTGAAAATGATTGTATCAAGATCCAAATCTAACCTAATGGATGATTCAGTTTTCTTTTGCAATTAGTGTGACAAATCAACTGCTAGAATAAAGGTGCCACATTTAACATTTTGGAGAGGTTTTACCTTGTGGCAGATTTTTTTTTTGGTAAACTAGGTGCTTAGAGTGACAAATAAAAGCTGTCCAGAAAGACTTGTGTATCCGGAGATTGAGTTATTTGTTTATGAAGTTCTCCAATCCTATTGACAAATATGATCACCACTAATACATAATATTGTAGATTTTCAAGGCAACTAGTTTACATCGAATAAAAACAGAAAATGCTGGAAAAGCTCAGCAAGTCTGGCAACATCTGTGGAGAGAGAAACAGAGTTAATGTTTCGAGTCTGTAAGAAGTCAAAAGGACTCGAAATGTTAACTCTGTTTCTCTATTCATAGATGCTGCCAGACCTGCTGAGTTTTTCCAGCATTTTCTGTTTTTATTTCAGATTTTCAGCATCTGTAATATTTTGCCTTTAGTTTACATCATTTCTGTAAATATTTTTGTCTGGAGGATTCATAATGCTATAAACCTCCAAATTCCAATCCCACTCAAAATTTACGCTTTGCAGAAAGTTTCAAGTTCAAAGTACTTTAGGAAATGATCAAAAGGACCATAAGCTCTAATAGAAATGATTTGTCACATAAATTCAGGAGGGACCTGGTGTGTTAAAGAATATTTGACCTACTGCAGGAATCAGGACCTAGACCCTGGTGTATACATCAGCAAAGCTGAACAATATTTCACTATAAGTAACGTGGGAAGAAGTTTTTCTGGAGGCTTTGAGGTCATCTGTCATCCTTCTACTTAGAATGGTTTTGTATTTGTACAGTCATCGGTAGAAAAGTCTGGCACCCTTATAAGTGCCGCCTTTTCAAAGCTTCAACTCCAAGGCAGCCAGCTGGTGGAAATGGAACATAGTAGGATCTGCTTGTCACCTTGAAACTTACAAGTAGTGACTGATTCAAATGAGAAAAGATGTTCATATTTTTTCTTGTGGATTGATCCCCAGCTCTGCTGCAGCCAAACTCATATTGGATAAAATTTTTGCTAAGTGGCAAGTGGATAATCAGACACATAAGGAGCTTGCGAACTTGCTTTGTTCTTCTTTTCTTCTGGACATTGTACCATAGGAATTAATAAAAAAGATGGTTGGTGCCCCTTTAAGGCTCTCCTTAAAACCTGCCCCTATGACCAAGCTTTTGGTCACCTGCCCTCATATCTCCTCATGTGGCTCGGTGTTGACTTTTGTTTTATAACACTCCTGAGAAGCATCTTGGGACATGTTACCACATTAAAGTCGCTATATAAATGCAAGTTGTTGCTGTCTTCTCTGAGTGATGTCCTTGGATCCTGAGCAATGTCCTTAAACTAATAATTTGACATGGCTATAAAAATAAAACTGAAATATTAGGTCAGACCATAATTTTAATTATGGAGTAAAAAGCAGGAATCCATTAAAAAGGCTGCTTTTATTTTTAAATGTTACAAAATTTGAGATATTAACAATTGTCACATTGTAGGTAAGAATTACCTCCTATTATTCGTTGCCCAATTATAATCTGCTTACATAAATATATTTACATATATATATATATATATATATATATAAATTGCTTCATTGGATAAAAGATCTTCAATCTGGTCTGAACACTTCATTTGCATATTTTGACATAATTTAGTTTTGCAATTAACTAGAGTCAATCAAAACTGAAAAGTTTGGCAAAAAAACACTGACAAAATTAATTGAGGATTAAATTATTTCCTATAAATTTCCTACATTACAACAGTGACTGCACTTCAGAAAATGCTTCATTGGCTGTAAAGCGCTTTGAGACATTTGATGGTTGTGATAAGTGCTATATAAACTCAAGTATTTCTTTTTAAAGATGTGATTACTTCAGTATTGTTTATCTTCCATTCTTTTAAAAAGGGCAGATCAAACAAAGAAACATAAATTTTTGTATGTGAGAGATTGCAATGTGTGTTAAGTCCTGATCATACCAGTGGAAGTTGCTTAACTACATCAAAGTCCCCATGATCCACAACATGCAATTTAAATGGAGGTACTGTATATGCAGTAGGAAATGGCAGGCAGGAAGTTTTATCTATTAGGATGGTCTATACATTTGTTGGGCAAACAGTTTGACTTGATAATTTTCCAATGTAAGGAATAGCTCTGCCTCAACTTTGAGTACATTAGTTGATGTTCCATAATACTGCTTATGATAGGTCGGATAATGCAATATTTCATAGCAGCATTAGTTATATTTGATATCAGACCCAATGTATGATTTTACTAGTGAAGTTCAGTCATATTTAAGATGGTACTTCTCTTTAAGTGTATAATTGGTGTGATATTCTGGGTCACCTAGAGGCTAATTGTTCTTAATCAGACCTTCAGGTCAGCAGCAGTCAGGTTAACTTCCTTTTACATATTACTTCTCAAGTATGACTCCTGAAGTCAGTTAGAAAAGACTGGAGGTTATTTTGGAGAAAGGGTGTAAACTGGCATTAAGTAGGCCTGGCTTTAGCACAAAATTTTTATCCTAATTGCTGATTTTCATAATTTTGAACTTGCCTGGAGGTGCGAAAACAGTCTCAAATGCTAATTGGACACAATTTTTGTGCAGCAGTATATGTGAACTCCATGCACCACTTCCATGAAGGTGTGTGGTGTGCTGACTGAGAAGCAGCAACGGATTTCGTATGTCTCAAGAACTGAGGGAGCAGGTCCATGGGTTCTCAGACATAGCACTGGAGGTCCTGGTGGAGGACCTCCAGAGGACGGAGTGTTGTTCTGTACATGCAAGGGACCTGGAGTCCACCTCATCCTCCTGTCCCTCACTCCTACAGCAGCTGTTCTGCCTGACCTCATGTCCTCCTCCCCTTCCTCCTGCAGACTAAGGGGGAGCCCGAGCAAGATGCTGATGGCCAAGTACTCCCCTTTTCCTGATAACAAGGTGTCCAATAAGGTAGAGCAATTCAGCACTAATCATTTTTAGGCAAAGTTCTCAAAAATTTACAGAATAAATATTGGTAGCAGTGTTGGTAGAGCCTTGACAAAATGTTCCAGAATGACTCCCAATGTGTTCAACCTCCAGCAAAAAAGTGTCCACTAAATGTGATATAGCTTTAAATAGTTTGCTCAATTCCCAGTGGTGACTTGTTTGCTCCCAATCAGCTCATCACTATTAGGAGAGGTTGTTTAAAAAAATGCTATGTACCAAAATGCCATGTAGCCTCCTTCCTGAGCATTACCAGGCAAGTTAAGTGACGATCAGTTCTTTAATAATTCTTTAGGTGGCCACTCCTAGTGCACGCTTCAGCCCCTTTACCAACATAGCACATTGTGCTAAACATGGAATAAACCAGCCTTTCAGCTTCAGACCCCATCTTGGTCACTGCTGATGTTCTTTAGCACTTAAAGTAGCCAGGGAAAATCATGCTCTCCCTTTCCGTTGGAGAAAGAGCAAGTGCCGGTGGCAGCAAAAGAATAGGAACCAACTGACTGGAGGAATAGCTCTTGTTCAGTGCTTTAACCAGTGCTCCTTCCTCACCCTGACTGGTTAAATCCTGTAGGGTGATTGTGTATTCAACAGATGGAGTAATGACGGCTGGAAATGGAATGTTGGCTGTTCCTGATGGAGCCATCATCTTGGAAGAAACTCATAAATGTTGGAGTAGTGAGTAAAGAATTGTAAGGAATGTGCCAATATATTTTATGTGATGTTGCTGATTTGTAGTTTATCTGTCTGTGTGTTGGGGGAGAAAAATGATATGAACATATGAATATACAAATTAGGAGCAGGAGTAGGTCACTCAACCAAACCTGTTCCACCATCCAATAAGATCGTGGCTGATCTGAATGTAACCTCAACACCACATTCCTGCCTACCCCCGATAATCTTTCACCCCTTTGTTTAAGAGGAAGAATCTATTTAGCTGTGCCTTAAAAAAACATTCAAAGACTGCGCCTCCACTGCTTTTTGAGGAAGAGATTTGCAAAGACACATGACACTGAGAAAAAAAATTCACCCTAATCTCTGTCTTAAATGAGCAGCCCCTTATTTTAAAACCATGACCTCTAGTTCTCAATTGTCCCACATAAGGAAACATCCTCTCCACATACACCTTGTCAAGATCCCCGCGTGTTTAGATAAAGTTTTCATTATGTCTTTGCTTCATTCCTGTTATGGCCACCTGCACCACAAGGAATTAGACAGTCTTCCTGGCTTGAGCCAGTGACCAGTTTAGTTGAGACCCCATCCCACTCCATCTCCATTGCTCCCATCTTTTCCTGTGAACAGATACAAATTGCACATATTTTGGAATTTGGAAACACTCAAGTACTCAGCCTGCATTTACAATGTATAAGTGCAGCATGCCAGTAGCTTGTATTGACATGGTGCTTTGAGGATGCAACTTGCAAGATTTGTGTGTGCGACACTGGAAACATTTCAGTGCTTCCAATAAAGGTTACCCTGAAGTAATATATGTGAAAGAGATGAAAGGTTGACTAGTCTGTGATGGAGTGAAATAGCTCAAGAGTAAACTCACTGTTGGATGCATCCCACAGTGAAATACTTCAAGTAGGCACATTCTAGGCGGTTTTACCTTTTCAATCTTTCTGACTTTCTCCTATAATGCTGGAAGTGAGAAAATAGATAATTTCATGTGACCATCTTTAATTCAGCATGTCTGACATTGCCCCATTGGGAGGGTACCCCTCTGTTTCATATAGGGTAATGCTCCTTTGGCTGCAATTCCTGTAGTAGCATCTGTAGCCAAAATCTTAAATGGACAGTCTTGAT
The DNA here is from genome assembly GCF_017639515.1 of Carcharodon carcharias. Taxonomy (NCBI): domain Eukaryota; kingdom Metazoa; phylum Chordata; class Chondrichthyes; order Lamniformes; family Lamnidae; genus Carcharodon; species Carcharodon carcharias. The sequence goes on along the minus strand of NC_054479.1, from coordinate 43,224,628 downwards.
TCTCTGTCTTCTGCTCTCCATTGTTCAAACTTTGAATATTTCTACTTTGGTCTTTAGATGCTTGATGCATCACTTGATGCTCCTCTGCTAGAGAGTCTGCTGCTCTCTCTTTCCAATCTGAACGTTCTGTGTGCTTGTAGCAGTCAACCGGCTGTCTCCATCTCAGCTGTGGATGTCGGGGGAGCACCAAGATATAGCGGCAAGGTTAGGAAGGTTAAGAAGATGTAACTCTTTCAGATTCAAACAATTAAACCAAATTAACAAAATAAGGGATAAAATAAACACAGCCCCTAAGTCAGGTCAGCTGTAAAACCAAGGACAAAGTTTAAAGGAAACTTACAAACATCAAATCAAAATGTGATTAAAGGGGTCGATAAAACACCCCACTCCCCATGGTACCCACCGAGCCCGGAAGGCCTTGAGGGTGCCGGCAGACACGACATGCTCCCTCTCCAGGGACATCCAGCCACAAACGTAGCTGCGGAAGAGGGCCAAACAGTTGGGTGGGACAACCCCCTCGATCGCCCGCTGCCTGGACCTGTCAATGGCCAGCTTGGCTGGGCCCAGGAGCAGGTTCACAAGAAGGTCCTACTCCTTCCCGGCCCCCCTCCACATCGGGTGTCCGTAGATCAGGAGCGTGGGGCTGAAGTGCAAACAAAACAGTAATAAAAAGTTTTTTAAGTAACTGAAAAGTTAAGAAGATGTAACTCTTTTGGAGTTAAACAATTAAACTAAATTAACAAAATAAGGAATAAAATAAACACAGCCCCTAAGTCAGGTCAGCTATAAAACTAAGGACAAAGTTTAAAAGAAACTTACAAACATCAAACCAAAATGTGATTAAAGGGGTCGATAAAGCACCCCAGTCCTCGCGGTGCCCACCGAGCACGGAAGGCCTCGAGAGTGCCGGCAGACACCGCATGCTCCCTCTCCGGGGACACCCGGCTGCGAACGTAGCCGCAGAAGAGGGCCAGTCGGGTGGGACGACCCCCTCGATTGCCCGCTGTCTGGACCTGTCAATGACCAACTTGGCCAGGCCCAGCAGCAGGTTACGAGGAGGTCTTCCTCCTTCCCGGCCCCCCTCCGCACCGGGTGTCAGTAGATTAGGAGCGTGGGACTGAAGTGCAAACAAAACAGTAATAAAAGGTTTTTTAAGTAACTGAAAAGTTAAGAAGATGTAGCTGCACAGCCTGGGCATGGGTGTTAATCACTTGTACATAATGTTCACTATTATAAATAGACTCCCAAGAATGTCTCCCTGCCTATTGTTCTGATGAGCAGTGTTCGTGTCACTCCAATGTGAAACCTTGGTTCCTGCACAAGATAATAGCAGCTGTTTTAGTCCAGGGTCTCTTCCCTGTGCAATGTGAAGCCTTCCGACCAAAGTCATGGTCCGGCCTCACATTCCCTGGACACATTACTGATGCCTGCACCTCTAATGCTTGTCATTGCTGCCAGAATGACATAAGCAGGCATCAGAGTTCCGTCATTCTCTCAGGCTTTAAGGTGGGGCTGGCCCCCATCTCGTCAGCATCGGTGACAACGACCTTGTGCTCCTGAAGGGATCAGGTGCTGAAGGCAGACAAAGGATCAGATGCTTTTAAAGTTTCATGGCTGTGTCTCCATGATATGACCCTGATCACAAGCAAGCTGCCCTCAGCCAGACAGGAGTCAAACATTCACAGAGGATATGTGATCTATGGAATGTCCGCACTGTGTGTCATCATCTTTCTCCCGGAATCGGGCAACTATTAGGGCCTCTGCTGCGTCTCCATCACGTGAGCCTTATCACAGAGTGTCTGTGCACTGCCATAAGCCCGACAGGAGTCAAACGTTCACAGATGCAATGTGAAGATCTATGATGTCTCCTCACTACATGTGGTTATCATCCTCCACAAACCGAGCAGATATGAGGCCTCCTGAGTGCGCCTGTCTCATCTGGTCAGTGCGATGGCCTCATCACTGTCATCATCACCTTCAAGGACCTTCTCAGCCTCATCCCTGCTGACATCCTCCTCATCGGACGAGATGTCCCGCTCCTCCATCTCCCCCTCAGCCAGCTCCTCTCTCTGTTGTGTCGCCTGCTGTGCCTTTTACAACCTGGCGCTAACGATGCATGGCACACTGTGTGGACTATATTACCAGACTTCATCAGACCGGTCCGGGCACTGGAACCTCATTTTCAGTATCCCGATGCTGCAACTCCCACCTTGGTGGAGCAAACCATGAGCCTCATTACACCTTCGCTCTTGTGCAGTCTGAGGCTACCTCACTGGTGCCATTAACCATGTCCTCCGCAGGTTGCCCTTGTCCCTGAGGAGCCATCCGTGCAGCCTCTGTGGAAGCTGGAAGATGTCAGGGATTTGAGACCAACTGTGAATGTAGGAGTCGTGGACACTTGCTGGGAACCATGCGCAGAGCTGCAGGATACATTTGTGGTGGTCACACACCAGCTGAACGTTCAGTAAATGGAAGCTCTTGTGGTTGACATAGTTGACCCCTTGTTGTGACAGAGACCTGAGCACCACATAAGTGCATTCGATGGCACCCTGCACCTGAGAAACCTGAGATCTGCGCAAATCCAATCACTGCTGCATCCTGGCTCTCCTGGTCCCGGGTGAAATGCACAAAGTTGTGTGCCCTCGTGAAGGTGGCATCCATGACCTCATGGATGCATTTGTGGGTGGAGGCTTGTGATATCCCAGAGATGTCACCTATGGAGCCCTGAAAGGAGCCACTGGTGTAAAACTTGAGTGCCATGGTCACTTTCACGGCCACGGGCAGTGGATGCCCTCCATGTCCCTGCATCCTGCAGTAGCTGTTAGATGTGACCGATCAGTTTCCTAGACATGTGCAGTCTACGGTGACACTGGTTCTCGGTCATCTGCAGAAATTAAAGGCGGCGTCTATAGAGCCTGGGTCTAGCTATGTGCCGACCAGCGATGGCTCTTCAGTGGCATGTGGGACCCCCAGCCACTCCTTCTTCCTGAGGGAGCTGCTTCTCCCTCTGCCCAGCCAGATGCCTCCGTTGGTCTCTTCTCCTTCGCCTCTGCTCTCTGTATGCCATGAGGCAGACAGCTAGGTCACGAGGCTCCATGCTCCTGATACATTCCTCCTGCAAGATGAAAGAAAGAGATGTGTGGGTGAACTTGCGTATTCTGTGTACCTCTCTTGGTTAACCTGAAAGCTCCTTAATGCATCCCAGAGAGTGCTGGCCACCACATGGATGGCCAGAGATTAGTGTGCTGCATGGCTGCCTGAGACCCCACCCACCTCTGCCCCACTCCACCTGACCAATTGGCAGCAGCTTTGCCAATTAGACTGCATGCTGTGCTCTCAGCTCAGGTGCAGGCATTCTCCTAACCCACACCTCAAGGCTACGCAGTTAGCTTGAACAATGGGGGAGACTGGACAAACCTGAATGATAAATTGCAAGGGGCTGTGAGCACCTCCACTAGTGACTGTTCCATGGCCAGCTTTAGCAAGGAGATTTTACAACATGCCCAGTCATCCAACTGTTCTGCAGTCCACTAAAATGCTCATAGAGTTTGCAGTCTATGCCCGAGGGGTGAAAAGTTCAGGAGCATTTGCGGCACTTTCATGCCTCTGTATTGCTTGAGTGGGCAGGTAAGACCTGACTCCAAGCACGCCAATGTGGCTGCGTCTGAACTCTCAGCTGCGGAGGAATGGTCATTTTATAGAAGTGTATTCAATGGCACTTAACGCGTGGCCGCTTCCGGTGCCCCCCCACCACGTGCTTATGCACTACCTTCAACTCCAATTCCGCCCTTGCCCCGGCATCGCGCTGTCAGCCAGCCAGGTAAAAGCAACTTGCCTGTGCTCTTGCCCTCAACCTTGAAGTCCATCAGGCCACCCTGGTGAGCGCTGTGCAACGGTACTGTGCACTCACCTCCAAGTTCTCATCAATGTGCAGCCCGCCAAGTGCACGCCTTTTATATGCTGTTGTGAAACACATTGGTGTGCTCGGGTGATCCAGTGTTGGGGGGGTGATTCTGGCAAGCTGGGCTTATAATGACATGCGATGGTGGGCAATGGGGCCCGCCATTGACTGGCAGAGCGGACAATTGCAAACTGGTTTCACAACATTGAAACCTATTTTTGGCCTTCTTGCCATATTGTCCGCTCATACCACCAAACATGCCTGACATCAGTGGACATGGAAACTTCCGTCCTTTGTTTCAAACTAAAATGCACGTTGAATGCTTTTAGGATAGTTTTGAAGTCTGCGGAGGCCTTTTCTACCCCCGTCTCAAGAGGACATCGATGGTGACAGGTCCTATGGCACAGAGGAATGAACTAACCTGGTGCTTCTGCTCTTTGGCATGCAAACCCGATGCTGCTTGCTGCCTAAGCAGTGTTTCTTCCACAATTCCCAATGTTGGCCTTTCTGTGGGCCCTTGAGATATTTGGATGGCCATGGAAGGGGCAGTGACTGTTCGACTGATGCTAACATTGCTACTGATTCTCGGTGTGCCTCTCACTAAGGTAAGTTTTCAGATTCTTGCTACTAACAGGTGGTCTTCCACTTTCCTTGTCATGGGTATTATGTCAATGGCACCAAATCGTTATTAGATTGGTGTCACCACTGCTGCTACCATGTTTGTGGGTTTGTATTGTGGCCTAATCTATCCTGGGAAGGTTTCCCTCTACACATGAGTTAAGCTAGAATGATTCAGGCAGGTTACTTCAAAACTACTTTATTAGCACTATATACAAGATAGACCACAAGGTAGATACATCTCTCTTGAGTACAGACTGTTCCATCTGCTCCACTGAATCTTTAGCACATGACTGCCGATGTCACTGTTACATCATGATACACATCACTAACTCATTACCATAACTACTAACTTATTATAGTACGGAAACCCCCAGAGAGTTGTTGATTGGGTATTCAATGTTGGTAATGCTTTGGATGTCAAGGGGATGTGGTTGGATGAGGTATGTCTCTGCCTGGCAATTGTGTGCCGCAAATGTTACTTGCTACTTATCAGCCCAAGTCTGAATATTTTCCAAGTTTTGCTGCTTTGGGCTTGAAATGCTTCAGTTTGAGGGGCTGCAAATGGAATAGAACACTGTGTGATCATAAGGGAACATTCCCACTTGACATTCTGATAGAGGTAATGTCGTGGATGAAACAGCTAAAGATGGCTGAATCTGAGGAACTCCTGTAGTGTTGCCCTTGGGCCAAGATGAATAGCATTTAACAATTGCACCCATCTGTCCTTGTGCTGGACATGACTCAAACCAGAGTTTTCAACCTGATCTCCATTGACTTCAATTGTGCTAGGGCTTCTTGCTGCCCAACTGAGTTAAATGGTACCTTCTTGTGAGGGTCAGTCACATCACTTCATCTCTGGAATTTAGCTCTTTTGTCCATGTTTGGACCAAGGCCGTAATAAATTTGAGAACTGAGTGGGTTCTGGCAGAACCCAAACTGAGCATTGGTGAGCAAGTTATTGGTGAGTGAGTGCCACTTGATAGCACTGTTAATGACATCTTCCATCACTTTGATGATTGAGAGTAGAATAATGGGCCAGTAATTTGCTGGTTTGGATTTGTCCTGCCTTTTGTGAACAGGGCATATTCAGGCAATTTTCCACCTTGTTGGGTAGATGCCAGTTTTGTAGCTGGTCTAGAACAGTTTGGTTATGGGTGCGAATAGTCTGCAGCACACGTCTTCAGCACTACCGTCGGGTTGTTGTCAGAGCCCGTAGCCTTTGCTGTATCCATTGCACTGAGCTGTTTGTTGATATTATGTGCAGAGAGTGGAATTGGCTGAACACATCTGGGATGGAGAGGACTTCAGTAAGAGCATGAGATGGATCATCAACTTAGCACTTCTAGCTGAAGATGGTTGTGAATGCTTCACACTTGACTTTAGCATTGACCTGCTGGACTCTGTCATTGTTGTGGACAGGGTTGATTGTGGCATTCCCTCCTCCTCATTAGTTGTCAGATTGTCCACCATCATTCACGAATTGAAGTAACAGCTTTGATCTGAACATTGGTTGTGGGACTACTTAACTCAATAAATCACATACTGCTCCCTTGTTTAGCATGCATGCAGCCTTGTGTTGTAGCTTCAGAGAGTTGGCACCTCATTTACAGATATGACTGATGCGCCCTGGCATGCCCTTCTTTCTCTTTTTTGAGCCAGGGTTGATTGCCTGCCTTGATGTAGTGGTAGAGTGAGAGGTACACTAGTTCAAGAAGTTACAGGTTATAGTGGAATACGATTCTTCCACTGCTGATGGCCCACAGCACCTCATGAATGTCAAGTTTTGAGCTGTTAGGTCTGTTCTGAATCTAACCCATTTAGCAGAGTGGTAGTGCCACATAACACGACAGACTGTCAGGCTAACTCTTTCACCTTGTGTCACTCGGCATAATGTGAAGTTTGGTCAGATTTCATCTGAGTTACCCCACTTTGTGTGTTGTCTGAAAAGGATTGTTCCAATGAAAACTTAGAATAAATCATATTTTTAAACATTTTCTTATTTTTGGATAGATACTGATCTGTTAAATATAATTTTGAGTTAACATTTTATATGTGGCTTCTATTTTAATATTTGGCATTTTGCCACAGCTGAAGCCTTTATCTGATCTTCAATCTGATGGGCACCAGAAGCATGCCAATGCCAAGCCAACTGTTTCCGACTCGAACATTGGGATCAGCACTAACTTTCAGTAAAGTTTCATTCCAGCAGTATGCTGCCCTCCCGGTATGTCGCACTTCTAAATACTTCAGTATATAAAAAGGAGCTGAGAGTGCAACTTACTGCTGAAAACAAATGTTATTACAAGTAACACTGAGGGTCACCTTTGTGGCAAGGATAACTGGACCTGGGACCTGCATGCTGTAGCCCTCTGATACCAGGTAATGTCTGTGGTTTTCCTGATCCATTCATAGCTCTAGAACTATTAAGAAATGAAATGGCTTAGCAAATGTAAATTGCAATTAAATATAAAATATTAATAGCTGTCAGTACATGAGGAATGGCTCATAAGTAATACCTCCTCAAGCTTTTCCCTGGAGTGTTCCTTTAGCCATGCTAAATTTCAACCATTTTGATATCAATACCATCATTCCATATCATGACTTTTTTTGCATGTTAAGAGATTTTTGACTGTAAACCTCATAAATACATCGATAATTTAGTCACATTTTTCTTTAAAACTTAGCACTGGAATAAAATTTACAGAGTCAATTCCAACTTTTATAAAATGCACAATGTATCAAAACCTGGAAAGCACCACAATTGTGTAAATAATGCAGGTGTGACTGTTATAGTCACTACAGATTCAAAGAAGCAGGCAATTTAACATTATGTCAGTCAAGCAGACCCATAACAACATAATGGTTTGCTTTGGACCCTGTCACTTAACTCACAATATCACATGTTGAAATGGAATCGGAGGGTCAATCAACAATGTTATGTATGGATTGGAACATATGGCTCTGTTCATGATGCCTTTGTATTTCCATGACATCTGACCTAACGAGGTCAATTTGACTTCCCCTTATGATATCACAAACAGAATGAATAAATCTCTCCTTAGAGAATGAAAGGAGAAATTGTTCAAGTACAACACCGCTACAGTGCAAGCCCAATAATGTATGGAGCATACCTTTGATTTCTTTCATCTCCATGAATTTTGCAAAAAGGTGCAAATTTTACCTGGTGAATATAGCTAATGTTCCTTTCTTATCATACTGTTATAATCTCCATAGAGACCAAAAACAGTTTAAAGAGAAATTCGAACTTCCATTTATTAGTTGAAAGGATGACTCATCAAGGTTTCACATTTTAAAAAAAACTTGTACTGTATCAAATTACTAAAAAGCACTATTGACTAAGCACAATTTTCTTCTTGTAGACAACTTAAACTACAGAAAGAAATGATGCCTTGTTACTCATCACACATCGCACTCTCCACAGTTCATGCAGCTCAGAGCAAACAGTTTTCAGTTGTTCTCAGTTTCTAAAAAGGGTTGCTTCCTTTTATTTTTCTTAGTTAGTAGTTTCTAATCCAAGAGGTGAGGTTTATACTGTAGATTTCCTCCTCTACCACAAAGCTAGGCAAATCTTCCAGCCTTTTCAACTCATCATGAATTCAGCCTTGAAATTGAGTGTGAGCTCTCACCCACATTCTGTGTGATGAATGATACAGTCAACATTTTCTCTGATAATGGCATAGGCCTGGCTGATTCTACTCCTTGCTCTCTACTTCTCAGTTAGCTGCAGACCCCACAAGACAAAACTGCAACAGCAACTGCCAACTGTGGTATTTCTGGGTTTCTAGGGAAGTGTGTAACCTGATCTCAAAATGGTTTCCACACCCTCCTCTCCATGGCAATGGAAAGCACATTAGCCTTGTATCTAAATCAAAATGTTAATTGATTATCTTTGATCCCACCTTCCTTTCACCTCAATAGTAAATAGATAGTTTAAAGCACAACATTTTACAACTTGATTGTTATAACACCTTCCTGGGACTTCAGGAGACTCAGGGACAGCTCATTATAGACTTAAAAAGCAGTTATCATATTCCCCAAGTGTAAATAGGTTGCATTTCCCTCTCAAAACAAATTTGAGTCTTCCTTTGATCATTAGCAATTAAACCTTGCAGGCTTATTGTCAAGGGATGTCATATTACCCCTTTCATTCACCCTAAGTTTAAAGGTACAGCCCCAAACTAAAGCACACTTATAAACCAAAAGATATAGTCATAAAACATAATAATCCTACAAACCTCACAATTGTAACAATACCAACTTCATGGCAAATTTATTTGTTTGTATTGCTGTAGATCTGGCACCAACTTGCTAGCAAATGCCAGGTATACTTCTTCTGATATCAGTGCCCCTACTGTTCTGCTGCCAGATTCATGAGGAATAGAAGTTTTGAGTGTGAATTTGTATTGTGTTGTCCCAGTGGAAAAGCTACAATGTGAATGATCTTTGGTAGAATGACTTACTGACACAAATGGACTCCCACTGTGAACGGAGTTGAACATGTTTGGGGCTGATGGAATCAAGTCAAGCACACTGACTGGGTGCATGTGCCTTGAGTTTCAGAGGAAAATGGACTGTGCTAAGTGGGACAACACCAAAAGAGGAAAGGGTGTTTAATTTCTGCAGTGATCTTTTTCCTGTGTGTAATTTAATTTTGAACTTTTAGTGTAACCCATTCCTATAACCCTAGTGATTTAACAGTGTAAATACTTTCAGGGTGTGGATAAATTATGAGTTCAAGCTGTTCAATTTACTAATGTACAATTGGACAGCTAGTTTCAGGAATCTGACAGTGAGGCGAGACAGTTTCCAACTCCTTTGGTGAAATTAGCCCTCAAATGACCTTCAGTGTAATTGGAGGAAAAGTAATTGTCAGAATTGACATGTTATCTGAAACTGAATCAAGAACACTAACATGTTTCAAATCCAGCTCAACGTGGAAGTTTATGAATGGAGAATCCATTCTCACTGAAATCTTTTCCTTTCTCGATTCATTTCCAAAGGAAAAAGCTAGTGCCTGTTCAAGCAATAAGAGCAGCTAAAATTAAACAGTCAGTGGAAGTCAATTCATCACAGTGTCACTAATGTCAGCCTCAGTTAGTAACAGATATAGCAAGAAACTAGGCAATGTTATAGAAGGCAAAAAATGGTTGGAAGCGAACCATCTATTAATATTGCAGGTTTGCCTAACTAGGATGCCTGTGCCAGTTAAACAGACATGTGGACAGTCTAGTATCCTACAGACTCCTTCAATAAGTGAATTATTAACCCCATAGGAGATGGTGGTGTGGTTCATTTCAAAAAATTATTACAGCATTCTGACATTTGTATTTGTTTCTTTTCAAAAAAAGCAGTAAAACCATTGAGTTGGAAATATTATGGAATAGTTCACCCTGGAACATATTTTCACAAAACATCACTAAAACTTTGTCTCATTCTAAACTTCACATTCTCAGTCCTACTGCTCATAGAGTCATAGAGGTCCACAGCACAGAAAAAGGCCCTTCAGCCCATGGAGTCTGCGCCGGTCAAGCAAGTACCTAGCTACTCTAATCCCATTTTCCAACACTAGGCCAATAGCCTTGTATGCCATGGCATCGCAAGTGCACATCCAAATACTTCTTAAATGTTATGAGGGTTTCTGCCTCTACCACCCTTTCAGGCAGTGAGCTCCAGATTCCCACCACTCTCTGGGTGAAAAAAATCTTCCTCCTGCCCCTTACTTTAAATCTATGCTCCCTGGTTATTGATCCTTTCACCAAGGGGAAAAGTTCCTTCCTGTATACCCTATCTATGCCCCTCATAATTTTATACACCTCAATCATGTCCTCCCTCGATCTCCTCTGCTCCAAGGAAAATAATCCCAGTCTATCCAATCTCTTCTCATAACTAAAACTCCCCAGCCCAGGCAACATCCTGGTAAATCTCCTCTGCACTCTCTCTAGTGCAATCACATCCTTCCTATAATGCGGATTCCAGAACTGCATGCAATACTCTAGATGTGGCCTAACCAGCGTTTTAAAAAGTTTTAGCATAATCTCCCTGCTCGTATATTCTATGCCTCGGCTAAAATAAGCAAGTATCCCATATGCCTACTTAACCACATTGATCCTCGGTACTTCCCAGGGCCCTACCATTCATTGTGTATTCCCGAGCCTTGTTTGTCCTGCCCAAGTGCATCAACTGACACTTATCCGGATTAAATTCCATTTGCCACTGATCAGCCCGTCTATATCCTCCAATATCTAAGGCTATCCTCCTCACTATTTACCACCCCACCAATTTTTGTGTCATCCGCAAACTTACTGATCAACCCTACTACATTCAAGTCTAAATCATTTATATATACCACAAACAGCAAGGAACCCAACACCGATCCCTGTGGAACCCCAGTCACAAAAACACCCCTCGAACTCATTGCTGGGAGCAGGTGAGATGGTATTGTTCTTGAGCAGTATGGAATCACTTTGACAAAAGTAAAATTGTGATAAGCTAGCATTCTGCCCTAACAGTTGAGATTCTTTCATACTGAAAAGATGGTTAAAATTAAATTGGAGTCAAAATTGGTATTGACAACTTTTGCACTGTCTTATGACTTTTTTGCATGAAATAACCTCAATCTGCTTGTATGGATCAGATCAAATTGGTGCGCCTCATTAATATGTACTTCCACTCCTGATGTGTTTATAGGGAAGGAAGGAACTTGCCTCTTTACTGCATCTTTCATGACCATCAAGACACCACAAAGTGCTTTACAACTAATGAAGGACTTTTGAAGTGTAGCCAGTGTTGGAAATGTGGCAGCCAATTTATGCACAGCAAGCCTCCACAGATGATGATGATGAGATAAAGACCAGATAAACACCTACTTTCTAATTAAACTAATTTAAAGGTGAAAATTATGTCTGACCATTATAATTCATTAACATCCTATTCTTAACAATATAACCCATTATTTATTCCAAATTTTATTTGATTTTCAAGTTAACAATGAAAATGTGAAATGGACCCATGAAATATTTCCTTTTCCTTTGTCACGGTTTACCCTGTTAGGCAAATTGCAAATTAACTCTCTGGAGGTCTGGCGTGTAGATGCAGTTAATCCTTCGTTGCATTGTGGCTGCAGCAATGCTTGCAATACCACCATTTTTAATCAAGTTCAGGAAAATATCAGACAATACAGCAATAAATCTTTAACTACCAGACACAAGAATCTTTTGAACAAGAACAGCGCATTACGGGAAGGTAGTGGGATGTGAAATGCTTTCTTGAAGTACAGTGTAGGGCAGTGAAAAAAGTACAATTCAACCCTTTCTGTGAAGGAAAAATTGCAAATGACAGTATATCATATAGAGTTTTATCCTGTAAGGGCCAAAGGTCATAGACTATGACTCCATCAATGTTCGTTGCATGTTGCCGGTAGTTATCTAGAATAGAAACCTAGAACATTGAACAAAACAGCATTTTTGTTAAGCATAAAAGCATACAGCACCTAAGTTATTCAAGAAATTACATTTTTATTACCCCATGGTGACCCCTGGTTCATGTACAGTTGGGCACTTGATATGGGAGTTCAGTTATTGCAAACAGAAAACCATACATTACTGGGTAAAGACATCCTTCAAAGTGCAAGATGCTCCATCAATAGTCCTGCTTTGGCTTTAAGTTATTCATGAACATGGGAGTACAACAAAGTTCAGCTTTTGTTTAAAACAGTGGTCTGGTGGTTTGTTGTATTATTTTTCTATAATTTGCAATATTGTGTAGTTATGGCTCATTTATTTATACAGCAGCACACATCCATTTTCAACATAAAATGAAAAAAAGTAACACTGCCTGATTTATGGTGCCAAACTTGTTTTCGGCATGCTTTAGAAGTTTGTATTATCTGTATTAATACCAGTCACAAGGTCATTATTGCAGACAGACAGTCTTTACACAGTATAAATATTTACCTAAGAGTGACCCAACTTAGATACGTCCTCTTTATTTAATTTCAGCCGCCTTTCCTCCAGTGTCTTGGTGGTCCAGTTTTTTCCCCTCTTAAGTTTCTTGCACAGATTTTGTGTTGCTCTTCCGATTATGAAACTGCTTGCTCTTTTGATTGATTGTGTTGAATATTATTTCTGTTTCACGTATACTATACATTACAATCTATTATTTTTAAGAAGTGCTGCTCCGCAAAGGTTAACTATCAATTTAATTTCCCACATAAGTGGATAATTGTTATAATGTAACGAAAATATTTCCTTGGTGGGCTAATGGATAAATTGAAAGGATATACCCTTATGCCACTGAAGAATGTTAGACTATAGAGTTGTAAAGATATTAGGCAAAGTGTATACTGTTAAAATAAGTACTTTGTGCTCATCTAAATGGACAATGGAACTTTATCCCACTTTCTGAATCTACTGTGCTAACAATTTAAGTGGGGCACAAATTGCTTGTAAAAAAAAACACTTCCTTGGCATTACGTGACAGCGGCTTTTGCAACATCTTTTAAAAATTTCTTCTTCATTTTAGTCCAAAATCTGATAGCTAAAATCAGGCTTGGGACAGAATAGCTTTAACTTGGACAGGCAAAGATATCCTGATCACAAGATTGCAATTTTCCCAAATTTCACGGACGTTAAATACATCTTGGACTTTTGCCCAAATTCGGTCCCATCTGTACACATTGGCCACTTGGATTACTCTTTTAACAGAAGTAACTTCAGAGGTTTACCTGATTCCACCAGTTTAGTGCTTCACATTTTTTTGTTAGCTAACTTAAAGATACATTTGTGTCAATTGGTGCTGACTTATTCGGTTGGCCCTGCCTCTTTTTCCTCCCCTCAAAAAGAAAGGTTTTCATTTATATAGAAGCTTTACAGCCTCAGGATATTCCAAAGCACTTTGCAGTCAATTAAGTACATTTGAAGTGCATTCACTGTTGTAATGCAGGAAAAATGGCAGCTAATTTGGGCACACGAAGCCCTGTGAACACCAATGTGACATTATTGCATGTATAATATCTTAGTGATGGCCTGCTTCTCTTGGAATACTGCCATTGGATCCTTTATGTCTACTTGTCTGTGAGACTTGAACACAGAAATCCAGGCTGACAGTCTGGTGTGGTGCTGCAATGCTGAAGGCACTGCCTTTCAGATGGGATGTTAAACTGAGGTTTTGCAAGTGAATGTAAACGATCCCCTGGCACTATTTCAAAGAGTGGAGGAGTTATCTTTGATGTCCTGGCTAATATTTATCCCTCAATCAATATCACAAAGTACAGATTATTTGGTCATTATCACATTTCCAATGTGGGAGCTTCCTGTGCACAAATTGGCTGCCATGTTTCCTACATTACAACAGTGACTACATTTCAAAAGTACTTTGTTGTTGTAAGGCAATGTGTCACATCTTGAGGTCATGAAAGGCACTTATAAATGCAAGTCCTTTTGCTTTTTACCTGAGAGGGTAGCCAGACCCTCAGTTTAATATTTCATCTGTACGATGGCACCTTCAATAATGCTGCACACCCTCAGTATTGTACCAAAATGACAGCCTAGATTTTATGCTCAAGTCCCTGGAGTGGAACTGTGACTAGCACATCTTGTTCATCTGCTTAATAAAGTTTGCCTGTTATCTAACTGAAGAGATATTGTAGTCTAACAGCTCATTGGCTGATTTATCTTCAAGCAGGATTTTTGGATCATTTTGTTACTTAACAGCTGTCATTTTTGCCCTTCTTAACTTTTAAGTGTTACTAGTAAGTCACTTTGAAACAATGCAACCCCTTATCAATCATTGTGCAGTATGGCATTCGGGACAGGTGTCCCAAGCAACATTATATTTCCAGTATGCCAGTCAGCAAGGCCAAAAGTGTTTCTGCCAATCAGCATTTGGCTTGCATTATACAAAAATAAAACAGTTCCAAAGTTAGAAAAGCAATGAAAGTGCCGCTGGAGGCAGTTTTGGCATTTATCTGAATTATATCCTGTTTGGAAAGGAAGTGAGATTTTGATAGCAGAATACCACACGCAGAATATAATGATGATTGTCCAAATGGACTCGGGAGTTATTGGAAGCACAACAAGAGAAAGCAAGCCTCTGAATGGCCTCTTGAGTTTTATCCAATTTCAAAAGGAAGTAACATTTTAATGGTAAAATTAAAAAAATGTGCTTTCAGTCAACTGAATCAAGTGTTGGGAACAAAATTGATTCCATATATCTCATAAACTATACCCAGATGCAGCTAGACAATTACTGTGGGGTTTGCCATTTCCCTCCTCCCTTCCCATTGCATAGCTGGTGACCAGAAAAACATTTCCACATCTGACAAACAAAACACCTCCTACATCCTTGTTGTTTGGCGGGATAGCTTTGCTACTGATTCATAGATTTATTTTCACTTGAGAGATGAACAAAGGATTGAAGAGATGGACATAATGGTTTCCATGTATCATGCATCCAATGTTAAGCAAACCAAAATACTGTTGGTAAAATATCTGTTGTTCCCCCCTTTCACAAATTTAAACCTCAATATATTTTTTATTCTCTCACGGAAGTGGACGCCACTGGCTGGGCCAGTATTTATTGCCCAACCCTATTTTCCCTTGAGAAGGTGGTGGTGAACTGCCTTCTTGAACTGCTGCAGTCCATGTGGTGTAGATACACTCACAGTGCTGTTAGGAAGGGAGTTCCAGGATTTTGATCCAGTGACAGTGAAAGAATGGTGAGTGGCTTGGAGGGGAACTTCCAGGTGGTGATGTTTCCATCTATCTGCTGCCTTTTTCCTTCTAGATGGTAGCAGTTGTGGGTTTATAAAGTGCTGTCTAAAGAACATTGGTGAGTTTCTGCAGTACATCTTGTAGTTGGTACACACTGCTGCCACTGTGTGTCGATGGTGGATGAAGTGAATGTTTAAGGTGGCGAATGAGGTGCCAATAAGCAGGTTGCTTTGTCCTGGATGATGTTGAGCTTCTTGAGTGTTGGTAGAGCTGCACTCATATGTCAAGTGCAGCATATTCCATCACACTCCATTTAATGTTGAGGGAGATGATTAGATTCTCTCCCTTGTTGGAGATGGTCATTGCCTGGCACTTGTGTGGTGCAAATGTTATTTGCCACTAATCAGCCTAAGCCTGAATGTTATCCAGGGTCTTGCTTCATATGGGCATGGACTGTATCGGTATCCCCGCTTTTGACCTTATGACGGAGGGAATGTCATTGATAAGACAGCTAAGGTAGTTGGGCTTAGCACACTACCCTGAGGAACTCCTGCAAACGATGTCCTGGGACTGAGATGATTGACCTTCAACAATCACAATGATCTTCCTTTGTGCTAGGTATGACTCTAACCAATGGAGGTTTTCCCCCCTGATTCCCATTAATATCAGTATTGCTAGGGTGTTAAGTGGAGGATTTCAAGATTTTGACCCAGGAATGATTAAGGAATGTTTAAGTCAGTCTGATATCTTTCTTGGGAGAGGAACATGATTCTCTTCCTAAGACAATCCTCCTGTTGTTCTTGAGCTCGAACGAGGCATCATCTTCCGACAATTGATGTTGCTGGCTGCAGAATGATAGTCTGCAGAGCACACAGCTATTTTTCTGTAATTAGGTGGTATAATCTGTCGCTCTGGCAAAACTAGTTTTCAGTAAGGCGAGAGATGACTGGTGCCCTTGTTGGTGCTCATAAAGTATTCTTTGTTTCATAGATGGCTCTATCAAGTCGGAATCACAAAACATTCAACAGGAACCATGGCTATGCTGTGTCTCCGCTCAGCAGCTTCCACTCTTTTGCCCAACAGTTCTGTCACTTTGCCAGGTTTGGAAGATGTCATCCATTTCTTTTTCATCTTCTACATCACTAGAACTCTCCATATCCGAACTGGAACTCGCCTAGATGCACCAGGGGGCTCATGGGTGATTAGACTTGACACATTTTAAGATTTGATATGATAGTTCCAACAAATGTATTTCATAGTTAGTGATTTTGATCATTTATGGATTCCTTGCTGCCTTTTCAGATGTCACTTGCTCCCTCAATGGGCTCTCAGTGCAGGGGCAGGCCGAGTTTGACCAACTCCTCAAATGCGTCAGTGCTTGTAGTGAAGCTGAACACTAGGTGATGGTTTGTGATATAAAGCAGGTGATATACAGACAAGGTGAGCGTTAGTCTTTATTACGAAAGCTATGAAAGAATATCAGGGTTGCGGATAGCTGGTGTGTATGAGCTTGTCCTGATTGGACATTTCTCAATGGTTCCTGCCTCTGGCGCAAGAGGCTCATCATTCTGTGCTGCTCAGCCCCCTCCTCCACATTCTCATCCATGGATGAGGAGCGGCAATCTACTATATATCCTCCTGTTGAAAGGCCTCCCCCCTCTGCAGTGCTAGAGTGTGCAGCAAACCACCGTTGTACAAGAGAGTCTTGCTGGGGCATACTGCAGAGATCAGACTAGGCACCAAAACCTCAACTTGAGAAAGTGGCAGGCCTCTAAGAGATGTGGTTGTTGAGGGGAGGGAGTGGGGGTGGGTGGTGGTCTGATGTTGAGCTCGCAGGAACAGATTGTGGTGGAGGGTTATCAACAAGGAATGCAGAGGAGCATTGCTGCTGGTGCAAAAGAAAATTCCCAAGGGCTGGGGAGGCTGACTGCAAGGGCAGCACACAAGGGAGATGCCAATGCCAGCCAGTCTTCCTGAGTCCCTGTGCAGAGGAGAAGCAGCTCAGAGGAAGGACCAGGTACCAGAGGCACCACTGAAACAGCAGCAGGAGAGGAAGAGGGCCAGTCTCTGCCTGAGCAAGCTGTATATGGGGACCAGCAGCAGGCAGTTGCACCAAGAATGGCCCAAACGGAGCTGAGAGTGAGCAACAATTTCAACAAAGCCTGTGGCTCTTAAGGGAGACCATTACTGACCTGTGTGCCATGATGCAGGATGAGCTGAGACCCTTGGGACTTGCTGGAAACCCAGTGCCTGTTGCCCTCAACCATAAGCTTCTGGATCTTTTCAGGGATCCACTGGGGACATGTGCTGGGCCTTCCAGGCAGTAGCTCATTTCTGCATTAAAGAGGTGCCCAATGTCCTGTTCAGAAGGCCAGTGACTATGTGTATCAACTGTAACAGCCAGGCAGAGAGGGCCGTTGGTGTCAGTGCCATCACTGAATTCCCCCAGCTGCAAGGTGTCATTGACTGCATGCATGTGGCCATCAAGGCTCCCAAGGACTTGCCAGTGGCCTTTTTCAACAGAAAGGGCATTCTATCAGTGTACAACTGGTTTGTGATCACTGAAAGCGGATAATTCAGGTGTGCACCCTGGTTCCGAGGAGCAACCATGACACCTAGCTCGACAGTCACAGGTGCTAGATCTTTTCCGGTCCTCCGCATGCCTTCAGAGGTGGGTCATTGGGAACAAGGGCTACCCATTGAAGAAATGGCTGCTGATGCTGGTGAGGAACCTTCACATAAGCCAAGGAAAGGTACAATGCCGCAGTCCGGCAATGGCCTCCCTTCCACTTTCTTCCACCTAATGTCAATGACGAATGAAGGCAACCCGCAATTTCCGGATAGTTGACTTCCAAAGGCTTTGTCTCAGTGATGCCGACTTTACCCAGACGGAATCTGATGACCTATGATCCCCATGCGCTGTTCATTAAATGCTAACTCTGCACAAAATTGCGCACACTTGCATATAAATGAGTCTATGGTTGCTGCTCAACTCAGTTGCCTTCTCGTTGCCTCATTGTGGCAACGTGGAGGTTCCAACCATTGGTAGAATATAGAACCGGTGTCTCACTGTTGGAGATCCGGCCCAGCATTACCCCCTACCTCCCAAATCTCTGCCCAACACTCCCTACCATGCCTCCCAACCCACTCCTGAGAGCCCCATTAATTTCTACTCCTTATGTTCAACTGCAAAAAACAGAGGTGGACTGGTTTGAGGCAGGTTCAATTCCTGTTCTAGACCTTTTGTATTTTAATCTCTGACACATCCCAAACTCAGTTGTTTTTAGGAATTATGATTCAGCCCGCAGAACAAAATAAATGGTCATTAATAACGAAGATAATTAAGAACAGAAACCACAATGAACGGAAAGAAACAGAGTGGCTGAATGAGTGGACTGTCCAGTTAGAGTGACACTGATTAAAATAGTTTCCAATCACTTTCCCAGTTCTCTAATCCCGAAGGCACTCTGTGCCTTTGGCTTACAAATAACAGACCAGATTCAGAAGATACACTGATATCATTAAAGAAATGGATGATGTCAGGCAACATTCTGTGGATAAAAGCAAAATACTGCGGATGCTGGAAATCTGAAACTAAAACAAAAATAGCTGGAAAAACTCAGTAGGTCTGACAGCATCTGCGGAGAGGAATACAGTTAACGTTACGAGTCCGTATGACCTCTAAACATTCTGTGGATGCCTGTCGAAAAGAAATCTGCCTCTTTCTTGGAGATGATATACGTGAGATCTCCTACAAGGTGTGGAAGTAGTTTGGGGCTGATATTTAACTGATGTAGGACCACTATTTAGATATTTTAATAAAGCTGTCACTGTTAACGGTGGTAGTGCTTTTCAAACGTAAGTCAGATGCTCCTTGAGTAGCAATTGGAAAATAGGCTTTCAAAATTGTTTGGCTGCTTGCCACTTTGCTTTTGAATATGAACGGTCAGTGGACAGACAGAAATTGCCCCTCTATCTTGATATTACTCTTCTTTTGTTTACCCTTTCTCTTTTCTGTTTAATCATTGTTTTTTTTTTCCTAAATGAAACAGGATAAGGGACCCCCGCATTCTTCTACCACATGAGTAAATGTCCATTCCTCTGAGCTGTTGGTTGCCTGCATTGAATGTCGTGGAGTCTTCCTGACATGAAGCTCCTTTATATGCTGCATGGACATAACACGAAGCTGCACAAAAGGTAATTTTGTTTTTCTGTGTTCCTTCAGACCCTAATTCTATGTGGCAAATACTGGCACCCACCCTGTAAAAGACACAAAATTGAATTATCAAGTCAAAATGCCCCCAGTTCACCAGATAAGTGGAAGAATGTCAAAATGCTGATAGCCCCTTCGAGGGTTACATAGCAATGAAGGCTGCGGTGACTCTAATCCCTCAGTAGCTTGGGGAAAAAAGCCTAATAAATAAGGGTTACTTGGTGTAACCCTTTCCAAGCCAAAGAGAATTTGAATAACATCTTTAAAGAGGCTACAAAAGAGAGTGGGGTTGTTTTTCCTTTCATTCCATGCAGGCATGAAAGTTCAAGTTCATCTCATCCTGTTTCAAACCTGGCTTTGTTGTTGATCAATGCATGCCTCAGGTTAGTGGTGCAGGACCGGGGAGATGTAACAGGGCATACCGTGGATCCCACCGCTGGGACAAAATGCGGGTACCGTGCGTACTCAGGCGAACAGCAGGACTGCAGAGGGGATTTTACCAGTGGCGGCCAGTTAAAAGCCACTGCCAGGGTTGCCATCCCCTTGAGGATGGCAGCCTGCCTCTCCGCGCTGCCAGCCCAATCAGAGTTCGCAACCTCGGCAGCACCAGCGGTGGAGGTAGCCACTGCTAGGGCTGCAAAGAGAAGGAGCTTCCATGTTGAGGTGCCCTCGAAGGGCCAGGAAGAAATTCAGTTAATATGCCAGGGCCAATCGGAGGGGTGAACGTTCTTTTGGCCATTGAGTGTACAGAATTTAAGACCCCTCCCCAGAAGCTGCTCAATGTACCTGGTGGTCTCTCTTCATGGTGGGGGCCATCCCGATGCCAGTAAAATGCCAGTGGGGGCATAGAGGGGCCAGATATAGGCCAGTTAATTGGTTTAATTGGCCAGCTGTCCCTGGTCAGTGGGTGGCCAAGCAGCTGCCATTCCCGCCTTTTGAAATACCCAGTGGTGGTGGGATGGCGTTGGGTCCCCCCACCCCACACATACTCCGCTGCCATTTTACTGTCCCTTCTGCCTCTCAGCCCATCTCTAGAGGGCTGGTAAAATCCCAGCCATTTATGCTGCATGGTCATTTTTGTGCTACTTTCTCTTCTATTTTTTGTGTGTTCACCTCGTGCCAATGGTTAAGATCCTGTGTAAAGAATGAAAACCGTAGGGTCAAGTTCTTGGTGTGTGAAAGCAAACTTGTATTTCATAAACGACCGTACGAATATTACATTTTATCAAAGATACAATTTTCAGTGACGATTCAGATAGAGAGACATGGGGCGGAATCATCCCAGATTTGCACTTAGTGCGGTTAGGGGCGGGATAAAGGATGTTTTACCTGTTGGCCGCAGTGGCCGGTTTTCACACTGTATCATCCCAATCTCACCTGATTAATCATGCATTCCCGGGAAACATATTGTTTTGATGGTGGGCGGGCTCCGATTCACCCACTATGCCGTCACCTCGCCGCTTCATTATGCTGGGCGCCACATTTAAAGTGCAGCCATGCACACACCTCTCAGTGCTCCCAGCCCAAGACTGCTACAAAGAAGACGTGGCCCCAAAATGCAAGAAGTCTGCAGCCCCAGGCTTAGTGATGCATCCCTCGAGCGCCTTTTGGATGCTGTGGAGGCCCACCATGATGTCCTCTACCCCCACCCTGGTTGCTGAAGGGGCAGCAACTTTACCACTCCAGCTTGTTAGGCGATGACAGTGGTGATCGGTGCCAATGCTGCACAGAAGTGGTTGGCCATCCAATGCAGATAGGGTATGAATGATCTCATCCATGCTGCCTGGGTAAGGCAACCATCCTATTAACTCTAAACTTTCACTCTCGTGCCCATTGCACATTCACTGGCACCTCACTCACTGCCAACTCAAGGGACATCTCCACTCGCTCTCTGACACACACCCTCAAATCTCCCTCTGGCCTGATCTCCTCTGAGAACTGCCTCCACAGCCCTCACCACCTTGAGGTCACTTGTACAGATCAACTTCCCCGGTACAGCCCCCACCCTGCAGCCTCTTCTCTTGCCTGAGGTCACTTCTTCCCATTCCCCAAGCAAGCCCTAGCCTTGCAACTATTGAGAAGCCACCCCCACCTTATGGCTGGTCTAGTAGGTAGAGACCTGCCCCAGAGTGATGTGGTGCTGTCTGCGAAGCCTGGTGCTGAGGACTGCGAGTGCTGCCCAAAGCAAGGAAGGCAAACAAACCTCGAAGTCCCGAGTGAAGCGCAGCTCGCCAGTTGGACATCACTTAAGTACAGTTGTGAAACACATTGGCGTGCAATCACGCCAACAAACTCAGATAACTCAGCATGGGAGGATGATTCTGGTGAGCTGAGCTTATCAAGATATGCAGGTGTATTATAATGAGGTCCTGACATCTGATGGCGGGAAACGTGACCCGTCATTGACAGGTAGAACAAACTGACATTGTGAAACCGATTTTTGGACTTCTTGCCATATTGTACGCTCACACCACCAAACATACCCGATGCCAGTGGGCACAGAAAATTCCACTCATTGTTAAGGAAGGCTAGTTAGCCCAACATCCTTGGGATTCTTTTGCAGCCAGTTTATCAATATTTGGGCTGCTATAATACTAACCTACAGCATAGATTAATTGTGGAAATGGTTCCAACGGTTGAAGCTACCCCTCAGTACCTTGCTCAGATAGCCGTTCTCAATGTGTGAGCCTAGGCAGTGAGTGTCAGCAGGTTACTCCAGTAGGGTTTGAAATCTTGAGGTTGAAAATCTGTGACCCAGGCATCCTGGCATAAATGCCACTGCATGGCTTCCAGCACTGAACTTGTCAAACTTTGTGAGGTCAGATGGGAGGTCGCAAATTTAAAATGCTATGTGGGTGATCATCCCACTGTGAATACATTCAAGCACCTGCCAAGAGAAAGAGACCAGCAATCCTGGTGTGGGCTGGTCTCAGAAGAGGAGAGATGCTAAGCATTTTTACATGCTCCATTGACTGCATCTTAGGAAGTCCAAGCTTCATCCCATACCCTATCTCCAAGTTGAAATCCAAATGTGATATTAGACAGGCCGGTACACTTGATTTCACTTGCCACTCTTCAACCTGGGTTGGGTCCTGGGAACTGCCAGCCTGGGGGTTTCTAACCCGTGACCGCTCCCCTCTCCTACTTTATTGAGATTGTTTGGGGCAGGTGAAGGCTCTGCTATAAATGTACCTGGGTCCAGACCTAATTCACAATCCTATCCCTGCAGTCCCATTACAGAGGGAGTGTTCCAGAATGTCTGCCGATTTTCAAGTTCCTTACATTTGTATGCACACTCTGCCAAAATGTCAACTATTTGCTGTTATCAATTCATATGCAAACTCGTTATGTAATTATAGAATAATCTTCCAACTGGGTAACACTGTATTTTCCCCATAAATTATCCAACATCCTTTCTGAAAGTTTTGCAGCTTTCATTTTTTCAACTGCTTTTTCTTTCAGCAATTGAAATTTTTAAAGCTGAAATAAGAGGTGCACAATCAGCGAGGGGAGAACTTGGCCCAAGTGGGACAGAGACTGAATGAGTATATTTGGGAATTTGGTTCAAATTGGGAACTTGATCATGGGGGAAAGAAGTGCTATAGGTAAGGTTTACTGTAAGAAATACAACTTGGAATAGAGTGCTGGAGTTAGGGAAAGAAGGGAAAACGGTGCTTTTTTGCTTTCTGCTTTCTAACTTTCTCAGCCTTCAGGTAGTGGTTGTACTCTGCTAAAGAAAAAGAAGCTAGTTATTTGGTAAGTATCTGAAGTTTATTCTATTACTAAGGTTCAAAATAGTCTAGCAACTGGTGATAAGGCTAGTAAAGTATATTTAAAAAAGTGAAATATATAATTGAATAAAATAATGAAATAGTTAATTAGTACACATTAAGGATGTCAGGACAAGTGATGTATCCCAGCTGCAGCATGTGGGTGCTCCTGGATGCCAGTTTGATCCCGATCTGCAGTAAATGTTTGAAGTTTCAGCAGCTTCAGCTGGAGGCTGAATTACAGACATTGTGGTGCATCAGGAAGGGTGAAGGTTACCTGGATTCTTTGTACCAGGAGGCAGTCACACCTCTTAGGACAAGATCTTCTGATTTGGTCAATGGCCAGGAACAGGAGAGTGTGACTGTAAATGAGGCAGGTAAGGGGTCTCAGAGGTCAGGAGCCTCAGCCTTTACAATTGTCCAACAGGTTTGAGGATTTTTCAGCTTGTTTGGATGAGAGTGGGGGCTGCAGGGTGGATGAACTAACTGGCCATGGCGCCGTGGTACAGGAAGCCATTCAAGTGGGGGGAGCAAAAAAGAACATAGTAGCAGTGTGGGATAGTATAGTCAGAGGGATTGACACCATTTTCTGCAGCAAAGAATGAGAGTCCAGAAGGCTGTGTTGCTTGCCTGGTGCCAGGGTGCAGGAAATCTGCATGGGGCTGGAAGGGAACTTGCAGTGGGAAGTGGAGGACCCAGTCATCGTGGTCCATGTAGGTACCAACAACATAGGCACAATAAAGAAGGAGGTTCTGCATAGTCACAATGAAGACCTAGGCACCAAATTAAGAAGCAGAACCTCAAAGGACATAATCTCTGGATTATTATCTGAGCCAATTGCAAATTGACATAGGACAAATCAGATTAGGAAGATGAATGTGTGACTAAAAGACTGGGTGGAACAAGTGGGTTCCGGTTTGTGGGGCACTGGCAGCAGTACTGGGGAAATTGTTGGGATGGTCTATACCCGAACCGTGCTGGGACCGGTGTTCTTGCGAGCCACATAACTAGGGAAGTAGAGAGGGTTTTAAACTAAGTAGTGGGGAAAAGGGATCAAATTTAGGAAGATGTGGTAAATCAAGGAATAGAGACAAGACAAAAGAGAAAGGTATTATTATGGGAAATGAAAAACAGACCGTGACAGGAAGGGATAGAGAGTACAAATCTAACAGTAAATCAACAGATGAAACTAGAGGTAATAAAAAGAATAAAAGGATAGAAATAAAAGCTCTGTATCTGAATGCATGAAGTATTCGAAACAAAATAGATAAACTGAGAGCGCACATGAAAATAAATAATTACGATTTGATAGCCATTACGGAGATATAGTTGCAGGAGGACATGGATTGGGACCTGAATGTTGAAGGCTATGGGATATTTAGGAAGGACATGAAGCGAAGAAAAGGTGTAGGGGTGGCTCTGTTAGTTAATGATAGTATTAGCATAATAGAGAGGGATGACCTAAGTTCAGGAAATCAGAATGTAGAAATGGTCTGGGTAGAGATGAGAAATAGTAAAGGCAAGAGGTGACTTGTGGGAGTTGTGTACAGGTCCCCTAATAGTAATCATATGGTAGGGTTGAGCATAAAGGAAGGAATAATTGGAACTTGTCAGAAAGGCATGGCGATAATCATGGGAGATTTTAATTTACATATGGACTGGAAAAGTCAGATGGGCAAAGATAGCCTAAATAAGGAGTACATCGAATGTTTCTTAGTAGCTTCTTAGAACAGCAAGTTCTGGAGCTAACCAGAGAGCAGGCTACACTGGACCTGGTATTGTGTAATGAGATGGGAGTAATTAATGATCTCATAAGGAAGGCGCCCCAGGTAGCAGTGACCATAATATGATTGAATTTTACATTCAGTTTGGAGGAAAGTGAGGAGTGAGTCTCAGACTAAATTTTTAAACTTAAATAAGGACAATTATGAGGGCATGAAAGCTGAGCTGGCTAAAGTGAATTGGCAAATTAAGTTAAGGGATAGGTCAGTAGAAATGCAGTGGCTAATACTTAAGGGGATATTTCAGAATGCACAGAACAAATACATTCCAACATGCAAGAGAAAGCCCAAGGGACAGACACACCATCCGTGGTTGACTAGAAATGTTAAAAACGGTATTAAAACTTAAAAGAAAAAGCATATAATTGTACAAAGGCAAGTGGCAAGTCAGAAGATTGGACAGCATATAAGGGACAGGAAAGAACGACTAAAAGACTAATCAGGAGGGAAAAATTAGAGTATGAGAGAAAGCTAGGCAGAAATATAAAAATGTGGTAAGAGTTTTTATAAATATTTTTTAAAAAAGTTATCAAAGTGAGCATTGGTCCTATAGAAAGTGAGTCTGGAGAATTGATAATGGAAAACAAAGAGTGAAGTGAAATGAGTGAATTGAACATTTATCTTGCATCAGTTTTCACTGTAGAGGATAACAAGGTAACATCCCAGAAGCAGCTATAAATCAGGAAATGGAATTGGGCAAGGAAATCAGGAAAATTACAGTCACCAATGAAGTGGCACTGAGTAAATTGTTGGAGCTGTGGACTGACAAGTGCGCGGGTCCTGATGGACTTCATCCTAGGGTCTTAAAAGAAGTGGCTAGTGAGATAGTTGATGCATTGGCTTTACTTTTCCAGAAATCCCTAGATTCAGGGAAGGTTCCATTAGATTGGAAGATAGCAACTGTAACTCCATTATTCAAAAAGGGAGGGAGACAGAAAATGGGAAACTACAGGCCAGTTAACTTGACACTTGTTGTAGGGAAAATTTTAGAAGCTATTATTTAAGAAGTTATAGCAAGGCACTTGGATAAGCTCAAGGTCATCAGAAAGAGTCAACATGGTTTTGTGAAAGGGAAAGCATATTTAACCAACTTATTGGAGTTCTTTGAGGAAGTAACATGTGCTGTGGATAAAGGGGAACCAGTGGATGTACTGTATTTAGATTTCCAGAAGGCATTTGATAAAGTGCTACATCAAAGGTTATTATGGAATATAAAAGCTCATTTCATATGGGGTAACATATTGGCATGGATAGAAGACTGGCTGGCTAACAGCAAGCACAGAGTATGAATAAATGGGTCTTTTCCAGGTTGACAAGACGTAACAGGTGGTGTGTCACAGGGTCAGTCCTGAGACCTCAACTGTTTACAATTTATATAAAGGACTTGGATGAAGGGATTGAAGAGATGGTTGCCAAACTTGCTGATGACACAAAGATAGGTAGGAAAGTAAGTTGTGAAGAGGACATCAGGAGGCTACAAAAAGATATTGATAGGTTAAATGAGTGGGGAAAGATCTGGCAAATGGAGTATAATGTGGGAAGATGTGAAATTGTCCAGTTTGGCAGGAAGAATAAAAGAGAAGCATAATATCTAAATCGTGAGAAATTGCAGAGGCCTGAGGTGCAGAACGATCTTGGTGTCCTAGTGCATGAATCACAAAAGGCTTGTTACAAGTACAGCAAATAATTAGGAAAGTTAATAGAATGTTATCATTTATTGCAAGGAGAATTGAATACAAAAGTAGGGAGATTATGCTTTAATTGTACAGAGCACTAGTGAGTACTGTGTACAATATTGGTCACCTTATATAAGGGAGGATATAAATCCGTTGGAAGCAGTTCAGAGAAGGTTTTCCAGACTAATACCTAGAATGGGTGGGTTGTCTTATGAGGAACGGTTGGGCAGGCTAGGTTTATATCTACTGGAGTTTAGTAGAGTAAGAGGCGACTTGATTGAAACATACAAGACCCTGAGGGGTCTTGATAGGGTAGATGTGGAGAAGATGTTTCCTTGTGGAAAAATCTAGAACTAGAGGTCACTGTTTAAAATTAAGGGGTTGCCCATTTACAACAGAGATGAGGCAAAATTTTTTCACTAAGGGTTGTGAGTCTTTGGAACTCTGTGCCTGAAAAGGTGTTGGAAGCAGAGTCTTTGGATATTTTTAAAGCAGAGGTGGATAGATTCTTGGTAAGCAATGGAGTGATAGGTTATCGGGGGTAGATGGGATGCAGATTTCAGGTTACTATCAGATCAGCCATGATCTTATTAAATGGCGAAGCAGTATCGTGGAGCTGAATTTCCTAATCCTCCTTGTTCGTACGATAAAATAAAGGTGTAAACAAAATATAAACATAAAAAGAAATGTCATATAAGAAATAAGGTGACTACATTTATTGACCAAATTATCTTCTGTGTCTTTTAATGCTTTATTTAGGTTTTTATTTGACTGCCTCAGCATCCCCAAAGCCTTCGACTTGGACTTGATTTTTTTTGGCCAGACACTGTTAGCTGAATTTGGTTTGTGCTGTCATGAAAATGTGCTTTATGCCAAAAAATGAACCTGAATTGAAATTTTAAGAACAGACCTGTATAAAA
This sequence comes from Carcharodon carcharias, assembly GCF_017639515.1. NCBI lineage: Eukaryota > Metazoa > Chordata > Chondrichthyes > Lamniformes > Lamnidae > Carcharodon > Carcharodon carcharias. The sequence goes on along the minus strand of NC_054479.1, from coordinate 43,197,016 downwards.
TAGAGAATAAAATCATTTAATTTCTCAGCCCAATATGTCTAATCCTGATTTGCATTACTGTACATTCCACGTTCCAAATCATTGGAGTGCAGTCTGTCTGCAAAAATCCATCAAAGGCAATGACTTCAGAGGAGTGTGAGGACTCACATCATCTGTCTTATTAGCAAGGCATCTATGGCAATCATCTGAGGATTCAATTGTTGGAGATGGACCTTTAAGATTAATTGCTTGGACAATGGGACCCTGGCTAAGTTAGCTTTGAAACATGAACTAATCAAGTCACCTTAGGAATATACAGATATTTGGCAGAATCATCCGTGCCTGCTGGCATCAGGCGTGCTCAGCAGCATGAGCGGACAAATGGTGAGAAGGCCAAAAATCGGTTTCACGATGCCATGAAACCAATTGGCAATCGTCCACTCAGCCTGTCAATGGCAGGCCGCATTTCCCACCATTGAATGTTGGAAACCTCATTGTAGCACATCTGCATATCATTATAAGGCTAGCCTGCTGGACTCATCCCCCCACACTTGATCGTCTGCCCAAAACGCCGAAGTGTTTCACAATTGCACATAAGTGACGTGCACCTGGCGAGCTGCACTTCGCTCAGGACTTCGAGGTTTTGTTTGCCTTAGTTGAAGGGTCAGTCACGAAGGGACACCAAGTTCAAGGTGAGGGGCAGGAGGTTTAGTGGGACTGTGAGGAAAAACGTTTTTACCCAGAGGGTGGTGATGGTCTGGAATGCACTGCCTGGGAGGGTGGTGGAGGCAGGTTGCCTCACATCCTTTAAAAAGTACCTGGATGAGCACTTGGCACGTCATAACATTCAAGGCTATGGGCCAAGTGCTGGTAAATAGGATTAGGTAGGTTGGTCAGGTGTTTCTCAAATGTTGGTGCAGACTTGATGGGCCGAAGGGCCTCTTCTGCACTGAGATTCTTGATACTTTTCTTAGGGAGGCACTTGCAGTCATCAGCACCAGGCTACGCAGACGGCACCACAGTACTTTCAGGGGATCTCATGGGCAGGTTTCTATCTACCAGACCAGCCATAAGGCGGGGGTGGCTTTTCAATGGCTGCAGGGCTAGGGCTTGCTTGGGGAAGGGGGAGAAGTGGCCTCAGGCAAGGGGAGAGGCTGCAGGGTGAGGGCTGCACTGAGTAAGTGGGGTATCCTAGAATGTGTGTGGGGACACAAGTTGATCTGTGCAAGTGGTCTCAAGTTGGTTGGGGCTGAGGAGGTCGTCTCTAGAGCAGATGAGGAAAAATGGAGATGTGAGGGTGTGTGTGAAAGAGTGAGTGGTGATGTCCCTTGAGCTGGCAGTGAGAGAGATACCAGTGAATGTGTGATGGGCTTGAGTGTGTGAGTTTCAAGTGATGAGATGGTTGCATAGTTGAGTTCATTCATCCTCTGTGCAACATTGGTAGTGCTCACCACTGCCATCGCCTAGCAAGCCATAGTGGCAATGTTGCTGCCACCCCTGCGGCCAGATTGGGGGTAGAGGACGTCACAGCGGGCCTCCACAGTGTCCAAAAGGCAGTCGAGGGACGCGTAACTAAACCAGGGGACTGCAGTCTTGTCTTTCAGGGCCATGTTTTCCTTGCAGAGGTCCTGGGTTGGAAGTCCTGAGAAGTGTGCACGTGGCTGTACTTTAAAGGTGGCATCCAGTGTTATGAAGCAGCGAGGTGGCATTGTGACGGGTGAATTGGAGCCCGCCCACCATGGAAATGGCGTGTTTCCTAGGAATGCTTAATTGATGTAGCAGGTTTGGGACATTAGCCACTACCGCCCACTTAGTGCAAATCTGGGATGATTCTGCCTATTGTCTTTTTTTAAGCCCCCCTCGCAGTTAGAGAAGAAGGTCACATTATAAGCTAACTCTTTGATGGTTTTAAGCACTTGTTTTCTTAGCAGAACTGAGGACAAGCAGTGTAAGGAGGAGACCTAAGTGGGGTCCCTCCTGCCTCCTTTTTTTCCAACCCACCTGGTAAGCCTTGACTCCTGTTTGCTGACTGCGATTGTCCAGGGACACATTATAGCAGCCAGAGATTTCTTTAAAAAATCCAACCCAGCACTACCGTCTCCCTAAATCAACCAACTCCGTTGTCTACATCTTTAAATTGGAAGCAGCAAGGCCATAAATTCAGCCTGAAGTGAGCCAAGTCACCAAACTACAGACTCTATACTCTTACTTTTTATGGACTCTGTTATGAATTATTTCATTATGTCTGTGTGTGTTAAATTCGCGTCTGTGGAAATTGTAACATTGGGCAGAATCATCCCAGATTTGTACTAATTGTGGTAGCAGGTGGGTAAAACGATGTTTTACCCACCGGCCGCAATGGCAGATTTTCACGCCATGTCGTCCCAAACCCACCACATTAGTTATGCATTCCCGGGAAACATGCCGTTTCAATGGCAAGTATGAGATACATATTGTAAAATGTTCTATCTTTCTGACCTGGTGCAGGAAAGTATTTTTTGATTTGTTCAAAACACATGGAATCTTGTGTCTTTATTCTAAAAGCAGGTGCCTTGAATCTCAACCTTTATCTACTTTAAACAAAATATTATTTGTCCCTCACTGGATCTCCCCCCATGCCCCGGCATTTGGCCAGGGATTGTAACAACTGTAACTTAGCCAATCTATCCTTCCCCATTCTGGAGTGTGTGTGTGCGCGTGAAAGTTGGTATGTATATATTATTTTGCTTGAATCGGATTAAGTATAACTAACCTCTTTCTTGGTTAAACTCAAGAAAACATGTCTTATTGGCTCTTTTCTGACCACAGCGCGTGAATAATTAAGTACTCCTTGAATTGGCAAGTATATCCGTTTCACATAAAAAACATGTTGCGGTCAAGCAAGGAGAGGGCAAGGAGGGGAACCATTCAACTCCCTCCTCACCTAGTCATAACAGCGTGGTCTGAGCCTCTGAGATGTACCTAATTTCCCCCTAGAATCAATACCATCCAGTCAACTGTTACTCATGAACATATACATCAAGGCTTGGAATTTCCTTTGAAGACATAATTGGCAATTTACACTAAGATTTACTTAAAATTCATACCTATTTTGCAGGCAGCAATTTACACTTCATGTACTTACCTACCCCCCTCTTGATAGCCTCAATTAATGTGGCTCCACCATCACTTCAGGCAGTGCATTCCAGATCATCATAAGTCGCTGCGTGAAAAGACAATCACCTTGAGTCGGTGTGCTCTGTTTCTTGACCCTTCCACCAATGGAAACAGTTTCTCCCTATCCACCCTGCCTGGACCCCTCATGAATTTGAAGACCTCTATCAAATCTACTGTCAATATTCTCTTGTCTAAGAACAACCCCAGCTTCTTTGGGGGAAAAAAAAACATGACAGGGACTTGAAGAAAATGCATCAGCTGCACACGAAATAATGTATGAAGGAATCCAACCTCTTGACTTCAGGTGGAATGAAATTTTTAACAGGAATATTGTAATTTGATGACCTTGGAGAAATGAATGTTAACTGTTCCTTAGCGAAAAAACATCTCCCGCTCATTCGGCACAAGGCCAGAAGTGTGATTAGGCAATGCATAAAATTCTTGCCAAAAGAAATTTTTGAGCCCTATCTCTCTCAATCTATGTTCAATCTTTCTTCCATGCAAATTTAAAATTCTACACACCTACTATCTGTAGACTTGCGATTAGATTTATGCGGTTTTGCAGCTATTTTGATGGTTTCTTACAAACATTAGTATGGCTGCAAGGAAACCTTTGACATGGACCGGTTACAGCAAGTGGAAGAGGTTTACCTTCTGGAGGCAGAGATGTAGGAAGAATTCCACTTTACATGGAATCCTTGTCATTTCGGATTATCTGGATAATCTTGGAGAATCTGGAGTGGAGCCCACTTTGGTTAAAGTTCATACCAAGCTATTTTAGTGCTTGATGCCTCAGGATAAAGAAACCCAGCAGGGGTTCATTCCATTCTGTCATGGTTATTGAAAAGGGTTTGGATTCTCAGATCTCCTTGTAAGGAATTTACTCCTCAATGAAAGTTGCAGTTGGTCTGTCATGAACTCTTGCATCTTTTTGGAATCTATAGTTACTTGTAATTTCAATTTTAAGTGTTGTTTTAACTAAAATGGTCCAAATCCACCAGAATGTAAAAGGAGATGTTTCCTTCTGGGATAAACAGACTTAGTCTAGAGGGCATTAGATGATTATTTGAATAGAAACAATGGGCAAGGATACGGGGAAAAGACAGGAAAAGGCACAAAGTCATAATGCTCATTCGGAGAGCGGACACAATGGGCTGAGTGGCCTCTGCCTGCGCTGTAATTCTGTGACTAGACACAGGGTGAATGCAATAACATTGTGGTGGGATAGACAGTGTGTTCAGAACTTTAATTCCCTGATAGGAGCAGAGAGGATCCACACAGAGATTTTTTAACAAGGAGGGAAGGAAAATTACCTGCTGTGTTACTCTGAGTTGCTTTTGTGCATTTCACAGCAAAAGATTGCAGGGACATGAGACATATTTATTAGAACCAAACAAATGCTTCTTATATTCATGCCAGCAGTAAGACCGCCCACTTTCTGATTGCTTGGGCCACAGAGCTGCCAGCCAGCACCAGTGGCCAGGACTGGGATTACAAGCAATTCCTGGATTCTAAGTCCTGGGGCAGAATCTTTTGCTTGGGCACATGCCCAACACGCTCAAGTGCAAAATAGTGTGCAACGATTTTGGGTGAGCGTCCCAATGTCATCATGAGCTTGCGCGATATTTCACTTGACAAGAGCGCATGGGTGCCGGAGCTGTACCTGCCATTAATTAAGAGGCCACTTAAGGCCATTAAAAAGTAAAATGACGCCGATGTTTTGTTGCCCGTACGATTTTATGCTTGTCGCAAGGGCAAAACAGGCAAGCGACCAGCTGACAATTTCAAAAACCTTATCCACGGGCAGGATAAAAAGGGGCAGCATTGCCAGTGTGAGTAGTGAAGAGTTTGGTAGATAGCTTGCTGCTGGTGACTTATTCGTGTATGGCAGCTTCATCTCTGTTCAGGGCATCATTGTTAGCATTTCCAGGCTTCATTTCAGGACTCCTTGGTGTCTCCAAGGACCCTGGAGAATTCAGACCATGTGGACCCTTACAGGTATCAGACAGCCTTCTGTTGCTGTGGTAATGCGGATTGTGGTCTCCACTGGTGGCACCTCCTCTGAGGATGAAGAGAAGGGCAGAAGGGAGTGGAGGCCAGGTGTCCCTTTGCAGCTTCCTGGGATGTGGGAGGAGGAGCGCAGGCACAGGAGCGCAGGGCCAGCTGGCAGTCCAAGGCGTTAGGGGCCACAGAAGATGCCACTATTCTGCTGCCAGGGTTTACAGGCAGTGATGCAGCTACCTCAATATGTCTGAGGTGGCCTTCAACTTCTATGCCTCCAACTCTTTCCAGGGGTCGGTGAGGGATATGTGTGGAGTCTCCCAAGTCCATAGTTGCATCAAGTTGATGACAGAAGCTCTGTTCAGGCGTGTCCTGACCTTTGTTCTGACTTTCATTAATTTCCGTATGGTCGAGGCCAGCCAGGCTGAGTGAGTCAGAGGCTTTGCAGTGAATGCTGGATTCTGCTGCATCCAGGCTGCAATCGACTACACATATGTGGTCATCAAGGCGCCAGCGGGTAAGCCCGGTGCCTTTGTCAACAGGAAGGGCTTCCATTCCATGAACGTCCAGATAGTGTATGACAACAGGAAGCAGATTCTGCGAGTCTCTGCAAATTACCCTGGGCAGCTCCCGTGACGTGTACATCCTGAGACACTCCCAGGTGCCAAGGCTATTCAGTGCTCCTGGATGGATGGCTGCTGGGTGACAAGGGCTATCCATTGAAAAGGTGGCTTATGATGCCTCTTTGCCATCCAAGAACAGAGGCAGAGCAGCGTTATAATAGGAGTCATGCCTCCAGAAGTGCGGTGATAGAGAGGACCAGAGGTCTTCTGAAGACTCGCTTCCGAGGCCTGGACCTTTCAGGGGAGCATGACAATACTCCTCAGAACAGGTGTCACTGATCATGGTCGCATGCAGCACTCTCCACAATCTGGCACTGGCAAGGGGGGGACCCACTGGAGGAAGAGGATCTTGACGCAGCTGCACAGGCCACAGATGATGAATCCAGTAGTGAATCAGAAGAGGAGCACGGTGAGGAGAATGCCGAAGGCATGGAGCCAGACCTCTGTCACCTCCAGGGAGGCAGAGACACTAAGGGTGCCTTGATCCAACGCTCCTTCAGCTCGGCTGCCAAATAAGTGCTACCACCTCATGCCGGGACTGCTGCCTCCATCCTGGAAGTCTGAAAGTGCCCTTTCCTTTGGCCCCAAAGTCCACTCAGTGACTGTGCAATAAAGCTTTGAGCCACCCATGTCCAGCATTACACACTGGCGTACCCTGCAACACGTTAAATAAAAAAGGTGAAGCATACTCAGGCCATTACGACAAAAGAACATTTATCTCATGTTGAAGGTCAAAACAAATTAACAGACCCTTCTCTGGTCTTCAACCCCAGACCAGTTAAAATAAACAAAACATTGCACAACAGAAGATACCGGTGGCGAGTCTCTCTCGTGCTCATGGTGCCTTAAACTTAGGTTTGCGAGTACTGCGTCTTGGTTCTCCCCTCTTGCTGGCATTGGCATTGGAGACAGCCTGCTCACTCTGCTGTCTTGATGGCCTTGATGACCTTAGCGGTTGTCCTCTGGCTAGTGGAGCCTGTGCTGGCCCCACCTGGGAGGGAGCGGCCACAGCTGGCATCTCCCCAATGATCGCAGCCTCATCAGATGCCACGGTCACTGGCAGAGGGTCAGAGGAGCTGCTGCCATCATCCAGAGTGCCCTGAGGAATCTGCAGAGACAACAAGTAACTCATGCGCCAATGTGAGGTTGCTGTGGACCTCCCTGCTCACCATTGATGGATCGGCACCTAGCTGGGATACTGGGTGCCTCATCCATCTCCCACACAGACACTGAGATCAGTGCCTGTTTGAGGGCTTGCAGGTCCGAGCGCAACCCCAGGAATCCCTGATTCTGTTCCTTGAGCTGCCTCTCCATGAGAGTTGCCAGTCTCTCAATGGAGGAGGCAGTGCGCTCACCCATGAGGGTCAACGCTGTGTTCATGCTCCATACGGACTCCTCCATAACAGAGGCCATGGCAGACCCTCATGGATCTCCGTTAGATCCACCCGCACATCTTTCCAGACATCTAGCATTTGCCACTTAATGGCCAACTCATCAGTCTCATACACTTTGGAAGGAGTAATTTGACAAGGAATTATTCAATGAACGGCATGACACTAGGATGTTCTGAGAAACAAAGGGACCTTGGCGTCTGTGTCCATAGATCTCTGAAGGCGGAGGGGCATGTTAGTGGGGTGGTGAAAAAGGCATATGGGACACTTGCCTTTATCAGTCAAGGGATAGATTACAAAAGTAGGGAGATCATGTTGGAGTTGTATAGAACCTTGGTGAGGCCACAGCTGGAGTAGTGTGTGCAGTTCTGGTCGTCACATTATAGGAAGGATGTGATTGCACTGGAGGGGGTGCAGAGGAGATTCAACAGGATGTTGCCTGGGATGAAACATTTAAGTTATGAAGAGAGGTTGGATAGACTTGGGTTGTTTTCATTGGAGCAGCGAAGACTGAGGGGGCGACCTGATCGAAGTGTACAAGATTATGAGGGGCATGACCAGGGTGGAGAGGGAGCAGCTGTTCCCCTTAGTTGAAGGGTTAGTCACAAGGGGACATAAGTCCAAGGTGAGGGGCAGGGGGTTTAGGGGAGATGTGAAGAAAAACTTTTTTACCCAGAGGGTGGTGACGGTTTGAAATGTGCTGCCTGGGAGGGTGGTGGAGGCGAGTTGCCTCGCATCCTTTAAAAAGTACCTGGATGAGCACTTGGCATGTCCTAGCATTTAAGGCTATGGGCCAAGTGCTGGTAAATAGGATTAAGTAGGTAGGTCAGGTTTTTCTTGTGTCGGTGCAGACTCGATGGGCCGAAGAGCCTCTTCTGCACTGTGTGATTCTGTGATCTGTCTTCATTTGAACATCGATGTCGTCCCCAGCAGTACTCCGACTGCCGGTGCCCTGGGTACTCCCTGCTTCCGCCTGCACCTCAAGCGAGTGTGAAGTGTTCTTACCACTGTGCACCGACATTCTAGCCAAAGATCTAATGCCCGCCAAGATCCTGGTATCTGCGCTGGTGCCTGATTCAGAGAGCAGGTGTGATGCAGGTGTATCTGGAGTGTGGTGGTCCTCTGGTGTCAGGGACCCTCTTCGGGTTCCTGCAGTTGAGTGCGTGGTAGAAAACCTAAGGGTGACCAACGACCTGTAATTAGTTTGTTATTACACTGTTACTGTGCATGCCAGACACCCTGTTGAGGCCATGGGGACTTGCATCATGATGCCACCGTCTTTCAATGATCAATGGGGACTCCAGTTTTGAGGCTCCTATCAGTGATCAGACTGCACAAGAATGTTTGCACCAACTGAAACTCTCACCTCTGTGCCCTGCACTTTTACCTTCGTCTGACACCTCAGCCTCACTGCAGCCAGTTGACCAAGGTACATGCCAGCTCCCCAGCTCAAGGGTGCCCTGCTCATACCTGGTTAGGATTAGGAGATTTGGGGGGGGGTCTCAGCTCGTCCGTGACCTTTCAATGTTGTTATGGATTGTCTTCTCCTGAAAGGACAGAGGAGCATTGATTAGTCCACTCTCTACCTGCAGCGTCATTACAGCCTGGCCAACCCCTGAGGAGCACTTTGCAGGGCACGTCCAAGTCATGGCCTTGCAGCCCCTTGGCCAGCTTCAGCATGATTGACACTTGGCACTCAAACTCTAACAACCCTGAGCTCCACTGGGAGATGACCAGCCCAAAACAATTCAACACAGTGACCCGCGCCAGCACGGTGCTCACCCTTCCTGAGCATAGCAGGTCGTTAAACCTTTTGCGGCACTGCACCCATGTGCGCCACACAATGTTGCGGCCACTGACCAGCACTGCCACTTCCTCCCAAGCTCTTTTTGTGAGGTGTAGTGGCCTCCTCTTTCCATCTCTGGGGACAAGGATGTCCCTCCTGGCAGCCCCCTCCTCCAAGAGGACTGTAAGGTACTCAGAAAAACGGTGCGGGGGCCAAGTGCTCACCTGAGCTGCTCCTCCCACCTGGCATCTGCAGCCACATTTTTACTCTCCTGCAGACAACACCGGAGATATCTTCGTCGCTGGCAGCCTTCCAGGGCCTGACTGTACAGGTTTTAAACCGGCCACCGGGATGCCATTGGACCTGGTGGCTGAAAGGCCCCCGCCTACCCCTTCGCGACCATTGGGGAGCCACCATTCACGCTCGGCAGGCCTTAACTGGTCCATCAGTGTGAAACCATGGTCGGGGGCCAATCATGTGCAGCGGGCTCATTTTCTGGCCGCTTCCGGACCCACCAACCATGCCCGCCTGCCAACATCAAAGTTCTGGCCCTAGAGTCCAGGACTAGGTAAGTTTGGGAATCTCACAGAAGAGAGAGAAGTGAGGCCTGGAGGAGTGGCGAGAGGGGAGTGGGGATCTTGATGGAGGGACGAGGGTAGGGGGGCAGTGTAGGTGGAGTGAGCACCTATAGACCTTGAGGAGGCCCCTAATGTGGAAAGGAGGCCCTGGAAAGAGATGGCCCTTTCCCTCCCCAACTTTCTATCTGAGGCCCGAGCATGGTCACCTACCAGGCTTCCCTTCCCACCCCTGAACTCCGCCCAGCTGTCTCAAAATTAAGGCCATGTGGGAAACTGCCTAATAGGACCACAGTTGGGGCCCTATCCTATCTCACCTGCCCAACGTAAAGTTGAGCAGATGTGATAGTCGATTGGGAGGGGTTGTGGGTCGACCACTCAGAAAATCTTTCAGGCACCCCTGCCCCTCACCCCACCCCCTCTCTCCCTCTCTCTCTCTCTCCCCCCGCACCCCCCACACCCCCACCCCCACCACCCCCACCCCTCACCCCAGCCTGCAAAGAATCGTAAAATTCTGCCCCATGTTTTATTCTAAAACCATTGTTTATTTTTGCATGGCAGTTTAATAATTAATTCTGCTTTATAATATAAACAGCCAATTGGAAGAAATCAAGGATACGTAGTCTACTGTCAGGAAGTTGGTCTTTTCGTAAGAAGTGATCAATCAATACAATTGACTTCCTGATAGAGTGGCGGAGGCATAAAGCCCTGGACTCATTTGGGAAACAGTTGGATGTGGTGGTGGAGCGTTTGTAAGGTAAGATGGAACATATAGCCTTTCCATTCTGTGTAGATCCTGTGATATGAAAGCAGAACATATACAGCCTGTTGGTATCCCCCAAGATAGATAAAATTTATCCAATATCACAAGGCCTTTATAATTACAGAACTTTAAAAATGTTGATCCCAGAAAATACACATTGTGGATTCAACACAGAAATAAATCTGTTTAAGGATTTATATAACTCATGCCATTCCAGTTCAGACATGAAGATATTACAAACGTTAAAGCTGAATTTTTAAAAAGTGGACACCAAACGCTGTTTAGGATGACTGTAATATACATGGCAGTATGCAGCTCCAGACTTTCCTGGAACTCAAGCAAATACATATGGATAACCACAGCCAATTGTGAAATTCACACATTCTTTCGTTAAGGGTGACTATCAACAGAAAGGAGCATGGGCAATAGAAACATTGAAACTCAATGGGTGTTGGACAAATATGAAATGGATCTCATCGACCTTTCATAGTATTGTGAAGACTCCTGATCCCAAACACAAAGACCTTGGCTGTCTGAAACCCCTGATGTGTGCAAAACCACAACATAGGATGTTTACTGGTCTAACACACCACCTTCTTTGAAAAAGGACTTTGGACTTGAAACAGATCACATGGGTAAAGCAACCATGTTTGTTGCCTGCTTTTAAAATATAACAGTGGAAGCTGTTTTGGGACAGATACCATCAGAAACACCATGTGAGCCATCCAACTAGCTGCAAGACAACTATGCAGCCAAGGTAATATACAGCTATACCTTGAAAGTGGGAGAAGGACTCTTCCCCCAAACTTGTTTCAACTTCAAGTTCACATGAAAACCAACCTCCTAGCAATTCAACTACAAGAAGCCTCACAGCTTACTGAGCATCATCTGTTTTTATAAGTCCACCACTCCAGCTAATTCATCAATTCATCAAAGAACCTATAGGCCTGCTACAAAAGAGACTGAAATAATTTCAGATTGTAATTGTATTGTTTTCTTCTTCAACTGTATCTAGTCTTTGTGTGTGTGATAGTGTGTGTGAGACATCAAGTTTTAAACCTCTGGGTCAAGTGTGATAAATAATCTTCTTTATTTTTAAACTCTCAAAATCTAGCTGTTGGAAATAATTTAAATTGGGACAAATCACTTTGAGGGTTAGAAATCACACTAGCTTCACAAATTAAAACATTTTGACCATGGACTAAAATAAAACACACAATTTCTGTCCGTGACACTTATAAATAATGGTGCTTGACACTTAAGCTCTGAAACACTCCTCATCATCTTTAATCTTCAAACAGGTCCAGGGAATTTCAAACTCTCTGTGCAACCATTTTTAGAGTTTTCGGGTCACTACTGTAATGCTGAAATTCCTTTAATATTATAGGAACGAAGCTACTTAGATATCAGGTGCAGCTTTATTGGAATAACTTTAACTGAAACCAAAAAAGCTTTTTAAAAATCCTTTTAAATAAAAAAACACATTAAATATGCTCACCCACACTCCCCATGCTGCCACATCCTAAAAGAAATATTTAAGCATGTGCGTTGTATGTTTTTACCTGCTCCAAAATAGATGTTGGAACCTTCAGTGAAAAATTGAAAGTGAGATTTGAAGAACTCTGAAAAGGTATGTGGTAACCAAATTAAATTGGCTTGGTTAACTTCTAACAAGATTTATCTCATTAGTAATGCATGCACCTGATCATATTCTTTGTGTTTGGGATCAGGAGTCTTCACAATTCTAGATATTATTTGAAAGAGAATTGGATAAGTATTTGAAAAGGCAGTGTATAAAGAGTTAAGTGGAAGAAGATGGGGTTAGAAAAGACAAGTACAGCTAAAGAGGAAACACTATGATAGGCATGATGGGCTGATGGTATTCTTCTGTGATGCTGTTTCAATTGCTCTGTAATTTTTTGATAAGTGAATTCATCTTTCACGTTTTAAGAATTATCACAATTGCCTAAATGCAATATTCTCTGTTCACTGTTCTAATATATATGTTAACAGTACATGTATGACTGCAATGTCTTAATTAATATTCACATTATTATGAATTAGATTATTTTACAATTAAAATGGATAGTCTCACTCTTTCCCAACAAAGCACCAGTTCGTTTCATTGTCACTGTTTACTGCTCTCTATAACTACTGGTTGTATCAATTTCAGTCTTTGCTACGTCAAGTGGCTAATAACAATGGAAGTGATGGATTATTTTGTGTAAATCAGAGGTAGTCAGAGTAGGTTTTGAATTTAAAGTACAGACTTTGATTTTGCTTGGTTTACAGATACAGAATGTTGATCGAGTCTTCTTCACATTTGTTTAGTGATGTTCATTGCAAATTTTTGAAAAGAAATAAAAAGCAACATTGTTATCAGGTATCATGGAATTGGATTATTACGTTTTGCCAGTCATGGCACCTCTGCTACTGACATTATGAATGCCCTCCCTGGTCAAGCATGGTTAAAATGTAGACCTGCAGTATTTGCATGGCTCACAGATAGGTTCAACTGTGTATGTAGTGCCATGTGAACCAGACATAATAAAGTTGTTCACCAACCTTTCTAATGTGTGTGTGCCTTACAGTGATATCCGTGGTTACGTCTGTGAACACTATAATAACATAGTTAGGACATTGTGCATTATGTACTTAGACAGATTGAATACGCAGCATTTGCTTTCCAGCTGAACGTTCCTGAGATGCCAGTATCATTCATCATCATTTGGTAAGTACAAATTGACTCTATCTCTTCTTCCTTGCAGCAGGAACACTTTAACCTTTTCTGCTGGCTTTGTTTATTGTCATTTTCTTTCTTCTTCATTACTTCTCCTGTACCATAATTGTCTCCATGTTTGATGGCCCAGCCAGTACTGGGAATCTCCATATTACTGTCATTGACTCTCTTTGCCTAGACCACCAGGAAAGGCACTTCAAAGGCGCACAATGGTGATCACTTTCCCTTGTATGTGCTTCCTCTCATCTTCTAAACAACCTGGCTAATGGTAACAAAATTCACCTCAAAGGGGAGGTTTCAGTGCGAGCATCACGTGTGACTGTATATAACTTGAATCTGGAAAAACTCAGCAGAAGAAAAAAGTTGACGTTTTGAGTCTTCATGACCCTTCAACAGAACTGAGTGAAATTAGGAGAGGGGTGAAATATATTTCACCCCTCTAATTTCACTCAGTTCTGTTGAAGGGTTATGAGGACTCGAAACATCAACATTTTTCTTCTCCGCCGATGCTGCCAGACCTGCTGAGTTTTTCCAGGTAATTCTGTTTTTGTTTTGGATTTCCAGCATCCGCAGTTTTTTGTTTTTAGAACTTGAATCTCCTTTTTCAGAATCCAAAACAATAGGGCCTTCTTTTCAATTGAAAAGCTTAGTTTAAGAGCCCTATAGGCCTACAGTGAAGGACACTACTGGGAGGGAAAACAATATGAAAATTAGAAGTACATCTAAACACAGTGATTTTTTTTTTCTAATTTGATGACAACTTTGAGTTTGAAAGCTGGGAGACTGTAAGAGCAAGGTATGACCTTCACAGTCAGGAGTCATGGAAACAATAGAAGGCAGTGTAACAGGTCGTGATTTCAACAAGATTGGAATGCAGAGTTATACGGATTGTATTTATTGGATTGTTTACCTTTAGAATCTTTAAAGAAAGAGGGTTTTCTCTTAATTTAGAATGTAGTTGTCAGTGATGGTTGTCAGAATGAAATTTTATGACGATCCTTCACGCATATGAGAGTGCAATTAACACATCACCAATTCTGATATATTCACAGAGAGTAAACATTTCAATGTTAGAATGTACTTTGTGGGGATAAATGATAATTTATTGCAATAAATCGTCAAGTTTTATTATACACCCATTTTGTTTGCAGTCGTGAAAATGGAATGCGTGTGAAAATGTCTCACCACTCATGCCACGTGTTGTCCCCTCCCTGTGTTCCATATCTCAAGAGAACTTACACGCACATAATGTAGCAATGCCAACAACAGATAGGTGCAGAAGCCTGTGAGAGTCAACGCCATCAATGTTACTGTTTTCAACAAAATCATCAGGATTTCATTTTCTCAAATTTTAAAATGAATTTGATGCTAATGTTGTTCTATTTTGTGTTTCTTAGTAGCAGTGCTCTCTACCTGTAAGTTAGAAGCTTGTATATTCAAACACTACTCCAGTTGTTTGATGAGAATGATAAAATGCTATAGAATTCCAAGTTCTTTCTTTAAACAGTAATTGATTCTTTAATTGAATATTACAGTTTAAAATTAATTGCTGTGTGTTATTTTTCATTCACGAGAAAGGCTTTGTGTTTGCAAAGCTCATCATTAATTTGTTTTCCAAACTCATTTCGGCGGGGATGGGGCCATAAAATTTGGCGAGACATTCTAAACCCCATTGGCTTTGGCGGGAACATAAAATCCCGCTGCCATAAAATTTTGCCCATGGAATGAACAGAGCAGTAACATGAATTTTTATAGCACCCTCAATATAGAAATTTGTTTTGTCATGAGGCCATGACCCCTTATTCTTTTTGAAAATATGATTTTTCAACTTTCAACTGACAAGAAAGTTTGCAATTTGAACTGAGACAGCCGCTTAAAAACACAAGCCATATTCAAAACATAAGAGCCTTCTTTTCAAATGAGAAGCTTAACTTAAGGGCCCAAGGCCTACAGTGCAGGGCACCACCAGGAGGGAAAACAATGAGAAAATTAGAAGTACAAAAAAAAGTGATTTTTTCCCTCTAATATGATGACAAATTTGTGTTTTGAAAGCTGGAAGATTGTAGGAGCAAGGTACGACCTTCACAGTTAGGAGGTCATGGTCAAGGTCTGGTTCTAATTTTTAGTCTATGCTCCCTAGTCCTAGGCTCCCCAACCGGCGGAAATAGATTCTCCCTGTCAACCCTATTTGTTCTCCTTAATATCTGGAAAACTTTGATAGCCTTCTAAATTCCAGGGAGTATAACTATAGTTTGTGTAATCTCTCCCAATTTAACCCTTGGAGTCCAGTTTTCATTAATTCTGGTGAATTAAGGCTACACTCCCGCCAAGGCCAATGTGTCTTTTCTAAGTTGTAGTTCCCAAAATTGCCCAGAATACTCCAGGTGTGGTCTAACCTGCAGGACTTTGTCTAACTGAAGCGTAACTTCTACCCTTTGCATTCTAGCCATTTTAAAAAAAGACCAGTGTTCCTTTAGTCTTTTTGATTATTTTCTCCACCTGTTCATGACATTTTAATGATCTGCATTCCCAGACCCCCAAGTTTCTTTGGATCTCCACTATTTCTCGGTTGTTCACCATTTAGAAAGTACTTTGTTCTATCCTGTTCTAGGCATGATCGTTGCTTCACATTCCATGGATGACTTCACAAGAGTTCATTTTACACTCCCACCAACATTGCATTTTACCACCTCTCTGTTTACTCTGTCTTTGCTGTTTTCATGTTGTTATTTCTCTGTTTCTTTCTCTCTCTTCTCATTCTTTATCTCCTTTTCTCTTTTCCTGGCTCTTTTTGCCTCTCTCTTTGTCATTTTCTTACATTTTAGTTGGAGGAGGTGAGGAAAGAATTACCAATGGCTGCAGGCTTCATTTGTACTGTGGCTGTGGGGAGAATATGGCCCTCAGCAACTCTCTTCTGAACTCCTCCCTTCAACACTGATGATTCCTCTCACCCTTATTCTTCCATTATGTCTCTTACTCATTTACCATTCCACCTCCGACAATCCTCTCGGTCTTGTCACTTCTACTGTACAGTCCCTTTTGAACTACCTGTTCACCCTCTTTCAACTCACATCACTGTTGCTTTGTTGTCACTTATCCCACCCTTAACCCTCCAGTCAGTTCCTCTCTTCCAACCCATTTCCCCAATGTGCAGGTTGTGAGAGGCCAGAAACTCTGTCATCCACAATCAGCATCCCTTCCTCTCTTCCCTTACCTTTCAGTCTGTTTCTCTTAAAGAGGTTTTGTTTCTCGTCAAAGTTAATCTCCCTTCCAGAAATAGATAATTAAATTAATAAGGGATGAACCCAATAACTGGATGGCTTCCTCCTTCCACTCCCTCTCCTTAATTGTTTTGCTTCCTATATTTTGAAGATATGTCAAACCTCCTTTGCCTTTTGGGACATGGTTGCTATTTTTAAATTCATTGCACTAGATGGGTCAATCGAGTCGTCAATGAAAGTAGTAGGGGAAGTTTGTGTAAGAGGATGTCAATGGAGCTTGTTGCGTCTCCTCCAGATTGGCCTTCCCCCTCATCATAGTCTCCATGCCAGTTGCCTGAGTTTGGCACTCCAATGGGAGAACCTTATTTGTAGAGCCTGACATAAAGTAACACCAGCAATGGGGCCAAACATCTGTTGCATGCTGTAAAGTGAAAAATTAACCTCAGTTATTTTCCTCTTTACTACTGAATATAAAGTCAACTTTCAGAGAATGGTACTGTGATGTGGAATTTATTTCCATTTCTCCACAGCAATTAAGCAATATTTAAGCAGAGCCCCTCATTGGTGAAGTCATAAAGTTGGAACTCTACTTTATGCTTTTTCTTATTAGCGCTTAACCAATTGCACCACTATCCAGTGCTTCATGGATGCTTGTCTCTGTGCTGTGCCTTTTGGCTAGGAGACTTGATGAATGAGCCATGAATTCCTGTGTGTTTTTTTTACCTCCTCTGCATAACTGACAGAGTGGTCAGTTACTCCATCTGCATTGGAGCAACTAAGTTGAGTTTGTACTGAATAGCTGCAGTGTATAAACATTACAATTTGCCTGCTGTAAGTCTGTTGCAGCACAAAATCTTCCATCTCCAGAGTGCAGTTGTGCGGCAAAGTACTGTAACATGATATTTGGCCTTCTAACCAGCTTGGCAACTACGGAAGCTAAAATGCAAGGCAATAAATAAGCAGCTGCTTTCATTCGGGTCCCTGCTTTACAACTGAAGCAGATTTTAAGTATATAAAGCTTTGGAAGAGCTGTGGATTTTTGTGTTTGATTCTGTGAAGATTTGAATATTTGGGTTAGGACTTGTAGGAAAGAAGATGAAAGAATGAGGTTACATTGCTGTTAGTGAGTCATTGGGGGGTGAGGTTACAAGTTTGTTTTGTATCTTCACACACACTTCTTTTACCCTTTGGGAGTTGTTGGAAGGATCAGCAAGCTGACTATCAGCCTGTTGAACAGCAGCACAAACACTCCGTCTGTGGCCAACAAGTCCCGGGAATTGAACCCGGAGTTTCTAGTTCAGAAGTGCCACCTATTGAGTCACAAGAACACTGGTGAGTTTACTCTGAGCTTCCCTCTCATTCCTTTGCTGAATTTGGCAGTGAGGTTATGAGGAGAGCATCACAGGATCGCAGAATTGTTACAATGCAGCAGGAGGCCATTCAGCCCATCATGTCTGCACTGGCTCTCCAAATGAGCAATTCACCTAGTGCCATTCTACTGCCTTCTCCCTGCAACACTGCACATTTGCTCTTTTCAAATTACTGTCTAACAGTCTTGAATGCCTTGACTGATCCTGCCTCCACCACACTCTGCATTCCAGATCTTGACCACCCGCTGTTTGAAAAGTTTTTCTACAATCGCTTTTGCTTCTTTTGCCAATTACTTTAAATCTTTGCCCACTCGACCCCGATCCTTTCATGAGTGGGAATAGTTTCTTTCTATTATGTCCAGACCCCTCATGATTTTGAATACCTCTGTTAGATCTGTTCTCAGCCTTCTCTTCAAGGAAAACAGTCCTAACTTCTCCAGCCTGTCTTCATACCTAAAGTTCCTCATTCCTGGAACCATTCTCGTGAATCATTTCTGCACTCTCTCCAGTACCTCCATGCTCTTCCTAAAGTGCAGCACCTAGATCAAGACGCAATGCTCCAGCTGAGGCCGAATTGGTGTCTTACACAAATTCAACATCACCTGCTTGCTCACTTACTCTATGCTGCAATTAGCATGGCAGTCCATGTCCAAATGCAACAAGACCTGGACAATATCCAGGCTTGGGCTGACAAGTGCAAGTAACATTCAGGCCACACAAGTGCCAGGCAACGAGCATCTCCAACAACAGAGGATTTAACCATAGCCCCTTGACATTCAGTAGCATTACCATTACTATCAACATCCTGGGGATTACCATTAACCAGAAACTGAACTGGACAAGCCATATAAATACTGTGGCTGGCTACAAGAACAGGCCAGAGGCAAGGAATTCTACGGTGAGTAACTCACCTCCCCAAAGCCTGTCCACCATCTACAAGGCACAAGTCAGGAGTGTGATGGAATACTCCCCACTTGCCTGGATGTGTGCAGCTCCAACAACACTCAAGAAGCTTGACATCATCCAGGTCAAAGCAGCCCACTTGATTGACACCCCATCCACAAACATTCACTCCCTCCACTACTGAAACACAGTGGCAACAATGTGTATCATCAACAAGATGCACTGAAGGAACTCACCAAGCATCCTTAGGCAGCACCTACCAAACCCATGACCACTGCCATCTAGAAGGACAAGGGCAGCAGATACATGGAAACACCACCACCTGGAAGTTCCCCTCCAAGTCACTCATCACCCTGACTTGGAAATATATTGTCGTTCCTTCACGGCCACTGGGTCAAAATCCTGGAACTCCTTTGCTAATAGCACTGTGGGTACACTTTTACCACACGGTCTGCAGCAGTTCACGAAGGCAGCTGACTGCTACCTTCTCAAGGGCAATTATGGATGGGCAATAAATGCTGGCCTAGCCAGCAACAGTAACTGCACTCTCAAACTGTCCTGCCACCTTCCATGACTTAAGCATGTATACACCCAGGTTCCTCTGCTCCTGCACCCCCTTTAGAGTTGTACCCTTTATTTTACAGTGTCTCTCCAAGTTCTTCTTACCAAAATTAATCACCTCACATTTCTCCACATTGAACTGTATCTGGCATCTTCCTGCCCATTCCACTAACTTGTGTATGTCTCTTTGAAGTTCTACACTATCCTTCTCACAGTGGAACGCCTCCAAGTTTCGTATCATCTACAAATTTTGTAATTGTGCCCTGTATACCAAGATCTAGGTCATTAACATATATCAGGAAAAGCAAGGATCCCAACACTGACCCCCAGGGAACTCCACTATAAACCTTACTCCAGTCCGAAAAACATCCATTAAGCACAACTCTGTTTCTTGTCACTTAACCAATTTTGTATCCATGTTGCTAATGTCCCTTTTATTCCATAAGTTATAACTTTGCTTATAAGTCTGTTGTGCGACACTGCTATCAAATGCCTTTTGGAATTCCATGTATACCACATCAACAGCATTGTCCTCATCAATTCTCTCTGTTACCCCATCAAAAAAACTCCAGGAAGTTTGTTAAACACGCTGACTTTCTTTAATTAACCCAAATTTGTACATGTGACTATAATGTTGTCCTGAATCATTATTTTTAAAAGTTTCCCCACAATTGAAGTTAAACTGACTGGCCTGTATTTGCTGGGCTTATCTTTACTCCCTTTTTTGAGCAAGGATGTAAGGTTTGCAATTCTCCAGTCCTCTGGCACCACCCCTGAATCGAAGGAAGGCTGAAAAATAATGGCCAGTGTCTCCGCAATTTCCACCTTCACTTCTCCCTTGGGTGCTTCTCATCCAGTCTTGGTGCCTTATCAACTTCAATTACAGATAGCCTCTCTGATACTTCGAACTCAACTTCTGTCGAAGGGTCATGAGGACTCGAAACGTCAACTCTTTTCTTCTCCGCCGATGCTGCCAGACCTGCTGAGTTTTTCCAGGTAATTCTGTTTTTGTCTCTGATACCTGCTCATTATCAATTGTAAATCCTTCCAGTGTCTGAATTCTCTCCTCTTTCATAATGACCTGGGTAGCATCTTCTTCCTTGGTAAAGACAAATGCAGAGTATTCATTTAATACTTCAGCTATGCCCTCTGCCTCCATCAGTAAATCCCTTTTTTGGTCCCTAATTGGCCCTATTCCTCTGTTTACCACCTTTTTATTATTTATGCGCCTATAGAAGACTTTCTATATTCAGACTGGTTCTCAATTGTATTTTCTACCTGACATCTGTCATAAGCACACTTTTTCTTCTTTATCTTAATACTATCTCTTTTTTTCACCCAGGAAGCTCCGGATTTGTTTGTCCTAACTTTCCCTTTTGAGGGAGTATACCTGGACTGTTACTGAACACTTCCCTTGTTCAGTTACGGTTTTTCCTGCCTACCTTTGGTTCCAATTTATTTAGCCCAGATCAGTGCTTACCCCGGTTAATTATTATTCCTCTAGATTGCTATTTATCCTTTTCCATAGTCAGCCTAAACCTTATGATGCAATGATCACTGTCACCTAAATGTCCTCCTACTGACACTTGACCTACTTGGCCCACCTCATTCCCAAGAACCAGATCTAGCAGTGCCTCCTTCCTTGTTGGACTGGAAACATACTGCTGTGGAAATTTTTGTGAACACACTCTAGGAATACTTCTCCCCTCTCTGTCCCTTACATTACTACTATCCCATTCTGTATTCAGATAATGAAAGTCCCCCATTATAACTACTCCATAATTTTTGCACCTCTGTAATTTCCTTGCAAATTTGTTCCTCTACATGCTTCCCACTAGTTGGTGCCTATAGGTTACACCTAACCATGTAATTGCACTTTTTTGTTCCTTAGCTCTAGCCAAATAGATTCTGTCCTTGACTCCTCTGAGGCATCCTCCTTCTCCACCACTACAATGCTCTCCTTAATCAATACCGCCACTCCGCCCCCTTTTCTTCATTTCCTATCTTCCCTGAATAATTTGTATGCAGAAAATTTAACATGCAGCCTTGACCTTCTTTGAGCCAGGTCTCTGTTATAACCACAACATCATATGGTACCACATGGCAATCTGCACCTGCAACTTAGCAATCTTCTTTACCACATTTCATGCATTCACATACGTGCACAATAATTTTAATTTAGATTTTATTACTTTCTCCCTTACTCTGACCCCACCTATTAACTTACTATTCCCTATTCTAGTGCTATCTATCTCTCCCAGTATTCTGTGCACCTTGGTGTCCTTCTCTAATTTTATCATCAGGTTTCCACATCCCTGCCAAGTTAGATTAAACCTTCCCCAACAGCACTAGAGAAACTCCACACAAGGAACTCAGTCTCGGCTCTGTTTAGGTGTAACCCGTCTGGCCTGTAAACGTCCTTATGTGGCCCTCAGCAACTTGCAGTCACTCGTGTAAATGGGACTTCCATTAAATTTACTGGGGTTGAACAAGGGAATTCATCTCCATTAGCTCACCAATTCATTGCAAGTAGTGGAAATCTGTTACACATGGATGTCAGCTTCTGCATGAAATGGTAGAGTGAAGCAAGCAACTGAACCTCTGTGCTACTTGTTGAGCTAATTGGTGAGTTTGTTTGCATTTCTTGTTTGCATGAATAACTTAGCTTGGTAAATGGATCCCAATGGTGAAGTATGAAACTAGATTCAAATCATTTACAGAATGCAGCATTACATAGGTCTGCCTTCTCCCTACTAAACCAGTGTCCCAGCAGTCCCTCTTTATACTTTTGAGTGAAAATCAAATAAGCAAATTAACTAATAAACTAATTAACAAATTGACAGCCCCTTAAAGAGGCACTGTAACAAAAAAAAACTTTAAATAGAAGCTTATATAATTAAGTTAAGATGTTATTACCGTGGCTGACGATGCACTCCAGCCCCCGTGGTGCCAACCTTTCGCAGAAGGCCTCAAGTGTACCAGTGGACACTGCGCGTTCCCTCTCCAGGGTCACCCAGCTCCGAATGTAACCGTGGAGGAGGGGCAGACAATCAGGCTGGATGACCCCCTTGACTGCTCACTGCCTGGTCCTGTTAATGGCCACCTTAGCCAGGTCCAAGAACGCTTATATTCTCTTTTAATAAAAATAAAAAGCCAATGAAATAAATTAATAAATGACAGCCCCTTGTGGGGCACTGTAACTAATTCAAAAATGTCAATGGAAACTTAGCTAACTAAATCAAAATATCATTCCCTGGGGGTGACAAATGCACCCCCAAGGTGTCCACTGGCTGTGGAAGGAGTCTCTCTTTATGTGCTCAGGGTACTTAATCAATCAATATTAATTAACATTAACAGTACAATTACCATAACATTATCAGGCTGAACCTTGGATGTGGTTAATGAGCACAACTCTTTTTTGTGGGCAGGGGGGTGGTGGAATCAGTATTATTATATCCAATAAGTAATCTGTTGTCAAGAGATATGTTTTCTAGGTGGATTTTCTGACCAGGTCTCCTATCAGATATTATTCAAGCATTGCATTAGTAGTACCCACCTCCTAACATTACTTTGCTGACCCCCCTTGGTCCCCAACAAAGGTGGGTGAGATGGGGGACATGGTCAATTTTAAATCCGGGTGACCATTGGAAACCCACCTGTTGCTCTTGAAATAGGGCTTGAGCATTTTATCTCCTAGACCTCATTTAAATTCTGCTGGCTAACATTGTGCCCATTCCCAGGGTAAGAAATCGCGGTGATTTTAACTGCTCAGCTTGCACTAAGCTGCTAGTGTTAAAATCACCCTAGTATTTCACAGCACTATCTAACTATTTACAAGGCATGCGAGATAAATTTAAAGGGCTACTACCACTTAGAGGTAACTGACCATACATGGGAACAAAATATTGCTCGCCTTTAGAAAGGCTGTTAATATTTTTAATGTTTCTGCCTTTGCAGTGTTTGCTTGGGTGACAACTGTACCTGACAATACCCAGTGCTTGGTACAACAAATGAGGAGGCAGAAAGCCAAGTCTGTGAAAGAATATCGCAGCGCTCTGACTGTGATTTTAATGGTTGGAAATGTAGGAGTGAAGTGGAACCAAGGTGGTAGCAAGCAGGAAGAAGGTGGCAGCTTCATTTGAGACTGGGGCGGCGGGGGTGGGGGGGGGGGGTCAACCCTGTCAGTTTGAGAGTCACCCCAGGACCAGGTAAGAGTCCCATACTCGAGATTATAAGTCATGGCCAATAGTGGAAGTATCAAATTTTCAGTGGTGATGGCAGAAGAGCTAGAGCCTTGACGGACAGCAGCTGCTTCCAGGCAGAGGATCCTTCGGGAAGAGGATCTGTGTTTCCTTTAAGTACACATGAGGAAGGCAACAGGAAACCACCTCATGAATCCTTTAAACAAGTCATATTGCTGGCAGCTCATTGAAATTGAAAATCAGAGGCTCCTACAAGCAACTGCAGAAGAAAGCATAGGGGCTGTGAGGCATGGAGAAATGAGAGGGGGCATGCCCTTAGGCAGATCACCATTACCAAATAGGAAGACACCCTCTCCATAGGTCAGCACTTCTGTATGGTTGGAAGCAGTGGTTTGGAAAGAAGAATTCAGGGTACAACTGGCTGGTATGGATGCTGGCAGCATCAGGCTTATAGCCATGTTATCTGCAGGATCTGTGCAGTTTGTGGCATACCTTGTCATTGGCTACCTGCTATCTTGGAGCCTTCACAGCCAGTTCGGCAAGGCAAATGTGCCTTTGGTGGCTGGTATGGGTTGGCCATCAAATTAATATCAGTGGAGTCCAATTTCAATATAATTAACTCCAAACTGGGCAGCACTTCTCACATTAATGCAAAACCTGACCGGAAAACTGAGAGGGATGTCAAGTAAGTGGATGCCTGGTGTAAAGGTTTATCCGAGCAGTTGCACTCAGGGTTAATCACGTATAGAAAGCCTATCTAAATGAAACAAAACTAAGCCAACGGGAAAAGAATGTCTTCACTCCGAGGTAGCAGGTAGCCAGTGGCAAGGTATGCCACAAACTGCACAGATACCTGCAGATATAAGCCTGGCAGTGCCAGCAGCCATACCAACCAGCTGCACCCTGAACTCCAAAAGTCCGCGGGGGAAGACTTCCTTTGCACTGCAACCAGTGAATTCATGAATTTGTTCCTGAGAAACAAACTTACAATTTTGCATCTCATAACACACACAGGAGATCCATGTGCAAAAACATTGATATATCCAGCAACAGAATTCTAGATGCAAGTTGCAAGATTATTTATACATTTATCTCCTGCATGACTGTCATAAATGAAACTCTGATTGTAAATATTTTTTGTATTTTTAACAATTCAAATTAAACACTGAATACAAAGAGTTTTTTTTTGTAATTTTGAGGTTTGCTTTGTGATTTTATTGTCCCTTCCTCACTTCTGGAATAAACTGTACATTTATAGTGTAATGTAGATGTAGTTTTTATTTTCAGGCACTGCCTTTCATTTAAGCAAACCAAACAATATAAGTCACTGGGGGAGGATTTCCCCTGTACACTGTGTGCAGTGAAATCTGAAACTCATTTAAAAAGTGCAGGTTTGTGACTGTTACACACAAGTTGAGGAAATCTTACCCTTAGTCTAACTTGTGGGGAGGGGAGGAGACAGTCAGCTAACATCATTTTTTTTACATTAATAAAGTGTCTGCACTTTTTTTTTCCTTCCTAGTCTTTCCAACTTTTTAAATCCCTTTCTGCATTTCGAACTCCACATGTCCTCCCCCGACCGAATGGCTTGGAGCACAGATGTTTTTGTGGATGTTCCCAGTGACGCTGAGCCGATACCAGACATAATTTATATGGCGTGGACAAGTTTCAGTTCTAAGTTTTCCTTCCCGTCTACCCACTGACTGATGTGAAGAACTTTCTATCCTGAGGTTACCTACTCAGTAAGCTAGCTGAGAAATGATTGAACTAATAAAGGGTAACTGAATTGAGGCTGTTGCTTGATCCCAGTCCCTCTAATTGGCAATCCGATACTCTCACTTTACCATGACTGAGCAGTGCAGATCTAAAGGATATCTCCCACAGTTCAAAATGGACTCTATCAGACCCTACAATTTGATTGCAAATCAAAGGCCCTGTTGGATTTATACTCTGATATACAAAATGATGTTCATTGTGCAAATCCCTCACAATGTTAAAGGGTTTTGCAATGAAAAAGGCAACAGCCTACCATAGATTATGAAAGCAGGTGTGAGTACATTGTCTCTTCCCATAAAGCTGTTCCAGGCTGGCCACTCATTCTGTTGACTCACATTGAGATTGGCTAGCTTCCAATAGTTCAGTGAACCCAGTCAAAGTGCCCTTAAAACACGTATTGGGGCCGAAGCTTCCATTGATAATTTTAGTGAAAAAGTCAGTGTCAATAAGTAACTAAAATGAAAGATTTTTATCTATATGGCACCTTTTCATGGCACTCAGGAATGTCTCAAGGCACGCTCATGCAATGAATTACTTCGATTGCTTTTATGTGAGCAAGTACAGTAGCCATTTTGCACATAATATGAACCCCCAAAAATGATACAATAACTGATTGAGGATTTCGCTTTTAGTGATATTGGTTAGTCAGGACACAAGGAGAACTCACTAATTTTCTTTGAACAGTGCCTATAAAGTCCATCTTTAAGCAGGAAGATGGTTTAATATCTCAGCAAATCGCTCTCCCATTACAATACTGGGGATTTCAGCCAAGATTATCTACTCAAATCCTCAAGTGGAGTTTGAAACCAAAACATTCAGTCTCAGGAAATTCTGGAACCCGATTTCCAGTGAAAGTAGCAATGGGCAGTTTTGCTCTATATTTACTTCAGTTTTCCAGCACTTTACTTTTACTGAGAGTATTCTGGTAATTTAGGGCTTTAGTGGTATTGTTGGGTGCTAATAACCACTGCTATCTGCCCAGCTTAACATTGTATCATTATTTTCTAACAACAGAGGTCACTGTTTTGTTTCTTGTTACCATTGACAATAGTTGCTGCAGCATATCCATGTTCAAGGATTCACTAGAGAAGGCAACATGTTATTCATTGCTGCTATATGGAGCATCAGTCTGTAAAATGATAAAGGTGTGATTCTTTGAGTGGAATTTTCCATTTTGGAGACTAAGTGCGGTGGCGGGCAGGTTTCACGGTGCGTTTCCCACTGGGCAGCATGGTGGGCACTCGTGCCTGATTTTGTGCTTGGATGCTAATTAATTATGCATCGACAAGTAGTTCTCTGAATCACATGGCAGGACAGGAACTGATTCGTCCACTCTGCGGTTACCAAATGGGGTTGAAGGTCCGGGCACCAGATTTGAACGCCAACCGAACGCCCACATTTCACTCTCTCCAGCCCAGCTTTGTGGAGGAAACATCTCAAAATGGCTGCGCCCAAGAAAAAAGCTGCACCAAGGTTCGATAATGACTCTATTGAAGCCGTCTTCCGTAGAGTCCATCAGCACCGGGATGTTCTCTACCCGAGGGATGGTTCCAAGAGGCCCACCAGCCTCACATCACAATCTTGGCATGCGGTTGCAAGGCAGGTGAGCTCGTTGAGCACCTGCCTAAGAAATGCCAACCAGTGTAGGAAGAAGGTGAATGATCTCATCCACTCCACCAGGATAAGTCAACATTCAGCTCACTCCAATCTCAAGCTTTCATAATGGCATCATGCACTGAAAGGGTTACCCTGCTCAGGAATCTCACATAATATTAACGGGGACACATCAGCACAGATTGTCTCATAGACACTAACATCACCAGCATCTCATTTACCATGCTGCACAAACTCCATCCTCTGTCCTTACTAGGAGGGCTCAGCACACAAAGCAGGCATGCATGCTTCCCAACCTCTGCTCCATCCATTCTCATCGCATTCTGGGTGCGTGAGGTACCTTGACCTCCCTTCAGGAGCCCCTCCTCCTCAGGGAGTCAGGTAGGGGGCACTCAGTGAGGAAGAGCAGCAGCTGGAGACCCCGGGCCATCCACCCAGGTGACTCTGAGAGTGTCCAGCTAATGCCAATCCCCTCTGCCTGTGACGCCATCATCTCCAGCTGCACAAGCTGATGTCAAGAAAACAAGAAATTGTAATATTTTCCTTCTGTTAATAACTCTGTCATATTTCTTATATACTGGAAGACAGGCTGTTGGGGGTTTGTAAATATGGTAATTGGAGTAAGAGCCAGAGTGATTGCAAGAGTCTAAAGCCAACAGTAAGAAGTGGCGTTGATGTGTTAATGAACCACAAGGAACTTCAATCAAAGTTTTACATAAAACAATAACAGGGGTAGTTTTGAGTTGAGTTGTTTTAGTTCTAAGGGGGATATATGCAGGTTGTAAAAAAGGTGTAAGTAAGTAAGTTAATGATAGGGTAAGTTTATTTTTTAAAAAAAACCTAAGAAATAAAGTAAAGAAGAATTGAATCAGGCCTGGGATGAAAGCATTTCTGGAGAGACAGATTGAGACAATAGAGAGATCAAAGGGAAGGAATGCATTTAAAGAAAAACTATGTAGGAGGTAGCTGTGTAGACCTTCCAGAAGACAGCAGGATAGCTGGTCAGAACTCTCAGAAGACAGTGGGAGCAAGGCCAGATCTGAAGATCCAGGTGCTGTCAGCCTCAGAGGACACCCCAAGGAAAAAAGGCACTGCATGGTAAAAATTACTGGAATTCTATAGATTTTGAAAATCTATAGTTGCTGAACCAAAAAGGGTAAGGTTAGCTTTGGGGGTAGCTTCGTTAAGGTCTTGTGGAACCGTTTTAAAGTACCATTTACTTTGTGAAGCCATTCTTGTGTTTAAGTGTAATTGTGTTTTTTTGCTTTATTCTTTCAATAAACTCTACTATAGAATCATCACAAGTAGTCGGGGATATCATTTCCTTATTTCAAAACCTCTCCTCATACTATACAAATTGCAAAAAACGTTTTGGCAGCTGTTTCATGTTTCCCTCTGGGATTTGGGCAGTTCAGCATTTACCATCAGCTATGCCATAACACTGAAAAGGGTGCACCTACCCCACAGCAGGAGACCTAAAGCAGGCCAGGACTCTCCAGGTCTCAGCCCTCTTGAGGATGCCTGCCAAAATCATCAAAGACAACAGGGCTTAGCAGTCAGCAGGCTGCCTCCACCTCTGCAGCGGATGTCAGGGATGCACCAGGACGTAGCAGTAGGATAAGAAAATGAAGAAACTTAGACATCACTTCTGGGCCATGGGTGTTCAATCACTATATACATGCACCTTTGTAAATACATTTGCTGTTCATAAGAATGGTTTTGTCATTTAAAAGCGTTGTGCATATGTATCAATGTGCCCTCTTATTGTGAGGCTGAGCCATGCTCCCACTCAGTGATCACCTCTTTGTGAGTTTCACATTCGTGTAATGTGTAGCTGACTCATGATAGTTACTAGACCCTTATGTTATGTCAGGGAAATGTGCCAATCTCTTTACTGGAAGTGTCTGCAAAATGAGTGAGTAACCTCTACTCCTTACAAGACAGCATGGAGTTAGGCAAGCTCAATAGCCCTGGAGGATTATCTGTATTTGTTTCTCAAAATGAGATGGCCACCTTCATTGGTAGTGGCAAAGTACAAGACCTCCAGCCATAATGGTCTCCCCAACCATATGCACATCTCAGTGTCTGCTAAAAGTTTCTCATTAAGCTGGTGACGACTCTATCAAGTCCTTTGATGCAGCGCTTGCACTGTTGTACTGACTGTTGCTTCCAGAGTACACGGATACAGGGTTCGCTGCTGACTTTTCCAAAGGTTAGGGCCTAGTGAATCATAAGGGTTGATGGGGCAAGTCCAAATGGTGAGATTGCCCTTGATGTTACTAGTTGAAAGGCCTTTCAGTGCATTGACATAGCACTAAGGAACAGAAGGAACATAGTCATGTCTCGTTGCTAGCACTTTTCTCCTCCTGGAATCATGTGGCTATCAATGCAGCACAAGCACGTCATCCACATCATGCTTCTTCGATGGCTTCCTCACATGGAAGTTGCCCATCATCTCCCTCTTCAACTTTCTGCCCTTCCTGCTCTTCATCGTCCGAGGAAGCCTCAGCCTCCTCCATGTCTCTCTCTGGCAAGGGATGCCCCGCAATGGAGCACCAGGTTGTGAAGAGCCCAACAGACCATGGCTATGCTGGACACCCTCTGTGGAGAGTACTGCAGAGCCCCTACTGAGGTGTCCAAACATCAGAAGTGCATCTTCAGGATGCCAATGGTCTGCTTGATGATGGATCATGTCGAGCTTTATGCCGTGTTGCGTCTCTTCTCTGAGGCACTCTGAGGACGAAGCATGGGTATCATGAGCCATTGTTTGAGCGGTTGCTCCTTATCCCAAAGCAGGCAGCCCTGTTATTGCTGAAGCCCTTTGAGTATGTGAGGCACCTGGGAGTGACTCAGGATGTATGAGTCATGGGAACTCTCCGGGGACTTAGCACAGACGTGCATGATGTGCTTCTGATGATCACACACCAGTTGAACGTTCAGGGATGGAACCCTTTCCTGTTAAGGAACATCAGGACCTCTGCCATGGAGCTCTCAAAACCACAAGTTGGCAATCGATTGAACTTTGTACTCTAGGGAAGCTTGAGATAGCTGCAAACGCCAGAAATCTAGCAGCCTGGCTAGCTTCATAAAGTGTGAGAACTTCACATAATGATGAGCCTTACTGTCACCTCCTTGATATATTTATGTGCTGAAGACTGTGAGATGCCACTTAGGTCTCTGGAATGATCCATGTGCAAAAAAATTGAGCACTGCAGTGACCTTCAGGGGCGCTGGAAGAGGACATCCTCCCAGTCCACGGGGTGTTAGATCTTCCCGCAGAATGTGGCAGATATGATCCACTGCATTTCTTGACAAGGGTAGACATATGTGGCATTGTCTTTTGCTCATCTCCAGGTAGGAAAGTCTTCTTTGGTAGGTCCTTGGTCATGTAAGTCTCCTCCATGGGATGGGTCTAACCTCCTTATATTCTGGGTGTTGCTGGGACTTCCCTGGACCATGGGCCTCAGGCCTGGCCTCCTCTTGAAACTGCTTTAGGTGTCAGGCCCTTCTCCCCAATCATATCACTGCCATCAAGAAGGCAGGATTGAGCGCAGGCTTCATTTTTCAATCCTCCTTATCTCTAAGGACTGATAGATGCCACAGATTAATGAATACTGGGCAAATATAGTAGACTTCCTAGTTGTGAACAGAAAGCCACTGTCATGCCCTAGGCTGCGTCTGCACTACTAGCTTTTTACTGATATAGCATTGTAGCTGAGGTGCAAACTCATAGATCTAAGTAAGCAAGATGCCAACCCTGATACTTGACATCTCAATCGCAGAGAGGTTGGAAGAGATTTGGGCACATTCATGACATGTCCATCTTACCAAGGACATTCCTGCAATCTCTGGTATACTGATTAAGCTCAACTTGCACTTCAGCAATGACTGAATGCCCTTTGGCCTGTTCTCCTGGCCAATTAAAGAAAGCTCATTTGAGGTTTCCATTGATGATCTGGCAGATATGCAGGAGCAGTGCTTCCTTAATGGTTGCCTGCATTTTCCATTCTTACATACCACTCTGTTAAACTCCGAAATGGACTGAAAAACACACAGCTCTCTGTTAGTGCTCAAATGGAGCGATTGTATTGTGAAGCCAATGATTCCTTCAGTCTCTTATTAAAGCACTCCAAAAGGCAGTGGCTCCAATTGCACCTTCTCAAGGACTGCCTTTAATCTATCACCCCCACCTCTTGGCCCCAGGCCAGGGGCTATGACAATCTTTCAATGTGCTCTCCCATTCCCTCATGACTGTAAAATGCTGTATAAACTCAGCTGGTCTGAAGGCATCTTTGGAGAGAGAAACAGAGTTAACGTTTCGAGTCTGTATGACTCTTCGTCAGAGCTCTGAAGAAGGGTCATACGGACTGTCAGGAAAATATAATAATTCTCATAACGTTATTAGAATTTATTGTAAAATAGTGGTGTGTGTGTGTGCATGTGTGAGAGAGAGGCTTAACTGGATTAAAGGCAGCTGGTCTGAAGGCTTTGATGTAAACATGATAAACATGTTTGAAGTTCAGAGTGTAAGGTGCAAAAGGACATTTGCATTTTTTAATAAACCAGACTAGATTGTTTTCAAAGGAGGGGTGAAATGTGTCACCTAGCCAGGTGAAGTTTAGAAACAGTGGCCAGAATTTTTCCCTCGTCAGGTGGGCTCAGCAGGAGTGGGCAGGGTCAGTCGGGGAGCCGACTGCTGCCCATAATCAGCTCCGCACTGCAATTTCACCAATTAAGGCCTGCCCAGTGTGGGATCGCGAGCAGCAATGCTCAGCGCTATCGTGCGGGTGGGGGAAGGAGGGAGAGCGGGCCTGGTGCGCAGTTCGAGCATGCATGCGAAAGAGCGCTTCAACCTCCCTGAGACATGGAGCTGCCTCAGGGGGATTGAAGCGCTTTTTAAAAAAGTTAATAAAGGCAGTAAAAATTTTAAAAACATGTCCCCTCATTTAAAAACCAATTCAAGTCATTAACAGGGCTGCCAGTCCAACCTTAAGGTTGTCAGACAGGCGAAGAGCCCAAGCGGCCTTCGCATTTCTCATGAAACCTCTTCCACGGGCGGGATGAGATTTCAGGAAGGCTTTATAAATTAAATTAAATTTTTTATTGAAATACATAAACATGTCCAGCTCATGTGACACTGTCACTTGAAGGGACATATCTAAGCAATTTTTTAACTTCGTTTTTTCCATTTTTGAGAATGAAATTAATCTCCCTGAGGCAGACCAGATTTCTGCGCTGCACAGGCCCCAACTCTTCCTCCTCCCCCCACCCACACAGGGAGCACTGAGCACTTCCGGGTGTGCGTCATGCTGGGCGGGCCTTAATTGGCCCGCCCATGTAAAATGGCAGCATGCAGCCAATCGTAGGCGGCGATCGGTTGTGCGCCCGCCCGCACCCACTCCCGCCCAGCCCGCGCGACGGGGAGAAAATTATTGCTACTGCATTCCGTGCACACATCTCAAAATTTATACAAATTGCAAAACAAGTTCTGGCAGTTGTTTCAAGTTTCCCTTTGGGATTTGAACAACTCAGCATTTACCATCAGCTGTGTCATAACAGGACTCGAAACATTAACTCTGTTTCTCTCTCCACAGATGCTGTCAGACCTGCAGAATTTTTCTACCATTTTGTGTTTTTGTTTCAGGTTTCCAGCATCTGCAGTATTTTGCTTTTATCCTGGTACATATGGAGATTTGTATTTTTGGTTAGTTTGCTTTTCAGTTAGTATGTACAATAATGTGGATATTTTAGTTGAAAATATTAGTAACAGATGGAAGGAAACAGTAAACATTCCAGAACAACTGTTTACACTGAGAGTGAGAATGAAGACTTTTTAAAAAATCAAATGGTACAATTAGAGGGGGGGTGTATTTGTTCACAGAATCTCCTGTGCATGAGGAATGGTAGAAGAAGAGTCTCATCTCCATGCAAAAATCGAGCTGGACATCAGAATATAAAAATATTAAAACCAGAAGTGTGTGTGTGGTCAGACCATTGATCTTCTATCATTGAGATTCAGGCAGGAATGCAGAAGGTGTGGGAGAGAGATGGTCATAGTTTTGCTGAGGTTCCAGCAGATCTTTAAACACAAAGAGAGAAGACAGGTTTTGTCAGGAACAGTCTGTCATTCTTTCATTACGACATCCATTGATGGACATCAGTTAACTGAGAAAAATATACTAAGGGAAATAATTACACACAAGCCTAATTTATCAGACAAAACAGGGACCAATGATTGATTCCCTTTTTATTTGGTCTAAGTAGCATGTTATCATCATTTGAGATGTAAGTAAATTATTGTTTTGATTTGCAAAAATTAGCTCACATTCGGAATCAAGTAGAGTTATGGTGAAGGAGACTATGCATTCACTTGATTTCAAACCAACATCAAACCCTCAGGAAATATAATATTGAGTGAAAATAAATTAATTCACATTTTGATATGCTATTGAAATTTGTATATATTTTAATTTATATTTATAAATAAACACACTGGATTAGCTGAGAGCCCTGCTTAACTGCATGGATGCACAGTCCTAACACGCCACTGATGATTTACTATTGGTCAGGCACATTGTCCAGGGAGATCTCTGGTGTGGATCAATGTTTGTCTGAACAGGTTCACTGAAGACTATTAAGGCAACCTTCATCTCATTAATTGATTCACATGGAGCTTTATGAAAGGAAATGGGGACACTTGAGAAATATGATCGCAGACTATGAAACAGAAATAGGAATAGTTGCAGGTAGGAAAGTAGATTGGCCAGAGTAAAATACAGATACAGCTTACTAAAATAAACCATCTAATTACCCTCACAAATTCACCTTGTGAGAGCTTCCATATTTTAATCCACTGTACCTACACAGAGGCACATAGGCATGTTGGCACCATTATTATCTGGCAAATCTCCTTTTAGGCAATACCTGTCATTTTCCCTGCAGAAAATATCTAAATTTAATGCATGTTATATACTTTTGTTTTATGCTACTGCCATATGCTTACTAATGGCCTTCACAAAAAGGCTGGGCCAATGGGGATTTTCAAGACAGAGATGAAGAGTTCTGTGGCATGGGAAGGGTGTCAGGGATATAAATGGTGGATAAATGGAGCCAAGGTTCAGGTCAGCCACACAGAAATACAGATTACAGTTATATTGCACCTTTCACAACTTCAGGGCATTCCAAAGCACATCATACTCAATGGAGTAGATTTGACGTGTAGTCACTGTAGTAATACAGTAGTAAAAACACGGTAACCAATTTGCACACAGCAAGCTCCCACGAATAGCAATGAGAGAACGACCAGACAATCTGTTTTAGTTTTGCAGGCAGAGGTGGTGACACTAGAGCAAAGGTTTTCTATGGCCTTGTTGCACAAGTTATTTCATGAATCCAACCTCATGTGGACACTGAAGAAAAAGACAGTCCTAAACTGAACAAGTTGCTTGAACAACCTGAACATTTCACAAGACATAATGCAGCCACAAAGTTGTTGTGCATGAGGGTCTGCAGACTGCCATTGATCAGAATGCAAGAATATTGGCATCTATACAGGGCATCACTGTTGTATTATTATAATGATATAATACCTTGGGCTTATTTACTGTACATGACACAAGGCACCTATTGCTCATAAGGGATTGGGTAAACACTTTGCGGGTTCATTTATTAAGACGAGGCACAGGAGAATAGTTATACATAGATATAAAGCTTGAAGATATCAGAGCTGTGTGTCTATGCTCTGCTCAAAGCAAATGTGAAACAAAAAGACTAGATCACATGACACATTTCCCTTCTAGCGATGCCAAGTTGATATCCCTTTAAGGCATGTTACAGCATCCCCTTTCTTTTTAAAGATACCCCCCCTCCCCCACCGCTTCCAAAGAAGTATAACTATTTACAATACATGTTTATGGGCAGGATATTGAGTTCGGCAAGCGTGGGGTGGGGCCTGCTTGCTGGTGCATAAAATGACGCGGAATGACATCGGGCGGAACTCCTGATGTCACCCTGCATCATTTCAATTTTCAGCCGAATCAGCTGTGTACCCACCGACCTGTCAACGGCCAATTGAGGCCATTTAAAAACTAACTGAAGTAGTTAAAGGACTTGCCTGTCCAACCTTAAGGTTGGCGGGCAGGCTGGGAGCCCTGGCAGGCTTCAGAAAATGCATGAAACCTCATCCATGGGTGGAATGAGGTTTCATGTAGGTTTTTAAAAATTTAATAAAAGTTGAATTAAAAATGATGGACATGTCCCAACTCACGTGACAGTGTCACATGAGGGGACATGTCAGGGAAATTTTATTTGTCTATATTTCACATTTTTGAATCTGGCACCGGTCTCCCTGAGGCAGCACTTAGCCTCAGGGAGATGAGTGCGCTCTTTCGCGCGCATGTGCGAAAAAGTGCACACTTGGCTAAAGGAATCCCCCCCGTCCGCACAAAGAGCACAAAGCGCTTCCCGGTGGACGTCGCGCTGGGTAGGTCTTAATTGGCCCACCCACTTAAAATGGTGGTGCGCCCCCAATTGGGGGCACCGATCGGAGGTGCACCAGCATACGCCCACTCCTGAACTTTCCCCCCATGTTTAGTTACCATTATGTAAGTGTATATAGAACCGATGAATCTACGAGTCTCTAAAGTGTACAGGCAATTTGCTGGTACATCGGATCCTTTAATGGTAACCCTGGCTGGAGGTTTCTTTAATTGCTTACAGTGATCTGTAGGGTTGTTGTTCTTGGATGTTGTTCCTGGTTGCAATTGGGATCTTGTCCTAGATGCAATAGGACTGTACAGTGATTGAAGAGCTGGTATGGATCTGATTTGTCATCGGTTAGCCTCATCGTCTATATGTAATAACTTCACTGGACCTTGGTTCCAAACAAACCCTTGTCACCTTGGTTGGTTGTCACATGCCTTCTGTGGGATCCTGGATGTGAACTTACTGTTCCAACTGTAAGCTTGGCAATTCTGTACCTGAATTTTTATTGTGCATCTTGGTCATCTTCACTTGTGGTTTTAAAAAGTGCTCTCTAGTTTCTGAAATAGTAGAATGGTATGCATTGGTCTGCCGAACATAAGCTCTGCCAGTG
Organism: Carcharodon carcharias; assembly: GCF_017639515.1. Classification (NCBI taxonomy): domain Eukaryota; kingdom Metazoa; phylum Chordata; class Chondrichthyes; order Lamniformes; family Lamnidae; genus Carcharodon; species Carcharodon carcharias. The sequence continues at coordinate 43,161,261 of NC_054479.1, read as the reverse complement.
ATGGAATAGTTGCACTTAAAGGTGTTGCTCTCAGATGTAACATTACAATGTGCATATCTTGCATGGTCCACTTTTGAGAATTAGGGATTTCACCATGTGAATCATTCATCAGATCTAGGGTAATGGGTAGAAGAAGTAGTGTGATTGATATTCCACCTCTCTCACCTATTCTGAAATGGCTTACCAATAAATTGTGAACTGTTATACATAATGATCTCTCTAGGCATACCAAATGACTGAAAATGGCATTTAGAGTGTGCGTGAGGCTGAATTTATTCTGCATATGTCAAATGATGGAGTAATTGATAAAGTAGTCGATGATGACGATGAATTCAGTGCCATGGAAATGAAAGAGGTTAGATGCAATTTGGACTAAGGATGGGATGGAACGCCATGTGGAATCAATGGTGTTCTGTGCTGACTGCACTTGACATGCCTCGAACTTCTTGATGACAACAACATCATTGTCCATACCTCACCAATATACTGTCTCTCTTGCAAGTCTTCTCACCTGATCTATGCCCATGTGTGAGTGATGAAGTTGTTGAGGAGTATCAGGTTGTAAAGATTCTAGTATGATGATCTGCCTGCCTTTAAAAATAAAATCCCAGGAGTTGCTTAGCTCGTCCCAATAAGGACAAAATGGTCTGATGTTCGCATATATGCAGAATTGGATCAGGCTATCCTTTGATGATGACTTTCCGCAGTTTCTGTAGTGTAGAATCTTTCACTGTTTCTTCTCATAGCTGCTGGCATTTCTGTTATGCAAAATGTACCAGGTCAATTTGGAGAACATCTTTAATTTCAGTATCAATGAAGTCAACTTGCAGATCTAAGGATATATCTTCAATTTTTGCTGGGTTAAGCAATTTGCTATGTGTATTTTTTTTATTCAGTCACAGGATGTGGGCTTCGCTGACTGGGTCAACATTTATTGCCCATCCCTAGCTGCCCTTGAGAAGATGGTGGTGAGCTGCCTTCTCGAACCACTGCAGTCCATGTAGTGTAGATACACCCACAGTGTTGTTAGGAAGAGAGTTCCAGGATTTTGACCCAGCAACAGTGAAGGAATGGTGATATATTTCCAAGTCAGGTTGTGACTGACTTGAAGGGGAACTTCCAGGTGATGGTGTTCCCATCTATCTGCTGCCTTTGTCCTTCTAGATGATAGTGGTCCTGGGTTTGGAAGGTGCTGTTGAAGGAGCCTTGGTGAATTCCTGCAGTGCACCTTGTAGTTGGTACACACTGCTGCTACTGTGCATCGGTGGTGGAGGGAGTGAATGTTTGTAGATGTGGTGCCAGTCAAGCGGGCTTCTTTGTCCTGGTTGGTATCAAGCTTCTTGAGTGTTGTGGCAAGTGGGGAGTATTCCATCACACTTATGACTTGTAGTTGGTGGACAGGATTTGAGGAGTCAGGAGCTAAGTTACTCATTGCAGGATTCCTAGCCTTTGACCTGCTCTTGTAGCCACAATATTTATATGGCTAGTCCCGTTCAGTTTCTGGTCAATGGTAACCCCCAGGATGTTGTGTGGGGGATTCAGTGATGGTAATGCCATTGAACATCAAGGGGCAATAGTTGGAATCTCTCTTTTTGGAGATGGTCATTGCCTGACACTTGTGTGGTGTGAATGTTACTTGCCATTTGTTAGCCCAAGCCTGGATATTGTCCAGGTCTTGCTGCATTTGGACATGGACTGCTTCAGGCATCGCGTCTAGTTCTGAACATTGTACAATCATATCATCAGCGAACAGCCCCACTTCTGACCTTATGATGGAAGGAAGGTCATTGATGATGGAGCTGAAGATGCATGGGCCTAGGACACTACCCTGAGGAACTCCTGCAGTGATATCCTGGAGCTGAAATGACTGAACTCCAACAACCACAAACGTCTTCCTTTGCGCTAGGTACGTATCTGATGTGATCATCAAGTTACCTGGCTTGTTCCTAATCTCACAGTGGTAACCTTGACTCTTTATCAGGAGACATTGCTGTCTTGGTGGCGCTGTGGTCAATCATCTCCAGTAGCCTGTGGTCAGTCTCTACCAAAAATCTTTTCCCAAAGATATAGGTATGAAAATGCATGATTCTAAATATTAAAGCTAATATTTTCCACTCGATGTTGGAGTAGTTGGATTGCATTATGGACAGAGATTATGAAGCAAGTGCAATCAGCTTGCCTTTTTGTAGTAAGCATGCTCCCAGAGCTCTCTGTGAGGCATCTATATCTAGGGTAGTTTTCTCTTTAGGATCATAAAATTGCAATGTCAATGCTTCTGATAATGACTGTTTCAGTGCTTCGAGGAGATATTGGTGGTCTTTGTGCCACAGGAAAGGCACATCCTTTCTCAACAATTCCCTTAGTGATGAAGATTTTTGAGTGAAATTGGGAATGTATGGAGACAAGAAATTAAAGAGACCCAGGCATCTTCAAAGATTGTCCTTATCTTGAGGAGTTGGCATGGCTTAATATCATCTATTTTACTTGGATTGGGACGTGTGCCTGCACTGGAATAAATAGAACCGAAGAAATTGATTTGCTGCATATTGATGTCGCATTTCAGAATGTTGAACATTCATCCTTCATTACATGCTACTAGCATCAATAAGTGCAGATTATGGTCATGCTCTTGCTTCATTCATCCTACAACAGCTATGTCACCTGTGATACAGATGCATCCTGGTACAGTGCATATAGTGTAGCCCATGTGAGCTTGAAACAGACCCTGTTTAACAATGCAAAAGCAAGTGATTGAAAAACAGTATCATACAAATGGGGTACGAAATGTAATAACCTCTTGGGACTTTGCAACTAAATGTACTAACCAGTAACCATGCTTGGCATCAAGCTTTGAGAAGAATTTTGCACTTGAAAATCTCGGATTTAACTCTTCTAATGTGGGTAGTTTGTAAGGACTGTATTTAAAAGCTGTGCTTAAAAATCGGGGATTAAGGCATACTTTCAATGACCCATCCTTCTTTATGACACGTGATTGATCTGCACCAATTTGTATGTTCTTTTACTCTTATAATGATTCTGTCTTTCTCCATTTTATCTAGTTTGACCTTCAATTTGTCTTGTATGTGGATTGAAAACATTCCAGTATGAAGACCTGCCTCCCTTTAAAAATGAAACTCCAGGAGATGTCCAGCTTGTCCCAATAAGAACAAAATGGATCAATTGACAGACTTGCATTCTGCAAGTTTAATGTTGCAGCTCCCTTGAAACTGCCAATTTTGTCAAAACATTTTGGATATTTCAATGTTAAGTCATGAACTGAGGTGAAAGCGGTAGTTTCTGAAGTTAATCTGCCTTTTGGTGTCTGACTGATTCCATGGATTGTGAGATCACAACATGCCAGTAGGCCTGCAATCACTGGGCCTTTAGTTTCCATGATGTAGAACATCTGTGGCTGGAGGATTGATTGTACTTGCACTCCAGAACTATGGATCCTGCACATGGAATTAGTGAACCACTGTATACTGTAAGTTTCACATTAGTTGGTTTTGCTATGGCTTTCTATGTCTGTGGATACACGTCTTTTAGAATTCGCAGAAGTAGTACGTTGGCATGTGCCCCTGTGTCAATCTTGACCAATAATGAATAGTTGCCAACATTTTTATGGCAGATAATTCGAATCAAACACTTTAGATGGTGTGATGGTATCCAAGAGATTGATGGTGTGAAATGCATTTACTGCTCTTCATCTCATCATGCACATCATCCCCATTTTCTGTTTTGTCAGTCATCCCATTTCTGAAGGGATACTGGATGGTCACTCTTATTTCTTGAAGGTACCTGTTGCATGTTGTCTGTTTGGATCAGTGCACAGCTCTTTGTAGATGCATCAGCCTTTGCTCTGGTGCACTGCCACTGCCAATGGCTCTTTCTGTCACATGGCTTGCAGAATTTATGAAAAGCTGGGCATTTTCTTGGTGCACACAGAAGGCCACACATTCCACATGGCTTGTTAGGTTTGGGTGTTCTATTATTGTGTCAATAATTGGGGTTGCACTTAGAACCTGTAAGCTTTGTCAATCTGCAAGGATCACTTACATCCATCCTTGAGAAGCTCTTCGATGCTATACATTTTGGGCTTGTCTAGTAGATCATTCTGGAATGCTTCCATGGGAGTGGGTGCGATCACCAATCAACAATTCTGTCTGCTAGCTCTTCCTTTGAAAAATCACAGCGCGTACCCTTTTCTCTGCATCTGCTGATGAAGTGGTCTATGGATTCTGTGGGCACATGTCAAAATGACGTGAACTCTAGTCAATGGATACCGAAGTTTAATCCGATTCTGAACCAGTCTTCTGATGTAGTCCATATCTTTTGGAGATCCTTTAGCTCTTCTGCTAATCCTGATGTGTTCAGCCTATGTAGACCTTAACTGCCAAATGTTAGATAAATTTTTGTGGCTTGCTTTTCAGGTTCAGACACACCTGAATCAAGAAACCATAACTCTGAATGCAGTTTCAACAATTTGAATTCGGATAGTAGATCAGCTGCATCCTAATTCAAACTGGGGAATTTTATGGACTTTCTGAGAATATGTCTTTGACCTTCCTTTTTCTATAGTACCTATGTTGAGTGTTGTTGTGACTGCCTTTGTGCACTTTTCTGAAGCCCTACCCATGAAGCTGAGTTACGGTGGAAATGCACCACAGAGTAATGGCATCTTTGCTTTTTTATTCAATTGACTATTCAGTGAGTCCCAAAGCCACCCATTATAATCACAACTTTCTCTGGCCTGATTTTAATGATGGTAGTTCTGTTATTTTTTGTTTGGCTCTTCCTTGCCTGCTATCAATCTGGCAAAACTGAGCGAACCTGGTGCTGGTCCTCTCGATGTGCTGTCCCACTCACTAAACTGACAGTCTATGCATTGCAATCTCACTATGAGGGACCCATCTGCATACCAGCTCTTTATTAGAGCACTAGCTCAACTCTGTGTCTCCAAGGCTTTTCTTTACAGTTACCACACTGTGTTTTCAATACTCTCCGATGCTGTGACTTCGTTGTGGTTTGACCAAAACATCAAGGATCTTCTCATGCCATGTAGCATGATCCAATGCTGGTCACCACATCGAAGCTGTACTTAATCTTGCTGCCACTTGTCTGACCACCACTGATCACCATGTTGTGTTATTATAATGATATAATACCTTGGGTTTATTTACGATACAAGACAAAAGGCACCAAATGCCCATAAGGGATTGTGTAAACATGTTGTGGGTTCATTTATGAAGACTAGGCACTTGAGAATAGTTATACTTAGTGTAGTAATTGTAAGTAAAACCTTTCATACTGTTATAGGGATCATGTGACTAGACAGAAAAAAAAAGCCCTAAGCACGGGTAATCTGAGGGGCAGAGCTTTCTAGCCCTGGTCTCAGTACAAGCATATAGCTTTATCAGGAGCTCTGTAAATAAAGTTTACTGTTTATTAAAAGAAACTTGCCCTGCACTCCAAATTTATTACAACTGGCGATGAGAATAAATAGCTCCAACGCTGCACCTTGCCTCTTGAGTGTGAGTATTTCAATTTTTAATACTCACCAGCAATGCCACTCTTCAGCAGGATTAATCCATATAACTCATTCACCAAGGATTGGAGTCAGTACTTAGAGCGCCTAGGTTTCTACTTTGTGGCAAATGAATTAACAGTGGGGGAGAAACAGAAGGCCATTCTCCTAAATGTCTGTGGGAGGAAAATGTATAATTTAATCTGATCTGACAGCTCCAAACGCGCCAAATTCCAGATCCTTCACTGAGCTAGTAGACCTTGTGAAGGCACATTTTCAGCCTAAACCATCAGTGATCATACAAAGATTCAAGTTCAACTCTAAAGTAAAGGCCCCCATGAGTCAATCACAACATATATCACAAAGTTAAAACAGTTATTGGAGTACTGTGACTTTGGGGATACTCTAAACGGCATGGTGTGAGATCATTTGGTTTGCAGCATGCACGATGATGCCATTTAGTGCTGTTTGCTTGTAGAAGTTGATATAGACCTGAAGCGCGCCATGAAGCTAACACTAGGAACGGAGAATGCTGAGAGGGACTCACAGGCTTTGCAGAGTGTGCAAAATGGTGCTGTTCTGCAGTTAGGACGGGAACCTGCTGCCAGGCCTGGTGCGAAGATCAAGGAGACAACCATAAAGTGGGACAGTGTCCCTAATGCTCAAAAATAAAGAAATACTGGAAGCAGCTTACCAGTAATTCGGAAATTAAAACGTTACCAATGTGGGAGTAATTATGTTCTGGAAACCTGCATATTTAAAAAGGGCATGTTGTAAAACACTGCAGGAGAAGATCAAGACAGCCATTCAGACAGAAGGCCAAGTTGAATGAAGGGTACAATATCGATGAACCAGGAGCTGCTGATGCTAATGCTTATTCCCCATACGATCTGAAGGCCAGGAAAACTGAACCAATCACTGTTACCCTTCAAGTAAATGGAAAGCCTCTGGTCATGAAGGTTGATGCAGCAGCATCGACCACAGGTTTGGGAGAACACATCTTTAAATACCTCAGTGAAGGTATCCAGCTATTAAAAAACTCAGCAGGTCTGACAGCATCTGTGGAGAGGGAAACAGAGTTAACGTTTCGAATCTGTATGACCCTTCTTCAGAGCATACAGGTCATACAGACACAAAACATTAACTCTGTTTCTCTCTCCATAGATGCTGTCAGACCTGCTGAGTTTTTCCAGCATTTTCTGTTTCAAATGCAGATTTCCAGCATCCACAGTATTTTGCTTCTAACCTAACCATTGAACTTGGAGCAAACCACGGCTCAGCTAAAAATGTACACTGGAGAGGCAATACAGGTGAAAGGCATCACCTCTGTGCCTGTAACCTACAGGCAACAGACAGCCCAGCTGCCAGTGATTGTTGTAACAAGTGAAGGATATAGCCTTTTGGGCTGTGATTGGTTGAAAGAAATTAAACTCAACTGGTCAGAAATTTTTGAAGTCAAAACAGGAGGAATTCCTAAATTGTTAAAAAAAAGTATGGTGGAGTATTCCGAGATGAGTTCGGGAAAAGATCTATGAACTAAAATATATGTGAATTCTGAAGCAACACCTTGGTTTTTTTAAGGCAAGACCTGTGCCTTACACCCTAAAGGAGAAGGTGGATACGGAATTGTGCTGTTTGGAGAAGTTAGGAATAATCCAGCCAATCCAATTTTCAGAAGGGGCAGCACCCATAGCCCCTGTAAGGAAACCAGATCAAACCATTCACAACTGTGGAGATGACAAATTAACTGTGCACAAGGCTGCTAAATTAGACAAAATACCCAATCCCAAAGATTGAAGATCTGTCTGCTAAACTTGCAGGAGGAAGATCCTACACTAAACTGGACATGACCCATGCATACCAATAGCTAGAGCTGGACAACACATCAGTAGGATATGTCACCCTAAACATGCAGAAAGGCCTGTACCAATATATACGCCTACCCTTTGGTGTTTCATCTGCCTGTGCGATTTTCCAAAGAACCATGGAAATCCACTACAAGGATTTCCATGAGTTATAATATACCAGGATGATGTTCTGATCACAGGATCAACGGAAGCAGAACATTTGGCCAAACTAGAAGAGGTGGAAAGAGCACACCTTTTAAGTAAGCATGAAGAAATTATTCGAAGGAACGTTAGAAAGACAAATTTCAAGATTTCTTTTCAACTTATTGCACTACTCCTCATGCAGCTATGGATTCAACACAGTCAGAATTGCTAATGAAACGCCGACTTCGTACAAGAATGGGTCTAGTATTCCCTAACTTAGAGGGGAAGGTGGAGAAAAAATAGAGTTGTCAGAAAGTGAATCATGATGTTCATAGTAAAGTTTGGACATTTATTATGGGGGGGGGACAGTTTTTGTACGAAAGTTTGCAACTGGACTGAGAAGGATACAATCATCTCAAGTCATATTGAGTGGAAGTGGAAAACAGGATTGTTAGGAAGCATGGGGATCATCTCAGAAGTTGAGACACACCCCAACAACCAGTTACTCCATATGAAATCAGTATCAACCCTTTAACCGCTGAGGTGCCAGATCGACAAAGAATAGACATACCTGTTGTCTCTGTTAAAGTAAATAATTCTGAACTGCCATTGTCTAAGGATGTCCCTGATGCCATAGTACCTGGTCAAATTAATCCAATGGAAGAATTTCAAGTTGTAGAGCTGCGTCACTCTACCTGAATCAGAAAATCACCTCAGAGACTTGATCTATAATTGCATGAACTGTATAAATTTGTTTATGATTGGGGTTAAGATATTTTTGTGAATAAGAGTGGTAAAACAACATTAAAGGGGGAGGAATGCCATAATTATAAGTAAAACCTTTCATACTGTTATGGGGATCGTGTGATTATACAGATGAATCAGCGGGTAATCTTAGGGGTGGAGCTTTCTAGCCTTGGTCTCAGTACAACCATATAGCTTCATCAGGAGCTCTGTAAATAAAGTTTACTGTTCCTTACAAAAAACCTGCCCTGCATTCTAAGTTTATTACATTTATTTATAAAGCTTGAAGGCATCAGAGCTGTGTGTTTGTGCTCTGCTCAAAGCAAAAGTGCAACTAAGGCTGGATCATATAACATGTCTGCCTTCTAATGATGTCATGCTGATATCCCTCAAAGACATAATACAACAATCAACGCCATGCATATCATGATTAAAGTTGAAGAATCTCTCAGGAACTCTCTTGGTGAGGCGGGATTGTCTAAAATTTATGATGTGTTAAAGCCTAGCTTCAAAGCCTTTGGAAAAAAATTTAGAGACATCTATTAGAAAAATAGACACTTTCTGCTCAATGGTCACTGCTTATCGTGATCGATGGCTGCTACCAGGACAACCTTAAGTAGCAATGGGTGCAGAGGAAGAAGCTTCCGGCACTCAGCTTGCCACAAGCTCCTTGGTCGCTGGACAAAGGATGGGACAAGTAGGCAACCCTCCTCTCTGCACCCCCGCCCCTCCCCATTATGCCCACAAGAAGCATAGGCCTTGGTTTATTCCTATCAATACAGGTGAGCCCATTAGAGATGCTACAAGCTGGCTCACAAGAAATCTCAGGTGAAGTCTTTATTTTCCATTAACAAAGCTTCTTCTGCAAATAGGGAAGAATGCTGCAAGACAAATGAAAAACCTGTCGCATATCACACCATATTACATGCAATGGACACATGATGTGATAGCAAACACAAGCAACTTTTAGAAGTGAGAACAAGGAGTGAGATTAACTGCCCTTCACATCATGCAACTTTGTCTTGCAACAAGAAGCCTTAGAAAACCTGATCTCAGTACAGGTCAAAGGAAAAATCCTCCATTAGCTAGTGTTATAACGGACGTGGAGGAAGGTGGGTGCACTTGGTAGAAGCCCTTGGGACCTTGCTGTTGAAGACAATGACTTTGGCCAATCATCATCAGCTCATGCCATCCAAAAGTAGGACCTGGACAATATTCAGGTTTAAGCTGACAAGTGGCAGGTCACATTCATGCCACTTAAGTCCCCATAGAGTGCTACAAGAATCATGTTTTAATGCTCAGTCAAGTTTTCCACTTCAAAATTCCTTGAACTCAGTTATATTTTTCTCTCTGCCAAAATCTTCTGGCTTTATCACGCTGATCTAACTCCTGTTTCATACTGTGGAAATTAAACAGCAGCTAAGAGGTTTTGCTGCTTTCCATCCAGTTAATCCTTAACAAGAAAATACTGTGCATTAAGGTATTGTTATACCTGCTTGCTCCTAGAAGCAAACCACTGAGCAGGTGCAAAAATTAATACAGATTATTATTACACAGTTGAAATTTATCTCATCTTTATCTTGTCATTACTGTGTTGAGTTATATTGCAAAACGTTATCGGAAAATGGAACTCTTTGTCAGGTGTCCCAACTATTGCCAATTTGTCCTAACATATCCTGTTCTCAGTGTTGCCATTTCTGGTTGGATATGTCCCTGGAGGTTTCATCACCTGACCTCTTGCTCCCAATTGTTTCACTCAATCAAATGACTTTTTTCACATCTCAATTTTTCTTATAACTAATAATCCAAAATGTTCAAAGAAAGTTGAAAGAAGATGCTATTTTTTCTTAATATCCCAACATTTTGCTCCTGGGTTGCTTGCAGCAATGTACAAGAGATGAATTTAAGCTCTGGCCAGGAACATTGTGGAGAATTGGCAATCCTATCCCCAGATGGAATTTGTTGTTACGAACACTGTTAGAGGATATTTTGACATTTTCATGTATTTCGATCCAATTGTATCTGCACCCAACATAAAACATGCTTAGCAAAAATTATACTTGTAGCTGAAAGTTGCTTCTTACAGGACTTCTGACAAGCTGGATTTATGTAGTTTTGTTCCTACCATCTGTGTTAACAATCATGTTTTGAAAAATATGACCTGTTATAACTTGTGCCACATGGTTATCATTTACAAAAGAGTTCTAATTACTTAGGATCTTAAAAAAGTAGCTGAAGGCTATTCGAACTTTTATAGTTTAAATAATTTTCTTCACGATTGTTGTTTTCTTCATGATTTGTTATTTTTATTTTTTTTTGTTTTATTATTTTAGTCTCATCTGCTTCACCCAGACACAAGGCTCCTGGCACATCAAAATGTCTGCAGCAAATCTGCTGTGGCAACCACTCATTTTCTTCCTACTGTAGTTTAGTCAAATTGTCTCCGAGAAAGCCCATGGGATTAAATGTTTCGTAAGTTAAAAATGAAATCAAATCAGATTTGAATGATCTATTGCATACTGTAACTCCATAAATGAAGTCTAAAAAGGAATCAGTAATCCTGGCCATTAACATTGGTGCATAGCCCAGTGTCTCCTGCAAAGGAAATTATAGACTGCTCACTGTTTACTTTGTGCAGGAATGTAGCTGCTGGTGTGGTTTAAGTTCGAAGTCCATGAAGATGTCTTACTTACAAGTAAACATAATATAGTGGAGATCAACTAATAGCATTCACCTCACACTCAATTATTTCATTCCATTTGGATCAGTTTTTGTAGTCCAAATTCATTATTATCCAATAATCATTTATTTACCTACCTACGGTGAATTGTTTGCATGACTGAGTTAAATGCACCCTTGAGTGTTCTTTGCTGAATAAACAATTCCCATCCTTCAATATATGTCCAGTCACAAAATAGCCCTCTCCTCCTACAAATCAAAGCATTGCATGTTTATGTTTGGGTAGGCATGCAATTATTTGTAAGTGTATGTATGCATTTTCTGTGCAAGTATTGATACTCATATGTCTTTGATTTTGTATCAGGTTACGTACAGATTTCTACACCTGATGTTTTCATTTGCATTTATCCTGAGGGAAAAATAATAAACTCATGAAGAAGGTAAATTTCTAATTAAATTTCTAATTTTAGATGGTCATCAAATGGATTCCATTTTTGTAGCACATTTGGAAACAATAACTTAAATGAAGAAACATTTTAAAAAATGTTGGCTGAAATGTTTTGGCTCCATAGCGACGCTGGAGCTGTGAAAGCCAGAGGCTTGTCGAGTGGGGTGTGCAGCAGTTCTGCTCAACCCACATGATGCCCCGTGCTGGGAAGGGTGCTCACGGGTCCATGCTGTGTCCGCACCAGAAGCTTCCCTACTGACCAGATGGTGTTGTCATTCTGGGTGATGTGCTGAATGTATTTCAAATTTGGATATTGCAGGTCCACTGAACACATTCGTTTGTCACCCATCAAAGAAAATGTGTTCAGCTGCAAGAGGAACCCCCCAACAAGCGTTACGGAAAGTGCCATCCATCCAACTTGCAGCTAACATGATTTAGACTAACTTCCACTATTGCAAAGTTTGTGGAAGTACTCTGAAGAATTTTATGGAGGTGCTGTGGTGAGTTGCTGGATTTGGCAGGGAGCATTGCTGCGTCCTCACAGGAAGGACAGAGGATTTGATGACCTGCGCACATAAAGGCTGACGCGGGTATGGGGACAGTGGTTGCAATGCCTCTGGTTCAGCAACATGACAGGGAAGTGGAGCAGAGGCTGCAGAGAGAGGAAGCTTTGCATGGAGGGAGGGCAACACGGAGGCAGAGAGGGGGCTGCCTGGACCCCTTTGCTCTGGACAGACTGAGTATCGGCACTCGGACTCTGGTTCCCTTAGGACAGCACCCCTTCAGTACCATCGCTCCACTATACCCGCCTTCCCCTTCAGCTGTGACATCCCATTAAATCATCTTCTTGACCAGATGCTGCAGTAAAAGCCACCAACAAAAATTGTCACAACATTGTTATCCAACAACACATTCAATGATACAAGCAAAAATGAACTATTCACCCTTATGCATTCCCTTAGTGCCAGTTTTGTGAAAGCTCTTGCTTGTCCTAGTGCTCCTACGCTATGCTACCCCAGTGACTGCAGCATGGCTGGTGAAAGTCTGCTGACTTGGGGGAGACTGAAGATGGCCTTGGAGGATAACCTCGAGAGGCTCTGGGCATGTAGAGCCTGACTTTGAACTGCACTACTTTGGCATGTGTGGTAACAGTATGTGCTGGCTGACAGGCAGAAGCAAAGGGCACTGGTGGAGTGTCTGTGGCAGGAGCATGAATGTTGTTTCCTGAAAGAGGACAGCACAGGGCCACCGCCACTTCTCCAGGGCAGTATCTCAGCAATCTTAGTAGCCTATAGGAGCACAGATTGCTGGTGCTGTGTGAGACTGCAAACCCCTTTGAGCAATGTTGCCATGGCGATGACAATTTGAGCCTGCATGGCAACAAGCATAGATCTCATTACCTCGATCTCCGCTTCCACTGCAGCACTGTGACAATGGGTGGCTTCTGCTGTTCTTCCATGGAAACTGAAAAATCGGCCACAAGTGCAGTCGTGAAGTTGGCCACGATTCAATGGTGGTAAGGATGGGCTGTAAGCTATGTGCGATGTGCTGTGCCAGAGTGGAGTTCGACTCCACCTGGCTCCATGACAGTGATAGGAGGCTGTATGTCAGGCCTGCCAGTGTACCCAGCACCTTGGTGTGCAATCTCATCAGTCTTCTCGTCTAGATTGTCCCATTGAGACTCTAATCTGAATTCCCTGCAGCAAATCCCTTCTGTAACCTTGCCCTTTGGTGAGTTGACACACAAACTATCCTTTCTCCCTAGTCTGGCTGCAGCCCACTCATGACTGGTGACTCACCACAATGAGATTCTATCTCTTATTAGCCCCTAAGGTCACTGCAGTGCTGGAATCTGAACTAGTAATGTCCCTTCATCAGTGCACTGTGTTCCTCCTATAACTACTGTGGTTTGGCAGGCAGCCGTTCTTGGGTACTTGAAAGTACAGAAAGAGGAAGGGAGGGTGGGTTGGAAGGAACAGGTCCATAGCCACAGCAATTTCAGCTTGCACATCATGTCATATAGTAGAGTGAGGATGAGCTGGAAGTTGAGAAGGAATATGAGGCAAGAACATACTGTCATCCTCAATGTCCTCAGTGATGTCAGATGCTATAGGTTCTGCTGCAGCCCGTTCCATGATATTGTCCAGCAAGACCTGGACAATATCTGGTCTTGGGCTGACAAGTGGCAAGTAACATTTGTGCCAGACAATTGCCAGGCAATGACCATCTCCAACAAGAGAGAATCTAACCATTGCCCTTTGACATTCAATGGCATTACCATTGCTGAATCTTCCACTATCAACATCTTGGGGATTAACATTGACCAGAAACTGAAGTGGACTAGCCATATAAATACCATGGCTACAAGAGCAGGTCAGAGGCTAGGAATTCTGAGGTGAGTAACTCACTCTCTGACTCCCAAAGCCTGTCCACCATCTACAAGGCACAATTCAGGAGTGTGATGGAATACTCCCCACTTGCCTAGATGAGTGCAGCTCCAACAATGCTCAAAAAGCTCAACGCTATCCAAGACAAAGTGGCCAGCTTGATGGGCACCCCATCCATAAACATTCACTCCATCCATCACCGATGCAGTGTACCCTCTACAAGATGCCCTGCAGCAACTCACCAAGGCTCCCTAAACAGCACCTTTCAAACCCATGACTACTACCATCTAGAAGTACAAGGGCAGCAGACAGCTGGGAACACCATCACCTAGGAGCTCCCCTCCAAGTCCCCCTCCAAGTCACTCACATCCTGACTTGGAAATATTATCACAATTTCTTCATTGTTGCTGGGTCAAAACCCTGGAGCTCCCTCTCTAACAGCACTGTGGGTGTATCTACTACATGGACTGCAGCGGTTCAAGAAGGCAGCTCACCACCACCTTCTCAAGGGAAATTCAGGATGTGCAATAAATGCCGGCCCAGCTAGCGGCTCCCACATCCCATGAACGAATAAAAAAATGATGCAGAGAGCCATCTCCTCCATCAAGCTCAGAGATGCAAATATCCCTATCTCCCACCTGTTCTCTGCTCCTAGTGGCTATTGGCTAACTTGACCTGAAGGAGAGGGAAAAATATCATTGATTGTGTTGCACTGTTTTTGAGTGATATGCGTGCCATATCTGAATAGTTGATGGTATGTGGAAGTGATGGGATCTGAGTGTGAGACTGGCATAATTAACACGTGTGAAGGTGAAGAATTGTAGTGTCTGAATATTAGGACTGTGTCCCAAGTGCCAGGGAGTGATGGGGGTGTGGTGCATTGAGAGAGATTGGTGGTATGTTGGGTAGGAGATGTCATGTGAAGATGCACTCACTGACCTTGACCACCCATGTGAGGCCATTGAACTTCTTGTGGCACTGATTCCATGTTCTTGGGGCTAGACTCCAGGTATTGACCTCTCTGGCCACCTCCTTGCACTCCCTTCTGAAGAGTTTCTTTGCAGGCCTTCTGGTGTTGGCTTAAGCCATCACTATAATCATTTAAATGAGGAGGCAGTATGAAGTTTGCATGCTCCTTGATTCAATGTGAACGGGTGTGGGCAGATTGCAAATCATGACCCCAGTACCGAAAACTAGCCTTAACGAATGTTTCGCCTGATAAATTTAAAAGAGCTACAGTTTATTAGAGTGGAGTACAGCATAATACACTTATCATATTTCATTGAAAATTGTAAATCAGCTTTGTAACTTTTGGATGATGTTATTGGGCAAAAAGCTGTAATTTTATAGCGGTAACCTCATTGTGATAAATTTTAACTAACACACAGCTTTAACACTTGATTGCTGACAACGTTGAACAAAAGACTGCTTTCCCTCAACTTTGTAGAAGTAATGATTAATAGTAAACCTGAACATAAATTGTAATATTAATTTATGAAAGAGCAATCAATTAATATAATCAATGTTTTCTTTGTAATCCAGAGAGAAAAGAAAACAGAAAGTTGGCAGGATTGACATTTTCCATAATAGCAGAATATTCATTTCAAAATTGAAATGGTAAAGAATGGGAGATTTACTGATCTGACCTATGAACTTCTGCCATTTGATGTCTTCCTGTACTTGGCAATATTCAGGCTAAACTATGTTTGGCAAAGGCCAGCTTGTACTAATGCTAAACATAGCACACAATGCTGCACACTGATGTTGGCTGAACTCAGCACATGAAAAGGGGTGGGATAGGAAGGACCTTGTCAGCAAAGTGCTCAGAAAGTGTATTTTTACTGCATTCAGTAGCAGGGATTCACTTCTTCCTGTCTCCAGGACAGCACTTAAAAATAATTGAAATTAGCAGCTGGGAGGGATGGGAGAAAGCCGGAGATGGGCTTGTTTTGACCATGTGACTGATAGAAAGGCCTGCGGGCACAAGAGCCCTGCTGGGCAAACTTTCCATGACCCTTTGTAATAGAAACTGCAAAGTATTTTTAGAGAAGTGAAACAGAGCTGTTGCAAATTGTTAAATGTTTTGGCTCAAACAAACAGGATCAAACGAGTACCTTTTCAAACAAACTGTTTAAAAGAAAACTGCATCAACATTTCGGCTTCCCCCACCCTCTCCTTTTGCTTTATCTTGATCTTCCTGGATTTGTACTTTACATCTTATGAAGAAGTTTTCAATTGGTAAAACAGTTCATATGAAAAAAGATTATAATGATTTGGAGCTTTTACTCTTTGTTTTTCCTCTTGGAATTTATCTTCACTTTGCTTCTCCATCTTTGCCTATGGTTTGTGCTCTTAACTGATATAAACGACTTTATTTCTATTTGTTGCTCCAAGTCCAGTAAGCAAGGGTCTGGGCAAACTGTGTCATCGCTTGTTTGAACATTTCTTTTCTTTCTGGCTTCCAGATGGGAAAAACAAGACTGCGCACCACCTTCAGCAGGTGAATGGCTGCTTGGGTGGGCCCCTGCGGGCCGTTGTGGAGGTGCTTTTGGAGGCAGAGTAAGCTGTTTTTCTCCCAGCTGTCTCTGACATCAAGGCTTGCAGCATCATCCAATGCACCCAACCCACCAATAATGAAATAGCCACCAACCCAGATAGAAGCTCTCTGCTACAAATGTAGATCTGCAAGTGGATGGAAGTGAGTGTCTTTCCACAAGAGCAGAGTTAATCAGAAACTCCACGTATGTTGTGTCTTTTTAATTCATTCACAGGATGTGGGCGCCGTTAGCAAGACCAGCGTTTTTTGTCCATCCCTAATTGCGTTTAAGCAGGTGGCCTTCTTGAGTTGCTGCAGTCCATGTGGTGCTGTTGGGAAGGGAGTTCCAGGATTTTGACCCAGCGACAGTGAAGGCGATATAGTTCCAAGTCAGGAAGGTGTGTGGTTTAGAGGGGAACTGCTTCTGCCCTTGACCTTCCAGGTAGTAGGGAGCCTTGAAGACACCTGATGTGCGGAAAATGCACAGTTTGCACATTAAAGACAAGTTTTGTCTCTCTTTAAAGATTGTATTCCAAATGACAACCCATTCTTATCATTGCCATGGGATGGAATAACTCCCCTCGTCAACCACTGGTGGGAATCATGGTGCGTGGGGAGAGGGGTCAGACAATCCCACGGGAACTGTAAAATCAGTTCCTTGATGGCAGAAACTTTAGAGCTCAACCATCGTGGTGGGATAATGGTGGTCGCCATTCCTGTCAGAGGCCGTCAGGAAGCCCTTTTACATCCCATTGCCAGGACGCAAATGAACCCCCGACTGGAATTTGCCACCATTGTCCAATCATTCCCTCCACTGCCCACACCATCCCCCCAACCGCCAGCAGCACGATTTCACACTGGTTTGGAACTCCTTTGGACCAACGTGGCATGCATACGTCAGGAATTAGCTGGATGAAGGCCTGGGACAGCTTGAGCAGACTGGAAGAGATGGAGGCCTCTAGTGACCATGGACCCTGGAAGATCACGTGCAGCCGTGGGTGGGTGCAGCATCCTCGAGTTGATGGCAGTTCCAGGACATGGATTCTTGAGCTGCAGGTGGACAGTTGAATGTGGTACTGTTGGGTGGCGATGGTCTGTGTTTTGGTGGGTTGAGAGGTGGTGCCATTCGATTGGGAGGGGAGCAATGAAGAGGTGGGGTGGGTCTGTAGGCCTCAAGGGGGGGCAGGGGAAGTTGTGGGTGGTAGAGGAAAGAGTGGGATGCTGCAAGGGCTATGGAATGGGTGAGGTGGTTTAAGGAGTGGGAGGGTGGAGTGCAGGGTGTGGAGGTGTGAACAGGCAGTAGAGAGGGGGAAAGGGGTTCAGAGGGAGGGGTCTGTGCTGGCAATGGATGAGTCCTGGGGGCATACTCAGGGAATCGGTGAGAGGAGGGGATGTGAGGGTTAAAAGGGGCAGTGGGAGCTGATAGGGTGTGAGGGTTCGGGTTCGGCAATGATGGGTGAAGGGGCGCTGAGGGTTGTTGAAGGGGATATGGAAGGAAAAGCAGATTCTAGGGGTCGGCAGAATGACGGTGGGGGGGGGGGGCAGATTTTACTGTCACTTGGCTGGGCTCCTCGGGAAGGTAGGGGATGTGGACATTCACCTGCACAGGATGGAGGGTGATGGGGGTGGGGTGGGGTTCAAGGGTAACTGTGGGAATGTCAAATGTTACACATCGAGGGGAAGTCAATGGTTATGGGGGGGAAGGGTGTGGGAAACGGGAGGAAGGGAAAGGTATTGGACTGCACTATCCATCCTGGGTAGAACCAGTCCCAGAGGATCATCACCTGACTCGGACTTTGAAGATGCCTCTCCCTCAGCAGTCCCCTGAGTGCCAATGAGCTTCGCTGTTCCTGCCTCCTTCTGCCCCAGAATGTGAAACCCTTCGCTAACTAACTCTTGAACCCACTGAGGTGTGTGTCTCCGGGCTGGTGGAGGGTGCAGCTGATTGCTGCAATGATTCCACAGGTGAAATGTTTTGTTTGCCATTACCTGCCTTACACAACTGTGGGCTGCTGAATGTGGTGGACTCAGGCTCAAGGACCGGCCTCACCCTTTTCTTGGTCTGAACAACAGTATAGGAAATGGCGCTTAGACAGCAAGCTGCACCGACACCCAGATTTAGTGACATGTACCTGGAGATACTGCTGAATGCAGTAGAGGAGAATGGGGATGTCCTGTACCCCAGGGATGGAAGGAGGCCCACCTGAATCACCAACCCTGCATGTGGGGCAGTTTTGAGGGTGATGAGTGCGAACAGTACACACCAGAGGGCAGCCCTGCAGTGCAGGGAAAGGAAGAACAACCTCATCCACACTATCAGGGCACCTGCAAATGTGAGAGGAGAGAGTGAGTAACTGCGTGGACTGCCTCCAACATGGCACCACGCATCAGCCTTAGGTTTCTAAGTAAAGACATTAAGCTTTGTTACTTGCTGGATGGAGGCTGGACGCCAGCCTTGCCATCTCCACATGCCTGGTCTTCATCTGAAGCCCGCACTTTATTTGGTGTCAGGTTCCAGAGTTCAGCCATGCCCCCTCCCGTCCTCTCTCGAGCTTGTTGTGTGCCAATTTGTCCTGCACAAAGAGAGAAAATGGTTTGAGAGCGCTTGGGATGCAGGTGGCGTACACATGCTGCCAGTTGACAGCAGCAACCCTCTGGCTACTGTATGCCTTGTGAAATCTCCACTGCAGCTAGACCACTGGGGCTCTTTGGCAGCACCCTCCAGAACGGTGACCTCATGCACATAGAAGGAATAGGTACGAGGAGGCATGGCATCTGCTGCGTTTGCTGGTGTCCTCTATGCCAGATCCCCCTACCACACCCCCCACCACCAACAACAATATTAGCTCTCTCTGCGGTAGGGTCAATGACCCACAGTCACCTCTGTACATGCAGACTAGATGGACTGCAGTATGACTATGAAACATCAGAGCTTCACGTTAAGGAGCCCTTTATACATGGGCAGCACCAATGGTAGCCTGGCCACGGAGGCCCATCACCCAGTTGCCACTCTGTGAGGTAACTTGGAGCAGTAGATGGTTTCACTTACCCTAATGGCGTGGATGAGGTTGTTCTTCCTTTCCCTGCACTGCAGGGCTGCCCTCTGGTGTGTACTGTTCGCACTCATCACCGTCAAGACTGCCCCCCATGCATGGTTGGTGATTCAGGTGGGCCTCCTTCCATCTCTGGAGTACAGGACATCTCTACTCTCCTCTAGTGCATTCAGCAGTACCTCCAGGTACATGTCACTAAATCTGGGTGTCGGTGCAGCTTGCTGTCTCCGCGCCATTTCCTATACAGTTGTTCAGATTCAGTGAGAACAGCAGCTGCCAGGGTGCCTTTTAAATATGGCAGCTGGATATGATGGCAGTGCACGTGACATTGTGTAGAATGTTGGGAAGCCCACAGCTGCATAATTAACGAGCCCAGCGTCTCACGCATCGGCGCGATTTCCTGGTGGGCTCCATGGCGGGAAACACTCTCATTTCCCGGCCCGGCGAGGAAATGGGGGCTGGAGTAGGAACAGGAAATCCTGGTCACAGTATATGAGGCTTGCAAGACTGCAAGTTATAGAAGTCGATTGCCTTTGGGGACATCCAGTTAATGACAATATATTGGAACCTTATTTTTCACTCAGTTTTTTGGTTATACTAGATCTGATTTATGTACCACCTTTGTGCCTTTGTTTATGAACATACAAACATATAAATTAGGAGCAGAAGTAGGCCATTCAGCCCCTCGAGCCTGCTCCGCCATACAATAAGATCATAGCTGATCTGTTTGTGTTTTGAATTCCACCTTCCCATTGATCCCCAATAACCTTTAATTCCCTTGCCAAACAAAAATCTATCTACCTCCGCCTTAAAAATATTCAATGACCCCACCTCCACTGCCTTTGGAGGCACAGAGTTCCAAAGTCACACAACCCTCAGAGAGAAAAAATTTCTCATCTCTGTCCTAAACCCCTAGTTTTAAAAACAGTACCCCCTAGATCTGGACTCACCATCAGAGGAAACATCCTTTTGATGTCCACCTTGTCAATACCATTCAGGATCTTATACATTTCGATCAAATCATCCCTCACTCTTCTAAACTCCAATGGAAACAGGCCCAGTCTTTCTAACCTTTCCTCATAATACCTTATTCCAGGTATCAGTCTAATAAACCTCCTCTGAATCACCTCTGACGCATTTACATCCTTCCTATACTAAGGCAACCAAAACTGCACACAATATTCGAGATGTGGTCTCACCAATGCCCTGCATAACTGAAGCATAACATCCTTACTTTTATATTCAATTCCTCTCATAATAAAGGATAGCATTTCATTATCCTTCTCAATTACTTGCTGTACCTACACATTAACTTTTTGTGACTCAGGTACCAGAACACCTAGATCCCTCAGCACCTCAGAATTCTGCAGCCATTCTCAGTATACTCCATCTGCCAAATTTTTACCCACTCACTTAACCTATCTATTTCCATCTGTAACCTCCTTAGGCCCTCTTCACAACACACTTTCCTACCTATCTTTGTGTCATCTGCAAATTTAGCTACCATGCCTTCATTGCCCTCATCTAAGCCATTGATATAAATTGTAAAAAGTTGAGGTCCCAGCACAGACGCCTGCAGGACCCCACTCATCACATGCTTATTTTTTATTCATTCACGGGATGTGGGCTTCGCTAGCTGGGCCAGCATTTATTGCTCATCCCTAGTTGCCTTTGAAAAGGTGGTGGTGAGCTGCGTTCTTGAACCCCTGCAGTCTCTGTGGTATCGGTACACCCACAGTGCTGTTAGGGAGGGAGTTCCAGGATTTTGACCCAGCGACAGTAAAAGAACGGCAATATATTTCCACGTCAGGATGGTGAGTTACTTGGAGGGGAACTTCCAGGTGGTGGACTTCCCGTCTATCTGCTGCCCTTGTCCTTCTAGATGGTAGTGGTTGTGGGTTGTGGATGCTGCCTAAGGGGCCTTTGTGAATTCCTGCAGTGCATCTTGAAGACAGTGCACACTGCTGCTATTGTGCATCAGTGGTGGAGGGAGTGAATGTTTGTGGATGTAGTACCAATCAAGTGGGCTGCTTTGTCTTGGAAGGTGTCCAGCTTCTTCAGTGTTGTGGGTGCTGCACTCATTCAGGCAAGGGGGGAGTATTCCATCACACTCCTGACTTGTGCCTTGTAAATGGCGGACAGGCTTTGGGGAGTCAGAAGGTGAGTTATTCATTGCTCGATTCCTACTCTGGCCTGCTCTTGTAGCCACAGTATTTATATGGCTATTCTTGCCAATCAGAAAAAGACCAATTTATGCGTACTCTTTGTTTTCTCTGCTCCTTCCTTCTTTTATATACCACATTTTTAAAAAGCTTCAGTTTAATTTTCTAGACTCCTGGGGTTGGATTTTCATGCGTTGAATTGGAGGCGGGTGACTTAAAAAAAAGATGCCAGTGGCCTGTATGTCAGTCTGCCACCTCTGTTCCTGATCCTCCTGACTTTAGCTAGGGCAGGGGGAGGGTGGAAAATGAAGTCACCCGCGTCGTTAGTTTGGCTCATTTATGTAATTATGGAACTCATTCAGATTTCTGCTTCTAATGTCCTGAGATTTTCATGAGTGTGGGCGGCCATGTGGAGCTGTGGAAAGCTGGACAACTCAAGCACTGAAAAAATATTAAGGGCAGAATTTTATGTCTTGTGGGTGGGCGCATGCCAGACCCAATCGGGTGTAAAATAGCACAAGAAGACGCCTGGTGAACGACCTGACATCATTCTGCATGCATACAACCTTCAGGTCAGTGGGCATGTGTGGAGTTGGAGCCGTGCCCACCATCAATTAACAGGACACTTAAGGCCAATAAAAACCAGATTGAACCCAATTTTATGTTGCCCGTACGATTTCGTGCTCGTCGCACGGGCAAAATGGGCAGCCCACATGTTGCAAAACTTCATCCAAGGGTGTTCAGCAGCATTGCCAGTGTGAGTAGTGAAGAGTTCAGGAAATAGTTTGCTGCTGGTTGCTTATTTGAACTTGACAGCTTCATCTCAGTTCTGAGCTTCATATTAGCATTTCTAGGCTTCAGTTCAGGACTCATTGGTGTCTCAAGGCCCGCAGAGGATTTTGAACATGTGGATCCTTCCAGATACCAGGCAGCCTCCTGGTAATGGGGATTGTGCTCTCTCCTGGTGGCACCTCCTCTGAGGAGAAAGAGAGGGGCAGAAGAGAGAGGCGCCCAGGTGTCCCAATGCAGCTTCCAGGGGAGCGACCTTTAGGAGGTGAGGTGCAGGCACAAGGGGAGCAGGGCCAGTATGAAGTCCAAGGCCGAAAGGGCTGCAGAAGACGCCTCTATCCTGCTGTCAGGGTTTACAGGCGGCGATGCAGCTACCTCAATATGTCCGAGGTGCAATGCCGAAGGAGGCTCTGTCTCTCTCTCTCCTATCAGGGTCGCCGCCTCCATCCTGGATGTCTGAAATGACCCTTTCATTTGAACCCAAAGTCCACTCAGTGCCTGTGCAATAAAGTTTAAAGCCACTCACTTCCAGTATTACATGCTGGTGTACCCTTCACCAAAAAAATACAAAAGTGAAGCATACTCAGGCCATGATAACAAAAACAAAACTTATCTCATTTTTACAATCCAAAAAAATTAACATCAACTGCTCTGGTCTTAATTCCCAGACCAGTAAACATAAACAAAACATTACACAACAGAATTGAACCCATCTCCCAATTCCCACCGCCTTAGCAAAATTACAGGCCCTGGCAACATCCCTGGTCTGGAACTGATCCTGTCATTCTTTAGGAAAACAGAATGGGTGATAAATTGCCTCTCATTGTGCAGCCTAATAGAGAGTTGAATCAGAGGCGGCAAAGAAGCCCATCTACCCTGCCAATGATTCCTTCATTTTCTTAGACAGTGATGGAGACTGGCAGGCGAACCAATGCCTTGCCCAGCGTCTTGGCGTGCATACCCATTCAGTGCTTTGCATACTGCCCCATCGAGGTCCTCATCTGAGTCCTTTGCAGCAGGATCCACCTGCCACTTTGCTGTCTGGCAAACAACCTCATCTTCCGACTTTACACTTTAGAAGGCACTTTACAGCCTTCCGGACTGCATATTGAGTTCAAAAATTTTAGATCATGAACTCTCTCCTCGATCCCCACCCCCTTTCTGATCTCCCCCTTTTTTCCAATAATTTATATAAATTTTTCTTTTCCCACCTATTTCCAATATTTTAAAATGTATTTCCATCCATTGTTTTACCTCTACCTTTTAGCCTATTTTGATCCCTTCCCTTCACCCCACCCCCACTAGGGCTATCTGTACCTTGCTGTCCTGCTTTCTACCCTTAATTAGCACATTCCTTAGATAATATCATCACCTTCAAAACCTCTTTGTCCTTTTGTCTATGACATCTTTTAGCTAGCTCCACCTATCACTGGCCTTCTATCCAGCTCTAACCACACCCCCCCCCCGCCCCCGCCAACAAACCAGCTTATATTTCACCTCTTTTCTATTTTTACTTAGTTCTGTTGAAGAGTCATACGGACTCGAAATGTTAACTGTGTTCCTCTCCACAGATGCTGCTGAGTTTTTCCGGGTATTTTTATTTTTGTTTTGGATTTCCAGCATCCGCAGTTTTTTTGCTTTTATATAATCGTGATTTCACTGTGGCCTAGCTGTAAGTACGCATGTCCAGATGATAAACCACTAACTCCATACTAGCCTCCAGGGCATGTACAGTGATGGTGGCTGTGGGTATCAAATCAATTGACACTGCCTCTTTGTCAGTGTGGTGCTGTTACTCTCTCTCCTGGGGCTCCTGTGACTGGGCAGGCGGCAGCTCTTGAGTGTTTGAAAGGAAAAATTCGGAAGGAAAATGTTGGGGGTGAGGGGATGGGATGGAAAGCACAAGGTTCATGGTCACACCATTAACAGCTTTCTCATCAGGTCAGGTAGCATGGAGATGGTGCATTGGGATTTGAGAAAAGGCATAAGGCAGGAAAATGCCACCATCCTCAATGTTCTCAATGGCATCGTGGCTGGCCCTATGATCCAAAGCACCATCTCCCCATAGCGCTCAGGACTTGCAGGCACCCTTTACTTCTACCACAGCCCTCTTCCACCCCACCGCCAGTTCTGCTCTCCCATTTTGTGCCACCTAGTCCTGCAAGAAAGAGGGTAGAACATCAATGGTTGTGTAACACTGTTCAGCTGACGTGCTTGCCACAGTTCAATAGCTGGAGGCAATGACAGGTGGGTTTGAGGCTGGTAGCATTGCTAGGTGTGTGAGGTGGGGTGGACTATCAGGATGTTAGGCATGAGTCCTGAGTGACAGGGTTTGCTGCTTGTTGAATGATGGGGGTGTGATGTATTGAGCAGTGCGAGAGGCTGGTGTTGTGGGAGATGGAAGATGTTATGTGAAGGTGTATTGACCACCTGGCTGAAGTCATCAGACTTCTTGTGACATTGCTGCCAGGTCCTTGAGTTGACCTTTCTAGCCACCTGCTCCCACTCACTTTTGAGGGTTGTCCTTGAGGATCTCCTGTGCACCCGCAGAATCATGGTGTCTCTACCACTGCATCACAAATGCCTCCTCCAGCGCTGTATCTGTTGCCATTGGATCCCTCTGTCTGCCCTGATGTCCACTTTGTAATAGTTTACGTTGCAGCAATATTTTTTCAGCTTTAGACCACAAGACCATAAGACATAGGAGCAGAAGTAGACATAGGAGCCACTCGGCCCATCGAGTCTGCTCCACCATTCAACAAGATTGTGACTGACCTGATAATCCTTAATTCTAATTTCCTGCCTTTCCCCCAAAACCCTTGATTCCCTTAATGATTAAAAATCTGTCTATCTCAGCCTTGAATATACTTAACAACCCAGCTTCTACTGCCCTCTGTGGTAAAGAATTCCACAGGTTCACTACCCTCAGAGAATAAATTTCTCCTCATCGCTGTCTTAAATGGGTGACCTCTTACTCTGAGATTTTGCTCTCTGGTCCTAGGCTCTCCCACAAGGGGAAAACAGCCTCTCAGCATCTACCCTGTCAAAGCCCCTAAGAATCTTATATGTTTCAATAAGGGCATGTCTCATTCTTCTAAACTCCAATGAGTACAGGCCCAATCTACTCAGCCTCTCCTCATAAAAAAATCCCTCCATACCTGGGATCAGCCTTGTGAAGCTTCTCTGGACTGCCTCCAATGCCAATATATCTTTCCTTAGATAAGGGGACCAAAACCATTCTCAGTATTCTAGGTGTGGTCTAAATAATGCCTTGTATAGTTTTAGCAAGACTTCCCTATTTTTATGCTCTGTTCCCTTTTAAGATACAGCCTGCCTTTGAGATGGCAAAAGCAAAATACTGCGGAAGCTGGAATTCTGAATTAAAAACAAAAAGTGCTGGAAATACTCAGCAGGTCTGGCAGAACCTGGGAAGGGAAACAGAGTTAATGTTTAAGATTGAGATGACCTTTCATCAGAACTTTAAAAGGAGCAGGTTGGCTGTACCACATGGTCTGCAAACAACACTGCTGGGTCCTTCTGCTGAGCCCAAGGCTGTAGGTAGCATTCAGGAGTATAAAGCAGCAGGGGAGTTAAAGCTAAATTCATTCAGAAGAGGTGGGACATACAATTGTGTGTTGCCACCTTGATCTGATTACGAGCAGGTAGGTCGCAAATCCTGACCCCTGTGCCCAAACATGTGGCTAACCAATTTCTAGCCCAATACCTCCATTCCTGTGGATGTTAAATAAGTTTTACAACCTCTCCTCCACCTTTGGCTTAGTTTCTTTAGCAGTTCATGTGTGGCCTCCTAGCTCTTTGAACTTCTCAACAGCTGCTGGTGTGAAACCACAAGCAAAATTACTGAACCAAGGAAGCCCCAATCTCTATAAGATAAATGCAACAATACTTGCAGACGTCTCTTCATGATATGCCAAATGATGACCATTCAGCAACTTGAATTAAAATCAGCCCAGTCAAAATCACCCCTGTATATCTGTCTCAGAACTGCATAAGGTAACTCGCCATTCACGGGTTGTCCATTTCATAGGGACATTTGTCCACACACAGTCATATCTCATAGTCTCTCTGTCATTGATGGTAACCTGGCCAAACCTAATGGACTGATACCTAGGCAGTAGGGTCACATATATGGTAATCTGAAAGACGACAGAATATGCTAGAAATAGTGGATCAGTCGGCATCAGTGGAGACAAGGGACAAACTTATTTTCTACGGGGCAAAGACATAAAAGATAGATTGTTCTCTTCAGAGGCCAGTTTGTGTTTCCAGCATTTTCTATTTTTTTCTATTTTAGAATATCAATGAATGCCTCTTAAGTATAGTACACCTGAACTGATCCTTTTGAATTCCAGCATCTGCCACCTTTGGGATCCCAGCTTGTAATGTATAGTCAATGTGCCTTGAAAGGTCCTCTAACAGTAACTATTTTAACTTGAGTGTGCTGTGGCTGGCAATAATCCAATAAATAATCCCGCAAAGAACAAGAATACTTCATTTTTGTATCAGGTTCTATCACCTTTAGTAATGCATACATACTAATGTTGAATGGTGGCAAATATCTCAGGACTATGCCACATCTAAAAGTGTTTGAACAGGTCACAAGATAATGCTTGCAACATGGGACGTTAGTGAAAGAAAATTATCATTCTTTGTCTCTTATGTGTTATTTAGTTTGGTTCTATAAAGCAACCCAGGTGCAAATGTTCAACATGTGGAATAGTTTAATTTAATTCAATCAAGTTCATTGTAACCCTATAGTTTTTTGTTGACAGAACTTGGGGTTGACAGCAGTTATTGACATATTTCATAAACTTCCCTGTGATTCTTTGGTCATTTATTGCAGTACTTTTTACTCATGCTGCTTAATGTAAATGTAGTCACTTTAAGTGGCTTTTATGTGGTGGTTATAAATGGACAATATAGCAATCAAAATTGTAGCTGTTTGCAACTATGTCATTTTGCACAATTGTCTTCCAGAATTCATAGCATATAAAAGACAGAATGAGATGGATGAAAGGGACTAACCAGGTATGACTAGAGAGAAGGAAAGAAATGGAATGAAGCCATGAAATAAAATGATGCCTGAAGTTCTTTCCTCTTATCTCGATAAACTTTAACTCTACCTTGCCGAGTAAGATGACATTTTCGCAGAATTTGTTACATTTGGTGACATTCAGTGGATATTTTTTCCTGGCCAATAATTTCTGCAACCCTGAATACAATTCAGTTCTGTAACAGTGATGATTGCAGTCCAAGGTACACCCAGAGAATGCTCCAATGTGAACCACATGGTTGGAATACACTCTAAATCTGTACAGTGAGTCCTCACTTAAAGTTGTGTTTGTGTTCCTGAAAATCACGGTTTTAAGTGAAACATTGGTTCCCAGAGGAATCAATGTTAAAGCCGTAGTTTGGCTCTACAGAGCCTTCTTGATTTAAAAAAAATATATAAAAACATTATTCCCTTTAAGTTGCAATATTTTACATTGCTAAATTCCTCCATTGGTGAATGATATAACTTTTAAAATATGTTTAAAAATAAAAGAAAAATGTAATATTCTACTTAACAGTACCCCCAACTCATCCTGGATTCTGCTACCGAAACTCCCACTTCCTGACCCTTCGCTGCAGACCCTCTCCCTCCCCAACCATCCGAGTTGTGGTCTTTCCCCAATCCCCAACCTCTCAGTTGTGGCCTGCTCCTCTCCCCGACTCACCCTTTGGCTGAAAGTCCCACTCCCTAACTCACCCTCTTGTTGCTTCTCTCTCCTGGACCTGCGTATTCCCATTTGAAGATCCAGATCTGATCCAAAGCTAGAGCTCCAACGTTGTGGAAGTACGAATCACGATGGCGCAGAAATGCCGAGCTTGGGTCACCGCAATCCATGGCTAGGATTTCCCGGCCCCGCCACGGCAGGTCCCCCCGCGACGGATGGGACGAGCCATTCAAATCTCCATTGGCTTTGGCGAGACCAGGAGATTCCACCGGGGGGTGGGGGCGGAAAATCCCACCCCATGTTTTTTTTAAGTGGTCCCGCCAGCGAGGCCTCGGGAGAAGGGCGGAGATGCAGGAGCGTTTTTTAAAAATCCATGGATTGTAGTGGCCCCAGCTTGGTAGCTCTGCACCGTTGGAGCTACTCACGGTCTCACATCATCGGAGCCCCAGCTTGGATCGGATCTCGATCTTCAAACGGGAACACAGATCCAGGAGAGGGAAGCATTGAGAGGGTGAGTCAGGGGGTGGGAAGTTCAGCCAGAAGGTGGGTCGAAGAGGTGGGGAGGCCATCACTCTGAAGTTGGGGAGGAAGGGAGGCTGCAACTCGGGGTGCGGGGGTGGGTAAGCTGTTCCAAAATGGCACCAATCGGGCCTCGTGGAAAACGACGTTAAAACGAACCTCGTGACGCTCAACGAGATTACTAGCGCCATTAACATAGGGATGTTAAAGTGGAACAGTGTTAAATGTGGCAATGTTAAAGAAGGATTTACTGTATTGTGGAACTGAGTTTATCATTTTAATAAGGGATATGGCTGTTTGTTTAGACATCAAGGAAGGAAGCTACAATTCATGGAATTTACATAAATAGAGATAGGCCAGAATTTTCCCGTTAGCATCAGGGGGTGGGCCCCGCATGCCCTCGCGTAAAATGATGTGCGGTGATGTTGGGCGAGCATCCCGACGTTACCACATGCCATCACAATATTTGGGAAGGTGGGTACTATAAGTTCAGATGCGCAACTGCCATCAGTTAAGGACCGGCCAGTTAAGGACCTTGAGGCAGCAATTAATCTTGATTTTTCACAGCCTGTGCGATCTTCAGGACAGGCGGGTAGGAGACATTTGTATAAACCTCATCCACTGGCGAGATAAGAGGGGCGAATGGGGTTATGAATGTGATGTTTGAAGTATTTAGGTGTGAGAGTAACTTTTACTTACCTGAGTGAATAGGAAGACTTCAAAACTCATTCTAGCTGCTAGGATAGGAGTAAAAGCCTTCAGGTCAGGACTCTACAGGAGAAATCATTTCTGGGGCCTGCAGCTTTCAGGAAGCCTTCCCTTAGCCTGGGAATGGGAGTTGTGCTCTCCACTGGAGGCATCTCTTCTGAGGAGGAAGGGTAGGCCAGGAGGAGGAGGCTAGGAGTGCACATTCAGCCTCCAGGGGAGCCACCTTTGGGAGGAGAGGCGCAGGCACAAGTGGTGCTGGGCCAACAGGAAGTACAAGGTGGAAGGGGCGTCGGAAGACGCCACTATCCTGCTGCCAGGGTTTACAGGCAGTGAAGCAGCTAGCTCAATATGTCTGAGGTCCAGTGCCGAAGGAGGCTTCGTCTCTTAAGGGAGACAGTGACCTCCATCTGCCAGATGATTGGGCCTGAGATCTCCGCAAACTGTGTGGGTGAGCACCCCATGCCGGTGGCTCTAAAGGTCACAGCTGCCCTCAACTTCTATGCCTCTGGCTCCTTCCAGGGGTCAGTGGGTGATCTTTGTGGAGTCTCCCAATCAGCTGTCCATACTTGTGTCAAACAGGTGACAGATGCTCTATTCAGACGTGCATTGACTTTCATCCACTGCCGCTGGGATGAGGCCAGCCAAACAGAACGACCCAGAGGCTTCACGGCCATTGCTGGCTTCCCCCGCGTCCAGGGTGGAATAGACTGTACACACGTGGCCATCAAGGCGCCAGCAGGTGAGCCCAGCGGCTTCGTCAACAGGAAGAGCTTCCACTCCATGAATGTGTAGATAATGTGTGATCACAGGATGCTGATTTTACAAGTCTGTGCAAGGTACCCAGGCAGCTTCCACGACGCTTACATCCTCAGATACTCCCAGGTGCCGGGGCTCTTCTGTGCTCCAGCCCGGCTGGATGGATGGCTGCTATCCCCTCAGGAGGTGGCTCATGACACCTCTCAACCATCCAAGAACAGAAGCTGAGCAGTGGTATAATAGAAGTCACGCCTCCATAAGGGCTGTGGTGGCAAGAACCATTGGTCTTCTCAAGATGCACTTCAGGTGCCTGGACCACTCGGGGCGCACTCCAGTACCCGCCAGATCATGTGTCGCTGATGGTGGTTGCATGCTGCGCTCTCCACAATCTAGTGCTGGAAAGGGGCAACAGAGTGGACAAGGAAGATGTGGATGCAGTTGCTGCGGATGCACACGATGAGTCCAGCAGTGAGTCCAAGGATGAGCATGCACAGGAGAATGCTGAGGGGGTAGATGCAAACCTGGGCATACTCCAGGGAGGCAGGGACACTCGGGTGGCTTTAATCCAAAGAACCTTCAACTAGCACACCAGAGTACGGACCTTCAACACACGCCAAGGCTGCAGGTTCCATAATCGATATCTGAGTGCTAAATCAACTTGGATAATAACATTAACTAAGGCCCTTGTCAATAAAGCTCAATGTCAAACAACTCAATCATAACATCATGGCTTCCTGTACACATGCAGAAGTAAGGAATCACCCTGAGGCATGGCAACATGTAAAAATTTATTGAATAAACAAAATTAGATTCATAAATCAAAACAAAAATGATATTGGACATCACACCGAGCCTTCGACTAAGTACTATGGGCCAACATAAAAGCACCAGTGAGAAACCCGTGGTGTGCCTAAGGTGCTTTAAATTTAAGCTTACAGGTGCTACATCTAGGTGCTGTCCCCTTACTGGCACTAGCATCTGAGACAGCCTGCTCACTGTGATGTCCTGTTGGTCTCGATGACCTTGGTGGACGTCCTCTGGCCCACGAGGCATTTGATGGGAGCGGCCAGTTCCACAGCTGACTTCTCCCCATTCGCTGCAACCTCATCGGATGCCACAGTCACCGGCAGAGGGGCAGAGGAGCTGCTGCCCTCATCCGGAGCACCTTGAAAGGAGCCCACAGAGACAATAGGCAGCTGCTGCGCCGACGTGAGGTCACTTCAGACTTCCCTGCTCACCGTAGATGGATGGGCACTGAGCTGGGATACTTGGTGCCCAGACCATCTCTTATACTGGCACTGAGGTCAATGCTGATGTGAGGGCTTGCAGGTCCGAACGCAACCCCAGGAGGACCTGATTGTTCTCCTGGAGGGGTCTCTTCATGAGAGCCACCACTCTCTCCATGGAGGAAGCATGGCACTCAGCCGTGAGGCTCATTGCATTGGTGATGCTCCATGTGGACTCCTCCAGCACGGGCACCATGCCATGCATGGTGCCTACCTGGCTGAGGTGGTGTGACGCTAGAGAATGCATTTGCTCAGGGCCCTCAGGGGTGAGAGGTGGGCCCTCTGCCGCCTCCTCCTCCCGGCCCTGCTCCAGTGATGCTAAGAGGAAGAAAAAGGAGATTTGATTAGTTACAGTGCAGACAATGTCAACTTGCATTCCACTCCCCCAGTTCATTATGCGCATATCCTTCCATAATCAACAGTAAACCCATGTTGCTAACTTCAGTCACAGAGCATTCAGCAGTGCCATGGCTTCTGTGACATACATGGTGACCTCAGTGCTTGCCAAACATACCTCCCTGTGGCACCCCAGTCTCACCGCCCAGCCTCTCAAGATCCAACGCCTGCTGCTCGAAAGCCGTAAGAATGGCCAACTGGGCCTGCCCTCTGCCAGTCTGCATCTGTTCCGACGCATTGTGCGCAGACTTTTCCTGAAAAGGAGAGAATAGCATTGATTATTTCATCCTGCACCTGAATTCCCATTGCATCCCTGCCAACCCAGCCAGAGTGGGACATTGCGGGATTCCAGTTCTTCCTCGCCCCGCAGCTGCTGCACACTCACCCAAAGAAGCCAAGGCTGACCCCACTCCCATTGGCCAAATGCTGTCTCTTTGACTTGTGGGACCACAAGGTGCCACTTTGCTAAGTAAGGACTTGGACCACAAACACCAGAAGGTGGATTGGTGCCCCGCCAACTGAAAGCTCCCCTCCTAGCATTTTAGCACCCTGATTTCAACATGCTTCACAGTTCCAGCACTCTGACCAGGTGCAGATCCTTGACTTTCACCCCCATTCTATACTCTGGGTGTCAGTGTCTCATATGCTGCGGATGCAGAACACATCCTAGCTCAACCCTCGCAGGGAGAACTGGGCATGGGCAATACCTGCTGGCACACCCAGCGAGGGATCCATGCCGTGAGGGATTTAATGACATTACTGTATTCAGAGTTGGAGGGGGCATGTGGCGGGATGGGGTGGGGTTGGGGAGAAAGGGTGACAGCTGCATTAAGTGACTTGAGGCAACATAGTACTTACCCTTCCCGAGCGCAGGAGATCATTGAACCTTTTGTGGCAGTGGAGCCATGTGCGCCGCACCACTCATGGGAGCTAACATTCTTGGCCAACTCCTCCCACGCACGTTTGGTCAGGTGGGGGCGTCCGCCTCCTGTCCCTCGGAAAAAGGACCTCCCGCTGCACGACCACTTCCTCCAGGAGGGAAGCCAGGCACTCATCTGAAAAATGAGGGGCATATTGCCCTGATGGCCTACCCTCCGGCCTGGTCTGCCCCGATGACCTACCCTCTGGCCTGGCCTGCCCCGTTAGCCTATTCTCCGGCCTGGCCTGCCCCGTTGGCCTATTCTCCGGCCTGGCCTGTCCCGTTGGCCTACCTTCCGGCCTGGCCTTCCTCGATGGCCTACCCTCCGGCCTGGCCTGCCCTGATAGCCTAGCCTCCGGCCTGGCCTGCCCCGATGGCCTACCCTCCAGCCTGGCCTGCCTCGATGGCCTACCCTCTGGACTTGCACCACCAACATTGCCCCTCTGCAAAGCCTTTCACCCAGCCATTGCGAGCAGCCTTTCCAAGGCTACCAGACCTTCCTTTATACAGGCCCCAGGTCACTATTGGACCCGGCAGGCTGACCATGCCTGCTGCTGCTGCCTGCCCACTTCTATTATGCACGAGAGTCGTGAAGTTCACTGGGCGGGCCTTAATTGGCCCGCCCATGTAAAATGGTGGCGCGGACCCAATCGCAGGCATCAATCAGGTCTGCGCCCGCTCCTGCCCAGCCCACCCGACATGGGGAAAATTCTCCCCATGGAATGTTTCATTATCTTTGCAGCATTGAAAAATTGAAGTAAGAAACTAACCCGAGTATTCCTAAGTAAGTTTTTCTCTTGTAATGATGGTTATTTTCCTCTCATTTTCTATAGCAACAAGAAAAGAACAGTTGATCCCAGTCAAACTCCACTGTTACCTCTCTGATGCAAGGGTTCTATCCACATTTTCATCATTAGATTGCGCATGGATCTTTGGCTCACCTCACTTCTTATACAGTGCCTGTGTAGAGACATTGTAACTGGGGAGGGTTATCAAGAAGAATTTCTATGGAAACACAGGAAACCTTTAAGCAAATTTTTACATATTTCCGCGATCGGAGAACTAATAGCTGTAATATCCATTTATTACTGAAGGGAACATAAGAAATAGGAGCAGGAACGGACCATATGGCCTGTTGAGCCTGCACCCCCATTCACCATGATTACGGCTGATCTTGGGCTTCAACCGCACTTTCCCACTCACTCCCCTAATCCCTTGATTCCCTAAGAGACCATAAATCTGCCTATCCCAGCCTTAAGTATACTCATTTGTGGAGCATCCACAAAGGAAAACAAGTGCCTGTACCTGAAGGTCTTCACCAGGATTTATTGTTTACAGTTACACCAGAGCTATATGGGCATAGAGCAAACATGGTATCTAGCGAGGGAAAATGTGTATTGGCCAGGGATCAACAATGATATCAAGAAGGTAGTGAGGATGTGAGAAGCATGCCAGGCTCACTAACCACATCAACACAAAGAACATCTACATCTTTAAGAGATTTGATTGTACCTTTGGTCTAAAATTGCAACAGATTTATTCACTATCCATGGTAACGGCTTTCTCCTAGTCACTGACTACTTTCCCAAGTTTCCAATCACCAGACAATTGAAGGATACCTCAAGTGCGCCTGTGGCGGACACAAAGGGCAATTTTTAGTTTGTTTGTTACGCCCGAAGAGATCACATCAGACAATAAATACGATATACTGGAGAACCTTTTCGGTACATGTGTGCTAAATCGGGCATAAACCATGTGACAGCTTCACTGCATCATCCCAGATCTAATGATCTCTACGAGCGAATGGTTTGCAGCTAGGGCATTAATCATGAAGTGCAGGGAGACAAAACAAAATCCCAGCATTGCCATGTTATGTTTAAGAGCCTTTAGATACGGGCTTACCATCACCAATGATAATCATGTTCAGAAGGCAAATTAAGACAGACAACCTTGCCAAGCCATCACCTGTCCTATTTCTCAGATATACAGGTGAAACCTCTCGAAAAACAAGGGAGAATGAAGACAGTACATGATGGCCATGCAGGTGTGGAGCTGCTTAGTCTGCACATCAGACAGAAGGCTTGGGTTATACATGCCACCCAAGGAACCTGGTCACCTGCAGAAGTATCCAAAGTGTGCAGTGAGCCTAGATAGCCTAGATCCTATGAAGTCACAACACTGAATGGAGCGGGGTTAAGGAGAAACAAAAGCTAGCTAAGAGAATTGTACAACTGTGTAATACCCAGCATTCCAACTGCATCAAAAACACATCCAAAGATGAACTCTGAAAGTGAAATTATGGAAGACCTCCATGAAAACAGTTAACACTTCGATAACACACCTACAAGTCACAAATACCTAAGTGACAAGTCTAGATCCCAGGAAGGTCATACTGTCATGAGATCTGAAGAGGATTAGCAAGCAACTACACTTTATATACTCTCTTGATTTCTTAAACTCTTAAACAGAGATCTATCTTTTGTGTAAATAATTTTCACAACCTCCCAACTGTGCATGTATTTTTACTCTTAATGTATGTAATGTTATATTAGGAAAAAAGGGGATGTTGTGATATCACTTTAAGGGAACATGCAAATGAGTAAGTAGCCAGGATGTAGAGCAGCATGTGACCAGCAGAGAGTAGTGTGTGTAGAATTGCAGCTGTGCTGTCCTCATGAGTAATAGTTGCTGAATTCATAAAGTAGATTTGTTTGCTGAGCCATTGTATACTGCATCTTGAAATAAGCCAAACCTATGTCTAGTTTACTAGTCCTGTGTGTGAAATTGGTAAGTTTGCTTAAAGCAAACATAGAAATGCAGCCCTCTGGGGAGAGAATGCTAAAGATTTACAGCCCCTTGAGTGAATAAATTTCTCCTCATCTAAGTCCTAAATGATCAGCAACTTATTCTGAAACTGTGCCCCTTTGTTCTAAATTCCCCAGCAAAGGGAAACTACATTTCAGTGTCTACCCTGTCAAACTGTTTCAAAATCTTGAATGTTTTAATGAAACCACCTCATTCTTCTAAATTCCAGAGAATAAAGACCCAAATTTATTCAGCCTCTCATCATAGGACAACCCTCTCATCCCAGGGACCAATCTAGGAAACCTTTGCTGTACTGCCTCCAATGCAAGTATATCCTTTTTTAAATATGGAGATCAAAACTGCACAGTTTTCTAGATGTGGCCCCATCGAATCCCCGTAGCAAGATTTATTTTCCTTGTACTCCAACCCTCTTGCGCTAAAGGCCAACATGCCACTTGCTTTCCTAATTGCTGGCTGAATCCACATGCTGACTTTCTATGTTCCTTGTACAAGTGCACCCAAGTCCCTCTGAACATCAACATTTACAAGTTTCACACCTTTTAAAAAACATTCTATTTTTCTATTTTTATGACCAAAGCGAATAACCTCACACCTCCCCACATTATATTCCATCTGCCACCTTGTTGCCCACTCACTTAACCTGTCTACGTCTCTTCGCAGCCTCTTTGTGTCCTCCTCACAGCTTGCATTCCCACCTAGCTTTGTATCGTCAGAAAACTTAGGTTATTCTCTGTCTTTTTATCTAAGCCATTAATATAGTTTTATATTGCTGTAGACCAAGCACTGACCCTTGCCGCACTCCACTAGTCATAGCCTGCCAAATGGAAAATGCTTATTTACCCCTACTCTCTGTTAACCAATTCTCAATCCATGCTAATGTATCACCCCCAACTCTATGGGCCCTTATCTTGTGTATTAGCCTTTTGTGTGACATCTTATCAAATGCCTTTTGACAATCCAAATACAGTACATCTACTGATTCCCCTTTATCTACCCTGCTGGTTACTCTACTAAATTTTCAAGCACTATTTCCTTGCATGGAGGCTAAACGCTAACATAGTCTGGCTGAGCTATATGGCCTGATTTTTACATTGTAGTTTTGATAGATTTCTATAAGGTCACATTTCCTTGGAAGTAGAGGGAATATTTCACTAGCTCTATTAGTCAGCGTTATTTTCATTCGGCAAACTATAAATATACAAGTAAATGCTGAAGACCCATCTTGTCTCCCGTTACTATATTCTGCTAAGTACATTTGTGACTTCATTCTTCATGGTTGCTAATCTCCTTCCCACTCAAAGGGTTTTGACTGGTGCCTGAATTTGAGGCATCCTCTACTGCCATGCCCAAGTAACTGTTACTCATATATAAGCCTTGATTGTGAATATGGGTAGGACATTTAGTGGCAGGGAGTATCATAGCCAATCTGGCTCCTGCCATTATCCGATGTGCACACTTCAGGCAAGGGATCTCTGAGGCAGCGAATAGGAGTGGGACAATCAATTGATTTGTACCTCTTTGGCCTGAGAGACACTGAGTTTGTGGCATCATATTGGTGCCAGAAGTGGGGACATTATCACAGTATATTCTACATGTCAGAATATTAATTTACTCTGCCTTAAATACTTTTGAGTTTACCTGCTTTCTAAATGGCTTTTCTCTATAGGTCTTTACCATTTGCCCATTTATCCACTGTTTGCCGAGTTGAAGCAACATTAGCATTTCCCGAAATTCTGCTTGATGTTAAATTGATGATGAAAGGAGGGCAAAGGTAGAGGATATTCACTGAAACAAGTTCAAAGTGACTTCAGATATGATATTTTACAAGGTTTGTGTGTGCCTAATTTAAAGTTGCCATCTATTACTAGTTATTTCAGGTTTGTCCTGGGCTTAAAATTAAATCTGGTTACTTTTTAGTTATTTTCGTCATTTTCATAAGGAATAAGCAGTGGAATATGTAGATAAAAGGGAATTGTACTTGTGTTAGCTTTGAGTTGACTTAGACTGGGGGTACTTTTCCACTTGTTTGACTTTTATGAAGAGTTACGAGGTGTAAGTATTTATTTCTAGAGTTGACTCCAAACACCAAACATTCAATAGCAGCAGCAAGGAAACTGCTAAACAGTTCAGTGTGAATGTCAAAGCAACCCCGTGAATAAAATCACACTGAGGGTAAAATGTGAAGTGATTCTGTGGAGGAAATTTATTTAAAAAATAATTTTGAATAACTTAACTCAAATGGAACCTCCTGGAAGTGCTCCTGCATTTAATAAACACGTTGACACTCTAGCTCTCCTCATTAAGTGATTGTAACCCCAAGTTCCCATAAATCATGGCCCAGGTTATCAGCACCTCTGATCTTAACTGTACTAGGGCGCCCAACTGTCTACAATAAAGAACTTGAAACAGCAGGCTATAAAGGATTAACTCACTGCAACAATTTATTTTTCGTAAAAGATGCCAAGTCTTTGCTTCAAACTGCAATTAAAGGTCTCTTAAGGTGAGCAAACAGTTCACCTTCTTCGAGATTCAAATGATTTAATGATTGTGAAGGGAATTTGGAACAGTTTGGAGCTTAAATATTTTGCCCAAGTAGTTAAAAGTGTTGCTAGCGACTGATTTTTTTAAAAACTAGAGATGCCGACCTGGTCTACAGATCAAAGAACAGCAGCACATTGAGTAACCTGACATCAGACACGCCTCTGAGGAAAATAAAAAAAATCTGCTGGCTCCATGGAAACATCACTGTACTATGCTTACAAGCTATTTAAAAAAAAACTAACAATATATTACAACTATATAGAACTGAATTTCCAAATAGGAATGATTTCCTGTTTTTAACCAATGACATTATACAGCTCAATTTATGGATGGTCCAAAGAAGCACAGCCTTATTAAATGTATTTTGGATGTTTAATCGTGAGGACTTCTGAACCTCAAACGTCTTTAATCAGTTAATCATGACATAATAAATGTTTGTGAAATAGTAATTGCAGTTTTCATTTCTGACTCTTTATTCCAGAGGCTATAATCTTCAAAGGCCATATCTGCCTGAGAAAAGCATGCTATCTTACAAGTCCTGTTATAAAAAAGAAAGTAGTTGCTTCATTACAAAATTAAAGTAATCATTTCTTTGTTGTGCAATGTGATTGTTTACGTAATGACTCTCTTCACACACAATATCCCAAATCTTTGATTTAGTGTGCGTGTGTGTCCGCGAAGGAGTTGGTATTCCATATCAGGCATACAGAAACAATCCCTGTGTGGACTTCTCAGCAAATTGACTTGCAGGCTCTTGAACATTGTAACTGGTTTTCAAGCATGTCAGATACTTTGCTGAACAAAAAATAAAATAATTGAATCGAAGTTTATCAAGTACCATGTTCGGAGGTGACCTCAAAGAGACTTCCCTTTGGAGGTTTCTTTCTTCTAATAGAAATCATCAAGTTCGAGTGGGCTACTTTCCCTGGATACTTTAGATGCTAAACAGTCCCCAAGGAGGCCTGGATGGCATCTTAAATGGAGATACTAGTTAAGCACACATTTAGTGTAAGATGCCAACTTGGTAAAGGTGTTGAAGCTTGTGCTTGGAACAGCCACTTAAACTGCCTGCTGGTGCTCATTAAGAAGGCTGCGTGGTATTCTAGTAGATAGCCCTTGACCTAACGCCCTCTCCTAACACTGACCAGCTGATTGGGAGTAAACAAGTCATTGGAGAAGATTTCAAGCACTACTTAAAGGTAGACAATCTTTTATTGGTCACATGCTGCTGGAGGTTTGAAGAAAACTTTTGAAACACATCAGGAGAGATTCTGGGACACTTTATCAAGACTTCACCAACACTGTCGATGTTTATTCCTGAAACAGAAATTCTCTGAGCACTTCACCAAAAAAGAGTAGGTGCTGTGCTTTTCAACCTTAATGGACGCATTATAGGAGTCACCCCAGAGAAAGGGAAAGCTTATGGTCATTGGCATCTTGCTAGGGGTCCCTGTTGGTGTGAAAGAAGAATGGGAGGAGCACATG
The DNA here is from genome assembly GCF_017639515.1 of Carcharodon carcharias. NCBI lineage: Eukaryota > Metazoa > Chordata > Chondrichthyes > Lamniformes > Lamnidae > Carcharodon > Carcharodon carcharias. The sequence continues at coordinate 43,121,774 of NC_054479.1, read as the reverse complement.
AGGCCAGGTGCTGCAAGAATGAGGGACAGGAGAGTGGGGGGGGTATCCCCCCCCCACAACCCCCACTGCAGGTACAGGGTATCTCTCGCCCCCTGGCCTCCTCCACCAGGATTTCCATATCTGGAAACCTATGTCCACTCCTATTTTGTCCCTGAGCCATCCTGAAACATGCTGCTGTGTGCATGTTAAGTATACTCCACATCTTAAGTATAAATGGGTGTGTGAAACCCACATATACTGCTGCACAAAAATTGGGTCTAATCCAGGACTTCAACTTCAAATTTGGTAATCAGCAGTCGGGATCAAAATTGTGTGCTAAAACCACACTTTCAAACAGGCTTATCTTATTAGCAAAGTACCCATTTAATGCTTATTTTCACCTTTTCATTAAAATAATCCTTTTGGGTATTTTGCCACAATATATCTTCATCTTGGAGGATGGCGTGAAGTGGCATATAGAGTTATTCAAGATTAAGTTTGGGGATGGGGCGAAAGTCCTGCATCTAGATAATTAATGTTCCACAGAGTGTAAAATGATGCGTTCCTTGCTGACCTATTCGATGGCAGGGTGGGAAACCCCAACATCCTAAAGAATCTAGTCCAAAGTCATGGCTCAACCTGAGCAGTTCAAAATCAGAAATATTTTCTCATTTAAATAAATGCCGCACTCTCCTGAAGTAAAATTCAAACTCCAGGGGCAGAATCTTACACTGGCGGGATTTTATGGTCCCGCCGAAGTCAATGGGCTTTTGAATGGCTCGCCACATTTTACGGCCATAAAATTCCACCCCAGGATTTTTCAGGCTTTTGCAAACCAAAGAAACTCTCCAATCCTCATATGATGAGGGGTGACACATTGCAACTTCCATTAAATCACAGGTTGCAAGCTGGGAAACTGTACAAGCTGTAAATGTTCAGAAGGTACACATATAAATGAAAGCTCTTTTTGAGATGTGCTGAGACCTTGTAATAAGAATTTTAATGAAGATAGTCAAAAACTTTAAAAAAAACTATTCGATGGGTAAACTTAATCATGTTATTTTGAAAGCTATTTTTTAAAAACTTTTAATATTCTATTTCAACTCTTATTTTACCAATTTTGGTTTGTGAGAAAATAAATGGCCACCGGATCTTTTCAGAAAGCAGTTTGAATAACTTAATTAGCTCATCAGCAAACCCTGATTGTGAAAAGTTTGTGCAGAAAATGTTTATGTCTTCAGAAAGGGTTTTCCTGTGATAAGTTTTTACACGGTCATTTTCAATTTTAAGTACCGTTTTGGGGAAAAATTGGATCCCGGAAAATGAATTTGGGGATCCTGGAAAATTGGTCTCGGAAAACAAATGCGGGGATTGCGATGTGAGATTAAACCCCCCAGCATGCAAAATTCGTGCTACCTACTAATTAATATGATGGTAGTGCACAGCCAGCGCTAAACGCGCTGTTGAGTGGCTGCATGCCTCAGCAGGGGGCCCAAAGTCATGCAAGGCTAGCACCAGTTAAAACCAGTCTGCAATACTTGAAGCCAATTTGCACCTCTTAAAGGAAAAGTGCACTGTGGCTGGAGTAGTTATTGGAAGAAGAGTCATGCGGACTCGAAATGTTAACTCTGTTCCTCGCCCTACAGATGCTGCCAGACCTGCTAAGATTTTTCCAGCAGTTTCTGTTTTTATTATAGTTATTGGAAATGTTCTATAACTGGCTCTGACCTGGGACCAACTGGGCAGAGGTGTAGGAACCAGGAGGTAACAGAGAAGAATACCAAGGTTCCAGAATACTGGGAGAACTAGATAGGACTAGAATATGAAACAATAAATTATTAGATGGGTTCAGAGTGAGGGAGAAAGTAATAAAGTCTAAATTAGGGTTACTATGCCTGTATGTGAATGCATGTAGTGTGGTAAATACAATTGGTGAGTTACAGGCGCAGGTTGCCATGTGGAAATATGATGCTGTGGCTATAACAGAGACCTGCTCAAACAAGGGCAGGACCGGGTATTAAATATTCCTGGATACAAGGTTTTCAGGAAAGCTAGGTAAGGAAGCGGGGAGGGGTAGCAACATTGATTAAGGGGAATATTGCAGTGCTGGAGAGAGAGGATGTTCCGGAGGAGTCTAGGGCAGAATCGATTTGACTTGAGCTAAGGAACAAAAAAGGTGCAATTACATTGCTTGGCAAAGTCTACAGGCCACCAACTAGTGACAAGGTTGGAGAGGAACAAATTTGCAGGGAAATTACAGAGAGTTGCAAGAATTATAGAATAGTTATAATGGGGAGCTTTGATTATCTGAACATAGACTGGGATAGTAGTGCAAAGGGCAGAGAGGGGGAAGACTCCCTAGAGTGTGTTCAGGAGAATTTTCTACAGCAGCATGTGTCCAGTCCAACAAGAAAGGACACACCGGTGGACCTGGTTCTTGGGAATGAGATGGGCCAAGTGGATCAGTAGGAGAACATTTAGGGTGATCATTGTATCATGAGGTTTAAGTTGGCTATGGAAAAAGACAAGAACAATCAAAAGTAAAACTAATTAACTGGGGAAAAGCCAACTTAAATTGAGCAAGAATGGATCTGTGCCAGATAAATTGGTATCATAAGTTGGCAGGCAAAATGGTAACTGTACAATGGGTAGCCCTTAAAGAAGAGATGATTTGGGTACAATCAAGGTATATTCCCATGAAAGGGGAATGTTAGGGCAAACAAATCTGGAGCTCCCTCGATGACAAAAGAAGAAAAGCGTGCTTATGACAGATATCAGGTGCATAATACAACCAAGAGCCAGACTGAATATAGAAGCTTCACAGTGAAAGTGAAAAAGCAAATAAGAGAAGCAGACAGTATAAAAAGGGACTGAAAGCTAACATAAAAAGGAGTCCAAAGTCTTCCATAGACATATAAATTGTAAAAGGGTGGTAAAAGGACAAGTAGGGCCGAGGCTGTGGGCATAGCTGAGTTATTAAATAAATACTTTGCACCTGTTTTTTCCAAGAAAGATGCAGTGCAGTCTTGGTGAAAGAGAAGGTAGTTCAGACACTTGAAGGGTTTAAAATTGAAAAGAAGTAGGTATTGGATAGGCTGTCTGAACTTAATGTTGATAAGGTTCCAGGACAGGATGAGATGCATCCAAGGATACTAAAGGAAGTGAAAATGACAATTGCAGAGGCATTGGGCATAATTTTTCTGTCTTCCTTAGACTCAGGGGTGGTGCCTAGAGGACTGGAGAATTGCTGACGTTACACCCTTGTTCAAAAAAAGGGTGTAAAGATAAGCCCAGCAATTATTGGCCAGTCAGTTTAACTTCGGTGGTGGGGAAGCTTTTGAAAACAATAATTTGGGACAACATTACTAATCACTTGGCCAATTGTGGGTTAATTAAGGAAAGTCAGCATTGATTTATTAAAGGCAAATCATGTTTAACTAACTCGCTGGAGTTTTTGATGAGGTAGCAGAGAGGATTGATGAGAGAAATGCTGTTGATTGTCATCCCTCTGAACAATAACTCCTTCTCTGCCTTGGTCTCTTATCTGGATCTAGATTTGATCTTTTTCTTTCTCTCTTTTCTGTTATACTTGTCTTGATCACTTGTCTCTCTCTTGATTGGATTGTAGGCTTATCCCTCTCTTTGCATTTCACATGTTCCCTATCCTTGTCTGTTGAGTTCGCCCTGGTTGCTTTGGATGATTTTTTTTTTACTTCTGGAATGATTACTCCTTGTAGCCTCTCATTCGTGAACTCTTCGATAATTCTAGACGGCTATTTCTGGAAATAATTGTTTAGACAGAATTGTGAAGCTGTGAGGAAACCATTTGATCAATATCTTGCTTTCCCTCAAAATCCAGCAGGTCTTGGTGTAGCAATAAGGTCAGTGTCTTTCAAAGTGGAAGAGGCAGACATTGCATGGTTTAGTTCTGTGTCTAGCTCTTGACCTGTTTGACTGCTAGCATCCTTAACTACCACTTTGGGGTGGATGCATAGGTGCAGATGTACTTTCTAGAAGGTCACCTCTGCTGGATGAAACTGGTATTGTAACAGTGTAATCTGTCACTTGAGTTTCATCTTCCATCTTCTCAGCAGAACCACAAAGCGATGAAGGATCGTTGTCATACTCAAGTACACATCAGGTCAGTGGTACTGTTTCCACAGTCCCACAAATTAACTCTTTCAGCCCTAATACTACAGGAACTATTCAAGTTTGTTAACAGAGAAAGCAATTCAGAGCAGATGCAGTAAGAATAAAGGAACAAATCCAAGCCAACGTAAGTGCATGAAAGTCACATTGCACCAAATATTTGTTGAACTCTTTGAGGTAGATGAAGTGGATGCAGATAAGACCATACATTTTTAGATATTGACTTTCAGAAAATATATAATGAGACTTCTTTAGATACATGGATTCAATGTAACCTGGTGGAATTCATAATTAAATTGCAAATTGGACATTAATGTCTAATTAATGATAGTAGTTTTCACTGGACAATTGTAACTACTGGATTACTATAAGGTTGGTTTTGAATTCAAAAATACTCAACATTGATTAATGACCTTCACTAAGGTATTTTAAATAGCTTATATATGTTGGCAGATGAGACCAAGATGCGTGGAAAATCAGCATACCTCAAAGATTGATATCATAGAAAGAGATCAAAAGGAACATGTCAACAAGGTTTAATAATGTAAATGGATTTTAAAATAAGCCCAGGAAAGTGATATGAACTGTTTGTGAAATATAGTGAAAATATTCCTGCAATAGTTCTTCCAATTAAAGCCATTGCAGGTAGATCTCTCCTGATTTTAATTGACTTCAACATTGAGATGTAAAGTGAATGCCAACTTGTTTCACTTTATTCCAGAAAGTCAAGGGGCGGAATTTTCTGGCCTCACCCATCGCCCGGGCTGTCCGGTCCTGCTGAAAGTCAGTGAATCTTTGGCTGGCCCACCACATACCCTGTGGCAGGTCCAGCCACAGTGGGGCTGGAAAACCCCGGCCAAGATTTAACCCGGCGTATTTATTGAAAAAGACATGATGGGATCAGTAAGGGTATTGGATTTTTAATTAATAAATTATACTAGAAGAAAAGGGAGCTAAATCGAATCGCATTTGGGGAAAAACGAAAACCAAAGGGATATCATCTTATGAGTTTATGTAAAAAAGCTCAAATTAAGCGAGACATTGCTGGTATAATTTTTATGAGGGCTTAGTTTTATTATTTACATTATTTGAAAGCCCCATGAAGATAATACTATTCAATCAGCAATAATTATTGTGCAGAGGTATACTTCAATGTTTAACTTGTGTAAAATGAAACACTGATGACAACTTCACCTTTTTCCCCTTTGACTGCAATTTGTCTTTTTGAGTAACAAAGCATTCGGCTTTGCACCAATTTTGGCTATAAATCTAATCCACATGAAATAAAAAAAATTAAACGTAAGCAGTGAACATGCTTTTGCTTGGGTCCCCTGAAGGGACATGAAAATAAAAGTCAATCGAGTAGAAAAACATTTTGAACTATCTTGCGATTGAGCCATGATTTCTATCTTCAACTTTGCTCCCGGTGGTTACATGCTAAATGTATTAATACCAGTAATCATAAATTACAGTCAATTCTTTCGACTTATTTTCTGTTCACTTTACATCAGTGTCACTTCTTCACAAACCAGATTAATAGACAACTGGTTCTCAGGGCAGAAATTAGTCTTGGGATCATTTTCTCAGCAGCAGCCAAGGGACCAAAAGATTGATAAAAATTAGTCGTTTTTATCTTTGGCTGGCCCACCGCATACCCCGTGGCTGGTCCAGCCACAGTGGGGCTGGAAAATCCCGGCCAAGATTTAACCCAACATATTTATTGAAAAAGACACATGATGGGATCAGTAAGGATATTGGATTTTAATTAACATTAAAATATTAATCTTTAATATTAATTAATTATTAATATATTAACACTATATTAGTTATTATATATAATTATTGTCTGAATAATTGAGATGAACTACTAGCACCGATCACAACTCCATTGGCAGCTCGCCCAGTGGGGGGGTTACATAATTATACATGGCTTGTTTCAGCATGACGGCAGCCCTCAGGTAAGTTCTGGAAGGGCTGTTAGCACAGCTGCTACATCATGCAGTTGGGGGAACACACCCCCTTCTGCCTCCACAGAAAAAGATTTAAAAAAAAATAGTATCTCAAATTTGCTTTCATTGGCACCTACAGGGTCCCAGAAGGATCTTGAACGGGGCAGGCCTAATTCCTGCCATCTTCATGGGGAACTGATTTTGAAAAGCGTCCTTCAACAGGTATTAGTCCCCTCAGTAACACATTCAAGGGATATAATGTTTACTTTTGGCATCTTTCCAGGATGTCTACAGAATGGACTGCACAAACAATGAAGTGGGAAGGTTTGGACGCTGGCTGACCCACTGCTCCATTGGCATGCATTACACTCAGAATTTGGGTGTAGGACGGGCGCAACACATACCAACACTATGTGCCTCTGAGTACTGTCTAGGAAAAGGTTGCCAGTTAGATTACATGCACAGCTCTGACTGAATAACTCTCTGATTTCTGTCCTTGAGTTACCTCCCGAATCCCTCTTCATTTCCAGGCAGCACTCATGACAATGCAGCTTTGAATTGAAAATCACCCGTGGATGTCAGGATTAGGTGGGACTATGAAAAGTAGGAAAATGTCTGTTTTTTGTAATTACTGGCCTCCTATTCACATTCTCAAAAATTACCTATTTCAAAAGCCACATGTTTCTTTGGTTTTGTCAATAAATCATGAATCATGAAACAGACATTCCACTGACTTTTTTAAAAAGAGAAATATCATCTCCTTGAAGGAATCATGGTGCTAAATCTGTCCTGTACACCAATATGTTCATCAACAGGCAGCTGATCAACAGTGCCAATGTCAATAATTATCTATTAAAATGCGAGCTACAACAACAGCTCTTACAATTGCACCCATCATTTTCTGGGCTTGTGCAAAACTGCCTTAACTTGCACCAAATCCCACTTCCCTATCACCCCTGTGCTCTGTAACCTACATTAGCACCTGGGCCAAAAAATCCTTGATTTTAACATTTTCATCCTTGTGTTCAAATCCCTTGATGGTCTCGCCTCTCTGTAACCTCCTGCTCCCCACAACCCATGCTCCTCCTCTTCTGGCATCTTACCCATCCCCAATTTTCTTGATTCCACCAATGGTGACAGTGCCTTCAGCAACCTAGACCTTAAGCTCTGCGATTCTTTACCTATAACTTCACTGCCTTTCTACCTTTCTCTCCTTTTCTGTGTCACTCTTTACAAAGTGGAGGTTCACAGAGACTTTGGGATCCATGTACAACGATCATAAAAATGTTATGAAGAGGTACAGAAAACAATCAAAAAGGCTTTTGGAATGCTGGCCTTTTTATGTCTAGTGGACCAGATTACAAAGGGCCAGATGTTATGCTGCAGCTAAACAAAGCCCTGGTTAGAATAGATCTGGGCACCATATCTTAGGAAGGATATATTGTCCTTGGAAGGACTGCAGTGTAGATTTATCAGAATGATACTGTGATTCCAATGCTTAAATTACAAGGAGAGATTGCACAAACTAGGGTTGTAATCCCTGGAATTTAGAGGGCTAAGGGGTGATTTGATCAAAGTATTAAGGGGACTGACATAGCAGTTTGGCTGAAGAGTATAGGGAGCATAGTCAAACAATTAGAGCCAGGCCTTTTGAGAGTGAAAATAGGAAACACTGCTACACACAGTGGGTGGTAGAAGTTTAGAACTTTCTTCCGCAAATGGCAATTCACGCTAGATCAATTGTTAACTTTAAAGCAGAGATAGATAGATTTTTAATCATCAATGATATTAAGGGATATGGGGCAAAGGTTGCTATATGGAGTTAGGTCACAGATTAGCCATGATCACACTTAATGATGGAACAGACTCGAGCGACTAAATGGCCCATTCCTGTTCCTATGCTCCTTTTGGTCTGCAGTGTAGCGGGTTAACAGAATGGATATGCTAATCTTTGGCACACATGATGATATGGCACTGACTTCAGGCACTCATGTGCTGGGTACTATAGGGATCAGACGGGCTGCCCATAGGGGCAATGCATACTGTACATAGTGTAAATACACTAGTTTTTAAGCAAATACTCAGATTTGTCTTTGGCTCTTCCTTACTACCAACCTGGCTTAGCACCTTCTATAGCATGGTAGCAGTGGTGGCAGCATCAATTTAGTCTATTGTGGATCCACACGATGAACACCCGTGGTCCAAGACGACTGTGGTTAGGCTTTGCCAACACGCCTCGTCAAGCATCCCAGCAACACCCACACCAGAGATGGAGGCACTGCAATAACAGTCACTGCACCTACCCGGCTCATTTTCAAATCTTGAAGATTTACACGGAGATTGCTATGGGAAGACATGCCATGGGAAATATCCACAATCAATGCAGGTCGGTTCTTTCCCTCCTTTTGCAGGTCCCCTCTCAGTAATTCCACCCAGGCCAAAGCCTGCCAAACTGGTGCAAAAGGCGGGAAACCACTCTGCCGCTACTTTGAAATCTTGGCGCTGTGGCGCGAGGTGACAGCACAAGCGGCAGGATTTCTCAGAAGAGGTCGCTAAGTGTTTCAGATGCGGCGGGATGGGACATTTCCAGTGCTTCTGCTCAATTAGAGCCTCCAACAAATAGGGCAAACAATGGCACCGTGAGCAGTTAGCACCTATCTCACGCTTCCAAGGCGAAGTTCACCAGCATTCCCTAGACATCTGGTCTGTCAATTTAAAGGTCAGAGAGTTCCCAACACGCTTCAAACTTGACGCAGGTGGGGACATACCATGTGCTGGCTGACCATCTTGCATGGCTCTGCACAATTCCCCTTCAGCCTTCCACTATGTAACTCCAGGGGCTGGGTCCAATACACCTACATGTTAAAGGCCAGGTTACCACCACACTGTGCCATAAGGACCAACAGATCATGGAAACTCTTTATGTCATCCACAACCATGTCCTCTCCCTGCTTAGCAGGAACATATGTGTACAGTTAGGCATCAGACAAAAAGTTGATGAGATTCTTCCATCTGACACCTGGGTCACCTTCCGTCAGGAATTCCCACAACTTTTTCATGGGCACGGGAAGCTGAAGACTGAATATCATATTTCTCTCTCCCAGACGCCAGGCCAGTGTGCTTGTTCACTCCCAGGAGGGTTCTGCACCCCCTATTGCTGAAGGTTAAGGAGGAACTTGACTGCATGTTACACAGGTGTTATTTCCCTAGTCACACAGCCAACCCACTGGTGTTCCGGTCTGATCACCATTCCCAAGCCTAATGCCCACCTTCAGTTTTGTGTGGATCTTATGCAGCTTAATAAAGTGGTGCAACGGGAAGGCCACCCAGTGGCATTGGTAGACTACTGTTTGGCTAAGCTCACCAATATTGTTCTTTTTATGAAGCTCAATGCAAACAGTGGCTTTTGGCAAATACCCCTTGACAAGAAATCTAGGCTTCTGATGATCTTTATCATGTCCTTTGGTTGATTTTGCTTTAACCACTTCCCTTTTGGGACTTTGACAGAGATATTCCAATGTACCAAGTTGACAATCTTCGGGGGCAAATGAGGTGTTATCTGCCATATGGACAACAACCTCATACATGGCTCTACAAGAGCCAAACACAACCATAGGTTAAGAGCAGTCCTCAAGGCTCTCCAGGGAACAGACCTCATGCTGAACGACAAGTGTGAGTTTGCCAGAACCAGCATAAAATTCCTAGGGCACATCATCCAACAGTATGGTATTACGATTGATGCTCAGAAAACGAAGGCCATTACTGAGTTCCCCCAACCAACATGTATCACTGATAATCAACATTTTCTGGGGATGGTAAACCAGCTTAACCCTAACTTGGCCATGCTCACGGAGCCTTTGGGAGTTAGTCCTGCGAAAGGACTAACTGTGGTCTGAGGCGCAGAACAATCAAGGCCTTTCAATCCATTAAAGTTCGCCTAGTTTCCTTGGATGTCTTGGCGCACTACATCCCCATGTTGCCCACGGTCATCGCCACATCGCTTTTTGTATGGCTCTTGATGGTGTTCTCATACAGCTGGAAAAGAAAGGGTGATAGCAAACCTGTCCATGTTGCTTCAAGAGCCCTCAGGGAAACAGAACGGTGGTATGCCACTCTTGAGAAAAAGAAACTGGTGGTTACATGGGTGGTCGAGCTTTTATCTGATTACCTGATGGGGTTGCTCTTCCAGGTGGAAGCAGACCACAAGCCCCTCTTACCACTCCTCAATTCCACGGAGATTGTTAAGATGCCTATCTTTATTCAATCATTTCACCTCAATATCAAAATACAGCCGTCTAGGTCCCAGTCAAGTTCCAAACGCTGGCTGGTGCTCCCTCCGGAACTCGGGTGATCACGCTGTTGCCCTCGGTTCTACACTGGTGTCAGAAGTAGAAGGACTTTTCTCCACTGTTATGAGCTTCCTGCCTATATTCACCCCGAAGCTCCAGGAAATTTGATGTGCCCAAAAAGAGGATGTCGGAAATGTTAAAGTGCATGAATTCTGTCTCCAAGGGTGATCCAAATACAGCCCTGCCAACCGTCCTATTCACAAATGCTATGAGCAGCAAGCCCATTTGGCTGTTGTGGACGTCCTCCTAGTTTGTGACCATCGTTTGGTCATTCCATGTGACAAGATATTCTTTACAGTCTCTATGGGGTCACCTCACCATTGCTAAATACAGAGCAAGAGCCCTACAATCAGTCTGGTGACTAGGTATCACACAAGCTGTCCAGCATTTTGTCCTATTCTGCCACGTCTGCTACAGTCACAGTCTGACACAAACAGAACCCCAGGTGCCATCTGTCTTTCTTCATCATCTGTGGCAGAAGTAAGGCCTCGCACTCTTTGACTTCCATGGCAAGACATACATGATGGTTATTTATTATTATTCTCGAATATTAGAGTTAATCAGGTTTAACACAACTGCAGTGGAGTTCGTCATCAACGAGTTGCAGGCCATCTTTTACACCCATGGGCTCCCAGATAACTGGCCACAATTCGCCAATGACCATTTCCAACAGTTCATAATGGGATCTCTCATGTCACAAGCTCTCTTCTTCACCAGCAAGCCTCACCACACTCACCCCCACCATACCACAGGGTTTCAACTACCATGAGATCTGGCCAGAAGTCCCCCGAAACACTCCAGATGCTCTAGGAGGTGTTGATCCAGCCCAGGGGCCACTCCCAACTTTCTAACTCATTAGAGGAGTCATGAGGACAGACAGAAAGTGTGATGAAGGCTGCCCAGAGACTCAAACAGTAGCTGGGGGACATGGGATTGCGGGGGGGTGGGGGGGGGGGGCGGTGTGGCTGTGGTGGGGAATGGTGGTGGGGGGAAGGTAACAATGTAAATAGCTTAACAACAAAGGTCATGTAAATAGTTAAAGAGAGAGTTTCATATTGTTCTAGGGGGCGGGGGAGGTGTAGTGCTAAAGGTTAACAGAATGGATATGTTAATCTAAGATGCATGTGATGATGTGGCACGGACATCAGGCAGTCATGTGCTGGGTACTGTAGGGAGGAGGAGAGCTGCCCAGAGGTGCAATATGCCTTCCTGATAGCCCACAATGTACATACTGTAAATAGTGTAAATAAATTACTTTTTAAGTAGATACCTTGATACGCCTTCAGCTATTTCTTGCTACCATCCTGGCTTAACACCGTCTGTAGCAGAAGCTTTTGGTCAACCGTCCTGCTGGTTTTTTTTACATGGCTCAGTGTGAAATTTTGTCTGAAAACTCTTTTATGAAGTGCCTTGCGATGTTTTACTCTGTTAAAGGTGCTGTTGAATCCAAATTGTTGAGTACAACCAAATTTGAAATAAAAACAGAAAATGCTGGAAAAACTCTGCAGGTCTGGCAGCATTTGTGAAGAGAGAAACAGAGTTAACATTTCAAGTCTGTGTGCCTCTTCTTCAGAACTAAAGAGAAGTAGAAATTTGGTGGATTTTATACCTTTTAAGAAGGGGTGGAATAGGTGGAGCAAAATAGAAGGTCAGGGATAGGTAGGATTTCAGGAGAGATTGATAAAGATGTCATGGACACAAGACAAAGGGAGTGTTAATGGTAGTGTAATAGACTAAACTTGTCCTGCGAGAGGGGTGCATGAGGCAAAGTAGGAGTCTAATGTATCATGTTAGAGTGGTAGGACACAAGTGATTTTCTACAGTATGATTTTCCCAATTTCAGCCATACATTCATGGAGAATGAGTAGGAGGGATTACACTTTGCTGCTCTGTGGAACCTCCTAATAGCCTGTTACAGACAAGCTTGAGCAAGTGTCACCTACTGGCTTTTAGTTGGAATGTTGTGTGGTAAGGATAGACCAAAAAGAAAAGAGGAAAAGCACAATATAAAGTAATTCCAAGTTGAAGACAGCTTCGTTACGCGGCTATCATGTGATATGGCAGGTTTGTCTCCCATTGGCCACTGAAATAGGTGAACTCTCACAACCCTGTAGCACAGTGCACTGAAATAAACTGAACATTTTTCCAGTGAATTTATAGTTTAAAATATCTGGCTGATGCTAAATACCTTTTAAACCATGTTTCTGTATAAATAATAACCATGTGAGAAAATTGTGCTTTTATTGCTTTGGCAAAAGTTAGTGTAAATATATCTACAAACTTATTGAATTACTGATAATCAAGAACTGGATTTATCCTGAGCACTGATATTTCAAAATTGTTATCATGGAAAAGTACATGCCAGAAGAATGATATAAAAAGTACATACCTCTCTCAGTACAGTTGCTTGACTTCTATATTCACGTTCCTCCAGAGCACCCAAGCAAAAATACTATAATTGCCTTTGCCTAATATTTATTTTTATTAGATTTATAGCTAAAAGTGGTACAAAGCAGGCTGCTTTGTTAAACATCAGACAAATTGCACTCAAAGGGTAGAGGTGAAGCTGTCTTTAGCATTTTGTTTTACTCAACAGGTTACACAATGCATCAACCCTTTGAATGCTGAATCTCCTTTCAAGCTGTACATAGGCCTGAATTTTTCATGCAGAAGGAAAGGCTTTCTGTGTGCGCTCAAATGCCACCAGAGGCCCAAACCAGTCCTCTGACACTTTCGTAAGGGGGAACGGAGGAAGTTTATAAATTGCACATCAGTGGTTCATGGAAACAGCTACCCATATAAATCAATAGCTGCCTCCACTCATGATTTTGCTGAGGTAGGTGGCTGAAACCTGAAGTGTGCAGATTAGACCTGGTAGGAGCAGGTCTGAAGTTTATGGATTTGCTTGGATAACCAGTGTACCCTTTTGGAGAGGTAAGATAGCCCTTTGGATATGATCCCGGGGCACAGTTGGTAGAGGTCAGGTGCCCTCTGCTGGAGGTAAGATGTGTTTTGGGAGAGGTAAAGTATCCTTTTGGAGAGGTCAAGTGCCCTTTAGGATTGTTAACATTAGACATGATTATGCGTAAAAAGTGCATAAGCTCATTGGAAGGTCAAAGATGTTAAAGAACTGTCAACATGTCAAAGAACTGTCAAAGTTGTCAATGGATGTAACTCTGCTGGGCTTTAAATTAAGAAAAAACTGTGAAGTGCTTGCTATTTCATTCTGATGACATAAGCCTGAGGGTTATAATTATAGGATTTGTGCTGCATGACTGATTTTACAATCTAACATTATCACATTGGGGTGCCTATTAAGTGAGCAGTACAATTGACAGCTCCAAGTGGTTATAGAATGGAGATGTTTGTTTTCATAAGAGATTAAGCACTTAAATGAAATATTAGTTTTCATAAGAGAATAGTTGAAGGAATTTCAATGTATTGAATATGTTTTTGTCAATGAGTGTTTTTTTAAAAAATAGTCATATCATCAACAGAGGCACAGCTTTATTTTATATCAGTATGGCTCCTGAGGTTTGCTCACAGATACTAGATGAGTTGGCATGGAGGGGGTAAGGGCAATGAGTGGTGAATGGGGGGCATTGGTTGTCATGAGTTAGCACTAAAGGGATTATAAAGGGCCATGGGGATGAGTGGGGGGCATGGGTTGGCAGAGCATGTATGAAGGGCCACAGAGGGTGGTTACAAGGGAATAGGTTGACATGAAAGGTATGGGGTGGGTACGGGGCATGAAGTGGCATGGATTGGCATGGATGTGGCATAGGGAGTGTGTGGAGGGGTGTGGGACATTTTGTGTTTTATTGATTTCGCAATCGTTCACATGGGGCCAGTGCACAGAGGCTGGTCTTCCAGCAAGCCCGCCTCTGCCACCAGCAGCCTCCACAGTTGTTCTGGGTGTGATGAGCTTATAATCTAACTGCGCCCCCAACCCCCCCACCTCCACCATCCCCTCGCCACACTCCAAGAATGAAAGTCCAACTTCCAGGCCTTTTCCTCCCAGGTTGTGAATGCAGAGTTAGTGAGTAGCTTGACTCTCCACTCCCGACCGGGGGGTGGGGGTGGGGGGGTGAGGGGGGCCGGTTGGTGGTGGTGGTGGTGGGGGGGGGGGGGGGGGGGGGGGGGGTGTTGTTGGTGGTAGGGGGGAAGATCTGGGCCATACTCTTCACACTCTCTTACCTCAGTTTTGCATCTTCCATTTCCCAGTGTGCACTGGTGAGAAACACTAATGCTCAAACCAAATCCATTCCCCTGCTTCTATAGTTGACTTTTACTGTTTAACCAACAATGATCACATAAAATAAGGATAGAATGAATGAAGTTAAAATAGGACTGAATTACAGCTGTGTTAAAGGTTAAAGGCAAAATACTGCAGATGCTGGATGCTGGAAATCTGAAACAAAAACTAAAAATGCTGGAAAAACTCAACAGGTCTGACAGCATCTGTGAAGAGAGAAACAGAGTTAATGTTTCAAGTCCATATGACTTTTCTTCACTCTGAAGAAGAGTCGTATGGACTCGAAACATTAATTCTGTCTTTCCCTCACTGATACTGTCAGACCTGTTGAGTTTTTCCACCATTTTTTGGTTTTGTTACAGCTGTATTCCCTGGTCAAGTTATCCTCACCCTCCAACCCTGTTTCACTTGAAGGCAAGTGGCTGACTGTAAATATTTTACAATACTGCGTTAGCATTTCGCTTTGTTACCATGTGCCTTTGCACTTCCTTGCCTTTTTTCATGATAAAAACCTAAATAAAAATAGTTTAAAATTGTGCCAGAGACATTGTATCATGAAGCACTCAAACCTTTAAGCAATTTTGAAGCAACAAATCATTTAATCCCACCAATTGGTCAGGTTTCTCATCCATGGGTTAATTTAAACGATGTCCTCTTTCTGACAATGATCCCACAGCAATGTTTTAAAGGATACAGAGTCTTTATCTATCAACCAAAACCACCAAAACAGATTATATGGTCATTATCTCATTGCTGTTGGTGGGAGATCATTCTGCGAGCAAGTTGCCTACTGTGTTGCCTACACTAGAACAGTGACTATGCTTCAAACATACATAATTTGACTGAAAAATGTTTTAAGAAAATGCTTTGGGATGGCCTGAGGTCATGAAAGACACTATCTAAATGCAATCTTTCTTTAAACTTTATTTCCAATGTCAATAGCTCACCTTGCCAAGAGTGCTAAAAAGAAAGTTTATATAGTTCATGGAGGGTCCAGTCAGCTGCCCGGGAATTCTCTGAAGCCCGTTTCATACCAGTTGCAGTTATACTTGCCAATCTGACTTCACTCCCATGTTACCTTACACATTCTACACCGATAAGTGGCTGATAAACAGAAAATGCTGGAAAAACTCAGCAGGTCTGACAGCATCTGTGGAGAGAGAAACAGAGTTGATGTTTTGAGTCTGTATGACTCTTTCTCAGAGCTTCATGCTCTTGCCTGGACCTGGAAATTTTTAAATCAATTTCACTTCAAATTTCCACCCCTCTATCACCTTCACATGGTCCATCTCCAACACTTCCCTCCCCTTCCTTGACATCTCTCTCCATTTCTGGTGATAGACTGTCCACCAATATTCATTACAAGCCCACCAACTCCCACTGTTACCTCAACTAAAGCTCCCCACACCCTGCTTCCTGTAAGGACTCCATCCCATTCTCTCAGTTCCCTCACCTCAGTTACATCTGTTGCGATGATGCCACTTTCCAAAACGGTGCTTTTGACATGTTTTCCTTCTTTCTTAACCAAGGTTTCCCACTCACTGTGGTTGACAATGTCCTTAACTGTGTCCAACTTGTCTCCCGCTCCTCTGCCCTCACACCTTCCTCTCCCTCTGAGAAATATGATAGGGTCCCCCTTTTCCTCATTTTTTACCCCACTAGCCTCCGCATTCAAAGGATCATCCTCTGCCATTTTCACCAACTCTAGCATGACGCCACCACCAAACACATCTTCCCCTTACCCCACCTGTCAGCATTCTGTAGGGACCGTTCCCTCCGGGACACCCTGGTCCACTCCTCCATCACCCCCAATACCTCATCCCCTTCCCGCGGCACTTTCCCATGCAATTGCAGAAGGTGCAGCACTTGCACCTTTACCTCCTCCCCCTCACCCTTCAAGGGCCCAAATACTCCTTTCAAGTGAAGTAGTGCTCCACTTGCACCTCCTTTTATTAGGCCTGCTGAGCTTTTCCAGCATTTTCTGTGTTTATTTCAGATTTCCAGCATCCACAGTATTTTGCTTTTATCTTAGTGGCTGATAATGCTGGCAAACTGCTAGCATTATGACTGACCTGTTGCTTTGTGGACTGTCTATTTTCAGACCAGCTAATAGAGACCTGCCAGCTTCATCGCAGGCCTGAGAATATTTACAAATTCTCTAACATTCTCCAAGGTTTGGTTACTGTTTTCAAAGACCACAATATACGGTATAACTTTTTTAATTGATTGATGAATAAGTGCTTAAAATAATAATTCAAGAAATTCCATCCAGTTAACAATTAAGTACTAGTGAAAATATTCATAAAATCATTCTAGCACCTTTTGTTTCTGCTTCCATTTCAGTTATTAATTAAATGGCTGTTAAAGTTTGTCTTTCCCTTACACCTGCTACTATTTTCTGTTGTGCATCAGTAACCCTCTTATGCATATCTTTACAGTTCACTCTTACTGTGCAGCCTTCTCTTTGATTATTTGATTGTTTTGTTTTGTTTTATCTGTTTTATTACCCCTGCCCCACCTCCCCTTTGTTTGTTTAAACTCACTTAAGCTCCTAGCCCATGGTACATCAAACGGATATTGTAAAACTGGTTATGTTAATTAGAAGGCCACTCTATCAAAGGAATACTCTAGAGGAAAGCTCTTCAGCGGTCTTATCCTGGAGGGTTTGTGAGAGAAATACCTTGCTAAGGACAATAGCAACAATAAGCCTCCCCCACTTCTTCTCTAAAGGCAAGGGGCTGGGGTGGGTGTGATGGAATAAATATGCAGTGCTGCACGTTTCCATGACTCAATCCTAGTTCTGACTTGATGGTGAGCCAGTCGGGGTTTGAATATTAATTGACAAAAGCAACTAGGTACCTTTTTGCAGATTGATGTATTGTTTTTCCTATTTTAACACTCATCCCTTGGATGAATACTGTGAAGTCGTGAAAGGATTCGCCAGGCGGATTAGCAGTTTGACAGGCTGCAACATGAATGTGCCCTCCATAGCTGTAACCACCTTTATACCAACCAATAGTGCGGTCAAGCTTAAATCACGAGAGGGTCATATGGGCTCCCACATCATTATTTGGAGAGGGTTGGGAGAGGAGGGAAGGGAACAGAATGGTGCCCGCTCTCACTGGACATGTGTATCCTCTAGGATGTCAACCAAGAATTCATTGGTAGAATTGTGTATATCTGGAGAGGGATTTCAATGGTGTAGCTTCTGACTGGGAGGCAGGACTGCTACCATTAAAACAATACAAAAACAGAATTACCTGGAAAAACTCAGCAGGCCTGGCAGCATCGGCGGAGAAGAAAAGAGTTGACGTTTCGAGTCCTCATGACCCTTCGACAGAACTTGAGTTCGAGTCCAAGAAATAGTTGAAATATAAGCTGGTTTAAGGTGTGTGTGTGGGGGGCAGAGAGATAGAGAGAGAGAGAGAGAGGTGGAGGGGGGGATGTGTGGTTGTAGGGACAAACAAGCAGTGATAGAAGCAGATCATCAAAAGATGTCAACGACAATAGTACAATAGAACACATAGGTATTAAAGTTAAAGTTGGTGATATTATCTAAACGAATGTGCTAATTAAGAATGGATGGTAGGGCACTCAAGGTATAGCTCTAGTGGGTTTTTTTTAAATAATGGAAATAGGTGGGAAAAGGAAAATCTTTATAATTTATTGGAAAAAAAAAGGAAGGGGGAAACAGAAAGGGGGTGGGGATGGGGAAGGGAGCTCACGACCTAAAGTTGTTGAATTCAATATTCAGTCGGGATGGCTGTAAAGTGCCTAGTCCACTAGAGCTATACCTTGAGTGCCCTACCATCCATTCTTAATTAGCACATTCGTTTAGATAATATCACCAACTTTAACTTTAACACCTATGTGTTCTATTGTACTATTGTCGTTGACATCTTTTGATGATCTGCTTCTATCACTGCTTGTTTGTCCCTACAACCACACACCCCCCCCTCCACCTCTCTCTCTCTCTCTCTATCTCTCTGCCCCCCACACACACACCTTAAACCAGCTTATATTTCAACTCTTTCTTGGACTCAAACTCAAGTTCTGTCGAAGGGTCATGAGGACTCGAAACGTCAACTCTTCTCTTCTCCGCCGATGCTGCCAGACCTGCTGAGTTTTTCCAGGTAATTCTGTTTTTGTTTTGGATTTCCAGCATCCGCAGTTTTTTTGTTTTTACCATTAAAACAATGCTTGGTCGTGGAGGTAGGCACAAGAGGATTCATGAGGACATTATGGGGATATTATCCTGTCTACCTTTTAAGAAAAAAATACTCTTATATGAAACTCATTAGAGCAAGAATGAGGAATTAAGTGACTCATTAAGAATTATTATTATTCATTTTTGCAGCTTTGGATGTTTTTCATTGGTCCGACTAGGCTGCAGACACTGGCTTAACGTGGGACCATGTTGGTAGAGGAGAGAGGGAACAAGGCATGAGTTATACTGTTTGTACTCTGCTGTCAAAATGATGGTGGTGGGTCTTTTCTGTTAGCTTTTGATATATGCTTCCTGTACCTTACAAACAGAGCTGATAGCAAAGGAATTGGGTGGCTGCTTTGTGAAACACCTCCACTCAGTCCACAAGCATCCCCCCAAGCTTTTGGCTGCTTGCCATTTTAATTCACCACCTTGCTCTTATATTCTCATTTCTGTCCTTGGCCTGCTGCAGTGTTCCAATGAAGCTCAACACAAGCATGAGGAACAGCACCTCATCTTCTGATTAGATACTTTACAGCCTTCTGATCTCAACATTAAGTTCAAGAATTTCAAACTATGAACTCTGTCCCTCATTTTGATTCATTTTTTTTGCCATGTGCCAGTTTGACTCTTGTTATTTATGCTTTTACTTTCACATAAGTTGTTCGTCATTCTATCATTCACACTCACTCTGGACAAATGCTTTGTTTCTTTACTACAACCATTACCAGTCCTTTTGCCTTTTGTTCCATGACATCTTTGTCATCTAACCTCTGTCACCCTCTACCCTATACAAGACCTTCCTTTTTGTTCACCTCCCCCCTTTCAGCAGTATAAAACCCATCATATTTCTACCTTCATTCAGTTCTGAAGCCGGGTCATACTCAACTTGAAATGTTAACTCTGTTTCGCTTTGCACAAATGCTGCTGAGTGTTTCCAGCATTTCTGTTTTTGCTCCCACAAAGGGCAATTCAACAAATGACCAGCTAGTCTGTTTCGTGGTTGTGGTAGTTGAATAAGAACTCTTTGATGCTCCTCAGAAAGCACCGTGAGAGCATGGAAAATGAAAATGAGCTTCAATTTAACTCCTCATCTGGAGAATGGCTGTTCTGACAGTTCAGCACTCCCTTCTTACTCCACTGGACTGTCAATTAGCATTGTGTGTTTAAATCATGGCGGACTTGAACCCACTGAGTGATGAATTGACATGCCAGTTTAACTAGCATCCTGGGGTGTAATGCTGGTGGGAAAGTGACAGGATCAGATCTTTCGTCTGTTTTACATTCTTCCTGATTTCTTTATATGGACTAAAGTCCATGACACAACTCCAAGCACTTGCATTACTAAATCCAACCCCTTTATCCCAAATGACTGGTGAGTTATTGACCTAGAAGTCCACCACTTTTTGCTTTATTCGTCCTTGGGATGAATGTCACTGGCTAGGCCAGCATTTATTGCTCATCCCCAATTACCCTTGAGAAGGTGGTGGTGAGCTGCCTTCTTGAACCGCTGCAGTGCATGTGGTGTAGGTACACCCACAGTGCTGTGAGGAAGAGAGTTCCAGGATTTTGATCTAGCGACGGTGAAGGAACGACAAAATATTTCCAAGTCAGAATGGTGAGTGGTTTGGAGGGGAACTCGCATGTGTTCCCATGCATCTGCTGCCCTTGTCCTTCTAGATAATAGAGATTGTGGGTTTGGAAGGTGCTGTTGAAGAAGCCTTGGTGAGTTGCTGCAGTGTATCTTTTGATGGTACACGCTGCTGACACTATGCATCAGTGGTAGAATGTTTAAGTTTGTGGAAGGGGTGCCAGTCAAGTGGATTGCTTAGTCCTGGATTGTATTGAGCTTCTTGAGTGTTGTTGGAGCTGTAGTCATCCAGGCAAGCGGAGAGTGTTCTATTGCACTCCTGACTAGTGTCTTGTGGCAGCCTTGTGGGATGCGTGACTGGCTTTGGGGAATAAGGAGGTGAGTTACTCACTGCTGAATTCCCAACCTCTGCAGCACAGTATGGCTGGTCCAACTCAGCTTCTGGTCTATGGTAACCCCCCAGGATGTTAATGGTGGGGGATTGAATGATGGCAATGCCACTGAATGGTAATGAACATTGCCTTGAATAAAGGAACCAGATTTAATAGCTCAGATGAAAAAAATGTGCTTCTGGATGCTGACCTTCTGACTCTGAGCTTAAACAGCTGGAGTATAAAAGCAGCTTTCTGGCTGTTCCACCAGGTAACCTCAACCTGGAGCAAACAGCCAATTGACAGCAGTGCAGCTGCATTAATACTGTTTGCCTGATGTTACAGTGATTCCAATGCAAGGTGGTTAGTGTGTCTATTGTCTTATTCGCTACAGTCAATTATGTGTTTACACTGGTGTGCTTTCCTCAGTTAGAGGTCGGACAGAATATCCCAAGCCTGAATTTTAACACAGGTTGGGAATCAGATTGATGAAAACAAAGGGCAGAGGGACAAACATTACTGAACTGGGAAGCTTGAGAGACCTGGGAGATTTTAAAGATTTTAACTCTCAGACCTCATCTCCTTACCCCGCCCCAACCCTGATCAGATGGCTGCCTAAAAGTAGTTGGTGGCTGGTGTCAGAGGTTAAGTGGCAGGAAACAGCTGACAAGGACTGCTGGTCCATGGCACTCAAGGACAGAACTTTGGGAAGATTGTGATCAGGAAGGTGTGGTGGAAGAGGGAGGGCGGGACGGGCCCTAGACTTTCCTTATTGGGTTCCAAGAAGCAACCATGGCCCATTGGCACCACAAGCAAAATACGAAAAAGAAATGAATAAAATTTAACCACTTTGGGGCTCTTCCGGAACTGGCTTAGCTTTGCAGCTTCCCCACTCAGGCTACTGGTTAGAACAGCATTTAGTCCCTGTGACCGCTATTTGAATAAGTACCCAGTGGTGTCTTTCCTGCCTGCTCAGAGAAGCAGCTTAATATTTAAAGATCATGAGAAGGGAGCAGGATGTCAGCAGATAAATCTCCTGAGCAAGTTGAATTTCCCGATTACTTGGCTCCGCTGAGTCGGCAGAGTTAAAATTGCCCCTAGAGTGTCTTTAGGATTTTAGGGCCAATGATTCTCTCTGAAAATAATTTGAATAAGCTATTGCCCACTGTATGGATCTGAATACTTTAAGTCACACCTATGTATAAATTATATTTTGACAGTATTAAAACTAGCTTGTAAGTACAAGTTATTTTCAAAAAATGCCTTGTAGAATTGCTTTGCATAGTTATGATTTTAATTCTTAAATTATATATTTAAAGGATGTGGACATCACTGGCTGGGCCAGCATTTAATGCCCATCCCCAATTGCCTTTGAGAAGGTGGTGGTGAGCTGCCTTCTTGAACTGCTGTGGTCTATGTGATATTGGTACATCCACAGTGCTGTTTATTCCTTTATATTGGTTTTTTAGCAGTTTAATACAGCTGAGTGGCTTGCTAAGCCATTTCAGAGGGCATTTAACAGTCAATTACTGTAGATCTGGAGTCACATGTAGGCCAGACCAGGTGAGGACAGCAGATTTCCTTCCCTGAAGTGAGTCAGATGGGTTTTTATGACAATGGCTTCATGGTCATCATTGACTTTTAATTCCAGATTTGTATTAACTTCATTTGCCATGGTGGGATTCGAACATGGGTTCCCAGAGCATTACCCTGGATTACCAGTGACAATACCGCTACAGTGCCACCACTGCTCCCTATCCCTATGATAAATGATAATATTAATCTTGTGATGTAGTTTATGAAAACAAATCATTTCTATTCAATATTGAAAGCCCCTGTTATTTTTTTATTCCTTCATGGGATGTGGGCTTCACTGGCTAGGCCAGCATTTATTGTCCATCTCTAATTGCCCTTCAGAAGGTGGTGGTGAGCTGCTGTCCATGTGGTGTAGGTACACCCACAGTGCTATTAGGAAAGGAGTTCCAGGATTTTGACCCAGCGACAGTGAAGGAACAGTGATATATTTCCAAGTCAGGATGGTGAGTGACTTGGAGGGGAACTTCCAGGAGGTGGTATTCCCATGTATCTGCTGCCCTTGTCCTTCTGGATGGTAGTGGTCGTGGGTTTAGAAGATGCTTTCGAAGAAGCCTTGGTGAATTCCTGCAGTGCATCTTGTAGATGGTGCACACTGCTGCTACTGTGTGTCGGTGGTAGAGGGAACGAATGGCACCACATCCATAAACAATTAAATGGGCTGCTTTGTCCTGGATGTTGTCAAGCTTATTGAGTGTTGTTGGAGCTGCACCCATCCAGGCAAGTGGGGCGTATCCCATCACACTCCTGACCTCTGCCTTGTAGATGGTGGACAGGCTTTGGGGAGTCAGGAGGTGGGATACTCGTTGTGGGATTCCTAGCCTCTGCCCTGCTCTTGTAGCCACGGTATTTCTATGACTAGTTCAGTTCAGTTTCTAGTCAATGGTAACCCCCAGGATGTTGACAGTGAGGGATTCAGTGATGGTAATGGCATTAAACACCAAGGGGCAATGGTTGGATTCTCTCTTATTGGAGATGGTCATTGCCTGACATTTGTGTGGCATGAATGTTACTTGCCACTTGTCAGCCCAATAATTTAATATTATTAAATTATGTTCAGATTCCAAATTAATTTCAACATGCCGACTTTCCAATGACAATTGAAAGTTTGAAGTTGATTACTATGTCACCAATTTTGCTACAGGGATATCTGCTTGAAAGAGCTCATTAAAGAAATACTTTTAATGAGAAGATACTGTATTTGTCCTTTGATTCCATATTATCTAAGTACTTTAACTTGGAATGCTGAGTGTTTCCCAGATTTTACTTCCAGTCCTACTTTTAGGTTCCTTTATTACCCCATCAGTTTTTGCTCCACCTCTTCAAAGGCCCTTCGGTATCTCACTCAAGTAGCCATTCTTCAGGCAAGGCCTCTTGTGGATCCCTGATTTTCTTTGCCCCACCATTGTGGCCTGTGGCTGTCTAGGCCTATGCTGTGGACCTTACTCCCTAAATCTCTTTGCCTCATGACTTCAACAAAGAAACCTACCTCTTTGACCAAGCTTTTGTTTACCTGTTCTCATGAGCCTTAGTGTCAAAGTTGGTCTGATAACACTCCTGTGGTGCGCCTTGGGACTTTTTAACTATGTTGAGAGCGCTATATAAATACAAGTTGTTGCTGATTTTACAAGTGAGTATTAACTATATAGCCATGAGGAACATAATAGCCCATCCTCACATGTGCAGTGTTCAATGGGAGGAAGAACCCTGGCTGGACTCCTAAGCCCATGGATGATCAGGTCTATTATAGCACTGCTCTAACTATCCCAGCTGAGTCAGATGTTGGCCCTTTGCCACTCTTGGTACATTGAGCAAATAGGTATTTCTCAGTCAGTTATTGCGACACAAAGTTTCCTGAATCCTTAGGCTTATTCACATTAGAAAGCTTGTGCTAGGGCAAAACTATTACTGTTTTTTTTTGTGACTGAAATTTGTAAGCTTACATAAGTGTGAAAGCACCCTCCTCCTGCTGTCAGTTCCACAGCAGTACACATGGTGGAAATTACAGGCAGGCCCAAAGTGATTCCAGATTCATTGTTTGGTCTGAGATGCTCATCTTCTACCTCGAATGCCTGTGGAGCTGGATCCAGGGTCTAAACTCTCAGCCGTATAAACGCTGCAAATTTTGAGGCTGACTTCTGCAGTGAGGATTTATATAAACCCAACTTGCTGCCATTCAATCAAACTGACAGAGGTGGAAGCTATCACACTGGTAGCCATTATTCTGATACTAGCAGCTATGGCCAGAACTTTCCAACCCCCACATCCCCTCACCCACTGCGGAAGGTCCCCCACAAAGGGACAGGCAAGCCATTGAAATCTCAATTCGCTTCAGCGGGACAGGAAGATCTGGCGGACGTGAGGGGCTGGAAAATTCTGGCCTATATCTCTGTTCTGCAGGAAAGTGCTTGACAGGCCAATTTTGAAAACTGAGGGATATCGGCGCTCAATCCTTTGAACACTCTATAACATCAAGATGAGAATATACTCCTCACTCAACAGACACTGTGTTATTAGTGAAATTGATCTTGCCTTTCTCGGTGTTTTGTGACAAGATCTTAGTTACACTGGACTGAAATAGGCCGTCTGATTTCCTTGCTCCGGATGATTAGTGAGATGATGGCAATCCCTTTGACTGAACTCACACCCTTGAGATGTTTCTTTGCAAATCGAGGCAACAATGACAAAAGTTCATGGATTTCATGTGGAGGAGCCCCGCTAACAAACTGTCCATCAAACAAACTCCTTCCTGCCACAGACGGTGCCTCTGTGAAATGCTTCACTGCCTGAGTACCTTGTGACTAATCGTGTGGCTATGTAAACATTCATGGGAGCAGTTACACAGTAGCATTACATGAATAGAAGAAGTGTTTGCTGAGTATCAGAGCCTTCAGTCTTTTACATTGCTTCTCCTATGTGGCTATGGTCCAATGCTGTTTCTTCTATTGTGAAGGTAGCAAATGAGGCACACTGGATTTCTGAATATTGCACTGCATGACCGGCATTTTCATTTGGTGCATTAAGTGCCAGTATATAGATTAATTTATTAATAAAGCTGTTTAAAACTGTCAGGCATTTCACTCGCAAAAAGGTAGAAAAAAGAATTCCAATTTAAAAGTTAGCCATTGTATTTCATTTTTTCTGCCAACTGTTTCACATTTAAGCTGAGCTATAGGAAAGATTTGCTTTAAATGTTTGAAAGACATTTTCTCTACAATAAGAGTTATCTGCCTTTCACTTGAATTGTCTGTCAGTTTTGTGTATTTTGGTTGTAACAAGGAGGCTTTTATGCATACCAGGTTCAATGATACAGTGAAACCAAGGTTTAGTGAAAGTTACCATGTACCGAATAGAATTACCTTCTCCGTCTCATGAAATGATTACCCTCTTATAGTCAAGATTAGTGCGTTAATCTTCCATTACATTACAATGATTATGTAATAATGCACCATCAAAATAAATCAGTTTTAACTGAGAGGTACTGTGTCATGACCTTGATAACTTGGGCAACAACCTAGTTTGAATGTAATGTAAATATCAAAGCAGAAGAAAATGCAGGTGGAGTTTTTGCTACAGGAGCAATGGGGAAAATGGGAGAAAACTGTGCTTGAAATTGTCCTGTTTTCTGAAGTGAACTTATGGCTCAAGTTTCTGCCTAAAGTTTAAGAGGGCTGAGTCCTCCACCTGTGACTATCCTGATTTTAAATTACTGAAAATGACTTTACTAATCTCATTGCTGTACACTCCTCAGTTTATTAATGAAGCATTTCTTAATATTTGCAAACATGTAAACTGTGCCAGTATCTGTAAAAAGGAGTTCAATTTGAACTATAAATGGGTGCAATTGCCATGCTTGTTGCTTTAATCTGAGGGCATGGCCACTTTTGTGGACAGGACCATCTTTTAGCACAAAGTTTATTAAACCAGCATTAAACCAGATCGTGGAAAAATGACTTGCGCTGAATGGAAATTGCACTTGAACTTCCACTTTTTGCACTGTTTTGGTTGACTTCTGCCAGATCGCGCGGAAGAAAAACAAATCTGTAAGCTAACAGAAACTCTAAGCCACTATATTTTTCACTTCAAAAATTAAAATTCACTCTGACCTAAATAATATTAGGTGCTGGTCAGTGAATTAATTGCAGTGCTGCAGTTGACAGATAAATTGCCCACTCTCCTTCTCACACATTCTATTCTTGACATCATCTGAGCTTTTTGAGTAGATTGTTTTGCAATTAACTACCCACTATATGTGTTCTGCTGAAGGGTCATGAGGACTCGAAATGTCAATTCTTTTCTTCTCCGCCGATGTTGCCAGACCTGCTGAGTTTTTCCAGGTAATTCTGTTTTTGTTTTGAACTACCCACTATTCTTTGTTTTGCTTCTACGGTACAATCAATAGCTGGGATAACTCATCAGATTCAGGACTTTCCCTGTCAGTATTGCTGCACCTTCCAATATAAATGAACTATTTGAGGTAAAACTGAGACAGCAAAGCTCTATATCAGTCAGAATTTGACATGGAATAGTATTCAAGAAATGAATTTAAATTATAGTGACTTAATGGCCGCTTAAACTTGCAAGGGTCATTTTCTACCATTTATTGGAAGTGCTAAGATTACTGAAAAATTTAGGAGTTTGCTGAGGTTTCCTTTCCTTTTTTTCTGTTTGTCCCATTAAAGGAATAAAGAATTCACATTTACATAGAGTCTTTCATAACCTCAAGTCATCCCAAAGTGTTTTACAGCCAATTAAGTACTTTTTAAGTGTAAATATGGTTGTAATGAAGGAAATGTGGCAGCTAAATTGCAAGATTCCACAAACAGCTATGTCATAATGACTCATCGTCTGATTTTAGTGAAATTAATTGAGGGATAAATATTGGCTAGGATGCTGAGGAGAAGTCCCCTATTGTTCTTTGAAAAATTGGTGTGGGATGTTTTACATCTATCCACCTGAGAGGGAAGATGGGACATCTGTTTAATGTTGAATTCATACCTAGTTGGCATTATATTCATTCTCATACTAAAAATGAATGCAGTTTACCTCTTTCCTAGATTACTAATTGTACACAATGGAATTTCATTTAAAAAGTAATAAATTATTTCTTCAAGGTTAGAAAGATGGTCCTGTTCACAAAAGTGGCCACACCCCCAGACTGTAATGTCTAAAATAAACTTTAGGATTAGTTGGAATTGGAATGATAATATATAGTAGCCTTGAAGCGAAGGAGAAGGAAAGTTACTTATTAAAGGTATTTCATCCCAGCTCTATCCCAACGATCTGCTACTTTGCTTCATTCTTCATACTCTTGGGCTGTTCTCTGAAGGAGATCTCAATGGGGTCAGTTTTCATCTGTTATCATCTTGCATTAAAGAGGGAGTAACAGTGTTCAAATGGATAACAGCATTAATACCGACAAAGAAGCCAGCAGCATTTTGAAATGTTTTGGAGATAGGTGTAGTAATTATAGTTTTGGGAAATGTTGGACTTTAGCTTTAAGAATAATCCTGTGATGTAACATCACACGATCTGTGTAAACCAATGTGCAAGAAGCTCAGGGAACGTCTACAGAGAGAGTACTTCTTAGTTATGGAGTTTGTTGGATGTGTGAGATTGCTGCTGCTGTCTTGTAAATAAAACCAAATGTTCCCACTAAGAAAAGTTGTCTGAAGATCAACTCTATAACAAACTGGCAATGAGGATGGGATTAGAGTTGGTGCTCCTCCTTGCTTAGCGATTGTGAGTGTCTAATTTCATTAAAAATAACAAAAGAAATACTCATCTGAAATGCCACAGTTCAATTGAATTTATCCCTTTGAGCCAACCACGGATGATTGGTCTCAGTATATAGAAGGTCTTGTGTTCTTCTTCCAAGCAAATGAAATCACAGGAGAAGAAAAGAGCAGAATGATTCTTCTGAGTACTTGTGAGAGCAAAACCAACAATTTAGTTTGAAGCTTGATGGCCCCCAGTGCTGCAGATTCGAAGACTTTCAGTGAATTAGTAGACCTCGTTAAGGGACATTTTCAAACCAAGCCCTCAGTCACAATCCAGAGGTTCAGGTTCAATTCACAAAACAGAGCTCCGGGGGAGACAATGGGTGGAATTTGCCCAGAATTGCACTAAGTGCAGCAGCGAGCTGACAAAGATGGCAGGTTTTCATGCCATATCATCCCAAGCCCGCCTCATTATTTATCACTCCCGCAAAACACACAGTTTCCATGGCGAGTGGGCTCTCATTTGCCCACCTGCCATCACCCTGGTATTGCATCACACCAGCTGTCATCTTTAAAAGGCAGCCACCAGCAAAGTGCTCATTACCACCAGCTCACCACCACTGCCCGGGAAAAAACGACGGGTCCCTTGAGCAACTGCTGGATACCGTGGAGGCCACTCGGATGTGCTCTACCCCCCGCTCTGGCCGCAGGATGGATAGCAAAGTCACCAACCTGGCTTAGGAGGTGATGGCAGCAGTGGTCAGCGTATATACCCTGCAGAGGAGGACAGCCACCCAGTGCCACAAAAGGATGAATCATCTCCTCCATTCTGCTGGGGTAAGTCACTCTTTTCATCACTCCTAACTCAGGCATTCGTAAACCTATCACACATCCACAGGACCCTCACTCACTGCCAGTGCAAGGGACATCACCATTCACTCTTTCACACACACCTCATCCCATCCATAGCACCACTCACCACCCAGAAAGCCCAGTCATACTTATCATCTGGTCCGGCAGGCATCTTGATACACTCTCCCTATCTCTATCCATGCAGGACAAACGGGCACACGACAGGAGGGAAAGGTTGCAGACAGGTGGAGGAATGCCGGAGATCAAAGTTCTGACAGAATTCGAAAACAGAACTATCCATCTGGCCAACCTTGACCGGGACTGGTCCTGTGCTGACGGTGAGGTCGGTGCAGCTCTACCAAGTGAGGATCCAGCAGTGCAGCATCCATCAGGCAACCATGTCGTGAGTGATGTATCCTGTTTCACAGGTCACTGCCATTCACTAATTATCTGCCCTTGCTTTCGCAGGCACATCTGGGAAACAACCAACAGAGTCCATGAGTCAGGGCCTCCAATCAAGCCCTGAAGAAACCTCTGAAGAGGAATCTGAAGGCACCCTCCCTGAAGTCCCATCACAGTGCTCACCCACACCGTCCACCAGCGCAGAGACACACACCTCAGTAGGACCTAGCTTTAGAATAGGCTCAGGATCACAATCTGGTGAGCACATCGCAGTTTCTGATCCATAGCAGGCGGAGACAGGATTTCTCAGGTCCCCGGCACTCGGAGGATTGCTGGAGGCCAGAACATTGCAGAGTCCAAGTCAGATGACGAGCCTCTGGACTCAATCATGTCATAGTTGTTGGAGTTGCAAAGGCAAGTTCGGGAACAACAGGAAGGGATGCCCGTTGCACTCCTCAGATTGTAAGGCATGATGGAGGAGTCTGCCCATCTTCAGGCTGAGGTGATAGCGCTGGCATGCCAATGCACTGAGGTCAACACTGGTAGGATGGCGGCCACCATGGAGACCTTGATCCAGGACTTCACTCCTGTACTGCTACATGGGCTTAAGTCCATTGCTGATGCCATAGTTGGCCAGCACTTGCCCCTGGACACCGCCGCCACCCCCCCCATCTCAGCAGTCATCTCTGGGGCTAAGCATCAGTTGCCCCCGCCCCCCCGGTGCCCCTGAGGCCCGTAGACAACAGGTGAGCTGGGAGAATGCTACTGTTCACTCACCTCTGTTCCCCCAAAGTGAAGGCCACCAAGTGCATGTCTCCTGCGCGCTGTTGTGAAACACGTTGGTGTGTTTTCCTGCCAATCTGGATGGACGATACGGCAGGGTTCCAAGAGCCTAGCGGGATTGCCTTTTAATTATATGCTTATCTATTACAATTAGCTCCCAGCCAACCGATGCGGGAAATGCAGGAAATGTTAATTGTCAATTTAAAGAAGTAGAATGTTATTTTTGTCACAGAAGTGGAGACATAATGAGACAGTGCAAAGCAAGATTTAAACAGGCTTCCAAACAGCAAGCGAAGTCCAGTAAAATCTATTGTGCGGAAGAGCCTGAAACTGCCAATTCAGAGTTTTATTCACGATTCAACATGAAAGTTGAGAAGACAGAGCCAATATTTGTTACAGTACAAGTGAATGGTAAACCATTAAAAATGGAAGTAGACATGGGAGCTTCCACTTCTGTAATAAAAGAGCACACTTTAGATATTTAAATAAAGGTGATCAACAATTAAAATAGGAACAAACATCTGCAAAGTTGAAAATGTACACAGGCGAAGAAATCTAAGTAAAAGGTATCATCAAGGCAACTGTTGATTATAGAAACCAATCGGCACAGCTACTGGTGATGGTGGTAGAAGATGCAGGGTCAAGCCTTCTAGGACGTGATTGGTTAAAGGAGATTAAATTAAATTGGTCCGAAATCTTCCAGTTGAGAGCAGACGGACTATCAGAGCTGTTAAAAAAATTGACATTGTCTTCAAGGATGAACTGGGAAAAATCCAAGGCCTTCAGGCTAAGATTTACTTGGATCCAGAAGCAACCCTTCACTTCTTGAAAGCAAGCCCGGTGCCATACGCCCTGAGAGAGAAGGTTAATGCTGAGCTGAACTGGCTAGAGAGGCTGGGAGTCATAAAAGCGGTTCAGTTCTCAGAGTGGGCAGCAACCTTAAACCAGACCAGACCTTCCAGATATGTGGGGACTATAAACTAACGGTCAACAAAGTAGCCAAACTGGATAGGTACACTATTCCCAAAACTGAAGATTAATATGTCAAACTAGCAGGTGGGACAACGTATACAAAGCTTGACATGAGTCATACATACCAGCAATTGAAGCTGCATGACGCCTCCCAGGAATTCGTGATCATAAATACCCACAAAATGTTACATCAATATACATGCCTGCCCTTTGGTGTTTCCTCAGCCTGTGCCATTTTTCAGAGGACAATGGAGAGCTTACTATCGGGACTATCTGAGTTGTCGTCTACTTGGATGATATACTGATAACCGGATTCACAGAAAAGGAACACTTGGCTAACCTAGAGGAAGTCCTGAGATGATTTTTACAAGTAGAAGTGCACCTGAAAAAGGAAAGATGCATTTTTCAAGCAAATGAAATCATTTATTTGGGCTGCCGGGCAGATGTCCAGGGGTTATACGCTGTTAAAGAGAAGGTTAAAGCAATAAGATAGGTGCCTGCACCCAAGAACACCTCTGAACTTGAATCATTTTTAGGGATGATACATTATTGTGGGCAATTTCTACCAAATTTATCCACAGTTCTGACCCCTCTACATTTACTGCTAAGAGAAAAACCAGGGTTGATTTTGGGAGGCATTCCAAAAAGTAGCCTCCATGTAAGTAAAACAGCTCTTACAGTCTTTGATGTAAAAAAATTCCACCAATATGTTCAGGGCAACATTTCACAATAGTACCAGACCACAAACCACTTTTGGGTCTGTTTAGCAAGGGAAATGCTATACCTTTCATAGCCTCCACAAGAATGCAAAGATGGGCCCTAATTTTGACTGCATATGAATACACTTTTGTACATAGACCAGGGATTCATATTGCAAATGCTGATGTCCTGAGTTGCCTTACTTTGTAAGAGAATGATGGAAATGTCCTGTTCCACAAGAACTTGTCATAGTGATGAATTTTCTAGATTCCTCGCCAGTCTGTGCCAGGCAGATAAGAAACTGGACAAATTGTGATCCAATCCTGTTTTGAGTGAGAGACCAAGTGTTACATGGTTGGTCCCAGGAGCTAGCCTCTGATGAATTAAAGCCATTCTTCAACCAAAAACACGAGATGAGCAGTCAAGATGGTATTCTATTATGGGGTGCATGAGTAGTAGATCCCTCACAGGGAAGGGAACCACTTTTAGTAGAGCTACACAGTGCCCATCCAGTGATCTCCTGAATTAAGACCATAGAGCAATAATCTTTGCTGGCCAGGGATAGACATCAATACTGAAAAGGTGGTAAAGCACTGTGTGCAATGTCATTAGCTACAAAAGTTGCCTATGGCAGCTCCATTGCACCTATGGGAGTGACTTGGTAGGCCCTGGGTGCGATTGCATATTGACAACATCGGTCCTTTCCTTGGAGTCATGTTTTATTGGAACGCTGATTGTAGATGCTCACTCCAAGTGGTTAGATATTTATGAGGTACTATAGAACTATAGAAAAAAATATGCCAGAGCTTCGCCATCCACAGATAGCCCGAGGTAGTCATTCTCAGATAATGGCACTGCATTCACGAGTGCTGAGTTCCAATGATTTAGCAGCCTCAACAGTATCAACCATGTGAAGACTGCACCGTACCATCCATCATCAAATGGACTGGCGGAAAGGGCAGTACAAACTTTTAAGGCAGGAATGAAAAAGTTAACAGGTGATTTGCTGGAGACCAAGCTTGCTCTTGTTCTATTCCACTACAGAACAACATGCCACACAAAGCCAGGAACAACGCCTGCAGAATTACTGATGAGGCATCCTCTTTGGACAAGACTTTGCTTAATACTTCCCAATTTGGAGGGGAAGGTGGAGAAAAGTCAAGAGAATCAAAAAGCAAATCATGATTTGCATAGTCGTGAGAGGCAGTTTACCATTGGAGATGGTGGACAACCGAAGTGGTTACCCGGTAAGGTAAATTTAGTGACCGGACCATTGTCGTACCATATGGAAGTGGAGGGCCAGATCACCTGTAAGCATGTGGATCATTTAAGAAAAAGAGAGATAACACAACACAATATTGTTCCACCTGTAACCATTATGGAACCACTGATTTCTATTGAAGATGCTCAACCAAGGACAAACATGCCTACTGTCTCTGTCAGAGTGAAAGACAATGAATTGCAAGTGCCTAACGAGGTACCTGATGTTAATGCAGATCCAGAGAATGTGTTTTCTGCAACAGAATCTGAGGTTGTGGAGCTGCGACGTTCCACATGGATCAGGAAACTACCTGAAAGACTGAACTTGTAATTTCATGATCTTTGTAAATATTGTAATGTCATGAGCTAAATATCCTTGTAAATACAAAATGTACAGAAAAGTTAAAGGAAGAGGAATGTAGTAATTATAGTTTTGGGAAATGTTGGACTGTAGCTTTAAGAATAATCTTGTGATATAAGATCACATGATCTGAGTAAACTAATGTGTAAGCAGCGCAGGGAACCTCTACCGAGAGAGTACTACTTAGTTGTGGAGTTTGTTGGATGCGTGCATTTGCCACTGCTGTCTTGTAAATAAAACCAAATGTTTCCACTAAGAAAAGTTGTTTGAAGATCAACTCTACAACAGTGGGTCTTTTTTTAAAATGCAAACTGGAATCCTAGGACCCTGGTTGTCATTTTGGGTGGAACTGGTCAAAGCCTGCACACTGCAACTAATTACACAGATGATGGAGTCAAGGAAGACCCGTCAGGGGAAATTTGAAATTACATTTGTGGGGACTGGGGGAGTGGGAGTGCCTCATGAAAATAATCTGTGTTGCTGCCACATGAGATCCTCTAACCTCTAAATCTGTCATTGGTCGACAGAAAATGCTTTTAATAATGTAAGCACTAGAAACTGACTCATAGATTCTGGCTCCTGAAAATATGAAGACCATCATGAAAGACTGTCGAGTGAGAGAAATATTGAAAAAAAAATTTGAATAGATATAAAAGCCAAAAAGTATCAGCTGGAAAGCGATAAAATGTTATATAACATAAACTACTTCAATTTGGTTTTTGTCAGTATGTCTAACTGAGTTCAGTTGGTTGTGTAGATAGGATTTTTGCAATTTGAATGGAACCTAAACTATATATAAATATTTATTTTGATTTTATATAAACTCACATTTATATTTGCAAAACAAGATCACACTGTGTGACCTGGGTCGAGTTTACTTAATTTGGATTCTCCGCACTTATTAAAGTATTGTTTGTGCTGGAAACAAATTGGCAATTGGAGTCCGTTTAAACCAACGTTTGAAACTTCCTTTTCTCTTTTAAGATTTCTTTTTATCGCCTGTATTATACAGGCAAACAACCTTGTAACTACTCTGAAACTATTCATTAGGAAGGCTGGAAGGTGTGATTTGACTTGATTTTGCCTTTTAAAAGGATTTTTCTCCATTCAGCAGCTCCTCTGGTTCTGCTGGTTTGAGGTTAGAAACTTAGCATGTGGAGAATTGAAGTCATAAATCTGTCTTTTAACACCATCAACAGGCACAGCATGTTGCTGCACCAATGTGCACTGCCAATGCTGTACACATTCGGTGTCTTACTAAAACTCCAAAGATTCGCTTTTTCTTCATTGAATGTGTTGCTGTGTAAGGCTATGATTTAGGTCATTGGAGATAATTGATAAATTATGATAGCTGGAACTAATGCTCTGAAAACACTTACTTTGTTCGCAATTAATATACAGATCCATGAATTCAAAACATATGATTTCTAATTAAGGTATTGGGAATTATTTATGCAAATACCAAATTTCAGCCCCATTGATCTGTTTCCTACTGTATGTGTTTAAAATGCATAATAACAGCATGAATAGTGCAAATGGGCACTACTTACCTCATTGACTCCTCAGATGCTGAAAAAAGGATGCAACATATGGTACTTAAAAGTTTACCTTTTGAGGCCAAGCTTCTGTGTGACCCTGTGCGGCACACAATGATCCCTGTGCTATTTGGGGGGTGAAGGAGTTGTTGCTTAAGGAAGGGGCACGAAAGCTGCACAGTGGACTTTTGTTTGGGTAATCTTTGGGGATCAGGGATTATATAGTTGGGTTTAGGATAAATTGTACACGGTATGTGACAAGAATGGGCTTGGCTTTTACTTAGTTCATATTTTCTTATAATCCATGATCAAGAACAAAAGCATGCATCTTACCTATTTTGAGATTTTTACAGTGAATGAATGATTATCGGCTGCCATTATGGCTGCTGACTTACTTAGAAAGAGATTTTCTCTCACCTCAGTGATAATAGTGCTATGATTTGTTGCAGAAGTCTTTCTGCCATTCATCAAGTTTAGACCTCGTCTCACTGAGGCCCACAAACACAGAGGACATAATTGTTGCATTGGCTAACTTTAGTTAAAATGTATAACTTGCTTTTTCTACCCTCTTGCTTGCTTTACTGCTAAAATTAGTAAGGGCAGAAATTTTGCTGGAGAAATTCATTCGCAGCATTCTTCAATAATGTTACTGCTGGTCCCCAGGGAATTGATGTCACTTCTACATGAATTAGTTTCTCCCCCTTTCACTCTACTGTTTATTAGGCAAAGATTAGGTATGAAGAACGAAGTGATTAAACCTACTATAATTAGGTTTGAACCAAGCGAGCACATACAAATTTGCAAATTGAAGTGATAGTCATGTTTACTGTACATTGCAATGATAAATTTTGGAAAAAAACTGATGCAAAACTTGTGCAGGCGTCAGTGTTCATGGCTGGCTACCTTTTCAATTATTAAATGAATCATTGATTTCCTCCTTGTACCAACACAATGTTTTTCCAGAATGTACTAATGAGATGCATTTGCATGAAAAAGCCTCCAAATGTACTGACTTCACTGATAGAAATCAGTTGTGCTACAGTAAAATGGTGACATTTGAAAATGGGATCAAGGGCAAAATACAGTATTTGCACTAATCAAGTCTTCTGATCTTTCCTGTAATGCATTACATGAATAGTTCCTAGCACTTATGTAGCAACAGACGCAGTAAATAGTCTTCAGTAGAATGGCTCATGTTGTGTTGTTCCTTGGATATCAAAAAATGAGTGTAACTTTAGATATGAACCTCTGTTGACAACGAATTTGGGCACAGTGGAACTTCATATTTTGCAAAATC
This sequence comes from Carcharodon carcharias, assembly GCF_017639515.1. Classification (NCBI taxonomy): domain Eukaryota; kingdom Metazoa; phylum Chordata; class Chondrichthyes; order Lamniformes; family Lamnidae; genus Carcharodon; species Carcharodon carcharias. The sequence goes on along the minus strand of NC_054479.1, from coordinate 43,085,450 downwards.
TTGCCTATTAAGTGGTGGCTATGAAGGATAAGCAGTTGAGATAACATCCTGTTTCATTTTTAAAAATGAAGTAATAGCATTAAGAAGAAATCACATTAAAGAATGCCCAAAGGACAAACTAAATTTGAACAATTCACTTATTCTCAGAAGGAATCATTCTACTGTGACTTAGTTTGAAGGAAAAGGGTCAGTAATTGTTTTTTTTTTGGCATGCTGTTATTTGAAAGCTACATTTAATTCTACCTCTTCCGTAATAAGGAGTTCATATCGTAGCAGGCTCCAAAGCGGTTCTTAACTTCCTTAAAAATAAAATGACAAAGGCATGTTGCCTATCTAACAAATGGATTGTGTCATAGAATCATAAGCCGCAAAATTGGCCTCAGTAGAACCCATAGTTTTGATGCTATGGGTGCCATTTTAGTATTTATGCCACAGGCCACCTTGCTGAGGTGTGAGGGTGAGCATTGGGATCTTGTGCCAGCAGTATACAGAATACAAGCATGAGAGGGAAATGGAGGACAGGCAGCAAAGAAGAGAGCAAGTGACTCTAGGCAGGCAGTGCAGGAGTCCCTTGGAGTCCCGCTTGCCAATTGGTTTTCCGTTTTGGATACTGGTGAGGGCATTGGTTCCTCTGGAGGAGTGCAGTCAGAGCCAAGTTTGTGGCACCACAGGCAGCTCTGCTGTACAGGAGGGGAGGGAGAAGAGGGGAAGAGCAGTAGTGATAGGGGATTCATTAGTAAGAGGAACAAACATGACTTCAGGATGGTATGTTGTCTCCCTGGTGCCAGGTTCAAGGATGTCACGGAATGGCTGCAGGCATTCTTCTCGGGGAGGGTGAACACCCAGAGATCATTGTCCATGTTGGTACCAATGACTTAGGTAGGAAAGGGGATTAGGTCCTGAAAGCAGATTTTAGGGAGCTAGGAAGGAGATTGAAAAGCAGGACCTCTAAAGCAGTAATCTCAGAATTACTCCCAGTCCCACGTACAAGTAAGTATAGAAATAGGAGGATAGAGCGATTCAACATGTGACTGGAAAGCTGGTGTAGGAGGGAGGGCAGCAGATTTCTGAGGCATCAGGACTGGTTCTGGGAAAGATGGAACCTGTAAAAGCCCAGCCGTCTACACCTGTACGGAACTGGGATGAATATCTTCACAGGGAGATTTGCTGGTGCTGTTGGTGGGGTGTTTTAACAAATTTCATTCACGGAATGGGGCATCATCAGCATTTATTGCCCAACCCTAATTACCTTTGACAACTGAATGGTTTGCAAGGCCATTTAAGAGTCAAACACATTTCTGAGAGTCTGGAGTCACATATCTAGACCAGACAAAGACAGTAGATTGCCTTCCCTAAAGGGCATTAGTGAACCAGATAGGTTTTTAAGGCAATTGTTTCATGGTCATCATTAGACTTTTAATTCCAGATCTGCTGCGGTGGGATTCAAACCCAGGCCCCCAGAGCATTACCTTGGGTGTTTGGATTACTAGTCCAATGACAATACCACTACGCCACCACCTCACCCTTGAACTGCATTCAAGAGAAACTTTTTTAGCCAGCACGTAACAAGCCCAGTGAGAGGGGATCCAATTCTAGATTTAGTCTCAGGAAATGAAGCTGGGCAAGTGGGTGAAGTAGCAGCTGGAGGCCATTTTGGAGTTAGCAATCATAATACAGTTAGATTTAGCATCATTATGGAAAAGGACAATGATAGAACAGAAGTAAAAGTTCTAAATTGGGGAAAGATAAATTTTACAAGGCTGAGAGGTGAACTGGCAAAATTGGACTGGATACAACTATTAGAAGGGAAAATGGTGTCAAATCAGTGGGAGGCATTCAAAAGTGAGATTCTACAGGCAGAGTGCAGACATGTCCCCACAAAGAAAAAGGGTGATACAAACAAATCTAGAGTCTCCTGGTTATCCAGAAGCACACAGGGTAAGATAAAGCAGAAAAAGAAAGTTTATGTTGGATACAAATGCTTAATACTGTAGAAAGCTTAGAGGTGTATAGAAGGTACAGGGGTGAAGTAAAAATTGACATTAGGAAAGCAAAGAGAGGATACAAAAAATATAGATAGGTAAAATTAAAGAAAACCCAGTTTTACCAATACATTAAGAGCAAGAGAATAACTAAAGAAAGGATAGGGCCTATCAGAGACGTACATGGTAACTTGTGCATTGATGCTGAAGATGTTGGCCGGGTTCTCAGTGAATACTTTGTGTCTGTTTTCACTAAGGAGAGGGATCATACAGACATTCTAGTTAAGGAGGAGTGTGAAATATTAGATACAATAAGTATAGTGAGAGAGGAAATACTGGAGGGACTGACATCCTTGAAGGTGGATAAACCACCAGGGCCAGATGGATTGTATCCCAGGTTGTTAGAGGAAGCCAGGAAGGAAATAATGGGTGCTCTAAGGATCATTTTCCAATCTGCATTTGATACAGGTGAGGTACCAGAGAATTGGAGGACTACCAACATTGTACCAGTATTTAAAAAGGGTGCAAAGATAAGCCAGAAAATTATAGGCCAGTCAATCTGACATCAGTGGTGGAAAATTATTGGAATCAATTCTGAGAAGCAGGATAAACTGTAACTTAGGAAGGCATGAGTTGATCAGGGATAGTCAGCATGGATTTGTTAGAGGAAGATCGTGTCTTACTAACTTAATAAAATTTTTTGAGGTATTAACAAGGAGGATTGATGAGGGTAGTGCAGTGGATGTTGTCTACATGGATTTTAGTAAGGCATTGACAAGGTCCCACATGGCAGACTAGTAAGGAAAGTAAGATCTCATGGGATACAGGAGAAGGTGGCGAGTTGGATCCAAAATTGGCTCAATGACAGGAAACAAAGGGTAGTGGTTGATGGATGTTTTTACAAATGGAAAGAGGCATTCTATAGGGCTCAGTGCTGGGGGACCTCACTGTTTTTTGTATATATTAATGATTTGGACTTGAATATGGGAGGCATGATTGGGAAATTTGCAGATGATGCAGAAGTTGGCTGTGTAGTTGATAGTGAAGAAGATAGCTGTTCTCCAGAATGATATCAATGGTTCGGTTGAGTGGGTGGAAAAGTAGCAAATGAGATTCAATCTGGAAAAGTGCGAGGTAATGCATTTGAGCAGGACAAACAAAGCAAAGGAATACTCAATAAATGGGAGAATATTGAGAGGGGTTGAGGAAGTGAGACACCTTGGTGTGCATGTCCGCAGGTCCCTGAATCTGACAGGACAGGTGGATAAGGTGGTAAAGAAAGCATATGAATGCTTTCCTTTATTGGGTGAGGTATTGAATACAAAAGCAGAAATGTAATACTGGAACCGTATAAAACACTGGTTAGGCCACAGTTGGAACTTTGTGTACAGCTCTGGTCATCAAATTACAGGAAAGACATAATTGCTGTGGAGAGAGTACAGATGAGATTTACAAGAATGTTGGTAGGGCCTGAAAATTGCAGCTTTGAGGAAAGATTGTATAGGCTGGGGTTGTTTTCCTTCGAACAGAGGAGGCTGAGGCGTGACCTAATTGAGGTGTGCAAGATTATGAGGGGCCTGGAGAGACAGGACCTGTTTCTCCTAACTGTGGAGTCAATTACCTGGGGGCATAGATTTAAGGTGATTGGTAGAAGGATTAGAGGGGGCATGAGGAAACCTTTTTCACCCAGAGGGTGGTGGCCATCTGGGATTCACTGCCTAAGTTGGTGGTTGAGGCTGAAATGCTCAACTCATTTAAAAGGTACCTGGATCTGCATCTGAAGTGCTGTAACCTGCAAGGCTATGGACCAGGAGCTGGAAAGTGGGATTAAAAATGAGCGGAAAAAACAAAAACAAAAAAACTGTGGATGCTGGAAATCCAAAACAAAAACAAAAACAGAATTACCTGGAAAAACTCAGCAGGTCTGGCAGCATCGGCGGAGAAGAAAAGAGTTGACGTTTCGAGTTCTCATGACCCTTCGACAGAACTTGAGTTCGAGTCCAAGAAAGAGTTGAAATATAAGCTGGTTTAAGGTGTGTGTGTTGGGGGTGGAGAGAGAGAGAGAGAGAAGTGGAGTGGGGGTGTGGTTGTAGGGACAAACAAGCAGTGATAGAAGCAGATCATCAAAAGATGTCAACAACAATAGAACAAAAGAACACATAGGTGTTAAAGTTTAAGTTGGTGATATTATCTAAACGAATGTGCTAATTAAGAATGGATGGTAGGGCACTCAAGGTATAGCTCTAGTGGGGGTGGGGAGAGCATAAAAGATTTAAAATTTTTTTAAAAAATAATGGAAATAGGTGGGAAAAGGAAAATCTATATAATTTATTGGAAAAAAAAAAGGAAGGGGGAAACAGAAAGGGGGTGGGGATGGGGGAGGGAGCTCACGACCTAAAGTTGTTGAATTCAATATTCAGTCCGGAAGGCTGTAAAGTGCCTAGTCGGAAGATGAGGTGTTGTTCCTTCAGTTTGCATTGGGCTTCACTGGAACAATGCAGCAAGCCAAGGACAGACATGTGGGCAAGAGAGCAGGGTGGAGTGTTAAAATGGCAAGTGACAGGGAGGTTTGGGTCATTCTTGCAGACAGACCGCAGGTGTTCTGCAAAGCGGTTGCCCAGTTTACGTTTGGTCTCTCCGATGTAGAGGAGACCACATTGGGAGCAACGAATGCAGTAGACTAAGTTGGGGGAAATGCAAGTGAAATGCTGCTTCACTTGAAAGGAGTGTTTGGGTCCTTGGACGGTGAGGAGAGAGGAAGTGAAGGGGCAGGTGTTGCATCTTTTGCGTGGGCATGGGGTGGTGCCATAGGAGGGGGTTGAGGAGTAGGGGGTGATGGAGGAGTGGACCAGGGTGTCCCGGAGGGAGCGATCCCTATGGAATGCTGATGGGGGGAGTGAAGGGAAGATGTGTTTGGTGGTGGCATCATGCTGGAGTTGGCGGAAATGGCGGAGGATGATCCTTTGAATGCGGAGGCTGGTGGGGTGATAAGTGAGGACAAGGGGGACCCTATCATATTTCTGGGAGGGAGGAGAGGGCTTGAGGGCGGATGCGCGGGAGATGGGCCGGACACGGTTGAGGGCCCTGTCAATGACCGTGGGTGGAAAACCTCGGTTAAGGAAGAAGGAGGACATGTCAGAGGAACTGTTTTTGAAGGTAGCATCATCGGAACAGATGCGACGGAGGCGAAGGAACTGAGAGAATGGGATGGAGTCCTTACAGGAAGCGGGGTGTGAGGAGCTGTAGTCGAGATAGCTGTGGGAGTCGGTGGGTTTGTAATGGATATTGGTGGACAGTCTATCACCAGAGATTGAGACAGAGAGGTCAAGGAAGGGAAGGGAAGTGTCAGAGATGGACCATGTGAAAATGATGGAGGGGTGGAGACAGACACTTCCTCCTACCTCTCCCTGGACCATGACCCCACCACTGAACATCAAGCCATTGTATCCAGGACTGTCACCGACCTCATCTCCTCTGGGGATCTCCCTCCCACAGCTTCCAACCTGATAGTCGCCCAACATCGGACGGCCCACTTCTATCTCCTACCCAAAATCCACAAACAGAACTGCCCCGGTAGACCTATCGTCTCAGCTTGCTCCTGCCCCACAGAACTCATTTCTCGTTATCTTGACTCCCTTCTCTCTCCCCTTGTCCAGTCCCTTCCCACCTACATCCGTGATTCCTCTGACACCTTACGTCACATCAACAATTTCCAGTTCCCTGGCCCCAACCGCTTCCTCTTCACCATGGACGTCCAATCCCTCTACACCTCCATCCCCCACCAGGATGGTCTGAGGGCCTTTAGCTTCTTCCTCGAACAGAGGCCCGAACAATCCCCATCCACCACTACTCTCCATCGTCTGGCTGAACTTGTTCTCACGCTGAACAATTTCTCCTTCAACTCCTCTCACTTCCTCCAAATAAAAGGTGTGGCTATGGGTACCCGCATGGGCACCTTCTATGCCTGTCTCTTTATGGAGTATGTGGAACATTCCTTGTTCCAGTCCTACTCCGGTCCCCTTCCACAACTCTTTCTCCGGTACATCGATGATTACTTCGGTGCCGCTTCATGCTCTCATCGGGACTTGGAAAAATTTATTAATTTTGCTTCCAATCTCCACCCCTCCATCATTTTCACATGGTCCATCTCTGACACTTCCCTTCCCTTCCTTGACCTCTCTGTCTCAATCTCTGGTGATAGACTGTCCACCAAAGCCATTACAAACCCACCAACTCCCACAGCTATCTTGACTACAGCTCCTCACACCCTGCTTCCTGTAAGGACTCCATCCCATTCTCTCAGTTCCTTCGCCTCCGTCGCATCTGTTCCGATGATGCTACCTTCAAAAACAGTTCCTCTGACATGTCCTCCTTCTTCCTTAACCGAGGTTTTCCACCCACGGTCGTTGACAGGGCCCTCAACCGTGTCCGGCCCATCTCCCGCGCATCCACCCTCACGCCTTCTCCTCCCTCCCAGAAACATGATAGGGTCCCCCTTGTCCTCACTTATCACCCCACCAGCCTCCACATTGAAAGGACCATCCTCCGCCATTTCCGCCAACTCCAGCATGATGCCACCACCAAACACATCTTCCCTTCACCCCCCCTATCAGCATTCCGTAGGGATCGCTCCCTCCGGGACACCCTGGTCCACTCCTCCATCACCCCCTACTCCTCAACCCCCTCCTATGGCACCACCCCATGCCCACGCAAAAGATGCAACACCTGCCCCTTCACTTCCTCTCTCCTCACCGTCCAAGGACCCAAACACTCCTTTCAAGTGAAGCAGCATTTCACTTGCATTTCCCCCAACTTAGTCTACTGCATTCGTTGCTCCCAATGTGGTCTCCTCTACATTGGAGAGACCAAACGTAAACTGGGCAACCGCTTTGCAGAACACCTGCGGTCTGTCCGCAAGAATGACCCAAACCTCCCTGTCGCTTGCCATTTTAACACTCCACCCTGCTCTCTTGCCCACATGTCTGTCCTTGGCTTGCTGCATTGTTCCAGTGAAGCCCAATGCAAACTGGAGGAACAACACCTCATCTTCCGACTAGGCACTTTACAGCCTTCCGGACTGAATATTGAATTCGACAACTTTAGGTCGTGAGCTCCCTCCTCCATCCCCACTCCCTTTCTGTTTCCCCCTTCCTTTTTTTTTCCAATAAATTATATAGATTTTCCTTTTCCCACCTATTTCCATTATTTTTAAAAAATTTTTTAAATCTTTTATGCTCTCCCCACCCCCACTAGAGCTATACCTTGAGTGCCCTACCATCCATTCTTAATTAACACATTCGTTTAGATAATATCACCAACTTAAACTTTAACACCTATGTGTTCTTTTGTTCTACTGTTGTTGACATCTTTTGATGATCTGCTTCTATCACTGCTTGTTTGTCCCTACAACCACACCCCCACTCCACTTCTCTCTCTCTCTCTCCGCCCCCCACACACACACCTTAAATCAGCTTATATTTCAACTCTTTCTTGGACTCGAACTCAAGTTCTGTCAAAGGGTCATGAGAACTCGAAACGTCAACTCTTTTCTTCTCCGCCGATGCTGCCAGATCTGCTGAGTTTTTCCAGGTAATTCTGTTTTTAAAAATGAGCGGCTAGTTTCTTTTTTTCTCTTTTTTTGGCCAGCACAGACACGATGGGCTGAATGGCCTCTTTCTACTCCATAGCTTTTCTTTGGCTCTTTCTATGGTTAATCGCAGGGAGGGTTGTTGGGGGGCTGGTGGGAGAAGGGGTGGGGTGGGGTGGGGAGAAGGGATCTCTGCCGAAGGCCTCAGGTCTTTTTGTCTGACCCCAATCTAAACAAGGAGCAGTGTGTGAGTCATCTGCTTTAACAAAGCATGTGTTCACAGAACTCTGCCATCTCTTGCAGGTAGACTTGTAATCTCAAACCTGGGCAAGTGTGGCACTGCCAACGAATATGAAGATGACCATGGCCCTGAAATTCTTCACCACAGGACCCCCTTCCAGGATGGAGCAGGTGACATATCTAATGTCTCTCGGTTCACTGTCTACTGTTGCATCAGAGAGGAGATAGACGGTCTTTATGCCAGGAGAGGGGAGCTCATTTTGTTTCTCCAAACGGAGAAGCAGGTGGAATTGCAAGTGGCTTTGCATGAATAGCGGTCTTCCCATGATTGCAGGTGTCACATCTAAATGCTAAGATGTACAGCAAGTGCAAAGGCTACCAATGCTGAATGTGCATGTGGTGTATCATTATACTCAGCACTTCATGTTGGTGAATCCCCGCTATCCTGGCAGCAGTCATTTTTTTAATTCATTTACAGGGTGTGGGCATCGCTGGCTAGGCCAGCATTTATTGTCCATCCCTAATTGCCCTTGAGAAGCTGGTGGTGAGCTGCCTTCTTGAATCGTTGCAGTCCCTGTGGTGTAGGTACACCAACAGTGCTGTTAGGAAGGGAGTTTCAGGATTTTGACCCAGCTTCAGTGAAAGAACAGCGATATATTTCCATGTCAAGGTGGTGTGTGGCTTGGAGGGGAACTTCCAGGTGGTGGTGTTTCCATCTATCTGCTGTCCTTGCCCTTCCAGATGGTAGTGGTTGTGGGTTTGGAAGGTACTGCTTAAGGAGCCTTGGTGAGTTTCTGCAGTGCATCTTGTAGATGGTACACACTGCTACCATTGTGCATCAGTGGTGGAGAAAGTGGGCAGAATCGTGCCAGGTTTGCACTAAGTGCAGTAATGGGCAGGTAACATGATGTTTTACCCACTAGACGCGACGATGGGTTTTCAAGCCACGTCGTCCCAAATCCACCACATTATTAATGCATTCCTGGGAAACACGCCATTTCCACGGTGACTGGGGTCTTATTCACCCGCCCGCCGTCACCTTGCTGCTTCATCACGCCAGGCGCCATATTTAAAATCCAGCCACAAGCACACATCTCAGTGCTTCCAGGCCACCACTGCTGCAGGGAGGATTTCCACGGAAGGCAAAAAGACTGCAGCCCTTACGTTTAGCAGCGTGTCACCGGAATGCCTTTTGGGTGCAGTGGAGTCCTGCCAGGATGTCCTCTACTCCCACTCTGGTCGCAGGATGGGCAGTGGCATGACCAATCAGGCTTGGGAGGCAGTGGCAGCAGTGGTCAGTGCCAACGCCCTTCAAAAGAGGACAGCCACCCAGTGTCGCAAGAGGATGAATGATCTCCTCCGTTCCGTCAGGGTAAGTCACTTTTCTCATCACTCTCAATTCACACACTCACAAACCCATCCACTCTCAACCCTCAATGGATCAGACATTGTGATGTGCTCACCAGATTGTGATCCTGAGGCTACTCTAAAGCTAGGTCCCACCAAGGTGTGTGCCTTTGCGCTGGTGGAGGGTGTGGGTGAATGCTGTGATGGGACTTCAGGGAGGATGCCTCCAGATTCCTCTTCAGAGCTTTCTTCAGGGCTTGATTGGAGGCCCTGCGTCATGGAACTCTGTCGAGTGTTTCCCAGATGTGCCTGCAGCATCAAGGGACGTAATTAGTGCATTGCAGTGCCCTGTGAAACAGGATACATCACTCACAGCACGGTTTTCTGATGGATGTTGCATTGCTGGACCCTGACTTGGTAGAGCACTCATTGTCAGCACAGGACCAGTCAAGGTCTTCACTGGCCAGCTGGATGGCTCTGTTTTCAAAGTCCATGAGGACCTTGATTCCTTCACTGGTCTGCAACCCCTCCCCTGTTGTTGCATGCTAACTTGTCTTGCATGAATAGAGATGGAGAATGTGTAAGCGGGAGGCCTGACAGGCCAGATGATAAGCATGCCTGGCATGTTTGGGTGGTGAATGGTCCCATGATGGGATGAGGACAATGAAGGTTTGTGTGAGAGAGTGAATGTGATGCCCCTTAACTGGCAGAATGAAGGCCCTGTGGATGTGTGATTGAGAGTGGGTTTGATTGCCTCCACCTCCACTGTGGATATTCGGGGAGCAGCAAGACGTATTAGCAGGGTTAGGAAAGTTAAGAAAAATTATTTGCACAGTTGGCATTACCATCACTGAATTCCCCCACTATCAATATCTTGGGGAGGGGGTTAGTATTGACCAGAAACTGAACTGGACTATCCATATAAATACTTTGGCCACAAGAGCAGGTCAGAGGCTAGGAATTCTGCGATGAATAACTCACCTCCTGGCTCCCCAAAGCCTTTCCACCATCTACAAGGCACAAGTCAAGAGTATGATGGAATACTCTCCACTTGCCCGGATAAGTGCAGCTGCAACAACACTCAAGAAGCTGGACACTGTCCAGGACAAAGCAGCCCGCTTCATTGGCACCTCATCCACAAACATTCACTCCCTCTACCACCGACACACAATGGCAGCAGAGTATACCATCCAGAAGATGCACTGCAGGAACTCACCAATTTTCCATGTACAGCACCTTGCAAACCCATGACCACTACCAGATCAAAGGATGAGGGCACCACCTGCAAGTTCTCCATAAAGCCACACACCATCCTGATTTGGATCTATATGACCATGCCTTCGCTGTTGCTGGGTCAAAATCCCAGAACTCCTTCCCTAACAGCACTGTGGGTGTACTTATGCACATGGATTGCAACGGTTCAAGTAGGCAGCTCACCACCACCTTCTCAAGGGCAATTAGTGATGGACAATAAATGCTGGCTTAACCAGTGATGCCCACATCCCGTGAATGAATAAAAGAAGAAGTGTCAAAAGGAACTGTCAAGCTGTCAAGGCAATTACAAGTTCTGCCCCTTTACAGCTTCGAAAAAAAAATGTCTGGATTGTTTAAAAAAAAAGATGCTTGCTATTTCACTCTGTCTATTGACATGAGCCTGATGGTTACCATTACTGGACTAGTGCCACATGACTGATTTCACAACCTTCTATTATCACAGTGGGATGCCTGTTACTTCACAGTTTGATTGTCAGCTCCAAGTGCTTATATACTCTTTGAAGTGGGACTATGAATTCCACTGCTTGTTTTTAATAATGGATTATGCATTTGAATGAAATGTTTGCTCTTATAAGGGTTAATGTAGTTGAAAGAATATTAATGTTGTGATTGGGTTTTTATGAATGACAGTGGGCGGAATTTTCCGTGCTCCTAGGTGTCCAGCATATGGCAGGTGTGAGCGGACAATATGGCGGGAAGGCCAAAAATTGGTTTCACGACATTGCAAAACCAGCTTGTGATCATCCACTCTGCCCATCAATGGCAGGGTGCTTTTCCTGCTGCTGGACATCGGGAACTTAATTTTAATACATCTGCATATCATTATAAGCCCTGCTTGCTGGAATCATCCTCCCATGCTGGATCATTCGGGCTCATTGGCTTGATTGCAAGCTGACGTGTTTCACAACTGAACATAAGTGATGTGCACCCAGTGAGCTTCACTTCACTCTGGACTTGGAGGCTTGCTTGCCTACCTTGCTTCGAGCAGCACTCACGGTCATCAGCACCAGACTTCGCAATCAGCACCACATCACTTTTAGGGGGGCTCAAGGGCAGGTCTCTACTTATGAGACCAGCTTTAAGGTGGGAGTGGCTTTCAATGGCTGAAGGGCTAGGGCTTGCTTGAGGAAGGGGGAGATGTGGCCTCAGGCAGGGGAAGAGGCTGCAGGGCTAGGGATTTATTGGGGAAGGGGGGGTATCCCAAGTTGTGTGTGGGGACACATATTGCTCTGTGCAAATGGCCTCAAGAGGGTGAGGGCTGAGGAGGCAGTCTCCAGATGTGCTGAGGCCAGATGGACATGTGAGGGTGTGTGATAGTATGAGTGGTGACATCCCTTGAGCTGGCAATGAGTGAGCTGCCAGTGAATGTGTGGTGGGCTTGAGTGTGTGAATTTAGAGTGATGAAATGGTTACCTTATCCTGGCTGCACGGATGAAATCATTCATCCTCTTTCTGCACTGGATGGTGAACCTCTTCTGTGCAAGGTTGGCACTGACCATCACTGCCATCACCTGTCAAGTCAGAGTGGTGGCATTGATGGGCCTCCTGTGTCCAGAGCAGAGGAAGAGGACATCGCGGCAAGCTCCAACAGCTCCAGAAGGTATCCCAGGGATGGGTCACTGAATCAGAGGCTGTTTGCCTTTCGGGGCCATGTCTCCTGTGCAGCATTTCTGGGCTGGAAACGCTGAGAGGTGTGTGCACGGCTGCACTTTAAATATAGTGCCTGGCGTGAGGAAGTGGCAAGGTGATGGCGTGACGGGTGAATCAGAAGCTGCTGTTCAGTGAAATGGTGTGTTTCCTGAGAATACATGATTAATGAGGCGGGATTGGGATGATACGGTGTGAAAATCCAGCATTGCGGCCGTCAGGTAAAACGTCCTTCTTCCTGCTTGCTACTTCACAAATGTGGATGATTCTGCCCAGTGCTCTCTTTTTAATTAAAGTCTGAAAAGGGCACTTAGAACTTAACGTTATTTCATCCCAACATGGGTCCTGAGGTCTGCCCATAGTGGACACTGAGTGAAATGGCATGGTAAGTGGAAGGCCAAAGGGTGGTGGGTGGGGGGGCAAGGGTTGGCATGAGTTGACACTGATTTGGCATGGGGCTACAAAGGGCCATGGGATTTGGCAGGAGGGCTTAGGTTGGCATGGAGGGCATGAGCAGTTATGGCAGTGGACAGAGGGAATGAGGTGTCATGGGTTGGCATGGATGGGGCTTTGGGAGTGTGTGGGGGGTTGAGGGGGTGTGAGGGGTGAGGGCTGGAGGGCTGTTTTCTCGCTTTCTAGTTTTTTTTTAAAGCCTCAACACAGTGCCATTGCACCAAGGCTGTTCTCCCACCTTTTGAAACCCGGCAGCCTCCTCACTGGTTCCGAGATCACCTGACACAACTCCCAGAGAACCCAAAACAAAAACAGAATTACCTGGAAAAACTCAGCAGGTCTGGCAGCATCGGCGGAGAAGAAAACCCTGCCCTCCTGGAATGAAAATTCCAACTCCAGGGCATTTTCTCCCGGCTCAGGTTTGCGGAGCCAGGAAATCTCCAGACTCTGCGTCCCTGACCGGGAGTGAAAATTCAAGCCTAAATTTCAGAGCTGGAATTGAAATTGAGATGGAAATGGGGAATTCTGTGATGAAATCTAGTGTGGTATGATTAGTTGGGAAAAAAATTTGTGCTGGATGCACCTATTCACAGAAATGCTGCTAAAATCCAGTCAGAGATATTCCACATACAATGTTGTGTAGACCATAGTAACCTTAGTGCAAACAGAGCAAACATTCTTGTCAATGATTCCAAAATACCATCAGAGAAATATTAGTTTAACTTTATCTTTGTGTGGTAAATTTAGTTATGTCACTGAAACCAATTGAATCTCTCATCTCACGCTATGTCAGTTCTTGCTCGCGATTAGATCCTTATCAATGATTTCACCCCACTAAAAGGAAGCTGTAATAATAAGCACTACGGATACACCCAATGAATTTTTACTGCTGGAGGGTCATGGTTTTGTTAGTGAGAATATCCCTGGCATTTTTTTGGAATGCGAGTACTTTTAACAACTGAATTAAAAAATAGGTATAACATTCAGGTTACAGCACATTTATCTTCAAGACATGGAATGGAAAATGTGCATTGCTAACTTATGCATAACTATGAAAGCAGCAGTTCTCGTTAGTATATTTTCCAATTGCCTTTCTGCTGTAATGATGGCAAGTTCTAACAGGGGCAGTCATTATGAGCAAGCGACATGTAGGTGAGTCATGGTAAGAAAAGAGCTATTGCTGAAAACACCCATCCTCATCTTCAGGGAAGCAAAATCTTTGCATAAGTGTTTGGAAAATGTGAATTGCTCACTTTAATTCTGAAACAACACAGGGGGTCCATATTTTCTTGCGAAAGGCAAACATTTTAGTTATCTACTTTGTGGCTGCTTTTTCTTAGGGGCCTCAGCTGTTGCATTAGCTTCTGCACATATGTTGTGAACCAGCTTTACCTCACTGCTGTCACCTCTTTCTCCAACTGGAGGCAGTGGCATAGTGGTATTGTCACTGGACTAGTATTCCAGAGACCCAGAGTAATGCTCTGGGGGCTGGGAAATGGTGAAATTTGAATTAAATAAAAATCTGAATTCAGTAAAAGTCTGATGATAATCACAAAACCATTGATGATTATTGTCAAAACCCAACTGGTTCACTAATGGCCTTTGAGGGAGGAAATCTGCTGTCCTTACCTAGTCTGGCCTACATGTGGCTCCAGACCCACAACAACTTGATTGACTCTTAACTGCCCTCTAAATGAGGGCAATTAATGGTGGGCAATAAATGCTGGCCTAGCCAGCGATGCCCACATCCCATTAATGAAGAATATAAAAAACTGCCTTTGTTTTCGGTCTGTCATCAAATCCTGGGGAAGTTAGAATCATCTTCAGCCTGACATTAGCAATCTGAAGGGTGAACTTGTTGATCTAAGCTTCAACGACGCTTTGCATTTATATAGCGCCTTTAACATGAGAAAGGTCCCAGAGTACTTTCCTGGAGCGTCATGGAACAAATTTGACACTGAGCCACAAAAGGAGATATTAGGCCAGTTGACCAAAAGCTTGGTCAAAGGTTTTAAGGAGCACCTTTGGCGAAGAGAGAGGAAGAAGTGGTGGGATATAGGAAAGGAATTAAAGAGTTTAAAGCCTAGGTAGCAGAAGGCATGGCTGCCAGTGGAGAAATTAAAATCGGAGATGCTCAAGGGGCCAGAGTTAATGGCATGCACAGATCTAGAGCATGGGAATTATAGGGCTGAAAGAGATTACAGAGATAGGGAGAGGTGAAGTCATGAAGGGATTTAAAAATAAGGATAAGAATTCAAACCTTGCAACTGATCTATCCATTCCATCACAGGACTGTCTGTGTCCTTATTTCTCTTTGTGCTGCCAAAACCTTCATTCAAACCCTTACCACCTCAGTGAATTCATCTCACCAGTTTGAGCTCCATCCTATGTAAGCTGTCACCCCTGGAGATCCTATCACATACCGATTCCTGCACACCTTGGGCTGAATTTATTCAGAGTGATGGGAGCCCCCAGTGAGGAGACAGAAAACTGGAGGCAACTCCACCTTAGTGGTTTGAGGGGGCCCCCTGATCACAATTTAGGCCCATCCGGCAGTGTTTGCCGGTGGGGCTCCTGTCCCCTCCTGCCCTTGTCCCACCTCCAAGAGCTGATGGTCAATCAGAGGATCGGCAGCTCTGCAACTCCAGTCACACCGCTGGGAGTGGTGGCCACAGCTGGGACTGCACCCAGCTGAGGGTTGCCATCCTCGCAATTAGCTCACAGTGGTCTGAGGTCGCCAGGTCCAGCAAGGCTGGGCAGCGGTTACTGAGTGCGGTGGAGGAGCGGGGGTAGGGTGCTGTCAAGGGTGTGGCCTTTGCCACCGCGAGTCCCTCTTGGGGCACAGAGCAGCCTATTAGGAGAAGCGGCCCCTCCTCCAAGTCTGCAGGGAGGCCACCAGTGTTCACCAGGCAGTGTCCCCACACAGTGGAAAGCCCACCTGCCATGGGTAAGTTGTCCGCGGCAGTGGAAAGAGGCCCAGAATTGCCCAGTTAATTACTAAATTGGTCTCTGAGTGGGTGGGGCACTATGCACTTTCCCTGCCATTGGTAAAATGCCATGGTGGCAGGAAGGCAAGGGGCACTCCAGCCCATGCCTTCCCTCACCATTTTACTGGACCCCTGCCTCCCAGCTTGTCCCTAGAAGACTGGTAAATTCCAGCCCACTGTTCTCTTTTACCTCTATTATCTCCCCATTTTCCAGCACACCATCCTTCTCATTCTTTTCTGATGGCTCTATTCCATCCTACCTCTACCAGTTTCTCCAGATCTAAATTCCTGAACACACATCCAACTTTGCCTTACTGTGTATGTGCCTCTATCACTTTGACCCATACTGCCTTCATCAACCTCATTTTTGCACTTAAAAATTCTCTTCACTTTCACTTTTGGACTTCTTGTGACCTTTCTCGCCTCAGTTTTAAAAGCCTCCTCCACAATTAAAACTGAATTTTTAATATTAATTGCATCATCTGCCTCCCCCTAAATTTCTTGCTATTGCCTGATTGACATCATCCAAATCCTTAAGGTGCCTTGAAGTATTCTGATGCATGGAAAGCACTAAATAAGTGCAAGTTGTGCTTTGAGGAAAGGACTTAACTGGTTCTATTTTATTTATTTGGTACTTGTTTGAGCTGTATGATTTTTTTTTGTGTGTGTGTGTGGATTATTCACACAGCAACAGTGAATTATTTGTGGGCACATGTTGGTCAAACTGCTGGGGGATCTGTCATGGTGTTAGCTGGTGACAGTATGGAGTAAATGAGTCAAACAGATGATAAGAATATATAAAACAAAAACAAAATTACCTGGAAAAACTCAGCCGGTCTGGCAGCATCGGCGGAGAAGAAAAGAGTTGACGTTTTGAGTCCTCATGACCCTTCAACAGAACTGAATGAATATTAGAATAGGGATGAAATATAAACTGGTTTGAGGTGGTGGGGGGTGGGTGTGGTTCTAGGGACAAGCAAGCAGTGATAGGAGCAGATAATCAAAAGATGTCACAGACAAAGGAACAAAGAGGTGTTGAAGGTGGTGATATTTTCTAAACGAATGTGCTAATTAAGAATGGATGGCAGGACACTCAAAGTACAGCTGTAGTGGGGGTGGGGTGGAAAGACTAGCAGGGCATACAAGATTTAAAAATAAGAAGCACAACTTGCACTTATTTAGTGCTTTCCATGCATCTGATAAGAATATATCCTTGGTGGTTACAAGTTATAATACATTGTATAAAAGACTATTTACATAGCTGTTTCCAGAATAGGTGCTTCATTTCCCAAATCCAGAAGGCAATCCTTGGTTTGCTAATCATTTTTAATTGTGCACAAGGTGAACAAGCAATGAGGTTTTTTTTTATTCATTCACGGGATGTGGGCTTCGCTGGCTGGGCCAGCATTTACTGCCCATCTCTAGTTGCCGAAAGAGTTAATCAATGTTGGGAATATTCAACACATTTGTTCCCTATTTATTAATCCAAAATTTACTGTTTAGCAAAACTTACACTTGCTCAGCAATAGGATATTGTAGCCTTCCTTGGCAGGGTACAGAGTGTTTATTCTTAGACTTTTGATCTGTTGGTGAATATAAGGACAGTCAGCTTTATGCTGGAGTCTGTCATCTATTGAAAATTTTCATTTGAACCATTGGTCCTCTACAAATCACGAGAGGCAAAACATTGGATTTGACAAAATAATGCACATAGTTATATTGAGAGCACAAAGCTGCATCCTTGCAAAACCACATTGATGCTGCTGTGATGTTATCAAGAAAAATATGTACTTTCAGAGTGAAAATAGACAACTTGTCTTGAACTTTTTGACTAACGCTGTTTAACTGGATTACCTCTACATGGCACCCTTGAAGAGTTGTTTATTCCACGTTTATGCGCTGGAAATGAATTGTTCCAGTTGTCCATCAGTGTTCTGCATCAGTACAAGAAGTCCTTACAGGCTATTGGCAGCAGCACTTCACCAACAGCTACTGTGTATGAAACCCTGTCTTTGATGGTGTTATCACTTTG
This sequence comes from Carcharodon carcharias, assembly GCF_017639515.1. NCBI lineage: Eukaryota > Metazoa > Chordata > Chondrichthyes > Lamniformes > Lamnidae > Carcharodon > Carcharodon carcharias. Next base: position 43,067,900 of record NC_054479.1, on the reverse strand, counting down.
AGCTCCATCCTGCTGTATGAAAGGTGGCAAATGTAGAGTTAACCATCACTTGTTTGATTACAGCCTATGAATCATCTATTAAGCAATAGTAAATTTCAGAACCCTAATACAATTTGTCTCTATCTTTCTATAATCACAGTAGCTACCTGGGTCAAATTTATGTCATGCCACCCCTGCTTACAATTGTCCTTGATCACAATCTGGTAACAGGTTTCTTAAAAACAAGGTTTGTTCTGGAAAGAAAAAACAATAAATTGCACTAATACTTTCTATTTCAAGTACGTTTACCAAATGCTACTTGTCATAACTGCTTTGCTTAAGGTCCTTGCAATCACATTTGTTCTTAACGTGCTGATTGGTTGAAGAGTTGTCTCAAGAAAGAAGCTATTATTATGAATCCTGATTCAACAGAATTCCTACTTTAGGTTATAACAGATAACCGGTAATCCTTGCCTCAGAACATAAGAGTTCAATTCTTAAACATTCTCAACTATAAAAATTCAATTCAATAAGAGGCCAATTCTTAGCCTACCAGCTCATAGGCAGAATTTTACACCTCGCGTGTGGGCATGTGCCTGACCCGATCGGGCGCAAACTAGCATCAGGAGATGTCGGGCGAGCTTCCCGATGTCATCCCGCACGTGTGCAATCTTCATGTCGGCAGGCGCGCTAGGGTGTCGGAGCCACACCCGCACCCGCTATCAATTAAAAGGTCACTCAAGGCCTTTAAAAACCCAATTGAACTAGATTTTACATTACTCGTGCAATTGCACACTCGTTGCACAGGCAAAACGGACAGGCGGGCAGCCCACATTTTGTAAAACCTCAACCAAGGGTGGGATAAAAAGGGTCAGCAGCATTGCCAGTGTGAGTAGTGAGGAGCTTAGGAGATAGTTTGCTGCTGGTGGCTTATTTGAACTTGACAGCTCCATCTCTGTTCCGAGCTTCATTCTTAGCATTTCTAGGCTTCATTTCAGGACTCATTGGTGTCTCCAAGGCCCCCGGAGGATTTTGACCATGTTGAGCCTTCCAGGTATCTGACAGCCTTTTGTTACCCTGGTAGTGGGGATTGTGCTCTTCACTGGAGGCACCTCCTCTGAGGTGGAAGAGATGGGCAGAAGGGAGAGGAGGCCAGATGTCCCATGCAGCTTCCAGGGGAACGACCTATGGGAGAAGAGGCTCAAGTGCAAGGAGCGCAGGGCCAGCAGGTAGACAAGACGGAAGGGGCCGCAGAAGATGCCACTATCTTGCTGCCAGGGTTTACAGGCAGTGATGCAGCTACCTCAATGTCCATGGTGCAATGCCGAAGGAGGCTTATTTGTCAAATGATTGGGCCTGAGATCAGCTCCGGCTGTGTGGGTAGACACCCCATGCCAGTGGCTCTGAAGGCCACAGTGGCCCTCAACTTCTATGCCTCCGGCTCTTTCCAGGGCTCAGTGGGGGATCTGTGTGGAGTCTCCCAATCAGCTGTCCACAGTTGCGACAAGCTGGTGATACAAGCTCTGTTCAGGTGGGTATTGACATTTATTCATTTCCATACGGACGAGGCCAGCCAGGCTCAGCGAGCCAAAGGCTTAGCAGCGATTGCTGGGTTCCCCCACATCTAGGGTCCAATCGACTGCACACATATGGTTATCAAGGTGCCAATGGGTCAACTGAGTGCATTTGTCAACAGGAAGGGATTCCACTTCGTGAACGTCCAGATAGTGTGTGACCACAGGATGCAAATTCTGCAAGTCTGTGCAAGGTACCCTGGTAGCTCCCATGATGCTTCTATCCTGAGACACTCCCAGGTGCCGGGGCTCTTCAGTGCTCCAGCCCAGCTGGATGGATGGATGCTGGGTGACAATGGCTATCCATTGAAAAGGTGGTTTAGGACTCCTCTGCTCCACCCAAGAACAGAGGCAGAGCAGTCTTATAATAGGAGTCATGCCTCCACAAGGGCGGTGATAGAGAGGACCATAGGTCTTCTGAAGATCCGCTTCCGATGCCTGGACCGTTCAGGGGGAGCACTACAATACCCTCCAGAGCGGGTGTCATTGATAGTGGTTGCATGCTGGACTCTCCACAATCTGGCACTGGCAAGGGGGGATTCACTGGAGGAAGAGGATCTTGATACAGCTGCACAGGCCACATATGATGAATTCAGTAGTGAGTCAGAAAAGGAGCCCGTGGGGAAACACTGAGGGCGTGGAGGCAGACCTTTGTATCCTTCAGTGAGGCAGGGACACCAGGGATACCTTGATCCAATGCTCCTTCAGCTCGGCTGCCAAAGATCTGTTTAGACCTCATGGCAGGGCTGCCGGCTCCATCCCAGATGTCTGAAATGACCCTTTCATTTGAACCCAAAGTCCACTCAGTGCCTGTGCAATAAATTTTAGAGTCACTCACGTCCAGCATTACATACTGGTGTACCCTTCACCAAAAAAATACAAAGGTGATGCACACTCAGGCCATTAGGATAAAAACAAAATTTATCTCCTTTTGACAATGCAAACAAATTAATGTAACCTTCTCTGGTCTTCATTCCCAGGCCAGTAAAGATAAACAAAACATTACACAACAGAAGATCAACTGTGACCTGTCCCTCTTGTGCTCATGGTGCCTTAAAATTATGTTTGCAAATGCTTCGTCATGGGGCTCCCCCCTTGCTGGCAGCGGCATTGGAAACAGCCTGCTGACTGTGCTATCTTGATGGCTTTGATGACTTTGGTGGTCATCCTCTGGCCAGTGGAGCCTGTGCTGGCACCGCCTGGGAGGGAGCAGCCAGTATCACGGCTGGCATCTCCCCAGTCTTTGCAGCTTCATCAGTTGCGATGGTCACTGGCAGCGGGGCAGAGGAGCTGATGCTGTCATCCAGAGCTCCCTGAGAGGAGCCCGCAGAGATGACAAGCAGCTTGTGCGTCAATGTGAGGTTACTCTGGATCCCCCTGCTCGCCTTTGGTGGGCACTAGGTGCCTCATCCATCTCCCACACTGACACTGACCACCTGAGGGATTGCATGCGTGAAGGCTTGCAAGTCTGAGTGCAACCCCTGATTCTGTCCCGGGAGCTGCCTCTCCATGAGAGTTGCCACTCTTTCAATGGAGGAAGCAGTGTGTTCGGCATGAAAATCAACACAGTGCTTATGCTCTGCATGGACTCCTCCACAAGAGATCATGGCACTCAGACCTTCATGGATCTCCGCCAGATCCACGCACACATCCTGCTGGACGTCCAGCATCTGCTGCCTGGTGGACGACTCCAGAGGCTCATTACCTGCCTTTGACTCAGCATCGTCCTGGTCTCCAGCAGTCCTCTGACTGCCGGCGCCCTGGGCGCTCTCTGCCTCTACCTGCACCTCAAGTGAGTGTGAAGTGCCCTCACTGCTGTGCTCCAAAATTCTAGCCGAGGATCTAACACTCACTGAGGTGCTGGTATCTATGCTGGTGTCTGGTTCAGGGTGGGGGGCTGGGGGTGCGGGGTGGGGGGGTGGTGGGCATTACAGGTGCATGTGAAGCCTGGTGGTCCTCTGTTGTCAGGGGTCTTTGGGGCCTGTGACTGAGTGTGTGTTGGTGCATCTAAGGGGCAACAATAACATGTCATTAGTTTAAGTCATCACACTGTCATTGTGCATGCCAGGCACGCTGGTGAGACAACGGAGATCTGCATCATGGTGCCATCATCTTTCAATGATCAATGGGGACTCCAGGTTTGAGGCTCCCATCTATGATGAGAATACACAAGTATGTTTGCACCATCCAAACCTCTCACCTCTGTGCATTGCACTCCTACCTTCATCTGACACCCCAGCCTCTCCACGACCGGCTGACCAGGTTGCGTGGTGCCTCTCTAGCTCCAAGGTACCCTGCTCAAACCTCTGCCTGTCACGACCTCTCTGTGTTGTTATGGGCCATCTTCTCCTGAAAGGACAGAAGAGAATTGATTAGTCCACTCTCTACCTGCAGCGCCATTGCAGCCTGGCCAACCCCACCTGAGGAGCACTTTGCAGGGCACATCCAAGTCGTGGCCTTGGAGCCACAAGGCACTCAGTCCAAGCAGTTGGGGCTCACCCTCTTGGCCAGCTCCAGCATCATTGACAGTTGACACTCAGACTCTAACAGCCCTGAACTCCACAGGAGGAACGGCCATCCCTTAACACTTCAACACACTGACCCACGCCAACACAGTACACACTCTTGCCAAGTGCAGCAGATCGTTAAATCTTTTGCGGCACTGCACCCATGTACGCTGCACATTGTCGTGGCTGCTGACCTGGGCTGCCACCTCCTCCCAAGCTCTTATTGTCAGGTGCGGTGGCCTCCTCCTTCCATCTTTGGGGACGAGGGTATCCCGCCTGGCAACCACCTCCTCCAGGAGGACCGCGAGGCCCTCGTCTGAAAACTTAGGGGGGGGCCCGAGCGCCCACCCGAATTGTCCTCCTGCCTAGCGTCTCCAGCCTCACCCGAGGCCGTAGCTTCGGTCTTCAGAACGCTGCAAATATGTTCTTCCTAGGCAGCCTTCAAGGAGCGGCCTGTGCCATTTTTAAACCGCCCGCTGGGTTGCCATTGGACACTGTGGCCAACTGGTCCCCGCCTGGCCTTTCCCAACCATTGGGAAGATAAGGCAGCATTTCATGCTGGACGGGCCTTAGTTAGTCAGCCAGCGTGAAATTGCGCCCGGGGGTGGATCACGGGTGGCGGCCCATTAGCCAATCAGTCGCGGGCCTGCCAATTGCGCGCACAGGCCAAGGGTAAATTCAGGCCCATGTTTTTCCCAGGGAGCTCATTTCTATCAGGACAATTTGGGTTCAGAAAATAAAACTGCAGATTCAGATACATTGCTGCACCAATGGCCACACAATGAAAATTCTCTTGATCAGAGGGACAGTCATGCTTTGAACCTCATTGTCAGTGTCAGCAGAAATCTGCAAAAATAATGGCAATGCCAGCAGGGATTTACACCAAAATGCAAAAATCTGCATTTAATTCACTAAGTGCACTTAGATTTCAAGTAGTACCACCACTCCCCATTTACTACAGATTTTATTGTTTTAAAGTAAAACAGTGATGGAATTTGATAAGTTAAGACTTTTTCTGTTGGGGGAGGGGGGCCATTAAACAAATTAATCTTTCCTGAAAGGGCATTTCCCTCTCCAAAATAATTACAAGAGGTTATTGCTGCTACTAACTCCATCCCTCTCCCTGGCAATCCTCTGAGATTAAGTTAGTCTGTTCACAACCTTCGTGTCACATTTGGTTCCAAGGTGAGCTCCCAACCTCATAGTTGTGTCATTACTAAGAATGCCTATATCCACCTCTGTGTCATCGCCTGACTTTGCCCCTGCCTCAGTTTGTCTGCTGCTGAAATCCTCATTCGTGCCTTTGTCATCTCTAGATTCTATTCCAATGCATTCCTGGCTGGTCTCCCACATTCTACCCTCCATAAACTTGCAGTCATCCAAAACTTGCTGCCATGTCTTAACTCGCAGCAAGTCCCATTCCCCCACTGCCCCTGTGCTCGCTGACCTACATTGGCTCCGAGTCAAGGAATGTCTGGATTTTAAAATTATCACTCATGTTTTCAAATCCCTCCATGGCCTTACCCCTCCCTATCTCTGTAATCTCCTCCAGCCCCACAACTCTCCAAGCTATCTCCGACCCTCTAACTCTGGCCTCTTGCGCATCCCCAATTTTAATTGCTCCACCATTGGTGAACATGCCTTAAGTTATCTAGGTCTCAAATTTTGGAAAACCTTTCTTACATTTCCTTGCCTCCCTACCTCATTTTCCTCCATAAGATCCTCCTTAAAACCTAAAACTTTGGCCAAGGTTTTGGTCAGCTGACCTCATATCTCCTTGTGTTGCTTAGGGCGGAATTGTCCCACATTTGCACTAGCAGTGGTAGCAGGCAGGAAAATGAACGTTTTTCCCATTGTCCACAGTGACAATTTTTCATGCCGTATGGTCCCAATCCCGCCTCATTAATCAGCATTCCTGCGAATCACGCCATTTTGATGGTGGGCGGGCTCTCATTCGCCCACCTTGCCACTTCATCATGCTGCGGACACCATAGTTAAAGCACAGCTGCATGCACACCTCTCAGTGCTTCCAGCCTAGGACAGCTGGATAGAAGACATGGCCCGGAAAGGTAAGAAGACTTCAGTCTTGCCAAGCGACCGTCGCCGTCAGCCAGCCAGTCCCCTCAGCTCCATCCAGGGCCTCACCTCCAGCCAAGAGGATATCTCTTCCATTGAAGAGCTAGAAATATGCAGCCTGGAAGACCAGTCACAACGCTTACCCACACCCTCCACCAGCCCAGTGACACAACCTCGGCGGGACCTAGATCTAAAGCGGGCTCAGGTTCATAATCTGGTGGTCACTGCACGGACATGTGTCCGCAGCAGGAGGAGGCAGGTTCAGCCGAGCTCCCTGGCACTCGGAGTTCTGCTGAGGAAGAGCCATCTGTGAGGTCCGAGTCAGATGACAAACCTCTGGATTTCACCTTCCAACTCATTGTGGAGTCAGTGGAAGGCGAGGGCACATCATGCAGAGCTGTTGGAAGCCCTCAAAAGAGTGGCACACGAGTTGGAGGAGTGTGTCGGCCTGCTCTCTGATGAAGTGGTGCCCAAATGTGTGCATATGGAGGTCTCCATGGGGAGGATGGTGGATGCCATGGAGACCCTGGTCCAGCAGAATGCAGAGATATGTGCAGACCTGCACTCCATCGCGATAGTCATGGGTGAACTCCAGCAGTGGAGACGCAAGAGGGAAACAGGGCACCTCGGCATCTCCCCAGGTGCTCCTTCCCCTTGAGGAGTCAGGCTGGGGCCCCTGGGCACCCGAAGGGAGGAGGAGCAGCAGTTAGACACCCTCTGGTCACCCACTCAGGAATCTGAGTCTGTCCTCTCCAACTGAGTCCCCTTTGCCTATGATCCCTACAACCTCATCCTCTGTCACTGCAGAGGGAGCAGCTGGCCCACAGGAGGATAGCCAGAGCAAGCCGGGAATCTCAAGGCCTCAGCTCCCCAGAGCAGCCATGTTGAAGTCATCAGAGGCAACAAGGCCAACCATTGCACAGGCTGTCTCCACGCCTGCTGCGGATGTCAGGGCAGCAACAAGAAGTCTAAGGCATTCAAAAGTTCGGACATTCTAATCACAGTTGCTTGCATGCCTGAACATATTTTATCACTTTACAACCTGGAAATATATTCACTTTCACCAAATAATGTGTAATGGTTCCTTTCAGCTTCATTGACAGGCTTCACGAGTCCTCCCACTGCATCCCTCCCTGGCCTCCCACTAGAGGTTCAGTTGCACGCAGCTTGACCACGAGTGATTCTGGAGGGAGAAGTATGTGTGTGGCAGGACCTTTCGGCACTTAGTGCAAGCACTCTCCCACGTACATGGATCCTTCCTGAATCACACTCATCTCAATGTCATGAGCATTTTGAATGCTGCCTGCTGGGGTTCACTTTTAGTTGACCATCTGAGCTGACCTGCATCATCTATCCACTGATCACACTCCCATGCAGCACCTGTTCTTGCCCTCCATGAGTTTTGCTTCACTTCCGATTTGGTCAGCATGGGGCGTGTAACATTTGTCTACAGGTCCCCCGTCCTTTCCCTTCCCCCACTCACCCATTTCCTTTCCCCCATCAATGTCAACCCCCCCACCGGCATCACCTTCTACCTCCCCTCTGTGACTCACCAGCTTTAACCCTTTTCCTTCGGGGATGTCCAGGACCAAAATTTTCCGTTTGGCCGGCGGGCAGAGCAGGAGCGGACATGGGTGGGCACAGACCCAATCGGCGCCCGTGATTGGGGCCGCGCTGCCATTTTGCACGAGGGTGGGGGGGGGGGCAATTAAGGCCCGCCCAGCACATTTCCAGCTCCCATGAATAACAGGAGTGTGTGGGCTGCGGCGGGCGTGCACAGACCGCCGGGTCCAATTGCGACCTGGCAGTCTGTTTAAAAGAAGGCCCGGCAACCTCCTGTAGGCTGCTCACAATGGCCACCTGGAGATCCAACCACAGGGGGTCTGCTCAGCAGAGCACTCTGGAAGGAGGGGCAGACTGCAGGGTAGGCTAGTGGTGGGCCAATGTGCCCCTTGCTTTTCTGATCATTGCCCTGCTGCCCTCCTCGAGGAGATGGCAGCATGGCAGGAGGTGTTGGTCCCCCAGGATGGGAGGAGTAGGCCCCCCCACAGGACAAAGCGTGCCTGGGAGGAAGTGGTGGAGGTGGTGACTCCCACGATATGGTGTGGCCAACTGGATCCAGTGTCGTAAGCGCTTCAGCGATTTGTTGTGCTCTGGAAGGGCGAGTACCATGTTGGCATTGGGCACTTAACCAAGCAGGTAGCCTTAGCATTTGAGGGCCCCCCCAAGTCTTACTGTCGCGATTGCATTGAATCATTGAATGGGCATTTCTCATACTCTGGGGGGCAAGCAGATAGTGCCCATGCTCACATCAGCCCCAGTGGTTCATGAGGAGATGGGTTCTCCCCCGCACCATGTGTTGCTCTTAGTCACACATGACTAGTCTGGGGGCAACCTGCAGGAGATGCAGCTTGACGCATGCTCAGAACTCCAACACATGTCCTATTCATGGTGATGAGATTGTGGAAGGGGAACCTCAAGGTCTTGTGGCTAAGAGCCATCTGCTGCCCTCAACGCTGCACCAAGTTACGCCTCCTTGCTATGAGATCTAAGACCGTGTGTTTCCTAAAGTAATGGACGCAGAATGTGTCCAAGGTGGCCGTTGTGGGGGGTTGGGAGCAGGTGCACTATCTTTTTGTGACTGATCAGCAGTAGCGTGAAGAGGAGGCACTGGAGGCCTGATATGGGCCACTGTGGTTGGGGTGCAGTGTGTGCGTGCAGAGCCCATGTGCTGCAATGAATGGCCTTCTCTGTTTTTCAGGTTAAAAATGCTCACAATGCCTCAGAGCGTTTGCGAACTGGAGGCGGCCAGGCCCAGTTGCTGATTTTGAGCCGATTCGAGCAGGAGGCCCTGGAGCTTGAGAGGCGCCATGCGCCCAGGTCGACAGGTGTCAGTGTGGCTGGGGAACGGCCAGGTATTTGAGGTCCACAGTGACATCCGCTCCGTCTTCCCATCCTCCAAAACACTGATGATTGTTTGAATTGTTATTGTTGCAACATTGCTCGGTCACAGACTGATAGAGTCAGACGAGTGGGTCATAGACAAAGGTCCCTCGGCCCTTTGAAGATGCACGTGTCAAGCACCTTCCAAAGTTGCCTTATCCCATTTCCCACCACTATCCCCACGGCCTTGTATGCCATGACATTGCAACTGCACATCCAAATACTAATTACATGTTAGGAGGGTTTCTGCGTCCACCACCCTTTCAGGCAGTGCGTCCCACATTACTGTGTGCAAAAGTTCCTCATCACCTCACCTGTCAACTTCATGCCCCTTACCTTAAATCAATGCCACCAGGTTACTCATCCCTCTGCCAAGGGGAAAAGTTCATTTCTGTCGACCCTATCTACCCCCCTCATAATGTTATAAAGCTCAATAATGTCACCCCTCAATCTCCTCTGCTACAGGGGAAATATCCCCAGTCTATGCTATGTCTCCTCATAACTCCAACTCTCCAGCCCAGCACGCACCCTGGTCAGCGACCTCTGCACTCTCTCCACTCCAATCACATCCCTCCTGTGAAGTGCATATCACAGCAGCATGAAGAACTATATCTGTGGCCTAGGCAGTGGCTTCTGTACTTGGAACATTACCACCCTGCTCCTATATTCTATTCCTCAGCCAATAAAGGCAAGTATGGCATTTACCTTCTTAAAAGCCTTATGTTCCTGTCCCACTATCTTAATGGGCCTATCGACATGCCCAGCAAGGTCTCTCTGATCCTCCTTACTTTCCACAGTCCTATCATTCCTCGAGTATTCCCGTACCTTGTTTCTCCTGCCCAAGTGCATCACCTCACATTTATCCACAAAACATTCCATTTGGCATTCCCTATTCCATCTGACCAGCCCGTCTGTATCCGCCTGTAATGTTTGGGTCTCCTCCTTACTATTTTCCACCCCACCAATATTCGTCTCCATAGATTCTGTAGGGTTGAGCGCGTAATGGGCTGGGGGAAAGGAATGAAGTGTGTTACTGTGTGCACGCTAACTGATCCACTGTCCTTGTTGTTATTTTCAGCATCATCAGACCCTGTCGAACAGGAACGATTGCAGATGCCCCTTCTCACATCTGAGGACCTGTCACCTGCGTCACACCAAGTCCCCACCAATCACTCTCGCTGTCTCTTTGACCAATACCGTTGCACCCTCAACCACCCACCCTACCGTCTCACTCTGCCCTCGGTCATTCTCACCATTCCCTCGTACTATGCGCACCCTCAGTTCGCTCCCCAGGAGGCAGTCATGGGCTTATCAGAGCCCCCCCTTGCATGTTCACCTGCACGTTCTGCCCCCCTCCAGACTCCTTCCTCTCTTGGAACTCCTCCCTGCCTTGGAACTCCTTCCCACCTTGGGACTCCTTCACCCCGCCCCTGGACTCCCCCCCAACCTTTAGTCCTTTCCCACCCCGGACACTGGCCCCCCTTATTCTTTCCCCCTTCCTGACTGCTTCTGACACTCTTTCTCTTCCCCTTTTCCCAACTCCTCCCTCCAATTACTCCTCCCCCTCTCTGCACTCCTCCCTCTCCCTGGACTACTTCCTCCCCCTGGACTCTTTCCCCTCTCTCCCCTCCAAACTCCTTCCCTTACACTTTCCAACCCCCTGACACCTACCTCCCTAGTTGCTGTCTTCTCCCCTGTTACCCCCTCCTCCCCCCGTAGGCCATCCCTCCGACACAACCTCCCCCCCGCCCCCCCAACGCCTTTGTTCCCCCATCCCAAACTCACCCCACCCTCCCTGACACCACTTCCTCTCCCCGTCAATCCTGGACTTTCTTCTCCACCCCGTTACATCTTCCTGTCCCAAACACAGCTGGACCTTCCTCTCCACCCCCTCGACCATTATCCATTGAAAGCAGATCCTCAACGGTGAATTTCCACTTTCAGTGAGCTGCTTTGCAGCAGAGCCATGTCCACGAGTATCAACCCAGCGCACCATAGACGTATCTCCAGGGTCTCATTCCTGTCGGGTTCGAGCATCTTCTGCTTCACAGATGTCCGCGATGTGAGCAAGACTGGCGGTCAGTCCTGACTTCTGCATGTCACACTTGTATGTTCTACACTGGCGTGTTTTCCTGCTGCTGCGGGCAGATGATCCAGCATGGAGGGATGATTCCGGCGGGCTGGTCTTCTAATGATATGCAGATGTATTACAATGAGGTTCCCGATGTCCGACAGAGGGAAATGCAACCCGCCATTGGCGGACGGAGTAGACAATTGCAAACTGGTTTCTAGATGTCTTGAAACCGATTTTTTTACCTTCTTGCCATATTGTTCGTTCACGCTGCCAAACATGTCCAATGCCAGCAGGCATGGACAATTCCGCCCTCGGTGTCATCATTTGTGTTAAAACCCTCCTGTGAAGCACCTTGTGACATTTCATTACACTAAAGGCAATATATAAATATAAGTTATTGTTAACACTTGATTCAGAATTGGTTAATTGTGTCCAAGCTCTCAACAGCTTCAGCTACCGATTGTACCTATTTGTCCCATAACTGAATCAACTCTACACACCTTGGAAGCCTTTTCTTTAACATTAGTATTTTTAGGAGCTGACACATTTGTTGGCTTGGTATCAGTTTTGACTTGTCTCAGCTGCATGATGTTCTGAATATTTATTCTTGCACGTTGAGCTGATTGACAGATGGACCTGAATCACCAGGCTGTGGGGACAGCAGGCAGATGTTACTAACCTCTTCCATTTGAATTTTTTAGCCAGATTGTGTGACCAATTTGGCTGGTTTAACAGATAGTTAAGGTGCTGGGCACCTGATTGTTGATGGTTTTTTAAAATCAATTTTAAAACTTACTCCATGGTAACTCCATGGAAGTAATGGAAACCAAATACATTGAGGCTTAATAAATATCTAATATATTTATGGATTTTGGCTCATTAAACAGCAATCCATAGACTTCTACATGTGGAGCATTAAAAAGGAATGTTGAGAAAAACATATCTTGAGCAGAAGGGCTGCTCTGTAAAACTATAAGCAAGACAGATGGTAAGGAAGGCAGCCTTCTCTGTAACCCAATATTTTAGAATTTCCAGAATCAATCCTCCCTTCAGCTCTTTTTCCAGTGTCACTGCTGGTCAGTAGCTACTTCCTTCCTATCTGGTAGATTTTCAGGTGCGTTCCAGATGCTTGTGTTTCATGCCAAGTACAAAGGATCACTTGCAATGGTAAGAACACTCATACTTATGAATTGAAAGGTGAACTTGTGTGTGTTGTAGTCTGCAACATCAGACAACAGGGTGAGCTGATGAGGGACACTTGGGAAAGAATATTGATCACCGTAGTAAACTCCTGGGATGGAATTTTATGCTGGTAGGATTTTACGAGTCCGCTGAAGCCAATGAAGTTTTGAATGGCTCGCAGCATTTTACAGCACCCCCCCTCGGCACCCCCCCCCCCACCCACCACCACCACCATGCCAGGCCTGTAAAATTTTGCCCCTGATCTTTCTGAATGGACGAATTGTACTTGGTGGACTGTATATCAAGTCAACATATCCAAATCAGGTTTATTTTTTAAAAAGTACAATTAAAATAAGCTTTCGTTAGAAAATGTAGCACACTATACTTAGTTCATCGTAATAACAGTCTGAAAACTTCAGTAACTTTCACAACCTGGAACATGTCTGTAAAGGGAAGTTTCATGCACAGAGTCTACAGAATCCTTTGTTAACTTTCACAATTCTACAGCAACTTGCATTCCTTTAACGCAGAAAAATGTCCCAAGGCATTTCAGATGTATAAGCTGACAAAAATTGGCACTGATCCAAAGAAAGAGATAATAGGAAGGGTGACTATAAGCTTGGGTCAAAGGCGTAGGTTTTAAAGAAGGTTTTAAAGGAAGAGGGAGGGACCAAGAGGTTTATGGTGGGGCACAAAAAGACAACTGTTGAACCAGCGAAAGGCTGGTTCTGAGCATGAATCTGCCAATCAGCATTAACATCAAACACTCTAGGCAAGAGTTTCTAGCTTTGCCATGGACAAATAAGGGCCCAAAAATACCAGTGCCGACTGGCGTGCTGCTTTCATGACCCTATTGCTGGTATCAGCTGTTTTTGCTGAGGGGTTTTGGGGATTGGCAGGATAGCTGATTAGGCTGGTTAACGAAAGGAATTTTCCAACCAGCCTTCAGTTTCCCAAAAAAAAGGGGGAAATTTTAACTGTCTGGAGGCAGGCATCCAGTAAGAGGCCGGGGGTGGGTGTGACAGGGTCCCAAGCAGGCCTAGAGGCCCTCCCTGCCTGCCTGGATATGTGGTTCACCCCATCCCCTGACTCCTGTCTGGCCCAGGGCAGCTCACTTGCATTCTGTGATCAGAGTCATATCATGGACACGCAGCCATGAAACTTTAAAGGCATCTGATCCTTTGTCCACCTTCAGCACCTGAACCCTTCAGGAGCACAAAATTACTGGTTACAGATGCTGAAGAGACGGAGGGCCAGTCCCACCTTAAAGGTGCTGAGAGCACACAGAGAGAATGACGGAACTCTGTGAAGCCTGCCCATGACATTCTGGCAGCAATGACAAGCACCATCAAGGTGCAGGCATCAGTAATGTGTCCAGGGAGTGTGAGGCTGAAGCATCACTTTGGTCTGAAGGCTGCACAAAGCACAGGGAGGAGGCCCAGGACTGAGGCTTCTGCCTTTATCTTGTGCAGAAAGGTTTCACATCTAAGTGACACGAACACTGCTCATCAGAACAAGGAGCCACAGGCAGGGCGACATTCTTGGGAGTTTATTTACAATATTGAACATTATGTACAAGTGATCAACACTCGTGCCCAGGCTGTGCAACTGCCTCTTCCAAATTGGACACAAGTGCAGCTCGTTGCTGTTGCTGTTGCTGCAGTTGTTTGCCAGGTGTTGTTGGAGCTGGATGGAGCCAGAAGTTGTTGCTGAGATTTTGCTGCTTACTGCCTTTTGCCTCAGGCACCTCAAGACTACTTTATTTGCCTGTTTTGCTGCTGCCCAGGAGACACTTGAAGCGGGCAAGACCTTACTGCTGGTGTTTTTGCTGGAGCTGTAGGGGCCTGGAGCCTGCAGGGCCTGAGGCCTGAAGCCTTGGAGGAGAGAGTGTGTGAGAGAGAGAGAGCAGAAGTGCTGTGGAAATGCTGGGGAGGCCAGGAAGCAAGGAATTGTTATTTTTGAAATAACATCAGAGGTGGGCGTTGGAACTTTTGTTCAGTGGGGACTGAAGATGACCGTGTGTTTTGTGGAGGGAGGAGTGTATATCATTGCAGAGACTTGGGGAGAAGGAGTGTGTGTTTCGCCTAAGATCTTGCCAACCCCTCACTCCACCCATGTCTGAGTTCAGGTAGCTGGTGCTGCCTGGTGAAGAGGCACAGGGCAGGCTCCTGTGTGCCAGGCAGTGTCGGCTGCCTGGTGATGACATCGTCCTCCTCCTACGGGAAGAACAGCGAGGCCCCCACCTCCGCTGCACTCCACCGAGTGTTACCCCCCACCTTGCACCCTTTACCCTTTCCCTCCTGTGTCTCCCTGTCCTGTTCACTCTCTCTTCCCTTCCCTCTCTACCTCAGCTTGCCATTAGGAGGGAGAGGTTATGCCAAGTTACTCCCCGCAACCCCCCCCGCCCACCCTCCTTCCCCCCACCCCCACCCCCTGTCACCCCCACCGCCGGGGCCACATCTGAAATGCTTCTAGGGTTGGTGAGCCTGACTCTATTCTACCCCCACCTGCCTGGACTGAAAGTCATGCATGCAGGGACAATTTATATGGAGAAAGGTCTGTCAACTCAAACTTCCCACCAAAAATTGGCCCAATGGCTTTGGTGCAGGGCTGAGGCAGAGCTGTATAGTTGAAGATGTCTTCCTTTAAATGAAATGTTAAACTGAGGCAATGCCCATCCTGTTCAGCTGGATGTAAAAGATCCTAGCTCACTATTTGAAAAAGAGCTGGGGAGTTCTTCCAGAGCCGTGGCCAACATTTACCTCTCAACCAACAGCACCAAAAGCAAATTGACTGGAAATTTACCTCATTGCTGTTTCCGAGACCTTGCTTTCTGCAAAATAGATGCCATGTTTTTTTAAATGGCAACAGTGATTCCACTTCAAAAAGAATTAATTTCCTGCACAGTGTGTGTGATGTTCTGAGGATGTGAAAACTG
Source organism: Carcharodon carcharias (assembly GCF_017639515.1). Taxonomy (NCBI): domain Eukaryota; kingdom Metazoa; phylum Chordata; class Chondrichthyes; order Lamniformes; family Lamnidae; genus Carcharodon; species Carcharodon carcharias. Next base: position 43,052,627 of record NC_054479.1, on the reverse strand, counting down.
GCATTCATGTACAAATTGTCTCTTTTCTTCATTCTCCATTGAACTCTTGTTGCTTCTGAATGATCGTGTTCCTTGTCACTAAATTCAGCCAGTAGTTCTGGTTTCAGTCATATACTTTCAGTGTGCTGAGCTCCATCTTTTGGACTATCTACTGGACAACCTGTGATGGGCAGCTCATATGGGTCTCCTGTTCTTAGCACTGTGATAAAAGGGTAACTGTTAGCCCTGCATCATGCAACTTCACTGTTGGTCATATTAGATTGTAAATTTCAGATTAGAAAAACTGCATGTCTGCTATTGCAAAGTGGCCTTTTTCTGTAAACCTAAGCCAAGTGTCTCATGAGCAAGTCCAAACTGTAACAAGTTTATTCCAAGAAAAAGCTAAATAGTGCATAATCAAGTTTCCTCCTAAATTTCCTTTGTTAGGTGTGGCTTGTTTATTACAATGCACAGTACCTTTAAATTTTTGTGTGTTCACTTTGTAGCTGCACATGCAAAGTATCAACTAGAGTACAGCTTGTGAATGGCCTACACAGTACCTTCATGATTGCTGTGTGGCCACACGTGCACAGCTTAAAGGGAACATTAAACATAATTGAAATAGTAGTTCACTTCTTGTGGCTTCTTGTCTTGTTCTTGTCCTTTTTCTTGCCTTCGCATATATAATCAGTTCTCTCAGCCCAATCTCCTCACATGCCCTGTTTGTTTTACATTCCACCCTCTCTACGCCCTTTACAAGAAGAAAGGGAAGAACTCACATTTATATAGTGCTTTCTATATTTTCAGAACATTCCAGAGGGCTTCACAGGCAAGAGATTGTTCCAGAAGTGTTGTGTAGGCAAGTGCAGTAGCCCGTTTGTGCAAAGTAAGCTTCTGCAAAATGCAAACAACTGAATGATCAGATAATATCTTTCTGCTAGTGGGGCTCAGTGTTGGCCTGAACATCGGGAGAACCGCCATGAGATTTTTTTTATTCATCAGAACAGATTGGTGTCCTGGTTGAACATCACATCTGAAACACAGAACTTCTAACAATGCAGCACACCCTCAGTACTTGCACTAACTGTCAGCTTGAATCTTGTGCACTGAGTATGATGTAGAGTTTGAACCCACAATCTTCTGCTTCAGAGGTAAGAGCGCAAGTAACTGAGGCAAAGGGACAAGGAATTATTACTTACAGATAAACTTAATTCTTATACTAAGTAATAGGTGTTACTGTAACTTTTCTCTCAAATGCACAATATCGTGAATAAAATCTTACATGGATTTGTAGCCCTACTTTTATCTTTACCGTCCATTAAACTTGTTGTGTCTTATGGGAATTGGTTTTGAGACTTTCCTCTTTGCTGATATATTTCACTTACTCCTTCAGAGGGTCAGCACAGACATGACAGGCCAAATGGCTTCATTCTGTGCTGTAACCATTCTTTGATTCCTTTTTGGTTGCACACCTGCAGCAGTTGAATTAACATTGGGATAAAAGTGTGGCCAGAGAAAACATTGAACTGTTTTGAGCGTTGACCTCTCAGCTTCTCTTTCTTGCCAACATGCTGCTGAAGTGCTGAGCTTTCTCCTGATGTCTCTCTCCCTTTCTTCTTGCTTTTGCATCTGGAACTTGGGAAGAGCGCTGAGCACACTCCCATCTCACCATGTGAAGTCCAAGTTCTCGGTCTTAAACTTTTCGAAGTTCTTTTAATAGTCTCCACTAAATGGCATCACTGCTAGAGTTTCTGTGTTATTTCTTGTCAGGGCCATTGTGCCTCATTGTGATAATCAATTTCTTATTTCATGTTGTCATGTTACTGAATGCCTTGCCTCCAGTGAAATTTCCTCAGCTGTTGCATTGGAAATGGTTGTAAATGCCTGTCAGTTTCACCACCTCGTCTCCTCATAAAATACAATATACCCCCATCTCTGTTTTTAGGATTGGGGTGCTTGGGTGTAGGTTGTGGCCCTCAGTTCTTCACGTGGAATCCTTAGTCTCAGCTATCCCATTAGGAAAGGAGCAAAGTAAAAGCCAAGTGTTCCCTTATTTGGAGGGAAAATTCAAGGACAACGCTGTGTCTTGTATTTCCTAATGGTCTCTTGTAGGATGGAGTTGGCAAAGATCTGAGTTTGGATTAGCTGTTCAGTTCCTTGCCTAGATATGATGTGTCACATCTGGGGAACTAAACAGGGAGGAGAGGAAAGTATGTGATCAAACATGTAGGGGGAGGGGGTGCCGGTGGTGGTGTGGTGCACAGTGAAAGCAGGGGAAGTACAGCCATATAACAAAAATAATCAATCCAAAATGCGTTGAATTAATCTTAAAAATTGACAAAGAAGAAAAATTGTAGAAGTAAGTGATATTATTCTTGATCATTTTGAGAGGCAGCTTGTGCGTTGTTAATACCCAGAGACTGGCAAATGGAACTTGTAAAACATTTTTACCACATTGTAAAAGTTCACAATGCACTGTGTACAGCGGGGTGGGTTTTAAAATTGCCACCTGTGTTTGGAAATCTGGTGTTGTGGATCAGTCGCCCATTATAGCAAGCACCTGATTTTCAGTCCTATTGGCAATGAAACGGGTGGATTACACCAGCTGTAGACCTGGATGACAAGTTGTAAATCTACTCAACACCTCTTGGAAGGTGAAGTTGATAGAAGATCCAGTGTAACATCTAAAAGAGAACTTTTGGAGGCTCCCATTGCCTATTCTAGAGTGTCAGTCTGCCTATAAACACCCTTATATGTGAATTTCATCCCTTAATCCTGGGGTGCTGTAATTCACAGTTGAATTCTGTCTATATTCCATTGGAGCCATTATCTGGAATGAGCCAATGACTACAATTTAAGAACAAACAAAATATTCAGAAAATACATAAAGATTTTCTCTTTATCTTCTTCCTAATAACAGTACGACACCAGGATTATAATGCAATTAGAATAATAGAATTATGCAGCACGGAAGGCCATTCAGCCCATCATGTCTGTCAGCTCTTTGAAAGTGCTATCCAATTAGTTCCACTCCCCTGCTCTTTTCCTGTCGGCCTGCAATCTCGCCCCCCCCCCCCCTTCAAGTACTTATCAGGTTGCTTTTTGAGCATTTCTCTTGGGTCTGCTTCCACCACTCTTTCAGTAAGTGCATTCCAAAGCATAATAACTTGCAGTGTAAAAGAAGTTCTACTCATTTCTTCTCTGGCAATTATTTTAAATCTGTGTCCTCTGGTTGTCCACCCTTCTATTCATGGAAATAGTTTCTCTTTATTAATTTTATCAAAACACTTCTAGAGGTATTACTCATCACTGAACCCCAAACTGACGACAATGCAGAGACCATAGGGACTGAGACAGATATCAAGATTTTTCACTTAATTGTACTCTGACCAACCTGCCCAGTATGATTCTTCTGGACCCAACAGTTACTTATGTATTCTGCCCAATCGCTTATGTGAACCTAGGCAGTGAGTAGTGGCATGCAATGCCACCATGAGAAGCATCATAGCTGAGGCTATGGTCTAGTGGATAATGATTAGGAGCAGGAACTCTGGTGGGCTTTGTTATTTGCCATAGCACAAGGATACTGAAGCCAATTACCATTCATCCAGCCGAGAGCAGTTGATTTAGCTCAGCAGGTGAACTTGAGACCTTACTGGTCTCTCTGTTTCAAGACAGCTCCACGCTGTGTATTTATCCACGGGGACACTTTAGTTTTTCAGATCAGAACGTCTCTTCTGCAGCCCTATCATGACTAAAATTTTGCAGGAGAGCTGCTTGATGCCACACACATGCAACCCGACGCTAATGCATTGCCACCTAGCCATACGGCAGATACAGATGACATGCTAGGCTTATTGTCTCAATTGCGCTGATATTCAGGCAATGGCAATAAACAGAACTTGTTGGATTAATGGAATCATTTTTCTTTATTACTTTAATGTAACTAATGAAAAGCATAGAATCCACATGAAGATGCATTAGTGTTAAAATTTTAAAAAGGCTAACTGTTGCTTTTTAAGTGCAGGAAATTATGTGACTATTTCTGTCTTAGCTTTAAAGGAATAATGGACCAGTTTCTCTGCTGCCTCAGTGAAGTTGGCCAGTTGGTGTCTGACAATACAGACCAAGAAGTCTTGGGATTCAGTGCCCAATCTGAGAGTTATCTGATCTCAGTTGGGGTGGCAGTACCACCAGCTGGCATTTTTTCAGAGTTTCTGCTTCTGAATGCTACCCTGTTGGATGTGGGTATATGTGAGGGCTCAACTGTAATACTGCTGATGCTCATTGTTAAGGCTTTTAATGAGTGCTTGGGTAGAGGCACCTTTGGAGGTATATCCCAGGAAAGTATCATTGTCTTCATCAAAGAAGGAGAATATTGGAGCATTGACATTGGGAGAGAGAGAACAGCTACTGTGGAACTTCTGTTATCAAGTGGAAGGGAACCCCTGGCAAATAAAGGACATTGGCACTCCCCCTAACTTTAACCAGCATTTACGATCCAGCAATACTCAAAGGGCACAGGTGAAGACAAGTGCAATACAAATAATGAGAGAATCATTAAGTTGTTTTATTCACCAAGAGAAGGAAATGTTTTTAAAAAAAACTTACAAGGTATTAGTGGGCTGTGCAATGTGGTCATGTTTCCTGCAAGACTTTGTCCTGCATAACTTCAGGCAGAAAATAGGAAAGGTGGATAATTAGAATGTTGGTAATGGATTTTCCAACATGGAAGAATACTTTATCTACAATCTTAATCCCTCTGTGTCGTTATATTGTTCTAGATTTTATGTGAAAACTGCAGGCTGAATTTTACTAGCTCTTTGGGGATTGGTTTTGAGGCAGGAAGGCTGGAAAATTGGCAAAGGAAGCCATTGGAAGGGTGCCCATGCCTTCCCATTGCCATGCCATTTTGCCAGTAGTGAGAATAGGGGCAGATGAGCTTCCACCCAAGCCACAGTTAAGGGCTGCTTCCTGCCTTTGTGGGCATTTTTCCCACATCAGGAGCACCTGCTGCTGTCTGGGGAGACCACCAGATAAACCCTAGTGACCTTCCAGTGGGCTCTGGCGGGAGGCCCTCCTTTTTGGAAACTGTTGGCACATGGAGGGGCACCCTGGCAGCAATACCTGCCCTGCAGCCATGCTGCTGCCTATCACAGAGATTTCTCCAGGGTTGCCTGACTGGCCCCAGCTGCCCAGATGCCACTTACCTGTCTTCCAGGGTGTGCAGCCATTGATGGACCCTCATTTTACAGGCGCAGTTCCAGCAGTGGCCACCTCTATGGGTGGAGCTGCTGAGATTGCTGAGTTTCCCGCCCTCACTTGGCCAACTACCTGCTGAAGTATCACCACCACCCTCCAAGTGACTTGGTATGATATCAATTCCTTCACTGTTGCCGGGTCAAAAACCTGGAATTCCCTTCCTAACAGCACGGTGGGTATACCTAAACCACGTGGATCACACCAGTTCAAGAAGGTGGTTCACCACCATCTTCTCAAATGCTGAGTGATGGGCATCAAATGCTGGTCTTGCCAGTGATGCCAACATCCCCTGTAAGAATAAAAAAAGTGGTGTCATGCATCCCTTTCCTTTCATTTCTACCTGTTTTATAATGTGTCTTAACATATTTGAATAAAACTGCTGTCCAGTATTGCAAGATATTACCTTGAAGACAGTTTAAGTTATTCGCTAACTGTTGCTGTTAAACTTTTATTGTCACCTTTATGGGTTTTGTTAACTTACTTTTGTTAACTTACTTTAGTACTTACTTTACAAATCTACCTTTGTGCCATTTGTTCCCTCCCTTTACAATGGCTTTTCCATTGGTGAATTTACTTCTTGGAAGAGAAGGAGGAGGGGCAATGGAGTGTGGCCAGCTAGTGAGACTGCATCATAGATGCTTGGCATCAACCTGCCAATACTCCATATTAAAGTACATAGTCAGATATCTTCGACTGAAGAGCAGTGACTGTAGAAATTGCATCTTACAACTGAGCTGGAAAGAAGAATGAAAGACCACCATGCACAGCCATAGGATGTACCAAAGTGTTTTAAAGCCAAAGTACATTTGAAGTGTAGTCACTCTTTTGATGTGAGAAATGTGGTGGTCGATTTGTTCCCACAAACAGCAATGGCCTGAATTTTGCAGTGAGTGGTGAATGTATACCATTCATTACACTTACACATTCCCACAGACTTGCTGGGGCCTTTACACTGAGACTTGCACTAATTGGAAATCCAAAATGGAACCATGCCTTCCACAGGGGATCTGGAACTTGTGTGAACAGAGCAAGCAACTGTACATCTTCTTAACCAATCAGGTTGAAGAATCCTTACTGAGACGCACAGACCACAAAATTCAATAAGGTCAAAAATAGGTGCAGGGATGTGATGCACAATTGACCTGTGATAATTGCTTCTGATTCAGGCAGCATACAAACTTGGTGCTACCTGCCCTTTTAAAGATTGTAGTGTGCAATCAGGAAGTGCATTGCTGAATGGCTGCGTGCTAGAGTAGGAGACACAAAACATTGCGACACTAGCAACACTTAAAGCCAGTCTGTTCTACTTAAAGACATGCAGCCTGGTGAGTAGCACTGTGGCTGGAGCAGGTGCTGCAATTGGTTGTAGAAGAGTGTGTGAGCAATTAAAAACACTGAATTTTGGCACAACATGGCAGGGAGTGGACTGCAAGATTTTCTGATGCCAGAGGTGCAGAGGAGTCGGGATGCCATCTATCCATGGGTGGCAACAGATGATATAGCACTGTAGTTCTACCACGGTGGTAGGATTTCCAAAGGTGTAAAGGAGTCATAAATGGCACCCATATGGCAACGTGTACTCCATTCATCAATGTTTCCTGTTGACATACAGCCAACATTCTCTCAATTTATAGCTGGTTTTCAGCCAGTAACACAAATTGATGCAAGTCAATTCTCAATTCACTGTTATGGCTGCCATGATAACTTTGTTGTAAGAAACTCCAGTACCAGCACTCTTTAACCCAGAAAGAAGTCACTGGGTGGCCCTCCTGAGAGGTAGACTACCCACCACAGCCTTATTACTTTCCTAGGATGTCAGCTGAGCACCACCATAATGAGATCCATTCATCCACCAGAGTCGATATTAAAGATGCAGTGAACTGGTTAACCTGAAGGCACCATAATGTGTAGTTCAGTGAGTGTCTCCTGTTGGTTTACTGTGCAACTTTGCCTTATGCTATTGGATGCTGGAGCAAGGGAACCAGAAAGAGGAGTAGCAGCCTGAAAAAGCAGCAAAAAGACCCAGAACCATCTCCAAGATACTTATCTCAATCTGGTATGAGAGGCCTTGTCTTGACTTCTATATCTGCGTGACTGGACCTACGTGTAATCCCTTCCCATTGTTTGTCAACAGGAATCCCTATGTATCCTGTTTAATATGAAATGAAACTACCTGTGACATTTTGGTTGCATTTTTACTGTATTCCTAATGTTTTTTCAAGGACAATGTAAAAGCTGGCATTCATGTCCAAGGAGCATGGAACTCTTTGATAATTTTATGAATGCGAGTAAATCCATTTTTATGTGTCACTTTTTTGAAACAAATGCCATGGATTAGGCTGTAAATTTAAGTTTTGCTTTTCTGTTCTGTCTAGGTTTCCCTGGGTCATGTTATTACCTGAGGGGGAATCAGTGTGCAATTTATGTTAGGCCTCTGCTAGTGTCTGTCTGTTACTGAGTACAATGAAGTTTGTGAACACTCTTAGACTCTTTTGTAGCTCCCTTCTCTCATCATCAGCCTGTAGGTAAGTGGTAGTTCACATTTGCCACCTCCTGTTGGCATGCAGATGACAGCAGCTCACTATTGTGGCTTCATGAATTTGCACCTGCAATTTAGCACAGCTCACAGAGGTTTCAGAGCTCTATGGTTTGATTTTGTATGATTTTTTCCTGTGAGATGTGCTAACTACAGCGCCATGAAAATCTGACAACCCGTTCAATCTTGGTGGAGCTGAAGAAAAAAATCACATATTATAAACCTGGGAAGATTTCTTTTGGCTGCCAATGTTTAATTAAAGCAGAAAAGTGTTCTGAAGGATAGTTTAATTTTGTGCAAAAGAGCAATTGGGGGAATGTTGCCTCAGGAAGAACTCAGTCCAATTCCAGCATCAAATGCTGCATCAATTCTTTAGTTGACTTAAGTAAATATTCCTTGAGGTTATATGATCAGAATTGTGACCATTCACAAGATGCAAAGTTCTAGCTGAGTTTCAAAACTGCTTTTCAAACGTCAATAGATAGCTATTTAAGTTATACATAGCCAGCTGAAGTTCATCCCATTACAATGAATTGAAGGTAAAACTGACAAAAAGTGGCCAGTGATCTGTCATTCGCTTTGACTAATCTCTGTGTAATAAAAGGAAAACGTGACTTCAGGCTGTGCCCAAATACTGTTTATTCATTAAAGAGTCCACATTTTATGCTAGAATAATGAATACTTTTCAAATCAAAATTGAAACAAAGAACGGAATTTAATGCCCTCACCCAAGGTGCATCTGGTGGTATGGGAGGGTTGCCAACCGTCCAGGATTGGCCCAGAGTCTTCAGGAATTGAAGATCAATCTCCAGGACACACTTGTGTGCAACCCTGGAGAAAGGGACATTAAAAAAGATTGTTTTTTTAAAAAATTTCTTTGAGGGTTTGTCTTTTACTGGATTTAAAAATATTGAAAATGGGGAAAAAAGGCTGTTTGGCAGTCAGTCAAGGATCATCCGATTGGGTAATGAGCCTGTTTGCTTTCCAATTGGTGTAGGAAGCCAGAGCATCATGAAGATGGCAGATGAATGGGCTGATGAATGACTGGAGGGTGTGGGAAAATCATGTGATGAAACTCCAGGACTACATTTAATCACAATTGCCAGCTCTAAGGCAGGGGGGCATTTAATTGGGCGGGAGGGTGGCTGGTAGGGAACCCACTGCCTTCCCATCTCTGCCTTGATTAAGTCTGGGGCAGAAAGGCTCATGGATTGCATTCCTGCCCCACTGCCAGTTGAGGCTTTTAAGTGGTTAGTTAGCGCCCATCACTGCTGGTATTCACCTAGCAGTGGGTGGGGCAGTTGGGGTTGCTTGTGGCCTTCCGGCGGGGGTGTCTTGTTCAAAAGCAGTCAGTGCCTGATTGAGGGACCTGGCTTTGGGGAGAGCCCACTGAAAGCCAACCCTATGTCCTTGCTGCCGATCCCCTCCTTCCTCCCCAACAACTCTCATCTCTCCACGCTCTATCACTCACCTGTGGCCTGGATCCCTTGGCAATTCTGGATCTCTGATCGGTGCATTCTGGCAGCTACCACCACACTGCTGCTCTCACTGCTGAGCAATGCACAACTGCCAACCTCTAATTGGCAGACGGACTTCGGTGGTTGGCGGGGTAGGGTTGGATTTCCGCCTCCCTATGTCCTTGATCCTGGGTCAGGCCCATCACTGCCCAATGCCTGATTGGTGCTTAATTTGGCAGGCCTTCCCTAAAGGTGGCGACGCAGACTTTTCCTGTCTCTCCATTCGGTGGGCAAGATCCGAGATGCCTTCACTAAATGCTACCTAAATATATTATTATTTACTTCAGTTTGACCAAAATTTCCAAGGTTACTTATACATCAAGTGTGATGGTTCTTGGGGGAGAATTTTCTCCCCATCGGGGCGGTTGAGCAGGAGCGGGCATGGGCAGGCATGCAGCTGATCGCTACCCACGATGGGCAGGCCAATTAAGGCCCGCCCAAGGTGACGCGCGCCCGGAAGCACTGAGCGCTCCCTGGGCGGGCGGGCGGGGGGCGTAGGTTGAGTCAGGGCCTCCGCTCTTTCGCGTATGCACGCAAAAGAGTGCAGAAATCTCCCTGAGACACAGAGCTGCCTCAGGGAGATTAGTTTGATTTTTAAAAATTTTAACATATAAAAAAATTTTTAAGACATGTCCCCTCATGTGACAGTGTCACATGAGCTGGGACATGTCAATGAATTTTAATTAAAAATTAATTTGATTTATAAACCCTTCATGAAACCTCATCCCGCCCGTGGATGAGGTTTCATGATAAATGCGAAAGCCGCCTGAGCTCTTCGCCTGCCCGCCAACCTTAAGGTTGGAAGGGCAGCTCAGTTAATTATCTTAATTGGAATTTGAATGGCCTTAATAGGCATTTGATAGTTAGGCAGGCGCACAGTGGAGTTGGCTGAGCGCCCACCGAACTGAGGACCCAATGACACACGGTGACTTCAGGACTTACGCCTGATGTCAGTTTACGCCCCCACTGAACAGAAGATTCTGGCCTTGGAGTTCTATTCCTTCTTTAAGTTACAAAAGGCAAAGCGATTAACAAAATTTCCACCCGCCACCCAGTCCTTTGATTTTCTCAATATTGAGGGTACGTATAGAAATATCCTATAGCAATCATATGTTCACTTAGTCTATCGGTCATACTTGATAAATGTACGCTCTTTACTTATTTTCCTTCAGTCTTTACATGCTGTGCTCTGTTGCCTAAATGAGAGGCCTTCTAGACAGGGGTCCTTGCAAAACTTCTGCTAGTACTCCAGGTTCAGGTGCTAGGAGATTGACAGTAGTATCCTAAATTGGCATTTCCCTCCCTGTGCATGGCAGGGAATATCAGTGTGATTATTGATGGCAACCCGTATATTTGGATGGCACAATACAATGGAACTGATGTGCTATCATCAAATGTATAATCTACAAAGAATGTTAGTATAGAACTATCCCAGCAATCTTGGTTGCTCTTAAATTTTCTAAACTATATTAATTTTTCAGCAACTTCATTTCAAACAAGCCACTTAAGATAGCACTTTAGTGCCACTGAAAATACCCCCGTGAATGAGTCCCTATGGGAAATATGCCACTTTCCTGCAAAAAGTACCATAAAATGACAAGACAATTCATCAGTGCTTGTTATGTGCCCTGCTATTAATAGTTAGTTTCCTCCATAACTCTGCATGAATGATCCTTGCCATAGAATGAAATAATTCAAAGTAAGTCGAAGTAGCTTGACCTTGGTTCTTTACAAATTTTTCTACATAAAATGACCATTCTGTTGACAGAAATGGAGACAGAAAATGCTGGAAAAACTCAGCAGGTCTGGCAGCATCTGTGGAGATAAAAACAGAGTTAACATTTCAAGTCCACATGACTCTGAAGAAGAAGAGGCATATGGACTCAAAATGTGAACTCTTTCTTTCTCCACAGATGCTGCCAGACCTGCCGAGTTTTTCCAGTATTTTCTGTTTTTATTTCAGATTTCCAGCATCTGCGGTATTTTGCTTTCTTTTGTGGGCAGGTTGTGTACATGTGACTTATAGGCTGGGATTTTCCGTGCCCACCGGCATTGGGCGAGTTCAGTGGTGTGAGCGGACAATATGGTGAGAAGACCTAAAATCAGTTTCACGACATCATGAAACCAGTTTGCAATCGTCCTCTCCGACCACCGATGGAGGACCACATTCTCCGCCATTGGATGTCGGGAGCCTCATTAGAATACATCAGCATATTATTATAAGACTAGCCCGCCGGACTCATTCCCCCACCCCCCGCTGGATCGTCCATCCACATCAGCGGGAAAATCCACTGATGTATTTCACAACAGCGTATATAAGGTGTGCACTTGGTGGGCTGCTCGGGATTTCGAGGTTTGTTTGCCTACCTTGCTTTGATCAGCACTCGCAGTCATCAGCGCCAGGCTTCACAGACAACACCACATCACTTTTAGTGGAGGGTACGGCAGGTCTCTTCCTACCAGCTCAGCCATATGTGGGTGGATTTTCAATGGCTGCAGGGCTAGGGCTTGCTCAGGGAAGGGGGAGAAGTGGCCTCAGGCAAGGGAAGAGGCTGCAGGACGAGGGCTGTACTGGGGAAGGATGGTGTGTGTGGGGGGCACATGTTGATCTGTGCAAGTGGACTCAAGATGGTGAGGGCTGAGGAAGCAGTCTCCAGAAGAAATGAGGCCAGATGGAGATGTGAGGGTGTGTGTGTGAGAATGGGTGATGATCCCCCTTGAGCTGACAGTGGGTGAGATGCTAGTGAATGTGTGATGGGTTTGAGTGTGTGAGGTTAGAGTGATGAGATGGTTGCCATACCCTCGCTACACAGGTGAAATCATTCATCCTCTATCTGCATTGGATGACCAACCTCTTCTGTGCAGCAGTGGCACTGATCACCACTGTCATTGGCTACCAAGCTGGAGTGGTAATGTAGCTGCCCCTCCTGTGGCCAGACCGGTGGTAGAGGACATCACAGCGAGCCTCTACGGTGTCCAAAAGGTGCTAGAGGGCTGCAGTCTTCTTGCCTTTTGGGGCCATGCCTTCTTTGCTGCAGTCCTGGGCTGGAAGCACTTGGTGCGGCTGGACTTTAAATGTGGTGCCTGGCGTGATGAAGCAGCGAGGTGACAGCATGGCAGGCGAATGACAGCCCACCCACCATGGAAATGGCACGTATCCTGGGAATGCATAATTAATGCAGCAGGTTTGGGACGATAGGTGTGAAAAGCCGCCATTGCTGTCGATGGGTAAAATGTTGTTTTCCCCGGCCACTATCGCACTTGGTTCAAATCTGGGACGATTCCGCCGATAGAATATGACCCGCTAATGAAGTGACACATACTTCATTTGGAGTAATGCATGCTCCTCTAGCCATGTATTGTCATCAGTCCTGTATGTCCAATAATGTCATAGAGTCATAAAGGTCTACAGCACATAAAAGGGCCCTTCGGCCCATCGAGTCTGCACCAGTCAAACAAGTACCTAACTATTCTAATCCCATTTTCCAGCACTAGGCCCATAGCCTTGTATGCCATGGCAGTGCAATTGCACATCCAAATACTTCTTTAATGTTATGAGAGTTTCTGCCTATACCACCCTTTCAGACAGTGAGTTCCAGATTCCCACCACCCTCTGGGTGAAAAAATTCTTCCTCACATCCCCTCTAAACCCCCTGTCCCTTATCTTAATCTATGCCCCCTGGTTATTGAACCCTCCACCAAGGGAAAAGTTCCTTCCTGTCTACCCTATCTATGCCCCTCATAATTTTATTAATCTCAATCATGTCCCCCCTCAATCTCCTCTGCTGCAGGGAAAATGACCCCGGTCTATCCAATCTCTCCTCATAACTAAAACTCTCCAGCCCAGGTAACATCCTGGTAAATCTTCTCTGCACTCTCTCTGGTGCAATCTCATCCTTCCTATAATGCGGATTCCAGAACTGCACGCAATACTCTAGATGTGGCGGAACCAACGTTTTATACAGTTCCAGTATAACCTCCCTGCTCTTATATTCTATGCCTCGGCTAATAAAGGCAAGTATCCCATATGCCTTCTTAACCACCTTGGACATGCACACCAAGGTCCCTCTGATCCTTGGTACTTCCCAGGGACCTACCATTCATCATGTATTCCCATGCCTTGTTTGTCCTGCTCAAGTGCATCACCTCACACTCATCAGGATTAAATTCCATTTGCCACTGATCAGCCCACCTGACCAGCCCGTCTATATCCTCTTGTAATCTAAGGCTTTCCTCCCCACTAGTTACCACCCCACCAATTTTTGTGTCATCCACAAACTTACTGATCAACCCTCCTACATTCAAGTCTAAATCATTTATATATACCACAAACAGCAAGGAACCCAACACCAATCCCTGTTGAACCCCACTGCACACAGGCATCCAGTCACAAAAACACCCCTTGACCATCACCCTCTGCTTCCTGCCATTCAGCCAATTCTGGATCCAATTTGCCAACTTGCCTTGGATCCCATGGGCGCTTACCTTTGTTATCAGTCTCCCATGCGGGACCTTATGAAAAGCCTTGCTGAAGACCAAGTAGACTACATCAAATGCATTGCTCTCATCTACACGCCTGGTCACCTCTTCGAAAATTTCAATCAAATTGGTCAGACATGACCTCCCCTTAATAAAACCATGCTGACTATACTTGACTATTCCCTGCCTCTCCAAGTGCTGATTAATTCTGTCCCTCAGAATTGTTTCCAATAGTTTCCCCACCACTGAGGTTAGAGTGACTGGCTTGTAATTCCCTGGTTTATCCCTTCCTCCCTTCTTGAACAACGGTACTACATTGGCTGTTCTCCAGTCCTCTGGCAGCTCTCCTGTGGCCAGAGAGTTATTGAAAATTATTGCCTGCACCCCTGCTATCTCCTCCCTTGCCTCACTCAACAGCCTGGGATACATTTCATCTGGGCCTGGAGATTTATCTACTTTTAAACCTGCCAGATTACTTAGAACCTCCTCCCTTTCTATGCTAATTTCTTTAATTATATCACAGTCCTTCTGCCTGATTTCCATACCCACGTCATCTCTCTCACGTGTGAACACCAACATAAAGTATTCATTTAGAACCCCATCTATGTCTTCCAGATCCATACACAAATTACCACCACGGTCTTTAGTGGGCCTTACTCTTTCCCTAGTTATCTTGTTATTATTGTAAAATAACTTTGGATTTTCCATTATTTTACCTGCCAATGTTTATTCATGCCCCCTTTTTGCTCTCCTCATTTCCTTTTCAAGTTCCCCCCTACACATTCTATACTCCTCTAGGACTTCCGCTGTATTGAGCCCTTGGTATCTGCCATAAGCCTCCCTTTTTCCCTTTATCCAATCCTGTATATCCCTCGACATCCAGGGTTCCCTGGATTTGTTGGCCCCACCCTTTATCTTTACTTGAATATGTTGGCCTTGTACTCTCCCTATTTCCTTCTTGAGTGAGTCCCACTGCTCTGACTTAGGCAGATTTGCCTAAAAGTAGCTGGTCCCAGTCCACTCTGGCCAAATCATATCTGATCCTATGAAATTTGGCCTTCCCCCAGTTTAGACCCCTGATTTCTGGCCCATCCTTGTCCTTTTCCATAACAACCTTGAATCTAACAGAGCTATGATCACTATCTGTAAAATGTTCCCCCACTGATACCTCTACCACTTGCCTGGCTTCATTCCCTAAAATTAAATCAAGGACCGCCCCCTCTCTTGTAGGACCTTCTAAGTATTGGCTTAAAAAGCTCTCCTGGATGCATTTTAAGGACTTCACTCCCTCTAAACTTATCACACTATGACTAACCCAGTTAATGTTTGGAAAGTTGAAATCTCCCACTATTACTACCCTATGAATTTTACACTTCTCTGAAATTTGCCTACATATCTGCTCTTCTATTTCTCTGTAACTGTCTGGGGGCCTATAGTACACTCCCAGCAATGTGATTGCTCGTTTTTATTTTTAGGTTCTACCTATATGGCTTCATTTCAGGAGTCTTCTAAGATGTCATCCCTCCTTACTGCTGTAATTGATTCCTTGATCAATATTGCGATACCCCCTCCTCTTTTACCTCCTTCCTTGACTCGCCTGAAGACCCTATATCCTGGAATCTTGAGCTGCCAATCCTGCCCCTCTCTCAACCATGTCTCTGTGACAGCAATGACAGCATACTTCCATGTGTTAATTTGTGCCCTCATCTCATCTATCTTATTTGTCAGACTCCTTGTATTAAAATAAATACCATCCAACCTTGCCAAACTCCCTTGTGCCTTAACTGGCCTATAATTTCTATGCCTCCCACTTGCTCTCCTAATTTCGGCTGTGCATCTCCCCCTGCTGAACCTCCTCTCAGGATCCCATCCCCCTGCCAAGTTAGTTTAAACCCTCCCCAACAGCACTAGCAAACCTCCCCGCAAGGATGTTGGTCCCATTCTGGTTCAGGTGCAACCCATCTGCCTTGTGCAGGTCTCACTGCCCCCAGAAACAGTCCCAATGTCCCAGAATCTAAAGCCCTCCCTCCTGTACCACCTCTCCAGCCACGCATTCATCTGGACTAATCGCCTATTTCTATACTCATTAGCGCATGACACCGGAAGTAATCCAGAGATGATTACCTTTCGGGTCCTGTTTTTTAATCTGCTTCCTAGCTCCCTAAATTCTGCTTGCAGGACCTCATCCCTTTTTCTACCTGTGTTGTTGGTACCAATATGTACCACGATCTCTGTCTGTTTGCCCTCCCCCTTTAGAATGCTCTACAGCTGTTCAGTGACATCCTTGACCCTGGTACCAGGGAGGCAGCATACCATCTTGGAGTCATGTCTATGGCTGCAGAAATGCCTGTCTGTTCTCCTTACTATTTAGTCTCCCACCACTCTTGCTCTTCCCCTCTTTTTCCTCCCCGCCTGTGTAGCTGAGCCACTCAGTGCCATGAGCGTGGCAGCACTCCCCAGAGGAACCATCACTCTTTCCGTTTTCCAACATAGAAAAATGGTTCTCGAGCAAGATGCACCCTGGGGCTTTCCTGACTACCTGCCTGACACCTTTCTTCTGACTAATGGTCACCCATTCCCTCTCTGTCTGCACTTCCATAAGCTGTGGGGTGACTACGTCTAAAAATGTGCTATCCACGAAACTCTCAGCCTCACGGATGCACCTCAGTGCCTCCAGCTGCTGCTTAAGCTCAGAAACACGGAGCTCAAGTCACTCCATCTGGTGGCACTTCCTGCACACTTGGTCGGTCAGAGCGTAAGGAGCATCTAGGACTTCCCACATGTTGCAGGTGGTACATAACATGGGACTGAGCTGCCCTGCATGCCTCTAATTTAAAAAAGAACCTTATTTTAAGTTAAATACAGTTAAGATAAGTTAAATTATTTATGTACTTTAAATAAAAAGAAGAATTCACCTTTACTTAGCTTAATCTATTTTAAACTGGAGAAAAGCTAGAGAAAAAAACTGGAGAAAAACACTTACCCACTACTCACCAATCAGCTCTCACCTTTGTGCTGACGTCACTTTTTGAAGCTTCCTCGCACTTGTGCTGGTTCTGATCTCTCCGCCGTTCTCTCATGCTGTCTTGTGACGTCACTCTTATTATTTTCAACAAAAACTGACTGCAGGACACTCTTCCCAGACTACTTCACCGTGATGCTGACTGAAGATACAACTTAAACTAAAACTGTTTGAGTTCCAAGCATGTTCTTTCTTCCAATTCCTCTATTCCAATTTTCTTTGAATTGTAATGGGGAAGGCGGGGAGGAAATTCTCCAGTAGGTTTTCTTTTTATGAGTTGATATGGAGAATATCTGAACAATTAGTAAACAATATGCCACAAAGATAATCCATTAATTGAATATTATTCAAATACATAGAGTGGACTGCTTCTCAACATACTCAAGGTTTTGAAGGAACCCTTAATTTTGCTTTTTTCTATTAGTAGTTAACGTATTCTCTTGGTTTCCCCTTTCTCTCTTTGTTTTAGTTTGTCCCAAAAGGGGCTTGCCTATCTTTATCAGTTCTGGCAGACGTTTTCATGTTGGTGCTTACTTAGGTCAGATTCGGAGCTCACTGTCCATGAACAAGCTCCTGACATCAAAACAAATATCTTGACAGAAAAGTAGGCCCACACAAATCTGGATCCCTGATTCTGCTGTGGAAATATGAGGTTTGTATTGAGTAGGGTGAATATCAGGATCTGCCTCATAGATGCTAGACTGTTGGAAACTTATGTCACTAAATGCGAGGTTTTACCAGCTCCCAGGTGGTGGGCTAGGAGGTGTGGCGAGGAGTGGTGTGGGTGGCTGGTAAAACACAGGGAAACCGTGTTCAGGGGGCTCCCTGCTGCAGTCCAACCACCAGGTCAATTTTCTAGCATTGGTAATGGCAGCAGCTTGGTCAATTGACAGTCATTTCCCGAGTCAGTAGCATTTTTACAGTAGTGGAGTGCCCACACCAACTCCCTTCTTCATGGGGACGTCACCAACTGCACGGATGCTTCCTCCCAGAGGCTTCCTGGGGCTCCAGCGTCTAAGGAGGGCCTCCCCCATTGGCAATAGCTGCCACTGTGGCCCCAATTGTGCCACTCGAGGGGCCCGATCACCGGGACATTCCTTCCTCTGATTGGGTCAGCAGCGTGGGGTGCCAACCCACCATTCTAAATTGGATGGTGGGTCCGGTGACGGCCTTTTAAATTAGCACCACTGAGAAGATTGCCACCGCAATCCTGCTGGCTGCCCGGGGTCCCAACATCGGGACTCATCCTATGCCCGAAAAACTCCTGCCCTAAAATGTCTGTGGCTTTTATTAAAGTATGATTCTTTTGCGAGTTAGACCGCGACTAATGCAAAAAAAAGCTTCTGGCACTTGACCGCAGATTTTGCTGAAAGATTATAGGTTTCCGGCAGTACTATTTCTGGCCTGCATATAAAACAAATCCACAATAAAAATTGTTCTGCTGAATCGCTTTTGTTATATTTTTGTTTCTTTCAGTGAGTCTGCCATAAGTTGTCCTGCTTTTATATCAGTTCAAGGATTTAACTTTTATAACAATTGTAAAACTAAGAAAATGGCCCTAGCTTTAAATAGCTGAAAGAAAGCAAACAGTTTTAGTTTTATTTATTTCTTAAAAAGCACAGTCAGCTTCTTTAGAAATTTACTGAGTGAATGCTGCATTGCCAAAGGTGCCATGGTTGAGCAAACTTTTAAACCTAGCTGGCACTATTTACTAGGAGAGAACAGGGAATTCTCTCAGTATCCTGGCCAAGCATTCTTCCCATCCAAAGCAAGTTAAAAGCCTATTCCTCTCATTTTGCAGGATCTTGCTTTGTCCAAGATGGTTGTTTGATAAGATATATCAGTGCACTCCAAAATGTAGTCCATTGTGTGCTCAGTGATATCTTAGAGAAAGACCATAAGTGTAAGTCTTTTTCTTTGTTAAGCTCCTTAAACTACGATTGCAGTTGGTTTCAATATCATTTAGTGCATGTTCCACTCAATATGCAGGATAGAAAGAGATAAAAACAAAAAAACTGCGGATGCTGGAAATCCAAAACAAAAACAGAATTACCTGGAAAAACTCAGCAGGTCTGGCAGCATCGGCGGAGAAGAAAAGAGTTGACGTTTCGAGTCCTCATGACCCTTCGACAGAACTTGAGTTCGAGTCCAGGAAAGAGCTGAAATATAAGCTGGTTTAAGGTGTGTGTGTGGGGGGCGGAGAGATAGAGAGATAGAGAGGTGGAGGGGGTTGGTGTGGTTGTAGGGACAAACAAGCAGTGATAGAAGCAGATCATCAAAAAATGCCAACGACAATAGTACAATAGAACACATAGGTGTTAAAGTTAAAGTTGGTGATATTATCTAAACGAATGTGCTAATTAAGAATGGATGGTAGGGCACTCAAGGTATAGCTCTAGTGGGTTTTTTATTTTATTTTTTTTTATATAATGGAAATAGGTGGGAAAAGGAAAATCTTTATAATTTATTGGGAAAAAAAAGAAGGGGGAAACAGAAAGGGGGTGGGGATGGGGGAGGGAGCTCACGACCTAAAGTTGTTGAATTCAATATTCAGTCCGGAAGGCTGTAAAGTCCCTAGTCGGAAGATGAGGTGTTGTTCCTCCAGTTTGCGTTGGGCTTCACTGGAACAATGCAGCAAGCCAAGGACAGACATGTGGGCAAGAGAGCAGGGTGGAGTGTTAAAATGGTAAGCGACAGGGAGGTTTGGGTCATTCTTGCGGACAGACCGCAGGTGTTCTGCAAAGCGGTCGCCCAGTTTACGTTTGGTCTCTCCAATGTAGAGGAGACCACATTGGGAGCAACGAATGCAGTAGACTAAGTTGGGGGAAATGCAAGTGAAATGCTGCTTCACTTGAAAGGAGTGTTTGGGTCCTTGGACGGTGAGGAGAGAGGAAGTGAAGGGGCAGGTGTTGCATCTTTTGCGTGGGCATGGGGTTGTGCCATAGGAGGGGGTTGAGGAGTAGGGGGTGATGGAGGAGTGGACCAGGGTGTCCCGGAGGGAGCGATCCCTACGGAATGCCGATAAGGGGGGTGAAGGGAAGATGTGTTTGGTAGTGGCATTATACTGGAGTTGGCGGAAATGGCGGAGGATGATCCTTTGAATGCGGAGGCTGGTGGGGTGATAAGTGAGGACAAGGGGGACCCTATCATGTTTCTGGGAGGGAGGAGAAGGAGTGAGGGCGGATGCGCGGGAGATGGGCCGGACACGGTTGAGGGCCCTGTCAACGACCGTGGGTGGAAAACCTCGGTTAAGTAAGAAGGAGGACATGTCAGAGGAACTGTTTTTGAATGTAGCATCATCGGAACAGATGCGACGGAGGCGAAGGAACTGAGAGAATGGGATGGAGTCCTTACAGGAAGCGGGGTGTGAGGAGCTGTAGTCGAGATAGCTGTGGGAGTCGGTGGGTTTGTAATGGATATTGGTGGACAGTCTATCACCAGAGATTGAGACAGAGAGGTCAAGGAAGGGAAGGGAAGTGTCAGAGATGGACCACGTGAAAATGATGGAGGGGTGGAGATTGGAAGCAAAATTAATAAATTTTTCCAAGTCCTGACGAGAGCATGAAGCAGCACCGAAATAATCATCGATGTACCGGAGAAAGAGTTGTGGAAGGGGGCCGGAGTAGGACTGCAACAAGGAATGTTCCACATACCCCATAAAGAGACAGGCATAGCTGGGGCCCATGCGGGTACCCATAGCCACACCTTTTATTTGGAGGAAGTGAGAGGAGTTGAAGGAGAAATTGTTCAGCGTGAGAGTTTCATACCCTTACGCCCTCACCTCAATGAATTTCGGGCTCGGCATGATACTGAACTCTTCTTCCGCCGTCTTCGTCTCCGGGCTCACTTCTTTGGGCAGGAGTCCTCTCCCAGTTCAACGGATCCTTTTACCCATCTTCAATATTCTCCCTCCACCTGGATCCCTCCCTCTGGATTCTTACCTTCTCTTGATCTTTTCATTGAGAACTGTCGGCGCGACATTAGTCGTCTCAATTTCTCTGCTCCTCTCACCCATTCTAACCTGTCTCTCTCTGAACTTACTGCACTCCATTCTCTCAGGTCCAACCCTGACATTGTCATCAAACCCGCTGACAAGGGTGGTGCTGTTGTTGTCTGGCGCACTGACCTCTACCTTGCGGAGGCTGAGCGTCAACTCGCAGACACTTCCTCCTACCTCTCCCTGGACCATGACCCCACCACTGAGCATCAAGCCATTGTTTCCAGGACTGTCACTGACCTCATCTCCTCTGGGGATCTCCCTCCCACAGCTTCCAACCTGATAGTCGCCCAACCTCGGACGGCCCGCTTCTATCTCCTACCCAAAATCCACAAACAGAACTGCCCCGGTAGACCGATCGTCTCAGCTTGCTCCTGCCCCACAGAACTCATTTCTCGTTATCTTGACTCCCTTCTCTCTCCCCTTGTCCAGTCCCTTCCCACCTACATCCGTGATTCCTCTGACACCTTACGTCACATCAACAATTTCCAGTTCCCTGGCCCCTACCGCTTCCTCTTCACCATGGACGTCCAATCCCTCTACACCTCCATCCCCCACCAGGATGGTCTGAGGGCTCTTAGCTTCTTCCTCGAACAGAGGCCCGAACAATCCCCATCCACCACTACTCCCCTCCGTCTGGCTGAACTTGTTCTCACGCTGAACAATTTCTCCTTCAACTCCTCTCACTTCCTCCAAATAAAAGGTGTGGCTATGGGTACCCGCATGGGCCCCAGCTATGCCTGTCTCTTTATGGGGTATGTGGAACATTCCTTGTTGCAGTCCTACTCCGGCCCCCTTCCACAACTCTTTCTCCGGTACATCGATGATTATTTCGGTGCTGCTTCATGCTCTCGTCAGGACTTGGAAAAATTTATTAATTTTGCTTCCAATCTCCACCCCTCCATCATTTTCACGTGGTCCATCTCTGACACTTCCCTTCCCTTCCTTGACCTCTCTGTCTCAATCTCTGGTGATAGACTGTCCACCAATATCCATTACAAAGCCACCGACTCCCACAGCTATCTCGACTACAGCTCCTCACACCCCACTTCCTGTAAGGACTCCATCCCATTCTCTCAGTTCCTTCGCCTCCGTCGCATCTGTTCCGATGATGCTACATTCAAAAACAGTTCCTCTGACATGTCCTCCTTCTTCCTTAACCGAGGTTTTCCACCCACGGTCGTTGACAGGGCCCTCAACCGTGTCCGGCCCATCTCCCGCGCATCCGCCCTCACTCCTTCTCCTCCCTCCCAGAAACATGATAGGGTCCCCCTTGTCCTCACTTATCACCCCACCAGCCTCCGCATTCAAAGGATCATCCTCCGCCATTTCCGCCTACTCCAGCATGATGCCACTACCAAACACATCTTCCCTTCACCCCCCTTATCGGCATTCCGTAGGGATCGCTCCCTCCGGGACACCCTGGTCCACTCCTCCATCACCCCCTACTCCTCAACCCCCTCCAATGGCACAACCCCATGCCCACGCAAAAGATGCAACACCTGCCCCTTCACTTCCTCTCTCCTCACCGTCCAAGGACCCAAACACTCCTTTCAAGTGAAGCAGCATTTCACTTGCATTTCCCCCAACTTAGTCTACTGCATTCGTTGCTCCCAATGTGGTCTCCTCTACATTGGAGAGACCAAACGTAAACTGGGCGACCGCTTTGCAGAACACCTGCGGTTTGTCCGCAAGAATGACCCAAACCTCCCTGTCGCTTGCCATTTTAACACTCCACCCTGCTCTCTTGCCCACATGTCTGTCCTTGGCTTGCTGCATTGTTCCAGTGAAGCCCAACGCAAACTGGAGGAACAACACCTCATCTTCCGACTAGGGACTTTACAGCCTTCCGGACTGAATATTGAATTCAACAACTTTAGGTCGTGAGCTCCCTCCCCCATCCCCACCCCCTTTCTGTTTCCCCCTTTTTTTTTCCCAATAAATTATAAAGATTTTCCTTTTCCCACCTATTTCCATTATATAAAAAAAAATAAAATAAAAAACCCACTAGAGCTATACCTTGAGTGCCCTACCATCCATTCTTAATTAGCACATTCGTTTAGATAATATCACCAACTTTAACTTTAACACCTATGTGTTCTATTGTACTATTGTCGTTGGCATTTTTTGATGATCTGCTTCTATCACTGCTTGTTTGTCCCTACAACCACACCAACCCCCTCTACCTCTCTATCTCTCTATCTCTCCGCCCCCCACACACACACCTTAAACCAGCTTATATTTCAGCTCTTTCCTGGACTCGAACTCAAGTTCTGTCGAAGGGTCATGAGGACTCGAAACGTCAACTCTTTTCTTCTCCGCCGATGCTGCCAGACCTGCTGAGTTTTTCCAGGTAATTCTGTTTTTGTGCAGGATAGAAAGTTTGATTATGGATCTTATCTCAAAAAAGTATCAAGGAACACAACTTTCTTTCTCTTTCTCTAAAAGCTCCAGTGAATTAAGTTGACCTTTTACTCTTTCTGTCCTGCACTCTGCCTCATTAATCACTGTTAATGACTCTTAGTCACCTAACAAACACCTCAGAAGGTGTTAATAGCCTTGTCATAAAAGATAAAATTAGACTGATGGCTTCATCTTTCACAGCAGGTATCCCTACACCTAAAGTCTCCAAAGTGACGTGTCTGCCAATTATATAATCATGCTTGCTTTGGTCCCTACAATGTTGCTGCTCTGTGTTGTGCAGGTCACTAATTGAGTCCCACAGTATGCTGCATGGTTTGGGTCAATTAGTTGCTGTGGGAAGGGGAATCACTTGCTGAGAATGATTTGAGGTAGAGCCACGTTTCTTCTGCTGGAGAACTTGTTATGAGGAAATGAGCCTTTTACATTTTAATAATTTAACACCAGCCTACAGAAAACAGCAGGTAGCTTTGAGTCCACCCAAAAAATTTGGGAAGGATTTCACCACCAGCAGTGCTAACAGTGGAAACCCTACACCCCCGCCCCCACTTGTGAAGACTCTCAGTTGTTGTAGTAAGCCAAATGTAGAAGAAAACTCAGATCTTTATATAATGAACTGCTTTGAGCAATTTGGATATGCTTCATGATTTTTTGGTAGTTCTGCAAGTTCCTTGAAACAAGGTTGTTGAAAGGGGAATGTGAAGTTTTACCCAGCTGCTGAGTGTTACTGCTGCTGCCACTTTTGATTTTATTACTGCTGCATTATTACCTTTTTAAAGCCTAATGGACAGCAACAAAGAAATATCACCCTTCATGGGAATGTTTGCAAGATGTGCTTTGCTTTTTAAAACTGTGATGGAAGCAATTAGCATCCTTCTCCTTCTATAGATCTGCTTTGAAATTAGCACAATATAATTTTTAACCACAGACTACTTAAACACTTAAGGGCCAAGCAGCAGTAATGCCAAGCAATGATTTTTATTAGAATTATTAGCTGTACTCAAAGATAGATTAATGTTAACTGTAAGTAGCAAGTTAAAAACTGCATGCTCTGTAAAGAGCAAGTGTGTATAATGATAGTGTTCTCATTTAGGAAAGTGTTACCAAAAGGAGTGATTTGAATAATTGACTTGAAAACAGACTCAAATGTTTGCCTCCTGCAGCCTGTATTTGCTGAGTTAGCAACAGTTAACGTTACCAGTCCACACCTTGCTGGGAGGCAAGATCGAAGGTAAGGATATACTCCTCGATTGTGATCTAGGGCAGAATATTGCCATTGACGTGCGGGGTGATGCGTAAAATGACGCAGGATGATGTCGGGCGTGTGTCCCGACGTCACCGACGTCATTTCGATATTTTGTTCAGCGGGCGTGCGCCGGAGGCAGCTGCGCACTGGCTGAACTGTCAACGGCCTATTACAGCCATTTAGAAAGCAATTAAAGGTGTTAGCAACACTGCCCAGGCAGGATGAGATTTCCTGAAGGTTTTGTAAAAGAACTAATTAAATTTTGCATAATTCACAAACATGTCCCAGCTCATGTGACACTATCATGTGATGGGACATGTTTAAATAATTTTTTACTTCCTTTATTAAAAAGTTTCATTATCAACTTAATCTCAGCTCCATGCCTCAGGGAAATTGCTGTGCTCCTTCGCACGCGGGCACGAAGGTGCGCAGGCCACGACTCTCCCTCCTCCCCCCGCCCACACATGTAGCGCTGAGCGCTACAGAACACTTGTTACTCTTGGGCCGGACCTTAATTAGCCCGCCCACGTAAAATAGCAGCGCGCAGCCATTCTTGGGCAACAATCGGCTCTGCGCCCGCCCCCGCCCCTGCCCCCCCTCCCCCCCGACATACGTAAGATTTAGCCCCTAATGAACCTTGCTGGAAAGTGTGCATGATTAGGCATTTTGATGAGAACAGAATTACACTAATAATTCTAGAGTCAATTGGATGCTGGGGGCAGGAGGTGGTGGGGGGTTGTGTTGGGTTGGGTGGGGTGGGGTGGGGGACAGTTGGGAGGATGGGAGCTGCTGAAGGGGGTGGAGGATGGTGTGGAATGAGGGCATGGAGGGGTGAGGGGCTGGTGGAGGTAGTGGTGATGCGGGGTGTGGTGGTGTGGGGTTCGAGGGGATCAGTTTTAAGGTTTGGTATCACAAAATTAAATCCTGTACACTTCTCAAAACCCACTTTTGAATTTAAACCAGTATGTCAATAGTGGTCTAAATTTTCATTATACTTCAAAGTAAGTAGGCACAATTCTTTTGACATGATGTATTGATGTACCAGAGGCTTGAGAATCTTGGGCTTCAACAAAATAAATGTAAGAAACTAAAACCGGGATTGATGCAAAGCAGGGTGTTGAGTCACTATCACCTGTTTTATTACTCTTGAAAAGCCTGGGAATGAAATCCCTATATGTGACTAAAAGGTTGCTAAGAGAAAGATTTTACAAATCTCTACACCATCCTAGGTTCTCCCCAAATAGCCTGTAAATTCACAGTGTGCAACACAATTTGTATGACAGCAATCCAGTCCTTGAGTTAAGGCCACGCTGAATTTTTGCATCATGTATCATTCTTCTTTGAAAAATTCAGATCAACAATTCAATCTATATTTTTCCTGAGCTGCTGCTCCATGCTTGATTTACAAATCCTGGGAATAGTGTCATTAGCTTAAAAGGGACAGATGCCATTTATGGCTTATTATGGATTGACACTAGAGAAGTCAGAATGGTAAGGTGGTATTAGCTGTAGAGTTGAATTGTTCTGTCACTATAGTAATTTCATTGTAGCCACTTTCCTAACATCAATTAGTTGTTCTGTGATTAATTATCCTGACAGAATCAGCATTGTGCCTCCAATTTCACCATTGCTACAGTCACTCTGCCTACTGCTTGCAGGTGTAATGAAAGGAAGACATTTATACACCTTTCATGATGTCTCAAATTGCTTTACAACCAATTCAGTACTTTTGAGTTGTAGTCACAGGTGTGATGTAGGCAATGGTGGAGCAGGCTCAAGGGTCTGAATGGCTTACTCCTGCTCCTATTATGTACGATTATGTACAATTGTCTGTTCAGATGTCATTCTGGGTAGATGAGATGTGCTGGGCTAGATGGCCTTTGTCATTCATAATTATCTTGCTAACAGATGGTGGAATCATGGCAGGAGTTCTGTTTGTTTTGTTGCTAATGAGAGTTTACTATGAGCAGGTTATGTAAGGTGAGATTGCCAGGACAGAAGTGTGTAATGGGTTTATAGTGAATCAGTAACATGTTTTGCACTGCACATGATTCTCAAGATTGTTTTCCATTGCCTTTAATCTTGTCCTTTTATCTACTTACCTATTATCCCACGCTACCTTGGTGCTTTTATGGCCTGAATTTTTCAGTCAGCGGGCAGGCTTGGCAGGAGTGGGCGTGGGCGGTCATGGAACTGACGCAGCCTGCGATCGGCTCCACGCCACCACTTTACGTGGGTGGGCCAATAAAGGACACCCAGTGTAAGACACAAGCCATAGCGCTCAGCTGTGCGGGCAAGGGAGTGGAGGGAGAGCCGGGGCCAGCGCTCTTTCACACATGTGCACGAAAGAGCGCTTCAATTTACTTGAGGCACGGTACTGCCTTGGGGAGATTGAAGCACTTTTCAAATAAATAAATAAATGGTTTGAAAATTTAATTAAACATGTCCCCTCATGTGACCATGTCACATGAGATGGGACATATTTTTATATTTCAGAAAATATTTTTATTTAAGTGGTAAAAGCTTTAGGAAACCTCATCCCACTCGTTTATGAGGTTTCCTAAAAAACTTGAAGGCCACATGGCCTTTTTGCCAGCCTACCAACCTTAAGGTTGGACGGGTAGCATAAACAATTACATTCATTCGCTAATGGCCTTAATAGGCCTATCAGTTATTGGCGGGCACGCAGCCAACTCTGGCGCATGCTGGCCAATCTGTCAAAGGCTTATTCAGGCCTGTTTTAAAATGAATTAAATCAATTAAATGAGCTGCCTGTCCAACCTTAAGGTTGGCGGGCAGGTGAAGAGCCCAGGCGGCCTTCGCATTTTTCATGGAACCTCATCCACAGGCGGGATGAGGTTTCATGAAGTGTTTAAAAATTAAATAAAATTTTCAATTAATGTTCCTTGACATGTCCCAGCTCATGTGATGCTGTCACATGAGGGGACATGTCTTAAATATTTTCAATTCTTTATTTAAATGTTTGAACCTTAAACAAAATCTCCTTGAGGCACAGAGGTGCGAGCGTCATGCTGGGCGGGCCAAAAGTAAAATGGTGGCGCTCACCCACTTGGGGATGCAGATTGGGGTTCGTGTTCACTCCTGCTCACCCCCCTAAATGCTCCCAACGGCGAGAAAATTCAGCCCTTTGAGTTTTTTGAGATATTGAAATGTCATGATAAAGTTGTGCTACATTGTAGATATTGAAAATACATTGTAGTGAGAAGGAGCAATCAGCAGAGTCTTTAGAAAAACATAGATACAATTGTGAACCATTCAATCTTTGTCCTCTGGTCTCTTAAAAGTTGTGTTGCACAGAGATACCTGAGAGCTCCAACGCTTCTCACTGACATTGAAGACCTATTTTTCAGTCATTCCACTTTGTTGCTCAGGAGTCCTTTGATCTTTCCACCCTATGGGATTATTGCTAAAATAGAATCCAATTGCACCCCTTGTATGAAATAATTATATTGAATAATATGCACCAGGCAGGAGAAAATCTTCTATTTCTTCTACAGAATGGAAATGATCTTGCATAGTTCATCAGGGTTGCAAGGATTGAATCTTTCCCCCAAACATGAATTGGCTGTCGCCAAGTCCTTATGGTCCAATGTGTAGAACGTGTTAATGAGGGCTGAGGCAGTCGCCAAAATCAGTGTTGTCGTCTGTACAGCATTTTAAATAACCAATGGAATCTTTTCCTGTCAAATTAATAATATTGCTCAATGTGGTTAAAGTAAAATTTGTACTCTCTGGTTTATTTAATAGTTGCAGTGGGATCATCTATAGGCTGCACACAAACTAACACTACATTATATCATCACTGTTCTTAATATGAATGACCCATGTTGCATTTATATTGGATGATATTTGTAACAAGATGTCAACAATGGATGTTATTATTTTAATAGGAGCTTTCTGTGATTGTTTGGTGAAATGATTGGTGAATCTTGAAAGGGGAAAAGATATCATGCATGATTGGGATGGAGGGTTAAAGGGTGAGGGGGCTGCGGTGGATGAGAAATAAGGGATCTGGAAACTGGAGAAGCACCAGGGCCCATGATTTGTCTCTCTGGCCTTCGTCGCCATTGCTTCTTTTGCCAGTTATCTTCAATCTGTGCTCTCTGGTTCTCAATCCTTCCACCAATGGGAACACTTTCTCCCTATCTACTATGTCCAGGCCCCTCATGATTTGAATACCTCTATCAAATCTCCGCTCAAACTTTTCTTCTCCAAGGAAAACAGTCCCCACTTCTCCAATCTATCTACGTAACTGAAGTTCCTCATCCCTGGAACATTCTCATGGATCTTTTCTGCACTCTAACGCCTTCTCATCCTTCCTAAAGTGTGGCACCCAGAACTGAATGAAATACTCCAGTTAAGGCTGAACCAGTGTTTTATAACTTCCTTGCTTTTGTGCCTCTATTAATAAAATCTAGGATGCTGTGTACATTTTTAACTGCTCTCTCAACCTGTCCTGCCACCTGCAGTGAGTTATGTGCATTTATGCACTCTGTTACTGCACCCCCTTTAGAATGGTATGGTTTGCTTTATATTGTCTCTAATTGTACCCTTTATTTTATATTGTCTACATTTTTTTGTTTAGCAGCATAGCACCGTACAAGTGATCCTAAAATATCTTGTGTAGAATAACTGCTGCAAGAAATCTGTAATTATCACGATAGATGTCCAGGGCTTCCTGCTCCATCATATTTTGGCTGTACAGATTATAGTCTGTACAACATACGTTTTATGTTTGTCATGAACAATGGCACCTTTTATTGCATCCAGATAAAAATATTAGCGCAGGAACTTGCGGCAATTAAACAAGCATTGCCGGCATAAAAAAGTGGAAAAATGTAGCTAATCTATAAAATATCAAGCAGCAGGAAGTTGCATTGATCTTCACCTTCCTCTGTCAATCCCATGGAGGCTGTTATACTGTTATGGTGTCTGCTAATTCCCAGTGCCAAAGGTTATGTGGTGTCTTGTGCATACAAGGATCATCATATATCTCAGACTGCAGATTATGGATTGTGAGATAACAAAGAAATTCATTTTGCATGCATAAATCATTCTATTTCTGGAATAATAATTATAATCAAATGTTGCCTGCGTTCAGCTAAGTCGGAAATGTATACTAATTATCACAGGCTTTACTGTGTTTAATCAGAGTGTCTGTACATTATCGATAAGTGAATTTCTGAGCTGGAAAGTCATGTTATAGACTCATAGGCATTTATAGCACAGAAAGAGACCATTCGGCCCATTGTGTCCACGCAGTCAACAAAGATCTGACTACACTAATCCCATTTTCCAGCACTTACCCCATAACCCTGGAGGCTATGGCAACTTAAGTGAATATCTAAATACGTCTTAAATGTTACAAAAGTTTCAGACACAACCACCCTTTCAGGCAGTGAGTTACAGACTGCCACCATCCTCTGGGTGAAAAAAATTCTTCCTTAACTCCCCTCTTAGCCTTCTACCTCTTAACTTAAATCTATACCCCCTGGTTATTGACCCCTCTACTAATGGAAAAAGTGCCTTCTGATCCAGTCTATCAATGCCCCTCATAATCTTGTACACCTCTATCAGGTCCACTCTCAATCTTCACTGCCCCAAGGAAAACAACCCAAGCCTATCCAATCTTTCCTCATAGCTCAGACCATCCAGCCCAGGCAGCATCCTGGTAAATCTCCTCGGCACGTTCTCCAGTGCAATCACATCCTTCCTAAAATGTGGTGAGCAGAACTACATGCAGAACTCCAATTGTAGCATAACCAATGTCTTATACAGTTCCAGCATAATCTCCCTGCTCTTGTATTCTATGCCTCAGATAATAAAGGCAAGTATTCCATATGCTTTCTTAACCATCTTATCTACCTGCCCTGGCACCCTCTGGGATCTGTGGGTACGCATACCAAGTTCTCTCTGATCTTCAGTACTTTCCAGAGTCCTACCATTCATAGTATAATCCCTTGCCTTGTTAGCCATCCCCAAGTGCATTACTTCACATTTTTCCGGGTTGAATTCCACTTGCCACTGCTCTGTGCACCTGACCAATCCATTGGCAGCCCCCTGCAGTTTACAGGTATCCTCCTCACTATTTACCACCTTACCAATTTTCGTGTTATCCATGAACTTCTTGATTATACCCCCTACATTTCGGTCCAAATCATTTATGTACACCACAAACTGCACCAAGCCCTGTGGAACCTCACTGGAAACAGACTTCCAGTCACAGAAACATTCCTCTACCATCACCCTCTGCTTTCTGCCTCTTAACCAATTTTGGATCCAGCTTGCCACTTTGCCTTGGATCCCATAGGCTCTTACTTTCTTGACCAGTCTGCATGAGGCACCTTATCAAAAGCCTTGCTAAAGTCCATGGAGACCACATCAAATGCATTACCCTCATCAACACCACTAGTTACCTCCTCAAAAAATTCAATCAAATTCATCAAACACGACCTTCCCTTAACAAATCCATGCTGACTATCCCTGATTAATCCAAGTCTCTCCAAGTGCAGATATATTCTGTCCCTCAGAATTCTTTCTAGTAACCTCCCCACCACCAAGGTTAGACTGACTGGCCTGTAATTTCCTGGTCTATCCCTTCCTTCCTTTTTTAATAATGGGACAATGTTAGCAGTAATCCAGTCCTCTGGCACCTCACCTGTGGCTAGAGAGGATTTAAAAATTACTGCCAGGGCCCCTGATATCTCATCCTTTGCCTCCTTCAACAGCCTGTGATACATCTCATCAGGGCCTGCAGATTTATCCACTTTTAGGACTTCTACTGATATGCCCTCCACCTGCCTGGGCTAATTTCTGAATATTAGGTCCAGAAATGCCCCCTCCCTTGTTCAGCTTTCTACGTACTGGCTAAAAAAGTTCTGGATGCAACTTAAGAATTTCGCTCCCTCACTACCTTGCAGACTATAACTATCCCAGTTAATATTTGGGTAGTTAAAATCCCATACTATTACTGCCTTATTCTTACACTTCTCTGAAATTTGATTATATATTTGATCCTCCATCTCTCCCTGGCTGTTTGGGGGCCAATAGTACACACCCACCTGCAAGTTTGCCTCTTTTGCATTTTGCACTTCTACCCATATGGCCTCATTTGATGATCCTTCCAAGATATCATCCCTCCTCACTGCTATAATTGATTCCTTGATCAATAATGTGACCAACCCATCTCCTCTTTTCTCCCCCTCTCTATCTCATCTAAATACCCTGTAACCTGGAATGTTGAACTGCCAATTCTGCCCTTTTAGCAAGTCTCAGAGATAGCTATGATATCATATTCCCACATGCCTATCTGTGCCCTTAACTCGTCTATTATATTCCTCAGGCTCCTAGTATTAAAATATGTTCCATTTAGCCTTGCTAAACTCACTTCTTTGTTTTTTTGACCTGAATAGGATGAATGTGTTAGATCAGTGGAACAAAGGGAGGAGAAGGCAAAATGGAGGAGGTTTAATTTCAGGTGATGGGCTTGAGCACAGACTGTGTCTTTCACTAATGTTTGCCTCATATCTCATCACTCTCAGTCATTTCCAACCCTGTAACTGTTATTGACAATGTTTCCTGTACAGAGGCAGTAAACTTGAATGTTGATCATTATCTTTTGCCCTGTCTGGAACCACAGGAAATGTTTCCATGGGCACAGCTGTGGTTTTACAGCAGTTGTGGTTTTACCATAAGATATGGACTACCACAAAAATGCTCGGTTTGAATGTAGTGTTTAGATTTGCAACTACTGTGATGTTACCGGACGTTCAGAGGTTCAGTAGAATTAGTATAAAAGGACATATGGCAGGGGGAGGGGTGGGGTTGTGTGGTGTAAAATGCACAGCATCATATACATGCTGCTAATTCCCCATATTTAAACTCATCACAAGGAAAATAGGGTGGTGTATAATGGAAGCTCTTCCATTACCGCTCCGAAGTAAAGTCATTCCATTATGTTTCAAATATTTGTTGCTCAAACTGAATGAAATTTTAAAAATCTGGCAGTGAAAAGTTCACCTGATGTGCTAGTTGTGTTTGGAAACACTCAGCCTCCCATCTCCACAGAAGAAGTTGGTGGGATTGTGGGTTTGTATGTTCTGGAGTATGTGCAATAGAGCATAATGAAAAACACATCTGTTTGTTAAGTCTCTGTGCCTACAAGCTGGACATTCCCAAAAGCTCAGCATTTATTGCTACTCTGTTCCCTTTATTTACCAATCAGAACTCTGTTTAGTTTTTTGCCAGCTAACTACTGGGACCACTGGGTTTAAAACTTGGCAGTCATAGAAATATTCAGACATCTATTCAGACATTTGCACTTTACCATTTCGGGTCACAATGTCTGACGTCGCAACTTACCTCTGTCAACAGCTCTCCGCCCCTTTCTATTCTACTTCCTTCTTTCATTCAGCCCTTTTCTCTGCCTAAGTTTTCAGCCTTTTCATTTTTTTTTGTTACTTCTTTTTTAGTCCCTAATGGCAGTAATTCTCTCTCAAACTCCTTAGGATAGCTGAAGCTGTTAACCACAATGCATTGTTTGGAAAGTTATCAGCATTTGGCTTGTCCATTATAACCGTAATAACATCATTTAAATTTTACCCACATATAACCAACAAGAGAAAGTTGGCTCAGCTACTGTATCCATCTTCCAAGTTGTTACAGTTTATGCGTCTCGGTGGTCTGCGCTGGGCTCACTGTTATTACTGCTTTGAATTGATGGCCTTCCAACTGCATGGAGTGAAGCCAGAGTTTACACTGATTTTATATCCCGATAGCTCCTTCTTAACTGTTAGTTGGCAGTACTGTTAACAGCAGTAAACAGTCTAATTTTTTTTTAAAAAGACCTGTAAGTAGCTTGCAAATCTGGTTACTGAATGCTTCTAAAAGAGATTGTGCATTATTTGGCTTTGCAGATGAAAAATGAGCTGAAGATGTCCTGATTGTAGAATCAGACATTAGCATTAGCATCGCCAATGGTAAAGAGAGAACTAATTCTTATCAGGTCAGGAATATTTTTAGAAAACTTACCTCTATCTAACTGCCAAAGCAATAATTGCTACAATTGCCATTTCTAAATTAGATCTGGATTGAAACAGTTTTGATCTCCTCATATTTTGTAACATATCCACCATAGTTTATTTGAAACCCACCTAATCACTTTATTTTTGAGCTCTGTGCTGCATTCTGTTGCTATTTCAGATTAGCTGTGTTACAACACAACGTCAGTGAATATGTCTCTGCCCTCATATTTCATAGTTTTAGAAAATGCTTTGTACAAGTGTACAAGCGCAGAATCATAGAAAAACTTCTGTTGCATTTGATGTGCCGCATTTTGTTTCTTTTCTAATAATTGTAGGGTATCATATTTTATGGTAATATGTTTTCATTTTCTTTAAATGATAGGCTTTCGATATTATTGGCCAAAATTTTCTGTTTAGCGGGCAGGCGGAGCAGGATCGGACGCAGGCGGGCACAGACCCGATCGGCACCCGCAATTAAGGCCCACCCAGCGCATTACCAACTCCTGTGGATGGCGGGAGTGTGCAGGCTGCGGCGGGCATGTCTGTTTAAAAGAAGGCCTGGCAGCTTTTTGTAGGCTGCTCACAATGGCCACCTGGAGATCCAACTGCAGGGGGTCTGCTCAGCAGGGCACTCTGGAGGGAGGGGCAGACTGCAGGGTAGGCTAGTGGTGGGCCAATGTGCCCCTTGCTTTTCTGATCATTGCCTTGCTGCCCTCATCGAGGAGATGGCAGCGCGGCAGGAGATGTTGGTCCCCCAGGATGGGAGGAGGAGGCCCCCCCCCACATGACAAAGCGTGCCTGGGAGGAGGTGGCGGAGATGGTGAGCTCCCACAATGCGGTGCGGCCAACTGGATCCAGTGCCGTAAGCACTTCAACAATTTGTTGTGCTCTGGAAGGGTGAGTATCATGTTGGTGTTAGGCATTTAACCCAGCAGGTAGCCTTAGCCTTTGAGGGCCCTCCCCGCCGCCCCAAGTCTTACTGTCGTGACTGCATTGAATCATGTTGGGCATTTCTCATACGCTGGCTGGTCAAGCAGATAGTGCCCGTGCTTACATCAGCCTCAGTGGTTCATGAGGAGATGGGTTCTCCCCCACACCATGTGTTGCTCTTAGTCGCACATGACTAGGCTGGGGGCAACCTGCAGGAGATGCAGCTCGGCGCATACTCAGACCTCCAACATATGTCCTATTCACGGTGATGAAATTGTGGAAGGGGAACCTCAAGGTCTCGTGGCCAAGAGCCTTTTGATGCCATTGACGCCGCACCAAGTTACGCCTCCTTGCCATGGGAGCTAAGACCGTGTGTTTCCTAAAGTAATGGACGCAGAATGTGTCCAAGGTGGCCATTGGCGTGGGGTTGGGAGCAATCGTACTATTTTTTTGTCACTGATCAGCGGTAGCGTAGGGTGGAGGCACTGGAGGCCTGATATGGGCCACTGTGGTTGGGGTGCATTGTGCGTGTGCAGAGTCCATGTGCAATTAGCCCCAGTGAATGGTCCTATCTGTTTTTCAGGATAAAAATGCTCACAATGCCTCAGAGCGTTTGCGGACTGGAGGCGGCCAGGCCCAATTGCTGATTTTGAGCCGATTCGAGCAGGAGGCCCTGGAGCTTGAAAGGCGCCATGCGCCCAGGTCCACAGGTGTCAGTGCGGCTAAGGAACGGCCAGGTATTTGAGGTCCACAATGACATCCGCTCTGTCTTCTCACCATCCATAGCACTGATTGTTTGAATTGTTATTGTTGCAACATTGCTCAGTCGCAGACTGATAGTCAGACGAGTGGGTCATAGACAAAGGCCCCTCGGCCCTTTGAACATGCACGTGTCAAGCACCTTCCAAAGTTGCCTTATCCCATTTCCCACCACTATCCCCACGGCCTTGTATGCCATGACATTGCAACTGCACATCCAAATACTAATTACATGTTAGGAGGGTTTCTGCGTCCACCACCCTTTCAGGCAGTGCGTCCCACATTACTGTGTGCAAAAGTTCCTCATCACCTCACCTGTCAACTTCATGCCCCTTACCTTAAATCAATGCCACCAGGTTACTCATCCCTCTGCCAAGGGGAAAAGTTTATTTCTGTCGACCCTATCTACCCCCCTCATAATGTTATAAAGCTCAATAATGTCACCCCTCAATCTCCTCTGCTACAGGGGAAATATCCCCAGTCTATGCTATGTCTCCTCATAACTCCAACTCTCCAGCCCAGCATGCACCCTGGTCAGCGACCTCTGCACTCTCTCCACTCCAATCACATCCCTCCTGTGAAGTGCATATCACAGCAGCATGAAGAACTATATCTGTGGCCTAGGCAGCGGTTCCTGCACTTGGAACATTACCTCTCTGTTCCTAAATTCTATTCCTCGGCAAATAAAGGCAAGTATGGCATTTACCTTCTTAAATGCTTTATGTACCTCTCCACTACCTTAATGGGCCTGTCGACATGCCCAGCAAGGTCTCTCTGATCCTCCTTACTTTCCATGGTCCTCGTGTATTCCTATACCTTGTTTCTCCTGCCCAAGTGCATCACCTCACACTTATCCACTTAACATTCCATTTGGCGTTCCCTATTCCATCTGACCAGCCCATCTGTATCCGTCTGTAATGTTTGGATCTCCTCTTTACTATTTTCCACCCCACTAATATTCGTCTTCAAAGGTTCTAGAAGGTTGAGCGCATAATGAGCCTGGGGGAAAGGGATGAAGTGTGTTACTGTGTGCACGCTAACTGATCCACTGTCCTTGTTGTTATTTTCAGCGTCATCAGAGCCCGTCGAACAGGAGCGATTGCAGATGCCCCCTCTCATACCTGAGGGCCCTCAACTATCACCTGCGTCACACCATTTCTGTGAGGCAGGCACCAGCACAGATACTAGCACATCGGTGAAACTGCAACATCGCCTAGTGTCCCAGGGCACAGTGAAGAGCGCACTTCACAATCTCTGGAGGAGCTGGAGAGACAGAGAGTGCCGATGGCACCAGCAGCCGGAGGACTGCAGGGGACCAGGCATGTGCTGAGTTGGGGGGCGATGATGTGCCCCTGGAGTTGTCCATGACGCAGTAGCTGCAGGAAATGCAGCCAGGTGTGTGGGAGCATCTGGGAGTGTTGCATGAGACTATGCTTCACTTGGTGTCCGTGGTAGAGGAGTCCACACGGAGCATCAGTGATGCAATGAGCCTCATGGCAGAGAGTCATGCTTCCTCCATGGAGAGAGTGGCCACTCTTGTGGAGAGGGGCTTCCAGGAGAACAAGCAGCTTCTCCTGGGGTTACGCTCGGACCTGCAAGCCCTTACAGCACCAGTGGTCACAGCTGGTCAATGCCAATGTGGGAGATAATGCGGGCTTCAAGCTTCCCAGCTCAGTGCCCATCCATCGATGGTGAGCAGGGAGGTCCGGGGCAACCTCACATCGGTGGAGCAGCTGCCTGTTGTATCTGTGGGCTCCTTTCCAGCTGCTCGATGAGGGCAACAGCTGCTCCGCCCCTCTCCCAGTCACTGCTTCATCAGGTGAGGCTGCAACGACTGGGGAGATGCCAGCTGTGGACCTGGCAGATCCCTCCCATGCGGGGCCAGCACAGGCTCCATGGGCCAGAGGATGGCCGCCAAGGTCATCGAGGCTAACAGGACAGCAGAGTCAGCAGGCTGTCTCAGATGCCACTCCGAGCGATGGGGCAGCACAAAGACGTAGCACCTGGAAATGTAATCATAAGGCAACTTTGGCACACCACAGGTTTCTCACTGGTGCTTTTGTGTTGGCTCGAGATTTGGGAATTATTATTTTTTTAAGGTTGTAAAACGTTTTGCTTTCATTTTGTTTGACCTTATGATGGAGAAAATTAAAACCAGATGTGTTACCATGGCTGAGGGTGGCTCCTTTGTGCTCCATCTGTACGCTTTACGTACATGTCATGAGTGTTTGAGTGGACATTGAGGTTTATGTCCAAAGCCCTTAGTTGCAGCTGATGACCTGGCAGATTTAGCACTTAGGTGCCGAGTATGGAAGCGCCAGGCAAGGTTGGTCTGGCTGACCCATTTGTGTGGAGCTAGCTGAAGGTTCATTGGGTTAAAGTCTCCCAGGTGTCTCTGCCTTCTTGGTATAGTCTTGGGTCAGTGTTCAGCCCCTCAGCATTCCCCTGTGCTTCCTCGTCTTCAGAATCAGTGCTGGACTCATCGTGCGCAGCTGCATCCACTGCGTCAATGTCTTCATCATCCACTGCGTCCCCCCCTTTCCAGCGCAAGATTGTGCAGAGCGCAGCATGCAACCGCTATCACCGAGACACAATCAGGGAGGTACTGGAGTGCACCCCCTGAGTGGTCCTGACACTGGAAGTGCATCTTGAGAAGACAGATGGCTCTCTCCACCACAGCCCTTGAGGAGGCGTGGCTCCTATTGTAGCGCTACTCAGCTTCTGTTCTTGGATGGTGGAGAGACGTCATGAGCCACCTTCTGAGGGGATAGCCCTTGTCACTTAGCAGCCACCCATCAAGCCAAGCCGGAGCACTGAAAAGCCCCGGCACCTGGGAGTGTCTGAGGATGTCAGCGTTGTGGGAGCTGCCTGGGTACCTTGCACAGACTTGCAGAATCTGCATCCTGTGATCACACACTATCTGCACGTTCATGGAGTGGAAGCCCTTCCTGTTGACGAAGGCACCAGGCTCACCTTCTGGCACTTTGATGGCCACATGTGTACAGTCAATTGCACCCTGGAAATGGGGGAAGCCAGCAATGGCCACGAAGCCTCTGGCTCACTGTGTCTGTCTTGCCTGGTCCCAGCAGGAGTGGATGAAAGTCAATACATGCCTGAACAGAGTGTCTGCAACCTGCTTGGCACAAGTGTGGACAGCTGATTGGGAGACTCAGCAAAGATCACCCACTGAGCCCTGGAAGGAGCCGGAGGCATAGAAGTTGAGGGTAACTGTGCTAGCATGGGCTGTCCGCCCACACAGTTAGGAGATATCTTAGGGCCAATCATCTGACAGATATAGTTAACTGTCTCCCTTGACAGTCGGAGCCTCCTTCGGCACTGCATCTCAGTTATATTGAGGTAGCTGCTTCGACGCCTGTATACCCTGGCAGCAGGATAGTGGCATCTTCTGCGGTCCCTTCCACCCTGGACTACTTCTTGGCCCTGCGCTCCTTGTGCCTGTGCCTGTTGTCCCAAAGGTGGCTCCCCTGGAGGCTGATTGTGCACTCCTGGCCTCCTCCTTATTCTATCCCTCCCTTCATCCTCAGAGGAGCTGCCTCCAGTGGACATGTCAGAACCCAGACCCAGGCTAGAGGGAGGCCTCCGGAAAGCTGCAGGCCTGATAAAGATTCCTGACTGAAGAATGCTGAGCTGAAGGTTCAAAGTATACAGAAAGATGCTGGAATTAGTTCTGAAGTGCTACAGATCACACAGGCACGTTTAAAACACTTTCTGCAATAAATACTCACAGACCAGATTGACAACCACACTGAACCCTCTTACCCCGCCTGTGGATGAGTTTGATTAAAAAGTCTCTTACCCGCCTGACCGTTGCGTCCGTGCGCCGAGCCGAAGATCACATGGGCACCTGAAAATTGCCGTCGATTGCCGATTTTAAGAGCCTTAACTAGCCCATTAATTAATGGCGGGTGCGCATCGAACTTCATCACCTGCCCACCCAACGAAATATCGTGATGGCATGTGGTGACATCGGGACACTCACCTGAGGTCACCGTGCATCACTTTATGCACTGACGTGTGGGGCCCGCCCCCCGCACATCAAGCAGAAAATTCTGCCCATTGTATATACATAATACCACATCAGCTGACCAAAGGAACTTTTCCTGTGGTCAAAGAGCTAGGTTTTTGGACTGCTGAAGGCACAACCACCAATTGCGGGGAGAAGAAAGTGGGGAAGACCAGAGGTCAGATTTGGAAGACGTAGTGTTGGCCGGGGTGGTAGGGTTCAAGTCTTGCTCTTTCACTCCTAGAACGTGCCTCCAGCCTCTAATAATTGTGATATTTCTCTGTAAAATGATTTGAAAAGCTTCATTCCAATTTCAACTAAAAGCTTGCTCACAGTGCAGAGCAATCATTAACTTCTTATAAAATTGAAGGCTCTTTGACATAGATGACGAGGGAAGTTGATTTGGAAAGGAAAATTGCATATGAGCACAGAAAGTGCCTCTGATACAAATTATGTGCCAGGTTTATCTTGCAATACCTGAGTTTACAATAATGATGATGACTGCATTTTCTTTCGTATTCATGTCGTGACATTATAATTGAGAAAAGTGTGAAGATAAGGTGTTGGTGATGACATCAGCATTGCAGTACAATCTGCAGTTTGGTTCCACGTTAGGGTTACCAGCATGTACGTGATTTATTTCATGGGTTATGTCACCGGAATTCATGATGAGGGGATGTGGTATATAATCTGTATCATTTTGGGATTGAGCTAGCCCGGAGAATCATGCTCATAAGTTATCAATTCATTCCAGTGGTGAAATATAAACCACAGAGTAGAGTTTCCACTTTGGCCGCAATCAGCAATCTGCACGCAAATTGTGCTCAAAATTGTGCAAGCTTTCCAAATTGAATTTTTGGCTTATGTTTCTATTTCATTTGCATTTTTCAGAACATAAAACCACAAAGCAGTACAATCGGGCAGTGTTTAAGGCGTATTTCTTTCTTTCTCATGGCTTAAAACTATTCCTCGACATATTTAAAAATGGTCACCTGTTGCAGTTTTATTAAAACGCCTGAAAATTGGTTTATTGCAAAAACTTAACATTTTTAGTGAGAATGTCTAGTCCACCACCTGTGAGTAATTCAATTTTAAATAACTTAAAACTGCTTTAAAAATTTATGTGGAAACATTCATTTGTTTTATTAGTCTGCAGTGGTCAGTTTCTAAGTAAATTTACAAATGTTTGAAAGGTACCTATAAGTGTCTTTGCACCTAGAGAAAAAGGTTAATATTAAGACCCTCACTGAAGGCCTACAAATCAGTGTAATTAGTTGACACTTGCCATGAGTGAGTAACCTGATCTGTGGACATGGCCAGATTTGTGGATGGGACTGGCTTCCAGTACAATGTTTAATTGTAAGAAATGTGTGCAATGCCTGAAGGTAGGTCCTTGTCTGCTGATGCTTCATCCTGATCTGTTTTCTTGGCAGTTTTTTTTTAAATCAATGGTGGTTTACCATTGCCTTCCCCTCTCAGGGGCAGGGCAAAGAGGTAGATCTCAAGTCTACCTCAGTCGAAATGGGAGTCGAACCAACGCTGTCGATAGTATTTGGAACTAAATTCTAGCCATCGAGCCAACTGAGCTAATCAATCCCCAATGTTTATTTAAACCAATGCAAACGTTTGCAGAAACTCGATTAAATAATGCTTGAAGTTTCTGGATAAAAGCAAAATACTGTGGATGCTGGAAATCTGAGGTAAAAACAGAAAATACTGGAAAAACTCAGCAGGTCTGGCAACATCTGTGGAGAGAGAAACAGTCAACATTTTGAGTGAACAGTGTGACTCTTCCTCAGAGCTGCATACAGACTCGAAACACTGACCCTGTTTTTCTCTCCAGGAGATGCAGCCAGACCTTCTGAGTTTTTCCAGCATTTTCTGTTTTTGCTGCTTGAGGTTCTTTGATCTTTTGCACTGATCTGGCTGATTTCAGGCAAAACCAGTGCAACCTAATGGGAACTCTATCATCATATGCTGTGACTCTGGAGAGGTATTTTGATGCAAATGACACGGAACCGCATAGAGAAAGTAACAGAAGTAACATTTTCAGAATTAGAGCTTTCAAAAGAAAATTGGATCAATTTATTACCACTAAAGAGTAATATAGGTTTGAGATATGAGAATGGCACTATTGCAGAGTACCCTCAATTGTTATGGATGGCTCACCCTTTCCTTTTCTGCTTCTCTTCCATCAAAGCAGTTGTCCTCCCCTTGGGCCCTTACCCACCTGTATAATAATTTTGGATTTCTGTAGAACTGTCTTCTCTGCCATCAGCCTATTAGTGCTTTCCCTAAGTGGGCTTTGTCACTTACAGTCTGGAAGCCGTTCTGCACAGCTTCCTCAGAGAGACATATCCCTGAGGAGTCAATAATCACTTTCACTCTCAGTGATCTGCTTATTAGCTTTAATGTAATCTCACACAAAACTACCAAACTCTCTTCACAAATACAAAGGAGCATATTCCAGCAGATGGGACCACTTCATATGTGTGTTGATCATTCAGCCATCTAGACAATAGCACACGATCACTCTTTAGCGCCAAGGAAACATATTACTAACTAAAGAAAGAAAACAATCTGATCTTTTAAATCAGACTAGCGGGTCTCCAGTTGTATTGCTAATAGTACGTCAGAGTATATGCTGTTTTAAAAGTACAGGATCATTCTTGCTTAGAACTGGGTCTCTGTAAGGCCTGAAAATCTCACTACATCTTCACCCGGTGTTTACTTCAATAATCAGTTTAATCAAAGCAGATTGGAAACAGCTTGTTAATTTTGGGCTCCAGGTCAATGACTGGCTTTATTTCAGGAATTGGGAAGCAGGTGAACCAATGCTGCAAATAAAATCTGTCATTGCCTGGTTTATCACATTGCTGGTTGCTTCCTTGGAATTACCCTAATCGCAGCTCATCACTTTAAGATGAACTGCAAGAAAGAAAGCATTCCAGGGTAATCAGCGGCCAGCACAGCATGATTATCCATGAATGTCACAATTCCGCCAAGGACATCTAGAGACTTTGTTGCATCGGCCTGCTGGGACCAGCCTTCACAGGGTCCAGATAATTAGACTGTCAGGGGAAGACCCGTACCAAATACTGTAAGGATACTTGGACCTATGGTGCAACATCTAGGTGGCACAGTCAGTAACAATTACAGACCGCTGTGGCCGTAAATCTGACTCCACCTCCTCTCTATTGGATGCTGCAAAGCTGATGTTTGGGATTGATGTCATGGAGCGGGTAAACTATCTTTCCATCCACCTCATGCAACAAGTACCTCCACTTGACTAACCATCAAACAAGGGATTGAGTGATGGACCAGGCAGTCACTTGCATGTAAATTCAAACCTACATCTCAGATTTCCTTTCCATTCCATTTTGTCTGTCAACGGATTAAAATGTCTTACAAGTTTTTTTCCTGAAAGCATTCTGTCCACCCCACCACCATTTTGAGCCTTGTTACGTGTCTGCATCCTTTTTAAATTTCTACCTACAACCACATTTGTTTTCTGCTGCAAACATTAAAATTTGTACCTGAAGTTATGCACAAATCTGATGAGTTGATCACAGAAAATTGGATGCAAACAATACTACCTGCACATGGATTCCATAGTATCATCTGAAGGAAGAACACTGATGGAGTACACTCCTTACTTAATTGGAGAGAAACTTGGGCTCCATATGAAGTATTTCAAATGGAAGTTTAATAAATCTAAATCTCTCCAAGATGTAATTAATGCCACTTGTTCTATTAAAGGCATATTGTTCACAATATTATGCAAATCCAGTTTCTACCATATAGCCTCATTACTACATTTGAAGATACTGAGCTATTCAAAAGAAATGTTTTACAAATATTCTGAGGTATAGATGCAGTGGAATTTGTACTTGAATATGTTCTTTGTCGTATCAGCATGCTACTTTGATAGCTTGTATCACAATACAGCAAAGGTTTCTGCAGTCATTGTAACTTCATCTGTCTGATACTTCTGTAAATGTATCTAGCAGACAAAAAATAATTGCTATGTTGGAGCCTTGTGGAGTTATTTAAGGATATTTATTGAACTTATGTGGACAGATGTAGACCTTTGGTGAGTTCGAAACAAAACAGATCTTCTTTTGTGAAAACTGAATTTTTCTCCAAATCTTCATTCACGGCTTTTGGCCTTTATTTATGAGTTTGCATCCCCACTTACTGAGAGTAGTATATGCCACATTGCAGTAAGCAGCCTTCTGGAAATGTCTCCCTTAGCCATGGAAGATAATTTGTATATTATGCTGTTGATGCCATTTCCCTATGGGGCAAGTGTTGGAGAAGATCAGTATGTATGTATTCAAAAAGATGGACACTCGCTGCTGCTGGCTTTTAATGTAGTGCTTTGAAAATCATGCTTTAACTTTCAAAAGCTGTTGATTTCA
Organism: Carcharodon carcharias; assembly: GCF_017639515.1. Lineage (NCBI taxonomy): Eukaryota > Metazoa > Chordata > Chondrichthyes > Lamniformes > Lamnidae > Carcharodon > Carcharodon carcharias. The sequence continues at coordinate 43,008,990 of NC_054479.1, read as the reverse complement.
AAGGCTGTTTCTTCAACATATGTCTTGTATTCTTTGTATCTCCATTCAACTGTACTTGATTTTTACATCTGAACTGGGAAAACAATTTTGCCTGAATGATGTTGCTTCAAAGGGTATTGCTTTGAATGGATAAAGGAAAAAGAATATGCTTAAGCTATATATAAAAGGTGTAATAGAGAAAGGCACTGCCTGACATGATAATAAACCAGACACACCAGAACATTTCTATTTCAGTTTCTTGTTTGTGCTGAATTAGATGATCTCAGTCAGTCAGGTGGTTGGGAATGTTAACCAGGGATAAAAGTATGCTGCAGCACCTATTAGCATCACACAGTGACCCCCAACAGTAATGTGTGTAACCTTTGAGAGAACAGGACTGAAATGTCTGTTAGCCCTTTGTTTGAATTATTAATGTTATTTTCTAAACTTAGTTCTACACAAAAACGTGTGGGAAATTGCCAATAAATTTTGAGGAATTGTAAAAGTTGTAAAAATCACAAACTCAGCCTCAATCCACCTCGAAGCCATCCATTCTGGGTTTAATGGAGGCGAGTAAAGTGCTGGCACCAACCTACTCCCAGGAGTTGAGTCAGTCATTCAAATATTATGACCAGGCTGGACGCCTCACATTTAAACAGTTTCACCGGTTTAACCCTGGCCAGCTATGTTTTCCCAGGCCTTGGAAACCTGGCAGCTCAAGGGAGGTGTACATGGAAGGCTTCAAGAAATGATGTGCCTTTACAGCACTGCTTGTGGGCCAGGAGGAGCAGGAATGCTTCTGTTATTTTAAGATGGTCATCACTCCAGGTCTCATTGTGCTAATACAGAATATTTACAGAGTCTGCTGAGGTAAAGAAAATGCTAACTTTATTGAGGCTTCATCTTGCCACGAGGTCGACAAGAGAGAGCAAGACCATGCGACATTGCATCACTTCCTGTGATGATGTGTATACTGTGTCTCATTAACATATCACAGAGTTAGAATTAACTCATTATACTTCATCTCCAAGCTTACCTGCTTCCCTGGCATGACAGAATACCCTACACAAAGACAGCCCCCCAAATACCTGCCAACTAGGGTTGGGGATTGGATCACACTCGGGTTGAGGATCTAACTCTTGGAGTCAGCATTGAGACTTCCCCGTCCTTCCAGCCCCACGCCTTCACTAATGCAGCAGCAGGTTTATTTCCTGCCTCTGCAGCTCTGCCATCTATCAGCTGGCTTCTAGACAGAACCCTGTTTAAAACCCCACAGCACATGGGGAAATCTGGACCTTCAAAAAGTCTCCTCCAGCATTACTGGGCCCTTTGTTCTCTGCAGCCAGGCCCTTGTGGTTGGGCATTGCAGAGTGTCTTCTAGTTTATTGACAGGTTTGACTACTAGTAGTTAGAAAAGCAGCACCTACACCAGACATATGGGTGAGGTTGTTGGGACATACTACTAACTCTGATGTCAGCACTACAGGGTGTGTGCTCTTTGATTTTTTTTAATGGAAATCTTGTTCGGACTAAGTGTCTGACTTCAAGCAAAAACCAATGCTTCATTGCTGGCAATAGAAATGCTGATCAAACAGTTTTTGGTACTCTGGCTAAATCGTGGTCATATATGCACAGTTGGTTTGCAAATAAAAGTATTTATTTTAATATAAGATAATGAGAAGTGGTGGATTCAACCAGAAATCTTGTCCAGGTGCACCATCGTGACCCAGTTCTAGTTTTGAATACAGTAACTGCAAGACCCGCCTGACTAATATCACCCCAGTTTGGAAGTCTGTTAGTTCTTTTGGCAATTGCACCATTATCTTGTTAAAGAACAGAGGCTGGTGCGATGGGCTAGATTCATATCCTGCATCAGACATGATATCAAAATGAATAGAAAAGGTTTAAAAAATCTGGAGGGATGAAGACAACTCGTAATACAATTCCTCCCCCAAAGACGCTTAACATAAAGATTTATTTTGGCATTCTGTCTAATTTAATTAACGAAAAAATAAATTTACATTGTAAAAATACAAACATTGCATCTGGAGTGATGACCATCTCAAATTAGCAGAAGGCTGGATAATGGAAGAGCTCTATAGGCAAAAGAAAACAAATTAATATTTATCGATAGTTTTATCCTGTTTTACAGAAACATCCTAATGCAAGATCATCAGATAACTTAGCCCATTTTATATAATTTATTCAGAAAAATATTAAGCCCCTTCATTGCAGTGACCAATTGTTTCTGAAGTGATTCTAGGGTTTACACCTCTCCCATTCTATCCAGCATGCCATTCAATTTGCTGATCATTCTGTGTGAAGAAGATATCTATTCTAAATTCACTTTACTTATTTGAATTTATTTCCTCTTTTCAAATTTGCACAGTTTAGTTCACTTTTTTCCATAGTGTTTATAATTGTATATGCTTATTTAAGATTGCCTCTTAGATGCTCCTTTTCAAGGTGGGAAGCCCAAGTTTTTTTCAGATTCTTCTCAAAACTCGTCTTCCTAAACCTACAATTCAATTCTTTGGCTCTTTTGTGCACTGCTTCCAGTGCAAGGATATCTCTCCTGTGTCTGTATAGCTAGAAGTAGACACATTACTCAAGGTGCAGTCTGATCAAAACATTGTACAGTTTCTCATTACTTCTTCTGACTACATATTCTGTTCAGGTGTTGAAATCCTTAGGCCAGAATTTTCCCCTCCCATTAGTGGCAGGCGCCATGGCGGGCAGTGGGGGAGAATTCGGCGGGAGGGGAAGAAATCGGTTTCATGCTGGCGTGAAATCATTGGAATCATCCGGCGATGCCTGCCATGGAGGATCGCAAATCGTGCTGGAGGTCGGCATGAATTCGATTTACATCTTGCTAATGGGATGCAAAGTAAGGCCCAACCAGAATCGTTGCCTGATTTATCGTTATACCGGCAGGAAAACACATCAGCCTAGAATACTTCTGGACAAGAGAGACACACAGAAGTCGGAAATTACCTTTAAGGCCTTGCTCAGATCATGAACATCTGAGGAGAAGATGATGCTGGAGCCCTACAGCTACCGGGTCCTGGAGGAACATGGGCATCGCATGCTGGGTGGTTTCTCATGGACATGGCTCCACCACAAAGCAGCTCTCAGAATGTGGGAGACCTCCATGCAGCAGTTCGACTTTGTTGAGGCTTTGGACCTTCATGATCTTCACCATGGGCTGGTATGAAGGGAAGGTGGAGAAGAAGATCTAGGAGTGAGTGGGAGAGTAATGTGTACCGGGGTAATGTAGGGGATGAGTTTACGGGGGGTAACAAAAAGATGTCAGGAGGAGTGAGGTCGGAGGGGTGGATGGTGCAAAGGTGTCAGGGGGGTGAGGTTGGGGGGGTGGGTTGGCGAGGGTGTCCAGATGGAGGAGGGAGTATGGGGGCAGGAAGGTTTAACGAGGGAGAATGCTCCAAGTGGAGAGGTAGGTGTAAGGTGGGAAAGTAGGTGTAAGGGAGGGGGCTTGGAGGGAGGAAGATGTCTGGGGGAGGAGGGGCTTCAGATGGGGCAATGTAACTGGGGGGAGGAGGGAGTAAGGGGGCGGTTGGAATGTTCAGGTGAATGTGCAAGAGAGGGGTCTGTGGAGTTAATGACTGCCTCCTGGGGAGCGTACTCAGGGTGGGCATGGTAGGATGGCATGGTAAGTGTGAGAGAGGGCAGAGGGAGCTGGTAGGGTGGGAGAGTGAGGGTGCATTGGTACCAGTAGTCATCAGAGGCATCAGAAGGGTGGCTGGTGGGGACACGGAGGGCTTGAGGGTGGGAAGGAGGATGCCAGGGACGTCAATGTGGCTGGGGCTGGGATTTTCAGGAATGTAAGGAACATACACATTCACCTGGGCATTCGTGAAAGAGAAGTGTTTGGGCTGTAGGGTAATGGTCGGGAGGTGGAATGTGATGTTGGGGGGGTCGACTGTGATGGGGGGAAAGGACATGTGTGACTGGGGGAGGGGAAAGGACTGGGAAGCTTAAAAGAAACTTGACTACAACCATGTTTTTCAAATTGAAAGTGAGCGGGACGCAGTCTTGGGTGGGCACAGGTGCTGCATGGGAGTGTGATCAATGGATGGGCAGAGATGCAGGTCAGCTCAGATGGACAACTGAAAGAGAACCCCACAGGCAGCGTTGAAAATGTTCAGGACATTGGAATGAGTGTGATGGATGAAGGCTTCGTGTGTATGGGAGAGTGCTCCAAACGGCTCTGCCACACACACTCTTGTCCTTCCCCAATCACTCGTGACCCAGCTGCATGCAGCTGAACTGCTAGTTGGGAGGGGTGGGATGCAGGAGGAGGACTCATGGAGCCTGTCAATGAAGCTGAAAGACAAGATTACACATTATTCAGTGAAAGTGAATGTACTTTCAGATTATAAAGTGACAAAATGTGCTCACCCATGCAAGCACTTCTGATCAGAATTTCTTAACTTTTCTAGGCCTACCACTTCTCTAAGGTGCTTACCTGACAACCATCACAGGGGTAGAGACAGCTTCTGCAATGGTTGGCCCTGTTGCCTCTGATGACTTTGCATATGTCCTCAGGGGAGCCGAGGCCTTGAGGGCCCTGGCTTGCTTTGGCTGTCCTCCTGTGGGCCAGCTGCTCCCTCTGCAGTGACAGAGGACGAGGTCGAGGGGATCACAGGCTAAGGGAACTCGGAGGGAACGGGCAACCTCTGAGATTCCTGAGTGGATGACCCAGGGGTGTCCAGCTCCCACTCCTCCTCCATTCAGGTGCCCAAGGGCCCCGGCCTGACTCTTTGAGGGGAAGGAGCACCTGGGGGGACGTTGAGGTGCCCCGTTTCCCTCTTGTGTTACCACTGCAGGACCTCGCCCATGGCTGCCGTGATGGAGTGCAGGTCTGCGTGCGTCTCCATGTTCTGCTGGACCGGGGTCTCCATGGCATCTGACGTCCTTCCCATGGAAACCTTCATATGCACACATGTGGGCACCACTTCATCAGAGAGCAGGCAGATACATTCCTCTGACTTGCATGCCAATATGCTGAGGGCTTCCAACAGCTCTGCGTCATGTTCCCCCACCTTCTGCTGACTCTCCAGGATGAGTTGGAAGGCTGAATCTAGAGGTTCGTCATCTGACTCGGACCTCACAGATGCCTCTCCCCCAGCAGTCCTCCGAGTGCCGGGGTGTTCAGCTGAACCTGCTGCCTCCTGCTGCAGACATGTGTCCGTGCAGTGACCACCAGATATGAACTTGAGCCTGCTCTAGATCTAGGTCCAATGAGGTGTGTGTCTTTGTGCTGGTGGAGGGTGTGGGTAAGTGCTCTGATGGGTCTTCCAGGCTGCTTATTTCCAACTCTTCAATGGAGGAGGTGTCCTCAAGGCTGGAGGTGAGGAGCTGGATGGAGCTGAGGGACTGGCTGGCTGAGGACATTGGTTCACAGGGGCTCTGTTAAGCAACCAAAGTAGAGATTATTAGTGCATGGCAGCAGAGTTAAAAGCAGGAGAGAGGGCACTCACAGTTGTGTTGACAGAGGGATGATGTGGTGCAGGATTATCATGTAGGTATTTGCCGCTGACCTCACAGTCTCCGCAGGCACAGTCCACATCCTCACCAGTCAGTACAATGGCACACTCCTCAAAGTGAGTGAGAGGCCTAATGTGGGCCACTCTACCCCCAGTCTGGGACCTCTTCCTGCTGATGTGAGCCAGCTTCTCCTTCATGAAAACAGATGGAGAGAGTGTCAGCAGATTGCATGGCACTGTGTGGAATGTTTGTGTGAGTGGAGACATAGAAGGGATGAGGATGCAAGCTCCAGAGGATATGAGCCTGATGGAGATGTGAGGGTGTGTGTGAGAGTTAGTGGTGTTGTCTCTTGAGGTGCATGATCCCTGTGGATGTGTGATGGGTTTGTGAGTGTATGTTAAGAGTGATGAGGTGGTTGACTTACCCTGGTGGAATGGATGAGATCCTTCATCTTCTTCCTGCACTGGATAGCTGACTTCCTCTGTGCTCCGTTAGCACTGACTGCCGCTGCCACTACCTGCCAGGCTGAATAAGTGACACTGGTGGACCTTCTGCGACCAGAACGGGGGTAGAGGAGTTTGCAGCATCTTTCCACTGTGTCCAGCAATTGCCCCAGAGAGAGGGCTGCTGTCGCCTTTGCTTGTGGGGCCACCTGTGGCCTGGAGCAGCCCTAGTCTGTAGACATGATGTAGGTTGTGCTCTGGTGCGCTTTAAACACAGCGCCCAAAGCGAGGAAATGCTGAGGTCATGACATGGTGGGCAAATCTGAGCCTGCCCTCCTGTCCTGTTTCCAGTGGATGCATTATTAATGAGGCAGGACATGTTGTGAAGGGGACGATAAATCACGAAAATCCACAATTGCGGCCAGCGGATAAAACATTTTCCACGCCCGCAGCAGCATTTAGTGCAAATCTGGGACGATTTGCCCTTAGTTTTCTTTCAAGTTCCTGCTTGGTGAGCACAATATAATTCCTGGAGTCTCTCTGCTGCTCAGGTTTTCTTGCTAGGTATTTTACTTTGCATGCTAAGTGCCCATCTGACATTGTTTTGTCCATATACATACTTTGTAAATCCTTATCCAAATTTACTGCTCCTTCTAATTTGGTACCATCTGCAATTGGACCAATTTGTATCGAGTTTTTGGCTCTAAGTTATTGATGTATATCAGAAACAATAGTGGTCTCAACATTAATCCCCAGTACACCCTGCTTAGTACTTCAATCCCTCATTTGACCTCCACTGTCCCAACTTGCCAGCATATAACATAAAATGAACTCCTTTGTAATGCCATCACTGTTACTTAGATGACTACATTTTGCACACAGCAGTGATTCATGAACAGTAAGAAGATTGCAAACCCCGTTCATCCATTTTTGTGCATTTTCAATGAGAAAAGAATGTTGGTTAGAACATGAGAAAAAGTTTCGGCTCTTCAGGAAGTGTGACTTGATTCCTTGATCGGAAAGTGTAAAGATTCATGATGAAACTGATTTTATTACAGTACTTAGAATGAATGAAAAATTGTTCCCACAAGCAGGAACTGAGGAACTAAGTGACTGACTAGACTGATTCACTGAAAAATCACTGAGATCAATAATGAGTCTGATGGACTGAATTTTTAAAAAAGAAAATGCAATGATTGACAATGGGACTTAATGATTTACTTAACTAAAGATAATTGAGATCAATGTTGGATCTCCGTGATTGACTGTGTAAAAAAATATGGAAATTGCCTTTGGACCTGCTGAAATGAGTGACTGGGGGCTGTTCACAAGAAGACATTGAGCCTGAGATCCAGCCTGATAGGCTGGACTGTCTCTAACTTGACTGAGCAAAAAATGCTAGATTGCATTTGGATTGATGGACTGAGCAAATTCACTCAGTAAAATTATGGAGATAAGTGGTTTTACAGTGTGACTTGATGGACTTTTTAAAAAAAATCTCCAGACATATAATGGGGATGAGTGATTGACCTAACAGAGTAAAAAGACAAAAGGAACTCTTGCAGTGACCTTTTAACATGCTGCCCTGATATTCCATTTCATGATCAGAATCATCCACCAGCATTTCAGTTCTTGGTTTCACTAAGAAAAACTTTCCCTGTGCTTCTCCTGCACAAAGTTGTAGTCGGTAGTGTATAAAAATACTGTCTTGACCTTGGTCCAAAATGGATACAGAGAAATACAACCTTTCATTGTGACCATATCTTGACCTTGCTTAAGTATAGGTGTGAAGCCTGGATCCCCTACAGCTGTGTTAGAGAGTACGCAGGGAATGGGAATTGCTGCAGCACATATTGTGGGAATGCCCTGTTCAGGCAGACTGGAAAGTGTCAGTATGCCAACCTACTTGAAGTACTTCAGCAGCCAACGTCAACACAAGTAGCGATAATAAATTGGAAGACTTGTGCCAGCTGCAAATTGTGCTTTTGAATTCAGCTAATATGACCACGTCCATTATGCCATGTGGAGTGACTCACAGAATAAGTTCTCCTGAGGCAGTTTGTCAGTTTACAAGGACACTATGTTTTACTAAAAAAAATCACTAAATCTCAGGTATTTATATATTCTAATAGAAAAATTGTGAATTTAATAAAATATAATGGGAAAGTACCAGGAATATTTTGTGTTGACAATATTTTCGCTTTGCATCCAAAGTGGTACTCAGCTCTTGTGCAGCTTATTATTTAATCCCAGTCATTTAGTACTATTGCAAACAATTCTTCCTCTTGCCCATAGAGAGAAATTCAGTTCCAAATGACAGGCAGTCTGGGTGGGTTTTTTTTTTACTGTGCCATTCATAGACTAGACAGTCAGATTTTCTGTTGCTAGGACAGTGAATAAGTTTGTATGGGAGGAACCATCAGGATATTTGGATACGCAAAAGTTGGATGGTGAATTTCTTTGAAGAATGGATATGCTGAATAAACATTGAATATAGGAGATGTTTTTTAGGTATGATCAGGGTAGAGTTTCCTCTTTAGCCACAATCACCGATCCAGGTGCCCAATTGCACCCAAACTTGTGTTTTCTTCCCTCAGGTTTCTACTGAAACTTATTTACATGTCACTGAAATGAACCAGGGGTTCCCAAATTGCATTTTGTGACCCCCATTGAGGTCACAGATGTTACATTTGGGGTTGTGAACTCCCCTCCTCCAAGATAGCAAGGGCGACTATGAAGAGGAGGCTACCCAGTCTAGATACTTTGGCAGGACAACCCTGCACCCACTGGATCAATTCCAACCTACAGCACAGGGTGGACTGTGTGTCCAAAGTGCCCTTAAAACTCAGAAATCACTTTCAGCAGCAAGCGCTGAGCAGGCCTGGGATGTTTATGCACTGACTTGGTGCAGGCAGAGACTGGCAAATGTAACTCAGTGACTGACTGAGGGTGGGAAAAACTGGGAGGTCACGTGACTGAGCCAGGGAGGTGAGTGGTGACTTCAAATTTCGCTGTTTCTGTGCTCCTGCCTACTGTTGTACAGGCTCTTTACTCCAGGATACTCTCCAGGGGGGAGGAGGGGTTGGGAAGAGGACTGGTGTATGTGGATGTTTGTGTTTGGGGGGAATAAAGGCTGATTACAATGTGTATGTGGAAGTGGAGGAAGAGAGATTTCACTGAGTCTTTTGGCACCAGGGAATATGAAGAGCTTGGCTGAAACCTACACGAGGACATAAATAATTACATTTTCATATTTACAAGATTTATTATTATATGTTAAAATATAATATGCAGACTTTACCAATTATATGCTGAATATTATTATGCTGCTTTATTGCTATTTTGTTTTTTGCTGGTCTCTGGGGCCACATTAATTTTCAAATGTTAAAATGGGGTAACCTTGGCAAAAAGTTTGGACAGCACCGACTTAAACTCTTCCATGAGCTAGTGCAATCGGGCAGCATTTCAGAACAGGTTTTTTTTTTAAAGGTATTTTGCTTTAAAAAAAAAGTTGGTTGATATACTTGAGAGTGATAACTTGGTGCAGTTATTTAACACAGCTAAAAATGGATTTATCAGCATGTCTAATCACTCACCTGTGAGTATTCCAATTTTAAATGACTGAGAATAACTTTATTGAACTATACAGAAACAGTTGATAGTTATATAGATGTATAGTTGTCAGTTTTTTGGTAAATTTAAATATATACAGTATATTCTAAAGCTTTTAAAATGTTCCTATTAGTGTTGTTGTATCCAAAAGAACCAGCTCAAAGGCCTGCAAACAGACACAATTGGCAATTTATTGGTGATTAATTCAATCCAGGGGGCACAGCCAGTTTTATAGATCAGGACAATTTCTACTGCAATATTTTTTAAACCAGTGCAAAAGATTGCAGAAGCCTGATTTGCACTTGGAAATTACTGGCACTTGAAAATCTTTGATCTTATGCAATTGTTTGGCCGACAGTGAGAGACATGAATATTATGATATAGGGTTCACCTCTTGGGCAGAATACCTATTCAATGGGCCTGTATTTATGTGGTAGGATCTTTGAAATCAGCTGTGCAAACTGAACCTATTTTTTCAGTTTTTAATTAATTCAGCAAAATAGTTGTGAAGCAGGAAAATATTCAAACTCCATGAGGTCATCTTATAATTCAATAATTTGTATTTATTAGTTGCTTTGATATTTAAATGGAAGTAGTTGAGGAAGTGTTATGACTTATCTTGTAACTAAATTATATAAATCGTTACAGATGTTCCACTGCTTCATTGTGTTTCAGTAACTGTTAATGTTTGAGTGTATACTTTGAGGTGGAGGTCTTGTGGCACAGTGGTAGCGTCCATATCTCTGTGCTCTGGGTTTGAATCCCACTCCAGGACTTGATGTCCACAGAAGGTGTGTTAATAACATGGCCAAATGGGTTGATTATCAGCCTGTAAATCTTTCCAATATGTCTATGGCAGTGTGGCAATATGTCTAAGAGTGGGAGAGTCCCCTGGTCACCCATGCTTGGTGTGGAGTGGTACCCCTCAAGCTATAGCCTCTGGTGACAGGCTGGCAAACTATTCCAGGAATAAACTAGCTGTGGAAACAGACAAAAGCATGTGCTTTGTCTGTCTCAAGTGCCACTAGGCATAAGAAAGGTCTAAGTCTAAATAAGTATGCTTTGAAATAATTCCTTTCATAATTAGTATTTTACAATGGATCGATTAGACAACTGGGTGTTAAATTCCCTCCATAATCCTGCCCAATTACAGGCACAATTGGTTTGCGCAAGCAAAATGAAAATCAAATACATAGCGTAAATGATCATGAATTTTGGGCATACTCCAAACCTTCACAATCTTTAGGGCCATCTATCGATCATTCTACATGAACCCATTTCCAGACATAAAGCTGGCCCTGCCCCCATGTTACATAGGGGAGAATTTTCTCCCCGTCAGCGGGGGGCTGAGCAGGAGCAGGCCCAGGCAGGCGCACAACCGATCACAGCCCGTGATTGGCTGAGTGCTCCCTGTGCGGTCGGGGGGTGGGGGGAGAGCCAGGGCCTGTGCTCTTTCATGCATGTGCGCGAAAAAGCGCAGAAGTCTCCCTGAGGCACAGAGCTGCCTCAGGGAGATTAATTTGATTATTACTATTTGAAATAAAGAAAAAAACAAATTATTCAGACATGCCCCCTCATATGACAGTGTCACATGAGCTGGGACATGCCACTGATTTTTAATAAAAATTTTCATTTGATTTATAAACCCTTCATGAAATCTCATCCCGCCCGTGGATGAGGTTTCATGATAAATGCGAAGGCCGCCTGGGCTCTTTGCCTGCCCGCCAACCTTAAGGATGTTAATTGTTTTGCTATTTAAGTGGCCTTAATAGGCCTTTGACAGGTCGGTGGGCATGCAGCCGATTCTGGTGCACGCCCGCCGAACTGAAGATCTGAATGATGCGTGGTGATGTTGGGACGCACAGCTGATGTCACCGTGCATCATTTTACGCGTTGGTGAGTGGGGCCCACCCCCGCATACTGACCAGAAGATTCAGTCCGTAGGCTCGGCTTCAACTTTCCTGCAATTACTCTTGCTCGGATGTTCTCTTTAAATTAGGACCAGATTTTAGCAGGAAGCAAAATCCTTTTTGGGTGTTTTATTGTGATTTTCTTTCAATGTTTTAAAAATATCTTTTTATTGAGACCTGCTTTGTATTTCCTGTGATTCTGAATAGATTTTTATGACTTCAGTGCTGTAGTATTGGGCGTTCAGGACTGTTAGGGTTAAAGTGGGACTGGGGAAACAGTACCGCCTGCAATATGATGTAGAGAGTCACATGGGTGTACTAGAGTGTAGTCGTGAGTGTGGTAGAAGTTGGCGTGAAGATAGCACCTAGTCAGGACTCTATCCTGTACATATGTATATAGATATGTGTTATTAATAAACAGTTATTGTTCAACCATACAAGCCCCTAGACATCTTCATGAGGCAACATACAACTCCACAACAAGTATTACTCACGTTAAGAATGGAAAAGCTTCCCTGTTTGCAGGCCCTTAAACATGACGTGTTTGAATGATGGCTAAAGGAATTGAAACTTCAATGTTCATACTGAAAGAAGAAATATATGGTGCAAGGTTGGTGCTTTCCTTGGGCCCTGCTTGTTTATGTAATTTACATCCATTTTACACTTGTGCATCTTCAAATAATATTCACAGGAAATTTAAGTGTGGCTTGACATCAGTAGAATGGACACATTTTCTGGTTGAACTTCTGGGTTGTGCCCATGGAACAAGTTCTTGGCCATGGTTTTAAGACAGCTAGGCCATTGAAGGTGGATCCACTAAGAGACTGAGCTGTTCTGTAATGTTTTGTTCCTATTGAAGTTACCCCCTTTCAATTCAACCCTCTGTTACTAAATAATCCAAATCAAGCTGAAAATAGCAACTTTACTATGCTGGGCTGTAGCACACTCAGCAGATGATCCCATGTTGCCACTGAAACATTTTCTCTAAGTATGTAAGTGCATGACATTGAAAGCACTGAAAGAATTTCCCTTGCCCATTTCAAACAATTTTAGTTACATTTCAATTATGGAATTAAAATATTGTTAACAAAAATAACATTCAATAAGATTTATCAAACAACCCACAGCTGGAACTACTTACACTGATAATGTCAATGTGATTCTATCTTCCAGAATTGGGCACAGCAATAAAGTGAATACTTCAAATGGAATAAGACCTCCACTAAACTAATACGGATGTTAGCAGCAATAATGTTTTGTGCTGGTGACTGAGGGACTCATGTCTGGTCTTCTCACTCCACCTCATTTCTGATCTGAGCCAAGCTGAGTGGTGTGATGCTGAGCAAAGCTCCTGGTTTTGGCAGAGGAGAGGGAAGATGGGAAGGGAAAATTCTGCCTAGTCAGTACCTTGCATTTCCAAATAGTTAGCCAAAAGGTGCACAGGCTGGTACCTGATGATGGATTCTTCCATCACTTCGACAGATGAGTGTTCAGGAAAAAACCTGTTTGCAGTCTACTTTGATGTCAACTTGTGTGTGACGCTAGATCAAGTCTCGATTTGCAAAACCAATTGCAAACACTGCATCTGAAATCAGAGGTGGAGTGATGGATGGAGGCATTGGCTTTGTGCTGTGTTCCCTTGTCCTGAAGGTACTTTACTCTGTCCTCCTCAAATGTCAAAATTGCTTAATGACAGAGACTTCACCATTTGGGTCTGCGCCAAATTTGTTTTTTTTCCCTCACTTTTTTAGCTTGCAAGCTGAGGCTGGCTTTCAGATTGTCTTTCTATCTAAGTTTGGGACATCCTATTGTGTGGGGGCCCCATGCCAGCTGGCTATAGATTATTGCCTTTGGTATGTAGGAATCCTCTGTGTGAACCACGTCACCCACTCAGTAAAGCTGACCTCTGATGAGGATGGTATGCAGGACTTTTCTAGAACTTGGTATTGGGGATTTTGTCCTGATGTTGCAAACAGATCTCAGACAGCGAAGATGGAATGCTTCGCGTTGTTTCGAGATGCCGGTAGGTTGCTTGAGTCTTGCAACCCATAAAGAAGTGATGTAAGAACTACTACCTAGTAGACTTAGACCTGAAGAAGGGTCATACGTTAACTCTGTTTCTCTCTCCGCAGATGCTGTCAGACCTGCTGTGTTTTACCAGTATTTCTGTTTTTGTTTCAGAGTTCCATTATCCACAGTATTTTGCTTTTAGACTTAGACCTTCATTCTGAGACAAACTCCATGCTCTTTCCAAAGTCTGTGTGTGAGCCTGCCAAATGCTGAGCTTGATTTTGCCAGGTAATGGTTGAATTTGCCATCCACCATACTGTGATTGGAGATGATACTCACAAGATAGCAAAACTTCTGTACTGAACGGTAGGGTGTGTCGTGGATAGTGACTGTTAGGTTGTGGATTGTACGTGGCCAGGGATGGGTAGATAAAAGATCTCTGTCTTCATAGAACTTCATTTAATGAAATGTTTTCTAATATTGTCAAAGTAACTACAACTGTGGAAAACATATTTCATATTTTAAGGTCTTTTTGCTATTGGGACAATACATTCTATGGGCAGAATTTTACAGGCCTCTGCTGGTGGGTTTGCAGGCAGGAGGACCTGTAAAATTCACCAAGTGGCCTTCCTGCTGCCTAACCCTCACCCGTCAGAAATGTTATGGGGGGGCTTGTCCACCTGCCATCACTCCAGTTGAGGCCCTTAAGTGGCCAATTATTAGCCACTTAAGGACAGCTTCCTTCCTGCCCACAATTTTGAGTTCCCTGTCTGAACCTTTCCACATCCTTAAACCTCTCTATTTCTCTCTCTCTTCTCCTTTAATATCCACCTTAAATCCTATCATTTTGATCAAACTTTGAGTTACCTCTCTTCACTCTCCTACTGTGGCTAGGCTTCCATTTTCGGATGAAACCTCTGCAAAATGATTTTCTTCCCATACTCTGTGTTAAGTATGTGAGTAAATACAATTGCTATTCATAATTGGCATTGCCGATAACCTCAGCTTTGATAGGAGTATATGGGAGATTGACCAGGTGTGCATTCGAAAAATCATGTCTAGAGGTAACAAATGTAATAGCAGCAAAAAAACTGAGATGGGGGCAGAATCGAGTGAAGTTAGAGGCGGGAATAGGCCAGATTAGTGACGGTGTGAATATTTGCCAGAAGCTCATCTCAGTTTAAACATAACACCAAAGTTGTGTACACTCTGATTCAGCCTCAGAAAATTACCAGGGAATCAATGGCAAGAGAATAGGGTTTGTGATGGAGACCCAAAGGAAATATTGGGCTGAATCTTACGAGGAGTGGCAATCACCATTGGATTGCCGCTCTGGTCCTATTTTCTTATCTTGGACAGGAGCTCCACACTTCTCGCCTGGACTTCTGAATTGGGCCTCTTCAGAAATGTAGAAGGTACCTATTCTGGGAGTTCCAGTGTTGTCAGGGGAAGCCAAGCCACACACTCTTGTACAGCACTAGATGCCATTTTCCAGTATCTGGAGAGCTTAAAGGTCCCAAAGCCACTTGGAGAAGCCATGGAGAGAAGGTAAGAGAAGGTAAGTGGGTGAATGGGTAGGATGGCAGGTGAGTGGATAAGGGGGTGTAGGATGGCAGGTAAGTGGGTGAAGTGGTAAGGGCAGGTGGGTGGGTAAGGTAGTAGGGCAGGTGGGTGGGTGAAATGGTAGGGTGGCAGGTGAGTGGGTAGGGTGGCAGATGAGTGGGTGAGGGGGTAGGGTGGCAGGTGACTGGGTGAGGGTGTAGGGTGGCAGGTAATTGGGTGAGGGGGTATGGGCAGGTGGGTGAAGTGGTCGGTGGCAGGTGGGTGGGTGAAGTGGTCGGTGGCAGGTGAGTGGGTAGGGTGGCAGGTGGGTGGGTGACGGGGTAGGGTAGGTTGGTGTAGCCAGTGTGAATATTCGGCGGGAGGCGGTCCAGTGGGGAGCCGGTTGTGTTTGTGGGGGGGGAGGGTGTTGTGGGGGGGGGCATTGTGGGATGGGATGGGGGTGGTTGCAGTATTGCAGTTACTCAGGAATTAGAAATGGTTTTAATCCTTCTAAAGTTTCCTGGGTAACTATTCTGGTAAGTGAATTGTACCTTTTGCTACGGAATATACCTCAGTGTAATCAGAACTGTGAGCTTACTAACACAGAGACTTCCTTCAAAATCCAATCCCTCTTTCTGGCCTTTGGCCAGGTGCAAACATACAATTCAACCACAGATAGACACCAGACTGGAAAGATGCTGAGTAAATCACCTGAGTGGAGAGGCCCACAGAGAGGTGAAAGAACAAGTGAGCCCAAGGCTAAATGTGGCAAGATGCCCATGTAGAATTATTGCTCACTAGAGTAAATTGCCAGGGTTGTCCACCACCCACTTATAAATGTACACCATCAATCACCCTCTATCATGGATACTGTGCACAGGCTACCTAATGTAATGCATTGTAACTGGAAAACAATTGCCTTAAAGGCTTGTCTTAAAAGTCCAATTTGTGCCTGGATAATGCCAGCAGGATACAAATGAACAAATCACTTCAGAGTGAGATGCTTGAGAGCAGTAAGGAAATATTCAATTTTTCACTTTGTTCTTAGCCTTGCTCCCACAGAAAAGGGTAATTACATAAATTAGCAACTATAATTGCCTGTTTTTAAAAAGTGTTGAGGCCTTCTATAAAGACTAGTCATGAGAAACTCATGCAGAATTGTCACAAAGGGAGTGAGTTACCCTTCAAAAAATGTTATTACATATTCAGACTAATGAGTTTGTTAAGACAAAGACAAGATTTCTTAATATTGATGAGAATGTAATAATAAATATTGAATGAAATAACACAGAACAGTATTGAATGCATTTTAGTAACTGTGTTCAGTTCTTATTTTGAATTACTTAACTAAATACGAGTGATCTGTGTGCTACCAATGCGGACAAACTGATCAATATATACTTAACTAAATTTTCAATGCACATATTGCAATGCCTGAGAGCGTGGTGGAGGCAGATTCAATCGTGGCTTTCAAAGGAAAATCGAGTCGTTATCTGAAGAAGAAAAATTTGAAGGGCTACAGGGAAAAGGTGGGGAGTGAATTGATCTTGCAGTAGGCCAGCATGGACACAACAGGCCAAATGGCCTCCTTTTGCAGTATTCAATCTATAATCCTATGATAAAGGCTATTGTTTGGAACATAGTCACTGCTTTTGACATAGAGCTGATCTCACTTCTCGAGAGTCACTTTTGAGTGCAACAGTTTTAGCGCCCTATGATACACTAACGGTTTCTGCCAGTACCTAATACTCATTGTGTGGAAAAGAATGAAATGTTTTTTTTAAAGGCACTGTTTTGTACTTTAGATTCTGTTGCTTTAAGAATAATGGGTACAAGTGCCATCAACTGTATGATCGGTCTATAATACTAATGGTTAACTACCCCATGCCATGTGGCGACACTGTCCTTTGTAAATAAATAGCTCATCCTTATCACACAGGCATAGTGTCAACATCCTGTGGCATGTTCTAGTCTCAGAATTCACACTATCTATAATAGGTTGATTGCAGCTGAGTACATAAGTCATAAATTTGTATAAAATCAAATTGAAAATTATTTCCTTATTTAAGTAGGATTATATGTCAACCAAAAACATTTCCAAATAATTTAAGCAGATTATGATATTTACTCCTTTTCTATGCTATTGGGGGAGAATTTTCTCCCTGTTGGGCAGGCTGGGCGGGAGCGGGCGCAGGCAGGAACGCAGCTGATCGCTGCCTGCGATCGGCTGCACGCCGCCATTTTGCGTGGGCGGGCCAATTAAGGCCCACCCAGTGTCACACGTACCAGGAAGCGCTCAGTGCTACCTATGCGGGTGGGGGGGGGGAGAAGGGAGAGTTGGGGCCTGCACTCTTTCACGAAGCGTGCGAAAGAGCGCAGAAATCTCCCTGAGGCACGGAGCTGCCTCGGGGAAATTAAGAAAAGTCATAAAAGTGTGAGAAATAAAAAAATAACATTATTCAGACTTGTCCCCTCATGTGACATTGGTGATTCGGTGGTTTGCACTGCTGTTTAAATTTGATGAATTTTTTAGGGGGTGGTATGAAATGTGGTGAAGGCCTTGGTTCTCACTTCAAAGATTTTGTAGAGACCGCTTGCTCCCAGTCCTGGGTGTTGTAATTTCTATCCCTCTTGGTCTGCAGCATAATGAAGAATGAGCAGAAGCGTCACAAAGAAGGACAAATAGTTCAAAGAGGGAGGAGGAGGAGAAAGGGGAGGAGGATTGTCAGCAGCAGTCCATATCCACCCAGGTCTTCAGAGAACAACTTTCCCACCTCAGCCTAAGACAGGAACAGTTTTTGTTTGGTGCTCACTGAAATCTGCCACCTTTTGTAGGCAGACCTTAGCTTCAGAGCAGGCTGAGGGTGGCACTGCCATTGAGTGTAAAGATGCCAATGATCATGAACATCTTTGCATGGGCTCCTTCCAGGCTAGAGTAGGAGACATCTCCAACATCTCCCAACATCCACTTTTGTAAGTTGGAGATGACTGGATCTCTGTATACAAAGAGAAGAAAATACTTTGAATTCCTTTCTCCAGAGAGAGGCTGACAGGTTGCTCCATGGTGCAGGGAGCCCTTGACTGCATACACATTGCTTTTCAGATGCCATGTGTAAATTCAGTGATTTGGCGCAAATACAAAGGGTTCCACTCTCTCAATCCATAACTGCTGTGGGACTACATTCAGCACATCACAACTGGTGTGGGACTACATTCAGCACATCATGCCTGCCAATGCCCGATATCTTGGTAGCAGTCATGATGCTTTTATTCTGCCTCAGTCACTTCACTACCAGCATTTCAGCTACCACAAGAGACCAGGAGGTGGTTACTTGGCGATGAGGGCTATCTGCTGACCACCTGGCTTATGACTCCAGTGGGCATCCTACACACACACATGGGTAGCGCACACATAAACAAGATGCTGCCACACAAGTGTTTTCGAGCAAAGCATTTGGGAAATTAAATGATGTGTTCCCTACCTGGTTTGATATGGGGGAGCTCTACAGTATACTGTAGAGCATTTTTCATGATATAACAGGGTCTACTGCATCCAGTAGAACCTCAGTATGGTGAGGGCCCAGCCCTTACCATCATATATACATCGAGCTGCTGGTGAAGGAGGAGGAGGGAGAGGAGGAGGATGTGGAAGGGATGAGGCGACCAACATATCTCTTTTCCGGTCAGTTGTTTGTGATCGGCTCATCCAACTGTAGTACCAGAGAATACAATCCCAATTTCCCTCTCAACAGCAGAACCACACCTTAACTTTCCCCTGTTATTGGTCATCACAACATCATTTTGACCACAATGCTGAAATAAAAGCCACCACAAAACAAACGTTCCTAAAGAACTTCATCAGTCAAAGCATCCAATATTCCAGAAGACACTCATGCATTCGCTTAGTACCTGTCTTCCATGTGACTTTGCCTTATCCACTGTTTCTGCACAGGGGCTGCCCCTGCTCACCGACACATAGAACAATGCACTGTGACGTCAGGCGTGCGTCCCGTTGTCACTGTCTGTCATTCATATCTTGAGTTCGGTGGGCGTGCACCGGAGTCGGCTGTGGGCCCACCGAACTGTCAAAGACTTATTTAGGCCATTTAAATGTCAATTAAACAGAGCTGCCCATCCAACCTTAAGGTTGCCGGGCAGGCAAAGAGCCCAGGCAGCCTTTGCATTTATCATGAATCCTCACCCACGGTGGGATGAGGTTTCCAGAAGCTTTTTAAAGTTTAATAAAAATTTTTAATAAAATTCATTGAAAAAGCCCAGCTCATGTGACAGTGTCACAATGAGAGGACATGTCTTAAAATTTTTTTTCCTTTATTAAAATTTTCAAACATCAAAGTAATGTCCCTGAGGCAGCTCTGTGCCTCAGGGAGATTTCTGCGCTCCTTCGAGCACATGCGTGAAAGAGCGCAGACCCCGAATCAGCCTACTCAACCCTGCCGGCACAGGGAACGCTCAGTGCATCCAGGTGCGCGTCATGCTGAATGGGCCTTAATTAGCCCACCCACGTAAAATGGCGGAGTGCAGCCAATCGTGAGTGGCAATCAGCTACACGTGCTCGCTCCCATCCAAACCCCCCCCCCCCCCCCAAAATGGAGAGAAAACTCTTCCCAGGATTAACCTACTGGCGCAAAATAGCTGGCGAAAGGCTGCTGACATTCAATGGGGGAGATTGTAGATGGCCTTGCAGGACAATCTCATGCAGCTCTAACCCAAGAAGGCCTAGACTGCACCAATTTAGCATGGGTGGCAGAAGTTTGGACTGGCTGGCTGGCTGGCAACAGCAAAGGTACTGGACTGGCAGATGGGCAATGGGGATAGGATGAATTCTGCCATCCTGATAGATGACATTAGAATCATGCCCCATGGAGCCTTTGCCATCTCCCTGGGTATTGCCTCAGCAATCCTAGCTATCTGCTGGAGAACAGATTGCTGAGTTACTGTGAGACCTCACAAGCCCCTTTGAGCACTGGTATCTTCAGCCATATGATAGCAGCAGCCTGAGCCTGCATAGTGTCAGGCTGCACTTGCATGATAACAAGCTGACTTCAGTCTGAGCTTCCACTGCAGCACTGAGACACTGTGTGGTTTCTGCTTGTGTCACAATGGAAGCTGAAGCATCCTCCATAACTGAAGTTGCATCATCACAAATACATAAGATCATAAGAAATAGGAACAGGAATAGGCGATTCAGCCAATCAGACCTGCTCCACTATTCAATAAGATTATGGCTGATCTGACTGTGGCCTTAACTCCACTTTCCTGTCTGACCACATATCCTTAAATTCCTTGTCGATCAAAAATCTGTCTAATTCAGCCTTCAGTATATTCAATGACACAGCCTCCACTGTTTTCTGTGGAAGAGAATTCCAAAGACTAATGATCATCCTCCTCATATTTGTCATTAATGGGAGACCTCTTGTTTTCAAACTGTCCCCCCTAGTTCTAGATTCCCCCACGAGAGGAAATATCCTCACAGCAACTACCCTGTCAAGCCATCTCAGAACCTTATATGTTTCAACAAGACTACCTCGCTTTCTTCCATGCTCCACTGAGTATGGGCTCAACTGCTCAACCTTTCGACATAAGACAAGTTGTTTATTCCTAGGAATCAGCCTACTGAATCTTCTCTGATCTGCTTCCAATGCAAGTATATCCCTCAAGTAAGTAGACCAGTAATATATACAGTACTCTATGTGTGGTCTCATCAATGCCCTATACAGTTGTAGCAAGACTTCCCTATGTTTTAACTCCATTCCCCTTGGAATAAAGGCCAACATTCACTTTCCTTCCCAATTACTTGCTGTACCTGCATGCTAACGTTTTGTAATTCATGTCCAAGGATACCCAGATCCCTCTGTATTGCAGAATTTTGCAGCCTGTCTCCATTTAAATAATATTCTGCTTTTCTATTCTTCCTGATAAGGTGGACAGCCTCACATTTTCCCACATTATACACCATCTGCCAAATGTTTGTCTTCTCGTTCAACCTGACTGTATTCTTAAGCAGACTTTTTGTATCATCCTCACAACTTGCTTTCCTACCTGTCTTTACATTATGAGCAAATTTGGCTACAATGCAGCTGTCCATTCATCCAAATCATTAATTTAGATTGTAACTATTTGAGGCACTCCACTAATTATAGTTTGCCAACCTGAAAATGATCCACTTATTCCAACTCTTTGTTTTCTGTTAGTTAGCCAAAACTCTAGCCATTGTAACATATCACCCCTATTACCATGAACTCTTATCCTCTATAGTAACCTTTTATGTGGCACCTGATTGAATGTCTTTTGGAAATCCAAGGACACTACATCAACTGGTTCCCCTTTATCCACCCTGTTTGTTACATTCTCAAAGTTGAACTTGTATAAGACACTAGTTAGGCCTCATCTGGAGTACTGCATCCATTTCTGGGCGCCATACTTGAGGAGGGATGTGATGGCACTGGGGAGAGTACAGGGGACATTCACAAAAATGATTCCCAGGATGAAGAACTGTAGCTATGAGGATAGATTGAAGAGGTTGGGACTGTTTTCCTTGGAGAAAAGAAGGTTGAGAGGAGACTTGATAGAGGTATTCAAGATCCTGAGGGGTATGGACAGAGTAAATAGTGAGAAACTGCTCCCACTCAAGAGAACATCAAAAACTAGAGGGCATGGATTCTAAATGGCAAAAGGAGCCTTAGTGATGTGAGGAAAAAAAAATCACCCAGAGGGTGGTTGGAGTCTGGAACACACTTCCTAAAAGGGTGGCAGAGGTGAATTTGATCGAGGTTTTCAAAAGGAAACAGGGTTGGTACCTGAAAAGGGAGAATGTGCAAGGATTAGGCAGGGAAGTGGGACTAAGTGGAATGAGCTTTCAGAGAAGCAGTGCCGAATGGCCACCTCCCACACCATAAAGATACTGTGATAATGAATCTTAGCATTTTCTCAATGAGTGATTTCAGTTAACTGGCCTATAATTTCTTACTCTTTAACTCCTTCCTTCTTTGAATAATGGCGTTACATATGAGGTTTTCCAAATGGCTGGAACCTTTCCAGAATCTAGGAAATTTTGGAAAATTACAAACAATGGATTCATACCATCAGGTCCAGGGGACTTGTCAGCATTTAGCCCTATTAGTTTTCCTGTTGTTCTTTTCTAGTAATTGTGATTGTTTTAAGTTCCTGATTCATTTTTGTCTCTGGATCTTCTACTATTCTTGGGATGCTTTTGTCTTCTACTATGAAGGCAGATACAAAATACTGTTCAAAGTGTCTGATTTCCTTGTTTCCCATTATTAATTCTGCAGTCAAACCCTCTAAGAAACCAACTCACTTTAGCTACTCTCTTCCTTTCTAAATACATGTACAAACTTTTACTATATATTTTTGTAGTTCTTGCTAGTTTTCTCTCATACTCCAATTTCTCCCTCTTTATATTTTTTTAGTCATCCATCGCTGGTTTCTAAAATTAATTTTCCCAATCTTCTGGCCTACCACTAGCCTTTGCAGCAATGTGCATCTTTTCTTTCAATTTTTAAACAATCCTTAGCTTCCTCAGTTAGCAATGGATGGTGTATTTCATTGGCAGTAAAGCTCTTTGAGACAACCAATGGTCGTGAAAAGCACTATATAAATGCAAGTCTTTCTTTCTTTCTTAAATAAAAACATTCTTAGGCTATGGTTGTTACTGGCAAAGTTAGTATTTATTACTCATCTGTAACTACTCTTAGAAGATGTTGGGTCATCCTGACCCAGTGAAGTCTGTGTGGTGAAGGCGCTGCCACAGCACTATTAGGTTGGAAGTTCCAAGATTTTGACCCAGCGACAATGAAAGAATGACAATAGATGTCCAACTCAGGATGCTGTCTGACTCAGAGGGGAACTTAGAGGTGCTGTGCAACTGCTGTCATCCTTCTTAGTGATGGAGGCTATTGGTCTGGGAGGTGATTGTATGCAATGCTGGTCATACTGTGAAGTATCAGATAGATGTGCTTACCACCGCTGAAAATGGATGCACAGTTCTCAGACTTATGACTTCAATATTTCTTGATTATAAATTAATACAAATCAATAGAATAGGCTGGCATTAATCATAAAAATATAGAATGAAAGGGAGAAAAAATGACATTTGTGATTCTAGCAATATATTAAAGCAACCCGAAGCACAAATCAATTTGATTTGACTTTTAATTTGTGATCCCTTTGTTGTAATTAGTTGTCGTCTTGTAGTCCATTTCCCAAGACTAGCTCTTCTATATCAACTTAAGGATTTCAATGTTATTCACTGAAAAGTGAGACTGATTGTGATTTTGTTTTGCCTAATTCACTAAAAAACACGAGACTGAGTCGCGGGGAGGATATCTGAGTAACTCATTTGATAAATTAAATTACTGCAGGTGAGTGAGCCCATCATGCATGATTACAGACTGTTCTCTACTTTTCTGGTGGGGAAGAGTGGTATACATCGTCACCGGGTCAGAATCCTGGGACTCTAAACTTATCAGCGCCGTGGGAGCACTTTCACCCCACAGACTTCAGCAGCTAAAGGAAGGTGGTTCACCACCATAGGCAACTAGGGATGGGTCATAAATACTGGCCTTGCCAGTGACAGCCATCGCTGAAAAACGATGCTTCACATAATCTAATGCAGTTAGTGGTATTGCACCTTCAGAAATGTTTCAGGTTGGGTGATGAGCTGTTCCAAAAGAGGGATATTTGAATACTGAAGCAGGAAATTAGAATCTGCATTTCCTTTATTCTACCTGTCTGCTCAGCTCACTTTACCAATTCCTCACGCTGACAATTTAATCATCAGTACAAAGCTGGAAATCTAGTTTTGTATGTGGCCTGGCCTTTATAACATTTATATAGGGCTATTTGTGAAATTTCCATTACTCAAAAGGTACTGGTTAAATAGTGATGAAAGATTCAGCTCTTTTCTAGCAGTAGGAATCTAGGATGCTCCTGAGTCTTTTAAACTTTGGTTGCCATGAGACTCTTTAGGCTGGATTTCCTTCCGGGATTCGAAGCCGGGTCCCCAGAGTATTACCTTGGGTCCCTGGAATATTAGTCCAATGACAATACCACTACACCATTGCCTCCCAGGTTGACTAGAACATCCCAGTTGACCTCCTTTAATTGGAGTTAGCAAGATGCTTAATGAGCCTAATCGCTACCTTCCACTAAGGATGGTAGACCTGCCAGCCCCAAAGCCCCCTCCTCTAAAATGGGCAGCACCAGGAATGGCTTCAAGAAACCGCAAGTCTGCCTCCCTGCCTGCCCATCGCAGGGCCTTAAAATCCTGCTCCTTTTGGTGTCCTAAACATCGGCCTTTGTCTTTCGCATAGATTCGTCAATTCAAAAAGTGATGTTCAGCACAAGTGTTACAAAGCCATCTCAGATAATTCGATTACCAGTATAAACTTGGCAGCGGTTAGTCTGCTGAGCCTGCAGCACAATTGACTTAACCCTCTAAAATTCAACTTTAACTTATGTTTGAGCATTCCTTTAGGTGGGGAAAACTATTTTAACCTGACATCAGGTATTTAAGTAATTCATTTTAAAGTCATTAATTGTGCTGCAAAAGTGATCATGTCTTAATATGGAACATCTGGGGGAAAAAATTCCACTAAAATTGGCCAAACCGGAGCAAAGGATTTGAATGATTTCAATCGCAAATCCCGTTCAGCGCAAATCAAGTTTCTGCAATCTTTTACAGTGGTTTCAAAAACATTGGCCGGGATTTTCCCTGAATTGCACCAAGTGCGGTAGCGGATGTGAAAAAAGATGCTTTTTCTGCCAGCCGAAAGGGTGGGCTTTTGCGCCGTATTGTCTGCTTCCCGCCTCATTAATTATGTAGCCACAGGAAACTTGCTGTTTTTTTTTGTCTTGCCGGTGTGCGGCCTCTAAATCACCCAACATAATGTTACCTCGCTGTTTCCTCACACCGCCTGCCACACAGTTCTCATTGCTGGCAGCTCAGGACTGCTCCAGTGAAGATATGCCCCAAAAGCCATGTGACCTGTTCAGTGACCCATTCCTGGAATGCCTTTCGGACGCCCGCCTTAATGTCCTCCGCCCCCCACTCTGGCAGCAGAAGGTCTAGCAATCTTGCCACTCCGTCTTGGGAGGCGGTGGCAGTGGTGGTCAGTGCTAACATTGCACAGAGGTTGGCCATCCAGTGCAGAAAGAGGATGAATGATCTCATCCGTGCTGCCAGGGTAAGTCAACTATTTCATCACTGTAAACTCACACACTCGCAAGCCCATCACACATTCACTGGCACCTCACTCACTGCCAACTCAAGGGACATCACCATCCATTCTCTCACACAAACCCTCACACCTCCATCTGGCCTCATCTCCTCTGACGACCGCCTCCTCAACCCTCACCACCTTGAGGCCACTTGCACAGATCAACATGTGCCCCCCACACACCCTGGGATACCCCCCTCCCCCCAGTATAGCCCTCGCCCTGCAGCCTCTTCCCTTGCCTGAGGCCACTTCTCCCCCTTTCCCTGCAGCTATTGAAAAGCCACCCTCGCCTTACGGCTGGCCTGGTAGGTAGAGACTTGTCCGTGAGACCCCTTAATAGTAATGTAGTGCTGCCAGCGAAGCCTGGTGCTGATGACCGCAAGTGCTGCCTGAAGCAAGGTAGGCAAACAAACCTTGAAGTCCCACGCAAAGTGCAGGTCGCAAGGTGCATGTAGCTTATGAATTGTTGTGAAACACGTCGGCGCAATTGAGCAGGGGGTTGAATTCAGCTTATAATGAGATTCTACTGTATTGAAATTAGCTTCCTGATGTGTGGAGGTGGGAAACGAGACCCGCCATTGATGGGTGGAGCGGATGATCACAAACCGGTTTCGCGACAGTGTGAAACCAATTTTTTGATCTCCTGATATTTTCCACTTCCACCCGCTATGACGCCCACCGCAAATGGAAGGAGAAAATCTCAGCTATTACATTTGAAACTGGTCTCCCCACAAAAGTGGTCATGCCCTCAGACTAAATTAATCACCAGGGTTTCTGCTGTGTCCATGCTTGGGCCTTCAAAGAGACTTTTAAAACTAAACTTCTATTTTGGGTGCAAGGGCACAAAACAAAGTACCTTTAAAAGCTTTTAAATATTACTTTTTATGTTACTAAGAAACTGACTACTTACACAAATGTTAATAGCACTTCGTTTTGTATAGTCTTTTTAAAGTAATTTTCAGTTATTTGAACTCGAGCAACAAATTAATTTTCAACTGTAATAATATAATCGCACCAGATTGTCTACTTGTAAATCTATCAAGGAATATTTTTGGATGCAAACATTTTTTTTTAGATGCACATTTTAAAATGCTGCTCAATTGCTCTGCTTAATGGAAAATTTTACATTCTGCAATCGGCGACTGAGTTTCAGGAAATTTGAGAAAATTATTCAATTCGGAAAACTGCCATAATTTTGAGCGCAATTTGCACCTGGATCATCCAAAATGGAAACTCCATCTCCTGATGGTTTTCACATGAGATGGCATGATGAGTATGAACATTAAAGATTAGCACAAAGACTGAGCTAAAAGCACCATACTTTTACTGCCTTCTACTTTGCTCAGGCGCAAATTGCAATGTTGAAAGGATGGGGAAAATTATTTCTGACCCTTGTCCACATCAGCTGAAGGAGTACAATGTGAAAACATGACAGCGAGGTAAGTAAAAGGTCATTACACGGACTCTTGATCTCGCAGCTGGGCACTATTTTTAGCACTTCTGTGTCAGTAAGCCAACATCTTTGTGCAATATTACACACTGATTTAGAGAAAGACTTTCAAAATGACGGCTGACATGGAGCAATCTATGCAAGTTAGGAGAATGAAGGATTTTCAAAACTGGTTCATTATGGGTGGAGTTCCACATGGCACATGACTGTCTGACCAGATCTGCAGACTAAGATCTGATGGATAAGCATCACGGCATTGTGTAAATGTTCAGGATCCAGCCTGTTGCTTACAAGGACATTGTTTTCCCTGACATGTTGCCAAGATCACTCAGCTGGCACTACAATTCACCAAAAGGCACAATGTGACAGTCTAACTGCTATAAATGTTGAGCAACAGTGGGTTTGACCTAAAGTTCCTGTCAAATGCCTGGGAAACTAACTTCATGAGTCCTATGGTACAACAGAACTCACAATCTTTTCAACAAGGGGGACCTCAACAGTTTGTTCCTGTCTAAGTTAAGCAGTAAGAGGCTCAGGATCACTTGTGTTTATGAACCGCGTAGTGACTTTAAAATGTCAGTTTTCTTCTGTGCGATGTTCGTTCATTACTTACTGTCTGAACCCTCATTTTCTCTGAATTTATTTGAAGATTGGTCCTTACATATTTACAAAATTAAAGGGACTTTAAATATGTATCTTTGGACTTGGATGGAAAAGGTAGAGATGGCAATGTGTGTGTATCACCCTTCACATGAAAACAGGTCATTTTTGCATAAGTGGTCATATCCAATCATGTGAAGGCTAGTTTATTATCAGCCTGATGGGGTGCATGACATATCCTGGGGTGATGTTATGGCATAAAGCTTTTTAGGAATTAAACAGAAAGATTATTTTGAAGTCTCAATGGAAATGCAGAATATTTTTCTAATAACCATTAACTGTGTCTATTGAAGGCTAAGGAATATTGGGAGCTAAATTGAGTTGCATAGCGCCTTTTTTTTAGGTGCTACATGGCCTCCTCATGCTTGAAGAGGTCTGAGATCCACAGGACACCACCTAGATAAAGGAATTCACATGCACACGTACCTAACTTTCAGCCGCCTTATATAGCCTGGCTTATCAAAATCTTGATCTAGCATCCCTGCTGCAGGATAAGTGGAAGGCCTGTCTTGCAGATCCAGCACTGTGTTCAAAGTTTAAAAATAAAGAATTATAAAACATGAAACATCCTTCCAGCCCTCCCCCTACCCCCTCATCCCCCCCCTCACACACTCCATGTTCCATGCCAACCCATGCCACCTCATGCCCCTACAAACCTCCCATGGACCCTCATGCCAAGGTGTGCCCCTCCACCCTGCCCATGGCCCCTCATGTCTCTTGATGCCAAGGTATGCCCCTCCACCCACCCTCATGGCCCCTCCTGACCCAGGCCAAGTTATGCCCTCCCACCCCATGGCCCCCCATACTCTCCATGCCAACCTATGCCCCTCCACCCATCCTCACTGACCTTTATAGCCCCTATAACTTAGTGCCAACTCAAGCCAATCCATTCCCACATACCTTTTCCCTTAGACTGACCATGTCAACCCACCTTGAATCTGCCATGGGCAGACCTCAAGACCCATGCAGAGATGAGATAAAATAAAGTTCTAAGTGTCTATTGCAGACTTTATTATATTGAAAAAAGACTCTCATTCATAAAAAACTGCAAGTGCACCATCCCTTATAACAGTTGATTTTGATAGGTCTGTTGACAGTTCCAATGACCTTGATAGTAATGTTTATGTATTTTTATGCACATTTATGCCTACTTTTCACAATTCCAAAGGGCACCTTATCTCTCCCAAAGGGTACCTGACCTACACCAAAGGGCACCTTACCTCCCCCAAGGTGTCCTAAGACTGGATCCAAAGGAGTACCTTACCTCTTCAAAGGGATACCCTGGCTATCCAAACAAATCCACAAAGTTCAGATCTGTCACTACCAGGTCAAACCTGAACATTTTGGATTTCACACTTCAAAGCTACCAAAATCCCACTTCAATGGAGGCAGCTAATGATTTAACTGGTCAGCTGCCTCTGTAAAACATGCATGTGCAAAACTTGCTCTGCCCCCACAAAAAGTGCCAAGATTGGGACTTACAATTTTTTGGCTGCTCCGATGGAAAGGCTATCCATTGTGGTGAAAATCCGAGCCTTGGTCAAAGGAGTAGGTTTTAAGGAGCATCTTAAAGGAAGAAAGTGAGGTAGGGATATGGAGAACTGTAGGAAGAGAATTCCAACTGAAGGCACAGCGCTCAATGATTAAGTGATAAAATCAGCGATGTTCAAAAGGCCAGATTTAGAGGCATGTACATATCTCAAACGCTGGAGGAAGTTACAGAGATAGGGAGGAGCCAGGCCATGGAGAGATTTGAAAACAAGAATGAGGATTTTAACATTGAGGCATTGCTTAACTGGGCACAGTTTAGGTCAATGAAGACAGGGGTGATGGGTGAACAGGGCTTGGTGTGAGTTAAAGAAACACAAGAACGTAACAAGTATATGTTTACGCCACCAACAGTTTGTGAATCCGAAGTGATTGCAGGATGAGAAGTAGGTTGCGTGAAAGAGGATTAGGTGTGCAAATAGCTTCTTCATTGATTCTTGAATCCCTGCCATGGCTCCAATGTGCACTTTCCCATGATAGCCAGCACTGTCTCTTCTATGGGGCGTTAAAATGTGCTTGTTCTTCTCCAGTTGTCCCCTGCTGTCTCCTTTTATATGCTACCTTCGCTCGCAAGAAAAAGGGGAAGCTGGCTGTTTGTGCAAACTGTGTTTTAGGCGAAGTGTTAAGTATGTGAGGATGAGGTAACATAGATTAATTGAAGGGTTCAGCACTGATTTATTGGGATTATTGGTATGTGGGTGATGGAATTGTGGTGAAATAAACAGTAAATAAGGCTAAAAACAAAAAAACTGCAGATGCTGGAAATCTAAAACAAAATAAGGCTATTAGTGTGACTGGAATTTGAAATTGAACTCACTGAACTTGATAACTTGCGTCAGATCATTAAACTTCTTCCTGCACTCCATCCATGTTCTTGGAGCAACATTCCTGGGATTGACCTCTCTCTCTTGCTACTTCTTCCAACTGCCACCTGAGCATATATCTGGAGTGCCTCCTGCCCCCCTGTGGATGCAGGATGTCTCCCATTCTCTCCACAACTTGCATCAAGGCCTTCTGTGCATTGTCAGAAAATCTTGGTGCTTGCTCTCAGGCATGTTCAATCATTCCTCAAACTACCATAGACCAGAATCACTTTCAAAAAGCTCCCCCAACTTATTGCAACCACCTCCCTTTTAAGAGGTGTAGGCTGCCTTTAAGTAGCCATTCACTCTATCAGGCCTCCTGCTAATGAGTGCAGTGAATGAACAGTGCAAATAGTGCTGGCTGCGCACAGCAATCATTTAAAACAGCAGGCAGCACCAATTTAACAAACTGCTTACAACACAATGAGCGGGTGTGGGTCAATTACATACAACCATCCCATATCTCTTTTAGTGGGTTAACTAGTTTAACCCCACTCACTTAATACATGTGACTGCAGGTACTGGTGGTGTGTATTTTATTTTGTTTTGCAATATATAATCAAATAGTGACTGCACCTTTTTTTCTACAGTGCGATATATGGAAGTAGGCTTAATGTTCTACTGATTACAAATCATATGAAGAATAGTACTTCCCTGCTAATTCCAAAACTGTAGAATATCAAAATGTACAAAATGAAGATTAGGCAGATGTTGCTTCATCTTCTCATAATATGAACTATAATGGCTGCTTTTGGTTTTAAATGCAAAATTACTCAATGACACTTAATTGAATAAGCAGACAATACTCTTACTGATAGATAAAAGGGAAGCAGCCATGACTGTGACCAGAATGTGCTGCATTTTCTGACCTTGTGACCTGTGAGGGTTCAAAGGTTAGGATGGACAACAAGGGCTGTAGTCAGCTGCAGGAAGAAATAAACAGACATGGAGTATTCCCCGACTTCTGACTTCCTCTGGCTTCCAGTTAAACCATCCCTGCAGGCAAACCAGAGAAGTGGCGCTTGTAAGCTTTATGAATGAACCTGACCAGTAATTAGTTTGACTTCCTTTGACTACAGATGCATGTTTGTTCAGCTGTCAACAAAGTGTTAATTAAAAAGTCATTGCAGACAAAAGTGCACTGCACCAAGATTGTCCACTGGCAACCTGAGACCTCATGCTGCTGAAGATTAAATTGTAAACCATAATCGGGAAAGTGCTTGTGTATTTTGAGATCTTTCTAAATATCCATCATTTGTTTGCTGTTGAAAGATCCTCACTACGTTATGCAATGCAACTCCACATCTGGAATTTTCATGAGTAAGCAGGTTGAGAACTGAAAAAGTTTGGTATTCAATAGATGGATTAAGACAAATTTATTGACTTTCAAATGTTACAAAAATATTTAGTTCTTGTGTTCAATTTGTTTTACATTGACAAATTCTAGATTCTCAAAGCTGTTGTTATACTACAGGTATCAGTTTTGAGACAGATACCTGTTCAGAGCAATCTGATGCCAGCAGACCCAAGCTATACTACCTGTATAACCTTACTCTTCAGCCAAGTAGAGAGCAGCTCTGCACATCCACAGATTTTCCCCTCTTTGATCTGCATTTTTATTAAGTTTGAGCATGAAGAAAATTCTCAGGAGATATTTGGCTCTCTGCTAAAATTTGCAAGATTAAAAATCAAGTTCAAAAGTTTTTAAACTTTGCCTTACCCTATTTGGAGTTAACCTACCCCTGATGTGAATCAGAAAGAACGTGAGGCTTTCTCCTCAAGGTGAGCTTGTACCTCTTCCCTAAAATAGATTTGAGCAACTTCATTTTCAAGTGACACAACGTGATTTGCATCAATGTGAAGTTTGAGCAGCTTTGCGTTGACACACCCGAAAAGCATGTTTTGGCTCCACTGTTATACTCAAAGGTTTCTATAAGTGCAAAATTAACTAACAGTGTAACCACAGTACTTACTGCAAGAGAATTACCGCTTAGAGGATCTATTGAAATTGGTCATCCATCTCTGCATCTGGCTAATTAGTGAAAAGGTCAATGAAAGAATACAGTAGAATTTGGAGGATAGACCATCATTGAATCAATATGTGAAATTGTCTAAATACGAATGCTCAGGAAAGTATGATTAGCCTTTGCAGAAATGATTATGCCAAATTGCCTGTCATCTATTTTGTCGGTGGGTAGTAAGAATAGGAAACAATAAACATTAGAGAGTTAGAATCACTGACATGTGTAGAATTAGCATGTTTTATTAATTTTAGATGTGGTGGAAGATTGAATTTTGTGAAGTTTTGATACAAACCTTTGTTTTTGGCAGTCACAATTTTTTTTAATGAAGATCCATTTATTGTAATTGCTTAAAACAAATTTACTTAACACATTGGTGCAGGGTTGATTTGCTGCAGTCGGGCTTTGAAATGACTAACATGCTGCCAAGTAAATAGCCAAGACCGTGCATTCGCAATGTTTAAAGCTCTGTTGGGAAGGTTGTACAAATATTATCAAATTGAAATGCACTGGATATTTCTCTTAAGATAAAATGTAAATTCACTTTGAAATACTAAATTTGAACTGAAGTTGCCCTCAAGAGTGATCAGTGCTGAAAAAATGTTAACTTGATAATCTTTGTGAGGATCTTTCATCTTCAGAAAATTAGAAGACAATATAACTTTGCTATTTTGGAAAATGGAAGTCATTCACCTGTTTCTTCTAAGATACATCATACAGATGTCAAA
The DNA here is from genome assembly GCF_017639515.1 of Carcharodon carcharias. Taxonomy (NCBI): domain Eukaryota; kingdom Metazoa; phylum Chordata; class Chondrichthyes; order Lamniformes; family Lamnidae; genus Carcharodon; species Carcharodon carcharias. The sequence goes on along the minus strand of NC_054479.1, from coordinate 42,976,460 downwards.
TCATACATTCAGTATGTGATGCATTTCTTAACAAATCAATGGAAATTAAAATTGAACAGTTCCAATAGCGGATGATTGATTTTAACTTGTGTTAAAATCTAGTTAAAGGTTAAAAATCTACCTTGATGATTTTTAAAAAAATAACATTTAATGCAGCTGGTGTCAAAAGCCAAAATTAAATTTTCAAAATGTGTTTTAACATCATAGCCAATATAAGACACTCAAAAAAGTCTCTAACTTTTATATAATGAAATGTGTTAATGTAAAAAGAACCTGATTATAGTGTAAAAGGTGAAACAACATTCATTTAATGTAGAAGCATGTCCCAGAGAATTCCACAGAGACATCATCTAAAAAATATGAATGCTGAGCCCAACACGTCAAGGATACCAATTTTAACTGTGAAAATGCATGGGTTTTGATTGACCCTCATCTCACCCATAGGAAGGTGACCGAAAGGTTGACTAAAGAAGTGAGTTGTAAGGGCAGTCTTAAATAAGCAAAGGAAGATTTTTAAGCAGAGGAGCTTATACAGCAAATTCAAGAATGTTGTGCCTACATGGTTAAAGGCACAGCTACCAATACTGGAGCTGAGGGGTGGGGCCAAAAGATCAAAATCAGAGGAAGGGAGATTTTGGGGCTCAGGGATTAGGAGTGGTGCTGGTAGGGCTGAAAGAGGTTAGAGAGAGAGATAGAGGGCTGAGGTTATGAAGGAGTTAAAACAATGAGAATTTTACGTTGGAGGCAAAGGAGACTTGGAGCCAGTGTCAGTCAGCAGGGACAGGGATGATAGGTGAACTGGTTTTGGTATGGCATACAGAGCCATTGATGTCCAAATCAATAAGAATGCACTAAGTCGTAGGGTGATTACTGTATGGTGCAGTACTTTTGAAATACACTAATTCCAAAATCAGAGAGATTGCATTATCAGCAGAAAATAAAATAACCTGAAGCATGAACTTGTTGGTTTGTGGAGATAGGTGCAACCACTTTACCTTCCCTTTTTCTTTAATACGAGAAAAATTTATAAATCTATTCATCTAGACTTGCAACAGAGTTTACAACCTGTAACAAATATTCCTTCACAGCAAAACATCACAATTTGATATTTGTTAAAACATTTTTATAATGTATCTGTCAATTGAATTAAAAGAGTTAAAAGTGGTTTACAATGACATTACAAATTATTTAAAGAGAATTATTGACAAAAGTCGTATTGACTCTCACTGGCACTAAGTCGTAGGGTGATTACTGTATGGTGCAGTACTTTTGAAGCAGTTTTGATTGTTTATCACCATTGACACTCAAATCAATGTAAAACGGCTTTCATTGAAATATGCTGATTCTAAAAGCCCTAATAATCTGAACATACTTTACATCTTTAAGACTTATTGAGCACTTTGCGGTGGAGTTATTTTGCCAGGAGCTTTCCTGTCCTGAGAGCTAAGTACTTTCTGAATAAAACTACAAGCAGATAAGCATAATTAATTAAAAAAATAAGCATTTGATATTAGTAAGGATGCAGTCAATAGCCTTTTAGTTGTGAATAAAATATTTAAAGAATGATAAATTCATGCATATCTTACATGGAAGTGCAAATTAGAACGCTGAAGCTGAGATAACTTTTCTTTCATATTGGCACACTTCAGTTGTCATTTTTGTCCATTAGTCTGTTGTGAAGGATTAAAGCTTTAAGAATGGATTTATGTTCCATATGTTAACAGCTGTGTCTATCATGTAGTAGAACAAAAATTTGCACTATTTGTTCTCGGGATGTAGGTATCATTGGGCAAGACTGACATTTATTGCTCATCCCTAGTTGCCCATAGAAGGTGTTGCTAAGCCTTCTTTTTAAAAGCAATTTCAATGCAACTAAGTGGCCTAGTAGACTACTAAAGAGGATGGTTAAAAGTTACTTATTGATCAGACTAAGTAAGGATGGCAGGTTTCCTCCCTGAAAGGATATTAATCAAATTATGACAATCCAGCAACTTCATGGTCACTTTTACTGATACCAGCTTATTTTCAAGTTTTTAAAAATGGGCTTACAGTTCTCAAACTGCCATGGTAGGATCTGAACTAACTTTCTATGGATTACCTGTTCAATAGCACAACAGCTACACTATTGCATGCTATTACTAATACTGTAACTTCTTTCATAATTAAAAGGGAAGAATTTTCTCAAACCCTTGGAGGTAGGATTAGAGGTGGGGAGGGGGAGGTTGGGACAGAGAATTTTTTCTTAAAGTTGCTTCAGTCTAGCTCCATGATGTTTTGCCTCCTCCAACTGCTATTCCATGGGTAGGCTGCGTGCCCAGATGGCAATCTTCCTAGCAGTGACAGGAAGCCAATTAAGGCCATTACAGCAGTAATTAACTGGCATTTTCCTACATCGAAATTGATCTCTCCCACCTTCAAAAGTCTTATTAGAATGTACCCTTTATCCTTTACTAACTCTAAAATCTCTAAAAAAATACTCTCTTCTCATACAGTATAAATTGTTGTTCCCTTTATATTTGGTGTTCTTGTGAATAGTCCTGATGAGTGCAAGATGAAAAATTCCAACAAAAAATGTCTGTTTTTTCAGCAAACCCAAGTTCTGTGCTACCAAATGACTATAACTTTAAAATCCTGTGAAGGAATTGAGTACAAAACCAAGCTGAAATTCTAATTCAGTATCTTGAGAATTCTTGGAGCTGTTTCCTTCAGTCTAGGCAGTATCTGCCTGTTTGGGTTTACTTTCAGGACTCCCTGGGTAATGCATCTCAGGAAGGGCATACTGACCGTGGGGAGGGAACAGTGCAGATTTACTAGTATGAGGGATTAAATTATGAGGATAAATTCCACACATATGCCTGACTTCCCTTGAATTTAAAAGGTTGAGTGGTGATCTCATTGAGGTGATTGAAATGATAAAAGAATTTGGTGGGTAAATGCAGAGAAATTATTTCCTCTGGTGGGAAAATCCAGGGTGTGAACCATGCAAAGGGCCAAATGTTTCATGCAGGAATTGGTGATCAGAAAAGAAGAATGGTCAATGTTTTGTTTAACTAACTAGAAGGCACACGTTAAATCTAAGCTACTAAAGTGTTTGATACAGTGCTGATGGTAGCTTCTCTTACGTGAACTCCAAGAAATGCTCAGAATTATGATGCTATTCAGGAAGGAGACTGGATGCAAAGATAACCGAATGATGCTGACCTTGGAAGGGGAAGATTATACACAGACTTATGCAACATTATATACTGCTGCTGTACAATGGACAACTGGCCAACAGATTTTTCTCATTATTACAGGAGACCATTACAGGCAGCCGAGTAAGACACCTATCAGCTTTGGTATTTGTATCAGCTATATAATGAAGGATGACTGTCTTAAGTAACAAATATGGGCACAGTGGATGAAAAGGAAATACCTGGACTTTTTCAACATTGGAAATGGATCATTCGGGAACTACAAATGTAAGTGTTTTTGCAGTGCTGACACTGTATGTTGGCTATGACTTAGATGATTTAAATGAAAGGAAACTTTTGGCATTGAAAATCATCACAGAGCACTGAAGGTAAGTTCAAGATATATGTGGCTATGTGGAGGTCAGGAGAGAAACTAGGCAGCATTGTACAGCTAAGATGCTACAGAATAAAAGATTCACGTCATATGAAAAAGAAGTCTGAAAGGACAGATTAGACTTCCAACTGAGGCTGTCACTTGATGGCTGGTAACCATGGGGAAAGAGCTGGCACGGCAGACATTGTGAAAAACAAAAGCATTTAGAATGATCGACCCATCTACAGTAACTGTCACAAGCAGATGTAAGTTTAATTAAGTGGAGGAGAAATGGGTAAGGTTATACCATTCCAGGTTTGTCACATAGTAATGCAAATGAAACACTCAGTGGAAAGTACATGTTCCTTTATTAACCATTAATACAAATGTTGAAATAACATCATTTTTGATTCAAAACAATAGGAGTAATATAATGTTGAGTAGTTTATTTTTGTTTGGACAGTATTATAAAATCACACTACAACCAATATTTATTTTTTTCTTCTGCACAGATTCAGTTTAAAAGGCTGTAGCAGTACAATTTCAAATTGATTAATATGGTATAATGTAGCCTCACTGTTAACATGTTGAACAGTTGCCTGTACATGGCTCTATTGGCATATCTGAGGTGTAAAGGTGCAGCTGCAATCAAATTTGGTTGGCCCAGGCTTGCAATGCTGCATGATCAATCAAAACTGGGCATGATTTGGCCAAGCAGGCCTTTCGGGAGGCCTGGCACCAGAGGTGAAGACACTCTGTGGTGATCAGCGCAGTATGTATTCTGTGGAGACAAGAAGTGAGTCAGCCTGGTGTTCAGCTCAGTATGTTTGCCTAGAGACTGAAACTGCAGATAAAGCTAAATTGTTTGTTTTAAATTCATTATGGGATGTGGGCATCGCTGGCTAGGCCAGCATTTGCCCACCCCTAATTTCCCTTGAGAAAGTGGTGGTGAGCCACATTCTTGAACTGCTGCAGACCATGTGGTGGAGGTACACTCTCATATGTCCCTTCTGTGACGAAGGGAGTTCCTGAAATTTGACCCAGCAACAATGAAGCAATGGCGATATTATTTGCCAATTATCAGCCCAACCTGAAAGTTTTGCTGCATTTGGACATGGAGACTGGAATTGTCTGTGCCCGGTGGCGTGAGCGGACAATATGGTGAGAAGGCCAAAAATTGATTTCACAACACCATGAAAACAGTTTGTGATCGTCTGCCCAGCCGATCGATGGCGGATTGCATTCCCCACCATTGGACATCAGGATCAGGAGCCTCATTGTAATGCTCTGCATATCATTATAAGGTTGGCTTGGCGGACTCATCCCCCACCACCACCACCACCACCACCACCACCTCGCTGGATCATCTGCCCATGTCAGCAGGAAAACACTCCAGTGCAGAACACGTCTTGACAACTGTGACATGCAGAAATCAGGACTTACTGCCAGGGCCTTGCTCACATCGTGGAGCAGAAGTTGCTGCAGCCAAACAGCAACTGCACACTGGAGAAAGGTCCATGGCATGCTGGGTGGATTCTCATGGACATGGCTCTGCTGCAAGGTAGCTCACGGAATTTGGAAAGTCGCCATTGATGCTCACAACAGATGATGGTCGAGGGGGCGGAGAGGAAGATCTAGGATCGACTGGGCGAGGAAGAGGTGTTGGGGTTGGGGGGTGAGGTTGCAGAATGAAGGTGTCAGGATGGGGGTGAGGTTGGGAGGGAGAGAATGAAGGTGTCGGGAAGGTGAGGTTGGGAGAGGGGAAGGGAGTACAGGAGGAGAAGGGGGTAACAGGGGGGTGGGTGGGGGGAAGATGGAAACTGGGGAGGTAGGTGTAAGGGAAGGAGTTTGAAGAGGGGAGCAGTCCGGTGAGGGAGGAAGCAGTGTGGAGAGGGGAAGGAGCCTGGGGGTAGGAAGGAGTGCAGAGAGGGGAGGGGGTAAGCATGGAGGAAGGATTGTGGAGAGGGGAGGGAGTCCAGGGAGAGGGAGGAGTGTGGAGAGTGGAGGGAGTCCTGGGGAGGAAGGAGTACAGAGAAGGAAGGGACTCTGGGGGGAGGAAGGAGTGCGGAGAGAAGAGGGAAACTCATTGGAGGAAGCACGGAGAGAGGAGGGAGTCTGGAGGGAGGAAGGAATGCGGAGAGGGGAATGAGTCTGGGGGGTAGGAAGGAGTGAGGAGAGGGGAGGGAATAAGGGTGGAGGAGGGAGTAAGGGTGGATGAAGGAGTCAGGAAAGGGGAAGGCGTAAGGCTGGAGGAAGAAGTGAGGCTGGAGGAAGAGGTAAGGCTGAAAGAAGGAGTTGGGAGTAGGGAAGGCTAAGGGTGGCAGAAGAAGTAAAGATGTCTGAGAGAGTCAGGAAGAGGGAGGGACTAAGCGGGGGTGGTTAGTCGGTGGGGGGTGGTGGGAGGACGAAGTGAGGGGGCAGGGTTATGGAGGGAGTGGATATCCAGGTGAACATGTAAGGGAGGGTTGTGATGGGTCCATGACTACCTCCTGGAGAGTGAACTGAGGGTGAGCATGGTATGAGGGAATGGTGAGAATGACCGAGAGCAGAGTGACGCGGTAGGAAGAGGTATAACGGTCGCGGTAGAAGGGAGGGTGAGGGCGGTTGGTGGGGACTCGGAGGCAAACACAGACCCTGGGGATGGGAAGGAGGAGGTCGGGGAGGTGAATGTGGGTTGGGTGGGATTTTTGGGATGGAAGGGAATGTGCACATTAACTTGGACATCCCCAAAGGAAAAGGGTTGTGCCTGATAGGCCCCGAAGTGAGGTACAAGCTGATGCTGGTGGGATCAACTGTGATGGGGAAAAGACAGGGAAGCTGACAAAAAAGCAAATCCTGGCCATGCTGTCCAAATTGCAAGTGAAACAACAGTCATGGTCGGCAAAGTGCTGCATGGGAGTGTGATCATTGGGTGGGCGGAGATGCAGGTCAGCTCAGATGGACAACTGAAAGTGAACCCCAGCAGGCAGCATTCAAAATGCTAAGGACATTGAGGTGCGTATGATATGTGAAGGATCCATGTGTGTTGGAGAGTGCTTGCACGAGGCTGTCACACACACACTTCTCCCTCCAGAATCACTCGTCAGCCAACTGCTCCCTCTGCAGTGACAGAGGACGAGGTTGAGGGGCTCACAGGCAAAGGGGACTCGAAGGGAAAGGACAGCCTCTGAGCTTCCTGAGTGGATGACCCAGCTATGTCCAGCTGCCGCTCCTCCTTCCATCGGGTGCCCAAGGGCCACGGCCTGACTCCTTGAGGGGAAAGAGCACCTGGAGGGCTGTTGAGGTGCCCCGTTCCTCTCTCACATTGCCACTGCAGGAACTCACCCAGGTCTGCACACATTTCCACATTCTGCTGGACCGGGGTCTCAATGGCGTCCACCATCCTCCCCATGGAGACTTCCATACACGCACATGTGGCCACTACTTCATCATAGGGAAAGCTGATGTACTCCTCCGACACACATGTCACTCTGTTGAGGGCTTCCAACAGCTCTGCATGATGTTCCCACAGCTTCTGCTGACTCTCCATACTGAGTTGGAAGGCCAAATCCAGAGGCTCGTCATCTGACTTGAACCTCAGAGCTGCCTCTTCCCCAGCAGACCTCCGAGTGCCGGGGAGCTCAGCTGAACCTGCCTCCTCCTGCTGCAGACATATGTCCATGCAGTCACCACCAGATTGTGAACCCGAGCCTACTCTAGATCTAGGTCCCACCACAGTGTATGTCTCTGTGCTAGTGGAAGGTGTGGGTAAGCACTGTGACAGGTCTTCCAGGCTGCTTATTTCCAGCTCTTCAATGGAGGAGGTGCCCTCTTGGCTGGAGGTGAGGAGCTGGATGGAGCTGAGGGACTGGCTGGCTCCCTGTGAACCAAAGTAGAGATAAGTAGTGCATGACAGCAGAGTCAAAAGCAAGAGAGAGAGCACTCACATTTGCATTGAGAGAGGGATGATGTGGGGCAGGATCCTCACGTGGATGTTTGCTGTTGACTTCACTGTTGCGATAGGCACGGTCCATGTTGTCACCATTCAGCGCAATGGCACACTCTTCAAAGTGAGTGAGGGGCCACTCCACTCCCCGGTCTGGGACCTCTTCCTGCTACTGTGAGCCAGCTTCTCCTGCATGAAAACAAATGGAGGGACTGTGAGCAGGACACATGGCACTGTGTGGAATGTTTGTGTGGTGAGCGGGGCCATGGACGGGATGAGGATGTGAGCTCGAGAGCCTGATGGAGATGTGAGGGTGTGTGTGAGAGTTAGTGGTGTTGTCCCTTGAGACGTGAGATCCCTATGGATGTGTGATGGGTTTGTGAGTGTGAGAGTTGAGAGAGGTGAGATGAGTGAAATACCTTGGCGGAACAGAAGAGACCATTCATCCTGTAGCGGCACTGGCATTGCAGGGCAATAGCGCTGACCACTGCTGCCATTGCTTCCCAGGCTGGATTGGTGATGCTGCTGCCCCTCCTGTAGCCAGAGCTGGGGTAGAGGACATCATGGCTTGTCTCCATGGTGTCCAAAAGGCGCTCGTGGGACATGTCACTAAACCTGGGGGCTGCAATCTTTTTGCCTTCCAGTGCCATCCTCTCCCCCGTGCAGTAGTTGTGGGCTGGAAGCACTGAGTATTCACATGCCTGGACTTTAAATATGCACCTGATGTGAGAAAGCAATGAGGTGATGGAGTGGCGGGTGCATGAGAGCCTGCCTGCCATGGAAACAGCGTATTTCCTGGGAATGCATAATTAATGTGGTGGGTTTGTGACTATAGAGTGTGAAAAGCTGCCATTGCAGCTGGTTGGTAAAACCTCATTTAGTATGCAGGTACTGCAGGTAATTATGAAAGCTAATAGAATGTTACCATTTATTGTGAGGGGAACTGATTACAACAGTAAGGAGGTTATGCTTCAGTTGTACAGGGCATTGGTGAGACCACATCTGGAGTATTGTTTACAGTACTGGTCACCTTACTTAAAGAAAGATGGAAATGCATTGGAAGCAGTTCAGATTAGGTTGACTAGACTAATACCCGGCATGGGCAGGTTGTCTTATGAGGAAAGGCTGGTCAGGTTAGGCTTGTTTCCACTGGAATTTAGAAGAGTAAGAGGTGACTTAACCTTTAAGATCCTAAGGGGCCTTGACAGGTTGGATGTGGAAAGGATGTTTCTTCTTATCGGAGAATCTAGAACTAAGGGCCACTGTTTTAAAAAAATAGCTGTAATGAGGTCTGGAATGAGTGGCCCTGGCCAAACCCAAACTGAATGTCAGTGAGCAGGTTATTGCTGAGTAAGTGCCGCTTGATGGCACTGACAACGACCCCTTCCATCACTCTGTTGATGATCAAGACTAGACTGATGGGGCGATAATTGGATGTGTTGGATTTGTCCTGCTTTTTGTGGACAGGACACACCTGGGCAATTTTCCACATTGCTGGGTAGATGCCAGCATTGTAGCTGTACTAGAACAGCTTGGCTAGGGGTGTGGCAAGTTCTGGAACACAAGTCTTCAGTACTATTGCCAGAATGTTGTTATGGCCCATAGCCTTTGCAGTATCCAGTGCCTTCATCCATTTCTTGGTATCGCTGGGAGTGAATTGAATTGTTGAAGACTGACATCTGTGATGCTGGGGACCTCAGGCAGAGGCCGAGATGGACCCAGCCCTTCTGGCCGAAGATGGTCGCAAGTATTTCAGCCATGTATTTTGTACTGATGTGCTGGGCTCCCCCATCATTAAGGATGGACTTGTATGTAATACATGTTTGAGGCTCATGGGCATCTATTTTGATAAGATACACAAAAGGATTGAGAACTGTTGAGGGAGCGGGAGAAACTGCAAAAAATACCATTGGAGGAGGAAGTGGGTGGACTTTTAAAGCAAATGGACAATATGTATTTGACTAACGAACACATGTCTTGCTTGAAAGGGCCATTCCAGACTTCGCCACTGAAAGCATCAACCTTGGAGGACAAGAATGATTGAAAGGAAGAGAAATAAAGAAAAGACAAAATCAGCTTAATCAACTGGTCACAGTTAACCACAGAATGATGACCTGAAGTATGAACGCAAGTAAGGGGAACTTTCAGCCAAAATATTATAAACTACCTCATCCAAAATTCCATCCCACCTCAGGAGATGATGGACTGTGTTAGGCGTGTATGTCAGTTCTGGAGTGAACATCATCTGTCGGGGCCGACTTGCAAATAGCAAAACCTTCCAGAGTTGGCATAAATAAATACTACTCATTCTATCAACTCATCATATGTCTGACTATTAAAATTCAATGAATTAAATGAAGTAAATACCTAGAATCACAGTCAATTTTGTAATGCTAGAGTGAAAGAGCTTGTAAAAGAACTAGGCATAGATTTACCTTACTCAGAGCTTTGGATTCTTCATTGTTATTTTTGAGGAATGCCAGAAGAGGCAACTGTGTTACTCAAATGTTCAAAATGATGTGCCACAGAGGTGTATTTTGTATGTTTCCTATCTCCTGCATTTATTCAAACAAAACTTGCAAAGTTATTAGCATTCAATTCAAGGCTGCTAGGAGGGGAGAAATGAGCATTGTCATTTCCCAGCACACCTCTTCATTTGTAGTCATGCCACCAGCTTGTTATGTGATGATGAATGTGGAGATAGCCCTCCCTTCTGTCTGGAGAGTAATAGCAGCACGTGGTGAGTCCTTAGGAAGAAAATGGCAGTGGAAGGCAATAAGCTAAAGGGCGATGATGACCTTTAACAGTTGTAGGGACATTGAATCAAAGGGAAGCTGGTTTGAATTTAAACTTTGGCTCTCATTAAAACTTCCCAGCTTTTAGTTTTGTCAGATCGCAACAGAATTGCCTGATTGAACACTATAGTAACTGGGTGATCCATCTGAGTGAGAGGGAACTTCTGAATAGTGTAATGCAGTTCCACAGAAGAAATCTTTGCAGATTGATTATGGAGAGGTGCTGAAGGTAGCTGTAGTGATGTCCGGTTCGGGACCCTGCTACTGTCTCAGCTGAAGGAAGAAACATGTTGCAATGCAACAGCAATGGGAGACCTAAAAGCAAACATTGTTTGCCTGATACACCACCACAAAGGTGTAAATTTGGAAAGATCTTCAAAAGTTTACTTGATAGTCTTCCTAGATTTGGACTGTGTTTCTAATTTTGCATTACACAGAGCAGATCACTTAATGTAAGCTTTTCATCATCATCTTAAAAAAACCTCTAACAAGTTTTTAAAAAACCCACATTATACTGACTAGATGATCTAACTCTAATAAAAAGGCATTAATTAATTTGGGTCATGAAGCTTTTCCCTCCAGCAAACAGTAATTTAGTGCTACCAGTTATACATTGCTTACATGGAAATCACAATAAGTGAGCCAATTCATGAAATTGTATCCAGTTTTTCAAAATAACATTAATGATTGGAGGGTGTCCTTAATAATCTGGGCAATTTTTTGCTGTCAGTGTATGTTTTTTTATTCGTTCATGGGATGTGAGCATCACTGGCTAGGCCAGCATTTATTATCCATCCCTAATTGCCCCTTAAGAAGCTGGGGGTGAGCTGCCTTCTTGAACCACTGCAGTCTATGTAGTATAGGTACACCCACAGTGCTGTTAGAGAAGGCGTTCCAGGAATTTGACCCAGCATAAGTGAAGGAACAGTGATATATTTCCAAGTGGTGAGTGGCTCGGAGGGGAACTTTCAGGTGGAGGTGTTCCCATGTGTCTGCCCTTGTCCTGCTAGATGGTAGTGGTCATGGGTTTGGAAGGTGCTGTCAAAGGACACTTGGTGAGTTCCCGCAGTGCATCTTGGGATCACTAGGGATCCTTAGCTTTACAAAGCTTAGTACGCATGCAGGTAACACCATGTGTTAGTGGCTGTGATACTTCCTTGTGCAGTGTTTTGTTGCTATGGAATACCCACTTGCCACAATTATAAAACAAGTTGTACAATGAGTGGAAAGAAAATGTGCTTTGCATTAAGTGACCTTGTTCAGATCTCATATTTGAAATGTTAGTTATTTTAAATATGTAGCAGTAATTGGAAGGAAACCATGTTTATAGATTTGAACATTAGTTTAGGTTTTCCGGCTATCTATTCTGAAGTATTTCTTGATAATGTGCCATTGTTTAGCATTCTGCTGTTAAACCATAGTGGGTTTAATTTCCTCTGAGTGCAAGTTTTACTTTTATTTAAAATAACCAGGTTAATGGCTGCATTAAAATAGCACAGACATGAATTTAATGCAGACTCATTGACTAGTGCCCTAAAAATAGTGCAGCCAGGAAATGAAACCTCCAGGCATTGTACTTGATAATACTAGCACTGGTGACGTTAATAAGCCTATGCTTAATACATTGTGTTTATTGGAAGATATGAAATATTTTTTGTGTAGTAGGTAAACCATTCTTTTCTTTCCTCTTTCACTGCTTTTCTTTTTCAAACCTTTATTCCATCCCTTAAAGGAGCAATACTCTTTAAAAAACACATATTCAAAGGAACTGGAGGAAGCCATTCAGCCCATTGAGCCTGTTCTGCCATTGAATCACATCATGTCACAATGGGCCGAAGGGTCTGTTTCTATGATTATAACTCTATGACTCTATGACTCTACGACTGAATCACATCATGTCTGATCTGTATATTAACTGCATATATTAGGCTTGGGTCCATAATTCTTCATATCCTTGCCTAACAAAAATCTATCCATCTTAGTTTTCAAAATTTCCAACACTACAACCTCAGCAGCTTTTAAGGGACAGAGTTCTAGTTTTCCATGATCCTTTGAGTGAAGAAATGCTTTCTGACATCTCCCCAATTTGCCGAGCTCTAATTTTAAGGTTATGCCCTAGGTTCTGGAATCTTCCAGCAGACAAAATGGATTTTCTCTATTTTCCCCATTAAATCCTTAAACACTTCAATTTGGTTACCTCTTAATCTTCTATATTCAAGGGAATTTCAGCCTAGCCTATGGAACCTGTCTTTGCAACTTAGCAGTTTTAGCCCCTGGTATCATTCTGGAGGATATGTAGATGAACTGCCGATTAAGGAAAACTCCCACCAAAAATGGTATAAGCTCAGTGAAGGAATTCATTTCAAAGAATTACTTGTGTTTATACTTTTACTTTTACAATCTGTCCTCTGATCCACAGCAGCTCGACCACATGCCATAACTGCTCCTGACTTGGGCACACGGCACACCCAGGTGGCAGCTCCTTCCAAATTCCAATTGGAATATATTCCAATTTCCAGAACTCCCGATGCAGGGCTCAAAATATTTTATTTTCAAGGACTCTTCTGGAGAAAAAAAATAACTGCCTGGCTTAATTTTCTCCAGGACTACTTTTTGTTTTTCAGGGACTCCTTTTTCATTTTCACGAACTCTTTTATTAGGCAATGAATGCAATCACTTGGTAACATTAGCTTCTATATTTGTGTTGAGTTTATTTTTTAAGTTTTCCTTCTTTTGATAGATAAGATAGCAAAGTAATGAATGGTATCTTTATTTTATATATATATAAGATATTATTACATTTTTTATTGCTCCTGAAAAATTCAAGTTGATTATGATAATTGTGCAAACTATAAGATACTAGCATTTTGCTGAGTACAAACACATCATATTATGAACTTTCAGTCAATACTTTTAAAAATTGGACACAACAAACTGTTAATATGTGACTTTTGGCATCTGGATTACAGACAGTAATAAGTCTCTGGCATATACTCAATTAAGATTGGACATAGCTGAGGGTACCCCACAGCCACTTGTGGAATTCATACATCTCATTGTTTAAGGAAACTATGGAGTTTCGAGACTGCCTGCCTCCATATTTCATACCGGACAAAAGGGAAGATCATTGGTCATTATCAATGCCGTTGTATCATAATGGCCTCCCCATCCAAAACAGACTGCGCGGACCTCCGAAGTGTTAACCCAGTGGTCATGTGATCAAAACTGGTTTTGGGGATTGCACCTTATTCCTTCAGGACCCCGCAGATCATCAGAACCATCGGTCATCAGTCAGTCTGAGAACCAAACTTTGAAACTAGCTGCAATTCATCAAGCAGTCAAAATACTGAACTTGTTCCAGTTTCAAAGTTCATTTGAGAACCAGCATCATAGATATTCAACCACAAGAAATCTCACAACCTACTGTGAACCCTTCACTTTATAAGTCCATCACTTCAACATAAATAATCAAATCCATTCAAGAAACCACAGGCCTGCCACGTGGGAGTCCAGAAATTGAAAATCATAGACAGAAGTCACTGTTATCTGTAAAAGTGTGCTATCTTTATCTATGTCCAAACTCTGTGTATATCTGTGTGTGTGTTTGTGGTTTTGTGCGCGTGTGCATGGGATCAAGTGTGTGACATTCCATTAATTTGGGGTAAGTGTGTGAGAATAAATAACCTTTATTTTAAACTCATAAAGGCTTGTTGCTGAATTAATTATTGGAAGACACACTCCAAGGGTATGAAAAGACACACCTCTTCCCATACAAAGCATACTAATTACAGGCAGTAAGAGAGCACATACATTTTGGCTGTGACACAAGACAGACTTATGTGCACTCATAAAATTACTCACAAATGTATAAAAACAATCAGTATCCTTCTAGATCTCAAATTTTAAAGAATTCAGCAGTCAGGCCCATCACAGTTTAGTATTGAGATATCACACATGCTACTTGCCTGCTTTAGACCTGTGAAAGTTTAAAAAATGAGAAACATGATTTTCGTGATATTTTGGTGTCTCTTTCGTATTCATTTATGGGATGTGGACGTCACTGCTAGGCCAGCATTTATTGCACATCCCTAATTGCCCTTGAGAAGGTAGTGGTGAGCTGTCTTCTGGAACTCCCGCTGTCCATGTGGTGTAGGTACACCCATAATGCTGTTAGGGATAGAGTTCCAGGATTTTGACCCTGCGACAATGAAGGAACGGCGATATATTTCCAAGCCAGGATGGTGAGTGGCTTGGAGGGGAAATTCCAATTTGTGGTATTCCCATGTGTCTGCTGCCTTTGTCCTTTTAGATGGCAGTGGCTGTGTGTTTGGAAGGTGCTGTCTAAGGAGGCTTGGTGAGTTTCTGCAGTGCATCTTTTAGGTGGTACACACTGCTGCCACTGTGCATCAGTGGTGGAGAGAGTTGATGTTTGTAGATGGAGTGCCAATCAACTGGGCTGCTTTGTCCTGGATGGTATCAATCTTCTTGAGTGTTGTTGGAGCTGCGATCATCCAGAGAAGTGGAGAGTATTCCATCACACTCCTGACTTGTGCCTTGTAGATGGTGGATAGGTTTTGGGAAGTCAGGAGGTGAGTTACTCGCCGTGGGATTCTTAGCCTCTGACTTGCTCTTGTAGCCACAGGCCAGGATTTTACATTCAGTGTGCAGGGGCAGGCCCGACACGCCGGAACGTAAAATGACACACGATAACGTTGGGCATGCATCCCAACATCATTGCGCAGTCTCACGATGTTTCAATAATTAAAAGGCCTATTAAGGCCATTAGCAACCTCATTAACCTGAAGTTTACACTGCCTGACCAACTAATGGTTGGCGGGCAGGTGAGAAGGCCAAGCAGCCTTTACATTTTTTAGGAAACCACGTCCACGAGTGGGATGAGTTTTCCTAAACCTTTTACAAATTGTATAAAACCTTTCCTGGAAAATAAAAACATGTTCCATCTCATGTCACACAGTCGCATGAGGGGACATGTTTAATTAAATGCGCGAAAGAGCTCTGGATCTGACTCTCCCTCCTCGCCCCGCCCACACAGGTAGCGCTCAGTGCTACCACCCGTGTGTCACGCTGGGCGGGCCTTAATTGACCTACCCGCGTAAAATGGCATGGAACCGATTGCAGGTGGTGGTCAGGTTCTTGACTGCCCCCACCCGCTACTGCCAAGCCCGCTCGACCAATGAAAAATCCCGGCCATGGTATTTATATAGCTGGTCCAGTTCAGTTTCTGTTCAATGGTAATCCCCAGGATGTTGATAGGCAGAGTTGAGTGGAATAGGTCTTGGTTGAATCAGAAAGCACTGCAACATGATACCGATTCCAGCATACTGAAATTAATGCGCGAGATGTATGTTTGCTTGCACAATGCAATGTTTGCAATATTTATTGTTTATGCCAGTGTGGTAAATAACTTGCCATAATGCAAGCTAATATGGAGGGGGGAAACTTTTCTCTCAATATTTTGAATATTTCCCTCCTGTCTATTTTGGTGCTTTTGAGGATGGATTTGCCCACCGCCCCCTGTACTCTGAGCCCTGTCTGGAAACATGTCAAGCAGGAACAAAATTGGCGAGGCGAGGTGGGGTGGGGAGGTGAAGAAAACAGCCTGATACCCGATTCACCATTTAAAAATGCCAGTCTGGCAACCTTTTAATTACTCCATCTAAACAAAATAGCAATTTTTTCCCGATTTACCGGCAGCATTGTCCCAGAGACAAATTCACTGACTTCAGGAGACTCTCTTCAAATGCGAGAGCATTGGGAACCTTAATTTCCGTTTGGTTACACAAACTAAATTTCGGTTGGTTCTGCAGCCAGAAGTTTCTCTTGCTGCTGCCCTCAGCCCATTCCACAGTGAAAACTGGGGATGGCTCTGTTGACGGACCTCACTTCTGAGGTTGGCAGTGGTGCTGACTGGAAGAAGATCAAAGAATAGTAGCAAAATATTCAACTTTGTTTTCAAAAGATCAAAATCCACAACATAATTGAAAGAGCTGGAGACTTCTCCTCCAAGCTACAGAGGGATTATAAGACATAAAGAGCTATCGGATTTCTGGAAATGTCAATTACTTTTCAGATACATTTAATCGGAGCTGCCTGTTTCTTGCTGGTATCATGTACAGGCAATATCAGCAGGAAAGGAAAGGTTATTTTAGCTTTTTTTCTGCTAATCTTTTTTTGATCTTTATTTAAAGAGATGTCCTATGGGCGCCAGTTAGCATCTGGCACCTTCCTAGTTACTATTTTGCAGTTCAAGGAGAATACCTTTGCCATTTAATGAGTAATAGACCCCAGGCACAAGATGGCTAATAATTTGACAAAAACAGACACTAATTTGGCAATCTCATCATAGACTAATGTGGGAAATAGTAAGCATTGCATAAAGGAACTGGGAACAGACTAAGGAAGAGATCTCACCTGTGCTCCATCTGGGTGAGATCCTTGATGCTGGGTGTTCCTCGTCATTCCTCTCTCTTGTGTTGTACACCATTTTCTCCTGCAGGAAGAGAGAGGGAGAGACAGATGGTGCCTATTGAAAATGATAGTGCAATATGCAGGGTTTCTGAATGTATTGCTTGTGTGGAGAGATGGAGAGAAAGCAATTGTGGAATGGGGAATGGGGAAGTATTCAATGAAAAGCAAGTGGCTGGAGTGTGAAGAGAGGAAGGAGTCAGGAGATAGGTTCTATGAATGCCACCATGTGAGATTAAATTGCTGTTAGTGGATGCTGTGAAGGCAACTGTTAGGAAATGGAGATAGTTTAAATATGTTATATTTGTATTTGTGGGTGTTAGGAATGAATTTTAGCTTTAAAGTTTAAGTTTGATTTGTATTTCTGGATCTGTGTTAAGAGAGGTCAAATGGAGTTTTAGTTTCACTTCAAAAGGCTCCTTGCATTTCTAATGAGGAGTTTACCTTTACAATAAGGTAAAGGTAATCACACAAGAGTGGAAAGTACTGTTACCTAGCAACAGGGGGCTGGATTGGTGGGTTCCTCCCAAGACAGCAATTTTATTTGGAAGCTGTTGGAATTCAGCTGGTTTTGAAGATGCTGCCAGGAGAGGCTGGATCAAAGGGGACAGGAAGAAGTCCAAAACTAAGGAAAGCCCCAAAAATCCAGGGGAGAAGAAGATGGGAAAGCCCAAAGAAGCCCTTGTAGTCAAAGGAAGGACAGGAACCTGGCAAAAGTTCCTGTTAAGTGAAGTTAAGACCGAGAGGCAGAGAGAAAGGCTCCAAGCTTCAGATTCAAAGAGGCAAAGGCTGCAGAAAGCAAATTTAAAGTGAGAACAGCTTGCAAGAGATAAGAAGGTGCAAAGAGATGGCTGAAGGTCTGTAACTCTTTGCTATGGGCATGTGAAGTAGTGGTGTACTGTTAACAGCTGAGACAGGGAGAGACAGAGTGTGTGCAAAACAGCTTGAATGCATGTGGTGACCCAGGGAAGAGAAACATCAGAAGGAGATTTCAAAATCCTGGAGGTGAACCCTTGTGGAAGGTGTTTGAGAGAAAGCGTCGGTTTGGGAGAAGATTCCAAGGCGAGGTCTTGGAGAGTGGAGATTGGAAACCCTCGCGTGACGGATGGACTTCAGTGAGACTGAACGGTTCATGGTGTGACAAGCACCTGGGGGATGTTGAGGAGAGATCCAAAACATCTGGCTGAGGTGGCACATGTCACTTGAGGTCAGGGAATGGTGCATCTGACCACAGGGTGACATCGGTTTACACGGACTGGGTATTTACTGTATACATTAAAGTAGAAGATAGCTTTTGTGACCTCTGTTATCCTGACAAATCTATATATATCTGTAAACATTTAGTTATGGGTGAGGGAGTATTGTAATATAGTTCATCTTTTCTTGTTGAATAAATGTTTTATTCTTTTGTAAAAAGTTCATCAGCTGACTCCTGTGATTCTGATCAATAGCTTCTCTCCATGTATTTAAACAAACAAATAAAAGTCAGGATCTATCAGGCTGGGTTCCACCCTGGGATCAGGCTTGTCCAGGAGTAATCTCACCTGGGATCATAACAGCAACAAAGATGAGGTGACTGTGTGTTGGAATGGGGATGGGAAGTGGTATAATGTGCCCTTGTGATTGGTGGTGAAAGATGTGATGCAGAGGAGGGAATTGTTCAACATGTTGTGGGGTTACTCTGAAAGCTTGAGAAATGAGCAATGAGCTGGAGAAATCAAATGGTTTCTGCACTTGTCAGGTTCATTGGAGCACTTCCTGCATTGAATCCAAGTCTTGGAGATGATGCTGCTGGCTTTCAGAAACTCACCAATCTCTCTCCAAACCTGCTTTATCTAGATCTTCTCGCCATTCCTGGAAAAGCAGATGTCCCACCTTGCTTTCACCTTTTTCACTGGAAAGTGCATGGAGGTGTCAGATACAAAGAGAGATCAAAAAGATTAATACAATAGGCAGAACTGACTGTGCCCACTGGCCCGGGTGTGTTCGGTGGCCTAAGTGGATAATATGGCGAGAAGGCCAAAAATTGGTTTCACAATGTCGTGAAACCAGTTTGCGATCATCCACTCAGGTGGACTGCATTCCCCACCATCGGACCTTGAGAATCTCATTATAATATATCTGCATACCATTATAAGGCCAGCCCACCGGAATCATCCCGTCATCCCCTCCCCAGGTTGGATTATCCACTTACGTTGGCAGGAAAACACGGCAGACCAGAACATCAGAACATGTCTTGACAAGTGTGACAATATCCAGGCTGTGTCTGAGAAGTGGCAAGTAACATTCATGCCACACAAGTGTCAGGCAATGACCATCTCCAAAAGAAAGAATCCAGCCATCACCCTTTGATGTTCAATGGCATTACCATCACTGAATCTCCCACTATCAACATCCTGGGGGTTACCATTGACCAGAAACTGAACTGAACTAGCCATATAAATACTGTGGCTACAAGAGCAGGTCAGAGGCTAGGAATCCTGCAATGAGTAACTCACCTCCTGACTCCCCAAAACCTGTCCACCATCTACAAGGCACAAGTCAGGAGTGTGATGGATCCACTTGCCTGGATGAGTGCAGCTCCAACATTCAAGTAACTTGACAACATCCAGGACAAAGCAGCCTGCTTGATTGGCACCACATCCACAAACATTCACTCCCTCGACCAGCGATGCGCAGTAGCAGCAGTGTGTACCATCTACAAGATGCACTGCAGGAATTCACCAAGGCTCCTTCGACAGGACCTTCCAAACCCACAACCACTACCATCTAGAAGGACAAGGGCAGCAGATAGATGGGAGCACCACCATCTGGAAGTTTCCCTCCAAGTCACTCACCATCCTGACTTGGAAATATATCGCCGTTCCTTCACTGTTGCTGGGTCAAAATCCTGGAACTCCCTTCTTAACAGCACTGTGGGTGTAACTACACCACATGGACTGCACTAGTTCAAGAAGGCAGCTCACCACCACCTTCTCAAGGACAGCTAGGGATGGGCAATAAATTCTGACCCAGCCAGTGAAGCCCCCATTCTGTGAATGAATTTTTACAAAAAGACGAGACTTAGTGCCAGGGCCTTGCTCATATTGCGGACATCTGAGGAGCAGAAGATGCTGGAGCCCAATAGCAACGCCAAACTGGAGGAACATCCAAGGCATGCTGGGTAGATTCTCATGGACATGGTTCTGCCACAAAGCAGCCCACGGAAGTTAGAAAGTCACCATTCAGGCTCTGTTCACAACAGGTGATGGTCAAGGGGTTGGAGAG
This sequence comes from Carcharodon carcharias, assembly GCF_017639515.1. Lineage (NCBI taxonomy): Eukaryota > Metazoa > Chordata > Chondrichthyes > Lamniformes > Lamnidae > Carcharodon > Carcharodon carcharias. The sequence goes on along the minus strand of NC_054479.1, from coordinate 42,956,441 downwards.
GAATGTCCAGTTGTTGTGGAAGAGGATGATGTACCGGGGTAGTAGAGGAAGGTCTCAAACCAATTGGGAGAGGAAGAGGTGTCAGGATGGGATAAGGTTGGGGGAGGGTGGGAGTCTAGAGGGGAGGAAGGGTGTGGAGAGGGGAGGGAGTAAGTCTGGAGGAAGAAGTTGGAATGGAGAAAGGAGTCAGGAAGGGTGAAGGACTGAGGGTGGAGGACGAAGTAAGGAGGGGGGCAGGGGGAAGGACCATGATGGGGTTTGGTGTCTGCGGGGGTGGAGGTGAAGGGGTTCCAAAGGGAGAAGGGGTCCCCATGGAGGTAGGGATAGGGGGTGGGGATGTCCGGTTGAATGTGCAAGGGAGGGCTCTGATGAATTCATGCCTGCCTCCTGGGGAGCAAAGTGAGGGTAGCCATGGTATGAGGGAATGGTGAGAATGACCGAGAGCGGAATGAGGTGGTAGAGTGGGAGGGTGAGGTTTTGACGGCAGTAGTTGAAGGGAAGGCAAGGGTGGTTGTTGGGGACTTGGAGGCAGACATGGACCCTGGGGCTGACAGGGAGGATGTCGGGGAGGTGAATGTGGATGGGGTGGGATTTTTGGGAAGGAAAGGAATGTGCACATTCACCTGGACATCGCCGGTGGTCAGCCACAGAGGGGAGGTGGAAGGTGATGCCAGGGAGGCTCAACCATGATGGGGAATAGGAAATAGGTGACTGGGGAGGGGAAAAGACAGAGGTACTGATGAAAAACTGAATCAAGACCATGCTGTTTAAATCGAAAGTGAAACGATGGTTGTGGTGGCGAGATCCAGGTCAGCTCAGATGGATAACTGAAAGTGGAACCCAGCAGGCAGCATTCAAAATGCTCGGAACGTTGAGGTGAGTGTGATACATGAAGGATCTGAGGATGAGGGAGAGTGCTTGCATGAGGCTCTGAAAGGCCCTGCCATACATACGTTTCTCCCCCCGGAATCACTCGTTGGCCAGTTGCACTCTCTGTAGTGACAGTGGATGAGGTTTAGGGGCTCAGAGGCAAAGGGGACTCAGAGGGAGAGGACAGCCTCTGAGATTCCTGAGTGGGTGACCCAGGGGCATCCAGCTGCCCCTCCTCCTCCCTTCCAGTGCCCAGCACATCAGCCTGACTCCTTGAGGGGAAGGAGCACCTGGAGGGATATCAAGGTGCCTTGATTCCTTGTCATGTTGACACTTCAGGAACTCATGTAAGGGTCCTGTGATGGATTGCAGGTCTGCACTGATCTCCGTGTTCTGCTGGACCAGGGGCTCCATGGCATCAGCCATTCTCCCCATGGGGACCTCCATACATGCACACGTGTGGCTATCACTTCTTCAGAGAGCAGGTAGATGCACTCCTCCGACTCATGTGCCACTTTGTTGAGGGCTTCCAACAGCTCTGTATGATGTTCCCACGCCTTCTGCTGACTCTCTAGGATGAGTTGGAAGGCCTAATCCAGAGGTTTGTCATCTGACACAGATCTTTTCTCCAGCAGTCCTCTGAGTGCCTGGGAGCTTGGCTGAACCTGCCTCCACCTGCTGCAGATATGTGTCTGTGTGATGACCATCAGATTGTGAACCCGAGCCTATTCTAGATCTAGGTCCCACTGAGGTGTGTGTCACTGTGCTGGTGCAGGATGCGGGTAGGCGCTGTGATGGGTCTTCCAGGCTGCTTATTTCCAGCTCTTCAATGGAGGAGGAGTCCTCTTGGCTGGAGATGAGGACCTGGATGGAGCTGAGGGATTGGCTGACTGAGGGTGTGGGTTGCTTGGCAGAGTGACCAAAGTAGAGGTAAGTGCATGGAAGCAGAGTCAAAAACCGGAGAGAGAGCACTCACAATTGGAATGAGAGATGGATGGTGTGGTGCAGGATCCTCACAAGGGTGATCGCTGCTGACCTCACCATCACTGCAGGCACAGTCCATGTTCTCAGAGTCAGCGTGATGGCACACTCCTCAAAGTGAGTGAGGAACCTAATGTCGGCCACTCCACCCTGGGTCTGGGACTCTTCCTGCTGATATGAGCAGGCTTCTCTTGTGTGAAAACAGTGTGAGCAGGACATATGGCACTGCGTGGAATGTGTGTGTGGTGAGCAGAGCCATGGAAAAGATGAGGACGTGAGCTCGAGAAGGTATGAGCCTGATGGAGATGTGAAGGTGTGTGAGAGTTAGTGGTGTTGTCCCTTGAGATGTAAGATTCTTGAGGATGTGTGATGGATTTATGAACGTGTGAGTTGACAGTGATGAGAAGAGTGAGTTACCCTGGCAGAATGAACGAAACATAGACAATAGCAGGACATTTAGAAAAGCTTAACTCAATCAAACAGAGTCAACATGTTCTTATTAAAGGAAAATCATGTTTGACAAATTTGCCAGAGTTCTTTGAGGATATAACAAGCAGAATTGATAAAGAGGAACTGGTAGACGTAGTGTATTTGGATTTCCAGAGGGCATTTGATAAGGTGCCACATAAAAGGTTATCGTGCAGGATAGGAGTTTGTGGTATTGTGGGTAGTGTATTAGTATAGATTGTGGATTGGTTAACACACACAAGACAGAGAGTCAGATTAATGGGTCTTTTCAGGAAAGATGTAACTATTAGAGAGCCGCAAGGATCATTCCTAGGGCCTCAATTATTAGTATCTATATTAACGCCTTGGAGGAGGAGGCAGGGTGTAATGTATCCAAATTTGTTGACAGTAGAAAAATAGATGGGAGGGCATGTTGTGATGAGGACATAAGGAATCTGCAAGGGGATATAAACAGGTTGAGTGAGTGGACAAAAACTTGGCAGATGGAGTTTAATGTAGGAAAGTGTGAGGCCATGCACTTTGGTTGGAAGAATCAAGAGGCAGACTATTATTTAAATGGTGGGAGACTCAAAAAAGTGCAGCACAGAGGGATCTGGGTGTTGTTGTGCATGAAGCACACAAAGTTAGCATGCAGGTGTAGCAAGTAATTAAGAAAGCAAATGGAATTTTGGCCTGTATTGCTCAGGGGTTTGGAGTTTGAAAATAGGGACGTCTTGTTACAACTTACAGGGTGTTGGTGAGGCTGCTCCTGGAGTACTGTGCACAGCTTTGGTCCCTGTATTTAAGAAAGGATATGCTAGTGTTGGAGGCAGTTCAAAAGAGATTCACTAAGCTGATTTCTGGGATGAAGAGGTTGACTTATCAAGAATGGCTTTTATTCATTAGAGTTTAGAAGAATGAGGGGTGATCTCATTGAAACGTACAAGATTCTGAGGGGGCTTGACAGGGTAGATGTTGAGAAGATGTTTCCACTTGTGGGGGAATCTCGAACTAGGCTACATAGTTACAGAATAAAGGGCCCCTCATTTAAAACTGAGTTGGAAAGGAATTTCTTCTCTGAGGGTAGTCTGGAATTCTCTACCTCAGAGACTGGTGGAGGCTAGATCACTGAAAGCATTTAAAGTGGATAGGTTTTTGAAATATCAGGGAGTTGAGGGCTATGAGGAGTTGGCATGAAAGAGGATTTGAGGCCTGGGGCAGATCAGCCATGATCTTATTGAATGGTAGGGCAGGCTTGAGTGGCCAAATGGGCTACTTCTGCTCCTATTTCTTATGCTCCTATGAGACCATTCATCCTGTAGCGGCACTGGGTGGCTGTCCTCTTTTGCAGGGCATTGGCGCTGACCACCGCTGCCACTGCCTCCCATGCTGGATTGATGATGCAGCTGCCCATCTTGCAGCCAGAGCGGAGGTAGAGGACAATACGGCGGCTCTCCACAATGTTCAAAAGACGCTCAAGGGACGTGTCTTTGAAGCAGGGGGCTGCAGCCTTTTTTGCCTTTCAGGGCCATCCTGTCCTCCATGCGGCAGCCCTGGGCTAGAAGCACTGAGAGCTGTGCGCATGGCTGCACTTTAAATCTGGTGCCCGGCATGATGAAGCAGCGGGGTGATGGTGTGGCAGGAAAATGAGAGTCTGCTCACCATGGAAATGGCGTGTTTCCCAGGAATGCATAATTAATACGGCAGATTTGGAATGATGCAGCTTTAGAAGCCGCCATTGCGGCCGGTGGGTAAGATGTGGTTTTACCAGCCCACTATAGCACTTGGTGCAAATCTGGGACAATACCACCCAAGGTCTCAGTTTGGTTGAAATAATTAGATGTGGATGTGATTCTTGGTCAGATCCTATCTACAGTACTGTGCCAGTTTTGCACACAAATCCTCAGGATGGAAATATTGATCTAAGACATATAATTCAGATTCACCAGAATGATAACAATTTGTTAACAATAATAACTAAGTTAACTTATGATGTCAGGTTTCATAAACTTCGCTTGTATTGCCTTGAATTTAGAAATTGTGAACTGACCTAACTGTGGTGTTTAAAATGGTAAAGGTGTACAATAGGATAGAAAAATGCCAAAAAATGATTTCCTCTGTTGGGAACCTAGAACAAGTGGACATTACATAAAGAGTGAGTTAAGAGCAAAATCTGGAAGCAATCCATCAGAGAAAGGATGATGAAATCAGGAAGGCAAAGGATTCCCAACCCTCTGGAAGAATCCTGGAACCTCTAAGAATTTAAGATTTTTAAAAATCTTTTCATGGGATGTAGACATCGCTGGCAAGGCCATCATTTGTTGCCCATCTCTGATTTCCCTTGTGGACATTTATCTCCTGGGCACGATTGTGAGCAATAGATGAGTAAAACTTGAGGGCTACTTTCAAAATGTGAGCGTTTTTCATTTCCTTTGAACATTTTTGTTTATTAGCTGGTGGGGGTAGAGTGGGGGGAGACGAGACATTTGAAGGCTGAGGTCATGTGTTAACGCTGACATCAATACATCCACTCAGAGATGGTAACCCTATGCCTGGGCAGGCAGTCCACTACACATACGAGACCCAACTGGTAAAATCAGAACCACGCATCTGATGTCATTTGAGTTTGTCTGTTGTCCCTTTCCAGTCAAAAATAGAAAATGTTACATCAATTCAGCTAAAATTATTAGGCTACTAAGTTGTTCATTTTCTAAATAATGACATCCCCTTCATCTTACTTCAGCATTGTTTGCCACAGCACCTCACCAAATGCCAGCTGGCCTTATTCTAATAGGTAGGAAATGTACCAGAGGTGACCCTCAACATCTGTACCAGATTAGCTTGCACCTCAGCCATTGAGCAAACTGGTATTCCAGTACTTTGACCAAACTGACATTGTCTTGGGGAAGGATGTTGTTCATTGGAAGACCTTTCCTAGCGCCCCTGTGGTTCACAGCTATGTGATTTGTGCGTTATTGGAAATAATTCTGAGAAACAGGGTGAACTGTCACTTAGAAAGGCACTGATTGAACAGGGATAGTTACAGAAAGATCCTAGGCAGAATTTTCCCCCCTTTGGGGGGAAGGTTCAAAAGCGGGCGTGTAGAGGCGCACCTCCAATTGGCACCCCCAATCGGGGGCATGCTGCCATTTTACATGGGTGGGCCAATTAAGGCCCGCCCAGCATGACATCCGCACAGAAGCACTATGCGCTCCCTGTGCAGGCGGGGGGAATTCCCTGAGCTGAGAGTGTGCTCTTTCACGCATGCACGCAAAAGAGCACACTCATCTCCCTGAGGCTAAGTGCTGCCTCAGGGAGATCGACTACACATTAAAAAATATTGAAAACAGAGAAAAAAAAAATTCCCTGACATGTCCCCTCATGTGACACTGTCACATGAGTTGGGACATGTCCATCACTTTCAGTTTCACTTCTATTAAAAATTTATAAACATACATGAAACCTCCTCCCACCCATGGATGAGGTTTCATGCTTTTTCTAATGCCCGCCAGGGCTCCTAGCCTGCCCGCCAACCTTAAGGTTGGACGGGCAGGTCCACTAATTACATTAATTACTTTGTCAATGGCCTCAATAGGCCATGGACAGGTTGGTGGGGCACACTGGTGATTCGGCTGAGCCCCCTCCAACCTGAAAATTGAAATAGGGCAGGGTGACGTCAGGAGTTCTGCCTGATGTCATCCCGCATCATTTTATGCATTGGCGAGCAGACCCTGCCCCCGCCCTCACCAACTGGGAAATCCTGGCCCCTGTCTTACTAACTTGATAGAGCTTTTTGAGGAAGTAACAAGGAGGATTGATGAGGGTAGTGTAGTGGATGGATTTCAGTAAGGCATTTGGCAAGGTCCCACATGGCAGACCGGTCAGAAAACTGAGATCTCATGGGATACAGGGAAAGGTAGCAGGTTGGATCCAAAATTAGCTCAGTGACAGGAAACAAAAGGTAATGGTTGATGGATGTATTTGCAAATGGGAAACAGTTTCCAGTGGTATTCCACAGGGCTCAGTTTGAGGTCCTTGCTGTGTGTTGTATAAAACTTGGCCATGTCGTTGATATTGAAGAGGATAGCTGGCGACTCCAGAATGATATCAGTGATTTGGTGAAGAAGTGGTAAATGGAATTCAATATAGAAAAGTATGAGGTAATGCATTTGGGGAGGGCAATCAAAGTAAAGGAATACTCAATAAATGGGAAGTTATTGAGAGGAGTTGAGGAAGTGAGAGACCTTGGGATGCATGTCCACAGCTTCTTGAAGGTGGCGGGACAGGTGGACAAGATGGTCAAGAAAGCATATGGAATGCTTTCCTTTATTGAGCGAGGTATTGAATACAAAGGCAGTGATGTACTGATGGAACCATATAAAACACTGGTTAGGCCACAGCTGAAATTTTGTGGACATAATTTTGTCACCACATTATAGGAAGGACATAATTGCTTTGGAGAGAGTACAGAGGAAATTTACAAGAATGTTACCAGGGTTTGAAAATCGCAGCTTTGGGGAGAGATTGGAAAGGCTAGGGTTGTCTTCCTTAGAACAGAGGAGGCTAAGGATGACCTAATGGAGATGTAGAAAATTATAAGGGGCCTAGATAGGGCAGACAGGAAAATCTTGTTTCCCCTGGCTGAGGGGTCAATTACCAGGGGGCATAGATTTAAGGTGATTGGTAGAAGGATTAGAGGGGACATGGGGAAAATCTTTTTCACCCAGAGCATTGTGGGCATCTGGAATTCACTACCTAAGTTCGTGGTTGAAGCTGAAATGCTCAACTCATTTAAAACTTGTTGGAGATTTTTGAGGATGTTACCAACAAAATTGATAAAGGGGAGTTGATGGACGTCATATACTTGGATTTTCAGAAGGCTTTTGATAAAGGCAGGAGGTTGATAGCAAAGTAAAAGCACATGGGATAGGAGGCAATATACTGGCATGGATTAAGGATTGACTAACAGGCAGAAAACAGAGCAGGAATAAACGGGTCATTATTGCATTGGCAGGCTGTGACTAGTGGGTTACAGCAAGGATCAATACTTGGGCCCCAGCTGTTCACAATATGTATCAATGATTTTGATGTGGGGACCGAATGTAATATTTCCAAGTTTGCGGATGATACAAAGTTGGACGGGAATGTGTGTTGAGAGAAAGATGTAAAGCGGCATCAGGAGGATTTGGACAGACTTAGTGAGTGGGCAAGAACATGGTAGATGGAATATACTGTGGACACTACGGGCTGAATTTTGCCGTTGGCGAGCAGGGGGCGGGGCCTGCTCGCTGACGCGCAAAATGGCACGGGATGACATCAGGGGGAACCGAAAGGTCGAGGCAACAGGCAGTTGAAGGGGTTGTCCTGACTCTCTGCCTGTCTTCTGTGGCTATGTTCGCACCTGGGTGTCCTTGGAGAGGGAGCATGTGTTGTCAACCAGTACGCTTGAGGTCTTCTGTGCCTGATGGGCATCGCAGGGGCTGGAGTGCATCATCTTACCCTGATTTTAATTTAAATGAAATAAGTTTTCTTGAAAGGTTTTGTCTTTGTTAAGGTGCCTTTTTAAGGGACTGTCAAGTTAAGTTCTTTATTAGTTAATTTGTTTATTTGGTTTTAGTTTATTCAAAAGAGTATACCCCCAGTTCTCTGTTCTTGTACCCCCTTTGGAATTGTACTCTTCAGCTTCTATTGTCTCTTTTTGTCCTTCCTGTCAAATTGTATCACTTTTCACTTCTCTACATTAAATTTAATCTATATGTCTGCCCATTCCACCAACTTCCTCTTGACATTCATCACTATCCTTTTCACAGTTCACTATACTTGCAAGTTTTGTGTTACCTAAATTCCCAGTCTCTGCCCTGCTCTTTTAGCCACAATATTTAGATGGCTGGTACAGTTCATTTTCTGGTTGATGGTGATCCCCATGATATTGATGGTGGGACATTCAACAGTGGTAATGTTATTGGGTGGCAAGTGGAAGTGGTTTGACTCTCTCTTGTTGGAGATGGTCATGACTTCTGTGTTTCCTACATTGCAACTGTGACCATACTTCAAAAGTACTGCATTGGGATATCTTGACGTCGTGAGACGTGCTACATAAACACAAGACATTTTCACTTTTAGACTGGCAAACAACATTGCCTCCATATAGCAGAAGTTAATTTTAACATGGGGGAAAAAAATTTCCAGTTTATTTGTGGTGATAACTACAGATGAGACAGATTGCTATTCTTACCAGCACACCACTGTTTCAAATGTTTCCTCACCCCACCCCCAGGGTAACTACAGTTTAATTCTATATATCAACCAGATTATTTACTTGCTTATGGGCTTTTTAGGAATTTTAAACTCTTAATAACTCCTGACTGATACTATATTAACACCTATCTCACATGATAGTTAGCCTGTGTGAGCCCTGGTGTGGAGTTTTAAGTAGATCGCATTGCTTGATTGAAAATATTTGAACATTGTGTACCCCTCACACAGTCAGTAGGACCTTAACATCAACTTTCTGGTTGGAATGATGAAGGGAAATCAAAGGAAAATATTTATAAAGGGTTATGGGGTGGGGGGGGTGGTGTTGGGGGTGGGGGTGGGGTGTTGGGGGTGGGGGCGGGGGTGGTATTGGGGGGTTGTTGGGGGGAGTTGTTGGGGTGGGGGGATGGGTGGGAGGTGCGGCATATTGTTTCTACAACCACAGTGACAATGCTGCTATTTTCGGCAATACTCAGAATGGATTTACAATCCTTGGTGGCTTTCCTGGAAGCGACAGTAGTCAATTGGAGTAGCCAGATATGGAAAAAAAAATAACAGGACAGAAACCCTGAATTCCAAGATAATGACTTTTTGCAGGCCTGGTACTGAGAGATTTTGCATTGATTTGAAGTTTTGAGTGGTGTTTACCCAAATTGAATTTAGGTTGGGCTATGTTAAGGAGTCAGGTTCACCTGTTTCAACTTCACACTGGAATTAGGCCCACACTGCTTCAACTTCAGACTGATTCTACAGGAACTTTTAAAAAAACCCTCCAAAATATTCCTGCTAACTGCCTGGGAATATTTTAATCCTCATTCTCTCTTTCCACCCATCAACATTCAAATTTAGGCAGTATCTGTGAGGAAACCTATTTACCCTTGCCAGAGAGTGGTGCAGAGCTGCTAGTGTAACTTTGGGTGTGTGGGCTTCACATTGCTGTAGCTGATATCAATAGCTTGAAGAGTATTTGCAGTCCTGTGATATAGGCAGAGGAATGAGGCAAGCCACTCAAACGTCTGTTGATTTCGGCGGGACCGGAAGATCCTGCCAGTGGGAGGGGCCAGAAAATTTTGGCCATACGTTGCTAGTAATAGAAAATTACAAGAAAAGAAATACCTTTCACAATTCAGCTTCATTCCTACAGTCCCTCTCCTTGCCTACGTCTGAACAAAATACGAGTGACAGGGAGAGATCAGGATGTCAATTTTACTTGTGAACGCCTGTTTCTAATTGGGCCAGCAACATCCGAGAGTGGCATTGATGGCCTGATGAAAAATTGTGTTGATTGTGAAGGTGAGCCCCATGGGAAGTGCTAATATCTTTTGTATTCCGTGAAGTGACGGCTCAATTGAGAACAAATGCATTGAGGCAAGAATGATTTTTAAATTGAACTGTAATTTCCATTTTAATATACATACCACTAAAAGTTGATATTTATATTCTAATTTGAATTATGATATTTAAGTCATTGATGCTATAAACAGAAACAATGATAAACTGTGGAATGTGGTTTCTATCCTATTTGCGGTGCTGACCATTAACTCCCTGGTTCCTCTTTGCCTATTTAAAGATGTTCTTGAATGTATTTTTTGATTAACTGGTTTCAGGTACAGCGATGGAGAAAGAAAGGGCTTGAATTTAAATAATGACTTTCACTTTCCCCAGAGTCGATGAAATACTTCCTCAATGGAGACAAACAGCAAAGAGATAAATGATCCTAGATGATCATATTCAAAAGATCATAAGAAATAGGAGCAGGAGTAGGCCATTCGGCCCCTTGAGCCTACTCCACCATTAAATACAATCATGGCTGATCTGATTGAGGCCTTAACTCTACATTGCTGCCTGTCCCCCATAACCCCTGACTCCCTTGTCCATCAAAAATCTGGCTAACTCAGCCTTGAGTATACTCAATGACCCATCCTCTGCTGCTCTCTGTGGAAGAAAATTCCAAAGGCTAATGATCCTCTGAGGGAAGAAATTCCTCCTCATCTCCAACTTAAATGGGAGACCCCTTATTTTTAAACTGTGCCTCCCGGCTTCCACATTGCCCCTCAAGAGGAAACATCTTCCTGGCGCCCACTCTTTCATGCCCCCTTAGAATCTTACATGTCTCGGTGAGGTCACCTCTCATTCCTCTAAATTCCAATGAATATCAACCCAACCTGTTCAGCCTTTCCTCATTAGAAAAACTCCTCAACTCAGGAATCAGCTGAGTGAACTTTCTCAGAACTGCTTCCAATGGGTATGTTCCTCCTTAAGTAAGAAGACCAAAGTTGTAAACTAGTCCAGCTGTGGTCTCACCAATGCCATGTACAGTTGTAGCAAGACTTCCCCATTTTTATCCTCCATTCCCCTTGCAATAAAGCCCAATATTCCATTTGCCTTCCTAATTACTTGCTGTACCTGCATGCTAAATTGTCAAGATTCATGTACAAGGACACCTAGATTCCCCTGCACTGCAGCATTCGGCAGTATCTCTCCATTTAAATAATATTCTGCCTTTCTATTCTTCCTGCCAAAATGCATAGCCTCACATTTTCCCATATTACACTCCATTTGACAATTTTTTGCCCACTCACTTAACCTGAGATTGGGAATATGCTAAATTCTAACATGTTGCAGCACAGTGTATTAGCATACTGACCAGCTCATCTATACAACATCCTTCCTCACTAATTGCTGATTGGCTGGAGTATTTATAAATTTCTGGCTGTTGATTATAGTCATGGGAGACTTCATTACAGTTGTTGAATGCTGACTGAAATGCTGTACCTGCCCTCCACCTTTTTGGCTACTGTCTCTGTCTCTCTCTGCTCCTCCTGCCCTGGCAACCGATCATGGTGTGGAGGGAGTTGGAGGTGGAGAGAGTTGGAGATTGGGGAATAGGGGCTATCTTGGAGGTAACAGGAGGAGTCAGAGATCCAAGAGTTGATTGAGGTTGGGGATTTTTGGTGATCAAATTGCAGAACATGCTAAGTTTGTTGAGCCTTGAGGAAACACTTAAGCTCCTCCTGCCCCAGGAGCTCCTTATAAATCCAGCCCTCTCCTCCTTTCATCTGCTGGGCTTCCTGAGCCCTGGGAAGTCATCCATCATGGGTTAAAAATCAAAATCCTGTTTAAATGAAACCATGAAGCTTACGATAAAGCTTTCAGTGATCAACCCACCGACTGAGAGCAGATTTGTGGCCTGTCCCTTGACGCTGCCTCCTGAGAATGGATTGGCTGTTCACCTCGACATACCTCCTGATAGTGGATAGAGAGCAAATTTGTTGTCCCCCACTTCCCTAGTGAACCACCCCGCGCCACCCCCCGCCCACCCCCGCCCCCCACCTCCTCCCAAACAAACCTGCATTAAAAATGGAAGTGGGCTGTTGGCAGTGGATTTATAACTTTATGAAAAATTGCATCTTCCCACCCACCCCCAACTCACCTGTTCTTGGAGGTTAAAATTACCCCCATAGACACTCATCCCCATGATTCCATCTTTTTTTGAAGTTATTTTTGCCAAATTACATTAAAGCTATTATTGGATGAGGATGAGAATTCCGCTGTTAGTGGGGACTATTTAAACCGAATTTAGCTCAGTATTTGTACTTGTTTTTGTATCTTCACTCTTCCCTTGTAGTGGAAGAATTCGCAGGCTGAATAACGCCTGATAGGCCGCAATTATGAGCACTCTTTCCATGCCTGTGATCATCTTTATACAAGCTAATAGGGTGGTTGATTCAGTGGACAGGATTTATGGGCTCCCACATTTCATTCAAGAAGGTGGGGTGGCTTACAACCATTGGATGAGAGTATCCCATTGGATGTTAACCCGGAATTCAGAGTTCTGAACTTTGAATTTTGAACCTTGAACCCCTGACATGGAGATGGGAATGCCACAATGAAAACCAGAGGCTCAATCCTAGTATTTCTAGTGAAGCTGCAACATTTCAAAAATAAACGTGGAAGGGCCACACCTGAATCATTGAACCTATCTTTTTCTGAGGAAATCCAATTGACCTGCTGTGTAAGTCAGGTATTCTGAAGTACTTTAGGAGTATGTAAAAAATCTATAAGGTGCAATCTTGTTGAATCATCCTGACAAAGTTTGAAAAATTAATCATTTAACCCTGAACATTTGTAGTTTTTGGTTTATTAAATGCACTTTTTAAATATAAGTTGTTTTAAATTGGAACAATGTTAGTTTAAGGAGCAATGGAAACCTAGCAGTCTTGCAAGCTGATCCTTTCTAGAATTTCAATTGGCAGGACAGATGCAATAAGGTAAGCGACAAGTTCTGAAAGGAGGTTTGTATTCCATCAAATGTTTAGTTTTTAAGTTGATTGTCACATGTAACTCTTCAGAAATTGTCCAATGTTGTGCTTTTGAATTGATTTATGTAAAGCCAGTTTTACAAATGGTGGACCTGGAGCTTTGTGCCTTCATCATTACACTTTATAAAGGATGTCAAGGGGTTGGAGATAATATGGGGGGAGGTTTGCTAGAATGAGTGGTATCAGCAATGAGGGACTTTAGCCTTTGGAGAGACTAGAGAAGCTGGGATTGTTCTCCTTGGAGGAGGGAGGGTTAAGGGGCGATTTAATGGCGTGGTTCAAAATTATTGGGGGCTTCAGTAGATTACATGGGGAGAAACTGTTTGCAGTACTAGGAGGGTCAGTAAACAGGGAACACAGATTTAAAGTAATTGGCAAGGAAAGAAGGGGGAATATCAGAATATTTTTTCATGCAGCAAGTTGTTATGGTTTGGAATACACCACCTGAAAGGGCTATGTAAGCAGATTCATTCAAGAAATATTTGAAAAGGAATTATAGGGGAAAGAGCAGGGGAGTGGGACAAGTAGAATAACCCTTTCAAAGAGCTGGCCCAGGTACAATGGGTTGAATGGCTTTCCTCTGTATCATTCTATAAGCATATTTAGGATAAAAACAAAAAACTGCAGATGCTGGAAATCCAAAACAAAAACAGAATTACCTGGAAAAACTCAGCAGGTCTGGCAGCATCGGCGGAGAAGAAAAGAGTTGACGTTTCGAGTCCTAATGACATGTTCTGTGGAAGGGTCATGAGGACTCGAAACGTCGACTTTTTTCTTCTCTGCCGATGCTGCCAGACCTGCTGAGTTTTGCCAGGTAATTCTGTTTTTGTTTAGCATATTTAGGATCTGCAAAAATTTACTTTCTTCTCCAAGTCTCATTAAGTAGCACAATATTCCATAAAATAGACAATGCCTTTAGGTTGCTTCATAAATTATATCTTATTTCTTATGTTTCCGTGCACATGTATATTTTTGAAGTTAAATTAATGACAGTGACTAGCCCCGACCACTTCTGTTTCCATTTTCTGAGGTAAATGATGTTGTCTCGTGGGATTTCTTAAATTGCATCTGATGCACTGTATGAATGTCAGAAATGGAAGCATATGGTCACATTTTACTGTGGGTACATTGCAAAATGCAAATTAAACTATATCCCTGTGAAAATGGAAAACAGACAAGATTGAAAATAAATGTTGTCTTTGATCCAGCTGGTAAAGTTTGTTTGCAATCAATTTGCTACAGAAGTTGTAATTGTTGTGGTTGTGTCAGCTTCTTAGGATGAGTTGAAATGTCACTGATAAGGATAAGCTGTGGTCTCGAGGCAGCAGAATGGCATCTTTTTAGTCCTGCAGTATATACCCTGGAGCCATAGTCTGAACACATTGGGATCCTCCCACTCTCAAAATTCCATTATTCTCCCTTTTTCTTTGAATTGCAAGGAGACAGAGTGTCTCTCTGCTTGAGTAAATAAAGTTGCAGCCAACTACACCACCCCCCCACCCCCTCCCCTTTTGCTTCACGAATGGCCTGCCATTTCCCCTCTGTCAGTGAAAGGCGAGAGTTTTAAACAGACTGCTTTTAGGATCAATTTTAAATTGGGACACGGGCGCCAGTCCCACAACAGGTTCTCAAGATTTGTCAATCAGGGCATGAAATATTCACCAGCTTTAATCTTCTTATGGGATCTCCTGCATAGCTAGTGTGGCCCTGATGAGCCTGCTGTTCCTGGGTTCAAGACAAATGAGGAATAATCCGCCTCCTAAAATATCCCAGTAATGTCATTTTTAGTGGTCTCGTGCAAAGTCTCAACAGCAATTGATGTTAAAGCAAGCATTTTATTTTATTCTTTCATTCTACTTCTATTAGGGCAGATTGAGTGGTTTTAACTTGAGTGGACCATCTATATTCCTCACTTTTCCTTAAAAAAATTAAATTTATGTTAAGGGTTATATTATTAACATTGAAATTCTGCAGCTTAAACTGCGCTCCAGGGCTTTTGCAAGGGGGCTGAAAAAGCCTCAGATATTTATGACAAAGTCTCTTGTTGTGTAGACAAAGACAAAAGGCAAATGTTTCATTTGTGTGGGGGGTTGGAGAGTTCAGATATGCATAGGCTTTGATGAAGATTCAGTGCTTCAAACCTGTCACCTACGGGATTATAACTGACTGATATTGAAAATTGCCTTTACTTGTAACAATGCCTTACTATGCTATCCTCAGCCTGCCTTGGAATCCTGTGGACTTAAATGGCATTAGCATGAAGTGCCGTTAATATAAATGTTAAGATCTGGCAATCTTAAAATTAGTTTGCTGGCTGAGGCAAAGAGAAATGATCTGGGTGGAATCCAAGAGCATATATTTACAAATCATCTATTTTAGGTTGTAACATTTTACTTATCCACTAACCAGGGACAAATTATATTCCAGTTTTGGAGAAAAAAACAAGCAGTTAAGCTGCTTTGAGGTAACACAGGGATTGATATGTTACAGTGAATGTATTTCCTAGAATCATTTATTTATGCACTGACTGCAGCAAGATGTGTCAGCAGATCTATTTTTATGTGTGTGTGTGTGTGTGTGTATATAAATATGTATATATATATATATATATACTTAATGTGATCAATTGAAATTCATTATCAAGATACTTGAGAGTGTTTTCACTGTCGGGAAAATAATCACTTGCTGCATTTCTCGTTTATCTCCTTCTCTCCACCACACTCCGACAAAAATAAAAATCAAATTCATTTTCATGAAGTCTGTTTTAATATGTTTTAAAAATATGAAGTTATTTCATTTTATATTTATTCAAATGCAGAACCACTGAATAAGTGTTAAATGTGAATTTGAATGTACTTCTGGTGTGCTTTTTGAGTGCTACCACTATCAGCTTTGCGTTATTGAGTACTGTACCAGCAAATGAAGGCTCCAGTAACAATAAGTGTAAAAGTGCCTTTCAATATATTAAACAGGTGCTTTTACCATCTAAAGACAATTTAGGATCCTTTCTGTTAGGCTCACAACTTCTTTTGTGAGCATAAATGTATATTTTAAATCATATGGAAATATTTTTGTAAAGTACTATCATGACACTGCTTTCAAATTGCTTTAAATTCAATGTTGATTGCAAGGCCTGAATGGCGTGTAATTTTCTTTACAATTGCTTATTCTGTCCACATCCTGTCAGAACAGTATGAAAGATCCACAGCACATCTGTTGGAAACGATTTTCTAAGATTGCTTGATTTGCACACTGTTAAACAATATTCACTTGTCTGATCATCCGTGCAATATCTCAATCTTGACGAACATACAAACATACAAATTAGGAGCAGGAGTAGGCCACTCGGCCCCTCGAGCCTGCTCCGCCATTCAATAAAATCATGGCTGATCTGATTGTGACCTCCCGCCTACTTCTGGTGACCCTACACCCCCTTCAAAAAAAATCTTCCTCAGTATGTTAACCCTCCAATTCCAGTCCCTTATTGCATTTTCTTTTGCTTCATCTCATCTTTCATAATCTAGTCTCCTCACTGAATAGCTTTCCTCAGTACTAATTGTGAACCTTAATTCTCTTCAGACTTAATTTCTTTAGAAACTTAACATCCTTTCACTTACATTTGATTTAAATAAAAGCCCAGAGTCGGGAGACTGTAAAATATTTTCCTTTCCAGTATGGCTTTCAAATTACATTGAGATTTAGCTAAACCAGTCACTTCATTTAATCTATGTGTACATTCCGCAGTACTCAAAGTTTGCTGCCTTGCTGGTTGAGCACCCCTAGCATAACTGATGTAACTTGTAAGTCCTCAGTAAGCATGGAGAAATCATAAGGCATTGTGGAATTGTGCGAGCTCTGGAGTGACTCCAAATCACTATTCAGAGGGCTCTTCCCCGGCTCATCTTTGAGTCTCTGGATTTGGCAGGATTGATGCAGTGCCTTTTTCTGACACATTGTTTAAATGGGGGATCCATGTGTAACGAGCCTTTTGCCTTGCCACCTCACTTTAGCAGTGTGATCCTCTTAGAAAAAATGCATGTTAGCTATTTAACCCTAAATAATGCCAATTGGAGAAACTTGTATTTCTCTACAAAAGCCAAGATTTCCGTTTGCCGTATTATGAGCAAATGAGTCATTATTATCACAATTGATATCATTTCATGTTATACCTGTGCCTTGACAAAGCATAGGGGAGTAAATTGTAGCTTTCTGTAACTTGAAACAATAGCTTTTTGTTTTCCACAGTCCTTACAGGTTTCACATATTTACTGTGAAGTCTCGTGAAATAAAGCTAAAAGAAATAGTCTTAAATTCATAGAAAATTACCTCCTAAGATCACTAACATGATCATTGGGAAAAGTGCTCTCACTACAATTGGGGTATTCTCTAGATAATGTTTGTACAATTTGTGTACAGGAGACATTCAGGAAGATACGTGTATAATCTGTGTTCCACTGGAAGGTAGTGGACCTGAAAAGTTAATTCTACCTTCCTCCCTCCACTGATGCTGCCTGACCTGCTGAGTGTTTCCAGAATTTTCTGTTATTCTAATGTTTTATATTTGTCTAGGTAGCCGAGCACCATGCACCATTTGATTTTCAGCCAGCAAAATGAAAGGTGACTTGTGTGAAATTTGCCTCTTCAGATTTGTGAAGATCCACAAGGCTTGATTGAAAATCTTTTTTTAAAATTCATTCACAGGATATGGATGTCACTGGTAAGGCCAGTATTCATTCCTTCTCCCTAATTGCCCTTAAGAAGGTGGTGGTGAGCTGTCTTCTTGAACTGCTGCAGTCTGTGTGGTGAAGATACTCGTACAATGTTGTTGTTCCAGGATTTTGATCCAGCATCAATAAAGGGATGGCAATATAATTCCAAGTCAGGATGGTGAGAGGAACTTGCAGTGGGGCTGTTCCAGTGCACTTGTTGCCCTTGCCTTTCTAGGCAGCAGAGGTTGCTGGTTTGGAAGTTGTTGTTGAAGAAACCTTGGTGAGTTGCTGCAGTGTATTTTGCTGATGGTACATATTGCAGCCACACACTGTTGATCGGGATGCTAGTCAAGTGTACTGCTTTGTCTGGGAGGGTTTCAAACTTCTTGAATGATGTTAGAGCTGCACTCATCCAGGCAAGTGAAGAGTGTTCCATCGCATTCCTAGCTGAACCCGGTTAATGGCGGAAAGACTTTGGGGAATCAGGAGGTCAGTGAGTCGCTGCAGAATATCCAGCTCTTGTATTTATCTGGCCAGTATTATGATCCTGGACCAGACTCCCAAGTTTTTGGTAAACTTTTGTTTAAAAAGGCAAAGTTTGAGATCCAAGGTACTTACTAAGAAAATAAAGCCACAAGGGTCCATGGGTTTTGAACAAACAAAATAAACTTTACAAAGTCAGAAAGATAAAACAATTTACAATATTTATCCTATACTCTAACATTCAAGGTAAGTATGAGATACATGTGAATTTGTGAATTCACAGTATCTTTACTGTCCATTCAGCCCATCGAGCCTGCACTGGCTCACTGAAAGAGCATCATCTAGTCCCACTCCCCTGCCTTATCTCTGTAAACTCCCACATTCTCTTTTCAGGTAGCAATCCAATTCCCTTTTGAATACCTCGATCGAACCTGCCTCCACCACCCTTTCAGGAAGTTTGTCCCAGACTCCAGCCATCCTCTGGGTGAAAACGTCTTTCCTCACATCACATTTACTCCTTTTGCCAATTATTTTGAACCTGTGCCCTCTAGTTCTTGATGTGCTCTTGAGTGGGAACAGTTTCTCATTATTTACCCTGTCCATATCCCTCAAAATATTGAATACCTCCAGCAAGTCTCCTCCCAGCCTTCCTTTCTCGAAGAAAACAGTCCCAACCTCTCTAATCTATCCTCATAGCTACAGTTCTTAATCCCGGGAATCATTCTTGTGAATCTCCTCTGTACCCTCTCCAATGCCTTCACATCCTTTCTCAAGTATCACTCACAGAACTGGACGCTGTGCTCAAGGTGAGACCTAACTAGCATCTTATACAAGTTCTACATGACCTCCTTACTCTTGTACTCAATGCTCACATTAGTAAAGCCTAAGATATGCTTTATTAATTGCTTTCTCAACATGCCCTGTCATCTTCAATGACCTATGTATACATATCTGTTCCTGCTGCTCCTTTAGAGGCTCTGCCTTTATTTTATACTGTCTGACCATGACCTGAATTTTATCCTTGGTGGGCAGGTGCAAGCGGCAGGCCTGGGACCGGTCGAGAAACGGGCCCCACCAACGATTGGCCCCTGACTGTGATTTCACGCTGGATGGCCAATTAAGGCCTGCCCAGCATGAAACGTGTCTTCCCAATGATCAGGAAGGGCCGGGAGAGGGCAGAGGCCAGAAGGCCACTAGGTCCAATCGTGACCCAGCGGGCAGTTTAAAAACGGCACAGGCAGCTACATGAAGGCTGCCAGGGAAGAACGTATCTTCTGCGTGCTGAAGACCGAAGCTATGGCTTCAACTGTGGCCGGAGAAGCCAGGCGGGAGGGCAGGTCAGGTGGGCACTTGGCCCCCTGGTTTTCGCACGAGTGCGTCACAGTCCTCCTGGAGGAGGTGGCTGTCAGGAGGGAAACCCTCATCCCCAGAGATGTAGGGAGGAGGCCTCTGCATCTGACAAAAGGAGCTTGGGAGGAGGTGGCAGCCCAGATCAGCAGCCATGACATTGTGCGATGCACATGGGTGCTGTGCGGCAAAAGGTTTAATGACCTGCTGCATTTGGCTTGGGTGAGCACCGTGTTGGCATGGATCAGTGTGGCGAAGTGTTAAGGTGCGGCCATCCCCCATGGAACTCGGGGTATTAGAGTATGAGTACCAACTGTCAAAGACACCAGAGCTGGCCAAGGGGGTGAGGCCTGGCTACTTGGGCTGAGTGCCTTTCGGTTTGAGGGCCACAACTTGGATGTGCCCTGCAAGGTGCTCCTGAGGCGGGCTTGGACAGGCTTCAATGGCGCCGCAGATAGAGAGTGGACTAATCAACGCTCCTCTGTTCTTTCAGGAGATGACAAGCCCTAGAAACATTGAGAGGTCATGGACAAGCGGAGGTCCCCCAAACCTCCTAACCCTTACAAGATTTGAGCAGGACACCTTGGAGCTGGAGAGGTGCCACGCAGGTGCCTCTGGTCGCAGAGAGGCTGGGGTGTCTGACAAATGTAAGAGTGCACAGAGGTGAGAGTTTAGGACTGTGCAAACATTCTTGTGTAGTTTCATCATCGATGGGAGCCTCAAACTGGATTCCCCATTGATCATTGAAAGATGATGGCACCATGATGCAGATCTCCATTGTCTCGGTTGGGTGCACAGTGACAGCATGATGACTTAAACTAATGACATGTCATTGTTCTCCCTTAGATTCGCCAGCGTGTGCTCATTTGCAGGACCCTGAAGAGCCACTCCTGATGCCAGAGGACCACTGGGCTTCAGCTGCACCTGCATCACCGCTCTCTGAACCAGGCACCAGCACCTCAATGGGTGTTGGATGTTCAGCTAGAATGTCGGAGCACAGCATTGAGCACACTTCACCCTCGCTTGAGGAGCAGGCGGAGGCAGAGAGAGCCCAGGGTGGAGGCAGGGAGTGCCCAGGGTGCCAGCAATTGGAGGACTGCTGGAGGGCAGGACGACGCTGAGTCAAAGGCTGATGACGAGCCTCTGGAGTCATCCATTAGGTGGCAGATGCTGGACGTCAAGCAGGATGTGTGGGAGGATCTGGCGGAGATCCATGAGGGTATGAGTGCCATGGTCTCTGTTGTGGAGGAGTCCATGCGGAGCATGAGCACTGCGTTGATGCTCATCACCAAGTGCAATGCCTTCTCCATTGAGAGAGTGGCGAGTCTCATGGAGAGGCAGCTCCAGGGACAGAATCAGGAGTCCTTGGAGTTGTGCTCAGACCTGCAAGCCCTCACACACCTCAGGAGCTCAGTGACCGTGTGGGAGATGGATGAGGCACCCAGTATCCCAGCTAGGTGCCTGGCCATCAATGGTGTACAGGGAGGTCCAGACCAATCTCATTTGTGCACACAAGCTTCCTGTCATCTCTGTGGGCTCATCTCAGGGCATTCTGAATGATGGCAGCAGCTCCGCTGCCCCTCTGCCAGTGACCATGACATCTGATGAGGCTGTGATGCAATGCCAGTCATGCATTGGCTGCAACCTCCCAGGTGGGGCCAGCACAGGCTCCATTGGGCAGAGGACGACGGCCAAGTTCATCAAGGCCAACAAGACACCAGAGTCAGCAGGCTGCCTCCAATGCCACTGTCAGTGGGGTTGGGAGTGGGGGTGGGGGGGTGGGGGGAGGCAGTGGGCAGGTGGCGGGGGACACATAGATGTAGCACTTGCAAACATCAGCTTCAGGCACCATGAGCACAAGAGGGACTGGTCACAGGTGACCTTCTGTTCTATAATGTTTTGTTTATATTTACTGGTCTGGGAATGAAGACCAGAGAAGGTGATGTTAATTTATTTGGGTTGTGAAAATGATGCAAATTTTGTTTTTGTTGAAATGGCCTGAGTATGTTTCACCTTTGTATTTTTTTGGTGCTGGGTACACCAGTATGTAATGCTGGACGTGAGTGGCTCTAAACCTTTTTGCACAGGCACTGAGTGAGCTTTGGGTTCAAATGAAAGGGTCATTTCAGACATCTGGGATGGAGGCGGCAGCCCCGGCATGAGGTGGAAGCAGATGTTTTGCAGCCTAGCTGAAGGACCGTTGGATCAAGCCATCCCTGATGTCCCTGCCTCCCTGGAGGTTACTGAGGTCTGCCTTCATGCCCATGGCGTTCTCCTCACCGTGCTCCTCTTCTAACTCACTACTGGAAATAAGCATCATGGGTACCTTGCACAGACTTGCAGAATCTGCATCCTGTGGTCACACACTATCTGCATATTCATGGAGTGGAATCGCTTCCTGTTAATGAAGGCACCTGGCTCACCCGCTGGCGCCTTGATGGCCACATGTGGGCAGTCGATGGCACCCTGGACGCGGGGGAACCCAGCAATTGCCACAAACCCTCTGGCTCGCTCAGCCTGGCTGGCCTCATCCATATGGAAATGAAGGAAAGTCAATACCCGCCTGAACAGAGCTTCTGTCACCAGCTTGTCGCAACTATGGACAGTTGATTGGGACAATCCACAAAGATCCCTCACTGACTTCTGGAAAGAGCCGGAGGCATAGAAGTTGAGGACCATTGTGACCTTCAGAGCCACTGGCATGGGGTGTCCACCCACACAGCTGGAGGTGATCTCAGGCCCAATTAAATGACAAATGGAGGTCACTGTCTGCCTTGAGAGGTTGAGCCTCCTTCGGCATTGCACCTGAGAGGTATTGAGGTAGCTGCATCGCTGCCTGTAAATCCTGGCACCAGGACAGTAGCATCTTCTGCAGCCCCTCCCGCCTTAGACTACCTGCTAGCCCTGCAGTCCTTGTGCCTGCGCCTCTCCTTCCCCCCAGATCATTCTCCTCGAAGCTGCAGTGGGACTCCTGGCTTCCTGTCCCTTCTGCCCCTCTCTTCCTCCTCAGAGGAGGTACCACCAGTGAAGACTACAATCCCCAGAAGGCTGTCTGAGACCTGGAAGGGTCCACATGGTCAAAATCCTCCAGGGGCCTTGGAGACACCAATGAGTCCTGAAATGAAGTCTAGAAATGCTAAGAATGAAGCTTAGAACAGAGATGAAGCTGTCAAGTTCAAATAAGAAACCAGCAGCAAACTATCTCCTAAACTCCTCACTACTGACACTGGCAATGCTGCTGACCCTTTTTACCCTGCTCTTGGATAAGGTTTTGCAAAATGTGGGCTGCCCACCTGCCCATTTTGCCCATGCGACAAGCACAAAATCACATGGACAACGTAAAAACAGGTTCAACTGGGTTTTTAATTGCCTTAAGTGGCCTTTTAATTGATGGCAGGAGTGGTTCTGACACCTGCACATGCCCACTGACCTGAAGATTGTGTGCATGTGGGATAATGTTGGGAAGATCGCCTGACGCCTTCTCATGCTGATCAAGTCAGGCTCATGCCTGACCACGAGGCATAAAATTCTTCCCCATATCTTTCCTGCCAAAACAAATCACCCCGCACTTCTCTGCATTAAACTTCATCTACTACTTGTCTGCCCAATCCACCAACATGTCTATGTCCTTTTGACGTTCAAGAGCATCCCCATCATAGTTGACAACATTTCCAATCTTCATATCATCTGCATATTTTGAAATCATGCCCTGCACACCACATTCTGGGTCATTGATATATATCAGGAGGCACAAGGTTCCCAACACTAACCCCTGAGGAACTCCGGTACAAACCTTCCTCCAATCTGAAAAACAACCATTTATCACTACTCTCTGTTTCCTGTCACTCAGCCAATTTCTTATCCAAGCGCCTACTTTCCCTTTTATTCCATGACCTAGAATTTTCCTCACAAGTTTGTTCTGTGGCACTGTTTCAAATGTCTTTTGAAAATCCATATACACCACATCAACCGCGTTTCCTTTATCAAACTTCTTTGTTACCTCCTGAAAAAACTCCACGAAGTTATTGATTTTATCTCGTAGTTAACAGGCAAACTGTGGTCGAACACACCATGCTACACAAGAAGTGGTAAATGCGACCAATGCAGACACCATGGATTTCTTAACAACCCAACCAGACATCAGTATCCACCGTGAACTATATAATCTCATTAAAACTCTGTCTCCCTATGAGGAATTGCAAGTCTTCACTCTTCCCTTTCATTGCTTCGAAATTCCCTCCAAAAGTCACTCCAAGTCAGACTGCTTCAACAACTGCTTACTTCGCAGAGTTTCAATCTTGTCCCCCGAGACTACGTTTCCCCTGGGTTCCCAAGTCTGCACTCAAGCACCAACTCACAAGCACAACTTCAGCCATGGAGCAGCACACTAATGCTCCAAAGGGTTACCTTTGCTCTAACGGTCCGCAGCACAGAGTCACCAATCTTTCACTGCCTTTTGCATTCTTGAGGGCTTTTCCTGAGCCCTCACTACTTGAAGTCTGCCAACTGCAGCACTTTTCCTGCTGGGAGCCTCTTTCTTTGCTTCCTCCTCAGTGGTTCCTACCAGTGGTCTGCTCCTCCTGGTGGCTCCCTCCTGGTTTTCCCTTTCTCTCTCTGGGACCACTCCCTGTCCCCTCTCCCTGGGATCCCTCTCTGGATTCCCTCTTTGAGGTCTCTCCTTCCTCCTTCTCTGGACTCTTTTGTAATGTTACCCAACTCCAGAGTCCCATGATTGGGTTTTTGCATCATTTCTTCCTACATAGGCACACTAGATACTTGCCCCTGACCCAAAGGACTATAAAACACTGGGCTGTGCACATGCAGCTCATCACCAATCTGTACATGTGTGTAAACTCCTGTGGTATGTTGGGATTCATAGTTCCTGGCCTCTGTTTGAGAATCAGGTAAGTCAGGATTTTTAACAACAGTCAAGTTTCTGGTCAGTGATGAGACTCCATTATGTTTATGGTGGAAGATTTGACGGTGGCACAATCGTTGAATATCTCGGGGATGTGATTTGACCCTATTTTGTTGGGGATGGTCATTACCTGGCACTTGCATGGCATGAATGCTACCTGCCACTTAATAGCCTAAGCCTGAACATTGTCCAGGGCTTGCTGCAATGTGGGCACAGGCTGCATCATTATCTGAGGAGTTGCGAATGGAACTGAAAACTGTGCAAACATCAAGGAATATCCCTAGTTCTGACTTTTTGATGGGGGGAGTGTCACAGATGAAGCAGTTAAAGATGATTAGGCATAAGGTGCTACCCTGAACAATTCCTTCAGTGATATCCTGGGGCTGAGATGATTGGCCTCCAAAAATCACAACGATCTTCCTTTGTGTTCATTATGACTCCAGCCACTGGAGATTTTTTTTCCTTGTTTCATTTTGACTTCAATTTTACAAGGATTACTTGATGCTGTTCATAGTCAAATGCTGCCTTGATGTCAAGGGCAGTCACTCTCATCTCATTTCTGGAAGTCAGCTCTTTTGTCCATGCTTTGAACAATGCTGTATTGAGGTCTGGAGCCAAGTGGTCCAGCAGAACCCAAATTGAGTATTGGTGAGCAGCTTATTGGGTAATTAAATGCCACTTGATGGCACCATGTAAAACCTTTTTCATCATTTTATTAATGATTGAGAACATGTTGATGGAATATAATTGGCTGATTTGGATTATCTTATTTTTTGTGGCAGGGTGTGCTTGAACAATTTTCCACTTTGTTGGGCAGATACCAGTGTTATAGTTGTACTGAATTGTTTGGCTAGAGACGTAGCTAGTTCTGGAGCACAGGTCTTCAGCACTACAGTTGGGATGCAGTCAGGGCCCATAGCTTTTGCTGTATCCACTGCACTCAGCCATTTCTTCATAGCATGTGGAGTGAATCGAATTGGCTGCAGACTGGCATCTGTGATGGTGCGGTTCTCAGGAAGAGGCCAAGATGGACCATTTGCTTGGCACTTCTGATTGAAGGGTTAACTTGTCCGAGGCTCAGCTCTCATAGCTCTGGGCTTAAATTGGTGAATCATAGTTTTCCCAGTCATTTGAAATCAATGACCAGAAAATTAGAATCATCAAGAACTGATTGGCTTTCATGCCTGATTCTCTGACCATTGTTCCCATCAAGCAAATCTTTGTACTAGTAGAGCTGAATCATAAAATTGACTTTCTTTCCATGTATACTGTAGTCTGTTCCTGGCAGACGTTCTGTTGAAACATTGGCACAATTAATATGTTGGATAGTTATTGGGCAGGATTTTCCATTTGGACGGGAAACTGCTATGAGGTTGGCAGCCCAGCTTGGCAACTGCCCATTTGGCTTCTGCTGACTGTGGTGGATTTCCTGGGGTCAACCTAATTATCATCATTCCAGTGGGCTCCTCTAAAAATTCCACCTGACACTGGGGCAGCTAAAACTGGCTGGCAAGGTTACTAAAGACAAATTCCAAATTGATAGGGTGAGAGTGCAATCGATCACCCTTTGACCTTTAGTGGTGGGGGTCATTTAAATTCAAGTCCTCTCCTTCATGTTGTAGAAGCACAGGTCATCAGGAAGGCTTTGCCAATTCCTTGCATTCATCACTCTGTCATCACCAAAGAATTTGAATTCATCTGCCCACATTTGGTGGGACTTATTTAACAGTAGAAAACCCTGAACGTACCAGAGAGCGACATGGATCTGGAAGAATGGCTCCCTGACTGACTGCCTTCCAAAAATTTGGATAAAAATCCCAGCTATTCAATACATATTAGTTATAATATTGGGCTGGATTTTGCAGTGTCAGTAATGTTGACACATTCAGTGCAAATTCCAGAATGACACTTCACTGCACAAACCCAAAAGTTGCTGTAGGCCCCAACACCACATCCGAGGGTTCGCTCTATCAAATGGCAAGTATGGAGCCAGCATGAATTTGGGCTAGCTGTCCACTAATTCCAAATTAATAATGTTTTAAATTTTACACCTGTATTACCAAGCATGAAAGAACACCTTTTAATTTGTGAACACTTAATATGGCGGCTCAGACCATTTTAAAAGTTAAAATGAATTGATTTTTTAACATGAAACTTTTTTAAAAGCCTGACAAATCATGTTAAAAAGTAAAATCGGTGACCTTTTGGAATCAGTTTTTGAAGTATCAATTTTTGACATGATCTGTCTGATCAAAATTATTGGACTTTTTAAAAAGTTTAAATTTTTAAATTTGTAAAATTAATCATGTCTACTAAATCTGGCTTTGAACGCTTTTTCATTGCAGCAGCCTGATTTATACAGTTTTTGTGGTGCAGTGTGACTGGAAGCCATGCCCACAACTGCCTGCCCTTTTCACCCATGCCGCACAGCAGTGCTGAGCGTCGCTGCAGCCCAAGGCAACTGAAATTCTCGGCACGGGGATTGTGGTAGGTTCATGCAGAGATTTACTCGATGTTAGGGATGAGCACCATCACTGCACCGCTGACCGTAAACTCCAGCCCAGTATGTATTATATCCCATCATGCAGTTCACAAAACATATGTAGGGCAATCTGTGTAAGTACAGAATAATGTCTCCACGTGATGAATTAGATTTGCCATATTGCGAAACAGTCAGCAGGCTGTTGCAATCATCACCTTGTTCTGGTTAAACGCAGTTAAGATTTGATTAGATGTAATTGATCACATGGTGTGAACATATGTGAAGGGTGAAATTTGCTCTCACACAGTTCTAAACAGCATCTCTTTCCTTCCAAACCATTGGTCTGATTCGTTTACATAAGCTCATCCAACCGACATGCATTTGCAATACCTGAATTATCTTTATGTAAAACAAATTATGTTAATATGTTGTACTAACAGATAACATAATTGCATTTTAAAATGATAACGCACATTTATATTCAGTATAGTTCAGTTGCTAAGTAGTTGAATGTTGAAATAGCTAAGAGCTGTAAGAGAAGTGATCTAATATTTCAGACTCTATTTGTATAGATATCTTACATGAGTTCTTTTCAGAATGTGGAATGTAAAGTGGTTTCAATTGGCCTGATTCAAATTAACCCTTCAGTATGAGACTTTTTTTTAGTCTTAAGTGCATTTCTTTCTGCTTATTTCTCATCTTTCTAGTCTTTGGGATGTACATCATTTTGCTAAAGGACAGGTATTTACTCCCATATGATTTACAAAACAGACTTTCTGAAATATCTATACATAAACTTTCTAATCAATTACGATTACCCCATCCACGAGAACAGGAAGCTGATTTGTTCTCTGGGTTCCATCGCTATCACTTTTAACTAAATCTGTATTCTGACTCTCTCCCTTTGATTTTCTCTCACTGCCTTTCTGTCAGTCTCTCTCCCTCTCCCTGTCTTTCTCTCTCTCTGCCTCACTGTCTCTCTCTTTCTCCCTCTCTCGTTCTCTCTGCTGCACTGTATTGTTATTCGTTAATAAGTAGAAACTAAATTGTTGTGTGAATAGATATCTCCTGGGATGCCACATTCACTGTCCCACTGCAGTCATGGGCTAAGTAACAATGTATCATTCTATTTAGTGTACCAACCACATAGTGAGCAGAAAGAAACGGCAGAAAGTGTGATTTTTATGGGAACCAGAAGACATAGCATTCTCTCTCTCTGCCTCACTGCCCTGCACCCTGACTCATTGTCTCTGTCTTTATATCTGTGTATGTTGTTGTGAATATCTAGTTTATGGTTCATATTAATATTTTGGAGGTAATGTTTAGTTCTGGGAAGATTATTGTTGTGAAGTTAAGGTAATTAAATTGCTGGGCTTTAGTGATTGCCAGAACACCTTAAGAAGTGGCACTTCAGAAAGTTGCTCATGTTTGTTTAATAGAGTCAGAATAGAAGAGCTGCAGCTGTAAAATGGCAGGTGGGCTTACTTAGCTGTAAATGAGGGATAATTAACTTAAAGGTTGGATTGAGGATAGCCCAGAGCAGATCGTGTTGTCATGGAGATGACTGGAATTTAGGAAGGCCCTCTACTTTCAATGTATCTGGGTTTTTGCTGGGAGAGGTTTTTAGTTGCAGCTTGGACCGCATGTGGTTTGCAGCTCATTCAGAGAAGTTAGGCAAAATAAATGAAAGTTGCACAGATCTGCATCAGATGCAGAATAAAATGCTAATTTTATCATTGGCTGTGTGAATGGCAGGTGTAGCTTAATATCTATTTGAATCTTGTGAAGAATAGAAGCTGGAAGAGTGCCTAGTTAAACAATTGGGAGAATCTACAGTAGGCCTTACAGAGTCTTATGTCAAAGAAAGTAACCAGCAGATTAGTTCAGAAGTAGACTAGGTCATTCGCACCATCTGCTTTGATCCTCTTTTATACCTCTTCAAAAGTTCCAATCAACTTGGTCAGACACGATGTACCCTTAACAAATTCATGCTGACTGTCCATAATTAATTAAATGGCAATTTATGTTGTCCCTTCCAATTTCTTTTCAGTAATTTACTCAGCACCAAGATTGGGCTGACTGGCCTGTAATTTCTTAGTCTATCTCTTCCTCCATTTTTAAACAATGGTACAAGGTTCACAGTTCTCTGGCATCAAACTTGCAACTAGAGAGGATCGGAAAATTATGGTTAGAGCTTTTGCTATTACCTCCCTTGATTCTCTTCACAGCCTGGGATACATTTCATCCAGGTTGGTGATTTATCTACGCTCAAAGCTGCTAAATCCCTTAATATTTCCTATTTTACTATGTTTATTTCATACAATATTTCACACTATTCCTTCTGAACCACAATGTCTGCAGCATTTCCCTCTTTTGTGAAGACAGGTGCAAAGTATTCATTAAGAACCATGCCCACATCTTCTGCCTGCACACACTGGTTCCTTTGTTAGTCTCTAATAGGCCCTATCTTTCCTTAGTTCTTCCCTTGTTCTTTATGTATTTAGAAAACATCAGTGGTACAATTTGAAGATTATTTTTAAAAATTTTTGTCACCATATGGATTGTTGGTGGGGCAGGGAAAGATTGTCAGGATGTTGGTTGAAAAATATAATTCTTTCCATTCACTTTAGTTATTCAGGCTCTGGTAGTTCATGAAGTCCGCTGTTACCTCCACTGACAATTGCATGCGTGTACTATCCTGACTTGGATGCATATTGCTGATCCAATATCAACAGTGGGTGCAAACGCTGGTACTCTATCTAACAGCATTTATGGAGTACATTCACCACATGCACTGCAGCATTGATTCACCAACACCTTCTCAGTAGGGATGGGTAATAATGTTGGCCTTGCCACTGACAGCACATCCCAAAGAATCAATTAAAAAAAAAATCCCAATCACCTCTCAGTGAAGCCTGTCCTCAGCTGGTAAATTTCCCACCATGTTTTCTGCCAATGGTTATATGTTTTTGTTACACTCAGCACATGACTTCTTATATAGTTAGTAGGTAATTATTCTGTAACTGACTCCAACAATATGGAGAGGGGAACAAAATTCTTCATACTTTTTTATAAATGGAGTTAAGGTACCAATCAGCTATGATTTAATTGAATGGAAAAGTAGGCTACAGGGGTGAAATCACCTATTCCTGTTGCTATGTTCGCAAATGCCCTGTAGATGAAAATCCCTGTAGTCTTGGTGATGGAATGGATAATGAGGTTGGAGAATCTTCTCAGGGTTAAATAGGGGACCATGTTGGCAAACAGACTGGTTCAGCCTCAGACAGTTTGAAGACAGTGTGATGGAGTCAGTGGCTAAGGAACAGAGTTTATAATGGTGTGGATAATGGCTTTGGTATTCCCAATATTTAATTGGAGGATTGGATGTCAGACAAACAGTGTGGCAAAGCAGAGACGGTGGATGGATTGAGATGGAACTGAGTGCCATCAGTATGCATTTGGAAACTGACTAATTTTCAGGTGACGTCACTGAGGGTCACAGAGATAGGAGCAGGGCTGGGATGGATCCTTGGGAGACACCAGAGGTAATGGAGCAGCAGGCATTATTGGGCCACGACTAGATAGATTGGAATGGAACCAGGCAAGGAATGTGTTGGAGAATAGAGCAGAGGCATCAAAGGAAGATGGGATGGTCAATTGAGTCAGAGGCCACAGGCAGGGGTGAGATGGGTCATTGTAAGTTCCCAACTGTCTTGGTTGTTGGTAGTCTGGCATGTTCAGTTCCATTGCATTTTGGAGCGTGTCTTAAATGTTATGCATATATGTTTATTTTGGACTTTGATTTGGTTTTACTGTAAATATGAACAGCTCCAGATACATTTCCTAAATGTGACCTGTACCTTTTAATTTGAAAAAATGAAGAAAAAAATGAGACACCCATGTGTTGGTGAGGAGGAGGTGAAGCAGGGTTCTGGGGAATGTATAGACAGGAACCAATACTAGAACTCAGTTTTTACTAATGGATTGATTAATCGACTATTTGACCCAGGACCAGCTGAATAGATAAGTACAGCAAATTACTGTTAATGTGAAGGGTTAATATTCTGTCAGTGGTTCAAGGGCATTGTAGGAACAAAACACCTATTGTCTTAATTGTTTATCCATCACATAAAATAAATTCAAGAATTATAATGCAATTGTGCAAAGAGCTCCAAAATATGCACAGTTTTAAAAGATGAATAGTAATGTACTGAAACATGAATAAACCTGAATTTCTTCCTCTCTTTGAGATACAATTCAATAATGCTTCCCCTATCACAGTCTGGTGACCTATGATATTATTTTCTCTTACCCTTGTTCTTTACACTAGCTTCAGACAATATTCAGCATGACGCCAGTTAGAACACACTAGTACTGTCTACCCTTGCCCCTGAGGAGAAAACCTGTATATGTTAAAAGGCACTCTGAGCATAAGGGAGTAAGTGAGTTGCCAACAGGCGCCTTGGAGCCTCACCAGAACTGTCAGCTCTGTTCTTTAATTGTCTAGGTCGATGAAGTGCATAAGCAGAAAATGGAGCAATCAAAATCTACACTGACCTCAAAACAGCAGGCAGTCTCAATGGAGATGTGGGCAGTTGAAGTTGCTCTTGTCACAGATCAATCCGCAGTGTTACAATTAGCACTAAACACCTTCACACTAAATGCATGATACACAACACTTTAAAATGGATCAATGTACAATGAGGAGAGCCCACTTTCCGTTATTGATGATGCAAATGGCACTTTACTGTGTTTTTGCTTCTCGCAATTGCACTGAACCTAACAGACCCAACAACTCAAGGTGTCCTATGACAGGTCTATTTGTTAACTATCATCACTGAGGTAGCAGCTTGGCGGCAAATCCATTACGAGGGTGTGAAGGTTAATTGCTTCAGTGAGTTCTTTACAAAGACCGCAGTAACTATATACACTGGTCATAACAGGAGAGTAGACTTCGTACCTAACCATACAGGAATCAGCCATTGATTTGAAGTTATATTATAAATATAATTTTCAAATTATTCTCTGTCACTTCTGTTTAAGATGCTTAAAATTCCATTGACAGATCGCAGCCAGCATTTGAGTGCAATGAGCTGACGGAATGTGTTCACTGTATTTTCACTTAATGGGAATAAAATATGTCCAATTTAATTCAATCAAAATAGCTTTTATTTTATCTTAACAAATGAAAACTGCACTCTTTAAAAAATGCAGCCAGTTAGTATTTACTGTTCGATAAACAGATTAACGTTTACGTCGGAAGACTGAATTGGCAGGTGGTAGCGAGTGTGCTGTTTGACATTTTTATACTAACCTTCACCTGTGGATCCAACATGTAAAAAATCAACCACCGTAGCAGAATCTTTTGACCTATAAATTCTGAAAAAAATGAAATTAATATCTTATATGACTGTTAGCTGTTTTACGCAAGCTTAATGTCACTCGAACTTTTAACAGCCTGAACATCATTAATTTATCACTTGTTATAATGTTAAATTTGCCTGTGTTGTAAAAATCATATACCACACCTGGCAACTGTATATTCGGTACCCATGTTATCGTGCAGCTTTAACAATGTGTTCATCATTATTAATTTTCTGCCTGTTATTGTTTTCTTCTGGGTATTTGTAATTTATTTTCCGGTATGACCTTACCTACCGTGATACCTACTGCACTTAGCGCTGGAGATGTTTTGTCAGAAATGATTAAAGGATTAAATAAATTAATTTTGGGACATACCTTTCTCTAACTTTGGCGATAAGATAGATATAAATTAAAGGGTTGTAATGCTAATAGTCTTGATGAGTGATTGTATGTGTTTTAATAGATGTAGTCTAGGTATGGCAGTGAGTGTCCTGGTTATGTTACTGGTCTAGTATTCCAGGGGCCTGTATTAACAACTGAGATGAGTCCAAATCCCACCATGGCATCTTGAGAATTTGAATTCAGTAATGATGAAAAAAAATTCTGGATTTATGAAACCCCAACAGATTCACTTATGATATCCTATAGGGAGGGAAACCTGCTGTCCTTGCGAGATCTGGCTTACATGTGACTCCAATCCCACTCCACTGCGGTTGACTCTTAACTGAAGTGGCCTATCAAGCCATCAAACTGTTACAGTGGTTCAAGAAGAAAACATACCACCTTGGGCAGTGAGAGGTGGGCAAAAAATGCCAGTCTTGCCTTTGATGCCCACACCCTGAGAATGATTTTTTTCTTCATATTGGATTAATGACCTTAGCGAACAGTAAGAATAAAAGGGAAAATAATGTTTCAAATATTCTGACAATCCACTACCAGAAAGAACCATCCGAAAAATAGCGCATGCAAACTTGTGAAAAAAACATGAGTAGACGATTAAACGACAGCTCAGTCCAAACAGATCAAAAGTATTTTGTTTTTCAATTGGGCAAATCCATGAAGAGACTAAATCAGAACAAAGATGTGATGAAAAGAACAATGGCCGTGAATTCCGCTGATGTCAGTATTGCAACCCTCAGCTGAAACTCGTGCTCAGTAATTCTGCCCAGCACTGACCCTGTTATAATCAGTTCATTTGCATGTATTCAGTGTAGTCAACACTGTCCCCTTATTCCATCTTCTAATGCGGAGTTCCTCAGTAGTTTGCGACAAGTTGCTGCAGAATTCCCAGATTATTTACTACAGCGCCAAGGCCCAATTTCAGGCTGGCTTTCAGCCACCCTTGCAAATAAGGATGGCAATTGCTGGCCTTGTCAGCGATGCCAATTGCCCATAATGAGTTAACTGATAAAAGTTAGTAATTAAGTGAAATAAAAACAGAAAATCAGAACAGGTCTGATGAAAGGTCACAAACCTGAAACACTGGGCAGAATTTAATGTTCTGAGCGATGGGTTCATCCACTGGCTGGAGAGCCAGTGGAAATGCTGCTGTGCCCACTTCCAGTAGCCCTGTCAGGATTAAGCCCAGTCAGGCAGTCAGCTGGCTCTTGGGGTGGTTTCTGCAGGGGGTGGTTTTCTGCATCAGAGAGCTGCATGCCAATCAGAGGCATACAGATCTCCAGTAGTGCCACAGGGTGTGGTGGCCACAGCCAGTACTGCAGTAGGCCCAGGGGGAATGTTCGTCACTGGAACCCAGACCACAGGTAAATGGTGCGGAATTGTGGGTGGCCAATCAGGGAGATCCTGGTAAGGTGACAGGGTGGGCAGAGGGTGACTTCCCACTGGTCCCTCCTTTGGGCACAGGACACCTGAGAAGAAGGGACCTACCCACCAGACTGCAGGTATGCCCATCAGGCTTCACCTGGTGGTTTTTTCCACAAGGCATGGCCCACTCCTGCTGCTGGTTGAATACCAACAGCAGCAGATTGAGGCCCTTAACTGTGCCTTGCATTAAGAGCCTCAGTTGGACTCTGGGCAGGAAGGCCATTATCAACCCTTCCTGACCTGGATTTAACGGGGGTTTTGGGGCGGGTGGTGGTGGCATTGGGAAGGCGATGGACTCTCCACTGCGGCCCTTCCCATCCCATTATACAGACACCCCACCCTACCCCCTCCCAGCTTGCTCCTGGGGCGAGCATTAAATTCCACCCATTAGCTATGTTTCACTTTCCACCAATGCTGCCTGACCTGCTGAGTATTTGCAGCTTTTACTGTTTTACTTTAGCTGTACAGCATCTACATTATTTTGCTTTTCTGTTGGTAGTTAAGTGATTGTGAACATAGTAACTGAAGCTCATGATAATTAATCTTGTTACATATGGTGACCTTCAAATTATAATACCTTTACCATGGTGACTCAAATGATATACCTTTAGCTAAAACATCACAATCATATTGACTGAAATTTAAGTCATCTTTGCTTCTTGTAAAATAGATTTAATCAACTTCTTCAGCATAGACTTTTTTTTACATAAACTCACTGATTTACTGCATGTGGCCAGTTATTTGACAATAAGATTTAACCTGGGCTGAAAGTAGTTCACACATGGATTCGTGTACAGAAAAATGCATTGAGTTTGCTTTCTGTCACCTTAGTTTTTCAACATACTGTACTTGTAGCAGCCAGAAGCATGAACAGTCCAGGCTCGAGTTTGTTCTCTTGTCAGTGTTAATTTTGGGGTGTGGTTGACTTGCTAGAGGTGTGATGCAGATAAGCTGAGCCTTCCTGTCTGTCTCTCCCCTCCTAGAGGGATGAAACATTCAAAAAAAATCTGGCAGAGAATTGACAACATTTCCCAACCAGGGATAGCCATTCCGGACAGCCAATCTTGACCTGTGAATTGCAACCATAGGCTCAGCACTTCACTTCAGCCGGGGAATGGAAATAACTGGATTGCCCTTCAAAAGAGCTGGCACGGACTCGATGGGCAGCATGGTCTCAATCTGCACTTTCTAATTCTATGATTTTATTGTATTGCCCCTGATCTTTTACATCTTATAATTTACAAAATGTGGTACGCTGTTTAACATCTGTTGAAATATTTCACCTGTGCCTGAAGCACTGTTTTCAAATGAATATGCAGTGCAACATTTAAACCGATTATTCTGTGATAAAGCTTCTCTTATAAACTGACGCTTCAAAGATTTGTAAAAAAATTCAGAACTTTGTAGCATGGTGTGTGAGGGTCTCTCCTCACCATTTCTGGAGCTATATGTAGAGTTCTTTCAGGCTGATTCTCCTTGTCTTTCAGTCCTATTCCTGGTTAAGTTTTGTTAACTAGCTGATGGGTAGGACAACATGTCCATAGACAGGCTGGTGGGGAGGTGAAGGTGAGGGGGGGGGTGTGGGGGACAATGGGTGGGGGAGGGTCACCTCTTCTCACTATTAGGTGTTGAAAGGTGTGGTGAAGCTCAACACACTTTTCTATTTGGTTTCTCAGCTTAAAGGTGCCACAAAGCTAAACAACAACTAAAAAAAGGGTGAAACAAGGAAGAATGGGAACAGTGGTTGGTGGTGGAATAAAAGCTAAATAAGCTACAATCTATGCAAAGCAACAGAATGAGGCTTCTGACCAAAGAGCACTGCCTTCAACATTCTAATGGTAACAAAACAACCCTGACCTGCTTGGGTTAGTTAAAAGGCTCCTTCTTAGTGAGGTAAGAACATCATTGATTGCTCTCAGATCTTTTGTTCCTTTTTTTCAACAGCGTCTGCTAAGTAATGATGGCACTAAAAACCCAGATGGGGCCATTATTGGCTGCACTAACGCGTTTTTTGAAAGCATGCAAGCGCACTCTTCACTATTTTAGAAAGAAAGATTGGCAAAACGAGAGTCAGGGAGCATGGAAAGCAGTGATGAAACTATTGTTGAAGAATCCACCGTGAAATTGCTTTAAATTGTAGCATCAAACATTGAGAGAAATGTGTGATTTGCAAAACACAATGATGTCAGTTGTCAACTTCATAGGTTCTGTGTGAGAGTTCATCATGCCAAATGCTGAAAATGTAATAATATAATAAGAAATATAATAATATTTAAGATATAGTTCACGGTAATGAAGAAGTACATGGGGCAGAATTTTAAGCTCCCTTGCTGGCAAGTTTGCAGGCAGGAGGAACTAATAAAATGCCATGTGTGCCTTTCTTGGCACCTACCCCTCCCACCCCTGCCCTATATGGCTATCTACCCATTTCTTTCCCATGTGGTGGCCTGCCTGTCCTTCTGCCAATTGAGGCCCTTAAGTGGCCAATTAATGGTGACTTAAGGGCCATTCCCCCCTCTGCAATTATTTCACTGGCAGGAGCCTAAGGACAGCAATGGTTTGGAAAAACAATAGGTTACATTACATTGCTTGGGCCTTGGGCGCGAAAGTGTCTGCCACCCTCCCACCACCACCACCGCGCAGCCCCCCCCACAAGCTCCAGACATCTCCAGGTTTCCCCTCCTCCCTGACTTTGTCCATTCCAGCTCTTGCCTGCCTTGCCGGTGCTAGGCTACCCACCTCCCCCTCCCCATCTTACCTTGCATCCGGCTCCAGCGACTAAAGTTGTTGGGAACTAGATGCAGTCCCAGCAGCAGCCACCACTCCCGGTGGTGTTGCTGGGACCAGAGAGCTGACGGCTATCCAATTAGCTAGTAGTTCTTGGAGGTGGGACTTCCTCCTCAGACAGGGGTGGAAGTATTGATTCAATGTAATTAATGTCCCAGCGATGTCAACTTGCTCCCGGGTCATGGAACTGGGTGGGTGTGGAAGGTACATTAGTTTCAGCGTCTGACCGTGGCACCTGCCTGCTGGTTGTAAAATCCAGCCCAAGATAATGTATCAAGTTACTTTAGTCTCTCCAGAACAGCACTTGATCACGGCACCACCAACAGTAGCTGGCATTTATATACAGCAACAACTTATTTATATTAATAAAAACAAAAGAACTGCGGATGCTGGAAATCCAAAACAAAAACAGAATTACCTGGAAAAACTCAGCAGGTCTGGCAGCATCGGCAGAAAAGAAAAGAGTTGACGTTTCGAGTCCTCATGACTCTTCAACAGAACTAGGTGAATCCAAGGAAGGGGATTATTTATATTATTGCTTTTAACTTATTTCTATTGTTCCTTTAACATAATAAAACTCCTCAAGGGGCTTCATGGGAGCATTATAAAATCCAGCAGCTGAAATGTTGTTATTTCTGTTTCTAGTGCATAAAATCACACAAATTAGGTTTTAAGGCACACCTTGAAGGAGGGGAGAGGGAGAGAGACAGAGAGGTTTAAGGATGGAATTCCAGAGCTTAGGGCACAGACAGTTGAAGGCATGAAAATTGAGAATGCGCAAAAGACTAGAATTAGCAAAGCACAGAGATTTTGGAGGTTTGTAGGGCTGGAGGAGGTGACAGAGATACAGTTAGATATTGTGTAAAAGTACAAACAGTTTAGACTGGTGCAGTCACGTTCATGCTTCAGTGGCCAGCCTTCCCAGAGTAATTGTGCTCCACTGTCCCATACAAGACACAAAGAAAAGAGGCTTCAGCAATGTCAAGACAATATGGGGTATAGATAGGACAACCTGCAAGAGGTAAGCAGTGATTTTTTGGAAGAGAAGACTGATGAGTGCAGGAGGTAACATGGCATAATCAAAATGTTGTATGTGAATTGAAATGAAAACAGTTCATTTAGATTGCCTTCATAATTTCAAGTAAAATGTTTAGATATTCAGTTTGAATCCATCTGAGTGAAGCTGAGTTAATTTGAGCCCAGAGGCAGAATTGAATTATCAAGGTTACTGTTCCACAGTTAGATGTTCATAAAAAAAAAGTGAATCCCTCTAAACATGGTTATTGCCTTCTAAAGATTGCCAATGTACAGTGTTTTCATTTATATAAGTTTGATTTAGTATATTTCTTTATTTTGTTATGATGGTCACTTTTTCCTGTCTATTCAACCTGGTATCAAGTCTTTGCTTGGCAGCAGTGACTATTACAAAGTAAAGAAGTGTACCTGTGTTTGCTAGCATGCTCCGGCAAGAAGCAATCAGAGGTCTGTTGCCCTTAATTCCCACATCTGGCTGTATGCTGGTACTTTCTGTTATTATCACTGTCTCAGCTGGTTCCTGTCTTTTTCTGGTACAATTATTCATAGATCATAAGGACCATACTAATGGTGCAAATGTACAAGGTTACATCGAATATACAGAACAGAAACAGGGCTTTTGGTCCAATCGGTCCACGTTGGCACTTGTGCTCTGCACCTCCTCCCATCCCTATTTGTTTTTGCTTCTCTGCTCCATTTAGACTCCTGTTTTCCAAGTAATATGTGCTTCCTTAATTATCTTGCCAAAATGAATTCCTCACACTTACCTATTCATTTACCAATTATATGTCTATTCTTCAAGTTTATTAATGTCTCCTTGTAATTTGTTGCAATCCTCCTCAGTATTGATTATTCCCCCTCAATTCAGTGTTGACTGTAATTTGGAAACTGGCTTAATTAACATGTGTTTACTAAAATACAAGCTGTTTGAAACTACATGTTTTAGAGATTTGATCTCATTGCACCTACTTTGCAGGTGCAGCATCTGACATATTGGGTTGGGCTATTCCATAGGTTTCTAGGATGTGTTCCAGAAGTTTGAAGAATGCTTTAACAAAATCTATAAATGTTATTAGTGTGTTCGACCAGTGTTATGAGCACATGAGGAGAGGTAAAAATGATTCCCCTATTCTACTACTCCAGGTCTGATTGTAACAGGGCTTTTTGTGAATTTAGAGATATACTGCAGGAGTCCCACTGTGTATGCTTTCAGATTATAAAGAATTAGTCAGACAGGTTTTCTGAGTTTAAACACAGAACAAGTTTATTGAAAGTACCTCTCGAATTAAAAATAAATAAGGTAAATCACAACCACCATTCATACGTCACACACATTCCCTAGGCCCACACACACACATTTGATAAACAGCTTCAAGTTCATCTAAAGTTTTTGAAGTGGGACTATGAATACAGATGCATGTTTTTATAAGGGATTAAAGGAAGTTAAATGTAGCAAATGGGTTTTTATCACTGATTGTTTTTTTTGAAATAGTGAATTTATCAGTAGAAACTTAAGAACTTTATCTAATCTTGGCATGGGTCCTGAGGTCTGCCAATTGTGGGTACTGGGTGAGTTGGCATGGATGATGTAAGGACAAAGGGTGGTTGCTTATGGGGCATCAGCTGACATGATTTGGCACTAAGTTAGCATAGGGACTCAAAATGGCCATGGGGATGAGTTTGTAGACCCATGGGGGGCATAAGGAGTGGACAGAGGGGCATAGTTTGGCATGGAGGTTGTGAAGCACCTTGGGAGGGGATGGGGGCATGAGGTGGCATGGGTTAGCATGGATGGCCATGAGGAGTAGGTGGGGGGAATGAGGTAGCCTGCGGAGTATGTGGGGGAAGGCAAAGGAATGTGAGGATTGGAGGGCTTTTTTTTGTTTTATTCCTTTATTCATTGCTTTAGCAAAGTACTGGAGCAACAAGGCCAGCCTTTCACCCAGTCTGCCTCTGCACCCGCCAGCCTCTGAACTCTTTCCAAGACAGTGGCCACAACCCTAAACTCTTTCCGAGGTAGCAACCACAACTCTGATTTTCAACAGCCCCGCATCCACCACGCACCCACAATCACGCCACCCTGCCAGCCCTCCCCAACCCCAAACCCAAACCCTCCCTGAGCAAAATCCCAACCTTCTGGAGCACTTCCTCCCAGGCCGGGTTTGTGGAGCCGGGAATTGGCCCAACTCTGTGCTCCTGAACCAGGAGCAAAAATTCAGGCTTTAATTATCCCTCCCATCCCCAATTTATAGCTCAGTACTCCTTATCGCCACCAACCTCAGTACCACCATTTAATTGCTTCCCTTCAGTTCAGCCTTATGGGTCCTGCCTTCCACAAACATTAACAGCAAGACAAAACCTCCTCAAAAAATGAGACCAGAAACTCAATTCCATCTGTGTAGAATATTTAACAGGAACAATTAACAGTCATCCTTGTGCAATATTGCCCCTTAGTGACTTTCTCATGTGTCCTAGTGCTGTTTGGAAGTTTTTCCTTAGTGGATACATTAGGATGGAGAAGACTGCTGAGCTTCTACAAGGGACACTTCAGGTACTCCTGGCAGGCAAGCTCAAGCAGTTTTGGCCTATCAGAGTCTGACTGCAGATTGGAGAAGCTGAATGGTTGATATACAGGCATTGAAGCCATTTCTTTCTTCAGGAGTATTCTCTGTTTCCTGCAACCAGAGTGCACCTTCCCTTTTAGTGGCACTGGCTGTCTTTAAGCTGTGTCAGTGAAGTCTGTTTTCTGGCTCCAGTCCTGGCAAAACATGTCTGACTCAAAATGAGGTGGCAGCAACAGCTTAACATTGTCCCTAGGGCCACATGTACAGGCATATGCAGCGTTCACTTCAGCCCTGTGTGCAACTGTTGTCAGGTGCAAGTGAAGTTCTAGGCCCTCATTTTCTCTAAGATAATTTAACTTGGGGCTGGAAATTAGGAATGGGTGAGCTGAACCATTTGGCCTCCAGGAACTTGATTTGTCCCGGGTCACGCCCTGATTCTGGGTCCTGCCGAAATCAGTGGGAATGAGGACACTGCCTATTGGCGGGTGTCAAAATAGGGCTGGAGTCAGGCAGCCTGGCGGCCCAAAGAAACTGTCCTAGGTGGGTTAAGTTAAAATTTGGGTGGGTGGGGAAGGTGGGGGGAAAGGTTGGTAAGTTTCTGATCGTCAATATGTTAGACTTGGAACTTGTTTATGAAAAATATCCTCGTGGGGTCAGGGTGGTGCTCCTGCTTCTCTTGCAGATGAGAAAATGTTTGAGTTGCAACAAAAAAAATCACTTGCCTGGGTCTCTTGTGGCCTGCAGGCTTGCTGCCGTCGGTGTTCACTAGCTGGTTGGAGTCTGTGGGATGTAGTTGGCCCTACAGTTAAAATGGCTCACATGTCCCGCTGGTGCCAGAATTAATTCTGCCATTTACATTAGGGCCCAGATCCTCTGGGGTGGGTGACTATCCTGTGCCTGAGCTCGGACAAGTAGCAATGGTGGGGAGGGTGGAGGAGGGGAGAGCATGTCAGTGTCATTCCTCCTTGCCACATTAACCTTCTCCTCCTGCCTGTTCTGCTCTTAAGTCTCAGCTAGTGACATAACTGTGGTAGGAAGAATACTAGAGATCCCGGAATTTTGGAAAGAAGAGTTGATTTGTAAAAATACAAATATAAGACTGATGGAATGTAACCAGAACCTTTTATTCACTACTAAATCCATGATGTTCACAACTAGTTAAGACAATGGCAGGCAGAGCATGAAACTAGCTATACGATGGAAACTGGTCTGAGTTGAACACACTACGACACTGCAGCAGTTGTTGAACCTATGATTTACTCCCGCCTTTCAAATTTCTGCCATTTAATTAAAAAATAGTGTGTAAGTGCCTTTTGGAGTAACTTTCTTCTCTGGAATGGCCTTGTTTGTATTCTGTCCTCAACCTCCAACTGTTGTGTGCCACACACCCAGATTTCCAACATATGCTCCCTGGAGCCGAGGCTCCTGCTGGAAGTGGAAAGATGAGGAGAATCTGCTTTGGACAATCTGAAATGCTTTGCCGGCAAATATGGTGGTAACAGATTCAATAAGAACCTTTGAAAAGGGAATTGGATCAATGTTTGAAAAAGGAAAAAGTGCAGGACAATGGGGAGTTGCAGAGCTTTCTCAAATGGCCAGCACAGCCACGATGGGCTCCTCCTGTGCTGTTTGATTCTATGGTATGGTGAAAGAAATCAGGTGCAGCTAGCCCATGATTTCTTTGTCGATGCACCTTGTACGATCAGATGGTGCTCTGACCGCAGAATCAGATCTTGCATCTACTCCACAGGGGAGAGATGAAGGCTTTGATGATCACAGATAAATTGTGTGAGTCTTCTTTGAATAGCCTAACCCAGGAATTTCACTGCTCCCACTCTGTAGTGTGTTATACAGATTACCTGAGGGAATAAATTTGTGTAAAATATTATTTTAAATCAAAGGGATAATCTTAAGAATGACTTGAATAGAATAATTGCAGTTTTAATGGAAATGGTAATTCCAAATATTCATTTAACATTCCTCTTCAGTGTCTGAGCTATCCCTCACCTTACCACCATCTTGAAAATCCCATTAACATGGATGAGGATTAAATCCATGAGGCCTCCTCAGCCACAAGTGCTGCTGCTTTCAGATGCAAGTCAGGGAGTTATCGATGCTTCTTAATCCTTCCAAACACACGTACAAAAAAAAAAGACTTGTGTTGCCAAATGTGGACAGAAAGAAGAGTAGCCTTTGCTTCATCAGTTCCATACAGTAGGCAGCAAATGTGCTGCCATCGCCCACTGCACCTGAATTACTACAAATTTATGGCACCTTTTGAAGAGAATAAAATAGCTGCTTGTGTCATCTCATTGTCGACAAAATTTTGCACTGACCAACTGACAGCCTGCTTTTGTGTAAGAGTATTTATGAAAATGGCTGCCGAATAAAGGAATAGTCATGTCACATAGACCAAAGTTCTGAGGTAAGACCTGAGTACATTTAGAAGTACATTTCTTGGTTAATGAACATTGACTTTTGTTAAATCATTGCTAATGTTTTTCACCTCCTCCTGGTGCTATGGTTGTTGGAGTGATGTCCAAGAATCTGTCACCAGGTCAGGATTTGTACCCAATTTTGGCAGGGTCACAATGTAAAATTCTTTTACCCTAACGTGTTTCATTCTGCTATGTGTCCTTGCCTTGGATTTCATTTCCAGTCATAAAAGAGGTGGGCGACGATTTCATGAATTAGATCCAATTAGGCCAATTGTAAACAAAAAAAAGCAAACTTGCTGAGTTACTTTGATATTTGGTTTCAAAATGCAGATTTGCAGTTGGATAGAAAATCTCTTGTCACCATTGCATATGCATCAGATTCTGAAAATGCTGTCAAATTGAAGGTTTACAGCAGCCATTTAAAAGTATACTTCATTGGATTCCCTTCAGTTACCTGAATAAAAATGGAAATCTTTGAAATGACTGCCTTAAATCTTTCCTTCATTGGCACATTGTAAAATCAGGAACTGTAGAGTTTTGCCAAACAAAACCTTTGTGGTATACTACAGGGATACATGGAATGCAAAGCTTTCTTGTCTGTGTAGTATCCGTTTATTCATTTTTTTACCCCTATCCTTGTCTAGAGATGGTGACTCACCCAAGCAACCATGCTTCTTGTGGATAATGAATCTTAGTAAGTGAGTTGTGGGAAGGGACATTTAAACTAATTTCAGTCTTTTCTTTATCCAAGTTCTACATATGTGCAGTTTCCA
Organism: Carcharodon carcharias; assembly: GCF_017639515.1. Classification (NCBI taxonomy): domain Eukaryota; kingdom Metazoa; phylum Chordata; class Chondrichthyes; order Lamniformes; family Lamnidae; genus Carcharodon; species Carcharodon carcharias. The sequence continues at coordinate 42,912,842 of NC_054479.1, read as the reverse complement.
GTCGTAATCACTGGATAATGATTGAGTTCAAGTAGCCTGGTTAGAATTTTTTATACCCTCCATGGCCCAGGGACCCATTGGCTGTTGTCATCATGCCATTGCCACCACCCTGCTGAGATCAACTAACTCAAAAACAAAATTACCTGGAAAAACTCAGCAGGTCTGGCAGCATCGGCGGAGAAGAAAAGAGTTGACGTTTCGAGTCCTCATGACCCTTCAACAGAACTGAGTGAATATTAGGAGAAGGGTGAAATATAAGCTGGTTTACGGTGGGGGGTGGGGGGGTGGGGTGGGGGTTGTTGGGTGGGGGGAGAGAAGTGGAGGGGGTGGTGTGGTTGTAGGGACAAGCAAGCAGTGATAGGAGCAGATCATCAAAAGATGTCACAGACAAAAGAACAAAAGAACACAGAGGTGTTGAAGTTGGTGATATTATCTAAACGAATGTGCTAATTAAGAATGGATGGTAGGGCACTCAAAGTAAAGCTCTAGTGGTGGTGGGGCGGCATAAAAGATTTAAAAATAATGGAAATAGGTGGGAAAAGAAAAATCTATATAAATTATTGGAAAAAACAAAAGGAAGGGGGAAGAAACAGAAAGGGGGTGGGGATGGAGGAGGGAGTTCAAGATCTAAAGTTGTTGAATTCAACATTCAGTCCGGAAGGCCGTTAGGTGCCTAGTCGGAAGATGAGGTGCTGTTCCTCCAGTTTACGCTGGGCTTCACTGGAACAATGCAGCAAGCCAAGGACAGACATGTGGGCAAGAGAGCAGGGTGGAGTGTTAAAATGGCAAGCGACAGGGAGGTTTGGGTCATTCTTGCGGACAGACCGCAGGTGTTCTGCAAAGCGGTCGCCCAGTTTACGTTTGGTCTCTCCATTGTAGAGGAGACCGCATTGGGAGCAACGAATGCAGTAGACTAAGTTGGGGGAAATGCAAGTGAAATGCTGCTTCACTTGAAAGGAATGTTTGGGCCCTTGGACGGTGAGGAGAGAGGAAGTGAAGGGGCAGGTGTTGCATCTTTTGCGTGGGCATGGGGTGGTGCCATAGGAGGGGGTTGAGGAGTAGGGGGTGATGGAGGAGTGGACCAGGGTGTCCCGGAGGGAACGATCCCTATGGAATGCCGCAGGGGTTGGGGGGTGAAGGGAAGATGTGTCAACTAACTCAACACACAGGTCAGAGATCAAACCTGAGAGCTTGCTGGTCTGTAGGCCCAGTATCACGCCATTGAGTGCATTTATTAACTATAACAGAAAAACGGTGGCAATTGTTGGAGGCTGGACCATGTTAAAAAAAAAGATATCTTGCAGATTGGCTCTTCACTAATGTTATAGGTAGGAAACAAACAGAATTAGGTGAGTTATAATTCAGCCTGTATACATAGGAATAGTTTCAGGGATGGGGAACTTCCTTGAGAGGAAAGATTGGAGAAGCTGGGGCTGTTCTCCCTAGGGAAGAGAAGGTTGAGAGGAGATTTGACAGAGGTGTTCATAATCAAGAGGGATCTGGATAGAGTAGATAGGGAGAAACTGTTCTCATTAGTGGAAGGATGAAGAATCAGAGGACATTTATTCAAAATGGTCAGCAAAAGAACCAGAGGCGACATGAGAAAAATCTTTTTTTTGCACCGAGATCTGGAAGGCACTGCCAGAGTGATGGCAGTAGAATCAATTGTGGCTTTCAAAGGGATTTGGATATTAAACTGGAAAGAAAAACATTGCAGTGATATGGGGAATAGGCAAGGGAGTGAGAGTAGCTGAATTGCTCTTACAGAGAGTATGGCACAGACATGACGGGCTGAATGGCCACCTTCTATGCTGTAGCCATTCTATGATTCTATGATAGGAGTTGAGTTGAGATCCATTCTCTCCTTGCGCCTCATACCTCCCTGTCCTTCCCTCTGCACATGGTATTTTTTCCCCTTCTGTGCTCCGAGATAGGAACTGTGCTACGCAGTAACACTGGAAACAATATTCTCCTCTTGGTCCCCTGACTCCTGCTTCCTTTGAGGTTGCCCCTTAGATCACAGAATGGTCCCCTGGTCCCTCCCAGCGAATAGGGCTCAGCTTCTTTGGCTTTCCATCTGGGAGCAACATTTGAAAATCTGCATTTTATGATATCTTTTTCAAGCTCAATGTTGAATGAAAATAGCCATCTCCCACATTCTTCTCCATTATTAACTGTCATTCAACATTGAAGATTATCACCCCATTTTTTTTGCAATGGCCTGAATCTTTCAAGGAGTGACAATCACCATCGGAATGCCACTCCACTCCTACTTTTCTTCGCCACTCTGGAACTCTACATTTCTGGCTGGGTCTTCCGATCCCAGCTTCTCCAAAAAGATGGAGCATACCTGAAATGGAACTGCTTCTTTGTAGTGCTGGATTGTTGGGGGAAGACAAGCCATACCAACTTTTTACGGCACCAACTGGTATTCTAGTGAGTAAAGAGTTTAAATGTCCCAAACCGTCTATGAAAAGCTACAGAGAGAACATAAGGGGGTAAGGTAAGAGGGTAATGGGGTAGGGTGGGTAAGGGGTTAGAGTGGGTTAGGTAAGTGGGTAAGGCGGTAGGGTGGTAGGTGAGTAAGGTGGGTGGGTAAGGGGGCGGGTGGGTGAGGTGAGTAGGGTAGTAGGTGGGTAGAGTGGCAGATAGGTAGGGTAGTTGGTGAATAGGGTAGCAGATAGGTAAGGTGGTGCAGTGGTGCGCATGGTGGCAGGATGGCAACTGGTTAGGGTGGGATGAGGGTAAGATGACAGGGTGGGACCTGGGCAAGGTAGGTAAGGTGGTAGGTAGATGAGGTAGGTCGGGTGGCAGGTAGGTGAGCGGGTAGGTGGTTCAAGGGGTAATCAGATCAGGGTGGGGACAGGTCAGATCGGGGGTTGGTCGAGTGATGGGGGTGTTGGGTGGTGGGGTTGAGTCCTGTGGGGCTAGGGGGGAGTCGGGGTTCAACGGGTGGTGGAGGCGGTGGTCAGGGCAGTGATATTCAGTATGAGTGATTGGAGATGTGATGGGGAGTGGCCAGTTGTATAGTTATCCAGGATTTTTTAATCTAACATTTCCTCGGTAAGTATCCAGATAAGTAAGTTGGAACTGTCCGAAGACTCTGACTCCAACTCAGAGTTGGAGAATTTTTTGGAGGGTCTCGGGGAGTAGGGGAATTGTCCATCTAAAGTTCAGACTTCCTGGGCAATTTCTAAACAGTCAGTGTATTCGAACTTCCGTGGGGTCCCGTGGGACACTGGTGGCGGGGTGCTTTTCCAGTTTACGACTCTTTGAAGACCAGAAGTTCTGGACCATCAAATTCTTTGATGACTGGCTAGATCTGCTTTGCCCAGAATAAGTGTCTGCAGGTTGAACAATGAGTCATGGATATACCAGGTTGGGAATCTTGATTTTAACCTGCATTACTTCCCCTCTCTGCTGCCTGTTCTTCATTTCGAAAACGCACTGTAGCCTGCACATGACTGCAACTGTCACCCCCAGTACCAAAGCAGATTTGCTTCAGTAGCCCTCACTACCGAAGATGACTTGCTTGCGACAGGCCTTCCAATTCATCTTGATCACCTTGACAAGGTTCAGCAGCACTCCCTCGGAGATTTAAAAAGTTTTACAAACACCCCCAATCACAATCAACACAATCCTTCTACTGATTGCATCAGCAAAAGTAAATGAGAACACCTCACCTGGGAGTTGTATGGTTAGACCTTTAAATAATACTAGTTGGGGTGGGGAGGCAGGCGTCCCCCTGGAGGGAGTTGGCACATGCCCAGCTGGGAACGCTTAGAAGAGGGCAATAACCAGATTTGTGTGATCCCCAATGGCAGTTCATACATAAAATCAGTATGAGAGGCTGTTTGACATCTTGATCTGTCCACTCTGCATGCTTCCAGTACTTGACTGTGCTAGCATACTAACAGTCAGAGCATACGCACAGGCGCTGCCAGAGGTAGCCAGAAACTTTCCAGCTTGACATTTTTAAAGTCTGGCGCTTGGGCGCTATGTATTTTGCAGCTTATGTTTCTCTTGCAGTCCACTTCATATGAATTTGTCCAGCCATAAATAGTATTCATTGTCTGGGAAATAGTAATACTGTTCTGCAAGAAAATTCATCCTGGGTTGAACCATAATAAACCTTCATGGCTTAGCAGTGGGAAAGTTTAATAAATTATTTCTTGCCATCTGTTTTCAATTCTGTGCTGGTCCTGAATAGGAACTGCACAATGTTTTTGATCTTTATGGATAAGAGGTTGGCATTGTAGCATCAGCTGGGCTGTTTCAGAATGTCTGCTGGTATTTATATATGAATCCCACGGTATTCTAATGTTCATAATTTGTTTGTTGCAGGTCGCTTGAAAACCTTGAATTATGTTTTGCTTTTCAGAAGGAAAATCAATCATTCTAATTTGCGCTGAGAATTTTGAGACTACTGAGAATGTAAATGTGTTTATGCATTTAGCATCAGCATGAATAATTCATCTTAAATTATTGTTGGAGTATCAATAGAATGCAAGCACAAAATTCTGTATCCTATATATATATAAAAAATATATTCAAAACATATATATTTTTGTGTATTACAATAGTAACCACATTTTTCCCACATTACAAGTGACTACATTTCAAAAGTGATTAATTGGTTGTGAAGTGCTTTGGACATGCTGAGGTGGTGAAAAGTGCTCTACAAACCGGCCTTTGTATTGACGCATCAACAAAATTATAAAAGTGACTGTGGATTAATTTTGTCATTTAGAATTGTGTGTATATGTTATGACAACATATATTTGGAGTGGAGTCTAGTTGCCTCTGAACTGAAAATGGCAGCAAAAGGAATTCATTTTCTTTTGTTAATCTCAGTGAAAACAAATCAACAAGAGCATATAATGGGAAATATGAGTGTAACATTGGGGAGCAAGATTATAACCTGGAGAAATCGGTTTCATACAGTACAAACATTGACTTTTACCTGATATTAGTGAACATACTCTCAGAAGCCAAAACATTTGGTTTGCATGGATTGGTACATTCAACTGTCAGTTTTTGTGGCTCTTGGACAGCTTAACAACAAGGTGGCTTTCTCTACATCATGCTGATCTATGAGGAGCTGATGTTGTTGATAGGGGCCATGACTTATTGGGTAGATGCCCACTCTTCAAGGCGCTAGAGAAAATGCGACATTACTGGAATTTTCATGAGGTGGCTTACAAAGCTAATGTAAAACCCTTATCTGTTGATAACTTTACCCATAACTTCTGGAGCTTATCCCCTATAGAATGAAATATTTACAAGGTGTAAATTATTTGACCGATAAAGAGCCCGTACTACAGAGAGATTGGCCTATTCAGTTGGTGTGACAGAAAAATATTTTAAAAGCATCCTTGTTTAAAAGGAAAGAAAGCCAAAAACTCCTTTAGCTAAACTGTAAAGATGAATGTTAATGGAGCATTTGGTACAGGTGTAGGCCATTCAGCCCCTTGAGTCGGTTCCACTATTCAATTAGATCATGGCTGATCATGCACCTCAAACCCTTTACTCCATATTTGTCAGAAATATCACTTTAAGCAGTTGCAAGATTGACTGAAGTTTGATACTAATTTAGATGTAGTTGTATTGCTTGGGCTTACTGTTGAAACAGAGTGAAGACATGACAGATTTTTGTACATCATTTCATGCAATCATAATTAAAACACTAATATCGTGAGCCCTATTTCACATTGAGGATACCTTCCATCATGTTGTGTGCTAATTGGAATAGATTTCGAGCAGAGCTAGCAACTCAAAACTGGGCATCCATGAAGCACTGTGCGCCAGCGGCAGCAGCAGAATTTTACATAACCACAATCTGTAACCACATGGCCTGACATATCCCCCACTCTTACCATTACCATCAAGTCGGAGGATCAACCTTGGTTCAATGAAGAGTGCAGGAAGGCATGCCAGGAGCAGCACCAGGCATACCTACAAATGAGCTGTCAACCTGGTGAATCTACAACACAGGACTACTTGCATGCCATACAGCAGAAACAGCATGCAATAGACAGAGCTAAGCAATGCCACAACCAACAGATTAGATATAAGCTCTGTAGTCCTGCCTCTTCAAGTCGTGAATGGTGGTTGATAATTAAATAACTAACTGGAGGAGGAGGCTCCACAAATATCCCCATCCTCAGTGATGAGGGAGGTCAACACATGAGTGCAAAATATAAGATTTTGCAGCCATCTTCAGCCGGAAGTGCCGAGTAGATGATCCATCTCAGCCTCGTACTGAGATCTCCAGCATCATAGACAATTCGATTCACTCAATGTGATATCAAGAAATGACTGAAAGCACTGGATGCTTTAAAGGCTTTGGACCTGACAGCATTCCATCAATAGCACTGCAGAGCTGAACTCAAGATGAGGTAAGAATGACTACCCTTGACATCAAGGTGGCATTTGACCAAGTGTGGCATCAAGGAGCCCTAGTAAAACTAATGTCAATGGGAATCAGGGGGAAAGCTCCACTGTTTGGAGTCATACCTAGCACAAAGGAAGATGGTTGAAGTTGTTGGAGGCCAGTCATCTCAGCCCTGGGGCATCGGTGCAGGGGTTCCTCAGGGTAGTGTCTTAGGCCCAACCATCTTCAGCTGCTTCATCAATGACTTTCCCTCCATCATAAGATCAAAAGTGGGCTGTTCACTGATGATTGCGCAATGTTCAGCACCATTCCTCAGATACTAAAGCAGCATCTCCATATGCAGCAATACCTGAACAAATTTCCAGCTTGGGCTGATAACTGGCTAGTAACATTCATGCCACACAAGTGCCAGGCAATGACCATCTCCAACAAGAGAGAATCTAACCATCACCCCTTGACATTCAATGGCATTACCATCACTGAATCCCCAACTATCAACACCCTGAGGGTTACCATTAACCAGAACCTGAACTGGACTAGTCATTTAAATGCCATTGCTACAAGAGCAGGTCAGAGGCTGGGAATTCTGCCGCGATTAACTCACCTACCATCGACAAGGCACAAGTCAGGAGCATGATGGAATACTTTCCACTTGCTTGGATGAGTGTGGATCCAATAACACTCAAGAAGCTTGACACTATCCAGGGCAAAGCAGCCTGCTTGATTGGCACCCCATCCACCACCTTCAACAATTGCTCCCAACACCACCGATGCAGCAGTGTGTACCATCTACAAGATGCACTGCAGCAACTCACCAAGGCTTTTTCGACAGCACTTTCCAAACCCATGACTGCTACCACCTAAAAGGGTAACAGATTTCTGGGCACACCAGCACCTGGCAGTTCCCCTCGAAGCCACTCAGCATCCTGACTTGGAGGTATATTGTCATTCCTTCATTGTCAAAATCCTGGAACTCTCTTCCGAACAGCACTGTGGGTGTTCCTGCAACATGTGGCCTGCTGTGGTTCAAGAAGGCAGCTCACCACCACCTTCTCAAGGGCAATTAGGGATCGGCAATAAATGCTGGCTTAGCCAGCGAAGCCCACATCCATGAATGAATTTAAAAAATGGCATTCCAGTAAATTTTACCTTCTGCTTTATTTCATATAACGATAGTTCCTTCTGTTTTGAAAAGTTCTGTATTCTCAAAGAAAACAAGCCTGTCTAGAAGTTGAAAATGGCCGAGTAATTGCAAATTTATGTTGATTTCCCTACCACCACCATGCTATGCAAGCAACCAAAAAATACTGGCTAAAGTCTTCCTTGATATCTTGGTCATGTAATATTTATAGAATATAGGAATTCCTTGTGATGGATCTTTCTGTCAGCCAGCTAGTTTATAGCCATGTGATCAACGGCCAAGGAGGAAATGGTATGAGCGTAATGTCACTTGTGGATAGACAGTCAGTTTCCTTTATTACTTAAGGCCATAAAAAAAGGAAATCCTTTTTGTTCGGACTTCTTTTCTGTTGTAGGAAGTTAGTGCTGGAGAACAGAATGCTTTTTCAGATTGGCGACCTGCTGTCAGTACAAAACACTTTCAGGTCAGGTAAAGGAAGGCAGGAGTCAGCAAAGCTTCCTCTCCTCAAATTCCAGGAATCAAAGAGCACTGTCCCAACACACTGTGATCATTCAGTTCTCATTCCTGCCCATTGTAAGCAATGAACCATGTATTTGTCATCTAAGAACAAATCAATTCGAAAGCTGCAATAAGACTTAGTTAAATGTGGGAACGTCAGCCTTACTATGCCCATTAACTCTCATGATGGGGAAAATTATTCCCATTTGGTCACCGTTTCCTGAACTTTGAAACATTCTAATGCATGAATTCCCATAGAAAATCAGCTGAGCTCTGGGAATCAAGATTTTCCAAGGTTGAGCGAATGGATGGAAGAAGGCATTCCTGCATTCCTGGGTTAGGGGATGAAGGTAACCTAGCAGGGATTACTTCAATTAACTCAGAGCTATTTGACAAGACTACAGACATGGTAGCACATAGGAGGAAAGGTCCTGTGCAATAATAGTCACAAACACTTTGGAAGGAATTTAATTGTCCTCCTGGGAATGGTCTGGGTGTCCATATACTGGGGCTGGAAGGTGTAGGGAAGATAACCTGTTGCTTTCCTGACTCCCTCCAATCAAGTTTGGGGCAGGAAGGGTTGAGAATGGTCTTTCTGCCCGGAGGCCAATTGAGGCCCTTAAGTGGCTACATAATGGTCACATCCTGACGGCAATGGTTCACAACCAGTGGTGAGTGGGGACCATGCCATGTTGGCAAACCACCAGGTAAACTTTGGGGTGCGTGACTGCAGACTGGTAGGAGCGGCCGTCCCCTTCTCAGGCATCTTGTGTTCAACGGAGGGGCTGATGAGCAGCAAGGGAGGGGTCCACAGGATGACGCCTTTTGCCATTTACACAGACCCTCCCCTGCCCCCTCACCAAGTTCTCCCTGACTGGCCCTGGTGGTCACACCCCACTCACCTTGGTCTTGGGCTCCAGTCGTGATCCTTCTGGTAGGCCTCACTGTAGTACCTGCAGTTGCCACTGCTCATAGTCGTGTTGCCAGTAATGGAGAGCTGCTGGCCTCATATTGGCCAGCAGTTCTTAAAGGCAAGGCACCTGCTCTTCAGGAGAATGTCCGGTGGGAAATTGTCCTTGATGGAGCCGGGAACCCCAACAGCTGCCACCAGGCTGTCGAATTGGGAGTTAATCTCAACAAGGCACTTGGAAATGGCCACAGTGTGGTTGCCACTACCTCTCCAGCTGGCTGACAGGCCCACTGTCCCGACCGTTAAATTAAGCTTTTTAATTTATAGAAAGTACCTTAGTACACAATTGTTCTGTTCTTCACTGCATTTATTAAAATAGAAGACCAAGGCGCTTGTCCTGAACATATTCATGCTTTTGTTATGAATATCACTCAGCCTGAATTTACCTCGTCATTCTCCAATTCTTTAATGTTGTAGAATCATAGGACTGCAGGAACAGTTGGGGTTAGATCTCCCAGCCTCTGTTATCAGGGCGTACCCTAGCATTATTGTAGGGATCTCAAGAATTTTTGCTCTCTACTTCTGGGAACCTTTTTACCACCTAGCTGCCTAAAATCATCAGGCTCCTGTTTTTCACTGAGTGGCTTGCTTGGTCATTTCAGATGGCAGTTAAGAATCACCCATGTTGCTGAGGTCCTGGAGTCATATATGGCTGACCAGGTTAAGGACAGTAGATTCTCTTCTCTTAAGGACATTCAGGAACTAGAAAGGCTTGCATTTTGCATTTGTATAGTGCCTTTCACAAGCACCTGATGTCCCAAAGTGCTTGACAGGCAATGAAGTACTTTGAAGTGTAGTCACTTTTGCAACTGAGGTAGTGGATACACTGGCAGTGATCTTCCAAGAATCCTTAGATTCTGGAAAAGTCCCAGAGGATTGGAAAACTGCCAAAGTAACACTCTTATTCAAAAAGAGGGGGAGACAAAAAACAGGTAACTATAGGCTAATTAGCTTAACATCTGTCATTGGGAAAATGTTAGAGTCTATTATAAAGGATATAATAGCAGAGCATTTAGAAATGCATAATATAATCAAGCAGAGTCAGCATGGCTTCATGAAGGAGAAATCATGCCTGACAAAATTTATTAGAATTCTTTGAGGAGGTAACAAGCAGGATAGATGAAGGGGAACCAGTAGATGTAATATATTTAGATTTCCAAACAGTGTTTGATAAGGTACCACACATAAGGCCACTTAATAAGATAAGAGCCCATGGTGTTGGGGGTAGTATATTAGCATGGATAGAGGATTGGGATAAGGAGGGCATTTTCCGGATGGCAACCTGTAATTAGTGGAGTGTCACAGGGATCAGTGCTGGGGCACAAATATTTACAATATATATTAATGACTTGGATGAGGGAAATGAATGTACTTTTGCCAAGATGGCGGATGACACAAAAAAAGCGGGAAGGCAAGTGGTGAGGATGACACAGAGCCTACAGAGGGCTATAGACAGGTTAAGTGAGTGGGCAAAAACCTGGCAGATGAAATATAATGTGGGAAAATGTGAGGTTTTGCACTTTGGCAGGAAGAATAGAAGAGCTGAATGTTATCTAAATGAAGAAAGACTGCAGAAAGCTGCAGCACAGAGGGATTTGGGGGTCCTCATGCATGAATCACAAAAAACTAACATACAAGTTCAGCAGGTAATGGGAAAGGTAAATGGAATATTGGCCTTTATTTCAAAGGGAATGGAGTATAAAAATAGTGAAGTCTTGCTAAAGCTAGTTAGGCACTAGTTAGACCATACCTAGAATACTGTGTATGGCTGTGATCCCCTTCTCTAAAGAAAGATATACTGGCATTGGGGGCAGTCCAGAGAAGGTTCATGATGTTGATCCTGGGTATGGAGGGATTTTCTTATGAGGAGAGGTTGAGTAGATTTGGCCTGTACTCATTGGAGTTTAGAAGAGTGAGAGGCGATCTTGTTGAAACATATAACATTCTAAAACTCTTGACAGGGTAGATGCTGAGAGGTTGTTTCCCCTTGTGGGAGAGTCTAGGACCAGAGGGCACAATCTCAGAGTAAGGGGTCACCCATTTAAGGCAGAGGTGAGGAGGAATTGCTTTTCTCAGAGAGTAGTGAATCATTGGAATTCTTTACCACAGATGGCTGTAGATGCTGGGTCATTAAGTATATTCAAGGCTGCGATAGACAGATTTTTATACAATAAGGGAATCAAGGGTTATGGGGAAAAGGCCGGAAAGTGGAGTTGAGGATTATCAGATCAGCCATGATCTCATTGAATGGTGGAGCAGACTCGATGGGCCAAATGGTCTACTTCTGCTCCTACGTCTTTTGGTCTTAGGAAACAGGGCAGCTAATTTGCATAAAGCAAACTCCCACAAACAGTAATGTGATAATGATAAGGTAAGGGGAAGTGATGGCGTAGTGGTATTGTAACTGGGCTAGTAATACAGAGCCCCAGGATAATGTTCTGGGGACCTGGGTTTGAATCCTGCCATGGTAGATGGTAGAATTTGAATTCAATACAAATCTGGAATTAAAAGTCTAATGATGACCATGAAACCATTTTTGTTAAAATCCATCTGGTTCATTAATGTCCTTTAGGGATGGAAATCTGCTGGCCTGCATGTGAGTCCAGACCCATAGCAATGTGGTTGGCTCTTAAATGCCCTCTGAACAAGGGCAATTAGGGATGGGCAATAAATGCTGGCCTAGCCAGTGACACCCACGTCCAATGAATATTTTTTTGTGATGTTGATGAAAACCAGAACACTATGGATACCACCCCTGCTCTTTGCCATGGGATCTTTTCCATTAACTTGAGCAGGCACATAGGGTCTCTGTTTAATGTCTTATCTGAATGATAGCACCCTGGCAATGCAGCACTTTCTCAGTACTGCATTGGAGTGTCACTCTTGATTTTTGTACTCAGGCTCTGGACTGGGTCCTGAGCCTAGTACTCTGTGTTCAGAGGCAAGAGGGCTACCAACTGAGGCTTGCATCTAAATGGCTTATAGGTGGGTTTTTATGACAGTCTGCTAGATACATTGTGACCATTAGTGACACTAACTTTTTATTCCAGATTTATTTAATTAACTGAGTTTACATTCCCCAGCTGCTGTGATGGGATTTGAGCTCGTGTCTCCAGATCATTAGTCCAGACCTCTGGGTTACCAGTCCAAAAACATAACCAGTATGCTACCATTCCCTTAAGCATGCTAATTAGTATCCTCTGCTTGTTTTCAGATCCAAATGCACTTTTTAATCAACTCTTCTTGTGGCCAATTCTAAATCCAGCACAACATTCATGGACGTGAACAGGCTGGAGAGCACCGTTTCAAATGATATTTAAATGGATCACCAGCTGCTCTCAGATAAATCATGGTTCATACATTTTGACGGCTAGTGTGCTGTCTTTGAACTTTTTGGCAGTTTTGGTTGGTGAGTCACCAGAAGGATTTTGTCCAGGGACAACTTCTGTTTGGCTTCAATAGGTTTGATTCTGCACTGTTACTGCAGCTGAAAGAGAAGGAGGAGTAGGCTAGAGTCCAGCAAGCTGAAGCTACAGAGGAGAGACAGGAAGAGAGCAGCTTGCCCGAGGCCTTTGCTCCACATAAATGTAAAGGCCCAGGATTTCTATTCTGCAGCTCACCAAGGAACATCTTGTGAGGTGGCTTCATTTTACCAGGGCAGCACCAACTGCAGCTCAGTACAAGGGCATCTCCATCCTGTGGCTCTGAATTTTTATGCCTGGGTACAGCAGGTGACTTAGCCAATCAGCTGTGTAGGTTTTATTTACTATGACAGCTGTACACTTCAGAAAAACCAAGCTGGGAAGTTACCAGGGTCTTTTTAACCACTTGGTTTTCACCCTAAAGTGCTCCCACCATCCGAGAATTTCAGCTGTAAATATCATTTCTTTGGCACAGTGTTCCTGAGCGCAGGGTACAATAGCATCCTTATACATTTCTTATACTTTGTTCAATCAATTACACTGTATGACTTGTTCATGATGCCACAAAGATAGGTATAGTGTGGAGGGAAGCCTAAAATTACAGAGATATTTATAGATTAAGTGAATGGGCAAACTGGTCACAAATGGATTTCAATGTTGGAAAATCTGAGGTTATCTAATTTTGACCTAAACAGTATAGAACAGAATACTTTCTCATTGTTGAATAGCAAGAAACAGTGGGTGTCCAAAGAGACTTTGGGAGTCCAGGTACATCATTAAAATGCCCTAGACAAAAACAGGAAATAATCACAAAGACTAATATAAGGCTGGTCTTTATATCTAGAAGACTAGAATACAACGGAGCAGGAGTCATACTTCAGCTATACAGAACCCTGTTTAGACTGACCACACCTGGAGGACTATGAGTAGTTCTGGGTACCGCACCTTAGGAAGGATATATTGGCGTTTAAGGGAGTGCAGTGCAGACTTAGCAGAAGGATACCTGGACTCCAAGGGTTAAATTATAAGGAGAGATTACACTTACCAGGGTTGTATTCCCTGGAATTTAGAAAGTTAAGGGGTGATTTGTTTGAAGTTTTCAAGATATTGGGGAAAACAGATAGATTAGAGAGAGAGAAACTATTTCTGCTAGTCAAGATCAAGGGGGCATATTATAAAATAAAGGAGCCAGACCTTTCAGGAGTGGAATTAGAAAATTTTTCTTCATGCAAAAGGTGATAGAAGTTTGGAGCTCTTTTCCCCAAATGGCAATTGAATCATGATCCATCGTTAATTTTAAAGCTGAGTCGAATTTTTGTTGTCCAAAGGTATTAAGGGAATTGAGGCAAAGGTGGGTATGTAGAGTTTGGTGGCAGATTAGCAATGATCTCATTGAATGGAGGAACAGGCTTAAGGGGTTAATTAGCCTACTCCTTTTCCTATGGGCAGTATATTGGCATGCAGGGGTGGGCCCGCGACTTCCGAAGCACACCATTTTGATATTGCTTTCGGCGAGCGCGTGCCAGTGGCGGCTGCCTCTGAACTGTCAACAGCCTATTAAGATCATTAAGAAAGCAATTGAACTTATTAACAATGCTGCCCGTCCAACCTTAAGGTTGGCAGGCACGCGAGGAGCCCAAGCGGGCTTCGCGTTTTCCAGGAAACCTCATCTGCTGGCGGAATCTTCTTATCGTGTCCACGGACAGTCTATACTTGGCTCAGCCAGAACTGGACACATTTTTGTGCCTTGTTGTTGAATTCGGCAAGATCTGCAACAATGAAGGGTTCCTCTAGCGGTAGGCATTGCAAGAGATGTTCCATAATCTGTGGCTCAGTTCCACATTCACAAGTTGTCGGGCTGGTTGTATATCCCCATTTGCTTAGTGACACCTTTGAATGACCTACACCAGCCTTAAGTCTGTTAAGGCACTTCCAGGTTGCCCAGTTGCAATTAGCTCCTGGGGGAAGGCTTTCATCCGGTAGAATTTCCATTGCTGGTAGTTGTTCGAAACTGGCCAGCTGGTCTTTCCACAAGGCGATGCAGGCTTCAGATGGGGTTGATTGTAATGGAACAACACTGTTCATGAAGCTCTTCCTTTACTTTAGGCCGCTGGGTGTAGGTGTATGATCATGTGGAGGGTGCCTCTCATCTGATGTTTGACGGAGTCACTCTTTCTTGCTGGCTACCATTCTTCTTAAATCGGGGGAGTGATACCCATCAGGCTGTTGGTGTTTGTTGGTTTTAAACAACCTGTGGTAAGTCAGCAGCTTGCATTCAGAAAGGCATCCAGCTTCTTAGCACGAGTAGATCTTTCCCATGCAGGGCAGGCATATTCGGCAGTGGAATAGCAAAGAGCAAGTGCACTGGTTCGTAATGTTTTCGAGCTTGCTCCCCATTTTGTGTTAGTGAGCTTATTCAGGATGTTGTTTTGTGTGCTCACTTTTGCCTTTGTCTTTTCGATGTGGTTTTTGAAGGTGAGGCATCTGTCAAGGGTGACTCCTAACTAGATAGGGTGCTTGCAATGCGTCAGTGTTGCTCCACACCAGGTTACTTTAAGCTGGCGTTTGGCTTCATGGTTTCTGAGGTGGAATGCACAAACTTGCGTCTTTGATGGGTTTGCGCGAAGGTGGTTTTCTTCATAGTAGGATGTTAGTGCCTCCAAGGCTTCAGAAAGCGTTTTCTCCACAGTGTTAAAATCAGTCTTTTGGGCAGTGACACATAAGTCATCAGCATACATAAAACGGTGTGTGACACCGTCTGTAGGTTGGTCATTCGTGTAGATGTTGTACAGCAGCAGTGCAAGCACACTTCCCTGAGGAAGACCATTCTTCTGAATACACCACCTGCTGCGCTTCCCACGTAGTTCAACATAGAACCGGCGATTCTGAAGCATGCTTCCTAACAGCTCTGTTAAGTGAATATCTATTGTCATCTCTAGGATCTTGCAGAGGAGACGTCTATGGTTCACTGTATCGTATGCTGCTGGCTGAATGAGGTTTCCTGAAGGTTTTATAACATAAGGGTACATGTTTAAATAATATTTTACTTTATTTTTTGGAAACTTTTATTATCCACTTAACCTCCATGCCTCAGGGAGATTGCTGAGCTCTTTCATGCACATGCACAAAAAAGTGCAGGCCCCGACTCTCCCTCCACCCCCCACCCACACAGGTAGTGCTGATCGGCCCTGCATTATACTAGGTGGGCCTTAATTGGCTCACCCACGTAAAATGGTGGTGCACAGCTGATCGCAGGTGACGATTGGCTTCACGCCCGGCCCTGCCCGCTCCTGCCCGCCATAGGTAAGATTCTACCCTATGTTCCTATGTTCCCTCTTAGTGGGAAGACCAAAAGCACATTGGGTGACTGCTTTGTGGAGCACCTTCATTCAATCTGCAAGCTTCTGGTCGCCTACCATTTTAATTCTCTGACTCAGTCCCATTCTGACCTTTCTGTCCTCAGTTTCCTACATTGCTCCAATGAAGCTGAACATATACTCAAGAAATAGTACCTCATCTTTCCATTAGGCACCTTACAGCCTTCTGAACTCAACACTGAGTTCAACAATTTCATTTCATAGCCTCTGGTCCCTTTTCTTTTGAGGTAGCTATTGGTGATGACACTGTTATTCCTATTGACACCTGCTCGAGATCCATCTTTTGTTTCCTTACTTGCCCCATTACCATCGCCTTTTACTTTTATTGCACCATCATCCCTTTTGCCATTTAACCTCTCCTGCCTTTCACATATTCCCTTTTATGCTTTCCTTCTTCCCCCTTTCCTGCCTCTGTGCTGGTTTAAAACCTGTTACACCTCCAACTTTTCCTGTTCTGAGATGTTAATTTTGTTCCTCTTTCCACAGTTGCTACCTAACCCGCTGAGCATTTTCTGCATCCTCTATTGTATTTAGATTTCCAGCAGCCACAAAATTTTGCTTTTAGGTTTATCATGTGGTCTAGCAACAGCGTGCAACGTGGGATGAGCAACGGCGATGGAACCTTTTGTTCCTCTCATGACTGCAGGATGCACTGAAAGAATGATGTACTAGTTGTGTCAGTTTGGCTCAGTGAGGACATTCACCATTGAGTCAAAAGGGCTCTCTCCTCTCTCTCTCTCGCACTTTTGTGCTCTAGCTCTCTTACTCTTAAAGGTGTAACTGAAACTGCCCTATAACATAATTGTTCTATTATCTGCAAAACGCAATTTATGTTGTGAACAACGTTCAGAAAATCCTGCCAAATCTCATGGATGGCAGTGTGAGGCAACAGCATTGGTATGGTGTCAGCTCCAGAAAAGCAGAATATTTTTAAACGGTGAGAAACTTGTAAGTGTTGATGTTCAAAGAAACTTGGACGTGCATGTACAAGGAATGCAGAAAGTTAGCATGTAGGTGCAGCAAGTGATTAGGAAGGCAAATGGCATGATGGCCTTTATTGCAAGGGCATTGAAGTACAGGAATAAAGAAGTCTTGCTACAGTTGTACAGGGTTTTGGTGAGACCACATCTAGAGTACTGTGTGTGGTTTTGGTCTCCGCATTTAAGGAAGGTTATACTTACATTGGAGGTGATACAGTGAAAGGCCACTAGATTAGTACCTTGGATGAGGGGGTTGCCCTATGACGGAAGGTTAAGTAAATTCGGCTCATATTCTCTGGAGTTTAGAAGAATGAGAGGAAATCTCATTGAAATCTACAAAATTCTGAGGGGGTTTTGATAGGGTAGATGCTGAGAGATCATTTCCATCAGTTCGGGAGTCAAAAACAAAGGAGCACAGTCTCAGGATAAAGGGCCGAACATTTAGGACTGAAATGAGGAGAAATCACTTCACTCAAAGGGTTGTGAACCTTTGGAATTCTCTACCCCAGAGGATTGTGGGTGCTCTATTGTTGAATACATTTAAGACTAGGATAGGCAGATCTTTGGTCTCTCAGGGAATTAAGGGATACGGGGAGCACATGAGAAAATGACGTTGAAGCCCAAGACCAGCCATGATCGTTTTGAATGGTGGAGCAGGTTGGATGGGCTGTGTGGTCTACTCCTGCTCCTATTTCTTGTGTTCCTCTTTCACACTATTCCTCTTGAGGACAATTCTACCTCCCAATTAAATACACTAACCCACCCGTTTCAGGTGTATTTCTGATTTTGAAAGATAAGTTAGTCAAACCTAACAAAATTCTCTTTACTCTGGTTACCAATTCACACACAATGCATTGTCTTTATTCTAACTAATACAGATCAACACAACTCACTACACAGCCATTCAACCAACTTGGATTGTGACGCAAAAGAACCTAACTGAACTAGTTACAAAAGAGCCTAACATAAAAGCACGCCATTGGAAGGCACCTGTGAATTTGATTTCCTCTGTGCAATGTGTATCCATTAAATTTCTACCAGTATTATTTTAAGACAGTTTTTAGACCATTAATTTCAAACACATGAATTACTTCATCCTTAACATTGGCTTCTACAATTTACCATTATTCAAAAGAGAAGAAAAATCTCTATCAATTCCCTCATTTATCTTGCTCTCCTGAAGGTGTTGCCATGGTTACAGCTTCATGAGAATCAGACACACTCCAGTGTTTCGAAAAAGTGGTCATTCTTTTGTAAGTTTTGACACAGGGTGTTGGTATGGTATTGTCTGTGGGGACTGTTTTCCAGCAGAAACCCTTCATGACTGGACGTGGCAAGACTGCAGAGCTTTTTACTCCCTTTTTACTTCCTCATCCAAAGGACATTGTGGTCAGATGTCAGACTGGCACACTTGAGACAACCTAACCGAACTGCAGACTATAAATTAAAACTGGTTTGTGTGATTCAGCAACTGCTCGGTGGATAAACTCACCACCAGGGGCATTCAGAGAAAGAATACCACTTTTCTATCAATATGAAATAAAAACTTTTGCTACTCTTTACATTTTGTTTTACTGAAGTATTTAAGAAAATTCATATGTCACATCAAGTCTCATTCACTTATCCTCCCTGTGCTTGCCAACCTGCATTGGCACTCAGTCCTCCAATGGTTCAAACTTAAAATTCTCATTCTTGTGTACAAATCTCATGGTCTTACACATGTCCCTACCTCTGTAATCTCCTACAACCTTCCAGGAATTCTCTGTTCTTCCAATTCTGGCCTCAATATTTTACAACTTGTCTGCCTTTGCCCTGCCATTTCAGCTGCATATGTCCCAAGATCTGGAATTTCCCACCTAGACCTGTCTGCCTTTTCACTTCTTTCTCCTCTTTTAAAATGCTCCTTAAAACCTAGCTCTTTAACCAAGCCTTCAATCAACTGCGCTAATTTCTCTACCTTTGGTTCAGTTTCTGTCTGATTATGCTCCTGCCAATCAACTTCAATGTTTTATGCAAGTTGTTGTTGCATTAAAGAAGTACAACTATTGTAAAAAGTTTTTGACAACCCATTTTTGGGAGATGATGTCGGCTGGGGAGAGGAGAAAAAGGAAAGGAGCCAAAAAAGATGTAATAGTGGTTTATGTGGTTGTGTGATGTGTCGGAAAATAACAGGAAAACAGTTTGTCAATCATTTCTTTTAAAATGAAAGACGACGCATCTTTAAATATTTCATTTTGAACCAAATATGTAATACTACTGAGATTAATAGGGCAGTGAGCCCTAGCCTATAACTGGTCTGTGTGGAGTTAACTGATTGTAGTCGGCATGGTGGCGATGTTAAAATTGGCCTTTGTGCTCCAGGGCTGGAAGAGGGGAAAAGTTAACCAGAATTACAGTCCCTGATTGCAGTTCCTAATTCCTATCCAGTGACTCTTGATGAAAGCTTGTGTGTGTGTGTGCATCAGATGAGCATAGGTTCTGCTCGGCATTATGCCCTACACATTGACCATTGCTGTTCCAACTCTCACGACACAAGATGCTTGCCAGAAGATGACAGATGTATGGAAACTTCCTCAGTCCCCTCTTTCTCCAAAAATCTAAAAGCTTTTAAAACCTATGATTTGCATTATGTTTAGGTATATTTTTCTTTCTTCAGACATTTTTTTGCTGTATTATTGCCAAGTCGTGATGACTAGGGAATCCTTTAAAAATGGCAGCCGGGTTCTGATTCTGGGACACTTAACCCCATTCCCAGCGTTTCCGATTTTTAAGGGCAATGGCTGTTTCGGGTCATGAAACCACGCTCTGCACTCCCGACCCAGCTGGCTCCATTGTGGGTATAACATGTCCTAGACCCCCACAGTTTTCATGGAGTCGGTCCAGCTTTATAATGAGTCGTGGTTCAGGGCCCCTCAGAGGTGTCATGAATCATAGTCTGCTTGAGGGAACCTTTGAAATGTAAGTTCAATATGTCCCTTTCATGCCTGCCAGCCACTCCCCATGGCCCCTCATGCCAAGATATGCCCCCCACCTAGTCCCTTTGGACCTTCATGCCCCGGTGCCAAGGAATGCCTGCCAGCCACTCCCCATGGCCCCTCATGCCAAGATATGCCCCCCACCTAGTCCCTTTGGACCTTCATGCCCCCGGTGCCAAGGCATGCCTGCCAGCCACTCCGCATGGCCCCTCATGCCAAGATATGCCCCCCCCCAACCTAGTCCCTTTGGTCCCTCATGTCCCCCATGACAAGGTATTCTCCCCCAAACAATGCCAGTTTCCTTTCATGCCCCCCATTCCAAACTATGCCCCCCCCACCCACCCCCATGACCCCTCATGTCTCCCATGCCAAGATATAGCCCCAAAACAACCTCTATGGCCCCTCATGCCCCCATGCCAAGCTATGGCACTTCCATGCCCATGGGTGGGTGGCATGGATAGGGCATGGGAAGTGTTTGGTGGGGGGGGGAGGGTGAGAGCTGTGGGGGACATTTCTGTTTTTATTGTAACAGGGACGAAGGAAGTCCCACAGCACCAAAGCGGGCCTTTTAAGCAGCCCACCTCCACACCCAGCAGCCCTTGGACTGCCCCTAAACTTCCCCCCGAGTCAGTTGGTCCAACTGCAGCCCCCCCACCGTCCCCCAAAAATCCCGACCTTGAAGGCACTTTCTCCCAAGGTGGGCAGGCCGAGTGGGAATATTCCCGGCTCCCGCTACCCACCTGGAGGATGAATATCCAGCCCTTTGTTTAACTTCTATATTTCAGATCATCCTTATTTAGAGTTGGGCCTGACTGATGTGAGCAGAGGTGAGGACCACCTCCAAATACAAGCACCTCCATTCCCCTTAATATGTAGGTAACCTTTCAGTAACTTGTCCCATAGTAATGAACAGAATAGCCTTTCCATTAATTATTTTTCACTACTGGAATTATCCTATGCCTCTGTAGGTTCTCTCCTGTCTTTGTTTTTAAGTCTGAATTATTAAGCAAATTTACTTCACCAAATGTAAATAGGCAAATAATTAGATAAAAGCAAAATACTGTGGATGCTTGAAATCTGAAACAAAAACAGAAAATGCTGGAAAAACACAGCAGCAACTGTGGAGAGAGAAACAGGTGGGTCATACAGACTTGAAACGTCAACTCTGTTTCTCTCTCCACAGATGCTGCTAGACCTGCTGAGTTTTTCAAAAATTTTCTGTTTTTGAGGCAAATAATTAGCATTGATATAATGCACCATAAACATGTTCAGTAGTAATATTTCACTTAGCTCCTCAGTGAAAATAAATTGAAGGTAACAATCTTATGCTAAGCATTTCTTTAAGTTTTCTTGTGTAACATGCAATTGTGGGTGCTAATGCTGGCTTAAACTATTCTCTTGGGAATTCCAAGCTAACTAGCTTCAATTCCAATAGCAGCAGCTCCTTAAATAATCCCAAGATAGTTGCTGGGGCTTTCTGGATGTGAATAACTTGCTGCTGCATTCAGAAATAATTGGCTATTGTAAATGTTAACTGGACAAAATGCAAAATCTGTGTTTCTTCAAAAGTACCTTGGCTCCTCCCTCAAGTTTTGCAAGCAGTCAGTGAAATTTACATTTATGTCATGTTATGGGCGGAATTTCCTGTGCCTGCTAATGCCAGGCATCGTGGCGGGCGTGAGTGGACAATGTGGCGGAAAGGCCAAAAATCAGTTTCACGATGTCGTGAAACCAGTTTGCAGTTGTCCGCTCCTCCTGCTAATGGCGGGCTGCATTTCCCGTCACTGCACATCAGGAGCTTCATTGTAGCACATCTTCATATCATTATAAGCCTAGCTTACAGGAATCATCCCCCCGACTCTAGATCATCCAAGCATGATGTGCAATCACGGCAATGTGTTTCACAACTGTATGTAAGCGACGTGCACCTGGTGAGCTGCACTTCACTCAAGACTTTGAAGTTTGTTTGCCTACCTGGCTTTGGGCAGCACTCATGGTCATCAGCGCCAGGCTTCACAGGCAGCACCACATCACTTTTAGGGGGTCTCACAGGCAGGTCTCTATCTACCAGGCCAGCTGTACAATGGGGGTGGCTTTACAATGGCTGCAGGGTTAGGGATTGTTTGATGAAGGGGCAGAAGTGGCCTCAGGCAAGGGAAGAGGCTGCAGAGCAAGAGCTGTACTGGGTAAGGGGGGCTATCCCAGGGTGTGTGTGGGTTCACATGTTAGTCTGTGCAAGCGGCCTCAAGACGGTGAGGGCTGAGGAGGCAGTCTCCGTAGAGATAAGCCCATGTGGAGATGTGAGGGTGCGTGTGAGAGGGTGAGTGGTGATGCCCCTTGAGCTGGCAGTGAGTGAGATGCCAGTGAATGTGTGATGGGCTTGAGCGTGTGCAAGTTTAGAGTGATGAGATGGTTGCAGGTGGCATGGATGAGATCATTAATTTTCACCTCTTCTGTGCAGCATTGGCACTGACCACCACTGTCACCACTTCCCAATCTGGAATGGTAAGATTGCTAGGCCTCTTGCGGCCAGAGTGGGGGGGTAGAGGACATCACGGTGATCCCCCGAAAGGCATCTCAATGACGGGCCACTGAACTTCTCTTGGCCTTCAGAGCCATATCTTCACTAGAGCAGTCCTGGGCTGCCAGCATTGAGAACTGTTTGGGCGGCTGCAGTTTAGATATGGCACCTAGAGTGAGGAAATAGTGAGATAACAGCATGGTGGACAATTCAGAGGCCACCCACCAGCGAGACAACGTGTTTCCTGTGGCTGCATAATTAATGAGGTGGCATTGGGACTGTACAGTGTGAAATATTGAGCAAAATGCCTTGAACAAGAAAAGGAATTGTTGGTAAATCAGAATAATTGGTTGAATGCAGAATTAAAAACCAAGACTAACAAGTTGTTAGAACTTCACCGTGAAAAGAACAGAGATTCTCGGGCTTCAATGCAAACTGAAGTCGAAGGGGAAGATGTGTGGTGTGGGGTGTCACAGTTTGAAAGTTGTTCCTGTGAATAAACTCTTTGCTGAATTGTGGTCCAGTTGAGCAAAGAACTTATCTAAGTAAAATTACTGATATAGCAACATCAGTAATGGACGACATGAAAACAAGGAATGTGCTTGCAGAATTGGAAATTAAGAATTGCCAACAAAAGGGACTGAAAGCGCAAAATAGCCTGGAAAAGTCAATGACCAGAGACACTAATTTACAAATGCTTGCCGGTGCTAATATACAAAATACAGCAGTTGGAATTCAGGCAATTGAACAGTTTGAAAAGGACCATTCAAAACCTGAAAAGGAGTGGAATGATATAGTTTGTGGATTATGCAAAAAAGTTGAAGGATTAGAACAACTATGAAACTCCATAGGGAGAATATAATGGCATTGCTTAAAGAGAAGTGGAAAAGACCTGTTCGAAATGGGATCTGGAGAAACAACAATATCATAAAAAGTTTAAGATAAAACCAAGCAGGAGTATGAAATGCTTTTGTATGAACATAAGAAGCATCTCAACAACATCCTTGTAATGGCAAAAAAAGATTTTGGCCAGAGAAGAAATGAGATGTAACTTGCAAAAATGCCATTTTGACTTTGTTAAATCAAAATGCGAATTTACCACATTTGAGTTTGGAAAATGGGCTTGAGGATGGAATTAACGCCTATACCGAATGAAAATGTTGATTGGGCTGTGGACTGAAATGAAACACTCTTTGCTGAGTTAAAGACTGGGAATAAGAGGAAAAAGAAACATAAGGATTGAGTTATGATAATGCTAAAATGTACAAATTCTGCTAACCTTATTATATTTATTGACTTTATTTAAGTACATTTTATAATTGTACAATATGATGTGCAGTTGTGAAACAAAATGGAAAATTTATTTGTATAGTATGTTATAAGCTATTGTTAAAGGTTTATAACGTTAAGTTTGTGTGAGGCGGATGTAAGGCCATTATAAAGAAAGCTTCACTGTTGTAAAACTTTCTTCCCTCCAAAGGAGGAGGTGTTAGGAAATAGAGATAGTTTAAGTAAGTTATATTTGGGACTGGTCTGCGGCATATGGTGAGGGAACCAACAAAAGGGAAAAACATGCTTGACCTCATCCTCACCAACCTGCCTGTCACAGGTGCATTTGTCCATAACAGTATTGGTAGGAGTGACCACCGCACAGTCACTGTGGAGAAGAAATCTTGCCTTCACATTGACTATACCCTCCATCGTGTTGTGTGGCACTACCACCATGCTAAATGGGATAGATTTCAAATAGATCTAACTCCTCAAGACTGGAAATCCATGAGGCGCTGTGGGCTATCAGCAGAATTGTACTCGAACATCATCTGTAACCTCATGGCCCGCCATATGCCCCCACTCTAACATTACCATCAAGCCAGGGGATCAACCCTGGTTCAATGAAGACTGCAGGAGAGCATGCCAGGAGCAGTATCAGGCAGATCTAAAAATGAGTTGCAACCTGGTGAAGCTATTACACAGGATTACTTGCGTACCAAACAGCATAAGCAGCAAGTAATAGACTAAGCGATCACACAACCAACGGGTCAGATCTAAGCTCTGTAGTCCTGTCACATCCAGTTGTGAATGGGTGGCAGGCAATTAAACAACTCACTGGAAGAGGAGGCTCCACAAATATCCCATGCTCAATGATGGAGGAGCCCAGCACATCAGTGCAAAAGGTAAGGCTGAAGCATTTGCTACAATCTTCAGCCAGAAGTGCCAAATGGATGATCCATCTCGGCCTCCTCCGGAGGTCTCCAGCATCACAGATGCTAGCCTTCAACCAATTCTATTCACTCCACATGATATCAATAAATGGCTGAAGGCACTGGATACTGCAAAGGCTATGGGCCCTGGCAATATTCTGGCAAAAGTACTGAAGACTTGTGCTCCAGAAATCCCTGCGTCTCTGGCCGAGCTGTTCCAGTGCAGTAATAACACTGACATCTATCCAGCTATTTGGAAAGTTGCCCAGCTATGTCCTGTACACAAAAAGCAGGACAAATCCGACCCAGCCAATTACTGCCCCATCAGCCTACTCTTGATCATCAGTAAAGTAATGGAAGCGGTCATCAACAGTGCTATCAAGTGGCACTTGCTTAGCAATGACCTGCTCATTGTCGCCTAGTTTGGGTTCTGCCGGCCCATTCAGCTCCTGCCCTCACTAGAGCTTTGGCTCAAACATGGGTAAAAGAGCTGAACTCCTGAGGCGAGGTGAGAGTGACTACCCTTGACATCAAGGCAGAACTTGACAGAGTGTGGCATCAAGCAGCCCTAGCAAAACTGGAGTCAATGGGATTCAGAGGGAAAATTCTCCGCTGGTTGGAGTCATATCTAGCACAAAGGAAGATGGTTGTGATTGTTGGAGGTCAGTTATCTCAGCTCCAGGACATTACTGCAGGAGTTCCTCAGGATGGTGTCCTCAGCCTAACCATCTTCAGCTGTTTCATCAATGACCTTTCTTCCATCATAAGGTCAGACGTGGGGATGTTCGCTGATAATTGCAGAATGTTTGGCACCATTCACAACTCCTCAGATACTGAAGCAGTCCATGTCCAAATACAGCAAGACCTGGACAATATCCAGGCTGAATCTGAGATGTGGCAAGTAACATTCATGCCACACAAGTGTCAGGCAATGACCATCCCCACCAAGAGAGAATCCAACCATCGCCCCTTGATGTTAAATGGCATTACTATCTCTGAATCCCCCACTATCAACATGCCTGGGGTTACCATTGACCAGAAACTGAACGGAACTAGCCATATAAATACTGTGGCTACAAGGGCAGGTCTGTGGCTAGGAATCCTGCGATGAGTCTCCTGACTCCCCAAAGCCTGTCTACCATCTACAAGGCAGAAGTCAGGAACATGATGCAATACTCCCCATTTGCTGAGATAAGTGCAGCTCCCACAACACTCAAGAAGCTTGATACCATCCAGGACAAAGCTGCCCATTTGATTGGCACCATGTCCACAAACATTCACTCCCTCCCCAGCGATACACAGTAGCAGCAGTGTGTACCATCTACAAGACGCATTGCAGGAATTCACCAAGCCTCGCTCCTTCGACAGCACCTTCCAAACCCATGAACACTACCATCTAGAAGGAGCAGGACAGCAGATAGATGGAAACACCACCACCTGGAAGTTCCCCTCCAAGTCACTTACCATCCTGACTTGGAAATATATTGCTGTTCCTTCACTCTCGCTGGGTCAAAATCCTGGAATTCCCTAACAACACGGTGGGTGTACCTACAACACATGGACTGCAGAGGTTCAAGAAGGCAGCTCACCACCACCTTCTCAATGACAATTAGTCATAGGCAATAAATGCTGGCCCAGCCAGTGAAGCGCACACCCCGTGAATGAATAAAAAAAATTGTGGGAGTTAGGAATGAGTTTTAGCTCTACTGTTTAAGTTTGACTTGTATTTCTGCATTTGTGTGGTAAGAAATGTCAAATTGAGTTTTAGTTTCACTTAAAAAGGTGGTTGCATTTCTAATGAGAGTTTTATGACTGTAAGCTATGTTAAGAAACCGGAGTAGAAATAAACGGTGCCTAGCAACAGGGATACAGAGAGGTAGGTCCCTCCCACAGACACACAGAAAAACTAAAGAGAAAGCAGTTTTGAGTTCAGTTTTGAAGCCAAGACTCCACTGAGACTGGACACTGGGAGCAGAAACTGCAGAGTGAGACCAGATTTCTCAAAGGAGCCAAAAGATTCCAAGGCCAAAGGAGTGAGACAGAAACAGGGGAAAGTCCCAAGCAAACCTTCTGGTCAAAGGAAGGACTGGAAACCGGAAAAGGTTCTGTTAATGAAGTTAAGAGTGAAGGGCAATGAGAAAGGCTCCAAGATTCAGATTTAAAGAGATCAAAGCTGCATAAAGCAGATTTGCAGTTAGAACAGTTTGCAAGAGGCAAGTCCAAAGAGATGCCGAAGGTCTGTAAGTCCATGTTATAGGCATGTGAAGCAGTGGTGTACTGTTGATGGCTAAGTCAGTGAGAGACAGTGCATGGAAGACAGCTTGAATGCATGTGCTGACCCAGGGGAGAGGAACGCCGGAAGGAGAGTTCGAACCCCTAGAGGTGAACCCTTGTGGAAGATGTCTTTGAGAAAGCATCGGTTTGGGACAAGATTCCAAAGTGAATTCTTTGAGAGCGGAGATTGGAAACCCTCGTGTGAAAGACAGAGTTCAGTGAGACTGGTTGGTTCACAGTGTGACAAGTGTTTGCGGGGAGTTGATGAGAGATCCATGGCTTCTGGTTGAGGTGGTATCTGTTACTTGGTTTCAGAGTGTGGTGTGCCTGATCACAAGTTGCCTTTTGGTTTACATGGACTGTGTACTTACTTTGAATATTAGAGTATAAGATAGCTTTTGTAACTTGCGTTATCCTTACAAATCTGTATATTTGTAAAGGTATACTTGTGGATGAAGGATTATTGTAACATAGTTCATCCTTCCTTGTTTAATAAATGTTTTATGTTTTTGTTAGAAGTTCATTAGCTAAGTCCAGTGACTCTGTTCAGGAGCCTCTCTCCACATATCTAATCAAACAAATAAAAAGTTAGGATCAATCAAGCTGGGTTCCACCCTGGCTCATCCAGAGGTAGCCTCAGCTGGGATCATAACAGCATAATCATCCTTACCACAAAGAATGTGAACTTTAGTTAGCAACATCTAACTAGATGACTAATTGCTGAATGTCCATGGAGCCCTTATGGCATCATTTCAAATAGACTGTGTTATGACTGGTCTGCTTAAATGGATATTCTTCAATGCTTTTCCTTCCCTAAAGGATATTAATGAACCAAATGGGTTTTTACAGCAATAGTTTTCGTGGTTATTATCAGACTTTCAATTCTTGATTTTTATTGAATTTAAATTTCACCATCTGCTGTGGTGGGATTTGAACTTAGGTCCCCAGAGCATTACCCGGGTCTCTAGAATACTAGGCTAGTTACAATACCACTATGCCACCACCTCATTTATGGAATATAGGTCAGAGTTGAATAATGTCAACAAATATCACAGCGTTAATCGCTCAGTTGAATTCAGGGAGAAGTCTCATTGCTTCCTTTATACTTATTTAACCAGGGAAGCAGAGCATTGAGACTTTGCACAATGCCTATGGTTATTTACATCTTTCAGGAGCTAACAACGAAATGAGAGGTTCCATGACAGCAGGAGTTTTGACAGATTTTTGGATGGAATAGCTTTATTTGTTTCAGCTTTATTATGCTTAGCCTATCTTCTTAACCAACAGAATATTCTGTTTTTTAGGGTGAAAAGTTATGTCAGCCTGCAGGCAGAGAACTCCATTGTACCCGACCGCACTAGGACACAGTTAGCAGTATAACTTAACAATTCCAACTCTGCATTCTTCTAAAAACAAACACGCCAGTACTTTAGAAAGCAGGTAGGTCATCTTTGAAACTTGTCTCCGTCTTAGAAGCATTAGACACTCCTGAGAATATACCAACAATGGTAGTCAGAAGGACAAAAATAGAAGAAACTAGAGTGAAGCTTGAAGTGGATGGGGTCACACGGGAACAAGTTTGTCTACTTCAGACAAATGATAACAGAAGATGATGGATGCAATGCCGAAGTCAAACGAAGGATAGAGATAGCCAGAAGTAATTTTTTGACTATGTTAACAACAAGAAAACTCAAGCTTGTAACAAGGAAAAAACTCATAAGATGCTACCAACTATCCACTTCCCTGTTTGGTTCAGAAAACTGGACAATAATTATAGATCTGTGGAAGAAAATTGAGGCCTTTGAAATGTGGATGTTAAGACAGATGCTCAAAATTCCATATAAAGAGCATAAGAGAAACAAAGAGGTGCTTGAAATTGCAAGGGAAAAAAAATCTGAAAAAGTCACATCCAGAAAAGAAAATGTCAGTATGTTGGCCAGTTGTTCAGAGCTGAAAATACAGAGACCTCTTCCAGAGGGCAAAGTGGAAAGCAGCAGAAAGAGGGGTCCACCTAAGTGGAGTTGAATGATGGATGTCACAGAGTGGTTGCTGATGAGCTACAGTGGATGTGTGAGGGCAATGCTGCAAGAGAGATGAGTGTGACTTACCACGACAGTAGAACCACTGATAGGTGGAGCTATAAGTCAGCAGGACAGGAATACACCTCCAGTTACTGAGAATCATTAACACCTGCATTGTAGTAAGTAATCTTAAAAAATAAATGGACCATGGCCAGCTAAATAAATGCTTTGGCATCAGTTCATAGAAACCCCCAAACTTGCAAAGAATGCTGGAATGTAGCTGGTCTACATCAGCAGCATGAAACAGGCTCGTAGAGAATTGGGAACCAATCTTTTCACTGGATCCAATCTTTTATCACAGAACGATTGGTGAAAATCTTTCTCAAAACTCATTTCCTTGTCACACTGTCTCTTTTACTTGGTCTGAAAATAAAAATCTTGTCACTATTTTCCAAGTCAATGTGTTATGAATGGGAGATTTTACAAGATGATTAAGTTTTGGACTGTCTCTTTAATTCAACTAAAATGGAGAAATGAAGAGAGTCATGTGATCTGCTTTGAATTCTGACTGACTGCAAACCTGGGTGGGTTGGTTACCATGGGAAAAAGGGGGTCTTGGTTAAGACTTACTGGGA
Organism: Carcharodon carcharias; assembly: GCF_017639515.1. Lineage (NCBI taxonomy): Eukaryota > Metazoa > Chordata > Chondrichthyes > Lamniformes > Lamnidae > Carcharodon > Carcharodon carcharias. Next base: position 42,883,433 of record NC_054479.1, on the reverse strand, counting down.
GCAACATTCAAAATGTTCTTGCCTGAAAACAAAGGAAAGAGCCACTGGGCTGACTGTGGACAGACTTTAGGTCTCTGAGGTTTTGGACAGAAAGAGAGAGAAGAGAACCCACTCAGGGCGAAAGTTAGGCTGCAACTGGTGCGGTCAGCAGAATGGAGGAGACTGTGAGTCCTCAGTGAACTACCGGGCAGAAGGCAGGAGGGAGGGTGGCCTCTGGTTGAAGAGATGTACCCCATGATAATCTAAAGACTCTGGAAAATTTGCCGTGGCAAAACAAAGAAGAGGAATTACCACAGTGAGTCTTACAGCTGGTAGTCAGTTTGGAAATTCTCCGAAAGCTGAGGGAAGTGCCTTTGATCATCACTTGATGTTATGACACAGTGCAATGGGGATATGTGAACCCACTGGAAGCTTGGAGTGATTATGGACTAGTTTCTATAAAGACTGAATACTGTAAGGTATATGTACAGTGTACAATTATTGGTAATGTTATAACATTAATAAGGGTTATCTTTTCTGTAGTTTAGGTATTAGTTGCCAACTAAGTAATGTTTAGTTCGGTTACTATTGTTTGTTTGTTACAGTAAAAGACTTAATACTTGAAATCTTCTCGTACAATTCCTTTAAGTTGGTCACTAGCAATGCAAATGTATTTTTCAAATTATCGGTCTCTACGGGAATCTTAACAAATGGAACATAAAAATGGACAAAGGCTGCTGATTTTCTACGATTCCAACTCACGCTGTTGAGATACACCAATGTCACCTCTATTGTGTGCCACTGGAAAATGCTACATAATTAAAATTCACTAATTTAGGCTTGTTTCTCTGTTTGTATACTCATAGATAGTATTAGCATTTTCTTATCTGTTATTGAGGGAGTATTGAATTGTAGAATAGGAGGTCTTATGGTACAGTGGGTAGGTGTCCCTGCCTCTGAGCCAGAAGCTCCAGGTTCAAGTTCCACTCCTTGATGGCCAAGGAAGGTGTGTTCATAATGTGGCCAAACAGGTTGAGAATTAACCTGCAAACCTTCCAAAATATGCCAATGGCAGGCAGTAAGAGCAGAAGAGATTCCTGGTCAGCCATGTGCTGGAAATAATGTTGGAGTCTCTACCATCACTATTTATAACTCCAGACTACAACATGCATGTAAAAAGTGCATGTTTCCACAACAACTTGGGCACCTTTGGCAGAGGTTGGCTCAGTTGGCTGGATGATAGGTGTGGTTCAGAGTAGTGCCAACTGCAAGGAGTTTGATCCCCTTTCTGGCTGGGATGGACTCAGGACCTGCCTCCTTGCCTTACCCATGGCGGAGATCACGGCACTGTGGGTCAGATCTGCCTTTAGGCAGAGAAGAAGAATCATAGAATGGCTGCAGCACTAAAAAAGGCCATTCGCCCCACCATCTCTGTGCCAGCTCTCTGCAAGAGCAACTCAGCACATGCCACTCTCCCACCTTTTCCCCAAAACCCTGAAAATTTGTTCTGTTCAGGTAATTATCCAATTCTCTTTTGAAGGCCCTGATCAAATCTATCTCCACCACGTTTTCAGGCAGGGAATTACAGATCTTTACCACTTGCTGCATAAAAAAGATTTTCCTCATGTTGTCAATGCTTCTTTTGCCAATCACCTTAAATTGGTGTTCTCGACCCTTCCCCCAATGGAAACAATTTCTCCCTATCTACTCTGTCCAGACCCCTCATGATTTTGAACACCTCTGCCAAATCTCTTCTCAAACCCTCATCCCAAAGAAGGCCAGACCAATGCTTCTCCAATCTACCCACATAACTGAAGTCCCTCAACCCTGGAACCATTCTTGCAAATCTTTTCTGCACTCTCCACAAAGCTTTCACATCTTTCCTAAAGTTTTGTGCCCAGAATTGAAACAATACAACAACGGAGGTTAAATCAGTGCTTTATAAATGTATACCAGTATTTTATAAAGGTATTAACACAGTATGCAAATTGCATGAATGTGTTCTGTCCATGTTGTGTTGCCACAATTCTGTTTTGAGTAGGAAAAATTGAAAAGAATTTATAATTTTTTACTTCATAGTTCATGAATTTACAGTTTATACTAATGTTAATTTACAGTTTATAATTGTGTTATATTCCTCATGAAATATTATTTTCAACAGGGAAGGTAGTTGCTAATTCACATTTAGGAGAAATATACACTGCTTACACAGTAAGCAATTGGCATCCAGACGTGTATTAAATATTTTCACAAAAGGTTAAAAGAAAAGTGGAGTCTCCTGTTCTGTGGAGTGCTGAACTGCAGACACACCAGCTACATTTAATTGAAGAGTTGGATTTCTGACTGGAAGTCATCATTTATTATAATCCAGGAACCTAGATGAAAATCTGTTTTCCATCTGTTACTGAAGTCATTAGTTAGCATCCACCTCCCAATACTGTCGTGGCTTTCATTAGACTAGAATTGAGTTTGATTGTTTGACTGTTTATCTGTGGTTGCTCGATATCATTCCAGAATACGTGAATGTCATATTTTATTTTGTACTTTTTAATCTGGTGCAAATATTTATGCATAGGCTGAAATTTTCTAAGATTGCCATGTCACTGTACAGAAAATCAGGGGTGAAATGTCCATGGATTGAAAATAATGGGCAGTGCATGGATAATTCTTTGCTACGTCATCTGCTGCAAGTGAGGCTCAATTATATCTTGCTCATAGTATTTTTTTTTCACTATTTGCTCCCCTTATCTTTCCTGCATCCTTGATGGGTCACAGTCACCAACTGCTCACCAGTACCCTCTCTATAAAGTGCCCACTCTTTAGCAGAGTGTCAGCCTGCTATTTGATTGGAGGATTGTTCCATCTGAACCTGATCCTATCCTTACTCAGATGAGGTACAATTCGTAGTGGAGTTCTCCTGAGCTGCTGCTGCTGAACATGGACAGAAAACATACATAAGCCATTTCTGCTGGACTCCTGTGGAAACTTTAATTGAAGTTTTTTCTACATTTCTACTTTCATACATACAATCCCTATAATGAAAAATATCTTGTACAGTGAGACATGCATGCACAGTGAAGTAAAAACACATGAAATCTACATTGTTGCTGCCTCTTGTGGAATTTAATTGATTTAAAAGATGATTACCAAACTGACATTTGGGATGATAGTTTCCTGACATTTCCAAATAACATTACCCAGGCACAATTCATCATTGCACTTAGTGACAAATGACTCATGGCAAACTTTGATTATTTATCAAGCCATTTTTTAAATCATAACTTCCCTTTGTTTCACCATGGGATTTTCTTGTCCTGACTTGCTTGTTTGGCTGATAACATAAATGCATGAATCAATTCTTTTTGTTTTCAAAATCTGTGCACTGTACATTTATTTTCATCCAGTTAATGTAGTAATAGAAAGAAAATGACTTAGGTACCCTGATTATTTCATAATTGAATGTATAGCTAGAACTGATTGATATGGGCCAGGAAGGACCCAAGTTTGAACCCAGACCTATGATGAGTTAGCTGATCTCAGCTAGTGATGCTGAAGGCACTACCATTAACCTTTAGTGCCCCAAGGCATGAGGGTGAAAAATTACCCAGGGCTTCCATTCCTGATCATAATCCAGTGATGTGCCTGTGACCCTAGAATAGGGACAGGATTAGGTTTCCAGGGGAGATGTGGTATAGTGGTATTGTTGCTGGCCTAGTAATCCAGACACCCAGGCTAATACTCTGGGGACATGGGTTCAAATCCTACCACTGAAGCTGGTGGAATTTAAATTCAGTTAACAAATCTGGCATATAAAGCTAGTCATCAGTGATGACGGCCATGAAACTATCATTGATTGTCATAAAAACTCATCTGGTTCACTAATGCCCTTTAGAGGAGGAAATCTGCCAGTCTGGCCTACATGTGACTCCAAATCCACAGCAATCTGGTTGACTCTATATGCCCCCTGAACTGACCTAGCAAGGGCAGCATGGGCAACAAATGCTGGCCTTGCCCACAACCCATGAAAGAATAAAGTGACAGAAACACATGTCTGAATTCACACAAAAATGAATGCAGGTATTGGAAAGCTATAACCCCATGCCTGGGTCTGGTCTTCAGAGATAGATGAGGAAAGAAGATTAGAAAGAAAAAAGCAGTAATGCTTTATGAGCCTTTTAAAGTTACATTAATGCGTGCTTTAAACAAATTATTAGTCAAGTATGTTTCTTACAATGTACAATTTTAAATCTCACCTGATATACGTGGTGTTTTTGAGAATATTGCAATGAGATTTGCATAACATTTTGAAGACGATGTAAAAAAAAGCTTACAACAACCTGCATTTATAAAACACCTTGAACGTTAAGAAAGATATACAGAGATATAACCAGGCTACAAAGGAGGCCATGCGAAAGGAGGAGATGTTGGGAGGGATGACCAAATATTTGTCAAAGGCATGGAGGGTCACAAAGAAGAGAAAGAAGTGGAGAGGCAGAGAGAATCAAAGAAGAAATTCCAGAGCATGGGACCTAGATAACTAGGCATAACCATCAATGGTATGGTGAAGGAAGGGAATATGCAAGAAGCTATACTCAGGGACAGGAACTTCTGTAGTTGGGGGCTGACACTGCAACAGGTTACAGAGATAGGGAGGAGTCAGTCTAAAAGGATCTGAACACAGGATAAGAATTTTAAATTGGAGGCGTTGGGGTGACGAGGGGCTAATGTAGGTCAGTTAAAACAGGAATGACAAGTGTCTGGGACACTTCGGGATAAGATACAGAAAGCAGAGGTTTGGGCAAGCTGACATTTATGGAAGTGGATGATGGAGTTAAAGGGTCAGCTTAGAGTAGTCAAAACAAATATGTTTCTTTTGAGAACAATCAACACTTATGACAAGCATGATTAAGACCGATTATTTATGCACACCCTCAATAGGAACCTTTTAATTCTTCACCTTTGTGCGTCCCGGACTTCTTGTGCCCCACCATTGGTGGCATTGTTTTCAGCCTATACACCTCTCAACCTCACTTTCCTCCTTTAAGATGCTCCTTAAAACCTAGCTCCTTGACCATGCTTTTGATCACCTGATCTAACATCTCTTTCTTTAGCCCAGTGCCAATTTTTTTTCACACAAAGACAGAAAATACTGAAAAAACTCTGGAACTCTGAAAAGTGCTGTCAGACCTGCTGAGTATTCCCAGCATTTTCTGTTTTTGTTTCAGATTTCCAACATCTGCAGTGTTTTGCTTTTAGCCATTTTTTTTTCCGCCTGCTTACACCCCTAGGTAACCCCTTAGGATATTTTACCACATTATAGGTGCTGTGCAAAGGTAAGCTGTTGATGCTGTTGAGGTGCTGTACAGAAATCTGAGTGCATTAGCTAGAAAACATCGAGGGAATGTCACCCTCCCAATGTGAAAACAATTGTAATCAATACAGCAAGTGAAATGTATGGCTTCTTAGATTTTAACTTCGAATTATTGATTCTAAAAAAAGTTTAATTGTTGCTTCCTCGAAATGTGTTTGTGCTAAACCTTTCACATCATTTCAAGTCTAACTGTGTAATCGATGCTGTCACAATTCTGATTGCCAACTTGGTGAGTTACTGTAGAACTTGAACTGATGCTTCTTCACATGTGTTTTTGCTACAAGTGCTTGAGTCCTTGCAGCCCAAAGCTGAATGATGACATCATGAGGTCAATAGTTTGCAAAATGATCTATTGCTCTTTGTGCCTGATAAAGATCTTCAGCCGCAAAGTATCACTGTGCAACTCTTGGATTGTGTATATGTGCTTAAATGTGTGAAGAGCAAAGACAGATTGCTGTGAAGACTGCACGCTGATTCATCAAAAGCAACATGCATTAATCTCCAATGCATAGTATTACCAGTTTGTCGTCTGTTAGTACAATATCAGGGGTCCAGTAATCACTTCAACTTTGAACTTTCTGTGGATCAAACAACAAAGACATTCGATAGACACTTTCTCTTGCTTTTGATTGGACTGACATTTCCTGAGGTCTACTGACTTTGATCTAATCATTATAAATGAGCGTTTGCCACAGGGCAGAAATTTTTAGCGACTGTAAACATGCAGTTTATTTCACTGAAAATGATAAAGACCGAGATATATTGTTTCATAAGAGCACCTTGACTTCAAAAGCTGACCAAGCCTCATGATTGTGCCTTGTTGCGCTAACTATAAGCATGGGAAGTACTTACAGGATAACAACTCTGTCCCGGAATTTTAAGACTCCCCAATACTCTTCATTCATCATTAATATTTACAGCTCCATGTAACATTCATATCAAGAGCAGCCACTGTCTAGTTTCTTAGTAAATCAAAACCAGATGATACAGAATATTATCCAGACCTTTCAGTCTTAAATAATATCATTAAACTACACACTTAGTACCAGCCTAGTTATGTTACATACGGCTGATGCTGCCTTAAATAAACGCTATTGACTGATCACGTTTGTTTCTTGAACAGATTAATAATATTTTTAGCATTTCAAGGCCGTAACTTTATTGGCTTGATTTAAAAAAATTCCAAACCTAATTATAATTATGAGCTAGGTATAATTATAAGCCATATTTCAAAAATTTTTGTGCTACCTAGTCATAACTTGGCATCAAAAGGAAAAGGAGTTTGAGATATTAATACAGCAACAGTACTTCTGGACTGATTGCTTGAAAGTTCCCACTTATGTAATTTCTATTGAATTATTTGCTGTGTTCTTACGCTGACATCTGGTAATTAGACTTAGTGATCCTTGCTTTCTTTAAAAAAAACATAAAAGGCCATGGCAGCTTAAGCTAAATGGAAACAGAGAATAGTTAATTACTCAAAGAACAAATGATGTGCAGAGAGGCCTGAGTAACATGTGAACCCTGGGTTACTTTGGTTGAAATGAGACTGCGATCACAAATGCAAATGTTTGCTGTAATCATTGTTATAATATGACACACAGTAGTTATTGTTATTTTTTTCCTGCATTTCAGAAGTCTCTATGTCCCCATCCCCCTCCCCTCTCCTACACTGCTGATGGATAATAGCAGTATGCATGCAACCTGATAGGAGCAAGTACAGTGTTTCCAATGCTGCTGCTAAAAATGTTTCAGTGAAAGAATGATCTGGGTCACGTGTCAAAAGACAAAGTCTTTTAAACCAATAGACTCTGGTTAAGTTGGAACTCCTTTTTTAAACCTGCTTTGCACTGAACTATGAAAAGTTGAATCTTTTCTTCGTACACTTTACCTCTTGTGTCGCGCTTCTTCCTGCTTCTAAACTCAGTGAATCCCCCGAAGTGGATGGCTTCCAAGCGGGGATTTATGTAATCAGGAGCGTGACTGCTGTTTATGCAATGGTTTGGGTGTTCTTTGTGCATTCTGAGGACAAGATTGTGATCTGGGGAGCCCCTGGTAAAAGAAAAGCAACAAGTTATATATATTACCAAGGTGGCCTGTTTTTCATGGCTGGTGCAGAGACCTAGTGCTATGCTGCACTTGTGAAGGCCTTAGTGAAGGAGTGAGCTTGAAGATGAAGGAAAAAGTTGGTGGAAGAGAGGGCAGCTGCCTTTGTGTGCTGCTAGGAAGTTACCAAGCTCTTCCTCTCAGCCCTCCCCGATATATTCTGCTTCCATTATTTGCAGGACCACCTCAACACAACCTGGGTGTCTTTAGGTTCAGGTGGTAGTTATCAATCTTCAGCTTTTGATCATGGGAAGCTGACTTAACTTTTAGAATGTGACATAAATATTCAGCTGTTAGCACTTTGTAGAGCCCAGAATGCCACCATAGTGCCCGACCTTGTGAAGTGAAGCTCAGTGCTTGTGATGTCCTACAGACTCTCCAACAAGAAAGAGTTTCTCCAACAACAGAGAACCCAGCAATCTCCCCTTGACACTCAATACCTTTACCATCACTGAATCCCCCACTATCAACATCCTGGGGGTTACCATTGACCAGAAACTGAACTGGAGCAGCCATAGAAATACTGTGAATACAAGAGTAGATCAGAGGCTGGAAATTCAGGAGTGTGATGGAATACTCTCCACTTGCCTGGAAGAGTGAGCTCCCACAACACTCAAGGACAAATCAGCATCCAGGACAAAGCAGCCCGCTTGATTGGCATCTCATCTACAAACATTCACTTCCTCCACCACTGACACACAGAAGCAGCAGTGTGTACCATCTACAAATACACTGCAGGAATTCACCAAGGCTTCTTTGACAGCACCTTCCAAACCTCTGACCTTTACCACATAGATGCACAAGGGCAGTTTTTGCATGGGAACACCACCGCCTGCAAGTTCCCCTGCAAGCCACACACCATCCTGATTTGGAAAACCGTTCACTGTCGCTGGGTCAAATTCCTGAAACTCCCTCCCTAACAACACTGTTGGTGTACCTACACCACATGGACTGCAGCGGGTCAAGAAGGTGCCTCACCACCACCTTCTCGAGAGCAATCAAGGATAGGTAACAAATGCTGGCCTAGCAGCGGTACCCACATCCCATGAAAGAATAAATAGAAAAGGTTTAGCGTTGTCAACCTGGGGGTCTGCATTAACTTGACATGGACCCAAGGGGAAACAATATTGACTTTGTCTGCCACTTGGGCTAACTTCAAGTTAAAATGGCTGCTGCTCTCATAAGAGCTGCTGCATAGATACCACACTTCCCTGGCAATCATAGTGCTCCCTGCAATCCTGAAAAATGTGCAGATATCATATTCTAATTCTCTTCCTAGCTGACCTGCTTGAAACAGGCAGGGTCAACTGGCCACTCTGTCACTGTGCATAGTTCCGCAAGAGCACAGTGAGCCCAGGATTGTTTCAGCAGGGATCACTGAATCACCACTTCGAACTGAGCACAGTCCCCAGGTTGCATGATTTTATGAAGATAAGGCACATAATCCCCTGTGCTCCCTAAATTACAACAGTGAATACAGTTAAAAAGTACTTCATTAGCTGCATAGCACTTTGGGACGTCCTGAAGTCATAAAAAGCCTAATATAAATTCAAGTCTTTCATTTCTGAGCTCTCGTCCTTTATTTATACCCCAGTATTATTAGCTGAGTGAGTGACTTAACACTGCTTCCTCTTCAGCTCTAGGGACAGGATTTTCCAGACGTCGGGCAGGCATGGAGGGCGGGCCCAGGAGTGGCCGGGAAATGGCCCGCTGCCCGCGATGGGCCCCCGGCCCCAATTTCACACTGGCTGGCCAATTAACAGGCTGTCAGCGTGAAAGGCTCGCTGAGAATCTCAGCGCTGCCAGGGTGAGGACGGGAGGACAGCGAGCGCTGAAGTCCGTGCATGTGTGGGGGAGCACGTTACTGAGAGCTCCCTGAGGGCATGGAACTGCCTCAGGGAGCTGAAGAATTGTGGATACAAAAATAAAGATTTTAAAAAGAAGAGGGACATGTCCCCACATGTGACTCAGGGACATATTAAAAATGATAAGTAAAAATTTTTATTTTTTTAAAATCCCTACTGGAAACCTCATCATGGATGAGGTTGCATGAAAACCCAAATGCCACCTGGCCGATTCGCCCACCCACCAACTGTACGGTTGGACAGGCAGCAAAAAATAGCTTTCAATTATTTGATTAAGGGCGGGCGTGTTGCCGACTCTTGCGCGTGCCTGCCGAATATTGCACGAGTGCGAGATGACGTCGGGACACTCACCTGACGCCATCGCGTGTGATTTTGTGCCCAATCGGGTTGGGCACGCACCTGCCCGCAGGACATAAAACCCTGCCCTACATGTATGTGAACAGTTTGGCATAAGTCTCCCTCTGATTTGCCAGGGTTTAGTTCCAGGTTTCCTTGAGGATGAACCTGTATTGGTTCATTATGCCACTATTTATTTTTATCAGAAACTGCTGAGAGTTAATATCATTTTAAATGTAAGCAAGAAATAAATTATAGGATAAAACTGCAGGGATTAGCTCTATTTGCCATTCCCCTGCTTGCATCACCTTCAAAAGCATGAAATCCCATAGAGACAGGAGTGCTGTTAAATGTTTAGTTAAGGTGGATTGTCTGTATTTAAATTTTTTCTGCTACTTTTAAGTGTACTTTTCAACGTGTGTGGAGCAATTTGATCGATGGCTTAAAGTGTTTTTAGAATGTTATTGTATGGAAATGGCTGTTTGCGACGAAGTCTGGAATGCACTTATTGTAGTGTAGCTCTGAAACTTGTAGACCTGGTTACGGGCTTATTAACATGAATAGGGGAAAGCTAAAAAGCACTACTTGTTCTTATCTGCAAGTGTCTCCAAGCTTAGGACAGCGTCTAAGAACGTACAATTATTATTCATTTGACAACTGTTAGGTTTGTTTTCTTGTTAAGTCTTGGAAAAGTAAAACATTCTTGCGATTCATTACTGCAAACTTTAATGCACTTTTTGAATGGCAATGAAAGGCGCTTTGTGGATGTCTGAACTCTTTGATAGGATGAAGGTATTGAGAGGGCCAACGGACTAGGGCAGCTTATAGGCTGGTACTATTGAGTTTTGGCTGACTGATCCCTATTGATTTTCATGCTGATTTAACCAATGAACCACATTGCACTGATTGGAAATAATTGTGTGAGCAGTGTTTTAGTTTGCAATGCAATTTTTAAGGCCTCAAGTATATTGATGCACCATGTAGTTGGTCCACATAAAATCAATAGACGTTTAGCAGCTCTATGTTATAAGTCTTGCCTAAAATCTTCGATTACATTTGTATTTTTCATTTGGTATCTTTGAGATCATTGTCTAAACTGGCACACAGCACCCACTCCACAATGCATTATTGCAATAATCATGGATTATGGTTAAGTCAAGAAAATTGTGAATAGTTTATGCAATTTAAAGACATGTTGTATGGAGGGAAATATATTTGGTAAGCTTTTCAGCATCCTTATGAAAACACAGAAGACAGTGATATAAGTTGCATTAAAATTTATTACACCATGAACATGAGGTAATGTTAATGGTATAATTGTGATGATCAACTCTTTGGATGCGAAATTGGGCTCCATAGCACCAGTGGTGCTATTAGAAGGAATTACTAACTACTTACACCTTAGTTACTGGTAGATTTCTTTTGGTTGTTGTTGTTGTTCTACAGGTGTTTGGTGATGTAGTTAGTTGTTTCAAGTTGCCAAAGTCTACAGGGAGTGGTACTGCAAGTGCTCAAGGAGTTTCTGCTGACTTCATGGCTTCTGCACAGACCAGTTGATCCCAGACGTGAGTACACGAGGAGGCATTCCCCTTGGAATGCAGCATGACTTGGTGAAGGAACAGAAGCCGGAATGAACAGAGCAGGGCAAACTGCTGGAAGAGGGAGGAGGAAGGGTGGGGGGGGGGGGGGGGCGGTTGGGGGGGTGTTAAGGGGTGGGGGGGGGGGGGTGCAGTGTAGTGGGGGGCGATGTGTTCTCAAGCAGGAGACCATATCCACTCAGGCTGTTCAGGGAACAATTCTCCTACCTGAACCTCATTGAGTGACAATGTGTGAGACATTTACACTTTTAGTAGGGATGGCCCCATTGTAACCTTCTACCTGTTGCAGCCAGGGCTGTAACTGCAAAGCAAGGCATGGACTGCATTGCTAATGACTGTGAATGTAATTGTGGCAATGAACCATTATGTGTTTGGCTCTTCCCTGGCTGGGGATGGCGATATTTGCAACATCTCGCAGTTTGTTTTCCATTCTAGGGCTGATCACTGTGACTATTCAATGAGAACTAAATAGGTTACATTCTCTTTTGACAGACAAAAACAGACAGAGTGTGGAGTAAGGGGGATATGCAATGTGAGAAGGAGGATTAGGTATGAGGATACTTTCATGTTTGATGGTTTCAGCTTTTCTGCTGCCCATGACCTCAGCAATAGGCATCCCAATAATGGCCAGCACATACGAACATACAAGTTAGGAACACCATCTCCTCCATGGGAGTTCGGCTAGACAAGCATGCCTGCCCTGTCTGGTTAGCTGCTGCCACCTCTGGTTGTCTTGCAAAAGAGAAGGGAGTGCACAACTTTTTTGGGTGGTGTGGCTGTACTGGTTGAATAGCTAGCAGTGTGTGACCTGCGAGATATGGGTGTGAGGCTTGCAGGGGTGTTCTGTGTGAGGGTGAGGTGAAGCATATGAGGCCTGGCTAATAGAGGTTGTTGGTAGGTGAGTGTTGGGGGTGTGATGATTTGAGCAGTGGCTAAGGCTACTAGTGCAATTGATAGTTTGTGGCATTTGAAGATGAATTCTCTGACCTTTACCACTCATGTAAGTGCATTGAGCTTCTTGTGGCACTGCATACTGATCCTTGGGTCTTGATTCCTGGCATCCACTTCCATGACTATCTTCCACTGCCTCCTCAGTGTGTGTCTGGAGGGCCTCCTGCCCTCCCTCCCAGACACAGGAAATCTGTCCTCTTCTCAGCGCCACTCCCAAAGCCTTCAGCCCAGCATTCAAAACTCTTTGGGCCCAATCTCTTCCTTCAGTCCTTCCCACGCCAGATCCTCTTCAACCATGACTGCCAGCACCTGCTGCAACCAAAATGCACCGCCCTTTTAGAAGGCGCAGGCAGTTTTAAGCAGCACAAGCTCGTGTTAAGTGGTGCTAGCACTTAGGAGATTGGTCATCTGCTGACGGGTCAATGAGCAGCACTGGCTGGACATGGAGATCATCCAAATGAGCAGGCAGCATGAAGTTGGCGTACTGCCTGCACTGCAATCAATTTAACATTAAATGTGCGTGGCGATGCTGAGGATTGTTTTTTTGTGGAGCGGGCCTGTAGACTTCAGTTCCCACAATATTTTGCTTCTTTCAATATGTCCATGAGCAATGGAAACCCACGGCTGGTAAACCAAACGGCTATTTGTAAAGGTTAGCATGTGCATTGTTTATATTTTTTACCAGCTCGAAACTTCTTATTTTTTTAAATGTCTATTAGCTAAAGAACATATAGCGGTTGGACATCCCTCCCAGCCTGATATAACTCAGTTTAAAACTATTTGTAAATCCAGGATAATATTTTCCCTTGGTGTTATGGATAATCAGAGCATAAACTTGTTTCTTGTAAATGTGATTACAGATTAACCACATATTATTGCCTCTGTTAATTGCACCTTCTTTCAAGAATCCAATATTGAATCTAACCAAGTGTAAGCAACCCATCATTACTGTATAAATATAACCTGCTAAATATCTATGTGCAAGGTGTAGAATCAATATTTTTTGATATTAATCTGAAAATGTTTGTTTTTAGGAACGTTGCCATCATATCTTTAATTTCAGTTGTTTTGTGTTATGAATTGCTGGTGATATCTGTTTTGGATGGACTGTTAGGGTGGAATTTTCCAGACCCCACCCCTCCAATGGTGGGTTTAATGGCGAGCAGATAGGGACAATGTGGCGGGAGCTGAAAAGTCGATTTCCCGCTGGCGTAAAAGATGGCGGGAACGTGTGCACCCGTCCATCATGGCGGGTTGCCATTCCCGCCAGAGGCTGGTCTGAAACTGTTTTGCATCCCATTAATGGGATGCAGATGAAGGCCCAACCGGAATCGTCTTCCCCTGCCCAATCATCTGTGCCGCTAGTGGGTTTTCATGCCATTCCAGAACACAGAGGGGCCAACATAGCGTGTACATGTCTTTACAAACAAATTGGATAACCAGTGATACGTTTCCATTGCTCATTACCAGAAGAAGGCCTAGGCAGCCTGCGGAGATTGGGATGGAAGCCTCCAGTGACCTTGGACCCTGGAACACCATGTGCAGCAGTGGGTGGATGGATCTTCTCAATGCAGCAGCTTCCAGGTGGTTGATCTTCAAGCAGCAGCTTCTCCCAGGGTTTGGATCGCCAAGCTGCAGGTGGACAGCTGCAGGAACTTCTGTTGGGCAGTGATGGCCTGCACTGCAGTTGGGGAGGAGGAGAGGAATGAAGAGGTGGAGCAGATGTGGAGGTGTAGAGGGGGGCGGGGGTTGAGGGTGGTAGGGGAAAGGGAGAAATGCTGCTGGGGTCGTGGAATGGGTGAGCTGGTATGGAGCAGGAAGGGTCATGCTTGAGTGCGGCAGAGGATGGGGCAGGGAGGTGTGCAAATCTGAATGGGCATGCAGTGGGGAAGAGGGGAAAGTGGTGCAGAGGGAGGGGTCTGCAGTGTCAATTGAGGAGTCCTGGGGGAATTCTCAGAGAATCAGTGATAGGAAGGGGTGGTGATGGTTAAAGGGGGTGTGGGGAGCCGGTAGGGTGAGAGTTCGACGATGATGGGTGAAGGGGCACTGAGGATTGTTGAAGAGGTTGTGGAAGGAGAGAAAGTTTCTTAGAGTCAGCAGAAGGAGGGGGGGGGGCAGATCTACAGTCACTGGGGTGGGTGGGCTCCTCGGGAAGGTAGAGGACTTCAACACTCACCTGCACAGGAAGGAGGGTGATGGGGGAGGGTTGAAAGTTAACTGTGGGGAGGTCAAATGTTGAACCTGTGGTGGTCAATGGTTATGGGAGGGAGAGTGTAGGTGACAGAGGAGGGGTAAATGTGTTCGACAGGACGCTGAAGGTCATGATAACCATGGCTGCTCCAAACTATGCAGAGTTTCTTCGTGGAGATCTCAAGTTGCTGCAAGGAAGTTGGGCCATCAGGAGCGGGTGGAAATACCAGTCATCTCAGCTGGACAACTGAAAGGGAATCCAAGCATGTGGTACCGACAGTGCTAGGGCATTGGAACAGATGAGAGAACGAGGGGCCCAGTGTGCGCAGAAGATTTTTTGCACATGGCTGATAAGGGCCCTGGTAAATAAAAACAGAAAATGCTGGAAAATCTCAGCAGGTCTGGCAGCATCTGTGGAGAGAGAAACAGGGTTAACATTTCAAGTCCGTATGATCCTTCCTCTGGACTGAAGGGAAGTGGAAATGTGATGAAATTTATGCTGTTTAAGGGGGGTGGGGCAGGTGGAGCTGGATAGAAGGTCAGCGATAGGTGGGGACAAAGGAGAGATTGACAAAGATGTCATGAACTGAAGAACAAAGGATGTGTTGATGGTAGTGGTTAGTGCTAAAAAATATTGCTAATAGTGACATAAAGATAAGAAAGCAGAATGTGATTAGGGCAGGGGTAGGGCAGGGAACAAGAAACAGACGGCTCTGTAGGGTATGGGTTGGGGGGAGGGAGTGGTGGTGAGGAAAAAATTGGATAAAAAATGGGATAAAAAAGGGGGATAAAACCATGGGTAAATTAATAAAATTAAAAATAAGTGGATAAAAAATAAAAAGGGGATTAAAAAATGGGGTGAGGATGGACGAGAGAGTTCATGGGCTGAAGTTGTTGAACTCAATGTTAAGTCTAGAAGGCTGTAAAGTGCCTAGTTGGAAGATGAGGTGCTGTTCCTCCAGTTGGTGTTGAGCTTCAGTGGAACTTTGCAGCAGGCCAAGGACGGACATGTGGGCATGAGAGCAGGATGGTGTGTTGAAATGGCAAGTGACAGGGAGGTCTGGGTCATGCTTGCGGTCTGAGCGAAGGTGTTTCGCAAAGCAGTCACCCAGTCTGCATTTGGTCTCCCTGATGTAGAGGAGACCACCTTGGGAACAGCGAATGTAGTAGACCAAATTGAAAGAGGTGCAAGTGAAGCGCTGCTTCACCTGAAAGGAGTGTTTGGGCCCTTGGACATTGAAGAGGGAGGAAGTAAAGGAGCAGGCATTGCGCCTTCTGCATGGGAAGGTGCAGTGGGAAGGGGATGAGGTGTTGGGGGTGATGGAGGAGTGGACTAGGATGTCCCGGAGGGCAAGGTCCCTTTGGAATGCTGACAGGGGAGTGAGGGGAAGATGTGTTTAGCGGTAGCATCATGCTGGAGTCGGTGGAAATGGTGGAGGATGATACTTTAAATGCGGAGGCTGGTGGGATGAAAGGTGAGGACAAGGGGGACCCTATAATGGTTCTGGGAGAGAGGGGAAAGAAGAGGTCAGAAGCATAGGAGATGGTTTGGACACGGTTGAAGGCCATGTCAACCACAGTGTTGGGGGAAACCTCGGTTAAGGAAGAAGGAAGACATGCCAGAAACGCAGTTTTGGAAAGTGGCATCATCGGAACAGATGCAACAGAGGTGAAGAAACTGAGAGAATGGGATGGTGTCCTTACAGGAAATGGGGTGTGAGGAGCTGTAGTCGAGGTAGCTGTGGGAGGCGGTGGGCTTGTAATGAATATTGGTAGACAGTCTATCACTAGAAATGGAGACAGAGAAGTCAAGGAAGGGAAGGGAAGTGTCAGAGATGGACGATGTGAAGTAGATAGAGGGATGGAAATTGGAAGCAAAATTTATAATCCTTTCCAGTTCCAGATAAGGGCAGGAAATGGCACCGAAGCAGTCATCGATGTACCGAAAAAGAGTTGTGGGAGGGTGCCTGAGTAAGACTGGAACAAGGAATGTTCCACATACCCCATAAAGAGAGGCATAACTGGGACCCATATGGTTACCCTTAGTCACATCTTTTATTTGGAGGAAGTGAGACCAAGTTTAAGGAGAAATTGTTCAGTGAGAGAACAAGTTCAGCCAGACGGAGAAGAGTGGTGGTGGATGGGGATTGTTCGGGCCTCTGTTCGAGGAAGAAGCAGAGAGCCTTCAGACCATCCTGGTGGGGGGTGGAGGTGTAGAGGGATTGGACGTCCATGAGGTGGTTAGGGCCAGGGAACTGGAAATTGTTGATATGACATTGGACATCAGAGGAATCACTGATGTAGGTGGGAATAGACTGGACAATGGAGGAGAGAACGGAGTCAAGATAGGAAGAAATGAGCAGGAACAGGCTAACATGATCAGTCTACTGGGACAGTATTGTTTGTGGATTTTGGGTAGGAGATAGAAGCAGGCAGTCCGGTGCTGAGAGACTATGAGGTTGGAAGCTGTGGAAGAGAGATCTCCAGAGGAGATGAGGTCGATGACAGTCCTTGGTAAATACAGGCCCTGGTAAGTACCTCTGCCTCCCTGCACATGCATGATTTGGGGGGGGTGGGTGGGTGGGGTTGGCGGGGGGGACATATACACAGCCTGGGGTGGCCTTCGGAAGATGTTGGTTTGGAGGAGGGGTAAGGGGGAGTGCTCACAGGCTTAAGGACAACATAGCAAATAAACCATGTTAGATCTCATTAAAGTGCAAGTGGACTATGCTTACAAAAGTGTCATAAGATCTACAACCAAAATGCACCTGTGCAACCACGTGTGAACAAAACTTCTTAATCTTGCATTCCCTACCATTCCTGGATGTTCCCCCAACATCCGCAGCAGGGGTGGGGGCAGCTTGTTAACCAGTTGGCCCTGTTGTTTTGGATGACCTTGGTGGCCATCCTCTGGTGACCCGAGGTCTGGAGGGCCCTGGCTTACTTTGGCTGTCCTGTTGTGAGGCAGCTGTTCCCTCCGTGGTCACAGAGGATGAGCTGAAGGGGTCACAGGCAAGGGGAATTCAGAAGGGCTGGACACCCTCGAGAGTCCTGAGTGGAGCTCTCAGGTGTATCCAACTGCCACTTCTCCTCCCTTTGGGTGTTTGAGGGCCCCTGCCTGACTCCTTGAAGGGAAGGGGCAACTGGAGGGAGATAGAGGTGCCCCCTCCCCCTCTCACGTAGCCACAGTAAAGCCTCACCCATGGCCACAGCAATGGAATGCAGGTCTGCGCACATCTCCGGTAGAAACTGGGTGTTTTGCTGGACCAGGTTCTCCATGGCATCCGCCACTCTCTCCATGGAGACCTCAATATGCACATGTTGGCACCACTTCACCAGAGAGTGGACAGGCAGACTCATCTACCTCATGTGTCATTCTGTTGAGGGCCTCCAACAACTCAACCTGATTCTTCCCCGCCTCTTGCAGCTGCCCCTGCATCTCATGTAGGGCCCATCCCAAAGATGCATTGCCCGACTTGGGCATTGCAGATGCCTCTTCATCAGCGCTCCTCTGAGTGCCGGTGAACTTGGTTGACCTTGTCTCCTGCTCCGGAGAAGTATCCGTGTGATAACCACAGGAATGTGAGAACCAGCCTGAACTACATCTAGTACTCATAGAAGTGTGTGTCTCTGTGCTGGCGGAGGGTGCAGGGACTGCAGTGACTCCTCTACAGATGCACTTTCTTCCTCCTTCCCAATGCCCTGGGTCGTCTATGAGCTGGATGAGACGCCTCTTGTTCACTTGCCTTCTTCCTGCTGGACCCTGTAAGTGAGAGAGGAGAGAGCGAGTGACTGCATAGTGGCCTCCAACATGCAGGAACACATGACCCTTAGGTTTCTATGTGACATGCCTGGGCCCTTGCTGGATGGAGGCTGCATGCCCTCCAACCTTTCCATCTCCACAGGCTTGGCCTGGTTGTTCCGCTGCCAGCTGGGCTGCCTGCTCCTTAAGTCAGTGAGGTCCTTGTGGTCAGGCCAGCCCCCTTCCATCTTCTGTCCCTCTCTCTAACTGTTGTGCCTCAACTTCTCCCGTGCAAAGAGAGTAGGTGGGGTTGGGTGCGATTAGGTTTCAGGTTTCTTCCTCATGCTTCCACTCTTACAAATAACCCACTGAATTGTGTGCCATGTGATTGATGCACTGCAGGTTGTCCAGAGGGGTTCTGGGACAGGACCGCCCACAATGCTGAGTCCATGCAGATAAAAGGATAAGGCTCACAGAAGCATGTCATTAGCGATGCTTGCTGGTGCCATCAATGCCTAACCCCCTTCCCTCCTCACCCCTCCGCCCCAAGGCCTCCCAGACAGCATCTGAGCTCTCTGTGTGGAAGGATCAGGGACTCATAGTGGCCTCTCCATCTGCAGACTAGGTGGACTGTAGAGGGGCTATGAGGCATCACCTTTTCACATTGAGCAGCTCTTTCATGCATGGGCAGTACGGATGGTGCCCTTGCCATTGAGGCCCATGTCCCCTGGTACCATTCAATGAGGCGATTGTGAAAAACTGAGCATTCACTTACCCTGGCAGAGCGGATGAGACCATTCATTCATTTGCGGCATTGTAGGGCAGTCCTCTGCTGTAGGCCATGGACGCTGACCTCCCTGGAGACTTTCTCCCATGCAGGGTTGGTGTGGTGGTTGGGCCTTCTCCTTCCACCCTCTGGGTAGAGGACATCCATCCTGGTCTCCACTACATTAAGAAGGGCTTCCAAGGAAGCTTCACTGAGTCTGGGGGCTGGAGCTCCTTGTGTTGGGCGGTCCATCTCCCCCTTCAGTCGTGGGTGAATTGATGTCCGGATGCCTTATAGATATGGTGCCCGGATATGATGGCAGGGCACACACCATCCAGCCTGCCCCACTGCAAAAAACATCGGGAAACCCCCGACTGCATAATTAATGAGGCTCGCATCCTGCGACATGGCGCAAATTGCCACCGGCCTCTGCGCAGGAAACACTCCGGGTTCCCACCTCACTCCGGGACTTAGTCTGCCCTTAGTATTTATTGAGCTTGCTGCTAGCAAGCACAATTTCAATCATTTATAATAGCTTAAGTTATTGCAGGCCATATTTTGACACCTAACCAGTGAAATAACAAAGGAGTTAGGCACACTTTTGAAAATTTGCAATAAAATATTGGAACTTTCAGCCGCGCAATTTCTTGATATTTTTACCCATGATAGTTATTAATGTTGGCTCAGATTTAAATGGCAGGTTGACATTGGTAGATGTGATCCAATCCAATGTGATTCAGCTGAAACGAACTTACACTGTCATATGGCCATTCGAGTGGACTGTTTTTATTTTTATAGGCCGATGAGGATTATTTGCAGGATATTTCCCAGTTTAAACTGCCTTTACATCCTCAGAACTGCAAACAAATGCGTTTTATTCATCCACTTGAGGACTACAGTATATCTTGGCATCAAAAATCAATGCGATATGATTCTAATCCTTTTTAAGAATATTATGAATTATGATGTTTTATGTCAATTGTTTCTGTTAGTTTTGTAACAATTTTCTATTAGAGACTTGAAGAAAATACGTTTTGTCGTTGTTATAATCAAAGTACAATTATTGTTTTAAGTTGGCATCAGGCAATCACTATTCTATCAGTTTTGGATTTGAAATCTCTTCACAACAACTAGGTTGGACAATGATTCTGACTGCACTATGGTAAAACAAGAAGTCAACTATTTAGTTTAATGATAGTTAATTGTCATTCTGTTGTTATGGGTCCTTTGCTGTATCTTTCACAGACTTGAAACTTCTGTGTTAAGGCTGCAATTTATACTATAGTCATTGATTTCCCATTAATTCAATGGGGCAACACTGTTTTAACTGTTTGGTTGTGAATCTGACTCTTGAAGTTAGCGGAGAGATTTGCACATGCTTGCTGACATTTGGGATGTTCCACACTCTCAAACACATTTGTAAACTGCCTTAAGTTTATAAAGTGCCCAGAAAATTTAATGGATTGACCCTGTGAATTGCTGTAAATTGCTTGGAGTGTCAAGAGCATTTTTTTAAAAGTGAGTCTCAATCAGCAATTTACATACATACGAACACAGGAATTAGGAGCAGGAGTAGGCTGCTTGGCCCCTTGAGCCTCCCCCGCCATTTAATAAGATCATAGCTGATCAGAGTGTAACCTCAGCCCCACATTCCTGCCTAGCCATGATAACCTTTCATCCCCTTGTTAATCAAGATTCGATCTAGCTCTGCCTTAAAAATATGCAAAGACTCTGCTTCCACTGCCTTTTGAGGAAGAGAGTTCCAAAGACTCACAACCCTCTGAGAGAAAAAATTTCCACTCATCTCTATCTTAATTGAGCTACCCCATTATTTTTCAAATGTGACCCCTAGTTCTAAAAACAGTGAACCCTAGTTCTAGGCTTGCATGTCAGCTTTGGCTCATTGGTAGTGTCCTTGCTTCCGTCAGACAATTGTGGGTTCAAGTCTTACTCCAGAGACTTCGGGATGTAAACCAAGCGGGCACTTCAGTGCGGGATTGAGAGAGTGTTACACTGCCAAAGGTGCTGACATTTGAATGAACGGCATCCTAGGTAGATATAAAGATCCCATGGCACAAATTGAAGAACTTCAGGGGGTCCCATGGTGTTCTGGCCAACATTTACTCTCCAACAAAAACTAAACATATTGGGGGAAAAATTAGATTAGGCCCAATATTGGTCCAATAGCTGCCTGCCCATCTACATGATTGCAGGCGAGCACTAAATAGGCTAAGGTGTGCATGGCTGGTCCTCGCTTTTACTCATTACAGAAAACCTACCCCTCTTAAAGGAGAGCTGCAGTCATGCTGCAGGAACTGTTTGAAAATTTCAGGAAGGCTTTGCTGGAAGGTACTGGAAAGCAAGTGGAGCAACACACCAGAGAGAGGACTCGGGGGAATGGCATGATCCTGTGGTACACTCACTATCTCTTTCGTCTTTTGGGATGACTGCATTCATACTCCCCCCACTGCCACTCCATCCCAGTGCCCTTGTTGATGCCTCTCCAGAAGTCAGCCCAGACTCCTGCAGCTTATCTTGTAGTGGGCCCACAAGGCTGCAAAGACACCCACAAGAGAGGCATGAAAGAACAGTACAGGGGTAAATATTTCAGCTTTGTCTGCATTATTGGGAGTGTTTCTGGACAACGTTACTATGAAGTTTTTTTTGGTGGCTTTTATTTCAGAATTTTAGCCAAGAGAATGCTGTAATGTCATGTAGCAGTTAAATTAAGAGGTAGGGGATTCTGGAGCATGATGTGATGAGCAAAAGAGATCTCACGGGATCTGGAGTCTGAGTGTTGGCTTATGGACATACTGTCCATGGAGTCCTGAATGCCTCCTCCTCTTCCTCGTCCTCCTCCTCTTCTCCTTCCTCTTGCTCCAAGTTGGCCTCCAATGGCCTAGTGACAAGGACTGGGCCCTTATGAGGAACAAGGTCGTGGAGGGCGCAACAGACAACTACAAACATGGAGATGCGACTTGGTGAGTACTGGAGGGCTCCCCACAAGTGATCCAGGCAGTGGAACTATTGTTTCAGGATGCCAGTGATTTGCTCCATGACATTCCATGTGGCAGCTTTGCTCTTATTGTAGTCCCACTGTCCATGCGTAGTCGGGCTTCCAGTTACAGTTTACATTCTATGAGTTTTAGGTTTCTGCAGCACTGGCACCAGCAGCGCTACAGAGCTGAGTTTGAAGGCTATTATCTGGTCATTGATCTATTGCTGTTTCTGGGACTTTGTTGCTGCATTTGGTGACATTACAACAGTGACTGCACTTCAAAATACTTTATTGGCTGTCAGCAGAGACATGGTGTAATAAATGTCCTCCAGTGCTGCAAATACCTGTGGTTGTATAAGACCTAGGAGCAGAAATTAGGCCATTCGGCACATTGAGTCTGCTCTGCCATTCAATCGTGGCTGATAAGTTTCTCAACCCTATTCTCCTGCCTTCTCCCCATAACCTTTGATCCCCTTACCAATCAAGAACCTATCTATCTCAGTCTTAAATACACTCAATGACCTGGCCTCCACAGCCTTCTGTGGCAATGAATTCCATAGATTCACCACTCTCTGGCTAAAGAAGTTTCTCCTCATCTCTGTTCTAAAAGGTCTTCCCTTTACTCTGAGGCTGTGCCCTCGGGTCCTAGTCTCTCCTACTAATGGAAACATCTTCCCCACATCAACTCTATCCAGGCCTTTCAGTATTCTGTAAGTTTCAATCAGATCCCCCCTCATCCTTCTAAACTCCATTGAGTATAGACCCAGAGTCCTCAAACGTTCCTCATATGTTAAGCCTTTCATTCCTGGGATCATTCTCGTGAACTTCCTCTGGACCCTCTCCAGGGCCAGAACATCCTTCCTGAGATACAGGGCCCAAAATTGCTCACAATATTCTAAATGTGGTCTGACCAGAGCCTTATAAAGCCTCAGCAGCACATCCCTGCTTTTATATTCTAGTCCTCTTGAAATAAATGCCAACATTGCATTTGCCTTCCTAACTACCGACTCAACCTGCAAGTTAACCTTAAGAGAATCCTGGACTAGGACTCCCAAGTCCCTTTGCACTTCAGATTTCTGAATTCTATCCCCATTTAGAAAATAGTCTATGCCTCTATTCTTCCTAGTGAAGTGCATGACCTCATACTTCCCCACGTCGTATTCCATCTGCCACTTCTTTGCCCATTCTCCCAACCTGTCCAAATCCTTCTGCAGCCTCCCCGCCTCCTCAATACTACCTGTCCCTCCACCTATCTTTGTATCATCTGCAAACTTAACCAGGATGCCCTCAGTTCCTTCATCTAGATCATTAAAGTGAAAAGTTGTGGTCCCAACACTGACCCCTGTGGAACCCCACTAGTCACTGGCCACCATCCTGAGAAGGATCCCCTTATCCCCACTCTCTGACTCCTGCCAGACAGCCAATCCTCTACCCATGCTAGTATCTTGCTTCTAACACCATGGGCTCTTATCTTACTGAGCAGCCTCCTGTGTGGCACCTTGTCAAAGGCCTTCTGGAAGTCCAAGTAGATAACATCCATTGGCTCTCCTTTGTCTAACCTGCTCATTACCTCCTCAAAGAATTCTAACAGATTTGTCAGGCATGACCTCCCCTTGATGAAACCATGCACTTCCAAGTATTCTGAAATCTCATCCTTAATAATGGACTCAACAGAAAGTTCTCGTTACTTCCTCTTTATATAATTCATGACAACATATAATTTGTGGATTTAATCCAAAACGTAGAGTGCAATAGACCTTTTATTTCTATTCAGTGAATGAAGGAGGCCTGCATTTTGCAACACACTCTAATTATTTTTATGCTGAAATGATCATAATTGTACAATCTTTTTATTATTTTATACTTCACTGTTATTTTTATTTTAATGATTGTCTATCAGTGTCATGAATTATGATTACTTGCCTTATTTGTATCATCACCATAATTTGGCACTTGCAGTCATGATTTTTTTCAATAAACTAATTATCTATCTGCCTATGTTATAATCTGCTGTTAAGGCAGTCATTCCAATTCACTGCCTGCATTTAGTCCTTGATAAACAATATTTATTTTAAAATGGTAGAAGTTGCATAGCAAGTTTTTCACTGTTTCCCAAAGCATCAAAGGTAAATGTGACATGTGAAGATCTGGGGTTTAAAAACCATAACCCATAGCAAAGAGGCTTCAAAGTTGAAATAGTATTTCTCTAAAGAATAGATATTTTTAATATTTATTTATCCGCATGATTTTTCTAAGATTTCCTACATCAAATGCTAATGATGTGGTATGGCATTCCACTTCTACTTCCCATCAGATCTTTGACACATGGGTTTCATTATACACAATTGAACTGTAGTTCGAAATTTTTACACAAAGCTCTTGAGATGCCTCTTTGTGTGGTCAAATCAGATGCTTTTCTTCTATTTAGCGTATAACTGGTTGAACTGTAGTGCACTGGGAAATCTTGATTCTTCCTCTGCTTCCTCAACTGTTTTGAATGTACCTCCTTCTGAGGCATTTTTTTTTCATGTTTCCAGCACATTCTTTTACTTTTTTTTCGTACATTCATAGCTCCTCTTCACTACAATTTCACTAACGATGTTGAAATTTTACCCTTGTCACTAATCCCGTTCTTGTCTTTAATGATGTATCACCCAATCTAGCTGGGTGCTTTGAGCCTTTCAGGTGGTTGTGTTATTAGCTCTCGTTTCACTTTCAAAAACCCTTTCACATTTGAATGTTCAATTGCACCCTGAATTGAGATTTCAGTAAGAAAGCTTAAACTTCTCTGAGAGAAAACTTCAGACGTAAATTTGCACTAAGAATGTTTGTTGACACAAATGACTAAAATTGCAAGACAAAGATCCAAGGATGGGATGCGGGGAGTGGTTTCTACTGTAAAAGCTTCATTCAAGTCAATTGTTCTTATGATTGATTAATCTTATGGGCTCATCCCCTCAGTTTATGGGCAAAGCTAACAAATTCTCAGTAACAAAATGGGCTTGCTTTTCGTGGAGAAGGTAGGAACGTCGAGTTGGGCAACTTCTCAACTCGGCAGACCTGCCTCTTTAATAAAAATCCCAGCCCACCATATTTTTCATTCCGGGTAGGTGGAGACATTGGAGTCAGACCTACCACCTCTGAGACAGATGGGAGGTGACAATGGAGGTGGGCGGATGGCAAGGTCGACAGGC
Source organism: Carcharodon carcharias (assembly GCF_017639515.1). Lineage (NCBI taxonomy): Eukaryota > Metazoa > Chordata > Chondrichthyes > Lamniformes > Lamnidae > Carcharodon > Carcharodon carcharias. Next base: position 42,858,337 of record NC_054479.1, on the reverse strand, counting down.
AAAGATGTCCGCACCTGTTTACTGGGACATCATTCCAGCTGAAATGATGAATGTCAAGCCCTCAAATCCTTGCCCCTCCATGCCCCCTTATACACCCATGGCTTTCATATATCCTCCAAAGCAACTTACCCAGTATCCACTGTAAGCAGATCTCAGGAACCATGGCAATAGCAATGGGAAGGCTTTGAAATTGATAAAAACAATTAAACTGCTCCAAACAATGAAGCCTAATGAAACTGGAAAAGCAGATGACTCAGTTTTTCCTAAGCTATACCAGATGGCCTGTCAGTCAAAGCGGCCTAGAAGCATGTGGCTGTTTTTTTCTCTAAATGAAAGTGGCCGACCTTTTATTTTTCAAATTTGAAGCACTGTGGACATTTAAATTGCTTTAAATAATGACACCAAAGCTCCCACACTGTTTTCTCAGTTTAAAAAAAATAAATTTTCCAATGGGAAAATTATTCCAATGTATCTCAATAGTTACACAACACTAATCAATGTAATGGTCAACCTACTTTTTTAGGACAATCACTGCAGTAAAAATACATCCAACTTGTAGCATCTAACTATTGAAATTGAAAGAACAGCTTTTTTTTGTATTTCGAAGCAAATGGCCTATCAGTCAAAGAATACCAAGAGCAGGCAACAGTTTATTTCTGGTTCCCCACTTGGCATTGGGTTTCCCCTGTGGTTCACGACTACTCTAAGATGTCCTGATCCACATATACTTATGGAAAGGGCCGGACTCCACAAACATTGGCGGGTGGGAGGGTGTTGAATTGGAGCTAGCAAGGGCAGAAGTGCAGCATATGGACAGGCTACCTACACCCTAATCCTATGCCAGCAGCAATTGCTAGAAACAGAAATGGGGCAGGAATCCCAGAATCAGGTCCTGGCCGCCATTTTTAAAAGGCTCCCAAGTCGACCTTACTCAGTAAAAATTCGGGCCATATATCTCCTTTTGAAACACCTGATTAAAAAGATCAGAAAAATGGTTTCAATTCCAAGGCAGCACCCAATCAAGTGTTGCAAAAAAGGCTGGCCTTCCTGATAGATTTGTTGGAAAGCTGTGCACTCAGTCTGAGCAATGACTAACACTCCTAGCAACAAAGAGAAAAATGGCTTTCAATGCACATTAAAGATTTATGTTGTCCTTCCTTTCAGTAGCAGCCACAAAACTCCTTTTCATTGTCACTCCTTCACAGGTACTTTGAATTCTGGAAACAAATTTGGAGCGAGTTCTCGAGCAGCCATTGAAAATTCCAAAATATGTGTTATGATTTTACAAAATGTTACTATTTTTAGGAATTGATAACTCTAATAAATCAAATCACAGGAAATATATCCTTCACCTCTAGCATATTATAAATCTCAAAATCTTTGCTTTGGACAAATGGTTAGCAATTTGTTGCTTCAAAGGCAGTCCAAAGTACACAATTTTTTTAGTTTTAGGCTCTTTCAGTGGCCGGGCAATTATTTACATAACACACAATCTGAAACCTGCACCTTTTTTCTTTCAACTGCTTCAGATTTTGTAGCTCTGGAAATTAATAATTTTCTCATTTATAAATGATATACTTGCAAGTATGTAGGCTTTCTGTTATGTTCTCTGTCTTTTCAGGTTATTAGAAAAATTATATGCAGAACAAAGTTCAACAGGCCAAAACTATCTAATAAATAAAATGCAGTGAATTAGACGAATGTTCAAGGCCATTGGGAATTTATAACATCCAAGTTCATCGGCTCTTCTCCAGCAGTTAAAAACAAACACTTGGAATAAAACAATGTCTCAAGAACTGTACCGTGAAGCTTAACCACCCAGCCTTGTGCCAGTTGGCAACATTGATGTTGTTTTGCGTCATATTGCTCAAGTAGGGAACTTCACATGAAATGCGCATTCGGCGTATTTCTCAAGTTCCTTTGCCTGAACATCCTTCAGAGTCCAGTTGGAATCAAGGAATCTGCAGATAGACATTGTCTTTAACCACTTCATTTTTTCAAGAAGGAAAACAAGCAGGATATTAACAACATTGTGAAACAGGAATGATAGAATAACTTTTCAGAGCTTTTTGGTTACTTCAAGGCCGCTTTCATTTACATGAATGGGATAGTTTTAATGTGCAACTACAACAAACCACATTTGCACAATGATGCAGTAAAAATGTATTATAAACACTTCCTGATTCTGAACAATTTAAGCTTTGACCAATGAATAATTTCATCCAATTAACACTCATAAAACACAGGATCTAGCATTAATATTTAGCATATTACCCCAATTAACTAACCAAACCAATTTCCAAAGAACAGAAGGATTTGTTTCGTCCTTGCCATCTATTTTTAACCCTTGTTTGAGGGAATATTATTGGAATGTTTTCAATATTTAAAATTAAAGTGGAACAAATTGCATGATTTGTTGCTCCTGATTTGCATGAAGTAAATTCTGGCTTTGAATTTTAGCAAAGAATTGAGATTCTCGACTGTAATCATTTGGAAAAATAACTCAAAAAAAAACAAACTTGAAATAACGCTATACTGAGGTAAGGAACTGTTTTGTCTCGGTTAACATTCAGGGAAATCATTCTGTCAAAAACCAAATGATTACAGTGTTTGGCAAGAGATTTTTGGAAAGGATCCTTGCTCTCGTTTGTCATATTAGATTGATGCAGCCTTTTGGTATTAAGCATTATTTGTTCAAGCTGACATTTGTTACACAGAAATTACAGCGTGGAAGCAGGCTGTTTGGCCCAACTAGTCCATGCTGATGCTTATCTTCCACACGAGTAGTAATCCTAATCCCATGTGCCCTTCCATATGCTTTATTTCCGTTTACTTTAACCACCTGTTTTATGTATTCTCAATGGAATGTAACTTGGACAGTTTCCCTATGCCCGCCATCACCCCAGGTTATAGACCAGGAAGCAACATTGAAAATCACCCTCATGGCCTCATTAACTGTGTATTTCACAGGCTCCTGTGTAAAAAAAAAAAAGCTTCTCCTGCCCTCTGTCCTTAATCCCTTCCATTTAATCTTGTATCTATGTACCCTTGTTCTAGATCCACCTAGAAATTAAAGTTTAATTGGCAGCATAATGGAGCAGTTATCAATTTAACAAAGTTGCATATTACACAGAATTGTGAATTATTTCAGATAGATGTCATTACACTAGAATACTGTTCCAGAACTCTGGCTTAATTTTCACAAATTTTCAAATGTCCACAAGCTTCTTCTGCCTGCACTTTGATTAATCCGAGTTTGATTACTTTGAAAGGAGAAGCGTGACTGATCACTGTAAGGAGAAAAAAACACACTGACGGAGCAAAACCCATAAACCAAAATATGCAATTTTTAAACTCATTTTAGGAATGTGGGTATTGCTAGCAAGGCTGGCTTTAAATGCCCGTTCCTGGGAAGATGGCGGCCAGCTATCTTCTTGAACCACTGTCATGTAGGTACTCCCACAGTGCTCTTACATTGAGTGTTTCAGTATTCTGTCCCAGTGAAGATGAAGGGACAAGACATTCTCTTGAATTTTACATGATAACACATCCGCGACACGGAATATCATAAGACTATACTCTCCTGTGCTAACAATACTGAGAGTGTTAATATTCAAGAGACTTTCTCAAAAAGGAATATGTCAATGCAGTGTAGAATCACTGAAAATCTCAGTTTTTCACACCGATAATCCATCACGCTGAAATTCAAGAAGTAATTAATGATTCTTCCAGTTTGGTAATCAAAGTTCAAACTAAGGCACAAAGAATAGAACCTGGCCTCTCAGTTACCAGGTCAGCATAGTGATTAATGAAAGCGTTCAGTAACTTTCTATACAAGGGCAACATTCCTGGTAGAAGTAACAAATTAGCATAATTGTTTAACAGTTATTACTTAACATGAAATATGTACTATGCCAGTACAACTATTATCTTGTTACATATGTGTTGCCAGCAAATCCTTTGATCTAGGTCCTGCAAAACAATATTCCTAGCATCGATATCATGAATGTAGCATCTCCAATCACTTATGTAAGCTGCATTTTGGTCTCCCTTTTATTGTTTACAAACTTTGTGATTCTCTTCACTTTCCTTTGCGTTTTCTGATTTCCTTACTCTTTGATTTTTACCAGGGAAAAGATTTTCTTGACTATTCCAGCCATTAATGTGTTTGGTTGGAAGCAGTATTGTCACATCGACTTATAGCATAAATTGCTGGAGAGATTTGATGGTACAATTTAATCAAAAAGCTCTTTTGTAGAATGTTAAATAGTGTTATATTTTAATCTCTCATTCTCCTCAATAGTGGTTCAGGATTTCATACTTTGAGGTGCTGGACATTAATATAATCCACAGTGGATTTGGAGTATTTTGCTAAGTTACAAATATTTATTTATCTTTTTATTCTTCCCTTCTTCCCATTCTCCAAAAATATCTTCCCTTTTTCATTACTTACAAAGCTCCAAGATTTACTTTTCTTCCCTTTAGTCCCATGGATGGTTTTCAAGTTTTTTGAAATCTGCCTTGTTGTAACACTGCACAGGAAAATATTTCCACTGTTGAGCTTCCAATGACCAGCCCTTATTTGAGTGGTCATTTGACATGGTCCTGATCTGGCCACAGTACCTGAGTTACTTGTTAACTTCCCTCCAGCTCTGTTGTGTTGCATTTTGGGTATTAATTCCATTCAGGCAGGGTGAAAACTACAACTTTAATTTTACACACTTTTTTTATACATCAATAACACACGCACACTCACAAACACACACACAATTTCTTCACTGTAACTGCCATTCATAGGTGCACTGTGGTTACTGGAATGTCCCACAAGCAAGGCAAAAACTGCAAGTTCAACGATGCGGCTCTCACACACAGAACTGAACAATAGAAGCTGGCCATCAGCATTCAGGCTACCGAGACCCCCTCGCCGTCCCTTCTCATTCCAACTCCTTGGACCTGTGAGAAGGCAGATGATTTGGCGAAAACATATTTTTTCTAAATGTCAGTGAGTCTTCAGGAGCCTTGGCTGCTTGTCTGATCTGGATCCCACCAGTGAGGCCCACACATGCGTTTATTGAGGCTGGCGTACCTTAATTGACTCTTATAGTTATTTGGTAGCACAGACCTTGAGTATTGCTGAAAATAAGACATTTTTTCAAAGCTTTTTGTCCCGCACTTATCAGACATGAGTTCTTACAATTGTCCTGATGAGTGCAAGATGAAAATCTTTGACAAGTCTTTTTTCAGCAATACTTAATTGACCCTGCATATTGACTGCCTCTACAAAAGGCAGGTCCTGAATGAGGGTCATATGTTGGAGCATCCAGTTAAGGGGTTCATGCCCATTATTGACCCCCGAAAGATTAGTTAGAGGCTCCACCCCTACAGGACAGTGAGAAAACATTTGAAAATAGTTAGCATTTTGCTGGGAGATCTGCTGGGCCCTTGCCAGAGTTAGAATAGATGATTGGTGGAGCCCCTGAGCAATTCCAGGGCCAAAGGTTATTTGAGTGCTCTACTTTCTTTGGGTTACTTACCTTATCCTTAACTTAGTAGATATCGCTATTTTTGATTTGTTCATATTTAGTAAATCAGCTGATCAGATAGGACAAGGATAGATTTATTTAGGCTAAGCCATATCACTTTATGAGGTGGTAACTTACATGGCAGATGAGGGATTGTCTATAGATGTTATTTTTTATAGATTTCCAGAAAGCATTCAATAAGTTTCCAAATAAGTGACTGTTAACAAAAATGAGCTTGTGTGGAATTGGAGGCAGCCTACAGCTTTGGATAGGAAATTGGTCTGGAAGTACAAGACAGAGAGTAGGGATAAAGGCACAGTGTCTCAAAACCAGCTGTCCGAAAACTGGTGATGTTAGAAAGCCGGACAATTTTTTAGCTGCCGTGCATAAATTATTAGATGAGTAAAATAACTTATCAGCTTGTTTGCCTAGATGCTGCATTGGCACGGTGGCACGCTGGCTTTTTATTGGCTTCATGCGCTTGTCTTTTCCCCCACTCTGAGTGGTCTGAGCAACCCTTGACTCGGACCGTCTGACCCAAAAACTGGCAAGATCCAAAATCTGGCATGAACTCCGTCCTGATGTTGCCAGTTTTGAGATCTAGGCAGGTAATTGGTATGTACTCAAATAGACAAGACGTGACTAGTGGTGTCCCTCAGACGTCTGTACTGTGGCCTCAATGTTGCACTATATTTATAAATGACTCGGATGAAGGAATAGAGAACTGTATATCTAAGTTTGTCGATGACACTAAGTTAGGTGGCATAGTAAATATTATAGATGGGAGCGGATAGTTCCAAAGGGGGATTGATAGATTAGGTGAGTTGGCAAAACAGTGACAGAAGGAGTTAATATGGGGAAGTGTGAACTCATCCACTTTAGATCTAAGAAATATCGATCAGAATATTAGGGATGAGCAGAGACATTTAGAGGTCAACATACAAAAAGCACTAAAAGCTGATTGATAGGTACAAAAAATAATTTAAAAGGCTAATAGAATGTTAGCTTTTATCTCAAGAGTGTTAAAATGCAAAGGGATAGATGTTATGTATGGTGTTCTTGCTACCCCATTCAAAATACCACATTCAGTTCTGGATGCTACTGCATCTCAGGGAAGATATATTGGCTTTGAAAGAGATGCAGTGCAGATTCACCAGAATGATGCCTGGACTCCAAGTGTTAGATTATAAGGACAGGTCGCATAGACCAGTGTTATATACCCTTGAGTATAGAAGATTAAGGGGCGATCAAATTGAGATGTCTAAGATGCCTAAAGCAGTTGATAGGGTTGATAGAGGGGAGGCAGTGGCATAGTGGTATTTTCACTGGACTACTATTCTAGAGCCCCAGGGTAATGCTCTGGGGCCTGGGTTTGAATCCTGCCATGGCAGATGATGAAAGTTGAATAAATTGAATTCGATAAAAACTTGGAATTAAAAAGCCTGATGATGACCACAAGATGATTGTTGCAAAACCCCATTAAAGAACCCTGGTTCTTTAATGTCCTTTAGGGAAGGAAATCTGCTACCCTTACCTGGTCAGCACAGCAATGTGGCTGACTCTTAAATGCTCTCTGAACAAATGAATTAAAAAAATGCTATTTGCTCTGCTTGGAGAGTCCAGAAGAAAGTGGCATATTTTAAAACTATTCTAATCACCCCATTCAGGGGTGACATCAGGAAGTACTTCTTCACAAAAAGTAAAAATTTGAAACTCTCTTCCCCCAAAATGCTGTTGAGGCTGGAGGGATGGGCTTGCAGTGTCAGTTGAAGCTTTCAAAACTAAGACTGATAGATTTTTGTTACGCAAGTGTATCAAGGGTTATGGAATCACAGTAAGTAGGTGGAATTAAGTTATAGATCAGTCATGGTCAAATTGAACGGTGGGGCAGGTTCTTGGTGACGAATGGCCTACTCCTGTTCCTAAGTTCCTTCCTATGTTCCAAAGTGGTTATTTGAGCCAATTCTTATGTTTTTATACAAATATTTGATGCCTTTGAGGCTATACCTTTAATTGTGATGCCACAGACTGCCAAAGATGCAGGACTTCTGGTTGTATAGATATTAAAATTATTAGTTACATGGATGTATTTGATGAATGGTTGCATCAATAGACTCTTGCAGGATGATTTATTTTCAGAATATCAATTGGAAAAGCTTAATCAGAGAATTAATGTTCATGTGATTTTTAACATTTTGTCATTTCTCTGGTGTCCCAGGGTTGTTCAAGTGCCAATGTTCAGAATAAGCATGTGTCTGTGCAGTTTGGGATTTGCTTGGAAGCCTGGAGGGTGTGCAAGTGGAAGTTGGATGATGTTCTGGTCTGCATCCTAAAGAATAGTGTTCCATCACTATTGCATTTCCCTATGCTAATAACTTCCTTTCAGGGCTGGTGGCCAGCTTCTACATGAGCATTAAAGTCGTCCATGAGAATGAACTTGTTCTTTCCAGGGACCTGTGAGATGACATGCCCGCGATCTTGGTTTGATTGAAGTTCATCATGGTTATTGCATAGATACAAATGAAGACCACATTCTTCTTGTGACATTTATCATTAACAGGAAGTAGAACTGTAGAATTATGCATGTTAAACATCATCTTTCCTGGAGTACTGTGTCGAAAGGCTTAATTTAACTGAAAGCTCAATAGTTACAGTTATGTGATGAAAGATAGTTTTGGTGATCGCATTTTTTTGTCACTACGGGGAGAGTTTTCCCCATGTCAGGCGGCCGTGTGGGAGTGGGCAGAGGCAGTCGCGGACCCGATCACCAGCATGCTGCCATTTTATGCGGGCGAGCCAATTAAGGCCCACCCAGTGTGTTTGGTGACTCCCGGGGACGGTGGGAATGGGCGGGCGGTGGCGGATCGGCAATCGCCGCCGGGTCGAATGGTGACCCTGCAGCCTGTTTAAAGGCCAAGCTGGAGCCGCATCAAGGCTGCTGGACATGGCCAGAGGTCGGGGTCAAGGCAAATCCAGGCTGCCCATGCAGGAGGGTAGGGTGGGTGGTCACTGTGCTCCCAGATTTTCAGACGAGTGCCTTGCTGCCCTCCTCGAGGAGGTGGCAGCACGGCGGGAGGTGCTTGTCCCCGAGGACGGGAGGAGGAGGCCACCCCACTTGACCAAGCGGGCGTGGGAGGAGCTAGTGGAGGTTGTGAACTCCCACAACATAGTGCGGCACTCATGGACTCAGTGCCGCAAGCACTTCAATGACCTGCTGCGCACGGGAAGGGTGAGTAGCATGTTGGCATCATTCAGTTCACCCATAGTGTAAGCTTCTTCCGTCCTGGCACCCCACCCATGTCTGACAGGCCTGAATGCAATGAGTCATTGGCTCCATGTGTCCTTAGCTGGGTGGGCCAGCAGATATTCCCTATGTGTTGGTCAGCCTGAGAGGGTGGTGATGAGATGGGTTCTGCACCCACAGCATGTGGTGGTCAGAGACCCACATGACTGTGGTGGGGGAAATCTGGAGGATCTGCACCCAGGCGCAGTGCTCAAACTCCAGGACATGTTGAAGTCAGGGTGATGACATGGTGGGAGGAGATCTTCAAGGTGGTATGGAACAGGTTGATTTGCTGCTCTCTGCAATCCACGTCATTGTGCCTCCTTGCTAAGGCAGGTTAAACTGTATGTTCCTAAGTGTGATGAAGGCAGCATGTGGCCAAGGGTGGGAAGGACACACCTGGCTGTTAGGCAGCAGCAGGGTAAGGATGCATTGGAGCCCTGCAATGGCCAACTGGGCTTGGGGTGGGCTGGGGTGAGATTCACGGTACAAGTATCACTTTTCAATGCTCTTTTCTCATTTCCAGGAGCAGAATTCTCACAACACTGCCGAGCGGGTGAGGACTGGCGATGGGCCAGCCCAGGTAGTGCAGCTTGGCTGCTTCGAGCAGGAGACCCTCAACCTGGAGAGGCACCATGTGCCCAGGTCCACCGGAGCTGGAGAGGCTGGGTTTCCACAGGCAGGTATGTGTGGCCAGCACTCACGTCACCAGTAGTCTCCCAACAGCCATGGCAGTGCTGATTGTTGAGTGAGTGACATTATCAACATGGCTTGCCCAGTGCGTTTGGAATGATGAGCGCATGATGATCTGGGGCACAGGCAAGCACATTGACATTGCCCACAGGCTAACTGATCGAATGTCCTCACTCTTTCTTTCAGCATAATCAGCGCACGGCCGGGACTCAGTGCAGCAGGGGCTCCCTCTGACACCTGAGGGGCATGAAGTTCCAACATCACCAGCATCACACCATCTTTGCCAGGCAGGCACCAGCGCAAATTCTAGCACTTCGGTGGGCATCAGATCTTCGGCTAGTGTGAGGACATTTCACAGTCGCTGGAGGAGCTGGTGGAGACAGAGAGTGCCCATGGTGCCATCAGTTAGAGGAATGCAGGGGACTAGGCACATGCTCAGTCCATCGCTGATGATTAGCTTCTGGAGTCATCGGCGGTGCAACCAACTCACGAGATGCGGTCCGGTGTGTGGGATCATCTGGTGGAGATACATGAGGCTGTGCTTGGCTTGGTGTCAGTGATGGAGGAGTCTACGCGGACCATTGCCGATGCATTGAGCATCATGGCTGAGTGCCAAGCTTCCTCCATGGAGAGAGTGGCAACTCTCTTGGAGAGCCAGCTCCAGGGTCAGGGGTTCCTGGGGCTGCGCTCAGACCTGCAATACCTCACAGCAACATTGACCTCAGGTGGTCAGTGCCAGTGTGGGTGGTGGTTTGGGCACCAGGCCTCCCACCTCAGTGCCCATCCATCTATGGTGAGCAGGGAGAGCCGAACGGACCTTATGTCGGCGAAGCAGCTGCCTGTTGTCTCTGCTGGCACCTCTCAGGGTGCTCCAGATGAGAGCAGCAGCTCCTCCATCCATCTGCCAGTGACTGCGGCACCCAATGAGGCTGCGATGACTGGGGAGATGCCAGCTGGAGGCCAACAGGACAGCAGAGGGAGCAGACTGCCTCAGATGCCAGTGCCAGCGAGGGGGCACCACAAAGATGTAGCACCCGCAAACAAAAAATTAAGGCACCTTAAGGCACACACCGGATTCATCGCTGGTAGTTTTTTGTTGGCCCTCCTATGAGTTCCTCCTGATTGTGTTTGCAGTGCATCACCATTTTATTTGCGTTATGTTAAGAGACTTTTGTGAAAGCATTAAGTTAAGATCGTCTAAGATGGCTGGGGGCATCTCTTTTCATGGGCAGGTGCATGGATTCCTGAGATGTTATGAGTGATTTGTGTGTCATTGACATTTACTGACTGAGCCCAACATCAATGCTCCTATCCTGACAGACTTGGCACTAATGTCTCCAGTATGGAGGCTGCTGTCCAAGCTTGTGTTGGAGGTTGTGCTAGCTGAAGGTTCCTTGCATTAGGGTGTCCTGGGTGTCCCTGCCTCCCTGGAGTATGCCCGGGTCAGCGTCTAACCCTTTAGCATTTCCCTATGCGTACTCATCCTCGAACTCACTGCTGGGCTCATCATGTTCAGCCACAGCCGCTCCGTCTACATCTTCTTCGCCCACAGAGTCCCCCCTTTGCAGCGCAAGATTGTGGAGAGCAGAGCATGCAACCACTATCAGCAACACTCGAACTGGGGGGTATTGGAGTGCACCCCCGGAATGGTCCAGGCATCAGAAGCACATTTTAAGAAGATCGATGGTTCTTTCCTTGTGGAGGCTCCTATTGCACCGCTGCTCAGCCTCTGTTCTTGGATGGCAGAGAGACGTCTTGGGCCACCTTCTGGGAGGATAGCCCTTGTCACCCAGCAGCCAGCCATCCAGCCGGGCTGGAGCACTGAAGAGCCCCGGACCCTGCGAGTGTCTGAGGATGTAGGCGTCGTAGGAGCTGCCTGGATACCTTGCACATACTTGTAAAATCAGCATCCTGTGATCACACACTATCTGCACGTTCATGGAGTGGAAGCCCTTCCTGTTCATGATGGTACCAGGCTCACCTGCTGGCACCTTGATGGCCACATGTGTACAGTCTATTGCACACTGGACACGGGGGAAGCCAGCAAGGGCTGCGAAGGCTCTGGCTTGCTATGTCTGGCTTGCCTCGTCCCAGCGGAAGTGGATGAAGGTCAATGCACGCCTGAACAGAGCATCTGTAACCTGCTTGACACAAGTGTGGACAGCTGATTGGGAGAGACTGCAAAGATCACCCACCGAGCCCTGGAAGAAGCCAGAGGCGTAGAAGTTGAGGGCAGCTGTGACCTATACGGCCATGGACATGGGGTGTCCACCTACACAGTTAGCAGAGATCTCAGGCCCAATCATCTGACAGATATAGTTGACTGTCTCCCTTGAGAGACGGAGCCTCCTTCGGCACTGTACCTCAGTCATATTGAGATAGCTGCTTCACCGCCTGTATACCCTGGCAGCAGGATAGTGGCGTCTCCTGTGGCCCCTTCCGCCTTGGGCTACCTCTTGGCCCAGCACCCATTGTGCCTGCGCCTGTCCTCCCAAAGGTGGCTCCCCTGGAGTCTGAATGTACACTCCTGGCCTCCTCCCCCTTCTAGCCCTCCCCTCTTCTCAGATGAGGTGCCTCCAGTGGAGAGATCACCTCCCATTCCCAGGCTCAGGGAGGCTTCCTGAAACCTATAAGCCCCAAAACAAATCCTCACTGCAAAGTGCTGACCCGAAGGTTTTGAGCCCAGTCCAAGCACCTTCTATGCGTTTGCAACTTTTCCAACTCACACAGGCAAGTTTCACTAACTTTGGAACACTGACTTTTAAATCTGTAGAATCATGAGCCCACTGAGCGCTCTTCTCCCACCCGTGGATGAGCTTCATATAAATTTCTGCTAGCTGCCTGCCCTTTGCACCCATGTGATGAGCCGAAGATCGTGACGCAAAATCCCCGTCAATTTGAGCCTCAAGGGCCTTAATTGGCCCATTAATTAACGGCGGGTGCCCAACAGACACTGTCGCGTGCCTGCCCACCGAAATATCACGATGGCGCGCAGTGATGTCGGGACTTACGCCCAATGTCACCAAGTGTCATTTTACACGTTGGCATGCGAGTCCCATCCCCGCACGCCAACGGAAAAATTCTGCTCTGTGAACTTGCCATCGTTCTCTAACACATGGCACCATTCCAGGCAGGGCCCCTGGAATGATGCTTATTTCACAGATTTGGGGCTGAGTTGGGGGGTAAGTTGATGGGCGGGTGTGTACGGGCGTGCTTCCGATTGGCGCCCCTGATTGGAGGCGTGCCGCCATTTTACATGGGCTGCCAATTAAGGCCCACCCAGCGTGATGTCCGCACAGATACGCTATGCACTCCCTGTGTGGGCAGGGGAGGAATCCCAAAATCGAGAGTGCGCTCTCTTGCGCATGCACACGAAAGAGCACACTCATTTCCCTGAGGCTAAGTGCAGCCTCAGGGAGATAAACTGTAAATGTAAATGTAAAAAAGACAAAAATAGAAAAATGAAATTTCCCTAACATGTCTCCTCATGTGACACATAAAATTCTGCCCTTGGAGTCGATTGGGAGGTAATATATTGGCATGGATTGAGAATTGACTAGCAGAATGGAAACAGAGAGTAAGAATAAATTGATCTTTTTTGGAATGGCAGGCAGTGACTAGTGGGGTACCACAGGGATCAGTGCTTGGGTCCCAGCTATTCACAATATATGCCCATGATTTAGGTGAGGGAACCAAATGTAATACTTCCATGTTTGCTGACACATGAAACTTGGTGGGAATATGGTTGGTGAGGAGGATGTCAAGAGGCTTCAAAGTGATTTAGACAAGTTGAGTGAGTGGGAAAATACATGGCAGATGCAGTATAACCTGGGTGGGCCCCACACGCATGGTGACGTTGGGCGTATATTCCGTTGTGACTGCGCATCATTCTGATATTCCGTTCGGCCTGGTGTGCATCGGAGTCGGCTGTGCACCCGCCAAACTGTCAAAGGCCTGTTAAGGCCATTAATAAACTAATTAAAGCAATTGTCAAGGCTGCCTGTCCAGCCTTAAGGTTGGTGGGTAGGCGAAGAGCCCAGGCAGCCTTCGCATTTCTCATGAAACCTCATCCACGGGCGGGATGAGATTTCATGAAGGGTTTATTAATTAAATAAAATTTTTAATTAAAATTCATAAACATGTCCCAACTCACGTGATACTGTCACATGAGGGGACATGCCTGAATAATTTTATTTTTTTATTTTTACCATCTTTTGCACTAAACTTAATCTCCTCGAGGCTCGGAGCTGCCTCAGGGAGATTGCTGCACTCTTTCGTGCGCATGTGAAAGAGCGCAGGCCCTGACTCTCCCTCCTCCCCCCCCGCCCACACAGGTAGCGCTGAGTGCTTCTGGGTGCGTGTCGCGCTGGGTGAGCCTTAATTGGCCCGCCCATGTAAAACGGCGGCGTGCAGCCAATCGCAGGTGGTGATTGGCTCCGTGCCTGCCTGTGCCCACTCCTGACCGGCCCACCCGAAGGGGAGAAAATTCTCCCCATGAATAAGTGTGAAGTTATTCACTTTCTTCGGATACACCGAATGGCATGCTACCATAGTATTATTTAAATCGTGATAGTTTGGGAAATGTTGGTGTACAAGGTACACAAGTGTCCTTGTGCACCAATCACTGAAAGCAAGCATGGAGGTTCAGCAAACGGTTAAGAAGGTATGCTGGCCTTCATTGCAAGAGTACAGGAGCAAAGATTTCTTACTGCAGCTGTACATGGCCTTGGTGAGACCACACCTGGAGTATTGTGTGCAGCTTTGGTCTCCTTACCTAGGAAAGGACATACTTGCCATAGAGGGAGTGCAGCAAAGGTACACTAGACTGGGATGGCAGGATTGTCGTATGAGGAGAGATTGGGCTGACTAGGCCTGTATTCATTGGAGTTTGGAAGAATGAGAGGGGATCTCAGTGAAATGTATAAAGTTCTGACAGGGCTGGACAGGCTGGATGCAGGGATGATGTTTCCTCTGGCTGGTGGGGTCTAGAACAAGGGGTCACAATCTCAGGATACGGGGTAGGCCATTTAGGACTGAGATGAGGAGAAACTTCTTCCCTCAGAGGGTGGTGAACCTGTGGAATTCTCTACCACAGAGAGCTGTGGAGGCCAAATCACTGAACATATTTAAGAAGGAAATAGATAAATTTCTAGACTCTAAAGGCATCAGGGGCTATGGGGAGAGAGTGGGATTATGGCGTTGAGATAGGGGATCAGCTATGATCATATTGAATGGCAAAGCAGGCACGAAGGGTCGAATAAGCTACTCCTGCTCCTATTTTCTATGTTTCTATTTTCATTCTAGTTAGTCGGATCCCCTGCCAATTTATCTTGGGACACTGCTTTGTGTGAAAATGGTTGTGATGTTCCTAAAAATAGAATAGTTCTTGACCTTAGGCTAATTTTTGCTTAACAGTAATTTTATTTTCAGAACCTTAATTGTTGCTAATAAAAATGTACCTATAAACTGATCTGAGCCATTAAAGAAAGTATCTAAAACTATTTATTTAAAGAAATGAATCATGGAGAGTAGTACATTTCATCATTGGCTGCTAATGCCTTGATAGGCTGAATTGTTGATATGAGCATATTTGTTTAAACGGGAAGTGGGGTGGGGGTAGCTGTGGAAGATCACTGTGGGGTCCATGAGTGCATTAGATTTTTCATTTTTGACTCACTAATATATTATCTGTGTGCTGAATGCTAATTAATAAGACTAATTTACAAGCAAGAGTCCTACGGGATTAAAGGAAAGATCCTGGGGTGAATAAGGAATTGGTAGCATCCTGAGAGGCAAAGAATTATTATTAATGTTCATGGCTCTATGTGGAGACTGATTATTAGTGGAGTACCACAGGGATTCCTCAGATTATATTTTAATGATTTGGAAGAAGGCATTGGAGGAACTGTACACTATGTCTCTGATGGCATAAAAACAGTTTAGTAGGGAAGAGACTGGAGTGTTATATTGCATGATTTTCCTAAGGTTGGCAATCAGTATCTTGAGGTTATTGTAAAAGATAATAGCATTGGGAAGTATTGTTATGACAATCCAACATAAAACAGAAAAAGCACTTTGTCCCAGTTTTGGATGGTGAGTGATATGAAAGCCTAGGAAATGATTCAAAGGCAGACAACTAGACTGATACCTAGTTCCAAAGCCCTTAGTTATCACAATAGGCTGTGTGGATAAGGTCTTTTTACTCTTGGAGAGAGTGAATCCGGGTTCAATGCAGGGACCAGATTGTGTCCAATGGAATATTGTTTGAATTAGAGTGAGGCAGGGAAAGGGAAGGTGGCATGGTGGTAGTGTCACTGGGTACTGTTCTAGAGACCCAAAGTAATGCTCTGGGGACCTGGGCTCAAATCCCACCACAGCACCTGGTGAAATTTAAATTTAATAAAATCATGGAATTAAGAAGTTTGATGATCACAAAATGATTGTTGCAAAAACCCATCTGGTTTACTTATGTCCTTTAGGGATGAAATCTGCTGTCCTTATCTGTCTGGCCTACATGCTACTTAAATTTCTGGAAGCTTTCCTTTTCATAATGGCTATTGTTGCTGGCTCATGAAGCACAAGCTACTTCACTGCATGCAACCTGGATGAGTTCCTGGGTGATGCTAATATTACGGTGTAACTAGGATGTTGTGTGATATGCCTTTAACCCATTGCAATCTTCAGGAACTTGTTTGATCACACGAGTGTCAGAGACCAAATTGCCAGATTTTTTTGATGTTACCTGAATTGGCCTAGAAGTGTGATGGAATACTCCCCACTTGCCTGGATGAGCGCAGCTCCAACAACACAAAAGAAATTCGACACCATCCAGGGCAAAGCAGCCCATCTGATTGGCCTCCAGGTTAACTATTCACACCTTCCACCACCAATGTACAGTGGCAGCAGTGTGTACCATCTCCACAATGCACTGCAGGAACTTGCCAAGTTGCTTCGAAACCCATGACCTTTACCACCTAGAAGATGCCACCACTTGCAAGTTCCATCTTTAAATCACATAACATCCTGACTTGCAACTATATCGCCGTTACTTCACGGTCACTGGGTAAAATTCTGGAACCCCCCTTCCTAGCAGTACTCTGGGTATACTTACACCACAGGGCCTGTAGCAGTTCAAGAAGGTAGCTCACCACCACATTTTTAAGAAAACTAGGTAGATCAACAAATGCTGGCCTAGCCAGTGATGCTCACATCCCACGGAAAGAAGAAAAAGACTTCCCAGCTTATTGGTTATCTGAGAAAAGAGGCATGCTGTTAAAGTTTTTCAACCTGCACTCATCAGGATAGATGAAAGAATGCCAAATTTCAAAGGGAACAACAACTTATACTGCATGAGAAAAGGGTGCTGATTGGTTGACAAGTCAGCTCTGCTTGGTTGAGTCATTGACATGGTGGATGCATCAGCGAGCTATTGTGTCCCATGCTTTTGTTCATACAAAAAAGGTGCAATGTCAAGACATGTTCCTTTTGCCTGCAGAAGACAGGTCTCCACGTATAAATTATGTAGCTTCTAGCAAATATGAGTGAGCTACATTGTGAGCTCAACTGATAATCTTAAATTGATTGTTAGTGTCATTCTTAGCACACGTGGGATTGTTCAGCAAGTGCTGTCCAACCGCAGGATCATATCTAATGTTAGATATGATTTTCTGAGTTTTGCAGGCATGTGTTGGTTGTGTACAGGCAGTAGTCTGCCTATTGCAAGCAGCAGAAGGGACTTGCTGTTTGATACAATCTGCCAGTCATTGGGACTATGTTCTTGGTATCACACCAGTGCTACAATTCATATACCACATTATTCATGTGTAGTAGGCAGACTTTCTGTTGCCACTGCAAATGGCTCAGGCCCTTTTTATGAGATTGCTGGTATGTCTATAGCAAGCTTACCTTCACTGGTCAATATATGTGTTGGATTCCTACAGCTCCATGCACTACAAGATTGGCCTTATCAGCAATCTCGTAATTTGTACCTGAGTCACTTGCTCACTGTGCAAACAAGATACCAAAATAGGGCACACCAAAACTAGCCTGTGGATAATGGCTACCCCGATCAGATCATTGCTCGCTGTGTATCATACATGCTTGTGAATGGGCCTAAGACCACTACCACAGTCCTGAAAAGTGCCCAGTCTACCTCAAATTACCCTTGAAGGGTAAAGTATCTAGAAACCTTGAGCAACACTTGAAGCTAGCCATTTCATGCTACTTCTATGCTGTGGGAAAATGAGTGCTGTTTTCCACTAGTAGGATGCTGCTGTCAAGCCAAAACGTTGTTCTGCCTACCACACAAATGAGTTCAGTGCCAGTGCGATGCCAGGCTGTATGTCCCAATGACTGGCGAATTTGATCAAACAGCACATCCCTTCTGCTGTTCACAATAGGCAGAGTACTGACTGTACTCAACCAACCTGGCTTGCAAAACTCAGAATACAATGCCTAATGTTACATGTGATTCTGTGATTGGGCAGCACTTGCTGAACAATCCCTGGCGTGCAAAGAATTACACTGACAACCAATTTAAGATGATCAGCCCAGCGCGCAATGCTGCCCACTTACGCTTGCTAGAAGCTACATATATTCATATGCAGGGACCTGTCCTCTGCAAACAAAATGAATATGTCCAGGCATTGCACCCTTTTTGAATAAACAAAAGCCTGGCAAACAATAGTTTCCTGATGAATTCAGCATGACAACATCTCTACCAATCAGAGCCAACTCGTTAACTGAGCAGTACCCTTTTTGTTAATTCATTCATGTGGTGTGGCTTCACTGGCTGGGCTAGCATTTATTGCCCATCCCTAGTTGCCCTTGAGAAAGTGTTAGTGAACTGCCTTCTTGAACCACTGTAGTATTGTAGTCCATGTGCTGTAGGTGCACCCACAGTGTTGTTTTGACCCAGCGAGAGTGAAGGAATGGCGATATATTTCCAAGTCAGGATGGTGAATGACTTGGAGTGGAACTTCCAGGTGGTGGTGTTCACATCTATCTGCTGCCCTTGTCCTTCTAGATGGTAGTGGTCTTGGGTTTGGAAGGTCCTGTCGAAGGAGAATTCCTGCAGTGCATCTTGTAGATGGTACACACTGCTGCTACTGTGTGTCAGTGGTGGAGGGAGTGAATATATAAATTGCAGTGCAGTATAAATTGTTGTTCCCTTTGAAATTTGGTATTCTTGTGTCTGTGCAGGATGAAAAGGTTCAACAGCATTTCTCCTTTTCAGTAATGCTCAGGTTCTGTACTATCAAGCAATTATTTATTACATATCTGTTGGTGGGTGGAAACTTTTGGGGGTCTTGATGCTTAAGCTTGGTAAACTAGCTAATCTTTTCCTATCCATCATTGTCATGTGTAAATATTAATCAAAGAAGTTCTAGTACCAGGTAGCTAACACAGGAAGTTAGGACAGAAAAAGATTCCCAGTGACTGCGTCAATATTTACAGGGGATCTTGTATGAAGAAAAATCTTAAAAGCTAGTAGTTCAGAATGAGTGCCAAACCTGTTTCAATCTATTATTTCTCTGCCATTCATATCAAAAATGTATTTATAGCTAATAGATTTGGGGCAATTTGCTTGTTAATAAAATCTGGCATTTTTTGTAAATGGAACATGAAATTTAAAATTCTTGAAATTCCTCCTGTGATTTGACCTTGTTCAAAATGCTTCATCTGAAAGGGACTCTGTGCAGTGACTTAAATCTTGTCGATGTCAACTCCTTCCACTGCCTACTCTAAATTATACTGAGTGTCCGAAAGATGTTTTTTTTCAAAAAAAGTAGCTTTGTGATGAATGATAGTGGACAAGTTTGCCTATGAGCTACTGTTCTGCTTTACGTTCTTGAAATACCAAGCTCATACCTTAGGCTCCTGCCCTCAATTTCTACCAGACAGGCACATTTCAAGGACTAAAGAAAAAAAAAATGCCACAGCAAAGCCATGTATCTGTCATGCCAGCTTAGCTGCAAGCAATAAATACATGACCGGAAGGGAAGTATCCATTCTGGGTTGATGCATCTTGACGAAAGCTGCTGGTACAGATTGTGACCTACACTATGTGGGGTGGGTAGGGGGAAGTGGGGGAGTGGGGGGTGGCAACAGGAGGGTGCGATTTCCTCTTAACTTTATTTTTATTTCTGATCTGCGAATAAATATTGGCAAAGCACAAGCATTCCACTTCATATGAGGGTGAAGAGTATCATAGCATTTTTTTTCCTTTCTAGCAGATGGATGCGGGTTTTGTTAAAACGCGAGCTGCTAAAGAACAAATCACCACCAGATGCAGCAAAGAACATGCCTCAGTGACCTTGTGTGCATGACACAGAAATGAAAGCATATGTTTCTGAGCCTGATCGTGCATTTTTTTTTGCTTGACTTGCCCAGCAGCTGGGTCAACAAGCACTATACAGTCTTCGTTCTGCTCCAGGTTATTGCCTTTAACGTGTTCCAATTCAAAAATGGATAGTAAAGCAAACTTATCAAGACATGGAGAAATGCTGCAGGAAGTGTGTGGACTGTGTGATTTTCTGAAGGAAACCCTTAATGAGATTTCAGTTGCATCTTTACACTTTTCTTATCAGTGGCAAGTTAACACTACTTTTTGTTCCGAATGAGATTACTAACGAGGTGCAGTTATGAACTTTGTGTTGATTACCTTGTATCTACTCATTAATTGGATTGGTTCCGTTCATGAAAAAAATACACAAGGATAGCTGCCAGAGCAGAAATGCTTATATGCTTAAACAGATCAGTTACATGGCACGGTGCTTTTCAATATAAATCGATTTTGCTTTCACCTTGATGCAAGGTATGTCATGTGAAGCCAGGTGCTAAGCCACTGAAGGTATTCTTTGGCCAGAAGTTAGTGGCAACCTCCAGAAGGTAGCCTCAAAGTCCCTGGGACTAACTGATTTATAACTGTAGCTGGGTAGCATTCAAATGCAATCAGCATTTGGACTCTGGTGAGCAGAGCTCTGTGCATTTGTGTCTAGGCCAGAGAAATCCAGCTCAGTGAGGATATACATGGTCACAGTCTTCACTCTTCTTAATAAAAGAAGTAACATCAACTGCTGACGTCTTCATTGCCCAAAAGTGCTCAGTACCTAAAATCTGCTTGAATGTTACGGCTCCCCAGTTAGACACTCATATCAATGTTTCCCCAGCAGGAGGCGGGGGCAGGTGCAGGATGGAGATGGGCCCACCGACCCCAGATGCAGAGTGTAGGTGGCCCTGAGGGTGGGCAAATGCAGAGGTGGGCTGGTTAGAAGGCCCATCTCAGTTCTCTGAGAATTTGTACCCAGTTGTTTTAGAAGCTGTTAGGCACTCTATCTCTCACCACTCCACCATCCCCCATGGTCCCTTATACCCTCTATACCACCTCCATGCCAACTGAATGAAGCTCATGCCCCCATCCACTCCCATGGCCCCTCTCTATACCACCTCCAAAGCCATTTCCCCAGTATCCACCATGGTTGGACCTCAGGACCATGTGGAGATAGAAAAAAAAACTTTTAACTATTTAATACAGTTTTTACTCCAACACACTTAATAGTGAAAAAAAGCTCCATTGTCATAAAATCCATTGTCAGCTTTTAAATCTCCTCAAGTGATTAATCTCTTATTAAAACAAACAAACCTCTACTCAGACCCCATATCAAAGACAGCTAATCCTTTAATAGATTCTTTAAATCATCAATCAAACTGTAAACTCAGTACCCTGCTGAGATAATTGTAGCTTTTGAAACTCAGCTAAGCACCCATAATGACATAATAATAGCCCTTGGAGAAATACAAGCTAAGAATGCTATTGGCACCACACGACCAGATTATACTTTTTTTTCTAACCTGCAACAGACAGCCTGTCAATCAAAACAGTCCAGCAGAGGGTTTTTTTAAACTCTAGATGATAACTGCAGCCTGTTTTATTTTTAAATTTGAGAGCAGGGATTTACAAAACTTCAGATCATGACAGTTCTACAGACCTTACCATTCTTTAAGAGTGTTTATATCTACTCCATAAATTTGCGACTCCCACATTGAAGGTTAAGGCCCTTGCAACAACCAAAATGGGGTCTGGTTGAACTCAACAATGAGTTAGGATAGCCCTGCTGAGTTTAGATTTCCCTCTTGTGTGAATCACTTTGGGGTCCCACTTGCCATTTTTAAAGGCCAGTGTAAACTCCTGACTCTGCAAAAATCCGGCCTGTTAACCTCTCTCCCCAGATGCTATCTGACCTGCTGAATAAATCCAGCATTTTCTGGTTTTATTTCAGATTTCCAGTATCCACAGTGTTTTGCTCTTGTGATTTAAATTTTGTGTTTTGTTGTTAAATAGCAGATAATATCCGGTGATTTTAAAATGCAACTTATTTTGAACACAACTTATTTTCGCAACAGCTTTAATTCAGGGCTTGATGCTTCTAGTATAAACTTGGAAAAGGTGGCTGATTCTATATAACACCAATCACTGGCTAAGTAATTTGACTTAGAAGCAATGACAAATAATGTATTACCCTGCAATGGCCTCCTCAGTTCTGAATTCTGCATGTGATGAGAATGTGACGAAGGCATGCCCAGTAGGTTAGAATATTAGATATCTGTTTAATTTGGATTGCTGCTAGTTTTCTCACCAACCTTCACTTCCTCTCTTACCCCCACACCCCACCACCCCCCCGAAATTTCCATGCCTATCGAGAACAACCAGGAGCTTATTTTTTTGGAACAAAGCAACGCAAAGGTATAAAGGAGGGTCACCACAAAGAATATTCTGCAGTTCATCTTTAAGTAATATAATTATGTAATCAGCTAACATTTGACAGAGCACACAATTTCTAGCTAAAAAGGTCAATGTCAATAGAAACATATAAAAATGGACCAGTTGAGTTTCTGAGAATGAATGAGACACATTCACAGTACATCTGCCTACCAGCAAACCTGAAGACTCTGTTTAATCTAATTGAGTGTGAAGGCTAGCACAACAAATACAGTCTCATATTGACTGCTAATTGGTGTCATTTTGACTGTTGTCAATTATCTTGGTCAAAACCATACTAATGCATTTTATTTCTTCAAGTACTAGCAAAGAAGGTGTAGAGTGGATAATTTGATTTCAGTCAGGTTATTTTCAAGGCAGCGCTGTATTTTACGTGGTTTGCTATTCCACATCTCAGTTCAAAGGAATTGTGAATAATTTCACCTTGCAGATGTACTCTATAGGTAGTTGCCATCTGACAGATGCCTCTATGCATTTCTCTTTAAAATGTCTGTTCACTTGTGAACAAGGCCCTTGCCATCCATAAGCTTAATGTGGATGAATGCATCAACATCATCCATCGCCTTACTTGAGAGATGATGACATCTTCTCCCTGAAGCCTCCCTGTATGGCCATGTCTGCGACCATTCGTTCCATCAATATCTGGCAGATCCCATCTATATTGCCGACTGTATTCACAACTGAACTCCTGGACCAGTGGAGTTCTTGCCAGATGTGCTTGTGATGCCTGTAGGAAGCTCGATTCTTGGATAACTAATTTATAATGATATGAGAGTGCAGATAGGAGTGTTGCTTCTCATACAGCATTAACAGGAGTAAAAAGTAGGCTTGTAATATTCCAATGAGGTCCAATAGACAATCTGGACACTTTTAAAATGTGTGGTACTGCGCTGGAATTATGCTGCATCTGATTTGAAGCTTAATGAGAATGAACCTATTGTCTGGAGGTGATGTCTTAACTTTTGCACTGAATTCAATTCAGTCTGGCTGCTGGTTTATGCTGTGTATTTGCATTGATGAACACTCAAAATCTTGTTATGCTGACATGAATTCGACGGCATAACTGTTTTGGACCTTTCCGAATTTAATTTATAAGTGCATTGCTCTCAGTTATCTTTGAGCACAAGGAAGACTTGCCTTTATATTGCACCTTTATATTACAACCTCAGGAAGTCCCAAAGCACTTTACAATCAACAAAATACAATTAAAGTTTGTTAGTGCTGCTGTATAGGGAATTAGGCAGCCAATCTGCACTTAGCAGCGTCGCACAAACAACAAACAGTGATAATGACCAGAAAGTCTGTTTTTCAGTGATGTTTGTGCCGAGATAAATATTGGCTTGGAAACTGGAGAAAACTCCCCTTCCTGCTCTTCTTTGGAAATAGTGTAATGGGAGTTTTACAGTGACCTGAGAGGGCAGACTTAGGGCTGGACTTTTGAGACCCCTTTTGAGCCAGTGTGGTGGTGGCATCGTGTGGCTGGATGTCTCACCTCCATTTCCAGTGGCAGCGACATTCATGAGGGTGGGGGTGGAGGGGGGAGGGTAGCACAGGCCTCTGAACTCACCCACTCTCCTGAACAAGCCAATTGAAGTAGTTGAGAGCTTGTTAAATTCTGGCCTCTTCAAACTTATTGAATCTTCCTGGGCATGGCCAGCATTCAGCCACTGTCTGAATCAGTCCAGCTGAAGGCAGGCAAGAACCATATTGTTGGTGAGTCATGAAGGTCTGAAAAGTTTGAAAAGCTAAGTGTTCACAGGATAAAAGGCTTACCCCTGTCTTGCTCCAACATATTATGAACTTTCAGACAATACTTTAAAAATTTTGGACACAAGCTGTTAAAATGGCCACTGTAAATCACATGTCCTTTGGCATTCTGAGCCAAACAGTGCTGAGTCTCATATAAATACCTAATTGAGTATGGACATTGACAGCCAGCTGAGAAATTGACACCTCCCTTTGCTTAAGGTAGGACCATCAACAAAGAACTATAGTAATCCAGTCAGCTCGCCTTCCTGTTTCACCATGGACAAACAAAACATTGAAACCAAATGTGTCAAAAACAGAACCAGAATTACCTGGAAAAACTCAGTAGGTCTGGCAGCATCGGCGGAGAAGAAAAGAGTTGACGTTTTGAGTCCTCATGACACTTCAACAGAACTGAGTGAATCCAAGGAGAGGGGTGAAATATAAACTCGTTTAAGGTGGTGGGGTGGGGGGTGGTGGGTGGGTGGCGGGTGGGGGGGAGAAGTGGAGGGGGTTGGTGTGGTTGTAGGGACTAAATGTGTGTTAGGCGAATGTGAAATGGAGCCCATTGAACTTTCATTGTATTATGATGGCTCCTCATCCAAACCAGAGGGTGAATTTCTAAGTGTCAAACGCCAACACAGCAGGTGTAATCAACGCACCAGAGAAACTTTGGACAGAGAAACTTTGAACTTATACAGGTCACATGATGAGCACAGTCATGTTTTCTGTCCATTTTTAAAAACAGCAAAAGCTGCTTGCCGAGACAGAGTTCCATCCGAGTCCATCAGAAGAGCCATCGAATCAGCCACAAATCAACAATGCAGCCAAGGTAATAAACAGCAATACCTTGAAAGTGGTAAAAGGACTCTCCCCAACATGTTTCAACTTCAAGCTCACCTTAGAACTAACCTCCTGGAAATTAAGCCACAAGAAAACATGCAGCTTACAAGACCTTCACTTCAACTAAAAGCATCAACTCATTGAAGAAACTAGAGGCCCATCACAGAAGAGAGACTGAGACAATTATACCCTGTAATCATATTTTTTTTCATCTGTACCTACACTTTGTGTGAGTGATAGCGTGTGTGCGTCAAGCGAGGGAGACATCAGCAAAATTTTCCATGCCTGCTGGCATCGGGTGTGCTCAGTGGTGTGAGAGGACAATATGGGGAGAAGGCCAAAAATCAGTTTCACAACGTTGTGAAACCATTTTGCAATCGTTTGCTCAGCCAATCGATGGTGGGCCGCGTTTGCTGCCATCAGACGTCAGAAACCTTATTGTAATGCCTCAGCATATCATTATAAGACCAACCCACTGGACTCCTCTCGCACCCGGCAATGCTGGGGATCATCTGTCCATGTCACCTAATCACGTCGACATGTTTCACAACAGCATATAAAAGGCATACAATTGGTGGGCTGCACTTTGAGGAGAACTCAGAGGTGAGTACACAGTAATGTTGTGGAGCATTCACGAGGGACATGAAGTTGAGGCATGAAGGGTGGCAAAGGCTGCCTTGCAGTTGAGGCAACTTTGGGACAGTGGGGGGCAAAGGCTGCCCTGCAGTTGAGGTGACTTTGTGGGGGTGTAACAATGGCTGCCCTGTAGTTGAAGGTACCGTACAAACACGTGCAGGTTTGGGGTAAGGGTGGGCGAAGGAGTTGGCCACGCATTAGGGACACCTTGTATAAAGTGACTTTTCGTCTGCAACTGACAGCAGTGTCCCTAACTTATCACAGCCTACACCCACAAATGCACCCATGATGTCATGGATGCCATCCTCATGAGGGCACACAATTATGTGCATTTCACCTGGGACCAGGAGAGCCAGGTTGCAAAAGTGATTGGATTTGTCCAGATCTCGGGTTTCCTGAAGGTGCAGAGTGCCATCAACTGTACCCTCGTGGTGCTCAGGTCTCTGTCGCAACACATGTCAGCTATGTCGACTGCAAGGGATTCCATTCACTCAATGTGCAGCTGGTGTGTGACCACCAGAAACACATCCTCTAGGTCTGCGCGTGGTTCCCAGGGACTGTGCATGAATCCTACTTTCTCAGTTGGTCTCAGATACCTGACGTCTTCCAGGGTCCACAGAGGCTGCAGGGTTGGCTCCTTGGGGACAAGGGCTACCCACAGAGGCCGTGGCTGATGACGCCCATATGGCGGCCTCCGACTGCAGCAGAGCGATGCTATAATGAGGCTCATGCTGCAACTCGCAACATGGTGGAGCAGACCATTGGAGTGCTGATGGACTCCTGTAAAATAGTTGCTGGACCAGTCTGATGGAGCCCTGCAATACAGTCCACAGAGTGTGTCATGCATCATCGTCGCCTACTGCTCCCTTTACATCTGGTGCTGCAACAGGAAGAGGAGCTAGCTGAGGAGGAGATGGGGGAGCTGGAGGCTCTTCCGATGAGGAGGACATCAACGGGGATAAGGGTGAGGAGGTCCTCGAAGGCAACGATGATGGGGATGAGGCCCTCGCACTGGTCAGATGAGTCAAGTGTGCTCAGGAGGCCCTCATGGTTGCTAGATTTGTGGAGGATGCTGATGACAACATGCAGTGAGGAGACACCATAAGATCCTCACATTGCATCTGTGAACGTTTGAGTCCAGTCTGGCTTATGGCAGTGCACATACCCTCTGTGAGAATGCCCCTGTCTTGCAGTGGAGGCCCTAATAGTCACTCGATTGCAGGAGGATGATGACAACATGCAGTGATAACACTCCATAGATCTTCATATAGTCTGTGAGAATGTATGAATCCTGTCTGGCCGAGGGCAACTTGCTTGCGCTATGTGATCAGGGTCATATCATGGAGACGCAGCCATGAAACTTTAAAGGCATCTGATCCTTTGTCCACCTTCAGCACCTGAGCCCTTCAGGAGCACAATGTCACTGGTCACAGATGCTGAAGAGATGGGGGCCAGCCCCACCTTAAAGGTGCTGAGAGCACACAGAGAGAATGATGGAACTCTGTGATGCCTGCCTACGACATTCTGGCAGCAATGACAAGCACTATCAAGGTGCAGGCATCAGTAATGTGTGCAGGGAGTGTGAGACCGGACCATCACTTTGGCCTGAAGGCTGCACAAAGCACAGGGGAGAGGTCTTGGACTGAGACACCTGCCTTTATGTTGTGCAGAAAGGTTTCACATCTAAGTGACAAGAACACTGCTCAGCAGAACAACTCAGCAGGGAGTCATTCTTGGGAGTTTATTGGCAATAGTGAACATTATGCATAAATGAGTAACACCTGTGCCCAGCCTGTGCAATTACATCTTCTTAAACTTACTAACCTTGTTGCTACGCCTTGGTGCTACACGGACATCCACAGCAGAGGTGGAGGCAGTCTGCTGATGCTATGTTCTGTTTGTGATGACCTTGGCGAGTGTCCTTTGGACGGCCAAAACCTAGAGGGCCCAGGCCTGCTTTCAGGGACTTGCTGTGTGGCAGTGACACCCTCTCCAAGCTGTGGAGCTGAAGCAGATGGGCTGGAACCTCCTGGAATCACTTGAATGGATGGCCCTGGTTTATGCACCTGCTGATCCTCCGCTCTATGGGTGCCCGAGGGCCCCTGGCTGGCTCCTTGAGGAGAACGGGTAGCTGGAGTGAGATCGAGCTGCCCGCACCCCTCTCACGTACACACTGTTTGAGGCCAACTATGGCCTCAGCGATGGAGCTGAACACGCGCAGCAGTGCAGGAGCGATGTCCTCAACCAAGGTCTCCACGGTGACCGCCATCTGACCAGTGTTGACCTTGGTGCGTTGGCATGACGGCACTATCACCTCAGCCTGAAGATGGATGGACTCCTCCATCGTGCCTTGCAATCTGAGGAATGCAGCAGACATCCCTTCCTGATGTTCCCAAGTCTTCCTTTGCAGCTCCAGCAACTGTGACATGGCTGAGTTCAGAGGCTCGTCATCTGACTCGGACTCAGCAACGTTCTAGCCTCCAGCAATTCTCCAAGTGCCGGGGACCTGGGAAGTCCCTGCCTCTGCCTGCTGTGGATCAGAAAGTGCGATGTGCTCACCAGATTGTGATCCCAAGGCTACTCTAAAGCTAGGTCCCACTGAGGTGTGTGTCTCTGCGCTGGTGGAGGGTGTGGGTGAGTGCTTTGATGGGTCTTCAAGGGCAGTGTCTTCAGATTCCACTTCAGAGGTTTCTTCAGGGCTTGATTGGAGGACCTGGGTCGTGGACTCTGCCGGCTGTTCGGCAGGTGTGCTTGCGAAAGCAAGGGTGGATAATTAGTGCATGGCAGTGGCCTGGGAAACAGGACACATGATTCACTGCTGGATCCTCATTTGGCAGAGCATCCCTGACCTCACCATCTGCATCAGTCCAGATCCTTGCTGGCCAGCTGGATGGCTCTGATTTCAAAGTGCATGAGGACCTTGATTTCAGGCATTTAAAGGAGTATTAGGAAAAGGTCTGAACCTTTTGGATTTGTTTGGCTAGCCTCCTTTTCTGGAGAGGTAAGATATCCTTTTGGATATGGTCCCAGGACAACTTTGAGAGAAATCAGGTGCCCTTTGGTGGAGATAAGATCCCCTTTCAGAGAGGTAAGATACCCTTTGGGAGAGGTCAGGAACCTTTTGAGATTGTTAAAAGTGAGGAGGCGGTGGCATTGTGGTACTGTATTGGTATTGGTATTCAATAAACATCTAGAATTAAAAGTCTAATGATGACCACGAAACCATTGCCAATTGTTGTAAACACCCATCTGGCTCACTAATGTTCTTTAGGGAAGGAAATCTGCCATCTTTACCTGGTCTGGCCTACATGTGACTCCAGACCCACAGCAATATGGTTGACTCTTAAATGCAATTAAGATGGGCAATAAATGCTGGCTAAGCCAGTGACGTCCACATCCCATCAACGAATAAAAAAAAAACATGAATATGTTTAAAAAGTACATAAACTCATTAGAGCTATCGAACTATCAAAGAACTGTCAAAGATGACAAAGAACCGTCAAAGAACTATTGAAGCTGTTGAGGGTTTTAACTTTGTTGGATTTGTGTAGAGCTTTAAAAAACAGTGCTGCTTATTTCACTCTGTCTGTTGACATAAGCCTGAGGGATGTCATTATAGAATTTGTGCTGCATGACTGTTAAGTGGGTAGCTTGACTGACAGTTTCAAGTGGTTGTAGAATAGGGATATTTGCTTTCATAGGGGATTAGTTGAAGGAATTTCAATGTATTGAATTATTTTCTTTATCAATGAAAATGTCCTTTTAAACAGTAATGTCATCAGTATTTCATGTTAGCATGGCTCCTGAGGTATGCCCATGGCGGATACTAGGTGAGTTGTCATGAAAGGGGTACGGGCAAAGGGTGGTGGGTGGGAGTTTTGGTTGGCATGAGTTGGCATAGGGGTTATAAAGGACCACGGTGATGAGTTTTGGCGTGTATTGGTATGGGGAGGTATGGAGATCCATGGGGGTGGGTACAGGGGCATAGTTTGGCTTGAAGTGTATGGGAATCCATAGCGTGTGGGTGGCATGAGATGGCATTGGAGTGTGTGGGTAGGGTGAGGGCTGGAGGGATGCTTTTTGTTTTATTGTTTGTTTTCAATCTTTCACATAGTGTCAGTGCCCAGAGGTAGGCCTTCCTGCTGGCCTGCCTCTGCACCCAGCAGCCTCCATACTCATTACTGCGGCAGCGGGCCCCACTTTTAATACAGCCCACCCCTGCGGACTGGACATCTCATCTTCCGGGCCTCTTTTTCCCGGCTTGGGTTCACAGAGCCAGGAGATGTCCTGACTCTGCACAGCCAACCCTGGAGCAAAAATCCAGGCCACTCCCTCAGCATTAGAGTGTCAGCCTAAGCTTTGTTTTCAAGTCTCTGTAGTGGGACTTGAACCCACAAGATTCTGACTCAGAGGCGAATGTGCCAACATGGAGCCATCATAAAGACTGTTTAAGATTAATAATGTGCTTAATCATCAAGAAAATATTTGTGAAACCAAACGTACATGTTTAAGTCATTCAATTAAATACTGACTTAGTGAAATATGTATTTTGATAGTTATGCTATTTCCCAATTCAACATATTTGCGTTACAATGCATATTAATTGGTTAATGTAAATTTTTTTAAAGTGCAAAGAT
Source organism: Carcharodon carcharias (assembly GCF_017639515.1). NCBI lineage: Eukaryota > Metazoa > Chordata > Chondrichthyes > Lamniformes > Lamnidae > Carcharodon > Carcharodon carcharias. Next base: position 42,828,196 of record NC_054479.1, on the reverse strand, counting down.
ACTGATTTCAGCCTTTAAAGATTGAAACAATCAGTTAAGTACAAAACTATTTTTTTCATTTGCGATGAAATCTGAACAATTAAATCAAATGTGTACCTAGGACTAGATCATAGTCAACTGCATCACTGGCTGGGCAGTTTATTTCAATTTTGTCAACTTTGATGTTAATTGATTTAATTTTTTACTGAACCCTACCACAATGAAAATATTTTGCTGAATAAGCATTTTTAAAAGTAATCCACTTCAATGCAAAATACTGAGAAAAAACTGTTAAACCTCACAGCTGAATTATGTATAAGACACATCGAGTAACATTTGAAAAATGACAGAATATTGCTCGTTGGATGTATTTGAAGATAGTGTTCACACTATTGTATGAATAATTTAATCCAGTTCAAAACTGTTGCTCTGTGTTCACTGAATTCTGTACCATTGCTTCAATAATTTTCCTTAGTTGGGCAGGCACATGAGGACATTTCCCCTATGAGTGCAAACAAAATCACCATTGCATGCTTAGGCAGGTTTGCAATTTCATTACAGATGGTGCAGTATGGAAATGTTCCCCCACAATCAGTAGAATAGCTTTTAGAATTTGGAGGAGTTTTTACAACACCTGCAGTTTAGTGAAAATGCAATCCATTATGTAGCTCTCATCTATAAAACTGGGAAAATTCATATAGCATGATTTTCTGTAGCTTGTTTATTCTAGTACTAAAATTAACTGAATTAGCTCCAATTTTAACTTCAATCATTTGATCTATAAGCAAATCAACCAAGAAAGCAAGGCTGTGAAAGTAATCATGCCACTGTAAAACTAGAAACTTAATTTAATATTTTTTTATCATATGGAGACTTTCTTTTATTGCTGATTATATTATTGTTAGTTGCATGTAAACCATTAATTCCAATATACCAACATCAACTTAAAGACTGCATTCCCCTTTTAATAAAAAATTAGAGGATGCTCATTTCTCTTTTTTAATTAATAAGGTACTAATAAAACTGCAGATTGCAAAGACACATACTTCTGTAAGTTCACCTTTGGCTTGTTAATGAATATAAACTTCTACATTCAAAAATAAAAATGTTAACTTCACCACACGGTTTGTCTTTAACCTGTACAGTTTGGTTTCCTAATCTGTCATAAATTAACTAATTCTCAGATTGGGCATCAGTGGAAGTGTGACAGTTGGTTTCACCAATATCAGCATTGGAAAAGGAAAGAAAAAGGGGAAAGGTTCCTTTTCCCGATTGCTACCCAGTAATGCTGCCTGTGTATGTATGTATATGGACAGTGTCCACGACGAAGTCAGTCTTGATTGTGATGGTCTCATCCAACCCATAGCCTAAACACTAATAAAACATTTTCCTTTGTCATGATGAATGGGTATTTGGTTGTTGCGTGGTTGCCAGCATGAAATCTTTTCTTTTTTTTATCCTGGGGATATGATCAACCAGCTGCTTGTCAAAGCTGGCATTTATTGGTGATCCCCAGAATCTCTTGAGAAGTTGATGGAGGACCTTTTCCTTGACTCCTGCAGTCCATGTGGTGAAAGTTGCTGTTAGGTAGGGAGTTCCATGATCTTGACCCAGTGATGATGAAGGGACACTATATATTTATATATGTCCTAGTCAGGATGGTGTGTGTAAAGGAACTTGGAATTGATGGTATTCCTATGTACCTGCTGCCCTTGCCCTTCAAGATTGTGGTGCTCATGAAATTTGGGTGGTGCTGCCAAAGGAGCCTTGGTAACTTGTAGCAATGCATCCTGTAGTACACCATAGCTATGGTACTCAAGTGGTGGAGGGACTATTGTATACCATGTGATTCACCGTGTTCACTAAAGGAAAGGAAAAGCATTAAATTGATACATGAATGTATCTTTTAGGCTATAATATAGATTAGAGGCCTATGTTTCCATGCAAATCTGGCGAATTGATCTGAAATGTTAACTCTGTTTACCTCTTCACAGATGCTGCTGGACCCCTGACCTGCTGAATATTTCCACCATCTTCTGTTTTAATTTTAGTTTTCCAGCATCTGCAGAATTTTGATTGTGCCATAAAATTAAATTGTTGTCTTAAGGTCATTTGCTGGTATTCATATTTTTAATCCTACACAGTAATTCTGTTATGCCAGCATAAGCTATCAATGTAGGCAGAGCAACTGTCTGCATCCCAACCTTGTTGTGAAGATAAAGGTCTTGGAGTATAATTTAGATGCACACCCTGAATGCCAGTTTGTGCTGTTGTATGAATGTTGCAAATATGCAATCAGTTAGGTCCAGACTGAACAAGTCAGTCAAACTTCAAGATGGAATCTGTAAGCAGTACTGCTGAATACTGCAGTATGCAAGGTTGTTTTAATCCTAGTTTTATTTCTTTATGTTTTAATCTTAAATTATAAAACCCTGGAATTCATTGAACTTAAGAACAGATTTGATGCTGTTTTGTAAAGAACGATTGATGCCAGATCAATTGTATATTTTAAATCTGAGATTGATGGATGAAATGGATGGGCAAATGGATTTTAATGCAGGTAAATGTGAGATCATTCACTTTGGACCAATGAAGGATAGAACAGGGTACTTCCTAAATGGTGAAAGACTAGAAAACAGCGGAGCTCCAAACAGGCTTGTGTGTCCAGATCAGTAAGATGTTATGAAATGGTACAGAAAATAATCAAAAATGCTGATAGAATGCCAGAGGACTAGAATATAAAGGAGTGTAAGTTATGCTTCAAACCACACCTGGAGGACTGCAAGCAGTCCTGGGCATCACTCCTTGAGAAGCGTATATTGGCCTTGGAGGGAGTGCAGCATAGATTTACCAGAGTGACACCTGGTATAATTACGAGGAGGGGTTGCACAAAATAGAATTGCATCCCAGTTTATTTAAAAAAGGGGTGGTTTGAGTGAAACTTTCAAGATGTAAGGGCATAAGAAATAGGAGCAGGAGTAGGTCATTCATCCCTTCGAGCCTGCTCTGCCATTCAATGGGATCATGGCTGATCTTCAATAACATTTTCTGGCACTATCTCCGTACCCTCTGATGTCTATAATATGTAGAAATCTATTGATCTAAGTCTTGAAAATACTCAATGCCTGAGCCTCCATAGCCCCCCCGGGGCAGAGAATTCCAAAGATTAACCACCCCCTGAGTGAGGAAATTCCTCTTCATTGCAGTCCTAAATAACCAGCCCCTCATTCTGTGACTGTGTCCCCTGGTTCTGGAACCCCTGCCGGGGAAACATGTTTGAATGGAGAGGTGAGCTCATTGCCTGCACCTCTCCAGCTAAATACCAGAGAATAAAGGCCCAGACCAGGATTCTCTGGCCCCAATGCGACAGGTCCTGCTGCGGCAGATGTGGCGAGACAACCAAAAGTCCATTGACTTCGGTCGGACTGGAGGATCCCGCTGACAGGCAGGGCTGGAAAATCCCGCCCCTAATCTATTTAATCTTTCCTCATAGGACAATCCATCCAACCCAGGAATTAATTTAGTGAACCTTTGTTGTATTCTTTCTATGGCAAGTATATCTTTCCTTAGGTAAGGTGGCCAAAACTGCACACAATACTCCAGGTGTGGTCTCACCAAGGCTCTAAATAATTGCAGTAAGACATCTTTATTCCTTTACTCCCATATTCAAATCCTCTTGCAGTAAAGGTCAACATACCATTTGCCTTCTTAATTGCTTGCTGCACCTGCATTTTAGCTTTCAGTGGCTCATGAACAAGGACATCCAAGTCCCTTTGAAGTTCAACACTTCCCAGCCTTTTGTCATTTAAGAAATACTCTGTATTCCTGTTTTTCCCACTGTAGTGATTGTAGGTTTGACCTTTCCTACTGCCTTTAGGGGTCACGTGATTATACTGATGAATAAGCCCTAAACTCAGGTTATCTAGGGGGCAGAGCTTCCTAGTCACGGACCTAGTTCAAGCATGTAGCTTCTAAAAGAGCTCTGTAATATAGTTATCTGTATCAAGTAAGAAACCTGTCTGGGATATCAAGTTCATTACACCTACCAAAGTGGATAACCTCACATTTGAAGGAGAACAGATAGGACAGATAGAGAGAACTGTTTCTGTTAGTCTATGACAAGGGAGCATAGCCTAAAAATTAGTGCCCAACCTTTCAGGAATGAAACTACGAAACACTTCTACACCCAACGGGTGGTAGAAGTTTGGAACCTCTTCTGTAAATACCAGTTGATGCTAGATCAATTGTATATTTTAAATCTGAGATTGATGGATGAAGTGGATGGCTAAAACAATGGCAAGTGGATTTCAATGTAGGCAAATGTGAGGTAATTCACTTTGGATTTAAAAAGGATAGAACAGGGTACTTCCTAAATGGTGTTACATCTGAGATTGATTGATTTTGGTTATCCAAAAGTGGCATGAAGAGATATTAATGTATAAAATGTTATCGGAATTTTTTTTAAATGGAGGTTTAGTCTGTGTGTGTGTTAATTGGATTAAAGCCAGCTAGTCTGGGTGCTTTGATGTATAGTAGTTTTGAGATGTAAACAGTAAGGTAGAGGGTCCATTTGCATTTTGTTGAATAGCGCATTCTAGAATGGGAGTGAAATCTTGCACCTAGTAGGAGACACCAAGCAATATTTATATTACTAATAAGATTGGTACTATGAAAGAAGTTCAAAGGGCTTGGCGATACAATGAGAGCTTACATTCAAAGGGGGAAGCTGGGTATAACAGAAAGGAGTTGTGTATGTGCAGGTCAGAGGCATGTAAGATCTAAACCTGTCAGCCTACCACTGTATCTGTGAAGGAACAAATTGAAAGAAATCTCATTTTGAATTTGAAAGGTGGAAAATACTTTGCCTGGTGTCTGTTTAAGTCTATTGCCTATTGTTGCCTTAGTGGAGATTACTTTGGGTATTTATTAAAAAGTTATGATAGTAATAATTTGTAGCCATGTGTATGTGTTTAATTTGTTGTAAAATAATAAATGTTTCATTTAGTTTGATATAAAAACCTCTCGAGACCTGGTGTTCTTATTCCTGAATTTAGAGCTGCAACTCAAACATACTAATTGAAAATATAGGTTAGGTCAGTTGTTTAAAATTTCCCTCTGGGATTTTAAATAACTCAGCCTTTATCAACTGCTGTGTCATAACAAAAGGTATTAAGGGATATGAAGCCAAGGCAGGTACATGGAGTTCGGTCATGGCTCAGCCATGATCTCATTGAATGATAAGACAAGGCTTGAGGGGCTATACCCTATTTCTATGTTCCTATTGGAACATCAACCCCTGTCAGTGTGGGGAGGGGTTGTTGGAAGTAGAAGCGGGTGAGGAGGGCTGTGGGGAGGTATGAAAATTGAGATTGCAAAATTGAATTTATGCTGTACAGAATTTTGTGATGGAGGGGAGGTGGTGGTGGCATAGTGGTATTGTCACTGGACCAGTACTCCAGGCACCCAGGGTAATGCTCTGGGGAACCTGGGTTTGAATCCCACCACAACAGATGATGAAATTTGAATTCAATAAAAAAGAATCTGGAGTTAAAAGTCTACTGATGACCTTGAAATGATTGTTGTAAAACCCATCCGGTTCACTATTGCACTTTAGGGAAGGAAATCTACTGTCCTTACCTGGCCTGGCCTACATGTGACTCCAGACCCACAGCAATGTGTCTCTGAAATTGCAGTGCTGCAATTGTCACTCAGTTCTCAAGGGCAGTTAGGGTTAGGCAATAAATGCTGGCCCAGCCAGTAATGCCCACATCCCCTGAATGAATAAAAATATTTAAATCAGAAAATCGAGGTCAATATTTGCCAGAAATTTTGTCTTGTCCTCGAGAAACTGAATTGTGCAATTTTTGGAAAATTGCACGAGACAGTAAACAACTGACATCATTTTGGAAGTGTTATTAGAAAGTGATCTGCAGCTAATTATCATAAATTCTTCACCTGGTGAGCGCGTCACTGGAGTTCAACACAAAACTATAAAATCTAGTTTCTAAGAAAAGTGTATCAACCTTGAACTTTTTGTGTGTTCACTTTATATAGATGAGTTAATACAATTTTCTTAAATTGTAATCCACTTGCCTGAAATATAAACAAAAAATGATGGAAAAGCTCAGCAGGTCTGACAGCATCTGTGGAGAGAAAGACAGAATTAACGTTTCAAGTCCGTATGACTCTTCATCAGAGCAAAAGGGAAGTAGAAATGTGGTGAAATATATACTGTTTAAGGGAGGTGGAACAGGTGAAGCGGGATAGAAGGCCAGCAATAGATGGAGGCAAAGGAGAGATTGCAAAAAGATGTCATAAACAAAAGGTCAAAGGGTTGTTAATAGTGGTGGTACTGGTTAAAGGAGGTGCTAATGGTGACATTAAGAGTGGAAAGCAGAACGTGATGATGGCTGGACCAGGGTAAGCACTCTGGAAAGTGACGGATGGTCCTAGAGGGGGTGGGGTGGGGGGAGGGGACGGTGTGGGAAAAAAGATCGAAAAGACTAAAAGTAGGGTATAGAACAATGAATAAAAATGGAAATAAATTAAAAAAATTAACAATGAAAATAAGTGGGAATTTATTTTTTAAACATTTAAAAAATAAAAATGAATATAGAAAAAAGGGGAGGGGTGTCAAAAAGGGCTGGGGATGGAGGAGAGAGTTCACGGTCCGAAATTGTTGTACTCAATGTTAAGTTCGGAAGGCTGTAAAGTGCCTAATTGGAAGATGAGGTGCTGTTCCTCCAGTTTGCATTGAGCTTCACTGGAACATTGCAGCAGGCAAGATATGTGGGCATGAGAGCAGGATGGGGTGTTGAAATGGCAAGTGGCAGGAAGGTCTGGGTCATGCTTGCGGACAGACCGAAGGTGTTCTGCGAAGCAGTCACCCTGTCTGCGTTTGGTGTCTTCAATTTAGAGGAGACCGCACTGGGTCTTGTTACATTGCCTGAAACATATTGTTTGACTGTTGGTATGACTTGGAGAACGTTGATCAAGTCTAATGTATCAGAGTGTGCAGTGATATATAGAACTCCAACTGTACTATGTACTAAACCTGCTCAGCATATTTGAGGCATTGCCAAGCAGACCCAGGCCTGGAGTCTGTCAATCAGATATTTCACACTGTTCAAAAACTGAGATCATACTGCTAATAGCTTAGTTAGTTAATTAAAATATTAACTGTTGTACTAATGATCTCAATAGTAAGTGTTACAGCAAGTTGTGTAAAAGAGTTTTCTTTTGTATTGGATGACAGTGGGCAGAAAGGTTCTTATTTATGCAACAGTATGTTGTCAAAGCACTCCTGAATGCAATGAGAAAACTGTCCTCCATTTAATGAGAGAAGAAATGGCCTTGTAACTGCCCAGTGTTTTGATTGATTGTCTTTTCCCTCTCCATTGCATCAGGTAAAACTATGATCTTGGCTTTTATCAGTGGTGAAAGTCATAATATGCACTAAATCTTTATTAGGCTCTCATCGATCAACCAATGGGTCTTACTTTATCTTTTAAAGACAGCACAAAATTGAATTCACATCATTTATAAATTTGAACCTCTGTTAGGTTGTTGGTGGTAATTCTACTATAAATGCACCAGTGCTGCAATGCATTAATTGTCAGTTGGTAAATTTTAAAATGAGAGTCAATCACTTAATGACCCTGAAATGAGTCCTTTAAACTTTATAAATGAGGTCAGTCAAGAGCAATGGGGGAAAGGAGGTTGTGGGTATTTCTAGGAATTGCTTTTGATTCTGATAAATCATTTTACCACATGAATGAGGGAGAACTTCTCGTGGCCTAGATCTAAATGTAATGCAGAATTGAGTGTTATTGTTATCAATTGTCCTACATCTCCCTGCTTTCATTTTTGGTGGTGACAGGCAAGAGTATTTAAGTTTGTACTTCGCAGAAGTCTGGAGTGTGTTGGTCATTTTAACATTTTCACTGTGCGTCACCCTCCAGTGGCAGTTTTTTTAACAAACAGCCAGATGAACATACAAACAAGGAGTAGGAGTAGTCAGCCCCTCGAACATGCTCCGCCATTTAATAAGATCATGGCTGATCTGATAGTAACCTGAAAACTGTACCCCACCTACCCCCGATAACCTATCAACCCTTGCCTACCAAGAAGCTATCTACCTCCGCCTTAAAAATATTCAATGACCCTGCTTCCACCACCTTTTCAGAAAGAGAGTTCCAAAGACTCACGACCCTCTGAGAGAAAAAATTTCAACTCAACTCAATTTTAAATGGGTAACCCCTTATTTTCAAATAGTAACCCCTAAATTCTAGATTCTCCCACAAGAGGAAACATTCTCTCCACATTCACCCTGTCAAGACCCCTGAGGATTTTATATGTTTCAATCAAACCACCTCTTATTCTTCTAAACTCCAGTGGATATGAACCTATTCTGTCCAACCTTTCCTCATAAGCCAACCCAATCATTCCAGGTATTAGTCTGGTAAACCTTCTCCGAACTGCTTCCAACACATTTACATCCTTCATTAAATGTGACCAATAACGTACACAGTACACCAGATGTGGTCTCATCAATGCCCGCCATCGGGAACCTCATTGTAATACATCTGCATCTCATTACAAGGCCAGCCTGATGGAATCATCCCCCCCTCACCCCGCCTCTGGATCATCCGCCCAATTTGGCACAATTGCATGCCAGTGCAAAACACATCTTGACAAGTGTGATGTACAGAAGTCAGGACTTAACGCCAGGGCCTTGCTCATATCGTGGACATCCAAGGAGCAGAAGATGTTGGAGCCCGACAGAAATGGCAAATTGGAGGAACATCCATGGCATGCTGGGTGGATTCTCATGGACATGGCTCTGCTGTGAAGCAGCCCCTGCAAGTTGGAAAGTTACCGTTGAGGGTCTGCTGACAATGGGTGATGGTCGAGGGGGTGGAGAGGAAGGTCCAGCTGTGTTTTGGAGAGGAAGATGTAACAGGGGTTGGAAGAGGAAGGTCTAGGATCGACTGGAAGAGGAAGAGATATCAGCATGGGATGAGTCTGGGAGGGGGTGAATGAAGGTGTCAGGATGGGGTGAGGTTGAGCGGGAATAAAGGTGTTGGGGGGTAAGGTTGGGAGAGGGGGAATTAAGTTGTCAGGGGAGAGGTTGGGAGGTGGGGAGGGAGAATGGGGGGAGGAGAAGGTAACAGGGGAGAAGACGGCAACAGTAGGAAAAGTCGGAAGCGCGCCCACCGAGAATTAAGAGGGCAATTAAGCCCTTTAATGGCGCAATTGTCTCTGATTTTTATGGCCCATCTGACTTACAGTTGGTGGGCGGGCGAATCAGCCAGGCGGCCTTTACAGTTTTCATCAAACCTCATCCAAGGACGGGATGAAATTTCTGTTATTAAATAAAATAAAACTAAAACTCTGTGGGCAGTATTTTTATCATCTATATTTTCAGGTGCCTGATTGTGAAGCTTGGGCTTTTTTTTCTGCTTTTCAAAACTTTATTTGAAGATTTTTGGGTCTGCAGCTCTCTGCCTTCAGGGAGCTTCCTTGCAGCACTCACCCGCGCCCGCATTGACATCATCGCTTGCCCTCGTCCCGCCCCCACCCCAGCAGCGCTTCACACTGGCTGGCTGTTAATTGGCCAGCCAGCTTGAAATCACGGTTGGGGGCTGATTGTGGTCGGCGGTTGGTGTCACGACCGCTCCTGGGCCCGCCGATCACGTGCATCCGACCAGGCGAAAATTCAGGCCTTGGTGCACGATCCTCATGAGGGTGTTTGCCGCCGACCTCGCTGCTGCAGGCATGGTCCACATCCTCACCTGTCACCGCAATGACACACTCTTCAAAGTGAGTGAAGGGCCTAAACTGGGCCACTCCCACCCCCAGCCTGGGACCTCTCCTTACTGACGTGGGTGGTCTTCTCCTACATGGGAACAGATGAAAAGAGTGTGATCAGGACACATGGCACTGCGTGGAATGTTTGTGTGTTGAATGGAGACATGGATAGGATGAGGACATGAGCTCGAGAGGGTATGAGCCTGATCAAGGTTATGTGTCAGATTTAGTGGTGTTGTCCCTTGAGTTATGAGATTCCTGTGGAAGTGTGATGGGTTTGTGAGTGCGTGAGTTGAGAGTGATGAGAAGAGCGACTTACCCTGGTGGAACGGATGAGACCATTCACCCTTAGCGACACTGGGTGACAGTTCTCTTTTGCAGGCATTGGTGCTGACCATCGCTGCTACTGCCTCCCATGCTGGATTGGTGATGCTGCTGCCCCTCAGGTTGGCAGAGTGGGGTTAGAGGACATCACGTGGGCTTCCACGGTGTTGAAAAGGCATTCGAGGGACGCATCACTAACTGGGGGGCTGCAGTCATTTTGCCTTTCGGGGCCATCCTGTCTTCCATGCGGCAGTCGTGGGCTGGAAGCACTGAGAGGTGTGAGTGTGTCTGCGCTTTAAATGTGATGCTCAGCATGATGAAGCGGCGAGGTGATGGCGTGGTGGACAAACGAGAGCCCGCCCGCCATGGAACTGGCGTGTTTCCCAGGAATGCGTAATTAACACGGCAGATTGGGATGATACATGAGAAGCTGCCATTGCTGCAGGCAGTTAAAATGGTGTTTTCCCGGCCCACTACTGGACTTAGTGCCAATCTGGGATGATTCCGCCCATTGTATCTGTGCTGACTGAAAAAGACTTAACTAGCCTAATCTCCCTTTCCAACTGTAGGTGTTGGCACTTCATTTAAATATCCAAGTAGTTTTTAATCTCTACCAATATTTCAGGCAGTGAATCCCGGAACCCCGCACCCCCTGAGTAAAAACATTTCTGCTCAACTCACTTCTCACCTTTCTACCAATTACATCTATGCCTCCTGGTTGTTGACCGCTCTGTTAGGGGAAATAGATCTTTCTTATCCACCTTATCTCAGTTTATTATTTTTTACACCTCAATTAAATCTCCCTCAGCCTCCTCTGTTCCAAAGCCTAGCCTACCTTTCCTCATAACCACAGTGATTCAATCCTGGTAACATCTTTATAATATCTCTGGTGCCATTACATCCATCCTGTAATGTGGTGACTGGAACTGTCCCTCTAGCAGTTGCCAAACTAGTGTTTTATACAGTTCTAACATAACTTCTCTTCTCTTCTATCCCTCAGCTAAAGGGAAATATCACTTTTTCTTCTTAAACCACCTTATCTCCCTACACTGCTACCTTCAGAGATCTGGGAACATGCACTTCAAAGTCCATCTGTTCCTCTATGCTTCTCAGTATCCTATCATTTATTGTATTCCCCTGCCTTATTTTCCCTTCTGAATTGCATTGCCTAACATTTTTCCAAATTGAATTCCATTTGTCACTTTTTTGTCCAACCTGACCAGCCCATCGATATCTTCTCTTAATCATTCTTCTTCACTATCAACCTCATGACCAACTTCTATATCATCTGCGAACTTCTTAACAAAGCTCTACATTTAAGCCTAAACAATGGAAATATACCACAACAGCAAGGGAGTACCGAACCCTGAAGACGGCCTGCCAATCACAAAAACAGCCGTTGAACATTATCCTTTGCTTTCTGCCACTAAGGTAATTTTGGATCCAACTTGCCACTTTTCCTCTGATCCCATGGGATTTTACTTTGCTGACCAGTCTGCCATTGTGGGATCTTGTCAAAAATTAACATCTATATTGACTACATCAAATGTACTACCCTCACTGACCATCCTTGTTGTGTCCTTAAAAATTTCAAACAAGTTGCTCTGACACAATGGCCCCTTAATAAATCAATGCGGGCCATCATCGATTAATCCGTGCCTTTCTAAATTATTATTACTGTCCCTCAGATATTTTCCAAAAAGCTTAGGCTGATTGGCCTGTAATTACTCTCTCTATTCCTTTCTCCCTTTTTAAACAATGGTGCAATGTTAACAGTCCTCGATACTTTTGTAGCCAGAGAAGTTTGGAAAATGATGGTCAAAGCTCCCACTATTGCCTCCCTTGCTTCTCTTAACAACCTGGCATATATTTCTTCCAGACCTGGCGATTTATCTACTTTCAAAGATGCTAATAACCTTAGGCCAGAATTTTCTCGTTGGCGTGCAGGGGCGGGTCCCACATGCTGATGCATAAGATGACGCGTGGTAATCTCGGGTGAGTGTCCTGACGTCACCGCGCGCCATTATAATACTTAGGTGGGCGGGCGTGCGATGTTCTCTGATACGCGCCCGCCATTACTAAACACCCAGTTAAGGCCCTCGAGGCAGCAATTGTCTGGTATTTCTCGGGGCCTGTGCGATCTTCAGGATGTCGCACGGAGGCAACGGGCAGGTGGGTAGGAGGCATTTGTATAAACTTCAACCCCGGGCGGGATAAGAGGGGTGAGTGGGGTTGCAAGTAGTATTTGTCAGATATTTAATTGCAAAAGTTACTGATACTTGCCTGTGTGAGCAGAAATACTTCAAAACTCTTCATAGCTGCTTGGACAGGAGTAACAGCCTTCAGGTCAGGACTCTACAGTAAAGATCATTTCTGGGGCCTACGGGTTTCGGGAAGCCTTCCCTTAGCCTGGGAATGGGACCTGTGCTCTCCACTGGAGGTACCTCCTCTGAGGAGGAAGGGAGGGCCAGAAGGGGGAGGAGGCCAGGAGTGCACATTCAGCCTCCAGGAGAGCCACCTTTGGGAGGAGAGATGCAGGCACAAGGGGCAGGGCCAACAGGAAGCCCAAGGTGGAAGGGGCCACAGAAGACACCACTGTCCTGCTGTCAAGGTATACAGGTGGCGAAGCAGCTACCTCAATATGTCTGAGGTGCAGTGCCGTAGGGGGCTCCATCTCTCAAGCAAGACAGTCAACTATATCTGTCAGTTGAAAGACCCTGAGATTTGTGCAACTGTGTGGATGGGCACCTCATGCCGGTGGTGTTGAAGGTCCCAGCTGCCCTCAATTTCTATGCCTCCAGCTCTTTCCAGGGATTGGTGGGTGATCTTTGTGGACAATCAGCCGTCCACACTTGTGTCAAGCAGGTCACAGATGCTGTGTTCAGGTGTGCATTGACTTTCATCCACTCCCGCTGAGATGAGGGCAGCCAGACACAGTGAGCCAGAGGCTTCACAGCCATTGCTGGCTTCCCCCGCATCCAGGGCGCAATAGACTGTACACATGTGGCCATCAAGGTGCCAGCAGGTGAGCCCAGTGCCTTCGTCAACAGGAAGGGCTTCCACGCCATGAACGTGCAGATAGTGTGTGATCACAGGATGCTGATTTTACAAGTCTGTGCAAGGTACCCAGGCAGCTCCCACAACGCCTTCATCTTCAGACACTCTCAGGTGCCAAGGCTCTTCAGTGCTCCAGCCCGGCTGGATGGATAGCTCCCCTCAGAAGGTGGCTCATGACGCCTCTCTGCTATCCAAGAACAGAAGCTGAGCAGCGGTACAATAGGACCCACGCCTCCACAAGGGCTGAGGTGGAGAGAAGCATCGGTCTTCTCAAGATGTGCTTCCGATGCCTGGACCATTCAGGGGGCGCACTCCAGTACCTTCCAGATCGTGTGTCACTGATAGTGGTTGCATGCTGCGCTCTCCACACTCTTGCGCTGGAAAGGGGGGACGCAGTGGACGAAGAAGATGTAGACGCAGCTGCTTTGGCTGAACACAATGATTCCAGCAGAGTCTGAGGATGAGCACACAAAGGGAAATGTTGAGGGGGTAGACGCTGATCCGGGCATACTCCAGTGAGGCAGGGACACCCAGGATGCTTTAATCCAATGAACCTTCAGCTAGCACACCACAGACAGACTTCCAACACAAGCCAGGGCTGCAGGCTCCAATGCTCGATACCTGAGAGCAACATCTGTCTGGTTAGGAACATTAACTAAAGGCCTTGTCAATATAGCTCAATTTCACACAACTCACTCATAACATTATGGGTAACCATTCACCTGCAGAGGTAAGGACTCACCCTGAGCCATGCTCACATATCAAAATTTTATGATTTAAAAAAATGAAGTTTAGAAAAAATAATAAGATGATGCACATCATACCAAATGGTCATGAACTAATAGTGGGGCAATGTAAAAGCACCGTGGTGTGCCTAAGGAGCCTTAAGTTTACACTTATGGGTGCTACATCAAGGAGCTGTCCCCTCGTTGGCACTGGCATCTGAGACAGCCTGCTCACTGTGCTGTCCTGTTGGCCTCGATGACCTTGGCGGACGCCCTGTGGCCCGTGGAGCCTTTGATGGCCCTGCCTGGGAAGGAGCAGCCAGTTCCACAGCTGGCATCTCCCCAGTCATCACAGCCTCATTGGATGCCATGGTCACTGGCAGAGGGGCAGAGGAGCTGCTGCCCTCATCCGGAGCACTCTGAAAGGAGCCCACAGAGACGACAGGCAGCTGCTGCGCCGATATGAGATCGCTTTGGACGTCCCTGCTCACCATAGATGGATGGGCACTGAGCTGGGATACTTGGTGCCCAAATCATCTCCCACACTGGCACTGACCAGCTGAGGTCAATGCCGCTGTGAGGGCTTGCAGGTCTGAGGGCAACCCCAGGAGGTCCTGATTGTTCTCCTGGAGGAGCCTTTCGATAAGAGTTGCCACTCTCTTCATGGAGCAAGAATGGCGCTCGGCCATGAGGCTCATTACATCGGTGATGCTCTGAGTGGACTCCTCCAGCATGGGCACCATGCCACGCATTGCCTCATGTATCTCTGCCAGATCCTCTCGCACACCCTGATGCACTTCCAGTGTTCACTGCCTCGCGGACAACTCCAGAGGCACATCATCAGCCACTGACCAAGCATGTGCCTAGTCCCCTGCAGTCCTCCGACTGCCAGCGCCCTGGGCACTCTCTGTCTTTGCCCACACCTCAAGCAAATGTGAAGTGTCCTCACCGCTGTGCCCCGGGACACTAGCTGATGATCTAATTCCCACCGAGAAGCTAATATCTATGCTGCTGCCTGCCTGGCAGAGATGGTGTGATATTGGTGAGTCAAAACGTTCAGGGCCCTCAGGTGCGAGAGGTAACCCCTCTGCCTCCTCCTCCCAGCCCTGCTCCAGCTAATGGCTGGATTAAGTGACCTCACCAAAAGGGTACTCACCCTTCCCGAGCACAGAAAGTCATTGAATCTCTTGCGGCACTGGACCTACGTGCATCACACCACATCATGGGAGCTCACAGTCTTGGCCACCTCCTCCCAGGAACGTTGGGTCAGGTGGGGGGGCCTCCACCTCCTGCCCCTTGGAAGCAGGACCTCCTGCCGTGCTGCCGCCTCCTCCAGGAGGGCAGCTAGGCACTCATTGGAAAACCAAAGGGCATGCTGCCCCACTGCACTATCCTCCAGCCTGGCCTGTACCACTGGCCTACCCTCCAACCTGGCCTGCCCCACTGGCCTACCCTCCGGCCTGGCCTGCCCCACTGGCCTACCCTCCGGCCTGGCCTGCCCTGCTGGCCTACCCTTCGGCCTGACCCGCTCACCAGAAGCCCTCTGGTGAGCCCTTCTACTTGCCATTGTGAGCAGCCTTTCCAAGGCTGCCAGCTCTTCATTTATACAGGCTGCTGGGTCTCCATTGGACCCGGTGGTGATTGCACTGAGCGGAGCAGATCACAGGCGATGATTGGGTCCACGTCTACCCGTGCCCACGTCCGGTCCTCTTGGTCCACCCGGCATGGGGAAAATTCTCCCCTTAATGTTTCCTCTCTTAGTGTGTTATCCCAACCAATGTTTCGCAATCTTCCTTAACCACAGTGCCTGCTTTGTCTCTCTCTTTGGTGAAGACACATAAATAATTTATTAAGAACCATATTCGCTGCTTCTGCTTCCATACACAAGTTAGCTATTTGGTCTCTAATATGCCTTACTCTTTCCTTAGTTATCCTCTTGGTCTTTATGTATTGAGGAAACATCTTTAGGTTTTCTTTGATTTAATTTGCTGATATTTTTTCATGCCCTCTCTTTGCTTTCTGAATTTTCTTTTTGTTTTCACCCCTGCACTTTCCATATCTTCCTAGGCTTTTTGAAGGAAAAGGAATTGGGTAATAGTTAATTTAACTGATACCAGTTATCACTAGTATTACAGGTTGGGGAAAATCTTCTCAAATGTTGCTGTTAGTGAGTGTTTAAAGAAAAGTTATCGAGGGAAACTCTAAAGCTGAATCCATTTCTAAAGTATTTAAGTTGTAGTTCACTGAGTGGGAGGGACTTCAATGTCCGTTCTTCATGTTCTGCTGCCAATGAAACTAAATTTCCATTTGGTCTACAAAATCCCCATTGTGGCTGATACTAGAGGTTATCATAGAATATTGTTAGATGAGTTTTCTTTAGCTCATTAGCCTTTCAACTGGCTGCTAATTAAATTGTTTAAATTCAGACTGTGTGGTGCAGACTGAAAAGTCGGAAAACCGGCAAATACATCACATATTTCAATGGGGAATAAAACTCATTGGATGTAGCTTTTTTTTATATTCAATCATGTGATGTGGGCATCACTGGCTAGAACTTATTGCCCATCCCTAATTACCCCTGTTCAGAGGGCACTTAAAAGAGTCAACCACATTGCTGTGGGTCTGGAGTCACATATGGGGCAGACCATGTAAAGATGGTATACTTCCTTCCCTAGTGAACCAGGTGGGTTTTTACAACAATGGTTTCATGATCATTATTAGACTTTTAATTCCAAATATTTATTCACATCCGTCTTCAACCAAGAGAATGAGGATGAAGGTATCGAACTTGGGGAGAGAGACTGCGAGGTTCTTCAGCAAATTGATATAGGGAGTGACAAGGTATTGGAGGTGTTGGCAGCCTTAAAAGTGGACAAATCTCCAGGTCCGGATGACTTGTGTCCCAGACTGCTGAGGGAGGCAAGGGAGGAGATCGCAGGGGCTCTGACCCAAATTTTTAATTCCTCTCTGGCCACGGGGGAGGTGCCAGAGGACTGGAGAACAGCTAATGTGGTTCTGCTATTTAAGAAGGGTTGTAGAGATAAGCCAGGGAACTACAGGCCAGTGAGTCTCACATCAGTGGTAGGGAAACTATTGGAGAAAATTCTGAAGGAGAGAATTTATATCCACTTGGAGAGGCAACTCCCAGCTCCTTTCACGCTCCTTTTCAATTCATGACTCCTCTCGCACTTCTCTTCAACTCCTGACTCCTCTCCCGCTTCTCTTCAACTCCCGACTCCTCTCATGCTCCTCTTCAACTCCCGACTCCTCTCGCGCTTCTCCTCAACTCCTGGCTCCTCTCGCACTTCTCCTCAACTCCTGAATCCTCTCGCGCTCCTTTTCAACTCCTGACTCTTCTCGCGCTCCTTTTCAACTCCTGACTCCTCTCGCATTCCTTTTCAACTCCTGGCTCCTCTTACACTCCTTTTCAATTCCCGACTCCTCTAGTTAACGCTGCAGTGTTTTTAATGGTGGTATCCTTTTGTATTGGCAAAGAGCAGGACTATCCTTTATTTGCAACTGCTGGCAAGATTGAGGAAAATAGAAGATGATCTCATTACCACTACCACAACCCTTGCTTCTTGAGCTACTGCAACCATTATTATTGTGTAGAGTCTTTTCTGAAGCCATCTTTGTATGTTAAAAACTTTATCCGGAAATGCCTACTTATGCAGTTCTGGTGAAGCAAACTCCTAATAATACAACTCATGACTGTTCTGCCACTTCTGTTTCTGACATTGAGTTTACAGTCACGGCCACACACAGAGGCAAAAGCACCAGTTCATTGCAATAAAGTGTGTGATAGTTTATGGTTAGTTGCTTGTGACATAGTTCAGTGCTTTTCTCCCATCTTGACAAATACGTAGGAACCTGAAGTGGGAAGCTGAATGAGGCTGATGGAAATACAATAGACCACTGAGGATCTTAAAACACCTTTGAGCAGCTTAGCAGCCAATACAACTTATTGTTTGATAGACTTTGAAAAACATTATTGTGGTAAGCGCAAATATTATTGTGGAAAATTTTGATGGAGTGACCTTCGGAGCTTTGTGTCTGTTGAGTGTTTGGGAGATGAGGAAGGACATGTTATATTTTCAGAGTGATTAACGTTGTCGTGTGGGGCCTTCTGGTTTTTGGTCGGTCTTCTGTTGTCACTTGCTCTGTGTGCATTACGTCTCCTCTGCTGATGTTGCCTCGTCTTGCTGTTATTCTTGCCAGATGTCAATCTGGGTGGCATCTTTCGCTGCTGGATGAAACCCTTGCTGTATCCATTAAATGTATAAAAATCATGCTATCATTAAATTCCATAAAGAACATTATGCACAGTGTGTTTGTGTCAGTCATCATAGTAACATTGATCTACAATGATAGTTCATCGGCCGTATATATTTTATACATAGTTTAAACTACATAACTCGTGCTGCGCCAGTTATCTATTTTGTCAACCCTGCTTCAACACAATCTTTGAATTTCAGTCTATCTCGTCTCTCAATTTTTCACTGGCTCATTGATGATTGAAGATGCAGGTCAGTGAGATGAATTTATGCCATCAATCAAACGACAAAGATTTTTGTGCAAAGATGTTGATAAATCATCAGTACATCAACATACACAATACAGCTGCAGATTTTTCCTTTATGATTAGAGATGATAGCAAAGTCAATGATGTACCTCTAACTGAGAGCACAGTTAAATTGAAAACCTATTCTGTTTAGGTGGTTGAAACATGTGGACAAATGGAGTGCAATGTCCAGTTAAAGGATATTAGGAACTAGAGATAGTTTAAGTAAGTTATATGTGTATCTGGAAGTTAGGAACCAAGTTTAATGTGTATTTCTGTATTTTGTGGGTTAAAAGGATGAAACCTGAGTTTTAGTTTCACTTTAAAAGATGCCTGCATTTTTAATGAGTTTTATGACGCTTGAAGTGGAGAACTGTGTTATCAAGGGAAGTTAAAACAAAGTAGAAGAAAAATGTTGTTGCCTAGCAATAGGGCTGCAGAGAGGGAGGCCCACCCACACACACGCACAGGCCAAAAGCAGTTTGAATTTAGTTGGAAGCAGGTGCCAGGAGAGGCTGGACACACACAGCAGAGAGAACTGCAGAGAAAGCAGGTTTCCCCAAAGAAAAGAAGGAAGGCCCCGAGAAGACCTTCTAGTCAAAGGGAAAGAACAGAAATCTGGAAAAGGTCATGTTAAGAGAAGTTAAAAACAAGGAGCCAAGAGGAAGACTCCAAGCTTAAAGGGAGAAAGCTGCAGGATGGTGATTTAAAGCAATGTAGGCTTGTGAGAAGCCAGAAGATCCAAGGGCACAGCCGAAGGTCTATAGCATTTACCTTTGGGCTTGTGAAGCAGTGGTGTTCTGTTGGCATGGCTGAGCATTTGAGAGAGAGAGTGTGGAAGGAAGCTTGAATGTATGTGGCGATCCAGGGAAGAGGAACATCGGAAGGCAAGTTTGAAGCCCTGGAGGTGGACTCTTGTGGAAGGCAACTGAGAGAAAGTGTCGTTTGGAAGAAGATCCTAAAGTGAGTCATTCAAGAGTGGAGATTAGAAACCCTCATGTCAAAGATGGAGTTCAGTAAGACCGGTTGGCTCACGGTGTGACAAGCATCTGTGGTGAGTTGATGAGGGATCCATAACATCTGTTTGGGGTAGCATCTGTCACTTGGTTACAAAGTATGGTGTGCCTGATCACAGGTCGCCTAACGGTTTACATGGACTGTGTATTTACTGGGAACTTTAGAGCATAAGATACCTTTTGTAACTTGTGTTATCCTTACAAGTCTGTATATATCTGTAAAGGTATAGTTGTGGATGAAGGACAATTGTAATATAGTTCATTTTTTCTTGTTTAATAAATGTTTTATTCTTTTTTTAAAGGTTCATCAGCTGACTCCTGTGACTCTGTTCAGTAGCCACTCTCCATGTATCTAAACAAATAAATAAAAATTAGGATCTATCAAACCGGGTTCCACCCTGGGATCAAGCTTGTTCAGTAGTAACATCACTGGGATCATAACAAGGGCAAGTCCCTCAAGTTACCCATTGTTGTAGTGACTTATGTCAACAAACCAAAGATAATAGGAAAAGATGGGTTTCATAAGCTGAAGTTAGACAGGAAGCATGTTTTCCAAGTTGAGACAATGAAGAAGCCAAGAAACTAAGATAGTTAAAGCACCATTTTAAGGACTGCTATGAAGGTATAATCAGTACGAAAGTGCATATCACAATCAGACCTAATGCCAAAACCAGCATATTCCAAGGCTAGGCTGGTTCCTTACAATCTCAAAATTCAGATTGAGGATGAGCTAAAAAGAAATGGTGTGTGAATTAAATCTAATCACAGTGATTGGGCAACCCCAATTGTAGCAGTGCCCAAGTGAGACAAAACCATAAGACTATGTGAAGACTACAAAGTCACAATCAACCAGGCAGTGGATGATCGGCAGTATCAATTTCTGATATCCCATGATTTGTATGCAGAATTACTGTGATCCAAAATATTCACAAAGTTGGATTTGTCCCATAGTTATGCACAGTTCAACATAGATAAATACGCACATGGGGTTATACTCCTCCATGAAGCTGCACTATGGTGTTAAGTCTTCTCCAAAAATCTTCCATTCTACAATGGATAGCAGAGAATGCCAAATTGCTTGTGAAATCAGGATGATGTGTTAATCACGAATGTAAAAGCGCAGGAGAATCTTCAAGTATTGGATGAAGTGCTAAAAAGGCTCAATGATCAGTTGAAAAGAAAAAAGTGTGATTTTGATCATCTGAAGTAGTGAACCTTGGCCTGAAAATCAATGAAAAGGGACTACAGCAAGTGAAAGAGAAGATAGAGGCCATATACCAAAGTCAAAAGATGTGTCTGATCTTTTTCAGGGCTAGGCCCAATATTACTCATGACTGCTGTCTGTAGTTGCAATACTGTGAGCTCCACTACATGAGTTGTTGAAGAAAGATGTGAAATGGGAACTGTCTAATGTACAAGATGCATGTAAGAGAAGCTTGACGAGATGCACTACTAATTCATTATGACACAAATCATGACTTGAAGCTAACATGTGATGTTTTAAACTATGGAGTTGGAACAGTGATAAGTCATGTCATAGATAGTGGACAAGAGAAGTCCATAGCATTTGTGGCCTGTACACTGACCAAGAGTGAACACAATTGCACACAGATAGAAGAGGAAGCACTGGGGAGAAATCTGGAAAATCCCTTTCCTTAAATGATTGATACCAGTCCAAAAGGTCACAGTGACCATGATAGTAATCCACTTACCTTCTGCCAGACGTGATGTGAACCACACTAGACATTGGTTGAGCTCTCGTTTGAAGGCATGCAACGAATCTGTACTCACTGCTTGAGCTGAAATCTTGTGCCAAAAGTCCACTATTCTCTGGGAAAAGAAGAACCTCCTCCCCATTTAATATAGGTCTGTGCAATTTAAATCCAAGAGCCTGATCTTCCCATACCTATTCAACTGAATAACTCTGGAAATGTGTCCTTCATCATCTTAAACACCTCTATTGGATCCCCTGGAGTCTATGCATCTCTCGAGTAATTAGCCCAGTTTTTTAAACTTATCTGAGTAACAAAGGTGTTTTAAGCTGTATATCATTTGCATGGTCCTTATCTGAACCAATTGCAAAATATCACCAACCACGTGAGAGGACCAAGACTGGACAGAGATCACCAAGTAATGCCTAAATAAAGTCTTATGCAAGGACAAAACAATATGTTATGTTTTATATTAAATTACCCTGGCAATGCAATCTCATATGAAGAAGACAAATGTAGTGAGATTTTTTATCACATGACATTGTAGGGCTGCCACGTCACAAAATGGATGATGATCTTTATTTTTACCATATTTTGTTCTGTGAGCAAACAATAATTTTAACTTGTCCTGGACAGCTAAAATGTTAACAGATTTTTTAAAATGGGAAAACTTCAAACAGCCTACAGATTATCATTCATGAATTATTCTATCAATGTTACTTCCATCTAACCATGGGGTGCCAAAGAGACATCAACACTGGAATTAAATCGTGAGGCATTAATGTATGAATTTTTAACATTCATCTGAAGGCCCTGCCTTCACGTTTTGGCAGATTAATGCCCCTACTGAAAAAAGGAGCTAGGAGTTTCTGAAAAACCCATTAGATGCTCTTATGGTAATTTTCCACCATGTAATTTCAAGATTGAGATATCAAAACTCATGTAATATGCATAATTGGAAGATTATTTGGAAAAAGATATTTGTTAGCTTAGAGCCAACTTGTTAGTTAAAAGCTCATTTCATGCTTTGTGACTGTCTAATTAGTCACAAATGCTGTAACAGACCTCAGCGTTTTGCTTGAGAACTGCAAAGAAATGAGTTCCCCTTCTCCATTCAAAATCTGAATTAGTTTTACTTAATATGTTTTGTTTCAGTCTTTGTTAAAACTAGAATCACCACTCCATCTTATTCTATGCACAAACCCCTGTACTGTTCCTTTAATGAACCGTTTGAATGAAGTTGAGTTCCTGTGACCTTGAAGAGGTTCTTGGTTGAATCATTCTTCCCTCCTTCAACTCCATCCTTGCTGGAGAGTTAATTGTAGGGCAGCTTTGAAATAAGAAATGACAAAGAGTTAAATAATCAATGCCAGTTGTGTGCAGATTCACTTCTCTCTATGGCATATGATTGACAGACAGCTTCTTTTACCTTCTAAAGCCAGCTATTGCTTTGATCTTTGTCTGAAAACAGACACAGATTTCAGTATTTCTTCAGGTTTGTTTGAACTATTGATCTAATGTTCATATGCTAGATAGCAATGACCATCAATCACTGTACAGCTTATCTAGCTGGGCTTGGCAGCTTAGCTTATTAATAGCCTAATTGAAGGTTAATGCCTTACGCGAAGGCCACCTGGAAATGAACTTGTGCCGGTAAACCAACTTTGGCAGAAAGAAAACATCCACATTTTGAACTGTGCCTGTATTAGGCAACAACATTGAAACCAAATTGACACAAAAAGTTCTAAACTTTTAAAGAAATTGCCTTGTTACCTAAAAGTTGATCATGATATTCTTTAACAATGATACGCCTGACTCCCTACGATATGTAAGATAATAAGCATTTAAGTGTTAGTTTGACATATTTCATTAATTTAGAAATTTTGATTGGCTGCATTTAATATAAAGGCCACTGGTGACTCGCTTTTCTCTCTGGCCACCGTCTACCCACTCAAACTTCATTTACCTATTGGACAACAATAATATCAATGTAGGCTTCTGTAAATTTTAGATGCAAACCTATTTTGTGTAAATCCTAAACAAAAACAAATCAAGACTGAATTGCAAAACTAATATCCCAGCTGTTGGGGTAAATTCAAATGGGCAAACTCTGGTGACCTTGATGGAGTCAGTTGCCAGCAAATAGTCAACACCAACCACGAACAGCTGAGAATAGCTGAAAGGAAGAGGAGGGAAAGTAAAATTAGATTAACAATTGGATAAGAAAAGCACTGGACTCAAAAGCCAAGCTGGTATTTATTGCTCCTAAACTGTGCCAACCCTCAACGATTACTGCCATGCCAGGTTTCCTAAAGCCAGCATGAAACAATTGCTCTTGAGGGGTGTGAAGGTTATGAATGGTGTATGTCTTCCTTAAATGGATTGTACACCACTAGCATCTTTCTTCTTTCTATCACTCTTATTCCCTGTGACTTTGATTGGTGTGTTATTTTTAATTGCTTTCTTGTTACAGGATGTTTCAGTCACATGTGGGTAATTTTCACCTTCACTGTCTTGGTGGCAAACCAACATTTTCCTCCTTGGAACTAAATTGGTCTTCATCACATTTGAATCAATGGAAATGAAAAGAGGGTAGTTTCTTTCATGGGTAGTCAATGTGCAATGCCAATCTTATCGCTGGGTGTCTGGTTGAAAATCTACCTCATAGATTTTCATGTGCTAAAAGCCCACAAGTCATTTACAAATGGAGAAAATGTTACTCTCGTCATGTCTCACTGTGCACTATACAAGGGAACATAGTTCAAACTAAATGTTCCTCCATCCTAACTAAAACTAAATATAGCATAAACAATATTAAAAGTTAGATATAATTATATTAAATGTTCCCCATTTCATATCTAGCAATTCAGTTAATTTATACAAAAAAAATTGCTAAGAATGAGAAAGGTCTGATCCATACAATCAGAGGGGAGGAGAGGGTGAGATGGTTCATGTGCAGTGAAAGCTTTCAGCAGGTATCTTCTATGAATCCAGGATTCCCTCCACTATCTGGGAGCCTTGTTATATTGACAGCCTACTCTAACCAAACAATTAAAAATGTCCATGTATAGGACAACCTTTCATGGGAGGGAAGTTGTGGTTCCAACTGATAAAGAAGCTTCTTCAAAGCTAATAAAATAACTTTTCTGAACTTTATTTGTTTTATCCTGGTGGTTTAATGGTTAAACACACATGTTATTGTAATACTAATGTAGGCTGACACTTCAGTACAATGCGGCACTTCCTCAGTACCATCAGGAATGATAAGCTGAATTTTGCCACTAACGTGTCAATCCCAACATTGGGACGAATTCTAAAACAGGAACCCAGAAGTGGCTGTGGTGGGATGTTGGATGTGATCTTCTCAGAGGCAATCAATTCAGAAGCCAACTTTGAGAACCCCATCCCTATTCAAAAAAGAGCAGCCAATACTTCATCAAAGTGGGCATGCTTTATGTGTGAGCAAGCAACGAATTGGTGAACAGCACCATAACTGAACTTGATTCAAAGAAGAGCAGGGCAGTTGTCCAAATGTACTGGCCAACATTTATCTCTCACTGAACGCCACCCAGAAAACATTATTTGGTCATTTATCTCATTGCTGTTTGTTGGGTCTTGCAGTGTTCAAATTAAATTGTATGGTTTGTACCTTACAACAGTAAGGCATGAAAAAAATGATGATTTTCATTGGCTGTGAAGCACTTTGGAACATTCTGAGGTCATGAAAGGAACAATAAAAATGCAAGTTCCTTCTTTACTAAATCACACAGCTGAGAAGGTTCCAATTTTCAATCCCAGCCTGTGCTGAATTAGCTAATTCCAGATGTGTATTTACCACATTGGGATGTTGCAATTGGCCTTGGTGCCTTTAAAATTAAGGCAGGAAAAATTAACCAGGACTGCTTCTCCAAATTGTTTTCAACTGTACCCTAGTGTAAAAACCAGGAGAGATGAAGGATCAGGTTCAGTTATGGTGCTGTCCATCAATCCATTGCTTGCTCACACATAAAGCATGCCCACTTTAATGAAGTATTGGCTGGCTGCCAGTGCCCATGGAACCAATACTCTAGCGAGAATCTCGCCTTCAGGAAAGGAGGGGTGGATTGGGTAGCACACTGCCATGATGTGTAAATTGCCACCATCATTTTTAATGAATGGATTTGTGCTGAATTTGCTTTAAATTATTCCAAAGGAGTTAGTTTTATCTATGGTGCTGAAAGGAAGCCAGTATGGTTCAAATAATCCTAATAGTAAGAGATGATGGACTTTTGATCTCCTGGGTTATTGGTTTGTCCAGTGGGAGGAGGACTCTGACTTTAAAGATTCATTACTTTCAACCCTTAAGTTACTTCAGCAGTTCATCTGCATTTTTTGTCAATGCTGTCCTCACATTGTTTAAAGTATGCTTTTGTTTCCTTAGTAGGGCTTGGCTGTTTGACAGCTTTTTTATTGGCTAAATTCCCAGTGCTAAGAGGAGATGGGTGGGGGTGCTAAATGCAATGCCATAGCGCTGTTTTCTGCGTGGTCTGCACAACATTCTGTTAGGATAAGGGAAAACATGGGATTGTCAACAGCATGTGCCAAAAGGCTATGAATGCATGCTATCCTGATGCCAGCTGATGCAATGCTGCGGCACCAGATTTGGACCACGCAGGCCCAGGCAATTACTTGGTCAATCTTTCAGCAAGCAGAAAGCTTTCAGCTGCATATTGGAACCTTGCATTGGAGTTCCTTAAAGGGCCAGGCATCTGACTTGCAGGTAAGGCAAATTTTAAAGAGCTTCTGCTATTGGAAACTGTCTGGACATACGCCAAGGCTTTTTTGTTGAAGGTGTTGTGGTGAGTTGCTGGATTGGCCAGAGAGTGTTGCTGCATCCTCACAGGGAGGGCAGACGAGTAGGTGATTTGTCTACACAAAGGCTGCAGCAGTGACGGAGTCAGCAGCAGCAGTGCCTCTGGGCCTGCAGCACCACGGGAAATGGAGCAGAGGCTGCAGAGAGAGCAAGCTCTGCGTGATTGCCTCTTGGGGCTGGAATCCTCCATATGCCTTGACAGGGGCAGGAGGCTGTCTGGCAGGCCAATGCATACCGATCAATGCTCTCCCGCATACTGCCCCATCAAGGTCCTCGTTTGCGTTTTCTGCACCAGAACCCATTTGCAATGTTGCCCTACTGTGAGCTGGCAAATGAACTATCCTTTCCTCCTGGCCTGGCTGCAGCCCACTCATGCCTGAATGACTTACCAAGTGCTGATCCCAAATGTTATTCTCCAAGGTATGCACAGTCCCAGTATCAGAGCAGGTGGATGTGGGTATGGCGTCTTTACCAGTGCTGTGCTGTTACCTTCTCTCCTCCTCCTGGGCTCCTGTGGCTGGGCAAATATAAGATTTTGGGTGTCTGAAAACAGAAAATCAGAAGGGAAGGTTGAGATTAGGGAAATGGGGTGGAGCAGGAAGCAAGAGGTCCAGGTTTGCAGCATCTGCAGCTTGCTCATCATGAGGCTAAGCCAGGAATTGAGATGGGACATACGGCAGGAAAGCGTCAATGTTCTCAGTGATGTCAGATGCCACAGGCTCCATCATGGCCAACTCCATGATGCAGAGAACCATCTCTTTAGTAGGATTCAAGGGATATAGTCATGTTTGTCGCCTGCTAGTTCTGCTCTGCTCTCTTCTATTGTGTGTTACCTTGTCTTGCAAGAGAGAGGACAGTCTTCTAGTCATTGTATCACACTGTACTTGGATGATGTGCATGTTATGGTGGAGTAGTTCAAGGCAGGTAGAGGCAGCAAGACCTGGATTTGAGGCTGATGTGTGAGAATTATGTTAGCCACGGATCTGGAGCCCTGCTGGATGAATGGTGCGAACGTGGTGCAGGTGTTGAGAAAAAGGGGACCTAGTCTCAGAATAAGGGGTAGGGCATTAGGACTGAGATAAGGAGGAATTTCATCACTCAGTGGGTGATGCATCTTGGAATTCTCTGCTCTAGAGGGCTGTGGAGTCTCAGTCATTGAGTGTGCTTAAGACTGAGATTGATAGATTTCTAAATATTGAAAGCATTAAGGGATATGGGGATAGTGCAAGAAAATGGTGTTGAAATAAAAGATCAGCCATGATGTCATTGAATGGCAGAACAGGTTTGAAGGGCTGAATGACCTACTCCTGCTCCTATTTTTGATGTTCTTATGGTGCACTGAGCAGGCTGAGGAGGCGGGTGAAACTGGTTTTGTGAAAATGCATTCACTGGACTTGACCACCCGCATATATTAATAAGGCTTCTTATGGCATGCTGCCAGGTCCACAGGTCCAGACTGCAGGGATTGGCCTTCCTGTCCAGCTGCTTCCACTTTCTTCTGAGTGTGGTCCTTGAAAGCCTCTTGCTCCCCTGTGGAGCCATGGCATCTCTCCTCCTGCACACCTGTGCCACTGATGCCTCCAACATCACATCCATCACCTTGAAACCTCTCTCTGCCCTCGTGTTTCATTTTTCATGTTTTAAATTTCAGCAATATTATTCCATGCAGCTTCCTTTCAATAGTGACAGCCTGCCTTTAAGAAGAGCAGCCTAGCTCTACCATGTGATCTCAGAACAACACTATTCAGCCCCTGCTGGTTAGAGAGACAGCTGGCAGTGGATGAAGGGTGACAACAGTGCTGGAGCCGCTGGGCTAGTGCTATTATCAGGCAAATGTGGCGGGAGCACCAAATTTGTCAATGGAACCACCTTGGGCAAGTTGACAGTCACAACCAAAAAATGGGGCAAACAAATTTGTCAAGGTGCCTACATTAGCCCAGACTGCATACACAACTTTCCTGTGATAGTTAAGTGATATGCTCTCAGTGGAACTGCAGTAACATAGGACACTTAAAAGAGAAGACATTTAGCCCCTCTGAGCCTTTTCTGCCAGCCAATGAGATCATGGCTGATCTACAACCTAATTCCACACACCGTATCCCTTATTATTTTTGCTTAACAAAAACCTATCAATCTCAGATTTAAAATTAACAAATGATCTAGCATCAATTGCCATTTATGGAAGAGAGTATCAAACTCCTATCACCCTTTGTGTGTCGAAATGTTTCCTTATATCACATCTGAAAGGTCTGGCTCTAATTTTTAAACTATGCCCTCTGGTCCTAGACTCCCCAACTGACGGAAATAGTTTCTCCCGATCTACCCTATCTGTTCCGCTTAATATCTTGACAACTTGAATCAAATGACCCCTTAACCTTCCTGGGAATACAACCCTAGTTTGTGTAATCTCTCCTTCTAATTTAACCCTTGGGGTCTAGACATCATTCTGGTAAGTCTGCACTGCACTCCCTCCAAGGGCGTGATATTGTTCCTAAGATGTGGTAACTCGATTTGCTCACAGAACTCCAAGTGTGGTCTACCCAGCGCTTTGTACAGCTGTAGCATGATTTTTACCCCTTTGTATTCTAGCCCTCTGGATATAAAGGCTGGCATTCCAATAGCTTTTTTAGTTGTGTTCTGTACCTTTTCATGACAATTTGCTGCTCTGGGTTTGCCTGGACTTCCATGTTTCTTTGTATATCCACTGTTTCTCGCTTTTCACCATTAGAAGATGTTTTGTTGAAAGACCCCTGATTGGGGGTGTGGAACTGAAGCAAGGATGGCCGGGCCTTGCAGTTGTTTTGAAGCATTTGCTTCTTTTCAAATTTCTTCCAGAAAAGTCTTGGCAAAACCCCTTTATTCTCTGGCAAGCTAATTTGTTCTTGTTGTAAGTGGAGCTTAATGAAAAGAGGAAGGAGATTTGTTGCTGTTCCTTGATAATCTGGTAAGGAGGGGTGAACTGGCTCCCCTCTATTCAGCCTCCTCAGTTGGTCACAACTAAGGTTTAAGTTTCTTTTTCACAAAGATATGCCTTTTCCAAATCAGAATATATTTAACTGTTTAAGCTGTGAGCAACAAGGAGCCAATCAAACAAGGTTTTCTTGGGCAACATTTTCCCCCCGTTGGGGGGGATGTGCAGGAGCGGGTGCGGGCGCACGGGTTCCTGATCGGCGCCCCTGGTCATGGGTGCGCTGCCAATTAAGGCCCGCAGAGCGTGACGTCCTCCAGGAAGCACTATGCGCGCCCTGTGCAGGTGGGGGGGGCGGGTATTCCCTGATCCGGGAGTGCGCTTTTTCACGCATGAACGTGAAAGAGCTCACAGATCTCCCTGAGGCAAAGTGCTGTCTCAGGGAGTTCGGCTCAGATTTGAAACTTCAAATAAAGATGAGAAAAAAATTTTGCCGTCAGGTCCCCTCATGTGACACTGTCACGTGAGCTGGGACATGTCCATAACTTTTATTTTGAAATATTCTGAGATTTTTAAATCACTCAAGAAACCTTATTCCGCCTGTGGATGAGGTTTCATGCTTTTTCAGAAGCCTGCCTGGGCTCCCGGCCTGCCCGCCAACCTTAAGGTTGGACAGGCAGGTCCATTAATGATTTCAATTAGTTTTTTAATGACCTGAAACTCTAAATCACTCGGGGTGATGTCGGGGCGCACACCCAACGTCACCCGGCGTCATTTTACGGGTCGGTGAGCAGGCCCGGTTATTGCTCGCTGAACAGAAGATTCTGCCCCTTGAGTCAAAGAAAGAGCAAATTTGTAAACCACTATACCCGAAAAAAATAATAAAAATGTAACACTAATCATTCAGTCCTCATGCAGTGATACAGCCAATCTGTGTGCATATATACACACACACACGCACGCACGCAGTTATCAGAAATAAGGGGAGTTAGAATCCAATAAAAAAAGGCAAAAGAATATTCAGTTAAGTGTACTTTGATTGTCGTTGAGGCCTAGATTTTAAACACTCCGGCTGATTTAGGTTAGTTGGTTTCTTGGATGTGGTCAGATGTAGAAGATATTGCAATTATCATGAGATCTCAGTTCACTGGTAGGTTTCTGCTAGAGGTGGCTGCTCAAACAGGATGACACATTTATTCCAAAAGAGATAGAGGGAGAGAGAGCACCCTTCAGCCTGTTTTTTCTACTGAAGACTTTCTTGACATCATCTGTGTCACTTGCAATCTCTCTCTTGTGGCTGGACACCCTTGCCTCGAAATACTTCACCCATTGTGTATTTACAAGAGGTTTTGGGTGTGCCTGTCTGTGGCAGCCATTATTTCAATATCCAGTACTTTGCATTTTTCATGTCTCTTCCTTAGACAGTTAAAAGTTTCAATGGGTGTCTAGGTTATAGAAAATGTCTCTCTCTTCACACTCTTCTCAGGGTGATTTGTTTGTTTGTCATCTTCACCTTAGAATGTGGCCTGGCATTTTTAAGCAGTTTTCTCAGTCTTACTTCAAATGTAAAATTTCTAGTCAATTAAAAGTTGACAAATCATATTTTCAAAAATTAAAGGGGCAGAGTCTCATGGCAACACCTAGTATTATTCTGGCTGCCAAAGCTGAATCATGGTTTAGTAAGGTTCAGGCTATCTGGAAATCCTGGGCTGGATTTTGTGGTAGCAGCAGGTTTCTGCTGATGGCTCTGAAAGTGGGGATTGAACACGATTCTGTAGCCAGCAGAACCCAGGGATCACCTTGTCAGTGGCAGCCAATTGAGTGGCTGCCACTAGGGTTGCCGTCCTTATTAAGCATGGTCACCTGGCCCAAAAGCTGCTGGCCAATCAGAAGGCTGGCAGATCAGCAAACTCAGCAGCGCCACCAGGAGCTGTGGCCATCGCTGGTCCTGCACCTGGAGGGGGATGACGCATTGCTGACCATTCATCCTCACAGTCAGGGTAAGTGGGGCCTGAGGACACGGGCCACGTGGCAGGCCCCGACCAGGTGGGGTGGGGCTGCTGGGTTGTCATCGAAGGCCTGCGGCATCATTGCCAGGCGGGATGGTCGAATGCTTCTTTCCTGCCAATGGCAAGTTGTCATGATGGTGAAAGACAGCGGGTAGGTCACCTTCTGCCTTCCCATGCCATTTGCCAGCCTTCCTGCCTTCCATCTTTCCCCAAAACAGCTGGTAAAATCTATCCCTTTGTGTCTATGATACTTGTGTTGACAGCTGCTGATTAGATTGTAGTTAAATATGTTACATAATTGTATCAATATTGCACTTACAGGGCAGAATTTTACAGTGAAGCGCTTTTCTCCATTTCTAGCAATTTATGTCACATGCTGTGGTGCCTCATATGATGCTTGCCAATGACTCCCTTGTGTTATAAAATCCCCAAATACTAAGGCTAAATCTGCTCTGTGCATTGGAACTAGCATTTGTACAAAATGCACACAAGGGTGAAATAATCCTGTACGTGAGTATCAATGGAACTGTTTCATATTTTCACCCATGCCCCTGAAATTGCTCCTGGGCGTAAATAGGTACAATGCACGTTAATACACCAACCTTATGTTAACCTTTTTTATTGGCTTGTTAAGCAACGATTAATGGAGAACATACAACTTTCCTTGTACTTGCCTTCAAGCGATTATCTTGTTAACGATGTGGACATAAAAAAAACATGATTTGTTCTCTGTGCTGCTGCCTGATGCACACACATTCTGGAGGGTTTCAATTATTTAGAAGAGGAAACTAAGGGTGGATGAATCTTTTCTCATGGGTATCTAAGGAAGCAAGATGATAGCTGATGAAGATGAAACAGAGCATGGATGCATTGTTGTTGGAGAATGAGGTCCAGAGCTGTCAAAACCACAAGGACCACTAAGAATTACCTTTACTTCAGCAGTATGTCTCTCTCAGGTAACAGAGCTATTTCAACCTCATGAAGAACAGTATATTGGGAGCTTAGACCTCACCAATGAAGTAGTAAAGGAATTGTGGTTAGTAAAGAGGTAGCTCATTGATATGTTTGTACACCCTCAAGAAGTATCCTTAGTTTCACAGCCAGCCTTTTGAGGTGGGATTCATGCTATGTCTCACCAAGACTTGTGGTAACACCTATCAGCCATTCTTCAGCTCCTGTTTTTGTTTCTTCAATACCCATTAGAACAGATGGTAACGACTCATATTTGTAAAGCAGCTCTAACATAGCAAAACTTGTTAAGGTACTTCAGAAAAGCATAATGGAAACATGGAAAGAAGAAAAATTATTGGGTGGGTTGGGAGTGACTAACCTCTATCAAGGAAGTGGGTTTCAAGAAGAGTTTTTAAGAAGGTGAAAGGTTTTAGCAAAGATATTTCAAAGCAATAAGGCCCATGAAACTGAAAGCATAGCTGCTAACAGTGGGGAGAAGGCACTGGGTGGTACAGGGATATGCATAAGAATCTTTTATTTCTCTTCATCCCTTTTCGGTTCACTATTGGAAGTCCCATCTTTTTGATAAAGGCCCTTCTCTGGTGGATACAAAATGTCCTAGAGTTGATGAAGACCGGGGTATCCTGGCTGGTATATCCCTCAATCAATGTGACTATAACAAACATTACCTGCTCATTATGTCAAGCTCTTTGAGGAACCCCTTGCAATAGACAAAATGGATACATTTCCCTTGATTTCCTACACAGTGACTGCACTTCAAAACTACTTCATTGGCTGTGAAGCATTTTAAGATGTCCTTAGGTCATAAAAGGTACAATACAAATACATTCATATTTATGCTTCCGCTTTTTGGCCTGCTCCACTATTTTTGAATAATGTTCAAACCTTCTCTTTGTATTTCAATTCCAGCTGGTTATTGGATCAATTTTATATAAAACTGTTAAGTTACTCGAGCCTGGGGCTTACTTTACTTGGCGTTGTTGGCTTCATACATATACAGCTGCTTCCACTTATTCATGATCGTTCTCAGCGCTTATCTTGGCACTTCTCTTCAGCCATTGGTACTGTGGATTGGCCATCAGATTACTTCAATAGAAATGAAAATTGCCAGTTTTTATATTGAGCAGCCAACCTGGAATGGCAGTCTTAGTGGCACGTTGAAAATGACCCATGTATTTTCTTATCAATTAAGGTAGTGAATTTTCCTTGTTTTGAGCTTACATAAAAGCCTTTTGTGATGCACTTTGTCAAATTTGTTGCTCTCCTTCACAAATGACAATGACATTCCTCCACTGCACCACTCCATTTTCTGCCTTTTTAAAATAAATTAAGAAAAATGTACACACCTCCTCAGGTCTTGATGCAATGTAGAATGTGTGCTATGTTGCAGACTACTTGGTGCTTTCGGATATGTATGTTGATGGTCTTGCGCAGATCTGTACATTTATGCCAATGTCATTCAGTCATAAGGCCAAAGCCCATCTCTGATGCAGGTTTGAGTCAAAAGGTAAGCGTGGTAAAGTGGGGAAATGGAAAAGGATTAGCTGCCTATAGATCAAATCTAGGTCTCCAAAAGAATAGGAGTAAATCAATGAAGCCCAAGACAGATCTTCGAGTAATCACAATCAAAGGAACAATGCTATGAAAACAATTAAATGGAACCTCAAGTGAGAAGTGACTCAAAACGTCAACTTTGTTCTTCTCCGCCGATGCTACCAGACCTGCTGAGTTTTTCCAGGTATTTCTGTTTTTGTTGAGAAGTCAAACGGCCTTATCTAGAATACTTGGTATCACTCTTAGAATATGAAATTCAATTTCACCTAGGTCAAAGCATTGGAATTTTAACTGACTTCTGATTAAACTGACATACATTTTCCTCATAGACTGCCTGCCTCTCCAGTCTTCCGTTTTGTATCCAACGAAGGAAGCAACCTTCATTTTGACACCTTATTTGCTTGAAACTCCATCAGAGTGCAAGCAGAAATTTATATTTCTGGCACAGGAAGTACTTTCCAATTATTGTTGGGCAAAGGGGTGAGCACTCAGATTAAAAATGATTTTCTTTCGACTGAAAAGAGAGGCTCTGCTGTACAATTAACCTCGTGCATTAGTTACTGATGTAAGCTTTACTCTATAAAGGGACTATGTATAATTAGCTCAAGTGCAGTGAATGGGGTGTTTACTGTTAATGTGTAATATTTGTACAAACCTCTTTAGCTAATGAAAGCGTCTGCTTTTAGATGGCAATAAATTCCAGAAAGACAAATTAGTAACCTGGAGTCAATTAATTTTCATGAATACACTAATTGCCTTATTACATTATTTACTTATTGAACTTTGCTGTGAATTATTTATGCAATGACAAGTCTGGGCTCTTATCAGTGAATATCGTTATTAGGATCACTAATGAACATTGCAAATCTTTCAATAGACACCAAAAACAGGTGACATAAGCTCTGTTAGAATGTGCTTGATGCGAGGATACTTGAAACTAAAAGAACAAACTATGGGTTAATGTGAGCACAAAGATGAGATTGAAAAATGATGTTGGTGAAGGGCACTGTACCATGCCGAGCGGCATTTGTTCATCTTTCTCCTCTTTATTATTGCCTGGTGATGCTACCAGTTAAACACACACATGGCATTTCTTTACCTGCTCTTTTACACAGTTGTTAATCTATTTATTTTAAATGAGTCAACATTTGCTAAGACAATGGCAGGTCAAAGATTCATCTGCCAATATTGCCAATAATAATTTTAAGGTTTGTGTAATATAGTGACATAGCTACATTTTCATTGCTACTTCTTAAAATCAGGTTCATGTTGCTAAAATGCTACTTTATGTAAAATTTATAAATAGATTCCAGAGCTAATTGGGTCGATTTTAGCTTGAGGCAGACATTGGACAAGCAGAGTTATTGTGCTGCTCGGCCAATGTTTGAGGACTGAGCCATTTTCAGGGCCAGTCCTCATTAACATTTAATTAGTGAGCTGTAAGTGCTGAACTAGCATTAGCAGCTTGCAGAATGGATTGGGTGGGAAATCTGGCTGCTCTTCTGACCCAAGCCAAAATTAATGAGCTGGGGTGGGGATAGGGGTTGGTTGGTGGGGGAGAGCTTGTGGGTAAGTGTCTGCAGCGACCTGAAAGAGTTTCCATGGGGCCAGGATGAGCATTCACACTCCACCCATTGGCACATCCAAATTTCATCTTGTGTTTCCATGTACATCAGGGGACCCCTATTAGCATATTGAAAGTTAGCTCCAGCATCAAAGCAGGTGGGTGCTATAAAAACCACAACAAAACTGGTAGCCTCTGCACTTGGATGGATGGTAATGGTGCATTACTGTTTGCAGCTGTTTTTTTTGCCACGACAGAGAGAAAATGGCCAACATTTTTAAGTTCTGCACCCGAACCCAGCATTTCCCGTTTTCATGTGGGCGGGACTGGAATTGGACTGGGTTTTACACATGTGTGAATCACGGAGGCAGCTGGCCATTTAAATCACCAGCTGCCTCCCCTAACTTCCTATCTTTGAATTCCAGCTACGTGAAACCTGGAGTGCACAGATTAGACCAGGTAACTTGGGGTTTCTTTGAATAGCCAAGGTACCCCTTTGGAGAGATAAGGTACCCCTTTGAATAAGATCCTGGACACCTTTGGAAGAGATAAGGCACCCTTTAGGATTGTTAGAATTAAAGGTGATAATGCACTGTTTACACACAAACTCACTGGGACTGTCAAGCTGTCAAGGAACTGGCCAGGAAGTGCCAAAGTTGTCCAGGAAGCACCGAAGGATACTAGGTGAGTGGGCATGAAGTGGTTAAGGGCACAGGCTGGTAAATGGGGGGACATGGGTTGGCATGAGTCAGCACTAAGATGGCATGGATGTTGGATAGAGGGGCATGGGTTGGCATGAGTGTGTGAGAGGCCATGGGCCCATGGGTGGAGGGTATGGGCTGGCATGGATGGGGCATAGTGAATGTGTGTTGGGGTTAAGGGGTGAAGGTTGGAGGGATGTTTTTTGGTTTTTTTTATTCAGTTAAACATAGTGCTGGAGCTTGGCCTCCCTCTGCACCTGGCAGCTTCTGCACTTGTTCCAGGGTCACCTGCCCTGAATCCTATTTCAACTTGCCCTGCCAGATCAAAAGCCTGAGCTGGGGGCAGGTATTTTAAAGACTGGGTTCGCTGAGCCAGGTTCTCTTCCGACTCCGTGCAACCAACCTAAGGACAGAAAGATGGGCCAGTGAGAAAATAAAGAGGCTGGTAAAGGGTCACGGGATCATTTTAACACCTAAGGATTGGATGGATTGGGTCATGTGGGAAATAAATTTTTTTTAGATCTCAAGCCTGACCCCAAGCTGTCTCCAGCTTAGTTTAATAGAGGAAGGTTGGAGTGCAGGGGTGGGTTAGGTGGGAGTGGTGGGCATGGTGGGTGCGGCTGACCAATTCCCTTCTGACCAAGATGGGTTGGTCAGTAAAAGCTTTTAAAGAGGTGGCGGCGCCTCTGTTTTAAAAGGATTTTTATTTTTATTTTCATCCGGTCTGGGTTTCCTGGAGCTTAGGAAAACCTGGCAGGTCAAAGGAGGCAGGGAAAGCCAGATCCATGAGGCCAGTGCATTTACAGCATGGCTTGTGGGCTAGTGGGGTGTGGGCTGGGGCAGGAGTGTTTCTCCCAGGCCAAACCAGCTAATCTCTTTACGGACTCCACCCCCATCCCCCCCAGTGACGATCAGCCAAACTTCCAGAATGCCTGTCTGGAATGCTCAGCTTCTCCCCACCACACCTGAGTCAATGTTGGGGCAATTGTCTGAAAAATACAGGCTTGTTTGATCCAACAGCATTTTCTTGATTTGAATCGATATTTTAAATTGCTAACAAGTTGTCCTGGGGCACTGGGAAGAAGTTTGCTGATCTGCAGTGACTTTTTAAAGGTACTTATTTTTTAAGATTTTTCTAGCTCGTTGTCTTATAATAATCAAAGTAAGTTTGATTTACTTGACTTAGTTTGACTTACTTTGAAGTGTTCAAAATCATGAGTGGTCTGGACAGAGTAGTTAGGGAAAAACTGTTCCCACTGGTGGAAGGATTGAAAATGCAGAGGCATAGCTTTAAAGTAATTAGAAAAAGAAGCAATGGAGACATGAAGAGAAACTTTTTCATGCAGCAAGTGGTTAATATCTGGAACGCACTACCTGATACTGTGGCGGAGGCAGCTTCAATTGAAGCATTCAAAAGGGAATTGGATTATTATCTGAAAAGGAAGAATGTGCCTTATGGGGAGAAGATGGGGGAGTGGCACCAGATAAATTGCTCATTCGGAGAGCCAGTGCAGATGCGATGGGCCGAATGGCCGCCTCCTTTGCTGTAATAATTCTGTGATTTTGTGACTGACTCTCTAAGTTTCATTTTCACTTTCCATTTCATTTTCACCCTCTCCCAAGGCTCCACTCATAGAAAGACTAACCAAGGCCTAATTGTGTATTTTTCAGAGCTGCAGATACAAGGATCTTTAATTTTAAGAACACCTTTGCTATGTTAGTCATACCACATTAAGTATCTAGCATCATGGGGTAGGAATCAGATTCTTTTGACATAACTGCTAGTACATCTTTGGGAAGTGTTTTTAATGTAAAATCTTCTTGCACTTCCAAGTCTATGTAGATGTTTGCTTCTCATCCTCCCTGTGAAGAAACTGATAGCGATGTTCACTCACCAGCAATTTGCTGGAGACCAGCAATGTTTGATCTCTGAATCGGTTAATCAATTTTATTCAATAAATCCCTCAGCTGAGCAGCTTCTGGCATCCTACCCAATCCTACCCTGCTGATTGTTGAGCTGCAAACAAAATCTAAAACTATGCACTGACTGAGACTTCAGAAGGCCAGGCCCACTAAAAATTTTTAATTGCCAAGGGCACCATTGTTGATACGGCTTCATTCTGATCATGGCTGACTAGGATAACACAGAAAACCACAGCTGCTCTACTATTATATTGTTCTTCACTGGAGAAGCTTACAGAGGTGACAAAGGTTATGTTCCTCACACCATTCATTTTGAACTTGCTGCAAAACTCCTGGAAACTCTCTCATATAACCTATTCACCAATGCAAGTAATGCTTTGTCAGTGAACATTTGCTTCAATGAGAGCCTGAGGTGTTTAAATTCATGCCAATTAAAGAGGCTGAACCTCACGGCAATGTGGTAAAATCTGCAATCAAATCGGAGATTCTCTACCGGTTGAATTTCTGACCTTGGCTGGGTTTCAGGTAAGGTATCAAGCCAGATTAAGGCAGTTGCAAGGAGGGGGAGAATGAAAATCAATTAAAAAATTGGTCAGAATGCTGATTGTACATCTTTTAATAATAATTTATACTGGAGAAGAAGAGGGTGCTGATTGGTTAACAAGTGGAGTCTGATTGGTAGAGGTGTTTTCGTGGAGAATGCAACAGGGAACAGTTAACTGCCAAGCTTTTGTTTAAATTCAAACCAGGCTCTGATTTCCATGGGGAATGAACCAGGGAATGGCTGTTCCCCCAAGCTTTTGTTTAGTTGGAAAAGGCACAATGCATGGATATGCTCTTTTTATTTGCAAAGTGCAGGGCCCTGTGTGTGAATATATATAGCTTCCAACTTGCCTAAGTGAGCCATACTCCGAGTCCGACTGCTAATCTTAAATTGGTTGTTAGTGTAATTCTTAGCAGAATCAGGGTTATTTAGCAAATGCTGTCCAATTGCAGAATCACACCTAATGTTGGACACTATATGGAGAATTTTCTCCCCGTCGGAGAGGTGGGGGGGAGGTGGTGGTTGGGGGGGTGGTGTGGTTGTGCAGGGGCGGGTGCGGGCGGGCACGTAGCCGATCAGCACCCCTGATCAGCTGGGCACCACCACTTTACATGGCCAGGCCAATTAAAGCCCATACAACATGATGTGTGCCCAGAAGCGCTAAGTGCTCCCTGTACGGGTGGAGGGGGGGTTGCTGCCTGAGTAATGAGTGCACAGAGGTGCCTCAGGGAGATTAGTTTTAAGTTTAAACAGCCTAATAAAGTGTTGTAAAAAAATTTATGACATGTTCCCTCATGTGAAACTAAATTTAATAAAAAATTTTCTAAAAATTTTAAATCCTTCATGAAACCTCATCCCGCCCATGGATGAGGTTCCATGAAAAATGCAAAGGCAGCCTGGGCTCTTCGCCTGCCCACCAACCTTAAGTTTGGATGGGCAGCTTTCTCAATAGGCGTAATTAGTTCTGTTGAAGGGTCATGAGGACTCGAAACGTCAACTCTTTTCTTCTCCGCCGATGCTGCCAGACCTACTGAGTTTTTCCAGGTAATTCTGTTTTTGTTTTGGATTTCCAGCATCCGCAGTTTTTTGTTTTTAATTAGTTCATAAATGGCCTTAACAGACCTTTGACAGTTTGGCGGGCGCGTAGCTGACGTCACCCCGTGTCATTTTAAGCCTCGGCGAGTGGGCCCTGCCCCCGCTCGCTGAGCCGAAGATTCAGCCCTAAGTTCTGAGTTTTGCAAGCACAGGCTGGTTGAGTACAGCCAGTACTCTACCTGTTGAATTCTCAGTGCCTCTACCAATCAGAGTCCACTTGCTAACCAGTCAGCACCTCCTTTTCATGCAGTATAAATTGCTGTTCCCTTTGAGATTTGGTATTTTTGAGAACCTGTCCTGATGAGTGCAAGACAAAAACTTTGACAGCATGTCTCTTTTTTCAGTAATACTCAAGTTCTATACTACCAAGTGACTATCTTGTAATAACTGTATATCTTGCAATGCTAAGTGAAAAGTGATAAAGATCTGCTGTCTTCTCTTTTAAAACGCTTCTTTTGTAATGTTTCTTACCTCTTTGACCAAGCTTGTGATTATCTGGTCTAACTGACTTTCATATGACTCAATATCAAATTTTCCCTTGTAACACTCCTGTGTACTGCCTTGAGGTGATTTGTTGTGTTCTTCTTGGGTAATCTCTCTGGATCGACGATGGCTTGCTTCCATTCCAATTCAATGGGTTCTGAGGTGACTAAGTCCAATGTGCGATCTTCAGATCCTGTCACATGGTGGGGGGGGTGGGCAGGGTATGGGGGTGGGGCAGCGGTGGTGGGGGGACAGGTGGTGCTCGAAGGGTTGGGTAGGTGGGTTGTTTGGAGGTTTGTGCGCTCCCTCTGACACCTCAACTTTACCTCTGTTTGTTCCCAACAAAATCTCTCGATGTGTTTGGTGTCTTCCCGAATGAGTCTTCTCCATTTTGGTCGGTCACAAGCCATGGCCTCCCATGATTCAGCGGCTATGTTTGACTTCTTCAGGGATGCTTTGAGGACAGTCCTAAAGTGTTTCCGCTGTCCTTCTGGGAGTCTCCTGCTGTGACTCAGTTCTGAGTAGAGCAGTTTCTTTGGGAGTCTGGTATCAGGCATTCGAATAACATGGCCCACCCAGCGGAGCTGCCTTTGAGTGTTTTGTTACGTTCAAGATGCTACAGAAATATAAGTTGCTGTTATTGTTGTGGCACGAGGCTGGAGATGTGATGGAGAAGATAAAAATAACAAATAAAGAATGATTTTTTTAACGGAAAAAGGGAATGGATAGTGGTATCACAGATGTGCAAACCATCCATTACTCCAATCAGCCTCTATTTTACAAAGTGCAAATAGCTTGAATTGTTTTCAGAAGTAGCCTGCTTCACTGCCATATCTGGGAACAATTTTGCTGTGGGTTGATTGCAGGGCAGGGCAGCTTTGATAGTTTTTATAGCAGACATCATAGCAAGTTTAATCATTAGCTTCTCCTTTTTCTCCATTCATGAATAATCCAGCAAGTCATCCTAGAATTACCAAATGTCTTTTAAAAAAAAAGCTAAATCAATGCTGGAATATAAATGCAGTGCTTTCAACCTGTATGAAAAGATTTTTTTTCCAAACTTTTCAGAAACATCTTTCATGGTTTAGGGAGAGATGAAGATTAACTGCATGTGTGACTTCTTTGACAATCCAAGAAGCAAATATAAGTTTCAAAAATATTCTGTTCTGTTACAATAGGCTAATTTTTTTCCAGGCCCCGAGAAGCAAATTAGGAGGTGGGACCAGGAGCAAAGTTGGAAAAGAACATGTCGGGTTGGCTACCCAAGGCATTCCCACTTCTGAGTGATCTTGCCGGGGTCGGGATCCATGTGGCAAGCAGCAGAGAGTAGCCAATTAGGCCTATTAATGAGGCAATTGAGGGAAAAGTGTAGTGCCACTGGTATCTTTCTGACAATGGATAGGCTACCTGCTCCATTGAGGCCAGAGCCCAGTATTACACTTGAGGTGGCCTCCTGATAGCAGCCCAGAGTGCCATCAACCCCTCCTCTTCCTCACCCAACATGGAGCCATGGGATGTGAAGGCCGCAGCTACAGCCACAAGGCAATCTGTAGGGAGGTTCCCCCTCCACAATGATGACCTGACTGCTGTGGCCATGCATGGTTTTTAAATTTTCCCAGTGCTGCAGGAAGTGCCTCCATTTTGAGGCACCCTCATGGTCTCCTATCTGTTTCAGCAGCACCACTTTTCCCAGTGGGACTGCTAGCCAGATATTACCGCAGAACCTCCTGTTGGCTCCCCATATTGACTCTACTTTTTGGATCTCCTATTGGGCCTCCCACTTCTTTGGTTTGCCTGTTGTCCTAAGTTGGACAGAGGTCTCAGAGGCTGCTTCTTAATTGAGCACCTCCAGGAAGATGGTGACCGATATCCCACCAAGGCCACTTCTAGGTATGCAAGTTCTTCTAAAGCTCACACATTTTGTAGGAATCCCTTGCTACTGAAGCGAGCGTCAGAAATTTGACCAAATTGGGAAATTTCAGATCAATATTTCAGTGAAATGGTAAATTTACAGTCACAGTTGAACTTGACTCCTTGGGATAAGTACAGAAAAAATATGATGCTTAAGGTTGTTTGGATGGTCTTGCTTCCGAGAGTAGGTACATCATAACTGGAAGATATACCTCATTGGAATACTCGGTGTTAAATGTAGATAAAGCAATAACACACAGAAGAATTCCTACTAAGCTTGTGAGCGCCCTTCTAGGCTACATTCCTTCTTCAAGAGTAATTTACAGGTGAGGGGACATTTGTATTGTGCTGTGGGGTGGTGTGCTGAACACTGGAAGCTTTTAGAACCTGCAAGCATGTAATAAAAACCTTGACCCCATTCTCGGGAGGTGATGAGCAGGGAGCAGGCACCTTCTCACAGTGACGGAAGAGAAATTAGTACTTAAATGCTCTCAACTTGATTGTGTGCACTTCCTCGTGGTCGATTTAGCGACAGCACTGGATAAATTCTGGATGATCTCTTAAATGACCACTAATTGCTATATGACCTGGAACAGCTCAACAGAGAAGAGAAAGTAATATAAAAGATGAAAGTAAAGGAAGATTTGTATTTTGTTCTTTCTCTATAAAGGATGAAAAAAATAATGAACTGTAGCTATGTCAGTCAAACAATAAGAACCAACGAGGTGTCGTTCTTTATCGTTCGGCTTTCATTTGAAGGGAGCGCGGGTCACAGATAAATCACTTGAACTATTGGGCAGATTCTACGATCTGTGCTCCTGTCAAGCAAGTCTTCCTGCCGGGAAACCAAACCTTTCAAACTGCGCAGTATGTTCTTTTCCAGTTGAACCATATGAGCTGGAAGAGCTGTCTTCTCACCAGCTAATCTCAAAGTTAGCTGCCACTCACCTCCAGATGATCAGCTGCCATCAATGGAGTATTTCAGCAGATCTTAAGTCTTTCTGCTGGATGAGGCAGCTTGTGATAATGGGATTCTTGATCTCTTGGGGAGGGAAATCTGCCATTGCTTATTTTGCTACAAGTGCATCTCCTGTCAACTGATCACAGAACAGCATTAAATGATGGTTGTGCAGACCACTGCCTAGAATTTCTAAAGGGACTGTGTTGTGGGCAAGAGGCTCCTGAGGGAGACTGGGGAACGACTAAAAATAAAGTTCAAAAAAATGCATCTTAAATTATGTATGAAACAAATAGTTTGGCAGCAGTGATTTTTCTGTTCACTTTGTGTTTTTTTCATAACGTATGTGTGTGTATGTATGTATGTATGTTTGTATAGAAACAGATAAAATTATATAAATCAGGCTTGACACAAAGCAAATCTCTAATCTACCATTCAAAGCTTTGACATAATTACTTAAATTCAATTGTCAGATAATTCAAAGGGAAAATGGGAAAACAAAAACGGAATTATTTTATTATTTTCCTTCCGCATTGATACAGATGAAGAGCATTTTGTCTGTGTTGTTTCAGGGTAGATTTATCTCTGATGTGACTTTGTAAACGTTTCACTTCAACAATGTTGACTATGAATGTCTGTATTGTGTACGTAACAAAAATGCCCAGGAGTAGCGGACTCTGAATAGAGGCAACAGTGATGTCTATTCAGCT
The DNA here is from genome assembly GCF_017639515.1 of Carcharodon carcharias. Taxonomy (NCBI): domain Eukaryota; kingdom Metazoa; phylum Chordata; class Chondrichthyes; order Lamniformes; family Lamnidae; genus Carcharodon; species Carcharodon carcharias. The sequence goes on along the minus strand of NC_054479.1, from coordinate 42,784,828 downwards.
GCTTGCCCTCCTGCCCTTCACCTTCTGTGAGAGTTTTATGCTGTTTCCTTTTTGCATTCATCCACAAGAGATCAGCAGATCTGTGAATAGTAAAGATGTTTAGTCATAAAGATAAAGACCTAATATGCTCTTGACTAGGCTTTGTGGATTTTACTGGGGATTTGCTTGAAACAAACGGAACAAAAATAATGCCTATAAAAGCTAAGCCTTTTTGAAATGCGCGATGAAGCTGGGAGTAAAATGATTTACCACCAATCTTAGAATTTAATTTGGAACATTTGACTGTCTGAAAGCTTGTGAACGTCTCCCTTTTAATTCCCTGTAATTTGCTTAATGCTGATTACTTCCTATGGAAAAATGCCAAAAGAAATAAGACATCAATGTTTTGAAAATAAAACACAGAAAATCTGTAGCACTTTAATTAATTAGTGCTGCCACATATGTATGTTCTTGTTGCAAAATATTTAATTTTTGTTCTCTGATTTTGCATTTCACAATGATTGTTTCTTAATGGCATCTTTTTATTGATTTTCCTGTTGAGACTTAAAAAGCACTTGGTTGTGGGAGCTGAAAGAGGACAAAATGCTAACTGCTGTAAAGAATAAATATTTGATGAATAATGTAATCGCTACCAAGGATTTCAGTGAGTTATTTATGATAAATGCATGCACTGTTGAGGTTTTTGCGGGCAGGGGGTTTCATTTCGCTGCCTTCTTTGGTTGTATTCTTGCTGAAGGTGACTCTTCTCACCAAACCAGAGGACAGTAATGTGATCTGTTTTTGGCTATTTCAAAAGTCCTAAGCAGAGCTTTCAGTAACCTTACTAATCTCTCCCAACATCCATCCTGCTGTTCTAGTTAGACCGCAAAAATGCAATGTTTGATTAAAACTGGTGTTCACTGTAGCCCCATCTTCCCAACTATCAGAAGGCTGTATCACCGGTTAACTAGCTTTACCGCTCCTCTTGCACCATTTTGAAAAACCTGTTGTATGGTTTGCATAGAACTGTTTCTGGTTCGAGAAGATATCACCACTTTGTGCCGTCTGCAAATGTATGAAGTGTTTTAACAGTTTGTAAATGCTTTGCAGGAGAAGATATCCACCCGAGCCCCTTTTTACATATTTCATTTCGCCACTGATGTTAGATTCTCTCACTACCTCTCGTGAGTTAATGCAAAAAGGTAGACTGCAAAAGAAAAATACTGCAGATGCTGGAAATCTGAAATTAAAAACAGAAAATGCTGGAAATGATCAGCAGGTCAGGCAATATCTGTGGAGAGAAACTGTTAACATTTCAAGTTGTGATGACCCTTCATCAGAACTGCTGGACTTCTGATGAAAGATTATCATGACCTGAAATGTTAACTCTGTTTCTCTCCACAGGCGCTGTCTGATCTTCTGAATTTCCGGAACTTTTGTGTTTTATTTCAAAAAGCAAGATTGGTGCCTCTCACCTAAATCGCAATGGTAACGTCCTCTAAACCTACCATCCTCTGAGATCTCTGCACCCCACTTGCCCATTCCTGATTGTTTTTGCTTCATGGTTGGTGGCGATATCTTCAGCTGCCTAGGTTCTAAGCTCAGGAATTCCCTCCCTAAATTTCTCCGCCTCGCTACCTTTCTCTCCTTTTTTATATCACCTATCACCTATCTCTTTTGACTAAGATTTTGGTTATTTGTCCTAATATCCCTTTATGGGACTCGGTGTCACATCTTGTCTGAAAATGTCCTGTGAACCATTTTTGGGAATATTTTCCTATGTTACAGTTGTTAACGGAGTGCATTAGGACAATGAATTACTTTTTGCTGGCTATGAATATCATTTGAACTGGTGTGTAATGGATGTATAGCTAAATGATGTCATCTTCATAATATAGTAAGATGCACCACATGATGTTTCGTATGTTCCTTTATATGAGCATTTGATAGCTGAGATTTAGCCAGCTATTACTGCTCACTGTTTGGGAACATATATTACTTGCACAATGGAAAAGCCTCAACAGTCTTTATTTCGTACAATAAACTTAATCAAACTACATGATGGCTTGGGAACAGGCAAACAAATTTATGCAGGTTGTTCGTCATTAGTGCAGATCTAGCCTACCCAACAAATCACAATAGAAAGATCGTTGAGAACTCTTTAGAAGTTCTTCCTCCAACCAATTTTTATGCTTTATTATTGAGGTTACAGAGCATAGAATGTAAATAATCGCTGATTGCAGATGTTATTGAAACAGGATCAATGACAACTGTAATTTTTCAGTAGTACTACTTCAGAATCACACTAGCAAAACTGTTCCTTTCGGTTGCCTCTTCCTGTCACATGACCTGACAAGACAACCACTGGAATGGGAAGAACAGTGCACACTAGCAACGACATAAACTCTCTGAATTCAACGATCACTTAAACATACTATTTCCCACATTGACTGCTGGCTGAGAAAATATAGACTGCACAACGCAAGGGTGGAATTTTCTGGTCCCCCAGCGGTAGGTTTAATGGTGAGCAGGTTAAGGGGGGGGACATTGCAGCAGGAGCTGAAAAATTAGTTTCCCACCAGCGTAAAATGACAGCAGGATCTTCCACTCCCTCCCGCCATGGTGGGGGGGGGGGGTTGCAGTTCCCACCAGAGGCCGGGGTGAAACCGATGCAGATGAAAGCCTGAGCGGAATTGTCGCGCCCCTGATCATCCATGCCACTAGTGGGAAGTGACGCTTGTCCTGAACACTTCTGGACCAATGTGGCATGTACACATTGGCACTTACCTTAAGAAGGCCTGGAGCAGCTCACAGAGGTGAGGAGAAGATGGGGGCCTCCACCGACTGGACCCTGGAACACCACGTGCAGCAATGGGTGGGTGGAGCCTCAACCACGTGGATCTTCTCTGCACAGCAACATCGAAGAAGTGGTTGTTCTCAGCACAGCCTCTTCTTCCAAGGTTCATGTTGTCAAGCTGTAGGTGGAAAGCTGCAGGATGTACTGTTGGGCAGCGAGGGTCTGTGTTGGCAGGGGTGGGGAATAGATGAAGAGAAGAGGAATGAAGAGGTGGGGCAGGTGTGGAGGCCTGGTGGGGGGTGGAGGGGAGCTGGGGAAGATGGGGGTGGTAGGGAAAAGAGAGAGATTATTCTGGGGTTGTGGAATGGGTGAGCTGGTATGGAGCGGGAGGTTGGAAGGGCTGTGATGGAGAGCAGGTGGGAAGGCAGTGCTGTGCAGATGTGAAGGGGCATGGGGGTGGTGTCGAAGTGCGGATGGGCATGGAGAGGCTGTAGAGGGGAAAGGAGTTCAGAAGGAGGGAGTCAGTGGAGTCAATGGAGGATTCCTGAGTGGCATACTGAGGTACTGGTGGCAGGACAGGATGGTAACGGTTAAAGGGGACAGTGGGGACCAGTAGGGTGCGGGTGCAGTGATGTTGAGTGAAGGGGCACTGAGGTTTATTGGCGAGGATGTGGACGGTTACATGAATTTGGGGGGTCAGCAGGGTGGCTGGAGGGCATGTTTATCTTAATGGGGGTGTACATTTACCTGTATGAGATGGAAGGTGACGTGGGAGGGTTGAAAAGTAACCATAGTGGGGGTCAAAAGTGATTCCTGAGGAGCCAATTGTTATGGGGGCGGAGAGGGCTTGGGTGAAGGGGGAGGGGAAAGGTTATTCGACTCAACTTCAAACATTACACGCACCATGGCTGCTGGCAACTATGCAGAGCCTTATGGTGGAAATCTCGACTTGCTGCTTGGGAGTTGGGTCATTGCAGGGTGGGCGGAGATGCAGTTCAGTTCAGCTGGACAACTGATCCCTGCATGCTGTACTTACAATGCTAGGGCCTTGGGACAGATGAGAGGGTGAAGGGCAAAGGCTCAGTGTGAGCGGGGGATTTCTTGCAAATGGCTCGCAAGGGCCCTAGCAAAGGCTTCACCTCCGTGCACATGCCTGATTCCAAGGGATATGGGGTGTCCCTCAGAAGATGTTAGGGGGTGGGGGGGTCCATGAACAGGCTTAAGGATTGTAACAAATAAACCACATCAGACATGATTAAAGTGGCAATGGTCTATATTTATAGAAGTGTTACTTGTGTAACAATCAAAGCGCACCCATGCAACCCATTGCAAATTCAGATATTCTTAATTTTTCTTTTTCTATTACTTCCTCTAAGTGCTCTCCCAACATCTGCAGCAGGGGTGGAGGCAGCCTGTTGACCAGTTGGCCCTGTTGCCTTGGATGACGATGGCGGCTGTCCTCTGGAGACCCAAGGCCTGGAGGGCCCTGGCTTACTTTGGCTGTCCTGCTGTGGGGCAGCTGCGGTCTCAAAGGATGAGGCTGAAGGGGTCACAGGCAAAGGGGAATCTGAAGAGCTGGACACCCTCAGAGAGCCCTAGGTGGCGGTCCTAGAGTGTCCAACTGCCATTCCTCCTCCCTTTGGGTGTCCAAAGTCCCCTGCCTGATTCCTTGAGGGGAAGGGGCACCTGGAGGGAGATCAAGGTATACTGTTCCCCTCTCGCACAGCCACTACAGGAACTCACCCATGGCTAAGTAATGGAGTGCAGGTCTGCGCGCATCTCTGGCAGAGTCTGCTGGACTAGGTTCTCCATGGCATCTGCCACCCTTCTCATACAGACCTCCATGCATGCACATGTTGGCACCACTTAATCAGCCATGAGGCGATGGATTCCTCTGACTCGCATGCCATCCTGTTGAAGGCCTCCTCTGACATCTCTGCCTGTTTATTCCCCTGTCTCTTGCTGCATCCCTGGCATCTCTTGGAAGGCCAATTCCAGAGGGCCATCATTGGGTGTGAGCCTCGCAGATGCCTCTTCCCAGTACTCCTTCAAGTGCTGGTGAGCTTGCCCGAACCTGTCTCCTCCTGCTGTGGAGATGTGTCTGTGCAGTGACCATCAGAATGTGAGACCCTTTCTAAACTAGATCCAATACCCACTGAGGTGTGTGTCCCTGGGCTGGTGGAGGGTACAGGTGTCTGCTGTGATGCCTCTACAGGTGCACTTTCTTCATCAGCGAAGTCCTCGTTCCTCTCTGTGCTTGTGTGCATGCTGGACAGGGCTTCCTCACTTTCGGACCTTGCCCTCTTCCTGTTGGTACATGTAAGTGAGAGAGGAGAAAGTGGGTGACTGTATGAGTTGCCTCCAACATGGAGGCACCCTTGACCCTTAGGTTTCTATAATATGCATGGATCCCTACTGGATGGAGGCTGCAAGCCAATCTCTCCACCTCCGATGGATCTGTCCCACTCCTCCTCTGCCAGCTGGGCTGCCCACTCCTTGAAGTTGGTCAGTTCTCTTTAAGCATGGCCGACCCTCTCTCATCTTCCCCCTCTCTCTCCTATTGTGCCTCATTTTCTCCTGTGCTAAGAGAGAAGATGGGGTTGAGGGTAATTAGGTTTAGCGTATCTTTCCCATGCTTCCAGTCAAAGAACCCATTGGATTGTATGCCATCTGATTGGTGCACTGCATGTTATCTAGAAGGGTTCTGGGGCAGCACCCCCCCAGAGTAGTGAACCTATGCAGATATAAGGATAAGTCTCAGTGGGAAAGCATGTCATTAGCGGTGCTTGCTGGTGCCCTCAACGGCTGAGCCCCTTCTCTTCACACCTCCCCCCCGCAATGTGAGCATGTGAGCTCTCAGTATAGAAGGGTAAGGGACCTACAGTGGCCCCTCCATCTCCAGAGTAGATGGATTATGGGGCTAAGAGGCAACATCTTATCATGTTGTCACTGAGGCCCATATCCCCTGTAACAGTCATTGAGGTGAGTGCGAGCAGTTGAGGGTTCACTTACCCTCGCGGCACAAATGAGGTCATTCATCCTTTTTCAGCATTGCGAGGCAACCCTGCTGGAGGCCCTGGGCACTAACTGCCCTGGAGTCTTGCTCTCTGCATGGTTCATCACCCTCCTCAGCCTCCTCCCGTCTGGTGGATAGAGAACTTCCCTCCTGGCCTCCACTTGGCCGAGCAGGACGCCAAGGGAGGTGTCGCTGAATTTGGGCACTGGAGCTCCCTGTCCTCTTCTGGCCTTCTCCTCAATCAGCATTGTGTAGGTTGCTGTCTGGGCACTTATTAAATATAATGCCCAGATAAGACAGCAGGGTGCACACCATCCAGCCACACCCCCCACCGCCACGCAAAATGATGGAAACCCCTGATTGCATAATTAATGAGGTCAGGGTTGTGTGATACCATACAAATTCCCAGTGGCCTCCATGGGGGGAATCATTCCTTGTCTCCACCGCTACTCTAGTTTCTCCTCCTATTTTGATCTCCTGTCATGGACCAGACATATATGTCACCCTGACCATGCAGAGTTCACTATGCATAGATGTGTATGTTTATATACAATACTTGCTGTCCTTAAATATATCAGATTAATATTAATAGCCATTTTACATAAAACACCAAAAACACTTCACTGGCTGGAAAGGGAATCGGGATGTCCTGAGATGATGAAAGATGCTATTTAAATGCAAGGTTTTTTGGGTGTATAAATTAAGGTGCATTTTAATCTTTGGTCATTCTTTGGTTTGTTGTGCAAGCATCCACAATATCTGTAGGGATAGTCAGGTCCAAGTAATATTCCATGTTAAATCAAATGGAAAATGAGATAGCATCATTATGCAGCATGTTGCTTTGCCAATTTATGCCATGGAGTATTTGGACGTGGCTAACATCTGCAAGTTTTCTGTTTTGGTTGAGCTCCCAAGGCAAGGGAGTGAAATAAAGGGTAAAGTAATCAGTGGAAGCAAAGCAGTTCCTCAAGTAGGGAGGTTAGCTTACTTTGACTACATTTGTGTCTTTTCTAGAAGCTACTTACTAAGGACTATTGGCACAGATCTATGCAATCACCTGCTTCTCAGCTGCAGTGTGCTCAAACTATTGTTAGATCTAAAAAAGGAAAGGTGATTTAATTTAACTTCTAAACAGAGGAGTAAAACAATGTCAGTTCCTTCGCTGGGTTAGTCCCTCCTCGCTGTGTTAGCTATACTTCATGCATCCTGCTGGCAGAAAATGTGTTTTGTAAACCTTTACATTAAAAATGCACCAGATGCTGAATGACAGGAAACTGGGGTGGGGGTTGGCGGGAGGCAATATGAACTGTTTATTGTCTGGTGCCTTAAAGACCCAACACAAGCATTTAATCATTTTCAGATGGAATTATTGTGTACAATTAACAATTGTGACTGAGAATATAGCTATTACCCCGTGTGCTTCAAAAGAAAACATTTTAATATGTTAAACCAAGTTTAATATGGTGCACAAGAAAAGGTCCATTAGAGTAGATATGAGAGGTTCATGTCTTTAGATGTCTGTAGATGCAATTTCCTGCAATCTGAAGGGTATTTTTGAAGGTTTTCCTGAGTCATTAATAGGAACAAATGGAATTAAAACAAGCAGGAGACAAATTGTTGCTTTATTGACAACAACTTCTGGCAATGGAAACTTTGTGCATAACAGAATGCTTAGTCTTAATTATGGATAAAGAAAACTTGCTTACTGTTACTACTTTAGTTCTGGCCAAGCCACCAAATTATACTTCAAGGGCTGGAATTCAGATGATGTAAAGTTTTTATGGCCTGGCTGATTAGACTTGGAGCGATGCCCTGGGTGAATAATAGGGGTGCTGCACAGTCGAATGACAAAGAGCAAAGAGGTACTTGCAGATCCAACTCATTATCTACAAAATCAGAAGAAATGTTCTTACTATAATTGAAGGTAAAGAATATACCACAAATAGTTTTTTGCACAGTGTAATTACTTGTTAATCACTATTTCAATGCATTTAATATTATGTTTTGATCCACTTTCTATGAATTGCTCAGTATTTCTGACTGCTATTCAGCAGGGGTGGTGGGGGAATACTTTTAAAGTGGTTCTGTTGGTAGATATATTGCCTTCTCAAGTGTGGAACTAATCCATTCGAATTAAGCAAGTTCCAGCTTTCCTTCTAGCAGTCTATGCTGTGCTAAACAGGGTGACAGTGGAGGTGTTTTAATTGCCACATCACCCCTGAGCTGGGAAGAAGCAAAATTAGTGGAGGGGTTCTGCTCATGACCTCTATCTAGTGATTCCTGAAAAGTGAATGTGTAACTTAATAACATGTGCTGTTAATCATGTGGACTGGTCAAATGTTGAACATTCTTAAACCATACACAATTAAAACCAATGGTTGAGAAAGAGATTTGGGTCTTTTAGTGCATTACTCACCAAAGGTTAATGACAAATGCTATGAAGCTATGGTTAAAGCAAAGAGGGTTCTAGGTTGTATGCACAGGGCAATTCCTCCAAAGCAAAGCCGATCAATTTGTCTTTATACAAGGTCTTAATTAGGCCTCAGTCAGAAGACCATGTCCAATTTTGGTCCCCTCACAAGGTGTGGGTTATTGAGGCTCTGAAAGTGGTGTAGAGCAGGGTTGCAAGATTAATTCCAAGTTTAAAATATCTTAATTGCCCAAGGAGGCTCAAAGAACTGAGTCTTTATACATTTGAAAAATGTAGATTTAAGGGAGTTTTGATCAAGGTTTATAAATTATGAAGGGATTAGATTGTGTTTATGTGAACCAATAATATCAACACTAGGCTAGGGAGGATCAGGGATCGCAGTTGGCAGTTACGTAGGGCAGAATGAAGGTGGATGTGAAGCAGTTCTTCTTTCCCCAAGAATAGTGGAGCTGTGAAATAGGTTGCAGGCTCATGATTCACCATATTCAAGAGAATGTTGGACTTGTTTCTGAGTGAGGTGGAGATTGCCTCATCCAAGGGGTATGCCCCTTGTAATATGCCCATGTGATCTGCCTTGCAGCTTCAATCACCTAAGGGAGACAGAGAGTTGTTTTCCAGGTTTTATTCTCCTAATTGGTCAGGGGTTTTCTTCAGTTTCCTGCTTGTCCCAGGCGATTACATGTTTTTGAGTGGATGGGGAGTGTCTGGATCATGAAGCCTAAGACATTGTGACTATATGCAACAGGGAAATATGGACCATTGGGTCTTTTCCTGTATGTATGTTCATATGGGAGTTGAGCAAGGGCAGGACCTGGGTTGACTGTAATGTCACTGAGATTTGTTATCCTGCCAGCACCCAGAGAACCACGTGTCTGCTGCCTGACGTGCATCATTTCAGGGGCCAGCAGAACTGCCTGCTCAGAGCTTCCAGCTATATGCATTGGTCCAATGAGAGCAGTGATAAGACTAAATATTAAAATGATTAGCCCTGAAGATCCATTAATACTATCCTTTAAATACTATTGTCAGGGTAGCTGTAAAACATAGATAAGAATAGCAATTAAAATCCAGAACGGGCAACGTTGTTAGTGAAATATATTCTATTTTTATGTTAATCAGGAGGGTAAGTTAAGGGCAGAATTTTCCATGCCCATTGGTGTCGGGCATCATGGCGGGTGTGAGCGGACAATATGGGGGGAAGGCCAAAAATTTGTTTCATGATATCATGAAGCCAGTTTGTGATCATCTGCTCCACCTGTCAATGATGGGCAACTTTTCCCACTGTCGGAACTTCATTTTCATACATCTGCATATCATTATAAGTTCTTCGCCCCCATGCCAAATTTACTGACTGTGTAGGTGGGAAAACACACCAGTGCAGACACGTTTTGACAAGTGTGACATACAGAAGTCAGGACTTACCGTCAGGGCCTTGCTCACATTGCAGACATTTGGGGAGCAGAAGACGCTGGAGCCCTACAGAAACCGGACCCTGGAGGAACACGTGCATTGCATGCTGGGTGGATTTATATGGACATGGCTCTGCTGTGAAGCAGCTCACGTGAGACGGAAGGTCACCATTGAGGGTCTGCTTCGGAACATCAGTGTCTTTGCCATGGGCTGCTACGAATGATCGTCAAGGGGTGGAGAGGAAGGTCCAGCTGTGAATGGGAGAGGAAAGTGTATGGGGGGGCTGGTGGGAGAGGAAGGTCTAGATTTCACTGGGAGAGGAAGGTGTACCAGGGCAGGGGGTGGTGAGGTGGAGGGTGGGGGGGGGGTGGTGGGTGGCAGATGGTTGGTGAGGTTGGGAGGGGGAGAAGAAAGGTGTCAGGGGACTGTAGTTGGGAGAGGGGGAGCAAAGGTGTTAGGGGGTGAGTTTGGAGGTGGGGAGGGAGTACGGATGAGGAGGGTGTAATGGGGAAGAATGCGGCAACTGGAGAGGAAAGTGTAAGGGAAGGAGTTCAGAAGGGAAAAGGAGTTTGAAGGGGGCCAGGGCTTCAGGGGCAGGAAGGATTCCAGCGGGAGGAAGGAGGCCGGGGGTGTGGTGGAAGGAGTTTGCAAGGAGGAAAATGTCCAGGTGGAGGAAGGAGTTCATGGGGGGGAAGGAGTAAGGGTGGAGGAAGGAGTAAGGGCGGAGGAAGGAGTAGGGGCGGAGGAAGGAGTAAGGGTGGAGGAAGGAGTAAGGGCAGAAGGAGTAAGGGCGGAGGAAGGAGTAAGGGTGGAGGAAGGTGTAAGGGTGGAGGAAGGTGTAAGGGTGGAGGAAGGAGTAAGGGCGGAGGAAGGTGTAAGGGTGGAGGAAGGAGTAAGGTGGGGGGATGTCCAGGTAAATGTGCCAAGGGAGGGGTCTGTGGAGTCAATGACTCCTGGGGAATGAAATGAGGGTGGGTATGGGAGGAGCAAATGGTGAGAATGAGAGAGGGCAGAGTGACCCTGTAGGATGGGAGGGTGAGGGTGCGATGGTAGCAGTGGAAGGGTTGGCGAGGATGGTTGGTGGAGACTTGGAGGCAGACACTGACCCTGGATGTGGGAAGGAGGAGGTCGGGGAAGTCAATGTGGATGGGGACGGGATTCCTGGGAAGGTAAGGAGCGTGCACGTTCACTTGGACATCCGGAAAAGTAAAGAGTTGTGGCTGGTTAGTGTTGATGGGGAGGTGAAATGTGATGCCAGAGGGATCAACAGTAATGGAGGAAAGGAAATGGGTGACTGGGGAGGGAGATGGATTGGGGGGACTAAAGACATACTTCACCAGTACCATTTTGCAAAATCAAAAGTGAAAGGAGCCTTGTGTTGAATGGGAACAGGCGCTGCATGGGAGTGTGATCCCATGGGTAGGTGGGCAGAGATGCAGGTCAGCTCAGATGGACAACTGAAAGAGAACCCCAGCAAGCAGCATTGAAAACACTCAGAACATTGAGATGGGGTAAGGATCCATGTGCATGGGAGAGTGCTTGCACGAGGCTCTGAAAGGCCCTACCACACTCACACACACACACACTTCTCCCTCCAGAATCACACGTGACCAGCTTCATGCTGTTGAATTGCTAGTTTGGGGGGGTGGGGGGGGGGGGGGGGGGGGGTGGGGGGTGCGGGGGGAGGTGTGTGTGTGTGGTTGGTGGTTGGGGGATGCAGGGAGATGATTCGCGAATTCTGTAAGTGAAGCTAAGATACACCATTACACTTATAGGTGCTGCCCTGACATCCACAGCAGGGGTGGAGACAGCCTGTGTAAAGGTTGGCCATGTTGCCTCTTAAGACTTTGGTGTGGGTCCTCAGGAGAGCCGAGGCCTTGGGGGCCCCGGGTGCTTTGGCTGTCCTCCTGTGGGCCAGCTGTGGTGACAGAGGATGAAGTTGAGGGGGTCACAGGTAAAGGGGACTCAGAGGGAGAGGACAGGCTTTGAGATTCCTGAATGGATGACCTAGGGGTGTCCAGCTGCTGCTCCTTCTCCCTTTGGGCCTCCGCCTGACACCTTGAGGGGAAGGATCACCTAGAGGGATGTCAAGATGCAACGTTTCCCACTCGTGTTGCAACTGCAGTAACCCTCCCATGGCTACTGCGATGGAGTGTAGGTCTGCGTGCACCTCCACATTCTGCTGGACCAGGGTCTCCATGGCATCCGCCATCCTTTCAATGGAGACCACCATACGTGCGCATGTGGGCACCAGTTCATTAGAAACCAGGCGGACGCACTTCTCCGACTTGCGTGCCACTCTGTTGAGCGCTGCCAACAGCTCTGTATGATGAACCCCCCCCCCCGCTTCTGCTGACTCTCCACGATGAGTTGGAAGGCCGAATTCAGTGGCTCGCCATTTGATTCTGACCTCACAAATGCCTCTTCCCCCGCGGTCCCCCGAGTGCCAGGGAGCTTGGTTGAACCTGCCTCCTCTTGCTGCAGACACGTGTCCATGTGGTGACCACCAGATTGTGAACCTGAGCCTGTTCTAGATCTAGGTCCCACCAAGGTGTGTCTGTCTGTGCTGGTGGAGGGTGTGAGTAGGCGTTGTGCCGGGTCTTCCAGGCTGCTTATTTCCAGCTCTTCAATGGAGCAGGTGTCCTCTTGGCTGGAGATGAGGACCTGGACGGAGCTGATGGACTGGCTGGCTGAGGGTGTCGGTCACTTGGCAGAGCTCCTTGTGAACCAAAAGTAGAGATAATTAGTCCATGACAGCAGAGTCAAAAGCAGGAGAGAGAGCACTCATAGTTGTGTTAAGAGAGGGATGATGTGGTGTAGGATCCTCATGTGGGTGTTCCCCATTGGCCTCACCGTCACCGCAGGCACGATCCACGTCCTCACCAGTCAACGCAATGGCACGATCCTCAAATTGAGTGAGGGGCCTAATGTGGGCCACTCTACCCCAGGTCTGGGACCTCTCCCTGCTGTTGTGAACCAGCTGCTCCTGCATGTAAACAGATAGGGAGAGTGTGAGCAGGACACATGGCACTGTGTGGAATGTTTGTGTGGTGAGCGGAGCCATAGACGGGATGAGGATGTGAGCTCGAGAGGGTATGAGCCTGATGGAGATGTGAGGGTGTGTGTAAGAGTTAATGGTGTTGTCGCTTGAGCTGTGAGATGTCTGTGGAATTTGTGATGGGTTTGTGAGTGTATGAGTTGAGAGTGATGAGAAGAGTGACTTACCCTGGCGTAATGGAGGAAATAATTCATCCTCTTCCTACACTGGGTGGCTGTCCTCTTTTGCAGGGCGTTGGTGCTGACCACTGCCACCTCCCATGCAGGATTGGTGATCTTCCTTGCTGACCTTCACCCAGAGCCAGGGTGGAGGACATCGCAGCAGGCCTCCACGGTGTCCAAAGACATTCCAGGGACATGTCATTGAATTAGGGATCTGCAGTCTTCTTGCCTTTCAGGGCCAAGTATTCTGTGCAGTAGCCCTGGGCTGGAAGCACTGAGAGTTGTGCACACGGCTACACTTTAAGTATGGTGCCCGGCGTGAGGAAGCAGTGAAGTGACGGTATGGCAGGCGAATCAGAGGCCGCCTGCCAGTGAAACTGTGTGTTTCCCAGGGATGCATGATTAACGAGATGGGATTGGGATGATACGGTGTGAAAACCTGCCACTGCGGCCGGCGGGTAAAACGTCCTTTTTCCCGCCCGCCACCCCACTTAGTGCAAATCTGGGACAGTTCCGCTCTAAGAAAATTAACCTTTCCTTGACAAAGATGAGACATCAAGGTGACCTCTTTGAAATGTAAATGATTATGAAGTGATGACAAAGCTGATCCATGCAAATTATTTAATGGATTAAATATAAACTAAAAGTTCAACAAGTAGGAATAAGAAGTTAATCACAGGGGTTTTATGTGGGAATGTGATTTGAGGGGAGGTCATTTAAGTGGACAAAATACATAGGTTCAAAAGACAAATGAGTTTATTTCTGGAGAGAGGTGACAACAGGGATCTAGGCAGAAGCTGTGTAACTGGGTTCATTTATCAAAATATACTGGACTTTATGTGTCCATTGGTCACTCCCTGTTCCTTAAAATTCTTATGGTCATAATTTAATCTCTGCAATTCCATACATTTAAGGTCTGATTTCTGAAAGGTCTTGCATGTGTCTAACTTAAAAGTTTATTTCCTAGATTTTGTAACACATTTTTAAACATATGAGATGAAAATGATGTATATCAAAAGTACAAGAGAGCCTCAGTCCAACATCATGGAAATACCTCTGAACTATCAGGAAGCCTTTTGGGTGATGGGATAGCTCATGTAGACTCACATTTAGAATGAGTTGAAGCTGCCATGTGGGATTGTCCATGAATTAGACCATAGTAAGGTCAGGAGGCTCAGCATTTATTGCATTATCTACAGTAAAAATTGGCATTTGACAGAAAGTTGCTGACAGCCTTATTTCTGACTCATCTGTGAATCTCAAAACATTTTCAAACATATGGTTTTTTTTATATCCTGTCTGCTGTCAATTTTATAATTTAGTGTGCTGCATGTGCGTTTTACTTGCAGAAATGGCGTGCGAATTGCTTTGTTCAGAGCGTCATGAGTCTTTGGAACTCTCTTCCACAACAGGCAGTGCAAGCAGAGTCTTTGAATATTTTAAAAGCAGAGCTAGATAGATTCTTGATTAACAAGGGGGCGGTGGAAGGTTATCTGGGGTAGGCAGGAGGTTACAATCAGATCAGCTGTGATATTATTGGATGGCAGAGCAGGCTTGAGGGGCCAAGTGGCCTACTCCTGCTCTATGTTCATATGATATACATAGCCTAAAAGTATGGACATGTGAGATAATTGTGTCTGTAATCCACTATTTTTGAACCAAATCTTTGAACCCCAACCAAATTAAATGAGGGAAAGGTGATGGCAAAGTGGTATTGTCACTGGACTAGTAATCAAAAGACCCAGGTTAATGCTCTGGGGACCCTGGTCGGAATCCCACCACGGCAGATGGTGGAATTTGAATCCATTAAAAATCTGGAATTAAAAGTCCAATGATGACAGTGAAACAGTTGCCAATTGTTGTAAAAACCTACCTGGTTAATTAAGGAAAGGAAATCTGCCATCCTTGCCTGGTCTGGCCTACATGTGACTCCAGACCCACAGCAATGTGGAACAAGGGCAATTAGGGATGGGCAATAAATGCTGGCCTAGCCTGTGACACCCATATCCCAGGGATAAATAAAAACAAATCGAAGGCAGGGGTATGAATGTTCATGATTCTGACTTACATGAAATCGAAAGCCTGACCTTGTTTGTAGTTTGTTTGAAATCAAAACGCTAAGGAAGAATTAAGGTCTCAATGTTCCTATCCTGGGGTTCGTGGTGAGGCTACTCAAAACTTTTTCTCATTGTTCTCTCATTGTTTCTCATATCAAAAGCTTAAAGTCAAATGAGTTGAGGTGGACTTGGAGCATGAGACAATAGTTAACAGAACAGCCATTAAGCTACAGCAGAAAACTGCTCCTGCTTTCTCCATAATTATCACTTCAGCCACATACTGAATCTAGGAGGCTGACTGTACCTCTGAAGTAGTCAACTATCAACATTCAAAAGTCCATAAAATAAGAACCGCAGTTTAAGCCTGTTCAAAAGTCTCTGATCACTTGGGCTAGCTCAACCTGGAGGAGGTCGCTTTAGAAATTTTCTATTTTTTCCTCCCTGAAATTTGTGAGCTTTGCCAATGGTAGGAAGTGCATTTTCCATCTTGGACATTATGTACAAATCACTCCCAGCTCGGAAATAACCTATTTAGATTAGAGTGAAACTTATTCTTCTCCGGTCCAACTGTGCCAACTTCAGAGGAGCACTTCCTGCTGAATGAGCGTGACAGCTCTTTTGGCTTCCTAACTCAACCATCTTGTGGCTTCTGTGGGCGGAATTTTCCCAGAATTGCACTAAGTGTGGTAGCGGGCGGGTAAAATGGAGTCCTACCCGCTGACGAAAATGATGGGCTTTCACTCTGTATTTTCCTGAGCCCACCTCATTATTTATGCATTCCTGGGAAACATGCTGTTTCCGTGGCGGACGGGATCTCATTCGCCCACTCGCCATCACCCTGCTGTTTCATCTCACTGGCCGCCATTGTTAAAAGGCAGCCACCAGCAAAGCGCTCATCACCACCAACTCACCACCACTGCCTGGGAGACATGGCCAGCAAAGGCAAAAAGACTGCAATCTCTCACTTCAACGATGGGTCACCATTCACTTTTTCACAGACACTGTCATTGTCCTCATCCTGTCCCTGGCACCATTCACCACCCACAAAGCTCAGGCATACTTATCATCTAGCCCAGCAGGCGTCCTGATACATTGTCCCCATCTCTATCCATGCAAGGTGAACTGGCACACAACAGGAGGAAAAGATTGCAGACAGGTGGAGGGATGCCGGAAATCAAAGTTCTGAAAGAATTCGAAAACAGAGCCATCCAGCTGGCCAGCGATGTCCAGGATCGGTCCTATGTTGACGGTGAGGTGGGCACTGCTCTACCAAGTGAGAATCCAGAGGTGCAACATCCATCAGACAACCATGCCATAAGTAATGTGTCCTCTTTCACACATTGCCATGCACCAATTATCTCCCTTTCCCTTCACAGGCACAACTGCCAAACAGCCGACAGCATCCAGGAACCAGGGCCTCCAATCAAGCTCCAAGAAAACCTCTAAAGTGGAATCTGAAGGCACCCTCCCTGAAGTCCTGTCACAGCACTCACCCACACCTTCCACCAGCACAGAGACACACACCTCAGTGGGACCTAATTTTAGATAAGCCTTGGAAACACTATCTGGTGAGCACATCGCACATTCTGATCCACAGCATGCGGACACAGGGACTTCCCGGGTGTCCGGCACTCAGAGGACTGCTGGAGGCCAGAACGTTGCTGAGTCCAAGTCAGATGATGAGTCTCTGGGCTCGGTCATGTCACAATTGCTGGAGCTGCAAAGGCAAGCCAGGGAACAACAGGGAGGAATGTCCACTGCACACCTCAGATTGCAAGGCATGATGGAGGAGTCTGTCTGTCTTCTGAGGTGATAGCACCAGCATTGCAATGTACTGAGGTCAACACTAGAAGAATGGCGGCCTCCATGGAGACTTTGGTCCAGTATGTCACTCCCATACTACTGCGCGGGCTTACCTCCATCACTGATGCCATAGTTGGCCTCCAACAGTGTGTGCGCAAGAGGGGTGCTGGGCAGCTCGATCTCACTCCAGCTACCCCTTCCACTCACGGAATCAGCCAGGGGCCCTCGAGCACCCATAGGAAGGAGGATCAGCAGGTGCATGCTCCGGGGCAATCCACCCAGGTGACCCTGGGAATGACTGGCTCCCCTCTTCCTGTGACCTCCGCAGCTCCAGCTTCACAGGCCCAGGAGGGTGCCACTGACGCACAGCAGGACCCCAAAAGCAGGCCGGGGCCCTCCAAGTCTCAGCCCTCCAGATGATGCCGGCCAAAGTCATCACAGACAGGACATCACAGTCAGCAGACTGCCTCCACCTCTGCTGAGGATATCTGGGGAGCACCAAGAGGTAGCAGCAGGGTTAAGAAAGTTAGGTAAAAGTAGTTGCACAGCCTGGCCATGGATGTTGATCATATATACACACTATTCACTATTGTCAATAAACTCCCAAGAATATCTCCCTGCCTGTGGCTCCTTGTTCTGATGATCAGTGTTCTTGTCGCACAGATGTGAAGCCTTTCTGCACGAGATAAAAGGCAGGTGGCTCAGTCCAGGGCCTCTACCCCGGGCTCTGTGCAGCCTTCAGACCACAGTGATGGTCCAGCCTCAATCTCCCTGGAAACATTACAGATGCCTGCACATTGGCGGTGCTGATCATTGCTGCCAGAATGTAGTGGGCAGGTGCCACAAAGTTCTCTCACACTCTCTGTGTGCTCTCAGCACCTTTAAGATGGGTCTGGCCCCCATCACACCAGCATCTGCGACAATGATGCTGTGCACCAGCTCCTGAAGGCTGAGGTGCTGAAGGCAGCCACAGCATCAGATGTGTCTAAAGTTTCATTGCTGTATCTCTGAGATGACCCTGATCATGGAGCGCAAGCGAGCTGCCCTCGGCCAGACAGAAGTCAGACATTCCAGAGGCTATGTGAAGATCTATGGAGTATCCTCACTGCATGTTGTCATCATCCTCCTGCAATCGAGTGACTATTAGGACCTCCACTGCATCTCCACAACAGGAGCATTCTCACAGAGGGTATTGGTGCTGTGTTAAGCCAGGCTGGAGTCAAACATTCACAACCACGATGTGAGGATCTATGGGGATACCTCACTACATGGTCATCACCCTCCACAAATCTGGCAGTCATGAGGGCCTCCCGAGTGCACCTGCCTCGTCCAGCCAGTTTGAGAGCCTCATCCTCATCATCGTCACCATCGAGGACCCCCTCACCCTGATCCCCATCGGCATCCTCCTCGTCAGAGAAGACATGCAGCTCCTCCAGCTCCTCTTCAGCCAGCTCCTCACCGTGTTGCAGCGTCAGAGTGCAAAGGGCACAGTAGACAACAATAATGCGTGACACCCTCTGCGGACTGTATTGCAAAGCTTCACCAGACTGGTGCAGGCACTGGAACTATATCTTCAGCATCTCAATGGTTTGCTCCACCAAGTTGTGAGCTGCCACATCAGCCTCATTATAGTGTCACTCTGCTGCAGTCCGAGGCCACCGCACGGGTATCATCAGCCACAGTCTCTGCAGGTAGCCCTTGTCCCCGAGGTGACATCCCTGCAGCTTCTGTGGGCCCTGTAAGACTTCAGAGATCTGTGACCAACGGAGGATGTAGGCAGCACACACACTCCCTGGAAACCTTGTGCACACCTGCAGGATTCGTTTCTGATGGTCGCACACCAGCTGCACGTTCAGTGAGTGGAAGCCCTTGTGGTTGATGAAGTCCACTGAGTATTGCGATGGAGACCTGAGTGCCACATGGGTGCAGGTAATCACACCCTGCACCTGTGGGAATTCCAAGATCAGGGAGAATCCAATGGCTCAGTCCCGGGTGAAATGCACAAAGTTGTGTGCCATGGAGAAGATGGCATCCATGACCTCATGGATGCATTTGTGGGTGGCGGATTGTGAAATCCCACAGCGGTCACCTGTGGAGCCCTGAAAGGAGCCACTGGCATAGAAACTGAGCACCACTGTCACTTTCACAGCCACTGGCAGTGGATGCCCTCCGTGTCCCCTTGGCGTCAAGTCTTGCAGTAAGTGACAGATATGAGCCACCAGACTCCTACACATGCGCAGTTGTCAGCGACACTGGTTCTCAGTCATCTGCAGGAATGGCAGGCGGTGTCTATAGACCCTGGGTTTCACTAGACATCGACCAGCCACGGCTCACTGTCACTCCTGGGCAGCGTGTGTGGGAACTCATGCTGCCCCTTCTTCATGGGGTTGCTGCTCCTGCATTTGCATGACCAGGAGCCTCTGTCGTTCTCTCCTCAGTCTCCTTCGCTCTCTGTAGGCCATCAGGCGTACAGCTAGGTCACCAGGCTCCATGCTCCTGATGTGGTCCTCCTGCAGCATGAAAGAGAGAGAGATGTGGTTATCATGGCTGCACTTAGCATCTTTCCTGGCCCTATGTGACTCCCAGAGAGTACTGGTCACCCCTTGGGTGGCCAGAGATGAGCGCACTGCGTGACTGCCCTGTCAGCCTGCGACATGGGGGACACTGGTCCAAACCAGGATGCTGAGATTGTAAGGGGCTGTGAGCACCTCCAGCAGTGACTGCTACATGGCCAGTGTTGGTGAGCATGTTGTACAACATGTGCAGGCCAACTGCTCCACAGCCCAATAAAGTGGTGCCAGGCTTGAAATCTGTGCCAGGGGTTGCGGGGTAAGATATGAAGAGCTTGGTGGCCTTTTGGTGCATCTGCATTGCTTGCATGGGTGGGCAGGCTAGGAGCCTGACCCCAATCATATCACTGTAGCTACACCTGCTCTGTCTTAGTTGTTGAGGCACGGTCAGTTTATATAGGTATCCCTTATGCATGGCCACTCCCCTTGCTTACCCTGATCCCCACCGTGATTGTCTGTGCGTGGGATGCAGTGCCAGGGCAGCACTTGACACACCCAATCCCCCCATCCCCTCCGCCCCCCTAAGCAGTTGCCTCTGAGGTTGACCAGCACTTGCCCCCGGACATGCCCCCTTCAGCAGTCACCTCTGAGGCTGGCTATCACTTGCCCCCAGACACCAACCGCCCCCCTCAGCAGTCTTCTCAGGGGCCAGGCATCAATTGCCCCTGGCCCCCGGTGCCCCTGAGGCCTATAAACAATGGGCGAGCTGTGGAGAACACTGCTGCTCACTCACCTCAGTTCCACCAAAGTGAAGGCTGCCAAGTACATGTCGCTTTTGTGCTGTTGTGAAATACATCGACGTACTTTCTCGCCAATGTGGATGGACAATGCGACAGAGTTCCAAGACCCTGGTGGGATGGCCTTTTAATTATATGCTAATGTACTACAATTAGCTCCCCACTGACCCATGGCAGGAAATGTGGTGCGCCGTCGGCAGGGTTAGCGGATGATCGCAGCCTGCCTTCATGCCATCGTGAAGCAGGTCACGCCTTTTTTTTGCGCATGCCACCTATCACGCCCGTCGCCAGCGGGCTTGGAAAATTCTGCCCTTTAAGTCAACCTGTAATATGTCAAATTAAGGGAAGTTTGTGGTATGGACCTATGCCAACAAGAAACAGGATTGAGACTTTTTGAACTCAGATGATAAATTAGTTTAGTTATGAAGTGAAATGGATTGGGTAAAATTGCTTCCAAGACACTTAACACTATCTCAGGTACATGTTTGATATCCAGTGGGAGAAGTGAGTAAATAGGAGGGGGTCTTTACTGCACTCATCACTAGCAGAATGCATACTTACTCCTGTTGTAAACTATTAAAGATGATCCATTTCCAACTGTTGGGTGTAATTTACCTGGTTGAAATGTTCATGCACTGCCTCAGTGCAGTAATCGATACTATTTTTTCTAGACACTAGCAACTGAAATATTCAGTAGCTATAAAATTTCTGTTCACTCTATTCCTCCTGTATATTTTTAAATCAATATTTTAAATGAGTAAAGTCTAGGAAAGACAGATTTTTGTTTTAAGCACACTCCTATTTGTATGCAGATATTTCTTTTAACACAGTGAGGTGTTTGAATAGAAAATGCCACCCTTCAACTTATTTGCCCCTGTTAATTTATTAATTTACCTTAGAGCTATTTAGTATGCACACTTTAAAAGTATGCTTTAAAGATGTTTGGAATGCAATGAAGAAAACAAAGAAGAACTTTGGTAATTGACTATATCTTAGGTTGTAGTAAATGGAAATGGTTTTGCATGTGGAACATCTTTCTAAAGGTCAGTTATGTCTAACCAAAACTTCCAGATCAAAGCTTTATTCCATGTCTTTGATCCCTTTTCCTGCCATGTTCATCCAGGCTTTCAGTTATTTTACATGGGAATTGATTAGTTTATTTTTTTGGAGCAGGGAAGCGATTAAGAACTAACTTCCTAAAGAGGGCCATTTAAAAAAATGGCATTTGTACTACATCTGTACTTCTGTTCATTCACAGAAGCATACTTTGTTGACCTGACAAAGTAATTTTAAAAACTGCTTTGTTCAGATTGCAATCAAAGAGAGTTTGTTGCAGCAACATTTTGCCCTTGTTTGAAACTGTAAAAATGTTCCTCAGTGGGTGACCAAGGTGCCTAGATCTAAAGATAACCTGTAAGAAATAAGAACCATCTCATTGGAAACCAATTGGATCCACACAAGATTGTTCCATGTACAGGAGCCTCACCTACCAGATTGCACACTACCACAGGCTACATTATCACTATTGCTAGCTATAAAGAAGAGTAAGAATAGTTGGATTTATCACAATGCCATGTCATAAGCATGCCAAGACATTGGTTCTGTGAAGCAAGTTACTATATTAATGTAAGATCCTTCACCTTAATGACAAATGAAATGAATTTTCAGAATCTTTTTGAATATTGACTGTACCCATTTGAGACCAAGTGATGCTTATGAACAAAGTATCTTCTTCCTCTGCAGCATATTGAATGTGTTCTTCTAGTTCACAGGTTATCATTGAGGCCATTGGTGCATGGAAAAATAGATTCAATTGCAGAATATGCTCCACAGAAAGTGCCAGTAAAAAATCCTGTAACCTCACACAATAAAAATTTTAACTTGAGTATTGCTGAAAAAAGAGACATGTCAAAGCTTTTCGACTTGCACTCATCAGGACACTTTGCAAGAATGCCAATATAAGTAGAAAATAACAATTTATACTGCATGTAACTTATGTATATAATTTGTGCTGTAACTTATTCAATCACCATAATTGAGTGGTCATGATTATTTAGGGATGGAATTATGGATGTGCTGATTAATAATTCTAACATTCATGTAATAAAAACAAAATTGTCTTATTTGATCAGTGTAAGCCAAAGGCTCTGCTCATTATCCTCAAAACAAAATGGCTAAGAGCAATGTAGCACTAAGCACAATGTTTTACAACCATAAACCGGAAAAAAATGTATTGCTGATAAAAACAATCCATGTTAAATTTTGTTTTACTGCAAGGTGAGTTATACAAGTTGGCATGTGATTTATGAGCTTCCCCAACTAAATCCTTCAAAAAGATGGGAATGTTACGACAGCAAGATCGTAAAATGAATTCACCTCAAACAGAAAAGCTGTTGTGCGTTAGCAATTCTTGCCAAACCTGAATATACACAATTCCATTGACACTGACTAAAATGGCCTCTGTCCAGACCGAAACATAAAATCTGGTCTTCTACTAGAATTTTGTAGATTTTGGTTAATCACATTTTTCAGTAATAACTGCTTTTTAATTTCATAACTGTGGGAAACGTGACAGCTGCAAAGTGTCTTGCAATCTTTGGTTTTGAAAATGACAGCTGTAAGGGATGTGGAGAAATTGTGGGGAACTGGAATTCAAAAGATAAAAAACTGACATGGCTAAAAAAAATGACAGAACAAACTCTGTTACCATTACAAAAACAGAATTACCTGGAAAAACTCAGCAGGTCTGGCAGCATCGGCGGAGAAGAAAAGAGTTGACGTTTCGAGTCCTCATGACCCTTCGACAGAACTTGAGTTCGAGTCCAAGAAAGAGTTGAAATATAAGCTGGTTTAAGGTGTGTGTGTGGGGGGCGGAGAGATAGCGAGAGAGAGAGAGAGGTGGGGGGGGTGTGTGGTTGTAGAGACAAACAAGCAGTGATAGAAGCAGATCATCAAAAGATGTCAACGACAATAGTACAATAGAGCACATAGGTGTTAAAGTTAAAGTTGGTGATATTATCTAAACGAATGTGCTAATTAAGAATGGATGGTAGGGCACTCAAGGTATAGCTCTAGTGGGGTTTTTTTTTAAATAATGGAAATAGGTGGGAAAAGGAAAATCTTTATAATTTATTGGAAAAAAAAGAAGGGGGAAACAGAAAGGGGGTGGGGATGGGGGAGGGAGCTCACGACCTAAAGTTGTTGAATTCAATATTCAGTCCGGAAGGCTGTAAAGTCCCTAGTCGGAAAATGAGGTGTTGTTCCTCCAGTTTGCGTTGGGCTTCACTGGAACAATGCAGCAAGCCAAGGACAGACATGTGGGCAAGAGAGCAGGGTGGAGTGTTAAAATGGCAAGCGACAGGGAGGTTTGGGTCATTCTTGCGGACAGACCGCAGGTGTTCTGCAAAGCAGTCGCCCAGTTTACGTTTGGTCTCTCCAATGTAGAGGAGACCACATTGGGAGCAACGAATGCAGTAGACTAAGTTGGGGGAAATGCAAGTGAAATGCTGCTTCACTTGAAAGGAGTGTTTGGGTCCTTGGACGGCGAGGAGAGAGGAAGTGAAGGGTCAGGTGTTGCATCTTTTGCGTGAGCATGGGGTGGTGCCATAGGAGGGGGTTGAGGAGTAGGGGGTGATGGAGGAGTGGACCAGGGTGTCCCGGAGGGAGCGATCCCTACGGAATGCCGATAAGGGGGGTGAAGGGAAGATGTGTTTGGTGGTGGCATCATGCTGGAGTTGGCGGAAATGGCGGAGGATGATCCTTTGAATGCGGAGGCTGGTGGACTCCACCCTGCTCTCTTGCCCACATGTCTGTCCTTGGCTTGCTGCATTGTTCCAGTGAAGCCCAACGCAAACTGGAGGAACAACACCTCATCTTCCAACTAGGGACTTTACAGCCTTCCGGACTGAATATTGAATTCAACAACTTTAGGTCGTGAGCTCCCTCCCCCATCCCCACGCCCTTTCTGTTTCCCCCTTCTTTTTTTCCAATAAATTATAAAGATTTTCCTTTTCCCACCTATTTCCATTATTTAAAAAAAAACCCCACTAGAACTATACCTTGAGTGCCCTACCATCCATTCTTAATTAGCACATTCGTTTAGATAATATCACCAACTTTAACTTTAACACCTATGTGTTCTATTGTACTATTGTCGTTGACATCTTTTGATGATCTGCTTCTATCACTGCTTGTTTGTCTCTACAACCACACACCCCCCCCTACCTCTCTCTCTCTCTCGCTATCTCTCCGCCCCCCCACACACACACCTTAAACCAGCTTATATTTCAACTCTTTCTTGGACTCGAACTCAAGTTCTGTCGAAGGGTCATGAGGACTCGAAACGTTAACTCTTTTCTTCTCCGCCGATGCTGCCAGACCTGCTGAGTTTTTCCAGGTAATTCTGTTTTTGTTTTGGATTTCCAGCATCCGCAGTTTTTTTGTTTTTATCTCTGTTACCATTAACTGAATGACTGGCTTTGTTGCCATTGGCTGAATAGTGGGCTCCATAATGCTAGATAGGAAGTTCAAGCTTTAGACTCAGTGATGAAGGAGGTATGCTGATAGGCATCCAAATCAGGATAACCAGTGGCATTTTAATTTTTTAATTTATGCGTTCAAAGGATGTGAGCATCACCGGCAAGGCCAACCTTTAATGCTCATCTTTAATTGCCCTTGAGTAAATGGTGGTGAGCCACCTTCTTGAACCAATACAATCCATATGCAATATCCATAACAGGGCCATCCACAGTGCTGTCAGAGAGAAAATTCCAGGATTTGACCATGAAGGGACAGTGATATATTTCCAAGTCAGGATGATGAGTGATTTGGAGGGAGACTTGCAGGTGATAGTGTTTCCATCTGCTGTACCTGTCCTTCTAGGTGGTAGAGGGCATGGATTTGGAAGGTGCTGTTGAGGAAGCTTGGCGGGTTGTTGCAGTGCACCTTGCAGATGGTACACACTGTTGCCACTGTGCATCTATGGTGGAGGGAGTGAGTGTTTAAGATGGTGAATGGGATGCCAATCCTGGGCGGTGTCAAGCTTCTTGAATGTTGTTGGAGCTGCACTCATCCAGGCAAGTGGAGAGTATTCCATCACACTCCAGACTTGTACCTTATAAATGGTGGAAAAGCTTTGGGAAGACAGGAGGTGAGTTACTTACTGAGAAAGACACAGCCTCTTGTTGCTCTGTAGCCACAGTATTTATGTCGCCTGTCCAGTTAAATTTCTGGACAATGGTGACCTCCCCAGGATGTTGATGGTGGGGAATTTAATGATGGTAATGCCATTGTCAAGGGGAGATGGTTAGATTTTCTTTTGTCGGAGTTGATCATTGCCTGGCATGTCTACTGTGACTTGCCACTTATCAGCCCAAGCCTGAATGCTTTTTTAATTCATTTATGGAATCTGGGCATCGATGATTAGGCCAGCATTTATTGTCCATTCCTAATTGCCCTTGAGAAGGTAGTGGTGAGCTGCCTTCTTGAACCACTGCAGTCCCCGTTGTTCAGGTCTTGCTGTTTGTGGGCAAGGACAGCTTCACCTTCTGAGAAGTAGCGAATGGAGCTTAACACTGTGTGATTACCACTGAACATCCCCACTTTGACCTTATGGTGAGGGGAAGATCACTGTTGAAACAGCTGAAATGGTTGGGCTGAGGAGATGTGATGGTGTTCCCATGCACCTGCTGCTCTTGTCCTTCCAGACGGTCGAGGTTGCAATTTTAGGAGATGTACTGAAGATGAAAGCCTGATGAGTTGTTGTAGTTTGTCCTGTAAACAATACATCCTCCAGGCCATTGTATTTTGGTAGTGGATATTTAGGCTAGTGGGTGAAATGTCAATCAAGCAAACTGTCTTAACTGGATGATATGAAGCTTACATGTTTTGCAGTTACTCCCATCTAGGCAAGTGGAGATTTTGCTATTACATTTCTGAATTATGTCTCGTAGGTGGAGGAGAGGCTTTGGAGATTATGGACTTGAGCTGCCCAGCTTCTGATCTGTTATAGTGGCCATGGCATTTATGGTGCTGGTCCAGTTGAATTTCCCGTCAAGGGTGAATTCAAGAATGTTGACAGGGATAGATTCAGTGATGTAAGTACCAAGGAATATCAAGGAAAGGCAGTTGGACTCTCTTTTTGAAACGTTCATTTCCTGACAATCCACTTAGAGATGCAATTCTTCTTTGGCATTGGCATTGTGGAGGTGGAATAAAGTGGATATGATTTTAGAGCGATTCCACGTGAGATGCCATGTGCGGCTGTAGTCCGTTAACTTTGTAATGCCTTCGGTAAGGATCTGGTGCAGAGTGCAGAAGGATGGAGCTCAGGTGGCGCAACAGATGTCGTCAGCATAGATAAACTTGAAGGACATGGTTGTTGGCAGGTCATTTGTGTAGATGTTGACCAGAGTTGGAGCTAGCACTGAGATCTGTGGTAGTCCATTGGCCTGTCATCTCCATGCAGTTCTGAATTATGAATCGTCCATTGTGTAGGAGTGTTTCAACAACTCTCCTGATCCAGGTTGGAAGCACTCTGGACAGCTTTAGTCAGTGTGCTAAGCTGTATTGTAGGCAGCTATAGGAAGCCATTTTTGATGTGGTGAGTGCCAGTACTTGATCACATGTGCTGCGTCCCTTACCAAAACCAGCTTGTTTGACATTAAGGATGGTCTCTTCTTCTGGAAATGTGCATTTCAGCAGAAGACATTCAAAGATCTTGAAGCACAAAGAACATAGTGAAATCAGTTGATAGCTCATTGCTCATTGCCAATTTGAGAACTTTTCCAGATTTTGGAAAGGCAATGATTTTTGCCATATGCCATGTTGTGTTATTATAATGATATAATACCTTGGACTTATTTACTTTACAGGAAACAAGGCACCAATCACTCATAAAGGTTTTAGTAAATATATTGTAAGTTCATTTATTAAGACTAGGCACATGAGAACATTTATACATAGGTATAAAGCTTGAAGGCATCAGAGCTGTGTGTGTGTGTTCCGCTCAAAGAAAACATGAAACTAAGACTGGATCACATGACACATTTCCCTTCCGATGATGTCATGCTTATATCCCTTAAAGGCATATTACAACATGTCACACCTTTGGGAGTCAGTTTGAGCTCATATTTTTTGTGTAGAACTGAGTCTGCCAAGCACCAGCACAGGGGCCTGTTTCAGGAATTCTGCTGCAATTAAAAGACACTAAAAGAGCCCACTTGATGAATTCCAGTCACCCCAGAACTGCCAGTCTCAACATTGAGCTGCCCTCTGGCTTTATGGCAATAGGGCAGGTTCTCCAAACGTTACAACTTAATGTTGAGGGCCTGTCGGCCATCAAGCAAAACCTCATTGAACTGTTGGGTGGCAAGACATCCATCGGGATCATTTGCCCACAAAAGACTTATATCGGAACTGAATGAGTGAGCTTTGGTCACATACCCTCACCCTGTAGGGCTTAGCTTTCAATATAGTCTCAGTATTTCTGCTGCAGACATCAGTTTGTATTGCTATTGAGATGCTGATGCTCCTTTTAAAGGGGCAGGCATACTCAACTAAGCAAAACTTTCTGAAAGAATTTGTCAGTAAGATTGTCATGAAAAGACTGATGAGAGAGGTTAGAAGAAATTCCCTTGTGCAGAGGGTTGTCAGAACGTGGAATCTTTTGCACAGAGACCTGTTGAGACAGAGATCATTTGTGTCATTTAAGGGGAAGTGGATGAGTATTTGAAGCACAGAAATATACAGAGCTACGGGGAGAGAGCAGGGCATTGATTTAGAGCCAAGGTTTCCAGTGGTGCTTGCTTGTGCTGTGGCATTATGGGCCTTTATGAGCCTCAGCTCTTGTCTGAGGTCTTCTGAATCATAGTGGGTTCTTCAGCTGGCTGGACTACCCCTGCAGATGTGTGGGATCAACTCCATGGAGGTGCTGCAAAATCCCCTGTTTCCTGTGTGCGCTTATGGAATGTTGATAGTCTGCTGAAAGTATTTAGATGTGGTCCGATTGTGAAAATGATTGGGTGGGGCCATCAGCACTTGCCAGACCCACTGCTTGCTTGATATGTGCTCCAGTTGAGAATCACCTCCCACAAAATATTTTCAGTTTGTAATTATCCAAGTCTTGTGATGCTGTGGTAATGTCCCTACCTCTAGGCCAGAAATTCTGGGTTCAAGTCCCACTTTAAGACTTGATGGCCACAGGAGGTGCATTTATCATGTGGCCAAACAGATTATTAGCCTGTAAATCCTTCCTACACCTGATGGCAGGTGGTAAGAGTGGGAGAGTTTCCTGGTCAGGCATACTACATATGGCAAGCCATTGGAGTACTTTGCCAAGCATAATCATGAACCAATCTAACGAAAATCCATGGTTACTAATGCCCTCTTAGGGTATGGTACATGAAGGAGGAGGTGGATTTTCTGAGTTACCTCACTGATGAGTGTACACAGCTCCTTGAGCAGGGAGCTGTGGTCATTTCCCAACAACAACTTGTATTTATATAGCACCTTTAATGTAATAAAATGGCTCAAGGTACTTTACAGGGGCATTATAAAACAGAATTTGACAGTGGCTAACATATGGCAGATGACCAAAAGCTTGGTCAAAGAGGTAGGTTTTAAAGAGCATCTTAAAGGAGGAAACTGAAGCAAAGAGATTATGGGAATAAATTCTAGAGCTTAGGACCTAGGTAGCTCAAGGTAAGGCCACCAATAGTGAAGAGCCTAAGTTCGAGGATGCTCAAGAGACCAGAATTCATGGAGTGCAGTTATCTTGGAAGATTGTGGGACTAGGGGAGATTGCAGAGATAGGGAGGGGTAAGACCATGGAGGGATATGAAAAAAAGAATTAAGAATTTTAAAATAGAGGCTGTGCTTAACCAGGGTCTAATGTAGGCCAGGGAGGACAGGGGTGATGGGTGAATGGGAGTTCCACTTCTTGGTTCAGGCGTTGTTCTGGGGAAAAACCCAAAAAATGTTTTGCACATTGGGTTGTTGCCGTGCAACATTAAATTGTATCAAAAAAATATATTTTATGCAGGAAGAAAATGTAGTTTTCTCCTTTTTGAAAAAGAGGTCCATATTGAAAGGAATCAATGAACCCAAAATTTTGCCTGCTACTAAGCATGAAACATAACATGCAAAACCTGACTTTGTGTGTAAACTAAATGGGAAACAGATGTTTCTTTTTGATCAGTACTTTTCAATGTCTGATGCTGCAGCTTAGGATAGGATTTCACAATATTTTAGTAGCTGTTCTGGTCTGGGATTGCAGGTTACTACTGACAATGCCAGCAGTTACCTCAGAAAGGCAGTTAATCATCTTGAGTTACAATATCTTCACCTTGCATTACTAATTTGGTTGACTTGAACACAATCACCTATCTTATTAAACAATTTACTAAGAAAGCAACTTAAGGAATCTCAATTACTTTTTGTACAATTGTTCACATCTTTAGATGTGTTAAATAATATGGTTTACAGTACTTTGAAACTATAAATGGTGGCTCTACTGTCAAACCATTTTATGTGAGCTGTTATAGTTCGTATCCTTCCCTGTCAGGCACAGGTTGTAATGTGCTGCTCCCAACATAGTTTTCCAGCATTACCATTGCCACACAAGAAAAGAGTCAGTGAACATGACTCTTGCACCCAAAACACCACCCTGTAAGAGTGAAAAATTACATAAAAAACCCAAATACAGCATGCCACTTGGACCACTTTATCCATGGATCATGTCCTCTTTAGCACAAAGACCATCTACTTCCACACATGTTGCATAGCTAGGGTCCATCTTTGCCTTAATCATCACCAGATTCAAATGCCCACGGATGGTTTTCCTTCTTCCACACTCTGTAAATTTCAGCTCTTCCAAAATTCTGTTACCCATATCAAATGATGCTCGCTCTTGTCCTTGCTGCTGTACTTTGGCTGCTGGTTATCCAATGTCTTCAATTTAAAATTCTCATTGTCATGTTTTAAGCCTTTCATGGTCTTGGCCCTACTTTTCTCTGTAACCTCTTCCATCCCTCCAAGTCTCCCTCAAATGCTCGGTCCTCTAACTCTTATGCACCTTGCCTTGCTCTCTACATTGGTGGCTGTACCTTTAGCCTCTTAGGCGCCATATCCTAGAATTCTCTCCAAAAACCCTCTCCCTCTCCCCTCAGGCCCTCACAAAATCTGCTTGTTTAACCAAGCTTTTGGTTATCTCTCCTAACATTTCCTGTGGCTGTGTCCATTTTTGACTGATTAAGCTGCAGTAAAACATCTTAGGACTTTTCTTTGGTGTTAAACGTGCAACATAAATGAAAATAACTGTTATCAATTCTTCTGTTTCATCAATTTACAATGATGCATTTGGGTAGAGCGCATCAGCTCTCATTTATAATTAGGTAACTCTCCTATATAGTTAATTTTCTTTTTAGCAAAAAATTATCACTTACTAATCAGAAGTTTATAATAGTCAGAAGGATGGGGTTGTGGGACAGTGGGGGCATTCCTATCTCTAGCCCTGGGTTCAAATCCCACTTCAGGACTTGATGGTCATGGAAGGTGCATTCATAATGTGGTCAAACAGGTTGATAATAAGCCTGTAAATCTTTCCAATGTGCCTGATAGCAGGAGGTAAAGAGTGGGAGAGTTTCCTGGTCAGCCATACTGCAGAAGGCAACTGCAAACCACTGCATTACTTTGCCAAGCATAACCGTGGACCAGTCCAATGGAAATCCATGGTTGCCAATGCCTGCTTAGGGCATGGTACCTAAAGGAGGAGGACGAGTATAGGCAGAAACAAGTCTAGTATGGGATGGAATTTCTTGTGTAATTATGTTGTGAAACAAATATCTAGATTAAACGTTTGAGGAAACTTGGACAGAAGTATGTTTCATTAATAATTACACTATGCCCAAATTTCCTTGATCTTTCACATCCATCTATCAAACCCTCTGAGCACATTTGAACACATCTCAAATAATTATTATGGCTCTATCCCTAGCTAAAGAGCTGAACACACACACTTCCTGTACTTACATGGTTCAAAATGGCTGTAAAATTACATTCAGAATTTAAGGTGGTATGGGAAACAAAGTGGTATTTTGTTGGAATTTCTTTTAAATGTATTTACATATATCACCTCACTGAGACCTAAACTTTATTTTCTATTTCTTTGAATGCATTTCATGATTGCCTGTTACAACACATGCTGTGCCTGCTGTAGGTGAATGTTGGCTAAGTAAGTTGATGCCTTAATTTTCATATTTAAGGAATATATGGTGTGAATTCCACACCTTCTTCAGGCTCTGATTGTCTACACTAATTTCCACTTGTTAATACATTTTTAAGTCCTGGCATTTGCTAAAGGGATTGGCAGGAAATTTTGGCTTGCAATGATATTGACAAAACTGACAAATGAATGGACATAATTTCGAATGTAGCTTCCAGATTGAGGCCTCACAGTATATTTTATCTCTCCCTGCATCCAGATCTTCGGGGCTACACTCCTGGCCGTGACATACATGGCAATCGGCTTCCATTAACTTCACAGTATTTGTCTGAAGGGCCTCCAGGGCTGCCTGTGAGGAAGGGACCTCTCCCCTTCCCTCCTGTCCTGTCCATCTTCTGCACCAAGGCCTTCAGT
The DNA here is from genome assembly GCF_017639515.1 of Carcharodon carcharias. Lineage (NCBI taxonomy): Eukaryota > Metazoa > Chordata > Chondrichthyes > Lamniformes > Lamnidae > Carcharodon > Carcharodon carcharias. Next base: position 42,753,174 of record NC_054479.1, on the reverse strand, counting down.
GCTGCACCGGAGAACCTTGGAGCCCACTCCCTGCCATGTTGTGCCATTCCTATATCTTTCCAAGTTCCAAGCCACGTCAATAAATTCCAGCACCCACTCAAGCCAAAATGCAACTCCTGTTAAATTTGCGTTCTGCCTGCATCATAACGAATGGGAGCAAGTTCATTGTGCATCATCCCCACTCTCCCCACCACCCAATTTCAGGCTTTAATGAATTTTCCCACCTTTGTCTCGTGCGGTTTCTAGTCAGGTTTTTTACTTTAATAAATATCACAGCGAACAAAACCCTACTGTGTATCCTTAGTACTGCCCTCACATCAAGTACTTGTCCATCAGGACACATTCTGAATGCATCTTCCTTCCATTTCCCCTGTGATCCATCAACACCTGATGACCTGATGATTTTAACCTGTTGTAATGGTCTGGATTTTCGCTGACTCAGGCCGACCTGGGTGCCCTTTAAAAATGGCAGGTGGGGACCCAGTTCCTGCTTGGATTCCCATTTCTGGCAATAATTGCTGGTGCGGGATAAGGGTGCGGGTAGCTCACCTGCATGCAACATTCCTGCCATTGCCAGCTCCATTACAGTGGTCAGCAAACCAACCCCACCACCCCACCCCACACCCCCCATTCCCCTGATCCCACAATTTTTATGGAATTGGGTATCTTCGATAAGTATACATAGCTCATGGCACCTCAGAGAAGTTATGAACCATGGGGTTCTCCAGTCCCAAGTGGGAAACAAAAAACAGCCACCTGATCCTGGGATTCATTCATTAACAGGCTTTGAAATACAAAAAAAAATTATTCTTTCATTTTCAGTAGTTCAATGCTGTAAGTTAGATGTGTTTTTACTGCATTGATTGATTATAGGGCTCTGTCCTGCAAAGGTAAACTGGCCATTACATTGACCTTCTTTGCATGAGTGTTGAGATGCATTAGACTACTTTTGCTGTAGGGAGACGTGCTAGTATGTATTTAAAACTGAAGATTACACTGCTTGGGAACTTAACAGCTATGCTCTGAAGTGATTTAAATGACCAAAGTCTTTTAAATTTAAAAAGAAAACTGGTCTGCAACTTTCACTTTGAGGAAAAAAAAGACACCTGCTCATGGACTGTTTTGATCGATAGGTCATTTAATGTGGCTTAGGAAAAAACATAGCCATCTGTTTTTGTGGTTTCAATAGACTTCATTGTTTGCATTTCCAAAGGTTTGTTTTGACAACTGGGACAATTATGAATGCTTGGCTGAGTTTCAAATGCTATAGAATAACTTATCTCAACAGTGGGTGGAGGACTGCTTTCACAGTTTGATTAACAGCTTTAAGATGTTATTACAGAATGTTTTGTCTTTGATGTGGCTTCTGAACAGATGTTTGTTTTTACAACTGAATGACAACTTAAGGGGATTTATGTTTGTTCATTGGTTTAGGATTTTAAAAAATATGAATGGTTGTTTTTTTTAGTGATGATGCATTGAGATTGTTAGAGGTAAAAAGTTTCAATATCCATTTCAAATGATTCCCATTGCTATTACATGTTTCCTGAGGACTGTACATAATGGATACTGGGTGAGTCATTATGGAGGATACATGTGGACATGGAGGATGCATGGGGATATGAGGTAGCAATGGGGGGGGGGGGGGGGTCATGGCATATGAAGGGCATTGAGGGGCTATGGGGGCATGGGGTATGAGGTGCTATGCGAGGGCATGGGAGGGTTGAGGGAGGGGACGCAGTGAGGATTTCAGGGCCTGACATTCATCATTACAAATTGGCTGTGGTCCCAGTAACTGGAGGTGGATGATCCAGCCTGCCAGCTATGCCATCGTTGCCTCTGGAGGCGATGGGCCTGAATCCATCCCATCCCCACTGCTTCCCCAGAATGAAACTATGGCAGGCGGGGACCTTTTTAAAGGAGCTGGGTCTGCTGAATTGAGAGGTTTCCTGGCTCAACCTTCCCCATCTCCTCCACAAAAATCTGGTTAAACCTCTTCCCTGAGAATATGATGCAAAGTTCTCCTCAACATCTAATTGGCAGTTGAATTCTTTTCATTTGTTCATTAATTAACTCCCCTTCCCTTCTGCCTTTCACTCAGATCACTGTAGGATTGGGTTTGTTGGGTCCATGCCTATGATAAAGGGGGAGATGGAGACCACCGTTAGCTGAAGAGGGTGAATTTACCCCTCTTTGTTTGGCAGGGTTTGTAATTTTCCACTGCTATCTTATACTGGAGTTCCAGCCACACTGTTAGTTTGTCTGAGCACTTTCTTGAAGCTCCTGACAGCAGTGAACTTAGTCCAATGCTAACAGGGCCGCCAGGTGGTGACAATTCCTGCTAGTTTTCCTGTTATCTTAGAGATTACACTGAACTTTGAGCTTTAAGCACTAGTTCAGTTTTTCGTAGTTATTGATTGAAATCTCAGCACATTTTGCTGTAGGTCCCACCACAAACTAGTTGAAGTTGAAAAACATATTGTTTATAATAAAATGACTCTCATTCTGGAAGTTCTTCCACTTCAGTGTGTTTTGATGTCTTTAACATCCAGATTGTATTTCATAAATGAAGTGGGCAAAAAACTGGTATGTGAGCTGGATGTGACTTAAATTGCTCTTTCCCTCCTCTACCAACCCACACAGATGCACTTCAACCCTCAGGTCAAGCCCTCACAAATATTATCCACAGCTGTGCTGACTGGCAAAACTTTGGCAACAACTGGCTTAGTGCAAAGGCGTGCAGACTCTGAAATTATGCCATGATTTTAAGGCTCTAAGATATGCATTCATTTCAGTTTATTTTTATTTTAGCATGGAAGTGAATTTTTAAATCTAAATGCAGTGATGTTTTGTGTGAAATCAAATATGAACAAAGTATCTGGCCCATTGGCTCATCTTAAGAAGTTAAAGTAGAATGTGTAGTTTTTAAAAACATTGGCCTCGATATTTGCTGGGACTGATTTTGTGGGCAGGGAGGGGAAAGAGGAGGGAAGGATTTTTGCAGGGGAAACTGACACACTGCATTTTAATGTCATTTTTCCAGCAGGATCCTTGCTTGGAGACTGGCCTGGTTAAGACGTTTTACTCCCTGTCAAGCAAGGATCACAGGCCAGGAGCAAGAAGGGAACCTGCAACTAGGTTAGTGGGGTGGGGTGGGGCCTGAATCTTGTGTTTGGCATTGTCATCAATCGCAGAATGTGGCCCAATTTCTGATCTGATGTCCCATCTTGGGGTAGTGGTGGGTCTGATCTCAGGATGGGAATGTCTGATCTCTAATCTCAAGGGAGGGATTCTGATCGCTGAACCCAGTGAGTGGGGTTCTTATTTTTGATCCTGAGGGTCTGTGGGGTGATGGCCCAGCTGAACTTAGGTGGTGACAATTCCAATGGGTTGGATTGTTCTAGTGGTGGACAGGAAAGAAGATATGGTTGTGAACTTGTAGGAAGCACATCTGCTCCCCTTGGCCTACAAGAGTGCTGTATAGATAATTACCATCTTCCTGAAGCTGTCCTCACCTCCCTTTAGCTGCTGGTTTCTCCAGGTCCAGGCTTAAACTTGGAAGATAGGTTAAATCTGAGGCATGAAGTCTCATTATAATATTTAAATGACCAACCTGCCTCCTGTCCCGTCTCCATTTAAATGGACCTCGGTGAGTAGGCCTCAGGGTTCATGTTTGAGATTTTAAAAACATTCTCAATCCCACGGACTCAAATGCATGTTTTAAAATTTCTCCCCCTTTTTGACTCATTGAACTTTTTACTTAAAGATGAAAAATTGTACAGGGAAGGAAAAGAAAAACCAACAGAAGAGATGAAAGGAGGAATATTTAATGAAAATAGCCAGAGATTTTTCCTTCTGTCATGAAACTATCATTTTTCATAATATTATTGTGGGATATTGTAAAGTAGCCTTATGTTTGTGTGTGTGGATGCTTCTGTCTGTGTAGTTCATTTAATCAAATTAGAGACAGTTAGTCTGTGAGATTTAAATTATCAAGAGTTAGGTGTAAAAGGGCATTGTTTTCTTTCATTCATGGGGCGTGGCCTTCACTGGCTGGGCTAGAATTTATTGCCCATCCTTAGTTGCCCTTGAGAAGGTGGTAGTGAGTTGCCTTCTTGAACTGTTGAGTGAGCTAGGTTAAAGTCAGCAGAAAGGGTGTGAATGAAATTTGCATTTTAAGATAAGTGAAGAGATGTTTGGTTTTCAAAAAGACATAAGGTTTTTATGACTGGCAAGATAAACAGGGCAAGGTTATTACACTGATTTTTCCCAAAAGTGCTGGCCATAATGACAACATAAAAGATTTTTATGTGGAAAAAATAAATTCCAAAGACATGGGGGAACAATGGGATTTACAGATTAAAGACGAAGAAATATATTTAAAGAAGGATGAAAGATTGTGTGGGGGGTGGCCATGTGAGATCTGAGATCTGGAAGGTACACCATATGAAACTGACTCGGGGAAAAGCCTCTAGCCACTTTGCAGAAGCCTACTGTTCCAGTAACCAAAATTGTGTTAAAAGCCTTTGGAATTCCACTGTCAAGTGGGTGCTTGTGGTAACCTTGCTGGATTGTCTCTATAAACTTAAAATCTATTTTGGACTGTTGCATTAAAGGAGGTGCGTAGTTGGGAGTCTGGTTAATTAGGAATTTTGGAAGTTGTTATAATATTAAGTAACTGTAACTGTCATCTTGTGTAGATGTTTTTATTCTTTTTTGTTAATAAATGTTTTAATTTAATTTTAAAATCTCTAAAGGTGGGCTGATTACATCTGAATTCAGTGCGCAAACCTTCTCATGAAAAATACAAATTGCAAAATCATTGTGATGGCATGTCCAAGTTTCCCTTGTGGATTTGGTCAGTCTGGCAAGTACCACCTGCTGTATCACAACATTTCTGTCTTGAGTTTCTGATGTAAAGTTAATCTATCCTTTTCCTTCATAAATGCTGACTTCCCATTTTGTTTTGTTTAACATTATTATGTTTAGAAATATTGGTTTGTGGTGAAATTCTTAATACTGAAAAGGTTGTGCCATTCAACACTCCCAACATGATTAGTTTCTGTTAATTGTGCCTGTTTGATGGTCTTCGAGGCAACTCTTAAAATTAAGCTTTTTTAAGGTGCAAGAATGCTAATTAATATTTTTTCAAAGTTTACTCAGAAACTAATCACAGTGCACCAATGAAACTAATGCATGGTTCTGTATATTGTTTTAAAGTGTTTTTCAGTTATTTAAAATTGGGTTACCCTCGGGTAGTGGGCTAGACATCCTGTCTAAGGCCAGAATTTTCTGGCTGCGCTGTGGCAGGACCCACTGCGGGGGTTGCAGCAACCCAGCCAAAAGCCTATTGACTTTTGGCGAAACCAGATGCTCCCAGTGGTGGGCGGAACCAAAAAATCCCTCTCTAAGAATGCTTACTCTTTGTGAGAAACCTATTTTCAGCACTATTCATTAAACTGCCCAGATTACCAGAATGGAATTATAGTATAGTACAGTACACATCAACGAATATTCCTTAATATAAACAGGTTTTTGTTTGAAAAGGAAAAACATTCTAAGGCGATGGCTTGTTGTGCTGGTTCATAGATTTTACGTAAAGCAATATGCAATTTAAGTGGGAACTGGAGAAAACAAATCTGTTAAAACCAACACTGCTTTGACCATTATTTGCGCCCCGATCACCACTTGCACCCAAAACTCTTGGTCAATTTGTTATTTGTATGACACAGAAATATGAGAATTACAACCTTAACAACTTTTATTTAGATTGCACCTTTAACATGGTAAATGGACCCAAGGCACCTCACAGGAGCATGATCAGACAGAAATTGGCCCCAAGCCTAGGAAAGAGACATTAGGACCGGTGGCCAAAACCTTGGTCAAAGAGGAAGCTCCTATGGACTGTCTTAAAGGAGAAGAAAGAGTGGAGGAGTTTAGGCAGGGAATTCTAAAGCTTGGGGTTTTGATGACATGGCTGCCAATGGTGGGGCAAAATAAGTCAAAGATGTGTAAGCGGATGGATCACATGTTTTGGTAGACCTGACATTCCATTTAAGATTGATTTGAAGATTTCTAATCTACAGAGAACAGTGAAAACTGGAAATCCAAAATATAAAAAGTTATAAATACATTACAGGCTTGGCAGCTTCTAAAATGCAAAATAACACGTGCGAGGCTTTTGGTTTCCGGCCCTTCACCAGAATTGTTGAGACGCCCAGGTCCATTTGATCAAGGTCCTGGCAAAAATGTATCCTTTTCCAGCATTTTCTGCTTTTAAAAAAATAATAAACAATCTGGCCTTGGATGATATTATTTCAATATCCCAATCTCTCCATATTATCTACAATAAGCCTGGCTCTTGGCTTTATTTTGAGAATATCCACTTACACTTCTTGTTGTCTCATGCACCTCTCCTTCTTAGTGTGACAGCGAGAACAACAACCTGCGTCTACACAGTGGCTCTAACATAATCAAAGGTCACAAGGTGCATCACTGGAACGTTATTAAACCAAATTTTACAGTGAGACACATAAATAGATATTAAGACAGGTGGCCAAAAGGTTGGTAAAAGAAGGAGATTCTAAGGGGCATCTTAAAGGAGAAGAGAGGCTTGGAGAGACGGAAAGGTTTACAGATAGAATTCCAGGGCTCAGGGCCTTAAATTGAAGACACATTTACCAATCATAGAGCAATTAAAATCAAGGTTGGGCAAAGGGCTAGAATTGGAGGAGCACAGAGATCTTGTGACAACATGCTTGAATACAAATTTGATAAATGGAATAATCAAAAAATTCTATCAATATTTAAGTTGAATAATAATTGAACCTTCATTGGTTTTTTAATAAACTTTGATTGAAATTATCAATGCTTTAAAAGTTAGTAGTTAACAATCTTTCATAATTATTCCTGGCTATCAACATCTGATTAAATCCTACCCTAAATAAAACAAGATTACTGACTGAATGCGATCTTAGTTGTTATTCCAGGGTTCGGCTGAAATCATTTCTCAGCTTATAGTCTACTTTTTTTCTGCTTTGGTGTTCTGTATTTCAAGAATAGTTCTGTAAAGATCCTTTGCACTGAATACCCACTAGTACTTCTGACTTCTTCCTTGCCCATTAAACAATTATTTTTCATAAATCAGTGCTTTGAATACCAACTAAGGAAAGATTAAAAAGAAAATTTGTGAATGTTGGGAAAAATAAAGAATATAGAAGCACGTATAGGCAATCCATCTAATTTACTAATATTCTACCCTAAAACATTTTTGGTGACTTTTCCTCATTTTTTTTCTCTAAAACAGGCCTTCAATGCACTAATTTATTAGTTTCAAATTTAAAATGGGTGACTCATGGAACTCCAGAATTTGTGGATTGTGTGGTTTAATAATCAAAGATTTTTTTCACAACTGGATTCTCTACTCAGCCACACATTTATGAACAGATGCCAATTCACTATATTCAAGACCTTGAGCAGCTACAACATTCCTGGCACAAATCTGTAGCATGACAGAAAAACACTCCATTTTGAAAAAAAAAGTCATCAAAAGCCAGCATTATATGACAGTGTCAGAAAAAAATTATTGGGCAGAATTTTTCGCTCAGTGTGCAGGTGTGCGCCTGACACACTCGAGCATAAAATAGCACATGATGATGTTGGGTGAGTATTCTGATGTCATCACGTACTTGCACGATATTTTGGTCGGCAGGTGCATGCGGGTGCTAGAGCCGTGCCCTTCATTAATTAAGAGGCCATTAAAAAGCCAATTGATGCCGATTTTTCGTTGTCCGTGCGATTTCTTGCTCGTCGCACAGGCAAAATGGGAAGGCAGCCAGCCGACAATTTCAAAAACCCCATCCACGGGCCAGTGTGAGTAGTGAGGAGTTTGGTAGATAGTTTGCTGCTGGTGACTTATTGTAATTTTGGTAGCTTCATCTCTGTTCAGGGCTTCATTGTTAGCATTTCCACTTCATTTCGGGATTCCTTGGTGTCTCCAAGGACCCTGGAGAATTCAGACCATGTAGACCCTTCCAGGTATCAGACAGCCTTCTGTTACCCTGGTAATAGGGATTGTGGTTTCCGCTGGAGGCACCTCCTCTGAGGATGAAGAGAGGGGCAGAAGAGAGAGGAGGCCAGGTGTCTCTATGCAGCTTCCACGGGAGAGACCTGTGGGAGGAGAGGTGCAGGTACAAGGGGTGCAGGGCCAGCAGGTAGTCCAAGGTGGAAGGGGCTGCAGAAGGTACCACGATCCTGCTGCCAGGGTTTACAGGCAGCGAAGCAGCTATCTCAATATGTCCGACCTGCAATGTGAAGAAGGCTCCGCCTCTCAACGGAGAGGGTGACCTCCATCTGTTAGATGGTTGGGCCTGAGATCACCTCCAACTGTGTAGGTGGATGCCCCATACCAGTGGCTCTGAAGGTCACAGTGGCCCTCAACTTCTATGCCTCCGGCTCTTTCCAGGGCTCAGTGAGGAACTTGTGTGGAGTGTCCCAATCAGCTGTCCACAGTTGCATCAAGCTGGTGACAGAAACTCTATTCAGGCAGGCATTGACTTTCCTTCATTTCCATATGGACGAGGCTAACCAAGCTGAGCGATCCAGAGGCTTTGCAGCACTTGTTGTGTTCCCCCATTTCCAGGGTGCCATCGACTGCACACATGTGGCCATCAAGGCACCAGCGGGTCAGCCAGGTGCTTTCGTTAGCAGGAAGTGATTCCACTCCATGAATGTGCAGATAGTGCGTGACCACAGGATGCAGATTCTGCAAGTCTGTGCAAGGTACCCAGGCAGCTCCCATGATGAGTAGATCCTGATGTGCCGAGGCTCTTCAGTGCTCCAGCCCAATTGGATGGATGGCTGCTGGGTGACAAGGGCTATCCATTGAAAAGGTGGCTTATGATGTCTCTCCGCCACCCAAGAATAGAGGGAGTGCAGCAGTATAACAGGAGCCACACCTCCACAAGGGCAGTGGCAGAGAATATCATAGGTCTTCTGAAGATTCGGATCGTTCAGGGGGCGCACTGCAATACCCTCAGATCGGGTGTCACTGATAGTGGTCATCTGCCGCGCTCTCCACAATCTGGCACTGGAAAGGGGGGACCCACTGGAGGAAGATCCTTCACAGGCAACAGATGATGAATCCAGTAGTGAGTCAGAAGAGGACCATGGTGAGGAGAATGCTGAGGGCATGGAGGCAAATCTCTGTATCTTTCTGGGTGGCAGGGAAACCAGGGACGCTTTGATCCAACACTCCTTCAGCTAGGCTGCCAAATAAGCATCACTACTTCATTCCAGGGTTGCCATCTCCATCCTGGATGTCTGGAACGACCCTTTCATTTGGCCCCAAAGTCAACTCAGTGTCTGTGCAATAAAGTTTCGAGCCACCCACATCCAGCATTACACACTGACATACCCTGCACCATATTAAATAAAAAAGGTGAAGCACACTCAGGCCATTACGACAAAAGAAAAGTTATCTCAAGTTGACAGTCAAAACAAATTAACAGAACCTTCTCTGGTCTTCAACCCCAGACCAGTTAAAATAAACAAAACATTGCACAACAGAGGATCACCCATGACCAGTCTCTCTTGTCCTCAAAGTTTCTTAAGCTTACCTTTGTGAGTGCTACGTCTTGGTGCTCCCCCTTCACTGGCACCGGCACTGGAATCAGTCTGCTCACTCTGCTGTCTTGATAGCCTTGATGACCTTGGCGGTTGTCCTCTGGCCAGTGGAGCCTGTGCTGGCCCCCCCCTGGGAGGGAGCGGCCAGTGCCATGGCTGGCATCTCCCCAGTCGATTCTGCCTCATCAGGTGCCATGGTCACTGGCAGAGGGGTGGAAGAGCTGCTGCTGTCATCCAGAGCACCCTGAGGAATCCGCAGAGGTGACAGGCAGCTCATGTGCCAATGTGAGGTTGCTCTGGGCCTCCCTGCTCACCATTGATGGATGGGCGCCTAGCTGTTATACTGTCCCTCATTCATTTCCCACATGGATACTGACCACCTGAGGTCAGTGCCTGTGTAAGGGCTTGCAGGTCTGAGCACAACCCCAGAAACAATTGATACTGTTCCTGGAGCTGCCTCTCCACGAGAGTTGCGGCTCTCTCAATGGAGGAGGCATTGCGCTTGGCCATGAGGGTCACCCGAGTGCTGATGCTCCGCATGGACTCCTCCGTAATGGAGACCATGGTAAGCATACCTTCAGATCTCCACCAGATCCTCCCGCACATCTCACTTGACATCCACCATTTGCCACCTAATGGACAACTCCAGAGGCTCATATCTGCCTTCGATTCAGTATTGCCCTATTCTCCAGCAGTGCTCTGACTGCCAGCACACTGGGCGCTCTCTGCCTCCGCCTGCACCTCAAGCGAGCGTGAAGTGCATCACCGCTGTGCGCCTACATTCTAGCTGAAGATCTAATGCCTACCGAGGTGCTGGTACCTGCAGTGGTGCCTGGTTCAGAGAGTGGGTGTGACACAGGTGCATGTGGAGCCTGGTGGTCCTCTGGCATAAGGGGTGGGTCTTCGATGTCCTGCGATTGGGTGCGTGGTGGCAAACTTAAGGGAGAACAGTCATTAGTTTAAGTCATCACACTGTCATTGTGCATGCCAGGCACCCTGATGAGACAATGGGGATCTGCATCAAGGTGCCATTGTCTTTCAGTGATCAATCAGGAATCCAGTTTTGTGGCTCCCATCAGTGTTGAGACTACACAAGAAAATTTGCATTATTCGAAACTGTCATCCCTGAGCACTGCACTTTTACCTTCATCTGTCACCCCAGCCTCTCTGTGGCTGGTTGACCGAGGCGCCTCTCCAGCTCCAAGGCATCCTGCTCAAATCTGATTATGATTAGGTGGTTAGTGGGGCCTCCGCTGGTCCATGACCTTTCAATGCTGTTCTGGGCCATCTTCTCTTAAAAGGACAGAGGAGCATTGATTAGTCCACTCGCTACCTGCAGCACCATTGCAGCCTGACCAACCCCACCAGAGGAGCACCTGGCAGGGCACATCCGATTCGTGGCCCTTGAGCCTCAAGGCACTCAGTCCAAGCAGCCAGGGCTCACCCCCTTGGCCAGCTCCAGCATCTTTGACAGTTGGCACTCAAACTCTAAGCTCTGAGCGCCACAGGGGTATGGCCAGCACTTAACACTTCAACACACTGACTCATGCCAACATGGTACTCACCCTTCTTGAGCGCAGCAGGTCGTTACACCTCTTGTGGCACATGTGCGTCACACAATATCATGGCTGCTGACCAGCACTGCCACCTTCTCCCAAGCTCTTTTTGAGAGGTGCGGTGGCTTCTTCCTTCCATCCCTGGGTACAAGGTTGCCCCTCCTGGCAGCCACCTCCTCCAGAAAACCTGGGGGGCTGGATGCCCGCCCAACCTGCGCTCCCGCCTGGTGTCTGCAGCCACATCTGAATCCATAATTTTTAATCTTTTGCTGATAAAACTGATGGTATCTGTGTTGCCAGCAGCCTTCCAAGGCCAGACTGTGCCGGTTTTAAACCGGCCACCAGCTCGCCATTGGACCCAGCGGCCATCAGGCCCCCCCTAACCCCACCACCTCGCCTACCCCTTCCCGACCATTGGTGAGCTGCTGTTCACGCTTGGTAGGCCTTAACTGGCCCGCCAGCATGAAATCACGGTCGGGGGCCAATTGTGGGCGGTGGCCCGTTTCCCAGCCACTCCCGGGCCTACCAACCATGCCCGTCCAACAAATTCAAAATCCTGCCCACTGAATCCTTCAAATCTTCTCCCACTCGTATCTTAACTCTCAAATGATGCCATTTAATTCAATTTTGAACATACTCTACGTTGTCTCGACTTTCCCATCTGGCAAATTATCACTAACATTGATTACAGGTAGTGGCAATGAAAAGATAAGGTGCACTGGGGGATTTGGGTCAAAGTGTTTCATTAGATTTATAGTTCAACTTCAGTCAAAAAAAATTATCTTAACACTGGGAGTGCTCGGAGGTTTAGGGAAGATCTTGGCTACCTAAGCCAACTCATTTTGTTTGTTTTCAGCTCATACAACACTAAAACCCAACACACTAATATTAGACTTACTTCTGGGCAGTAGTAGTATTTTAACATGCTAAATTAGAAAGAATATAAACAAACAGACACCACATGGACTCCAGTGGTACAGACAAAGAACCAACACCACCTTTTCAGGGCAACTAGAGGTGGGCAACAAAATGCTGACCTTGCTGCCGACACCCATATCCCAAGAAGTAAAGAAGCCACTAAATTAAATAAGACAAAACACAATTTTAAGTCAGTTTAAAAAAAAAATCTGTGCTCTTACCTAGTGTGATTTTTCTGGCAAATCTCTTATCATCTCAATGCTCACTTTGTTCTATTTGTTTCTATTATGTTTTATTTGACATGTTCTAATTATCATTCCATTTTTTTTAAGTTTAAGAACTCTCATTTATTTAATTCCTCCATCTCACTGATCCTTTTGCCCATTGTAAATGCGAGCAGGGGTTGCTTTTCTTAAATAATATTTTCTTTGGTTTGAAAGGTGACTTTAAAGGCGACTTTGCAAATTTTCCAGTCAATCAGAGGCCTAGGTTCTGAAGATCGACAGGGTCACGTTGTAGCGGTCCAAGCCTAGAAAGGTTGCTACTCATAAAACACTGTTCTCCTTCGAGTGGGCGAAAAGAGGACCTGGAGGTAGTCAGCAGCACCTAGAAGAGCGGGTGAAAAGTGGACCTGGAGGCAGTAACTACAACCTACAAAAGTTATCTAATCCAGTCCAGTTTGTGGCTCCAGAGTGGAAAAAATTTGTTCTGAGAGAAATCAAAGCGTGACATCACTGGAAAACAGATAAGTGATTGGTTAGTGAATACTTTGCTCGTTTATCTTCAAATCCTGTGTAATTTATTTATTATTGTCAGGATTTATTAGTTGTAGCAAAGTTTACTACTAGTAGTAAATGTTATTGGGAGCAGCAGTGTTTCTGAATTATAAATTAATTAACAGTAAATTAATTCACACATAATAAAGTTAGCATGCAGGTGATGTGTTGCGACTGCAGAATGTGGGGTTCTGGACTCACTGGGTCAGGTGATTCAGGTCAAACACAACTGCAGTAAATATCTGTGGCTTGAAGAGCTTCAGCTCAGAGTCATTGAGCAGGATGCCCAGCTGCTGATACTGCATCAGGGAGGGGGTAAGTTACCTGAACACTTTGTACCAGGAGGCAGTTATAGCCCTTAGGATAGGGTATTCTGATTTGGTCAGTGAACTGGAAGAAGAGTGTGTGACTGTAAGTGAGGCAGGTATGGGGACCCAGAAGGTAGAATTGGAGGAACTTCAGCCTCTGCAATTACCCAACAAGTTTGAGATTCTTGCAGCCTGTATGGATGAAAGTGGGGGCTGCAGGGTGGATGAGCAAATTGACCATGGCACCATGGTACAGGAAGGCATTCAAGCAGGGATAGTTAATAGGAATGCAGTGGTCATTGGGTCTAGCATAGTCAGGGCGAATAGACACAGTTCTTTGCAGCTGGGAACAGGAGTCCAGAAGGCTGTGTTGCCTGTCTGGTGCCAGGGTTTGGGATATCTGCTTTGGGATGGAGAGGAAATTGCAGTGGGAGGGGGTTGTGGTCCATGTAGATATCAATGACATAGATAGAACTAGGGAAGAGGTTCTGCTGAGGGAGTATAAGCAGCTAGGGGCTAAATTAAGAAGCAGAACCGCAAAAGTAATAATCTTTGTATTACTACCTGAGAAACAAGCAAATTTGCATAGGATAAATTAAATTATACAGTTAAATGTGAAATCCCAAAGATTGTTGTGAGAGAAACAGGTTTCAATTCATGGGGCAGTGACACCGGGGAAAGTGGGAGCTATACTGTTAGGATGGTCTACACCTGAACTGACCTGGAATAAGTGTCCTGGCGAGTGATATAACTGGGCCAGTAGAGAGGTCTTTAAACTAAATACTGGAGGCAAGGAATCAAGTTTAGGAAGATGTGATAAATTAAATAGAGAAGACAAGGCAAAAGAGCAAGGTAGGAATAAGGGAAATGATGATCAAAGCATGGCAGGAAGGGACAGAGTGTACAAACCTAAGAGTGCGCCAGTAGATAAGGTTAGAGGTTACAAAAAGAGTACAAAAGACAGAGCACAAGGCTTTATTTCTGAATGCATGCTACATTTGTAACAAAACAGATGAATTGGCAGCACAAATAGAAATAAATGTGTATGATCAGATAGCCATTATAGAGACTTGGCTGCAGGATGACAAAGACTGGGACTTGATTATTCAAGGGTATATGACATTTAGGAAGGATAGGAAGCAAGGAAGATGTGAAAGGGTAGCTCTGTTAATTAGGATGACATTGGTACAGTACAGAGAGATTACCTTAGTTCTGGAGAGCAAGATGTAGAATCAGTTTGGGTAGAGATGAGAAATGAAAAAGGGAAGAAATCATTTGTGGGAGTGGTTTATCAGCCCCCTAACAGTAACCACACTGTAGGATGGGGTATACAGGAAGAAATAATGGGGGCTTGTAAGAAAGGTACGGTGATAATCATGGCTGATTTTAATCTACATATAGATTGGACAAATCAGATTGGCAAAGGTAGCCTCGATGATGAGTTCATAAGAATGTTTTTGGGACAATTTTGTGGAGCATTTTTGTACCAACCAGAAAGAAGGTTATACTAGATCTGGTAATGTGCAGTGAGATAGAATTAATTAATGACCTCACAGTTAAGGTGCACCTAGGCAGCAATGATCATAATATGATTGAATTTCATATTCAGTTTGAGGAAGAGAGGAGTGGATCTAGGACAAATGTTTTAAACTTAAATAAGGGCAATTATGAGGCCATGAAGACACAGTTGGCTAAAGTTAACTGGGAAATTAGGTTAAGTGATAGGCCAGTAGAGATGCAGTGGCAGACATTTAAGGAGATCTTTCAAAATACTCAAAGAAATACATTTCAGTTAGAAAGAAAGACTTTAAGGGAAGGACACACCATCTGTGGCTAATCAAAGAAGTTAAAGATAGTATCAAATTGAAAGACAAAGCGTAAAATTCTGCAAACATGAGGGGCAGATCAAAAAATTGGACGGAATATAAAAAAATGGCTAAAAGATAATAAGAAGGGAGAAATTAAAGCATGAGAAAAAGCTAGCTAGAAATATAAAAACAGGTAGTAAGAGTTTCCATAGGTATTTAAAAAAGGATAAGAGTAAGTAAAGTGAGCATTGACCCTCTAGAGAGTGAGAAGGGGGAGTTAATAATGGCAAATAAGGAAATGGTGGATGAATTGAGCAGATACTTTGTATTTGTCTTCACTGGAGATGATACAAATAACATCGCAGAAATAATTGTGAATCAGGAAATTGAAAGGGAGGGAGCAACTTTAAATAACAATCTCCAGGGAAAGAGTACTGAGAAAATTATTAGGGCTCAAAGCTGACAAGTCCCAGGTCCTAGTGGATTTCAGGCTAGGGTATTAAATTAAATGGCTGCTGAGATAGTAGATGCATTGGTTTTAATTCTTCAAAATTCCCTAGATTCTGGAATGGTCCCATCAGATTGGAAAATAATGAATGTGACTCCCCTATTTGAGAAAGGAAGGAGATAGAAAGCAGGAAACTACAGCCTAGTTAACTTAACACCTGTCGTAGGGAATTTGCTGGAATCTATTATTAAGGAGGTTATAGTGGGGCACTTAGAAAATTTCAATAAAATCAAGCAGAGTCAACATGGTTCTGTGAAAGGAAAATCATGTTTGACTAATTTATTGGAATTCTTTAAGCAAGTAACAAGCAATGTGCGTACTGTGGATGTACTGTACTTAGATTTCCAGAAGGCATTTGACAAAGTGGCACATGAAAGATTGCTATATAAAATAAGAGCTCGTGGTGTAGGTGTTAACATATTAGAATGGATAGAGGATTGGTTACTGAACAGGAATCACAGAGTAGGGATAAATGGCTTTTTTTCGGGTTGGCATGATGTGATGAGTGGAGTGTTACAGGGATCAGCACTGAGGTCTCAATAATTTCTGTCAATTAATTGGATGAACGGACCAAATGTATGGTTGCTAAATTTACTGATGATCCAAGTTAGGTTGGAAAGTATGTCGTGAAGAAACATAAGGGGCAGAATTTTCTGCCTGTCGGGTGGGCGGGCCTGACCTAATCTCCAGTGGGCGGGGAGATGATCCCCGCTGGAGAAGCGGGCCCCGCCGCTATTTTACATGGGCGACCCAATTAAGGCCCGCCCTGTGTGAAATCTGGCGGGAAGCGCTATGCGCTCCTGTGCGGGCGGGGGGATATTCCCCAAAAGGGAGTGTGCGCTCTTTCAAACATGCGCACGAAAAAGCGCACATCTCCCTGAGGCTAAGTGCTGCCTCAGGAAGATTGCTTCCACTTTTAAAAATATTAAAAATAGAAAAGAATGTTCTCTAACATGTCCCTCTAATGTCACATTAGATGGGACATGTTCATAATTAATGTTATAACTTTATTAAAAATGTTAAAACCCTGCATGAAACCTCATCCCGCCGGTGGATGAGGTTTCATGTTTTCTCTATTTGCTGCCGGGCTCCTGGCCTGCCCGCCAGCCTTAAGGTTGGGTGGGCAGGTACACTAAGTACTTTAATTGATCTGTCAATGGCCTCAATTGGCCATTGACAGGTCGGCAGGTCCACAGCTGATTTTGCTGCGCCCCCGCCTTCCTGAAAATTTAACTGGACCGGGGGTTCCGCCCGACGTCATCCCACGTCATTTTACGCTTCGGCGAGCAGGCCCCGCCCCCTGCTCACCAACGGCAAAATTCTCCCTAATGAGTTCTGCAAAGGAACATAGGTTAAGCAAGTGGGCAAAAGTTTGGTGGATGGAGAATAACGTGGGAAAATGTGAATTTGTCCAGTTTCACAGGAAGAATAGAAAAGCAGTAAATTATTTAAATAGAGAGGGATTGCAGAACTCTGAGGTACAGAGGGATCTGGGTGTCTTGGCATATGAATCAGGAAAAGTTAGTATGCAGCTACAGCAAGTGATCAGGAAGGCAAATGGAATGTTGTCGTTTATCGCAGGAGGAATGGAATATAAAAATAGGGGTGTTTTGCAAGAGCTATACAGGGCATTGGTGAGATCACACCTAGAATGCTGTGTACAGTTTTGGTCTCCTGATTTAAAAAAGGATATAAATGCATTAGAAGCAATTCAGAGAAGGTTCACTTGACTGATACCTGGGATGGTGGAGAGGAACAGGGATGTGGCTTACCTTACAAGGAAAGGTTGGACAGGCTAGGTCAAATGCAAGACTACTTACATGCCGATGAATCTCCATGTCCAATTACACCTGAGAGAAAGATGCACAACATCATTGAGATTTCTGTGGTGTGTGTGCAGTTGCCAACAGCCAGTGCCCTATTTTGTCCAAATACTGGAACAAAAACAAAAATAGCTGGAAAAACTCAGCAGGTCTGACAGCATCTGCGGAGAGGAATACAGTTAACATTTTGAGTCCGTATGACTCTTCATCAGAACATAATTCTGTAATTCCAATGAACTTAGAAATCTGGGACATTTGATAGAGGTTTGAGGGCTGGGACATGTGTGACCCATTTGGATTATTTTGTTCCAAATATGTATATTACCACAACATCGCAATAATTTAAAAATAAAACAGACTCTTTGTAACAAATCCATTTTCCCCAAACCTCTCTTCAGCTTTATCTTTCAGTTAGGGTGAAATGGAACTTTCCTGGCAGCCTTGTAGTATACACAAAGATCTCGAGTGATGGACGTGTGCAGTGGCACATGAAAAGTGACATGATACTGGATAAATTCTATGAAAGACAATCTCCTAAGTGAGTAATCCTTATCCTCAAGTGTAATGCACAATCTTACAGGCCATTTTCATGTTGCATATTCTCTTATGTGTACAACAGATTTTTTAAAAAGCACCTTTAAATCATTCTATAAATTAATTTCATTCGCATCCACTGTAAACACAAAGGTGGGATTTAAACTCATGTCTCTGGCACATTTGCCCAGGACTCTGGATGACTAGTCTGGTAACATAGCCATTATGTTAGCATTGCCGTGAATCTGGTCAAAATTGCATTGTTAATTTGTGTCACTTTTCAAGATTGGTTGCATGTTTCCTACATGGCAACAATGATTATATTTCAAAAGTATCTTGTTGGCTGCAAACCACATTGGCATTTATTGAGGTCATGAAAGACACCTTATAAATGCAAGTTCTTTCTTTTAGTGTATGGAGCTCCCACAGTGGAGTGCTATAGCAAGCAGCTATTCTCAGAGTGTGAGCTCTTGACATTATTTTGTGGCAGAAAGGAAAAATGCAAATGAGATGATTCCCCTCAGAGAAGGAATGACATGAGAGGACAAGGGAGAGGTCACAGACTGGTGGAAGAAAGCCTCAAATCAAAGTCTCCAACGATTTTGAAAATAGAGCCATCCAGCTGGCCGATGAAGATCTAGGCCATTCATGTGCTGATAGTGAGGTCAGTGGTGTTCAACCAAGTGAGGATCCAGCAGTGCAACATCCATCAGAAAACCATGCTGTGAAGAGGGTCGTACAGACTTGAAAGGTTAACTCTGTTTCTCTCTCCACAGATGTTGTCAGACTTGCTGAGTTTTTCCAGCATTTTCTGTTCTTGTTTCATGCTGTGAGGGATGTGTCTTGTTTCATAGGCCCCTGCCATGCACTAATTATCTCTCCTTGCTTTTGCAGGCACATCTGGGAAACAGCCGAGGGGGTCCAAGACCCAGCTCCTCGACTCAAGCACCGAAGATACCTCAGAAGAGGAATCTACTGAAACCCTCATTGAAGTCCCGTCACAGCACTCACCCACACCCTCCACCTGCACAGAGACTCACACCTCAGTGGGACCGAGCTTTAGAGTAACCTCGGGGTCACCATCTGGTGAGTGCATTGCCCTGTCTGATTGACAGCAGGCAGCGGCAGGGACTTCCCAGGTTTCCACCACTCAGAGGACTGCTGGAGGCCAGAGATTTGCCGAGTCTGATGACGAGCCTCTGGACTTGGTCATACTTCAGTAGCTGGAACTGCAAACGCAAGCTCGGGAACATCAGGAAGGGATGTCTGCTGCACTCCTCAGGTTGCAACGCACGATGGGTAGTCCGTCTGCCTTCAGTCTTAGATGATAATACCGGCATGCCAACGCAACAAGGGTAACACTGGTAGGATGGCAGTTGCCTTGGAGACCTTGATCCAGGACATCGTCTTGCACTGCTGTGTGGTCTGAAATCCATTGCTGACACCACAGTTGGCCTCCAACAGCGTTGACATGAGAGGGGTATGGGGCAGCTCGATCTCACTCCAGCTTCCCCTTTTCCTCAAGGAGTCAGCCAGGGCTGCCGGGCACCCACAGGGAGGAGGATCAGCAGGTGCACACCCTGAGGCCACTCATCCAGGCGACTCCAGGAGTGTCCAGCCATCAGAATCCCATCTTCCTGTGACCCCAGAAAATTCAGCTCCACAAGCTGAGGAGGATGCCACTGCCACACGGGAGGACCCCAAAAGCAGGCTGGGGCCCTCAGGTCTTGGCCGTCCAGAGGACGCCTGCCAAGGCCATCGCAGACAGGGAGTAGTGGTCAGCAGACTGCCTCCACCTCCACTGTGGATGTCGGGGTAGCATCAAGATGTAGCAGCAGGGTTAGGAAGGTCAAGAAGATGTAACTTTTTTGGAGTTAAAACAATTAAACTAAATTAACAAAATAAGGGATAAATCAAGCACGTTAAGAAGATGTGGTTGCACAACCTGGGCATGGGTGTTAATCACTTGTACATACTGTTCACTGTTGTTAATAAACTCACAAGAATGTCTCCTTGTCTATTGCTCCTTGTTCTGATGAACAGTGTTTGTGTCACTCAGAAGTGAAAGCTTGGTTTCTGCACAAGATAAAGGCAGGTGACTTAGTCCAGGGCCTCTTCCCTGTGCTTTGTGCAACCTTCCCAGCACACTGATGTTATGTCTTCACAGTCATTGGTCACATCAGTCATGCTTGCGCCATAATGTGTCTTACCATTGCTGCTGACGACACAGAGTTCCATCATTCTCTCTGTGTGCCCTGTGAGGTGCAGCTGGCACAACCCCCCCACACCCCCCATCCCTGCCATCTCACCAGCACTTGTATCCAGTGACAGTGTGGTCCTGAGGGGTTCAGTTCATGATGGATGTCACAGGATCAGGAGAAGTTAAAATTTCTCTGTTGCATCTCCATGATATGACCAGAGCAAGCGATCTGCCATCAACCAGACAGGAGTCAGACATTCACGTAGGTTATGTGAGGGTCTATGGAGTGTCCCCACTGCATGTCTTCAGCCTCCTCCTGTGGAATGTAGGGACTATGGGCATCCGCTGCACCTTCATGACGGGAGCTTATTACAGGGGGTATGTGCACTGCCATCAGCCAGAGAGCAGTCAAACACTCACGGATAGAATGTGAGGATTTATCAGGTCACCTCACTGCATTTTGTCATCCTCCACAAATCTAGCAGCTATGAGGGCCCCCTCAAACATGCCTACCTTGTCTGGCCAGTGTGATGACCTCATTGCCATCATTCTCACCTTCAAGGACCTCCTCACCCTCATCCTGTCGATTTCATCCTCATTGGAAGAGACCTCCAGCTCCCCCATTTCCTCCT
The DNA here is from genome assembly GCF_017639515.1 of Carcharodon carcharias. Taxonomy (NCBI): domain Eukaryota; kingdom Metazoa; phylum Chordata; class Chondrichthyes; order Lamniformes; family Lamnidae; genus Carcharodon; species Carcharodon carcharias. The sequence goes on along the minus strand of NC_054479.1, from coordinate 42,732,487 downwards.
CAGGCAGCTCCTCTCCCTGTTGCAGCGCCAGGTTGTAAAGGGCACAGCATACGATGACGATGTGTGAACACCCTCTATGGACTGTATTGCAAGTTTCTACCAGACCAGTCCAGGCACTGGAACCTCATTTTCAACATCTCAATGGTTTGCTCCACCCAAGGTGCAAGTTGCAGCATGAGCCTCATCATTCCTTCTCTCCGCTGCAGTCTGAGGCCACCACACGGCATCATCAGCCACATCCTCTGCGGGTAGCCCTTGTCCTCAAGGAGCCAACCCTGCAGCCTCTGCGGACCCTGGAAGACATCAGGAATCTGAAACCTACTGAGAATGGTAGGAGTCGTGGACACTTCCGGGGAACCGTGCGCGGACCTGCAGGATGCGTTTGTGGTGGTCGCACACCAGCTGCATTTTCAGCGAGTGGAAACCCTTGCGATTGACTTAACATGAGGCATACAGCTAGTTCACCAGGCTCCATGCTCCTAGTGCACTCTTCCTGCAGAATGAAACAGAGACGTGTGGGTTAATATGGGTGTACGAAGAACCTCTCTTGGTTAAGTCTCTCTTGACTCTCTTAACACATCCCAGAAAGTGATGGCCACCACTTGGATGGCCAGAGTTCGGTGTGTTGCATGGCTGCCCAAAACCCCACCCATCTCCACCCCGCTCCACCTGACTGACTGGCGGCAGCTTCACCCATTGGACTACATGCTGTGCTCTCAGCTCAGGCGCAGGAATTCTCCTAACCCACACTGCAAGGCTATACTGTTAGCTTGAACTTCATTGCTGTCATTCTTGCCTTGTCTGACCTGCTCACCCTCCTTCCGTCGATGTCCTCCTCATCAGAGGAGATATGCAGCTCCTCCTTCTCCTCAGCTAGCTCCTCCTGGAGACTAGTCCAAACCTGAATAAAACTATTGCAAGGGGCTGTGAGCGCCTCCACCAGTGACTGCTCCATGGCCAGCTTTCACAAGGGGATTGTACGATGTGCCCAGTCATCCAATTGTTCTGCTGTCCACAAAAATGCTCATTAGTTTGCAGGCTGTGCCCAAGGAGTGAAGAGCTCTGGAGCACTTGGTGGCACTTTCAGGCCTCTGCATTGCTTGAGTGGGCAAAAAAGCTAGAGGCCCAACTCCAAGCATGTCAATGTGGCTGCTCCAGAACTGTCTCAGCTGCAGAGGAATGGTCACTTTATACAAGGTTTCCCTAATGCGTGGCCGCTTCCCCCTCCCCCCCACCTGGACTATCAGCTTTCCTGGGTCCTTTAGGACTGTTTTAAGCTCTGAATAGAACTCAGTGGACCTTGTGTTGTTTCAACATACTGAACTGATATTAATATTGTAGATAAGTTTGTATCCTATGAGCAAATTAGCAACTTTTTCAGTAAGATATAAAAAAATTAAGACCCAGAATATGCTTTGCTATGTTTTTTCAAATTTATTGCTCTTAAACCTAGTTGGCAAGCTGTGATCCTGGTATGAAACCATTGTTAAGGCTAAGTGAGTAAAAGGGAAGATGAAATCAATCAGGAAATCATAATGAGTGATGTCAAGCTTGGATTTTAAACATCCAAAGATTATTTGTGGAAGGAAAGATGATGGGGTTGGGAGTTCTATAATTTTGAGGAATTCATTAGAGCTGACAGTTAACAACTGATGCTAAACTGATCGTAACATTGAAGATGACAACTAACAATTTAATTAAGAATTATGCCAGTTGTTAAAATATCTGTAATTTTAACATGAAGTTTAAAGAAAGACCTTCATTTACATAGTGACTTGCATGACCTCAGGCCATCCCAAAGCCTTTTATAACCAATGAATTCAGTTTCTTTGATGTAGTCATTGCTGTAGTGTAGGGAAATGCAGCAGCCAACTTGTGCTCACAAAGTCCTGCAAACAGCAACTAGATAAATGGCCAGATAACCTATTTGTTTGTGAGGTTGGTTGATGGTACCTCACTATATTCAGGACTGGACTGAAAGCACGGATGATATGCTCAAGTCCCTGGGGTGGGACTTGAACCCACACTTTCTGCCTCAGAGATGAAAATGTTTCCACTGAGCAAAGACTGCATTTGGCTATTATTATTGGGACTGTTTTCCTCCATTGATGTTATATTGCAGTCAATTAAAAACAGCAGTACATGTTTACATTGTTTTTATATTTACCATTGCAAAAGGATTGTCTTGTCAAATTTGGTTTTGGTGGCAAAGCACTAGTTCCAGTATGATTTGGATTGTTTTTCTAATCCACATTTACAATAAATCATTTTATTTGTGGCAATATCAATAGTAGTGAGAGCTGACTTGGACAGGTAAAACGTTACTTTACTCACAAAGAACTGTTCACTATATCAAGAAATCTATGAAGTTTATTTTAAATGTCAAGACTTGTTAATTGGGAGAAACCTGTTTGGAGTTAAACGTGTCACAATACTGTTTACTCCTAATAATGTTACCATTCTGTGTTATATTTTGTATTAAGTTATGATGATTTCAGATCTGCTTTAGAAAGCTCTTTGGTTTCTTTGATATTGTTCGCTCCTGTTAGTGAACTGAATCTCTTTGTTTTCGGGGGCACACTCACGCTGCCCTATATCTGAGTGTATGATAGGTTTTAATACCCTGCATCTGGCTTTTTTGCTTGTGCTATTCTTCTTCAAACTCTTTTTAAGGTGGACTAAGTTAACATTAGGTGAAGCAAGGCTTGAGGCAAATCATCAATCTGTTTTATTTCATAGCAATGTGAATATGCAGACCAAAAATAGTACATGTTCCTGCACATTATTGGGTCATCATTCTCAATTGGAATAAGATTTTTTCTAACTATCTTCCAGCCTTTCTAACCTTGATTCAGTGAAGGACTTATGGATTTCACCCTGACTCTGCAGGCACTTCTTGTACTGATTGGGACTTGGGTTCTATCCTGTGTTGAACTCCAAAAGCTACTAATCAAACTTGCTACCATGCCTCCTATCTTTAAAACTAGCTTCATGGAAAGTTCAGTTGTACAACAGTAACAACAACTTGTATTTATAAAGCCCCTTTAATGTAATAAAATGTCCCAAGGCACCTCAGAGGAACTTTATGAAACAAAAAATTATGCTGAGCCATATAAGGAGATGTTAGATCAGATGACTAAAAGTTTGGTCCAAGTGATAGGTTTTAAGGAGTGTCATAAAGGAGGAACATTTGGTAGAGAGGAGGAGAGGTGAAGGGAGGGAATTCCAGAGCTTAGAGCTGAGGCAACTGAAGATGTGGCCACCCTTGGTGAAAAGATTAAAGTCTGAGATGCTGAAGAGCCCAGAATTAGATGAGTGCAGATTACAGAGGAGATTACAGAGATAGAGAAGGGCGAGGCCATGGAGGGATTTGAAAACAAGGATGAGAATTTTAGAACAAGAGGTTGCTTGACCAGGAGCCAATGTAGGTGTGCGAGCACAGGGGTGATAAGGGAGCAGGACCAGATTCAGGTTTGGACACTGTCAGCAGAATTTTGGATGACCTCAATTTTACAGAGGGTAAATTGTAGGGGGCCAGCCAGGAGGATATTGGAATAGTCAAGTCTAGAGGTAACAAAGGCATGGTTAAGAGTTCCGCAGAAGATGAGCTGAGACAAGGGTGAAGTCAGGCGATGTTACAGAAATGGAAGTAAGCAGTCTTACTGATAGCACAAATATATGATCTGAAGCTCATCTTGGGGTGAAATATGAAAACAAAGGTGGCAAACAAACTGGTTTAGTCTCAAATTGTTGCTAGGGAGAGGGATGGAGTTGGTAGCTAGGGAACAGAGTTTGGAGTGGGGACCAAATAATGGCTTCAGTCTTTCCAAAGACAGCACGTAGATGAGAAATAGGAGGGGCTAAGACTAGGTGCTTGAGGGACACCAGAGGTAATGGTGCAGCAGGAGGAGAAAAAGCCATTGTAAGTGACATTGTGGCTATGGTTAAATATATAAGAATGAAACCAGGTGAGAGCAGCCCTACCTAGCTGGGTGACAGGGGAGAAGTGTTGGAGGAAGATGGTGTGGTCAGTCATGTCAAAGGCTGCAGACAGGTTGAGAAGGTCAAGGAGGGATAGTTTACCTTTTCACAGACATATGTGATGCTGTTTGTGACTTTGATAAGAGTTGTTTTAGTACTGTTGTGGGATGGAAACCTGATGGGAGCGAATCACACGTGGAGAGATAGGCACAGATTTTGGAGGTGCAAAACATTCAAGGACTTTGGAGAGGAAGGGGAGCTTGGAAAATGGGTGCATGATGGACAAGGATTGTTTTTTTTTGAGGAGAGGGTTGATGATGGGAGACTTAAAAGAGAGAGGGACAACACCTGAAGAGAGAGAACCAGTAAGGGATATTCCAGGCCCCTATCATGTTAATCTTTGTTGGGAGGCCCTGGGATGAGATAATGACTTGTTCACTCTTTTCAGTTGTCCTGAGTAATAGATTGGGGTGATGGGGGGCACATTTATAGCTTGTGTGTGAGGTCACCGGCAGGTTCCCCAACTGGAAGTCGTCAGCCAGATTGACAGGTTCAGCCTCCAGTCAGGTGGGGAGCAGTCTGTAGGATACCACAGGACTAGGTAGGGCTTCACCCCAAAAGGGATTTGGCAGGGGGGGGGGTCCCAGGGTTAGAGGGGGCAAGAAATGAATGCAAGAGGGATGGTCCAAATCCAGGAATCTGGGATAGGGGGTCCGAAGCTGCAGTGTTCAGAGCCTGAGGGAGAGAGTAATTGCCTTCAATAGGACTAAACATCAAATGGGTCATGTGACAAGCAGCCTATGTGATAATGTCTGTTTAGTGCCAACGTCAAGACCACTTTCTATCCACTTTGCAAGAAAATCTAATGCTTCAAAGTTACTGAGGGAGAAATTTGAGTGACACTTGCTTTTGGTGTGAAATGAGTTGTGGGATTGCAATGCAGACCTGAAGATGTCAACACCCAAGATCTGATTGGAATTAAGCCTAGGCCTCCACTTCCTTTAGGGGCCTCACTCTGTGCCAAGTCAGCTCTGCAGGTACTTCCTGAGATGTGAAGCCAACCCATCCTGTGGTCTGCGGACTTCACTTAAAAGATTCACCAGACATAGCAGTAGCGATCACTAGGCCAGCTTTTTTAACTGTTCAAACTCTTTGCCCGGGTATCTCGATTGCGTGCAGTCTGAGAAGGTTGGTGACTCTTTCCCTGGGAGAGCAGAAGAGTAGCCACGAAGACCACGCCACTGAAACAGCAGTTAAAAAAGCTGACCTAGTGATCGCTACTGCTATGTCTGGTGAATCTGTTAAGTGAAGTCCACAGACCACAGGATGGGTTGGCTTCACATCTCAGGAAGTACCTGCCGAGCTAACTTGGCACAGAGCAAGGCCCCTAAAGGAAGTGGAGGCCCAGGCTTAATTCCAATCAGGTCTTGTGGCCATGTTTATTGATGGTGATGCCAAGACAGCTGAGCTGCCGGCCCTCCGATTGGTCAGCCAGCTCTGAGAGGCAGGCCACTGTCTTCAATTGGTCAGCAGTCCTGGCGGTGTCCTCTTAAAAAGATTTTCCTCACTTCGCCATTATCTCTTTTGCTAATCACCTTAAATGTGTGCCTGCTATTAAGTAAAATATTATGATGTAAAATCTGTTATCTATAAAATTTGTTCATTTTTGAAGTGCTGCATAGGATTGACCATCGACAATGTATCAATTTCAAATCCAGATTTAAAGATGAATGAAAGGTAATCTAATTGACAAGTGATGGAAGCTTCTCCACAGTGCTTAGGCAACAGTTAAACATGTTCCTAGCATCCATCCTAGCAATTGGCCTGCCCTCCTGAGAAATAAAAGGAAGTATTGACAGCTCAACATTGTGGCAAACATACAGGGGCAGAAGGGTTTTGTTTTGATGGAGACAATGGGGCCATGCCTCTGCCAACATGGTGGGACCGCTACATTAATAATAATTGGTTAAATAAACACCTACAATTGGCCTCTTTTTTATTTTTGTGCACTCTGGCCTTTTCAGACAAGGGGAGATAAATTACTGATGCCCATTGCCCTGACTTTTGAAATGCTTTTCAAAGGTTGATATTTCTTACTGGCAGAAACACGTTTTACAAATAGCCCCAGAGTGTGATAAACCATTCGACAAATACGCTTGGTGGTGGGGTGTTGAGAGCGTGGGGGAGGCTCTCCTTCCCTTCATGCCCTGGAATAATATATTTCTCCAAAATGTCCGTTCAGGAAGAATTTGAAGGAGAACACACTAAATTCCGAGATTAACGAGATAATCTTTACTTCGTTAATTGCTAAAGTTTAAAGAAACTGTCAGCAAAATGCAGAAAATTATTTTGGTATATCTATCCCTCATATTTCATGTTGTTCCAGGCTCACAAAATATTGTTACAATCACCTCATTTTCCAAACCAGAAGATTCCACCTAGCGTTTGGAGTTACAGCGCAATTTGTCTTTTTAACAAAATTGTTCAAAGAGCAGATTGTGACCAGGACTTTCTGCTCTGGAAATGCATCAAGCTATCAGTTCCACTCACCAGATTAGAGGTGTTAGCTTTTTTTAAAGAATTCTTTCATGTGATGTGGATGTCACTGGCAAAGCCAGCAGTGGTTACCCATCCCGAACAGAATGGCTTGCTAGGCCATTCCAGAGCCAACCCTGCTGCTGTGGGTCCGGGGGCCAGACCAGGTAAGGGTGGCAGATTCCCTTCCCTAAAGGAAATTAGTGAACCAGATGGGTTTCTACAACAATTGGTAAAAGTTGTCATGGTCACCGTAGCAGAAACTAGCTTTTTATTCCAGTTTGAAGTGAATTTGAATTTCACCAGCTGCTGTGGTGGAATTTGAACTTGAGTGCCTCCGGGGCATTCGCCTGGGCCTCTGGATTATTAATCCAGTGACATTACCATGACGCCACCATCTCGCCCACTGTAGCTGAATTCCTGGGATCAGCCTCAATTCACAAGCTGCAGCCAGTGTTCCCGCCTGCACCTGGGAGTTTGCTACAGTGGAGGAGAATGCAGGAGGTGGTGGTCACTGCAGCAGTTGAACAGCCACCGCTGCGACAGATAAACAATGGATGTGACAGTGGGATCAGGCTGGGGAAATGTGATTAGAATTGTTAGAATGAACAAATGCTGACTTGCACTGGTTGGGAAGAATGGCCTGATTCTGAGTTATGATGTTGATCGCTCTGACTAACTGCCAGCAACATGTGGATTTGAATGTCTTTTGTCACCATTCTATCCATTGATCCACCTTGCCAACTTGGTAGTCAACATGTCATGCTTCCCTTAGTTACATCTAGGTGCCTGTTCTACTCCAGCATTCCTAGTGTCCAGCAAAAAAATGTGACTGATGATGACTCTGTCATCATTACCTCATCTAAATACATATACATGGTTGGGCAGCTCTAACAATCTGCTCATCATTGGATTGTAGTCCCCTGAGTACAGGAGATTGAGGGGGTGATCTGGATTGAGATAGTTAAAATATTGAAAGGATTCGATGGGGTATTCAATGGAACCTATTCCCTCTAATGCGGGAATCAGGAACAAAGGGGATGTCATCTTAAAATTAGAGTGATTTAGGAGAGAAAACCTAAAGCACTTTTCACATAGCGGTTAGAGAAATCTGGACTGCTCTGCTCCAGAAAGGCTGGGGCAACTGAAGTTTTCAAGACTGAGGGTGGCAGATTCTCATGAGGTAAGAATATCACAGGATATGGAACAAAGGCAAGTTAATAGACTTGATGTACTGATCAACCTGAGCGAATTGAATGGTGGAGCACAGTTGAGACCCTGAATATCCAACTCTTGCCCTATGCTCCAACAAGACCGACGAGGAAATGGACATCGTTTCTGATTAATAGGCCCTACTTAACTTAATGCTACAGCCAGGGCCAATCACTACAGTTGGGTGAATGGAGAGTCCATCCTGACACACTTCCAGATCAGAGTCTTTGCCACAATGGCTGCTTTTTGAGCAGTACCCACAATAAACTGGTTGAAGGCCAAATTTAAATCCTTCCTTGTTTGTTCAGAAACAGATTTTCTTCTTTTGTTTAGCCGAGGTGTGACCTGCATGAAACTTTATCACTGTGCTTAGGAATTTCCAAATAAAACTACAGAGTAACCCACATTTAGAGAGTTTCTGTTTGTTTAAAATGGAACACTCATCCCATAGAAGCCAATAATCCCTTTAACTTCTGATTGCTGTCTGTGTCAGTTTGTTGCATCGCACTGTCCCTTTAAGATCGGCTTGTTGCACTACATGGTCTCTTTAAGATTGTCAGATGGCTGTCAAAGCACACATCTTAAAAGGAATGTTACTTTTACACAACAAAAATAAAAATACCTGGAAAAACTCAGCAGGTCTGGCAGCATCTGCAGAGAAGAACACAGTAAATGTTTCGAGTCTGTTTGACTCTTCAACAAAACTAAATAAAAATAGAAAAGAGGTGAAATATAAGCTGGTTTAAGGAGAGGTGGGGTGGGGGGCGGTGGGACAAGTAGAGCTGGATAGAGGGCCAGTGATAGGTGGAGATAGCCAAAAGATGTCATAGACAAAAGGACAAAGAGGTGTTGAAGATGGTTTTTGCTTTTATCTTAGTGTTACTTTTACACAGCCTTGCCCCTTGAGCGGCACATTTCCAACTGCTACACGGCCGCACATCCCTGCGGCTTAGAGGGAACATTGATAGAAACGTGCCAAACCTGGAGAATTTAACTGGCAAGAGGCAAGGCTTAAGAACCACTCCCCTGCATCCTCATCCAATTAGGAATCCTGCTGGAGTCTAACCAGTTAAAGCCAGACTATTTACCAGCACAGAGCAGCGGGAAGTTTTCAAATGTCTCTCCAAGCGAGGACCACCCTGCCCATCCAGTCTAGTTGGAACAGGGTTCGAGAATGCCCAAGACTGTTGTGGCAGGTCTACCATGGCCAGTCATCAGGGGTGACCTGGAATAATTGCCTAGCTCCACTATCAGCCTTTGCCACAGAGGATCAACTCAGTTCCAATCTTCCACTGCCATGCATTTCACTCGAGGAGACCCCTGCACAAGGAAAATAGTCACTTGGTCATTAAATAACTGATGTATGGGGGTTTGGAGCCTTGCTAGACAGGCTTAATTTAACATGATTTAATCTTCTGAAAATTAACCCTAGGAGTGCCTCCCCATCCTAAGATTTCAATAGAAGCCAATAACTTAATGGCTCTGGGACAGTGGTTTGCAACCAGGGTTTTCTTTCACAGTAAAGACATTTTGACTAAACTCAAATTCTAGAGGTGCTTCAGAAATCAGAACAATCCCTTTTCTGTTGCAATTGAAAATACTCAGTCGTTTCCTTTATTTTTGTGGAACTACATTTAAATGCTTGCTTCCAATCCTGTGCAAATTCATCGTAGCAACACAAGTCAAAGAAAAGAAAAGCATCTGGTTCTACTGTGCGCAATTGTGACAGATTAAACCTCAACAGAGCAGATGTATAATCATTAATCACTCTCTGACTACCTTTAGTGAGAACAGGTTCAAATGCCCTATTGCAGGGGAGGCGATTTCCATATCCTTATCCCTTAGGTCATATCACTGGCCACTGATCCATATTAAATTTGAAGCTAATCATGTACCCACTGATTAAAAATTAAGTCAACAAAGATGTCAGTCATAGTTGCCCTGAACTACACAAGCCTGTTCCTAGCGAACCAAATGGCCACAAGGTTGCAGCTAATAATCATAGCAATTATTTGTGGTTAAAGCCCTCACCAGGACAGAAAAGCCAAGCTGTCAAAACAGAAGCTACCAAGTGCATTTCGAGACTATTTCACCAGAGGAGCAGCACTCGCAGATCAATGCGATGGTGCCGTGATAAGGAGTTGCATGTTGGTTGTAGATTTGCTAGATAAGATCACAAGGATTAGTCTGGAACCTTTAGACTGACCCTGGAACTTATTATCAGGCAGGTGCGACTTTCAGCCTCAATTCAACACCCACCTTGTGCTCGACATGTTGCCAGCCTCTCTGGCAGGTGCTGTTCAGATCAGTGTGAAGATTTCAACCACTGTATTCCTTAAAAAAAAAGTGACAGTGACCTCAAATTTGTTGGTGAATTTGTCCTCAGTGATATGAACACAGTACTGTTCCCTCTGATAATTCCACAGCAGTTCCCATTGAGAGTAAAGCCATGTTCAAGTGAAGAAAGTGGATTCGGTTTTTTTCAAACAACACATCACAATCTTTCCATTCTCTGTGTGCATGTCTTTTTGAAAGATTAATTTAAAAAGGTCATAGTTAAAATTTACTGGCTGTTTTTGTGTAGTAATAAACCTTTTATTATATTGTTATTACACATTGGGCGGAATCTTCCCTTTGCTGTTGTCCTGGAAAACCTAAAATACTGGTGCTCATCGAAAAAAAAAACAGGCTCACATCAGCTCACACCGGAATTCTGTCTGGCCTAAATGCAGGATTGAGACAGCAAGTTGTAAATACTCAGAGAGGGTGTGCTAGCTAGTATCAAGCTGTGTGGAAAGGACCCCACTATTTCCATTTGGAACTAGAATTATAAAGTATGAATTTGACTATTAAATGAGCAAACCTTATCTCTGTACAAAATAAAGTGCCTGTATATATATATGAAAATTAATCCAGGAAGCCTGTTTCTGAGGGGTTTGAGGTACAATTGCATTTCCCTTTTTAAAAATTTGAGAAATGGCTGCAGGCACATGGTCATCAGTGTCTGAATGGAGAAGAGGTGAGCTACGTCATTTTTTAGGTAGCAATTCCTTTGTCTGAATGTCCTCAGCATTTCCTTTGCTTTTCAGGTGCACCTGGGCCAGCTGACAGTACCTGACAGTTTGATTTCCAGCTTTTGCTGCTTGGCTTTACCAACTTGAGAGGATTGATAACTAATTTAGTGTAGGCACTCCCTGGGTTTAAATCTCCACAGCCAAGCACAGTCAGACCCTGCAATAGCATGCTAATTTTTGTCTAAGATTTAGCCTTCAGTCAGTAGTAAATCAGAGGCGCAGATTAGATGAGATAGCAACAGGCTTTGCTGGTGATTTTGCATTGGGCGTACAGGAGAAAATCAGGAGTGGGATTCATTACCAGTCTTCAAAATGTATTAATAATCAGGTCCACATGGTGTGAGTTTCACACATTTTAGATGGAACCTTAAACCACATTTCCTGAACAGAGTAGGACGAAGCTACTTTGCGTTTCTACAGGATCCCTTTTACCCAAGTGACAATGTTAATTTAAACTCTATGTAAGTAAGAGGGGCATTGCTCATTCCCGGTACAGCTACTTGGAGAAAGGAAGAGAATTGAATTCCAAATAAAATAATGGAAGGCCGGAAGTATTAAAAACAGGCAGGAAAAGGGGGGAAAGCAAAATTAGGAAGGGCTTAGAGGGAATAAGGTGGTCAGGCCGGTGATGAGGATGTCAGTTGCTTGGAAGATTTTCTAATCTTAACTGTGCTGCTGTGTGGAGGTGGACATAGATACAGTATTTATATAGCACTTCATTGCATAGCTTAGATATATCAGTAATACACAGCAAGATTCCACCAGAAACAGCTCACCTGTTAAGGGTAATTGTTAATGAAGGACTGTTGGCAGGACTCCAGGAGAACTTGCTTCTTTTTTAAATAAAAGAAGTCTTGGGGATCCTGAATGTCAACAATTTGAGCCAGGTGATGGTGGTTTTAATATTCTACCCAACCATTCAGCAGTGCCTGAGCACTGCACTGAAATGTCAGTCTAGATTGTGCATTCAGGTTCTTGCGTGGGCTCAAAGTCATGCCCATATAACTCAGAGATGACAGTGCTGGCAACTGAGCCAAGTTGGCACTTCAGAAGTAGTTGCTAGGCAGAGGCCAAAGAGATCATTACTGGAGTGAAAATGGGCAATCCTGACATTGAGTTAGTTATCTGCCTGATACTTCAGCTGTTTGTGGGCCATGATGTGGGGAATAATGAGCAATGACAATAACAATAATACCAATAAGGACAATGATAATAATATGGACAATGATAATAACAATATGCACAAAATATCACCTGAAAGATATAATCAGGCATGCAAAATAAGTTGATAAGCTAGTACTTTTTTGAGGAAGCTAAGTTGCAAAATGTTATGGGCACTTGAGCTGCATAAGTATGAAAGTCTGCTCCAGCAATTCTCTCACCACCATCTCCACTTACAAGCGGAAACTATAGCAACATGGTGAAGAGAAAACATTCAACTGAAGTCCCCCACCCAAAACACCCACAGAGAGATGACCCAACATCACATCACTGCCAATTCTCTCAATAATTGTTCATCCCACAGCCCAGTAACAACACACAAAGTGTCAAAAGCATTGAGAGTACACTGAACTAGCCTGCATGCCCACTAATCTGATAGCTTTTCCATTGTATTCTGATACTGTACCATAGAAATTTCAGCTATCTAATATAAATTTTTAAGCCAAAATGTTAAAAGAATGTAATCTGTGCCGTTTATATTTTCATAGCGCCTTTTTACATAATAAGTCATAAATGTCTGACACATTATTGACAAGTGACATTTTTAACTGCAAAACACAAATAAAACTAGTTAAATGAATCTTTTTGAACATGTGGCAGTATATTGCTATATTTTAAGGGTGTGAATTGGAAAAACCCTTATATTTAAATGAAGATAAAACAAACATATGCTTTCAATAAAGCCTGCACAGACTTCTTAAAAAACATATTTTCTGCAATTCTGAATTTACTGTCATTGAGAGGCATATATATATCCAGCAGAACCTCAGACCTCAGAGGTAATCTTTGCTAACAACGAACAATATAAAAGCCAGCCCTTGTAAATTTAGAACTCTAAATGAGAGGCATTTTGATTTTATGCTTTGTTCAAGTCATTGCATTAAAAGATATTGAAATACAAATGAATCCAGATTGTTGAGGTGTTTGCCTGAAGTCAGTTGAAACTCACCAACAAGCCGGAACACGAAACCTGAAAAGCATTCGCTGCCTGTGACCGACTTCACCAGTTCTTGGGGCAGGCCACTAGGTGGAGCATTTCACCATAGTGAGGAGCTGACTGTTGTGATCGTGGTGCACAATTTGCAGGCTCGTTCAGCAATGCAGTTGGAAACAACTTTGGGGGCGGGGGCGGGGAGGAGAGGCTGTGAGTTGCTCGCTTGCTTTTGGAAAACAGTGATCAACAGTTACATCAGGACAATAACATGTACGCAAGCGATGAGAAAACTGGGAAAATTGTTTAAACGGCATCATGTGAAAGATTTTGATAAGTGTGCAACTTTTAAGCAGTTACTTTTCGAAAAGCACACTGCTGTACCATCATTATTTCATCCATGGTGTTTTCTTTCCTATTTTGACTACTTGAATATTTCTTGATGTAGTCACATTGAAATTTTCCGCCAGCTGATTAGAATTCATTTTTCACCTCAGAAGTATTGCAGTCAAAATGTTGTTGTGACTTCAAAAACACTGGGTTCTGATTACTAGTTGTCCTTATTTGGACTTCAGCGTAGCCACAAAACAGTGTTGGCAGTAATTCTAAGAGTTTTGATGGCACTGACTCTGAGTGCACCAAATTCACAAAAAAAAACCCGAAAATGCTGGAAAAACTCAACAGGTGTGGGAGCATCTATGGAGGGAGAAATAGAGTTAACGTTTCAGGTCAATTAACTTAATTTCACAATTTGTGCCATGGAATTTTATTTTTGACATATTGACTTTTCTTGGCATTTGTTTTAGATTGGTTCCCAGTGACTTGGTGCTTAAATGCAACAAATGTTACTAAACTAAACCTTGTGGGTTAGGAAGGTTCCAGTTTGCATGTCCGTTTTGTCTCAATGAATGTCAATAATTGGCCTCTGTCTCCAATCTAGAGAGTGGTAAAGTTAAACAATGGAGAAGTCAAAAAATAGTGTCGGGATCTTCGAGGGTGGGGGGTGGGTTTTGGGGAGGGTGTTTGGGGGGGAAGAGAGGGACAGGTGTGCTGGGATTGCAAATTCTGAATTAATCCTTTTTGCGTTAATATGTGACTTTGATGAGAAAAATAAGTTGATTAACATTTGAACCATTTCAAATTAATGGGAGGAGGAATTATTTTATTTAAATGGCTGTTAGTGATGCTCTCAAAAGCTGGAACCAACTTCGTTTTTTTTTGGTTGCAGGAAGGAGGCAAAACAGCGAAAGAGACCAAATTTTAACCTCACTCGCTCAGCATGAATGGGCGAGTTTGGCTTGGAACCTGGTTTAAAAGCCACGTGGTTTTATGCTCCATTATCTTTAGTGGTGTGTAAAATTGGGTGAGGGGTATAAAACAGGCATCTGATTCAAACCACACCTCACACCCCCACCACTGCCAGCTGCCCCTTGTATTTATCGAGGAGACAAGGTTAAAACCAGGCTTATATTTCACCATTAGTAGGTTATACAGTACCACACAAGGAAGCCATTATTCTATAGTTACCTTGCACTTACCCTTCTATAGCTTTTGTATGTTATACATCTGATCATGACTGTGATGTTTGGGGCACTGAATGGTGCCTGTGAAATAGCTTGCAAATGGGAGAATTTATAATGGAAATTAATATATGATGTTATTGAACTGTCTACCCCTCATTTACCATCCCCACCTCACAATGCCCTCCCCACCATTCACCACCCCCCCCCCCACCCCCTGCCCCACCAACAACACACTGCCTCTCCAGTAAAATGTAGCTGGTTTTCTAGGCATCTGCTTAACAGTCACAAAAATGGCAGCTCAAGCAGCATTAGAAAGAAGGAGAAATCTATCTTTGTCATCGCCATGAGGAAGTCTCAACAGGAAGCAAATGTCGATCTTTCCTTAAACCTCCTTTAAAACAGTACAGGGCATCCACACTCTGGAGAATCCATCATATCTTCCTCTGAGCATGACAGCTGGGATAGCTGTAACTCATGAGCGCTCAATTGACCCACATTGTAGCAAGAACACTTTGAAAGACAGAGTTGGGAAATAAAATTCCATGTAATTATCCACTGCACATGGATGATCTCTAATGAAAGAGCTGCAACCACAGGACAAGCTTAAGTCTTTGTCACTCATGGATTATGAAGCTCTTTTATGCTATTTTGCATTACCCTACAATATAATTGTAGGTCAGTCACAACAAAGAACCTAGAGCAACTCATCCACGTTGTTACTTTAAGTTGATGTCTGTTCTATTTAGCAGTTCGTTTTATAACCTGTGAGAGGTAACTTGGATTTAAATTCAAAGGCTCAAAATTTATATAACAAAAGCATTTGTGTCTGTGGGCTGTGCCTTTCTGATGGGTGTAATGGCTTGTGCTGCTTTCTGCACTCAGTTACCTTATCAATCATATTTATAGCAAAACCAATCCTCCAAGAAATGGGAACAAAGGGAGTGTAGCTTTTTGAATCCAGGTGTACAGCGAGAAACTGGGAAGCGCTGAAATGACTGTATCATTGATTTCATTTTAATCTCCAGATCAACTGTTTCCAGCTGAAATCTGTTTATCTTGGAGACTGAATTTTTGGGCTGCACTGAGGTTAGGAACGATGGGACCTGGAAATGACAAGGCTGACTGGTGTGCCGCTTTTCTGAACTTCATTCCCAGTGTCAGCTATGTTGGGCAAGGCGGGTTCAAGGCCACCCTCCCTTTCTGGGTGGGCAGGCAGTCAGGTTTGTTAAAAGCCCTGTTAACCAGGAGTTCCATTTCATGATGTGACTGGGGCAGGTTAATTGCCTGGTGGCAGGGACTCTCCCCCCCCAACCCTTGCAGGGTTGCAGTTCTCCATGCAGGTCTACAGCCCTCCCTGCCTACCAAGTTGGGGCCAAAGGCCACCCTGTAAAGAGGCTCCCCAGCCTACCCCAATCCCCCCTCCCCTCACTGAAGTCTGGTATCTGTATTTTTTTTATTTTAATTTTGAAGCAAGTGAATGAGAGGATACTCTTTGTTGAGGCACCTTCTCAGTTATTTACCTTATACTGGGTGCTCCTCTGAAGCTGGCAGGCCACTCATTGTCTCTCCAGCTTCAAGAGCCCACCCACCACCCTTATTCGGACAGGGAACCAGTCACTAATTTAGAGGGCGGCCTGGTGAAAATTCCAGGCCAGTGACAGTTTTCCCACTCTCCACATGCACCACCCCTCCCCCGCCCTGACGGCCAACCCCCATCACCACCCCCACCAACCCACCGCCCCCCACGCCCACCCACTACCCCGGGCCGCGTTTCCCATCGCCCAACATCGGGAGCTTAATTTTAATGCGTTTGAATCTCATCATTGTCCACGCATGCTGGAATCATCCTCCCACATCAAATTTACCTCCCACGTCGCTGAGACTTCAGAATGGGGTGCTTCCTGACTGCCTTTAAAAAGCATATAGCTGGCGAGCTGAACTTCGAGGGGAGCTCGGAGTCAGTGCACACAACCTTGTGCAGCGCTCACCAGCATCGCTTGTAGGACATCAGGGAAGAGCATTTGGTGGGAGCACAGGCAAGTCTCTTTATCCCGGCTGGCATTCAGTGTGGTGCCAGGCCATGGGCTCCAGTGCGGGTCAGGCTGGGGGTGGGGGGGCAAAGCAGCACGGACTGAAGGAGGGGGTGTAGGGGGGAAGGTGGGGAGGCGGGGGGGGGTGGGGTGGTGAGGGGGCGAAGGAAGCGGCCAGGCACTTGGAAAAGGTTGTCAGAAGTAAACATTCTTCCGCAGCTGAAACCATTCAGTAGCAGGTCCATTGACAGGCCTGGAGTCAGGCCTCTGAAGCTTTTCTGCCCACTCAAGCAACACAAAAGCACACACAAAAATGCTACCAAATGCTCCAGAACCTTTCATTCCTTGGGTGCAGACTGTTTTAGGGGGGCAGCAGAGTAATTAGCCAACTGGACAAATTGTAGAACCCCCTTGCGAAAGGTAGCTATGGCACAGTCACTGGTGGAGGTGTTCACAACCTCCTGCAATGCCTTTATTAATGTTTGGACCAGTATCCATCATGGTTCAAGCTAACAGTGCAGCCTTGCAGTGCAGGTTAGGAGAATGCCTGCACCTGAGCTGAGAACAAAGCATGCAGTCCAGTGGCTGAAGCTGCTGCCAACCTGTCAAGCGGAGTGGGGAGGAGGTGGGTGGGGTTTCGGACAGCCATGAAGTGCACTACACATTCACCATCCAAGTGGTGGCCAGCACTGTCCCACATGCGTGAAGGAGCCTTGAGACGTAGCCGGAGCCAGAGACTTGACCAAGAGAGATCCTTAGGAGACATGCTAATCCACGTGTCTCTCTCTTTGATCCTGCAGGGGGAAAACATCAGGATCATGGAGCCTGGTGATTTAGTGGTATTCCTCATGGCTTACAGGGAACGGAGAAGAAGGAGAAGAGAACCGTGGAGGCATCTGGCTCAGCAATGGCAGCAGTGCCACCTGCAAGATGAAGGTGTGACAGGCCCTGCTGCACATGCAGCTGAAGATCCACAGAGAGCCATCGCTCATAGGTACCTCGCTAGACCCAGGGTCTATAGATGACGCCTGTCATTTCTGCAGATGACTTAGAACCAGTGTCACCGAAGACTGCGCTTGTCTAGGGAACTGGTCAGTCACATCTGCCAGCTACTGCAGGATTTGGTGCCACGGGGACATGGAGGGCATCCACTGCCAGTGGCCATGAAAGTGACCGTGGCACTTAATTTTATGCCAGTGGCTCCTGTCAGGGCTCCACTGGTGACCTCTGTGGGATCTTACAAACCTCCACCCACAAATGCATCCAGAAGTTCATGGTGCCATCTTCACGAAGGCACACAACTTTGTGCATTTTGCCCAGGAGCAGGAAAGCCAGGAAGCAAGAGCACTGGGATTTGTGCAGATCTCTGGTTTTAATAGGTGCAGGGTGACATCAACTTCACTCACATGGTGCTTAGATCTCTGTGGCAACAAGCAGTCAACTACATCAACAGCAAGGGCTTCTACTTGCTGAATTTCCAGTTGGTGTGCGTCCACTGCAAACACATCCTTCAGGTCTGCGCACAATTCCCTGGGACTGTTGATGACTCCTACATCCTTAGCGGGTCTCAGATCCCTGACATCTTCCAGGGTCCAGAGAGGCTTCAGGGATGGCTCCTCGGGGGTGAGGGCTACCCACAGAGGATGTGGCTGATGACAGCCCATGGCCTCTGACTGCAGCAGGGTGACAGTATAACGAGGTTCATGCCACAACCTGGAATTTGGTAGAACAAACAATAGGCATTTTGAATATGAGGTTCTGGTGCCTTGACAGGTCTGGTGGAACAATACAGTCCCCGGAGGGTGTCGCGCATCATGGTCGCTTGCTGCATGCTACACAACCTGGTGCGCAACGAGGGGAGGACCTGGTTGAAGAGGAGATGGAGGAGCTTAACAAATCCACCGCTGAGGTGGACATTGAAGGAGGTAAGGGTGATTAGGTCCTCAAAAGCGAGGATGTCGGCAATGAGGCCATTGCACTTACCAGAAAAGGGCAGGCGTACTCCTGAGGCTCTATTAGCTGCAATATTCATGGAGGATGATGACAAGATGCAGTGAGGACAGTCCTGACATCCTTACCTAGCAACTGTGAACATTTGACTCCTGTGTGGCTGATGGTAGTGCACATACCCTCAGTGCTCGGGCTCATGTCATGCAGACACAGTGGAGGCCCTAATAGTTGCTGGATTCCAGGAGGATGATGATGACATGCAGTGAGGATATACCATGGATCTTTACATTGCCACTGTGAATGTCTGACTCCTGTCTGGCTGAGGGCAGTTCGCTTGGACTCTGTGATCAGTGTCAGATCATGGAGATGCAGCCGTGAAACATTGAAAGCACCTGATCCTTTATCTGCCTTCAGCATCTGAGCCCTTCAGGAGTACAGCATCACTGGTCACAAATGCTGGTGTGATGGGGGCCAGCCCCACCTCAAAGGTGCTGAGAGCACACAGAGAGAATGACGGAACTCTGTAATGCCTGCCCTCAACATTCTGGCAGCAATGACAAGCACCATTGAGGTGCAGGCACCACTAATGTGTCCATTGAGTGTGAAGATGGACCATCACTTTGATCTGAAGGTTACACACTGCACAGGGAAGAGGTCCTGGACTGAGATGCCTGCCTTTATCTTGTGCAGGTACCACATCTGACTGACACAAACACTGCTCATCATAACAAGGAGCCATAGGCAGGGAGACATTCTTGGGAGTTTATTTACAATAACGAACATTGTGTACAAGTGATTAACATCCGCATCCAGGCTGTGCAATTACATCATCTTAACCTTCCTAACCCTGCTGATCCATCTTGGTACTCCCTGGATATCCACAGTGGAGGTGGAGGCAGCCTGCTGACTGTCTTTGATGAACTTGGCGGGCGTCCTCTGGAGGGCCAAAACCTGGAGGGCCCCAGCCTGCTTTTGGGGTCCTGCTGTGGGCCTGTGGTGCTGGAGATGATGGGGTCACAGGAAGAGGGGATTTGGATCAGCTGGACATTCCCGGAGTCACCTGGGTGCATGGCCCTGGGCTGTCCTCCTCCCTATGGATGCCTGATGGCCCCTGGTTGACTCCTTAGGGAGGAGGGGAGGCTGGAATGAGATCGAGCTGCCCCACACCCCTCTCAAGTTGACACTGTTGGAGGCCAACTGTGGCGTCAGCGATGGAGTTCAGCCCGCGCAGCAGTACAGGAGCGACGTCCTGGACCATGGTCTCCACAGCGGCCACCATCCTGCCAGTGTTGATGTCGATGCACCAGTGTGCCAGCGCTAGCACCTCAGAGTGAAGGCAGTTGGGCTCCTCCATTGTCCCTTGCAATCTGAGGAGTGCACCAGACACCCCTTCCTGATGTTCCCATGATTGGCTTTGCAGCTCCAACAACTGACTGAGGACAGAATCCAGAGGCTCATCATCGGCCTCAGACTCGGGAGATGCATTGCCTCCTGCAGTCCTCCGAGTGCTGGCGACCTCGCATGTCCCTGCCTCTGCCTGCTGTGGGACAGATTGTGTGCATGGGCTCACCAGATCATGATCCCGAGGCTGCTCTACATCTAGATCCCACCAAGGTAATCGCTGTGATGGGTCTTCAACGGTGCTGCCCTCAGGGTCCTCATCTGAGGTGCTCTCGGTGCTCAGGTTGGGGCCAAGTTTGCCTGAGGGTGACGTGGCAGATGTGCCTAGGAGAGAAAGTGGAGATTATTAGTTGCTTGGCAGTCGCATTACACACAGAATGTTAGACTCACAGTTGAGTTGCCAGAGGGATGAGCTGGTGCATGATCCTCATGTGGATGGTTGTTGCTGACCTCACCATCGCTGCAGGAACGGTCCACATCCTCTCCAGCCAGCTCCAACGCATGATTCTCAAATGGAGTGAGGACCTTGATGTCCGGCACTCCACCCTCGGCCTGGAACCTCTCCCGCTGACTGTGCACAATCTAGTCCTGCGTAAAGACAGATGGAGAGTGTGAGCAAAGCGCATGACAGGCCAAATGAGGAGGATACCAGCTGTGTGTGTGTGCTGAGTGGAGCCATGGACGGAAAGAAGAGGCAGCTTCCAGAGGAGATGAGGCCAGATGGAGGTGTGAGGGTGTGTGTGAGAGAGTGCGTGGTGATGTCCCTTGAGCTGGCAGTGAGTGAGATGCCATTGAATGTGTGATGGCCTTGTGAATGGGTGAGTTTAGAGTGATGAGATTGTTGCCTTACCCTGGTGGCACGGATGAGATGATTCATCCTTTTTCTGCACTGGATGGCTGACCTCTTCTGTGCAGCATTGACACTGACCACCACTGCCACCAACTCCCAAGCCGGAGTGGTGAGACTGATGGGCCTCCTGCGGCCAGAGCGGTGTTAGACAACATCGCGGCGGGCCTCCATGGTATCCAGAAGGCATCCCAGGGATACATCACTGGATCGGGGTGGGGGCTGCACTGTTCTTAGCTTTAGGGACCATGACTTCACTGGTGCAGTTCTGCGCTGCAAGCATTGAGAAGTGTGCATGCAGGTGCAGTTTAAATATGGTGCTCAGGTTGGGGAATTGCTGAGCTAACAGCATGGTGGGCAAATCGGTGGCTGCCCACCAGTGATCTGACATGGTTCCTGTGAATGCATTATTAATGAGGGAGAAGGTGCCAGGAAGGGGACGTACCAGGAAGGGGGACACAGCAGGAAGGGTTACGTGCCAGGAAGGGGACGTGCCAGGAAGGGGGACACAGCAGGAAGGGGATGTGCCAGGAAGGGGACGTGCCAGGAAGGGGGATGCAGCAGGAAGGGGACGTACCAAGAAGGGGGACGCAGCAGGAAGGGGGACGCACCAGGAAGGAGAAGCTACGGCGTGAAAATCCGCCCTTGCAGCCAACGGATAAAACATCGTTTTTCAGGCCCACTACCACACTGAGTGAAAATCTGAGATGATTCTGCTCAAGGTGAAAATTGAGGCTGTGATCCAAACAGGATGAAAATTAACAGTGAGCGACATCTAAGGTGGTGCATGGATTTAAAGTTGTTTCAATTCGTGCAAGTACAAGAACCACAGGGATCCATGTTTTGTTATAACCGCTTAGTGTTGTCATGTCCATTATTGACTTGGCTAATTTTGTTGAAAATTAGACATGAATAAAAAGTCCTGGAATGTTGGAAGAATCATTCACCCACCTCAAGCACTTCTACGCAGATTCCTACCCTGCAAAACATATTATGTTAAAAGCAAAGTACTAGGATGATGATAACAACAATAATAACTTTCATTTATGCAACACTTTAATGCAGAAAATAAATGTCCATGGTCCTTCACAGACGCCTAAGGAAACAAAGATAGCTGAGTCAAAGAACGAAATGGGGAGGTTTGACCAAAGGCTTGGTCTAAGATTTCGATTTCAAGGAGGGTTTTTTTTTAATTCTTTCATGGGATATGGAAGTCGCTGACTAAGCCAGCTTTTGTTGCCCATCCCTAATTGCCGTTGAACTGAGTGGCTTATTAGGCCATTTCAGAGGGCAGCTATTACTGTGGGTTTGGAGTCACATGTAGGCCAGATCGGGTAAGGATGACAGATTTCCTTCCCGAAGAGGCATTAGTGAATCATATGGGTTTTTACAACAATCGATGATACTTTCACACTCACCTCCACTGAGACTAGTTTTATATTCCAGGTAGGCATATTTGTTGTTTGAATTCAAATTCCACCAGCTGCCATGGTGAGATTTGAATCTGTTTCCCCGGAACTTTATCCTGGGCCTCTGGATTACTAGTCCAGTGACTAGTAATGCTGCACCTCCATCTCCCCAAGGAAAAGGGCAAGGTGGGGAGGCAAATGCATTTAAGGAAGGAATTTTAATCTGAGGCATGGGTGGCTGAAGGCTAATTTAATTTGCTAATTTGCTAAGGCCTTGTTAAAGTTGCAGAACCAGGCAGTTTTGGAAGATCGCTGAAGAGCCATTTCTAGCACCAGACCTGAACCTTAAACGTTTAGCAAATGAAATTTCATCGTGTCACCTCAGAATGACAGAAGTGAATATTTTAACGAGTTTGTGTGCAAGGTAATTGTTGCATATCCTGCAGTGGATCAGAGGGCTAGTTGGAAATGCTGAGGGCAGAAGATGGTCAACTCAACTGGCTCTATTCCAGGTCATGGATTAGCAACAGCAGAATTGGTCCTTGACAGGAAGGTGCAGCAAGTTCTGTCTTGGCATGGTAACTGTGACTGACCAACCTGTCCAAGGACGGCTGCAGAGTTAATTCTCCATTCTACGCTTGACAATAAAGGCCCCTGCTGCCCTCAACCTTTATGCCATTGATAATCCAAATTGGTTCCTTTACCACGTACAGCTTCATCAAAGAGACAGGAGAAATTCTGCCAAACACTTTACTAACCACATTTTAGTGGTGATTAGTAGCAACAGTTTTCCCAACTTGTTGGTCTCCCAGATGTAAGCTTTTGGCCTGAGATGGTCAGTTCTGGCACAGTGCTTTGAGGAGAGAAGAAGAATGAATTTACTTTTATCTTTCTTATTCTTTCATGGGATGTGGGTATCGCTGGTTAGGCCAGCATTAATCCCTAATTACACTTCAGAAGGTGGTGGTGAGCCGCCATCTTGAACTGCTGCAGTCTCTGTGGTGTAGGTACACCGACAGTGCTGCTAGGAAAGAGTTCCAGGATTTTGACCCAGTGACAGTGAAGGAATGACAATATGTTTCCAAGTCAGGATGTTGAGTGGCTTGGAAGGGAACTTGCAGGTGGTTCTATGCATTTGCTGTCCTTGTTCTTCTAGATAGTAGAGGCCATGGGTTTGGATGGTGCTGTCGAAGGAGCCTTGGTGAGTTGTTGCAGTGCATCTTTTATATAAGACACACTGCTGCCACAGTGCATCAATGGTGGAGGGAGTGAATGTTTGTGGAAGGGGTGCCGATCAAGCAGACTGCTTTGTCCTGGATGGTGTTGAGCTTCTTGAGCGTTGTTGGAGCTGCACTCACCCAGGCAAGTGGAGAGTATTCCATCACACTCCTGACTTGTGCCTGCTGTGACCCTCTCTGTGCAGGGTGTCTGGGAGTAATATAATTTAGTGCTAATCTAGCTGAGGGAGTAACACTGATGGATTGCTACATGAAAAGTAATGAGGTACAGGAATTGTAGAAAGACAACTCACTGAGCCTGTATGAACACCGTTTTGTGTAAATAATTCTGATGCACCTGTTTCAATGCTGTAGTCACTGTGCTTTGACTGCTTTCCCAGGCAATACCTACTCTCACTTGTACAGAGCTGCATGATAGCACTGAGCTGCTGTGACACAACACTATCTGTTACCTTTGCATTAGCCCACATGCACAAATCAATATTTGCACTGATCAGTGGCTGTGTATGAGGTCTCAGATTCTGTACAACACGGTTTGATGTAACAGTTCTGCAAGTGAGTTGGAGCTAGTCTAAACTGGCTAGTGGAGTTTGGACCCCATAGCCTGTGCAGTAGAAGTGATGGGTGCTCTATTGTGCCTAGGGCCTGTATAACTGAAGTTTCCATTCCTGATGGCACAATAGAATTAACTGCTGAAAATTCTTGCTCCAAGCACATGGCAGATGACAGTGTATATGTCATCTTGGGTTCCATCACATAATGAGAAACATCATTCAAAGTTGTGTGCAAGGAGGCAAGGGACTACTCAATATATACCTGTTGGTGTACCAGTCTCCATTTGAAAGTGTGCAGCTTGGGAGGGGCTGTTAGCATGCTGTGCTCTGGTCAGCTCTGTACCAGCTATACCCTATACCACACCAACCATTACCATTGCAATGTATTCCTAACCAGTATTCACCATGCAGTTTTTTCTAACTATGTGGATATCTACTTCTCCTGAAGTAGGTGTCCTCATGGAGGGAATTGTTTCAAGAAGGGGCATTTAAGCTGGGTGTTTAGGTATGTGATGTCCTTTCAAACTCTGACCAAAAGAAATAAACTTCTTTATCCAGAATGGCTATGGCATTGACATTACATTCTCTGGCCCTGAATATTGACGAGTGGTGTGTGGTCCCCGATCGTTCTTTAGGAAGGGTTTAGAGCGGATGCAGAAAGGATTTACAAAAATGGTTCCAGAGATGAGAGACTTCAGTTACAAGATTGGAGTAGTTGAGGCTGTTCTTAGAATAAAGTTAGGACCTGGAATTTTGGATGACCTCATGTTTACGGGGGGTGGAATGTGGGAGACCAGCTAGGAGTGCAATGGAACAGTCAAGTCTAGAGTAACGAAGGCAGGAATGAGGGTTTCAGCAGCAGATGAGCTGAGGCAGGGGCAGTCAAGCAATGTTACAGAGGTGGAAATAGGTGGTTTTATCGATGGCGTCAAAATGTGAATGGAAGCTCGTCTTGGGGTCAAAAATGACATCAAGGTTGCAAACAGTTTGGTTCAGTCTCAAATAGTTGTCAATGAGGGAGATGGAGTTGGTAGCTAGGGAACAGAAATTAGAGCAGGGATCAAAAACAATAGCTTCAGACTTCCCTATATTTAACTGGAGGAAATTTCTGCTCATCCTGTACTGGGCATCAGATAAATAGTCTGATAATTGCACAACAGTGGAGGAGTTGAGCAAGATGGTAGTGTGGTAGAGCTGATGTCATCAGGGTATGTTTCAAAACTAACTGCTTTCAAATGACATCGCTGAGGGGCAGCATGTAGATAAGAAATAGAACTAGTTACCCCAAGCAATTCCCCATGCTTTCTGCTGGGAATGCACTGGTAGTATTCTGAGCCCATACATGATAGAGTGAAGGCATGGTCTGTCCATTGTGAGTTGCATTCTTACAGCTGCGTTGCAGTATATTTGCTGTTACATTAAGATGAATTTATTAATGTTGCTTGAGATAGTTTTGCTGCATTTTGATAGTTGTATTTGTTTTTCCTAGACTTCATTTTCCCCAAGTTTCATCGCTGGTGACACAGATTCCTTTGAATTTTTCCCTGGTGATCAGGAATTAAGATGAACAAGAGAGTGCAGGGGTTGAAACTATACTCTTAACATGCCTCAGAATATCCAGGGACCCTGCTGTGTGATCTGATAGCCATTACAGAGACATGGGTGAAAGATGATAAAGCCTGGAACCTGAATAGTCAAGGGTGTATGACACTTTGGACGAACAGGAAGCTGGAAAAAAGTGGAGGGTTAGCTCTGTTAATTAAGGATGAAATTAATACAATAGAGAGGCATGACCTTAGTTCTAAAGATCAAGATGCAGAATCAGAAAGATAAGAAATAGTAAAGTGGGAAATGACTTGTGGGAATAGTTTATAGGCCCCCTAACTGTGACCACACTGTAGGGCAGAGTATAGAGGAAGAAATATTGTGGGCTTGTGAGAAATGTACAGTGATATTCAAAGGTGATTTCAATCTACGTATAGATTGGTGAATCAGACTGGCAAATGTAAAACCTGGAAGGTGAGTTCATAGAGTGTTTTTGGAAAAATTTCTTAGAGCAGCATGTACTAGAGCCAACCAGAGAGCCTGCAAGAAGTCTGCAAAGGGACTTAGGTAGGTTAAGTGAGTGGGCAAAAATTTGCCAGATGGAGTATTATGTCGGAAAATGTGAACTTGTCTATTTTGAAAAGAAGAATTGAAAAAACATATTATTTAAATGGAGAAAGATTTCAGAACTCTGAGGTAAAAGGGATCTGGGTGTCCTGGTACATGAATCATAAAAAGTTAGAATGCAGGTATCGCGGGTGATTAAGAAGGCAAATTGAACTTTTTTTTATTCATTCCTGTGGGATGTAGGCTTCACTGTCTGGGCTAGCATTTATTGCCCATCCCTAGTTACCCTTGAAAAGGTGGTGGTGAGCTGCCTTCTTGAACCGCTGCAGTCCATGTGGTGTAGGTAAACGCATAGTGCTGTTAGGAAGGGAGTTCCAGGATTTTAACCCAGCGACAGTGAAATAATGGCGATATATTTCCAAGTCAGGATGGTGAGTGACTTGGAGGGGAATTTCCAGTTGGTGGTATTCAAGACTATCTGCTGCCCTTGTCCTTCTAGATGGTAATGGTCATGGGTTTGGGAGGTGCTATCAAAGGAGCCTTGGTGAATCCCTGCAGTGCATCTTGCAGATGGTACTTGTAGATGACACTGCTGCTACTGTGTGTTGGTGGTGGAGGGAGTGAATGTTTGTGGATGTGGTGCCAATCAAGCGGGATGCTTTGTCCTGGATGGTATCAAGCTTCTTGAGTGTTGTGGGATCTGCACTCATCCAGGCAAGTGGGGAGTATTCCATCATACTCCTGACTTGTGCCTTGTAGATGGTGGACAGGCTCTGGGGAGTCAGGAGGTGAGTTATTCGTCACAGGGTTCCTAGCCTCTGACCTGCTTTTGTAGCCACAGTATTTATATGGCTAGTACAGTTGAGTTTCTGGTCAATGGTAACCCCCAGGATGCTGATAGTGGGGGGTTCATTGATGGTAATGCAATTGAATGTCAAGGGGTGATGGTTAGATTCTCTTTTGTTGGAAATGGTCATTGCCTGAGATTTGTGTGGCGCGAATGTTACTTGCCACTTGTACGTCCACGCCTGAATATTGTCCAGGTCTTGCTGCATTTGGACATAGACTGCTTCAGTATCTGATGAGTAGTGAATGGTGCTGAACATTGTGCAATCATCAGTAAAGGAAGGTTATTGATGAAGCAGCTGAAGATGGTTGGGCCTAGGACACTACCCTGAGGAACTCTTGTGGTGATGTCCTGGAGCTGAGATGACTGATCTCCAACAATCACAACCATCTATCTTTCTGCTGGGTATGACTCCAACCAGCGGAGAATTTTCCCCCAATTCCCATTCACTTCAGTTTTGCAAGGGCTCCTTGGTGCCACACTTGGTCAAATGCGGCCTTGATGTCAAGGGCAGTCACTCTCACCTCGCCTCGGGAGTCCATATTTGAACAAAGGCTGTGATGAAGTCAGGAGCTGAGGGGCCCTGACAGAATCCAAACTGGGTGTCAGTGAGCAGGTTATTGCTAAGCAAGTGCTGCTTGATAGCACTATTGACGACCCCTTCCATTACGTTGCTGATGATTGAGAGTTGACTGATGGGACAGTAATTGGCCAGGTTGGATTTGTCCTGCTTTCTGTGTATAGGATATACCTGAGCAATTTTCTAAATAGCCAGGTAGATGCCAGTGTTGTAGTTGTACTGGAACAGCTGGGCTAGGGGTGCAGCAAGTTCTGGAGGACAAGTCTTCAGTGCTATTGCTGGAATATTGTCAGGTCCCATAGCCTTTGCAATATCCAGTGCCTTCAGCCATTTCTTGATATCATGTGGAGTGAATCAAATTGGCTAACGACTGACATCTGTGATGCTGGGGACCTCCAGAGGCAGCCGAGATGGATCATCCACTCTTCACTTCTGGCAGACAATTGTAACAAATGCTTCAGCCTTATCTTTTGCACTGATGTGCTGGGCTCCTCCATCATTGAAGATAGGGATATTTGTGGAGCCTCCTCCTCCAGTGAGTTGTCTAATAGTCCACCACCATTCATGAATGGATGTGGCAGGACTACAGAGCTAAGATCTGATCCGTTGGTTGTGGAATCACTTAGCTCTGTCTAGCACTTGCTGCTTATGCTGTTTGGCATGCAAGTAGTCCTGTGTTGTAGCTCTTTTTTAGGTATGCCTGGTGCTGCTCCTGGCATGCCCTCCTGCACTCTTCATTGAACCAGGGTTGATCCCCTGGCTTGATAGTAATGATAGCGTGGGGGATATGCTGGGCAATGAGGTAACAGATTGTGTTTGAGTACAATTCTGCTGCTGCTGATGGTCCAATGAATGATGCCATTCATTGCCAGGGGAATGGAATATAAAAGTGGGGATGTATTACTGCTTCTATCACTGCTTGTTTGTCCCTACAACCACACCAACCCCCTCCACCTCTCTGTCTCTCTATCTCTCCACCCCCCACACACACACCTTAAACCAGCTTATATTTCAGCTCTTTCCTGGACTCGAACTCAAGTTCTGTCGAAGGGTCATGAGGACTCGAAACGTCAACTCTTTTCTTCTCCGCCGATGCTGCCAGACCTGCTGAGTTTTTCCAGGTAATTCTGTTTTTGTTTTGTGATGTATTACTACTGTTGTCTTGGGTGTTGGTGAGACCAAAGTACTGTGTACAGTTTTGGTCTCCTTATTTAAGAAAGGACATAATTGCTTTAGAGGCAGTTCAGAAAAGGTTCACTCAACTGAATCCTGGAATGAGGGGGTTATCCTATGAGGAAAGGCTGGACCAGCTGGGTCTCTATCAATTAGAGTTTAGAAAAATGAGATGTGATCTTAATGAAACATCCAAGATCCTGAGGGGACTGGGCAGGGTAAATGCTGGAAGGATATTTCCCCTTGTAGCAGAGTCTAGAACTATGAGACACAGTATGAAATTAAAGGGTGTCCCATTCAAGATAGAGACAACGAGATTTTTTTTCTCTCAGAGGGTTTGTGGAACTCTCTTCCCCGGGGAGCAGTGGAGGCATTGAATATTATTAAGGCTGAATTAGATAGGCTCTTGACTGACATGAGAGTCAAAGGGTGTGGGCGGTGGTGGCGGTTAGGAAGGAAAGTTGAGATGAAGCCACAATCATATAATTCATGATATTATTGAATGGCAGAGCAGGCTAGGGGAACCGAGAGGCCTATTCCTGCTCCTAATTTGTATGGTTTTATGTGTGGGAAGAGATTGCTGGCCAGCATTAAGGGGATTGAAGCCTTGTGATAAGGTGCTGACAATCTAATCCTCCAGAATGTTGAATCTAGCCAAATGACTGCTGCAGCAAAATCTAAAAATGCCAGAAATACTCAGCAGATCAGGTAGCATCTGTGGAGAGAAAAAAACACGTTAATATTTCAAGTTCATGAAATTTCACTGGAGCTGGAAAATGTTGGAAGTGGAATAGGTTTCAAACAAGTAAGGAAGCAGGAAAAGGAAATAGGAATGAAAGAATAAAAGGGAAATTCTGTGACAGGGTGGAAGGTGGGAAAGATTAAATGACGAAAGGGCTAATGGTTCAAGGTAAAAATGAATGGTAATGGGACAAGTGAAAAAAACAAAAGCTGGATCTAGTGGAGATATAAATTGTTAGTATCTAATAGCTTTTGTGATGGATGCTAAATACCTAGTAGTTTAAGGTAAAAGGGTGAACAGGTGTTGGGTATTTTAGTAAATTATACTGAGATGTGTATATAAAGGAGAATGAGCCAGCACTGGAGGAGATTGTGTTAGAGTGGACAAGTAAGCCCTGCAATAAACAGCCTCTATCAAAGCATCCTAGTCTCAGTGTCTTCTTCAGATTTGGAATTTTCACTAACACTGGCAGCAGAGGATGGTTGCCTGAAAGTGAAGATTGGAGACTGAGATTTAGATCCAGACAGAATGTTAGAATTGGAGTTTTTTTTTAGAGAAGACTGTAGTTGGAGGCTTTTTGAAGAATGATGACTGAAACCAGATGTGAGGTGGCAGAATATGATTTTGCACCACTGTTTTGTGTCATGGAACCTTATGATCAATGGAAAAATGTAGCTGAAGCATAGACATGTGTTCCTTCTCTTTTGAAAAGGAAGCAAGGGATAGCTCTGGCACTTGTGCTTCCTGGCAGGAGCAAGATCCGCTGCAGAGTGTTTTCAGAATTAGATACTTGGGAACTGAACGGTGTCAAAGATTTAGACATTCTCTTAAAATTCATGGATAAAATTTATGTAAAAACTGACTTATTGAATGCCAATAAGGCTTGGTCGGACTTGGGTAAATTTAGAAAAATGGATGACTCTTCCATAAAAGAATACGTCATGGAGTTTAACTAACTATATATGAGATTGCAACGATTCCATTTGGAAATTCCTGTATGAGTACTTGCCTTTAAATTATTGGACTGTGCTAGGATATCATACATGGATAGGCTCTTGGTTTTAATCAGAGCTAATTCAAAGAGAGAGAAATGCTTTTGGATCAAAAGCTCGAAGCCTTAAAAAAATTTTCTGGGAAAGCCACTTCTATGGCGCAAGTGGGCTCTTCAGCAGTGACACCAAAGGTGGAGGATGCAATACGAGCAGCATTTTGAGGCCATCTGAATATAGGACCTAAACGCTGTATGAAAGAAGAATTACGAACAAAATGTCTGAGGACAGAGATCCTTTTGGGAACTATAACAGGTGGCAGGAGTTGGACAGTTATGGAAGTAGAATGAACCCCAGGAATAACCAAGGGGTGGTCAATAGGTGCTTCAAATGTGTCTCTAAGTATCATTTTGTGTTGAATTGCCTAAAGTTGAGAAGCAGGGGGTGGGATGTTCGGGCCCCACCCACCATTGGGATCATCCGGTCCCGCTGAAAATCAATTAACCTTTGGTTGGGCTGCCGAATCTCCCATGACGGGTCCTGCCATGACGAGGCCAGAAAACCTCGGCCAAGGTTTTTGAGACAACACATGAAGTGAAAGGTATGGGAATCAAAGACGACCAATCAGAAGGAACCATATTGGTTACTAGAAGCTCCAGTCTGGTAATGAGTACCCTCATTGCAGATTTCAGTTGTGCAGTTCCAGGTAGTGGATGTACATCCATGTATGTGGAGTGGACTGGTAAACTGTTACATGGATTCTTTAAGTATGGAAGACTGAAGTAAAGTCAAAGAATATGACACCAGGATGAAAGCAAGATGCTGGAAATCTGAAATAAAGACTGAAAATGCTGGAAAAACCTCAGTAGGTCTGGTAGCATCTGTGGAGAGAGAAACAGTTAATGTTTCGAGTCCGTATGACTCTTCTTCAGAGCTAAAGGCCAGGATTTCTTGGTCAGCAGGAGTGGGGCCGCTCGCCGACACGTAAAATGACACGGGATGACGTCGGGCTGAACTCCCAACGTTATCCTGCCTCATTTCAATTTTCAGGGCGGCGGCAGCTCAGCAAAATCAGCTGTGCGCCCGCCGACCTGTCAATGGCCAATTGAGGCCATTGACAAAGTAGTTAAAGTAATTAATGGACCTGCTCGTCAAAACGTAAGGTTGACGGGCAGGCCAGGAGCCCTAGCAGGCTTAAGAAAAAGCATGAAACCTCATCCACGGGCGGGATGAGTTTTCATGTAGGTTTTAACATTTTCAGTAAAATTGTCAATGAAAGTGATGGACATGTTCCAACCCGTGTGACAGTGTCACATGAGGGGATATGTCAGGGACATGTTTTTCTGTTTTTAAATTTTTTTCAGACAGGAGCCAATCTCCCTGAGGCAGCAGTTAGTCTCAGCGAGATGAGTGCGCTCTTTCATGTGCATGCGTGAAAGAGCGCACTCTCAGCTCAGGAAATCCCCCTTCCCTCCCTCCCCGCCTGCACAGGGAGCACATAGCGCTTCCTTGCGGACGTCACGCTAGGTGGGCCTTAATTGGCCTGCCCAGGTAAAGTGGCGGTGCGCCCCTAATTGGGGCGCTAATCAGAAGTGTGCCTCCACGTGCCCGGTCCTAAACTGCCTCCCGCCCCCCCCTCCAAATAGAAGTAGAATTGCAGTGAAATCTATACTGTTTAAGTGGGGGTAGAGCGGGTGAAGCTGGATAGAAGGACAGGGATAGGTGGGAGCTAAAGAGAAATATGGCAAAAATGTCTTGCACACAGGAAAAAGGGAGTATTAATGTTAGTGTTAAATGATAGTGGCATAAAAGTAAGATAGCAGAATGTGTTAATAGCAGAAAAAGGGTCAGCGCTCTGTGAAAGCAAAACATAAAAACAAGTGACAGGCGCTGTTCCTTCAGTTTGCATTGGGCTTCACTGGAACATTTCAGAAGGCCAAGTTCAGACATGTGGGCATGATAGCAAGGTGGTGTTTTGAAATGGCAAGCGACAGGAAGGTCTGGATCATGTTTGCGGACTGAGTGAAGGTGTTCTGCAAAGCAGTCACCCAGTCTGCGTTTAGTCTCCCTAGTGCAGAGGAGACATATTGGAAGCAACGAATGCAATAGAGCAAATTGAAGAAGGTGCAAGTGAAGTGCTACTTCACCTAAAAAGAGTGATTGGGACCTTGGATGGTGAGGAGGGAGGAGATAAACAGGCAGATGTTGTATCTTCTGCAATTACATGGGAAGTAGGGAAGGAAGCTTGATTGGGCACCTAAACTGGTTATGCACACAAACAAGACCAGATATGTGCTATGATGAATTAGAATTGAGCACCATGTTGAGATATGCTACTGTTGGGAAGTGCTAAAAGCAAATAAGACATTGAAGAAACTGAGTTCAGAAGAATGCTAAGATTCCCAGACTTGGGTGACCCAGAAGGGATGCAATTATCTTTTTTAATGACGCCTCACACGCTAACCTTCCTGATGGTTATTTGAGTACAGGACGAATCATTATGTTTTTAGTGGGAAGAAACAATAAATGTTTTCCATTAGTCTGGGAATCGAAAAAATAAAGAGAGTAGTTAAAATCATCATGACTACGGAGACGCTTACACTGGTAGAAATGACAGATATATATGTATTTATACGATATATATTCATCAAGTATTTTAAAGGAACTCCTATATAAGGGGCAACTGGGGAAAATTGTGCCTATAGAATGCTATGTAGATAACCGTTCATTCTGGGAAAATACCCATTCAACAAAGAGTGTCACAGAAAAGTGGTCAAGGATTAATCTCTCAAGTATAAAGGAAATCTTGGAAAGGAAGGAGATTTTCAAAATAACATGCAAGTCAAACAAAAGCGAATCACCAGTTGTCTGATTGTTTCACAAAGAGAACTACTTGTCTGAAGAAATTGTTGGAAACCCTCGAAGAGGGATGTCTTGTGTTATAATGGATTATGAGAACGCAGAAATAGTAATGTTGCATCTTATTAATTTTCTTTTTCAAAAAGTGGGGGGGAAATATGGAGTATGTTAAAGATTGATTGTATAGTAAGATAGCATGTATTATTTTTTATTCTTTCTTATGAATAATTTTTATTTGCATATTAATTTAATTTAAAGAAAATCAGGGCGTCTGTTAGAATCTAATAGGCTCTGTTGATGGATGTTGAATACCAAGGAGTGAACAGGTGTTGGGTATTGAATAGCTAATTATACTGAGATGTGTATATAAAGGAGAATGAGCCAGCACTGGGGGAGACTGTGTTAGAGTGGATAAGTAAGCTCTGCAATAAACAGTCTCTACCCAAGCATCCTA
The DNA here is from genome assembly GCF_017639515.1 of Carcharodon carcharias. NCBI lineage: Eukaryota > Metazoa > Chordata > Chondrichthyes > Lamniformes > Lamnidae > Carcharodon > Carcharodon carcharias. The sequence continues at coordinate 42,698,825 of NC_054479.1, read as the reverse complement.
GTCTCAGTGTCTTCTTCACAACCATTTTTCTCTAATATAAATGACAATAGCAGAATTACCAACAGCTGCTGTCTGAAAAAATGGTAGCAGCAGTTATGAAATTGAATTCAATAATTGCATAATGTCGAGAATGGAAGATGATGAAATGCCTAATCAAAAGGTGAGGTACTTTTTGTTGAGCTTCGTTAGAAAAGTGTAGGGGCTGAGGAGGTAGAGAGGTCAGAGTGGGAGTGGGGTAGAGAATTAAAATGCCAGATGGTTAGGATCACACTTGCAACATGAACGGAGGCATTTCACAAAGTAGTCATCCAATCTGAGTTGGGTCTCCCTGCTGTAGTGGAGAATGCCGTATATTGGCAGAGCTCCAGGCAGAACGTTCACCTGGCCTGTACACTTCTGCCCTCAGGGCACAACTGCTGATAACCATGGAATTACCATGTCATTAAATGCACTACTACACAGATGTTGGCAGCGGAATGAGCCACACCTACCATCACACCTTGAGTGTGCTTTGGACATATCAAATGGTCTCAAAGTGTTGGTGCTCTCTACCCAGGCCCTGTGAGATACCAATCCTTGCTGGAACTCTTCTGTTGCCCAGAAATTTATTGTTCTTTTCCACCACTCTCTGATTGACATGTTACTCTCTCTGCAACCTGATTTGATAAACCAGTCAGAGGGTTTGGTGCATTGGTCAGATGGTGAGAGTGCCATTAGCTGGTGAGAAGTGCTTGCATATTTTCTGTCATTTCATCTTGGGAGAGTACAATAGCAAAGCAAATAAATCGGAATATATATTAGAATGATAACAATAAGTAATTCTTGCTATGGTGGATCGTGCAGCAATCATGCTGCGCGTTCCTATGTGCTACTGAATGAGTGAGTACTATAAGGAAAAACATGATACTAGCCAGGAGCTTTGTGAGAAACCCGCTTCCTCAATCCTGCTAAGGCCTCTAAACTAATGACTCTTAAAATCATGTCCAATAGCAGAAGTTATGAGGCCCACCCTTGCGCCTGGTTGGAATGTGTGGCTTTTTCCTGTAAGCAGATATGAAGCATACAGATCAGACATTTTAGTTGGGAAGAGCAGAGACAATACTGTCAGTGCTTACAGTCATTGAGCAGCACTGCCCAGATACATGTGCCACTTTGGAAGCATGTTTCAGGGCCACGTACAAGGTCTTCCTTTCTGTAATATAAGCATGATAAGAAAAAAGATGAAAGGTTGCCTGAGTGTTTTGTGTGTAATGCAGTTTAGCTGCACTGGGTTGCCAGTAAACCTGATGTGACTTGGATCTTAATGCTATATATTTTAGAGAATACAAATTCTGCAGATTCCTATCCTAGCAATCTTCCTGGCTCCTGACTATATTTGAAATCTATGACCTATGAATGTAGGAGGTTGCATTTACTCTCTTGCAGCCACTTTCGCCCAAGAATGTCTGACATTGTCACTAATTGAGGGAATGGTAGGCCTAACTCCCAGTTCTAAAGAAGACAATCTTCCTCCCACAGTGACAAGAGCAGCATCCTCAAAACATTTCAAAGCTTTAAAAACTAAAGTGTTTGAATGATGTCAAAACATGACAACATAGGTTGGGAGTGGGGATAGTGGACATGGAGGGTGGTTATAACAACAATGGGGAGACAGTGACATAGTGGTAACCCAGAGAACCAGGCTAATGCTTTGGGGGTTGAGTTCAAATCTCACCATGGCAGGGGTGGAATTTAAACTCAATTAATTCATCTGGAAAATAAAAAAAAAAGCTATTCTCAGTCATAATGACCATGAAACTATCATAGAACCCATCCGGTTGACTGGTGTGAACCAGAATATGCCTGATTCAACAGTCTAACCTAGAGAATGTTAAGAGGATCCCAATAAATCAGGCCAGGTCCTCACAAATGTGAGGATCAGTGATCATCATCACTGATGTACTTTAGGGAAGCAAATCTGCCATCCTTACGTGGTCTGGCCTACATGTGACTCCAGACCCACAGAAATGAGGTTGACTCTTAACTGTCTCCTGAATTGTTCAGTTCAAGGTCAATTAGGGATGCACAACAAATGCTGGCTTTGGCAGTGACGCTTATATGAGGCACATGAAAGAATAAAAGAATATTGCTTTTTCCCTAAAACTGTCACAACCCTGTCCTTAGGTTGTTTAATTTGAATTTGAAAATGGTTATATAATTCAGCGGACCCTTTGACATTAATATGAGGTCGTCTCGGCTCCATTGGGTCACCCTGATCTTTAGTCATTTTAATGTTAGCTGAGAGAGCTAACAGCAACATTTTGACCATTGTTTCAATGGCATGATGGGGTTGCACACAACCACAGATATCCAAAGACTGACATGGCAACAGGGCCTAACTCGAGTTTGCTGGCCATCCATTAAGATAACCAGACAACTGAAATCAGTTAGCTAACAGTAGTAGGACAGTGTACTCATCTTTACTGATAACCCCTGGAGATACTAATATTTGATGTATGGTGAGGAAAATGAATTAGATTAGGACAGGTCCTGTGATTTAAATGCTTGTGTGACAGAGGAGCTACTACAATTATGTTGCCTGACTTGTCTTGTCTTAGTATTGTTTAACAGGAAGACAGCTTTACTGAAAATTATACTGATGAATTTGACTTCCTCGTATTAAGTACTATAATTGTAAAGGATTCTTATAACATAAACCAAGACAGCAAAGCTTTAGTCGTTTATGCATCAGTTAAAATCCTGAGCTTGTGTTCATCCCTGAACACACTTGGTTATTTATTGTGTGTTAAATGATTGTGATGTCTCTCATTACTTCTGTTGGGTTTGCTCAATACACTGCAACTGCCTTTGAAATAGGTAATGCTTTATTCAAATCACGGGACAAGAAAATATTGTACAGAATTTATGAAGCGGCATCTGCTTTGTGTCAGTGTCACATGACAAGAAGAGGATTACTTCTCTGAAAATGACCTCTTTATTGGTATTATATTCTTGCTGCACAGTGCTAATATATTTATGTTACGAATACTTGATCTGATACTAATGATGTCTGAGGATTTTTTTTCTCTCGTGTACTGTTAGCAGTCATTTGGAGAGCTAGAGTTGGGACGTGGGTGTGAGGGAAAGAGATGTTGCGTCTGCAAGCCAAGATTTCTAACATGTGGATGATCATTTCACATATGTACATATTGCTTCAGAAGTGTCTGGGACTGCAGTGATATCGATTTGGGGGCTACCAAAACAAACTGAAGCACAGCACAGAGATGGAGGTAGCCTTGGAGGGGGAGGGGTAGGAGAAACAGACAGAGTCTCTTCTCACTGACTTTCCAAACCAAAGCAACAGAAATAACTGCACTGTAACCTATAAGATCAATCAGGAGTGAGTGAGTGAGCAACATGGGGCCATGGAGTCACCCAGCACTTGTTCTGAAGGCACTAAAGAAATTAGCATAGGAAGACATACCTTTGCAAAAGTGAGGGTGGGAACAAAAACACAGAATAAGAAAAGTGCAGGAAAGTTAAGCCTTTTAAAGTGCAGCAACAGAAGGAGTGAGTGTTTGAGCGGTGAGGACGTGCTCGAAGCCTAGGGTACACCAGTTCAGAGAACTAACTAAGGAAGTGCAAGAATGTGTGATGGGAAAGCAGTAACCAAACAGAGTACAGGAGGCAGCAGAAATATGAGCACTATGATAGGAATGGCAGTGGCAGAGGTCAGGAGGAGAACAGCATTGAGAATAACCAGGAAGGGCAGGAACCCAAAGAGGAAGAGAGGTCAGAGGAGCGCCCAGAGAGGTAGCAAGAGCCTTGCTATCAACCTGGAAAGACTGTGAACAGCAGTAAGACCATAGAAGCTAGTCTGAACAATTATACTCAAGAAAAACTTCTGACAGAGAAACCAGTCATCAGTTGGTAGACACAATCAGCTCCTGAAGATCTGCAAGAATGAAAACAGGTCAGTCAAGGCCTGATACAGTGACTAGTGTTACAAAACAGTATGTTAACTTGTAAAATAAAGTAGAAGGACGCATGATATCCTATGATGTGCATTGCAGTTTAGTACACTCATACTGTAAATGCAATTTTGAATAAGGTGATGAAATCCTGTTTTCAGATCACTTATAAATAAAGTTATTGTTCTTTAACAAAAGGGAAATTGCTGAAAATCTGAAATAAAAACAGAAAATGCTGGAAATACTCAGCTGGTCAGGCAGCATCAGTGGTGAGTGTAGGGTAGGGTTAGCATCTGAGATCTGCTGATTCTTCACCTTTAACCTTGGTATCCCATTGTTCTTGACCAGTAGATTTTTATGAATGCTAATAGTTGTTGTGGTATGATGTGCATGCGCCTTTAAGGTACTTATCTTAAACTATTATCAATCATTACCACCTTGAGACAAGAAATGATGTAGTAGTCAGTCAGCAAGCAGCAGTGGCCGAGGTCAGACATGTGCCTCACAGACTCCAAGTGAACATTACCTGTACGTAGTCTTATCTTCAAATAAGGATTGTTTCACCAATCCTTGTGTATGGTTGGTACATTTACATTCGAGAAGAATGTAACACAAAATATCTTAAAGAGTCATCTTAAAGAGAAAGCAAGTCATTTTACCAGGGTCGATGCAACCTGATATGGTTGCATGAGGCATACATGGAAATTGATCGAACCAGAAGATTGGCCAGAGAGATAGTATATTGGCCATAAATCCAGCAAGACTTTAGAAGGACTGTGAGGGAATGTGAGGCATGTCAAAATTCCATGCCTAGCAACCAAAAAGAACCACTACTGCCTCACGATGTACCCACACATCCATGGACCAGACAGGTAATTGACCTCTTCAGCATCCAAGGAAATGATTTCTTGATGGTAATGGATTAATTCTCCAGAATTTCACTATTCCATCAAAATGTGGCACATCCAGTGCAACCATTGTGGACACATTAAGTTTGATCTTCAGTATCATCGGGCCACCACTGGAGGTTATTTTTGACAAAGGACCCCAATACACTGGACTCACCACTAAGGTGACATGTGAGAAGTGGTCAACAGTACCATTTCATCACTGCATTTCCCCAGATTCAATGGAATGGCAGAGCATATGGTATGAACTGTAAAATGCAGAATCATGAAGTGCCATCAAATAAAATGCGATCTATATCTGACCATGTTGCATCTTAGAGCGATGCTGCTCCAATGCAACCATTCCCTCACCTGTGCAATTGCTATTCTGCAGACAAGTCCGAACAAACCTCCCCAGTCATCCCTCGTCGATACTCCCAGGAGTGTGTGATGCATTACTCAAAAACCAGGGGAAGCTGAAAGCTGCCCATGACTGGCACACGGGTAATGAAATACCCAACCTGAGCATGGGGCAGAAAGTCCGAGTACGACACCCAACTGACAGCACCTGGAATCCAGCAAAAATCATTAGCATGTGCCCAGAACCAAGGTTATATCAAGCATGAAAACCAAATGGCATGATAGTGTGACAAATCAGGACAATACCACAAGCAGAAACACCGAGTAATCCAATTGCGAGCAGAACATGATTTAAGATGCAACACAAGCAAGGCATACCTAACGAGCATTCTGAAAATGTATAGCAGCCTCTAGCAGAGATCACCATGATGAAGTCTGGATGGATAAGTAAACCGCTGCTACATTTCAGACTGGTAAAATGATTGCTCTGTGTTAAAGTACATTCAGACACAATGTTATTTTATTTTGCTTTCATGTAAACAGTTTGATTCATTAAAGGTAAACATTTAGCTTATCAAAACACCCCCTTTTCTGTATGATGTGCATGGACCTTTAAAGGTGTGTTCCTTAAAATACTGTCAATCATTACCGAGACGGGGTATGATGTAATAGTCTGGTGACTTGTAGTCAGTCTGCAAGCAGCAGGGTAGAGATTAGATGTACTATACTTAGCCTCCCAGTGAATACTATCTGTATCTGGTTTTATTTTCAAATAAGGAACCCATATTACTGTTTCACCAATCCTTATGTATGAGTGATACATTTATGTCGAAGAAGAAGAACGTAACAATAGCCCAGGGGGAAGGTGGGTATGTCCATATGACAGTCTGCCAAAAAAGGCACACCATAAAATCAACACAATCAGCAAGGCTTAGTTGATCAACCACAGTTGTCAGAAGCAACCAGGTACAATCAGAAGCTGAAAATTAAGCAATATTAATGGGGAAAAAAAACCCAGATTAGAAAGGTGGAGCTCATGAAAAAGACACAAGTGCCCTGCAAGGTTTGAACCATGAACCATGAATGACATTAAAGAATATCTTAATATGCTGATGACACCATAACCTGCTAAAGCATGATTCTGGCCATTTATTATTGGATATTTGAATAAAGCCTGATAGTGCAGTTCCACATTTCTATCACTGAATAAGATCTATGGATGTTCAGTTGAGTACATTCAATACAAATGTCAGTCCATTTTTGGGCACCAAGGGAGCTAAATAATATGAGAATAGTGTGAGCAGCTGGGCATGAGATGGAGGAGCAGCCATGGTCACATGGAATGGTGAAGCAGGTTTGAAGGGCTGAATGGCCTACTCCTGCCCTTTTTTATACTCTTATGACCAGCCTCTTTAGTGAGGATTCTTAAATGCAGGAAGAGATTTTGAGAGGGTCCTTTCCCCACTGATAATTCATTATGGAAATATTTGACAAAGTTTTTTCTTGCGTTTTGTATCAGCAAAATTCTTGTCCCTTTGATCCTAAAGCCTAACATGGCTATTGTCGAGTGCTTTTACTTTTCAGCAATATTGTCTGGTTTTGGGATACCAACCCTACATTTTTTTTGGGCTTTTCTCTATTTATGTTCTATTCTGTGCCTCTACTCGCCTGCTAATGCAGTGGAGTCCATTTTGGAACTGTATCCAGGTTTTACATACACAAAGCTTCTAGAAGAGGAGATGCACAAATTGGCAATCTTAAATCATCAAACCGAAAAGCAGAGTGGGTAATGAGGAGAATTGTTTTGGACACAGTGGTTTGTTAGAAATGCACTGCCTGAAAGGGTGGTGGAAGCAGATTAAACAGTAGCTTCCAAAAGGGAATTGGACATATCATTGAAAAGAAACAATTTGCAAGGCTGTGCAAAAAGAACCAGGTGGACCAGGATGAATTGGAGAGCTCTTTCAAAGAGCCAGCACAGGCACAATTGATTCTATGATTCACTGAGCCCATTCAATTTTCTTTGAAGGACTTTAAGGAAATTTGGACAACTGATGGCAGATTTTGGGGATGGTGAAGGGGAATAGTGTGGGCAGGAGAAGACTGCATTTCCGTTACATTTGACCGATCGAGGCCTAGTAACTCCGAGCAATGGCACGTACTGCATGCTACCTGAACAATATAGTAAAAGACTGCCATTCTGCATCTTTTCAAATGTGCAAGGATGAAAATGCTATCAAGCACTAACCAAAACCAATGGTATAGTGTAATAGCTAAGGGAGCTGGAAGGAAGGAAGGAAGAAATGAGAAAGGATTATTAAAGTTTAAACAAAGGATAAAGAATTAGTGACTTTTTTCTCTCCTTTGTTCTGAATAATTTTCTCTTAGATCTCATAAGGTCTCGTATCCTGATCAGATGACATTATTAGTAGTCATCATCTCAGATTGTAGCTGACCTCTGACTTGAAGAGGCTAGAGAACATACCTTGGAGTAACATTTTATGGGTCATTACTTGGTCCCAGAGCTTTGGTCTCAGCATTGTCTGTGGAGAAACAGATATCTCGAACTGCTGCAGCCGTCTACTGAAAGAGTGATTATTGTGGACCATTAGAGGCTTTCAGCATTCCTCTAAGTTGGGTTTATAGGTTCCACTGCTGCAGTTCTCTTGGGTTTCTCTTGGCAATGTTAATTATTAATTAAAAGCTTGTTTTCACGTGATTACCAGAGGCAGAGCTGCAGTGTCAGGTTGCTGGTATTATGGCTCCAGCAGACCCCTTCTCAGTTGTCGTGTCACAGGGAGTTGGTGGCTATGGTTTGAGACGAATGACCTCTCCATCAATGGGTCGCAGCACCTTGTGCGACTGACGTCCATTTCTGCCAAGGGAACTCGGATTAGTAACTCTGAAAAGCCTCTGAGACATGAGAGTTCATGACATAACAGAAGTACGTGGAAGTGAGCGATCCTGGGTCGCATGCATTTATTTTAGAAAATGCACCCTCAGGGTATAGTGGATATAGATTACTTCCACACAGAGGTCTATTTCTCAATGCAAGAAGGACGAATTAAAAAGTAGTAACTGGCAAAAATCTGAGTAGGGTCACTGAATCTGACAGCTGGATGCATTATTTTCAGTTTTCACTGGTACATATCCTATATTCTATCATTTCCAATTAAAAAATAATCACAGGTAATAAGTAAAGCATAAAATGCTGCAGGTAAAATTCCATGGCCTTTCCCCTTTATTCATTGTTTTTGTTCACCTTTTTTGATACCTAGTATTTTTTCTCATACTTTATGAATTTGTCCTTGCAACTACCCTGTGCAAACAAGAAACTCAAAATGATCAGAACAATGAGAATAGTAGCGCCAATGGAAATTCCTGATAATTCGTGGAGTAGTTGAAGAGATATGCATTGGTATGTTGAAGTAATCTGAATGTTATACATATCCAAGGAGCAGAAAGCGATAACTTGGAGAAGATCCCTCAGATTTTGTTAGTTTTGGGATATCAGCACAGTCCTGGTTTTAATATTATAAAAATTATTTAAGGATATTGGAGAGGGTGCAAGAAGATTTACAATCATGATACACGCACTGTGAGGTTATATTTACCAGGGAAGGTTAAACAGGCTGGAGCTTTTTTCTCTCAAAAAGATATGACTGAGTAGTGGCCTAATAGTGATCCATAAAATTTTGAAGGGATTTGATGAGGTAGATGTAGCAAAGATGTTTTCACTTATGTACTGGAGACCAAAGCTAGGGGCTATAAAGAAAAGAGAGTCATTAATAAATCCAATAGGGAATTCAGGAAAAACATATTTACTCAGAGGTTGATTAGAATGTAGAACTTGCTATCAGAAGGAATGGTTGAGGCTGTCACAGACAGAATATATGTGCTCTCTTACTGCCCGTAATCAGTATGTTTTGTATGGAAAGGGGTGTGTCTTTTCTTACCCTTGGAGTGTGTATTCCAATTAAACAATTCAACAACAAGCTTTCATGAGTTTATAATAAAGAAGGTTATTTATTCTCTTACATTTACCTGAATTAACACAGCATCACACACTCGGTCATGCAAACACAGCAGGTTCAGATAAAGATAGTGCACTTTTATAGATTTCAGTTAAGTCAGTCTCTGATTTACAGTTTCTGATTTCCCATGTGACAGGCCTGTGGTTTCTTGAATGGATTTGATGCTTTAAAGTTGAAGTGAGGGTCTTGTAAAGCAAAGGGTTCACAGTAGATTGTGAGGTTTCTTGTAGTTGAATATTTAGGAGATTATTTTTCAGGTGAACTTTGAAACTGGAACAAGTTAAGAACTTTGGCTGCTTGATGACTTGTTTCAGAGTTTGGTTCTTAGACTGGCTGACAACAGTTGGTTCTGATGGATCTCCTGGGTCCTGAAATCAGTTTGGATTACATGAGTGCTGGGTTAACACTTCTGAGGCCCATCCAGTCTAATATGGAGGCCATCCTGATACAATGGGAAGTTGATGGTGGGCATTGAGTTTCAATCTTCCCTTTTCTCCAGTATGAAACATGGAGACAGAGAGTCTGGAAACTCCACAGTTTTTAGTTGATGGTCCATCCTTAAACAAAGATGTGTGAATTCCACACATGGCTATGGTACTCCTACCTAGGTCTATTTTTAATTAGATATTCATTGGAGGTTTGATACTGTTTGTAGTCCAAATGCCAAAGCCACATGATTTGTAGCAGCCATCTTAACAGCTTGTTTGTGTCCAATTTTTAAAAGCATTGACTGAAAGTTCATAATATGACATGCCTATACTGGCATGGCAAGGTGATTGACATACATACATATAAGGGGAAGCTAGATAAATACACAAGGGAGAAAGGAGTAGAAAGGTATTATGATAGAGTTAAATGATGAGCTGTGGGAAGGTGCTTGTGCAGAGCATAAACACCAGCATAGATCAATAAGGCTGAAGGATCTGTTTTTGTGCTATAAATTCTATATAATAAGGAATTCTACGTACTAACTGTAGCAGAATGCACAAGGGCCAACTCAAGACACTGCGCCAGTAGGCTGCATTTTCCGTCAGGTTGGCACATAAACTGGATCAGAAAACCAGAAGTGATTAGGTGAAAATCTCAAGCTTTAATGCAAACACAAGATCAAGTTGTACAAAAAAGTACAAAATGGCTGTGCCCTCTTGGGAACAGACTTCCAGGTACATGATGGTGATAACATATAATGACGCTGTATCAAGCTTACTTCATCACATACCCGATCCACAAACCCCATCCATTCCTGGGGAGGTGCTATGGCCAGCCACCACTTACTAAGGTGGTTTTGGGCTTTCCCATTGAGTCAGCAAATGAGGAGAACATGGTTCTTGCAGGTCCAGGCAATTGCCAGTTAACCCCACCCACTGCGGATAAAATGTCTCCATTGTCTTCTTGTAGCATACAGGGTAGCACAAGTGTTGTTGCTAACTGGAGGCAATGCATCTCCCCCCTCACCCACCAGCATAACCCTCCATACCACAAAATGCGAGTAAAGCATCTATGCAATATATGTCAGTCGGGGAACATAAAATATGAACTCTGCCTGGTTACTGAGAAACAAGGCCATGGATTCAAGTCCCACTTCAGAAACCTGAGTTCAAAACTGTGGCTGTTATTCCAGTGCAGCGCTGAGGGATTACCGCAATGTCAGAAGTACTTTCAGGTGAACATAAAATATAGGAATATAGGAACAGGAGAAGGCCGTTTAATACGTTGAGCCTGCTCCGACATTTAATACAATCATGGCTGATCGAACACTTCAATGCCTTTTACCTACACTATGCCCATAACCCTTTATGTTATTGTTAATCAAAAATCTATCAATCTCTACCTTAAACATACTCAATGACTGACCTTCCACAGCCCTCTGGGGTAGAGAATTCCAAAGATTCACAAACCCTGAGTAAAGAAATTTCTCCTCATGTCAGTCCTAAGTGACTTCCCCCTTATTTTGAAATTGTGTTCCCTAATTCTAGACTCCCCAGCCAGGGAAACAGCTTACCTGCATCTACTCTCTCTATTCCTTTAAGCATTTTGTAGGTTTCAATGAGATTACCTCTCATCCTTCGAGACTCCAGAGAATACAGACCCAGTTTGCCCAATCTCTCTTCATATGACAGCCCTACCATCCCTGGAACAAGTCTGGTGAACCTTTGTTACACTCCCTCTATGGCAATAATATCTTTTCTGAGGTAAGGGGACCAAAACCGCACACAGTACTCCAGATGCGGTCTAACCAAGATTCTATACAATTGCAGTAAGATTTTACTACTCTCGTACTCAAATCCTCTTTGTGATAAAGGCTAACAATCCACTAGCCTTCCTCACTACCATTTCCACCTATTCAAAGAAGAGCAAGGAATTCTGCCCCGAGTTCTGGCCAATATTTGTTCCTCAAACAACATTACTAAAACAGATTATCTGGCCATTAGATAACGGTTTAATGTGTGGGAGCTTGTTGTGCATAAATAGGTTGCCATGTTTCTTACAATATAACAATGAGTGCACTTCAAAAGTACTTCACTGGCTGTGAAATGCTTTGGGATGTCCTGAGGTCATGAAAGATGCTATATAAGTGCAAGTTCTTTCCTTCTCCCTTTTTAGCAGGCAATCTGGGAGCTCACACAACAAGTTACATCCTCACAGACCCAGACCATGTCCAAAGAAAGCCAGAGTGAAGCCACAAATCAATAAGCTCCTTGTAGTTTTTTTTTGTAAAGGATAATGCACCAAGACCCAGCAATTGAAATTCATCCTGGGTGGCTGCACTGGACAGGTGGTGTCACCTCAGCTGCCTGTCATACATCTAGTTTGATGTTCATTTTCATCAAAGGCAAGCAGTATTACGTTAGTGTACACACTAACAGCGCAAGATGAGTTTCTATTCACCACTTCCTCCTTTTATTCTATGACTTTATTAAAATTTTGTAATCTTGTTTTTAATGTGCTTACATTGCTTTTCCTCTCCTTCTCACCCTTTGCATCTGACTTGTTGCTTCATTATATTCTTTTCCCCTTCAAATCCCAAGGGCTGACCCAAGTAGCACAACCTCTGATCAGAATAAAGCACTCCAAAAAACAAACAAAACTGAGTGGGAGTGTGGCTGATTGTACAACAGCTAATGAGAAAGTCCAGGTTTGGTTCAGGCCTACCAACAGTTGCCATATCTGTGGTGAGTATTCCTCTAGAGCTCAATCTATATATTTTTGCATATAGTTATATTTACAGGCAGTCATCAGTTCTGGTGACATTGGAATACTCAAACTGTCCTTGTTTTAGAAAGTTTCTTTTTAAAAGGCAATTCCTCCACAACATTTGTATTATAGCCAGAGACTTCAATCCAGGGTCAAATCCATATTTCTCATCTAAAGCATTGTGAATCTTGCAACTTAAAAAAAATTGGTGCCAGTAGAGAGCTGGGTAAAGAACAGGAGTGATTTTCATGAAGAATTTTAGAAATTGGGAAAGGCCATTTAGCCTATTGAGTCCGTCACTTCTTAATCACAACTCCACTTACACAATTTCTCATCATATCACACAATTTCTCATCATATCCCTCAATCCCTTCTTGTTCCAGAAACTAGGTCTAATTTCCCACTTGAACACATTTAATAGGGAACATTTTGCAGTCCTCAACTCTGCTATATACTTTCTTGATCATGGTGTCTGCCTGTCAATGGTGTGCAGGTGCATTGCCTGGGATATTCCATCCACTGAAAACTGCTTTTATAAGTGCATTGGTAATCTTTAAAACTTCAGTTCGATCAACAATCTTAAGGATTATGCAAACTGATACTGAGGATAAGTAAATACAATGAGTTTTTTAAAGGTATGTTTTTGATTGGCCATCTGACTAAATCTGATGGGATTTATAAGGTGGTTGAGGGATGAGCAATGATATTTGTTAGAACTCTGCGTATTAAGTTAAGTATAAAGGGAAATAGTACAGTGTATAATGTGCTTCCCAGCCAGGCCACCAAACAGCCACTAGTTAGAGATTGAGAGCGAGAGATTTAATTTCCCCTGGTAGTGTACTGCTTTATTTAGATGTTTCTATGATTATTTTTTTGGGCTACCTTATAATAAATGGGTTAATGACTGCTTTAAAATAACACAGAAAGGAATTTTATGTAACAATTTTAAACTGTGTGCTTTTGGAGATTAAGGCGTAGAGCTTTCCCTTCAGTGCGGGCTGTGAGTGCTTGATGGAGCGGAGATCCTTCTTTGCAAAATCATCCAATCAAGAAAAAAACATCTAAAAGGCTTGGAGTCTTCCATTTACATTTCTTTTTGAAAAGTTTAGTTGATGTATGCAATTATTTTATAATTTTATTCATACTCTGGCATTTTTAAAAAAATCCAGCCTGGATAACCTGAATTTATTCTTGTGCCATTGTGCGAAAATCAGCTGTCTCATGGAATCTTCACCCTGGAGCCCTGTAGCAGCATTTGGTCAGAGCTGGTGTTTTATGAGGCTTCAGCAGCCATGCTGCTAATTGGGGTGAGCACAACTGGAATTCATTGACAAAAATGTGCATTAGATTTTTGGTTTGGTCCCTGGCTCCTTTTTTAAAACCTGACATAGCATGTTGCTGATGCAACGGTGATGCTTATAATGGGATTACATAAGAAGAGATCCGAGGGGGTTTGCTGGTGGGAATAAGAGTGAAGTTTTCTTGTGCTGGACATGTATTCTGGGGATAATTACCTGGTCATAGAATCACAGAATTTTACAATCCAGAAAGAGGGCATTTGCCGCATTGTGACTAGTTTAGCTCAATGAAAAGATTATTCATTTAACACCATGCCTCTGCTCTTCCCTATATTCCCTTTTAGCTTTTATTTTCAACGACTGATTCACTTGCATTTTGAAAGCTATTATAGGCCGGAACTTTACATTCGGCATGCGGGGGCAGGCCCAAAATGCTGGAACATAAAATGATGTGCAATGTCGTCGGGCGTGCGTCCCAACATCATCACGCACCATCGTGATATTTCGGTAGGCGGGTGCTATGAGGATGGAGGTGTGCCTGCCATTAATTAACGGGCCAGTTAAGGCCCTTGAGGCACCAATTGTATTTGATTTTGCGCAGTCGTGCGATTTTCAGGGTGTCGCATGAGTGCAACGGGCAGACGGGTAGGCTACATTTTCAAAAATCTCATCCACGGGTGGGATAAGAGGGGTGAGTGGGCTCGCTAATGCAAATTGTTAGTACTTTAGATTATAACTTACTGTTGCTTGCTGGTGTGAACAGGACAACTTTATTTTGTTTCAGAGCTGCTTTGACAGAAATAATAGGCTTCAGTTCAGGACTCTGGAGGAGTCATACCACTTGAGGCCTTCCAAGTCTCAGACAGCTTTCCCTTAACCTGGTAATGGGGATTGTGCTCTTCACTGGAGGCACCTCCTCTGAGGAGGAAGAGAGGGGCAGAAGGGGGAGGAGGCCAGATGCCCCTATTCAGCCTCCAGGGGAGCGACCTGTGGGGAGGGGAGGCACAGGCACAAGGGGCACAGGGCCAACTGGAAGTCCAAGGTGGAGGGGCGTCAGAAGACACCACTATCCTGCTGCCAGGTTTACATGTGATGATGCAGCTACCTCAATTTGTCTGAGGTACAGTGCCGAAAGAGGCTCCGCCTCTGTCTGATGATTGGCCCTGAGATCAGCTTCGAGTGTGTGGATACCCCATACCAGGGGCGCTGAAGGTCACAATGGCCCTCAACTTCTATTCCTCTGGCTTTTCCAGGGGTCGGTGGGTGATTTTTGTGGAGTGTCCCAATCAGCTGTCCACAGTTGTGTCAAGCTGGTGACCAGATGCTCAGTTCAGGCGTACATTGACTTTCATTCACTACCGCACAGATGAGGCCAGCTAGACACAGCGAGCCAGAGGCTTCACGGCGATTGCTGGCTTTCCCTGCATCCAGGGTGCAATAGACTGCGCACATGTGGCCATCAAGGTGCCAGCGGGTGAGCCCGGTGCCTTTGTCAACAAGAAGGGCTTCCACTCCATGAACATGCAGGTAGTGGGTGATCACAGGATGCAGATTCTGAAAGTCTGTGCAAGATACCTAGGCAGCTCCCATGACACCTACATTCTCAGACACTCCCAGGTGCCGAGGCTCTTCAGCGCTTCAGCCTGGCTGGATGAATGGCCGCTGGATGATAAGGGCTAACCCCTCAAAAGGTGCCTCATGACACCTCTCCACCATTCAAGAACAGAGGCCAAGCAGCAGTACAATAGGAGCCATGCCTCCACAAGGACAGTGGTAGAGAGAACCATCAGTCTTCTCAAGATGCGCTTCCGATGCCTGGACTGTTCAGGGGGTGCACTCCAATAGCCCCCCCGGAGTGTGTGTCTCTGATAGGGTTGCATGCTGCGCTCTCCACAATCTGGCACTGGACGTGGGGGTCGCAGTGGAGGAAGAAGATGTTGACACAGCTGCTCTGGCAACAGCCGATGACTCCAGTAGTGAGTCTGAGGATGAGCATGCATAAGAAAATGCTGAGGGGATAGGCGCTGACCTGGGCAACCACCTCGGAGGCAGGGATGCCCGGGAGGCTTTGATCCAATGCTCCTTCAGCTAGCCTACCAAAGATGAACCACAAATACATGCCAGGGCTGCAGGCTCCATACTCGATTCCTGAGAGCAACATTTGCTTGGTGAACAACAAGCACTATGTGCCATTTCAATAAAGTTAAATGACAAACACGTTACTCATAAAATCATGGGTTACCCTTCACCTGCAGAACTAATGAAGTACCCAGAGGCTTTTAAACACAAACATATTTACTGGTGTGGTGCCTGCCATACATAAAATAAATTAAATGGAAAGGTGTTCTCCATCGCACCTACTAATAAATAACTTAAAAGCGGGGGAAAAAAATATCACCAATGATAAGCCCGTGTTGTGCCTAAGTTGCTTTATGTTTGCATTTACGAGTGCTACATCTAGGTGCTCCCCCCTCGTTGGGACCAGCATTGTAGACAGCCTGCTCACTCTGCTGTCCTGTTGGCCTTGATGACCTTGGTGGGTGTCTTCTGGCTCGTGGAGCCTGTGCTGGCCCCGCCTGGGAGGGAGCGGCAGTGGCACAGCTGGCATCTCCCCAGTCACCTCAGCATCTTTGGATGCCACAGTCACTACAGAGGGGCGGAGGAGCTGCTGCCCTCATCTAGAGCACCCAGAGGGGAGCCCGCAGAGTTGACAAGCAGCTTGTGTGCCAATGTCAGGTCGCTTTGGACCTCCGTGCTCACCATTGGTGGATGGGCACCTAACTGGGTTGCTGGGAGCATGAAAGGAAGAACAAGGACATGAGATTAGTCGAAGTTATTACACTGTTATTGTGCATGCCTGGCACCCGGATCAGGGTGCCCTCGTCTTTCCATTATCAATGGGGATTCCATATTCGAGGCTCACATCAATATAGAGGCTACAGTGGAATGGTTGCAATTACAGACATTCTGGCATCAGCGCACTGCACTCTTGCCTTCCTGTGGCACCCCAACCTCACCGCGGCCAGTTGACCTAGGCTCATGGCGCCTCTCCAGCTCCAGGGCCTCCTGCTCATATCTGGACAGGGTTAGAAGGTGGGGCGGCCCTCCGCCAGTTCACAACCTTTCAGCATTATTGTGGGATGTCTTCTCCTGAAAGGAGAGAGGAGCATTAATTAGTCCACCCTGTATCTGCACTTCCATTGCAGCCTGGCCAAGCCCACCTGAGGAACACCTCACAGGGATTCGTGACCCTGGAGCCGCAAGACACTCACTCCAAGCAACCAGGGCTCACCCCCTTGTCCAGATGCTGCCTCATTGACATTTTCCACTCACACTCTAAGAACACTGAGGTCCAGCGATGGTGGTGATGGGGGTGCGGTGGGGGGGCAGCTCCTAACTGCTGTGCTAAGTGACCCATGCCAAAAGGATACTCACCCTTCCCAATCTCAGGAGGTCATTAAAGCGCTTGCGGCACTGCACCCACATGTGCCTCACCACATCATGGGAGCTCACCCTGGATGCTACCTCTTCTCAGGCATGTTTGGTGAGGTGCGGGGGGGCCTCCTCCTCCTGTCCCTTGGGGCAGGGATATGCTGGCGTGCTACCACCTCCTCCAGGAGGGCAGCGAGACATTCGTCGGAAAACCACAGGGCCGACTGCCCTGCCGATCTGCCCTCCCGCCTGCCGTGTTCAGCACTAATATTCTCCATGACAACGGTCCTCCGAGTCACTGGCAGCCTTCGCATGGCTGCCTGCACCGTTACTGAATTGGCCGCTGGGTCGCAATTAGACCAGCGGACATTGAGCTCCCGCCAAGCCCGCCCAACGCTGGAAAAATTCTGCCCAATATGTTTCTGTTGTGTTGATTGAGGGATAACTTCCCCACTCTTCCTGAAAATATGGTCATGGAATTTTCTAGCAGTGAGGGCAGATGAGGCCAAGGTTTAAAGGATCATTAAAAAGATGGGACCTGTGACAATGCAGCACTGGAGTGATTAGATTGTTGTGCTCAAGGTTCTGGAGCTAACTTAAACTCACATCTTTCTGACTCAGAGGCGAAAGTGCTACCAACAGTGACACCTCTGACACAGAATTACTATTATATTTTAACATAATTGGATCAGTGTTTATTAAGTGACTGACATAAATTGTAGGTGTGCATTATGAAATAATTACTTGAATTTATAAAAGAAAACACCTCAACCGAAATCAATATTTATTTTCCTGTTTATTTATTTCTAGATATCCCTATTTTAATTTAGCTCAGCAATAAAATTTGTCAAATCATTTTAGAGAACCATTTAAGATTCTTAATGATTAACATTCCGTGCCTGATCTTATATTAGCAAATCAAAATCTGTGAGCCTATATCTATCAGATTTAAAGTGGGGATGGTTGGGGGTGATGTTGTGGGGTGGGTAGGAGAGGGACATTTCCTATGAACCTAAACCCCTTTATAAAGAACCAGTTTACAGTTTTGTTACACATTGTGCAGAGAATTTCTTCCACTGCAGAGTTCTCTGTGCAATTCATAGCTTGTGAAACATTTGAAGCTATGAAATAACTGTCATTAATTTTACAGAGTAAGGAAATGCCTTTTCATTTGAAAATGTTAATAAATAACATATTGGAAATATTGTATAAATGAGGACATGAAAGGCAGCATATAGATGCAAATTATTTATTTTGGATGTAACCAAGTTCAGAGAATGTAATGACTACATAAAGGTTACATATGTCAAACACATTAATATCACATGTACATGACTTTTACTATCTTATTTCCTTTTAAGGTTTCCCTGAAGCTCTTTCCAGCCTCTTTACAAATGCAAATGCCACTCTTGTCTATTTTAAGCTATGACTGGGAACATAGATGACAAAGGGAAAGGTAATGTAAAAATGTGTCTTCAAGTTAATATTAAAATAGTTCTCAAGTAAGTAAAGCCAGTATAGATTTAATGTATGTTAAAGTTTTAGGATTGGAACTTTTCATATTAGAACCAAGAGTAGGCATTGCATTAATTTTCAACTTTCTCAGCTCAACCTGTTCATGCAAGAATCAGATCACTGGGTACTTTCTTCTAAGATCCTCTTGTACACGCTATAATGGACCATTTGTATGAATAAAGAGCTTTAGGGTAGTTTGTTTAACTGTAAAGTTTTTTTCATAAAATTCTTATGTTAAGGAATTGTAGAGTTTAAAGGGCTACCAAAATCATCAAAATTAATACACAAAACCCTGTTTATGCTTTACAATAGAACCTTGCATTTATTCAAAACAGGTTCACTTAGTTTATCAGATCATTATTCATAAGGATGTTTGCTGTGGCAATTGCTGGCACTCAGAATTTGTGCAGCTTTGCAAAAGGAAATACAAAATCTTAAATATAAAACTGAAAACGCTTCTCTATTTTTAATAATCACCACTCCCACACACCACTCCCCACTGCCCCCCCCACCCCACCCCCCCAGACCCACCCCACAATTTCCCCAGTTGGACAAGTGAGCTGGTATAGGCTACATATTCCTGCAGTCAGTGGCACATGATGTGTAACTAAAGCACGACCTGCATTTTTGTCACATTCTCCCCTCACAGTGATTAGGGCTGAAAAACCTATGGGGACATGGTCCCGGATGTTATGCTGGGCCTGAGAGCACTAAACGAAGCTGGGTCTGCCATTAAACAAACTGGGTCAGGGACAGGAGTCTACAAGAATGCAGCCTCAATGGTTTTGAGGTGTATCTGGACTGCATGAATTTACAGTGGGTGTCTGATGGAATAGTACATATTTTCAAGGCCAAGATGACTTACATGGCAACACCTATCTAGCAATGTGGTAGATTGGTCAGAGTAATGGATCCATTAGACTTAAGTTCCTGGCCTGGTCATGGATTAAGTTCAGAACTAGTTGGTCACCGATCTATGTGCTTAAATGCTGGGAAACGAAAGTGTAAGTTAACCTGTTATTTGATGCCCTTATCATTGTTCCTCTATTAAGTTGCACGCTCTGGTTAGTAACTAGTAATTTTTTGTTAATGAATTAAAGCTATCTCATTGCTTTTGATACAGATTTTTTCAAAAAACAATTTAAACAGCAAACTAGATGCCTCCCCATTTGATTCAGTTCTGACTAAGAATATACAGTGTTAGTGTTTAATTCTAGTTTTAATCCCAGCAGACCTTCTGTGAGTATTATTGTATTCAGGGCCCCTCATGTATTCCCATGGATGTTGATGGAAAAAAATGAGATGGGCGTGCTAAAAGTACTGTTGAAGGGGTAAAAAATCCTGTCATATCTGCTGCAACATCTCACGCCCTTAAATTTGTCCTATATCTGGTTTACAGATTAGCTTGCCTGCTCTGTGTATTTCCACAATAACGAGTCTCAAAATGAACACTTGATTCTCCAAGGAGGAAACCTATTCTTTAGAGCAGTTTCCGGGTATTATGCCTCTCTAGTGTGATTTCTTGATTTAGGTGTTGCTGTCACTAAAAATACATCTGCTACTTTGGCGAGACCTTTATTGCCTTCTTGGTTTGCAATGAGTTTCTTTTTTTTAAGGTCAGATTGGTGCCATTTACTGTTGTTTAAAGTAGATGCAAAGACTATATTAAATTTTGGCATCACCTCTTGCCCTTTCACTGCTTGGAGTAAAAAGCAGGCCATGTCTTAGATGTCTTCGGTGAGAAACAGGTACTGTTGCCTTTTGTCTCTACCAAATCACAAAATCAGCAAGGCTGCATTTAACACTATATATCCTTCCTATAATTATATTTTCAGTGTATTATTTCTTTCACAATCTTTTGGTGTTTGTACTCACACATATAAGCTGCAAGCCAAGGTTTCCTCCCTCTCCATTGCCAAATTATTTTACAACAAATTCTGTATTACTTCTCCGTTTCACTTGGTCCTTTCTAGAAATTTTAAAATGACTATACATCCTCTCTATCTTAAAATTATTTGCCCATCTCTTTGTAATTGTCAGCACACAGGATCAGATTTCTGGAGAAGCTGTAGCTTTAAAGGTGCTTTGTTGTCAGAAGTATTGGCTGTGAGATCTTTATTGTATGTGCTGTTTGGAGAATATTGCTTTAAAGTTGCAATGACGTAGATTAAATTGGAAACCCCGACTATAAATTGAGTCACCAGTTGAATTATTTTGTCAATTCAAACAGCTTACAAATACATTTATGGAAATTAAAGTAGACTTTATTTTTGATACCATTTGGATACATTTTAATGATCTTTTTATGTTTTCTTAAATATCCAATATTTGTATTCAAGCTTAGCTTTATTCTCTTCCTGCTGTTAAATTGTTGTGAATTAATTTTAATTCATTATGATAATTTTAAAAAGGAAACAATTATGGAGATAATTTAAATATTTATTTTAGAAAGTCATGCTGCAAGTATTTTTATACTAGTGCAACAAAATAATTTTAATTCTGCTTACTAACAAATGTTTTGCTATGATTGTCAGGGTGCAACAGATAAATGTGTTTTGTACATTTGTGGTATTTTAGTAGTAGATAATTCTGATGTGGGAGTGATACTGCTACATAGGAAGCAAATATTTTATGAATGAGATCTTTTTATATTTGGCTTTTGTCGCCAGACATCCTTGGCTGAATACTGTGTTGCTTTGTGTTGCAAGTTTTGACTTTCAGCAAACCAGGTCAAGGGGTGCGGAGACATCATCAACTGTCCCTGTTGAGGGCTATAGGGGAATGTGATGTGAACAGGGTGTCTGATCTAATCCAGCTCCTCAGCAGACAGTTAGGAGCCAGAGCCCATTTCAGAAGGAGCATTGAAGAGTAAGACTGAAGAAAGCAGAAAAAAGGTCTCTGAGGATTTTATAGATTTTTAAAGTATTAGTCTCATGCTACCAACGTATGGCAAATTTGTTCAGTGATGACAAGGAACATGTTGGTCCAGAGAAAAATTGCATTTTGTTTTTTTAGAAAGCGTCAAAGTAATAGGGAATTTAAAGATTGTTTATACTCACCGCTCAAGGGTCCAAAGCATTGACTTTTTGCCTGCTGAAGTATTTTCCTTAAGATAAAACAACTATGAGATTAATATGTACCTTTCAGAAGCTAACATGGGGAAAGCTTATTTAAAAGAGTATTGCCTTTGCGACAGCAAGTGTTTTTCATTTGTTTTTACAAACACATATAAATTGCATTGAAAAATAACATTATATCATTTGCATGTGAGGCATTCATAAATGAAATGATTCATAAGTTTCTTGACTGACTTTCTATGTATGTTTTTCTGGGATTACACATTTTCATGAGGATGGGCACCTTTAATTTACACCATACATGACAGCACCTTTACAAGATGATCTCAAAACTGTCTCCGATTCTATTATCTGTGTCTTCTGCCATTGTCAAGGCATTATCTGGTGAGTGACAATGATTATTAAGTTAATATGTACATATATGTCAGACAGAGTCTAAAGGCATTCAAAGGCAGCTTGAACTTTGACTTTCAAAGTGTGAGGTGGAACTTAAATGTGATACTTCTCTTTTTTCCCTCCTTTATTTTAATACAGAAAAGGCACCTACAACATATGAAAAATGAGATATGATATACACATAGAAGTCCAGGAACAAAGAATACATTGATTCACAAGAAACACCAATGGCTTTATACAATTTTCTTGTCATTCTTGGTGGCAAGCTTGACTTAGACTTTTCTTTTCCTCCTGTAAAATGATATCTCAGATTATTAATACGTTAAGAGTGAGGTTCCTATATGTGCCGTATCAGTTGCTATATGTGCCAAATAAATATTTGTATGTTTTAAAATGTTGTGTTGCTATAGGCTTAAGTGAAATGATACCTTCTCCATATATTATGTAGTTTATATTTTTAAAATGCACTCAAGACATTTTCATTGAGTAAAGTTTTTTGTGACCAGTAGAAAAACACTCTTTATCATTTGATCCATAGAAGCAGACCTCAGCAATAATTCGTTCAAATGAATTGGCTGCCATAGAGGCCTTTAACAATGATTCTTGAATATTGTCTAAGAAACAAAATCATTCTGCTATTTATGAGAGCAACCAGTGTTTTAAAGTCTGAACAGTGTCCTCTCCTTTTTTGTCTCTCAGCTTTTGTCCTCTCTGATAAGCCAGTTTGTGATTAAATCCTCACCGCACCCAACTATCAGAATGTCTCAAAGTATCCTTTTCCTTATCAACACTTGCACATTGATTGGATAATTAGGGAATATAGTACCATAATTTCGTCATTACAGATACCAGTAGACGATGGAAGCCATTGATCACCGTACTAGATGTCTGTGGCAGATGATGCTATCTGGATGCCTTATCTCCTCACATTCCCAGTGCAGCTTTTTAATGGCCTAGCTGGGCCCTCCTTCTTGTTTCTATAGCTGGTGGGCACAATCTGCCTGGCTCTGCTTTATTATTGCCTGAACGATATTCATTTATGAGGCTGTAAACCTCATTTTCTGTTTTACACCTAGTTACAACTGTTTTTACCCTTTGGTCATTGCTCTCCTTTCAACGTATCAGCCCTGTTCCCATTTGAAAGAGCAAGGATAAAACAATTATTGTACAATTGAAATTCAAATGGTACATTGAAGTTCGAAAGAGATCAATCAATTCAGTGCAGAAAATAAGCAGATGTTGCTGAAAATAATTGAGTTCAATTTTGTAAGAAATAGACTGAGTGTAGTTGGTAGAAACAGCTAAGAATTTGATCCATTTTGTGTTTAACTGCATTATTGTACAGATGAATGATGTCATTTGCAGGGTTGATTTGTACATCACCATTGTAGTAGCTGTTGGTGGCATGGGTTGATTTTAAAGATGAGCACATGTATTTGTTGCCTATATTGTCTGAGGTAGTTCAGTTGTTGGTAGGCTGGGTATTTGCTGTGCTTCTCATGATCTAGCTATGATACCTGCCTGAGTCCCTTTAGTATTCTAGTATGTCTGCTGGTTGGGAAAAAACATCTAATCCCTTGAGGCCTAGTATAGTTTAGGCAATTGTCTGTTCACATTCAGAATAAAAGATTAGTAAACTTGGGGCTTTTCACATAAAAGTTGAAATTTCTCAAAGCATTTATCTCTAATGTTAAAATGCTGAGATATTTTTAAAAATATGAATGTTGCAGTAAACAATAAAGATCTCTTCAGAACCAGAGTTTGAGCTTTGAATGAATAGGAAGTGTGTGAGCCTCTGAATGGCTCAACTGACGAACGTACAGGACTGCCCATTGTGTTACTGAGCAATGCAGATCAGGAAGATGCCAAGTTGATTTTCTGTTGTGCATAGAGTTAGCTGATCTCAGCCGAAGTGACAAATGCCTCAGCATCTCCTTAACTAGGAATTTGCCTCCTAGAGGATGACTAGTAATCTTGACGAATATGTATGGATATGTCTCCAGCCAGAGAGAATCTCACCATCTCCCCTTGATTTTCAACAGTATTATCACCAGTGAAGACCCCATTGTCAGCATTTTTGGGGTTACTCTTGACCAGAAATTTAACTGGACTGCTCCATATAAATAGGGTTGAATTTTGTCAGAGTGGCAGTGGCCCCGACAGTGGATCAGAAAGCTAGGGGCAAACACACTTTGGCCAATTTGGTGAGCCTTGAACAGATTCTGTGGCAAAGAGGCAGCTAATGAGCTGAGGTCAGGGATCCCATTCCTATAAGAGAGGAAATCCCACTTCCAAGAGCTGCTGGCCTATCAGAGGACCGACCTCAGACCAAAGTAAGTGGAGTCGGCATCGCTGGGCCCAGCCAGGCAGCCAACAACAGATTGGGGTTGATGAGAGCAGGAGGTGGTGTTTCCTCAGGGGCCTTGCCACTGGGGGGCCCCTCTGTGCGCCACAGAGTGCCCAATCAAGAGGGTCCTTCCCGAGCTCGTAGGGAGGCTGCCAGGTTTACTGGGTATTTTCCCCATATGGTGGAGGGCCCCCAACCACTGGTAAAATGCCAGTGTCAGTGGGAAGAGGCCTTTAACCTTTAGTTGGCCAGTTAAGGGCCTCAAAAGGCCTTTGGGTGGGAAGGTTGTCGTCCACCTTTTCCACCGCTGATAAAATTCCATAGCATCAGGGAGGCGATGAGCATTTCACACCCCACCTTCCCTTCTACTTCTCCAGACCGCCACCTCCCATCCCACTCCGAGGGTGCCGTTGTATTGCACTCATACTGTGGTTAGAAGAGCAGGTCAGTGGCTAGGAATTCTGAGGTGAGTAACACATTTGCTAACTCCCCAAAGGCTGTCCACCATCTACACAGTACAAGTCAGGAATGTGATGGAATACTCACCTTTGCCTGGGTGAATGCAGCTACAACAACACTCAAGAAGCTCGACAATATACAGGAAAAATCAGCCTACTTGATTGGCACCCTATCCATCACCTTAAACATTCACTCTCTCCACCACCACAGTGGCAGTAGCACAAGATGCACAGCAGCAATTTGCCAAGGCTCCTTCGATAGCACTTTCCAAACCTGTGAACTCTACCACCTGGAAGGACAGGGGCAGCAGACGACTCACCACTTGCAAGTTTCCCTCCAAGCCACACACCATTCTGACTTGAACTATATCGCCATTCCTTCATTGTTGCTGGGCCAAAAAGCTGGAAGTCTCTCCCTAAGTGCAGTGCTTGTGTACCTACGCCACATAGACTGCAGCGGTTCAAGATGGTGGTTCACCATCAACTTCTCAAAGACAATTAAGGATAGACAATAAGTGCTGCCCTTGCCAGTGATGCTCACATCCTATGAGTGAATATTAAAAATACATGGGGTGAGGATAGGGTCAGGCTAAGCTCTGTTGTAGTCAGATAGTCTGTCAACATCTAAGCCCCATATATGAAGAATAGTTGCTTGGGTGAGGAATTAGAGGCACCTGTGAAACCAGTCACAATATGATCACTGGCTTTGAGAAGGAGAAAAAGTAGTCGGGGGAGGGAAAACATGCATGCCTGATATTTTCTAAGACAATAAAACTGAAGGAGGCTAAGGAGAAAATAACACGAGTCTTTTTAACTCCCCAAATGCAATGGGCCAGAGCTTTGTTTTACAGAAGTGATAACCAAAACATTTATTTTAGTTCACCATTGTTGGTTAACCTGACTTGAATGCACATGCTGTTCTGTGGTGATGACTTACATAATGACTTACATCCAGCCTATGTGCAGCATGTTGTAAAGCTGTCCCAATAATCAACATAATGAGCCCTTGATTTATTGCAGCCTGTCACTTTATAAGTCGTAAGGCTTCCTAGCATTTCCGTGCTAATTTTGATAGGTGAAATTGCTTTAGACAACTGCGGTTCCAAGTCCGCAGAGCAGTGGGATAGTATCTGCTTTGATAACACTTTTTGATGTAATTACTTCTTATTACGGATTAATAGATGCACCGAGGCACAATGTGGCACTGTTAATAGACGCCAACAGGGGGCACTACTGTACGCACCAGTTGTCTATTAGCTCTACATCATAATGTTCCTACTCCAGGCTGACCTCACTGTTTGAAGCTCCTAATTGTTGATAAAACAGTGGTGCTGTTGCTCTCTCTCCTTGGGCTCCAAGTGGCAGCTCTTGGGTGTCTGAGAGCAGGAACTCCGAAGGGGGAAGTTGGGTGAGGGAAGGGGGCGTGGTGGGGTGGAAAGTAAGAGGTCCATGGTCACACCATCAGTTTGCTCACCATGCCAAATGGTAGGATGAGCATGTGCTGGGAATTGAGAAGGAGCATAAGGCGGGAACATATTGTCATCCTCAATCTCTTCACTGATGGGCTCTATTGTCGCAAGTTCCAGGATGAGGAGAGCCACCTCCTCCATCAGGCTCATGAGGTGCAGGACAGAGGAAAGAATGCCAGTGATTGTGTTTGGGTTATCTGTCTGCCATAGTTGAATAACTGTGGGGGGTGGTATGTGGAGGCAGTGAGAAATGGATATGAGGCAGACAGAGGGTGAGTGTAAAGTGGAGTATCTGGATCATAGATGTAAGTCCTAAATGCTGGGGAGTGACGGGGGTGTAGTACATTGAGCAGTGTAAAAGGCTGATGGTGTGGTGGGTTGGAGATGTCAAACGACCATGCATTTATTGGTATTGACTACCTGTGTGAGGTCATTAGATTGCTTGCACTAGGCCCTCGGGACCAGACTTCAGCAGTTGACCTCCCTGGCCAGCTGCTCCTAATCCTTTCTGATTGTGGTCCTTGAGGGCCTCCTGGCACCCTGAAGAACCATGATGTCTTTCCTCCAGCCCATCTCTGCACTGTGGCCTCCAGAACTGCATGCATGACCCTAAAGCTCTTTCTCTGCCTGATCTGTGTTCCATTTTCATTGTTTAGAGTTGCAGCAAAAGTATTCAATAACAACCTGCTGACATTCAGTGCAGCTTACCTTTAAAAGGGACTGACTGCCTTTAAGAGTAGAAAGCTGCCTGCACCACTTGCTATCAGCACAATGCTGTTTAGCTCCTTGCTGAGTGCAGAGGCAGCCAGCAGCACAGGAGCCACTTGGCCCAACATTACTATTAGTTAAAGGAGGTGGCAGTGCCAAACTTCTACGTACTGCCTACCTCCACCAGAACCTGTGTGGGTAGGTCACAATTTGTGAGCCCATATGCCCAAAAAAAAATGGCAGTCCAATATTTAGCCCACTGCCTTTAACTTTGCCTCCTTTAGGGGCCATGCCTAGCCTCAGCTATGTATCTCTTCACAATGATGTACTTGGTCACAACCTCAGTATCATGAGTGATCCATGGTGCAAACCTCCATTTCATTACAACATGCAGCAATAATACGCTGGGGGTAGGCTTAACTGTGTCAGAGTGGGACTTCCGCCCCTCCCATCCGTGAGGAACTCCCACCATAGAGAGCTGTCCACCATTCAGATTGAGCGGCAGTTCGCTAGACCCAGCAGCGCCAGAAGAGAGTAGCGGCCATTACTAGGACCAAAAGCACTTCAGGTAGATCCAAGGATTTTGGATGAGTTTGCCTGGCATGCCCCAATGAGGGGGGCAGCTGGTGAGGGGGGCGCAAGTGGATAGAGAAACAGGACCCTGGTTTGAGAGACCAGGGGAAAAGCTTAAGAGGGGCATGATTTTGGGGGTTGTTTTCAATGGGCACAGGGGACCCCCCAAAAGAGGTAACATCTTTCTTATCTGACAGCAGCCCACGCAGTGAAAGCTGCTGAGCTGTCCCTTTGCTTCTGCCTTCCCCTGCCACAGAGGTAGAATGAGGCCTTTAAGTGGCCATTAATTGCCTGATGGCTTGCCCCCCCCACCACCTCCACCCCGTACCCCCCCCACCACCCCCCCACTTCCTCTCCATAAAATGGGAGACAGATTGGCGGTGGGCAGGAAGACCACCTGTTTTATTTATGAGTCCTTATGCCTTCAAATACTAGGGGTGGGGAGGCTATGAAATTCACCCTATGATTCTAAGTTTGAATCATTACTCTAAGTTTCTCACCCATCCAAGGGAAATTCCTGGGGAGCTAGATAGGAGTTATGAAATTCAGAAGAATGTAGACAGATTGATAATCTTGTGGTCCAACCCAATGGTATTAGACCTCTTTCAATAGGAGACAGAATAAATACCATGGCCACCTGATTAGATTCTTCTTGATCCTTTATTGTTCCTTATATAGTGAGTTCACTTCATTCCTCAGACGATAGACATTGTGAACGTCTATGTCCTCCCTGTTTTGGTGCAAGGGTTAGATTCTCCAATTAGAAGGGAAAACAATTCATGTAGATAGGAATAATCTTAGAGTTGTTTCTGTTTACTTTGTAATTTATAAGTGGGGGTGGGGTGCTAATTTCAATCAGATGGGAATGTTGACAAATATGTGAAATAGGCTGATGATGACACTGATCATTTATGTGGAAATCTGCCATGATTCTGTTCAGGGAACCTGAGTTGGTGTTCCTGGGTGTGTCTGGCACTAGCCCTTTAAATGCTTATCATTTGGACAGGCTCAGAGCTTGATGACTGATTTGGTTAGATGTCTTCAATAAATTGAGTGATGCGTTCATATTGTATATATTACCCACCTTTTTAAAAATCAAACCAAGGAATCAAGGAAAATTCTGGAAAAGCATAGTCCCACCAGAAAAGGAGAAATACATGTTTTGGTTGAATGCTTTTTGACAAAGAGTCTCTACCCAAAACATCTGCCTATCTTTTTCTTTACCTCTGCAGGTATCAGTGATCCTGCTATGTATTTCTTTCATTATTTCAGATTTCTAATATTTGCCGTGTTTTTTCCTTCTCTTTTGCTCTGGATTAATGTTTTGTTAATGTTTGTTTGCCTGCCTGCTGTAAAAAATAACGTCCTTTTGTTTTTGGTTAGTTTTAAATAGCTTGTTAATCCAAGATACATTATTTATGAAAAGGACCAGCAGTACCTTTCTGCGTGGACCCTACATAGAAATGAATAGGCTGAAGTTATTCATTCTATTCAAAGAAACAAGGCCTCAGTGTCATAGAAATAGAACTTTTGTGGAAGGCTAACCCTCATTTTGAGAGTTTTAAAGTTTGACAGCATTATGGCTTGTCCTTCTTTTGACCGGACAATTCAGGCACTGTCTTTAAGCATCAATGACTTTACAAGCTGTTAAGTTTGTTTTCACCATTGTCAAGTGCAATACACAAAGGGGTTTAACTCATTGGAACGTTAGTGATAACACATAGACTAATTGTTTGTATGTATCAAATTTGTGAGTTTCTGTTAATGAGGCATGCACTATTTTTGCCAGTGTTTTGCAATTTTTTCTTCGAAATAAGCAGGAGTAATGCACCGTGATGCACAGGCCAATTCGAGGAAACATGCTAAATTTGCTTCAGCACAGTTTCATTACACTAATTGCCAACATCTGAAACAGGCACTAAATCCATAGAGGGAGCTAGAGAAATATAAGGGCTGAGCAGAGTAGGAGTGAACTACAGGCATTTTCAGAAAACTTCCCTAAACACTGTTCATGGGTTTCTTGACTAGAAAGTGACTGCTATACACTTTGAAGGAGATGGAGTAGAAGAAGATGATCGTGAGCATAGCTAGGAGCAGATTGCAATATGAGTAATAAGACATGCCAACTTTTGGACTCCACAGAGGGAAGGTTGCAATTCACCAAGGATGTACAGGCCGAATGAATTGCAACTGAACAGAGCCGGCACTGAGTTCCTTGCAGGTATTTTTGCTTTGGGGAGTGTTTAAGCTAACTTGGCAGGGGTGTGGGAACCAGGAAGCAATATCGGAAAGGAGTGCCAAGGTGCATGAAATACTGGAAGAGATAGATAACACGAGAGTAGGGAATAGTAAGTTAATACTAAGATAAAAGCAAAAAACTGTGGATGCTGGAAATCGAAAACAAAAACAAAAATACCTGAAAAAACTTAGCAGGTCTGGCAGCATCTGTGGAAAGGAGCACAGTTAATGTTTCGAGTCCACATGACTCTTCAGCAGAACTAAGGAAAAATAGAAAAGGGTTGAAATATAAGCTGGTTTAAGGGGGTGGGGTGGGGTGGGGGGGGTGGGGGGGCGCGGGGTGTTGGGACAAGAGAGCTGGATAGAGGGCCAGTGATAGGTGGAGATAACCAAACGATGTCACAGACAAAAGGACAAAGAGGTGTTGAAGGTGGTGATATTATCTAAAGGAATGTGCTAATTAAGGGTAGAAAGCAGGACATGCAAGGTACAGATAGCCCTAGTGGGGGTGGGGTGGGGTGAAGGAATTGAAAAAAGCTAAAATGTAGAGATAAAACAATGGATGGAAATACATTTAAAAATAATGGAATAGGTGGGAAAAGAAAAATCTATATAAATTATTGGAAAAAAAAAGGGGAAAAATCAGAAAGGGGGTGGGGATGGAGGAGAGAGTTCATGATCTAAAATTGTTGAACTCAATATTCAGTCCAGAAGGCTGTAAAGTGCCGAGTCGGAAGATGAGGTGCTGTTCCTCCAGTTTGCGTTGAGCTTCACTGGAACAATGCAGCAAGCCAAGGATGGACATGTGGGCACGAGAGCAGGGTGGATGTTGAAATGGCAAGTGACAGGGAAGTTGGCGGGCAGGCCAGGAGCCCCGGTGGGAATTAGAAAAAGCCTGAAACCTCATCCATGGCCAGGATAAGGTTTCATGTTGGTTTTTAAATTTTTTTAAAAGATTTTGTAAAAATTATGGACATGTCCACTCATGTGACTGTGTCACATGAGGGGACATACCAGAAATATTTTTTTCAATTTTTAATTTTGTCACAGAACAGCCAATCTCCCTGAGGCAGCACTTAGCCTCAGGGAGATGAGTGCGCTCTTTCATGCACATGTGTGAAAGAGCGCACTCTCGATTTAGGGGATCCCCCCCGCCCCCGCTTGCACAGGGACGCATAGCACTTCCGTGCGGACGTCGTGCTGGGTGGGCCTTAATTGGCCCACCCCATGTAAAATGGCTCAACGTCCCTGATCGGGGGCACCGATTGGAGGCGCACTTGTGCGTGCCCGCCCTTCAACTTCACCCCTGATGGGGGGGAAAATCCTGCCCAAAAACTTCAAAACTGCACAAGATCTTTTCCATTCTGTAGAAGACTTTCTCCTGCCTTGATGCATGATATTACCCAATATAATTATTTTATAGAAGGAGTGCAATTGGATTCTATTTTATCAGTTATCTCATGGGGTTGAAAGACTCCCAAACAACAAAGTGGAATGATTGAACAGCTTAGGTCTTCTCCATCAGTGAGAAGCATTGGAATATTCAGTTGTTCCTCTGCACTATAACTTTTAAGAGGCCAGAAGGCAAAG
Organism: Carcharodon carcharias; assembly: GCF_017639515.1. Lineage (NCBI taxonomy): Eukaryota > Metazoa > Chordata > Chondrichthyes > Lamniformes > Lamnidae > Carcharodon > Carcharodon carcharias. Next base: position 42,667,298 of record NC_054479.1, on the reverse strand, counting down.
GCTGAATGAACCACTATTGTATTTGTGTTTTCTCGTTCAGCAAATCTGAAGGCTCCTGATTGCTGATCACCACAACAATATATTTTCAATATCTACTCTGCAACACAACTTTATTATGATATTTGAATACCTCAAAAATCTCATAACAGTATCAAGATAGATTTGGATAATAGACCTCCCCCCCGCCATGCCCCCACACCCCCCACCCTTAAACCAGCTTGTATTTCACCCTTTTCTATTTTTCCTTAGTTCTGTTGAAGAGTCTTGCGGACTCAATGCTAACTGTGCTCCCTTCCACAGATGCTGCCAGACCTGCTGAGTTTTTCCAGGTATTTTTGTTTTTGTTAATAGTAAGTTAATAGATGGGGTAGGAGTAAAGGAGAAAGAAATAGAGGCTAACTCAGGATTACTGTGCATGTATGTGGATGCACAGAGTGTGCTAAATAAGATTGGTGAGTTACAGGCACAGACTGCCATGTGGAAATATGATGTTGTGGTTGTGACAGAGACCTGGCTCAAAGAATGGCAGGACTGGGTGTTAAATAGTCCTGGATATAAGGTATTCAGGGAAGGTAGGAAAGGAAGAAAAGGAGGAGGAGTCACTGTATTGATTAAAGAGAGCATTGCAGTGCTGGAGAAAGAGGATGTCCCAGAGGGGTCAAGGACAGAATCTATTTGGCTAGAGCTATAGAACAAAAAGGGTGCTATTACATTGCTTTGTACATTCTATAGCCACCAACTAGTGGGAAGGATGTAGAGGAACAAATTTGCAAGGAAATTACAGAGAGGAGCAAAAATTATAGAGGACTTATAATGGGGGACTTTAGTTATCTAATTATAGACTGGAATAGTAGTAATGTGAAGGGCAGAGAGGGGCAAGAGGTCCTCGAGTGTGTTCAGGAAAATTTCCCACAGTAGTATGTTTCCAATCCAACAAGGAAGGAGGCACTGCTAGACCTGGTTCTTGGGAATGAGGTGGGCAAGGTAGATCAAGTATAGATAGGAGAATATTTAGGGATCAGTGATCATTGTATCATAAGATTTAGGCTGACTATGGAAAAAGACAAAAAAAAATATAGAGTAAGAGTAATTAACCTGGAGAAAGCGAGGTAATAATGAATCTGGGCTGAATAAATTGGAGTCAAAGGTTGGTAGGAAAAGCAATGACTGAACTATAGGCTACCTTGAAAGAAGAGATAGTTTGGGCACAGTCAAGATATATTCCCTCGAAAGGGAAAGGTAGGGTAAACAAACTCAGAGCTCCCTGGATGACAAAGGAAATAGAAATTAAGATAAAGAAGAAAAAGCGTCCCGGGTGTCAGGTAGAAAATACAATTGAAAACCATACTGAATACGGAAGGTTCAGAGGGGAGGTGAAGAAGAAAATAAGAGAAGCAAAGAGAATCCCAAAGTCCTCTATCAGCATTTAAAAAGTAAAGGGTGGTAAAAGGAGGAGTGGAGCCGGTTCGGGACCAAAAAGGGGATTTACTGATGGAGGCAGAGGGCATAGCTGAGGCATTAAATGGATACTTTGAATTGTTATCAAGGAAGAAGATGCTACCCAGGCCATGGTAAAAGAGGAGGTAATTCAGACATAATAAGGGTTTAAAATTGAAAAGAAAGAGACATTGGATAGATTAGCCATATTTAAAGTTCACAAGGCACTGGAACTGGATGGGATGCATCAAAGGGTACTGAGGGAAGTGAGGGTAGAAATCGCAGAGGCACTGAGCATAATTTTTCAATCTTCCTTAGACTCTGGTGGTCCCAGAAGACTGAAGAATTACAAACGTTACACCTTTGTTGAAAGAAGGATGTAAAGATAAGCCCAGCAACTACAGGCTAGTCAGTTTAATTTGCTTTCCCTGATATATATTATTGACCCAGACCTCAATGTACCAGGCACAGTATCAAAGTTTTGGATGATACAAAACTTGGAAGCATTGTGAACGGTGAGGAGGATAGTGTAGAGCTTCAAAAGGACATGGACAGGTTGGTGGAATGGACGGACAGGTGGCAGATGAAGATCAATGCAGAGAAATGTGTAGTGATTCATTTTGGTAGGAAGAACATGGACAGACAATGCAAAATAAAGGATACAACTCTAGAGGGGGTGCAGGAGCAGAGGGACCTGAGTGTTTATGTGCATAAGTTATTGAATGTGGCAGGACAGACTGAGAGAATGGTTAATAAGGCATACAGTATCCTAGGCTTTATTAATAGGGGCATAGAGTACAAGAGCAAGAGGGTAATGTTGAACTTGTATAAGTCACTAGTTCTGCCTTATCTAGAGTATTGTGTTCAGTTCTGGGTGCTGCACTTTAGGAAGGACGTGAAGACATTAGAGATGGTGCAGAAAAGATTCATGAGAGTGGTTCCAGAGATGAGGAACTTCAGTTATGAAGTTAGGTTGGAGAAGTTAGGCCTGTTTTCCTTGGAGAAGAGAAGGCTGAGAGGAGATCTGTTAGAGGTATTCAAAATCATGGGAGGTCTGGACAAAGTAGATAGGGAAAAACTTCCCACTTGTGAAAGGATCAAGAATGAGAGAGCACAGATTTAAAGTAATTGGCAAAAGAAGCAAAAGTAATAGAAGGAAAAACTTTTTCATGCAGCTGGTGGTTAGGGTCTGGAGTGCACTGCCTGAGAGTGTGGTGGAGGCAGGTTCAATTGAAGCATTCAAAAGGGAATTAGGCTGTATCTGACAAGGAAGAATGTGCAGGGTTACGGGGAGAAGGCAGGGAAATGGAACTAGGTGAGTTGCTCAGTTGCAGAGCCGGTGCAGACACGATGGGTCAAATGGCCTCATTCTGTGCGATAACAATTCCTTGATCCTATGATGTAATCCTGGAACTCCACCAGCTCTTGCTATCTATCCTATGACAGGGGTGGCACCATTGGGAGGCCTGTCAGGAAGCCTACCCTGTTGTCAACAAACATGGAGGAGTCCAGCACTAACCTGGCACAGAGATTTGCGAAGAGCTTAGAGACCATCTTTTCCAGAATTGATGTGATGTCTAACTTCATCAGCATACTTGTGGGTGCAATAATGATGTGTTTTCTTATGACCAAAGCCTCATCTTCTACTGGACTGCAAGGAGCTTCCACCAGAAGTTTGAGTGATGCTGTACAAACTCAGACTCTTATCATGCATAGTTAGCTTATTGCCATCCTAGCTCAGCCTGCTCTCATGCAAGCTCAGCTTGCTGCCATGTAGGCTCAGGCTGCAGCCAACATGATTGTGGGTACCAGTGCACAAAGGGACATGAGAGATATCACAGCAGTCCAGTGATATATGCTCCAACATTTACTAGGGTTGCTGAGGTTCCATCCTGAGGGAGTGCCAGTGGAGTATGAACCTGCTGTCCACCTTGGAGGAGACAGCATTCATCCTGACAACCCCTCACCCCCACTTGCCATTCTGCCAGCGCACGTGCTTTTGTTACCTGTCAACCAGACAGCTCAGCTTGCTGCGATACTTGTTGAAGCTGGATCTTCTAGGTTTGGGATGCTCGAGGTTAGTCTCCAAGGCCACCTGCAGCCAGCCCCATTAAAAGTTAGCAGGATTCCACTTGCCATGCTGTAGCCACTGGGGTAACACTACACTGGAGCACTAGGACAGGCAAAGGTACATGGAAAACAGGTTCTAGGGCAATGCACAAAGGTGATTAGTTGATATCTGTATACAATATAGAATAATTTGTTTTATCAAGTTAGCTTGCACTGTTTATTTTTCCAGGACTGCTGCATAACGAAGACATCATGACTGTTGCCAGGTTCTTGCTTGTGTCTGGCAAGGAGGGTTGAATTGCGCTTAGTTCTTAATGAATTGAGAGCATCAGTAACCTCCCTTAAGCAACAGTCAATGGCAGGCTGTCAGATGTTGCAAATATCTCCAGCTCCAGCCTGGGAGAAGCCAGATGTATAAAAGTTCACCATTATGGTCACCTTCACAGCCATTGGCAGTGGTGCTTGACCTGCTCTGAGACTGCAGCTGGTGGCAGATTTCAGTATGATTTTTACTCAAGTGCAGACATTGCACATATTGGGCCGTAACTTCCAAGCTCCAGGGCAGTGCACCTGTGGGGTAACCCAAATATGTGTTGGGGAACCCCACAGCCACCCCAGAAAATTCCCAGGTAAGGATTGCATGGCAATTGCCTGGAAGTTCAAACTTTCTTAGGGCAATTGCCCTGAACTGGGAACCATCCGAAAATGTGATTTAAATTGCAAAATTCAAATGTTTCCGATTGTCTTACAGCAACAGTTACCCAGAAAAAGTTATAAGAATTAAAACCACTTTGAACTTCTGGGTAACTACTTTACTGATCTCCCCTGACCATCCCCCCCTCATCCCCCCCATCCGCCCCGCCCCCCCACCCTCCACCACCACCACCACCACACAGCCATGGGATTCCCCCTAACCCCTGCAATTCCCTGGCTCCCACAGGACTGTCCCTGCTAACCCCTCTGACCCAACATGGGACTCCCCTCAACCCCCCTCCACTACCCTGCCCAACCTCCATGGGACTCCCCCCTACTTACCGATCCCTCACAGGGCTTCTCCAATCCCCCCACACAAACCTCTGATCCCCACGGCAATCCCTCTGCCCACCCCTGACTACCACCCACAGGGCTCCGCCATTCCCAGCCCCCACTAACCCCCCCAGAACCACTACAGGACTACCCCCAACCTCCCCACCACCACCATCACCCTCCCCCCCAACCTAATGACTCTTAGCACTTGCTCAACTTTAACAAGACAGAAAGAAGCAGTTGTTGCATCGAAGCAACAGTCAGAAGAAATCAACCAAGTAGTTGATAATCCCTTTAAATAGCACTAGTAGGGGGTCCCTCCTTCCTGCTGAATACAAGTTTAGCTGTGCGAGTTTAAGAGAAACTGTCAGCTGGAGCATTGAGCTGGTATCAAATCAACATTGCACGCTAATTGAGGCCATGATCTGCCAGCTCTGCATACTTCTGATGGCCGCTCACTGCAAGTACATTTACATCTCCATGAATATGGCGTCTGGTGCAATACCCCGCCAAAAGTATGCATACGTGCTGTGGATGCTATTTTGGACACCAAACAGCATTTACAGTGCCCAAACAACTGGCTTTATCTATCAGAATTCCACCCACTGCACACTAAACATCTTTCATAGAATTAAATAGATTTTACAGCACAAAAACAAGTGATTTGTCCTAACAAGGGTTTTATGTTCCATATAAGCCTCCCCTCAAGATAATTCATCTCAACCTATTACCATAACCTTCTATTCCTTTCTCCTTCATGTATTTTCTACCTTCCCCTTAAATGCTTCTGTTATTTTCCTCAGCTACTCCTGATGGTAGTGAATTCCACATTCTCACCACTCTCTGAGGAAAGAAATTTCTCCTGAGTTCCTTTTTGCACTTTTTTTTCACTTACTATTTTACATAGTTTTAAATAGCTTGCAGCGGAACCATCCTCTCCACCTCTATCCTTTCAAATTCCTTCACAATCTTAAAGATTTCTATCATTCACCCCTCAGCCTTTGCTCCGACACTACTGGAACCTTCCTTCCAACGTCTACTAAGAGACATTATTAGAGAGTCACACATAGTGTAACAAGTCGGTAACACGTGCCCTGTTTTAAATATGCTTCAGTAATCTAGACACTGACATCCAGGACTAAAGAAGAGGCAGAGCCAATTTGTTTAATTGCTGAGGATTCATTCAAGTGGAAAGTAACATTCACAGCATGCATTTTGTCATTTGTACAGCTGTAGGAGATGCATAGCCTTTCATTAACAGAAAGCTCTACTGTTTAATGAACAATGGTGTATAACACTGTCAGAAAACATGTCTGGGTGATTGACTGCTAGGCTCCTTTGCAGCATCCTTATGGAATTGAGCATTTTTTGAGGTACAGAACAGATTCCAGGATTGACTCTTGGGGACACAGTGTTTATCTACTCTGGATTTCTTGATGACTCAACCTGGTGAGCTGGCCCAGGACGTCTATTTGGAGCCCTGCAGCTTGCTTGCAAGTTTCCAAATAGGAAAGGTGTGGGGGATTGCGGTGGAGGGGGTGAGGTTGATGTTGACGAGCAGATGGTGGTGGGGCACTTCATCACCATCAAAATGGATGGGCGACCAATGAGAATGCAAATGGAGTTTAGTGAAAAGATGTTGGCAGCTCACCCTCTCATGTACACCACACAAGTGCCACACATGCTTTGGAAGTAAGTGTAAATGACTGACATCAAATCAAATAATAAAATAAATTTTGACCACAGTTTTCTCTCAAAGGTATTAAGTGACATTTTGGGTGAGATTTTAACTCATTCAAAATCCATTCACTACACAGAGCTCAAATTGAATCCTTTGTGTTCAATAATGGCCAATTATTTCAGGAAATCTAACATATTTTCAACAATTTCTATAGCCTGACAGTAAACGTTTAGTATCTGAATCTCCCTAAATCATCAATATTTTTGATGAAATTATGCGTTTTTCTTAGATGTGTTCATGTGTGTGCAAAGGGAGATTAAATAACATCTCCAATATTTGATGATTTATGCAGCAAACTTGACTGTGTTTCACCCAAAGTGGAGTTGTTCTGCTATTACAACCTGAAGCATTGGGCTGGGTTTTGCAGTGTCAGTAATGACGATGGCTTCAATATTTGCCACAGCTGTATGTCAGAGATTGCAACCCATGAAGTGTGTGCACTGTAATGTGCAAATCTGAAAGTTGCGGTCAGCCAACCAATGCTACTCCATTCACCACTTCAAACGGCACGTATGAAAGCTGCACAAATTTGGCCTAACTGCCCATTAAATTTGAAATAATTATGCTTGAAAACTTTATACCTGTAATTCTTGGAGTAGTGAGCCTTCTCTGAATTTGCAAATGCCTAATAGGAAGGTCCACAGCATTTAAAAAGTTCATCTGGTCTACTTTTTAACAAAACCTTTTAAGTGCATGGTAAAGTGAGGTACCCTGTCCCTTTAAGAGAATGCCTCTGTATGATCATGTGACAGCACTGACAAATCACTATACAACACAGGCAACTGGGAACGGTAAGCCTGGTTCTGGAGGTTTTTGAGTGAGCAAGTATGATCTGGTTCTTGCCCTATGTCTCAATTATTGTTTATTCCTACATCAGTCTCTCCCTGTTATTTATTGCCAGCAGTAATTGAGAAGAACATAGGAGGGCGTGCAGTTAGAGTTTGGTTGGCCAACTCATTTACCCAAGACATAAAAGTGATGACGAGGATAAAGAACAAAAGAAAATAAATTTCAAGACAGGTGAGCAAAACATTGGAAAGAACATCTGTACTTCTTGTAAACTAGGTGACAGCTAGCAGTTAGAGCAGAAAGCAGTGCTGCAGTTTAAAATTTATTAAAAAAAAGTGCAGAATTGCGATCATGGGGACCCTGCCAAAACTTGAAAAGAGTGCAAAACCCAGCAGAGAAAAGCTGACAGCTGCAGAAACAGAGTTAAAAAAAAAGTGACCACTCGTAAAGTGGCAATACACTTAAAAGGGTAAATACATGAAAATGGTTATGGGCAGAAAATTATAAGAGACCCTAGAGAAAGCGCAACTCCATGGTAAGCCAAACACCTAAATTTGTCATTACCTGGATAGCCTGTCGGAAGTGCAGTCCCCTTTCAGTCGCTCATGATGCCACAGTTTGGGTGTGTTGATCCATTCGACCCCATTGTAGATGACTGGTCTCAGTATGACGAACACCTAGAGTTGCTTTTTACCGCTAACGACATTGCGGGCGAGGAGAAGAAGAGACCGATTCTTTTGTCCACATGGGGGAGAAAAATGTACTGGCTGATCCACAGCCTTATATCATCTAACACCCCCAACTCAAAGACTTTTGACGAGTTAATAAAAATTGTGCAGAGCCATCTGAGATCAAAGCCCTCAGTTACTATACAGTGCTTCAAATTCAATTCAGGACCAGGCTTCTAGAGGAGACAACAGCTGCCTATGTGGCTGTTTTAAAGGCATTAACTGAGCATTGTGAACTTGGAACGTCCCATTAGTGATATGCTGAGAGACCAGCTGAAATGCGGGATTGGAGATTATACTATCCAAAGGTGTTTGCTAGCCGAACCTAATCTAGACTTCAATTAGGCATTAGAACTGGCTACCGCGATGGGGTGTGCTGTTAGAAATTTTAAAATTACAAAAGATACACAAAATGGCGCTGTCCATCTGATCGAATGGAACAATCTGGCAACAAAAGGCGCTAAAACTTGGGACTCCACGGAAAGACGGCAAACGCTCTCTAACTCCTGACCATTGAAAAACAACGGTACTTCAGTGAAAACCCACAAAATGAATCAGAGAAATACATCCAGGCCCCCAGTGAGCCAATGACAAGTCAAACAAGTCAAGTGCTTTTTCTGCCATCCCTATGGCCACGTAATGCGGCTCTGCAGAGAATGGCTAAAACAACACTATAAAGGTAGAAGGAAAAATCGTTAAATATGCCTCATGGAAGAGCCAGAAGAAATAGAACCAGACATTCATTCATTATAGAATCTCCAAAGTAGGTAGAACCGGGCCAACCCAAGTAGTCATTACGGTATGGAAGCTGATATGGGAGTGTCAATGTCCATCACTGGAGAGCAAACTTTTACATGTCTGAGTAAAGGAACCCATCCTTTGAAGTTAGAAGTTTCGGACACAAAGCTGAGGACATACATGGGCAAAGAAATAAATGTGAAAGGGGCATGCCAAGTCAAGGTGCAGTATGAGGAACAGTCTGCAAAATTACCCCTATTTGTAATGTCAGGCAGGGGGCCGAGTCGTCTTGGAAGGAATTGGCTGGGAGAGATAAATATTGAGGGCCTGCTAAGTTCCCAATTTGAAACTAGAAATGTTGCTGCAAGGAAAAAATAAGTATGCAAAGACCCAACGGGAGATGCCTGTAGAAGTGTTACACCAGGACAGAGTTCAAGCTGAAGTCAGCATCCTCCAAAAGGTATGAAGAAGAAAAGGAAGAGTTAAGCCTGTCTTTGGCTGAGTTAAGGAATGAATTAGCTGAGAAGGGGCAACAATATGTGATTCTTAGGAAACTATTAATAGGAAGAGGAAAGAATTGAAGAGCTGAAGCAGCAGCTGCGTAAAAGCCCTGAAGTTTTAAAGCTAGACAGCCCTGAATTCTCAGAAGAGCTGTCGGAAAACCCAACTACTCAGCTCATTCACATTCAGTTCGCACCTGCGCCTAGTCCAGCCAACAACGGAATTAAAGGGAAGACAGAGATACGGGTCATTGCTACCAAGAAAAGGGCCACAGGAAGAAAAGGAGAAATTATTGACAGTCCTTGGAAAGAAAAACAAAATGAATTTTTTCCCCTTTCCCTCTATCTCCTCACACATCACGTAGCTCATCGCTGTGTTGCTTTGTGCTTTTTGCCCTTTATCTGCTTCAGCTTGGTGGGGAAGGAGAGCAAGAATGAATGTGACTGCACTTGGAGGATGGTGAAATTATCCACTGAGGGACTTAGTGGGGAACTGGCCCTGAGAAGGTCTCGGAGACACCGTCCGAAGTTGTTGGGCTACGATGCTCAACCCACCAAAGAAGGCCTCTTGAGAGACTTGACCTGTAAATAGTTATTGTGTAATAGTTAATGTGTTTTAAGCTTGTTAGCTGTACTTTTAAGTAAAGGGGGAAGGATGTGGTAAAGCAAAGTACCTTGTCCTTTAAAGAGAATGCAAGTATATTGATCATATGACAACACTGCCGAATCACCATACAGTGCGGGCAACTGGGAATTATAAGTCTAGATCTGGAGGTTTCTGAGTGAGCACATATGATCTGGTGCTCTGCACTATGTCTCAATAAACTATCACTGTTTATCCTTACATTGGTCTCTCCCCGTTATTGATTGGAAGCAGCAATTGAGGGGAACATAGGGAGGAACATACGAAGTTAGAGTACGGTTGGCCAATGAACTCATTTACCCAAGACATAAAACAGGAGTCTAATAAACCTTGTTAAAAAGTAAAATCCAAGACCTTTTAACATGGCTGCTTAAATAACTATTTCTAAATTGATTTATTTATCTGGCCAAAATTATTACACCTTTTAAAAAATGTTTAAATTTTTAATTTTGTACAATTAATTATGTCTACTAAAACTATGATTTTCCAATGCCCTTTTACTATAAAAGCATGCTTTATACATTTCCTGTGCTGCAGATATTAAGTTACACCCTCAATGCCTGCCGTTTTCACTTGGTGCTGCTTGGCCTTGCTGCAGCCCACGCCCAGTGGGAACCCTCCCTCAAGGCAGCAAAATTCTCGCCACTATGATCATGTAGGTTCACACAAAGATTTATTCAATGTCAGCCACAGGTACCGCCATTGTGTTGCAAACTGCAAAATCTGGACCAATGTTAATTACACAAGGAACAGCACAGTAAACACAGGCTTCCAATGATATGCTTATGTTAATTAGAAAATCTCCATGTCAACTCAACCCAAAGAGGCTTTCTTTAAGTTTCTGGAAGGACAGAGAGAGACTTCTCTTCCCACTCATGTAAGCAATGCTACCTGGTTTAAGTAGTCAATATCAAATTCCTCAATTGGCCACTAACAATGGAAACAGCAGATGCCATCATTCATCATATTCATTACAAACCACAAATTGTGACTTTGACAGACCAAAAGCCTTTCCTGAAGACAAAAAGATTAAAAGTTATGTACAGATCACTACTTGCATCTCATGGGCAGAATTTAATGTTATTGACGCGGGTTCTGCTACCAGTTGGAGAACCAGTGGGGAACGCATGTCACTTCCAAGGGTGAGGCCCAACCGGATTAAGCATCCGTAAGGCACTTAATTGCATGGGACTCAGGACCCAGGTGGAATGGGTTGGAATCCCGCCTGCCGAGAGCTGCTGCCCAATCAGAGGCTGGCAGCTCACCATTGCAGGCAGCATTACCAAGGGACCCAAGCCACAGTTGAATGTGATTGGAATGGGGGTCATAAAGAGTGGATTGTAGGAGGGAGCAGGAGGTCAGAGGCCATGGCAAGGGGAATTGGCTTTCAGTGGCCAATGCCCTGCCCATTGCTGAGACTCTCAGTCAGACACTAAGTCTCTTTGAAAGAGAGACACCCACGCAAGGAGGCTGCTGACATACTCGACAGGCTTTCCTGGGTGGCTATCTGGATGCATGGGAAAGCCATGCCACTTGCTTGTAATCCTTGAGCCACCACTGAACCCCAGAGCGCTCAGAGGCAATTGGTGTCAATTGGCTCAATAAGGAGTCTAATTGACATCCCATCGTGAGGGGCGAGCTTCTCACATTGACCCATTCCCGCTTCCAACCTAAGCAGGTTTTCCTGCTGCACGGAGACGTGCGGCCCCTCCTGCGACAAAGTGGGCTGAGCCGCAATGTTTTCTGCTGCGACGGGCTGCATTGAATCTGGCCCCTTGTGGCTCAGTTGGGGTAGCACTCTCACTTCAGCATTAGAAGGTTGTGGGTTTAAATGTCCACTGCAGAGACCTGAGCACATAATATAGGTGAACAGTTAAATGTAATACTGAGGGACTAACTACTACTTTGTCACAAGTGCTGCCTTTTGGATGAGATGTTAAGCCAAGGCCCCACCTTCCCTCTCCCATGGGTGTGAAAGATTCCATAGCACTTTTTGAAGAAGAACAGGAAATTGTCCAGACACTGTGACCAGCATTTATCCTTCAGCCAACATCACTAAGACAAATTATCTGGATGTCGCCTTATTGCTGTTTAAGATACTGCTGTGTGAAAATTGGCTGCCACATTTCCAACATTATGACAGTGACTGCACTTCAAAAAGTAATTGTAAAGTGAAATATTGAAAGACCTTATAAAAATGCAAATTCATTTTTTCTTGCTTTAGAGCCAAGCCCCAGCCTTAGCCCATATAACTGGGAGAAGTGGTGGTGTTGTTAGAAGTCCCACCATAGGGTAGGTAATTGTTTGGGTTGTTATCTTAAATAAATTAGGTGTTGTGTGATGCTGTCATGTACAGTAGCTTAGGACATTACTTAATGTCCTTTCAGTCTGTGAATGTGAATTCTGGATGGTAAAATTAATTTTTGCCAAGATGGGTGATTAAAGTAAAAGGCAGCAACTGTGAATAAGATTTCACAAGTATAGCTTTGCAGATGACAGAATCAAGAAATTGCTTTATCTTTATCTACATCAAGTCATTGGAGGGAAACAGGTATAATCACAGTCTCTATTTTCACTCATAAGGAAACTTATTTCATGAGTTCCTTAAGAGACATTATGGAAAGCTCGGGAGAATGTTTCTATTTCCATTGTGTGATAAGAGATAAATATATGTGTGTATATGTGTCTTTTGGTGATCAAGACCTGAGAAGGTTTGACTTTGTCAATGGTCAGTAATACATGGGATGAAAATGATAAATTATTTTAACTGCTAAAACGCCTTAAAATCCAACCAATAGTATTCATTGTACGTTGCTACCAGCACGACAGCAATAAGAGCTTTGATTGTGTTAAAAAGGGATGTACTATAAATATGCATCAATAGCTATTGCTCAAATCTATTTTTGGATTTTGTTTAGTTTTATGAAATAAGGATCTTTGTATTTGCATATTATGTGATGGTGCCACGCCAAAGATTATGCTTCAGTTTATCACAGTACAAATGACAGTACAAAGGTATTGACTATTCATAAAGGATTTACACCCATGGCTAGTGCTAGCTCCAACCTCAAGACTGATAAATCAAAAATAATTTAACTATGTACCACCTCTTAGGCAGGGCTTACTTTATAGGTGTTGCAATGTACTGCCCTTAAGATCCTCACCTTTGCTTATTTAGCGGTGTTAATTGCCCACTAATTTCAACACTGTTTGTCAGCAGAAGCTAACAGCTGTCTGGCCACATCATAAAATTTGAGCAAACTTTTACTTTATCAACTTTCTGATAATTATCTTTTCTTATCTCGCAAACAATTGCAGTGGAGGGATGATATGAGCAGGGAAGGGCTGTTTAGCACTTTGGCAATACTAGTTATTGTGGGTTGCTGGCGCCAGGATGTCTCTTGGCTATCTGAGTGGCATGGGCTCAGGGCAAGAAAAAGACTGCACAAGCTGAGGTCATGCACAGGTAATTTCCACATGTAATGATCTAAGCATTACACCGTCTAATCACCCATCTTGAATCTAGACAACTCCGGCCATTTAATGAAAACTGACTTCTTGAAATTGGAAAACGTCTGAAAGCAAAACTTTAATTGTTTATTTGTGCTAGCGTCATTTAAACTTTTCTCCATTAGACTGAGATCTCATCCGAGTTCAGACCTAAACCTGACAGATGCAATAAACTTTTATTGGTGTTTTTAGACTTTGCTTGGAGGCTGAATGATTGAGAATTCAAATAATTTACAACATGTCACTTGAAACTCAGCACTGGTAGCAGCTAGTGCTACCTACAAAAGATTCACAACCTGTAGGTGGCATTCAGGAACTTGCTATTCAGTGTTGTTAACTTGGGTTCACTAATTTAGAATCACAGAACTATAGATTTTTAGAGCACAGAAGAAGGCCATTTGCTCCATTATGCCTGTGCTCCCTCTTCCCTTTCTCCATATAATTTGCATTTTATTTCTCAAATGAATATCCAATTCCCCTTTAAAATTTGCTACACATTCTGATTCCAAGTTCAATGCAAAAATTGAAAAAAAAACCTCCCCCCTCCATCTTGAAGATGTTGACTTCCTTTCCTGGCCTCAATCACACAGGGAACTGGCAGCTCTCCAGTACCTCATTCAAGCGGTCATTTGAGCCTAGGCAGCGTGTGCTGAGGGGTAGCACAGCTACATCTGCATCTGTCCCCACCTGATGATACACATTCACTTTCCGTCAAAAGCCATTAGTAAGGAGCAAGGGGGATTATGGCATTTTTAAATTTATGGATGTGAGCATCACTGGTAAGGCCAGCATTTATGGCCCATCTCTAATTGCCCTTAAGAAGGTGGTGATTGTCTTGTATTGGCTCTTAATACAAACATACCAAACACTATGGCAAGGACTGGTAATCTAAGTGAAAGGTTCTTTATTGAAGAATGACAGGATTCCAGGAGAGCTCTTCATACATGTAATACACGCTGATCATTATTACTTCAACTATGATATGTTCTCTGGGGTGGGGGGGGGGTGGGGGGGTGGGTGACGGGACGGGACTTCAATGTCCATCACCAAGAGTGGCTCGGTAGCACTCCTACTGACCTGGCTGACCGAGTCCTAAAGGACGTAGCTGCTAGACTGGGTCTGCAGCAGCCGGTGAGGGAACCAAGAAGAGGGAAAAACATACATGACCTCATCCTCACAAACCTACCTGCTGCACATGCATCTGTCCATGACAATATCGGTAGGAGTGACCACTGTACAGTTGTTGTGGAGACGAAGTCCAGCTTTCACATTGAGGATACCCTCCATCGTGTTGTGTGACACTACCGCCAAGCTAAATGGGATAGCAACTCAAGGCTGGGCATTCATGAAGTGCTGTGGGCCATCAGCAGCAGCAGAATTGTACTCAAACACAAACTGTAACCTCATGGCCTAGCATATCCATCACTCTACCATTACCAATAAACCAGGGGATCAACCCTGGTTCAATGAAAAGTGCAAGAGGGCATACCAGAAGCAGTGCCAGGCATACCTAAAAATGAGTTGTCAACCTAGTGAAGCTTCAACACACGACTAATGGGTGCCAAACAGAATAAGCAGCAAGTGATAGACAGGGCTAAGTGATCCGACAACCAATGGATCTAATCTAAGCTCTGCAGTCCTGTCACATCCAGTCATGAACGGTGGTGGACAATTAAATAACTCAGTGGAGGAGGAGGCTCCACAAATATCCCCATCCTCAATGATGGAGGAACCCATCACATCAGTGCAAAAGATAAGGCTGAAGCATTTGCTAAAACCTCCAGCCAGAAGTGCCCAGTGGATGATCCATCTCGGCCTCCTGCGGAAGTTCCTAGCATCACAGATGCCAGCCTTCAGCCAGTTTGATTCACTCCACATGATATCAAGAAATGGCTGAAAGCACTGGATACTGCAAAGGCTATGGGCCCTGACAATATTCTGGCAATAGTATTGAAGGCTTGTGCTCCAGAACTTGCCATGTCCCTAGCCAAGCTGTTCCAGTACATCTACCAAGCTATTTGGAAAATTGCCCAGGTATGTCCTGCACACAAAAAGCAGGACAAATCCAACCCAACCAATTACTGCTACATCAGTCTACGCTCAATCATCAGTAAAGTAATGGAAGGGATCATCAACAGTGTTATCAAGCGGCACATGCTTAGCAATAACCTACTCAGTGATGCCCAGTCTGGGCTCCACCAGGGCCACCCAGCAGCTGACCTCATTACAGCCTTGGTTCAAACAAGGACAAAAGAGCTGAACTCCCGAGGTGAGATGAGAGTGACTGCCCTTGACATCAAGGCAGCATTTGACCGAGTGTGGCATCAAGGAACCCTAGCAAAACTGGAGTCAATGGGAATCAGGGGGGAATTCTCTGCTAGTTGGAGTCATACCTAGCACTAAGGAAGATGGTTGTGGTTGTTGGAGATCAGTCATATCAGCTCCAGAACATCACTGCAAGCATTCCTCAGAATAGTGTTCTTGACCCAACCATCTTCAGCTGCTTCATCATGAACTTCCTTCCATCATAAGGTCAGAAGTGGGGATGTTCGCTGATGATTGCACAATGTTCAGCACCATTCTTACTCCTCAGATACTGAAGCAGTCTATGTCCAAATGCAGCAAGACCTGGACAATATCCAGGCTTGGGCTGACAAGTGGCGAGTAACATTCACACCATACAAGTGCAAGGCAATCACCATCTCCAACAAGAGAGAATCCAACCATCGTCCCTTGATGTCCAATAGCATTAACAACACTGAATCCCCCACTATCAACATCCTGGGGGTTACCATTGACTAGAAACTGAACTGGACTAGCCATATAAATACTGTGGGTACAAGAGCAGGTCAGAGGCTAGGAACCCTGTGATGAATAACTCACCTCCTGACTCCCCAAAGCCTGTCCACCATCTACAAGACACAAGTCAGGAGTGTGATGGAATACACCCCACTTGCCTGGATGAGTGCAGCTCCCACAACACTCAAGAAGCAGGACAAAGCAACCCATTTGATTGGCACCATATCCACATACATTCATTCCTCCACCACCGATGCACAGTAACAGTGGTGTGTACCATCTACAAGATGCATTGCAGGAATTCACCAAGACTCCTTTGACAGCACCTTCCAAGCGCACAACCACTACCATCTAGAAGGACAAGGGCATCAGATAGATGGGAACACCACCTGTAAGTTCACCTCCAAGTCACTCACCATCCTGACTTGGAAATATATCGCCGTTCCTTCACTGTCACTGAGTCAAAATCCTGGAACTCCCTCCCTAACAGCAGTTTGGGTGCACCTACACCACTTGGACTGCAGCGGTTCAAGAAGGCAGCTCTCCACCACCTTCTCAACGGCAATTATGGATGGGCAGTAAATGCTGGCCCAGCCAGTGAAGCCCACATCCTGTGAATGAATAAAAATAAACATTCACGTTAACTTGTTAACTTCTTGTGTTGATGTATACCAAACCATTTAATATCCAGTAGTATGTTAATCAGTATGTTAAACTACATGTAGAACAAAAGCAATATCACAACAGTGGTGACATACTTTCTTGAAGTGCTGTAATCCTCATGGTGCAGTACATCCACGGAGCTGTTAGGAAGGGAGTTCCAGGATCTTGATCCTGTGATAGTGAAGGAATGGTGATATAGTTCCAAGTCAGGATGGTGCATGATTGGCAGGGAACTTGCAGGTGGCAGCATACCCATGTGGCAGCTGCCCTTCTGCTTCTAGGTGCTAGCGGTCACAGGTTTAGAAAACTGTTGTATCGAGTACCCTTTGGTTTACTGGGGTTAAAGGATCCAGATTGCAAGCTTAATTCAGGGTGACCAAGACAGAGACAGACAACATCAGTAGATCGTTGTGAGGATAAACACATGCTGTTTATCTGCAAACTAAACTCAGCAGCCACATTTGTGTGCTCACAACTCAGAACTCTGTCTTCACTCTTCAGTGTCTAACTCAAGACTCTCCCACAGTGGTAGCTACTCTCTTATCTGGTATCAAGATCATGTGATCTTACATTTCAACACTTGTCTTAAAGGTGTATTACTTAACAGATTACTATATTCCCCCACCACCCCCCCCACTTTACTGAAGAACACATTTTACAATTTTTTCAATTTATCAAGTTATTTACAATTTCAGTCTCTCTGAGGGTTTCCTTATACATGCAGAATGTTTCAGCTGTACAGCTTTTGGAGTTTGATTTGGAACCTCCTTTACTGGAGTTGTCTGAGCATCTGGTTTTTCAGTAGGTACCTGTAAATATGTTTCTTCAACTCTTTCAGGTACAGTGGCCCTTCAAACATTTGTACTCAGTTGAGTTTTTTCAACAGGAGTTATCGATTCAGTCTCAAACATTCGTGGAATCACCTCTGGATATTTGGTTTCTCCTCTTCTTATGTGATCCACATGTCTCCTAATTACTTGATCTTCGACTTTCACGTGGTAGGAAAGAGGCCCTGTTGCTGCACTTATCTCTCCGAACAACCATGCTGGTCCTTCTCTAAAATTTTTCTATTTTCTACAAATACTTTCTCTCCTACATTAAATGTTCTGTCCTGACTATGACAATCAAGCCCCATTTTCTGACTTTGCTGCCTTCCTTCTACCTTCCCCCCTAGGTTTGGCATGATTAGGCTCAGTCTCGATCAGAGATGGCGCTTCATTAACATTCTGCTGGTGTGATACCTGTTGTCGAATGAGGGATGGTTCTATAATGGAATAGAAATCATGCTAATTTAGTCGCTATCTAATCTCCCGACAATTTCTTCATACCAGGTTTGAATGCCTGAACTGCTTTCTTGGCAAGTCCATTTAAAGAAGGATGGCTTGGAGATGTTTTCACATGAACAGTACCATTGAAGCTTGTAAATCGGTTAAATTCAGCACTTGTGAATACTGTTCCATTATCTGATATTAGCATTTAAGGTGATCCATTAATTGCACAACTTTGTCATAGTTTGGCTATCGTCGTTGAAGATGAGGGTGACCTCACTTTGTATCTGTCCATCTATAAAAGGTCCCACATAATCAATGTCTACTCGTACCCATGGCCACTCCCAGGGGTGTACTGGGGCTGTTGCAGGTCATTTTTGTACTCGATGACACTGCATATAGCTTCTCACCAAGTTTTTATTTCTCCATCCATTCACAGCCACCATGTATAGCTACGTGCTAATGTCTTCATTTTGGAAATTCCAGATGTGCACTGTGAAGTTCGGATAACAATGACTTTCATGCTTTTGGAGGAACAATAACTGAAGCTCCCCACAATAACATATCTTCTTGGCTGGTTACCTCGTACCTTCTCTAGAAATACGGTTTCATTTAATCAGATTCTTGCTTTTGTGACCAATCATGAAAAACTTGATTTCTCACTTTGGATAAGACAGGATCTCGATTTGTCCAATCTCTAATTCGTCTTGCACATATTGGGAATGAGTCCAGGAAGTTCAATGACAAAACAAATTCCTGAGGAATTGGAACATCGTTATCTTTAACTTGCAAGGGTACACAACTGAGTGCACCTACGTTTGTAATTTGAATTCCGGGCCTATGAATAAAAGTATATTCATAAGCTGCCATGATCAGTGCTCATCTTTGTACTCTTGCCTGGGACTATAGGGGTATGTGTTCCCTGAATAGTGCTAATAATGGCTTGTGGTACATTATAATAATAAAGTGACGACTCTGTACATATTGATGAAACTTCTTAACACCGAAAATGATCGCTGAGCCAATTTGAGAGTACTTTTTCTCTGCAGTGAGTGTTCTCGACACATATGCTGTAGATCATTCTGATTCATCATCCATCCGATGGGAAAGCGCTGCTCCCACTCCATAGGACGATGTGTCACACATTAATATCAACTCTTTTTTTGGGTCAAAATGCATGAAAAGTGTGGATGATGGTAACAACTGTTTCACTTTCGTGAAAACTTCTTGTAGTGTTTGTCATGACCATTTCTGGTTTTTCTTGAGCAAGCAACACAGTGGTGCCAGTTCTGTTGACAAATTAGGCAAGAAGCGTCCATAGTAATTGATCATTCCCAAGAATGATTTCAATTCAGCTGTATTCTTTGGCTCTAGGGCTTCTTTAATTGCTTTCACTTTTTCTTCAAATGGATGTAGGCCTTGTGAATGTACCTTGTGACCTAGGTAAGTTACCTCTTTTGCCTGGAATGTGCGCTTATCCTTTTTCAATCTCACTCACACCTGTGAAAAACATTTCAGAACTTCTTCCAAGTTCGTCAAATGTTCCTTTTCAGTGAGTCCAGTATCGAGAGCATCATCCAAATAAACTACAATGTGAGGCAGTCCCTTAGTAAACTTTCCATGGTTCTGGAATATGGCACAAGCAGAAGATACGCCAAAAGGTAAACAGGTGTATTCATACAGTCCATTATTTATGGTGACAAACTTCTGGGATGTCTGCTCTAATTCCAATTGTTGACAGGCGTGACTTAAATCTAACTCACGTAAGCCATTCCACCTGCCAATTTAGCGTATAAATCTTCAATTTTAGGTATGGGGTGTCTTTCCAATTTTGCAACTTTATTGTCTGTTAATTTATAGTCCCCACATATTCGAATATTCGAGAACAGGTATAACTGAAAATGCCCACTCTGAAAATTGTACTGGTTGTATCACTCCCAGTTGTTCTAATCTGTTGAATTTTGCATCTATCTTATCCTGCATTGCATAAGGTACTGGCCTTGCCTTCATGAATCTTGGTGTTGCCTCTGGATCTACCTGAATTTTTGCTTGTAGCCCTTCCATTTTTCAAGTTCTTCCTCGAAAACTGAGGCATATTTTTGTAGTAGTTCTGAAAGTCCATTAGTTCTCGGTTGGAGGATTTCGGCCCATTCCAATTTAATTTCTTTCATTTGAGGAGACTAGGTCCCTCACCTGCTACTACCATCAAGGGTAATCTCACTGTTTGAGCTCCATCTACAGCTCCGTTTTGGCTTGTATGTTTTCTCCCATGTATGTTCTTAATTTATCATCTTCTTCTAAAGTCAGCTTATGTTCTCCATGATTCAGGTACTTAAAAGTATGCTCACCAATCACCGTAGTGGCTGCACCAATATCCACCTCCATTCTGATAGGCTCCTTAATCACTCTCATGGTGCCATAGATCAGCTCAGTTCTTCCTACCTTTAAGTTATATAACAAATAAATATCAGGATCTATTACTTCAGGCTTTTCAACACTGTCTATCTCATTGGGCTTTTGCTTTTGTCTGCCAGTCTGCCTGATTCTATCTTCACAATGCCTCATGAGGTGTCCATATCCATGGCAGAAGAAACATTCAATCTTTTTAAACTGCGATTTATTACAAAGTTGTCTTCTTCCATCTCTGTTATTTTTATGCCACGTTTTTGCTGCTAAGTTATTCCTTTTCATTTCTCTGCTAGCGGTGGCTGCTCCCTATTTCTGAGTAAAGCTCTGCACTTCCACGCTCTTTTTGGTTGAGTCTTCCTGCCCAACATGGAGGTTGCCTCCATTTTGCGCTCCTTGTATGGCTTCTGAGTCTCGCATTGCACCTCCCATTGCCAGCGCGATTTCCAATGCATCCTGAAAATCCAAATTTGTTTCAGCCAGTAATCCCTTCTGAATCGCACTTTCTTTTATACTATACACCAAACGGTCTCTAAGCATATCATTGATAGAAGTACTGAACTTGCAATTCTCAGTTAATTGCTTCAGACCCACCACATAACAAGCAACTGTCTCCCCTGCAGCTCTAATTCTTGTGCTGAATTTAAACTGTTACATGGTCACCGACGGCTTGGGCTGGTAATGATTCTTTATGAGGCTCACTAAGTCATCAAAACATTTTGAGTCTGGGGCACTGGGTGCCAACAGATTTCGAATTAATTCATATGTCTTAGTCCCACATGTGGACAGAAGAATCGCGTGCCTTTTCTCCTCCCCCACAATGTGGTTCGCCTGGAAGGAAAACGCAAGGTATTAAACATAGTGAGACCAGTCATCCAAGGTTGGGTTGAAAGGTTTCACTCTTCAGAATTGCAGCATGCTCTGAGGGGATTACTTCGGTGAAGAAAATTTTCTTTTACTTAAAATCACCATGTGAGGCATGGCCTGATTTCAGTTCTGATTTCCTAAGTTCTTCCTTGCTTTTTACTTCCTTTTTTCCATGGTTTTTCATGCTTTTGCTCTTGTTGCCAGTTTTTTGAATCTAGTGCCCTTTGGTTTGTTGGGGCTGAAAGATCCAGGTTGCATGCTTAATTCGGGGTGCCTGAGTTGGTGCAGAGACAGAGAACATCAGTAGATAATTGTTAGGATAAACACATGCTGCTTATTTACAAACTAAACTCAGCAGCTACATTTGTACACCCACTACTCAGAACTCTGTCTTCACTCTTCAGTGTCCAACTCAAGGCTCTCCCAGTGGTAGCCTGCGCAACTCTGTTATTGGGTATCAAGATCATGTGAGCTTACATTACAACACTTGTCTTAAAGATGTATTACATATCAGATTACTACAAAGGTGCTGTTGTAGAAGCCTGGGTGAGTTGCAGCAATGTGTCTTGTTGATGGTACGCAGTGCCACTGTGTGTCAGTGGTGGAAGGGGTGAATATTTAAGGTGGTGAATGGAGTGCCCGTCAAATGGTCTGCTCTGTCCTGGATGGTGCTAGACTTCAAGACGGCTGTTGGAACTAAACTGGTCCAGGAAAGTTAAGAGTATTACATCACACTCCTGACTTGGGCCTGAAGCATCAATTGTTTCATTATCTGAAGAGTTGGAAATAAAACTAAATGCTGCAATCTTCAGTGAACATCCTCACTTCTGACCTTATGTTGGAGGGAAGGTCATTGATGAAGCAGCTAAAGATGGTTGGGTTTAGGACATTACCCTGAGGAACCCCTGCAGTGATGCCCTGGGACTGAGATTATTGCTCGTCAACAATCACAACCATCTTGCTTTGTGCTAGTTATGACTATAACCAGTGGAAATTCCTCCCTGACTCCCATTCACATCAATTTTACAGAGGATCCTTAGTGCCATACTCAGTCAAATGCTGCCTAGATGTCAAGGGCAGTCACTTTCACGTTATCTTTGGCTTCACCTCTTTTGTCCATGTTTGAGCAAGCTTGCAATGAGATCAGGAGCCAAGTAGTCCTGGAGAATCCAAACTGAGCATCAGTGAGCAGGTTATTGCTATCTAAGTTCCTCTTGCTAGCACTGTCAATGACACTTCCATCACTTTGCTGATGATTGCGGGTAGACTGATGGGGTGATAATTGACCAGGTTTGATTTGTTCTACTTTTAGTGCAAAGAACATACCTGGGCAATTTTCCATTTTATTACGTAGATGCTAATGTTGTAGCTGTACTGCAACAGCTTGGCCAGAGGTGTGACTAGTTCTGGAAAACACGTCTTCAACAATGCAACCAGGATGTTGTCAGGTCCTCTAACCAGCCATTTCTTGATATAACTTGTAATGAATTTGGGTATGTTCTCCCTAACTCAAAATACCATTCCACCCTCGATCAGCTGAATTGAAACCATAGGAGAAATGAAATTGGAATTCCCTGGTTTTCGTGATTCAGTATGACACTGCATGCTGCATTTTCTAAATGAGCCATTAGGGAAGACAAAGAGCATTGTCAGACCAACAGGGAACTCCCCATGATCAAGTAAAATAGAAAAATATTCAAAGGGAAGCATGGTCAAATTGCTTTCCCAAGCCAAATTTCAGTGTTTCAAAATAGCAATTACACCAGTTATTTTGAAAATGGTGGCATTTTCAGCAGAAAACTTGAGAAATGTACAGAAAACGTATATCTTTGATTGCCCTTTTTCATATTTAATACCTTCATGATGAAGTAGTTGGCAATGGTTTTATTCTGTGGGAAAGCAGTAGCCTGAAGGGAGTCAAATCACCATCATCTTACACACAAACAATGTCACAGCACATTTCAACATGACTTATGCTGTGTGTTGGTACACTTTCTTGTTTGTTTACTAAACATTCTGCTGATGGGCAAGGTGCCCCATTAATGTCTGATAATTACCTTTTGAACTGAGCTTATTGGAATGTGGACATTCCTTAAAAACTGTGGCACTGATGTTTCTTTGGAAGTGAACATTGAGGAGAGAATTACATCACGGTATGTCTTGTAAATCTAGTGATACATGGTATGTGCCTTTTTTTTTTACTCCTGGCACTCCCTTGACTACTATATTTGACTTTTTCATGTCAAGAATTAAATAATAGCCCATCACTGCAAGGTCAAAGACATAAAAGAGTTAACATTTAGTGTTTGGACCTAATTCAAGGACAAACAGCCATAATCTCTGAGGGCGATTTTTTTCTATCTCCCTTTTGCCCTGTTTACAATTGAAAACATATCATAGTGGGACCAACATCACAAGAGGGATTGACACACAGACTCATCATTAGAGGCCCACCAGTTCTAATTTGGCAACCAGAACTCCTATCAAAAACAGGCAAGGGTCTTACTAATATATGTGAATTAGGGTCAAATGACCAAGTTAAGACCCGTTTTCATCTCTAGCTGCGTTGTTGCCATCCTCAACCCATCCACAAACCATGAGTGAGACAAGTTAGGAGGTAGCCATCTCCAGCAATGTTTAAAGGATCACTCAGCTGCTCTCAGCTAAGATGCTTGGGGGACACTTTGCGTATATTACTTTGTGTTTTTTACTTCTAATATGTTATCCTGCTTGCAGTGACTGTACAACATTCAGAGCTTGGAAGGAGCTTCTGGCAATTCTATTCTTCATATTGGTCCCTCCGGCAACTTGTAAACACTGCCGACTTCCAGCTCTCGACCCTTGCACTGCTTCTCTGTTGCCAGACTGCTTGTCGGACATCCAGGTGTGGGTAAGCCATAATTTCTTACAGTTAAATGTTGGGAAGACTGAAGTCATTGTTTTAACCCACTGCCACCACAGATATTATACTACATTGAGGTAAACTGTTTACAATCTGTGTCTTATTTGATCAAAGCTGAGCTTCCAACACCATTATCTCTCCATCACAAGGGCCACTTATTTTGCCCCCCATAACATTGCCTGCCCCAGTCCTTCCCTTGACCCAAATGCTTCAGAAACCACATTAGGCTGGATTTTATTGGGGTGGGGGTGGATTGCTTGCCCCCCCTCCCCCCCCAACAACACCCCCCCCTCATCAGAAGGAAGGAAAGTCAGCCAGTATCCATCATGTTGTAAATAAACCTGGCCTGCAGCCATAACATGCTCAGGCCACACTAAACAAGCAAAGAGTTGGACATTCACCCCACAGTAAGAGGAAGTCCCGCCTTTGAGATCTGCCAGCCAATCAGATTGGCTGGCAGCTCTTGCAGTCCCGGCAGCACCAGAGCTCAGTAGTGGGCACTGCTGGAACTGCAAGAAGTTGCACGCAGAAGGTCAGTGGCTGCTGGAACCAGTTAAGCTCCAGACTTCCGGTGAGGGTTCCATGGACCTTAGGTGTACCTACACCACAGGGGCTGCAGCGGTTCAAGAAGGCAGCCACCACCACCTTTTCAAGGGCAATAAATGGGCAATAAATGCTGGGCTAGGCATTGATGCCCACATCCCATGAATGAATAGAAAAATAACTTGAAGTTTTCATCCTGGTGTTTCTGGATCTCTTCATGGCCTTGCCCACCCCTAGGTCTCTAACCTCCTCCAACCCTCTGTATTGTTCAGCAGTTGCTTTAAAGCACCTAGGTTAAGTGGTGTAGAGAAAGATTTATATTGTATTTAACCCATGTTATATTGGACCTGGCAGTGTCTAACCCTGACTACAAAACTAGGAAAATATTTTATTTCCTGGCACTGATGGTGAAATGAACCAAAACATGTGAAAAAGGTTTGCTTAAAGGTATGTTATATCCAATTTTCTCCAATGTTATTCTTTGTTGTAGTCTCCCCACAGGCAAGACATGAAAATGCAAAGCTGTGAAAAGCAATACAGAAATTTTTCTCCTTTAAGCAGCTCTTTTGTTGAAAACAGCAATTTGTTTTGTTTAACTTTGCATTTGCTGTGTGTTGTGGAGTGGTCAGATGTGTGGACGTGTCTTTGCACAGCAAATTCCTGATTGCGATTGGGTTCCCTGGGGCAGTGGTGATGCAAGCAGCCTCCTGTGGCTTGTTGCCTAGGGGTGCATCTGCAAGGAACTTAAAGTGGGGGAGGGTGAACGGAGATGGGTTAAACCTGGGGGGTGGGGGGGGGGGTGGGGGCAAATGTAAGAAAAGAATCGTACATTACTGGCTAGCTGCACAATGTACTTTATAATCATTGTTAACTACAGTCTTATGTTATTGAAATATCCTATGTTTGTTCAATGTTGTTCCTTGCAGCTCTTTGGTTCCACCAGTCAGCAGAAGTTAAATGTTTCATTCTAACCTGTTTTCTATAGCTGTGTTGTCCTGTCCGTCACAGAATGAAATTTTACACGTTAAGTTAGTAAGCACAATAAAAGGTCTGATTGAATGTGCCTTTCATAGCACAACGTAATCAGTCAGTTAATAGAAAAAGAAAAATATTTGCAGTGGCACTTGGATTATAACTGCTACGGTACTACATTTCCAATCACAGGACTTAAATCTCCAGCCATGCCCTCTAGTGGAGGAAGCCTCATGCCCTTTGACAAGTATTTATGTACTATTGCATTTGTACTTTTATTGTACAGTTTCTGAATTATATAAAACACTTTCCTTCAAGCTGTCTTTAGGAACTATGATTTTTTTAACACAAAATATTCCAGAAGGATTTTAAACACGTGGCTTCCCTAAGACAGAGCCTTAAACAGCATGTGCCCTATTAGACACTGGAAGACATCAGCATCCGTGAAGTCGGGTGCAAATGTCATCATTTAACTGCTTTTGGCTGTGAGTCAGAAAATACTTTAAAACAGCTTTATTCCATGAGTTCAAGACAAACAAATGAGCCGCCTTACTTCTTGCCATAGGAACCAATCCACAGTGTAATAAAAACACAGCCTGTAATGAACACAAAGTTGTTGACAATTTGTTGTAAATTGGCGTCTGTAGGAATGTAGCTAGCTTTCAACGGGACAGGAGCTGATGGTGTGATTGTGTACACTTAGAAGCTTTTATAGGTGTCTCATTAGATGGCCTTCCAAGGTCCACTTAGAAGTAAGAAAGAGAAAAGGATTTTAATGGAGTTCGCAATGAAAACAGACCCACATCATTTTGTGACTTAATAGTACTCCATTTTTCATCCAGTCCCTTCTTTTTCTCAAAATATATGATCAAAAATAAATCCTCCAACTTCAGCTGCAGCTATGATGGACCTTAAAGAGAGATGGAATAGATAAACATCTGGTTTGTTTGCTAGAGATTCCTGTTTGTGAACAAATAAATGTCAGCGGTTGGAATGTGAGTGTGCTCCAGCCTATAAAAGTTTTAGAAGTGCAACCTTCAAATAGAAGTTTCTGTACTTCAAAAATTTGTATCAGGTTGCTCATACGGAACATTTTCCATCAGTACCTGGCTAGATTTGAACCATTAGTGTTGCCGAGATCACAGTTTAGCACACTGGCATGCATCATGATGCAGCCCAGAGGCCATTTGCACATTTCTCCAGCTCACCTGTGGTGTTCAACAGACATAATGCTGTAAATTTATCTGGACCCTAATTTGTGGCACCTGTCTATGGGACATCACAGGTAAAAACAGAAGGAAAAGGGCAAATACATAACATCAGTAAAAAGAAACAGAAGTTAAAGCTCTGGGTGTGCAGATATTGTTGGAGCTGGATTTCAGCTTGTGAGAAAACACGGGGATATTAGTTCAAACCCATCGCTCCCTGTGGACAGCTACACTTGATGGGAGTGAAGGTCTATAATTTGGGCCTACAGTGTTCTAGTCTTCTGTGCTCTCTTCAAATGCAGCTCCCCATTGGAAACATTGATTTATCATACTATTCCTAATATCCTGGGCTCAGGTGGAAGTTCTCCTCAGTAACTTCCTGTCACTGTAGCAATTGGAATCAGAGGCTCCCATCACTTTTATACAGCAACATACTGGTCATGGGAATCATAGCTGTCCACGAAAAGTTCTTGAGAAATGCAGACTCAGGCTGTTTTGAGCCATTAATGGCATTGTGGTCTTTTTTTATCCTCTGTACCAACAATGATGAATCTGGTTTCTAATACCAACCATTACAAATCCTTGAAAAGATTTATAGCACAGGATTTCAAGCTGTACTTTTGATATGTATGGCATATTGCCACTAAATCTCAGCATCTTTCAACCATGGTGACATTTTGAAATGGGTCAAAAATTGCTTCAGTAATGCTAGGCAAGCAGTTTAATTAGACACAAAATTAGGAGTGAATTGATTACAATTTTTATAACATGGAAGGACCCCAGACTCCTCATTAAATGTCTGCTGAATGCCCATTAACTATACCTAAAGTAAACATAGGATTGCATGCATCTTACTGTATTCGTGGAGGTACTTTGTTCTCTGCCACTGATTTCAGTAACTAAGATGAATTTCTTTTTCAATAAACTATTGAACAGTCTAAATTGGCCAGGCATCTACCCAACAATGGGGAAAATTGTCCAGGTATGTCATATCCGCCAAAAGCAGGATAAATCCTATCCGATCAATTACCAGCCCATCAGCTGACTCTCAATCATCAGCAAAATGAAGGAAGGTATCATCGATGGTGCTATCAACCAGCACTTACACAGCAACAATCTGCTCGTTAACACTCAGTTTGGGATCCACCGGGATACTCAACTCCAGAGCTCATTACGGCATTGGTTCCTGGGATGAAGCGTTGTCTTATGACAAAAGGTGAGTAAATTGGGCTATAATCTTTGGAGTTTAGAAGAGAGAGAGGTGATCTCATTGAAACATACACGATTCTAAGGGGACTTGACAGTTGTTTCCCCTGGTTGGGTAATTTAGAACATTGGGAGGCACAGCCTCAGGATAAGCAGTAAATCTTTTAGGTCTGAGTTGAAGAGAAATTTCTTCTCTTACAGAGTTGTAAATCTTTGAAATTGTCTACCCCAGAGGGTCATGGTGCTGTATCCAATATTTTTAACATTGAGATCAATAGATTTTTGATCTATCAGGAAATCAAGGAATATGGGGAGCAGGCAAGAAAATGGAGAAAATTTGTGAGGATCGTATTGAATGGTGGACTTTGGGAGTTGAATGGTCCAATACTACTCCTATTTTTATGTTCTTAAGTTGAAAACGACATCTGGCTCCTACCCTCTAGTATGAAACAATGGTTGACCAAATAGGAGTGAAGGGGAAAAAAAATCTAAAATAAGTTCTGTACCTTTGGGCCTAAATAGAATATACAACAGGATGGCGCTGAGTACCATAAATATTCCATGTAAATTGTTATGGACAAAAGGGCAAGGTAGGTTGAATTATTATTATTGTTCCCCTCTTTTACCCTTTACAGTAATAGTTTAAATTTCTAATTTAATTTATTTCCCTTAGTATTCTTTCCCTTGTTGAAATAGGCTATGGTGTGTTTCCCAAACCTTGGTTTATGAGGTCCAATGTTTAAAAAATGACCACAGAGTAAATTATTTAAGTTAAAGCAAAACTAGGATTTATTAACACATTCAAAATCCAAGGGATGGATTGCAACACACATTCACACTCATGAGCATACAAGGGAGAAAGTGAGAGAAAGAAAGGGAAAGGACTTATAAATTGCGAGTTACTAAAATCAATCAAATAGATATTGGCATTAATTCATGTGAGTAAAGTCCAGTAAATTAATGTCCAATGAAGCTTCTTACAGTTGGCTTTGTCTAGCAGAATTCCTGGTCTTTATCCTAGGAATTGAGTTGAGGTGGTTGAAGATGCAGCAAACTAGTCTTGTAGTCTGGGAATCAGTTCACTCAATTGGTGAAACACAGGATTCTTTCTGGAGATCCGATTTTGAGAGAGATGGAGGTCAGAGGCAGGCTGCTAGCATGGAGTTTGGTTTTCTGTGCTGAGGTTAAACTGCAACTGAATCCAAAAGCTCTATAATTAAAGCAATTCAAACAGCTCAAGTCTCAGTCACGTGATAGGGTGGTTTCAGGTTGAGCCATTCAGCTAACAATATACTTTCAAGACCCTCGTTAAAACCCATTGTATATTTGAGCAGATAACTGTGGAACCATTAGCACAATGTTGGAAGTGAGGAGTAGCTCTGTCTTTGTCCAGAGCTGCATAGTGCAGACATCTCATCTATTAGTCATTTGTGTTGGCTTGGTTGGAATGTTCATACAGAATCACACTGTTGTTCCTTAGCTTACTATCAACGTATTTTCTTGGCAGCTCTGTTACTGACAAGGTTGATGGCAAAGCCATTTGGGTTGTTGCTGGCAAAGCTCTGGAGCCTGTAAGAGTCAAATGTAGTTTGAACAAGTGAAATTGTTCTGACCTCAGATCAACTTGGGCTGAATTTGGTGCCTTCCCCAATGACAGGGGGCATTTAATCGGACAAAAGTGTGTCAGGTGGGAATCCCGTTGCCTTCCCACCTCTGCCCTGATTAAATCCGGAGCAGGAATGCACATGGACAGCCTGCCCTGCCACTAATTGCCACTTAAGGGCCTCACCCAGTGCCACAGGTATTCACCAGTGGTGGGCAGGGACTCACCATGCAGGAAAGCAAACCCTATCAAAGTTGCTTGTGAGCTTCTGGGCTGGGTGAAGGGCTGGGGAGGAGTCAGGAGTCAGGGTTGGGGTGGTGGTTGTTGGGGGGGGGGGGTGGTGAAATGCTGGTGGGGCAGAGGGGACTCCCTCGTTCAAAGGCACACAGGGCCTGATTGATGGACCTGGCATTGGGAAGGAGGGTCCCTGTTGAGAACCATCCCCTGCCCTTGCTATTGATCCCCTTCCACTCCCCTCCACGATGACTCACATCCCTACTGCTATCGCTCACCTTTGCCTGGGTCTTTTCTGCAATCCTGGGACTCAGGTGGGTGTATTATTCATAGAAGCCACCACCTCTCCAGTGGTGCCATTAAGCATTGAAGGGCTTCTGGTCTCTGATTAGCCAGCAGCTCTTGGCAGGCAAAACTTCTGCCCCCAGGCTCCTTGATCTTGGGAGGATTTGCCGCTGCCCATTCAATGGAAGAAAAGAGGTGACATGGGGCAATTGCCTACATTCTGCCCCCTGTGTTTAGGGGAGGAGATATTTAGTCTATTCAGCTGACCCTAATAAAGCCCCCATCAGTTTCCTTATTGTGATTTGGGGACCAAAAGTTTCATATTTACACTGCCTCCATTAGCCATAATTTGGTTGCCCTCTTACAAAAAAAAACTTTGCCTAAATTTCATATTTTCCTTTGGTATCCATTATCGTTGTATACTAGTAGTCTAATCTAGCCGTATTAAAGAGAGAAAAAAAACTTTAGTAGTGCTGAAAAAAGAGTCGAGAAAGCTTTTTGTCTGGAACTCATCAGGGCAAACACAAGAATGCCAAATTTCAAACAATTACAACAATTTATACTACAGGAGAAAACAGCGCTGATTGGTTGGTGAGTTGGCTCTGATTGGCCGAGGCATTGCCATGGAGAAAGCAATGGGAACTATAGGTTCCCCAAGCTCTCTGATAATTCAAAAAATGGTGCAAGGCTTGTACATATTCCTTCTGTTTGCAGAGAACTGTTCCCTGTGTGTGGATGCATGTCACGTCTAGCCACGTTATGAGCTCAACTGATCATCTTAAGTTGGTGGTTAGTGTAGCTATTAGTGCACTCAGGATTGTTCAGCAAGTGCTGCACAATTGCAGAATCACATCTAACAGTAGACATTTAATCACACCTAATGGTAGAAAAAACGTTCCTGGATCCAAAGGCTGGAATTTTCCCAGGCGAGGGAAGCAGGTTTCAGTATATGCACGGAGTTAAATCTTCCAAAAGTGATGTCAGGTTGGGATCATCCTACCCTCTTCCAGGTTTCACCGGGAGAATTGGTGGCGAGTGGGAAACACATGTGCAGCTGCCTGGTAAGTTGTTAAAATAATCAAATCGTTCATTAAGTACAATCCTTACAGCAACTCACCGAGGCGAATGCACAGTGGGGAGAGCTACTTCAGTGCAATTGACAAGTTGGGAATGCCCCATGAATAGTTACGTTGTAGAGCTCCAGCCATGCCCCAGTGAGAGTTTGCTGTTCATAGCATTCTTTTTCTGAGCGAGTGCTATCACTGCTTGACAGGTGACTGCAAACTTCTTGGAAAGCACTTAATCTGTCTAGCACTTCATTCAACTTCAGCTGCATTCCCTGCTGCCAGCCTTCAATACGACTTGGCAGCAGTTGTGCAGCTGTTGTGTAGCTCCACCTTCCACTTCTGCTGTGAAGAAGTAACACCAACATCAGCCGCTGCCTTCTCACCAGCCACATGTCTCTCCACAGTGTAGAGAGGATGGGCACTGGTGGGCGGAGGTGAAACCCCCGACATGCGCTCTACAGACAGAGGATCAGCTCTCTTGACATGTCTGAGCACCAGTGCCTCAGGAGGCTCAGGCTCTTGCAACACATTCCTACCGACATCTCCTGACTTCTGAAACAAGATCTCCTTCCCAGTGGAGCAAATGGGCATGAATTGCTACTGGCCATTAAGGGGCCTGTCACTGGAGGGCCATCACTTCCACTCCAACCACCCTCACCACCCCCACCTCCCCACTCTCCTTTCTACAAGAAGAGAAAGCAAAGAGGTGTTGGTGTTTGTGGCTTTTATGGAGAGGAGGGAAGCATACCATTTGTAGAGGGTGACTGCAAGGTATGGATTTATGAAGGCAATGGACTGGGGGTGTGTGAGTGTTGGCTGCTCAGATGGGGATGTGAGGGGCCTGCAGATAGAGGAATGATTGGAGCAGCAAGGTGTGTTGTTCTGAGGAGTGCTGTCTAGGAGGATTCTGGGAAAAGTCAATGTGGGGCTTGGCATCTGAAAGTTTATGCAACTCCCCTGCCATGTCCTCCTGAGGTCCTGGATCTTCTTTGTGCACTGTCTGCAATTGAAGGGACAACACTCTTGCTGCTGACTTCCTCAGCCACTTCCATCCATGCTTGCTTGCTTGGAGAGTCCTCCCGTCTTTTGGAAAGTTCACTGCACTGCAGCTCCTTAGATCCCACAGCAGGACTTCCAGGTAAGAATGAAGGTTTTGGGGAGAAGCCTTTCCAGGTCTCCTCTCCATACCTGCAGCTTCAAAATTCCAAGTGTTGTTGAGTTATTGCAACCCATGTTATTGTCCCTCTAATTAGAAATCCTTCCTTTGACATATCCAGCGTAACATCCCACCTGCCCTCCCTGATTGGCTGGGGAACCAAATGAGATGTGAATCAGTTGAAGCCTGCTCCTTCACAAATCAGGTTCCCAACCCACAAATGGCTCCACTGTTCAGCCAGGGAATAAGTTGGAAAAATTCCATCCAAATTCTATTATTGATGATCTTGAAGGTCTCTGTATGAAGTCCTCCCACATATTTCCAATGTAGCCCATATTTCCTCATACTTCATTCCACCTAAACTCAGGAGTCAATCTTGTACATACTAACATCAGAAACAGGAACAATAGCCAGCTCTGCCATTCAGTAAGATTATAGCTGGTCTTGTGCTTCAACTGCATTTTTCTGCCCGCTCCCCTGTAGCCTTTGATTTCCCCGAGAGAACAAATTATTTGACTCTCTGCCTTAAACATATTCAATGCTGGGGTATCCACAACCCTCTGGGATGGAGAATTCCAAAGATTCCCATCCCCTTGAGTGAAGAAATTTCTCCTCATTTCAGTGCTAAATGATTGGCTCCTTATCCTGGGGCTGTGCCCCCATGTTTTAGATCCCCCAGCTAGCGGAATCAGCCTTTCAGTGTCTATCCTGTCAAGTTCCTTGAGAATCTTTTTTTCTTGTAGCCATCTCCTTTATTCTGTAATAATTCTGCATGGACTGTATAAATCAAAATGAACACAATACTCTAAATACAGCCTCAACAACGTCAATAGCATGCCCTTAATTTTCAGTGCAGTATTGATGGAGTGCTGCACTATCACTAGTGCTGCTTTTTGGATGAGACATTAAAGCAAGGTCCTGCCTGCTCTCTCATTAGGACTTAAAAGATCTCAGGGTACTATTTCCTTGGCCAATATTTCTCTTTCAATCAACACCTTTAAAAAAATATGTTCATTATCAGATTGTTCTTTTGTGTGAGTTTGCTGTGTGCAAATTGGCTGCCATCTTTCCTACATTACGTACATTTCAAAAGTAACTTAAGTGTAAAGTGCTTTGGGATGTCCCAGTTTTATGCAAAGCATTATATAAATACCATCTGAACAGTTCTAATGAACTCTTCTACAGATCTCTTTCCTGTTCTGTTGTTTCAGGCAGATTATCATTTAGCATGTACTTTACATTTCCATTTCTTCTTCTGACTCTCATGATTTTACACTGATACATGTTGAATTCCATTTTGAGGCACATTTGCAAGGTGGCAGAAAGTTGTTTTTGTTGCCATGGCCAAGCAGGCAAACCTCGACGATCAGGCATGAGGACCGAGGGGGTTGGCATTTGTCACTGGCGGCCCCCTCCTTGGGCCTGACTCCAGTGCCCCACCCCACACCCTCCATGGGAAGCTACTAGGAGACTGCCTCCATGCAGCTGGTGGCTTCCCCATGTGGAGGAGGGCTGCTCCGCTGTAGGCTTGCCGGCGGCCTGGGAAAGTGACCCTTAAATGGACTTTTTAATTGTTCAGATTGGCTGCTTGCCTACAGTTAGTGGGCAGCTGAGCTGCTGCTATTTCCGCTGCAGGGAAACTTCCCCAGCAGTGTGACTGGATCAGAGAGCTGTCACCATGTGACATCCCAGCATTTTATTAGCTCGCCTGCCTCCCAGCTTGTTGCATGGGTGCTGGCCAAGTACTGATCGGGGCCTGAGACTGGGATGTCCAATCGCCTGAGGGTGATATTTGGAGACTGAAAAATGCAACAAGACATTTGGCTATTTTATAATTGGTAGTATTCAGAAGTTTTAACAGTTATTGGTTTTAAACCATTAATATTTGCATTTGTAACAGTTGTAGATGTAGAAATAGAAATCACTGACATTACCACCTTAAGTTAACAGCATTAATAAATCATACATGTCTAACAGCTTCTTGAGCCCTATAATGTAATTCTGTTGCATGTTATATAAGTTACGGCCTGAATTTTACCCTTGGTGGGCGTGCGCGATCGGCAGGCCAGTGAGTGGGTGGGAAATGGACTTCTGACTGCAATCAGCCCCCGACTGCGATTTTACATTGGCTGGCTAATTAACGGCCAGCCAGCGCAAAGCGTGTGCTGGAAAGCTCAGCGCTGCCGCGGCCGGGGCGGGAAGAGGGTGGCGATGACATCACCATGAGTGTGGGTGAGCGCTGCGAGAGACTTCCCTGAAGGCAGACAGCTACTGTAGGGAGCTGCAGACCTGCAAATGATACTGTCCCCAGATATATTTTTTTTTGTTTAACGGAGATTTCATCCCTCCCTTGGATGAGGTTTGATGAAAGATGTAAAGGCTGCCTGGCCGATTCGTCCATCTGCCAACTGTAAGGTTGGACGGGCCGTGAAAACTTGGAGACAATTTCGCCGTTAATGGGCTTAATTGCCTGCTTAATTGTTGGCGGGCGCGCTTCCGACTTCTGCGCATGCCTGTCAAGTGAAATAGCGCGCGAGTGCGCGATGACGTTGGGACCTTCACCTGACGTCATCTCGTGCAATTTTACACCCGATCGGGTTGGGTGCGCACCCACCCACAGGACCTGAAATCCTGCCCTATGTATATAATGGCATTCTTACTAACCTGATCTATTCCAAAGACTTATCGAACGTGAAGTTTATTTTTGACAAGTAGATTTGTTTTCATGATCACTTATTCTACTTTATTTCTATGTTATATGTATTAAAATGAAATGCAGGCTCCCCATGGTTCAATGAGTATGCCTAATATCTGAACTTTATAGGTCAAGAAGGTACCAGACTTTTTGCCCCCGAGTCTGTGTTGAGTGAGCAGGCCTAAGATGGGTTGGTGAAAGGAGTGTCAGCAATTGAAAGAGCACCTCTTAGTGAAGGATGGAGAAGCTGGGTTAATCCTGATTGCTATCAAGTGACTCCTTCTGATAAAGTATATGCGTTAGGTGATGCTGGCCAGACTGCAACCCTTCCCTGCCAGAAAGTTTCAACATCATTTTGCAGTAATTTTTTTTTTTTACTCATTCAGAGGGCATTTAAGAGTCAGCCACATTGCTGTGGGTCTGGAATCATGTGTAGGCCAGACCAAGTAAAGACAGCAGATTTCCTTCCCTAAATGGCATTAGAGAACCAAATGAGTTTTTATGACAAATCAGCAATGGTTTCATGGCCATCATTTCAGATTTTTAGTGAATTCACATTTCACTGTCTGGCCATGGTGGGATTCAAATCCGGGTCCTTAGAGCATTACCCTGGGTCACTAGTCCAGTGACTATACCACTGCCTCCCCTGTATGCAAAACATTCAGAAATATTGTCTGACATCATTTACTATCAAAAGGTGTAATTTGGCAGAAACAATCATCATTTGTCATCAAAAGTGTTCAATTGCCATCTTTCAACATCATCAAGGATAATCACTCCTGCTGCTGATGCTCATTATGGGGGTTTGTACATGAACAACAGCCAGTTGGGTGAATTAACAGAGAGTAACTGATAGCCATGGGACCATACTCTAGCAAAGTGTCAACAGGGAGCTCTCCTGATTGGGGGCTCTCTTGACTGACCTTTGTATCAATAAGGAAAGGTTGGTGGAAACCTCATTCACTCTCTTTGTCCGACGTTTCCACCAAAATTCCTTGCAGAACACCCAATCAAATTCCCAACAAATGTATGTAGGTGAAGGACAGGAGAGGAGAAAATTGATGAAAAATAAAGACATGATGGAGAAATGTAAATTATCTTCTACAGGTTTGTCCTGCAGCAAGGATAAGCAGTCTGTCACTAAAAATGGGCTAGTTGCTGATGTTGAAGTAGCTTTAGCTATATTGCTATAAATATGGTGGTAAAAATTTCTCTGATCAAACTGTGTGAGGGCATCTTAAAAATCCAGTTTATTTGTAAATTCAGAAAGATGTTCTTTTAAAGCTTGTTTATTTTGTCACTGTGCAGACCGGAGGAACCATTACTAATGTATTCATGCAAAAGCAAAATACTGGAAATCTGAAGTAAAAACAACAACTGCTGGAAATCCTCAGCTGGTCATGTAGAGAAACAGATTTAACGTTTCAGGTCGTGATGACCTGATCTACTAATGTATTTATGTTGCCACAACACAGAGGAATTCCTAGCCTATACATAGCATAATTGGGGTGTAAAACCAAGTTAATAAAGACATTTGATTGCTAGGGAGCTTGAAAACTTAACTTTGAATCTGCTTGATATTAATGGAGATCTGATGGGACAATAGGATTCCTGCTGAATTGAGTTTTTTCAGAAAAACAATGTAGAGCTGACAGTATAACTCAAATCTGCAAGCCCTACATTATTCACAGTGCATAGGAGTGTTTATGGAACAATGACACCCAATATGAATCTTTAATTTTAAAAAATGTTGGTATTGTACCTTATTGCAAGTAAAAGGCAGTGCTAAAATGTTGATAGATAAAGGCTGTTTACTTGTTAAACTGCTGGCGTTTTGTTTTACCCCCTGTAAGTTTCTTATTCAAGGTCAGTGGCTGAACATGCGCTGCTTAAACATATTCTGTTTTAATTAGCTAATTATAAAACATTTCTGAAAACAAAAAAAAGCAATCACATGAAATAATTAAAGACAGATATCATTATATTTACGGTGCACAAGCTTGATGCATTTTCTTGTAATCTTTTAAATGAAATAATATAAATTTATGTGTACAGTAACCCGTGTTGTAACCTAGGGCACAATTCAGTTTATACATCAAAAGAAGTACAGTATTAGCATGATGGGCAAGATTAGTGGAAAATACCTGACTTAACCTTATCCTCAGGCTCAAAGTACTGATTGAAAGGAGAACCACGGCTCTGAGCAACGGTTACACAGTAACTGTTCAAAAGCTTCTTTTGCGCACAGCTCTGGGCTAATGACTAACAAAAACAATAGGGTTAAGACTGAAATGCAAATATTTAGAAGAAGGTTAGACAACTGTCAGAGGAACACATTTTTATTATTCTCTCGTTTAAAACTGTCTGGTATTCTATGCCTGCTACTTTACAATTCGAAATTATATCTTAAGAGGGTCATTGGTCCTTGACTCTGTCAATTCTTTGCACCTTTTCAAATAAATTTAAGAGTGATCTTCTGTAAATGCTGGCTATCATTAAGCAGGATTAGAGAAATATGTAGGTAAATAAATATTCTATACATTAAATAGCTATTTCTTTCACTTGTGTCTTTGTAGCATACATTGTATCATACCCCAGAATTTATATTCTAGGCTTACTGATTATGGGAGGTACTGACATTCAAGATAAGGCCCCATGGTCATTCAGGTGATTGTTAAATCTGTAATATGAAGATAGCAGGTTGATGCAGTAACAATTACTTGAGCTTTTACAGTACCTTTACTATAGAAGAGCAAATGAGCTAACCTAAATACTTCATCAACTAGAATCATAGAAAGTTTACAGCACAGAATTAGGCCACTAGGGCCATCGTATCTATGTCAGCCGAAAAAGGAGCCACCCAGCTTAATCCCACTTTCCACTTTTTTCACCTAAATTGTTAACCTTGACATCAAATTATATGGCTTCCCTAACCATATATTGAAAAACATAATCTAAGCAATATGGTCCTGCTTTATTATTTCATCCTTGAAAGCTCTTTACAGAAAGCTTTGAATGTTATTTATAAGCATCCAAACTGGGATGTTTTTCATGCTCTCCTGATATGTTCAACAGAAAGCATCATCACTTCATCATGGGAAAAGTGATGGTAAACTTGTGTGTAATGGTCTCTTAGCTTCTCGTCCTTCACCCTCCATAAACTTCAGCTCATCCCAATCCCTGATGTCTGTATGTAACCCAGGATCTCGTCCCACTTGTCTATTAGCTTGTCCTTGCTAACCTATGTTGGCTTCCTTTCACCAAGTGCTGCAAATTTAAATAACTTAGCCATGTGCTTGAATTCCTCCCTTAACATGCCCCCCTACATCATGGTAACCTCCTTCAAGAGGTTAGCTCCTCTGATGTTTGCCTCTTGGTGATCCTTTTCTTTTGACCCACCATTGGCAGCCACACTCTGGAATTCCCACCCTAAACCCTTCCCTTTCCAACTTCCTGTAAGATTCTCCTTAATATGTACCTCTGACCATAGACTGACTATCTCAGCTGCTGGTATTGGGTCAAATGGATGAGGAATAGGATTGGAAGCAAAAATAAGGGAAAACTTGTTCAACGAGCCCAATAAAAATAAAATTAAACAAAGTGCATTATTCGTAAGCCAGCTCATATTGCAAGCGTAGGAACAGAAAAGTACAGGCTAGGAGAGTACTGGAACATCAGGAAAAGATGATTGCACAGAATATCCACTGTGCTGCCCATCTTATTTTCTATCTTGCTCCAGGCTGTGTAATGGTTACATTATACTCTGCATCAGCAGTTCATTAGTAGAAAATTACCTCAATCTATTTTGAATGATCTTTAATGTCCAGTTCAGATTAACATACTGGAAAAATCTACACTTTTATATAACAACTTTAAGAAGTTGGAGTTATTCCATTGAGTGGTGGAAGGGTGGTTGGCGGGGGAGGTGGGGGGATCATGGTTAAGGTGGTCTATTCTAGCAGCACATAAAAGCAAATAGCAAATTGGCAGTCAATTTTTTTACTGCACCAAATCTTCTACCCACTGAAGTTCACAGAACAATAATTCAAACCCTTCATAGGGACTGGTTTTCTACTCTTGCTGTTGCTTTTACTTTGTT
This sequence comes from Carcharodon carcharias, assembly GCF_017639515.1. Classification (NCBI taxonomy): domain Eukaryota; kingdom Metazoa; phylum Chordata; class Chondrichthyes; order Lamniformes; family Lamnidae; genus Carcharodon; species Carcharodon carcharias. Next base: position 42,628,143 of record NC_054479.1, on the reverse strand, counting down.
TGAAATTAAAACGCTTGGCAATATTTTACAAATTAATGGAAAATAAAAACTGGCGAGGTGAAAAATCAGCTGCTGATTCTCTGCGAGCCCACTTCCTGCTGCTGACATAGACCAATTTCACCCTCTCACTCTCCACTGAAAGCTGTCCTCTTAAATTCCTCTCCCCTGGGCCTTCCAACCTCGCCTCCATAAGAAGTGCAAGGAGCTTATGGACTTCTTTGACATTAAGAATGAAACTATCAGATCAGTTGTCTTTGCTGCTTCCCTCCTCCCAATAGACCTCCAGGATCCTTCCTCCAAGGCTCATTGCTGTCCTAGCTCAAACTTGCATCTTTCTCCAATTTCTCTCCTATTACTCCTCATGCCCTCTCCAAACTCATCAAGGCGGAATTTTCCCATCCAGTCTGCAGAGGAGAAACAATGGCAGGCAGAGGGGAGACCGACGGTGGGGAAGCTGGTGCCCAACATGAAAGACAGGAACGCAGACACAGTAGGGGATAAGGCTTGCACAAAGATTCATGGAGGTGGGGGAGGGGAAAAGAGAGCATATGAGGGAGAGGTTGCACAAAGACTCATGGAAGAGGGTGGGGGAGGAGGCATACTGTGTTCTCAGCAGACAAGAAGGAATGGGAGATCAAAGTGAAAGACAGTCATTGTTTCTGGTCTGCAGCCAAGTGCAGGGTGCCAGAGTGAAGTCAGTCCTGGGACTTTATGGGCCATGCTACAGGGCAATGAATGGCATGTAAGTCATAGTCCTACTCTAGGGAGGGGCAATGGCTGTGTGCTCAATTGGGAAAAGGCACAGCTTGGTGTGCAGGGCATGTCATGGTCTTAATGGCGCTAGCCTGGTACTGGGCTGCAGATAGGATATACAGAGTGAGGGGAGGCATCTGCAAACTGTAAAGGGGGAAAAGATAAAACAGAGGCGGATATGTGAAACTTTCCTTGCAGGGAGGAGGTTGCATCTGTATGTGACTGTGTACACAGCCTTGAGATGGGGAGGGGTGAGGTCCACAGTGAGCACTAGGTCATCAATAGTTATGGGTTTAGGTGGGAAGGTTGGAATATCCACAACAATGGCTATTGGATCCAGGATTATTGGGGGAGGCTGGAGAATAATGGGAGGCATCTCTACCTGCACACCACGGGGTTCCAGGAAGATTGGAGGGACAATGACAGGCATGGACGAGGGTCAAAGCTGGTTTTGACATAAAATCTGAGCACCATCATCAAGTAAGTTCAATTTGATGGCACAAGCAGAAATTAAAACTAGAAAAGAATCTGGACAGGAGGGATCAGAGTCAGTGTGGGAGGAGCCCCATTTCATCTGCTTGCACTCAATGCATTGAAATGTAGTCAGAGATGAGAGAAAACTGGAAGATCTCCTTGAGAATGTTCCATTGGAGACATTGCAATTTCTAGATCTATAGCAAGAGACTGCAGGAGTCATGGGCTTCACAATACAGTCGCTCCAATTCAAAATTAACACACAGGAATGTGAAAAATGGGAATGCAGGCAACCGTTAAGGAAGCACAGGTGCTGCGTTAATGCCATATCATCAATGAAAACTTCTAATGTGCTTTCTCCAATTGGGATGGATAAGGGCCCAAAGAGCATCCAGATCGACCTCATGTTAAGTGTAATCAGTATGTCAGATATCACATTGGAGGAGTGAGTTTGATAAAGTGGCACATGTCAGTAATGGCTCCAAACCTTTCCAGCCTCTGTGGGATTCAGATGTTAAGTGTGAGGGTTGGCATCTTATTCACCTCGCTTTGTGTGTTTGCACCTCAGCGACAAAGTTCTATCAACAAGACTAGTAGCACAGATGCAGCTTGAGCCATGTTGTTTTTGAGTGGGAGCTTCACCATCTTTCCCAGTGATTCATTAATCTGGTATATCTTTCATTCCACAGAGAGAACGAGCAAACAAAAATGAAGTCTGGGTTCAATGCTGCCTTCTTGATGGTGCTCATGGAATGGAGGAGGAGAAGAAGGGCCCAGCGATGTCGAGTACAGCTTTGTGAGGAGGCCCCGTCTGAGGTCCAGGGTCCTGGGAGCCCCAGCAAGAACCAGGCGATGAAGAGGTTAGACCCATACCACGGAGGTGACGTGCTTGACCAAGAGTCTATCGCCGAAGGCTCTCCTATCTGCAGATGAGCAAGACACATTGCAGTGCTTGTTTGTGCTTGCCCAGAAATATGGTGGGTCACACCTGCCACATTCTGCGGGAGGGTCCAATGCCCCATGGAGTGGGAAGACATCCCCCACCTGTGGCCCTGGAAGTCACTGCCACTCTCAATTTCTTTGCCTGTGGCTCATTCCAGGGATCCACAAAGGACCTGTGTGGCATCTCACGGGCCGCCACACATAAATGCATCAAGGATGTGACAGATGCCCTCTACAGTAAGGATCATCATTACGTGAGGTTCTCGCTTGATGAAGCTAGCCAGGTGGCAGGGCTGCAAAATGTACTTAGGATGGGAGACTTCAACATCCATCACCAAGACTGGCTTGGTAGCACCACCACAGACCGATCTGGTCAAGTCCTAAAGGACATAACTGCTAGACTGGGTCTGCAGCAGGTGGTGAGAGAACCAACAAGAGGGAAAAACAGACTTGACCTCATCCTCACCAACCTACCTGTGACAGATGCATCTGCCCATGACAGTATCAGTAGGAGCGACCACCGTGTAGTCCTTGTGGAGACGAAGGGCGGAATCATTCCAGATTTGCACTAAGTGCAGTAGCAGGTGGAAAAAAGGACATTTTACCTGCTGGCCACAAATGCAGGTTTTCGTGCCGTATCATCCCAATCCTGCCTCATTAAACATGCATTTTGCCCGCCACGCCATCACCTCACTGTCACCTTGCCGCTGCCTCAAGCCGGACGCCATATTTAAAGTGCAGCAGCACACACACCTCTCAGCGCTTCCAGCCCAGGGCTCCTGCACAGAAGACATGGCCCTGAAATCAAGAAGACTGCAGCCCCACGATTCAGTGAAACATCCCTGGAATACCTTCTGGGCACAGTTGGAACCTGCCGCGATGTCCTCTACCACTGTTGTGGCCGCAGGAGGCCCATCAGTCTCACCACTCTGGCTTGGGAGGTAATGACAGTGGTGATCGGTGTCAATGCTGCACAAAGGAAGATGTTTGTGGTTGTTTGAGGTCAATCATCTTAGTTCCAGGACATTACTGCAGGAGTTCCTCAGGGTAGTGTCCTCGGCCCAACCATCTTCAGCAGCTTCATCAATGAGCTTCCTCCCATCATAAGGTCAGAAGTGGGGATGTTCGCTGATGATTGCACAATGTACAGCACCATTTGTGACTCCTCAGATACTGAAGCAGTCCATGTCCAAATGCAGCAAGAGATGGACAATATCCAGGCTTGGGCTGACAAGTGACAAGTAACATTCATGCCACACAAGTGCCAGACAATGACCATCTCCGACAAGACAGAGTCTAACCATCGCCCCTTAACATTCAATGGCATTACCAATGCTGAATCCCCCCAACTATCAAAATCCTGGGGGTTCTAATGACCAGAAACTGAATTGGACTAACCATGTAAATAATGTGGCTACAAGAGAAGGTCAGAGGCTAGGTATTGTGTGGTAAGTAATTCACCTCCCGACTCCCCAAAGCCTGCCCACAAGGCGCAAATCAGGAGTGTGATGGAATAATCTGCACTTACGTGGATGAGTGCAGCTCCAACAACACTCAAGAAGCTTGACATCATCCAGGACAAAGCAGTCCGCTTGTTTGTCACCTCTTCCACAAACATTCACTTCCTCCACCACCGAAGCACAGTGGCAGCAGTGTGTACCATCTACAAAGTGCACAGGAGGCACTCAACAATGGCCCTTAGACAGCACCTTCCAAACCCATGACCACTACATCTAGAAGGACCAAGACAGCAGATACATGGAATAACACAAGCTGAAAGTTCCCCTCCAAGCCACTCACCATCCTGACTTGGAACTATTTTGCCGTTCCTTCACTGTCACTGGGTCAAAATCCTGGAAATCCCTTCCTAACAGCACTGTGGGTGTATCTATACCAGATGGACTGCAGCGGTTCAAGAAGGCAGCTCGCCACCACCTTCTAAAGGACAATTAGGGATGGGCAGTAAATGTTGGCCTAGCCAGCGAGGCCCACAACCTGTGAATAAATAAATAAATAAATATCTGTCTGATGTTCCGCGCTGCCTGTCTTTGCATCTCCGGTATTGTCTCAGTGGTCGCTTGCAGAGCTTCATCATCTGACTCGGACTCAATGGGTGCCTGATCTCCAGCAGTCCTCCAAGTTCCAGAGACCTGGGATGTCACTGCCTCCGACTGCTGTGATGACGTATCTGTGAGGTGTTCCCCAGAAAGCGACCCTGAGCCTGATCTAGAAGCGTGAACCACCGAGTTTTGCACTGGTGGAGGGTGCAGGTGAGCGACGTGATGGCTGTTCACCGGATGGCTCCTGAGCATCTTTGCCTGAGGTGGCTGGGGCTTATGTAGGCCTTACTCCCCTGCCTGGACTTGCTGGTGCCTGTAAGAGAGAGAAGAGAGGATTAGTTTATGAGCAGGCAGAATACAAGATTGCATGAGACTCACTGTGAGTGTCAGGAGGTGATGAACTCATGGAGGTCTCATCTGTACTAGATTGCTGGGAGAAGCCAATCTTGCCTTCCCCACAGGAGTGACCTCTTCCTGCCCAATTCTGTGATGTTGGCCATCCCTCCTCCCAGCTGGGATATCTCCCTTCTGTTGTGGCGTAGCTTGGAATGCATGTAGACAAAAGGAAAGAATGTGATGAGAAGGGATGGAGCAGAAGCTGGGAAACATGCAAGCCTCCTGTGTGGTGAGCCTTCCCCAGAAAGAGGTGAGGATGGAGTTTGTGCAGCATGGTAGATAACATGGTAGTGACGTGAAAGTATCTGTGAGACAGTGGCGATACGTATCTCCGCTAATGTTGTGTGCGATCCCTGAAGAGCGTAACCCTTTGAGTGCATGATGCCATGATCAGAGTGTAAGATGGGGTGGGCTGAAGGTTGACTTACCCTGGCAGAGCGGATGAGATCATTCATCTTCTTCCCACACTGGATGGTGTTGCAGAGGCAGTTGTCAGCCGCGATGACTTGATTTGCTATTGCCTCCCAGGCCAGAGAGGTGAGTCTGGTATGCTTCCTGGAACCATCCCTTGGGTACTGCACATCCCGGTGTTGGCATACTCCTCTTACATATGCCTTGAGGGAGTTGTGGCTAAACCTTGGGGTGGCCTTCTTCTGCTGTGCAGACATCTCTGCAGGTCTCCTGAAAGACAGCTGGACTGGAGAGAGTGAATGTGTGTGTTCGGGTGGTGCTTAAATATGGTGCCCAGACCTTCAACCCCATTAGGCAATGGTGAGGTGGATGAATCGGTTCCCAAACCAACTTGTGATTCAGAAAGCTACTCGCCTATGTATAAGTAATGAGCTTCTAAGCACAAAACTGGGCACGATTTCCCACCACTCTGACCAACAGGAAACGTGCTGTGAAACCTGTGCACCACTAAACCTATCTGCCATCGCACTTGATTTCAAAAAGGGAAAATTCCACCATTATATCCAAGAGACAGACCTTCTGCTCTCTCAACCCTATTCATACCAAACTGCCGACAACCCAACTTCCATTCTGGTTCCCTTGTCAGCTGATAATGCTGACAAGTTCCATCTCCTCGGATACTATGCCCTTCTCTTTCAAATCTGCTGTTTAACCTCTCTCCTCAAAAAAACAACTCTTGATCCCTTTGCCCTTGCAAACTACCACCCCACCTCCAACCTCCCTTTCTTCTCCAACATCCTTGAACATGTTGTCATCTGCCAAATCTGTGCCCACCTTTCCTGGAGCTTGATATTTGAATCCCTCCAATCAGGTTTCTGCCCTTACCACAGTACTGAAATGGTTCCTTGCAAAGTCACAATTGACATCCTTGGTGGCTGTGTCAAAGATAAACTTTCCCTCCTAATCATTCATGACTTGTCTGCAACCTCTGACACAGTTGACCACATTATCCTCCTCCAACATCCCTCATGCCTAACTGGATGGGACCGCACTCACCTGGTCCCATTCTGATCTATCCAGTTATACCCAGAGAGTCACCTGAAATGCTTTCTGTTCCCACTCCCACAACATTATGTCTCATGTCCCTAAAGATCTATCCTTGGCCCGCTCTTATTTCATATCTATATGCTAAACCTTGGCAACATTATCTTAAAGCACCATGTTAGTTTTCATATGTATGTTGACGACATCCAGCTCTACCACATCACCACCCCACTCAACTCCTCCACTGTTACCAAATCATCTGACTGCTTATGTCACAGCCAATACTGGATGAGCTGAAATTTCCTCTCATGGGAGACTGAAGGCATTGACTTTGCTCACTGTCACAAACTCTGTTCCCTAGCTATCATCACCAACGCTTTCCCTGTCTGAGGTTGAACCAGATGGTTTGTAACCTTGGTTTCATATTTGACCTTGAATTGAGGTTCAACCCACATATCCACAATCTCCAGTTCAGTAACATTGTCCAATTCCACCCCTGCCCTGCCTCAACTCATCAACTTGTCTGTATGTAGTGCCTTTAATGCAATAAAATGTCCCAAGTTGCTTCACAGGAGCATTAAAAAAACAAAATATTAAATGATGCCGCATAGGAAGACATTAGGTTAGATGACCAAAAGCTTGGTCACAGAGGTAGGTTTTAAGGAGTGTCTTAAAGGAGGAAAATGAAATAGAGAGGGGGAGAGATTTAGAGAGGGAATTGCAGAACTTAATGTCTGAGCACTTGAAGGCATGGCCACCAATGGTGGAGCAATTAAAATCAAGGATGGCCAAAAGGCCCAAAACCTGAGGTCATCCAAAATTCTGCTGCCCATGTCCGAGCTCATACCAAGTCGCATTCGCCCATCACCCCTGTTCTCACTGACCTGACCGGTTTCCTGTTAAACAGCACCTCTATTTTTAAGTTCTCCACCTCATTTGAATCATGCCACCATTTGTGCCCATGCCTTTAGCTGGCAATGCTTGAAGATCTGGAATTACTACTCCACCTCTTTCCTCCTTTAAGATGCTCCTTAAAATCGACCAGTTTGACCAAGCTCTTGGTCATTGACCCTGTTATCTCCTTATGTGGCTTGCTGTTAAATTTTGCTTGTTTGTTTTCTAATGAAGCAGCTTGGGATATTATACAATATTAAAGGTGCTACATAATTACAAGTCATTGATGTTGAACATTTGGTCCTGTCTATAAGGTGTTTTCATTGTTAGGGACTCCAAATAAATATTAATGTCTTCATGACATTTCCTTAAAAAAGATCTAATGGCTTGCTCTGTCAACAATAAGCTTATCTATTCAAACATGGAATGTAAGCAGCTTCTGATATAAGTTCTATCCTAAGATAAACTGCTGCCTATTTGGAATGCTGAATTTGCAATGTTAAACCATTAACCCTTTGAGATCCGCAGCAGTATTTTTGCATCAAACGACCTGAAATTATAGAATGAGTTTGTTCTTATTTCTTTTTTTTTAGTTTGAGCGGCTTTAATTAAAACCTAAATGAGAATAGAACAAAGTTATCATTTTCTGCTAATATGAAAACTTATTCCATGATTCCACTCACTTTTCCTCTCAATTCTGCTGTGTTGTATCCAATTTCCTCTGATCAGTGTTTCTCGAAAGGTATCTTCACAGATAAGATCATAATATCGCTTTACAGAGGGACACTAAGCCTGCTTTGATTTTTTTTTGATGGAGCAGGGGTTGCTGATGGGGGCAAATTGTATACAGTGACCTGGAAAGCAGGTCAGGTTCAAAGTTGTGAAACAACCAGCTGAGCATCAAGAATATGTAATATGTGGAGGATTACCCGAATGGTCAGAATCACATCACTGTCGTGTCACCAGTGCTGAAGTGCCTGTATCAGAGACAACAACAAATGCCAGAAAAGCACTTTGATCAAATCAGAAGCAGCCAATGCTGATTTCGTACAAATGTACAGCAACTGATGAACAGGAAAAGACCTACTGATTTATTCAGCCTGTACCATTCACTAGTGATGCATTATAATGTAGGCACCACTGCATCCAGGAGCCATGTAATTTCTGAGTGATGATAAACCAGTAAAAAGACTGCCAATTCAGGGAAATAAAATCTAGAAAATGCCTCTTCAACACTGCCCCCAGCACCAATACCCACCGGACCAACCCCCACCCCCCCTACCCAATGCCTCCACTCCCAGAGTGCAGGAGACCATTCTGGCCCTGATTAGTGTCAGACAGTACCTCCCTCTTGCACAAGGTTATCTTCACCCCAAGCAGAAGCAGACACACCTCAAACTTGAAGGAACTCACTAAATTGATGTTCACCTCAAGGGCTGGCAACATGTTCCCCATGTACACTATTCTCTGGAAAAATCCCACCTCTTGACATTTAACGTAGCTCTGAACGTTAGTGAACCAGAGATTATGGCCACCTCTCCCCCCCACCGCCACTCCACCACCGTCCTCTTTAATCTCCCTTACATAAATACCATCATCAGAGCGTGGCCCTGCAGTGGAATTCATCAATTTGGAAAATGCCGGCTTTTCTTGAATGAATGAATGGATGTGGTCAGACAATGCTCAGACGATGGTTTCTTTTTGTTTCATTCCATTGTGAGCGGAAGGCATGGCTGGGAGGAAACTTGGTTGAAATCATGCATTGCAGTAGCCGTGCTGCAACCAGCCACAGCGTGGTTTAGTGATCAGAGTCCAAGGTCAGGTCATGGGGTCAGACTTCCCTACTGTCCTCCATGATGAGAGGGACAGGTGTAGATACTGTTGAAAAATGACTCTAAAAGGTGATTTGCTTTCCAGAGTGTGAAATCAGAAATATAATCCTGCAGGAGATAGTGCCTGCTTTTAGATTAATTGATGTGGAGATTGGTTATCAATCAGTCACTCCGCTTTAACATTCTGATGTAGGAGAGAAAATTTTAAAATAGAGATACTTTGTAAGTGTATGTCTGGAAAACTATGTTGACTATTTCTAATGCATCTACTTTCTTCCTGACAATGCTGGATTTAGTGTTATAACTCAGGCAGATTAGTCTCCTGTTTTATTATGCAAAATATCATTGCAACTCATGCTTGCAACTGTTCAGACTCAGCTACATGATACATGTATAATACCAGGGATTAAGAGCCACATTTTCTTAATTATGAAACATGCTTTGCAGATCCACCAAACAGTGAGGATGTAAAAGGTTCCAGTCCCATCTGTGTTTGAAGCTTCCTTAAAGCAACATTGCAGCTGCTTAGCTGTGCACGTAAATATTTTTTTTTGTATGCAGCTTAAACCAATTCTCTGCTCCGGGCAAAGGTATGAACACAAAATAATCAGATTTACAGCACAAATTTTCCCAATTCTTGTTTTGTTTGTCAGGAATCTGTAAATGTAAACCTCCCAGTATTCATGTTTCTGGGTCTGGCCTGGTCGGACATCAAAGAATTGAGGCCTCATCTGTGTAAGTTGAATTATTTCCAGTCAAAGTTTATAATCTATGATGCAATTTTACATGATTTCAGTACCACCATGTTGGAATCTGCAAACTTGGCAACGGACAGGCCCACTCCTAATCCCTAATTCTGAAGCTGCCGAGTCTGAAGAGCTGACAATTTGCTTTCACATTCATTGCTGTGCCAACATTTTAGTGATATTTCCTGTGCAATAAAAAAATATAATTGCTCTATGCTGTAAAGCTGTAGTGTAGCCCTTTGAAATCTGAGGCAGAAATTAAAAATGACTGGCTTTCACTTGTAAATGCCAGTATCACAATCAGATATACTGCACTGATCTGGAGTATTTCTGCTGCTAAATAATTGTCAGAATAGAGGTGTGCAATATACCGTTGATGCCCCAGGAATATGTACAAGGTCCAAGAATAAATCTGATACAAATGTATAGTCCCACTGTAAGGGAATTGCTTTCCATTCGCTTTCAATGCTCAGAATCCCTAATCTGGCCACAATACCTCAGTGTGTCATTATAATCTGCACGTACATTTCCTGAGTTATGTTTCCAACACACAGCAAACTGGCTATTTTAAGATTCACTGTCTAATTTCACCTAAAGGTTTCTTTTTTAATTAGTGTGTGTGTGTGTGTGTGTGTGTGTGTTTTTGTCTGCCAAGTTTTGCTGGTGGAATGAATGGACTTCCGGAGGTTAAATTTTAATAATGTATCATCTGCCAGGCACTCCAAAGGAACAGCATATTCCTTAACCACACACCAATAGATGATGGTATTATCTGGTTAAAAGGCAATTCAGGTCAGATACAAGACAGAGAGGTCCTGGTTTATTCTGTCAAAGGGCTTGAAACCGAACTTCGAATGAACACTGATATGACTAATTCATTTCCCGTACCATTTCTACAACATCCTCTCATGGTGAGATTGTTGAACCAATATTAGTGTTGTTAAAATTGATATAAGTTTTTGACTGTAATCTCTTGTCCACCAGGAAATGCTTAACTCAGCAGTGCTCATGTTAAGTTCTAGGGATCATTAGCTAGGTACCTCTTCTTTACCTTGTACTCTTGCCAACTTTGCTGCTGCTCTGTGCGATTTGCAATTTGTTTTCACTGCCCACCTGGCTGTGCCACAGCTGGGAGTTCAGCACTGTTGCTCTTCTCCTCCTGATCTTGAGGGAGGCCAAGCAATGGAATATTATTAGAAAGTGCGATCTGGCTCAAAGAAATCAACTCTGTCGTAAGTAAGAAAGAAAGAAAGACTTGCATTTATATAGCATCGTTCATGACCTCAGCACATTTCAAAGAACTTAACAGCTAATTATGTACTTCTGAAATTTGGTCACTGTTGTAATGAAGGAAACAACAGCCAATTTGCACATAGTCCGTGGCATTTAACGTAGGTGGTGGGGGTCTCGTCCACTAGCTGGAGAGCCGGCAAGAGTTCCGCATTGTCTCTTTTCGGTCTTCCCCAAAGTGCCAATCAAGCATTTAACTGAGCAGTGGCAGGCCATTGCTAGGATCCCCAGGATCAAGGACTCTGAGGGCAGAAGTCCTGCCCACCATGAACTGCCTGCCAATAGAGACCCGGAGCTCTTTATTGCTCAGCATTGCCACCAGGGAGGCAGTAGCTGCGGCCAATAATGCACCAACCCAGGACCCAGGATCACTGAGGGACCCAGGCCACAGGTGAATGATGGCAGGAGAGGGATTGTGGGATGGAGGTTGCAGGTGAGAGGGGAAGGGGGTTTGGCAGCAAGGACAAGGGGTGTGGCTCCTGATGCTGGGTGCTTTGATCAGGCACTGTGTGTGTTTAAATGACAGGCACCTCTGAGAGCTCGTAAGCAACGCTGACAGGGCTGTTAACTTAACATCAACAGCGGAGGGATGAGGCCCTTAAGTGGGCATTAATTGCTTGCTTAAGGGCCTCAGTTGGCGGTGGGGCTGGAAGGCCATCAAGAGCCTTCCCACCATGGGCTTTATAGAGGCAGGAAGGTGGCGGGGTCCCCACCCACCACCCTTCTGCTGGATAAAATGCACCCCTGCAACCAAACTCACCATGGAAGAGGACATTAAGTTACGCCCAGTAAGTTCATTGAAACAGCAGTTTGTAATGGCAAAATATTTTGTTTTTAGCTGTTGGTTGAAGAATAAAAATTGGTCAGGCCTCTGGGAAAATTCCCCTGTTCCTCTTTGAATGGTGTCATTGGATTGTTTACATCCACTGGAGTGGGCAGTGAGGGAGGGCCTATCGAAACCGATCAAAGATAGCTGATGAAGACTGTGTGTTAGTGATAACACTATTTAACCATCCAGTTTCACAAAGCACATTACTTATATGTCTGTAAGGCTTGAGCAGCTGATTTGTGTTAGGAAAACTTTGAAGCACTGTCCAATACAACCGTTACTAATTTATATGAATTAACATGTTTATTTTACCTGTAACATTTAGAATTTTTCAAACACTTCGAGTGAAATGTTCACGATTGTTTCAGTGTTGTGCTGTGTAGAGCCTTGGCTGTAACCGTCTGGGCGATGTTACAGTATTAATAACAGACTTATGCCTCTGTAGCCCCAGTTGTGTGAGAGACTTCCTCCTGTTACAATATCAAGAATAATTCAAACTCTTGAATTGTAGGGAGTGCTCCCCTCCCTGAAAAAAATTAAGTTGCTTTACCTGTATAGAATTTAACTTCTTAACTTTTAAAAAAAATTACAGTTGTCCACATCTCACTTTGATGACTCTCTTGTTCACATCTATCCCCTTCCGACTCATCCATCCCCTTCCTGCTCAGTAAGGATGTTAATTAAATTCTTCCATCTGTATCAAAATTGCACAACTGCTTGTGCTTTTGTCCAATTTTGTCAATCTAATTTGTTTTGCTGAGGGATAACCAATAAGTGTCTATTTGAGGAAGGTGCAGAATGCTTTCCCCATCTACCTTCAGCCATAGTCAGTTACTCCTGCTGGAGATGTTTGTGCAATTGCTTACAAACACGTCATAAATAATGAGGGCTGAACAATTGAAATCAGCATGGGGCAGGGCTGTGAATGTGTGTCGGGCCGAACAACCTCAAATGAGAAAGATACAACAACAACCTGCATTTACAGTGTGCCTTTAACTTAGAGAAATGTGCCAAGGCACCTCACAGAGGCCACAGGAAAACTAATGGCCAGCCAAAAATTAGGAGCGGTGATCTGCAACTTGGTCAAAGAGGGAGGTTTTAGGTAGGGCAGGAGGGTGCCAGGTGGGCACCTCACTGCCTTTCCACCTTCGCCTGTTCAAGACTGGGGCAGGAAGGCTCATGAACGGTCTTCCCACCCAGATGCTAATTGAAGCCCTTGAGCGGGCAATCAATGGCCACTTAAGAGTTTCAGCCCCTGCCACTGGTACTCAACCAGCAGTGGATGGAGGAATTACCACTCGGGAAGCCTGAAAAGCAAAATCCTGCCAGGTCTGTTTGTGGGCTCCCTGATGGGTCCATCATTCAAAGGCTCTTGGAGACCTGGTATTGGGAAGGGGGTTGGGTGGGAATGGAGGGACGCTGAAAGCCACTCACCCTATCATTGCCCCTGAACACCCCCCCATCCCGTGATCCCTATCCCACAACCACCCCCATCCCGCCCTCACTCACTTTTTGCCTTGGGCCCTTTGTTGATCCTGGGCCTCTGGTGGGTGCATTGTCACCAGCTGCCACTGTTCCAGCTGTTGCTGCCTGAAATGGAGAGCTTCTGACCTCTGATTAGCAGGCAGCTCTGGTGGGTGGGTGGGGGGGGGGGGGGGGGGGGGGGGGGGTGGGGTGGTGGTGGATGGATGGATGGATGGATGGAGGTGGTTGGGGGCAGGATTTCCAACAATTTCCTTATTCCAATGGTGACCATTATGTGTCTGCCCCAAAGGAGGTGACAGGGTGTTCTCACTGAATCTCCAGCTGGTGGGTGAGATACCCGTTTCCTGAATTAACTTGCACCCCAGGAGACAGCCTAGACCAGCGAAGGTGTGTGTGTGTGAAGGGCATGTGGGTCTTGGTGCAGGATGGGATAGGCAATAACATCAGACTTTTTGTATGAGCTGTGGTTTATGAAAGATGGGAGGCCAGTTAGGAGCGCATTGGAATAGCTGGTATCAATGGAAAGCAAAAGTGGGTGGAATGTGAAGCAGGCATTTGAGCTGAAGCTGTCACTTTCTCACTGGGCAGCTTAGGTTAAAGTTACTCCCCCCAAGTGGCAGCGCAAATGGTATTTACGGCTGTGGAGTTAAATTCCAACAATGTCCCAGTTCAGTCGACTATTGAATCTGTTTCTTGGAACCTCCTGTAGGCGTTACAGTTTAGTTAAGCAAACAATCCCCTAAGTAGCTAATGGATAAGAACTCAACTCCATAGAAGCTTGTGAACAGCTCCCTGTTGGGTGACTAAATTCTATACTGACAGTGAGCTTTGTGGAAAGTTAGAGTTTGACTGATCCCCAAATCCAGCTGATGAGGTGTTGACAGAAAATGTCTGGCAGTAAAGGAAAGGGACAGCTCCTCCTGATGATGCAATACAACACAGCCTACTCAAGCAGAGACTCCTGTTATACAAATAAAGTGAAAGATTCCTGATCATTTTTGCCAACTTTTTTCTAAACTTTTTAAAATTCTTTCACAGGATGTGGGCTGCGCTGACTGGGCCAGCATTTATTGCCCATTCCTAGTTGCCCTTGAGAAGGTGGTGGTGAGCTGCCTTCTTGAACCGTTGCAGTCAGTAGGTACAACTACAGTGCTGTTAGGAAGGGAGTTCCAGGATTTTGACCAAAGACAATGAAGGAACTGCGATATATTTCCAAGTCAGGATGGTGAGTGATTTGGAGGGGAACTTCCAGGTGGTGATGTTCCCATCTATCTGTTGCCCTTGTTCTTCTAGATGGTAGTGGTTGTGGGTTTGGAAGGTGCTGTCTAAGGAGCCTTGGTGAATTCCTGCAGTGCATCTTGTAGATGGTACACACTGCTGCTACTGTGTGTTGGTAGTGGAGGGAGTGAATATTGTGGATGGGGTGGCAATCAAGTGGGCTGCTTTGTTCTGGATGGTATCAAGCTTCTTGAGTGTTGCATCCAGGCAAGTGGAGAGTATTCCATCACACTCCTGACTTGCGCCTTGTAGTCGTTGCACAGGGTTTGGGGCGTCAGGAGGTGAGTTACTCGTCACAGGATTCCTAGCCTCTGACCTGGTCTTGTAGCCACAGTATTTATATGGCTGGTCCAGTTCAGTTTCTGGTCACTTGTAATGCTCAGGATGTTGATAATGGGCGATTCAGTGATTGTAATGCCATTGAACATCAAGGGGCGATGGTTAAATTCTCTCTTGCTGGAGATGGTCATTGCTTAGTACTAGTGTGGCATGAATGTTACTTGCACTTGTTAGCCCAAGCTTTGATATTGTCCAGGTCTTGCTGCATTTGTCATGGATGTTTCAGTATCTGAGGAGTCATGAATGGTGCTGAATATTGTGCAATCATCAACGAACATCCCCATTCCTGACCTTATGACGGAAGGAAGGTCATTGATGAATCAGCTGAAGATGGTTGGGCCGTGGACACTACCCTGAGGAACAGAGCCAATCTACATGATGGTGGAAGTCAACGGAAAACCCCCTGAATGGAGGTGGATACAGGGGCATCCACAACAGTTATAGGAGAACATACATTCAAATATATGAATGCAGGAAGCCACTCACTAAATCTGGAAAATTCAGATCCTAAATTAAAGATGTATACTGGTGACGACATATGAGTAGGAGGTATATGCAAGGTTCCAGTACAGTATGGAGGCCAGTCTGTTAACTTACCCCTGACAGTGGTAGCAGGGGAGTGTCCAAGTCTATTTGGTCAAAACTGGCTGAAGGAAATAGTGGACTGAGATTTTTCAACTCAGAATGAAAGATCTGCATGTACTATTACAAAAATATGCCTCTGTGTTCAGGAAAGAACTCAAGAAAATTCAGGGGCTGCAAGCTAAAATCTACATCAATCCCGGGGAAACCCCCAGATACCTGAAGGCGAGACCAGTCCCCTATGCATTACGAGAAAAGGTGGATATTGAATTGGACAGGCTGGGAAGGTTGGGAGTCTTACAGCCTGTACAGTTTTCCAAATGGGCAATGCCCATAGTTCCAGTACTAAAGCCTGAGCAGAGTGTGCGAATATGTGGGGACTACAAGTTGATCATTAACTAAGTGGCCAGACTTGACAAGCTTCCTATACTGAAAATTAATGAATTGTACTCCAAGCTGGCAGGGGGAACTGCATAAGAAACTTGACATGAGCCACGCTTACCAGCAAGTCGAGCTAGAAAAGACTTATTGGGATTTTGTGACTATTAATACACAAAGGGGGTTATGCCGATATACCAGGTTACCCTTTGGAGTCTCTTTGGCTTGTGCCATTTTCCAACGGATGATGGAAAATTTACTTCAAAGTCTACCTCATGTGGTGGTTTATCTTGATGATGTCCTAGTAACAAGACTAACTGATGAAGAACACCTGGCGAACCTAGAAGAGGGATTGAAGCATTTTTCACAAGCCTGAGCGCATTTGAAAAGAGAAAAATGTATCTTCTAAGCAAAATAAATGGTTTACTTGGGTCATAGGGTCGACTCACTGGGCATTCACCCAGTAGAAGACACGGTAAGAGCTATTTGTGAAGCGCCATCACCGAAAAATGCCATAGAACTCAAATCCTTCTTGGGAATGGTTAACTGCTATGGCAATTTTTTCCCAAATTTGTCAACAGGACTGGCTCCATTGTACAGTTTACTCAAGAAAAACTAAGCTCTACAACAACAGTATTTTACAGCAGAAAAGCAGTTGCTACATTCACCGGCCCTGTTGGCATATTTCGACCAAAAAAAAGAATGAATTTTAACCTGCGATGCATCTCCTTATGGAGTAGGGGCAGTACTATCCCACCGGATGGTGGATGGCTCCGAACGGCCCATTGGTTGTGTCTCAAGAACACTCAGTGTGGCAGAACGAAGAAAATCACAAATAGAGAAAGAAGGCTTATCCATTGTATTTGATGTTAAGAAATTCCACCAATACATCCATGGTCACCACTTCACAATCGCATCCGATCACAAGCCACTACTAAGCTTGTTTGGGGATGATAAGGCAATACCCCCATTTGCCTCAGTATGCATCCAAAGGTGGGCACTGATTCTCACTACTTAAGAATATATTTTTATCTATCGGCTGGGAAGCCAGATTGCAAATGCCGACGCACTGAGCTGATTACCTTTAAACGACAGCAATATGAACATCCCCATTCCTCAAGAACTTATTATTAAACGTTCTGAATTCGTCACTGGGACATGCCAAACAATTAAGAGAGTGGACAGACCGTGATCCAGTTTTGTCTCACGTCAGGGAACAACTCTTACAGGGATGATCTAACGAGCCAAAGTCAGGCAAAACGAAGCCCTATTTTAACAAGAGATATGAGTTCACCTGCCAGGATGGCATCTTGCTGTGGGAGCAAGAGTTGTTGTGCCTCTCAGAGGAAGACAACCATTACCGAATTGCGTAGTGCTCACCCCAGCATCTCTACAATGACAATATTGGTGCGCAGATATTAATGGTGGACGGGGATGGACACAGAAATTGAAAACTTGGTCAAGAGCTGCATGTAGTGTCAACAGGTACAGAAATTGCCCCCTTCTGGTCCACTGCATCCCTGGGAATGGCCAGGTAGGCCATGGGCCCACCTCCACGTTGACTACGTGGAGCATTTTTTGGGCACAATGTTCCTCTTGATTACAGACGCTCACTCAAAGTGGATGGATGTATACGAGGTGAGATCACCCACACCTGCCACCACCATAGACAGATTGCATCAGAGTTTTGTGATTTATGGATTACCAGCGATAATAGTGCCTGATAATGGAACAGCATTCACCAGTGGGTAATTCCAAAGATTTACAAGTCTCAATGACATAACACATGGTAAGACCCCGGCGTACCACCCTGCATCCAGTGGTTTGGCTGGGAGGGCACTCTAGACCTTCAAGTCCAGAATGAAAAATCTGGATGGAGACTTTATTGCAACTAGTTTATCACGTTTCCTACTCCGCTATAGGACTACATATTATGACACAGCAGTTGGTAAAGGCTGAGTTATTTAAAATCCCAGGGGGAAACTTTAAACAACTGTCATTACCTATATTTTCAATTGGTATGTTTGAGGTGCAGCTCTGAATTCAGAAATGAAACTACCAAGCCTCCAGAGGTTTTTTTATATAAATGAAATTAAACTTTTATTAATTTAACAAGAAATTAAACACATACACATGTCTATAACTTACTACCATAATAACTTTTAAACAAATACCCAAATTAATCACTCCCAGGTAAATCTTCACCAAGGCAACAATAACCCATAGACTTTAAACAGACACCAGTCAAAGCACATCTTATCTTACAAATTCAAAATGAGGTCCCGTGCAATTAGGTTCCTTTGCACATTGTAGGCTAACAGGTGGCTTAGATCTTATATGCCTCTGACTGACACACACAAAACTCTTTTCTGTACACATCTAGCCTTCCCTTTGAATGCAAATTCACATTGTATCACCAGACCCTTTGAACTCTACCTCTTCTAACAATGAAACCCCTTAATAGTACTAATTTTATTAGTATTATAAACATATTGCTTGGTGTCTCCAAGCTAGGTGCAAGATTTCACCCCCAGTCTTTGAATGGTTTATTAAACAAAATGCAAATGTATACTCTACCTTACTGTTTAACATCTCAACACTACTACTATATATCAAAACACCCAGACGAGCTGATGGTTAATCCAATTAAGGCACACACACTCACACTCACACCCACAAACACAGATCGTACTACAAGTCCAATTTAAAATACTTTCCAATAACATTATATACATTAATATCTTCATGACAGTACGCCACACACGACCACCAGTATTGCCCCCCCCCCCAAATTTAGGGGGGAGAGTAGAGAGAAGTCAGGAGGCCCAGAATAATGGACACGATTACCAAGTTGTGAAAGAAACTTCACTGTTGGAGACACAGTTTTAGCAAAGAAATTTGGAGATGGGCACAAATGGCTATCAGATGAAGTTAATGCTTTAACTGGACCCCTGTTCTATTGCATATCAGTCGAAGGTCAAAGAGGGAGGTATGTGGTAATCTAAGATGCATACACCTTTAAGAGAATGTGAGCAGATTGACCAAGTGACTGTATTACCCAGTTTCTGTGTAGCGTGGGCTACAAAGTTAATCAGTAGTATAGAATAAGGTCAGGTTGGAGAAGCACACATGTGATGGTTCTCTGTTACTTGTGTAAATAAACAGCATGTGTTTCATCTTATATTGATCTCTGCATCTGAAGTATATTGTTTGCCAACTCACTCGCCAGTAGGTAGGTGTGCAACCATCTTTGCGGGCAAAACGACCTGACAAAAGGAATATAATAGCCAGGTAGATGTCAGTGTTGCAACTGTACTGGAACAGCTTGGCTAGGGGCATAGCAGGTTCTGGAGCACAAGCCTTCAATACTATTGTTGGAATATTGTCAGGGCCCATAGCCTTTGCAGTATCCAATGCCTTCAGCCATTTCTTGTAGAGTGAATCGAATTGGCTGAAGACAGGCATCTGTGATTCTGGGGACTTCTGGAGGAGGCTTAGATGGATCATCCACTCTGACTGAAGATTGTAGCAAATGCTTCAGCCTTATCTTTTGCACTGCTGTGCTGGGCCCTTCCATCATTGAGGATGGGGATATTTGAGGAGCCTCCTCCTCCAGTGAGTTGTTCAACTGTCCACCATCATTCATGACTGGATGTGAAGAGGACTGCAGAGCTTAGATCTGATCTGTTGGTTGTGTAATTGCTTAGCTCTGTCTATCACTTATTGCTTATGCTGTTTGGCATGCAAGTGGTCCTGAGTTATAGCTTCACCGGGTTGACACCTCATTTTTAGGTATGCCTGGTGCTGCTCCTGCCATGACCTCCTGTACTCTTCATTGAATCAAGGTTGATCCCCTGGTTTGATGGTAATGATAGAGTGGTTGATATGCTAGGCCATGAGGTTACAGGTTGTGTTTGAGTACAATTCTGCTGTTACTGATGGCCCACAGCGATTCATGGATGCCCAGTCTTGAACTGCCAGATCTGTTCAAAAGCTATCCCATTTAACATGATGGTAGAGCCACTCAACACGATAGAGGGTATCCTCAATTTGAAGGTGGGGCTTTGTCTCCACAAGGCCTATGCGGTGGTCACTGATACTGTCATAGACAGATGTATCTGTGGCAGGCAGTTTGATAAGGATGAGGTCAAGTTTTTCCCTCCTATTGGTTCCCTCACCACCTGCCGGAGACCCAGTCTAGCAGCCATGAGCTTTAGGACTTGACCAGTAGTGGTGCTGCTGAACCACTCTTGGTGATGGATATTGATGTCCCCCACCTAGAGTACAGTCAGTGCCCTTGCCACCCTCAGTGCTTCCTCCAAGTGGTGCTCAACATGGAGGAGCACTGATTCATCAGCTGAGGGAGGGCAATATGTGCTAATCAGCAGGTTTCCTTGCCCATGTTTGACCTGAAGTCATGAGACCTCATGGGGTCCGGGGTTGATGTTGAGGATTCCCAGGGTAACTCCCTCTAGACTGTATGCCACTGTTCTGCCACCTCTGCTGAGTCTGTCCTGCAGGTGAGACAAGACATACCCAGGGATTGTGATGGTGGTGTCTAGGACATTATCTGTAAGATATGATTTAGTGAGGATGATTATGTCAGGCTGTTGCTTGACTAGTCTATTTCACAAGCCCCCAGATGTTACCAAGGGCTTTGCAGGGCCAGCAGCGCTGCAATTGCCACTGTCGTTTCCGCTGCCTAGGTGGATACTCTGTCCAGTTTCATTCCTTTTTTTGAGGCTTTGTTTTGAGTGGCCTGCTAGGCCATTTCAGAGTCAACCACATTGCTGTGGGGGTCTGGAGTCAAGTGTAGGCCAGACCAGGTAAGGACAGCAGATTTCCTTCCCTAAAGGGCATTACTGAACCAGACGGGTTTTTACAACAATCAGCAATGGTTTTATGGTCATCATTAGACCTTTAATTCCAGGCATTTATTAAATTCAAATTCCACCACCTGCTGTGGTGGGATTCAAACCTGGTTCCCCAGAGCATTACCTTGGGTCTCTGGATTACTAGTCCAGCAACAATACACCATCGACTCCTCTATATAATATTAATGGTGCCTGTTTTCCATATAATGAGATGTTAGTTTAGAGCAATCGGTACTTTTCAATGGGCGGAATTTTAGTTTTGCTGCGTCATTCCTGACAGTGGAACAGGAAGTGGGTGCCACTTCCACTCTCTTGCTTTGTTGATTCCCACAGAATTCCAATTAAGATATAAAGTGCTGGCAGCATGCACAGGAGACACATGCGATCACACGGCGAGAGAAGCTTTTCAGTGGTGAAACCTGCTGCCATCTGACAATACTACAGGTACAGACTGGCTACAAAAAGTCTGAACAAACAGGGAAGAGCTTCATCATTGTCACAACTTTCCTGCCTACCTCCATTGCTATTAACATATGACTTACTGAGAGCACACAGGTGGAACATGCGTTTTTCAAGTTTTAATTTTTACCTGTAAATATTTCAAATTACATTGTTTTCACTGTATTCATGTATGCATCATCATTATTTGTTGAGACTAGCTTAGTCAGAGAGCTAAATGCACTGGCACAACTCC
Organism: Carcharodon carcharias; assembly: GCF_017639515.1. NCBI lineage: Eukaryota > Metazoa > Chordata > Chondrichthyes > Lamniformes > Lamnidae > Carcharodon > Carcharodon carcharias. Next base: position 42,606,842 of record NC_054479.1, on the reverse strand, counting down.
TGGTTACAGGAGAGTTAGAGACATTTCTTTATTGTGAAGAAACAGTGTTGTGTTTTTGTGTTCACTTTTTCCTGAATGTTCATGTTAGTGTCCAGTGTTGTACTCGCCACACTGCGGGACATGGCTGACTTGCAGATTTAGCTGGCCCTCCCATGCATTGTAAAGGACATTGTCCGAGATCACTCCAAGTGGGGGTAATTGAAATGTTGCAAGTAAACTCAAGGCCCTGTTAAGACTCTGCAAACCAACACCCTGAGATGGATCCCACGTGTTAGCAGTATTGACACCGCCCTTTATCTCCCTGATTTTCTTACCTTGGCTGACTGTCTCCACCACCCCTCCCCCACTGCACCCTGGACCCCAGGCTCTGCCCACTTTACTCCTCCATAACCTCGACCTCACCCTCTGTTTTCCCTGGACTCCTCTCCCACTCCTTCATGTCCTCAACTCCACTCCACCGCCTCTACCCCTGCCGGCACCACTGACTCAGCTGTGCTGCTCCCAAGCCTCCAAGCAAGCTGCATTCTCCTGCTCCCCTCCCTTGTGCCATACAGCTAAACAAGGAAAACTGCTGATCTCATACACAACTGCACAAAACCAACTGTTGCACACTGACTTTAAACAAATGTGTACTAGGTGCCATGAGACTCTTGTGTGCCGCTGACTTTACCATGAAGGTAGAACATGATTTTTAAAAGTTTTACGCTACTGAGTATTCATAACATGCTAATGTATAGCAAGTGGGAACCACCATAGAACAGCATGAGGCCCAACATGCCGTAAACACGTTGTTGACTAATCTCTGCATCTCAACCGGCTGTCAGGACGTCCAAATTTCTGCTCCTGTCTAATTCAGTCACCCTGCACACCACATATCCCACTCATGCAGGCTCCGTAAAATCCCCCCCAAGCATAAAATATATGTTGCAGAATGAACTGGACTTATATAGTGCCTTTCATATATCAGGACAGTTTATAGGCATTGAATTACTATTGCAGTATAGTCACTCCCTTGGAGGCCAATGTGCATACAATTAGTCCCTCAAACACCAATGAGACAGTCAACTAATTTGTACGTTTTTGATAGCATTGTTTGAGGAATAAATATTGGTCAGGATATTGAGAGGACCTCTGCTCAGAACTGCTTCAAGCTTGTTGACCTATTATTGCGTTGTAATGTAGGGAGAGGTGATGGCACAGTGGTGTTGTTGCTGGACTAGTATTTGCAATACCCAGGGTAATGCTCTGGGCACCTGGGTTCAAATCCTGCCACAACAGAAGGTGGAATTTGAATTCAATAAAAAATCTGGAATTAAAAATCTAATAATGACCATGAAACCATTGTTGTAGAAATCCACTGATGCCCTTTAGGTCTGGCCCTTCATGTGACCCCACAGCAACATGAACAAGCCAATAATGGCCCAGCCAGTGACACCTAATGAAGTAATTTTTAAAAATGGCACTACAACACAATGAAAATTAGAGATATGTTAAATTTGTGAAAAGTTTTATTCAGACCAAACTTGGTGTACAATTCTAGTCTCCTTGTTATAAAAAAAAAGCACCGGAGAGACTGCAAAAAAGATTTACAGTCATGATATACCAGAAATGCATGGGAGATCAGGAAAGGATGAATGGGCTTAGTCTCTCTCTTTTCTCTTGAAAAAAGACAGTTGAGATGTGAATTAATAGAGGTCTTTAAAATGACAAAAGATTTTGCTGGAAGAACAAAATTGGAGGCCATCAACATAAGAAACTCATCAAGAAATCCAATAGAGAACTCAGGAGAAACTTCTTTATCCAGAGTGTGGTGAAAATATGGAACTCACTACCACAGGGAATGTTTGAAGTGAGCAGTATAGATGCATTTAAGGAGAGGCTGAATAAAAAAAATGAGGGAGAAGGGAGTGGAGGGTTATTCTGATACAGTTAGATGAGGAAGGACATAAATACTGGCATAAACTGATTGGGTCGAATGGTCTGTTTTTGTTCTATATATTCTATGTAATTCTATGTAATATGGATGCTTAGAGTTCTTAGTCATGCAACACAGGAAGTCAAAATTGCAGGTAGGTAACATTATTTTCATTTAGGGTATCTCACTCAGTGAACAGGGAGTAATGTCATGTACATTCCAGATAACCAGGATTCGCCAATTTCAATGAGTCATTTCTCACCTAGGAATTGTGCAAAAACTGGTGATGCAGAGCAGCACCTGACCAGGCCAGTGTACATCCACATTTGGTGGTCCGCTCGCTTCCCTAACTCAGGCCCACACCTTGGTAGTGTCCTGCACCAGGAATGAGGGAAGCTTAAGAGGCCTATGGCTGCAGTCTGCCTACTAGGCCTCTTAGAAACTATTGGAGAGCAGCGACTAGAAAACCTTCAGGCCCAAAAATCAAAATTCCCTGCAACAAACTTACTGTCTCCGCCTTAATTGTCGAGTTACCTGCCCCCCTCAGATCTTCCTTTTCAGGCATACAGCCTAACACAGCTTTTTTGTGTGATCATGCTTGTACTTGCCTTCCAAGATGGGAAAAGCCTTTTCTGCATTATTTCCATGGAAACACTTGGTTTGCCCCTGTTGTAGATCTTGTTCCATCCCTCAGGAGGAGCCCTAGAAATCTTGTTGCATCATAACAAAATTTGAGAAAAGTGTGACAAAATGTGCCTCTGCCACCATAATTTACTTAAATTAGTAGCTTTTACTGATTAAAAAAAGTATGACTTTTATTTACTTCTTGATTTAACTTTATCTATCACATAGAAAGTACAGCATTGGAACAGGCTATATGGCCCGACTGATCTATGAGAGTGCTTATGCTCCACACAATCCTCCACCTACCTCTCCCTTTATCTAACCCTATCAACATATCCTTCTATTCCTTTTTCCCTCATGTGTTAATCTAACTTTCCCTTAAATCCATCTATACTATTTACCTCAGCTATTCCTCATGGTAATGAGACCCACATCCTTACCACTCTCTGGGTTAAGATATTTCGTCTTAAATTCATATTGGATTTATTGGTGATTATTTTATATTTATAACCCCTAGTTTTGGTCTCTCCCCACAATTGGAAACATCTTCTTTACAGCTGCCCTATCAATTCCTTTCATAATCTTAAAGACCCCTATCAGGTCACCCCTCAGTCTTCTAGTTTCCAAAGAAAAAAGTCCCTGTTAAATCCTATAATTTTATTTGTTGTGGTTCCCTATGCCAGGAGTCTTTACCCTTCACCCGAAGTTTTTAATGCAGGTAATCACAAACGAAGCATTACACTGGGTATCTGATTTTGGAGCTATAGATTATAGGTAAGTCATTGGAGTCTTATTGCTCAAAGGGACTAAGGTTCAAGAGAATAGAGGGAATAAGGTAGGCAAAATGTTCCAGACAAAGGATTTATAAGCTACTTCATTTCAACTTCAAATGTAAAAATTGTCACTGCATTTCAGGGTAAGTAGAATGATTAAATAGTGAACATATAATAATAGACTAAAAATGAGTTTGAGCCCAACCATCCACAGAATCATCAAATTCATTTGGTGCCAATTATGTAACACAGTTCCATATCATACTCGTGCCACTGTTTCACACTAAACACACGACTCTCGTAAACAGATCATGTTATTGTAAACTGCAGCTGGCAGATATTATAGACATGCTGAAAATGAATGTTGCAAAACTAATCGTTGTATATCACGGTAACAGATTGCACGTTGTTAGTACTGTCCCTCAGGCATATAACTATCAGCCTGAACTGAAATTCTATCACATTGTACAGCCTGTCTCCCTGCCATCAAATCAGTACTGACTCATTCCCAGAGACATCAGTGGAAAGTGAGGCTCATTCAACTGTCTTTGCCAGAACATGGTCAGGTCAGTTTTCATGACAAATGGGGAAATATTATTAATCTGCAAAGGTTCATTTTACTGTGTACATACTCCAGGTTTGCAAGCTTGACAATACCAGTTGCAAACTTTTTGCAATAAAATTGGATTGGGGCCCTGATTTTAACTGTGGAGCGCAGTTGCAGCTGGTGAGGCCTAAGATTTAAGATGGGCCCAGAGGAACATTCCTGCCCTCTTGGGGCCCTTGAAGAAATTCAAAAAATAAATGAAAACTTACCCCTTTGGAGCTTTTTAGGCCGTGATCTGGTTCCTCACTGGATTGACCTATTATCTTCCCCATTCAGCCCCACTGATAAAAATTGATGATGCCTTCAGGATTCCAATTTTTTATTTGCTGCACCCCCATTGGCAGTTGTGTCTTCAGCTAAGATACCCTTCCTGCCTGCAGTGAAAATCCCAAACAATAAGTTCTGGGTAGCTTACCTGGGGGCTTTTATCTATCCAGCTGCCCAGCTTCCGTTGAGTGGGTTGGGTTAAAATCACTTCTATGCTTAAAAATTCACATCTATCTAATCTTACAGACAAGAACTACATCCCACAAATGCATTTCACAGTTTCCTGTCACAACTAATGACTGTTATATAAATACATTTGTCACTCCCTTATCGCTGTTTGTCTATGCCTATATTTTGAATGATTCACCTACATGCTCAAGTAGATGTCAAGTTTTCCACAACATTATTTGAAGAAAAACACGGATCTCTGTTGTCATTCCTTCTTAAACAGCATAACTTGTTCATCGCATTGTCTGGCTATAGGATCTTGTTTTCAGCTGGTGCCTGGCTTTGCCTATGCGTAACAACAGTGACTGTCCTTCTGAAGTTATGAGTTTGTGTGAAATTCTTTAGGATGTGCTACACATTTTAGAGATGCCAGGTGATCTTTGTAAAACAGTGCAGCAACTTCAAGATCTCACCATTACCAGTTTAATTTAAAGCCCATTAGTCTCCTAATTCTATTTCAAGATTGATTGACCTTTGGGCTGTTTTTTTTTAATCTTTCATGCCTTTCTTTTTTTCTCTCTTTTTTCTCTCTTTTTCTCTCTCTCTGCTTTTCGTTTGATACTTTCCAAAGCCAGAGGTTATCTACAACCCAAAGCTGCAAAGTTTTCTTCCAATTAATCTTCTATTTTTGTACAGTTCATTCAAAAAGATATGGGGCAGGATCTTCTGGTCGGCGAACAGGGGCGGGGCCCGCTCGCTGACACATAAAATGATGCGAGATGATGTCGGGCAGAACTCCCGACATCACTCCACGTCATTTCCATTTTCAAGTCAGCTGCATGCCCACCGACCTGTCAACGGCCTATTGAGGCCTTTGAAAAACTAATTAAAGTCATTAATGGACCTGCACATCCAACCTTAAAGGGGGAAAATTTTTCCCATGAAATAATACTTCTGTTGTTAGACTTAGAAATCACACAGCACTATGGCTTTAATGAGCAATCAAATAAAATTCCAAATGAAATGTAATTCATAAAATATAGATGTAAACTATGCTAACAATTTTCCTTATCCACTTCCCCCTTAATATATTAGTCTGAAAGAAGTTCGCTGTTATGTGTTTACGCATGCATGCTTTATTACATGCACTTAGTTATAAAGTAAATGAAACTGTATTGGAAATACTTCATTCTAGTTTTGTACTGAAAAGTATATGCAAATATGAAATAGATTGATGTGCCGTAAAGCAACAGCAAAGGAAATTTCTTCAAACCTTACTTTGAATGTTTTATGTTATAACTGCAGCAAAGGGTTCTATAAGAGCACTAGTGTCACTTGAGAGTTAAAGCACTGCCCTTCCTTTCCTTATTGACCTACATAGACTTATGTCATAAAAAGTTTCATGTTTGCATGTTGTTTCTGTCAATTTGCTTCCTCATTGGTTAAATCTTTTCTTCCCAGCTGGATAGTTATCTACTTTGCTATTCTCAAGAGGGTGCATCTGCATGGCGTCATCCTCCATTAGGTAAGTTAGAAATAAATTTCAGAGGGGTCAGGCAGGCAGGCCCCTTGGATCAGAGAGGAAACACTGCAAGATTGCTCTTTGGGGTTGTGGGGTGACCTTTCTTGCTGGCAGCCCCCTCTTTGGGAATGGGGCCTCCATCTCCAATGGTGTCCTGGACTGCCACAGGGAGGTCATCTCCATTAAGGTGGCAGCCCCTGCATGTGGCAGGTGGCCTGCAGGGAAAAATGTCAGCAAGCACTCTAAATGGCCTCTATTTGGGACCTTAAGTATGCAGATTGTTGCCTACGTCTATTCAGTAGGAAGATTATCTGATTCTGTGCCCACCACTGGGAAGCTTTCCCTGACAGCAAGATTACACTAAAAACCTTCCTGATGCAGTTCCCCACTATTTTCCCAGCCCCCTCACCTCAGTCTGCTACCTCGGGGCTGGGAAAATTCAACCCAATGTTTGCCAGCTCTACCTTCTATTCCTTCCAGTGTCTTGTTGTTTCTACCCCACCAGTAAGCTGAACCTAAATATATCATCCCCTCTAACAATCAGCCCATTATCATCCGACAATTCTGTACAGAAATTACTTGGTCCTGACATCCTAAGACTTGACATGAAGAACAGATGAACATACACAACAAATAGCAGGCAAGTGAATGCCTTGCTTGCCCATCTCTTGGCCACTCTGTGCCACCCTTCCTCCCATTGCTCTTTAAATGGTGGTCTTTCGAACTGCTCACTGTTCCTCTCTTTTCCCCCCCACGCTTCAGTATTTTGATGGCCCCATTGCAAGATCATTCTGGGTAAAGCACTTACAGATCACTGATCACTGCCAGAAATTGCTGAGGAAACATTGAAAACAGCAGGAGCTATGAAAGACTATCAGATAGATACACACAAAGAGAAAAGGGGACAATAACATTGATGGAAAAGGGCAACAAAGAGACTAATGGTAATATAAGGACAAATAAGAGGTAAAGAGAATAATAATTCCGGTGGTATGATAATCTGGCAGATTATATAACAGATGGGAGTTCTACTCCCCAGCCTACTGCCTACATGTGGCAGACAAAAAATTACTTGAGGTTTCATTTTCAGTATGCATTTTAGTTAAGATTTGATTTCCAATCATTTTTTTGAAAGACACTCATTCTAGCTTTAAAACTTGGCATTATCTCAAGCTTAACATAGACTTAACCTCAGAGTGCACTGAACTTGCTTGTGGTTCTGTCACTATATGCAAGTACTCTCATTATTGAACCTTAATTACTATGAAATGTTCAATGTGCAGTACTGTGTATAGAAGGACAATTTTCAACAAATATAAGGTCCAATAGAAATGAAGGTCATTCAGTGAAATTTTTTGTCTACTATTTTGATGAATACCTCTGATGTCTGATGGGGCAAAAAATTCCAAGACTATATACAGTCAGATGATACATACAATATTAGCAAACCCACCATCATCTTTCAATTGCATAATGGCCAATCAAAACACCCAAAGCCACAAGCAGTGCCAGTTGAGAGGTAGTGAATTGATACTTGGTTAGGTTAATAATTGCAAAACATAGTAAGTTAGGAAACAGTTACACGCTAGAATGAAGTTTCTGTAGTTCAGTCTGGATGGACATGATAGGATGGGCTGAATGACCTTCATTATCCACACTTGCTGAAGATCATTAAAGAAATATAACTTCACAAACATCAGCCAAGGACATTATTGCAACAAATTCACAGTGATTGGATGTAATTTGCTAGTCACTTTGGAAAGTCCAAAATCATCATATCTTTTGGATTGAAACCGAAAGTTTGAATGTTAGTAGAGTATTTAAATGCATTAAAACAAATAATTAACATATTTTTGAGGAACTGTGCAATAAAAATTCTAAAGATTAACTTGTATTCTCCTGATATGGTCAAATGACTTCATTGTGACTTTGTTTGAAAAGCTAAGGGTAAGAGTAGGGTGGGGAGGACTGAAGGTAATCAACACTGCCATTTGTGTCACCTTCATGTACGCATATTGGCTGCCATGTTTCATACATTACAGCAGTGACCACACTTCAAATGTACTTCATTGATTGTAAAAAGTTGTAAAATGTACCTCAATCCCAATTATACAAATCTTATTTTTACAAGACTTTGAGGCTGTGTGTGTTCCATTGATCTTGGTCATGATGCTAATGTAATTTTGAATATTCATATTAAGTTGATTCATTACTGCTACAGTTCACAAATTGTGAGCCTGTGTCTGTGCTTAGCTAAACTCGTATCCAAGACTTTAATAATTTAATTATTTGTAAGACTTTTTGCACATAATGTTTTTTGTTAACATGGAAACACTTAATGTTATTAGAGTAAAAACCCCAGGTATCAAAATTCTGAAACCTGTGGTTAGTACATGAGCAACAAAATGATCCATTCAGATTTTGCACAGGCCTTCACACAATACAGTTAATATTGTGTTTGCTGCTACCAAACTTTCAGTACAGTGTGTGCTGCCATTTCCCCCTTCCAGCTCTTGGGCTTTTCTGGGTGACTGTTTTATTCTTTATATGATTTTTTTTTGTATGGGAGGAGATATCTAACTAATGTCACAGGCTTTGGCAGGCAAAGCATTAAATTCCTGGCAGTGTACCATGTGTGTCTGTTTTCCTGATGGAAAAAATGCCAACAGTTCATTTTTGGTTACATAATGAAGGTGCTGCAAGAGCAAGGTTCTCACTCCCTGGCTGAGGCAATGCATTTTACCTCAACTTTGTCACTATTTTGGTGCTATCAACAAGTACAGCATATGGTGACATTATAGGACAACCAGCAGCCAGTTTTTAAGCAGATTAGACAAATGCTGGGAATATGTTAGGGAAACACTGGATGGAGAAACACCTGTTTGTTCTACAGGTAGCAACAGTGAAGATGGTATCATGGGCTCAGTAACTTGGGGCATTAAACTGTTATATCCAACATTATGCTGGTAAGAAAAGGTGGGATCACATGGGGATGAGGAAGATTGGTAGTGAGAAATGGTGAGAGACCATCAGCATAAATGCTAAACATTTTAATTTTAAGATTACAAAACCATGACACATTTTTAAAATTTTAAATCATTGTATAAATTGTTCTCAAATTTAAAAGGATAACTTCAAGCCTCAGAAGGCTCCGTGTATTAAAACAATTAGCTTTATTTCACAATGTGTTTTTCTTTTTCTGTTGTGTGTGTCAAATTCATGCCAAATCAAGTTACTGGGATTTTCTCTCTGAGTGCAGATGAAATTAAAGCAGATAGTTGTGAAATGCCACCAAACATGTTACTCATTTCAGTGCCATGGAGCAGCAAAAGGCATGTCGTTACTATTTAATCTGGACATGATATACAGGATGATTTAGAATACGAAGCAAATTCCACAAATGGAGGATGACACTGGTGAATTTTACATCTTTATTAATGAGGTAATCTATCATTATTCATGGCACCCAATCATCATATCCAAGCCATGTAATTTAAATTCTGGTTTGTCAAAAGTGATTGTTTAGGTAGTTCTTTCTCTTTTGAGATTCTTTGATGGAATAAGTGAAGTAAGTGCAGGGCAATAAAGGTTCAGCCGTGAAATACAAGGCAGTAATTCAATGGAGAGACTCTGATGACCTCAACAATAATGCAAGATTAATGCCCCTTTGTATTTCAGTGCTGCCTACAGCAATTCTACACTCCATCATTTATTGTCAAGCTTTCTCTTCCCCCTCATTTTCCCATCCTTTCTTACTGGTGTATCATTTATATTGTGTATCCCACAATATCACCATCTTTTACAGCTGTAAAATAAGTTGTGATGTAAATGAGATGACCCTATGTATTTCCTCAAGCAGGTTAGACCATCTCATATATTATTGTCCCTAGCTCTGGTAGCTCCTACCAGCATCAAGGGTAGATATACTTCTAGTTCCATATGCCATATTGGGCTCATCCTTTCATTTTGAATATGGCTTCTATAGATCTTACTTTGACATCGTAAAAGGCTTGTGGCCACAATGGTTGATGAGGTGATGGAGAGGGTTAATCAGAGTAATGGGGTGTATGTGAACTTCCAAAAGGCATTTGATAAAGTGCCACATAATCAGCTTGCCTGCAAAGTTGAAGCCCATGGAATGAAGGTACCAGCAGCAGCATGGATATGAAGTTGACTGAGTGACAGTAAGTAGAGTAATGGTGAACGGTTGCTTTTCAGACTGGAGCAAGGCATATAGTGGTGTTCCCCAAGGGTTTGCATTAGGAGCACTGCTTTTCTTGATATATGTTAATGACCTAAAAAGCACACTTTCAAAATTTCCAGATGTCACAATAGTTAGTATTGTGAACTGTGAGAGGATAGTGATTGACTTCAAGAGATAATGGACAGGCTAGTGCAATAGGGGGGCAAGTGCCAGATGAGATTTAATACAGTGAAGTGTGAAGTGATTCATTTTGGGATAAAGAATGAGAAATGGCAATATAAGCTAGAGGGGTGCAAAAACAGAGAGACCTGCGGGTATATGTGCAAAAATCATTGAAGGCGCCAGGACAGGTTGAGCAAGTGGTTAAAAAGGCTCATGGAGTCCTGAGTTTTATAAATAGATGCATGGGCCTGGAAACTCTACAGACCTTTAAAAATGGCAGGCAGGATCTGAATGTGAAAGTCCTGCCACCATTTCCAACAGATCCTATTTTTGGTTATAGGGGAAAGGGAGTGGGACATGACTCACACATGAGAGAAACCCAAACTCAGCAGGGCTATTTGAACTCAGTAATGAGTTCAAACAAACCTCATTTTCACTGTAGCAAGGGCCTTAAACTGCAATGCGGGAGTCACAAATTTTTAGACTAGTCATAAATGCTTTTGAAGATGGTTAAGGTCTGCAGAATTGTCATGATGCTAAGTTATTTACATCTCCAGCCCTTCAAAATTCAAAAAAGAAACATGCCAGCTGTGTCAGTGGGATTTAGAAACACTCTTTTCTAGGGGCAGAATTTTCACCTAAGCGGGTGGGCGAGTGCCTGACCTGCTTGAGCGTGAAATGATGCGCATTTACATTGGCCGACTGTGCCAATGTCAACACGCAGTGGCACGATAGTTGAGTCGGTGGGTGCGCGCCGGAGCCGGCAGTGTACCCAACAACAATTAAAAGGCCTGTTAAGGCCATTAGGTTAGCAATTAACATACATTTTTCGCTGCCCATCCAACCTAACGGTTGGCATGCAGGCAAAAAGGCTAAGCAGCCTTTGCATTTTGGTGGGATGAGGTTTCCAAAAGCAAATAACAATAATATAAAAACTTTATTTTTCCATGAAAGTCACATGTGGGGACATTTTTTTGACATTTTTATGTCCTTTATTTTTTTGAATATCTCTTCATCTCCTTGAGGCAGCTCTGTGCCTCAGGGAGATTATGCAGCACTCAGTTGCATGCATGCGCGAAATTCACGCTCAGCCCACTTGCCCTCCTCCCCCCCCCCCAACAAGCCCCCATCACAGGCAGCGCTCAGCACTGCCGCTTGTGTATCACACTGAGCAGGCCTTAATTGGCCCACCAACATGAAAATGCAGTGCAGAGCTGATCACAGTCAACGGTTGGCTTCCTGACCGCCCCCGCCTGGGTCTGATTGGCTTTCATTCACTACTGCTCGGATGAGGCCAGCCAGGCAGAGCGAGCCAAAGGCTTAGCAGCAATTGCTGGGTTCCCCCATGTCCAGGTGCTATAGACTGTACACATGTGGCCATCAAGGTGCCAGCAGGTGAGCCCGGAGCCTTCATCAACAGGAAGGGCTCCCACTCCATGAACATGCAGATAGTGTGTGATCACAGGATGCAGATTTTACAAGTCTGTGCAAGGTACCCAAGCAGCTCACATGACACATACATCCTCAGACACTCCCAGGTGTCGGGGCTTTTCAATGCTCTCACCCAGCTTGATGGATGGCTGCTGGGTGACAAGGGCTATCCCCTCAGAAGGTGGGTCATGACACCTCTCCACCATCCAAAAACAGAGGCTAAGCAGTGGTACAATAGGAGCCACGCCGCCACAAGGGCTGTGGTAGAGAGAGCCATCAGTCTTCTCAAGATGCACTTCTGATGCCTGGACCATTCAGCGGGTGCACTCCAATACCCCCCAGATCTTGTATCACCGATTGTGGTTGCATGCTGCGCTCTCCACAATCTGGTACTGGAAAGGGGGGGATGCAGTGGAAGAAGAAGATGCAGACGGAGATGCTCTGGCTGCAGACGATGAGTCCAGTAATGAGTCCGAGGATGAGCATGCACAGGAGAATGCTGAGGGGTAGACGGTGACCTGGGCAACCTCCAGGGTGGCAGGGACACCCAGGAGGCTTTGATCCAATGCTTCTTCAGCTAGCCCACCACAGATGAACCACCAAGACATTCCAGGGCTGCAGGCTTCATACCTGATACCTGAGAGCAACATTTACCTGCTTAAGAACATTAACTATGTGGCTTCTCAATAAAGCTCAATGACAAACAAGTCACTCATAACATCATGGGTTCCCCTTCACCTGTAGAACTGAAGAAGCACCCAGAGACTTGCTGAGACCAAAACATTTAATGATTGCATACTTGCATACAGAAATCAAAGTCCATTAAAAGGTGTTGAACAGCACACCTACATAAAACAACTTAAACATGGGGCAAAATAAAACCACCAATGATAAGCCCGTGTTGTGCCTAAGGTGCTTTACGCTTACGTTTACGGGTACTACGTCTAGGTGCTCCCCCCTCACTGGCACCAGAATTGGAGACAGCCTACTCTCTCTGCTGCCCTGTTGGCCTTGGTGTCCTTGGCGGGTGCCCTCTGGCCTGTGGAACCTGTGCTGGCTCCGCCTGCGAGGGAGCAGCCAGTGGTATGGTTGGCATCTCCCCAGTCACTGCAGCCTCATCAGATGTCACGGTCACTGGCAGAGGAGCAGAGGAGCTGCAGATGTCATCCAGAGCACCCTGAGAGGAGCCCGCAGAGATGACAGGCAGCTCGTGCACCAATGTGAGGTCACTTTGGACCTCCCTGCTCACCATTGATGGATGGGCACCAAGCTGGGATACTGGGTGCCCAATCCATCTCCCACACTGACACTGACAACCTGAAGCCAATGCCGCTGTGAGGGCTTGCAGGTCCAAGCACATCCCCAGGACGTCTTGATTGTTCTCCTGGAGGAGCCTCTCCATGAGAGTCGCCACTCTCTCCATGGAGGAGGCAGTGCGTTCAGCCATGAGGGTCATTGCATTGCTCATGCTCCACATGGACTCCTCCATCATGGAAACCATGGCACGCATTCCCTCATGGATCTCCGCCAGATCCTCCCGCACATCCTGCTGGACTTCCAACATCTGCTGCCTCAGGGACGACTCCAGAGGCACATCATCAGCCACCGACTGAGCATGTTGCTGGTCCCCAGCAGTCCTCCGACTGCCGGTTACCTGGGCATTCTCTGCCTCTGCCTGCACCTCAAGCGAGTGTGAAGTGGCCTTACTGCTGTATACCAAGATACTAGCCGACGACCTTATCCCCACCAATGTGCCAATATCTGCGTTGGTGCCTGCCTGGCTGAGAGGGTGTGACACTGGTACTTCTATATCTTCTGTGCCCCCTGGGGTCAGCGGTGGTTTCTCTGCCTCCTGAATCTGGGAGTGCTCCAGTGAGGCTGAAAGGAAGAACAAGGACATTTGTTTAGTAGAAGTCATCATTCTGTTAATGTGCATGCCTGGCACTCGGATCCTCCTTCCATTATCAATGGGCAACCCATCTTGGATGCTGAAATAAACATACTGTCAACATACAATAAACATACAGTGGAATGTTTGCACTGACAGACATTGTGGCCTCTCTTCCCTCCCAGTGGCATCCCAACCTCACCACGGCCAGTTGACCTGGGCGCATGGCGCCTCTTCAGCTCCAGTGCCTTCTGCTCGTACCTGGTGATGATAAGATGGTGGGGCTGCCCTCTGCCAGTCTGCAGCCGCTCAGCATTATTGTATGTTGTCTTCTCCTGAAAGGAGAGAGGAGCATTGATTAGTCCACCCTGTTCCTGCATTGCCATTGCAGCCCCCCCGAGTAAAACATTGCAGGGCTCATCCGATTCGTGCCCCTTGAGCTGCCATAAACTCATTCCAAGCAGCCAGGGCTGACCCCCTTGCCCGGATGCTGCCTCCGTTACATTTGCCACTCACATTCTAAGACCTTCCAAACACATGAACACTACCATCTAGAAGGGCAAGGGCAGCAGATAGATGGGTACACTGCCACCTGGAAGTTCCCCTCCAAGTCACTCAGCATCCTGACTTTAAAATGTTTTGGCACTCCACCACTGTCGCTAGGTCAAAATCCTAGAACTCGGCCCCAAACAGCACTGTAGGTGTTCCTGCACCACATACAGTGGACCAGAAGGCAGCTCAGCACCACCCTCTCAGTGGCAACTAGGGATGGGCAATAAATGCTGGCCCATGCAGCGAAGGACACATCCTGTGAATGAATGACTACAAAAACAAAACTGAGTTGCGAGGGTGGGGGGGGTGCAACCTAACTGCTGTGCTAAGTGACCCATGCCAACGCAGTGCCCTTCCTGATTGCAAGAGGTCATTAAACTGTTTGCAACACTGCACCCAGGTGCGTCTCATCACATCGTGGGAGCTGACCCATTCTGCCCTCTCCTCCCAGGCAATTTTTTTAAATGGTGCTGGGGTGCCTCCTCCTCCCGTCCCTGGGTATCAGGATCTCGCAGTGTGTTGCCACCTCCTCGAGGAGGGCAGCGAGGCACTCATCCAAATATCTCGGGGCCGACTGCCCCCCGCCGGCCTGCCTCCCGCCTGGCCTGCTCTCCGAGGACACTATCCAACATCCTCCTGTCTGACATCAGTGGCAGCTGTCCTAAGGCGCCGTTTTTGAATAGGCCACCATGTCGCCATTGGACCCGGCGGTCATTGGCCACCTGCCACCGCTCACCCCTTCCCGCTGATCTTGGGAGCCGCAATTTACACTGGGCAGGCCTTAATTGGCCCGCCCACATAAAATGGCGGCACGGAGCCGATGTGGGCGGCGATTGGCTCCATGCCCATCCGTGCCCACTCCTGCCCAGCCCACCCGCCATAGGGAAAATCCTGGCCCTAGTTTCTCTTCTTGATCCATCAAAGCCTTCAGACCAGCTGTCTCTAATTCAATTAAGTCACACACACAAACAATTTTATTTTACAATAAATTCCAATAACATTATGAAAATTATTATATTTTCCTGACATAGAACAATGTAGGTATGGGAAGTCGGCAAATCAAATCTATAATTCCGGAATAAGGATTGGTTCTAAGGGCTGCGTTGGTCGGCCTGGGGTGCGAAGTGGAGCTGGGCACATGCTGTGGCTGGATGAAGCGCCGCCCTCTGTGGTGGTGGTGACTCTAGATGTACACTAGGCCCTTCCTGTGGATTACCCCAAATGTAGTTCCTGTTGGCCTCCTTGGCAGGCGAGTGTCCTTGGCCGGCACCTAGCAGTTGGTTTAGAACTGGTGTGGACCAGGGGAATCTGATTGTTTCATTAAAACAAAGCATCACAAAGGCAGCAGGCAGGTGCTGACATGATGCAATTTCTGCCCAATGCTCTCAGAAGTCAAGGGTTACAGACATGAAGGTGGAGCTGAGAGCGCAACCATGAGTGGGCAGGTTCGATGGGCCGAATGGCCCACTCCTAAGTCCCATGTTCCTTTGTCCTGTTCCTAAGCTCCTATGAAATGGTTAAGATGGCTGCCAAGTGAGGCGACTTCTGAAATTTCTGCCTCAAGTCTCCATAAATTCTCTGATTGAATAACCAGGGGTGGGGAGCCCCCCCTCAAATAGACATACTGAGGCGAAACCCGGTTGTGGGATTTACACCTGCTATTGTTTCTGGTTCACCCAAAGCTCAAAATCTATGGAGTCTTAGACCCACTATCTCCAAGCTTGATATTTAACAAAAGAGAGCTACAGAAACCAGTTATTCACACGTTGGTGTAAATAGCTATCATCTATCTCCTGTTATGCAGCATTGGTTTGGATTTCCAAACAATTCTGGGTGGACAATAGCAGTTGATCATGTGACTGAAACAGAATTCAGCTCACAAATTATTTTATCCCGAGAGAGAAACTAGTCAGTCTACACAGACCAGATGCAGGACATCAGCGGCAGAGAAAAGGCAGTAGACCCATGTCCTTTTAAACCTGGAGATTGTTACATCTTAAAAGTCTTCCAGCCTGGTTCCTAATCAAAGCCCACCTGTACAGAAACCTCACCTCCTGGTAAGAAAACTAAAAGTAACCAACTTTGAGATCTGCTGGAAAAGTCCATCTCTTTGAGGAAATCCTACAACAACTCTGATGTACGACTCTGGCTATTTAAATCTACTTAAACTAACCCTTCAGGAGTGAAAATGCTTCCTTCAACAGGCGTGCAATCACTACTTTTTCATAAAATGACCTATTGTTTACAACATGAAAAAGTGCACTCCTCTCTACCTGAATTTGTGTATGTGTGTGGGGGAGGTGGGGTGGGTGGTGTAGTTATGTGTGCTGAGTGATTGACCTAGTGTTAAGCTTTCGGGGTGAATGTGTGAATAAATAATCCTCTTTATTTAAATCCACAAAAAACTTGCTGCTGGTTATTAAAGTTTGACAACACACTCAGGAGTTGAATAACACATACACTTTCTTCTCCAAAACCACACTGATTACGTACAGTAAGTGAATGAAACAAAGTTTTCAGTTTGCTCCCATCCCTCACTGTAACAACCTGGAATGCATCGGCTGAGTCTATGGTGGAAGCAGACAAATCGTGGCTTTCAAAAGGCAATTGGATAAGCACCTGAAGAGAAAACATTTGGAGAACTATGGGGAAAGGGCAGGGAAGTGGGACTGGTTCTCTTGCAGAGAGCTGGCATAGACGTGAGAGACTAAATAGACTCCTTCTGTACTGTAACCATTCTGTGATTCCATTCTCTGATGCTTGAAATGCCTGCTGTTTTGATGTTTGTGAACAGAAATCCAAGGTTACATGTGAAGAATGAAGATCAAGTTCATCCATGTGCCCAGACTTAGCACTGTTTTCTGTTACAGGGTATAACAATAACTTTTACTTATGTTTATACTCAACACTCAAAAGCAATTCTTTTTTCTACCCACATTCCTCACATTTCATATATATTCTCCACTTATTCAGTTGAAATTTGTTGCTCCTTTTATGTCAAATGAATTTCACCCACTCAGGTGCCAACACGACACAGATATTTGTATATACACATAAGTAATACCAAAATGTAACTCCTGATGAATAACAGAACAAATTTGTGTAAGTTGCAGTAAACCGGCAGCGGCATTAGGAAGAAGAATACCATTATTCACATTGGAAAACATCGGATGAATTTAAAATGTATTACAGGAGTTAAAGGTACAATTTCAGAGCTATTTGGGGAGAAAGGAAACAGTAAATTGGAAAAGATTTAACTGAAGTTTTATCTATTTATTGACCACAAGGAAAAGATATAAAATAAACAGTTGGAAAGCAAAGATGAGTAGCTTCTCCCCATATTACATACAGAGATATACTCATTATGTAAATTTTGCATTGACGTTATGACTTTATTTATTTACTTGCTTTTGTGAAGAAAAAGACTGTTCATATATTTTTCTAAACCAATGAAAAATAGTTCACTTTCTCTGGAGAGGCATCTTATAAGCCTCTTTACTTCTGTCCATATTGTGTCAATGATTTTAGGTATGTTACTATCACTGCACATCACCCCTCATCCCCACCACCCACGATGGAACCATAATAATATAACCTCTGACTTACTGTAAGGAATGCCAAGGAGATCTGCCAACAAACTTTTCTCAAGCCATGGGCTGCATTTTACTGGTGGGGGGAGGGGGGAGTGGTGGGAGGGGGTGTTGGGGTTGGTACACCACCTATCCCCCCCACCCCCAACCACCACCCCCCCTCCCTCCCAGGCCCCTCAGCCCCCACAAGGGAAGTCAGTTCCAAATCGACCAACTTTAAATAAGGCCACCCCGCAGCGATAAGATGCTGCCGGCGGCTTCAACAATCTGACAGTTGGACATTGGCCCCTCAAGGGGAGGAAGTCCCACCCTCGAGCGCTACCGGCCAATCTGATTGGCTGGCAGCTCTAGCGGACCCAGCAGTGAAAGAATTCAGTTGCGGGCACTGCAAGCAGCCATTTCAACAACGTTGTTTAAAAATTGGCCTTCCCACTCTCGCCCGTCTGCCACTGTCACTTCCCAGCGCTTTATGGCAATGGAGGCAGATTGAGGGCTTTAAATGGACAATAATTGGCCACACAATGGGAGTTACCAGAAAAACTTGGATATGAAGGGTCAGGTGAAACTTGTCCAAACTGGTCTTGTATGCCTTATAATGGAACTCCAGTATTACTGGTACCAGTAATACTGATTTTTACTGGGATTTGAAACATTTTGAAATATAAGCCTATATTTTCCTTCAGTAGGCCTAAGTGCAGGTGGGCTAGTGGGTGCCTTATGCATGCCTGTATTATGGGGACTGGGTCAGGGGAGGGCGGTGGGCTAGCCACCTGACAAATTTTACATCCCACCACCCCTGCCGAAACATACCCAGCAGGGGGGGTGGGGCGGGGTGCAAATCCAGCCTGTGTTGGATGGTAGGAAACAAGAGTGTTAAACACAAGGCCATGAAATTTTTAAACATATTTTACAGAAACAGTGCAAATTGTGCACTAACTGAAAATGCAACGTCCACGGACACAAATTACAGAATATAAGCAATGTAATATGCAATATACACCGTACGACCAGTCCCACAAAATAATACTGCATGCAATATGTATTATCCCAGTATAACGATTTTTAATGCTGGGTGATAATTACTTGTTGCATCTGGAGAGTCTGAAAAACATTCTTGGAGGAAAATGTGCTCTGTGCGCTAGATGAAGGAGTTGTTTATAAAGAACAGGTTTGTTATTTTGTTGCACTGGTACACAGGGGAAATCTTTGCTCCTAATTGTGATCCATTCAGACAAGAATAATCTTTATGCTTTGAGCCTCATACATATGGCTAATGTTTGCATTTCATTGACTACATGAAATCTATCTTTTTTAAGTATTGCTTGATAAGCAACTGATTTATTATATAGTTTTGCCACAGTGTATCTGAAACAAAAATAATAATTTAAACTACAAACTACTCAGGTAAATGAACACTGACTTAGAAAAGTAGAAAGGAATCGGAAACAGCCCACATACAAAAACAGCACAGTAGAAATATTGATCTACAGAAACTGTGGAAGTGCAATATCGATTTGACTCAAAATTGTCCTTATTCCAGTAGACAGGTAAGCATTTAAAATAGATATGGAAGTTAATGGGAATGCAGGAGACAGGGTTTGACAGTGATATGCACATTATTAAAACCACGAGGCCCATGGCGTGCTGTTAGGGAGCCAGATGCAATTTGCAAGTGTATCATCTTCCCATCCCATCTGCAAGCAGTTGAGACTGACTGTGCAAGTTATTATTGCAGTGACCTGGGTCTGCACTTTGTGACATCTGAGCAGTTTAGCCCATCGGTGTAGTTTGCTGGGCAATGCATTCTGTTGTCTCCTCCATTATGTAACAGATGTTTGGGGTTAAAAAAGCAAACTTTCCTTTGGGTTCGATTTTTTTTACACAGGTTGTCCTGTTATGTGTGCAGTGGAAATGACAGTGAATTACAGGCACCTCAGTTCTTTTGCACCAGAACACCAAATGCTTCTGCAAATCAAGCCACTTCTTTCATTCTAACTGATGGGGAGGATGCACAGTGCATCAGAGCTAAAAATAAATTTGTCAGCTTTAGTTGCAGGCTGGCACTCGGACTTTGGCCTGAATTTGGTTGTTGATGATAATGGACCTCCATGTTCCCTTGGAGCTTTTGGACACTGAAGGAAAAAAACATATTTCATTTCACTTTACATTGTTCATCTCCACATTCTGCTTGAACTTTGAATATGGAATGTTTGCCCTTGTTCCTGTCATAACATGCAAAATGAAAGTGGGCTGTAAACATTTACTGGGCCTATCTTACATTTTGGTGCTAATGTGCAGTTGATGGGTTTAACATGTCTACCTGATGCTCAGTAATGCTGCCATGAAGCCAGAACTAATTTGAGGCCTGGGTGAATTGCATCAATTGAATTGCTGCTTGGTCCCATTCCACACCCACAACCGCCTCACAGTTTGCTTTATTTATTGAAAGACATATCCAGGCTGTGCGAAATATGTACTTTGAATATTTTTATTGTCATCTTCAATTCCCTTTCCTTTTGTGCTACATATAATTCCATAGTTACCAGTGACCTTTTGGTTCAATGGTGTAGGTTTTTGCTGCAAAATGTCTAGAAGCTTTTAGACTATGGGACACGATAACGACAACTTGTCTTTTTGAGCATCTTCAACATAATTAGAACATCCCAAGGTGCTTTCCAGGAGGGATATCAGACCAACATTCAACACAGAGTCACAACAACTTGTATTTACATAGAGCCCCTACATTAATAAAACTTCCCAAAGCACTTCACAGGAGTGTTATCAAGCAACAATTTCACATCAAGTCATAAAAGATAATGGCTGGAATTTTCTGGCTTGTTGGCATCGGGCATCATGGCTGGTGGGGTAGGGTGGTGGGGGGTGGACAATATAGCGAGAAGGCCAAACATCAGTTTTATGCCATCACGAAACCAGTTTGCGATCGTTCGCTCCACCCATCAATGGCGGGCCATGTTTCTGTCACCACATGTCGGGAACATCACTTTAATACATTTGCATCTAGTTATGAGCCCTGCTTGCTGGAATTATCCCCCCACATCAAATTTACCGTCCACGTCAGCGTGACTTCAGAACGACCCCACACTGCCTTTAAAAGGTGTGCACCTGGCGACTTGATCTTCGAGGGGAACTCGGAGGTGAGTGCACACAGCCTTGCACAGCGCTCACAAACATCGGCCGTAGGGCATCAAGGAATAGGCGCTGTGCATTCGCAAGGGTTTGGGGGGGAGGGGGGGTGGGTGGTGGGGGGCACAGACAGATCTCTTTTGCTGGCTTTCAGTGTGATGCCAGGGCAAGGACTCCAGTGAAGCTCAAGCCGGTGATGGGATGGCGGGGGGGGGTGGGGGGGGGGGGGGGGGGGGGGGGGGGGGGGGGGGGGGGCGGGCAAGGCAGCGCAGGCTGAAGAAAATACTCAAGCACATGCTGAGGGGTGGGTGGGTAGGAGGGTGGGGGGGTGGGATCAACGGGGGTGGGGTGGGGGCTTTGACAGAAGTGGCCAGGCACTTGGAAAAGATTGTCAAAAGTGAGCATTCTTCTACAGCTGAGCCCGTTCAGTAGCAGCTCCATTAACATGTTTGGAGTCGGACCTCTGAAGCTTTTCCGCCCACTCGAGCAACACAAAAGCATGAAATAGCCACCAAATGCTGCAGAACCTTTCCCCCTCAGGTGCAATTTAATGTGCGGTTTCGGCGGGGGTCGGGGGGGGTGCTGGGCAGCAGAGCAATTGGGCGACTGGACAAGTTATAGAATCCCCTTGTGAAAGGCGGCCATGGTGCACTCACTGGTGGAGATGCTCACAGCCCCTTGCAACGTCTTCATTAAGGTTTGGACCAGTATCCATCATGGTTCAAGCTAACAGTCCAGCCTCACAGTGGGGCTTAGGAGAATGCCTGCACCTGAGCTGAGAGCACAGCATGCAGTCCAATGGCTGAAGCTGCTGCCAATCGGTCAAGTAGAGTGGGGTGGAGGTGGGTGGGGATTTGGACAGCCAATGAGTGCACTAAACACTGGCCATCTAAGTGGTAGCCAGCACTCTCCTGCTTCTATGAAGGGGCCTTCAGACTTAACCAAGAGAGGTTCTTAGTACACCTGTGCCAACCCAACCCATGCATCTCTCTCTCTCTCTCTCTCTTTGATCCTGGAGGAGGAGAACATCAGGATCATGAAGTCTGGTGATTTAGCGGTATGCCTCATGGCTTACAGAGAGCAGAGAAGAAGAAGAGTGCAGCAGAGGTGCCTGGCTCAGCAAAGGGAAGAACACCTCCTTCAAGATAAAAGAGGCGGCAGGCCCTGCTGCACACGCAGCTGAAGATCCACAGCGAGCCATCGCTCATAGGTACCTCGCTAGACCCAGGGTCTATAGATGGTGCTTGTCATTCCTGCAGATCACTGAGCACCAGTGTCACTGAAGAATGTGCATGTCCATGGAACTGGTCAGTCACATCTGCCACCAGCTGCAGGATTTGGTTCCATGGGGACACGGAGGGCATCCATTGCCAGGGGCCGTGAAAGTGTCTGCGGCACTCAATTTTTATGCCAGTGGCTCCTTCCAGGGCACCACAGTTGACTTTTGGGATCCTGCAAGCCTCCATGCAGAAGTGTATCCAGGAGGTCATGGATTCCAGCTTCATGAAGGCACCTGACTTTGTGTATTTCGACCAGGATCATATAATCCAGGGAGCAAGAGCTCTGAGACATGTGCCGATCTGTGGTTGCCGTAGACTTCACTCATGTGGCGCTTAGGTCTCTGTGGCAACAAGCAGTCAACTATGTTAACCGCAAGGACTTCCACTCGCTGAATGTTCAGCTGGTGTGCAATCACCACAAATGCATCCTACAGGCCTGCGAACCATTCCTAGGGAGTTTCCATGACTCCTACATCCTTAGCAGATTTCAGATCCCTGACACCTTCCAATGTCCAGAGAGGCTGTAGGGTTGGCTCCTCAGAGACAAGTGCTACCTACAGAGGCCGTGGCTGATGACACCTGAACGGCAGCTTCAGACTGCAGTAGAGCGATGGTACAATGAGGCACATGCCACGACCCAGAATTTGGTGGAGCACATGATAGGCATTTTGAAAATGATATTCCATTGCCTCAACAGGTTTGGTGGAACACTGCAATACAGTCCCCAGAGGGTGTCATCATCATTGCTTGCTGCGTGCTATACAACCTGACACTGCAAAGATCCAACAGAGGGCGTTGGTGAGAAGTGACTGAAGCATTCTGGGAGAAGTCATTGCAGCCACTGCGACTCAGGAGGGAACCGAGGAGAAGGACTCTTGCACTCAACAGGAGGAAGGACATCCAACAGAGGGCGCTGGTGAGAAGTGACTTAAGCATTCTGGGAGAAGTCATCGCAGCCACCGCGACTCAAGAGGGAATCGAGGAGCACCCACTGTCAAAGAATGGAATAGCCCCAAACATTACATTGCTGTAGCGTTTGCATCCTTCCCTCCTCCTCAAACCTAAAAAAAAAGAGAGAGAGGAAGAGGCAGTGACTTCAGGAGTGCACCAGACCTGCGAGGGACACTCTTCTGAAAGTGGATTTTAAAGAAAAAGCAGCTGATTGGTGAGTAACCCTGGGAGCAGACTCGGAGAGAGGAGCACCGGAGCGGTGAGTATAAATCTAGCTTACCTTGGGGATTCGCGGCCTTGTCTCCAGAGAGGAGCACCAGAGCGGTGAGTATAAATCTAGCTTCCCTCGGGGATTCGTGGCCTTCTCTCCTGGGAGGAGCACCGGAGTGGTGAGTATAAATCTAGCTTACCTCGGGGATTCGCGGTCTTGTCTCTAGGGAGCAGACTCAGAGGGAGAAGCACCGGAGCGGTGACCTCGGGGCACAGAGTAACTGAAGCCAAAACTGAAAAAGTGACATCACAGGAAAGCTGTGACCTGATTGGTTGATAGGAAATCTGCACCAAATTTGAAAAAAAAACACTCAAAGCTAATTAATAAATTAATCATCTAAGTAGAGATGGCTGGGCAGGTGATGTGCTGTAGCTGTATGATGTGGGAGCTGGCAGATCCCAATGCGAGCAGCAGTGAACACATCTGCAGCAAGTGTTGGTTGCTGGAGGATCTCCGACTCAGAATTGATGAGCTGGAGTCGGAGCTCCGGATGCTGCGGCACATCCGGGAGGGGGGGAGCTACCTGGACGCTTTGTATCAGGAGGCGGTCACACCCGGTAGATTAAGTACCTCAAGTCCGGTCAGTGGTCAGGGTCAGCATGGTGTGACTGCAAGTGAGTCAGCTAGAGGGATCCTGTGTTCAGGAACAGAGGAGCCTCAGCTCTTGACCTTGTCCAACAGGTACGAGGTACTGCTCCCTGTGTGGATGAGGAACAGGGCTGTAGGGAGGATGAGCCAGCTGACCATGGCACCGTGGCATAGGAGGCCATTCAAGAGGAGAGAGCAAAAAGACAAGTGGTAGTTGTAGGGGATTCTATAATTAGGGGATCAAGGGTCCCGCATGGTATGTTGCCTGCCCGGTGCCAAGGCGAGGGACATCTCTGACCAGCTTGAAAGGATATGGGAGAGGGAGGGGGAGGATCCAGTTGTTGTAGTCCACGTCGGGACAAATAACACAGGTAAGACTAGGAAAGAGGACCTGTTTGGGGATTATCAGGAACTAGGAACTAAATTAAAGAACAAGTCCTCAAGGGTTATAATCTCCAGATTACTACCTGAGCCACGTGCAAATTGTCATAGGGACATGAGAATAGGGGAAGTAAACATGTGGCTAAAGGAGTGGTGTGGGAAAGAGGGGTTCCATTTCGTGGGACACTGGCATCAGTATTGGAACAGGAGGGATCTGTACCGTTGGGACGATCTCCACCTGAACAGATCTGGGACCAATGTTCTAGCGAAAAAGGTAAATAGGGTGGTCAACAAGACTTTAAACTAGAAAATGGAGGGGGAGGGAAGGGTAAAACTCCAAGAAGTATGACTAATGGGAAACAAAGCAGCAGGTTAACGTGTGGGGGGGGTGGATTCAACTTCATGGAACATTATGAAAAAAACTGAAAAGAAAGGAGAACCCAGGAGAGGCTATTAAAGTCTCCAGAACACAAAATAGGATAGAGTGTTTGGAAGGGCTAGGAATCTAACTTCAAGCACATCAGATAAAGGGATGACAATGAGAAAGGGGATGGGAAATACAAGGCTGAAGGTATTGTATCTGAATGCACGCGGTATACAAAATAAGGTAAATGAGCTTGTGGCGCAGATTGAAATTGGCAGGTATGATGTGGTGGGCATTATGGAGACATGGCTGCAAGGGGATCAGGACTGGGAGCGAAATATCCAAGGATATACATCCTATCGAAAAGATAGGCAGGTTGGCAGAGGGGGGTGGGGTTGTTTTGTTAGTAAGAAATGAAATTAATCGATAGCAAGAAATGATGTAGGGTCAGCTGATGTAGAATCTGTGTGGGTAGAGTTGAGGAACTGCAAAGGTAAAAAAACGCATAATGGGAGTTATGTACAGGCCTCCGAACAGCAGTCAGGGTGTGGGGCACAAAATACACCAGGAGATAGAAAAGGTGTGTAAGAAAGGCAAGGTTACAATGATCATGGGGAATTTCAATATGAAGGTAGACTGGGAAAATCAGGTTGGTAGTGGATCCCAAGAAAAGGAATTTGTGGAATGTCTATGAGATGGCTTTTTGGAGCAGATTGTGGTGGAGCCCACTAGGGAACAGGCAATTCTAGATTTAGTGATGTGTAACGAGGCAGATTTGATAAGGGAGCTTAAGGTGAAGGAACCCTTAGGAGGAAGTGACCATAATATGATAGAATTTACCTTGCAATTTGAGAGGAAAAAGCTGGAATCAGATGTAACGGTATTACAGTTGAATAAAGGCAACTACAGAGGCATGAGGGAGGAGCTGGCCAGAATTGACTGGGAGATGAGCCTAGCAGGAAAGACAGTGGAACAGCAATGGCAGGAGTTTCAGGGAGTAATTTGGGAGACACAGCAAAACTTCATCCCTACGAAGAAGAAACATACTAAAGGGAGGACGTGGCAACCATGGCTGACAAGGGAAGTCAGGGGCAGCATAAAAGCTAAAGAGAAAGCATACAATGTGGTGAAGAGCAGTGGGAAACCAGGGGATTGGGAAGCCTACAAAGACCAACAGAGGACAACTAAAAAAGAAATAAGGAGGGAGAAGATCAAATGTGAGGGTAAACTAGCCAGTAATATAAAAGAAGATTGCAAGAGTTTTTTTAGATATATAAAAGGTAAGAGAGAGACAAAAGTGGACATTGGGCTGCTGGAAAATGACGCTGGAGAAGTAGTAGTGGGGAACAAGAAATGGCGGAGGAACTGAATAGGTACTTTGCGTCAGTGTTCACAGTGGAAGACATGAGTGACATCCCCAATGTTCAAGAAAGTCAGGAGACAGAGGTGAGTATGGTGGCCATTACCAAGGAGAAGTTGCTAGGAAAACTGAAAGGTCTGAAGGTGGATAAATCACCTGGACCAGGTGGATTACACCCCAGAGTTCTGAAGGAGATAGCTGAAGAGATAGTGGAGGCATTAGTGGTGATCTTTCAGAAATCACTAGTCAGGGAGGGTCCCAGAGGACTGGAAAATCGCTAATGTAACCCCCCTGTTTAAGAAGGGAGTGAGGCAAAAGAGGGGAAATTAAGGCCAATTAGCCTGACCTCGGTGTTTGGTAAGATTTTAGAGTCCGTTATTAAGGAGGAGATTTCAGAATTCTTGGAAGTGCATGGTAAAATCGGGCAAAGTCAGCATGGTTTCGTCAAGGGATGTCATACCTAACAAATCTGTTAGAATTCTTTGAGGAGGTAACGGGTAGGTTAGACAAAGGAGAGCCAATGGTTGTTATCTACTTGGACTTCCAGAAGGCCTTTGACAAGGTGTCGCACAGGAGGCTGCTCAGTAAGATAAGAGCCCATGGTGTTAGAGGCAAGGTACTAGCATAGATAGAAGATTGGCTGTCTGGCAGGAGGCAGAGAGTGGGGATAAGGGGGTCCTTCTCAGGATGGTGGCCAGTGACTAGTGGAGTTCCGCAGGGGTCAGTGTTGGGACCACAACTTTTCACTTTATACATTAATGATCTAGATGAAGGAACTGAGGGCATCCTGGCTAAGTTTGCAGATGATACAAAGATAGGTGGAGAGACAGGTAGTATTGAGGAGGTGGGGAGGCTGCAGAAGGATTTGGACAGGTTAGGAGAATGGGCAAAGAAGTGGCAGATGGAATACAACATGGGGAAGTGTGAGGTCATGCACTTTGGTAGGAAGAATAGAGACATAGACTATTTTCTAAATGTGGAGAGAATTCAGAGATCTGGAGTGCAAAGGGACTTGGGGAGTCCTAGTCCAGGATTCTCTTAAGGTTAACTTGCAGGTTGAGTCGGTAGTTAGGAAGGCAAATGCAATGTTGGCCTTTATTTCGAGAGGACTAGAATATAAAAGCAGGGATGTGCTGCTGAGGCTCTATAAGGCTCTGGTCAGACATTTAGAATATTGTGAGCAAATTTGGGCCCCGTATCTCAGGAAGGATGTGCTGGCCCTGGAGTTGATCCAGAGGAGGTTCACCAGAATGATCCCAGGAATGAAAGGCTTAACATATGAGGAACGTTTGAGGACTCTGGATCTATACTCGATGGAGTTTAGAAGGATGAGAGGGGATCTGATTGAAACTTACAGAATACTGAAAGGCCTGGATAGTGTGGATGTGGGGAAGATGTTTCCATTAGTAGGAGAGACTAGGACCCGAGGGCACAGCCTCAGAGTAAAGGGAAGACCTTTTAGAACAGAGATGAGGAGAAACTTCTTTAGCCAGAGAGTGGTGAATCTATGGAATTCATTGCCACAGAAGGCTGTGGAGGCCAGGTCATTGAGTGTATTTAAGACCGAGATAGATAGGTTCTTGATTGGTAAGGGGATCAAAGGTTACGGGGAGAAGGTGGGAGAATGGGGTTGAGAAACTTATCAGCCATGATTGAATGGCGGAGCAGACACGATGGGCCGATTGGCCTAATTTCTGCTCCTATGTCTTATGGTTTTATGGTCTAAAGTGGGGAGGAGCTGGCTGAGGAGGAGATGGAGGAGCTGCACGTATCCTCTGATGAGGAGGACATCAAAGGGGATGACAATGATGTGATCCTTGAAGGCCAGGATGCCGCTGATGAGGTCATCACACTGACCAGATGAGCAGATGCGCTCAGCATTCCCTCATAGCCATAAGATTCATGGAGGATGATGACGAGATGCAATGAGGACAATCCTGACATCCTCATCTTGCATCTGTGAACGTTTGACTCCTGTGTGCCTGATGGCAGTACACACACCCTCAGGGCTCAGAGTCATGTCAGTGAGATGCAGTGGAGGCCCTAATATTTGCTCGATTGCAGGAGGATGATGATGACATGCAGTGAGGGCACTCCATAGATCTTCACATTCCCTCTGTGAATGTCTGACTCCTGTCTGGCTGAGGGAAGGTCGCTTGCGCTCTGTGATCAGGGTCATATCATGGAGATGCAGCTGTGAAACTTTAAATGTACCTGATCCTTCGTCAGCCTTCAGCACCTGACCCCTTCAGGAGCACAACATCACCGGTCACAGATGCTGAAGGGATGGGGGCCAGCCCCACCTCAA
Source organism: Carcharodon carcharias (assembly GCF_017639515.1). Taxonomy (NCBI): domain Eukaryota; kingdom Metazoa; phylum Chordata; class Chondrichthyes; order Lamniformes; family Lamnidae; genus Carcharodon; species Carcharodon carcharias. Next base: position 42,578,492 of record NC_054479.1, on the reverse strand, counting down.
AGGTGTTGAGAGCACACAGAGAGAAAATGATGGAACTCTGTGGTGCCTGCCCACGACATTCTGGCAGAAATGACAAGCACCATCAAGGTGCAGGCATCAATAATGTGTCCAGTGAGTGTGAAGCTGGACTATCACTTTGGTCTGAAGGTTCCATACTGCACAGGGAAGAGGTCCTGGACTGAGATACCTGCCTTTATCTTGTGCAGGAACCAAGGCTTCATATCTGAGTGGCACAAACACTGTTCATCAGAACAAGGAGCAAAGGCAGGGAGAGATTCTTGGGAGTTCATTTATAATAGTGAACATCAAGTACAAGTGATTAACACCCATGCCCAGGCTGTGCACCTACATCTTCTTTACCCGGGTGTCCCTGGAGAGGGAGCACGCGGTGTCTGCCGGCACACTCGAGGCCTTCCGTGCTCGGTGGGCACCACAGGGACTGGGGTGCTTTATTGACCCCCTTAATCACATTTTGATTTAAAGTTTGTAAGTTTCCTTTAAACTTTGTCCTTGGTTTTACAGCTGACCTGACTTAGGGGCTGTGCTTGATTTATCCCTCATTTTGTTAATTTAGTTTAATTGTTTTAACTCTAAAAGAGTTACATCTCCTTCACCTTCCTAACCCTGCTGCTATGTCATGGTAGTCTCCCGACATCCACAGCGGAGGTGGAGGCAGCCTGCTGACTGCTACGTCCTGTCTGTGATGACCATGGCAGGCGTCCTCTGGAGGGCCGAGACCTGGAGGGCCCCGGCCTGCTTTCGGTGTGGATGCCTTCAACAGGTTGTGACCCCAAGGCTACTCTAGAACCGTAGAACCCACCGAGCTGTGTGTCTCTGCGCTGATGGAGGGTGTGGGTTAGCGCTGTGGTGGGTCTTCAATTAGGGTGTCATCAGATTCTTCTTCTGAGGGGTCTTCGGGGCTTGAGTTGAGGACGTGGCTCATGTACCTCCTCAGCTGCTTCCCACATGTGCCTGCAAAAGCAAGGAGAGATAATTAGTGAATGGCAGGGGACTGTGGAACAGGGGAACTCACTCATAGCCTGGATGTTGCACTGCTGGATCCTCTGTTGGTTGAGCACCACTGACCTCACCATCAGCACAGGAATGGTCCAGACTGTTGCTGGCCAACTGGATAACTCTATTTTCAAATCTGTGAGGATTTTGATGTCGGGCATTCCCCCACCAGTCTGTGGCCTCACCCTTTTGTTGTGTGCCAGCTTGTCCTGCATGAATACAGATGGAGAGAGTGTAAGCAGGACATTTGCCAAGCCAGATGAGTAGGATGCCTGGCATGTGTGGGTGGTGAGTGGTGCCATGGATGGATGAGGATATGTTCTGCACAATGGAAGAAAGTGTGTGTGAGAGAGTGAATGGTGATGTTCCATGAACTGGTAGTGAGTGAGATCCCTGTGGATGTCTGATAGGTTTGTGAGTGTGTGAGTTGAGGGTGATGAGAAGAGTGACTTACTCTGGCAGAACAGAGGAGATCATTCACCCTGATTTGGCACTGGGTGGCTGTCCTCTTTTGCAGGCCATTGGCACTGACCACCACTGCCACCGCCTCCCAAGCTGGATTGGTGACCTTGCTTGCTTTCTTCGCTCAGAGCAGTGGTAGAGGACTTCATGGTGGGCCTCCACTGCATCCATTAGGCACTTGAGGGAGGCATCATTAAATATGGGGGCAGCATGTTTCCTCCCTTTGGCAGCTATGACTTTGCAGCTGCTTCTGGTCCCCTACAGAGTGCTCTAAATATGGTGCTCGGATTAGTGACAGCCTGAGGTGACAGTGGGGTGGGTGAATCAGAGGCCGCCCTGACAGTGATCCGGCATGTTTCCTGGGAATGCATTATTAGTGAGGTGGGACGCATCAGGAATGGGACGGTACGGCACGAAAACCCACCATTGCGGCTGGCGAATAAAATGTCATTTTTCTCACCTGCTACCACGCTTTGTGCAAACCTGGAATGATTCCACACAATGTTGCAAGAAACCTGGTCAAAGTGGTAAGGAAAGTTCTACTAAGGAGCAACTTAAATTTGGAGAGAGAGGCTAAGAGGTAGAGAGGTTTAGGGACGGAATACTAGGGTTTACGGCCTGGCAATTGAGGGATAGCAACTCGTGTTGGAATGATGAAAATTACAGATGCACAATGGACCAGAATTGGAACAGTGCACAGTTCTTCCAGGACTGGAGGAGATTACAGCAATGACTTAGTCACCTGATATCCAGGCAGGTGCATTATCCAGCATAAGTTCCTGGAGTATGGGAACAACTGTAAGCTATACATTCCCTCATGCCTCATCTCCATTTTCCTGCCTTAGTTGATGGCGTGCACCTTGGAGGTCAAATCAGCCACCCATACATAACCAACAACAGGGATCAGTCCTCGCACCTCTTGGCTGACTGCAAACATCACCAACTGCAACCCGGTAACTGACCCAAACGGTAAAGTCACAGGTTTTAACCTTCCATGGAAAATATGGTCAACCTTCAACTGCCTGAGGACGGGCCAGGGAAGATGCAGCCATTTGTTTCACAGTGGAACGTGAGGAACAGCTCAAATTGTGACAGTGGCCATCCAAGACCATCGCCCACATACTGAACTCCTGCCCTGAGACACCCCCTTCATGGTGATGTCACCACCATTCACACTGAATCAGCTGAAGTCATTGAGTGGATTGTTAACCTCGACGTTGAACTCTAAGTGCTTCCCCAGCCATACGAATAAAGAAGTGTGGGTAGCGATCGGGAGGAATTCTCCTCTGAGAAGCTCTAGGATTAATTGTGATGGCATAACTGTGGGCTTGGCTAAGATCAGCCAATTTAGCTAAAAGGTGGAAATCAAAGCTGGGACCTTCCTGATTTGTATGACTCAGCTCAGAGCCGCTTCCCAAATAAGCTATAGGGATTCTATTTCAGTACTTTTAATCTGGTTGTGTACCCTCCTCTTTTAAACCGATCAGTCTGTACTTCAGATTGGTGGGGCTGCTAATATTTATTGATAAAATTGTTGGATTGTAAACCATGAAATGGTAACTCACTGAATAAACATGGCTGCTTAATTGACAAGTGCTGCTCTAACTGTTCTGGACAAGGAGCAAGAAACAGTCATATATATTTAGCTCGTTAATTTTTCCAGTTCTTTCAATGAAGTTGCGTGTAGAATCAATAACACAAGAGCACCAAATAGAACTGAAGTGTGCAACTTTGAGAAAAATATATTCAAACAGCTGCTGGTGTTTGATGTTTATTTTCTGTCTGAGTAAAACAACTTCATTTTCATATAATATGAACTGACTGTGGTATTTCCTGGTAATTAACTGTAGTTAGCACTTGCAGCAATGACAAGTCAGGAGTCCTCCTTCAGTGAAGACAGTACAGGCGTCATATGGTATGCCCTGGATACACATCTCCCACATCGACCACACAAAGGTCAAGTTTCACTGCCTTCACCAGCTGTTAACAGGGAGGCATAGCTTTAAATGGGGTTAGAAACCTTACTTCCCCTCTTAATTCCAACAATGCAGCTGACTCCATTTTGAAAGGTCCCCAAAGCACCCGCCTAATTCAGGTGATAGGCCACTTTAAAAAAGGAAATGGGAGTCCTGTGACATAAGTAGGACCCTGATCACTATTTTAGTTTGGATCCGGTCACTGTGACCAGGCAAAGGAACCAAAGATGCATGTCAAAGGTGTGTTTTAAGTGATTTTTGTGGGCCCTGGAACAGCAGGAGTAACAATCTGGGTCTCCTCCGCCTTCTGTGATCATGACCTTCACGCTTCCACCACCGCACAATTTAAACCTTGTTGGAGGCTGGGTCGGCTCAAGTTTGAGTCCTTGATCTAATGAACAGCATCAGGCCTCCAGTTTGACAAATAAGTCCTCAGTGTGCATGGTGCTAAGGGCATGTGAAACACTGAAAACTATTGTTTCCCAGAGAGAAATATTCATACCATGGAAAGCCAAATGGTACTGATTACAACCCAGCTTCTTCAGCGTTTCAGAACACGAATATTTTCATATGTTTTAGATAGAATTTGAAATGAGCTGGCTGTCCTGCCACTGCCTTTATGTTGGAAAATAAATTTACCTCCTTAGAAATGGATCGTTTTTAATGTCTTTATGTGAAAAATATATAGGATTGCAACTTGCAATTCCTTTGTTTCCAAAATGATGTTTTACTCTTGAAATTCAAACAGTCGTTTTGTGCTGGCGCTTTCCGGTGCCTGATGTGGTTCAGGGATATTACCTGTATCCCGTGAATGCTTACTCTGTACTGCACCTGAACTTTTGCTGGAACCCAGTCCAGCCTAAGAGGTTTTATACTGATATTGGAGACAGCACAAAGGTTCATTGACAGTGTACAGGTCAAAGTGAAATCTGGCAGGCTCCAAGTTTGCCGTGGCATTTTGCAACTGGTCGATGGGGTATAAAATTTCATCTTTTATAACCATAGTATTTATTTTCAGTAGGGTGTCACAAAGCATTTATTGCATGGCAGCTTGAAACAAAATTTCAACAATGGCCCGTGACCTTTGTTTGCGTTGCTAATAGATGCCGAGGACAAGTCTTGGGAAGCTCCCGGGAATAGGAAACGAGGTGGGCGGGCATACTTGATTGAGCGCAGGGCAAACTGTCAGCTTCATGATGGCAGGATGAAAGCTGGATTTAAGTTGGCGGCAGGCAGATTGTGATTCCCGAAGGCATGCTCAGGGATCTCTTTTTGGTACCCCAGCATGCCATGCATGTTCATTAAAACACAACTTCACCAGATTAAATTGTACCTTTGGAATAAAGTATGCAGCAAACAAGAAACAAATGCCTTCAGATTCATGACTGGTTAAAGGTGACGTGCAGGCGAGGTAGTCATCCAGATGGATTTTGACCGAGCAGGAGATGCTTTTCTTGCATGGGGATCTTTGTTGAATGAGCATGAGAAAGAGGAGGCATTGAGCTTGGATGGCGGCTGTGAAAGGGGAATGGGCATGATTGACTGATGGAGGGAAGGAGGGAGGGATGGAGTGAGGAAGGTTGCTTGAAAGGGGAACAGGGACATGGCAGATGAAGGGTATCAACTGGTGGTGGGTTAGCAGCAGTTCCAGGGTTTCATGGGAGCATGGTGGCTGACAGATCAGAACGGGTAGGTTGCAGGAGTTTCAAAATCACTACTACTCACAAGCAGCAACACTGATTCTGCTGGATGGCAGGGAGTGAATGCCTGTCCAGGTGCCGCTTAAATATGGTGCCAGACCTTCAACCCCTTGAGGAAAAGGCAGGGCTGGCGACTTCCTGCCTGTCCCCACTGCATGATTGGCCCATGGCTCTAGCCTCCACACATTTAATTGGCTGGACACCATGTCTTCGCGTGTGCTCACTCCTCTGCCTCTAAGTGGAAGTGCCACAAACGTCCAGAGCCGCTGCTCTAGAAGAAGATTACGCCCCTAGATGTGAACAGTAGATTTTTAATTTCTGACTGGTTTGTACATGATAAGTGTCTGGAAAAAGACAAAGGTGTGGAAATATGTACACAATAATGTACTTTAGCTTCTGTAGCATGCTGTGTTAATTGAATGCTATTGGAAATGGTTCATATTTTAAATTGTACTTACAGGTTTATTTGCCCATAGACTAATAGCATGTCTTCAAAGCATTCAAAAGCAATCTCACCTGCTGCAGGATCATTATTTGCTATTGTCCTGAATGGTTGAAAACGGCACTTCTTCCAGATTTCTTGGACTGGTAGCCAGGAGAGTCTGCAATGTGAGCAGATCACAATTCAGTCAGTGCATTACAGTTTGACTAAAAGAGCGTGAGGAGTTAGAGCCCTCCTGCCATTCACTGTGACTTATTTCTATCTTAACTCCATCAACGCATCTTAACTCCATATCTATTAATTTTTTAAAAATTTGCATTGATATAGCACATTTCAGAACCACAGGATATCCCAAAGTGCTTTACAGCCAATGAAGTACTTTTGAAATGTAGGGCTGAATAATATGGGGCGAGGGGGATGGGGGGTGGGGGGGGGGCGGGTGCTGCAGGTAGGGGAGGGAGAGGTGTGGTCGGCCTGCCCAGAAACAATGTTGGCATCGAGCTGATGTGCTCCACGCCGACCCGCCCCTCAACTATAAAGTGTTTGGGGCAGGATAGTCAGGGCTATGTAGGACTTCTGCCCCTCACTGGGGATGAAGTACTGCAGTGCCAGGAAGGTTTCAGTGGCCGCTGCTGGGACTGCATAAGGAAAAGAAGATCAAGGCCCATGGCTCCCTGGAGCAGGTAGTTCCAGGGCCTTGGGCTGGGAGTCTTTGGGTAGGTTCAGGAGAGGGGAGGGGTGGGTTTAAGGGAGGGAGCAGGTAGGAAGGAAGAGGGGGTTTGATCTAAGGGCATCCCCTCTGCAATATGCAAATACCAGCCCCTGAAGAGCAACCCCCACTTCCTTCCTGCTCTTTAAAAACTTAAGTTAAAATATTGGCTTCCCATTCCCACCCTGTGGCCACCCCAAACATTTTATGGCATGGGCAGCATATTATCAGGGCCGCTTGGTTTGAGAACAGGCCTAATTGACACAATTGTTCATTAAATATGGCAGGCGGGCTACCAATTTCGGCATCAGCCCGCCCCTCATATTATGGGGGTGAGCTCAGGGGTGGGTGGGAAGGTGGTGGGATGGGCACCCATCCTATTTTACATGGCCTCCCCCATGGGAAACATGCCGGCCGGGGGAACATAAATTCAGCACGTGGCCACTGGTGTAACCTCGGACCCTTGGCAGCCAATTTAAATGCAGCCAACTCCCACAAAGTGCAATGTGATCATGATCAAATAATCTTTTTGGTGATGTTATTTGAGGGATAAACATTAGCCAGGACATTAGGGCTAGCTTCACTGTTCTTCTTCGAAATAGTGCCATGGGATCTTTTGTATTCACCTTAGAGAGCAGATGGAGGCTAAGCTTGAATTTTGGCCACAACAAAGATCCTCTCCATTGTGGTGAAAATGACAGAAGTGCCTGAAAATTGTAAGTCCTGCCCCTGAACATGGCATTTCCCATTTTTGTGGAGGGGGTGTTTGGGGCGGAGGCACATTTCATGCCTGCACGGTTTATGGAGGTAGCTGGCCATGTAAATCATCAGCTGTTTCCACTCACATCGGATAGCCCAGGGGTGTGAAATCTGAAGTGTGCAGAGAAGACCTGGGCCCAGATTTTCGCCATCGGGTCAGGCACGCAGAGTCGGGAGAATTCTGAACCCTGTGAACCTAACCTTTGAGAATGGCTGCCTACAGTTCTGATTTTCGATCTGGGCAGTGCGTTGGATTAAAACTCCGGCCCGCTGCCCTGAAATGAGTGCAGAGGCTGCCGCGTGTGGAGGCAGGCTGGCTGGAAGTCCTGCCTCTGTGTTCCGACACTTTGTTAAATTAAATTTAAAAAAAGATTGAAACTAAAACAGCCTTCCCTCACCTCCCCACACACTCCCCATTCTCCATCCATGCCACACTCTGCCACCTCATGCCCCCCCCCCACCTACCCCATGGCTCATCATACCCCCTATGAGAACCCATGCCTCTTTACCCATCCCCATGTCCTTTCATACCCCCGTGCCAACCCATGCCCCTCTAACCACGCGCCAAGGCCCCTCACACCCACATCCCCATGGCCCTTTATAGCCTCTATGCCAACTTAGTGCCAACTGATGTCAACCCATGCCCTCCCATGCACCACCCTTTGCCCTTACTCCCTCCATGCCAACTCATTGTGTATCCTTTGACAGTTCTTTGACAGCTTTGTAAGTTCCAATGAGTTTTATGTACTTTTTACTTTGCACACTCATGTTTACTTTTAACAATCCTAAAGGGTGCTTTACCTCTCCCAAATATGTCTTAAGACCCTTTCCAAAGGAGTAGTTTACTTCTCCAAAGGGTTATATGGCTATCCAAACCAATCCATCAAGTTCAGACCTCCTCTTACCTGGTCTAACCTAAACAGTCTGGGTTTCACACTCTTGGCCTACCAAAATCCTATTTCAGTGGTGATTTAAATGGCCAGTTGCCTCTGTAAACCAAGCATGCGTGAACACTGGCCCAACTCCTGTCCTGCCCCCACAAAAATAGGAAGTGCCACTTTCGGAGGTGAGATTTAGGATTTCCGGGCTCACCCATCATTTTTGCCACGATGGAGTCGCTCTCCATCATGGTGAAAATCTGTGCCTTCGTAAGAGCAGGTCTGAACTTTGTGCATTTCTTTGGTGAGGTAAGGTACCCCTTTGGATCTGATCCTGGGACACCACTGGGGAAGTTGAAGTGCTATTTGTCAGAAGTCAGGTGCCCTTTGGAATTGTTGAAAATAGACATGAATGTGCTGACCCTTTCTTAACAAAACCTATCAAACTCAGTTTGGAAACTTTCATCAGGTTTGGTCTCTAGGTTTTTGGGGAGGGAGTTCAGGTTTTCACTACCATTTATCAAATGTAGGACAGAAATGTCCCAGATTTGCACAAAGTGCAGTAGCTTGCAGAGAAAAGGAGTACTACCCGCCAGCCGCAGTGGTGAGTTTTTGCACCACATTGTCCCATTCTTGCCTCATTAATTATGCAGTCATGGGAAACACACCATCTCACTGGCAGTTGGCCTCTGATTTTCCCGCCAAGCCATTACCTTGCTGCTTCCTCACACTGGGCGCTATATTTAAACTGCAGCCGTGCACACACTTCTCAATGCTTGCTGCCCAGGACAGTTCCTGTGAAGACTTGGCCTCAAAAGCCAAGAAGATTGCGGCATCCCGAATCAGTGATGCATCCCTAGGGGGCCTTCTGGATGCTGGCCATGATGTCCTCTACCCCCCGCTCTGGTCGCAGGAGGCCCATCAGCCTCACTACTCCAGCTTGGGAGGCAGTGGCAAAGGTGGTCAGTGTCGATGCTACACAGAAGAGGTCGGCCATCCAGTGCAAAAAAATGGATGAATGATCTCATCCATGCTGCCACCGTAAGGCAACAATCTCATCACTCTAAACTCACATACTCATAAGGCTATCACACATTCACTGGCATCTCACTCACTGCCAGCTCAAGGGACATCACCATTCACACTCTCACACAAACCCTCACATGTCCACCTTGCCTCATCTCCGTTGAAGGCTGCCTCCCTCCGCCCTCATCATCTTGAGGCCACTTGCACAGATCAACAAGTGCCCCCCCACACACCCTGGGATAACCCACTTTTCCAGTACAGCCCTTGCCCTGCAACCTCTTCCCTTGACTGAGGCCTCTTCTACCCCTTCCCCAAGAAAGCCCTAGCCCTGCATCTGTTGAAAAGCCATTCCCGCCTTACGGTTGGTCTAGTAAGTAGAGACCTGCCCATGAGCCTTGCTAAAAGTGATGTTGTGCTGTCTGTGAAGCCTGGCGCTGATGACTGTGCATGCTGCCCGAAGCAAGGTAGCTAAACAAACCTCAGAGTCCCGAGTGAAGTGCAGCTAGGTACATGTCACTTATATAACAGTTGTGAAACATGTCAGCAAGTCTGCCTGGATGATCCAGTACAGGAATTATGATGAGATGCTAAAGTATTGATATTAGGTTCCCAACATGCACAGTGGGAAACATGGCCTGCCATTGAAAGGTGAAGTGGATGATCACAAATTGATTTCATGATGACGTAAAAGTGATTTTTGGCCTACTCGCCATATTGTTCCCCCCTCTCACCACCCGCCATGATGCCTGATGCCAATGGGGCTGGAAAATCCTGTCCATGATCTTTCCTGGCATCACCCCGAATGTCCTGGCTCTACTTTAAGGTTATGCCCCGTTGTTCTGAACTCGGCCCTCACCTCACCCCCACCAAATGAGATAGTATCTTCCTACTCTATCAAATCCTTAATATCCAGCTATTTCTTGAAGGAGTGGCACTTCACACCCATTTGTTTCAGTTTTACATGAAATATTTGCACTCAAGGGCTTCATTGTTCAGTTGATTTGAAAAAGAATATTTTAATGGATGTATCTGTCGGTCCATTTTTAATGTTCAACATGTATGAAATGAGAGGGACATTGAAGCATCAAACTATATTACATCCGCTAAGTAAAAGCTGAGGTGAATTTTAAAGGGAGTTTTAAAGGAAGAGAGGAAAACAGAAGGACTGAAGAAAGAACTTGAGTGTGGGATGGCAAAAATGGGGCGGTGTTGGGGGTAGGGTGGCAGTGAACATGACACTGGAGCGATGTTGCAACATGGGACATTCATAATGAGAGATGACAACATGAAAGCATTCAAAAACAGGATGAGAATTTTAAATTTGAGGCACCAAGGGTTTCGGAATCATTATAGGCCAGCGAGGATAGGAATGGTGGGCTGGTGTGATTTGGAGCAGAGTAGGATAAAGAGAACAGAGCTTTGGATAAAGGCAAGTCTATAGAGCATGGAGATTGAGAAGTCGGTCTGGAGGAGTGAAAACCTGATTGGACAGATTCAAACAAGGAGTGATGGGCATGGATCTGGAAGAGAATAAAAGGGAAGTAGGTGATTGGGCCATTGTTTGAAATAATAGAGAGGTTGAGGGTGAGATTTTTGATGATGGTAAAGGTGGCTCTAAAAAATAAGAAGGAAAGGGAACCATTTATAAACAATTAAAATACAATTCCTGGATTGTGGACTAAAAGGTGATCTTGGGGGAACTGCTGTGACATGACTGAGACAAAACAACTGCAAGAGATACCCAAAATTATAACAGACTGATCACTACTTTGCTTCCAGGCTGAATAGTGTGCTTTCTGAGCTTTGCCAGTGTTTCTCAGGGCTGCACATCAGGAGGCACACAACAGAAATCAAATGAAAACCCTGCCTTTTGATTTTCTCTCCTCCGTGTGGTTGGTTTCTACTCATGCAGTAGCTGAAACTGAGTACTTAATGGAATGCAGAATTGACCCTCCACCTTGTGGCATGGTGCCCCACCATACTATGCTACAGAACTGAATGCTTGCGTTTTATTCTCCTGCTGAGTTATGATTGCATAGTGCCAGCAGCTCAGTGACATCTCTGTCAGATGGTCTTCATTCATGTGTAACCCTAGGCAGAGTCTCAATAGGCTTTCTGATCATTATAGCTGAGTCCAGCCCTTTCTTCCCTGAGTAGTAGGGACTGAAGAGCGATCAAAAGGGAGGATTTCTAGTGTTTCCCAAGGCTGAAACTATTGATTGAATGTCTACCCAGCAAAACATCAGGGGGCTTGTATTTTATTTCTTACTCATACAATGGAATCATAAAATAATAAAGCACAGAAGGAGGACATTTGGCCCATCATGTCTATACCAGCTCTTTGAGGAGCTTTTCAATTAGTTGCACTCCCCTGTTCTTTCCCACAGCCCTGCAAACTCTCCCTTTCTATTATAGATTCAATTTTTCTTCTTGGGTTCTCTGTCCAAAGGCAGGTCCTTGGTGATTATTTGCTGAACCACAGCTAAGTGCCATGACTTTTTAGTGTGGATATGGGTTAAGTGAGCAGGCAGGCCCTAAGTCTACCTCAGCCAAAACGAGAATCAAACCTCGAGCTGTTGGTGTTTATCCGATCAACACAATAACCGCCTTGCTAACTGGTTGCCAATATATTGAATAGCTTCTTAATGTTTAAGGATTAAACTTGTTTCTGCTGATGACAGTAGAATGGAAAGACTGTTCAATGTTCTTATACCTTTGCTTAATGAGCATTTTGTATGACAGGGCACAAAGTGATAGCGAAAATTGGTTTTCCCAATAAAACATGCATTCATTATTAAGAGTCTTGAACAGTGTGTAAAAAAAATTGAATTGTTCAGTATGGGATATGCTCATTTGGGACAACTCTGTGAGATTCCTTGTTGGACTCACTGCTAATCCCGGAAGCCTTAAAAAGGCACTTCAGCAGCGATATGTGTAGGCAAATTACACGCTTCAGCACTGTGTTTAGTTTTTGTGCGGATCTGCTTCAAAACAGTGAACTCGTTGTTAGCATCTTTGTTAGCTCCAATCTCAGCTACGGTTGTCAGTGTTGTATATCAGCTGAAAGATATGTTTTCCAGGTGATATAGCTCCTCTGACTGAATTCATTTTCTTGTCTTGAGCAAGTGTGCTCAATGACGAAGAGGCTAGCTGTTTCCTCGTTTGGCTGATGACTTGGATATGGTTAAAATTCCAATCCTTTGCAATGAAGCTCATCGAGCAGATTATGAGACAGGGAAAAGGCAGGACATTAGCACTAAATTAAAATGCTTAGAGAGCTGATGCAGACACGATAGGCTGAATGGCCTCCTTCTACTCCGTACCAATTCTGTAATTTGCCTTCCTCACCTCTCTTAGCAATATTCTACTGCTACATTATTAATCCTCCACGGATTTGGGTAATCCACTGACATGAGAATAAAAGCTAAATACTGTGGATGCTGGAAATCTGAGATGAAAACAAAGGTTTAACCCTTAAACATTAAGGAGCAATTCAATATATGGGTGGCCAGTTAGCAACACGGTCATTGCATCGATCAGATAAACACCAACAGCTCGGGGTTTGATCCCCATTCTGGTTGAGGTAGACTTGGGGCCTGCCTCCTAACCCTGCCCATAGTAAAAAGTCATGGCACTTAGCCGTGGTTCAGCAAATAATCACCAAGGACCTGCCTTCGGGCAGCTTTGAAGAAGGGTCATATGGACTCGAAATGTTAACTCTGTTTTTCTCTACACAGATGCTGCCAGACCTGCTGAATTTTTACAGCATTTTCTGTTTTTAATTCCACTAGTGTGCAGGTTGCATAAGAGACAACTAGTCTGCCAGTGTATGTCTTCAGCTGATATGATGCTCATAATTTGATTATAATTCCACAGACATAGTAATCAATATGGCGTCAATTTTCTACTTCTAGAGAATGGTAGAGGACACATGGCGAAGGCAGTGGTGTAGTTGTGTTGTCACTGGCCTAGTAATCTGGAGACCCAGGGTAATGCTCTGGGGACCTGGGTTTGAAGCACACCACAGCAGATGGTGCAATTTGAACTCAATCTTTTAAAAATCTGGAATTAAAAGCCTAATGAAGTGTTTGTTGTAAAAACTCATCTAGTTCACTAATGCCCTTTGGGAAGGAAATCTGCTGCCCTTACCTGGTCTGGCCTACATGTGACACCAGACCCCCAGCAATGTGGTTGATTCTGAAATGGCCTAGTAATCCACTCAGTTCTCAAGGGAAGTTAGGGGTGAGCAATAAATCCACACAGTGCACTCATTTTTACCATTGACAGGGTGATTCATCATTTTGGCTCCCACTTGCTTCTGAGTCAGAACATAACGTACACAAGCCTATGCTCACAGATAGGCTGACATGCTAGTGCAAAATTGAGGGAGTGCTGTAATGCTAGAGATGCTGTTTTGAGAAAAGACCTTAAACCGAGCCCTATCCGCATGTTAGGTGGATGTAAACAAACACATAACACAATGTGAAGAAGGTCAGGGAATTCTCTTGCAGTTGTGGCCAATACGTCTCTCTCAACAAGTGACTTCACTTGATGAACTGGTTATTCTATCTCATTTTCTGTGAGAATCTGTTGCGTGACAATTAGCTATAAACCACCAGTGACTGCATTAAGAAGAGTAAAACATGACCATACAAGCAACCGGTGACAGGAAACGAGCATCCATCCATTCATTTCTCATACTATTATTGTGCCTTGTGCATCAGAATACTCCACCTCACCTACAACCATATGAGCTCCTGAAAAAGGGAGAAAAAAACAGATAAAGATCTAAACCAACCTGTGGGCAGAAAATCTGGAAAGCTCCTCTCCAGTTCCCCTGGGTGATCAAAACTAATCCAGGGGGAGAATTTTCACATTGGCATGTGGGGGCGGGCTTGGGACGCCGACACGTAAAGTGACGCGCGGTGAGGTCGGGACGCAGGCCCAATGTCACCGCACATCATTCAGGTCTTTCATTTGGCAGGCGCGTGCTGGAGGCTCCTGCACATCCGACGAAATGTCAAAGGCCTGTTAAGGCCATTAAGGTTCCAATTTAGATAACTAACTGAGCTTGAGCTGCCCGTCCAACCTTAAGGTTGGCGGGCAGGCAAAGAGCCCAAGCGGACTTTGCGTTTTTCAGAAAACCTCAACCACGGGCGGGAAGATTTCATTATGAACTTAATTTCCCTGCGGCAGCTCCATGCCTCAGGAAGATTGCTGTGCTCTTCTGAGCGTATATGTGAGAGAGCGCAGGCCCCCACTCCCCCTCCTCCCCTCGCCCGCACAGGTAATGCTGAGCGCTACCGGCCAAGCGTTACGCTGGGCAGGCTTTAATTGGCCCGCCCACGTAAAATGGTGGTCTGGAGCCGATCGTGGGTGGCAATCGGCTCCGCGCCCGCCCATGCCCCCTCCCAATCGGCCCACCCAACATGGGGAAAATTGTCCCCCAGGTGATCACACTGGCCCTGATAATTCTAAGGGACATCCTGGGGAGCTGCTATTTAAATATCAGTTCTTCTTTTTCCCTTTGGTCATATACCTCCACAATATTAAAAAGTAAAAAGTGACACTTCATTGCATTTTTCAAATAACTTTAGTGTTTTAAGTTGCCCAAAGCAATAGTGGCTCCTTTACACTAAAAGTTTTCTGTCCACTTCAGCAATTTATCTTCCAGTAACATTGGCAGATTCTCAAATATGCTCATTCCTTTCCTCGCCTTTTTTTCTCATTACCAGACTGACCCATCTCAGGCACACACTATTTTTGACATGCTTCACTGCACCTTTCCACTCTTCACGAACAAGTGAAGTAATCTTTAATCTCTAAATTTGAGTTATCAGGCGTGGCAGTGCTGCCAACATGTTTTAGTCTTAGTAAGGGCGCCCTGACTTGTGCCTTATTTGATAGCCTACTTCATCACTCAGTCAATCAACACACTGCACTGCTGACCACACACATCCAGCTCTTATATTGGTCTCTATTGTGAGCCAATAAAAGTCGGCACTCTTGACCTGCACAGAGCATTGGGCCCCTTTGTAAGTCTTCCTGATCAATGGTGAGATCTTGTCAAGCATTCAGTAGAAGCACAGGATGTTGCGATGTATAGAATATTCGGCAGATGGAAAGTGCTCAAAAAAAGCAACTGCTTTAAGGCAAAAGGAAATGAATCAGTCATAAGGTTAAAATGTCACAGTTTGACAAATAGAAAGAACAGTTAAAATGGTCCTTAAAGAGTTATACAGACCTGCAGGGGTGGAAGATGAAGTGATGTTGGTAGCAGTTTTTCATTACTAATATTATTATCAAAGCAGTTGTACCTTCATATCATGTAGAACACTAAAGCAATCATACTACAGAGACTGTCTGAAATAACATTATTGTAAAACATATGGTGAACTCATTTGTAATCATCACCTTTGAATGTACAAAACAGCTAGCTCATGAGCAGTGACATTAATGAGATAAGTTACATGGATGGAAATTTTAACTCTCTCACCCATCAGAAACCAGTGGCAGTTAAAATGGAGTGGGTGAAATACCTGTCTGTTCCAATTTTCAAAATCCTGCTTTTTCAGACACTTGAGGCACCCACATGAGTCAATTTTAGCTCCATGCTTTTCTGTAAATAGGGGACCTATTCCATCAATTGGGCCCCAATGTCATCTTAGTTAGGGAGAGAGCACAGTGTTCACAGAGGCCACCCTGGCAGCTATAACCAGAACTGAAGACCAAAAGGCCTTTGTAGGTAAATTCAAAATTGTCCTTTTTTAAAAATGTATTCATGGGATGTGGGCATCGCTGGCTGAGCCAGCATTTATTGCCCATCCCGAATTGCCCTTGAGAAGGTGGCGGTGAGCTGCCTTCTTGAACCACCGCAGTCCCTGTGATGTAGGTACATCCATAGTGCTGTTAGGGAGGGAGTTCCAGGATTTTGACCCAGCGACAGTGAAAGAACGACAATACATTTCCAAGTCAGGTTGGTGACTGACTTTGAGGGGAACTTCCAGGTGATGGTGTTCCCATCTATTTGCTGCCCTTGTCCTTCTTGATTGTAGTGATCGAGGGTTTGGAAGGTGCTGTCGAAGGATCCTTGTGAATTCCTGGTGGGACCAGGAGTAACAAAGGAAAGATTATATTCTTCCCGGCCCTTGTACTTCACTCTCATTTTGCCTGAGTATTTGACCCACATCACATCAATGAGAGCCAGCCATTAAAATTGGCTGGTCCTCCTGCTGTAGCTCCTGGATGGGCTGGTTGTTTGGCCGTTTTCCTGCCCAGGAGTTAAAATTCCCATCATGATCTCAGCAAACATCCATGTGTTCAATCCATGTTTCAGGTAAAGGGGAGCTATCTCTAAGAATAAATGTTTTTGACACACAGAAACTAGACATTCATGCATATTTGTCATTTTCATATGGGACACAAGGGATATGATTTACATCCTTGGAATAATGGGTGAGATTTTCTAGCTCTGACACCAATGGGCATCGTCGTGGCAGGACAGGAAAATTCGGAGAGGTGTTAAAAGTCAGCAGCTCTCAAAATTTTCCCATCCTGCCCGTGATGATGCCCAGTGGTGTCGGGGTGGGAAAATCCTGCCCTATGTGTTTGTTATTTTTTCTGACATATTTTTACACTGAAACCTTTTCCTGAGGACAGTGCCTCTTTGCAATATTCTGTTTTATTGGGTTTTTTTTGCTTCTGATTTTGATCTTTTGATTGCTTTCTCTGTTCTTAGTTCTCAGTTCCATTCCTCTCATTTTCTGTTCCTTTCCACATGCTGTTCATCATGCTCACAGTTTGCAGTGTGATTCCCTGCTTGGGTTTTCTCACACTCTATCCATCTCTCAATTGTGGTATGGGGATAGGAAGTCGCAGTGAGAAACTGAAACGTGTCAACATATTACTTAGCTCAGCTGAATCAGCAGCACAGAGACAGTGAGAGGAGCAGAGAAAGCTGGAAAAGAGATCAGAAAGTTTAGGGAAACAAGGGAAAATCAAGGAAATGGATTCAAGGGGCAGCAAAAGCAATCAAAAAGCTAGGAGAAGGATAGAAACAGAACTCTATCCTTGGTCAAACTCATGTCAATGTTTCAGCAATTCATCCACTCCCTTCCTGGGAGTTTCCAGTTTCCAGAATGTCCTCTTCAAAGTGAGACATGTTGCCGAGCAATGTCACATAAATAGCTCACTGTTATTATTGACAGCATGACAATTGAATCGGGAGTTTCTGGTTTACAGATTAGGAGAAGCTGCTGTCACCTCATTGACAAAAACAATAAAATGTTACATATTTGGTGAGCATTTTATTACTGTGCCCAATTCTACATCTTTTGGCTATCTAAAAATTGCTTTTTCTTTAAATATAACAATACTGCGGTTAAATCCACTTTCTTTAACTCAGGTAATTTTCTCCCATGTGCCAAAATTCTCACCAATTTAGTATCCATGAAATCTTCATAATTACTATATTTTGTTTTACATCAACCTTTGGAAAGTTGAACAAAATGAACTGACTTTCTTTACTGAAGCAGGTTGTGTGTATTGATAGACCCTGTGCCAATCTGACAGAGGATATGATTATATTGCACATAGCAAAATGAGAGTCTTTGAGTTTGGGTCATTTGCGTGGCAGTCAGTGAATTGCAGTTTAAGTTTGAACATGTCAATTTTAAGTTACTAAGGCAGCGGAGAGCCTGGTCAATGATACAACTCTTGTAGATTAATGTTTGCATCTTTGCTACAATGAGTTTGCAGTTGTGTGTAAACATGTCATTATTTTTAGAAAGAAACTTATTCTCGAGCGTTGGGTGACACTGGCACGCAATGATCATTGTCCATCCCTAATTATGAGTCAACCTCTTAATGTGGGAATGGAATAGCTAATAGACCAGACAAAGTTGTGGTAGCAAGTTCCCTTCTGTGAAGGACATTAGTAATGGAGTGGGGTTTTTCCAGCAGTGTTCATGGTGATTTTTACTGTGTTCATCTCATAGATTACCAGATCTACTGAATTAAGTTTTACAGCTTTCCATGTTAGAATGTGGAAGTGCCTCAGGATTGCTAGTCAAAGATCACAAACATTACATTATCACAATAAAGACTTGTGAATGAGGTTATTGAATGGCAAGGATGTAGTGAATGCAAGAAAATTGGGTGTTATGGCAATGCTTTCCTCCTGGCCTGATTTTCCTGTATTCACTGCACAACCAATAGTACAAGGTCAGGAGAATCCACTTTAATATATGCGATAAGGTGAGATCTCAAAAACATAGCATCATGGGGGTTAGAAGTTCATCTTGGATGGTCACGCAAAACAAGCGGTATCACGTAGGCCGTCTGTTCTAACCCTCCACACCCGCCTGTTATTCAGATCCATTGAAGTCAACAGAAAAGAATATCTAACAATGGATATAATGGTCAGTGCAATAAAATTCACTTTGGACTACCGCATGAGAAGAATTTCTGCCACATTATTTTATACTTGCGTAAATTAATTCTTAAAAAACTGAATTGATGATATGGTCTCTCTGGTCTCTGTGTTCTTGACCAGCAGGCACTCGAAGTCTATCTGTTGCGTGCCTGTCTGAAATAAACAATCTGTGGTGTACTTCTTAGTTATCTCTTGGTACTACATGTACTTTTTGATATCCCAGTTTCAGGATTAACTGCTGTTTTTATCAGGGGAGCAATTGGCTGAATCCAGAGGAATAACAGCAGCTGGCTTATGTCAAAAAGTCACACTTTGACTTCACATCTGCCCTGCAAGTTTAGTTTAAACTACTCCCTAAAGTTTGTTAACTATTACTGGGCTTCCTCAGCTTCCGGCACCTAAGCTGGGGGCCAACAAAGCTCAAGTCATGAAAGAGAAGAGGACTCCACTGGTGTCTGAATGAGTTGAAAGCTCAGCTCACGCAAAGCAATCTCTCACAGGAAACAACAGATTTTCAAATCAGCATTCCATCCTGTCCGTGGCTGCAATGATGGGATGTCAGAGCTCTTTCTTGTGCACTGAGTGAAAGGCAGTATACTCATTGACACTTGGGCTCTTAGCTGGTCCTTGAAAACACAAGTAGAGAGCAGAAGCTAGTGTTGGATGCACACCTATAGTGTTTGTGGACATTTGAACAGGCCAGACTTCATTACGTTAGAAACAAGTCAACTGTTAACCCATCTACTTTAACCACTTTGAAAGTAGCTGCATAAGAATCTCATTGAACTTATTTTCATTTCAGTGTTGTACAGAACACTGATGTGCGTTGGTTTAAAGTGCTCCATGTATAGGTTCAGACATATGTAGGTACACATCACTGAAATTCAGGAGGTGACTTTAAATAGAATAATTAAATGCTTACAGTGTGGATCTCACCCATACAAGTATTAGAATGGAGAGTTAATGCTTTCGCATTAGATTGCTGCAGTGGACAGATAATGTTCAGAGGTGCCTGAAAGCGATGTCTTTTCAGAAAAAAAACGAGGATCTTTCATGACAGATGGAGAGGAGAGGGACCAAAGGCCAAGAGCACAAGCTGCAGAATAGAGACTAAAATCTATTTAATGAAGACTAATGTGGCTAGGAGAAGACACACGTTGCCAGCACCAAGGTTGCTTGCAGCAGATGTGAGTAAATTGTCAAGATGTCTCAAACACCCATGAATCGCCCTTTTCCTTTCTCTTCTTTGTGTGTTTTCCCCCCTAGAAATACAGTTGTCTTTAACATTCTGGGGGAACCGCCAGAGATGGTAATACCAAGTGACTCATCATTAGCTTGTTTCCTTTATTGGAACAGACTGCTTCATCTCCAATTATTTACCCAGCCTATATCAATTCATTTTTTTTATAATTTGACTAAGAGTCGGCGACCAAAACATTTCAAATCAAAAATGTTTTTACAGAGGTTTAATGAGCAGATCACTAAAATAAAGAAATTCATTTTTTATGACAGATGGTTTTTAAATAGGGACTGAATATAATGTTTGTCTAAATCTGAGGCAAATTGTTTTAGTACTCTTTAGTTATATCAATTTATGATTCATTTATATCTTTAACATGAAGTGATGTATTTATCTTTTTAAAATGAGAAATGTCAAGTGCAAACTGGTTGTTTTGTCGCAGTGAGACACTGCTCACCACACACAACTGATCCTCCCTCATCAAGTCTGAAGGACAGGACAGCGTGTTGTGCAGCCGCTGCCTGTGCTGTCCAGTAATCAGTTAACTGGAGGCATAGTTCAAGCAGAATGTGAAATATTCCACCAGGCCATTATGGCCTTATGTTTGAATGACTGCCCCATGGCACTCTTTGTTACAATGACAGAAAAGCTGATGAAGCTCAACCAATTCAAGGCAAACAAGTTCAAGTGACAGCAATCCTAGGCTGTGAACTCCCATCACTTCTGGTTGTAAGTTAACAGCTCTGATCCTGATTCAAACTTCATATGGCTAACCCAAGTGTTGAGGCCAGCACTTCATGAGTTAAGCTTATCTTTTGTACTACCTGTGCTATTTCCAGATAGTAAACTTGAAGTTAATGCTTTGCAATCAATGATTCTTCCATATGGCTGCCATCACATTCGCTTACACAGAGTGCAATCACTGTTGCATCCATTGTCATATTTGCTTGTGGCAAGAAAGATTGAGGTAAAACCATACTACAAGCTTGATAGGGCAAGGAATGGTTGTGTGGGAGGGATTTCAAGGCTGCAAGCTTGTCTTATGGTTCAAGTGATGTCTGTCATACTTTGTGACATTATCTGAAACTCTAATAAACTCACTGCCTTTTAATCATAACTATCCGTTCATTATTCCTCATGATCCTGGAATACAGATGTAGAAGACTTATGTAACGAGAACTGGACTAGTTCATCTGAAACTCTTCTTGTTGCTATTTTTGTTGAGTTTGCAATAATTGTGTCAACGCCTCAACTAAAATAGCAGGGAGAAGAATTTTAGATGACATGTTCAGTATTGCCACATTGGTGACCCATAACACTGTTTCAGGGCTTATATTCCTTCTGGTTGTCAGCCAAGGAGCTTCATATCTTTTGTATTTCTATCTACATGCAGAGAACTTTGGAAAAAAAAGCCATTACAGACACTGTATCTAATGTTGCAATCTACTAGAAGTTTCCAACATAAATCATATGTTCTGTTATATTTGTGCCTACTTGGAAGGGAAATGCTCAATTAACTTCAAAATTGCTATATTTCCACATGATATCAACTGACTTAACTTTAAACAAAATTATGAGCTACATTTTAATATGGTACTGAAAGGGTTGATTGCCATTCTGGTGGAATGAGTAATTCTCAGCTATTTTGTAAACAGATGACAATTGAGATGTAGTGTTCTAACAAAATTTGTATATTTTAAATGACTTGTAAGAAAATAAGTTCTGTTGGAACCAACATTATTGTAATTTATGTTGCAGAAGATATTTGATTTGCTTGATGCAGAATTTTCAGATGGTGGCCATGGTACCTAGTGAATTGGGTCTTGCTAAATTTGTCCCAAAAAGGTGAAGGCACTGCTTTTTTGGTCTACTTTCTTTTAGCATGCAAGAGTCCTTTGTAGATGTAATTTAAAAAAAAACTTGCATTTATATAGGGCCTGTGACATGGTTACTGCATCTCTCAGTGTAGCGGGGCCAACAAATTATTTTTGAAGTTGTGTGCTATGTAGCAAATGCAATAGCCACTTCATGCAATGCAAGGCCTGACAGACAACAATGATTGACCGTTTAACTCATTTTTGACGGTGAATCAAGGGAGGAATGTTGTCCGGAACACCTTTATTGCCTCTTCAAATAGTACCTTGGGATTATCTGTATCCACCTGGCAGGACAGATAGGAGTTGTGTGTCACAACTGGAAAATAGCAACAATTTGACACCTCAGATTTCATAGAAGGGTCTGTTCAGATTATCTGCCCAAATTCATGGTGGGACTTGAAGGTACAACCTTTCAACTCAGAGGTAATTGCAAAACAAACTGAGCTAATGTGAGAAGTAGTTCATGGCTTGAAGATACAATTTTGTTTTTACCCATTTGGAGGAAACAGATGACACTCTAACTAGGGATCTTGGCTCTGAAATTGTTCAGGTAGGGGAGAGCAGAAAGCTTAATCCCTTCAAGAGATTGGAGTTGCCAGTGGTGTGGGAGAGGAATTGGGGCCAGAAGCCAAATATGCCGGGATTCTGCCCCATTTTCCATGGAATGTTAAACTCTGCCCGACCTTGACATCAAGCTGACATGTCTGGAGAAGTCCTGGGAATTACATCCACAATAGATCTCAATGGAACTCACCTCCACTCAGACTTGTGTGTTCCTTTGAAGTCTTCATAAATTTTTCAAGCTTTTTTCTGGATTTAAGTAATAAACCTTATAGTCTGAAGGAGTATGTCAGGCAGTGTGGCCATAGGCCACTCCATCTTCTGTTAAGACAATCAGGATGGGCACCTCTGAAGTGCACTTACAAATGTGATGTGCCTGCAGCAGTTATACAAGTAACATTGACACCGAGTTTTGGGATAAGATCCATGAATTTGGACTAGGGCGGAAGGAGTTCCACTCCATCGCATTTGAGCTGGCAGAGCTGACCTCCAGAATTTGGGGGTCCTTTTGTTTGTCTTTAAATGTTCACCATAGTCTTTGACCTTTACTGGAAAAGGAAGGTCTACATGATCGATAATGCCATTCAATAATTATACTCACATCATGCAGAAGGAGACAAACATATGCAATGGTACCTAATGGTGCAGGCAAGTTACTTCAAAGTTCCTATTGATGCTGCTGCACCACTGACATGCTGAAAGGAATGGTTTGGATTTTGTTGCTAGCAGTGAAGCAAGAATGCTCACCACTGCCCTTGAGGAAAGCTGCCCACAAAGGTCTAGCAATCTTTTTCATATGGTTTTCCCCTTTCTTGATGGCTGTTTAAATCTGGTTCCAAGTCAAGGGGACATCCTGGCGTGCAACAGCAGTGATGTCTGCAAGCAGGTAGGTAACCAATCAAATTGAAGTATTCACAGAGCAAATGTGGAAGTTAAGAGCAATTAAAATTCTTCGCTTTTAATTTAAAATTTCAGATAGCAAAATAAATTCATGACAGTATTAAGATAGAAGCTAAAATACAAAAACACAGACCTTTGAAGAAAGAAGTTAAATTTTTATAACTATTTGGAATCTCTAACATCATGGAGAGATTTCACATTCCACAAATATAAAATTGGTTTCTCAGGACCAGTAAGGGTGTTTGGCCGTAATTATGAAGTTAGTACACCATTACAAACCCATTTACTTCATTCAGTAAGGTAGAATGAAGTGGAGTCCTCTAACAACAACTATACTGAGGCCTACATTTCTGTATCAGTCATACATACAGTAAGGTACCACAATATAAGAGATACTGTAATATATACACGTAAAGAATCATATGGAGATGCCTTAAAGATTATGGTTTCTGAAGGTTTTTTCTCAACATTCTGTTATTGAAGATTAAAATTCCAGTCAGCTTTCATGACCTGTGATATAAAGTAGTGCACGTTGTAGTAAGGAAGAACAATACCTGTGGCTTTCTCTCTACCATAGTAAAATAGAGCCCTTGAAAGGAGAAGGAAGCTCTTGGGATAAGTTTGGTTAATGCTGAGTACTTGTCCCTGGACACATTCCATATATTATTTAGCACGTTTTTTCTCAAATTTGATTTTAAAATAATCATTTTACGGGCTCCACAGTGAAGCCCTGTAAGAACTCCATTTGCTAAGTGAAAGGGAATACATTTGTGACATGAGTTAAAGGGATCCCCTTGGAATTTATTCCTTTCCCAATATTTGTGCCACTCTATACAATTTTTCTTCAGACTGGTCATTAGCTGCTTCTTTTTTGTCCCACTTGGCCACTATTCACTATGACATTGCACTCAGCCGAGATTGAGGGAAAAGTAGAAAGAGCCTCACAATCAGTCTGGAGACAGAATGAGCATAGTGGTAGAATTATTGGAAGTAGTCCACAAGGGATCACAAAAACTAACGTCTCAGTAAAATGCATACTTTGCTGTTTCATAAAATTGATGCTTAAGAATGGAATGTTTGAAGTTTTAAGGAAAAATGTAAAAAAATATTTTTGTTTGATGGATCTTGGGGTCAGTGGATTTTCACTATGGGAAAATGCCCCCTATGCACTAAATGTAGTGAAGTTGAAAACCTCATCCCTTATGAACAGCTTTATGATTTTACTGCACCTAGTGCAGAAAGGAAATCCTTCTGAATTGTGTCTATTTTTGCCACAGCAAAAAAAAAAGGAAGTTGTTTTGAAAAACTGCTCTAAGAAGTGGGAAGGAAATTAAAGATCTATCTTACATCTTTGAGTACAAGCATGAAACAATTTCATACAGCAGCAATACAGGTGCCTCACAATGGATTGGTCTTTCTGGATGTGTTCATACAAAAGTGATTATGGAGTTGTGCAGGCATTCCTTTGCCAGCACACAGGTCCAGTATCACATGCTGCACACAGGAATACAATACATGGCATCAGTAACAATGGTGAGTTGTTTGAATGCAATGTTGGAAGATATGGGGTTAAATTTTCTTCCCTGGTGTATATTTGGTAATCTGGTGAAGATCACACACCTATTATAGAACCTACATGATTTTCATACTATCGAAATCAATGGAATGAAAATTGTAATGGATGGGTGATCTGTTCAGATAGATTACCGTGCATAAGATGAAGACAAAAAATATCCCCACAGTTCTCTTTTTCATGGGTCCACTTCAGCCCAGAGAACACTGATCCATCCAAACTCCTGACTTCCCAACTTCACTTCCTCAGCCCCAAACAGTTAACATTATTGCATGTCTCCAGCACTATCCTTGTTCCTTCAAGACTATAGTTATCAGCACCACCTCAGAGAAAAAAACACTAATAATATTGTGATTTTTACCTATATGGGTTAAAATGGATTTCAATTTAAACTATGTTATGTTGTTGTTGTAACGTAAGGTTCAACTGATAAACAGTTAACTCCCAGTGATATAATAGACATTTAAAGTACCGATTACAATAATAAGATGAGGACAATGTGCAAATATGTTTATTTTCAAATTTTAGCTTTGACAATGTGGAATCATTGAGGACAGCCCAGGGCAGTTCACACTCTTACGTTAGATTGGGTTTTTAGTCATTTTGTCTGCCTTTTACTATAAAAGGCATATATGTTCTGTAAACCTCCACATCAAGGGAAGAGTTTATCACTCAAGGTGAAATTATTGACTGGCAGCTCACCAAACCAATCTGCACCATTGAAGGATGGTCAGAGATCAAACTCATGTTTATCCATCTCTTGCTCGTTAGCAAGGAGCATGGAGTAGCTAGAGAAACAGTCGCATTCTTTGACTGTCAGTGAGAGAGTCTGCAAGACTCTGGCTGAAGTACAAATATGTATAACTTGCAAGGAAAAGGATTAGTGTCAGTTAAGCTTAGGACCTGCTAACTCAGAAGTCAGTTGATCTCATTACAGGAGCACATTTTTTCCATCTAGGTTTTGCATCAAAAATAGCGCTAATAGCACTCATCATTCTTAAGGAGTAAATCAAACAGCAGCTTCTGGAATCTACAAATGCACAGTTTAATGCGGAAATCATGAACTTGCTGTCTGATTTGCCCTGCTGCTCTACAAACTACACTCCACCAGTACCTTGTTGCAATCCATGTGAAAGGGTTTGAAGTTGTGCTAGTTACTCACTAAACACACCAAAAAGTAGGGCTGATGCAATCAGGTGTAAGAAAATTTTTAACAATGTGATAAATGTTAATTACTACTAAACAACTTCCCTAGCACTGAAGATTTAATTCTGCAAGTGTGGAGTCTCATTTCCTGAGAATTTAATTATTGCTGGAAAAATTAATTTTTCTAATTTTTTTCTTTCTGTTTCTTCAACCCCATCTTTCTGATTCTCCCAATCCCATCTTTCTTTCCTCAATTTCACTTTCTGTATATGATTTTTCAATGAATTAAGCATTCTGATTGATACTTCCTGGTTTAGATGCTGCATGCCTCAGTGAGGAATTGTCAGTCCAATTGGTTGTCGAGTCACTCTTTTGCTTGTCCTACTCACCCATGCCACATCCTGTGTAGAAGGCATTGTGCTGGATCAGATTTACAATGACAGCAAGTTGTGGCTCAAAAGCCCACAAAAAATCTATGGGCAACTAAAAGCATAATGAATGGTGACCACCATTTCTTCACCACTGTCTGCACAATCCGAATCATGATGTTTTATGCTACTGGGAATCTCACTTGAGTATGGTATTCTGTATATTCATATATTATATAGAAAATAAACCAGTTTATTGGAAATATTCAGCAGGTCAGCTGGCCTCTGTGGAGAGAAACAGAGAGAGTTAACGTTTCAGATCAAAATGACCTTTCATCAGAACTGAAGACAGATAGAAATCTAAGAGTTTTTAAGTTGTGGAAGCAGGGAGGGGGCAAGAAGAACAAAAGGGAAGGTCTGTGATAGGGCAGAGGCCAAGAGAGATTAAACAACAACAGATTTCATGATGCAACGGCCAGGGAGTGGTAATGAACATAGTAAAGAAACAAAGGTTATGCCCAAATGAGGTGTGAATGGCTACATAAAAACATGAAGGGATAAAGAAAGAAACAAAACAAGACCAAAACAAAACAAGAACCAAACAAAAGGGAAGAAAAATACACTTTGAATAAAATGGAGACAGAGGCTATGACCTAAAGTTGTTGAGCTCAATATTAATTCTAGAAGGCTGTAGAGTGCTGAGACAAAAGATAAGGTGCTGTTTCTCAAGCTTGCATTGAGCCTCATTGAAACACGGTAACAGACTATGGACAGAAAGGTCAGCATGGGAGCAAGGTGGAGAATTAAAAGCAGTTGGAAACTCAGGTTCATGCTTCCAAACTGAATGGAGGTGTTCAGCAAAGTGGTCACCCAATCTGCTTTCGGTCTCCCCAATGTAGAGGAGACCGCATCGTGAACTGCAAGTGCAATATACTAAATTGAAAGAAGTACAAGTAAATTGCTGTTTCACTTGGAAGGATTGTTTGGGGCCTTGAACGGTGAGAAGGGAGGAGGTGAAAGGGCAGGTGTTGTATCTCTTGTTCTTACACAGAAAGGTGCTTTAAGAAAGGGAAGAGGTGTTAGGGGTGACTGTCATATTGTTGGGAGGGAATGGTCCCTTCTGAATACTGAAGGGGAAGGAAAGGAAAGAAGTGTTTGGTGGTGGCATCATGCTGGAGCTGGCAGAATTGCAGAGGATGATCCCCATGGAATATGGGGAGGTGCTGGAAGGGTGAGGACAAGGGGAACCCTATTTAGTTCTGGGAGGGAGGAGAAGGGGTGAGAACAGAAGTATGTGAAGTGGACTGGGCATGGTGGAGGACCCTGTCAACCATACTGTGGGGAATGCCCAGTTGAAGAAAAAGGAAGACATCGGAAGAGCTATTGTGCAAGGTTGCATCATCAGTACAGATGCAACAGAGGTGGAGAAGCTGGGAGAATGGAATGGAGTCCTTACAGGAAGCAGGGTGTAACGAAGTGTAGTCGAGGTAGCTGTGGGAGTCTGTGGGTTTGTCGTGAACATTAGTAGATACCACAAGACATGGAGACAGAGAAGACAAGGAAGGGAAGGGAAGAGTCAAAGGTGGGCCTGATGAAGGTGAGGAAAGGGTGGAAATTGGAAATTAAGTCAATGAAATTTTCCAATTCATGTAGAGAACAGGAGGCAGCACCAATTCAGTCATCAATATACCGGAAAAGAGATGAGGGAGGGAGCCTGAGTAGGACTGGAATATTGAATGTTTCACATATCCCACAAAAAGGCAGGCATAACTGGGACCCATGCAGGTACCAATAGGAACACCT
The DNA here is from genome assembly GCF_017639515.1 of Carcharodon carcharias. NCBI lineage: Eukaryota > Metazoa > Chordata > Chondrichthyes > Lamniformes > Lamnidae > Carcharodon > Carcharodon carcharias. Next base: position 42,550,625 of record NC_054479.1, on the reverse strand, counting down.
TTTATTTGGAGGAAGTGGTGAGTTGTTGTTCAGAGTGAGAACTCCCCTCATATCTATGTAGATGGTTTTGTTTAAGTTTTGAGATTCTTGTTTGTGATTGGAGTTTGTTGTTTTCAAACTTAACATGGAATTAGTTCAATTGTATTATGATCACTAGTTCCCAGTGAGTGTTTTAATATGAGATTAATAATTAGCCCTACCTCATTACACAATGCTAGAACTAGAATAGCTTTATCCCTAGTCAGTTCCACAATGTATTGCTCCAGGAACTGTCACAAAAACATTCTAGAAACTCATCTTCTAGAACACCCTCACCAATTTGATTGGTCTAGTCTATATGAAGATTAATGTCCCCCACAATTATTGCATTGCTTTTATTAGTTTCTTGTTTAATGCTCTGTCCAAAAGTATAACTATTGTTAGGGGGCCTATAAACTGCACCACTAGTATGTTCTGATCCTTGCCATTCCTATTCTCCACCTAGGCTTAAATGTACTTTATGAAAACGTGACTGTTTTGGTCCCACAAAGTCATCATATCCAGCATGTTTCGAACCCGGTGGGTGGGTGGGCCCTGAAATCAGGAATCCACCTACCATTTTGAAATGAGTAAGTAACAACCATTCAAGATTATTTGCAGTCCAATCCACTGCAATGATACGTCCTTGATGCTTTGGTATGTTGCCTGCAAGTGGAAAACGCCAGGTGGGAACCTCATTTTTTTTCATTGTTGGTGGTAAGGTTGGATACAAAGGCTGGTGGTGGGACAAGCGAGGCTGCGTTTGATTGGCAAATCTTTGAAGTGCATGATTCACTGGACAGTAACAGTATTGATAATTACACTGTAAAATAACATCATTACAACATTGCCGCTGAGTCCATTTTGGGCAAAGTTTATCCTATTGGAGATATTTCCGCCAATGACTAGGAGTAAAGGGGGAAGATGGGGAGCAGAGGGAGGAGGCCACATGGACAAAGGCAGGATGTGCATGATGGAGGCCAAGCTGCTGAGGAGCAAGGGGCTGCTGAAGGCAGGTTGCAGCAGGCGGAGGTCATACGCTACCAATTATGTGCAGGGTGCGCATGACATACCAGCAGATGATGGAAGGATAGTGCCTGAGGAGACTTTACCTTTTGAGAGCTACTGTGAGACCTCTGTGTGACATTCTGGCCCCAAAGATCGCACATGATGACACATTCAAATAAGACCATCCATGAAAACCATCCCAATCCATTCTTACAGACAGTAAACATATCAGTGATCTTCTCATTAATCATCATTGATGTATGCAGAACCTCAGTAACATTAGCAAGAAATACTATTATATTTTACCCATGCATACTGAACCATGACTACTGTAGGATTTAATTTTTTTTTTCAGATGCTGTGGTGCCTTCTGGCTGCTGCTGTGGAGACAGGCTGCTGTCCCTTATCTGTGATGACTTTAGCGGCTGCTCTCTAGTGGGGGCCCCGGCATGGTAGGAGTCTCCTGTGCAGTGTTAGAAGGCTCATCTGTCATTGTGGCACCCAAGGGTATCTGTGCCAATGACAGAGGGGCAGAGGAGAGGCTGTCCCCATCAGAAGTGCCCTGAGAGGTGCCCCAGATGGCACCAGCTGCTGCTCACCCTCTGCATGTGGTCCATTTGGCCCTCCCTGTCTGCCCAAGAGGGACCACGTCATTGGGTGTGAATCCAGGCTCACCTTCCCCTGTTCACTATGGCTCTGGGCCCCTGAGCACAGAGATAGGGAGATCCCTAGGATTACTTCAGTGATCTGCTGGATTTGGCCAAGACAGTAGCCAGTCTGTTGAGTGGGTGATTGTAGTGCTCATGGCCTGGATGGACACTTCCAAAGTCTGTGCTGTAATGTGCAACCCATCTGGTATCTCGGCCACATCTCCACACTCCTCACACTGGATGTACAGCATCTGCCGCCTTATGGATGACTCCAGAGGCCTATCATCCAACTGGGACTCAGCATCTAGCTCATCTCCAGAACTCCTCTAACTGCCAGAGGCCTGCTCCATATCAATCTCCGGCAGCTGCACATGCAACTGTGATATGTGCCTTCACCCTTACTTCCACCACACAAACCCCACCAAAGTGCTGGTATCTGCTGGTGCTGGGTCCAGAGCAAGGATTTGACGCTGCACCCTCTGAGGCTTCCTCGTCCTGCTCAGAGGTTAGTGTGGAACCCTGGGAACTTTTGACAGCAGCAGTTGATGGTGTAGCTGTGCAGGAGATGGAAAGAGGGAAGGTTATGGCCATCTTCTACCTTCGAAGTGAGTGCACAGAGATAAGCTTCAGCACAATTGGCAGCACTGCAAGCATTGTGAGATATTGCTCTTTGTTTGCAGTCACTCTTTCCCCCCACCAACCCCACTGCATGAGAGACTTCAAAATCACAAACCATCAATGCCTCAATCTTTACAGCATGCCAGACATCATGCACCCTCCCCAGAGTCCTCTTAACAGATCTCGCTTTCAACTGTAAATAATTCCCCTTGCAATCTCACTGCCCCGGGGCCTTCCCCAGTGGACCATCTCCACTCATTCACAATCTCCAACACCACCTCCTCTATGGGTGTGAGGATGGCAGGTTCGCCACACCGGCTCCCATTTTGCTCCTCTCCCTGGCAGTGTGGACCCTCTTCTCCTGCAATAAAGTGTCACAGTGTGATGATGTTGAACCTCCTGTACAATCATTCCTTCCTGGTTGGTGACTTTGAAGGCTCTCATACAGTGGGGTTGGTGGGGGAAAGGGTGACTGCAAACAAAGAGCAATATCTCACAATGCATGCAGTGCTGTATGTGTGACTTTTGAGAATGTCAGACTGCATCATCTCCACAATTAGTGCTTAATAACCAATGTGCCTTTCACACATCCTCCCCCCACCCCCACCCCCATCCAACAGCCTTTCATAGGCCTTGGGGTTGTGTTCAGTTGTGTTTGTGCATCATGCCCCCTCGCACTTATTGACAGTACACAGGACAATACCCTAATGGAGCCTTCCCACATCCTTCTGTGTATATACATCTCCATAATGGACCTCATTCACCCTGGCAGATCTTAAACGGTCATTGAGGCATTTCAACACTGAACTCAGGTCCTCTGGATGACCCCAAGGCTGCTGACCTCTGCTGTGGCCTCCATTCAGGCTGCATCGGTCAGGCTGGGAGGTGTCCTCTTTCCGAAAGTTGGCATAAGCCCCTCATCTTGGCACAGTTGCTGTTGTCAAGGGATAATATGTTGATATTCAAGAGGAAGGGGCAAAGGATGTATCCTGTTGCACTGAGCAGTTACTGTGCACGGACAGAGGAGGCAAAGCTGTTGGAGCTATTGTAGTACCAGGTACTTACAGCCTGGAGGAGGGCTTACAGGCAGCCCTCTTTGAATCTTGAGGCTGTGGTAATCCTTCTGCCCTCCCCATCACCTAGCTCCCTTCTCTCGGCCATCTGTGGAGAAACAAAGAGAGTTAACAGCCCTGATGCTCCATATATCCTGATATCCCTATATCCATCAGGGTCAGATATATTCCAAGGCTTTGTCTTCCCTGCCAAAGGTCCTGAATCTTCCCTTTTGTGAAAACAGTCAAAAATAATGAAAAATTCTCACTCACCTTTGGCATTGTTTCCAAATAATTATATTCTGCAACAAAGTCTTCTTACTTCAGGCAAATGATGATCCCTGGTGCACCCATCACAGTCCCATGCGAGGGGTCCCTTTAAATGAGTGGCCATGGCTTCCTTCTGAGTCTCGGCCTGTCAGTGCGATGCCCAGATGTCCCACACTCAAAGGCCCATTGGATAAACAATCCACCTTGCACTGACACTGTTGTCTGCCAACCTGCCCAGTGGCCATCAATTGGCTGATTACTATGTCTTAGAAAGCCAGGGGTGAGAGTCAGCGACCCACACACCTCCAGGTCAGACTCCCGCCCACCATCATAGACTGTAAAATTCGGCCCACTGATTCTACTTCATGATCTTCTAAGCCAAGATCCTTTCTTACTATTGTACTTATGTCATTCTTTATCATCAGGACTACCTTTCCTCCTTTACCATTCTGTCTGTCTTTTTGAAATATTTGATGCATTAATGATTCTAATCTTCCTTTCCACTCAGCCTCTGTTCTACTGCTCTTGTTTGTTTCCACTCATACCTGTCTCATTGCACGTACTACAATAGCTCCAACAGCTTAGCCTCTTTTGTCTGTGCAAAGTAACCTCTCAGTACACCAGGATACATCTTTTGCACTCCTTCTCTTGAGTACCTACATATTATCCCTTGGCAACGTTATCAGGAAAAGTGAGACTAAGTGGGATAAACTGATGATAGCATCTCTGCCTCCTCTCAGATTCAAATGCTGTTGCTATGCGCTCCCACTGCCTGTTCAATGTTAAGATCTCGATAAATCAAAATCTCTTGCAAATTAATGTCAGCACAACAGAAGCCAAGCCCATTGTTTCCTACCGGTGCCAACATGCCTGTGGCTTTACATCCATTAACTTCCCTAGCTGCAGCCATAAGCCAAATTTGAAAGTACAGCACATTGATGTACTATACGACAGGGGGCTCAATTGTCTATTCCCTATCCACTTCATCACCAAGACTGCTTTCTTTCATTCTATAACTTTGTATGTCTCTGCCCCTACTTCTCCCCGCCATTGTTGAAACTTAATCTTCTGCTATGTATCCCAGAGAAAGCTACATGGAATATAGAAAGTTGTGGGGATGAACAATCTACTGATAGCGGAGAGCTGAGAGGATGGACGGTTAATGCCGTTCCGATCGCACTAAGAAGGAATGAGCATTAGTATTACTATTACTGTTCAATTCATCAGTGTGGTGATAAACCTCAGCAGTTTTTGGGGGGAAACTAAGGTGAAGGGTTAAAGCCCATAGGATACCACTAAGGTTAAGAAGGGATAAGGAGAAGATGAGGTGCATTAGAAAGTATTGATTAGGTGATGCGATCCTTTAGCATTAAAAGGAGGATTAGCTGTGTTAAGAATTCCACAGATTTAAGGTGCTGGCAAAGAATCAGTTAAAAGTAGGTGACTGTGATAAGTCTTAATTTAAACAGTGTGAGAAAGTAACCAGTCATGAGAAACATGCAGGATTGTGTGTTTGCAGCTTGGAAGGAACGTGATTGGAAATTTCAGCAGTGCGCATGTCACTTTTATGTCAATAAAATAGAAAGATAAGAAAAGTTGTGAGGCAGAGAGAGGTTAAGGGCTAGACTTGAGAAGCCGATCATTTATCAGGACGTACCATACCAGCCATTTCTTGTATCCTGTACAAGGGTACAAAAGAGGTGTGAGAGGATCTTCCCCAGATATGAGAGAAATGTTTTACTCTTGGGTGGACTTTAGAGAATCAAAAGTTATTGAGGGCAAAAGGAAATTGAGCTGTTTGGAAGCAGCTGCAGCTGCAAGGGAGGAGATATTGAAGTTCCGCTTGAGGTGAGAGGAGATGGTGAAGCCAAAACATTAATAGATGGAGGACAAGGGAGGAAACTATCAAGAGGCAACTAATTTGACTTGTGAGAGATTTGACGAAATTTCAGATACAGACTAATATTATGAAAAACCTTTTTATTGGCCACCTCAAGAGAAGCAGGTGGTCACCTTATTAAATCACTGATACTCAGCGACAGGATTAAAATACAAAGTTGTCTCTGAGAAATACTAACACCAAGTTATTCATGCTCTAAGGTGAAGATGTATTGCTTCATTTCCCTAGGTAATAAAAAAGGCTAGCATTGTAAAAAGCCAAATGTGGAAAGGTCAAAGTAGAAATGGGAGGGAGAATTGAAATGGTGAGCATTGTCCATTGCTGTAAATGTACATTTGATTGTAAACACTGCCATGAGACATCAGGCGGAATTGTCCAAGAAATTGGCAAAGTCCAATACTGGATGGGGAAAGTAACATTTGACCCACCAATGGCAATGGCGGCTTTTTCTTCCATATTGTGTGGCACCTTGTAGAATAAATGTAGAGGCACAGGTTTCACATTGGATCGTTGGCACGCCAGCCTCTGATTCTCCTGTCCCCACTGTCACCCCAGGCCTTCAGTAATCCAGATGCCTTATTTAAAGGGCACCCCTGCACAGAGTTAACTCACTTTAAGGCACCGGAAGCTGCTGGAATGTCATGGCTGCCAAAGGGAGGAAACATGCTGCCCCCAAATTTAGTGATGCCTCCTTCGAGTGCCCACTGGACTCAGTGGAGGCTTGTCACAATGTTCTTTACCCTCACTCTGGGTGAAGACCAGCAAGCAAGGTCACCAATCCAGCAAGGGAGATAGTGGCAGCGGTGGTCAGCACCAATGGCCTGCAAAAGAGGACGGCCACCCAGTGCCAAAAGAGGATGAATGATCTCCTCCGTTCTGTGAGGATAAGTCACCCTTCTAATCACTCTCAACTCACACACTCACAAACCCGTCACACGCCCACAGGGATCTCACTCACTGCCAATTCAAAGGACATTCACACACTCATACTTGCCTTCATTTGCCTTGCAGATTGTGTCCTCATCCCATCTATGGTGCCACTCAGCACCTACACATGTCAGGCATCCTTCTCATCTGGCCTGCACTGTTTCTGTGCCGACAGTGAAGTTGGCAGTGTTCAACCAACTGAGGATCCAGCATTGCAGCATCCATCAGGCAACTATGTTATGAGTGAGTTCCACTGTTCTGCAGTCCCCTGCTAAGCACTAATTATCTCTCCTTTCTTTCACAGGCACATCTGGGAAACAGCAGAGGGGGTCCACAAACCAGGTACTCGACTCCAGCCCTGAGGACACCTCAGAAGAGGAATCCACAGATACCAACATTGAAGAGCCATCATAGCGTTCACCCACAGCGACACACATCTCAGTGGTGCCTAGTTCTAGAGTAGCCTCAGGGTCACAATCTGGTGAGCATATTGTACTGTCTGATCTACAGCAGATGGTGACAAGGACCTCCCAGGTTTCCGGCACTCAGAGGACTGTTGGAGGCCAGAAATCTGCTGAGTCCGAGTCTAAGGATGAGCCTCTGGACTGAGTCATGCCTCAGTTTCTGAAGCTGCAAAGGCAAACTCGGGAACATCAGGAAGGGATGTCTGCTGCACACCTCAGATTACAAGGCACAATGGAGGAGTCCATCCATCTTCATTCTGAGGTGATAGCACTGGCATGCCAATGCATTGAGATCAACTCTGATAGGATGGCAGCCACCATGGAAACCTTGGTCCAGGACATTGGTCCTCTGCTGCTGCAGGAGCTGCACTCCATTGCTGAGGCACTTGCAGTGTCAACGCGAGAGGTGGTTGGGTCATCTTAAGCTGACTGCAGCTGCCCCTTCCTTTCAAGAAGTCAGCCAGGGGCCTCGGGCACACATAGGGAGGAGGATCAGCAGGTGCACACACCATAGCCATTCACCCAGGTGACACCAGGAGCATCCATCCTACCCAAATCCCCTCTTCCTGTGACCCCAGCATTTCCGACTCTGTGGACTGAGGACAGCAGATCTCCGAGAGCAGGCAGGGGCCCTCCAGGTCTTGGCCCTCCAGAATATGCTTGCCAAGGTCACCACCGACAGGATGTAGCTGTCACCAGGCTGCCTCCACCTCTGCTGCAGATGTCAGGGGAGAACCAAGACATAGCAGCTGGCTTAGAAAGGTCAAGAGGATTTAGTTGCATAATGTGGGCATGGGTGTTAATCACATGTACTTAATTTTGACCATTGTAAATCCACTCCCAAGAATGCCTCCCTGCCTATGGCTCCTTGTTATGATGAGCAGTGTTTGTGCTACTCAGATATCAAACCTTGGTTCCTGCACAAAATGAAGGCTACTGTCATAGTCCAGAGCCTCTCCCCTGTGCATTGTGTAATCTTTTGAGCACAATGATTGTCTGGCTTCAGAGTCACTGTCCAGATTAGTGAAGTGTGCACCCCCATGTGGCTTGTGTTTGCTGCAAGAAACTCATACCCAAGCATCACTGGGTTCCGTGATGTTCTCTGTGTGCTCTCAGCATTTTTGAGGCTGGATTGCTCCCCGCCCCCCTCCACATCTCATCACCATTCCTGAAGGTGAAGGTGTAGTGCTGTTGGGAACGGATGATGAAACCTGCCAAAGGATCAAGTTGTGCAGGGAGATTTAAGAGCCACGTGGGTGCAGCCAATGATACCCTGCATCTGTGGGAATCCGGAAATCTGAGCAATGCTTTCTGGCCTGTCTGCTCCCTGTCAAAATTGACAAAGTTGTGTGCCTTGACGTCTGTGATCTCCTGAATATATTTGTGGGTGGATGCTTGAGAGATCCCGCAAAGGTCACCAGTGGAGCCTGGAAGGAGCCACTGGCACAGTAGTAAATTTAACCACCAATGGCAGTGGATGCCTGCAGAGTCTCCATGGTGCCTTGAGAGGCGGCTGCAGGCGATGACTTGACCAAGAATGGTCCTTAGGAGACAATTGCAAATCTTTGTGTCTCTCTATTTGACACTCCATTGAGGAAACCATCAGGAACATGGAATTTGGTGATCCCGCTGTTTCATTCATTTGTTATAGGCAAGAGAGAAGGAGAAGAATGCAACTGGAGTGTCTGGCTCGCCAAAGTGGGGGGCAAAACCTTAAAAACTAAAGGGCGACTCAGCCTGCTCTGCACATAGAGCCATCATTTGTAGGTGCTTCACCAGGCCCAGGGTCTACAGACAGCAAATGTGCTACCTGCAGATGAGTTAAGAACCAATGTTGCTGACACCTGTGCATGTGAAAGGAACTGATCTTGCACCTATGCCACTTTCTGCAGGATTTAGCCACTCGACTGCACCCTGAGCTCTCATCTCAGGTGCAGGCATTTTCCTAACCTGGAATCCAAGACATAGTGTTTAAAAGAGTGGATGTAAAAATATATTGAACATCAGCTAATTCATTTTAAAAATCTAGTATCATATTTACAATGTTAGTGGTTGAGTCTCCATCACAAAGGTTGCTTAAAGATCTTAGAGGTAAAGGAATTGTAACTGAAACTTGTAATTAGTGCTAGGCATTAAACTGTCAGGTTTTGGTGAACAATTAGATTAGCATTTGTGAAAGTGAAAATGGGACCTTTAATGGGCTTCTAGCTGTGCATCGGATAAGTAGTAAAACTCTAGACTTAAAAGAAAGTGATCCAAATTATATGCTAAATAGAAGAGGCTTTCATATGGGGAAATAAAAGCAAAAGATGCTGGAAAAAGATTGAAAATCTATCAGCATCTTGGTTAACTGCCATTGGTTAACATTTTGGGTAAAGACATTTTTTTCTAGAACTGGGATCTGTAAAACAAATAACTTCTAGAATGAAAACAAATGAAAAGGGAAGGGGGTTGGGGAAGAAGTAAGAGTCAGAAATTAGCTGTCACAGAGAAGCAATTAATTGTTCAAAAGCCTCCGAACAGATTTATTTTTAAATTGCTATTTCATCAATAGGATTTCACCACTGACATCTTCATTCATCTGTTTTTTTTTTGGCAGGACTGTTCCCTCTCGGATATGTTTGTTCACTTGTCCATTATCTGGATTGCTGGCTTTGCTTCCTCTGGTGCTTCCCTGTAGCAAAAATGGTGTCTGTGCAATTACCCCTTCTGACATCGGTGTTGAGGGCCCAGAAACCTCTTTGGTGTGATATGACAATTTGTGTTTTCTGCCCCCTATCTGTTACATTGTATTTGCTGCTCACATTGTGTTTTCCCATGCATGAAGACATATGACAAATGACTGGTTTGCTGAACATTTCTGCTTCAAACACAGTGAATAGTACAAGTCAGCTACCTTCAAACAACTTGATAACCATCACATCAAATGGTCCAACTCTAGACTTATCTCATCCATCGTAGACTGTCATGCAAGACCTGTCAGAGAGGCCATGGAGATCTACCAACATCACACCATCCCCCAAGACAGTGGCTTTCTCATCAGTGACATCTGGCTAGCCTTACTCAAGAAACACATTGCCATCCATTCTGCAAAGTCAACCAATCAGCAGCAAGAATGTTAACATGTACCAACCTAATACAAACACAATAGCCTGACCATAGCCTGACCAATCAGCAGTAAGATCCCACCCATATTCCTATCCTCCACTATATGTAACTACCTCTTGCACCTGTTCCATTAATTTCCCTGGATGGTGGGCAGGCCATACAGCCTGAAAAGTTAAGGTCTACCAGTACTCCAAAGGAACTTTTTTAGAGTAACAACTGTTCTTTCAGACCAAATTTTACATGGTATAATCTGTAAAAGTTGTCTTACTCAAGGTTACAGATATTACCATGAAAACCTTGAAAAAACTTTTAATTTCTGTGCTATCTGCAAATGCAATTTTGATCCCCTTTTGACTTACCATTTCAATTCTCATTTCCATTCCCATTTTGACCTTTCCACATTTGGCTTTTTGCAATGCTCCAACCAAGCTGTCTGCAAACATCATGAGAAGTACTTGAACTTTCCCTTGGAAATATGCAGTCTTTTGGTGATCAGTGACTTTAACAACTTCAGACCTTAGCTATCTATTCCCCTCACCTGTCGCTTCTCTCCCTCCACTTTGGAGTTTAATGTGTGTGTATGTGTAAGGAGCATCCCAGCTAGGGTCAAATTTTACACATTCACAACATGTTATTATGATTCAGACCCTTAACTGTTTTCATGCAGCTTTTCTTTTAATCGTCTCTCACTCTTGAAGGCAAAGATTCACATCAAAGCCAGTAGAACTGCATCCTAGCAGCTCTCCCGCAGTGTATCCAAGGTGTCATTCAGAACCTGTGAGCATAGATCAGAAGATTTATTTTTCTACCTGGTGCTATTGTGATGGCCAGTTGATATCAGGCAAGCAGGGATCAACCAGGAAGCTGCATCACTATCAATTCCACCTAGTCTCGGCAGTAACCAAATCCTGTGCATATTTCCATTGGTGCTGCACATCAATGCAGTTTGATTCTTGCTCTTTTACCATGGGAGCTTATTTAATCTTATATGCAACAGGCTAATGTTTGGCTAGAAGCCCAATATAAACTGGGTTAGGTCAACAGGAAATTTCAAAACTGAGTTTGATGGATTTTTGTGAGGCAAGGGATGTGGAACTAGGAAGGGTAAAGTTAAGATCAGCCATGATCAAATTGAATGGTATAACAGGCTTGATGGGCTGAATGGTCTTGTTCCTAGGATCCAGTGGCATCTTTTGCTCATGATGATCAGCCATTACAGGGAGCAGCTGTTTAAAGTCCCAATTCAAAGGGATAGTTGGAATAAATAAAGAATTTTTCAGGTACATTAATTTTTGGAACATTTTTTAAATGATCTTCAGCAAATGACTAATGTTTTTCTTGTCTCTTGATCAAGGATGTTTATATAAGAGAAACAGAAGGATCATTGTTGCTGATATCAAAGAATTCTCTTAGCATTTACCAAAAACAGGAAGTTCCTTAAGGAAAGCAGGATCGTGAAAGTGCCTCCGACGATATCAGTATTCAGACCAGATCAGCAAGTGCGTATACACCCTGGCACATTTACCTGGTAAGGAAGCCAGTTAGGGAGCTGCACCACGTGCTGCAAGGACAGCAGCAGCAAACCTGTGCCATCAGCAGCAGGAGGGAAGGTTAGCTATTATTGTTTTTTTTACTCTAGTTTCTTCCAGACTATCATTAACATCATCTGCCCTATCAACCAGTGTGTTGCGTACATGTGCATTAAACAATTCTGAAGCATCAATCAATACCACCAGATATTTCATTATCTATTTACTAGGAACAGGCTACCCAATGTTACAGAATGCTGTATTTGTCAAAGTACAGAGAGTCCTTGATAGTAACCATCACACCCTACTTTCTCCTACAATGTCAGCATTTACTGTTCCTCTTCTGTGATCTGAATCACCAGTAACTACCCCAAGCTCACTTATTGCACCTTCCTGTATGTGTAGAGCTGTATTACTGTGCACCAGATTTGGTGACAAGGGTTGACAAGGAGTAGGAGGCAAATTAGTCTTTGCCAGAAATGTGATGTGGGCTGGTATTGAATAGGCAACTGAGCTAACTAACAGTATCCAATTTTCTTTCCATTGAAGTAAATGGAAGAGACTATCCAACATCATGTGAAATGGGCTGCTAATTCACTATGAGCCCATTGCACTGGCAAAGACTAATTTCACTCCCTGCGTATCCCCAAGAGCTTTCTTGGATGACCCATTGGCAAACTGCATTTCCAAATCTACAGTGATAGAAAAGTGACCAATGTTGCACTGCTGTGTCCAAAATACACCTATCAACTGAGCTAACACTACAAGATATTAACCATGTTGTTAATGTGGTTGTGTTCGGGAGGGAACAAAAATGGGGTCAAGACTGAGGAAGTGAATGGCCCTTGCCCATTGCTTAAGAACAGCCTTTAACTCCTTGATGTTCTTGTAGACAAGGGCCTGAACTTTATGCTCTGCCCCCCAGCAGGTTCTAGGGGTGAGGGAGCATGAAATTGCATGGATGGGATTCCCTCTGGGTTTCCGCCCGCACTGACCTCACAGCAATTTTATGCTGGGACAGACAGGGCCTCAGATGGGAAGCCTGGTCTTCCCCTAATTGAGACCCTTAAATGGCCATTTAAGGGTCGTTTCCTTCCCAGCCTCATATTTTAAGCTGGCAGGTGGATGACAGCTCGGGGGGGAATTGCAGAAATTAAGAAATGTCAATCTCAGCGGGAAGGAGGGGGGTGTGGGGCAGGGCATCTCCATCAGAAGCCCCCTTCTGATTGGGGACTTGCTGCTCTTAAGGCCCAGTGACCTCTGGGCTTCCCTTCCACCTACCCTCCCCCACCACTTTTCCCCCAGAGACCCAATTTCCCTCTTCACACTCCCCATACCTGCTCCCCCCCACCAGGCCTTCGCTACCCTCCCCACCCTGAGCGTTTGGTTCCTGGGACCTAGGCTCTGGCAGCTCAATGCAGTGTCTCTTTCAGCCACTGCAGCACTGTTGCTGGAGAAACTGGAGAGCTACCAACCAATCTGATTGACAGCTCTCCAAGGCTTCTGACTGAGGGGAAGAAGTTCCACCTTATGCCAATCAACACGCATTATCGTGTAAAATAGCAGCGGGGCTCTCGGATTCAGCAGGGATGTGTTCCCCGCCAATTCTTCAGATTGCAGGGGCTAAATTCAGCCCAAGGTCTCTAAGTATGATCTCTTCATGAAAGTCAAAGTCTTGTCATTTTTGAACTCTCTTCTAATTTGGGCCTGCTTGTTACGTGTCATTTTACTATACAAGCAGGGAATTAGCCTTGACAAGCATGAGACAGATGTGTGTAAGGCAAACCTATGCTGGATACCACTAACTAACAAAATATCTTGTAGTTAGGCTGTAAAACAGTGCTTTTGTGCCAAGCCCCATAAAAATGTGTCAATGCTTTCAATTGTTAGTTGCAGCTGTAATGTATGCCCTATCCATACTTACAATCAGCATGAAAAAGCTCCTGAGCATACTGCATTAGCTAGAATAAATGTGCAACAGGTTATCTAACAACATACTGACTGCGTATATGAGCCATGCACATGGTAGATAGAACTGTGAGCAGGCTCACATTGGCATTTAAATGAGTTCCATCTTCAACTCTTGTGGGCAGCCTAAACAACATTGAGCCTGGCTGCTACTTGCTGCCAGTCACACTGTTTTGCTGTCCTCTAGAGAGAGTGACAATACAATATCTGTCACAACTACTTCATGGGGCACCACCTCCTCTTTGCAACCATTAAGTAGGACATTGAAGTACTGTGAAGCCCCATTAGTTAGCAACAGGCTTGGTTTCCTGCCTGTACACTTCTTGTACAAACCATGGCCGGGATTTTCTGACCCCATCATGGGCGGGACCCGTCACGGGCAAGGCGCCCCAGCCAGAAGTCCACTGACTTGCTGCAGGACCGGAAGATCGTGGAGGCAGGCGGTTGCTCCCCATGTGTTAATTCAGCTACCTTTTTGCCTAAACGGCCAACTGGAATACTTCCAGCCTTTTTAGTTAACATAATTTTGCCTTCAATATACAGCCATTTATCTTTAAGTGATCAAATCCCTTTCCCAATGCATTTTTATCAGTTGCATTTGAGAAAGATAGCAATTTGCATTAATATAAATAAAAAAAACTTCCATTTATATAGTATCTTTTACATCCTCAGGATGCTCCATGGCACTTCACAGCCAATTAAGTGGTTTTGTACTGTAGTCCCTGTTGGGATGTAATGCACCGAAGTGTCAGCCTAAATTATGTACTCAGTCTCTGGAGCAGGGCTTGAACCTGTAACCTTTTGACTCGGATGAAGTGCTACCACTAGGTCAAGGCTAACATCTTGTATGTTAAACAACCTTCATATCCTCAGAATGTTTCAATTTGCTTTACAGCCAATGAAGCACACCTTAAACACAGTCACAGTTGTGATGTCAGAAAAGTGACAGCCAAGTCCCACAAACAACAATGATGTAAATTATCAGAAAACCTGCTTATTTTAGTGCTGTTGTTTGAAGTACATATGCTAGTCAACACTTCTTCAAATAGTCCTGCAATGGGACTTAAACCCATAACATTGAGTCAGAGACAAGCGTGTTACCACTGAGTAAAACTAACGTAGACTTGGAATTCTGGAATTTTTAATAGGATTAACTCTCCTTCAATAAACCCACTCTCAAATCCCATTGTAATCTCTCCCTGCTAGTTCCATGTGTGGACGTGCAGACCTTTATTTTCAAACTGAGGTACCTAACTCCAGAAGGTCAGAGTGTGCTGCGAGATTTCAATTTTTCTTCCTTTGTTTCACGTTCTGTTATTTCCCCTGTACTTATTGACTTTCATCACTATGGTTGGTTTTGCTGTATATTAATTAAATCATTTTCTTCAATGATTGCAATGGTTTCTGTTGCATAGTTGACACTTTTTTTGAATGTTAGAACAAGGGTCTCTGAGGATTATTTCTAGAGGTTCCTGGATTATGGCAATATTTAGATGGGGTCTCCCATAGAGGTATGCTTGAAAACTTTGGTATGGAGGGTGATTTAGGCATGTTTTTGAATGGAGTGGCATTACAACTACCCCTGATCCTCCCGACATCCCCATAGAAGCATTTTGCAGGAGATTCAAGATTGCATTTGGAGCAGGTACCCTGTTTTTGTTTTGCTATCCCATTAGTCTGGAGGCACTATGACCAATTATGATGTGCCACCATTAATTCAATTGTGCACAACAAGCTCAAGATGTTGAAATTTTATGGCCTGTTCAGCTTATCAAATGTTTATTAAATAACATACAGGCCGGGATTTTTCAGTCCTGCCAGCAGTGGGCGTTGTCGTGGGTGGGACGGGAAGAGTTGGAGAGTTGCCAAATGGCCGCTGTCCGAATTTTTCTATCCTGCCTATGACAATGCAGGTGGGGCTGGAAAATCCCGCCCATAATGCTTTCAGGATAGTTTCTTAGAATAGCACATTCTAGCACCAACCAGAAAGCAGGCTATACTAGACCTGATATTGTGGAATGAGATAGGATTGATTAATTAGTGACCTCATAGAGAAGGGACCCCTAGGTAGCAGCGATCATAATATAATTGAATTTTACATTCAGTTTGAGAGGGAGAAGAGTGGGTCTAAGACCAGTATTTTCAACTTAAGGACAATTATGAGGGCAGGAAAGTAGAGCTAGCTAAAGTGCGCATGAAAATTAGGTTAAGGGATAGGTCAATAAAGATGCAGTGGCAGACATTTAAGGGGATATTTCAGAATACACATAATAGTTACATTTCAATGAGAAAGGAAAAGTTCCAAGGGGGGTGCACCATCTGTGGTTAACTAAAAAAGTTAAAGATAGTATCAAACTTAAATGAAAAGCATATAATTGTGCAAAGATGGTAGCAGGTCAAAAGATTGGGCAGAATATAAAAAAGGGCAAAGAATTGCTAAAAGATTAATAAGGAGGGACAGATTAGAGTACGAGAGAAAGCTAGCTAGAAATATAAGGACAGACAATAAGAGTTTCTATAGATATTTTAAAAAGAAAAGAATAACAAAGTGAGTGTTAGTCCTATAGAAAGTGAGCCTGGGGGTTTAATAATGGAATGTAAGGAGATTGCAGGTGAATTGAACAGGCATCTTGCATCAGTATTCACTATAGAGGATACAAGTAACGCCCCAGAAATAGCTGCAAAACAGGAAATGGAAGGCAGGGAGGAACTTGAGAAAATTACAACTACCAGGGAAGTGGTACTTAGCAAATTGTTGGAGCTGCAAGCTGACAAATCACCAGGTCCTGATGGATTTCATCCTAGGGCCTTAAAGGAAGTGGCTAGTGAGATAGTTGATGTGTTGGTTTTAAATTTCCAGAATTCAGTAGATCCAAGGAAGGTTCCTTTAGATTGGAAAATAGCAAATGTAGCTCCTTTATTCAAAAAGGAAGGGATTCAGAAAGAAGGAAACTATAGGTCAGTTCGCTTAACATCTGTCATAGGGAAAATGTTATAAGCTATCATTAAAGATGTTATAGCAGGGCACTTAGAAAAATTCAAGGTAATCAGGCAGATTCAACATGGTTTTGTGAAAGGGAAATCATGTTTAACCAACTTATTGGGGTTCTTTGAAGAAGTAACACGTGCTGTGGATAAAGGGGAACTGGCGGATGTATTGTACTTAAATTTTCTGAAGGCATTTGATCAGGTGCCACATCAAAGGTTATTGAAAATAAAAAATCTCATGGTGTAGGAGGTAACCTATTGGCGTGGATAGAAGATTGGCTAGCTAACAGGAAATAGTAGGCATAAATTGTTCATTTTTTTGGTTGGCAAGATGTAACGAGTGGTATGCTGCAGGGATCAGTGCTGGGGCCTCAACATTTTACAATTTATATCAATAACTTGGATGAAGGAACTGAAGGTATGGTTGCTAAATTTGCTGATGATACAAAGGTAGGTAGGAAAGTTGTGAAGAGGACATAAGGAGGCTACTAAGGGATATGAATAGGTTATGGATAAGTTAAGTAAGTGGGCAAAGATCTGGAAAATGCAGTATTAAGTGGGTAAATGTGAAATTGTCCATTTTGGCAGGAAGAATGGAAAAAGAATCATCTCTAAATGGTGAGAAATTGCAAAGCTCTGAGATGCGGATGGATCTGGGTCTCCTAGTTAGGGCCCAAGAGAGGGGTGTGCAGAGAGTACCAAATACAAAGCTCTTGGGGGGAGAGAGGGGGGCAAGGTGTGGCTGTGCTCGGTGTTTCAAACAGTTTCTCAACATCCACACTGAGAAGCCAGAGCTGCAGACCAAAGACCTGCTTTAAAAAAATCGTATCTGTTAGGCCAAGTGTTCCAGTACTTTTTAAGCCAGTCTGTCAGTGTCAGGTTAACTTTACTGGTTGCTGCTGCTTCCGACCTTCGGGCAGCTTCGTAATTCCAATTTTTTTTTTGAAAAGTCCGCCAGGAAACCACTGACCTGCCCGAAGATGAGAAGCAGCAGCAACAACTGAGTGTTCCTGCTTAAAAAGTGGTAAGTCCAGTCCCTGTAATTTTACAACCAATTGGATGCTGTGTGGGGGAACGGGGGGAGTGATGGATGGCAAAGGTTGGAGGGGGGCATTGGGGTGGGATTAGCTACAGATTTGAATTGTTTTGTAAATGTAGTGATTTCTTAATAGCCACTCTCCTAATATCAGTTAATTGCTCTGTGATTAATTACCCTCAGAGAATCAGCATTGGGCCTCCAATTTCACCATTGCTACAGTCACTCTGCCTACTACATGCAGGTATAATGAAAGAAAGACAAAACCTACATTTACACAGCACCATTCACAAAGTCCCAAATCGCTTTACAGGCAATTAAGCACTTTTGAGTTGTGGTCACTGGTATGATGTAGACAATGTTATCAAATGGTGGGTCAGGCTCGACGGGGCTAATGACCTACTCCTGTTCATTCTGGGATGGATGAGATGAACTGGACCAGATGGCCTTAGTCACCCATAATTATGTTGCAAATAGAGGGTGGAATCATGGTTGGAGTTCTGTTTATTTTGTTGCTAAAGAAAGTTTACTGTGAGTAGGCTTTGAGAGATTGCCAAGACAGGATGCATAATGGGCTTATAGTGAATTAGTAACCTGTCTTACACTGCACATAATTCTCAAGAATCTTTTCCACTGACTATAGCCTTGTCCTTTTGTCTACCTACTTATTATCCCACTCTATCTTGGTGCTTTTTGAGTTTTTTGAAGTATTGAAATATAAAGTGATAAAGTTATGCGGCAGAATAGATATTAAATATATTGTTGTGAGAAGCAGCAATCAGCAGAGTCTTCAGACTTGCTGATCAAGAAAGCAGATACAATTGTGAACCATTCGGTCTTTGTTCTCTGGCCTCTTAAAAGTTCTGTTGCACAGACACACCTGAGGGCCCAGAAGCAAGAGAAGTACCGAGGCCCATGATTTCTCTCCCTGGCCCTGGTCCCCTTTCTTAAATCACAAAAGATTAATATGCAGGTACGACGAGTAACTAGGAAAGCTAATGGAATGATATTGTTTATTGCAAGAGGAATTGAATACAAAAGTAGGGAGGTTACGCCTCAGTTTCATAGGACATTGGTGAGACCACATCTGGGGTACTGTGTACGGTGTTGGTCTCCTTATTTCATGAAGGATGTAAATGTGTTGGAAGCAGTTCAGAGAAGGTTTACTCGACTACGAGCAGGTTGACTTGTGAGGAAAGGTTGGATAGGCTAGGCTTGTATCCACTGGAGTTCAGAAGAGTAATAGGCGATTTGATTGAAATGTATAAGATCCTGAGGGGACTCGACAGGGTGGATGTGGAAAGGGTGTTTCCTCTTGTGGGAGAATCTAGAACTAGGGGTCACTGTTTAAAAATAAGGGGTCACCCATTTATGACATGATGAGAAATTTTTTGAGGGTTCTGAGTCTTTGGAACTCCCTTCATCAAAAGGTGGTGGAAGCAGAATCTTTGAATAATTTTAAGGCAGAGGTAGGTAGATTCTTGATAAGCAAGGGGTGAAAGGTTACCAGGGGTAGGCAGGAATGTGGAGTTGAGATTACAATCAAATCAGCCATGACCTTATTGCACAGCAGAGCAAGCTCGAGGGGCTGAGTAGCCTACCCCTGCTCCTAATTTGAATGTTCTTAAGTATGTATATTTATATGTATTCCCACACCACACTTCATTTACCAGCTGAGGTAGAAGGAAAGCCCCTTCAATGACCTTTATTTCTTGCAGAATTCTGACAGTAACATGTCTTAAGAATAATACAGATGCTGTCAGTGATTAATATTGCTATGTTATCCTTCACACTTGTCAACAATGGCCTTCAATAGTACTTAGTAAGTCTCAACAACTATTGATTGTATGATCAATGGTACTAATTGAAACAAACCAGTTCTTCCTGTAATGTGGTCATAAAATTGTAGGATATACTCTTCCTGTCTATGAAGCACTGAAGCAGCAGAACTGGAGCAGGCTGAGTATTTCTGAACACCAAACTCTCAGAATCAAGTCCACGAGATATACTGGGTTCAGACTTAATTATCATAAGCATGATGAGCCCCTGGACTGGCTGGGCCTGCTTGCCAAAGGGGAGGGTGCAATATCGTGTGTCTTCAGTCCTTGAAGGACTTAGTGTCTCAGTTAAAGGGATGTGGTCACTTAAAGATAGGTAGTGGTATTTTCTTTATTTGTTCATAGGATGTGAGTGTCATTGACAAAACCAGCATTTCCCTAATTGCCCTTGATGATGGTTGTGAACTGCCTTTTTGAACGAGTGCGGTCTGTGTGATGTTGGCACATCCACAGTGCTGAGCTATGGGGCCAAAAATATTTCAGTCTTTCCAAAGCTTGCGAAGGCTTTAAAATAATTTTTCACCCTTTGCAAATGCTGCATGGGGAAGAGAAGAGGCTGATAAAGGAAAAAAAGGAAAAACAAAAGGGGAGGTGGCAAAGTGAGACTGTGCCTATGTGATGAAGCAGGGCAGAACCCAAGCTCCTATTCAATAGCTGGTAAGGTGAATGCATGAAATGAGTGCAAGGAGGTTTTGCTATTTGACATTTCGGAATACCATCCCCAGAAGAGAGCAGTGTAACAAGCCTGGCATAACGTTAAAGCCAGATCAACAGTGTTTACTCTAACCTAGGAATAGATGCAGAAGAATATGGTAAACCTTATAAAAAAGCTGCTGAGGGAAGGGCTATCTAACAGTACCATTTTCCCTGTAGGTGGCTCAAGCATGCATGCCACAACCATTCCAAACATTTTCACATTGAAGGCTGTTCAATGTCAATCCCTCACATTGTCTTGTAAATCTTTCATTACTTATCAGGAAACTCCTACTCCAGAAGGAAACACACACTTCACAATTTTAAGTCATGGCACATTTTCAATGGGTTTCACCCAGAATGGGCTACAGGTCAGATACATGCCTGTCATTGTTTAGTTGTCTTTTCAAGATACAAGTAAAAGCTATGGGTTGTGGGTTTATTCCTCTGACCCCATCTAAACTCAAACAGAATATCAGAAAAATTGGCAGGAAGTGGGGTGCTAAGAACTGGTTCTGCCTTACGGCCCTTTCTGGGATTTTGCTCCTCCCTGTCCTACCAGGTCTACAGCTGCCTGCGTCTTCTCCATTCAGCACATTTAAATGTTGTCTGAGAAGAGGGCTTAAGATCCTGGTCCAGCTAAATTCGCCATTCTATCTGTAACTACTGCATCCTTGGGACACCATGAGGGAAAGGAGCAACAGGCCCTGGGAAGTGATTTTAATGCCACCATGGGAGGAGAGGGCCATGTAACAGCCAGTTCAAGTTCCATTCTGCCCCCAATGACTGAACTAATGAAGACAACAAATATATCTTTGGGGCACTTCTGCCTCTTTAAGGTTACTTGCTGGGTCTTCTGGTGCTGCAGCAGCATCCCTACAGCTGGACATTTAGAATTTCCTCCTTTGCATTGGTGGTTCTCTCTTTAAAGTGGCCCTGCCATACCTACTTAATGAATTCTGACCCAGGAAATCTGGCCAAGACTGAGCCAGATGGAAGGCCCACTCTGCTCGAACTCCTCTATTAAGTGGGTAATCCCTCCCCTGTCTCTGTTTACAACAAGCAGGCACATAATACAACAGAATGAGAAGAACTGGAGGAAGTGCCAGAAATTACAAGTCTTTGACTCTCTTGATGGAGGCCATTATGGAAGAGGTGATGTGGTAAATTAAGATGTTGAATTTAAATTTCACAGTTTAACATTCCTATATCTGTGACCCAGCCCTTCAACCTGTTAAGCTCTCTGGCTCCTTTAATTCTGGCTTCCTGTGTGCCCTGATTTTCATTGGCCTATCAGTGGCAGTTGTACTTTGAGCTGCCCGACACTTTGGAGTGCTATCCGTAAATGTCTCTGCCTTGTCACCTCTCTGTCGATGCACCTTTTAAAACCTCTTTAATCAAGATTTTGATCACCTGTCCAAATATCTATTTTTGTGACTCAGTTACAGTTTTTTGATTGATAACACTCCTGTCAATTTAAAAGTATGGGATCTGACAAGTGTCCATTGGAAGCCATATTTGTGGGCAATATGCAATTTGGAATGAAGAAAGTTGCATGGGTTCAAATTTCACATTAACTAAAATCAACCAATCATAAGAAAACAACAATTCAATCCCTATTTAACATTCTTTCAAAAAAATCAATCAACAAGTGAACAGTTCCTATTGTACCAACGTGGCATATATTAATCTTTCTCCACATCAGCTGTCCTATGGCCTCTTGTTATGATGTATGTGCTCTATGAATTGAGAATAGCCACAGTCATTTAATTTTATGTAGGACTTCTAGAGCTACCAAAGAGACAGGATTTGTATCTCATCAGACTGTGCTTGAACTTGACCCAGGCTGAGATGAAAGGCCAGTATCTAACCTAATGTGTCACCAACTACTACAGTTACTAAATTCTCATCCATCTGCTCATGATAAGGGAAAATTACTTCACTCCGTTGTTGTCCATTCTAAACTAGCCTGTTCGCTTCAATGACCTGAATCCCTTTGTGACAAGTTACTCTTGACATTGGGCAGAATTTTCTGCCTGTTGGGCAGGCAGGCCCGACCCAATCTTTGGCGGGCAGGGAGCCGATCCCCGCCGAAGAAGTGGGTCCCACCGCCATTTTATGTGGGCAGGCCAATTAAGGCCCGCCCAGCGTGACGTCTGGTGGGAAGTGCTATGCACTCCCTGTGCGGGCAGGGAGGATTCCCCAAAAGAAGAGTGTGCTCTTTTGCACATGCGCACAAAAGAGCGCACATCTCCCTGAGGCTAAGTGCTGCCTCAGGGAGATCAATGACACTTTGAAAAAGATTAAAAATAGAAAAAAAAACATTCCCTAACATGTCCCCCTCATGCGATAATGTCACATGAGATTGGACATGTTCATAATTTACACTATAAATTTATGAAACTTTTTAAAACCCTGCATGAAACCTCATCCAGCCGGTGGATGAGGTTTCATGTTTTTTCTATTTGCCGCCGGGGCTCCTGGCCTGCCCGCCAACCTTAAGGTTGAACGGGCAGGTCTTTTAATTGTTTCAATGATCCTGTCAATGGCCTCAATTGGCCATTGACAAGTTGGCAGGTCCGCAGCTGATTTTGCTGCCCCCCTGCCTTCCTGAAAATTTAAATGGGCCGGGATGACATCGGGTGTTCCGCCTGACATCATCCCGCATCATTTTACACATTGGCGAGCGGGCCCCGCCCCCTGGTCGTTGATGGCAAAATTCTGCCCATTGTCTGTCCAGCACCTCTTTTTTCCTCCTCCGCTCCTTGTTCCATGTACCTAAGGGTGCAGGGCCATTAAAGTATCCCAGCTTCTTCCATTCTTGGTATGCCCAGACCACTGCAGTCATCTTTCTTGGATCTTTTGTAATTAGAAAGACTGCACCACTTAACCTGAACATATGTGTAAAATTTAACATTTGTGAAGGAGCAAAATCAAACACTCCCAACAACCTTACCCATTCCATCCTTAAATACTCAAAGCAACTTTCACCCACATGGACCTCCCTGCTCAGGAACCAACCTGTTGCTGTTCCTGGAGTTTCAAGGCTTGAGCTGTCTCTTGGGTCAGAATGTTTTGCCCGTCTCCATAAATCTGTGGCCTGGCTGCTGCTTTTTTTTTTGTTTGCTTCTCAGTGAAGCCAGAAAAGAAAGCAGGAGAGATTGAAAGAAAGGTGACAGGTTAGAGAGAAGGAAGCGCAAGAAAGGTTTTTTTAAAAGGACAGTTCATATTCTGCTTCCCTCCCTCTCCTCCCTGGAATTGTTGCATGAGCCCTCTTCACCTTTATTTATGTCCTCATTTAAAAAAAAATGATCCGTGTAAAAGAAACTTACACTTAATATAAAACTTTCCATGATCTCAGAACATCCAAAAAACATTTTACAGCAAATGAAGTACTTTTGACATGTTGCCAATGTTCTAGTGCAGGAAAAGCAGGATCACTCATGATCCATTGGAGTTCCATGTCTCATGGACCTTACTTAGCTAGTGAGCTGCCAAGCCAGTCTGAGACATCTCAACTGCTCTAGGTGATTGAACCTCACTTTCATATACACCAATAGTTTTTTTAATATCGTAAAGTAGTTGCGGCTTTAGTATAACTTGCACCGTGGGGTATATAGCGACACCAAAAACTGCATGACGTGCAAAATATTTATCTTCTATGGTGCAAACAGATTACTAGGACTGGTTCAGAAGATTAAAACCATGAAAATACGTGCATGTTTATTGCACTATAAAACTGTGGTGTGCACTTCTAATCACTTTATTGCTTTAAACAGCAAAATAAATCTTTAATTCAATAATAGCCTATGCTAGTTTTGGTAGATGTTGAATATTCTGCCCCTATCACCAGTCAAATAGTGTTAGTAAAATATTTTTTAATCACAAACGTCGAGTTCTCATTGTCAGCAATATTATGTTGAAGCCCAACTGTCGTGTGCAGACAAGTAATCTTATCTTCCCCACCATTAGCATTCAGACACAGCCAGCAGAGATGAGATATGAACTGGGGGAGTGTGCATGTGATTTTCTAATTCCATTAGTTTTCACAGTTACTGCATTTTTAAATAGACATGCAGCAGCCTAGAGAGGTTGACTCGGTTTATATTGTAAGTTGGCAGTTCCTCAGCTCTGTGTATACCTCCAAGTATATCTCTCATTGTATTAACTGCACCTCTTGGTGGTTTTCAAACTTTTCTATGTTGATGGTGCCCTCAGCAAATATTGTCTTGTCCCCAAGGACTTCCTGTCTTGGTTTTAGAAGGGCAGGGCCAATTAGCCAAAGGATATTAGAGCTGTCATTCCAGCAAACATCATTATTAGCGTACAGTAATAGAAAATAACAGAAGTAAATTAACAGATGTAGAAAAAAATATCAGTTCCAGAGTTCTCCATAGTCTGTTTTTTACACACAGGACATTCAGCTTCTGTCAGGCTCTAATCTGATAACCCAGTAAACCTCGCGGGACTGTCTCTTAGACTCCCGGACCTGCAATCTTCAGTTTTAAGATTCTTGCTACAACTCATCCTTTCTCAGGACTTCAAAACTATTAAACTCCACACAGACTCTCCTTCCTTTTAATTCTCCTTTCCCTAACATTCTATAGACGTTTAACATCTAAGCTTCATAGTTCGTACTTGAACTTCATTCAGACTAGAACATGGGTTTGGGTTGGTTTTGAAGTTCTGCTGCTTCTGACCTCTCAAAGGAATATTTTAGATGCTTTAGACTCACTGTAAGAGCCTCTCCTATCTCTAGACCTGCTCCCGCTTTGCGGTCACAACCTGATTTTATACTGGGTTGAGTGGGTACGGGGAGAGAGAAAAAGATGGGGGGATATTATTGAAAACGTTTTGGTTCTTGTTATTATTACTCCAGTGGAAACAAGGGCATCATTGCAATTAATTTGGTAAGTGAGCTGGAGAGTCACTTCTTCCCTGAGAACCTGCTGAGCAGCGAGGCCTGGGGAATAGTTGAATCAATTGACCGCTGAGACCCTGGTTAAAATTGCTGCCAGTTCCTATCGGCATTATTGGATCCCAACGTGCATATATTTGAGGCATCTGCTTGCTTTAGGTAGGCACCTTATTTGCCTGCAAAAGTCTGCAGATTAACACTGCAAAACAGTCAGGATCTGAG
The DNA here is from genome assembly GCF_017639515.1 of Carcharodon carcharias. Lineage (NCBI taxonomy): Eukaryota > Metazoa > Chordata > Chondrichthyes > Lamniformes > Lamnidae > Carcharodon > Carcharodon carcharias. The sequence continues at coordinate 42,525,418 of NC_054479.1, read as the reverse complement.
CAGGTAAAAAAGATGCTAATTTCTAACTGCCCCAATAAATCATGGGGATCCAATGATCTATATCCCAGAGTATTGAAAGAGGTGGCTAAAGAGGTAAGGGATGCATTAGATTCAGGAACGATACCTGCAGATTGAAGGTTGCCAGTGTAATCCCATTGCTAAAGAAGAAAATGGGGAACTACAGACCTGTTAGCCTGATGTCAATAGTAGGAACATGCTTGACTCTTATAAAGGATTTAACAACTGGACACTTAGAAAATAATGATCTGATTGGACAGAGTCAACGTGGATTTATGAAAGGAAAATCATGTTTGACAAACCTTTTAGAGTCTTTTGAGGATGTTACTAGTAGAATAGGTAAGGGGGAACCAGTGGATGTGATGTATTTGGACTGTCAGAAGGCTTTTGATAATGTCCCACATAGGAGGTTAGTAAACAAAATTAGAGCACATGGAATTGAGGGTAATATACTGGCATAGATTGAGAATTGGTTAACAGACAGAAAACAGTAGGAATAGACAGGTCACTCTCAGGCTGTGACTAGTGGGGTACCATAAGGATCAGTACTTGGGCCCCAGCTGCTCCAAATATATATCAATGATTTGGATGTGGGGACCAGATGTAATATTTCTAAGTTTGATGATGACACAAAATTAGCTGGGGATGTGTTATGAGGATGATGCAAAGAGACTTCATAGGGATTTTTTTTAATTCAATTATGGGAAATGGGCATCGCAGGCTAGGCCAGCATTTATTGCCCATCCCTAATTGCCCTTGTTCAGAGGGCATTTAAGAGTCAATCACATTGCTGTGGGTCTGGAGTCACATGTAAGCCAGGCCAGGTAAGGATGGTAGATTTCCTTCCCAAAAGTGCATTAGTGAATCAGATGGGTTTTTGTGACAATCGGTAAAATGTTTGTCATCAGACTTTTTAAATTCCAGATTTTTATTGAATTCAAATGTCACCATCTGCCATGGTAGGATTTGAATCTGGGTTCCCAGAGCATTACCCTGGGTCTCTGGAATACTAGCCCAGTGACAATGCCACTATGCCACCATCTCCCCAATGGACAGACTTAGTGAATGGGCAATAATATGGCAGATGGAATATAATGTGGATAAGTGTGAGGTTGTCCACTTTGGTAGGAAGAACAGAGGTGCAGAGTATTTCTTAAATGGTGAGAGATTGGAAAGTGTTGATGTCCAAAGGGACTTGGGTGTGCTTGTTCATAAATCACTGAAGGCTAACATGCAAATGCAGCAAGCAAGTAGGAGGGCAAATGATATGTTGGTCTTTATCACAGGATAATTTGAGTGCAGGAGTAAAGATACTTTGCTTCAATTGTATAGAAAACTTGGTTCAACCACACCTGGATATTGTTACAGTTTTGGTCCCCTTACCTAAGGAAGAATAAACAAAAACAGAATTACCTGGAAAAACTCAGCAGGTCTGGCAGCATTGGCAGAGAAGAAAAGAGTTGACGTTTCGAGTCCTCATGACCCTTCGACAGAACTTGAGTTCGAGTCCAAGAAAGAGTTGAAATATAAGCTAGTTTAAGGTGTGTGTGTGTGTGTGTGGGGGGGGGAGAGAGAGAGAGAGAGAGAGAGAGAGAGAAGTGGAGGGGGAGTGGTGTGGTTGTAGGGACAAACAAGCAGTGATAGAAGCAGATCATCAAAAGATGTCAACAACAATAGAACAAAGGAACACATAGGTGTTAAAGTTGGTGATATTATCTAAACGAATGTGCTAATTAAGAATGGATGGTAGGGCACTCAAGGTATAGCTCTAGTGGGGGTGGAGGGAGCATAAAAGATTTTAAAATATTTAAAAATAATGGAAATAGGTGGGAAAAGAAAAATCCATATAATTTATTGGGAAAAAAGGGAAGGGGGAAACAGAAAGGGGGTGGGAATGGAGGAGGGAGCTCAAGACCTAAAGTTGTTGAATTCAATATTTAGTCCGGAAGGTTGTAAAGTGCCTAGTCGGAAGATGAGGTGTTGTTCCTCCAGTTTGCGTTGGGCTTCACTGGAACAATGAAGCAAGCCAAGGACAGACATGTGGGCAAGAGAGTAGGGTGGAGTGTTAAAATGGCAAGCGACAGGGAGGTTTGGGTCATTCTTGCGGACAGACCGCAGGTGTTCTGCAAAGCGGTCGCCCAGTTTACGTTTAGTCTTTCCAATGTAGAGGAGACCACATTGGGAGCAACGAATGCAGTAGACTAAGTTGGGGGAAATGCAAGTGAAATGCTGCTTCACTTGAAAGGAGTGTTTGGGCCCTTGGACAGTGAGGAGAGAGGAAGTGAAGGGGCAGGTGTTGCATCTTTTGCGTGGGCATGGGGTGGTGCCACAGGAGGGGGTTGAGGAGTAGGGGGTGATGGAGGAGTGGACCAGGGTGTCCCGGAGGGAGCGATCCCTACATGTCCTTGGCTTGCTGCATTGTTCCAGTGAAGCCCAACGCAAACTGGAGGAACAACACCTCATCTTCCGACTAGGCACTTTACAACCTTCTGGACTGAATATTGAATTCAACAACTTTAGGTCTTGAGCTCCCTCCTCCATCCCCACCCCCTTTCTGTTTCCCCCTTCCTTCTTTTTCCAATGAATTATGTAGATTTTTCTTTTCCCACCTATTTCCATTATTTTTAAATATTTTAAAATCTTTTATGCTCCCTCCACCCCCACTAGAGCTATACTTTGAGTGCCCTACCATCCATTCTTAATTAGCACATTCGTTTAGATAATATCACCAACTTTAACACCTATGTGTTCTTTTGTTCTATTGTTGTTGACATCTTTTGATGATCTGCTTCTATCACTGCTTGTTTGTCCCTACAACCACACCCCCACTCCACTTCTCTCTCTCTCTCTCTCTCTCTCTCCGCCCCCCCCTCCCCACCCCCCCACACACCTTAAACCAGCTTATATTTCAACTCTTTCTTGGACTCGAACTCAAGTTCTGTCGAAGGGTCATGAGGACTCGAAACGTCAACTCTTTTCTTCTCCGCCGATGCTGCCAGACCTGCTGAGTTTTTCCAGGTAATTCTGTTTTTGTTTTGGATTTCCAGCATCCGCAGTTTTTTTGTTTTTATCTAAGGAAGAATATACTTGTCATAGAGGGAGTGCTGCGGAGGTTCACCAGACTAATTCCTCAGATGGCGGGACTGTCCTATAAGGGGAGAATCAAGGAGACCATGCCTGTATTGTCTAGAAGGACCAGAGGTGATCTCATTGAAACTTAGAACATTCTTAAAGGGTTGCACAGGGATGCAGAAAGGATGTTTCCCCTGGCGGGGGAGACTAGTACCAGGGGGCACAGTCTCATAAGGGGCAGGCCATTTAAGACTGAGATGAGGAGGAATTTCTTCATTGAGGGTAGTGAATCTTTGGAATTCTCTACCCCAGAGGTTCTGCAAGCTCCGTCATTGAGTATGTTCAAGATTGGGATTGATAGATTTCAAATGACATCAAGGGATATGGGGATAGCGTGGGAAAATGTTGTTGAGGTAGATAATCTACCATGATATAGTTGAATGGTGGAGCAGGCTCGAGAAGCTGAATGCCCTACTCCTGCTCCTATGTTCCTTCTGCTTGGTTTCCATTGGCCAATTAGTGTCTCACGTCAATTCTTAACCTTAGTGCTTGATTACTCTAAGTGCTACCTCTGGAGCTTTTTCCACATGTTCATATTGGTATAATTCTTAAAAACTAAGATGGCTATGGAGCCTTATATTTATACAATGGGTTGCTATAATAATAGAAGCAGCCATTTGGAGTTTGTAATCGAGAGAAAGAATCTGAGATTAACATCTCTGAACAATTGGATGAGGGCCTGGAAGTTGTCTCTTCTCAGTGGCATTTAGATATTTCAACTACATGCAACAGTTATAAATTGTACATTGTGAATGCTGGTAATGATAACCTCAAAATAGTTCTGTCAAGGATCCCTTGGGTGCGAACAACAGACTATTATTTGGCCAATGGGCTATGGGAATGAAATAATATAAATATGTTTCAGTCAAAGATATACAGCTGATGAAGTAACCGGTTGATGAGTCCAATTGACAGATGGCTCAAATGGACAATTAACAATGGGTTGAATTTTACCTCAGGCTTTGGGAACAAATTGGGGTCCTGAGACTTACACTGGTGGAGCTATTTTCCTGGAGGCAGCCTCCTAATTGGTCGCTCGAAGGCAGGCGGACATGTGTTGGCCCAACTGGGGGGCCAGCAGCTTTAAAGCCTCTGCAGCCCCATTGGCAGAGATGGGCAGGGCTGAGATCAAGAGGGCACCTCAAGAGGCACCCTTGGAGAGGTCAACTAAAATAAACATTCGGGGGGACCAACCTGTGAGGCCCCACTGATTCGAGTGGAAACCACTCCAGATGGCCCATTGGGACTACAGGAGCAGCCTTCCCTGTCTGCAGCCAGTTCTTTAGGAGATGGAGCCCCTGGCTTCAATGACCCCCTAGACTGCTGCAAGGAGGCTGCAGCCTCATGTAGCATGGGACAGTTCTGCCACCAGCAAAATTCCAGAGAGCTGGAAAAATCACCCATAACTGGGTCCTTAATTACATGCATTGGCTTCCAGCCTCTGAGCAGGCAGCCGATTTGCCTCCCATCTTGTGCCCGGGAAATTCCCCGGTGAAGGAAAGTGCCTGGTCTGCAAAATCCTGTTGAAAGTGTTCATCTAACAAAAGGCTATTTATCATGCAGCTATTGATGTGAATTGCCTAACCACAGACTAGCTTTACCACAGAATAAAGAGAGTTTCTCAAAAACCTCTAGGCTTACTGCAGGCTGATGGCATTTTTTCAATAGGAAGTTATTCTCACTGTTTACATTATATTAAAACATTGTTAATTTTGCCCCAGAGCTTTGTGCAGAAATAAAAAACTGCATGGAAATAGCTTTCCTGGTGCATTTTACTTATCCATTTCCTTGCTGTTCTATTTTATGGAACTCACCAACATCTGAAATCAGAAGCAGAATAGAAACCTGAGCTTAAGAGTTGAGCTCCTGGATATCAAAAAGGTTAGTAATTCAAATTACTCTGACAAAAAGGTTTATTTTTCCAAGCTAGCGACAACATTTGACATGTACTTTTAAGATACAAGAAAATTCTGGAAACACGCAGGAAGCCATTTGGCATCTGAAAGCTAGGTTCCACCTGGAACTCCATCTGCCTTTCTATTTCAGGTATCAACAGGTCTACTGTGTATTTTCCTGTTTTCTAATTTAAATTAGCTGGCATTCACAGTTTAACTTATATTGAAGAATACAATTATTTAATACATTTTGAAAGATCTCTTCTGCAAAGATATTCTTAAAAAAAATAGGCACTCCCATACCCAAGAATGCCTGGGCTACAAGGCGAGACCTTTATTAGAACCATTAACATTGAAGATTGCCAAGAGGACTTGTTATAATATCAAAAGGAAGACATCAAGTAGGCCTGAGTATGGGAAAGAAATGAAGCAAAATTGATTCAAGGAAGATTCATGATTGAATGCTTGAAATAGAAAGTAAATCTCTTACTTTGACAGGAGTTACAATAAGAAAATCTTCAGACTTATAGTGGCGCAGAGAAGCGAGAAGTAACGTTTACATACATGTTCATGCACTGTTCAGGGAGCCAGCCATCACTTTGCTCTGTGTTAGAACAATGCATCATAACAAGATAAAGCTCTTTTGACTGAATGTTTACATAAGCATCCACTATGGATTCAGAACTAATAATTCTTCCAAGTCCAACAACTAGATATTCCACCCACTCACTCAGGATGAAGGGCCCAAACTAAGAGCCACTGCTTGACAGAATCAACACCCTCCCAGGAGAATGTCTGAAGATAATGGGAGTCATTTTAACTTTGGGTAATGTTGTAAAGTTGCCAATATCCATTAGGCCTCATTATACTCCACGCCCAATTTTCCTTTTCATTGAAGTCAATGGCTCATTTGATCTCATGTTTTATAACATCGCCCAGAGTCAAAATTACCTCCAACGTGTATTTCTAAAAGATGCTGTAGGCTTAAAAGGAAGAATGTAAAAGAACTTTGCCATAGCAATTCAAAAATTAAACAGTGTGAAAGAAGTAAAGTAACTAATGGAGCACTCAGCAGTGAGATTGTGAAAACAATTGCTGGCAACCTAGCAAGAGTTGGAAAATGCTTATAAAGTCCATCCAAAAGGATGATCAATTTTCCCATTGTTCTTCCAGGAAATCCTTGTCAGAGACTCATTCCTATAGTAGGAGGTCCCAAAGTCCGGACGTCAATTGACCCTCCACCACTCGAGTTCACAATGGCTTGTACTCCTTAAATAGAAAGCAAGGCATGTGTTGCAAGCCATTTGTTTTTTCAGTATTTATGGGACTAATCTATTTTAAGATATTAAGGAACTTTGACTGGTTAATATTACTCAATAGATGGTTACCTCCCACAGAATAAACAATTGTTTTTGCAATAGGATTACTTGAAAAGATGAAGTACAAACATTTTTTTCAGCTGAAAGAACATCTCAACATTATAATGTTTTCAGGGTAATTTCCCAGTAATTATTAATTTCAAAGAAGACCCTTAAATTGTAAAATTCTCACTAGAATTACATTCAAATAATTTGACAACAGTACTTTATTCGAAAGCAAGCCTGTTATTATTCCATTTTGCTATTCCATTTCCCCCAGCAGGGATTAACCTGGAGTGAAGCAGATTAGGGCTGAACTGTGGAAGAGTTGCAATCTCCTAGTGCTGATATCCTCTCTCAGCATGTTATTCAAAAGAAATGATTGTGATTGGGGCCATGGTAAAAAAAATGTACTCTCACACACAAAATGGCAGTGAAGCTATTTGTCATATAAAGATTGACAGGTGGGATATGCTAATGTATGACGTAGATGATGTACTACTGACATCAGTCAGTTATGTGTTAGAATCTCTCTCCCTGTCTCTATCTCTCTCTCTCTCGACCGAGAGAGAGAGAGAGAGAGAGAGAGATTGGAATCATGCCTAGGAGCAACGTGCCTAATCTGTAACCTGTTTAGATGTAGTACCAATAAATGAGTGTTAAGCAGATATCAGAGTGTGTCTGCAGTCAGTCCGAAAACCAAGTCCCACACCTGGATTCCAAGGTAGAAGGACCTATCTCAGAACAATTTGTACACCAATTTGCTATGGGTTTTACCTCATTTATTGAAGAAATGGGGTGGAGGGGGAAAACACTTTTACTCATTATTTTTGACCTACTATTAAAATCTTAGTAAATTTTGAAATGTGGACTCCTGGAAATGATTTTTAATGATAATGAAGAATCCCTGCCCTTAACCAGTGCTGACAATATCTAACATTTTTTATGTAATTAATAAGCCAATTAAATGGTACAAAAGTTGGAAAGTTTGTTGATACTGGTGTAACTTTTGTGTGGCGTTTTTGAATGAAAACTGAAATCCAGATTTACCCAGAACTCATGGTTTGCAGACCCACATTTTCAGCCTGGCAAAATAAGTCAGATACAAATGTCCTCAGCTCCTTCATGAATAACAACAGTTTTCCTATAATCCCCACTGTGATAAATAATGGTTTTATCTTATGTGTAATATACCTTTAAGATGAATGCTGTTAAGGAAGATCACATGATCATTAGTACCCAACAGGAGAGTAGCACAGGCTACCTCAGTAGTTAGTAGTGTAGAGATAGGGTTTGAAGTGAAAGCACACATGTAGTTGCTGCTGAGTACCTTTGTAAATAGACATAATGTTTTCCACCTAAGAAGTATCTGCTGATCGACTCTATCTACAGTATCAACTCGGCCACCATTTACAATAAGCATGTGACAAGGCTCCACAAGATCTAACAAACTGGCGATGAGAATAAAACAAGGATAAAGCAAGTTAACAAAAGAAATCAAGAGAAATGAAATCAGGCTGACCTCGTACAGTAATTGTAAGTAGAAGTTCCGGTTCAAATCGACGAAAAATCCCTCAGAATGCCACAATTTGGAAGAATTGATCCTTTCAATCCAGCAATGGATGATTGATCTCATTACATTGAATGCCCCACATTCTTTTTCCAAGCAAATGAGATTATGGGGGCAGAGAAGACGTGAGCGATCTTCTTATCTACATGTTAGAATAAAGCCTATGGCTCGATTTGAAGTTTGACAGCACCCAATGCCCCAGATTCCAAAAATTTTGATGAATTGGTGGACCTCATGAAGGGTCATTATCAACCAAAGCCCTCAGTAACGATGCAAAGGTTTAAGTTTAACTCGAGAAATAGAGCCCCAGGGAGGCAGTTGCTTGTTATGTGGCAAGTTTGAAGCAGTTAGTAGAACATTGTGAGTTTGGTACATCTCTAAACGTCTTGCTCAGAGATTGTTTAGTGTGCAGTGTGAATGAGGACATGATTCAGAAGAGATTGTTATCCAAAGCAAATTTGGATTTTAAGAAGGCGCTAGAGATAGCACTGGCCAAGGAAACCACAGTAGGGGATTCAAAAGCCATACAGGGAGCACAAAATGGTGCCATCCTCCACTTTGGGCAGGAAGTACTAACCAAAAAGGGCACAAAAATGTAAAAATCTGTTGAGAAGCAGGAAACGGCCCCTGAGCAGGAAAATGAGAAAAAAATGACTTGGTGAAAACAAAGAATAAATTTAATAGAGATGGAAACTAGCAGTCTTATAATGATTGGCAGTTTAAAAAAATTGAATGTTTTTATTGTCATAGAAATGGATACATAATGAGACAGTGCAAGGAAAGAGTCAGGCAGACATTTAAACAAAACAAAAAAAAAACATGAGATCTACAATGTGAAGAGCCTGAAGCAATAAATTCATATATTTATTCATTGTTTAATTTGAAGGTTGAAAAGACGGAAATATATATTTAACAGTGAAAGTATATGGCAGACCTGTTAGAATGGAAGTAGACACAGGAGTTTCCACTAGGTTAATTGGAGAACATACCTTCAGATAATTGATTTATGATGAACATAAATTAAATTTAGAAGAAACTGATGCCAAACTAAAAACATACATGGGTGAAAACATTCAAGTCAAAGGCATAAGTAGAGTAACTGTCCATTGTGGAAGCCAGTAAGCAAATCTACCGGTGCTGGTACTGAGAGGCAAAGCACCAAACCTCCTAGGGTGAAATGGGCTAAGGGAAATCAGCCTTAGTGGCCACTGAGATTCCAGAATGAAGCTGGAAGCGTTCCTGTTTTGGGAATGGAGTGTGTAAAGACTCAACAACCTAAAGAAATGCATGCTGTCTTAAGCCAAAACCTGGAAGAACAGCATAAGCAACTCGAAGAGACCCTGTTTGCTGACTGAGGCAAGCAATCTTCAAAAAGAAAAAGAAAACTTTCTGAAAGACCTTCACACACAAGATTCCCTCAGGTCTAAGTTTGTACCTCTGGAAAAGTATGAGGAGGAACAGAAAGAATTCAGCACTTCTCCGAATAAACTGAAGGATGAATTCACAGAGAAGACACAACAATGCTCAATTTTCCAGGAGGCAGCAAACAGAGAAGAGATGGAGGAGCTGAATAACCAGCTAATGGAAGCCAAAGAGACTTTGGAGGCAAAAGTCGCAGAATTTTCTAAACAGATGATGAAATTTTGGGAGACCTAACCATTGAGTTCATTCAAATCGAGCTCATATCTGAGAGTAGTCTGGTTAATATTGAGGTCGAAAAGAAGCCCAAGTTTAAAGTCAGCACAGGAAAGCAGAAGGCACCTAGAAAGAAGACACAGCAACACAAATGAGACTTTAATTCTGACAGCATGCGAGCATACTTTCATAGAAGCTGAAGAAGGGTCATACGGACTCGAAACATTGGCCTGCATATTCCCGTCGGCAATTTGGGGGCGGGGCCCGCTTGCCAACGGGAAAATGACGTGGGATGACATCAGGAGGAACCCCCGACGTCATCCTGGTCCCTTTAAATTTTTAGGAAGGCGGGTGGACAGCGAAATCAGCTGTGTGCCTGCTGACCTGTCAACAGCCAATTGAGGCCACTGACCGGCTAATTAAGATAATTAAAGACCCTGCCCGTCCAACCTTAAGGCTGGTGGGCAGGCCAGGAACCCCAGTGGGCTTCTGATAACACATGAAACCTCACCCACTGGTGGGATGAGGTTTCATGTCCGTTTTTAAAAAGTCTAATAATGTTTATGTCATTTTTATTAACATGTCTCATCTCGTGTGACATTGTCACATGAGGGGGACAAGTTAATAATTTTTTAAGTTTTCTATTTTTTGACTTTTCTTACCTGTCAGTAATCTCCCTGAGACAGGACTTTGCCTCAGGGAGCAGTGCGCTCTTTCACGTGCATGTGCGAAAGAGCGTACTTTGACAGATGGGGAATTCCACCCCCCCCGCCCCGCATAGGAAGCGCATAGTGCTTCCTGTCAGGGATGCTGCTGGGTGGGCCTTAATTGGCCCAGCAAAATGGCGGCAGGCCCGGTTTCGGTGGTGGGAGTCGGCTGCCAGCCCACCGCCGAGCCAGTGGGGCCCGCACGCCATCTGAAGGCAAAATTCTGCCCATTAACTCCGTTTTTCTCTCCACAGATGTTGCTAGAATTGCTGAGTTTGTCCAGCATTTTCTGTTTTTGTACAAGAAGTAGTCATTTCTGATAATGGCACGGCATTTACGAGTGTTGAGTTTCAACGGTTTATCAGCCTCAACAGTATCACTCATGTAAAAACTTCACCGTGCCACCCTTCCTCAAATGGGCTGGCCGAATGGGCGGTTCAAACATCCAAGGCAGGCATGAAGATCCTAAATGGAGATTCCTTAGCAACCAAGCTGGCACGCTTTGTTTTTCATTATAGGACCACCCCTCACATGACAACAGGTGTCACACCTGCGGAATTATTCATGAAACACCGTCTCAGGATGAGATTGAGCTTAATAATGCCGGCTTTAGGGGAGAAGGTGGAAAGGAATCAGGGAAACCAGGAAACTAGACACGACTGGCATGGTTGTGAGAGGACATTTACAGTGGAAGAGACAGTATACATGAAGAGCTTTGGAGAAGAACCAAAGTGGTTTCTGGGTGAAAAAAGTGCAGTTACTGGACCTCTGTCTTACCACGTGAAGGTGGAACGCCAAATCATACGGAGACAATGTGGATCACCTAAGGAAGAGAGAAACAAATCACCAAGAAATGTTCCACCTGTGTTCACAACTGGGTCAATGTTTCCTGTTGAGAGAACTCAACCCAGGACAGACACGTCTGATGTTCCTGTGAGAATTGAGGATACAGAACTGCAGGTGCCCACTGAGGCACCTGATGTTCAGACAACTCCAGAAAAGGAGGTTCCTGATAAAACATCTGAAGTTGTAGAGCTGAGACATTCTATACGTCTAAGGAAATCCCCAGGAAGACTGAATTTGTAAATTACTTACCAGTGTAAATAATTTGCCATCTTGAGAACATTGTACTTGTAAATATAAAACGTATTTCTGAGTAAAGCGGGAGGGATGTTGTAATTATGGTTTTATCTAATGTGTAATATACCTTTAAGAAGAATTTGGTTAAGGAAGATCACATGATCTTTAGGACCCAATAAGAGAGTAGCGCGGGCTACCTCAGTAGTCAGTAGTATAGAGATGGGGTTTGAAGTGAAAGCACACAGGTAATTGCTGCTGAGTACCTTTGCAAATAGACATAATGCTTTCCACCTAAGAAGTGTCTGTTAATCAACTCTATTTAAAGCATCAACTCGGCCACCACTCACAACAAGCGAGCGATGAGGATCCACAAGATCCAACACCCACAAACTCACTGGCTGGGATTTTCCACTCCCTTTTTATGGCAGGCATCATAGCAGGCGGGATGGAAAATATCAGCAGATCGTAAAAATTGATTTCACATCATCTTAAAAACCAGCTTGCCATCGTCTGCTCCACCTGTCAATGGCAGATTGCATTTCCTGCCACTACATGTCAGGAACCTAATTTCAATACTTTAGCATCTCATTAAAAGCCCTGCTAGCCAGAATCATCCCCCCACACTGGATCATGAGCTCACGTTAGTGTGGTTGTTGATGACAACGGTACAGAAGCGATGCGCACCTGCGACCAGCACCTTGCTCGGGACTTCAAGGTTTGTTTGCCTACTTTGCTTCAGGCAACACTCAGGGTCATCAACGCCGGGCTTTGCAGGCAGCACCATATCACTTTTAGGGGTGCTGATGGGCAGATGTCTACCTACCAGACCAGTGGTAAGGGTGGGATGGCTTTTCAATAGCTGCAGAGCTGGGGGAAGGGGGGTTATCCCAGGGTGTGTGTGGGTGCACATGTTAATCTGTGCAAGTGGTCTCAAGGTGGCAAGGGCTGAGGAAGCAGCCCCCAGAGGAGATGATGCCAGATGGAGATGTGAGGGCGTGTGTGAGAGAGTAAGTGGTGATGTCCCTTGTACTGACAGTGAATGAGATGCCAGTGAATGTGTGATGGCTTTGTGAGTATGTGAATTTAGAGTGATGAGATTGTTGCCTTACCCTTGTGGCACGCATGAGATCATTCATCCATTTCCTGCACTGGATGGCTGACCTTGTGTGTAACATTGACACTGACCACCTTTGCCACCACCACCCAAGCTGGAATGGTGAGACTGATGGGCCTCCTGCGGCCAGAGCTGGGTTAGAGGACATCACGGCAGGCCTCAAAGGCATTCCAGGCATGGTCACTGAACACATCTTGTCTTTTGGGGCCTTGTCTTCACTGGAACAGTCCTGGGCTACAATCAATGAAAACTGTGTGCGGCTGCAGTTTATATATGGCACCTGGAATGAGAAAATGGTGAGGTAACAACATGGCACGTGATTCAGAGGCCGCCCACCAGTGAGACGACGTGTTTCCTGTGTCTGCATAATTAATGAGGTGGATGATATGGCGCAAAAACCTGCCGTTGGTGGGAAAAATGTCGCCCTTAGTGCAATTCTGGGAAAATTCTACCTATTGCCTCCACAATGTGATTCTCCTTTAGTTTTCATTATGATTTTTATCAAGAAACATGGAATTGTTTCATAACATGAAACAAAGTTATCTTTAAGAAACATGCTTGGCATCCAATGAGTGTAAAGTATTGTAACATGTCATTTGATACAAACTGTATTAGTAGTTACTGTGCACCCGCATTTTCATTTGAATGTGAAAAGTTGATGAACAGTCATCAGCCTGAAATGTTGACTCCAATTGACACTGGGCTGGGATGATGGGGGGGTGGTGGAATTGGTGAATGATGGGGTGTTGTGGGTGAGTGAGGGATTTCGGTTTGGAAGCACCAGTTTGGTTTTCCCTGCAGATTTGTGGGTTTTTTTAAAATAGCAGAATCTTCTCCTGGAAGATGTGGTAAACCAAAGAATAGAGACAAGACAAGACCGAAAAATACTAATATGGGAAATGATAGACAGTTACAGGAAGGGACAGAGTACAAATCTAAGAGTAAATCAATAGATAAGGCTAGACTTCACAAAATAATGAAGGGCAAACCAAAGGCTCTGTATCTGAAAGCACATAGCTTTCAAATTGATAGTGCAAATATAAATAACTATGATCTGATAGCCATTACAGAGACATGGCTACAGGATGTCATAGACCAGGACCTGGATATTGAAGGGTAGGTGACACTTAGGAAGGACAGGAAGCTAAGAAAAGACAGAGGGTTGGCTTTGTTAATTAATGATGGTGTTAGCATATTAGAGAGGGATGACCTAAGTTCAGGATACTAGGATGTAGAAGTGGTTTGGGAGTGATGTACAGGCCCCCTAATTGTAACTACACATTAGGACAGATTATTAAAGAAGAGATAATGGGAGTTTGTCAGAAAGTTTCGGCGATAATCACGGGGGATGTTAATCTACATATAGACTGGAAAAATCAAATGGGCAAAGGTAGACTAGATGAGGAATTCATGGAATGTTTTTGGGATAGTTTCTTTGAACAGCACATTTCGGAGGCAACCAGAGAGCAGGCTATACTAGACTGAGTATTGTGCAGTGAGATAGGATAAATTAATGCCCACATAGTGAAGGCACCCCTAGGTAGCAGCAATCATAATATGATTAAATTTTACATTCAGTTTGAGGGAGAGATGAATGAGTCCAAGGCTAGTATTTCAAACTTAAAATAAGTGTAATTGAGAGCTTGAAAGCAGAGCTAACTAAAGTGAATTGGCAAATAAAGTTAAGGGATAGGTCAATAGAGACGCAGCGGCAGACATTTAAAGGGATATTTCAGAATACACAGAATAGAATGAGAAAGAAAAATTTCAAGGGGAGGACCCACCATCCTTGGTTAACTAAAAGTTAAAGACAGTATCAAACTTGAAGAAAAAGCATATCATTGCACAAAGACGGGTGGGAGGTCAGAAGATTGGACAGAATATAAAGAACAACAAAGAATGATAGATTAATAAGGAGGGGAAAATTAAAGCATGAGTGAAAGCTAGCTAGAAATATAAAGACTAATACTAAGAGTTCCATAGATACTTAAATTAAAAAGTTAACAAAGTGAACATTGCTCCTATAGAAAGTGATTCTGGGGAATTAATGGAAAGTAAGGAGATGGTAGATGAATTAAACAGGTATTTTGCATTGGTCTTCACTATAGAGGATACAAGTAACATCCCAAAAATAGCTGCAAATCAGGAAATGGGAGGGAGGAATTCAGGAAAATTACAGTCACCAGGGAAGTGATTTGGGCAAATTGTTGGAGCTGTGGGCTGATAATTCCCCAGGTTCTGATGGACTTCATCCTAGGGTCTTAAAATAAGTGGCTAGTGAGATAGCTGATGCATTAGTTTTAAGTTTCCAAAATTCCTTAGATTCAGAGAAGGTTCCTTTAGATTAGAAAATAGTGAATGTAACTCCTTTATTCAAAAAGGGAGGGAGGCACAAAGCAGGAAACTACAGGCTAGTTAGCATAACATCTGTCATAGGGAAATTGTTAGAAGTTATTATTAAAGATGTTATAGCAGGGCACTTCGAAAAATTCAAGACAACCAGGCAGAGTCAACATGGTTTTGTGAAAGTGAAATCTTTGTGAAAGTGCAATGTTTAACCAATTTATTGGAACTCTTTGAAGGAATCATACATGCTGCACATGAAGGGGAACCAGTGCTGTGCTGTACTTAAATTTCCAGAAGGAATTTGATAGAGTGCCACATCAAAGGTTATTGCGAAAATAAAGCAAATGGTGTAGGGGGTAACATATTGGCATGGATAGAAGATTGGCTAGCTAACAGGAAACAGTTGGCATGAATGGATATTTTTCTGGTTGGCAGGATGTAATGAGTTGTGTGCCACAGGGATCAGTGCTCTGGCCTCAACTTTTTACAATTTATATAAATAGCTTGGATGAAAGGACTGAAGGTAAGGTTGCTAAATTTGCTGATGACACAAAGAGAAGTCGGAAGGTAAGTCGTGAAGAGAATGTAAGGAGGCTACAAAGGGACATAGGTTAAGCAAGTGGGCAAAGATCTGGCAAATGGAGTATAATGTGGGCAAATATGAAAAGTCCATTTTGGTAGAAAGGATAAAGAAGAACTATATTTTTTAACTTGTGAGAGATCGCAGAGTTCTAAGAATCATCAGTGAATCACAAAAGGCTAATATGCAGGTACGGAAGTAATTAGGAAAATTAATAAGTACTGTTATAGTATATTGTGAGGGGAATTGAATACAAAAGTAGGGAAGTTATGCTTCACTTGTACAGGGCACTGGTAATACCGCTTGGGGAGTACTGTGTACAGTATTGGTCTCCATTTTGAGGAACAATGTAAATGCATTAGAAGCAGTTCAGAGTAGGTTGACTAGACTAATACTAGGAATGGGCGGGTTGTTTTATGAGGAACAGTTGAACAGGCTAGGCTTGGAATTTAGAAGAGTAAGAGGTGACTTGATTGAAACATATAAGACCCTGAGTGATCTTGACAGGGTGGATGTGGAGACGATATTTCCTCTTGTGACAGGATCTAGAACAAAAGGTCACTGATGTAAAAATAAGGGGTCGCTCATTTACGACAGATAAGGAGAATTGTTTTCTGAGTCTCACGAGTCTTTGGAACTCTCTTCCTCAAAAGGCAGTGGTAGCAGAGTCTTTGAATATTTTTAAGGCAGAGCTAGATAGATCCTTGATAAAGAAGGGGATGAAACTTTAACCGGGGTAGGCAGGCATGTGAAATTGAGGTTACGATAGATCAGCCAAGATCTTAATAAATGGCAGAGCAGGCTCGAGAGGCCGAGTGGCCTACTCCTGTTCCTAATTCGTATGTTTGTAAATGCCAACATTGTTAAAGTTCATAGTGATGAGAAGTGAAGCCATACTTTCTTTATTGAAGTTTCACTGTAAACTAAAGATTGTTATCCTACTGCAGAGAGGAAATATTGTGTGCAATTCTAATAAATACAAACTTGGGTGAGATAGTGATGTAGTGGTATTGTCTCTGGACTAGTAATCCAGACACCCAGGGTAATGCTTTTGAATTCCACCATGACGGGTAAATTTGAATTTAACAAAAAATCTGGAATAAAAAGATCCTGAAGCCATTGATGATTGTCGTCAAAACTCATCTGGTTCTGTAATGTCCTTCAGGGAAGGAAATCTGTATGGCCTACATGTGACTCCAGCAATGTGGTTGACTATTAAATGTCCTCTGAAATGACAACAGCCTTACAGTCATACTCATGGAATCATACCTTAGAGATAATGTCCGAGATGCCAGGATCACTGGGAGTCCTCAACATTGACATCATGGCATCAGGTGAAACATGGGCAAGGAAACCTCCTGCTGATTACTACGCACTGCCACTCGCCCCACTCCACTCCCTCAGCTGATGAATCAGTACTCCTCCATGTTGAACAAAACAGAATGTACTCTGGGTGGGGGACTTCAACGTCCATTACCAAGAGTGGCTCAGTAGCACCACTACAGACTGAGCTGGCCGAGTCCTAAAGGACATAGCTGATAGACTGGGTCTGTGGCAGGTGGTGAGGGAACCGACAAGAGGGAGAAACATACTTGACCTCATCCTCACCAGATACAACTGTCCATGACAGTATCGGTAGGAATGACCACCGCACAGTCCTTGTGGAGATGAAGTCCTGTCTTCACATTGAGGATACCTTCCATCATGTTGTGTGGCACTACGACCATGCTAAGTGGAATATATTTCGAACAGATCGGGCAACTCAAGATTAGGGATTATACTCAACTACAATCTGTAACCTAATGCCCCGTATATCCCCCAAGCTACCATTACCACCAAGCCAGGGGATCACCATTGGTTCAATGAAGAGTGCAGGAGGGCATGCCAGGAGTAGCACCAGGCATACCTAGAAATGAGTGTCAACCTGGTGAAGCTACAATGCAGGACTACTTGCGTGCCAAGCGTTAGCAATAGACAGAGCTAAGCAATTCCACAACCAACAAATCAAATCTAAGCTCTGCAGTCCTGCCACATCCAATCATGAATGGTGGTGGACAATTAAACAACTTGCTGGAGGAGGAGGCTCCACAAATATCCCCATCCTCAATGATGGGGGAGCTCAGCAAAACAGTGCAAAAGATAAGTCTGAAGCATTTGCAACAATCTTTAGGGAGAAATGCCAAGTGGATGATCCATCTCGGTCTTCTCCGGAGGTCCCCAGAATCACAGATGCCAGTTGTTAGCCAATTTGATTCACTCCACATGATATCAAGAAATGGCTGAAGACTCTGAATACTGCAAAGGCTATGGGCCCTGACAATATTCCGGCAATAGTACTGAAGACTTGTGCTCCAGAACTTGCCACACCCCTAGCCAAGCTGTTCCAGTACAGCTATAATGCTGGCATCTTTCCAGCTACGTGGAAAATTGCCCAGGTATTTCCCATACACAAGGCAGGACAAATCCAACCCAGCCATTTACCACCCCATCAGTCTACTCTTGATTATCAGTAAATCAATGGAAGGAGCCATCGACAGTGCTATCAAGCACGCTATCAAGCACTTGCTTAGCAACAACCTGCTCATTGATGCTCAGTTTGGGTTTCGCCAGGGCCATTCAGCTCCTGACCTCATTATAGCTTTGGCTCAAA
The DNA here is from genome assembly GCF_017639515.1 of Carcharodon carcharias. NCBI lineage: Eukaryota > Metazoa > Chordata > Chondrichthyes > Lamniformes > Lamnidae > Carcharodon > Carcharodon carcharias. Next base: position 42,507,333 of record NC_054479.1, on the reverse strand, counting down.
CATGGATAAAAGAGCTAAACTCCAGAGGTGAGGTGAGAGTGACTGCCCTTGATATCAAGGGAGTATTTGACTGAGTATGGCATTAAGGAGCCCTAGCAAGACTGGAATCAATGGGAATCGGGTAGTTGGGGTGGGGGGGTGGGGGTGGGGGGGGAGTTGGGTGGAAGCTCTCTGCTGGTTGGAGTCATACCTATAACAAAGGAAGACAGTTGTAGTTGTTTGAGGTCAATCATCTCAGTTCCAAACATCACTGCAGGAGTTCCCCAGGGTAGTGTCCTTGACCCAACCATCTTCAGCTGTTTCATCAATGACCTTCCTCCCATCATAAGTTCAGAAGTGGGGATGTTCACTGATTGCACAATGTTCAGCACCATTCGCGACTCCTCAGATACTGAAGCAGTCCATGACCAAATGCAGCAAGAACTTGACAATATCCAGACTTGGGTTGACAAGTGGCATTTGTGCCACACAAGTGTCAGGCAATGACCATTTCTAACAAGAGAGAATCTAACCACTGCCTCTTGACATTCAATGGCATTACCATCACTGAATTCCTCTATCAACATCATGGGGGTTACATTGACCAGAAACTGAACTGGACTACCATAGCGGAGGCAGTGGCGTAGTGGTATAGTCACTCACCAGGTATTCCAGAGATTCAGGGCAATGCTCTGAGGACCCTGGTTTGAAACCCACCATGCAGATGGTGAAATTTGAATTGAATTAAAAGTCTAATGATGACCATGAAACCATTGCTGATTGTTGTAAAAACCCATCTGGTTCCCTAAAGGACATTAGTTTCCCTCCCTCTAGGGAAGGAAATCTGCCGCCCTTACCTGGTCTGCCCTACAAGTGACTCCAGACCCATAGCTAGTAACTTGGAAATGCCCTTTGAACAAGGGCAATTAGGGATGGGCAATTGATACCCACATCCAATGAAGAAATAAAAAAATAATATATATATATATATATATAAATATTATTTACAAGAACAGGCCAGATTCTAACAGTGAGTAACTCACCACTTGACTCCCCAAAGCCTGTCCACCTTCCTGGATGAGTGCAGCTCCCACAATGCTCAAGAAGCTTGACGCAGTCCAGGATACAAATATTCACTCCCTCCACTACCTGTGTACCATCTACAAGATGCACTGCAGGAACTCACCAAGGCTCCTTAGGCAGCACCTTCCAAACCCACAACTGCTACCACTTAGAAGGACAAGAGCAGCAGACACATGGGAACTCCCTGCCAAGTCACTCACCATCCTGGCTTGGAAGTATATCATTCATTTTTTTCCTTTTTTTTTGCTCTGTGCTCTGGTGCATTTAATGGGAGTTGATAGCCATCATGACTGATTAGCTGGGGAAAAAGCCTAATTGATTTTGGTGTGTCAAGAAGTGAGCTGCCAACCTGAATCGCACTGCATATAAAGCAGCTTGCCTTTTTGGAGGCCAGGAATTCCCATGAGGCAATATTCATCACAGTCCTGCAACAGCACCTTAATGGGGAGGGGTAGAAGTGTTGGAAGTGTGATGGAACAGCAGGTTTCAGTAGCAGACAGCAGCACCCACAGTGGCAACAAAATAAATTTAAGGTTCAAAACATTCAGGAGACTGAAGAGAAACATGAGTGCCTGTGCTGCTTTATCTCCCTGACTGCAGATAAGGGTCCTTTTATGGTCACTCCCAATCTTGACTTCTATCTCACTTGGTCTGTGGGCTGTTGAGGTGAATTGTATTGGGGGGTCCTGCTAGTATCAGCTGGCCTTTATTTTCATACATTAATGGCGGCAGGGCAGGGTGGTGGGGAACTGCATTGCAAATAAACCACATCAGACCTTATTAAAGTGCAAGTATATTTACAACAGTGCCATAATGTTACCAATCGTAGTGCACCAATGCAACCACATGTGAAATCAAAACTCCGCAATCTTGTGTTCCCTACCGCTTCTAGTTGCTTGCCCAACATCCACAGCAGGGGTGGTAACCAGTTTGCCATGTTGTCTTGGATGACCTAGGCAGCTGTCCTCTGGAGACATGAGGTCTGGAGGGCCCCAGCTTACTTTGGCTGTCCTGCTGCGGGGCAGCTACTCCCTCTCCAGTCACAGAGGACAAAGCTGAAGGGGCTACAGGCAAGGGGGATTCCGAGGGTGCGGATACTCTCAGAGTCCTGAGTGGAGGTCACATGGGTATTCAACAGCTGCTCCTCTTCCCTTTGTGTGCCCAAGGGCCCCTGCCTGACTGTTTGAGGGAAAAGATCACCTGGAGCAAGGTCAAGGTGCCCTGTCCCCCATGGCATAGCCACTGCTAAAGCTCACCAATGGCTACAGTGATGGAGTACAGGTCTGCGCACATCTCTGGCAGAAACTGGGCGTTCTGCTGGACCAGGTTCTCCAAGGCATCTGCCACCCTCCCCATGGAGACCTTGATGCGTGCACATGTTTGCACCACTTCATCAGAGAGCAGGCAGATGGACCGCTCTGCCTCATGTGCCGCTCTGAGGGCCTCTGCCACCTCTGCCCGACGTTCCCCCACCTCTTGCAGCTACCCCAGCACCCCATGCAGGGCTCGTCATCAGACTTGGATGTCACAGATGCCTCTTCCCCAGCAGTTCTCCGAGTGCCAGTGAGCTTGGCTGACCCTGTCTCCTCCTGCTGTGAAAATATGTCCATGTGGTGACCACCAGAATGTAAGAACTGGCCTGAACTACATCTAATATCCACTGAAGCCTGTGTCCCTGCACTGGTGGATGAACTGCAGGACAGGGTCTCCTCTTGTTCCCATGCCCTCTTCCTGCTGGCATCCATAAGTGAGAGAGGAGAGAGCAAGAGAGGAGAGACATGCCTGGGCCCTTATTGGATGGAAGCCGCCCGCCAACCTCTCCATCTCCACAGGCTTGGCCTGGTTCCTCCATTGCCAGCTGGGCTGCCTACTCCTTAAGTAACTGAGGTCCTTGTGGTCAGGCTAGCCCCCTCCCATCTTCTCTCCCTCTTTCTCGTAATGTGCCTCAACTTCACCTGTGCAAAAAGAGAAGATGAGGTTGAGGGTAATTGGGTTTCATGTTTCTTTCTCATGCTTCCAGTCTTACAAATAACCTATTGCATTGTGTGCCATCTGAGTGATGCACTGCAGGTTGTCCAAAAGGGTTCTGGGTGAGCACTCTCCAGAGCAGTGAGCACATGCAGATAGAATAAGGCGCACAGAAGCAGATCAACAGCAGTGCTTGCTGGTATCCTTGACGCCTAACCCCCCATACACTACCCGAGACAGCATCTGAGCTCTCTGTGTTGAGAGATCTGGGACCCACAGTGGCCTCTCCACCTACAGACTAGATGGACTTCAGTGGGACTATGAGGCATCACCTTATCGTGTTGAGCAGCTCTTTCATTAATGGGTCGCACGGATGGTGCCCTTGCCACTGAGGCCCATGTCCCCAGTACCATTCAATGAGGTGAGTGTGAGCCATTGAGAGTTCATTTACCCTGGCAAAGTGGATGAGGTCATTCATCCTTTTGCAGCATTACAGGGCAGTCCTCTGGTGGAGGCCCTAGGCACTGACCTCCCTGGAGACTTCCTCCATGCAGGGTTAGTCAGAAGGCTCAGCCTCCTCCTTCCAAACTCAGGTTGGAGGACGGATCTACTGGCCTCCACTCCATTGAGCAGGACTTCCAGGGATGCGTCATTGAATCTGGAAACGCCATAAAGTTCCACTGGCCTCCGCAGCGGGAAACACTCCCAGCTCCCACCCCTGCCACGGGATTCAGTCCTGGAATGGAAAATTCCACCCCCGGTTTTTGCATTTATTCAAAGCTGATTAAAAATCCATTCTGAAATCCATGATCTCCATCAAATTTTTTTGTTGCGAGCTGAACACAGAACTTCATGGCTGAATTCCCCCTTCCGGGTGGGAAACAGGATTCTGAACGTTTTCCAGGTCCTGAGCCCCCCCCAGGGGAAACAGTCAATCTTTGGGATTTGTATGGAAGCACCTCCTTAATTAACATGAAGACAGGTTCCTTGCCCACTTACAGGTGGCAGGTGGGCTCTTGAAGTTGGGGCAATCATTCAGAGGCCTTCCAGCTTGAGAGGAGCAGTAAGCTGCAGCAGAAGGTAAGTAACATTGAGGGCGCTTCAACCTGGGGATGCTGTCCAACCAACTGTTTAAAACCTTTAAATAGGAATCAGATTCAACAGCCAGGCCAACACTATGTTGGGGGTGGCAGTGTTTGGCTGAATCTGCACCCAGGAAGGCAGAGGGGGCATCTAGGTCTGTCTGGTGTGTTGCTTCTCTTGACCTGCCACTGGGTGCCTGCCTCCAGGCAATTATATCAAATGGCCGGCACTGGGAACCAGCTCGGAAAACAAGCATGCTGGTTGACGTCGGTATTTTAGGGCCCCGTACGTCTCCAACCCTGACCTGAGTGGGTCTGAAAATTCAGCTCCAATTCTTTTTAATCAGGAAACTACAGTTGGGGAGGGAAAAATCAGTTCATGCCAAGCTTATTTTTAACCCTTGAAGATTGTAGGAGGAAGGAACCATTGCGAAAGACAAGGAACTCAACAGTTATGGGAAAAAACAGTTAAAGTCACAAATCAGTAAGCCTTGATTTCAACACAGTCAGGATGAGACAAAGGAAAGGAATGCATCAATGACTCCTGACTGTAAGGCAATATCTTTATAGCAAGGCTGCAGTTGTTGAAACCCTGAATAATGAGTAATGGGAGGCTGATGGAAGCTGGGAGATCATAACCTTCCTCATCACCAGTCTTCTGGAAAAAAAATATCACCTGGCTCCAGGCCAGTTGCACTTTTAACTTCATCTGAGGGGTCATGTTTTTACCCTTTAGTCCTTTTGTTATTTTTCTGTAGTGGGAAGGTTTTAATTTATTAATCGTGTAATGGTTACCTTCATTGGAAAGGGACTGTAATTTAGTCCATCTGCTCTTCTATTTCTAGTTTTGACAGAGGTTTCATCAGTGGATAGGATCTGAATCACTCCTGTCTTCAGATTCATATCATTTTAACCTCCCCAAGGTCCCGATGAAATCCCAAAGGACATAGTTTGTCTACATAACATGCAAACCATTACAAAGAGCTGGCAAAACTTTCCATGGCTGTATTGATGCATGCCAGAAGCATTTGAAATACATCTTCAAGATGCCAAAACATCTCAAAATCAAAACCTGAGGAAAACGGTTCCTATCTCTGTCAGTAGGTGTCCAGGAGTTGGTCACTTTTGCTGTCACTGTCCCTGAGATATAAAGGTAGAAAACAATTATTTGGCACTTTATAGCTTGCACAATAGATTTAAGTGAAAAACTTCCTCTTTTCTAGACTGCTAAACACAAGAAGTTTGGATCCTTTTAGCCGAAGTTGAATTGACATTAATTCAACAGTTGCACTTAAAGTTTGGTTGTTGCAGCACATATTGTTTGATGTAGCTATTGAGTGTTCTTTGGCTAGAATCTTCCAGGCCCACCAGCAACGGGAAGCTTGGTGGACAGCGGAACGTAATTTGGTGTGAGGCCAAAAATCAGTTTCCAGACAATGGGATGGACTTTTGCAATTAAGTTCTTGGGACTTTAAAGATGGGTCCTGCTTCCTGATAAACAACGTCGGGAAGCCCTTTTGCATCTACTAGTTTGTCATAGATGCTCATTAAAAGGCCAGCTTGCCAGAATTAAGTTACCCCTTCCAAATTAAGTTCACTGCTAGCAAGAAATTAGAACGTTCACATTTATGACTTGAGCGGAGGCTGGACAGGGCAGGGCAGGCAGGCTAAGGTGAGGGTGGGGGTGGCGCGAGGGTGGACTGGAGGCAGTTCAAGGGAGGGAGGACCGGGGGAAGGGTTGGAAGCCGTTTGGGGAAGGTAGACAGACTGTCCGAGGAAGGGTGGAAAAGCAAGGGTGCAGGAACGTGGGACGAAGCTTGTTGGGTCTGGGGGTCTGGTGATTGGGTGGGGGAAGGGGCTTCCGGGCATGGATGGCGGGAGAGAGATGGTGCTGGAGGGTGGGATTGGTGTTGCCTACAGTGGGGTCCTGAAGGTTGAACTGAGGGTACTGGGCAGTGGAGGGAACAGTCACAGTGAAGGGGGGAGTGGGATGCAGGTAGTGTGGCAGGTCCAGGGCAATAGTTGTGGTATGAGGGTGTTTGGCATAGCAAGAGTTATTGTGGGACTGGAGAACAGTACTGGCCACAATATGTAGAGAGACATATGACAGTAGACAGGAGACATTGTAAGGACAGACTCAAGTAGAAGTCAGCATGAAGTTAGCTCTTAGTCCGAGCTATACTTTGTACATACATATCGTATGCGTTACCAATAAACACTACCCTTCAATCTTACAAGCCTGTGAACCTCTTTGAGACTACTGAATAAAGCGACTAAACCCTTACAACCATAGTCAGGTAACTGAAGGTTTCAGGGGGGCAGGCGGGGGGGTCTCACAAAACAGGCAAAACAGGTGGCTCAGATAATGGGAGGGGATAGTGTCAGGGTGGACATGGGGACAGTAATGGGTGTAGGCTCAGAGGGGAGAGAAGGCCTGTGGAAGGTGATAGTTATAGGTTAAGACTAATAGGGGAATGTTTAAGGGTGGCAGGGGAGAGGACCAATTTTATTGGGTGAAGGATGATGGTTGGGAGGCAAGTTGGTGGGTGATGGGGGAGGGTAGAAGGTGATGGAACGTGTCTGGAAAGTTATGCGCACCATTTTCTCAAGGGTCTTCACAACACAGTTTCTCTGTACGTGTAAATCCTCGAAGTGGGAGGAGGGTCTTTTGGGGTAGTTGGAGTTAAAGGTGAGCACCATTAGCCAACTATTGCTTCCAATTTCCACCCCTCTATCACCTTCACATGGTCCATCTCTGACATTTTCCTCCCCTTCCTTGACCTCTCTGTCTCCATTTCTGGTGATAGACTGTCCACCAATATTCATTACAAGCCCACCAACTCCCACAGCTACCTCAACTACATCTCCTCATACCCTGCTTCCTGTAAGGACTACATCCCATTTTCTCAGTTCCTTTGCCTCCATCACACCTGTTCCGATGATGCCGCTTTCTAAAACGACGCTTTTTCCTTAACCAAGGTTTCCCATCCACTGTGGTTGACAGGGCCCTTAACCATGTCCGACCCATCTCCCACGCCTCTGCCCTCATCCCTTCCTCTCCCTCCCAGAACCAGTTGTCCTCACTTTTCAGCACCACCCCCAGCCTCAGCATTCAAAGGATCATCCTCCGTCAACTGCAGCATGATGCCACCACCAAACAGCTTCCCCTCACCCCCTCTATCAGAATTCTGAAGGGACTGTTCCCTCCGGGACACCCTGGTCTACTCCTCCATCATCCCCAACACCTCATCTCCTTTCCATGCAATCGCTGAAGGTACAACACCTGCCCCTTTACCTCCTCCCTCCTCAATGTCCAAGGGCCAAAACACTCCTTTCAGGTGAAGCAGCGCTTCACTTGCACCTCCTTCAATTTGGTCTACTACATTCGCTGCTCCCAATATGGTCTCCTCTACATCGGGAAACCAAATGCAGACTGGGTGACCGCTTTGCGAAACACCTTGGCTCAGTCCGCAAGCATGACCCAGATCTTCCTGTCATTTGCCATTTCAACACCCCATCCTGCTCTCATGCCCACATGAGAGGGCATGGCCAGCTGCAATGTTCCAGTGAAGCTCAATACAAACTGGAGAAACAGCACCTCATCTTCCGAATAGGCACTTTACAATCTTCTGGACTTAATGTTGAGTTCAACAACTTCAGACCATGAACTGTCTCCTCTGTCTATATCCCTTTTTTATTCCTTTTTTCAAAATTCATTTTTATTTTTTGTCCACTTATTTTTATTTTTATTCATTTTTATTTTCATTCATTTATTCACTATTTTATCCCCCCCTTTTTATCCCATTTGTGAACCCTTTTTTACTCTTCACTCCACCCCTACAAGGACCATCTGTTACTTGTTCATGTTGTTCTTTTCAGATGCTTACCCTTGTCCTGCTATTATCATATCCTGCTTTCTTACTTTAATGCCATTATCAGCACCTTTTTTAAGGCGTTACCACAACCATTATCACTCCCTTTGTCCTTTTGTTCATGACATCTTTGTCAATCTCTCCTATGCCCCCACTTATTGGTTGTCTTCTATCCAGATTCACTTGCTCCACACCCCCTTAAACCATATAAATTTTACCACATTTCTACTTCTCTGTAGGTCTGAAGAAAAGTCATACGGACTTGAAACGTCAAATTCTGTTTCTCTCTCTGCAGATGCTGTCAGACCTGCTGAGTTTTTCCAGCATTTTCTGTTTTTGTTTTAAAGAGACACCCTAATAATTATGAGGCAACTGGATGAGAACCTGCTCAGTTTTTTTCTCCTCTCTGTGGTGAAGCCCGCACAGCAGGAGGTTTGCTCCCTGATTCATGGGTCTCCTAACATCGAGATCCCAGCAAGGTCGACAGCTGCAGTAATCTCACCTCATGGGATAATCCCCCAGTCCCTGGAATAATTCTGGTGCATTTTGGTTGCAATCCCTTAATGTGAGTTCAATCCTCCCCTAGCTAAGGAAACAAACAGGATAGACAATACTCCAGGTGAGGTCTCACCAAGACTGCAGTCAACTGCTGCCAGACTTCCTTAATCCGACACTCTATCTCTCTTGCAATCAAGGGCAATGTGTCAGTTGCCTCCTTACTTGCCAGCTGCACCTGCATGTAAGCTTACAGTTACTTTTGAACAAGGACGGCCAGGTCCATTTGACCATTCATACTTCTCATTATCTCACTATCTAGGAAAGGCTCTTGCTTGCTATTCCTCAGACCACAGTGGAAAGCCTCACACTTTTGGCCCTCATACTCTTGCCATGTTCCTGGTTACTCACTTCATCTATCTAACTCCCCTTGGAGCCTCTTTGCATCCTCCTCACATCAGGACACCAGCAGGACAGGCAATGACTTGACAGAAAACACTGTGCAGACAACATTCTAAGAGGGCTTAAAACTGGGTGATGGGTTTCCTGATGCATCCCAAGGCTGCACAATCATGAATGATGGCCAAGGCTGAAACATGCTCATGTTGGAATATCAATGATGACACTACTGATAATGTGAGACAATGAATGGTGTATTGTGAGAACCACATCATCGGTATCTGATTGGAAACAAAGTGTAATGCCCTTAAATCAGCACAACCATGGCATCAACAAGCAACCTAATGAGAATGTAGCAAACCTGAACACGGTGCAATTAAACATACATTTACAAGTGCCAAAAGTATATACAGTAGTTGTACAACCATGCCTTCAAAACTCTCCTATCTTTCTTTTCCTATTACTGTGCCTAGGTGCAGCCCTAACATCCACAGATGAGCTGGAGGCTGACTGCTATGCTCTGTTGACTGTGAGGACTTTGGTGGGCATCCTTTCCTGGTCTGAAGCCGAGAGGGCCCAAGCCTGTTAAGGGTTATCACAGCAATAGGAAATTGTGGCTGAGTGATATCTACCTATAACTTCAACAGCAAACCAAAAACATAGTGAACTGTTTAAAGAGGATCTTCTTTTTAAAATACAAGAAAAGACACTGACTCAAGATGGCTGCCACAAGTCACCTGATGTCTGGAATTGTAAGCAGACAACTTCTGAATAGTTACTACATGGATTGCACTGCAGATATGGCCTGAAATATTGCTCATGGAATTTCATACCTGGGGGTGTCAAGGTCCACTTGAAAAAGGACTATTGAAAGAAAGATATGAAAAATGAAAAGTGATGGACTTTAATCAATTGTAATCTTGTCGAGACAATGGGAATTGCTAGGATATACAACCAATACTCAAACCCCGTAAAGGATGAAAGAACCTCATCTCCTGTTGGTTTCTACTATCTTGAAATAGGTCAAAAGTTTCTGAGATGAAATTTCAAAGTGTGACGACTTGTTCTACAACAATGACTACTGCAGACATGGTAATCAAATTCCTTTGGAATATATAGCGAACAGGACTTTAAGAATGGGTTTTGCCAAGCAGAAGCAGAGGAATATGGAAAAGCTGCTCATGGAACAGTAAGGAATTTTTCTCTCTCTCAACTAAAGCCCTATCTTTACAGTCTAAAAATCCAGTACAAGAGAGAGTGAATGTCCATTGGAAAGAACCTCAAAAAAATTAATCAATTTCTGGAATGTGGATTACAGATTAACAGAAAGGAAATTGTCTCCAACAAATGCAGTTACATGGATTTCAATTCAACTCTGGGATTTCAAAGAAACCAACTAACTTAAAACAGCCACAACATTCAACAATCTACGCCTCAAGTACAAGGAACGGAATTAACTGTATTCTCTTAATTCTTTATTTGGACTCTAACTTTCCTTACCTCTGATACCTGCGTGTGTGTAACATCATGTTTTTTATTACATTTTCCTCGGGTTTAGTAGTTAATAAGCTTGCTCTTTCTCTCACTCAAGAAAACATCATGATTGGCTCCTTATTGTTCACTGCATAGCATCCTCCTCAGAGGTGGGTTTGGGGCTGCTTCGGTGGCTGGTCTCCATTGTTGGTCTCCCACTTTTCTTGCTGGTACCTGGGGTGGAGAAAAGAAAGATTTAGTGGATGCCTAAGCAGGCTCCCTTATTAAAGCAATGTGTCACTCTGTGGGTGCATCTGACAACTTCAGACTGGTGGCACTGTTGGGGAATCTCACTTTCAGCACAGGCACGGTCCTGCTCATCATCAGCTAGTTCAGCAGCCTCCTCCTCAGGTGGGGTGAGGATTTGGATATCAGGTAAGCCACCTCCAGTCTTGGCCCGCTCTCTTCTGTTGTGAGCGTTCTTGCCTTGCAGACAGACAGAAGGATTTTTTGTCATCCTAATGGGTGCATGAGCAGTTCAGGAGCATGCATGCCTATGCCAGCTCCTGAGACCTCCCCATTAATGATTAGCAAGCAGATGTCCTGCAATTGAGAAAGTTGAGAACATGAAGTGGCTGGCACATGTTCAGTGCACATGTCCCATCTGCTGCTGAGTCCTGCAACCCAAACTCCTGTCTAACATCCCTGCGCACTCGCACATTTACGCTGTCTGATGCCATTATGAGCATCACTTTGCAGTGAGTAGACAGTGCCACTTACCCTGGTGGAGCACATCAGATCATTAATCCTTTTTCCTATCGGCCCCATGGACACTCGTCTGACCATGGTAGCCTGGGTGGAGGTCACAGAGAGGGCCTCCTGCATCCATCCTTGGGAAGCAGCACCTTCCAGCTTTCCTGGATGGCCTGAAGGAAAATCTGCAGGGGGGCCTCGCTAAACTGTGGGGCCACATGTTGTCTTCTCGGCCACATACTGACTGTGATCTGGTGAATATGGAGCTCCTGGCTTGCAGTGAGTGAATTGTTGTCCAGGTGTCAGGACCTCAACTCCATGAGGTAACGGCAGGGATGACAACTGCCTAACCGCCCCCATTGTAAGACTTGCCATGTTCCTCATGGATTTATATGTAATGAGCTGAACAGCACAAGATTGTGCATGGCCAGCAACCCTGCCCCCAACAAGATCATTCATTTCCACTCTTGCCACCAAAGCCAGAAGATTCTGGCTTTTGTCTAATTGCAAAAATTGGCTTGACTTGCCAATGGTGGGCAAGAAGGTACAATGACATGTTCTAAGGACCTTTTAGGAGCATTCAGCACACAATAAATGTTACTTTTTGTGCTTTTGCTGCAAAATAGTTGTAGGAGAGCAGATTTGGCACTCTTTCCACCAATGACAATGACTAAGATGACATATTTGGAGTTTAAGATGTCGCTGCTTGCACTGCATGATTGTTAAATACCAGCAGCGTAAGGAGGTGCTGATCTTGCTTTCACCAACACAATTTGTTAAGGCCAATATTTTGCTTTCAGGACCTTTTTGAATCCTCGCAGTGATTAGCAATGTACCAGTGGTTTATCTCCTAGTTTCAACCTCTTGTTTTTATGTTGGATTATTAAAATGCTTAGGGTGAGCTTTCACAACATTGTTCTGCTTGTTATTTGTTGCCTTAATGGAAGCTAATTGGGGTATCTTCCAATGTTACTCTATGAACTTATGTTTATACTGGCATTTTCACTAGGATATTAGGTATAAAGCTTTCAAGTGCTGTTAAGAGAAAATTGTTCTCATTTATCTTTGAACACTGTAGCCTTGATTTTAATTTAGGATTTGGACCCTGCCCAAAGAAGGTTAAATTTTTTGTGAGTCTTGTGGGACCGAGAAGGAAAAAACAGTTCGGATGATTACTCTTATTTCCCAGTTATTACTGGTGTTCCATTTTAAGGTATGCAAGACCAGTATTCTTATTTCCCAGCTTTTGCTATTTTTCATTCTGAGGAGCAGGGGAGAGCCCATGTAGGGAGAAATAAATATTCTTTGTAGGCTCAAATAGGAATACACCTGTTCACCCTACCCCACAAAAACTAAAACACTTTTCTCAAATGACCTACTTTGGTCCCAGACCCTTTCACCAGTTCTGTCTTCACCGAAAAGCCGTAATGGTTTCCCCGCTGAGGTCAGAGTTAAAATGGCAGGTGGGATCCAATGACATCATCAGAACCTGATCTTCAATCTAAAAAAGGACCCGACCAGTTCAGGTGGCTGCTTATTGCCTGATCTGAAGAGGTGGCTAAAATTGGAGACAGGATCTAGGCAGGATCTGCTAAGTCACTTGACAGTTTTTAACTGCCCACCCACAGGGTTGTTAGCAGGTTGCTAGGGTTAAAATTGCTCCATATACCTTTTGAGAATGCCTTCAAGAAAATACCAAATATTTGCACTTTAGATGCACAAATGCAGAGTAAATAAAACTGTATACAGAGGGTGGAGGTACTTATTGACAGTTAATGTGATAAAACATTAGGAAACTTAAAATACTTTTGGTTTTAAAAAGAATCCATGTATAGAAGAACAGATAAAAAGAAAACAAAATAGGTAAAAGTGATTTATGTTCATTCATTGAATTGGATTAAAGAATAAATTCTGTTTTAGAATAGACATTCAAAATACCATATATTTTTAAATTTCTGTATGTAGAATATTGTGTCCATGGCTGTTAATAAGATTATACTTTATTTGTCATGGCTTTCTTCTTTCTTTCTTGTTGAGGAGGTTCTGTATTTATCTGAACAGTTTAATGGGAAAAAAAGGTCAAAGTATTCTGACTAAATGGATCATGTTCATCTAATATTTTTACAACCAGAGCCTTGAGAATATGTTTTCAATATCCACTCGTCGCTCTATGTTAGTGTTTTACCAAGCAGCTAGCTGCAGGGGTCTTGACCTCTTCTGTCTCTCAGGGAAGGGTCAAGCTTTGTGAGAAGACTGGAGGCTGCTGGTTGTGCGACATGATAGGATAGTGCCTATTCCTCCCTTCATCTGTAATACAGTTAGCCTTTTAGAAAGAGTTACATTGGTCATACCCAGCAACAGATTACATTACTGCTTGTATGATCAAGATGTAACAAATGGATAGGAGGAACACAAATGACAGCAAATCAATGTTGAAGCAGATATGTTTTGAATCATTCCTTAGATCTGTCTACTAAAGGGGGAATATTTCATTTCTCAATTTGAGTTTGTGTCGCCTCAGTCCATAGCAGTCATGAGTTTAGTGCAGAATACCTGTCTCTTTGGATATTGAAATCAAAACTGTGTAGCGTGCTTAAAGGTCTCCCCACCTCCCAGGCTCCAGATTTTAATGTCCCTTTGTTCTGCAGGGGACAGACATGGACAAGGCAATTGGGAATCAGATGTGATTTAATTAACTTCTTTGAAATGAAATTAAAGACACTGGATATGGTGATATTGCAGACCTTTTGTGTTGAGGTTTTTCATTCCCATTTGCTGTCTCCTCATCATCTCCTGTTACATAGCCTTACAGTCAGGGCAGATGCTTGGTGCATTGCCTGCTAGGTTTGTGAGCAGTAGACTGCATTTGGCACATTTCTGTTTGTTTTTAAATCTTGCATGGTTTACTTCTTTGCTGATTTATAATTCATTGTAACTTAAGTGCTGCCTTTGCAAAGTCAGCCTCTGCTCTTTAAACTTGTAGTGCTTTGGTTAGATCTGCTGCTAATGCCTAAACAGATCTGATGGCCAATGCATGATTTGTTAAATAATCCACAAGCACTTTGCGGATGACATTTCTGGACTTGCTTTGCGGTGTGTTTCACTTTCCCTCTGTGCTAATTGCATACACACACAAGGCTTGCTGCTAGGAAGAAGTGATATGTTTGCTCTCAAACACCTCTCATATTTCAGTGGAAGGAAATACAGATTGTTTGGCTTCGTTAGTTTGAGAATGTGCAGAGAAATATTTCAGGACACTTAATGTGAGAATTAGAAAAGTGAAACTATAATTTAGGCTATGTGTCTATTCACTTCTTTGGAAGTGCCCCACACATCAATATAGCAGTAGATATTTATTTTACCTATGTCTAGGAGCTACAAATACCAAATATTAATTTTAGTATTCTGCAATTGGGCTTTCCCTTTAAGAAGAATGTGTTAAACGTTGCTCATTTCTACAGTTCTGTGCTGCACATTTATGAGGTGTTTGTTTCCCAGAGTTGCCATGATCTTTTCCTGCAATTTATAATCATGAATGGAACCAAGGATGGTTTGGTTTTGCCCCAGAAGATTTGCATTATCACTGCTGAATAAACATGAATTTATTCTGATTGTAATTAGGGACTTTAACTTCTGGAAAGCATAAGTAATAACTTCAAAAAAACAAGTGACCGTAAGGGTAACTTGACAGAATTCTGTTAGTGTCTGAGTAAGCATACTTTACATTGTGTCAGTGAGACAAACCATCTGGTTTATTCACTGTTTGCAATATACATGCCCCTTTCCCATGCAAACACACAATCCTCTCCTGTTCAATTTTCAACCTGCTTAGAAGGCATTCCAACTGTTTTGAGTCAATCTGTATATTATGAGCTATATCAGTTCAGAGGCAGCAAGAGTTTCACTCCTTTGCAACTACTTCAGACTCTCCTTTGTTAACAGAAAGGAATGCAGAGGAAGATGGCAGAAAGAAGCAAAATGAAATGGAGGGTGAGGTGGTGGGTTGGGGAGGGAAGTAAAGGGCAGGTGACAAGAGCCACGCCAGATGGAAGACATAAAATATCCAAGAAACAATGAACAAGAGATTGAATGAATGAAAAGAATTGAGAGAAATTAGAAAAATGAATGGTTGAAAGACATTAAGGCATGGGGAAAAACAACAAAGAAAAGTAATCCAAACTATAAGGGAAAAGGTAAGGAAAAATTGTTTCCAAAAAAGTTAAAGCAGAATATGGAAAGGGAACTCCATACACTTAGGTATTGATCAACCCCATTACTTGAACACAGTCAAGACTAGTTTTAAATGTAACTATACAGTTTGAAGTTAAAGGATTGAAATTGAAATAAACCTCTTTACCTATCTCTGCTTTTGTATAATCTAGCTTTATTAAAATCCTTGAGGCTTTCTAATTGCTTAGTATTTTCAGACTAGCAATTAGGGCGGGACATTCAACAGCTCTAAATGTAGAATTACCTGGAAAAACTCAGCAGGTCTGGCAGCATTGGCGGAGAAGAAAAGAGTTGACATTTCGAGTCCTCATGACCCTTCAAAGGGTCATGAGGACTCGAAACGTCAACTCTTTTCTTCTCCGCTGATGCTGCCAGATCTGCTGAGTTTTTCCAGGTAATTCTGTTTTTGTTTTGGATTTCCAGCATCCGCAGTTTTTTGTTTTTAGCTCTAAATGTAAGGTGTCCATGTTTGACACCAGCATCCATACTCCTGCTAATTTTTAACCCGTGTCTGCACTGCCAGCTTCAAGTCCAACTCAGAGTCATCTTCCTCCTTTCTCCTCCACTGGGATTATCCAACCTTATTCTCAAACTCAATTTTGGCTTCAACCTACACACTCCTGAATGGCCTGCTCCACAACGTTAGCCCAATGTTGTCACCTCCGTCACAGCATGGAGGAACCAATGTAGGAGACAAGGAGACTGAGATTGCAAACAGGAGAGAAATGCCACCATGTTGATGAAAAGCAATGCCAGGTTTTATGCCTTAGTCCCCGTCTCCTGCTCCGGTTCCTCAGTAGATCTTCTACCTCCACTTAATTTGGCAGCCCAAAGTGCAAAGTTAAAATCTCATATGAAAGATGTCACCTACAAGTGTGCAGCACTCCATCAGTACTTCACTTGCGTCAACCTACGTTATGGGCAGGATTTTCCCATCGGCAAACGGGAGCGGGGTCCACTCTCCGACACGTAAAATGACGTCACCGCGCCCCATTTAAATTTTCAGGTAGGCGGGGGAGCAGCAAAATCAGCTGCGCGCCAGCCAACCTGTCAATGGCCAGTTGAGGCCATTGATAGAGTCAATTAAGTTATTAAAGGACCTGCCTGTCCAACCTTAAGATTGGTGGGCAGGCCAGGAGCCCTGGCGTGAATTAGAAAAAAGCATGAAACCTCATCCATGGGCAGGATGAGGTTTCAAGTAGGTTTTTAAAAATTTTAATAAAGTTTTTTAAAAATTATGGACATGTCCCAATTCATCTGACAGTGTTACATGAGGGGACATGTTAGGGAAATTTTATTTTTCTATTTTTAGCTTTTTGACATTTAGAGCTGATCTCCCTGAGGCTGCACTTAGCCTCAGGGAGATAAGTGCGCTCTTTTGTGCGCATGCGCAAAAGAGTGCACTTTTGATTTTGGAATTCCGCACCCCCCCCCCCCCCCCCCACCCCCCCACCCCCACCCCCCCGCCTCCCCCCCGGCCCCTGCCTGCATAGGGAGCACATAGCACTTCTGTGCGGACGTCATGCTGGGCGGGCCACGTAAAATGGCGCCATGCTCCCGATTGGGGGTGCTGATCGGAAGCGTGCCTGTGCACATCCGCCCTTCAACTTCGCCCCCAACAGGGGGAAAATCCTGCCCTATGTGTTCCAGTCTTTTTCTGAGGCTTGATCACAAAACCCCCTGATTCAGGTGCGAGTACTACCAATTGAACCGATCTAACTGAGATTTATATGTAGTTTGTGTAGTTGCATGCAATTTATAATTGTTCTGTATTATGTAATGCCAAATGTCAATATTGTGTATATTTCACAAAAACAGAAGATACGGGAACAGGAGTAGGCCCTCAAGCCTGTTCTGTCATTAATAAGACTATGGGCTGAATTTTGCCCTTGTTGGGCAGGTGTGGCGGGTGGGCCTGCGAATTGACTGCTGCCCGCGATTGGGCCCCGAACATGATTTCATGCTGGCTGGCCAATGGCTGAATCGCATGCTACAACACTAAGCGCTGCTGGGAGTGGGGGTGGAGGAGAGCAAGCCTGGAAGTTGCCTCAGGGAGCTGAAGATTTAGAACAGTACAAATAAAGATTTAAAAAAATAAGGTGAACATGCCCCCTCATGTGACTCTGCCACGTGAGCAGGGATATGGTATAAATTAGATTTAAACATTTTTATTTTAAATTCCTGGTGGAAACCTCAACCAATCTGTGAATGAGATTTCATAAAAAACCCAAAGGCCACTTGGCCTTTTCGCCCGCCTGCCAGCTGGACGGTTGGATGAGCAGCGAAAAATCCGATTTAATTAATTGATTAAGGGCCTTAATAGGCCTCTTAATTGTCAGCTGATGCGCTGCTGCCTCTCACGCACGCCTGCGGAGCGAAGTATCGTGAGAGTGCCCGATGATGTCGGAATGCTCGCCCAATGTCATCGCACACTATTTTACTTTCATTCAGGTCGGGCATGTGCCCACCTAACGAGAGAAAAATTCTCCCCTATGGTTGAAATTTTTACATCAACTCCTTTTTCTCATGATTATTGTTTCCATTCATATTTGTTGTATAAATAAAGTGGATGAACTGCATCCCATTTATATTCTGTAACTGATGTGTGACCAGGCTTATTTATTCACTGATGAAATAAGACTATATTACCCATATAGATTGATTTACATGTGTAACTATCATACACAAGGGTAACAAATCTCTTCATTCATCATCAAATCTGTGATGGGTAAACAGCACACTACACCTTGATTTTACATTATCTGTAAATCTATATCAGAAGTGATGAGCTGCCAGTTCAGCATTAGCACTTAGCTGGCAGTGCATCATTTTGCAGGGTCAGAAAATTTTAATAATTAGCAAAAGCTCTCATAATGGAGTAAGTTATGATTCAACCTTTGTAAGGTTTAATGTGGATTTTAAATATTTGTCAACTTCTACCAAAGCTGTGGACAGAGTGGCAGGCAAAATGGAGTAAATGGAAGGTAATGCATAATGGTAGAAGAAAGTAGAGTGGGCAACCTTATAAAAGTGTCAATCAACCGGACCTTTAAGGTTTCAGTAACAAAAACTATAATCACTTGACATCCCTTTATCTTGTGTAAATAAGCATTGAGCCATTGACAAAATAGATCTAAGAGAAAAGTTGTCAATCAAGGAAAGTTTTCCGTTGCGTACAGCTGTTTCAACAAACTAATGGAAGTCTAGGCGCTCAATATCTCCACTGATACTTTAAAAGTCTGCTTAATTGTCACTTTAGGATTGTAGTAGCAGCAGTTAGAGTTATGAATGGCTTTTCTAAGTTTTTCCACATGCCATTGTTACCATAGGGTTCATTTGGTTCTGTAAAAGTGTATGCTGGATGATTGGGCATGGAAGTGATCAGCTGCATGGAGGGTGTAAGGAGCAATTGAGGGTGGGTGGAGGGCACGGCTTGGCATAGAGGGTATGAGGAGCCATTGGGAATGGGAGGGGGTATGATTTAGCATGGATAGGGCATGGGGAGTGGGTGGGATAGAGATGGCCTAACATTGAACCAAAAAACGGGACAAGATCCCAGAGAACTAAGGTCAGCCTTTTAACCAGGCCTCCTTATCATTCAGCAGCCCCCATGACCAACTCCAAACTGTTTTCAGGCATGATAGACGTGACTCAAGCATACCCTTTACCTATCTGAACAAAAATTGTGCCTTTTGAAGCACTTTTTCCTGAGGTGGGCATGTCAAGCCAGGAAATTTCCCAATTCCTACTACCCATCATATAACAGCCCATCATGTAACAGGGAAGTTCACTGACCTTGACCACGCACTGAGGTCATTTTGTTGTGCTGCTGCCAGGTCCTTTGGGGCCCGACTCCAGAAATTAACTTTTTTGGTCTCCTGTGCTAATCCCTTCCAAGGGTAGCACTTGAGGGCCTCTTGGCCCCTCAAAGAAGCACGATGTCTCTCTCCTGCCCACCTCCATGACCAAAGCCTCCAGCACCACATCAATGAACCTGGGAGCCCTCTCTCTGCCCTGGTGTTCCATTTTACCTCAGAATTGCAGCAATAGCATTCAGCAGCAGCCCCCTTTTTGATTCAGTGCAGCTGCCCATTAAGAAGCACAGTGCCAAAAGTGCCTTTTAGAAGAACAGGCTGTCCACGTCATATGCTCTCTGTGGACGCTGCCCGGTTCCCTGCTGAATGTCCAGGCAGCCAGCAACATGTGGCGTGTTTGGACCAATGCTACAATCAGGTAAATGAGGAGGCGGGCACCAAATTTGCACACTGCCTTCCTCAACAGCAGTTGGCCCAGGCAGGTTGCAAACTGTGATCCTGGCACCCAAAACGAAGGCATGGACCCATGTGTCTAAAACTAGTAATGCTTTTGTCATTGTAATAAGCAATAATTCACTTTGAATATTTCCATCATGACCTTGGCTTTAGTATATATTTTCTATAAGCACTTAATGATTTGCATATAAAGTTATAGTTAAAGGAAGAGGCATATTAAACAGAACCATATTGACTAGCTTTAGAACTTATTCAAATACTGAGAATGTTGTGTACTTTTTATATTAAATATAAAATACTATTTGTATATTTCCTGTAGGGCATGTAATGTATTGTCAAATGTATGCAAACTTCATTAAAAATACTGGTCTGAAATTTGGCGGGGAAATGCATCTCGGCATAAGTACAGAGATGTGCCCACCTTTGGCCTCTGCCATTTATCATTCCAAAGTTCACAGGGTCAATGGGAGGCCATTTGATTTATATGGCACCATTGGACAATGCATACAGCGAGGGTGCTTATGCCTTAAAGTCCATGGTTGGGAAAGGCCCTCCCATCCCTGCCCCCTCATAGCCTTAAAATGGGGCCACTTAACAAAATTTATGGATGAATGAGGAGCCAGGTCTCACTGGTATGCTCCACCACCACTATTGGGACCTCTAGTATGCCTGTTCTCTTCTTGAGTACTTGTTCCCATCATACCAAATCCCTTAGAAGGTTCAGGGCAAGTGAATGCTTATATTTAGAGTACCATTGCCCTTTTATGCTGATGGCATTATACGGGACAGGTGGAGGATTAGCCCCTGCAAGGCTACTCTGAAAACCTTGGGCCCAGGCCAGTGCTTCATGTAACTTAGCTCTGGACTACTGGCCAGCTAAACAGGCAGACAGCTGCTGAAGTCATAGTGAGAGCCCAGTAGAGCTCATTGCCCACTACGTACTGTGTGCCATGTTGAAACGTTTTTGCAGCAAGTGCGTCATTAGTAAAATTGTTTTAATCTAAAAATAATGATTATCACAACTCCAAGTTTAAATTTCAATTTCTAAGCAGAGTTATTAATATGTCAATATTTGGTCAGTCATTTGAAGCTGCTAACCCTTTCAGAAGGTTTTTAAACCTACACTTTCTGGAGAAAATTCAAATTTCATTTCCATTAGGGAAAAAAAATAATTTTATTTAACTCCAGTGGTGCAATATTATCTGGTGATCAAGTTAATGCATTGTTCAATGTCTTATTCTATCCATTTGGATAATATACCTCTGAAGCTTGCCATCACTTCAGTTTTGATTAGTTTTAACATGTTACTTTTGGTGCTTCTTTTTGTCTCACTTGTATGTAATGTTTAAAAAGTTAAGACCATTGGGAAGAAAGAGAGGGGTCTCTATTACTAACAGTGTAAGTGTGAACTCTATCAGGAGTTCAAATCTCAAATCAGAATAATACGAAACATTAAAATGCATTACCTGAATCCAACTGTGGGGGCGCAACAATGCCAAAAAATGAAATATTCTGAGCATTGCGTTACTGCAAGAATTTTTTAAAAAATCTTGTCTTGCCAGTTGAGCAGTTTTGTTATTATCTTGCCTAAGTGGAACTATGTAACATTTGGAGGGTGAACGTGATGCTACAGATTAATAGCAAATAAGTGCTGTATTATATATTTGCTGCATTGACCAACTGGTACATTAGTTTTGTATTAGAACATTTGGAGCCAGCAAAAAGTTTTTAAATGATCAAATAGTGAAAATATGAAACACTTTTCAACATAAGCTTCAATTTAACAGATGATGCTTCTTTATAGATCTATTTAACTTTTAGTTTCACAATGTTAGAATTGAAATGCAAGTGAATTGCAAAAATTGCTGTTTGCAATGATTTATTTCAAGGAATAAACTTGGTGCAAAAACCACTGCCAAATCATGAAACACCTTCAATCTGTTTTCCTGTCTGTTATGTTTTCTGTTCAGATTTTCATATTTTCCGTTTACTGGTTTGAACCTTAGACCCCCTTGCCCATCTGTCATAACTTAGTCTGAAGTAATATTCTGGATTTATATTTTAGCACAATTTATTATCTTATTAGCTGATCTCCTGTGGAATTGCGCACAGCAAATGGGAAATTAAGGTCAGTCACTTTCCTGTCCTTTATTATCTTTGTTACTGTTCCTCCTGAGAGTCACAGGTCCGAATTTTCAAAGGATCGAAAGTGTTCAGCATCTTAGCCAACATGGCACCAGAGCTCCGATTACGGAGGTCCCAAACCTGACATCCACCATTTTTGCCAGGAGGGGTGGCGGTGGAGGGTTGTACTTTGCACATCTGTGGTTCACAAAGGCAGCTGCATGTATTAAAGTGCAGCGTCCTTCAAACAGATCCAATTTTCATTAATGGGATGTCCAAAACACAACTCTTTGGTTTTAGGCATTTGAATTTTCCCTGTCTACCTTCCCTAAGCCTGTCATAATCCTGTACATCTCTTTCAAATCTCCCCTAAAAGCCCTTTGCTCCAAAGAGAACAACCCCAGCCTTTTCAACCAAACCTTGTAACTTAAAACGCTGTATTCTTGGAACCATTCTGGTAAATGTCCTCTGCACCCTCTCAAGGACCTTCACATCTTTTCTAAAGTGTGATGACCAGAACTGGTTGCACTACTTTATTTGAGGCCTATCAGAGCTTTATATAATGTTTAGTATAACTTCCTGACTTTTGTGCTCAATGCCTCTTTTTATGAAGCCCAAGATTCCCAGTGCTTTGCTAATTGCTCTCTCAATATCTCCTGCCATCTTCAAAGATCAATACACATGCACCTCCAGATCCCCCTGTTCCTGCACATTCTTTAGAATTGTGCCATTAAGTGTGTACGTCCTCTCCCCATCCTTTCTGCCAAAATGCAGATGCCATCTAAATGTCACCTCACATTTCTCTATAATAAATTCTAGCAGCCACTTGTCTGTCCATTCTGCTAGCCTATTGCCGTCCTGTTGCAAGCAATTTGTATCATCTTCAATGTTTGCCACTCCTCCAAGTCTGGTATCATCAGCAAAAACAGCAGTTGTCCTAGCACTGACCCCTGGGGAACATCACTGTCTACCAACCTCCAGTCCAAAACAAAACAACCATCTACTACAACAGGCTTCTTTCTGTTCTTAAGCCAATTTTTTTTATCCAATTACACACTGCCTGTCACCTTGTGGAATGTGATACCTTGTCAAATGCTTCCTTAAAATCAATATATAGATGACATCCACCACATGCCCTTAATCAACCCTCCCTGTTATTTCATAAAGAAATGTAATTAGGTTACTCGAGCAATATCTGCCTTTTACAAATCTGTGCTGTCTCGCATTAACTCAAACCTCTCGAAGTACCCACTGATCTTTTTGCCCTGGTAAAGGATTTCAAAACATTATCTACCATTGATGTTAGATTAACTGGCCTGTAGTTGCCATGACTGTCTTTGCATCCGCATTTTCTCTTTTGTTCTTGTCTTGTCTTCCCTTCTCTGCTTTTTCCCTCCCTTTAAAGTTTATTTTTGTTTCTCTTTCTTACTTTTCTTTTTAATTCCTCTCAAGCAGGAGATGGGATGGAGTGTTTGGTGTGGAAATAATCCAACTCTGGTGCAGACAATGCTTGGGTGGGTGTTGCAGGGAAATAATGTCCTCTTGTGGCTTCCTTCTGATCCTTTCCCCAATCATTTGTCTGTCACCCCATCGGTCCCATCCAATCCTCTTCCCCTTCACCTTCCTATCAGCCGCTTCCTTTTGGCTTTGTGTGTCTCACAGCATGTCATCTTATATATTGAAAATACTTAATGCAGCACCATCTACAAGAGTAATGGGCATTACATGTGCATTTACATGGAAAACATACACTCTCTGTACCAGATCTAAACTAAGTCTGTATTTTTACTACCAGCTGGCATCTTGCATGAAGCCATGCTAGTGAGTTAATTTCCCATCCACCTATGACAGAATGAGGTTCCACCAATTTTAATGGATGGGTCTCATTTAAATCCCATTGACAAAGTCCTGTCTGGAATGTTGTCAAAAAATCTCCTCCCCTGTGTCTTTCAGTATTTCAATGTTTGAATAAAAGCATGTTGTAAAATTTCTCCATGTATTGCACATACCTGAGTTTCATAGCAAAGTTGGAGAGTTACCAAGTTGTAAGCTCACATAAGGTACAGCTTCTTGGACTGAAGTTTCACGTTTAGATGCTAACAATTAACAGTGGATTTAAAAGTAAAATACACTAACATGCATATACTACATTATTTAGGCTGCACTCAGGTAGCCTTCCAACCTGAAGAGGTTCCAGGTCTAAGCAAAAAGTCTTATTTTGAACGTAGGTGGAATTTGAAGTGGTTGTTTCATTTTCATAATTCAGCTTGTGTTTTTGGTGGAAAGTTCAAATTGGTTTGTTCCCTAGATTTACCAAACAGTGCTGTTCCTCAGATTGAAAAGAGTGACTTTGCTTCATCATGAAGATTTGTATATTTAACATGGACTTGTGAATGTTCCTGTCTCCCTAGATATACACCATATGTTAGTGATACCTAAGTTCTTTGCGTGGATAGTTGAACACCGGTTGAGTTCACTATGAATGACTGCAGCGGTGTTTTAATACCCAAGAGGTTAAAAGTAGACCATTTGAAATGGTACCAGAGTCCCTTCTAAAGTAATTGCTGGAACCATATTCAGTTCAAAGGGAAATAAACCCTGTTTCAAGGTAAATGAGAAGTTGAGCAAAACAAGAGTTGAATTTGCTGTGCCGTAATCAAAATTGCATTTATTGTTTAACAGAGCCCTTGAATTCAGTCAGGAGACAATCTGACCCTTTACATACTTTGTATGTGAACAGAAGTAAACCAGTATTGAAAGATAGAGATCTGGGTGTGTCTCTTCCTCGTTCTATAAAAACTCATGACCAAACGCCATGAAGCTATAACTAAAAGAAACAGGATTCCAGGTTCTAACCGCAGACTAATTGATAGCACAATAAAGCTTACCATTTTGTCTCTGTACAAGTCTTGGTTGGGTCTCAGTCAGAATACTGGGTCTAATTTTGATCCCTCTTCACATGGTGGGGATTGATG
The DNA here is from genome assembly GCF_017639515.1 of Carcharodon carcharias. Classification (NCBI taxonomy): domain Eukaryota; kingdom Metazoa; phylum Chordata; class Chondrichthyes; order Lamniformes; family Lamnidae; genus Carcharodon; species Carcharodon carcharias. Next base: position 42,482,629 of record NC_054479.1, on the reverse strand, counting down.
AGGCATTGGAAAGGGTGCAGAGCAGGATCACAAAATTAGTTCCTAATTTAAAACACTCTCGTACCAAAGGGGATTTAAGAGCTAATCTGTATACTTTAGAAAAACGTCAGCTCAGGGATGATTTGACAGAGGTTTACAAAATAATGAAGGGATTTGATTTTGTTTATGTGGAGCAATTGTTTATACTGAATAGATTAGGGATTATCAGGGCCACAGTAACAAATTATGTAAGTGCAGAACTAGGTTTGGTGTTAGCTCCTTTCCCAGAGTATAGCAGAACATGTTGTCCGTTCCTGTGATGAACGTTGATGTGCAGTATTCTTACAAAAGAGAGCTGAACCTGTTTCTGCCTGGGTCAGAGATTAATTTATACAAGAGATAGATATCCTGTGATATATATTAGGGTCCATGTGATCTCATACATGAGTGTTGGTTGCTTCAAGGGGTTAAGGAGACAATTTGCTAGATTTTGTTTCCCTGAATGATCCGAAGTTTTGGTTTAGTTTCTCGTCTGCTCCAGTATTTACCTAGCTCCCAGCAATTTCCCAAGGCTCCCCTCTAACACACATCCTCTCCTGGACGGTGTAGGTCAGTGAATAGGGATGACGGTGTTACAGTCCTGTGTCTCACCCACACCAAAGTGAAGCAAAGTCCAGATGAATTTCTACATCTGGCGATATTATCTAAATAATGATTTCTGGTATATTAACCTGTTTACATGGGTTTCCTGCTTCATTTGGTGTGAATCTGGTATGAAACATAACTATTATGCTTGAAGCAAATATTTTTAAAATGGTATCAGGCAAGTTTGTCAGCTCATTTTATTCGCCCAAGGATGATTTATCAACAATATGTGGCAGTTGGATAAGCTGCCTATATTAATTCAGCAAAATAAGTACCCTTATCATTTTTATATTAAACAGAGGTTTGGAGTGAATTGGAGCTCAATATTAATTAAAGTGCATTGGTCACATCAGAGTACCTCTGCCAATGTAATAACATTTCTCCTCAAGTGAACTATTTTCACGCTGAAATGGAAGAATTGACTCATTTACTCAGCACAAGAAACTTATGTCGTTCATTTTTAATGAGAGATAGAGCATGCTCTGGAATTCGCTTCTGAATCCCATCCACCTTCCTGTCCCCCTTTAGAATCCATCTCTGACCAGGTCCAACCCTCTTAATATCTCCTCATGTGAAGTGCTTTGAAATGTTAAAAGGCGCTACATAAATGTACAAATGGCTTTGCTACTGAGCCATTAAATTGGCTTTTGTCAGTTGATAGGCAGTGACAGTTGTGATGTGGTGCTGACATTTGATAGGGACTTGAGCAGCATTGATGTCAGGTGTTGAAAGCTTGGTATGGTTGAGCCCTAACCAGAGTCCAAGTTTCAGGACTGTTCAGCAGTGCTAATAGTTTGACGGAATGAAGTTTCATCTGTAGGCTGACCGTTTTAGCTTGTCACAGGTGCAGTCGAAGGCTGAATGTGACAAATGTAGCAAGAATGATTCCTTGGCTCATTTCTATGGTAACATTATTGTTGTGGTGGACACTTCTACCAAGGTAGATAGATAGATTTTATGCTTTAATTTATAATGTTACACTTTTGATTAGAACCAGGTGTAAAGTGCACTCACACGTTATAGAATCCAACCTCTGAATTACACCACACAGGTCTGTACTGGTTAGAAATGAACCCAAGTCTAGGAGACTGACATCAGTGTGATGAATAAGCTGAAGGTATATTCATCATACTGTCACAGCAATGAGCCATTAAAGACATAACTCAGTCATACATATAAGTTGAGGAACATAACGTTTATTAAAGACAGGTAGTCATAAGCTATAATTTCGGGTCAGATCTGATTTCTGTACGCTCTGACGACGAATCCATGCCTAGTAAACGCTCACCCCATGTGTGGATGTAAGTCTACTCATTAGTGACTACTACAGCATTAACACTTACATCTACCCCTATCCTGACCAAAGCAGGAGGGGCAACATACAATTCCTGTGGTAACTCAAAAGACTTTATACATTACTGCACATTGAGGTGAAGCTCAATAACTCCTTACAATTGATCAGAGGCATTTTCAATCATTGATATGCCTGACTACATCATATCTTTCTGAATGGGTAGGAAACAATGAATGAATCAAGAAATCTGGAGATGATTTGGAATAAGCAGTTTAAGACAGATAAATATGCATATATCCTGCTACTACAAAAAGTAGCAGACCAACTAATCACAATATGATGGAAATGCAACTGTGAGGGTCATGCAGCAGTTTGGTACACAGTCCTCTGATCTCTGAGTTCTGTGGTTGAATCCAATCAAAGTGGATGTGATGAAAATTTCTCCATGAGATGTAACAGTCCTGATGAACTGGGCAGTTGTAATCCAGTTGCCTCTGACCCTGGGCTGCTGAAAACTGGCCACAGTACAAAGCAAATTGACTGGCAATATCTGAGGAGCAAGTTTGGGAAAACTCTGATCTTGTGTAAACTGCAAAAATAAGGTCAAAGTTCCCCAGGGTGAAAAATGCAAAGGATGGGCCATGATAAATTTTCCAGTAGGAACCCTTCCCCTAATTTGAATAGGCTCCTGGCACAGAGGCATGTTTGGATGAGAGCACACATGGTGAGAGAGTGCACGATTTTAAAAAAAGCAGTTTTTTAAATTTTGATTTAAAGGGCCAGTTTTGCCAAAAAGGTGGGTAATTCTGGGATAGCAGGAAAAAGATCATTCATAATGACACAGCCATATGGTTAACACTGCTCCCTTTGATACTGCAGATTTGTGGTTCTACAGTAGGAGGTGCCCCAAAGAGGAGTGGGTCTAACTGAGACTAAAGGGTAGTCTGCAGTAAAACCACAAGTGTCAGCTGCACGAAGAGATCACAGTGGAGTCCATGTAATCACTGACATCCCTCAGACCTGGGTACCAATAAGGAATACATTTTCTGCAGTTAAAGGAAGCAAAGAAAAATGTGTTCTTGTCTTTTTGAATACATTTCTTCCGGGGATCATTAACCATGGCACAAACTTAAGTTGGGATATCCTGCACCTTCAAGAAGTACCATTTGAAACCCTGCTCACCATCATTACTCTTTTTGTATGTGCTTTTTCATTGTGCCATTTCTGAATTATACATGTTTCTGAAAGGTACAGGTAGCAGGTACTTGATCTAGAGAGTTTAGAACACACAGTATTATTTCATCGCACAGTGGGTAACAAGCTAATGTTAAGCTCTGCCAATAGCTACCGAATCTTCATTTATATTCAGTCTCTTGCTTATCCCCAATTTTTATCACTTCACCATTGGCAGCAGCCATGCCTTCAATTAACAAGGCCCTAAGTTTAGAATTTCCTTTCTACCTGTTTCTCCCCCTTTAAACCTACCTCTTTGACCAAGCTTTTGATCACCTGCCCTAATATCTTCTTATGTGGCTTGGTGTCAAATTGTGCTTGATAACATTGCTTTGAAGCACCTTGGCATGTTTGACTGCATTAAAATTACTATCTAAAAACAAGTTGTTACTATTATAAGCATTTACCAGTTTGATATAAATCTGTCATTGTACGTCCACCAAATGCTATGTTACGTTTGAAGAGGAACGCCCGACATCACTGCCGGTAGAACTGTATCGGTTGGAAGTCAGCAGAATGGCTCCCCTGCTTGATTTTAGTTTCTCAGACACATGGGAACACCACCATCTGGAAGTTCCCCTCCAAGTAACTCACCACCCTGACTTGGAAATATATCGCCGTTCCTTTACTATATCGCTGGGTCAAAATCCTGGAACTCCCTCCCTAACAGCACTGTGGGTGTACCTACACTGCATGGACTGCAGCAGTTCAAGAAGGCAGCTCACCGCCACCTTCTGAAGGGCAATTAGGTTTGGACAATAAATGCTGGCCTAGCCAGTGACGCCCACATCCCATGATTAATTTTTTAAAAACCTGCCCTGGATACAGCTTACCAGCAGAACTGAAGGAGAAATTTGACCCTGACCTATGTTGGGGGTCAGATGCAGGAGGACAGAACCATTCTCAAGGATTAAGTAATTGTGGCAGAATCCATGATAACAGTGGATGTGGTCTTGTTGGGACATGCTTAATGGGCTTTTCTCATTCCAGGCTAAGAATTATTGTTGGTGTTATCGTTGGAACTTTTAATGCACTCTTATAAAATTTCCTGCTTTGTTATTTTAATGGAGGCATTAACTTTAATTAAAATAAACACCAAAGGTGGTGGTGTTATTAAATTCGCAAAGGGAAAATTGTCTTGAATGTATTCAGCGACTTTATAATAGTGAAACCAACAGTCATTTCAGGCTCCTGTGTTTCTTTGTGGTCTTATGACATTTTGCACCTTTATGCTCTATATAATTGAAGAAAAGTTTTTGCCATATTTTGGTAAAATTCCTAGCTGAAGAGAAGCCACTTCTATGACCTGTTGATGTGTTCAGCTGAATTAGCTTCAGTTCACTGCATTCCTACTTAAGTATTCTCAACTTCCTGTACTTTCTAGGGCTATATAATTATCATTTTTATCATAGGTAAATCAGGTTGTACTTTTACCCTCAACTAACTACTATAGTGCCTAATAAATCATCACTTGCTGACTGTTACAGGCATTCCTGGTGTGGAAAGGACTATTTACCAAGTGTGTATTTATTCTCATGCATTTTGCAATATGAATTGAGTTGACCAAATACAATATATATCTTCTGCATGTATTGGAAGAGGAGTTTTGGTGACTTTTCCTCTGTTTTTAATTTAAAATATAGTGTGAAATAGTGCAAAAACACAGCTTATGAATTATTTTATTTTTTATTTGAGGCCGCAAAAATTCGAGGGCTGAATTTTAACTCCTCCTCCAGCCTAAAAGTAGGGATGAGTCTGCCTGCACTTGACCTAGTCACCACACAATCATTTAATAGCCATCAGGCCTATAATTGGCTTGAGGTGGGACCCCTACCCCCATCCAAGAGGAAGACTCGCCTCAGAGCTGCTGGCCAAACCAATGGCTGGCAGCCCCTTGTCCCAGTAGTACTATCAGTACTAGTGGTCACTGCTGGAACTACAGCAAGTCCCCAAAGAGGAGGACCCAAGAGCCTGGAACAAGGTGAGCTCATAGTCTCATTGGGACCAAGCTGGCAGGAACCCAGATTTACTGGGTGGCATGGACACTTGGCAAAAGGCTCCCTGCCATGGGAAAATCCCAGAGGAAGTGGTCGAAGGCCCTTAAGTGGCAATAAATTGGTCTCAATTGACCCAAGGGTGAGTGGACCACCCTATGGCTCCCCTGCTGCAGGTAAAATACCCACAGGGATGTGCAGCATTCAGACAGGGTCCAGTAGGCAATGGGCATGGTGCTGATGCCGTGGCACCCAATTTTTGCACCTTGCATCCCAATCCTGGGGGGGGGGGGGGGGCATAAATTTTAGCCCAGGTTCCAGCCTTCTCTCCACAAATAACAACAATAAAATCCACAGGATAATAAAACATGGATGGATTACTGCCACTTGAAATTCAACATACTGTGTAATATTTTGGTATTGCAAAGAAATAAGGAATGGCAAACAAGTAAAGGGCTTCTGATCCAACCAATCTGTCTCACACAGCTGTGATACCTTGTGCATCACAATATAAGCACTCGCCAACCCACCTGCAAGTAATGTATCTCCTAGAGAGGCACAAAAACTGATAAAAGCCCACACCAATTAGGTAAAATTCCCTCTGAATCCCTCAGCCATCTGAAACAAGTCTAGGTACCTAATATCACCTCAAGGTGATTTCTGTCCCAGCCAGAATTCACTTGAAGGAATTCAGTGAATTGGTGTTGACTGCAGGAGCCGCTAGCATGTTCTACAGCATAGCTTTGATTCTGCTAACTATGGTAACTTTGATCTATCAGGACACAAATGTTAACTAACTTTGCTGTTTGTTGCTCTGAAAGTTTGCAATTCTAGATAGATAGAACATTTTTGTATGAAAACATTTTACTGCAGCACCTATAGACATTTGATACTCAAGGGCTGCCTGAGATTGAATTTTGAACTCATTGTTCAGTCTACAGCTTTAAATGATTCAAATTTATTTGAAAGTGCACAGGCCTAGAATTTAGTTGGCACCGTACCTGTTTTTTCAAGTGCTGGTGTCAGAACTCCCACTATGGCTAGCATGCTCATTATGAGCCAAAAGTGTCCTGCCTGCTATATTGTTGTAGGGAATAAAATAGGTGCCCAGCACCCATGCCTGAAACAGTTCAATTTTATTCAATCTTATCCATTTGCTCTTCGTATTGAACCAGTTGGGTGGGCAGATAATGCAGAATCTAGCATAGATTGTTATTAACTGTTGACTGTTGCATTCATTGCTTATGGTTTTCAGTCTACCAAAAGAGAAATTTGATTGTATATTTTGCAACAAAAGCCTGCGTATTTTATAAATATCAGTTCACACCCACACACTCCCTGCACACCCACATTACCACATTGATTAAAATAGAAGATTGAACAAATTAGCATGAACACATTAAACATTTGTATGATAGTAGAATACATCATAAATTCCAGGCTAGTGTCTTTGTGCCATATTCTGTTATACATTCACACATCTAGGGTTGTGGGCTGCCTAAAGAACAGATTGAACTGTTGAGTTCTTGCCTTGCATTGGAAAACAACCCACAAGAGTCTTTAATTATGAAGGATAAACAAATAATGAATTAGACATTCTTATTAAAGTTTGCTGCACCTTAATGTCATTCTATTTGTTCCCTTAAAACTGAGTTCAGAATTCAGTTTTTTAATGTGGAAAATTTCCAAATATTCATGGGTCAAAACTGATAATGAAAATAATTTTCTAGACATAGTACCCATTTGATTAACCACATTATGTCTGAATTAATGAAATAAATCTGCTGAAATGTATGTTTGTTAGACATCAACATTAATTTGGATATGGGCTTAATAGCCTAATAACTAAAACTCACAATCAGGACTCATTAGCATTAGTGCCACTATACTCTGTGCTGTTAGCCTTGGGCTTATATTTTATAACTATTCTGATAATGTTCCTTTCTATTCATTAGATATGAACATGACATTGAATCATTAATGAGCAAGCCAAAAAGGCAACTGTGTTGGATCGCTAAATCTTTAACAGAAATAGGAATATGACAATTTACTTGTTTTGTATTTCTAAAGTACAGTTGGAATAAGTACTGTAGTTTGGTTGGTTCTATTATAGTTCAAACTGCATCTGGAGTGTTTGGTGATCTGTTTAAAGTAGTGAGATTAAATCAAATCAAAATGTAAATGCAAAATACTTCGTTATTAATTTCATATATTGCTATAAACCTCTTTCTTATTTTGATAAATACATATTTTTGGGTAAACTAAACATTAGTATGTTTTATATAATTTTCACATGTGTTCCTTCCACTGATTCACAGCTGAAAGCAGGTTTTATAACCATAGATTTTATATTACAACACAAATAGTAGCTTTTATAGTTCTGTGATAAATCTTTAGATAATTTTTCTTTGGTTAGGTAGTTTTTAAAAGATGTATCTGGCTAATAAGGATTTGTTGTTGCTGATTTGTGAGTTTTTAAAGCCAATGTTATTTATACCTTTAAGAAGGAGATTGATGAATTGAGAGTCTTATCCTTTTTGGATGCAGCACAGATGTAGCTTGAGGCAGAATGCAGCTTGACATTCAGAGTGCTGGAGATGATTCACAGAATCTTTACAGTGCAGAAGGAGGCCATTTGGCCCATCAAGTATGCACTGGCTCACTGAAAGAGCATTCTACCTAGTCCCACTCCCCTGCCTTATCCTATAACCTTGCACATTCTTTCTTTTCAGACAGCAGTCCAATTCCCTTTTGAATATCTCGATCGAACCTGCCTCCACTACCCTCTCAGGAAGTATGTTCCAGACTCCAACCACCCTCTTTATGAAACAAACTTTCCTCACATCGTTATGACTCCTTTTACCATTATTTTGAAACTGTGCCCACTAGTCCTTGATGCTTTCTTGAGTGGGAACAGTTTCTCACAATTTACCCTATCGATATTCCTCAGGATACCTCTATCAAGTTTCCTCTTAGCCTTCCTTTCTCCAAGGAAAACAGCACCAATCCTCTCCAATCTATCCTCATAGCTACAGTTCTTCATCCCAGGAATCATTCTTCAGAATCTCCTCTGTACTCTCTCCGATCCCTTCACATCCTTCCTCAAGAATGGTGCCCAGAATTTTTTAAAAAATTCATTCATGTGATGTGGGCTTTGCTGGCTGAGCCATCATTTACTGCCCATCCCTAGTTGCCCTTAAGAAGGTGGTGGTGAGCTACCTTCTTGAACCACTGCAATCCATGTGTTGTAGGTATACCCACAGTGCTGTTAGGAAGGGAGTTCCAGGAATTTGACCCAGCGACAGTGAAGAAATGGATGTATATTTCCAAGTCAGGATGGTAAGTGACTTAGAGGGGAACTTCCAGTTGATGGTGTTCCCATGTGTCTGCTGTTCTTATCCTTCTAAGTGGTAGTGACCATAGGTTTGGAAGATGCTGTCGAAGGAGCCTTGGTGAATTCCTGCAGTGCATCTTGTAGATGATACACCCTTCTGCTACTGTGCGTCAGTGGTGGAGGGAGTGAATGTTTGTGGATATGGTGTCAATCAAGCGGGCTGCTTTGTCCTGGATGGTGTCAAACTCCTTGAGTGTTGTGGGAGCTGCACTCATCCAGGCAAGTGGGGAGTATTCCATCAGACTCCTGACTTGTGCCTTGTAGATGGTGGACAGGCTTTGGGGAGTCAGGGAGTGAGTTACTTGTCGCAGGATTCCTAGCCTCTGATCTGCTGTTGTAGCCAAAGTATTTATATGGCTAGTCCAGTTCAGTTTCTGGTCAATGATAACCCCCAGAATGTTGGTAGTGGGGAATTCAGTGATGGTAATGCTATTGAACATTAAGGGGTGATGGTTGGATTCTGTCTTGTTGGAGACGGTCATTGCCTGACACTTGTGTTGCGTGAACATTACTTGCCACTTGTCAGCCCAAGCCTGGATATTATCCAGATCTTGCTGCATTTGAACATGGACTGCTTCAATATCTGAGGAATCACGAATGGTGCTGAACACTGTGCAATCATCAGCGAACATCTCCACTTCTGACCTTATGATGGAAGGAAAGTCATTGATGAAGCAGCTGAATATGATTGGGCCGAGGACACTACCCTAAGGAACTCCTGCAGTGATGTCCTGGAGCTGAGGTGACTGACCTCCAACAGCCACAACCATCTTCCTTTGTGCTAGATATGACTCTAACCAGTGGAAAGTTTTCCCCCTGATTTCCATTGACTTCAGTTTCGCTATGGCTCCTTGATGCCACACTCGGTCAAATGCAGCCTTGATGTCAAGGGCTTTTACTTTCACCTCACCTTGGAGGTTCAGCTCTTTTGTCCATGTTTGAACCAAGGCTGTAATGACATCAGGAGCTGAGTGGCCCTGGTGAAACCCTAACTGGGCATCAGTGAGTAGGTTATTGCTAAGCAAGTGCCGCTTGATAGCATATTCATGACCCCTTCCATTATTTTACTGATGATTGAGAGTAGATTGATGGGGCGGTAATTGGCCAGGTTGGATTTGTCCTGCTTTTTTTTGTACAGGACATACTTGGGCAATTTTCCACCGGCTAGATTAGAAAACTTATCAGATAGAAGAAAGATTTGCATTTATACAGTGCCTTATACATACCCAGGTGCTTTTCAGTTAATGATGCCCTTTTGAAATGTGGTCACTGTCGTAATATAGGAGATAAAGCAGCTAACATGTGCTCAGCAAGCTCACACAAACAGCACTGAGAATGACCAGACGATCTGTTTACAAGTGTTAGTTGAGGGATAAACCAACTGGGAAGAACTCCAATTTTCTTTCTTATTCTTTGAATAATGTCATAGGATATTTACATCTACCTGAGAGGGCAGACAGGGTTGCAGCACCTCTGATTCTGCAGTAGTCTTTCAGTATCGCATTCAAGTATCAGCCTAGAGTATGTGCTTCCAAGTCTCTGGAGTAGGGATTGACCCCCTCACCACCTGACTCTGAGGTGGGAGAGTTATCACTGGGCCACGGCTGACATCTACTGTATTTTTCTCCCTAATTCAGGAGGATCAAACTTGTGACCTTCCTGGTCTGTGCCTTGACATAATGAATAAACTTTGGTGAAACAGTAGAACAGCTACAGGCCTACTCTTTCTGAGCTTTTGTGCTGTTAAAATGTAATTGCTTCAGGATGCTTGCACTTACCATCTCGAATCTTCATCAGTTATGAGAACTTTTAACTGAAACTTCATTGTCTCCGGTGACTGTGAATGAGATCACATTGAGCTTCATATGAATGGAAATCAGAAAAAGCTGAGTATCTTCACATGTGTAAAAGAAATCTGCTTCTATCACTCCTGTTGTAAGACTATAGTTAGAGTGAACTACCGTCAATTCATTATGGATTACAATGAATGTCTATTTCAAGTTGCTTTTATAACGATACTGTTTTAGTTCAGATTCTGGGAGACTGGAGTGTGTGAGCGAGCTTCCACATTTACACTGTTGAATCCCACCTCCCTTACCTCAGACGTGGATCTTGTTTTGTGCTATAGCTAAAAATGAGCAAAAAGCAAGTCGTCAGGCAGCCTGTTTCACGTCTCAGATCTAAAAGGATGTGAAATGGACAGTTGAGTTACTACTGCCTGCTTTGCACTATTGCACCAACTCAAACTTTACTCCACTATCCCCCTAAAAAAACTGGGGCTGCAGTCTGCCACCAGACTGAAAGAGCCTGACTCGGCAGTGCAAATGTTGGGAGCTGGCTGACGGAGGCCAGTCTCCCGGGGGATCTGATGTGTCACTGCAGAAGTTGTTACAGCCATTCAGAGAATTGGACAAATTTATTGTAATTCACAAATGGCCAAAATAAAAAAAAAGAAAAGAAACTGCTAATGTTGCAAGTCTAACGTGGGAGTCCACAGAAATCGGCCATCATCTGTGAAGAGAAAAGAAAAGTTAATGTTTTGCTTGCAGAATGGTATCAGGAAGGTTACAATCAAATTGTTAACCTGTCTTCTTCATACATTGTGACAGAAACCCTAGGCATTTCTCAGCATTTTCTGTTTTATTCATAAATAAATGATTTTTACAGATCTGCTGCTGCAGGAGTGCAGCCACAATCCTTATCTCCACATTCCTCACTGCAGCCCCTTAACTCACTTACTGCACCCTTCACCCCACCCCACGCTGCTTCAACCCCACCCTTACACTGCTCATCATATTCCCCCACCCCAACACTGGTAAGTGCAGTCCCACTCTCATCCTGGTCACCACACCCTCATCCTCACCCTCGCATTACTCACTCTAACCCTACTTGCACCCTCCCACTGCTCACCACACTCCCACCCACACACTTCTCATTGTATTCCCCCCAACCCTACCCCTACAACCCTACAAGGCTCATTGCACTGTCATCCTTACACTGGTCACAGCATCACCAGCCTCCCTCAGCTATAGGCTGCTATCTCTCTGAAAGGGAGACTGTTGCAGTCCTTGGGCTAAAATTCCTGTCATAACTGATTTTAGCCAAAGCATAGATATGGGTGGCAAAGATGACATTTTCGCTAAGTTAGCAACAAAGCTATTTCTGTCTCTTCCCCCACCCCTCCATCAAACCCTGATCATGTTATACAAGTGAAGTTCAGTGACCAGTGATAAATGATGCTTAGATTGAGTGTTAGCAATAAGGAATACAATAGAGAATAATAATTTCCATTAAATCCTGTTGGCATTTGGCCGGGACCTTGAAGTGCAGTTGTAATATGTAGTTGGCTGCTCCATGGAGGTGGCCATTAGCACAGTTCACAATGGAGAGCAATAATATTACATCCAAATGAATTCCAATGAATTTACTGCTCATGCAGAATTGATCAGTGATTCAAAATAATTCTCTGCTTCTCTGGGTTAATATTCAGCTTGATCAATTCACAGAACACAATTTGGAACTTTGTGTAATAGAAACGGTTAGGATTTTGAAAGTTAGATTAGGACTTCCATTTTCAGGGTAAAATGTTAGCTGCGGTTTGCTTGGCAATACAATGACATTAAATCTTATATTGCTGTACAACCTGCGTGAGCCAGGAAATGTTTGTAAACATCCTTACAAGGGACTGGTATTAAGGTGCAATTATATACTGCCTCTTTGACGCAGTGCACAAATGACCACAAGGGGGATTTTCCATGGGAGTTTTGCTGATCCCCTGCTGGATCTTTGGTGCAATACTGGCAGAAACAGTCTTTAGCTATTAATCTGCTAAGCAGTAATCATTAAGCTATAACTCATGGTGTTGCAGTGATCTCCTGCTAGCCAAACCTAGTGGAAATTCCAGGCACTAATTTCTAGTTGAGCCCTGACCTCACTCTATGATGGTTCAGCAAAAGCATTGCGGGGCTGAGTGGTTTTAGCTTGATGCTGCAGGGAGTATAGTGTTCAACCTAGGTAAAAAAAAAGTACCTGTGAGTTTCTTTGGATCTGTAATAATCAGAAACAGTCTGTGTTACAAAGACATGTTTTATGAATTTACTGACCATCCATCACTAACTGTGTTTTTTAAAGGAGTAAAACAGCAAGCTGTTGCGATGGCTGCTCAGTATCAGGTGACTTTTTAAAATTTCTGCAGACAAAGAATTACCTCAGTCTCTGGAAATGTCTTAATTAAATGATCCTGGGTGCACGCCTTTCCTTGAGTGGAAATGTTGAGAGAAAAACATATGTGGAATTCATGCCTTCTATTGTCTATTGACTTATCAAAACTCAAAATCCATGGGTTCCCAGACACACTATCTCCAAACTTGAAACTTAACAAAGAGAGCTATAGAGAAACCAGTTCATCATAAGTAGGTGTGAATAGCCACCATCCATTCCCTATTGTTTAGCAATGGATTCTAACTTTGAATCATTTATGTGGCAACAGAAGTATTGATCAGATAGTACCTGATTAAAACTGACTCCAGATAACCAACCTTACTCGAAGTACTGGGGAGAAACAAACAGGAGAGAAGATCCCTGTGTGGGCCTCTCTCCCTGTCCACCTATTTTTTTAACAAGCTCAAAGTCTGTTGGCTGTTTTTTTACTATCCCTCTGCTACAGGCAGAGATATTTTTAAACAGCTCAAATCAACAGCTGCTGTCTCCAGAAGAACAGATGAATCATCTGTCTACACCTTTAAACCACCTCGACACTGATACCAGAAGGGCCACCAAGCTCAGCCTGGATCCACACAAGTCATCAACCTACAAGAGCCTTATCACTAGTCTTCACTGCACTTTAAAATCATCCTTTAATATATCTTCCCACTTTATAATCTTTGAGTGTGTTTGTGTGTGTGTGTGTGTGTGTGTGTTGGCAGGGGGGTGCAGTGCGGGGGGTATGAAAGTCTGAATGTTTTTATTATTTTCTTATACCAGTTTAAGTACAAGAAAAGCTATCCTCTTTTCAAAAAAAGCTCAAGGAAACCTGCCTGTTTGTTTCTTTTACAGACATAGCATGTAAACAGTTAAATACTCACTGAATTGGCAAGTACATCCCTTTTTAAAAAAAAAAACCCTGTTGCGGTCAAGCAAGGAGTGGGAAAAGAGGGGAGCCATCCCATCTCTCCTCACCTGATTGTAACAGTTTATTTAAATGTTAAAAGGTGTGGATGTTCCCCACCTGCACATTCAGTGCATGTAAAATTTAGTGGCTGGGAGCAGACTGTCATGCAAACTTGACCATGCAAAGCTCTTTCTGAATTCAGAAGCTGAAGCTACATCAAAAGAGCATATAAAAAATACTGCCAGCTGTGATTCTCAATATAACTGCACCCTTACTAATTTTAAGTTTCTGGAGATTTGAAGTTAGATGTACTGTTGTTATGAGGTCTGACTGTTTCCAATATCTTGAAATTACAGGTGCTTCGATGCTAGAACAGTGTGTCACACTTCTACTTCCATGTAATCTGTACAACAACAGGAGCACTTCATGGGAAAATTATGAATCAAAGTATGCCACTAAGTCATATAAGGCGATATTATATTGGATGACCAAAGCCTTGGTCAAAGAGAGAGGTTTTAAGGAGGAAACCTAGGCAAAGAGGCATAAGGAGGTTATTTTTCCTTGGCTTGAGGCCTGGGAAGCTGAAGGCTCGGCCACCAATAGTGGAGCAATTATAATTGAGGATGCACAAGAGGGCAGAATTAGAGGAATGCAGATATCTTGGAGTATTGTGGGATTGGAGGAAATTACATAGACAGGGAGGGATGAGACCGTGGAGGGATTTGTTTTTTTTTAAATGAGAATTTTAAAATCAAGGCATTGCTTGACTGGAAGCCAGCGTAGGTTAGCGAGCACAGGAGTAACAGGGAACGGGACTTGCAACGTTTTATGAAACGGTGTCATGCCCAGTACAGGCATGTCCTTATTATGAACTTTCAGTCAATACTTCTAAAAATTGGACACAAACAAGTGGTTAAGATTGCTGCTGCAAATCATGTGACTCTTGGCATTTGGACTTCAGGCAGTATCAGGTCTCTGGTGAATACCTAACTAAGTATAGACAATGGACATAGGTGAGGTACCTCACAGCCATTTGTGGAATTCACACAACTCATTGTTTAAGGATAGGCCAACATCTAAAGACTATGGAGTTTTGAGACTGCCTGTCTCTATGTTTCATATAAATGAGATGATCGAAACTCAACTTTCAACTTTCCATTGTTTCATGATGCACCCCCCCCCCCCTCCCCCACCCCCATCCCCACCACACCCCATCCAAACCAGGCTGGATGGGCCTCAGAATTGTTAACACAGTGGTCATGTGATCAAAGCTGGTTTCAGGGACTGCACCCTTATTACCTCAGGACCCAGCTGATCCATCAGAACATCAGCCTCCAGCCAGTCTGCAAACCAGACTCTGAAACTAGCTGCATGTCATAAAGCAGCCAAAGAACTTAACATGTTCCAGCCGTCACTATACAAAGCCCTCACTTTAAGTCATCAAATCCATTCAAGAAGCCACAGACCTGCCATATGGGAGACCAGATATCATAAATCAGAGATTGACTTAACTGTAATCTGTAAAAGTGCACTATCTTTATCTGTTCCAACCTTTGTGTGTGTGTGTATGTGTGTGAGAGAGAGAGAGACTAAGTGTGCGATGTTGCATTAAGTGAGTGTGTGAGAATAAAACACCTTCTTTATTGATTAAACTCATGACAGCTTGCTGCTGAATTATTTAATTGGAATATACACTCCAATGATAAGAAAAGATGCACCACTTTCCATACAAAACATGCTGATTACAGGTAGTAAGGGAAGACTGGTGTCCTTGTGTCATGGACAGAGTGCTTTGGATGACCTCAAGTTTATGGAGGTAGAATGTGGGAAACCAGCAAGGTGTATATTGACATAGTCGTGGCTAGAGGTAACAAAGGCATGAATGAGGGTTACAAAAATAAACCTATGAAACAATTCATTACTTGAAGCTTGACAATTACCTAGGTAAAAATAACATAGTGAATGGCACCAATCACCGTTTCAGAAGGACCAGATCCTGACTAACCACCGCTGTGAATTGTCTGAGAAGTGACATCCAATCATGGAAATCTCCATGATTTGATAGATTTGAGGGGCTGAATGGCCTAATCCAGTTCCTGTGCTCCTTCCATACCTAGACTCCCAGAAAGTCTTCAATAATGTTCCACACAAAATTACCTACACTTAAGACAATGTTACCTGAAGTAAAACTTGAAGCTGAAAACGGTATTAGCTGAGAAAGAGTTACCAAAGAAAATCAGCTGGGAGAGTAATGTCATACCATGGCTCTGCAACTTTTTCCAATCAATATTAAAAATCTAGATTCAGAAGCGCATTGCACGTTGTTCAAGTTTGAAGATGAAACTAAATTGGGCGGAATGAGATGGGGAGGACAATATAGTCTGAGAAAGAATTACAGAAGGAGCCAGATGATATTTACAAACTGGCAAAATTATGGCAGATGAAACTGAAAACAGTTAAGTGCAAGCTCTTACCTATTAGAAGATAAACAATGGGAGATAGACTTAATAAATGAACTAGAAAAGGCTGAAAGAGATTGAGAAAGTTATAGTAAACTCAACATTGATCATGTTCAGTTTGAGCAGCAATTACCAAAGCAAACAGATCTTGAGCTAGATTGCAAATTCAGTGAAGTATATGGATTTGATTTACACTCTATTTGTAGTCTCAGTGAGAAGTGGTTTCACTTCACCCTGATGCTACAGTTGTAGCCTTAAGTTGCAAGTTGAATCCAAAGTCAGGGCCTATACTGACTGGAGCGAAAAGTAGTGAGAGTCCCTTGATAACTCTCATACTGCTCTGCTCAAGCACCAGATTATGGGCCTTAGCTCTGGATATACATTACAGAATGGATATACATTACAGAAATTGCTTCCCATTAATGCTAAACTTCCATGTGAATAATCCCCAAATCTGAGGCTATCATATTGAAGTAATACAGAGCTCTGAACAGCTTGCACCTTGAATACTAAATGCAATTGTATTATTAAAGCATAAATGAAATATGAAATATCTAAGCCCTGGGAGCATGGTAAGGATCACAAGGCTGACCTAAGGAGGTGGAAATTGTTATGGCCCATTTTTAGATCCATTGCCAGTGTTGCGCTGACAGCCTGGGCCCCAACTGGAATCTCCATAGTTGACCCAAAATTGGTTCTCAGGCCTTATTAACATTTTGTCCACAAGAGGTCTGTTATGCCTCCTCAGGTAGATCATGCACTTACCTGGATGAATAGGGGGCTGGATTTTCCAAGTGTCATGAGGACAAGATTGAAGGTAAGAGGAACTGGGGCCTGGGAAATTGGGAGGATAGATGTCGGGACAGCTCCCAGATGAGTTCGCACCTCCAGGGACTTTCCCATGAGTAGCCTGGGAAGAAAGTTGGTTGTTAGCTTCAGGGAAGTGGGTAGCCAAATAGTTCAATTAAGACCCCACTTAGGTATTTTTCCAACATAGGACCAGCCTTGTCTTGAGGCCATTGGTTTGCTCAAGGCAGCATCCTGGCAGCAAGCTGGGTGACCATTTGAGCCCGAGGCTCTGTGCTACCAATAAGGGGCCAGGTGGATGAAAGACCACAGCCCTATTTTTCACTACTCCTGTGGAGTTATTTCTCGCCACCTCAATGCCCTTCCAGGATTTTGGTCTCTTTATTTCATTAATCCTACCTTGCCGTGAACTATCTGATTGGGCTAGCAGCATCCGGAACTTACCTGTCCTCCCTAGGACAGTGAGTGCAGAGGCTGCCTCTGCAAAGATTGTGCTGGCAGGTATGCCAATGACATTGGCGATCTTAGGACCCCCAAATAGACCTAATGTCATGTTTCTGACACCTGCTAGAAAATCTAGTCTTTCTAGCCTTGTCTGCCTTAAAAAGGAGCATTTAGAAAGCAACTTAATTTCATCTCAGTAATATCTGATCGGCCTACATTTACCCATGTGTAAAGCAATTTGGTAACCACCCTACTCACACAAAGACAACAGTCAGCAGTGAAATTAGTCATTAGTTTTTTTGTTTTGGGTAGTATTGATTGAGGGAGAAATATTGGCCAGGAGACTAGCAGAACTCCTGATCTTGATAAATTGAGTCACAGAATCATGATCAACATTAGCCTGGACCTCAGAACTCGATAGGTAGAATGTCTATTTAACATTTCATCTCAAGTATGGTATGTTCAACAGCCCAGGTGCCCCTCCGTGCTGTACTGAGTGTCAATCTAGATTACAAGTTCAAGTTCTGGTGTGGGACTTGAACCCACAAACTCCTAATTCAGAGGTGGAAGTGGTCCAAATATTAGCAAGCATTGTGATGTTCTGTGAATGAACACTTGTGATAGATTTGAACACAGCAAGACCTTTTGGAAACAAACAGTTTTAATATTAGTTTTAGTCGCTGGAGGTAAATCCACTGTTATCAGGAGACATGTCAGAGTTGGTTTATTCTGGTGAGTTCCATGCAGTGTTATAAAACACATATGCGGGTATTTTATCTTTGAGCAAAGGAAAATTGGGTGCAGAGTATAATGGATAGCTGATCTAATATTGTCCATTTTACAGCATTGCCCAAAGATAAAATCCCACTATTGCATATGGACAGTATGAGAGGAATTTACCTCTGTTTAGTTTGAACTTCTGGGTTCCTCATATAATAGCTCTCTTCAACTGACATACCTCTATACAATCCTTATATTAATAACAGTTTGTCATAAAGAGCCTGTGGGATTATATTCTCTTGCTTCAGGCAGAAAATAATCATTCTCTCACATTTTTGACAGTGACACACCACCTTTGTCAATGGAACATAAAAAAGAAATAATGACCGAGATTAAGTTGAATACTTAACATTGACTAGCTGCTAGGGAGTGCCATCTCCCAGTCTATATGAATAGGATTATGGGATTAATTCAGAACATACCTTTTGATTTGTCTTTGTACTTTTTTAAACCTCCGACACCTTGAGGGATGATCTGAGTATGATTTCGCAAGATGTGTTAATCTTTTCAGGGTGCTGAGTTTGTTAATCTTTTATCCACTGAAGACTTTAATCTTATTTAGAGCAACATGTTACCAAAGCAACAGTACTTTTAGTAACTTTGTGGTCAGCACTTGATCTAGTTGCATGTGCAGTGCTGATCTTTGTATCTTGTAAACTGCAAAAATTTTTCACACCCTGTAATGTTATTAGTAGGAAGATCAGTGGCAAAGGAGGCACATTTGTAGAAGTAAAAATGTAACAGAGAGCCTAAGGTCACAGCACAAGGCGTGACACCTTTTAATAGTCTAGGTAAAATGAGAAACAATTCCTGCACCCATCAAAATAGATTAGTGAAAGTGCTTAAGGGAAGGGAAGATGACTCCTTGGCATAATTCTTGATCCAAATCAAGTATGTTGTCTGCTAATGACTCAAAATGGTAATGAGTAACCAAGAATGCAGTTGTGCCATTATATTTCACATAATTGAATTAAGCATTGGAATTTCCTGTTTGAAAATTTCCTGTGGCCACAGGAAAGTTGATAAAAGGGAAAAAGTAGAATACGAGAGCAAACTAGCCAGGCATATAAAAACAGATTATAAGGGATTTTACAATAATATAAAAAGGAAGAGAGTAGCTAAAGGAAACAATGGTCCCTTAGAAGCAGAAGAGAAATTATTATGAGGAATGAGAAAATGGTAGACATTGAAAATATATTGTGTCTGTCTTCACAGTGGAAGCCACAGGTTTCTTACCAGAGTATAAACCTAGGGGTTAAAAAGAGTGAGAAAATTAAGGGAATTAATTTCAACAGAGAAAAAGCACTGGGGAAATTTTAAGGGACTAAAGTCTGACAAATCATCAGGACCAGATGGCCTACATCCTAGGGTTCAAAAATATATGGCTGCAGAGATGGTAAATGCTCTGGCTATGATTTTCCAAAATTCCCTCGATTCTAGGATGGTGTCAGCAGATTGAAAGTTAACAATTGTTACACAGCTTTTCAAGAAAGGAGGGAGAGAGAAAATGAAGCCTGACATCAGTTGTAAGGAAAGTGCTGGAATCAATTATTAAGTAAGTTTTAACAATGCATTTAGGCCAGAATTTTACATCCTGCGAGCGGGCGCATACCCAAACTGTCTGGCCACAAAATAATGCAAGATGACGTCTGGTCAGCATCCCAACATCATCGTACGCTCACGTGATATCTTGCTCGGTGGGTGCATGTGGCTGTCGGAAGCGCGCCCGCCAATAATTAAGCAGGCAATTAAGCCCAATAAGAAGGCAATTGAAAGTGATTTTTCATGGCCCATCCACCTTTACGGTTGGCGGACAGGCCAATTGACCAGGCGGCCTTTACATTTTTGCTCAATCCTTGATCCAGGGCGGGATGAAATCTCCATGGGGAAATAAAATAAAATAAAAGGAGATGCCTGGGGACTGGTTTTATTTGAGGTTTGCTTTTAGGTGCTTGATTGTGCTGCATGGACATATTTGCAGCATTTTTGTTGTTTTGTTTATTCTGTGGACGTCTGCAGCTCCCCGAGGCAGCTGAATGCCTTCAGGGAGCTCAATGGAAGCGCTTGCCAGCACCCGCGGAGACATCAGCGCCTGCCCTCTTCCCACTCCCACCAGCAGTGCTGAGCCTTTCTCAGTGCGCATTTTACGCTGGCTGGCCAGCATGAAATCACAGTCAGAGGCCCGTTTCCCAAGCCCACCAATCACGTGTGCCTGATGAGCGAAAAATTCAGGCCTGAGAAAATCATATGACAAAGTCAACATGATTTTATGTAAAAGAAATCATATTTGACAAAGTTATTGGAGCTTTCTGAGAATGTAACTAATAGGGTAGATAAGGGGAACCAGTTGATGTCGTACATCTGGTTTTCCAAAAGGTATTCTATGAGATGTCATATAAAAGGTTAACAGTCAAGATAAGAGCTCATGGAGTTGGGGGCAATACATTAACATAGATAGAGGATTGGTTAATGGACAGGAAGCTAAGAATAGGCATAAATGGGCCATTCTCAAGTTGTCAGGCTGTGACTAGTGGAATGTTGCAAGAATCGGTGCTGGGACCTCAACTATTTACCATCTACTTTCATGACTGAACAAAGAGACAGAGAGTAGTATATATAAGTTTGCTGACAATACAAAGCTTGGTGGAAATGTAAGTTATAAGGAGGACCTAGCTTCAAGTCTCAAGAGATGAAACTACTCACATGGCAATACTAGATTTCTCAAAGCCTTTGACAAAGATCCTCATGGAAAGCTCAAACTTCACTACTGTGGAATCAGGGGGACATTGTTAAATTGAAAATGGCACTACTTTACCAACAGAAGACAAAGAATGAAGTGTGATGGGAATCATTCTCTCCTAGAGATGTCATCTCCAGGGGACTATGTTGAAACATTTAGTATGCAGAGATTGCTTGTAAACTTAGTAAACATTTCACACTTGGGGAGTACAGCATCTGGATCAGGAATATAAAAATAAATTGTAGATATCCTGGCCACAAAACTTGGCTGAAAAAAGAGGATGTGACTATTTGCAAATGACTTCTTAGTTCATTCATGGGATGTGGGCATTGCTGGCTAGGCCAGAGTTTATTTCGCATCCCTAAATGCCCTTGAGAAGGTAGTGGTGAGCTGCCTTTTTGACCACTACAGTCCGTGTGGTGTAGGTACACTCATGGTGTTGTCAGAGAGGGTATTCCAGGATTTTGACCCAGCGACGGTGAAGAAATGGCAGTATATTTCTGAGTCAGGATGGCGAGTGCCTTTGTCCTTCTAGATGGTAACAGTCGTGGCTTTGTACATCAGGGACAACTCAAAATAATATCAATTAACATAGATAGAGGATTGGTTAATGGACAGGAAGCTAAGAATAGGCATAAATGGGCCATTCTCAAGTTGTCAGGCTGTGACTAGTGGAATGTTGCAAGAATCAGTGCTGGGACCTCAACTATTTACCATCTACTTTCATGACTGAGACAAAGAGACAGAGAGTAGTATATATAAGTTTGCTGACAATACAAAGCTTGGTGGAAATGTAAGTTATAAGGAGGACCTTATTTGGAATTGTAAAAATGGCAGACCAATGGGAGATGGAAATAAATGCCAAAAATTGCTCTGTCAGGCACAATCTATTGCCCCCACAGGGGGCGTGGAAGGATGAAGGGAGGCCTGAAAATTTCTGAGGAGGAATCTTTGGTATTGCAACAGTGTCACATCCTTGATCAAATATTTGGAATGGGAGTCACTACAGCAAAGGAGGGAGAAAAATAGACTGACTGTCTTCTATCAAATATGGAATAGACTGGGAATTGACAGAAACAAATAGTGCCCTCTGGCAATGACAATACATGAGGTAGCCATCCACACAAACTACAAAGACCATTTATTTCCAAGAACAACCTTTCTTCCCAAGGACAATCCCACAATGGAACAAGCTGCCAAAGGAATATAGTCACAGCCTCATCACTTGAAATCTTCAAGCCTCCTCTTTAGATTATTTCCATTTACACGTTTTCGTTATCAGACCCACCATCTCAGCAGGTCATGCCTTGTTTTTCTCACGCTACCCAAATAGATGTTGGCAGATACAGATATTAGTCTGTGACACATCAAAAGCAGGAGCAAAACAAAGAGGCAGTAAGGAGATACGGGCAGGCCAAGAAAGTGGACAACAAGATACCAGATGGAGTATAATGTGAGAGGTTATTCACTTTGGTCATAAGAATAGAAAAGTAGAATATTTTTAAGACATGAAAGTTGTAAATGAAAATGTTCAGAGAGAATTTGGTGTGCTCATGCAAGGAACTCAAAGTTAGCATGCAGGTACAGCAAGTAATTAGGGGAGGCTAATGGCATTTTGGCCTTTATTGCTCTGAAGAAGAGTCAAAACGTTTACTCTTCCTCTCTCTTAGATGCTGCCAGACCTGTGTTTTTCTAGCATCTTTGTCTTTATTTTACATTAGGCAAATGGTATGTTGGTTTTTATTGCAAAGCGATTGGAGTACAAGAATAAGGAAGTCTTGCTATAATTGTACAAAGCTTTAGCAAGACTACACCTGGAGTACTGTGTGCAGTTTTGGTCTCTATACTTATGGAAGGATTGGAGGCAGTACAGTGAAGGTTCGCTAGATTGGTCCCAGTTCATTAGATTGGTCCCTGGGATGACGAGATTATTCTCCAATGACAGGCTGTGTAAATTGGGTCTATATTCTCTGATGTTTAGAAGGATAAGAGGTGATCTGATTGAAACATGTGAGTTAAGGGGCTTGACAGGATAGACACTGAGAGAAAAGCACTGAGAGGTTGTGTGCATTGGCTGAGGTATCTAGAACATGGGCTCACAGTCTCAGGATAATGAATCAATTATTTAGACTAAAATGAATAGAAATTTCTTCACTCGAAGGGTTGTGAATCTTTGGAATTCTTTACCCAAGGTGATTGTGGATGATCCATTGTTGAATATATATAAGTCTTGGTAGACAAATATTTGGTCTCTCAGGGAATCAAGGGATACAGAGAGCAGACAGGAAAATTGAGTTGAAGCCCAAGATCAGCCATGGTCATATTGAATCGAAGAGCAGGCTCAATGGGCCGTACAGTCTACTCCTGTTCCTATCTCTTATGTTCTTGTGTTAACAGTGTCAAAGGCAATGGGGAAGTCAATGAGAATTGAGAAGAGCAAAGTGGTAGATTCTCATCTGGGCACATGGGCATAAAAGTGGCATTTCAAATCTAACTAACAACTAGACAAACTGCTCAATTTTCATTTCAACTGAAATGAATGGAAATATAAATCAAATGGTTTCTATAATGGGAAGCAAATCCCCATCACCAATTTTGAAAATTGGATAGACAAATTTTTGGTCTCTAAATCAAGGGATATTGGCAATGGGTGGGAAAGAGGAGTTGAAGCCCTGGATCAGCTATGATTATATTGAATGCCAGAGCAGGTCCGACAGGCTGTATGATCTATGTCTGCTCCTATCTCTTGTGTATTTTTGTGTGACAACTTTACATCACAAGCTTCCTCTGTCATTCTGGTTGGCTTCACCTAGGTATGAATGATGATGAACTGATTCAGATTTGGCCTGCTGCAGTTCAGAAACTCCAGGGTACTAACTCTACTTTGTACTAATTTTTTGGCACTGAATTTGTAATTAGCGCAAAATCACTATATGGAAGGAAACGTGCCACCTAGTCTGTCCTAGAAGTGACTCTGGTCATACACTAACATGGTTGACTCTTAACTCTCCTTTGAAGTGGCATAGCAGACTGGGTAGTATCAAACAGGGCCACCATAGGGAAGGGATTAAATGGTGGATTTCACACTTGCATTCCTGGATCCACATCTGGGATAGTATAATTTAGAGGAATCCAAGGGAATTTGGGAATGCTATGAAAAAGGATCATGAAATGTCCAAATTTATTACCAAAATTAAAGCGTTGATTTGAACTCCCAGGCAGGAAGCTTGAGAGAAGGCTGTAAGTTGTCTGGGGAACCATTGGCCTTTCCACCCAGGAGTCTATGTGGGAAACCTTGGGTGATTTCAAATTGGCAGAAAGAGGCAGCTGGCCAGTTTTGATTAAGTCAAAATCAAAAGGTCCCTGCAGCCACCCACCAGCACCAATCAATTTAAGTCAGACTGAGATGAGGATGGAGAGAAAATTGGAGTCATTTTGCAGATGAGAAGAGAGGTTAAGCCAGGACAGCAGTAGTCCAAACATATGCCCATGCTGGCCAGACTGAAAAAGTTTTCCACTTAACGTAAGTGATCTCCTCTTCTTCCCTTCCTGCTGTTAAAATACCACCAGGGTCCTATTGATGTTTTAAGACTTTGATTAACATATTCTGAGTTAGGTGTGCTCCTCTGCTGCCTTAAAGAAAGTGCCCAGTTAAGATGGCGGTGGGTGGAAATTGAGTGAGCTTCAGGCAATAAGTCTTTGCACAAACACTTTACTCATATAACCACCCTGATCCGTCAGGTGGAGCTGGGTTAAATTTGCCCTTTTATTTCTAATAGAGTTGCTTGGCAGTTAACTGTCAATCACCATCGGTGGTGCATTCTCCATAGCAAGGCATTTTGCCAACCAATCAGCAATCTTTCCCTTTTATTGGCATTCGTGCGAGTGTCCTGATGAGTGCAAGATGAAAAGCTGATTGGTTGGCAAAAGTGTTGCCATGGAGAATGCACCACCAATGGTGACTGACATTTAACTGCCAAGCATTGGTTGAAATTTAAAACAGACAGCTTGACCCCGATTGGTCAAGGCGTTACCCTGAGGAATGAGTCAGTGAATGGTTGTCACTTATTTTGTTTAGCTGAAACTGGTGCAATGTACGTACATGTTCTTTCTGTCTGCACAGAACAGGATTTTGTGTATTAAAATATGTAGCTTCCAGTACATGCAAATGTGCCACACTACGAGCTCAAATGACAATCTTAAATTGGTTGTCAGCGTAATTCTTAGCACACTAAGGATTATTTAGCAAATGTTGTCCAGTTGTGAATCTCTTCTAATGTTGGACACTGCGTTTTGAGTTTTGCAAGCACGTGCTGGTTAGGTACAGTCTGTACCCTGCCCATTGTGAACAGTGCCTGGGACATGCTGTTTGATACAATCCGCAGTCTTTGGGATATACGAC
Organism: Carcharodon carcharias; assembly: GCF_017639515.1. NCBI lineage: Eukaryota > Metazoa > Chordata > Chondrichthyes > Lamniformes > Lamnidae > Carcharodon > Carcharodon carcharias. Next base: position 42,457,348 of record NC_054479.1, on the reverse strand, counting down.
CTACATACCTAGCATCTCAATGGTGCTGAAATTCATATACCACATTACTCATTTGTGTGATAGGCAGAACGTCTTTTTGGCTGATCAGCAGCATCTGTCATTGGCAAAGAGCACTCATGTTGCAACTGCATAGTAGCAGTGTGAAACAGTTAGTTTCACCTGTTGTTCAAATCTTTGAGACACCTTATGCTTCCAGGGCAATCTGAGGTATACTGGGCACTTCTCAGGGCCAAAAGTGACAGCCATAGGCCCATTCATGAGTTTGCATGATATACAGTGCAAAATGATCTGATCAGGGTAGCCTTTATCCTGCAGGATGTGTTTGATGTGCCCTATTTCAGCATCAAGCTTGCATGGTGAGCAAATGCCTCGGGGCCTATTTACAAGGTTGCCAATAAGACCAATAGTACATGGAACTGTAAGCATCCCAATGTGTATATTGACCAGTGAAGGTAGGCTTGCCGCAGACCGTAGTAGAGAACCCCCTGGCAGATTTCTCAACTAGTATGTCAAGGAAGGGAGTTCATTTGACTGCTCCATTTCATAGGTGAATTTGAGCACAGACTGGAGCCCATTAAGATATGTAAGGACATTGTTTCATGCAACAGTTGATTTAAATATAGCAAACTCATCATCCACATATCGGAAATATGCAAGGGATAGGAGGTTAGGTGTCATTCCATCGGAGACACGTTTCTCATGGAACCCAACAAAGATGTTTGTGAAAGCTGGGCCTAGAGGGGATCCCATGGCAACACCATCTATTTGGGCATTCATGATGTCATTAAAACTGAACTCAACTGCGCGAGTTGCCGAGTTCATACATCTATGGCTTCCCTAAGCAGAACATTGGCGAATAGGCTCGCAATGTCAAATGAGCACATGGACACAGCATTGCTATTGATATACAGGTCCTGTATGGCCTTTGAAAATGTGAAGGACTCCTTCACCATGTATGTAGAAACCTTGGTCAAAACTGGTTGTAACAATTCGCCCAACCATTTGGCCAATTCATCATCTGTAGAACCATTCATAGATAAGATGGTGCATAGAGGAACATCACTTTTGTGTGTCTTGGGCAACCCATACATACGGTTTCTATATTTAAGTATATAGTGCAGCACTATATCATGGTGACCTAGACCCAACACCGTTGCGTGAATCAATATTCATTGAACTCATGATCTTGGCAACTCATGCAGTTGAGTTCAGTTTTAATGACACCATGTATGCCCAAACAGATGGTGCTGCCATGGGATCCGCTCTAGGCCCGGCTCTCACAAACATCTTTGTTGGGTACCATGAGAAACATGTCTTCGATGGAATGACACCTAGCCTCCTACCCCTTGCATATTTCCGATGTGTGGATGATAAGTTTGCTATATTCAAATCAGCAGTTGCATGAAACAATGTCCTTACATGTCTTAATAGGCTCCATTCTGTGCTCAAATTCACCTTTGAATTCGTGCAGATGTGGTGAATCATGAGGACAAACTCTGTCATATATATCATGTGGTAGCTCATTGCTCTTACACAAGTCCAGCAAGCATTTTTTTAGCTTACTTTCGAGCATGGCTATCCAGTCATGTTGAGCGGCAGGTCCAATGAATATGAATTTGGACCTGTAATTAAGATTGGTGTACATTTTGTTGCTATAGTCATGCTTGTTAAGGATGACTATTTCCGTCCTTTTGTCAGGTTTACTGATGTGCATGTCCAGGTTGGTCTTAAGGCCTCAAAACTATAAGACATTCGAGTTGCATGTGAAAGTTAGACAGGTCATTTGGAATCCAGCATTATGCGTGTGCTAGATCAGCTAGGCGCGTTTTCAAGGATTCAGTGTCTTCGGTGGAGTAGAGAAATCCAAACTCAGCTAATAATTCTTCCTGTTTGATTTGGGATGAAGGCACACCAAAATTTAAACCATCAATGTGCTAAACATTATGCTGAGAACCAATTTTAGATTGTCAGGCAGGCTCACAATGCGGCACTTTTGCATGTACTGGAAGCCACATATATTAATACACAGAGCCCTGAATTTTGCAGACAGAAAGAACATGTACATACATTGTGCCTGCTTCAGCTAAACAAAATAAATGACAGCCATTCGCTGGCTCATTCCTCAGGACAATGCCTTGACCAATCAAGGTCAAGCTGCCTGGTTTAAATTTCAAACAATGCTTGACAGTTAACTGTCAGTCACCATCAGTGGTGCATTCTCCATGGCAAAGGCACTTGCCAATCAATCATCACTCTCTTCACATACAGTATAAATTGTTGTCTTCCCCCTTTATATTGGTATTCTTCACGTGTCCCGATGAGTGCAAGACAAAAAGCTTAGACATGTCTCTTTTTTCAGCAATTCTCAAGTTCTATACTACCAAATGTCTAACAGAGTTCAAAATTAATTTGCAGCAGCAAGTGTTTTCAGTGTGAAATTCCAATCCATAATTATATGGAAAACTAAAAGCATGCAAGCAAAAACAACCAGCTTTGTGTTTAAAAAAATTGCCAATCAACTGATTTATCATTGCACTGTACTACAAAGCGAGAGACCCAATTGTTTTCATACACAGTAAATACCGATTCTTAACCATGGAAGTTGGTAATTGAAGTTGGGTGGACATTGGAGGTTGAGTTTCTCTGAGTCACCTTCACACCTTCACATGTGAACCCCTGGCAAAGTGGAATTGACAACAAGTAAATTAGCTGCTTGCCACCTTGAACAAGTAGGTAAGAGAAGTCAAGAGAACATAAAAATGGAGAGAAGGAAAAGACTAGTTGCATTTTCCAGAACCCATTCCTTGAACAGCAAGACAGAAGTCAAAATATATTATGATGGGAAATGGCTTTTAATTTCCCCTGTATTTTTGTTAAAGATTACTATTTACATAACCTATTTAAGTACATACATGTGACCTGGAACTGACAGGCTCCAGATTTTAATACTGTTGGCCTCATATGTGACTTGACAAACACATGATGATTTGGTTGAAAAATGAACGCTGCAATCAGTGTTGCAATTTATTTTCCAGAGCAAAGTGGGAACATTTTTCACTACTGTTTATAAGGATCACTGTTGTAAAAACATTTGGTAGTTTATGTTCTTTAAATAGCAGCTAATTGTAGCCAAGTAGTATAATGATTAAGACGCTCATTTCACTGAGTATGGAGCAGCAACTTCAGTTGTCAAGTATTTGACTTTTACCTAATCAGAAAGTTCTGAGTTTGAGGCTTTGGGGTTCCTAATGCAACTCACTCTTGTGGTTGGGAAAGCATTCAATAAGGTGCCACATACAAGGAAAGAACTCACGTTGTTGGGGGTGATATATTAGCATGGAGAGAGGATTGGCTGACTAACAGGAAACAGAATCAGGATAAATAAGTCATTTTCAGTTGGCAAACTGTAATGGAGTGCCACAGGGATCAGTGCTAGGGCCTCAACTGGTTATAATCTATATTAATGACTTGGATGAATGGACTGACTGCACTCTATCCAAATATGCTGATGATACAAAAGTAGGTAGGTAAGCAAGTTGTAAGGAGGATACAAAGGGTTTGCAAAGGGGGGGCGGTGGCATTGTTGTATTGTCATTGGACTAGTGTTCCAAAGATCCAGGGTAATGCTCTGGGGACCTGAGTTTGAATCCCACCACAGCAGGCGGTGGAATTTGAATTCAATAAAAATCTGGAATTAAAAGTCTGATGATGACCACAAAACCATTGCTAATTGTCGTAAAACCCCATTTTGTTCACTAATGAAGGAAATCTGCTGTCCTTACCTGGTCTTGTCCACATGTGGCTCCAGATCCAAATGCCCTCAAGGGCAATTAGGGATGGGCAGCGATGTCCACATCCCATGAATGATAATTTTAAAAAAAGGTTAAATGGGCTGGAGTATAAAAGTAGGGAAGCCTTGCTACAGCTGTACAGAACATTGCATGATGTCTCCCAAGGAGGGATATACTTGGAAGCAGCTCAGAAAAGGCTCACTGATTCCAGGGATGAGGAAAGTTTGAGCAGATTGGGCCTATACTCATTAGAGTTTGGATGATTGAGATGTGATCTTTTCGAAACATGTAAGATTCTGAGGGGAATTGACAGGGTGGTTGCTGAGAGGATATTTCCCGTTGTGGGGGAATCTAGAACTAAGGGACACAGTTTAATAATAAGGGGTCTCCCATATAAAGTGGAGGTGAGCAAGATTTTTTAAAATCTGAGGGACATTAGTCTGGAATTCTCTTCCACAGGAAGAAATGGAGGTTGGCTCACTGAATATAGTCTTTGCTGAATTAGAAAGAATTTTTGATCGACATGGGAGTTAAAGGTCATGGGGACAGACAGGAATGTGCAGTTAAGGCCACAACAAATCAGCCATGATCTTATTGAATAATGGGACAAGCTTGATGGGCCAAATGGCCACTCCTCCTCCTATTTCTTATGATCTTATGAGTTTAACACATATAGGTTCATCATAACCTTTGATTTTCACTGTAAACTCAATATTTATATAGTCCAGGATTCCGAATGCCTTTTTAATTGCCTTCTCACCCCTGTGTTACCACCTTCAACCATTTGTGCACGTACATCCCCAGGTCCCTCTGCTCTTGCACACCCTTGAGAAGTGTACCCTTTATTTCATATTGCTGGGGAAAAAAAATGATATTATCCATGTTACCTATTTTAATCGAACTGCTTGCCACCTCAATATGCAGTATAACTGAGGAGTTTAAGATAGATCACCACCCCCAACTGGGCTAGGCAGCATACTTGAGGAAAAGAGGAGTAAGGTCACAAGAAACCTTAAGTAAAATCAGCCATCCATTAATATATTTTTCACTTTACTTAAGCAGCCATTGGTGTGAAGAGTTAAATCTGTTACTGGCCAGGAAAATTAGATGAGTTCTAATTTTTCAGAACAAATCTTATTGTTCCATTTCAGAACAAAAAACAAATGATGGGGTAGGGGGAGGAGGAGGGAGTTCTCTGGTCTCCAAATTGCAGCAAAATCTGTGTAAAGTTTTAAGTTTTTGGTGTGACCAGCTTAGCACGCTTCAAGTTAAAGGAGTTGTAGACATAAATGCCCGGGCGCAAAATTGAAATAATTCGAGCAAGTGATCCTTGAGGAATAAACTTTGTCAGTGTTCACCATATCTTCCTCATCTGATGTTTCCTTGACACCCAAACTGATCCAGTTCTGAGGCTGCTACTGCTCTCCTTTTCAATGCTACTACTAACTATGCAGCCACCACCTAGTCCTTTCCTAATGGCATTGTCAGGCTTCCCAAAACCATTATTTACCAATCCTCTCAGATTAAGCTGTACATCTTGTCAGCAAAATATTCGGCCATTTTCTTTTCAAGGAGTTGCCATATGGCTTTTGAGACAGCTATGAGCAAGTATGATGTACAACATTCTTCTGTTCCTACCTAAATGATTTTCACTTGAACATTCGTCATGGAAAATCCACTCCTGTGTCTGTACTCTAATCACTTGCACATGCACTAGATATTAATGTGCTGCGCATCAGATATGTAATGAAAATGAAGAATGCTGAAATCTTTGTGAAACCAGTCAAGTGGAAGGAAGTTAGAAAAAGTTATAATACCACAAATTTTCATTTTCCTGTCAGCCTGTAAGCTGATTATAAATACCTCACTGTGTATATTTTTTAAATAGCATTGGTTTAAGGAAGCATCTTGTCTGTATGTTCTGTCGGGAATATAACAAGCCATAATGTTGTTCATTCTTGAACTTGATAATTTATGTTTTATTTATTTAAACTTTACGACTTTCTGTTTCTGTGAAATGTAAGGTACCACTTTTTGTCATATGCCTAGAGGTGAAATGAAATGAAATAAAAAATAAGGATAGTAAAAGAGTGAGTGTTTGGGCCTGTTCTCTCTCTGTACTGTGTAGCTGCACTAAAGAAGTTAATGACTTTGCAATTACTCAATTAGCCGCCGTTTTATCTTAAATATTGGGAGGTTAGTTAGGAAAAGTTAACAGAATTAATAAGCAAGGCTTTTAGCTCATCCTTATTCCTTTTAGGGTCTACTATAGAGAATGGAGAAGTGTTGGTACAAAAGTACTTAGAGGAGTTGAAATGCATATTAGAGAAAGGAAATCAGTTTGGATCAGAGTTCTTTGGCCTCCACTCAGATCTGGAGTCTGTATTGTAAATATTTTCCTTCCTTGTAGATGATTAGACTGACAGGGGGCCAAGCATCTTTTTTTTTTAGCTGAGATGGCTCATATCTGGTGGGAGACATTGCTTCAGCTATTAATAGTAAGGAGTGTAGATTTGGTGGGAAGAGTCGGACTCTGCCCAGGGTGACGGTGCCACCCATTAAAGAGGTAGATAGTGGCAGATGAAGACTGTGCCAAGAAAAAGTGGCGCCAGCAACATAAACATGCACAGGAATCAAACAGCAAGACAGCTGTTGCACGCTAACATTTACAGAAGGAGAGCTATCAAGAAATGACAAATGTATCATTGAAACTCGTAAAATACTGGCTGCTATTTTTGTCTCTTTTGCATTCAATTCTTGTTCCGTCCCGATGCTATTATATCTTTATAGAGAATGTCTCTTGCCAGCTCCTAAATGTAGTGTAATGGCCAAAAATTAACCTCATAGGCTTGTTTGATCCAAACTGGATAAATAAAATTAAACCAGTGATTTGAATGTTTTGCCTGTACAGTTAGCTAGCTCTTATTGTTATTCCACAACTATTCCCTTACCTTTCAATTTTTTGTGCTCTTGTCTTGAAGGTAATGACTCATGCTAGAATACCCTTTGGTGGTCACTGGGTACATTTTGATGTGTCGGCATCAGCAGGATATTTAACTGTGGCAAGAATCACAATTATGCCTCACACATATATAGCCATCAGATAGAGATCAGCAACTGAAGGCCTGGCTGATTTTCGAGTCCAAATCCCAGGAGGATTCAAGGTAATTACAACACATCTAACACCACCCTGGCCACCACAGCACAGATTGGGAATTAAACTTCTGAACTTGTTGGCTCAAATTGTTCAGTTCTATCATGGAGAAGTGCATTTGGCAACGGAGCCTTGGACATTGCTATTTTAACATGGTTGGTCATGGTGCTAATCAAGTTAGCCACCCTTTAATGCTGTAAAGGATGGGCTCCAAACTCTGAACAAAGCCATGGGCAAAGTGGTGCCAGACTCCCCCTTGACAGTGACTGCAGGCTTTTTGGCAGACTAGCCAATGCACTAAATAGTTCATTGTGCATACCTATCAGCCTTTATCTGTACACTGCTCCATCGAAGTCTTCATCTGCAGCAGAACTCATATATGACCTCGCTCTCTAGCAAGCTGGCACCTGGCACGACACTTTCTCCTTGCCTTGGCTGCAGACCACTCATGCCAGGTGTCTCTCAATGTGCAGATCCCACCTCTGTGCTACCCTCTAAAGTACTCGTAGTTTCAGTATCTGAGCTGATGGGTGCAAATGAGAGATCAAGTGATTGTGTTTCTTAACCATTTGTCTTTTTCACCTCTTTCACTACTTGCTCTTCCACCGCTGCCTGACCAGGTCGCAGTCCTTGTGTATCTGAAAGGAGAAAGGCCCAAGTAAAAGGGCTGTGGTGAGGGGAGGTGTGAAAAACAAGGTCTTCTTGCTTACGCCATCTGCAGCTCTTAGATCAGAAATAATTGTGGGAAGAGGGGGAAGTGAGATGGAGAATTAGCTATGATGATACCATCATCTTTGATAGATTCAGTCCTGCTGCTGACCTCAGTCAGAGACTCTCCAATGATGGTGAGCCGTGCCTCCCCCATCAAGACAAGGAGATGTACCTGTGCCTGTTCCCCCAGATAGGTGTTGCTGCCTATGGTTGTGCGTCACTTTGTTCCGTAAAACAGAGATGAGCACAGTGAAATCTGGCTGCTGTGCCTGTTGTAGTTGAATAATTAGCAATGTGTGCAAGCTGTGAGATGTGAATGTGAAGCTTCCAGCAGTGCTAAGTATGTGACGGTGAGCTGAAGTTCTGAATCTGACTTATGAGTCATGGTTGATAGAGATTCTTTAAAGGTGAGTATAGGGGTGATGAATTGAGCAGTATTTCACTCTAGGCTTTTAAAAATATTCATTTATGGGATGTGGGTGGTCACTGGCTAGGCCAGCATTTATTGCCCATCCCCACTTGCCCTTGAGAAGGTGGTGGTAAGCTGCCTTCTTGAACCGCTGCTGTTCATAGTGGTACAGTTGGTAAGATATGGCATTCGCAGCTGCATTCACCTACCTTGACCACTTGTGTGTAAATCATTGAACTTCTTGCAATGCTGCACCCAGGTCATTCGGTCTACACTGTTGGCATTGACCATGATGTCTATCTGCTCCCATGCCTTCACAATTTCTGTTTGGACTTGCTGGTCTTCTGTGGATAGAGAATTTCTTTTCTCTTGTCCACTCCCTCGCTAGAGGTCCAGTGCGACTTCGGAGAACCTTGGAGCATGCTCTCTGCCATGCTGTGCCATTCTTGTGTCTTTCCCAGGTCAAACACACTTTGAGAAAGATTTCCAGCATGTACTCTAGTAAAAATGCAACTGTCCTTTTAAAGGCAGTACAAGCTGGCTTTAATTAGTGCTTGCTTCTCATGAACTTGCACTGCCTGTTCATGTGTGCAGCTAGTTAAGAGATATTTAGCACTGACTGCATGCTACAATCATGTAAATGACCAGACATCATGAAGTTTGCATGCTGTCTGCATCGGTATCTATAGATGCAGGTTAATCACGCATCACAATCCCTTAGTTTCTTTCCATGGTCTATCTAATTTTGCCCTAATCTTCCTTTTGGAAAGAAACCTTGTAACATAAACTATCATTTTTTTGTTTTGAGAAAGGCAACATACAAAAATTAAAATGCTTAACCTGTGTTTACAACTATTCTAAGAGTTGTTTATAAATTCCTAACGGTTTATACCAGACCCCTTCAGAATGTTAACATTTAGGTCTTGCATCATGTTGTAATGTGTGTTGAATCATATTAAAATATCTATATAATTAAAAGTCTTGCATCTGTTATCTGTCCCTCTGCGTGGGAAATTGAACTAATGGTGAAAGGAAAGCCCTGATTATCACTCATAAATTGAAGAAACAGTGGGAGGAATTTTCATTGAAATCAATGGAATGAAAATTGTACGGGTTCCACAATGGACAGGCATCTGCTCACCAGGTTGCCACCTACATGGCAACATTATATCCCAGAGAATTTGAAACCATTATTTACTAAACAGATAATTCTGACACATTTTAATGTCCAATTGACCAAAACAACATATCAAAGTCCTCTATCTGCAAAAGGGTTGCTTGATTTTAAAAAAAGGCTGATCATTAAAAGACAGTCAATGAGCGACCAGCATCCAGCTCAAAAACAAAGCAATTGAGCTGCTCAAAAATACTTGACACACCTCTGGGTGGCCTTATTGACTCTACCCACCTTGATGTGTGGAGCTTTTAATACATAAAAAATCATGCTTTCTTGACATAACAAGTCATAATATTATCCAATTAAACTCACTCAGCTCACATTAAATACCAAAACAACTTTTTATGGTACAAGTCAACTCCTCATAGGCTTTATGCCTGCCCCTCGTTCCCTTCCCTCAGCTAGAATGCTTCAGCTGACTTTCTAATGCTTTTCATGCATGCATGCCTGTGAAGCTAATCGCCAGCCCTTGCCGGATGAGTTTTAGCTCTCTTTATGTGACTGACAGTAATTATTCTGATACTCCTGCTTTTTAAAATAACTTATATTATCATCTTTTATTTCCATTGAAAAGCTAATTGGATAAGATGTAAAACATTTGTGTATTTTGGAGATGTTTTTCCAATCTGTCCTCTCCCTTTTAAATCTGCATTTTATTTATCTTCAATGTTTGGCCTTGTGCAGTACAATTATCTATCTGACAAATGCACAACAACAACACCTTGCATATCTGTAGTGTTCTTGAAAGACATCTCGGAGCATGTTATGTGCAGGACACAAAGCAGAAGAGGGATGGAGGAATTGAGGAGTTAGGAAGGTACGAAGGTCTAATGAGAGTGAATAGTTTTAGAGGGTGTTAAAAACGGAGAATCATGTAGAATAAAAGAAGTGGAGAGGAAAAGTGAAAAAGAAAATAAGAGAGGCAAAGAGTCATTATGGAAATGGATATTAACAGGAAAACAATTGTCAGAAGAGTGGTGAGCTCAATTATGGGCCAAAAATACTGATCTGTTGATGGAGGCAGAAGGCATGTTTGAGGTAGTAAAAGTGAGTACTTTGCTTTGGTTCAGTAAGGTAGAGACTTGGCTAAAGCTATACTAAACAATGAAATTGTCAGGATTGCAAATGAGAAAAAGAGAAATCGAGAGTTCCAAAAAGGCTGGCAGTACTTAAAGTGGGTAAGTCACTGGGTTTGGACAGAATGCATCCTAAGCTGCTATGTGAAGTAAAAGTAGAAATTGTGGAAGTGTAGCCACAATCTCCCTTAGATACAGGGGTGAAATGAGAGGACTTGCGAATTGCAAATATTACACCCTTCTTCAAAAAGGGGAAAAGGATAAACTTGGTAATTACTGGTCTGTCTGTTTAATGTTGGTGGTGGGAATGCTTTTCGAAACAATAATCTGGGGGAAAATTATGAGCCTCTTGGACAAATATGAACTATTAAAGGAGAGCCAGCACAGATTTATTAAGGGCAAGCCATGTTTGATTTAATTTGATTGAGTTTTTTTAATGAGGTAACAGAGAACATGACGAGGGCCAAGCAGTTGACAGTTTGAATATAGAACTTCAAAAGGTGTTTGAGAGAGTACTACATTATGGTCACAATTACTTTTCTGAAACTGAAAGCAACATCTGGAGCCTGCACATTGACATGGAAATCCAGAAGCTGCTGTGAGTGGCTCTATGATTTTCCATGGGGTACACTGTCTAAGTACCCTTGGACAGCAATCAGTTAGAAAGCACTGATTTGATGAGAACTTGCCCTTTTATGATATCTCATGGTAAAGACATTTGAAAAAGTTAAAACTTCCTAAATGATGTGCAAGTGGATTATTAGCGGTGTACTCAGTTCATATTTGCTGAAAAGGCTCCCTCACACCGTAAAACTAATGCTGTATTTATGTAAAATTTCCACGCGTTTATTTCATTTGAGGTTTCAGCTTGATGACATCACTGCAGCTGCATGCATGGTGATCCCCTTGACTTTGAACGGAAGCTGGGAAATGGGAAATCCATGCAACTGAGATCCCGAAAGCAGGACCATTAGGCTCCTTAGCAAAATTGAAGCCCATGGGGAAAAAAGGGGCAGCAGCAGCACAGATGCAAAACAAGCTAGGGGATAGAAAACAGAGTTGTGGTGAATGAATGGTTTTCTGACTGTAGGGAGGTGGAGTTCCCCATTGTTCAATATTAGGACCACTCCTGTTTTTGATATAAGTTAATGACTTGTGCTCGGAGCTACAGGGCACAATTTTGAAGTTTCAAGATGACACAAAACTTGGGAATTGTAGTAAACAGTGAGGAATTTAGTGATAGACCTCAAGAGGACAGAGACAGGCTGGTGGATTGGACAGACACATGGCAGATGAAAGTCAATGCAGGAAAGTCTGAAGTGTGCAAGAACAGAGAGACATGTGGGTTTTGTGCACAAATCTTTGAAGGTGGCAGGACAGGTTTACAAAGCAATTAATACACTCTTATGGAATATTGGTCTTTATAAATAGACACATGGGGCTAGAAATTGGATGGCCCCATGTTTTGAGTACAGAGACCATGACTCCTGAATTGCTCATGCCCAGTCAGATCAAGTGGGGGGCAACATGTAAAATTTGTGTACCTACTTCATCTTCATGATTGTGGCACTAACTAGTTTGCTTCCAGTGGTTCCGTCAACTCCTGAATACTGCTGGTGAGCCCTGCACACAGCAGGTGGCCCTGGTAGCATTGTTTGCAGACCACATGGTACAGGCAACCTGATTTTACCTAAAGGCAGGCTATCTCATAAAGGGACTCTTTAAGAGTCCTGCTATGTAATTTCTTACAAAGTGATGACCTGGGCAGACAGAAGGTTCCATAGAGACGGATGTGCCACTGGAGATATTAGTGGTGGAAGTGAGCATGAGGAGAGATACCATGGTCCTTCAGGAGGGCCAGGGAACCCTCAAGCACCACCCTTGGTGGAAGCAGTGGCCAAGGAGCTGAACTCCCAGGGTCTGGCCCTAAGGACCTAGCAGCAATGTCACAAGGAGTATAATGAGCTCACGAGGGTGGTCAATGTCAGTGCATACATCTTCACATGATATATCCTATCCACCATAGCATCAGCCTCTTGTGTTGCACAATGTACCGTACCTCTGCCACTCACCCAGCAACACCATCTGGCAATTAGCACTCAGGCCTAATGTCCAGAAACTCATCTCACATTCACACACACAGCAATGCTGCCAGTCTCACACTCACCTCTCCCTGCCTTTACATACTTCCAGCTATTCAGCTATGGCAGGCAAATCACCCAAAATCAGCGCTACACAATCACTGACATTGTGGCCTCCCTCTTACAAGATAATGTGGCACACAACATAAGGGACCAGTGCAGAACTGGCACAGAACAAGGATAACTGCATCCCCTGAGTCCTACAGAGGAAATGGTTCTCTGCACCATGGTGCCATCTGCAATGGGACCCATAGTATCACTCCTTCTGAACTCCCAGCTCACCCTTATCATGCTATTTGGCTTGAAGAGCAAGCTGCTGATGGTGTGACTACGGGACTCTTGTATCCCACCCCAACCCCCTTCCTTCGCATATACTTTACCCTCTGAATACATGCTCTCAGACAACCAAGAACTGACAAATACTAGAGGAAGAAAAAAATGCACTGAGAAATGAATATGGGAAATGGACAAGAGAGTGGGACAAACTGGATTACTTTTGAAAACAGTCAACACATTCGATGGGCCAAATGGCCTCCAACTAAACGGCCTCCATCTGTTCTGGGCTGTTCTATGATTCTATGACTGGGGTGAGTTTAGGTGTAGATGTTGCTTTTTTAAGAGGCAAAGCTTCAGACAACTGAGCATGGTGGGCATAGGATTGTTAATGGGGCCAAATGGGGAGCAGGGTGCGAGCTGGTGCCAGTAGAGCAGAAGGCTTGTGGGTAAATGTAGATCTAGAGAGATAGTTTGGAGGAATTTGAATGTGATGACAAGGATAATGACATCAATTTGGGAAGGGCAATGAGGCTTGACAAAGATAGAATTCACAGGATTTGGTGCAGTTGATGACAGGTTGCAGTGGTTTTGAATGCCTTGCAGTTTATAAAGGAGGTCAGCAAGGAAAAGGTGGGATAAGTTGCCCTTTTATAAATTTAAGAATAAAGAGGAGAATCTAAAGCTTTCTGAAGCATTTCCGACATAAGAGAAGTTTACCTTCTGAAGATTTGGATAAATACAGCATAGGAGCCTCCCAAATGGCTTATGGGGTAAATGCGCACTGGTGTAGTACAGAATCATCTGGATTAAAAATTCCATGTCTTTGCTGAACTAACTGATCTCAGCCAGGAAGCAGTTGGGGCACCATAAGACCGGAGTTGTCTGGAGTTCTCATTCCTCTTTCCCATCCACTTACCACAGATGAAAAGTGTATTCGTGTGGCCAGGATTGGATTCATTTCCGATGAACTTCATGGCTGAATAACCTGCTGACGCTCACTGAATGGACTTGAGCCTGAAGAATAGCAGCTCTACTGGGACCTATAAACCATTTTGCCGCCTTTGTAGGATGAGAAGAAAACATTAGTGCAAAATTATTCGAAGAATACAATGTGTGAATTACCTCCATATGGTAAATAAATGAATTGATACTCATGTGAGTTCCGTCAGCCTTGTCGGTTGAGCGTATGAAGTGGTTTTTTGCACTTCTCCAGTCTGAGTCTATTCCTTTTAAGATTCAAAGCAAAATCAGTGCTTAAGTTAAGCAATAATTCATTGCCATTTTTTATACAATACATCGAAGTGTTGGCATAGAAGTTCTCAGATCCCTCTAATGTAATTTTTTAGTTAAATTTAAACTATTTTTTTGCCCAGTGATGTTGTCTAAAATGTGTACAGGGAGCCTTTGAGCATTGTGTTTCAAGGGAGCGTCTGACTAATTATTTTGTTCAAGTATTGTGGAAACAAATATACAAGCTGTAAACAGACTGTGCAAACACATATCAGCCATAAACTGAACAGCCAAAGAAAACATTTTTGTTAGGTGACAGGCTCCCAAATTTCCCTTCTGTCTCTCCTGTAACTATATGGAAATTCTACACAGTTTGGCAGTTTTAAAACATTGAATAACGCAAGGGGTTAAAGTAAGAGCTGGTAAACCTACTCCAGATTGATCAAATTGCTAGTGCGTTTTGAAAAAATAATATTTCAAGTGGCTTGTGAGGAATTTATTTGGTCTACACAGACTTGTTATCAGAGGGGGAAAATGATCACAAACTGAGACCGCTGATAATCACGCTCAGAAAAGATTAAAGCATGATCCAGATCTGCTGTCTTACCACCCACCAGTCTGTCTAGGTCAGCCACCAAAGTTAAATTTTAAACCTATGGTGATTGTCTTTTTCAATTAATTTGCTTATTTTGGCACCTATTGAGTTCCTACTCACTGCTATTTTAGATTTCAAAATTAGACTGTTGAAACATATTTATTTGAATAATGATTTTGACCCCTTTTCCACCCCTCTGCAGTATCTCACTCCACTGACACTATTCTTTTGCTGCCTTCATTAATTTAGCAGGCTATATATGTGCCAAGTTTTCAGAGAGAAGTCTGCTTACTGTATTTGTTCTGAGATAACCTGGCATTCTTCACGCCTGACACCAATGAAATGTTAGCTGAAACTATCCTGAATTTTTTTCTCCAAATTGTCTTGGTAGTCTCTCTTTGCATGCTGACCAAATGCATTTTGTTCCTTGAATGATACAATCAGTTCAACCAGGGGAATTAAAGAGTTTTTTTTCTCTTTCTCTAATTTAGACAACTGCTATTGTAAAAACAGCTCAAGGCACATATAAATAATGCGTCCTGTTCTTTTTAATAACAACATTTTTTAAACTTAGAAGAATTCAAATTAACGTATGGCTGAATTAAATCAGTAATTTATTTAAATCATTTACTAAATAGGCATTTTGAGCAATGCAGAAAGAAATCAGAGTGGAATGTATTTTGAGAAATAACTTACTTGAGGCTAGATAGTAGTCTGCATGTATGTCAAGTTCTGCCATTCAAATTTTGGTATAAAATTATTGACCCAGATAATAATCCAGCAAAGCTTATTTTTCATTCTCTCTCATTTTTGATATTATGTCCAACATTTCAATTTAATCCTGCGTGTGTGTTTTGCAAATTTTAGTACTATCTGCCGGTCATGCTATTTAATGTGACATATTTTGGACTGTTTCTTTTCACATTAATTGAAAGCTGATGTATACTCTGTTCTTAGCCATTTCCCTCAACACTATCATATTTTACTATCTCCTTTGTTTATAATGTGAAGACGATCTTAATTACTGTGTTAGAATTTTGTCTATGATGTGCTTTGTTGAATGAGGCTCTCCTCCTCTTCAGTTAGTGAATGCATGTCATTATGTTCTATAACTTGATGCAATGGGACAGCCGTTGACATTATCAGTGTGTGTGTGTGTGAGGGAAGTGTGCAAAAAAACTCGAGGGGTTGTACTTAGCAAGCGACATGTGAATGTGCATATACAATTAAAAAGATTCCTGACTTCTTGTTGTGAATTGTTATGAATAATCCTGGGCAAGCCCCACACCCCAAGACATCATGGACATTTAATGACTTTTTTTTAAGACTTCTGGTAATCTGATCTTTGTGTTACAGTCAAATGTGCAAAGACAGCATGTTTAGCATTTCTGTGGATTTATTTTTTTACACCACTTTGCAGTGCCTTAAGCCAAGAATTAAATCTTTTTTTCTCACAACCAGTTTAAATGCTGCGGGGTAATTTAACAGAATTTTACTCACCATCTTTCATCACTTGTCTGTGCTTATTTGCAGCTGTTTTATGGGCAATTTTTGCTTAAATCTGTTGTGCATGCATTAAGTAATGTTTTTAATAAACCAAGTGTGTTTTTTTTAATGTCATCATGTCTTGCTTTTATGTTTGTCAAAAAAACATTTATATTTCTGTAGGTGCCAGGACCTGACCCTTTCAGTTGGCTGTTCTGTTTTTGAAAGCAGAAGGAATTGGTTTAATAATATCAGCAAAAAAAAAAATCAGGCACTCCCTCCAGTCAGTGTCCATTCAATTGCACTCTTGCAGTTCTGTTTACCAAATCTCACACAATATCCAACAAGCCTCTAATTTAAGAGTGCTGCTATGTTCCCTCTCTCATGTCCTAAGGGCTGATTAATATCCCTGGTGAGTCACAAACTAGTGCCAACTATTGAGCTGTCCCATACATTCTGTATATAGCAACATTGGTTGTGCCAGGTCCTTGTTTTCTCATGTGAAATACAGCTAACCAGGTCTCTTCTTGTACCCAAGGACCAATAGAGAGCTCTTCTGTCTGGATAACTTAAGAACTCTAAAGTGTCAGCTGCTAAATCACTCTCAGTTCGAAAGTCTCATGCCCATTAATGTCTTGACCTTGGAAAACTATGCAGTTAATGGAAGATATGGATGTGACCATGGGTTGAGTCACAGCTGTGCTTAACTCTTGTGCTGCATTCATCTTCATCGGTGCTCCTTAATAAGTTTAGTCCTCCATATAAGGAATTCTCGACTGAGTGCTTTGTGGCATCATATGAAAAGGACTTAAATGTTTTTAAAATTACTTTTTGGAACACAGTCACATTTTCATGCACTAATCTGTTCACGACTATTATGCAGTCTATAGCACGTGTCTCAAAAGCATTTATTTCAGTCTGCCCTTACATGTTTTGTTCCTCAGTACTAATGAAAGTCTGTTGCAAAACGACAAGAGGCCATATCTTCCTGGTTGTGGTAATTGCAATAACTAATTCTCCAGGATTATTTGCAGGGAATCGACTGGACCAGTGTGACTCTGCTGATAAGTCGTCATGGTCAAATGGATGGAATGGGTGGCTCATTAGGTTTATCAAACTATCTTGTGATTTCCTAGTCTCAAAGTTAGCCTAACTTCCTGAGTTTATTCCATAAGTAGATGAGCTGTACAAACCAAGAGGGATCCAGGTTCTGTCCCAGGTCTGCACTGAGCTATATGACCTACTTTAGTGCTCTTGTTATAGAAAGAGAAATTGGCCAAGGAAAGTATTCCTCAATAGCGGTAACTCTTGCTAAAACTACATCTGTCTGGAGTGCGTTATGATAGGATCAATCTTGCCTATAATATTATCTTTCATGCTCCACGTCCCCCCAAAAACACAACCCATAATGCATAATTCTGTAAATGCCAACCATCACTGTAAATACTAACACTAGCCACTGGCTAGTGCATTGGAAGTGCCGTGCCCCCAATAAAGAGTCAACACCTTCAAGAGAGGGTTAAGTTGTCAAAAAAAATGAACAAAAATACTGTAGTTCTGGGTTTTTATTGGCCTGATGCTTCTCCAACTTTGGAAACAAAAATTAACCTAGAACACATTGGGTAGACACTCGAGGCTCACCGTCAAGCTACACAGTGGTTGAAAGCAGGGTTGTAGTAAAGAATTTAGTTGCAACCTAATACTTACTAGCCCTACTCTCTGTCACTACTAGTAACAGCTGAGTTCCTGAAACAACTATCACTGGAACACCGCTGACGTGCCATTTTAATATATAAATCTGTTGATTACCAGGAGTGCAGCAAAATACGATACATGGTATGCTAGCCAAATTAGAGACAAGGGGCTGGATTTTTGCAGAGCTAGGACAACTCCACCTGGGTTCAGAAGTCCCACCCCCATTTCCAACAGGTCCAATTTTTGCTGAAAGTGGAAAAGGGGGTGGGGTTTGTCAAATGAGAAAGGAATGCCAAACTCAGCAGGGACTTTTGATCTCAGCGCTAAGTTCAAAAATACCTCATTTTGTCTGGTCCAAGGATCTTAATTAGCAGTGTGGGAGGCAGAAACTTTTGCAGTACATACGAACATATGTACATACAAATTAGGAGCAGAGGTAGGCCACTCGGCCCCTTGTGCTGCTCCGCCATTCAATAAGTTCATGGCTGATCTGATTATAACTTCAACCCCACATTCTTGCCTAGTCCCAATAACCTTTCACTCCCTGTTAATCAAGAATCTATCTAGCTCTGCCTTAAAAATATTCAAAACACTGGCTCTTGAGGAAGAGAGTTCCAAAGACTCTCAACCCTCTGATAGAAAAAATTCTCCTAATCTCTGTCTTAAATGAGCAACCTCTTATTTTTAAACAGTGATCCCTAGTTCTAGATTGTCCCACAAGGGGAAACAACCTCTCCACATCCGCCCTGTGAAGGATGTTAAATGTTTCAATTGAGTTGCCTCTTACTCTTCTAAATTCCAGTTTTTACAAGCCTAACCTGTCCAGCCTTTCCTCATATGACAACCCACCCATTCCAGGTATTAGTCTAATAAACCTTCTCTGAACTGCTAATGCATTTATGTCTTTCTTTAAATAAGGAGACCAGTACTGTACACAATGCTCCAGATGTGGTCTCACCAATGCCCTGTACAACTGAAGCATAACCTCCCTACTTTTGTAATCAATTCCCCTCGCAATAAACAATAACATTATGTTAGTTTCCCTAATAACGTGCTATACCTGCATACTAACCTTTTTTGATTCATTCACTAGGATGCCCAGATCGCTCTGAATCTCAGAGCTCTGCAATCTCTCATCATTTAGATAATAAGCTTCTTTTATACTCTTCCTGCCAAAATGAACGATTTCACATTTTCCCACATTATACTCCATTTGCCAGATCTTTGGCTACTCACTTAACCTATCTATGTCACTTTGTAACCTCCTTACATCCTCTTCACAGTTTACTTTCCTACCTATCTTTGTGTCGTCAGCAAATTTAGCAACCGTTCCTTTGGTTCCTTCATCCAAGTCATTGATGTAAATTGGAAAAATTTGAGGGCCCAGCACTGATCCCTGTAGCACACCACTCGTCACATCCTGTCAACCAGAAAAAGACCCATTTATGCCAACTATCTGCTTCCTGTTAGCTAGTCAATCTTCTATCCATGCCAATATGTTGCCCACTACACCATGAGCTTTTATTTTCTGCAATAACCTTTGATGTGCCACTTTATCAAATCCTTTCTGGAAATCTAAGTACAGTGCATCCACCAGTTCCTTCAAAGAACTCCAGTCAATTGGTTAAACAAGATTTCCCTTTTACAAAACCATGTTGGCTCTGCCTGATTGCCTAGAATTTTTCTAAATGCCCTGCCATAACATCTTTGATAATAGCTTCTAACATTTTCCCTATGACAGATGTAGTCTAACTGGCCTATAGTTTCCTGCTTTCTGTCTCCCTCCCTTTTTGAATAAAGGAGTAATATTTGCTATTTTCCAATCTAATGGATCGGTCCCCGAATCTAGGGAATTTTTGGAAAAGTAAAACCAATGAATCAACTATCTCACTAGCCACTTCTTTCAAGACCTTAGGGTGAAGTCCATCCAGATCTGAGGATTTGTCAGTCCGTAGCCCCAACAATTTGCTCAATACCATTGCCCTGGTGACTGTAATTTTCCAGAGTTCCTCCCTCCTATCCATTTCCTGATTTACAGCTATTTTCAGGATGTTTCTTGTATCTTGTACAGTGAGCACTGAAGCAACATACCTGTTTAATTCATCCACCATCTCCCCGCTTTTCATTAACAATTCTCCAGGTGCACTTTCTATAAGACCAACACTCGCTTTGTTAACTCCTTTCTTAGTTAAATATCTATAGAAACTCTTACTACCCATCTTTATATTACTAGCTAGCTTTTTCTCATACATTAATTTGTCCCTCCTTATTAACCTTTTTGCCATTCTTTGCTGTTCTTTATACTCTTTTCAATTTTCTGACCTGCCAACTGTCTTTGGGTAATTATATGATTTTTCTTTAAGTTTGATACAGTCTTTAACCTCTTTAGTTAATCATGGACAGGGGGCCCTCCACTTGGATTTTTTTTCCCATTGGAATGTATCTATTTTGTGTATTCTGAAATATTCCTTTAAATATCTGCCACTGAACCTCTATTCACATATCCACAAACCTCATTTGCCAGTTCACTCTGCTTTTATACCCTCATTTATGCCCTTATTTAACTTTAAAATATTAGTCTTGGATGCACTCGTTTCTCCCTCAAAAGGAATGTAAATTTCAATCATAGTATGATCATTGCTACCTTGGGGTACCTTCACTAGGATGCCATCAATTAATCCTATTGGCTCCAGAATGTGCTGCTCTAAGAAACTATCCCAAAAACATTCTTTGAACTCTCCATCTATGCTACCTTTGCCCATCTAATGTTTCCAGTCTATATAGAGTCATAGAGGTCTATAGCACAGAAAAAGGCCCTTCAGCCCATCGAGTCTGTGTCAATCAAACAAGCTTTTGTTTTACATCCATCTAACCTAACATCAGACAGAGTTCTGTTGAGTGCTATCATATCACTTGCCATCACGTTGAACTGATTGATTTTAACCACCTCCTTCATTCTTTCTTGATTTTCCTTAGAAATTATTTAATTATTCTACTCCCATTTTCCAGCACTAGGCCGATAGCCTTGTATGCCATGGCATCACAAGTGTACATCCAAATACTTCTTAAATGTTATGAAGGCTTGTGCTTTTACCATCCTTTCAGGCAGTGAGTTCCAGATTCTCACCACTCTCTGGGTGAAAAAATTCTTCCTTACATCCCCTCTAAACCTCCTGTCCCTTACCTTAAATGTACGCACCCTGGTTATTGATCTCTCCATCAAGGGAAAAAGTTCTTTCCTGTCTACCCGATCTATGCCCCACATAATTTTATACACCTTCAGGACTCAGACAGCTGGGTCAGTAATGGTGCTCCCATATCACTCTTGGTGATAGACATTGAAGTCGTCCATCCAGAGTACATTCAGCACCTTTGCCACTCTCAATGCTTCTTCCAATTGGTCTGCAATATGGTAGATTAAAATCCCCCATGATTATTTCTGTACCTTTTGGGCAAGCTACCATTATCTCTTATACTCTGTCCTACTGTGTAGTTACAATTAGGGGGCCTGTACACCACTCTCACAAGTGACTTATTGTCCACCCCTAAATATTAGGATCAACTACATTGCTGGGTCTGGTGTCACATGTAGGCCAGACCAAATCAGGTAAGGATGGCAGATTTCCTTCCCTAAAGTGCTTTAGTGAACCAAATGGGTTTTTACAACAATGGTTTCATGGTCATCATTAGACTTTTAATTCCAAATTTTCATTGAATTCAAATTTCACCATCTACCATGGCGGGATTCAAACCCAGGTCCCCTGGCCATTGCCTTGGGCTTCTGGATTAATAGTCCAGTGACACTCTCACTATGCCATCATCTCCCCCCTGTTTATTTTGTAGCATCTAGCCTTATCTGCTGATTTACTCTTACATTTATACTCTCTGTCCCTTCCTGTCACAGTCTGTTTATCATTTTTCATATTGATACCTGTCTCTCTTGCCTTATCTCTACTCTTTGTTTTACCACATTTCCTAAATTTGATCCCTTACCCCCACTATCCGGTAGCCTAAATGCTCTTGAAGGACAGTTAAAGTCTATTTAAATGCCATGATCTGAAGTTTTTTTTATAAACCTCTGCTCTTTAGACATTAAAAAATCAGCAAGAGTTTAAAAAAACCCTCTGCTTGACTGCTTTGATTGACAGGCTATCTGGAGGAGTTTAGAAGTCAGGCAGTTTCAATAGAGTTCTTTGTTGACATTTCCCCAGGGCTATTACTGTGTTATTATAAAAGCTTGGCTGAGTTGCAAAAGCTACAATTATCTCAGTTGCAATTATCTGAGTTCATAGCTTAAAGCATTATTAAAGGATTAACTGTCTTTAATGTGAGATCTGAATGGAAGTTTGTTTGTTTAAATAAGAGATTAACCACTTGACATTTGAAAGTTTTGAATAGGTTTCATGAAAGGGAGAGTTTTTCACTAGGAGCTATGTATGAGAGCTGTATCAGATTGTTAGAAGTTTATTTGTTTCATCTCCATATAGCTCCTGAGGTTGCTCATGATGGATACTTGGTGAGTGGCTATGGAAGTGACATGGAACTATGAGAGGACATGGGGGATATGTGCGGGGGGTGGGGGCATGAGTTGGCATGGAGGTACAAGGGGCCATAGGTGGTGGATGGGCAGTGAGGGGATATGAGGGCTAAAGGGCCTAACACCTTCCAAAAAACTGGACAAAGTCCCAGAGAACTGAGGCAGGCCCTAATTATCATGCGTCACCCCTCACCTGGCCCTGTGGCTGTCTAGGACCTTCTTCCAGTGTCAGCGGGCCTAACATGATCCCACTCCTGCCTCCCTGGAGCTTAAATTGGATCTAATGGGATTCTTTAAACTGCGTTGGGTCTGTCAAGTCAGGACATTTTCCAGCTCTAGCTCTGTGCCTCAGTAACGAAAATTCAGCTCACAGTGTGATTCAGTGAGAGCCAGACCCAAGACTATAGAATAAGAAAAACTATGTTTAGCTCCCTAAATTTTGACTCCACTGAGATTTCACAGTAACCAAAACAATGAGCCATAAAGCTATATTTTGCATAAAATAAATACCTTTCAATGTTACTAATTATTGACCGAAATCTATCTTGTGGATTGATATTCTGGAAGGAAGAAACCCTGTCCTCCTCATCCAGATCAAGTGAATTAGCACAATTATGACTTACTAACCATTCAATTTTTTGATGTATACTGATAATGTTATCAATATAAGCTGTCTTATTTAATAACATATATATGTGAATTGCATTGTGTTTCTTTGATTATTGCCCTACTGAAATAAAAGTGGTTTAATGAAAATGGAGCTGATTAAATTCTTTCACAGACATTTTCTGCTTATTTGCTGGTTTCTGCCCATAAAATAGTTGGTGTTGAGGAAAGGGTCAGCCCCTTGCTTTGTAGTTTGTGTGCTAAGGTTAACAATTTTAACCTTTTTGGTTATTATAGTGATTTGAGAGCATGTCATATTAAACACTGAACTCAATAAAGGGCTTTACAAGGCTACCTTATTTTTGAACTTTTGAAAAGCAAATAAAGACTTGACAGAATTAACTTTGCTCTTTTTTGTAACATTTTCATTCCTCATCAACACTGCACGACTATCAGAAAGTGCAATAATGTGAATACCTAACTCCTATTATTGTAGAAATTAAGTATTTAATATGAAGGCATAAAAATCTGGAACTGCAAGAGAACAGGCTCCCTTTTGGGAGGGATTTGGCAGCACATCAGTGTCAAGTGAAATTTAGGATGAGTTGGAGACATTTCAAACATACGTGTTTGGATAATACAGAAAATTACTTCCTATACAGTAAACTCTGAAAATGTTTAGCTTAATGTCCCGGCCACACTGTGATCTCCTTGTTATATGGTCAAAAAACCTGTTTCCTATCACACACTGCAAGAGAGCTTGACAGTCTGTGTTGCCCGACTTTGGCAACCAGCAATTAATAGCAGGGTCTCATAACACAAGGAAGTGGCGCTGTGATGTTTATATTCAGTAATAAACACAGTCAAGAGTCTGGCACGATTCCCTGCAATGGTCAGCATCGCACAGGAAAGCTGAATGCCTGCAGTCTGATTCTGGACGCTCTTTTCCTTTCTGAGAGTTTTGGAAAGTGAAACCTCTAAGTGCTTTGCGTTTGGGTATGGGGTGAACATTTTGAGTGTAAATATTTGTTGAAAAAGACTCTCTCACACTTGCGTTGTTAATGAGGTTAACCATGTCATTCTTCATGCAATGAAATTTGATTCAGTGAACTCTTTCTTTTTGAACAAAGCTGAATTTGGCAGAAGCCAGTTCACTGTACTTCATCACAGCAGGAACAATAAAACTCCTGCAGACTTCACAGGGAAGCATCAATGAACATAAATACATTTTTGACCTGCCAGTAAAATGAGACATTCAGTTAGAAAAGAAATGCAGCATTCCTTCAACTTTGATGCTTTGACGTAACTCCATAGATCAATGGTTGTTAATGGGTCACATTGGGAACAAATAATCAACATTAAGTAATACAGTTATATATAATTATAAATTATGGAAACACAAATAATGGAAATATTAAGAAGATTGTTTAATGAAACAAGCTTGACATTCATCATTACACAGAACCTTTTTACTTCTCCAAATTTCAGCTGAAGATGGGGGAATTGATTGCAAAGTAAAAGGAAAATCTGCAGTGGTATAACATGATTGGCCAATTGACTACCCTTTGTTTCCCACCTGGCAGGAACAGGTCAAATAGTTTCCAGGGATGTGGCTTCCATTCTTCTTGAATAGTGATTGGTGGTGTCATATGGATGGCATCTTTTTTGCTCCTGATTCTGTCTGCACATATAAACTTTACAAACAGTGGTCTCTAGACTGTGACCATGGCTGACTCCTGCCCACCTCCCCCCCACCACCCCCACCGCCCTCACCGCCCTACACTTCCTCTCTAACTTAGAGGTATTGAAGCCAATTGTAACAGTCCCATTGACACCCTGCATGAGATCCAGCTAAGTGTATTTACCAAGTGATATGTCAAAGTAATTGATGACCTTGTCATAATTTATTGAGCCATCTTAAAATAAATTAATAAAACATATGGAAGGAATGGCTGAGAATTTGGTTGGGTCTTGGGTGAGTTCCTGTTGGAGCTTTTCACAGTGAAGCATGTGCTCACCACTTACAAGAGCACTAACACTAGGGGGGTAGGGATTATTCCCTGAATTGGGAATGGTCTATTATCAGGCACAAGGTATGATTGGCATGAGGATATCTGATTTCAACAAACGTACCACCCAATCCCAGCAGGCTAGAACCTCCAAAGGCGTAGGGTCCAGTCATTGTTCAGGGTGGATTGATGTAGTCTCCTTTGTAAATGGGCCACTTGAATTCCTTGAGCATTCATTCTTGGGGAGAGGGTAGTCCCAGCAACATCCCCATCCACCATCCCCCATTCCATACCCACAGTTTAAATATCATTTTACCCAACTTTGTGGAAACTATAGATTGAGTTTCTGTTACCATCGCTAATGATGGTTATAGTGACAGCATCATTCCATGCCTACTTGATTGGGTTTTCTCAAACAAGCAGTCAGAGTGAATTATTTAACAAACAGATCAGGATTGAATTGATTACTGTTTGTAGTATCTGTTACTGCAGCTCTTGTTAGATCGTTGCGCAGGTTTCTTTTTTTTTGTTATGCTTGGTCTGACAAAAGTAGAACAGAATGTCAGAGACACCTATCAAATGTGATCAATTCAATAAGTGAATCTGACTACTCAAGGATAAGATTGTGGATAACGTGTGGTCAACTTCATGAATATATTTGGTTGAAAGATTCAATGAATTTATCAGGGCTTTAAGATTTTCAATATGGCAGCCAAAAGCTTGTGGTAGATTGCTTTAATAAAAATACTTCATGCACAGAAATACATCAGATAAAAAATACAGAAAGAGGTTAATAACCATAACCAGTCTCTGCTGGTGTTTATCCTCCCCACATGTCTCCTCCCATTTTATCTGCCTCATCTCAGCAGTTCAAGCTGATCTTTCTATTCCCTTTTCTCTCATGTACTCATCCAGTTTCTTTTTGAAAACATTCTCGCTCTTTCCCTTAAGTATTTTCTGTGGTTCTAAGTTCCAAGTTCAAACCATTCTCTGAGTAAAGAAAATTCACATTTCTCTAGGAGTTACTATCTTGTATTTATGGCCCCTAGTTTTGGATTTTACATAAGTGGAAATATTCTCTCCACATCCACCCTACCATCCTATTCATAATTTTAAAGACAATTATCAGGTCACCTTTAAATCTTCTCTTTTCTAAAGACTGAAATCCTTAACCTGTTCAATCTTTCCCATTAGCTGTAATCTCTCCATTTTAGAATCTTTATAAGTCTTTTTTGCACTTTCTCCAGCCCTTCTATGGTCTTTTATAGTGTGGAGACCAGAATTGTGCACAGTATTCTACGTGCGACTTGACCAGGATTCTATACAGGTTTAACATAACTTCACTACTTTGGAATTCTGCACCTTTAAAAATAAATCACAGTACTTTGCAGTACTTTGTTGATATTTTTAAATGCATTGCTGACCTGCAATGCTGTTTGTAATGATTTATTCACTCATATCTCTAAATCCCTTTGCCCCCCCCATCCCCCCCACCATTGAGTTTCTTATTTTCTAGGATGTTTCTATTTTTTCCTACCAAAATGCATCATCATACATTTATCTATGTTAAAGTTCATTTCCCACTTAATTGTCCAGTCTTCAAATTTTCTTGTGTCGTCTTGTATTATGTTGCATTTTTCCCCAGTGTTAGCTATGGTCCCTAGTTTGGTGTCATTTGTGAATTTTGAAATTGAGCTACTTGTTTCTAAATCCAAATCATTAATGTAAATTATGATTAACAGTGGTTCCAGCATTGATCCTTGTGGATTACTGTTTTTTACTTTCCTCCAATCTAACTACTCTTTACCCCTACTCTCTGCTTCTATTTATTTTACATAATTTTCTAACATTCACCATTTGTTCCTTGACTCCACATATCCTAACCTTTCTCAAGAATCTACTGTACGGTACCTTTTCAAAGGCTTTTTGAAAATCTAAGTACATGACTACTACTAAATTACCCTTTTCCACCTTTTCAATTATCCCTTCAAAAAGTTTTATCAGGCTAGCTATAACATTTTGGAATCCATACGCTCTATTGTTTTTATTAGATTTGCTATCTCTAGATGCTATTCTATTACGTCTTTTGGTTTAAATTCTAATATCTTTCCTATCACTGATGTTAAGCTGACTGTCTATAATTCTCAAATTTTGTTCTATCTCTTTGTAGATAGGAACAAATGTCCATCAGTCCTCCAGCTCTATTCCCTTTTCTACAGATCTTTTATGTTGTTAAATTAATGCCTCTGCTATTTCCTTCCTAGTGCCCTAGAGTATACATGGCTGCATCTCATCCAGGCCTTGAGTTTATCCTCTTTTGGTTTTGTTAGCTTGTCAGTGTCTACTCCTTTTCTATACCAACTGTGTTAATATTGCTTATCCTCCATTTTGTTATCTTCTTCAGTAAAAACTGAAGCAAAATGTTTATTCAATACTTCCGCCATTTCCCTGTCATTAGCAGAGAGTTTATTGTGCTCATCCTTTAGTTTCCTTATCCCTACTTTATTTTTTGTTTTGTTGTTTACCTGTCTAAAGAACAGTTTTTTCAATATCCCTTGAAATTCAATTTCATAATTTTTCCTTGCCTTCCTGATGGTTTTATAACCACTCTCCTAAGCTCTTCCTATCTCTTACCATCCCCTTCTCTGTTACTAGCTAAGTACTTGTTACTTCTCTTTTTCTTTTGATTCAGTTCCCCCTTTAGTTCTTTATTCATCCACAGTGCCCTATAATTAGCTTGCTTGTTTTTTTTTTTGGTGTTTTATTTTAAGAAAAATGCTCGGATTAGGATGTCAAAGTAATACACAAAGATGGGCCTAAGTATACATAATCTAGAGATGAAGACAAATTAAATGAATCATAAATAAATAATAAACATAGTAGATACTATAATCCATCACTTTCATACTTCATCCAATGTTTTAATTCAGCAATATTGTGTCTTGTTCCTACATGTCACCATTTCCAATGCAAAGAATGTCAACTGAAGAGAAACCTGAGCCGAGACAAGTAATCACAGAAGTGAGGATTGTTGTACTAACTCCAGTAATAAATTGTGATATGTAGAAAGCTGACTCTTGGGATGGATCTTGGCAGGAATTGTTAGTAGAAAGTCTCATAGAAGCTGAATACACTACCTTTGGTAGTGGAGGAGGGGGATGTGGAAGAGAAGAAAAGCTTAAGAACCTTTGTTCCACTGCAGATGTCAGTTAATAATCTGGGAGCCCTGACCAAAGACATAGGGAAGTTCACAGAAGACTTACCCTTATTCATAAGGAAGATGTGCAAGAGGAAGTAATCATTCATGAAGGGAAATAGGGGGATGGGGGAACAATTTGAGGATGTGAATAAACAAATGCTTGTGAGTGTGGTGCTGGAGGATACAGGCTAGGAAGGTTTGGTTTCTGCTCTGTATTAAATTAGTTGACTTCAGGTAGAGTGCCAAAAGGATAATTAAAATATCCACTCCTGATCATTTTGATTGGCCTCTGCTGGAAATTTTGAGATAATGGAGGTGGATTCAAAGAAGGTGTCATTCAAGGCTAAACAGCCTGTTGACACTCACCCTCTAGATCTCATAGGGAATGGTCACTTGGATAAGTGTTTAGTGGTGATGCTTGCATCTATGGGATTGTACCTCAGCAAAAAATAGTGTTATGGGCAGGGGGTAGAGCTGGATTGAAACCCCCAATTTCCTTTCTCTTCTGTGCATAATCAGTGTTGTTTAATTTTACTAAGGCTGATGTGTGTTCCCAAACCCCTGTTTGGTGAGCAGTCAATTTAAAACCAGCAGCAGACTTTCACGGATTTAAACAAGGAGCATTGGTTTTTCACCTACATGCCCCGGAATGGTCTATCACAGTCACACAACATACACCCAAGAAAGATATAATCAAAGAGAGTAGTGCACTTCTACAAATACTAAAACCAAGCCGAATAGTTAGCAGCTCATGTGTCTTTGAGAGTCTGGTGAAGGAGGGACTTTTTCCCACTCTGGAATTGAAGTTCAGGTAAGTTCAGATGGCTGGTGTCAAATCTGGATTAAATGCAGAGTTCTTTCAAAGTAAAGACTGTTCAGCAAGTCACATAGACAGGCACTGATGGCTGTTGTAACCAGAGGCCCAATTTCTTACAGGCGAACTCAGAGCTGTTCAAAATAGATTAGAGGAGGTTTTCAAAAGACTTTACACCTCACAGGTCTTGAAAAGGCATGATGACACAGCCTTCCTTTTGCAGATGTGATGTTGTTGCTGGTATTCTGCAGACAGCCAGGTCTCTCTCAGATTTTGGATAAAAGGATTTCAAAATCAGAGGACAGTTTCAATCACATGATGATTGGCCATTGATACACCATGGAAGGTAAATGATGGCCTTTCAAGTGAAGAAGAAGTCACTTGGTCAAAAGCCATTAGTATACAATAGAAAGTAAATAGTTTTTAGCACTTCATTGTGGTTATTCAGTCTCAATTGTTCTCCTTTGTTAAAAGGCAGACCCAGAGTCAGAGATTCTGGGATTTTATTGTCCCTGTGTTTTGGAGTAGGCCTTGACAATAGCAGGTGTGAAATTCCACAGAAGAGTGCTGTTTAGGCATGGCCATTCAAGGGAGCCACCTGCCCATTATAATTCAATTTGGAACTTTCCAGAAAGCTTGCTAGGCTGGTGAAGTTGCAAAAGTCAGGTGATCCTTTGGCAGTCATCTTACAGTTCATCAGAGTCTATTTTAAAAGGAATATGGTTTATCTTCATGCCTGCACTGGCATAACACCCTTCCCTCCCTTGGAGAGAGAAATGCAATTTTTTTTACATAGTTTCTTTGTGAAGCAAAAGGGAAAAGGTACACACACACTCTTCCATTCACACTTGAGTTTGCAGACACAGTGGGCAGAATTGCCCCAGACTTGCACTAAGTGTGGTAGCAAGCGAAAAAAGGATGTTTTACCAGCTGGCTGCAATGGTGGGTTTTTGCGCTGTATTGTCCTAAACCTGCCTGATTAATCATGCATTCCCAGGAAACGCACTGTTTTGCGGGCTGGCGTCCTCCAATTCACCCGCCACATGTCACCTCACTGCTTCCTCATGCCAGGAGCCATATTTAAAGTGCAGCCGTGCTCTCAGTGCTTCCAGCCCAGGACTGCTGCACAGAAGACATGGCCCCAAAAGCTAAGAAGACTGCAGCCCTCGATTCAGTGATGCATCCCTGCGATGTCTTCTAGATACTGTTGGAGCCCGCCGCCATGGCCTCTACCCCCACACTGGCCACAGGAAGCCCATCTGTGTCACCACTCCAGCTTGGGAGGCAGAGGCAGTGATGGTCAGTGCCAACGCTGCACAGAAGATGTTCACCATCCAGTGCAGAAAGGGGATAAATGATCTCATCCATGGCAAGGCAACCATCTCATCACTCTAAATTCACACACTCACAAGGCCATCACACATTCACTGGCATCTCACTCACTGCCAGCTCAGCTACTTTCTCTCACACAGCCTCACATCTCCACCTGGACTCATCTCCTCTGGAGAGTGCCTCCTCAGCCCTCACCCTCTTGAGACCACTTCCACAGATCAGCATGTGTCCCTACACACACGCTGGGAAAACCCCCTTTCCTAGTACAGCCATCACCCTGCTGCCTCTTCCTTTGCCTGAGGACAGTTCTCCCCCTTCCCCAAGCAAGATAGAGCCCTGCAGCCATTGAAAAGACACCCCTGCGGCAGCAGGAAACGCAGACCACCATTGATTGGCAGAGCAGACGATTGCAAACTTGTTTCATGACGTTGTGGAACCAATTTTTGGCCTCCCGGCCATAATGTCCGCTCACGCCCATCATGACACCAGGTGCAGCGGGTATGGAAAATTCCGCCCAATAATTCAGCAGTCCGACAGTTTCTCCCTATCTGATACATCCCGTGGTGGGCTTATACTCAGGAGAGGGCATTACCAATGCCATTTTTATTTCTGGCAGTGTGGGTAAGTTTTATATTAAAGATCTGTAGGAGCAATCTCCAGCTGAACAATCTAGCATTGGTCTCTTTGAATCCTTTCAAGAACTTCAAAGGGTTATGTCCAGTGTATATTAGGGTCCCTTGGTGGCCATTGCTGACATAGACTTTGAAGCTGGAGAACTAACAAGAGGCCTATGGTTTCCTTCTCAACTGCGGAGTACCTTTTCTGGTGTTTGTTCAGCATTTTTAAAAAAATAGCCAATTGGGCATTTGATTCTGGAATCACTTTCCTGGAGCAGAAGAACTCCTACCCCTAGATCACTGGCATTGATAACCATCCTAAAACATTTATTGACATTTGGGACAGCTAGCATGGGTATGTTTATTAGGATGTATTTAATTTCTCAAAAGTCTTTTGGCACACCCTGCCCACTCTACCTTGGAAGTTTACTTTAGGAAATCTGTTAGTGGGGCAGTTAGGGTACTAAAATTTGGGACAAACTTTGCAGTGGAAGCCATACATTCCTAGAAACCACAGAATTTTTCTCTTGGTTTTGTTTATAGGATAATTGACCAAGGCGTGTATTTTTGCTTTCCTGGGTAGCACTTGCCCTTGTCCCATCACATACCCCAGGCAAGTCACCTTTGCCTTAGCAATCTTGTTTTTAGCCAAGTTCACTACAAGGGTAGCTCTTCACAGATCCTGGAATACTGCCTTCAGGTGGACTAAATGGTCCTTCCAGGTGTCACTATAAATTAACAGGTCTTCCAGGTATACTGCACAATTGGTTAACCTAGCTGCTACCTGGTTTGTCAACCTCAGAGTGGTTGCTGGGGTATTTTTAAGGCCGAAGGGCATGACCTTACACTGGTATAGGTCGACCTTGCTGAGGTAGACAGAGTGGCCGATTTTGTCTGCACAATCCCCGAAGTGATTCCTACCCTCTAGTAAACACTCACTGGTTGACTCGGCTCTCGGCTGTAATATTTCTTTCGCATGTTAAAGAGATACAACAGATGCTTCTTCCTCCTGTCGAGGGGGTGGATTAAATCATTTACCTCGGTGATCCTTTTGGCCATCTGATATGGGCCACTGAATTTGGCCCTGAAAGAATCATTTGGCAGTAATAGCAGCACAAGGACCTGTTTCTCCTGGCTGGAGAGTTCAGGTCTCAGCTTGCCTGCCTGCCTGCTTTTCCATGATTTGCTGAGAGGCTTTTAAATGCTCTTTGATCACAGCACAGGCATTAAAGAGTCATTCTCTGAATGTAGAGATGTAGTGCATCAGTGAGGTGTCCTTCCTGAGCTCCAGAAGCTTTTCTTTTAATATTTTTAGAGGCTTCACACCTCATGGCCATAAATTAATTCAAATGGGCTGAAGCCTGTGAATTGATTAGGCAAGCTCCTGGTGGCACAGGAAAGCTGAGCTCTTGTCCCAGTCATGAGGATATTCTGAGTAATAGGTCTGAATCATAGTTTTTAGGGTCTGTCAGTAACATTCTAATGCACCTTGGGGGTTTGAGAGTGGTAGGTCAAAAACTTAAGCTGGGTTATTCCCAGGCTGTGGACAACCTCCTGAAATACTCGGGGCATGAAGTTCGTCCCCTGATCTGATTGGACTTCTTCTGGCAGGCTGTATTGGATAAAGAACTGGGTCAGTCCCTTTTGAGGGGAATAGCCTCAGGGAATTGGGTGGTCAGGCCCATTTTGGTAAGGAAGTAATGATAGCCAGTCCTGGTTTTGGGTAGTGGCCCTACAGGATTCAGGTGAAGGGTTCACCAAATACTGGCATGAGTTTGAGACAGGCGGGTTTAATTGTGGACTGGGGTTTTCCTGCAACCTGACAAGCATGGCAGGTATTGCTGTAGGTGACCACGTTGGACCGGAGGCAAAGTTAGAAAAAGTGCTTGCTTATGTGAGCTAAAGTCTTGTGGGTGCCCACATGTCCAACCATCGGAATAGCATGGGCAATTTGTAATATTTCCATATGATATCCTTGGGACACTACAATATGGGGGAGCCCTGTCCAGTCCTCATCTACAGGTCTCCCAGAGGGCCTCCAATTTCACATCACTAACCCACCTCGAAAGTAATATCATTCAGGGATATGGGTGGCTTCTGCCTCAGAGCAGACAGTCTACGCTAGGTGCTTTCAATTAAAATAAATTGTTGTATTTTCATGTCTGCACAGGCGAGACAAAAGCATGTTAAGATGGGCAGTGGAAAGCTGAGAAGAAATAAACATGTGGTAACTTTAAACCCACATTATGTGGTTTTATTTCTTTGTAATTGACCTACCATGAATGAATTCCCAAAGCTTTTGAAATGATATGACGGTAATTTTTAGCAGAACAATTCATGGTTTTACTATGTTAAAGGCACTATGTAAATGCAAGTTGTTGTTGTTCTAGGTTCAGTTCCCTTCCTTGGATCAATGTTTTTAATTTTCCACCTCTATTGTCCCTATGACTCACACTTTTGCATGAAAAACAAGTTGTTGGCCTCTCTCCCTCCCAGCAATATTATGTTGGCAAGTGTATTACTTGGCGGGTAAGATTGATAATAAGAAGCTCTTCTTCATACAAAGAATGATTTATATCTGGAATTTCCTTTTAGAAGGAAAAGTAAGACTTCCATTTATATAACGTCTTTCATGGCCTCAAATGTTCCCAAGAGCTTTGTAGCAAATTAAACATATTTAAAGTGTTATCACAACTGTAATGCAGGAAATGCAACAATCAATTTGCTCACAGCGAGGTCCCACACAAACCATTGTAGGTAGAGTAGTGAAGGCTTGCAATAGGCAGTTAAATGCAAATTGTTGTTGGTTTCTATAAAATGATGACCTTGCTGTGCCAATTAGCCTCCTCATCTGTATTTTTCTCCCTGGTACTTATTAGAAAAGTGTGTTAAATATAGACATGTCATTCTTTTCATAACGTCTAGCATACTCCTGCTGTGACAGTGGTGGCAGATGGTTGCTGTTAATTGGTGAGCATGGAGTCTACAAAGACTCCTAGGTATTGTTTCAGCTATTTCAACACCATTCAGGGAGTACGTGTATCACTCATTGTCCCTTCCTGTGTAAAATGCTTATGCTTGTTCCTATTAAATTTGACATTCCATTATTCTTCCCAATAAAGATTTTATCTAATTTATTCTCTAATTTCTGAATTACTTCCACCAATTTTGCTGTCCTACCTAGTTTGGTAATATCTGCAAATTTAACAAATTTGCATTGAGTATCTGCATTGAGATACTACCTTTCACCCAGTTTCTTATTCATTTATTTGCCATCAGTACAGGTTTGAAATAAACTAACAGCTTTTGTTGTGAAATTTTTCAAAAATCTTTTGCAAGTCAAAGTACAAAAATGTTGTAAGCCTTTGCTCACTCTGCTCTTCAAAGAAACGGAGCAGCTTGATCAGGCTTTATGTTTGTATAAGCGCATGGCTTTTCAAGGCATAATTAGCTTAAGTCCTCAAAAAATAATGAGACCATTTTAAAAACAAGAGAGATTAAACATACTAGCTGCAAAAGCTGGTTGTGTACTGCCCATATTTTGGCACTGTGGATGCCATTTCAGGCCTAGAATGACATCTGTGCCATGATGCATGCAAACACTCCTGGTGCGGGCCATGCCAGAGCCATCATGGATTTAGCATGGGTGCAGAGAGAAGGCAACAAACGTACACAGAGTAGGTAGATTGTGATGTCAACCAGTATGTAAA
Source organism: Carcharodon carcharias (assembly GCF_017639515.1). NCBI lineage: Eukaryota > Metazoa > Chordata > Chondrichthyes > Lamniformes > Lamnidae > Carcharodon > Carcharodon carcharias. The sequence continues at coordinate 42,422,784 of NC_054479.1, read as the reverse complement.
TTTGATTTGACACCAGCACTGATACTCACACACTCCTGCCTTCTCTTAGCCTCATACAGCTGAACATGCATTCAGCAACTGGAAGGACCCCTTGCCAACACTATTTAAAGGTATCATCAACAATTTAGTTTCTGATTTATTTTTTTCAGCTGTTGCTGAGTATGTAGAAGTGTTTGGAGGTTTGTACTTTTCATATAATGAAAGCCACACAAAATGTCATTGAGCAGACCACTGAGGTACTTAAATGATGCTTCCATTGCCTGGACCACTTTGGATGAGCCCTGCAATGCTTGACAAAGTGTACTTCAAGGTTTGGCATGGCCCAGTCATGCTACACAACCTCTCCGTTGGGTGGGCACAGCCCTTGCCAACCGGTATATGGTGTGCAGCTAAGGACCAAGTGGGAAAAGGAGGAGACAATCAACATATTGCTTTTCTGCTAGCCTGTTCACAATTGACTCCTATGACTGTAGTAATGTGAACAAAAGCCCAATTCCCCATTCAACGTCTAATATCCTCAGTTACTGACCATCACTTCACCCTCTTGGCTACAATGCTGAAGTTTATTTTGCAGTGGCTTTTACATTTCAAACCAGATTTATAAATCCAACCAGCAAATATTCCATGCAAAGGTCAATTAATCGCCCTGTGTGCCGGCCTTTTTTTTATTCATTCACTGGGACATGAGCTAGGCCAGCATTTATTGTCCATCCTTAATTGCCCTTGAGAAGGTGTTACTTTGTGTTACTTTGTTTGCTTTAGTGCTTCTAAGCAGTGTTATCCCTGAAGCTGCAGCAGGGTCAGTGGAAGGATGCTGACTTTCGGTGAGGGAAGCTGCAGATGGCCCTAGTGGGACAACCTTGAGGGACAATCCCTCAAAGTCCCAGCTTCAGGCTGCAGCACCTTGGCATTGATGGCAGCCCAATCTGGACTGGTTGGCTGACGGGCAACATCGAGGACACTGGCAGAGTGCCATGGGGTGGGAGGATGAATGCTGTAATCCTGAGAGCAGACAGCAGATTTCTGCTCCTCATTGCCCATTCTCCTGGGGGAATGGCATCGACCTGCGTGAATGCGATTGCATGTCAGTTGACGTTGAGAGAATGATATTCCTTCCAATTGCGCTTCATGTGCAGCAGGGCGCCACTGGATGATCTCAGTCAGCAAACACGGCTCGAAGCTTACCAGATGAGTTGGGGAAAAAAGGAGGGAGGCAGGAGGGACCCCACTTAAGTCCTCTTCCTAGGTTGCTTGTCTTCTGTTCTGCTGAGAAAACATGCGCTTAAAGCATATAAAGGGTTGGCTTGTCACCTGACCTTCCTTCTCCAAAGTGCAGGGGGATTCAAAAAAAGTCTTTTTACATGTTTCCAAAGGTGTCTCGATTTTCTCATGTCTGGGAGCTAACATATCCAGGGTCCCATTGTCCAAGTGATTAGTCTTAATGGTCTGCCTCCAACAATTTAATACCTCAGGTGATCGCCATAGATGTCTTGCTAATGAGACAAGAGATTTGAGTCCTTTGCACTCCCCTGAAGACTTTGTCTTTGATGAGTTTTGCAGACAGATAGATTCCACTTCAATGAGTAGGAATGTGTAACATATAGTAATGAAAATTGGGGCTAGCCATCTTGGGCTGTGAGTTCAAGTCACTTTTGTCTCTGTGATTTTCAAAGTCTGTTTTTAAAAGTTCAATTCAGGTTTTGAGCTAGTGGATTAAAAATCATTATTTGGCATAAAGAACATCTTCATGACAAATTGATGTAATTAAAATGTACATTGTGCCCGTTTCAAGTAGTTCCATGTTCTGTTTGGTGGAAGTGGATGTGTTGATATTGCTAATAGCTCTGTCAAATGTGTATCAGTCTCCAGTATCTCCCATCTTTTCCATTGGAAGTGAATTACTAGATAGCATAGAAACTTGGATTCAGGTATCTGTACTTAATGAGACTGAAAATATAAAATAGAATCAGATTTTAATGTAGCCATCAGAGATTTCATTAATTGATAACAGGATTTGTAGTTAATCAGTTTGAGTGAGTGCCTAACTTAAGAAGCAATAACTTCTCCCTCCCACTACCTACAAATGGTGTCGCGACTTTGTGCTTTGTCCTATTATGTATTAAGGGGTTCAGAAGGTGCAGTTGTCATATGGATACTGGTAGGAAACTGGTACCTGCTTAAGTTGGAATATACCTGTGTGGTGTAGTATGTCCTGCATTATTTTCTGACATAATATTCCTGGACTAGAACAATGTTATATGTTGTAAGAAGATTGAGCACCCAAAACCACTACACAGAAAAATACCTGCATCCACAAATACTTTGAAGGCTATATAAGTGTAATTATGATATTGGCAATAATAATTTCAAAGATTAATCAACCTTCAAAACTGAATGTAAAATCATCAAAGGTATAATAAGGCTAAGAGTTCCTGGCTACAGGCGAGGTATCTAAATGTTAGTCATCTAATATTAGATCAAACCAAATAAATATTTAAATCCTGTGATCAGTGTCTCTTAGTGACCTTTCATATATACTCTTGCAGGACGAACAGTACATGTCAAAAGCTGAATCAGCCATGTAATTGAGCAAAGCGGAAATGTAACAGCATGTAAGATGTTCCTTAAAGCTGAGGCTAATGCAATTTTTGAGGGGCCAGATTAAAATGTACAAATATTGTGCTCTATATTTACATTGGCTATGTGAGGAATGCTAAAATTAATTTGGATAGAAAGTTGCATGACCTTGAAGTCAGCCAACCTTAGATGAAAAAGAAAACAAAGGAACATTACTCAATAAGAATGAAACTAGAAAATAGTTATAATGGACTGAGACTAAGTTAATTTCTAAGGCTAAGAATAGGAGGACTCATTAAAAATGACTGTGTTTTGTGAATGTTTTCAGAAACTCTGTTTTACTTTTAAAGAATATGCAGCATGTAAATAGAGGATCAGACTTGCTTGTAGCAAACCAAATATTGAGGGTAATAAAGATTTTTTTAGCCTCTGGTAATGATCCTGTTTGGAAAGAGGTGGCAGTGGAGGAAGGGTAAACACACTGCACTAATTAAACTATTCACTGCTAGTACAAAGATGTGTAATTCTGACATTTAGCAGGAAGATAAGGGAAGACAAGCCGAATCAGAATGGTAATCAACTGCCCTGGGCAGCCTGGCAGCGACTAGCACAATGAAGGCACAGAGACAGAAGCCGCAGGAAGGTCATTACATGTAAGTACTGCTTTGTTGCCATTGCTGCTTTGTTCTTATCCTTCAGATCTGCTGTCTGCCATTTACAAGTGGCAGTTACCTGAAATGGCATTCAGCTCCAATTCAGACAATATTTTTTTGATTTCCATACTAGGGACTGTAAATTTGTCACTGCGATTTTCCAGGCTCTTCTTTTACTGGAAACCCAAAGACAGAAACCATATGTCATATGACCCTGTGGTTCATTCGAAAGTCAGAGGCTTCTAGGCTTTTTAAACCTGAATAATTATAAGGAATGCTAGGATATCACTGAGATGGCGTTCCCTGGGAAAATAGCTGCCAAAGAGCAGCAGGAAATTGGACTGGAGATTGGCATCTTGTGTGATAGGCTAGAAGCAATAACATGATGGCTGATGAGCCTGGGAGGACAAATATTGTAGGGTTTATGGCTGTCATATTCTGGCCGTCTGGTGGTTTATTCACCAGCCATCAAAGCTGCCTTACCTTAAAGGAACACCCCAGGTTATCAAGAAAGTTTCAGTGTACAAGACCCAGCTGTTCAGTTGGTGCTTTTGTTTCCTGTGCTTGTGCAGCTAAATCGAGAAAGTTGGCTTACTTTCACAGAGGAAAAAATAAATCCAGCAAGTCCTGGATTTTGTTTATAACTCAGTTTCATTTTGAAACTTGGAGACAGTCTTCATATAAACATAATGCATTTTTGGTTTTACATACTGAAGGATATAAATGTGGTTTTAATAAAAGCATTTTGAGAGAGTGGATGTTGTAAAACCAACCCCTGTTGACCCTATGAGTACCAGGGCAAGGTTCCTCACCTAGCCATTCCAACAGCACGTGTATTACAGACAACAGCAATTAGTAGATTAATTGACCATTAATTGACTACAACTGGAACCAATTATCATTTTTGTTGTCAAAATGTTGCTGACATAATCACTTGCTAGAGTCCTTTCAGCTGCAGATTTCAAGGGTCACTATTTTAAAGAAAGTGTATTTGATGAGCAAGTTCACAGTTTGGGGAAGGGAGAAGTCAGAGAAATGATATATTGTTTATATTTATTGCAACAAAATAAAAACTTTGTTTTCTGAATGCAATATTCCCTTAAATGGTTGCTAAGCTAATACCAGTAATGAGATATTTTCTTCCTCTTTACTAAGTCCTATATTGATGTGACATGTTGTCTATTTATAGTCGCCCTTGAATTTTTTTTGATTTTAGCACCATTGTCAGTATTACCTTTATCACCTCAAATATACCATATACATAACATGGTCATCCTTTTGATGTTAAAGAAGACAGCCAGAATATAATCTCAATTTTTTTCACCATGAGTTCTTTGATAACTGTTGAGATGTATTTTGATTGGAATGTGTGTCTGCAGATTGATCAATGGATCCTGGATCTACCAGGTTAGGAATCTCAATTTTACAGATGAGATTTCCTCAGCTAACATTAACATTCAGCATCAGCAATGTGACCTGGGTCATTGTAAGAGGTGTCTTCATGGTTGATTTTGCATCATGCATCCTAATCTTGAGCTGGTTGCACCTACTTATGCATTATTTCAGAGTTGCTTTGAAGTGCTCTTTTGTTGTCCACCACAAAATCATCTCTCAGCTGTCAACGCTCCATGAAAGATTATCCTCGCAATTTGCACCACATGACACAACCATCGCAGTCGTGCCTTTGCAATCGGAGCATCCGTGCTTGTTCTGTTAGCATATGTAGAAACTTCTGATCCCATACAGAATGGCCGGCCACATGAAACTTACACTCGCTCTTCCACAGTTTAAGGGATAGTTTGAGCAGCTCTCAGATTCTGTCCAGTAGATGTGTGTGTGCTGTGATGATGATATGTGCCACTCCATGTTGTTACAAAGAGAAAAGAAAAGTGGCATAATCAGTTTTCAGCATCCTTTGATGCTTTGATGAAATGCTCTGGTCAGTTTACTTAATGAATCTGCCATCCTTTTAATTTTCCTAATGATTGCTGACTGCTTCCATCAAGTTAAGGTTAGGAAAACTGAATGGCCAATGAAACACTGGTTGCTTAATGCTAGACTGTACAACTCTGAAGCAAAGTAGTTTTTGCTAAGGTTCTTTGTCAGCTATATCCATAGGATACTAACAACCTTTTAGCTTTTTGTGGACTCCCATTTCAAGCACTTTCTGTATGTGCCTGTCTCGCTGTTGTCTACACTAGTTGCCAGATCATTATTTTTTGCAGTCAGTCCTCTCCCAACATGAATGCTTTCCTAAGTAATCTTATTTTCAGGAGTCATTTCCTGCTTACTTGTAGTCTCATCCAACTTATTTCTCTCAGCTTTACAAGAAGCAGTTCTCCAGACCTAGAGATTATTTTGCAATGAGATAATGGAGGCAAACCGTAGCAAAACAAACCTAAAGCGACATCCACCATCTTTCCTAGCCATGTCATCAGTCAATAAAAATATTGAGAAATCAAGCAGGTTCAAGCACTTAATCAAAATCATCTGAATTTTCATCTTATTGGATGTTTTTGAAGAAGTTCTGTTTCCAAAGTTCAAAAATATTTGATTTCTTTTGAATTCAGTGATCATCTTCAGCCAAGACAGACGAGAGCATATCATGTGTGTGATTGACCCAACAAGCTGGTCACATCAGCCTAGCTTTGTGGATACAAACTAAGTGTAACCAAAAGATTTTTGCTCAGAGGGAGACACATGCTATGAAGCACTTGGTGTCCTGCATCTTATAAGGGACTTATAAGATGTATTAAGGACAGGGGACAGGATTTAGTGTGTTGGGCAGGACCTCAGCATCGGGACCAAATGTGGGTCTCACCCCTACAGCTGACCGAGCAACCAAGCATTCATTTTGTCTGGATTGGCCCATTAGTGGCCAGAAGATGTGCTTGTTGTCCAATTAGAGGTACCACCCAGACTCTTGAAGCTGGAGGGCCAATAGGAGGCCCTCTCCATGGAAGGAGCTTCAGTATTCCATTTCAGGTAAAGGAGAGAGAGCTACCTCCATCTTAAGGTGCTATCTCAGCATTTTCAAAAGTTCTGAGAAAAAAAATGGCCCATCGACTGCACCACCATTGTTGAGGGGTAACTACTTGACAAGGTAGGCTGCCACAGTAACTCTGGCCAGATAGGCCAGTGGAGGGCCTCAAAGCCTTGCTGGTGTATTGATCCTTCTGTCTGCAGCAGGGAGACCACCTCCAGGCAACTGTAGCATCCTGTCACTGCAAGGGGCCGTAGCCTCTGATCAATGATCGTAATTAACCTTTTATTTGTCTCGATTAGTGATCGCTGTTTGTGGGTGGGTAGCTGCTCCACGCCCAATCCAACCACCAGAAAATGGCTGGGAGCAGGATGACACCATTAGGCACACCAGCCAGAGGCATGAAATTACATGTCTGCCTGCCACCATTCCTGCACAACCCACTCCCCCCCACCCCCTCGCTATATTGGGGCAAAAGTCCTGTCCAGAGTATCTCAACCATGAACATGTTCTACAATGAAGTTTACAAAGCCATTCTAGTGGGGGGAAGTTACTAGGAATGTAGTAGTTGTAGGGAATAGTATAGTCAGAGGGATTGATACCGTTCTCTGCAGCAAAGAGCATAAGTCCAGGTGGTCATGTTGCCTGCCCTGTGCGAGGGTTTGGGACATCTGCTTGGGGCTGGAGAGGAACTTGCAATGGGAGGGGGAGGACCCATCATTGTGGTTCATTTTGGTACCAATGACATAGGCATGACAAAGAAGGAGGTTCTGCTGGTCAGGATGAGTAGTCGGCATCAAATTAAGAAGCAGAGCCTCAAAGGTCATAATCTCTGGATTATTACCTGAGGCACGTGCAAATTGGCACAGTACACATCAGATTCAGAAGATGAACGTGTGGCTCAAAGTCTGGTGTGGGCGAGTTGGGTTCCAGTTCATGGGGCACTGGCACCCGTACTGGGGAAAGTGGGATCTGTACCATTGGGACAGTGTACACCTGAGCTGTGCTGGAAATGGTGTTCTTGTGAGCTTCATAACTAGGGAAGTAGACATGGTTCCAAACTAAGTAGTGGGGGCAAGGGTACAAATTTGGGAAGATGTGGTAAATCAAAGAGTAGAAACAAGGCAAAAGAGAAAGGCATTATTATGGGAAATGAAAAACACACTGTGACAGGAAGGGATATAGAGAGTATATATCTAACAGTAAATCAACAGATGAGACTAGAGGTTATAAAAAGAATAAAATGATAAAACTAAAGGCTCTGTATCTGAATGCATGAAGCATTTGAAACAAAACAAATGAACTGAGAGAGCACATAGAAATAAATAAGTACAATTTGATAGACATTACAGAGACATGCCTGCAGGAGGACATGGATTGGAACCTGAACATTAAAGGGTATAGGACATTTAGGAAGGACAAGAAGTGAGGAAAAGGTGGCTCTGTTACTTAATGATGGTATTAGCACAATAGAGAGGGATGACCTAAGTTCAGGAAACCAGGATGTAGAAATGGTTTGTATAGAGATAAGAAATGGTAAAGAGAAGTCGCTTGTGGGAGTTGTGTATAGGCCCTCTAATAGTAACCACATAGTAAGTTGGAGCATAAAGGAAGAAATACCAGGAACTTGTCAGAAAGGCACGGCAATAATCATGGGAGATTTTAATCTGCATTTGGACTCAAAAAGTCAGATGGGTAAAGATAGCCTAGATGAGGAGTTCATAAAATGTTTTCAGGATAGTTTCTTAGAACAGCATGTTCGGGAGCCAACCAGACAGCAGGCTATACTAGGCCTGGTATTGTGCAATGAGATGGGAGTAATTAATGATCTCATAGCGAAGGCACGCCTAAGTAGCAGCAACCATAATATGATTGAATTTTATATTCAGTTTGAGGGAGAGAGAAGTGGGACCGAGACTGTTTTTAAACTTAAATAAGGGGAATTATAAGGGCATGAAAGCAGAGCCGGCTAAAGTGAATTGGCAAGTTAGGTTAAGGGATAGTGCAATAGAGATACAGTGGCAAACATTTAAGGGGATGTTTCAGAATACACAGGATAGACAGATTCCAACAAGGAAGAAAAATCTCAGGGACAGATACATCATCCATGGTTAACTAGGAAGGTTAAAGATAGTATCAAACATAAAGAAAAAATATATAATTGTGCAAAGATAGGTGGAAGGCCAGAAGATTGGACAGAATATAAGGAACAACAAAGGACGACTAAAAGATTAATAAGGAGGGAAAAATTAGGGTACGAGAGAAAGCTAGTCAGAAATATTAAAATGGATAGTAAGAGTTTCTATAAATATTTAAAAAAGAAAAGAGTTAACAAAGTGAGCATTGGTCCTATAGAAAGTGAGTGTGGAGAATTCATAATAGAAAACAAGGAAATGGCAGATGAATTGAACAGGTATTTTGCATCAGTCTTCACTATAGACAATACAAGTAACATCCCAGAAGCAGCTATTAATCAGGAAATGGAAGGCAGGGAGGAACCCAGGAAAATTACAATCACCAGAGAAGTGATACTGAGTAAATTGTTGGAGCTGCAGACTGGCAAGTGCCTGGGTCCTGATGGACTTCATCCTAGGGTCTAAAAAGAAGTAGCTAGTGAGATAGTTGATGCATTGGTTTTAATTTTCTGAAACTCCCTAGATTCGGGGAAGGTCCCATTAAATTGGAAGATAGAAAATGTAACTCAATTATTCAAAAAGGGAGGGAGGCAGAAAGTGGGAAACTACAGGCCAATTAGCTTAACATCTGTCACAGGGAAAATGGTAGAAGCTATTATTAAAGAAGCTATAGCAGAGCACTTGGATAAGTTCAAGACGATCAGGCAGAGTCAACATGGTTTTGTGCAAGGGAAATCATGTTTAACCAACTTATTGGAGTTCTTTAAGGAAGTAACATGTGTTGTGGATAAAGGGGAACTGATGGATGTACTGTACTTAGATTTCCAGAAGGCATTTGATAAAGTGCCACATCAAAGATTATTGCGGAAAATAAAAGCTCATGTTATAGGTGGTAATATATTGGCATGGATAGAAGAATTCTGGCTAACATGAAGCAGATTGTAGGCATAAATGGGTCTTTTTCAGGTTGGCAAGGTGTAATGAGTGGTGTGCCATAGGGATCAGTGCAGGGACCTTGACTGTTTGCACTCTATATAAATGAGTTGGATGATGGGATGGATGAGATAGTTTCCAAATTTGCTGATGACACAAAGATAGGTAGGAAAGTAAGTTGTGAAGAGGACAAAAGGAGGCTACTAAAAGACATAGGGCAGAATTTTGCCCTTGATGGGTGGACGGGCCCAACCGACTTGGCGGCGGGCAGGCAGCCGATCATCGCCGCCGAAACGGGCTCCGCCACCATTTTAAGTGGGTGGGCCAATTAAGGCCCGCCCAGCAGGTCGCCCGACGGGAAGCGCTATGCGTTTCCTGTGCAGGCTGGGTGGGGGGATTCCCTAACTGCCAGAGTGCGCCCTTTCCCGCATGTGCGCAAAAGAGCGCACATCTCCCCGAGGCAAAGTGCTGCCTCAAGGAGATCGCTGAAAGGCAGTGAAACTTTAAAATAGAAAAATAAAAAAATCATTAACATGTCCCCCTCATGTGAAAATGTCACACGAGATGGGACATGTTAATGCAGTGCACAAAAACTTCATAACAATTTTTAAATTCCGACATCAAACCTTGTCCCGCCACTGGATGAGGTTTGTAAAAAAAAAATCACTTACCCACCTGCCCATTGGGCCCGTGCGCTGACCCGAAGTTCGCATTGGCCCCTCAAAATTCTGGTCAATTGGAGAGTTAATGGCCCTAATAAGGTCTTAAATTAATGGCAGGCGTGCGTCCTGCTGCATAGCGCATCCGCTGACTGAAATATCGCGATGGCACGCGCTGATCTCGGGACGCTTGTGCGACGTCAGTGCGCGACATTTTAAATGCTGACGTGTGGACTCCGCCACCTGCATGCTAGCCAGAAGATTCTGCCCATAGAAAGGTTAAGTGAGTGGGCAACGATCTGGCAAATGGAGTTTAATGTGGGAAAATGCAAAATTGTCCATTTTGGCAGGAAGAATAAAAGAGAAGCATATTATCTAAATGGTGAGAGATTGTAGAGCTCTGAGATGCAGAGGGATCTGGGTGTCTTCGTGCATGAATCGCAAAAGGCTATTATGTAGGTACAGCAAATAATAAGGAAATCTAATAGAATGTTATCATTTATTGCGAGGGGAATTGAATACAAAAGTAGGGAGGTTATATAGAGCACTAGTAAGACCACATCTGGAGTACTGTATACAGTATTGGTCATCTTATTTATAGGATGTAAAAGCGTTTAAGCAGTTCAGAGAAGGTTAACCAGACTAATACCCGAAATAAGGGTTGCCTTATAAGGAAAGGTTGGACAGGCTAGGTTTGTATTCGCTAGAGTGTAGATGAGTAAGAGGTGATTTTATTGAAACATATAAGATCCGGAGGGATCTTGGCAGGGAGGATGTGGAAAAGATGCTTCCTCTTGTGGGAGAATCTAGAACTAGGAGGTCACTGTTTAAAAATAAGGGGTCGTCCATTTAAAACAGAGATGAGGTGATTTTTTTTGTCTCAGAGGGTTGTGAGTCTTTGGAACTCTCTTCCTGAAAAGGTGGTGGAAGCAGAGTCTTTGTATATTTTTAAAGCAGAGGTAGATAGATTCTCAGTAAGCAAGGGGGTAAGGGGGATGTAGATTTGAGGTTACTATCAGATCAGCCATGATCTTATTAGATGGCAGAGCAGGCTCAAGGGGCCAAATGGCTACTCTTTCTCCTTTTCATATGTTTTTAAGTTTTGTTCTGTGGAGTGTTAGTGAGACTGTTGGTTGGCTAAAGCTGTTTTAAAATAGCAACTACAAAATGATTACTGAGATGGTCACTTTCTGTCAACTCATCTCTGGGAACCCAGAAGGAAAAAAGCAGTTCAGACCAGTGCTCTTATTTCCCAGTTTTTACTGGTGTTCCATTTTAAGGTATGCAAGACTAGTTCAGACCAGTATTCTTATTTCCCAGTTTTTACTGTTTTTTTCCTTCTGGGAATTACATGCTTTTATTGATAATGACAGACTTAAACAAATCTATAAACCATTTCCTTAGCGGTTTTTGTGCCAACTTGGCTCAGCTGGTAGCAGTGTTATAGCCAAGTCAGAAGGCTGTGGGTTTGAGGCCCACTTGAGTATCTAACTTAGACAAATGCTTCAGTGGAGGATGGAGGCATTGCAATATTTTCAGAGGTGTCTTTTGGATATGACATTAAATCAAGGCATTTTCTACCTGTTCAAATAGACACAGTGGTTCCTATAACACTATTCAAAGAAGAACAGGGAATCTACTAGGCGTCTCAGGAACCGTTACCAAAGTAACCCAACTATTTATCTCACTTACTGCTTCTAAGGCCTTGCTGGCAACAAGTTGGTTGGTGTTTCATTGTGAATGAACTTGCCAAATAGTTATATGCTTCTGAAACATTTTGAAATGTTCTGAGTGTATGATAGGTAGTATAAAAATGCAAGTTCTTTCCCCTTATTGGTATAGTCAGAACACCTGCCTTTCAATGGTAGGGTTTGTGAGGAATGGTGATACCAGTAAATATTGAGATCAGAGTTTAGACATTGTAGAACCACATACTAATATATGGTATTTATCAAGAATCACCACCTTCACAACAAGTACAACAACATTGATGGTGAATTGTTACCTTCAGGAACTGAAGGAAATACGTCAGACTGATCTCCTCTTGTATTTGAATAGCCTGGTTTAGCTGGCCCTTATCCAAGCTGATACACGTGATATAGATGATATATTTTTTCCCGGGATTACAGCCTGACTATATTCAGGAACCAGCCTTAATGTAAAATAAACCTGCCATGGATTGAAAGTGAGGCCACAGAGCAACTGAGAGTCAATGCACTATTGCTACTGTAAGGAATCGTTCAGGGGCAGCCTGGGCATCTGTCACACTCCAACTTGAAGGGCCTCAAATCAAAGCCAGCTGAGACTTCAGCTAATGTTCTCACGCATAATCCAGCCAGCTGATGAAGCTAAGTGATGGGTCACAACATGAAATCATACATATTATACATCAGGTTGACAGGTGTGGTTCAGTATCTCCAAGGCTATCATTCCACTTAATTTTCTAGCTGGCAGGCAATACGACAGAAGTAAATGAATCTGCACTTCAAAAATGTATGATGGTGTTTTTTTTCTTCTTAGTGGCACGAGGCAACCAATTTGTTCCACTGCTTTTATATCCAGCAGACTGTGTGCTTTGTGTTTCCTTATAGTTCCTTTCTGGTGAACAGTCTGTTAGTGTGACACAGTTCCCTGACAGATTAACCAGCTATATGCAATGAAATCCCAGTCCACTCCCATCAAACCTGAATACCTGACTGCATGTCAACCAGCTACTCAGAGTTCAGAGATCAAAGACTTGGATAGGATATATCCTATATTGGAAATTTCTACTTAACAAAACAAGCTTTCCACTTAATTTTTCATCGGCTAAATTGGCAGGAAGAAAACCATTTTTGGAACTGTATTTCATTTCACACTGTTGGAATCATAGTGTTTGTGGAGAACTCAATCACATTTTATAATTTGATAAAGAAGGCAATGAAGTTGACTGACCAATGAACTTTAGGAAATTTGAGGAGACTCAATAGTTGGCAATGCTGCCAATGAGCCAGCCCTAACTCAGCATGAATTGGACAATGCTTTTGCTGTTCCCTTCACAAAGGTTTCCTCTATTAATAGGAAGTAGCATACAAGCACACATGCATTAATTATCACCTATCCTGACATCAAGTAGGCAACTATAATCCAACTGTTTCAAAACACAATAACTTTTCTATCTTCCATGAAAAGCGTACAATTACATAATATTTATTCTTCCATCAAAGATATGCAATTACACTATGAACTGCTTTCTCCTATTTACAGTACACAGTGTTTGTTTCAATCGATTGCAACCAAAATACACAGTTGCGTGTGTGCATAATATTTGAGTTGGTATCTTGATATACACCAACAAAATAGTACTTTATGAAGGACATTTTTTTATTTTGGAAAGTTATTTGTTCCCCTATCATTTATTTTCTCCTCATTTTACCTATCCTATGTGGAGCTTCGGGTTGTTTAAATGATACTCCTATTGGAGAAGGAATAAACAAGTCAATTTTAATTAGCATTAGTATTCCACCTCCCAGTGCATGCCTGCCCACCAGATTCAGGAAGGCAAGGGCTATCTCAGTTTCCCCTGACTTTTCCCCATTTACACTTCCATCTGGCATCATTATCAGGTGCTGGGCTGCAGCAGAGCCAAAGAATTTGGCTGCAATTCTTAATACCCACAAAAATGTGTCTCTCTCTGCTGTTGCTGGAGCAAGAGAAGACAGCATATTTATTATTACTGGCTGCAACTGGCAGTGACAGATCTGCACATTTGAAACCAGTCACAATTTTTAAATACAAAAGCACTTTAAATCTCTGTCTGGAGGATATAGGCTCTTTATTTTCTGTTGTATCTGAACTGGTGTAAAATATTAACACAGTCATGTAACCTAAATAACTCTACATCCCACGATAGGCATTATTACTCTGTCAAATGACTATAGAGAAAGTCAGCTCTCGGGTCTCTCAGTTAAGAGCAGCCTGAGGGACATGTCGCAAACAATATCTGTCCCTCTCCCCCTTGGGGAAGCATCTGACATCTAGTCTATGGCTTTCTCTAATAGTCCCACTGAGATCGGCCACTCATCGTGTGAAAAATTATAATGCTCGTTCTTTTAATAAATCAATGCAAAATCAAAACTTTTCCTCAGATCACACATTTGAGATTGGACAGACTATCCTCACATTCTCCCATTCACATCATATACACAATCTTGCCTTTGACAATTTGTGCACAATGAGATTGAATTCATGATATAAGCAGTTAAATCTGGAATTAGTGTCACCAATGATTGGGGTTGGGGGTGTGGGGAGCTAAGATGCTTCACAATTCATGATGAAATTACGAGTGAGTTTTTATAGGCCTGCTCACAAAGTGAGAAAAATTCAATTCTCATTGGATAAGCACTAAGAAAACTGCTCAAAGTACATGAGAGCACAATTTTGATGAAAAGATAATTTTAGAAAAATCAATATTGTTGTTGAATGTGTAAGTAATGCATTCACATATATCTTTAATGAACTAATTGTACAAACACTTTTTACAGTGAGTGCACACACAAGTATGACATCATGTTGTCATAGCTTATTGAATCAATTATGATGCAATGTATAAATGTTGGAATATGCTATAATTCCTGACCCTCCACCACACCATTCCCAGCACAGCAGACAAATACTCTGTAAGTTGCTTTCTCCAGAATTAAATGTCAGTCTCGCGATCACAATAAAGAATCTCTTCAAATAACATTTATTCTGCCACAATAGAAACTTGTTGAACACAAAAGCTATGGGACAAGTGACATGTGCGATGCCACATGCTACACATTGGCAGCACTTCCCATTCTTGCACTGTTCTCTTTTATCCAGTAGCCAGCTGAGGTGATTTGAAAATTCCTGTTATGCCACAGTTGGGTGGTCATGAGGATTGCAAAAATGTCTCTTCGTCAAGTTATTTTACGGAAGTTATTTCATAAGTGTGAATTTTCTGGACATTTAAGATAGAACATTGATATTTAAGAGAATAGCAACCCTAACAAAACTCTTGGGTGGCCTTATGTAGCATTTGCTTTCAAGGCCAGTTTTTATTTGGATGCTTAACTGCTATTACCCCACTGCTGGAAATTGTTAGGCCTATGTGGATCTTTTCTGAAGCCTCTAAAATTTTGCACATAGCCTTTTTCTCAGTCCTTACTCAAACCCCCGCAATCACATGCTCATGTAATTTACTTTGTAAAGGGTGCAATGGACCAAATCAGGGCTGTTTGTGGCAGAAGAGAGAGAAAGCTATAAAGGAGGCAGGCGGAATAAAAACTGAAGTGGTACATATCAACAGTTGGACAACAGATGAAAGTGAGAATCAGATCAAAGGAAGGACCAAATGGGGAATCTGCAAGGATGTCCTCCAATCAAACGGTCTCACTTCAATGAAAAATGAATTTAAAACTATTGTCAAGTGTGAATTGTGTGCATTTTAAAATGAGAGTTTTTAGGTTTGGTGCTTGTTGATATAATTCTGCATTGGAATTACCTGTCTTAGACTGTTCATTATGCCAGCAAAGTGTTTGCAATTTTCTCACCAAACCTGTTGAATATGGCTGGAATGTTTGCATAGTTATCTGAATCAACAAACACATTTAAAATGTATTCAATTCATAATGCGGCATGAATTATGGGCAGGAATTTGCTGAAAATTAATGGTGTCTGAATGAAGCACAACATTATTAATGCATAAATCGGTTAGCAACTTGTGGGCAAGGAAAGGATCGCATTTCAATTTGTGACATGTTGCTGAACGATTTGCGCCGCTCCGCTGTTAGTTTTGTGAAAACAATACCTTGCCCTTAACTTCCCCATCATTTTCATGATATTGCTTCATTTACTCATTCAAGTTAGGTTATAAGTTAGTAATTACTGGTATAAGTCCCCTTTAAAAGTCATAGGCCTAGATTTTCCGGACTGACTCTGCAAAAGTCTCGTGTGCTGACTCTGTGGGAATTGCATGGGAAGTCTGAATGTCCAATGGGCAATTCCCCTGCTCCATGCGACCTTTTGAAAAAGCCTCTGACTCCGTGCTAGAGTGGAGACTTCGGACAGTTCTTGAGGACTCACCTGGATAGTTATCCAGGAAATAATAGACAGAAAAATTCTAGTCTAACTCCTGGGTAACTATACAGCTGACCACCCCACCCCCCCAAACACTCATAATGACCCCCCCCACAACTTTCCCCTCAACACCCTGACTACCCAACCCCATCTGATTGCTCCGCCAACCCGACCTGATGAACCCCCACCACCCAACCCCCCCACTGATCTGACAACTCTCCTGACCCGACCTGAATAACCCTCAATGCACCCAACTGCCAACCTACTCACCTGCCACCCTACCCTCCTTCACTCTGCCAGTCTACCACCTCACCCACCTGCCACCCTACCCACCTTCATCCTGCCAGTCTACCACCTCACCCACCTGCCACCCTACCCACCTTCATCCTGCCAGTCTACCACCTCACCCACCTGCCACCCCACCCACCTGTCACCCTACCACCCTTCCCACCCGTCACCTTACCCCCTGCCACCTGACTCGAACAACCCTTGATACACCTACCCACTGCATCTGCCTTACCTGCCTGCCATCCTACCCACCTGCCACCCATCCATCTTGCCCAACTACCACCCTCCTCACCTCATGCCACCCAATCCCCTATTCACCTGCCACCATAACACCCTACCCACCTGCCGTCCCATCCACCTACCGCCTCACACACCTGCCACCCTACTTACCTACCACCCTACTCGCCTAACATAATACCAATTGACATCCTATCCACCTGCCACCTTACCACCCTTACCATCTGCAACCCACCCAACTGCCACCCTACACAGCTACCATCTCACCCACCAGCCACACTGCCCACTTAGCCACCTCTCCCACCCTCCCCACTTAACTCACTCACCTACCCATCCTACCACTCTACCCATTCATCCATTCATCCATTCACTAACATTGGCACTGAACATTTAAAGTTATCTTATCGCAGTTGGTGCCATAAAAAGGGGGGCATGGCTTCTGTGCTGATTCTCCTCACTGTTCTCGCCATGGATTCTTGCACTGAGGGTAGTCAAGAAAATATTTTCTTTTAAATTCCAGCGCTGAGAGGAAAACCCTTTGAGGACAACATTGGGGCTGCAGGGCATGCCTGCCCTGCCAATTTACTTTAAAAATTCTTTACCCTGTTCTGCCACTGAAAGACTACCTCATGGAACCAAAGTCTGGCCTTTTTAATTATATCCAGGTAGGTGGGTAGTTTTCGATCTGATCACAGTGGTTCTGACAATCGAATGATTTGGGCCCCGATAATTATTAATGACTGCCAGTCAACTTCTTTAGCCCAGAATGTGAACTGTCAGAGACATTAAAATGTCCTTTTGTTTTTCTTACCTTTCCTTTTGGTGCTTTTTTTCTCCCTCCCTTTTAATCTAATTTTTCTTTCTATCTCTTTGAGTGGAATTTTGTTGATTAGGTGGTCATCCCAACATCTGCAGGAAATGCATGTTGGTGGTAGGCCTGGGCCTTCCTGAGGAGGCCTTCCCTCCTCGTTTTACGGGTAGTAAGCAGTTAAGTGGCTACCAGTGGGGTTGCCATCCTAGCCCGCCCTGGGAGGGCTGGCTGCTCAGCAGCCCCAGTAATGCCACCAGGAGCAATAGCCACTGCTGAGGTGGGTTGAGGGGCCCACAACCTACAGCAGGTAGTCAAGAAAATATTTTCTTTTAAATTCCAGCGCTGAGGAGAAAACCCCTTGAGGACAACATTGGGGCTGCAGGGCATGCCTTCCCTGCCAATTTACTTAAAAAATTCTTTACCCTGTTCTGCCACTGAAAGACTACCTCCATTTAACTTGCAGCCTCCTCATGTGGCAGGGGGGTTGACTGGCTGTTGGCAAAATACCAACGATCTGGTAAAATGGCCCTTACCAGAGCCTTTGCATATTTAAGTTGGCTGCCTGCCTCTTTGGGGCAGGAAGCCTGCCCAATTCCCGTTTCCCACGGTGGCCCATGGCCTGAGAGCTGAACCACAATGGATCACTGTGATTTTACCAGACTCTGGCCCCATTCCCACCTCCTGGAGGCTGCTTAAGTTCAACCCTTTTATTTCTCTTTCTGTATCCGATTTGACATTGAATTCACCCACCCTAATTCACCCTACTCAGTCCTTCCCCCATTTATTTTTCAATCTATAAATTTTACTGTTTAAAGAGAGAGGCTGTTGGTCCCTGTTTTTCACTGAAGGTTCAGATGTCTTGTTGCCCTAGTCACATCATTACCAGCTCACACTTCCACCAGCTTTACAGGGCAAAAAAGATTTGAACTGAAGGGTGGTAGAAAAAAGTCTAATGAACCAGGCACGTTCCAGAAAATTTATAACCCTTTAATTTTCCCATCACTGTAGTTATTTTTGTAAGTTTCAGTTTAAATATTTTTAGATGTGTTAATATTTGTTCTGCGGGATATAACACAATGTAAAAAGAGACACAACACGCTTCGGTTGTCCATTTTGTACAATGATGTCTTGCCCGAGTTACTTGTGTGTTGCCATGTGGTAATGGGGAATGATTTTTGAATGGCGTTGCTTAAAATGTGGATACTTTATAGGGTTAATATGGCCTTGGTAATTGTTAAATAAATTTGGGCAGGGAAACAAACTGATGATCTGTAGCTGCTTTTTTGTTTCTTTATATATTCACCTGGTCTTAAAGATGGTTATCCTGGCAGTGACTGTTCCCTGACATCTCAGGAGATCTCCTGTTGCTTCTTCACAGTTGTTTGTTGACGTTTTACATTTACTGTCGGACATCTTTGTGGTGTCTTAGTTCGCCGCTGTGTTTGTACAGGTACGCAGCATTACATGTTTTGATAATCTTGTATTGTCCATTAAGATGGGGTGCACTGAACCAACCATGCTGTGCCCTCATCACCAACATGTATCTACTTTTCCTTAGCTTTTAGTAGCTGAGAGATTTCAGCATCAGTCTCATTAAAACAAACCAAGCTCTTCATAGGGTTGACCTCTTCAAAGACAACTGCAGACATAATCACTTGCAACATTCTGCATTGATGATGAGGATGACGTTTTGGTCTGTATCTCTGAGTCTACCTTTTAGTGCTAGCCTCAGGATGATGCATGTTTCTCCACCTCAAAGTTGTGTAACATCATGTCACTTTGTCTCCTGGATTCGATACTGTTGCTTAAGTGCCAGTCTACAGTGTACTACCAACAGTAGTTGACATAACAGGTGACAGTACTTTAAAAATGATCATTCGTTTGAAAGCACTTTGGGACATTCTGAAGTAGTCATCAGGTACTATATAAATGTAAACTCCTTCTTTACTCTCACACAAACAACTTTTAACTTTTATCTTGTTCGACAGGAGCAAATGTCAATTTACTGAATAATTCTTGTATTTCTGGTTTGTACACTGCTCCATCATTCGATAAAATATGAATGGACTCTTTTTTTTGTCAACTAGTTGTCATGCAGCATAAATGTGTTCTTTTTTCCAGGTCATACCTCTTCTCATAGCCTATTTGTACTTTCTTTCTTGAATAAAATTTTAACTGGTGGTCACATAGTCTGTCATCTGCCAGTGCTTTGAACATGAATCATATATGTGGTCTTCTATTTGTCTGCTTTCCTTAAGATGCTGCTGGTGATGTCAAGTTGATGTTTAGCATTCAGGACCAACAGGAGTTGATCGCTGGGATTCATCTGTCCTATTTCCTGCCACGCAGTGACTTTCTTCCAGCTATGGTGATTGTTACCCATCTAAGAAAGATGAGGTTGTCCAAATGTGTTTTTGAAATAATGTTTGTTGTAGAAGAGTTCAATTTTTTCATCACTATTGGTCATTGTTGGTACATTTGCCCTGACTATAACCAACACTTGCTCTATGGCTATTCCATGGTATCAAGCTTCTGTCGCAGATTCACCTTGGATTGTTGTGCAGCTTGCTACCAGTATCTGAATAAAGTGCAACACTGCTTCCTTATCCAATGTTTGCCTTTAGTGCTATCAGTATATTATGTGACTCCCACCAGTCATCCTTCATTCAGCATTTGAATTTTGAAAATCAAACAGGGTCAACATTGTCACAGCCAAGTTCATATTATTATCTCTCATAGTAATCTGCAACATTCTTTTCCATGGGTGTGCAGATGGTTCATGTTTTAGCTTCTGTGTTTTCTTACCATTTCACCCATGAGAGTTGGAGCACTTCTAGTGTCAGGTTGCTGAATGATGTCAGTGAGACTTCAGAATACAGGGTTCTCAGTGCTTCTCTAAAGAGGCTCTGGCCACCCCAGTTGCTATCAAATTATGGAACGAAAACAGAAAATTGCTGGAAAAGCTCAGCAGGTCTGACAGCATCTGTAGAGAGATAAATAGAGTTAACATTTCAAATCTCTATGACCCTTCTTCAGAGCCTTATTTTGCTTTTATGCTATCAAATTTTGTTTCCTTGGTTTCAATAGCCAATCAACTTTGACCTAAGTTGCTATGCACAAGTTGGGTGAACGTAGCTTTCAACACTATGTTCTCACACCTTCAGCATAGAGTTTAGATCTTTGAGAGCGCATCTCAAACATCTGTATATGATGAGCATAGAGCACTATGAACATAACATGCTGCAATATCTTGACGCCACTGATGGCATGAGATGCAGTAGGCAACAGTTGCTATTTGCTGTGCTAATATACATTTCTATGGTGCAGTGCATTGCTAAAGCAGCATCTCTGTCACTAAACACAATGATTTGAGGTCAACATTGCTGCCAAAACAAACCTTGAACAGTGCACACCTAACACACTTAATCATAACTGGGCATAATTGGTTCAGTGGTAGAATTTGTTCCATGCATTACTGGATTTCTGCATCAACCTCTAGGGACCACACAACTCTAAGTGGTTTCTAGACTCTGCCAAGGTCCTCACAGTGGCCAATTGTCCTCTTGTCACCAAGATCAGGTGCTACAAGAGTCCTGACTGCCAGAGCTTAATTAGTGTGTGATGCTTAATCACAATGTTCAACACTAATCAGTGTTAGTGATGGGATCTACTGCACCATTCTGCAGCCATGTGTCCTCTGTGAAGGACAAATGTAACCCTAAATTAATAATGGAAGGAGTTTTTAAACTAGTTGTATTTAAGAATTTTGGTTTCAACTTTCCTGTGCAAGATTGATAAAGTTTTATGAAGCCCAACCTTAAGCTTTACATTAATAAGTCTCTTTCTTGAAATGAATTGGTGACTTGTATCCAATGAAGTAAGCCACCAATGACTTTGTATTAATTGACAGTACGCATGTTCCACTACCTAGTTTACAAAGCACAAACTTTCTTTGCCTTCATATACAGGGGCATGAATTCAAGAAGGTGTTTTCATCACAGCACTAGAATTTCCATTAGGGAATTTGAACAGAAACAATTTTGATTCTGCCTTTGCACTCCAGCCTGTTAATGTCCCCCAGTCTCTTTAGAATACCTATTTTCTGCTCACTAGGTTTCTGATATGCCATCTAATCTAACTGCATCAGACTATCTGATGCCTCACGTCAAACTTGGAGAGATCTTGCTGCTGAGTCTGTTTTCAAGGTATTTCATTATGGTTTAAAAAATACATAAAATATCTTCATGTTGTGAAATTGCAAGCCCAGGGGCACCGTGCTGACCCAGCTGTGGAACTTTCCCAATCCACTGTTGGTTTGTGCGATCTCAGCCCTTGCATACATCACGTAAGCAAATGCTGAAGGGGAAAAAAAAGCCGCTGTAACTGACACAACTGGCTCCCTACAGACTGAGGGAATGGCATTAATGAGTTTTATTGCCTCTTGTGGCTCCAACTCTAAGTGGGTTCAAGGAGCTCCTGCCTCCCTGGCTGCAGCATGATTTGCTGTCGCTTAAAATGGTATCACTCTGGCTGTCCTTGTTATGCTTTTAAGTAGCTTGTGGTTCCC
This sequence comes from Carcharodon carcharias, assembly GCF_017639515.1. Lineage (NCBI taxonomy): Eukaryota > Metazoa > Chordata > Chondrichthyes > Lamniformes > Lamnidae > Carcharodon > Carcharodon carcharias. The sequence goes on along the minus strand of NC_054479.1, from coordinate 42,400,860 downwards.
AGCTTAGATTCACAATACTTGACTGTTTTTTTCTCTCTCTGGAAAGCATACATATGAGTTGTCATATATCAGACTGCAGTAGTTTGGAAAGTTGCTTTTGATGTTTCCTCCTGTAGTAACTCTGGTTATGCCTCTAAAAAAGTTGATTGATGACCCATTTTATTTTCTCTTTTTTACCCAGTCAGTGTGTTGTTTATAGAGCATTAGGATTTACTGTATAGCCATGGAGAGGAAAATTTTGAGTTGCCTTTATTTAGCTTCAAGGTACTAAACTTGGACAGGAAGTGTTTCAAGACTATTTATTTGTCTTTATCGTTTTCAGGTTTTTGGGATCAGGTTACATGAAGTCATATGAGGTAAATTTAATTTCCTTTTTCACTTTATAAGTTTTTTTTTGTTCCATACTGTTCAGGACATGGCACATACATTTTCAAGATAAATCATGTCAGGTTATTATTATTTTTTTAAAAATTTGGTTTCTGGAAATTATGAATTTTTGCATTGTTTTGATAGATCTCCAATTTCCATTACATGGAAAGCCTGAAATTCATTGAAATGAGGAATTGTTTAAGTGCCACTTATAAAATATTATGAAATGAAGGAAGTCCATTAATTTTAACCTGCAGAAAAAAGCAGTCTGCGCTGATCTTTTCAATAATTCACAGATCTTAATTTCCACCTAATCTTGTTTGTTTATGGTGCCCTTCATTTATTATTAAAACAGCTTGTAAAGTGGACCTGGCCCAGTGTTTCGTTAAATTCTTCTATACAGCTGATCGGGATGTATTTCTGAGCTTTGAAAGGAAGTCAATCCTGAGAGCCACTGTGGTCACTGAGTTGCACCTTCTTTTAATTTCATGCTGTTGTAGGTCATGCTGGTTTGACAGACCTGGTAGAAGTGGTTTAAATGCTAGAAAGTTGTAGGTTTTCATCCATTTGGGCGAGACCTTAAGCATTGTGTAAATTCACAAAAAGCTCTCTTATTTGAAAGTGGGAGTGCAGTAGTTACCAGTAGCATTAACTGCAGCATTTTCACATTGACTGATGATATGAGTGGGAAGGGGAAGGGAACCCACAGCAGCAGAGGTCTAGAACTTCCTTGTATAGCCTGGAGGAGAAATCCTGCTCCTTCTGGCATAAAAAGAAATGTTTTTTACCTTCCCTCTCAGGCCTTCACTAAGAATCCAGTGGGTTCCAGTTGGAGCAGCTTCTCCAACTAATGGGCCATAAAACTTGCCTCTGAGTGATAGGATGCCAATTAGCTTACATTAATGAGGTATCCGTCTAACTCAGGTAGATCTTTCAACTGCCCACTGTTAAAATCAAGAGGAGTGGGGAACCCTAGTCACTCAATTTTAACTCCTGAGATAAAAACAAAAAAACTGCGGATGCTGGAAATCCAAAACAAAAACAGAATTACCTGGAAAAACTCAGCAGGTCTGGCAGCATCGGCGGAGAAGAAAAGAGTTGACGTTTCGAGTCCTCATGACCCTTCAACAGAACGGGTTCTGCTGAAGGGTCATGAGGACTCGAAACGTCAACTTTTTTCTTCTCCGCCGATGCTGCCAGACCTGCTGAGTTTTTCCAGGTAATTCTGTTTTTGTTTTCAATTTTAACTCCTATTCAGCCCAATTTGCACCAGGTGAAGAAGTTAAATTTTTCCCCAATATATGGCAGAGTCATCCCAGATTTGCACGAAGTGCTGTAGCGGGCAGGGAAAAAACCTTTTAGCCATCGGCCACAATGGCAGCTCTTCACACTGTATCATCTGCTTCCCATCTCATTAACTATGCAGCCACAGGAACCACGCCGTCTCACTGCCAGGCAGCCTCTGAATTGCCTGCCACTCCATTACCTCACAGTTTCCTCACTCTAGGGGCCATATCTAAACTGCAGCCATGTTATGGCACAGCCAATGGTAAATGCTGAGCTGTTCAAATCCCAAAGGGGAACTTGAAACAACTGTCACAACTGTTTTGCAATTTGTATAAATTTCAAGATGTGTGCCTTGAATTCAGTAGTAAAAAAAGACCACCAAGTCTTATAGGTTTCTTAGAAGACTAAATTAAACCTTTATTAATAGAAGAAATGATTTTAAGTGCACACATGGATCTACAAATTACTACCTTGATAACTTCTAAATTCCCTAATTAATCTAACCCCCGTTACACTTTCGTTAAGGTACATAGATTTTTAAAAAACCCAGGCAAAGAAACACGATACCCTGAATAACCCAATTCAAAGTGAGTTTTCTTAACTTTAGTTCTTTGTAGACAGCAGCTTGAGGTGTAGATGTTGGAGGCTTTTTCACACTTGTTTTAGATCTTAGAATTCCTTCCCTGACATACAGCCTTCTTTCCTTTATCCATATTTTCCACTTTGAATGCAAATTTCCATTGTTTCACTATGTCTTTGGACTTGACCTCTCTGATAATAAAAATCTCTCACGGTACCAATTTTTTCAGTAGTCTTTCAGAAAAATAAACACACAGTTTCTTAACTTCTCCTGGCAAGTGAAACTTTTCACTCCTTCATTTGAATCAATCTAGTCTGGTATATTTAAAAATGCAAAGATTCCCTTTACACCTATGTTTACCTACTTAATATTTCAAAATTAACTTATCTTCTGACACATCAGAGCCTTCAGACCAGCTGCCTTTAATTCAATTAAGTCCCACACAAATGCACAGACATAGACACAGGTCCTACTATTATTCTACTTTACAATAAATCCCAATAACATTATGACAATTATTTTATCTTCCTGGCACCCCCTTCTTATTAAAAAATGAACTGTCATAATTTGAAAAGATGGCTTCATTTTCTCAACCCATCTTATCTTACCACTTCTCCTTATTACACTACCAGATGAATGCCTTAACATAGCAATATATACACAAAACCTTGGTATCAACAGAAATCATTTTAAACCAGTGTCCAGGTTTTTAAATGTCCAATTTTCCCTTTAAGCTTCAAACTCTTGACAATGAATCTGCAATCAGATTTTCTTGTCCCATTACATATATAATCTGTAGATTAAATGGTTGCAGTGTTAAACTCCATTTGAATAGCTGTGCGCTTCTGTCTCAACATTTGTCCAGAAACTTTAAAGGATTGTGGTCCATATAAACAATTGTTTCCGATGAATTGTTTGCAATGTAAATTTCAAAGTGATGTAATGCTAACACCAATGCCAAAGTCTCCTTTTCGATTGTTGAATACCTTTTCTGTTGTACATTAAAGTTCCATAAAAAATACCCTTTCAGTTTTTCAATTCTATTGTCATCTTCTTGTAACAGAATGGCCCCAATGCCTATATCACTTGCCACAACGACCAACTTAAATTGCTTGGCATAATTGGGTGTGGCCAAAACTGGTGTCATAGTTTATACAGTTTTCAAACTGTCAAATGTCTTCTGACACTCCAATATCCATTGAAACCTCTTGTTCTTTTTTAATAGTTCGGTCAATGGAGCACCACGCTACTAAAATTTGGTACAAATTTCCGATAAAACCCACTCATGCCCAGAAATCTCAAAACTTCTCATTTTGAGGAGAGATTGGTTCGACTGGGCCTGTATTCACTAGAGTTTAGAAGAATGAGAGGGGGTCTGATTGAAATGTATAAAATTCTAATAGGGCTAGACAGACTAGATGCAGGGAGGATGTTTCTCCAGGTTGGGGAATCTAGAACCAGGGGCCACAGTCTCAGAATGCAGGGCAGGCCATTTAGAACTGAGATGAGGAAAGATTTCTTCACTCAGAGGGTGGTCAAACTGTGAATTTTTTTACCACAGAAGGCTGTGGAGGCTGGGTCACTGACTATATTCGAGAAATAAATTGATAATGTTTTGGATATTAGGGGCATCAAAGGATATGGAGAGAAAATAGGAATATGGCGTTGAGTTAGAGGATCAGCCATGATCATATTGAATGGCAAAGCAGGCTCAAAGGGCTGAATGGCCGACTCCTGCTCCTAGTTTTTATGTTTCTATGTTTCTAAGGAGCAATTTTTCCACTACTCCAATAATCACCTCACCTGTTTTCCACTTGCCCTTTAAATTTACCTTTCACAATGGAATAGATTTAGCATCTCCATGAACCCCACTTATTATCACTGTTCCTGCAATACTCCCTCTGAACAACAAATGTCGCCATCCTACAACATTAAGGATTGACTAGCCACTGTGTCTCTTAACATTTTAACATCTTTACCTACTCCACCCTGTGCACATGGAAAGACTTCCCCTTCACACACAAAATCTTTGAACATTTCTGCAACCTGCTTCTCAGAATTCTCTTGGGTAAATTGTGAACACATTCCCACTTCTTTACCTACCACTGATCCTTCCTGTTTTACCTGCACACGGGCCACTGTTTTTTCCTGTGACTGAACCTCAGAGCCCACAGTACTTTTACTTCCAGAACTTTTCTGCACCCCTATAATTCTAACAGATCTTCCCTGCAATTTCCAACAAACAGATTTTGTGTGTCCAACTTTATTACAATGAAGCACCTCATTTTTCAAGTGTCACTCACTTCTACCTTCAGCACCTTCCTTTTTATTCTGAGAAAATATTTCCTGGGAATTTCCATCTATTCCTTCTCTTCCCTCACCACCCACCTTTCTTTCACTTTCCTACTTTCTATCCTTTTCTGATTTAAAAAGGTGACGAAGAAAATGTTTAGCTCTATGAACTGACTCATAATCATCAGCTATCTCTACTGCTTGTCTTGCCATTTCAACCCACTGTTGCTCCACATGAGTTCGCATTATCGAAGGAATTGAATCTTTAAAGCCTTCTGAAAGAATTACCTCTCTAAGAGCTGCATATGTCATCTTTATCTTTAATACCCATATCCACCGGTCAAAATTACTTTGTTTTACTCTCTCAAGCTCAATATAACTTTGCCCAGGCTGTTTCCTCATATTCCTAAATTTTTGCCTGTATGCCTCAGGAACCAACTCATAGGCACTCAAAATAACCTTTTTATTTAACCACATCATAGTTCACCAACATTTCTTTTAACAGTGAAGCATAAACCTCATGTGCTCTACCCACCAACCTGGTTGTAACAACAATGTCCAGTTTTCCTGTGGCCATTTCATCTGTTTAGCTATCTTCTCAAATGAAATAAAGAATGCTTCAACATCTCTTTCCTCAAACTTTGGAAGAGCTTGTACAAATTTAAACATGTCCCCACTGGGTTCTGATCTGGAAGTAAGTCCTTCCTCACCTACTGGCGTCTCCTTTTTAACTGCCTGCATTTTAAGCTGGAATTCTCTCTCTCTCCCTTTTCCCTTTCCTCTTTTTACAACCGCGCCATTTCTAATTCCATTTCTTGTTTTCTTTCTCTTTTCTGTCTTTATGCCTGTTCCCATTGAAATGCTGTTTCTTTTTCAGCTACCTCTAGTTCCAATTTTTTCATTTGGAACTGAATTTGAGCCTATTCCAATGACCCACCCCTTAGAGAACTCAGTCTTTTGGGTATTCCTTCCAGTTTCGAATGCTGTGCTGTATCTTCAATTATGTCTGATTTCTTTGCCCCTGCAGATAATTCCAATTGTAACTTAGCCAATTCCATTCACTTAACTTTATTTACCTTTTATAAACCAGCCAAAGTTATAACTTCAACTCCCAGACAAGTCTTAACAATTGCCAAAGCCATTTTGCAGTCTCACCACTTAAAAAAACCTCATACCAACTCCTGAATTCAAAGTGCTTCTCTTACTCGTAATCATAAGATTTACCAACTCCAGACCAATCAAAGAATTTCAAATATATCCTGGATGAGCCCTCAACTTTGTTATGGCACAGCTGATGGTAAGTGCTGAGCACCTCAAATCCCAAACAGAAACTTGAAACAATTGCCACAACTGTTTTGCAATGTTATAAATTTCAAGATGTGTGCCTTGAATTCAATAGTAATAAGACCACTGAGTCTTATAGGTTGCTTACAAAAATAAATTAAATCTTTATTAATTTAAATTTTTATTAATTTAAGCACACACATGGCTTTACTACCATTATAACTTCTAAATTCCCTAGTTAATCTAACTCCCAGTTACACTTTTGTTAAGGCAACAGTAAGATACATAGATTATAAAAGACCCAGGCAAAGAAACACAAGGCCCTGAACAATCCAATTCAAGGTGAGTTGTCTTAACTTAAGTTCTTTGTAGGCAACAGCTTGAGGCATAGATGCTGGAGGCTTTTGCACACTGATTTTAGATCTTAGAATGCCTTCCCTTTCACATGGCCTCCTCTCTTTATCCATATTTTCCCCTTTGAATGCAAATTCCCATTGTTTCACTATGTCTTTGGAATTTACCTCTCTGGTAATAAAAGCTATCATAGTACCAGTTTTACCAGTAATCTTTGGGGAAAAATAAATACACTGTTTCTGAACCTCACTTAGCTAGGTGTAATATTTCACTCCCTCTCTTTGAATCCAAGCTAGCCTGGTTTATCTAAAATGCAATGCTCCCTTTATAGGTGAAAGGGAATATGAATGAGATTGCAGAGACATGGCTGTAGGGTGACCAGGCTGGGAACTGAATATCTAAGGGTATTTGATATTTAGGAAGAACAGGCAAAAAAGAAAAGGAGGTGGCATGGCATTGTTAGTTAAGGATTAAATCAGTTCAATAGTGAGAGAGGATATTGGCTCAGAAAATCTAAATGTAGAATCAGTCTGGGTGGAGGTAATAAGCAACAAGGGGTGGAAAACATTACTGGAAGTTGTGTAGAGGCCTCCAAAAAGCAGTGGAACAATATTAAACAATAAATTAGAGATGCATGTAACAAGGGTGCTACAGTAATCATGGGTGACTTTAATCTACGTATTGACTGGGCAAACCAAATTTGCAATAATAATGATGGATGAATTCCTGGAATGTGTACACGATGTTTTTTCAGACCAGTATGTCGAGGGAACAGGCTATCCTAGGTTCTTTTTTTTTGCAATGAGAAGGGGTTAATTAATTATCTTGTTATTTGGGGTCCTTTAAGGAACAGTGACCATAACATGATAGAATTCTCCTTTAGGTTGGAAATTGAAGTAGTCCAATCCAAAACCAGGTCCTAAATCTAAACAAAAGAAACTATGAAGGTATGAGGCATGAGTTGGCTAAGATAAATTAGAGAACTTCATTAAAAGGCAGTGGATCAACAAAGGCTAACATTTAAGGAACGAGTGCATGCATTGCAACAGTCATATATTCCTTTCTGGCACAAAAACACAACAGGTAAAGTGGCCCAACCATGGCTAACAAAAGAAATTAAGGATAGCATTAGATCCAAAGAGGAGTCATATAATGTTGCTAAGTAGCAAGCCTAAGGATTGGGAACAGTTTAGAATTCAACAAAGGAGGGCCAAGAGATTGATTAAGAGGGGAAAATAGAGTATGAGAGTAAACATGTAAGGAACATAAAAAAAGGACTCTTAAAAACTTCTATAAGTATGTAAGAAGAAAATGATTAGTGAAGACAAATGTAGGTCCTTTACAGTCCAAAACAGGATAATTTGTAAAAGAGAACAAGGATAAGGCAGAGCAATTAAACAACTGCTTTAGTTCTGTCTCCACGGAGGAAGACACGAAGGAAATACTAGGGAACCAAAGGCCTGGTGAGAAGGAGGAATTGAAGAAAATTGCAATTACTAAAGAAGCAATGCTGGATAAATCCCTATGGACTGATAATCCACATCCCAGGGTACAAAAGGAGGTGGCCATGGAAATAGTGGATGCATTGGCTGTCATCTTCCAAAATCCTGAAGATTCTGGAACATGCCTGGCAGATTGGAGGGTGGCTAACGTAACCATGTAAAAGGACAGAGGTTAAAAAACAGTGAATTACAGACTGATTAGCCTAACATCAGTGCAAGGGAAATAATAGAGTCTATTATAAATGATCTAATAACAGAAAATATTAACGGGATTAGGCAAAGTCAACATGGATTTATGAAAGGGAAATCATTTTTGACAAACCTACTGGAGATTTTGAGGATGTAACTAGCAGAATAGATAAGGTAGAACCAGTGGATGTGGTGTATTTGAATTTTCAGAATGCTTCTGATAAAGTCCCACATAAGAGGTTAGTGTGTAAAATTAAGGCACTTGGGATTGGGGGTAATATATTGGCATAGCTTGAGAATTGGTTAGCAGACTGGAAACAAAGAGTAGGAATAAATGGGTCTTTTTCGGAATGGCAGGTGGTGACTAACGGGGTATCATAGGGATCAGTGCTTGGGCCCCAACTATTCACAATATATATCAATGATTTGGATGCGAGAATCAAATATAATATTTCCAAGTTTACTGATGACACAAAACTAGGTAGGAATGTGAGTGATGAGGAGGATGTTAAGAGGCTTCAAGGTGATTTAGACAAGTTGAGTGAGTAGGCAAATACATGGCAGTTGCAGTATAACATGGATAAGTGTGAAGCTATCCACTTTGATCAGAAAAACAGAATGGCAGAGTATTATTTAAATGGTGATAGATTGGGAAATGTTGATGTACAAAGGGACCTGGGTGTCCTTGTATGCCAATCACTGAAAGCAAGCATGCAGGTTCAGCAAGCAGTTAAGAAGGTATGCTGCCCTTCATTGCGAGAGGACTTTAGTACAGGAGTAAGGATGTCTTACTGCAGCTATACAGGGCCTTTGTGAGACCACACCTGGAGTATTGTGTGCAGTTTTGGCCTCCTTACCTAAGAATGGGTATACTCGCCTTTGAGGGAAAGCAGCGAAGGTTCACCAGACTGATCCCTGGGTAGGGAGGATTGTCGTATGAAGAGAGAATGGACCGACCAGGCCTGTATGCACTGGAGTTTAGAAGAATGAGAGGGGATCTCATTGAAACGTATAAAATCCTGACAGGGCTGGAAAAACTGGATGCAGGAATGATGTTGCCTCTGGCTGGAGGGTCTAGAACAAGGGGTCATAATCTCAGGATACGGGGTAGGCCATTAAGGACTGAGATGAGAAGGAACTTCTTCCCTCAGAGGGTGGTGAACCTGTGGAATTCTCTACCACAGAGGGTTGCGGAGGCCAAGTCACTAAATATATTTAAGAAGGAAATAGATAGATTTCTAGACTTTAAAGGCATGGAGGGGTATGGGGAGAGAGCGGGAGTGTGGCGTTGAGATAGAGGATCAGCCATGATCATATAGAATGGCAGAGCTAACTCAAAGGGTCAAATTACCTATCCCTGCTATTTTTCTATGTTTCTATGTTCTATGTTTCTAATATTTGCTTACTTTGTTCACATTGTATATAATATTCAAGATAACATCAATGGCATTGGAATTTTGTATGCAGTCCTGAGAATCCCTTTGTAGGAAGAATATTCAAGTCATGGAAAGGGAATCTTAAAATTCACGAGGATTATACCTGTTATAATTGGGAAGAAAGGTTAGAAAAAAATCAGCGTTATTTCCACTTGAACAGAGATTAAGTGGGAAATGAATATGGGCTTTCAAAACTGTAAAAATTTTTGTAGAGTAAATAGTGAAAGATTTTTCTCATTGATTGGCAGATTGGTACCAAAGACACACAGATTCTAGATTATCACCAGAGAATTAGAGGAGGGTGTTAGAAGATTTTATTTGACACACAAGAGTGTTATTACAAGGTGGAGTGCTTTGCCACATGTCAGTGCAGACAATGACCAGAACACTTAAAAGCAATTTGGATGAAGGTTTGAAAAAAAAGAATATCGGAGAATGCAGGAAATGATAGAGAAATAATAATCATGACAATACCTTATATTTATATAACATCTTTAACATAATGAAACATCCCAAGACACTTCACAGGAACACTAAAGTGGAATACCAAGCCACATTAGGAGATGTTAGGTCAGATGACCTAAAGCTTGGTCAAAGAGTAGGTTTTAAAAAGAGGAAAGTGAAGCAGAGCTTGGGGCCTAGGCAACTGAAGGCACGGCCACCAATGGTTGAGCAGTTATGATTGGGAATGCACAAGAGACCAGAATTAGAGGAGCGCAGACATCTCTGAGGTCTGTGGGGCTGGAGGGGAGATAACAGAGATAGGGAGGCACATTGGGTCAAATGGCCTCCTTCAATATTGTAATTTCTATTATCCTGAGTTATACAGGAAGAACTTGCAGCCTCTCCTGTAATTCTCAGACTGCTGAGTGCTATCTCCTGGACAGGATAACTGCTCACTTGGTTGGCAGGACACTATGTAAGGTACTTTGGAAGACTGATAGCTGCAGAAATGAAATATTTATTTTTATGGAGCATGTTACATTTAACAACATTGCTGGGAAAGCGTTATTTTCTTGGCACCAATGATACTTGTCCAGAAATGTCAGCCGTGAATAACGTTGCTGAACAGTATCAAGACAATCTCAGCAAAAGGCAATTTGCTTCTTTATGGACCCTGTAACTCACCGAAACAGACACCCTGCCTTCTCTATTTTTTCTTTCTCCCATCCCCTCTATTTTTTATTTGTGATGGCAAGTTCACACCTAATAAAGGAAACTGTTCAACAAAGCATAGGTTTACCAATATCACAAACAGAATTTGTCTTTCCCGTTTCTGCCTGTGATCAGTATGTTTGTCTGTATGAGGTGAGTGTTTTCATATCTTCAGAGGGAGTGTCTAAATTAAATAAATCCAGCAGCAAGTTTTTTGCAGGTTTAAAAATAAAGGTTATTTGTTATCACATTTACCTGAATTTGACACAACTTTTCACTCACTCACTTCAGACACACTTTCACACATGCAAATATTAAATACAGATGAAGGTTACAGGTTATAATTATCTCAGTCTCTTTCATGGCAGACCTGTAACTTCTTAGATGCAATTGATACTTGAAAGTTGGAGTGAATGTCTTATAAAGCAAGGCATTCTCAGCAGGCTGTGAGGTTTCTAATAATCAATTTTCCAGGAGGTTGGTTCTCGGGTGACCTTTAACTGGAACAAGTTGGAGTGTCCTTCCCTCGGATGGGGTCTACCACTTGCAACGCATTGCTGTTAAATACTTTGGCTGCTGGCTGACTTGCAGCTCGTCCAATGGCTTTTGGTGGAACCCTTTGTTTGCAAGCAGCTTCTTGCTGGTTTTAAAAGCAGACAACATGATGGTCTCCCACATCTTGTGGCTTCCTTAAGTTCAAATCCTCTTTCTAAACAAAGGGCGGTGTGTATGTTGATTCCAATCATCCTGTCTTGTCATTTGACACTTGAGATTCACCCAGTCTCATTTGGATGAGGGAAACTATCATCATACAATGGAAGGTTAATACAATTCATTCACATCCATCTTATATGCATTGAGTTTTGATGTCCTCTTTTGTCCAGGGTGAAACAGAGAGTAAAGTCAGCTGGAATTCTATAGTCCTTTTGTGTTGATTTACCCTTAAACAAAGGGGTATGTAAATCCCATGGATGGTTGCTGTGAATGTCCATGTTTGATTTGGTATTCACTTGAGACTTTAGCACTATCTGAAGGCCAATTGCCAAAGATCCTGTGATGTGCAGTGACCATTTTAATAATCTGTTCAGTTTTTAAAAGTATTGACTGAAAGTTCATAATTTACTGGGACATGATACCAATGATAAACCATTTGGGTTAGAATTGCATTTTGACTTGTGTATCCTGCTGTTCATAGTATATGTGAAAGACTTCAATAATATTCATGCATACATTTCATGCATTCTTGGGATATCAGGAGCTCCTGCTGCTTATGCAATCAGGAAAGACAGAATTTGAGACAAAAACCGTGTCAGACAAGTCAGTAGCTATTAGGAACATAGGAACAGGAATAGATCATTTGGCACCTCGAGGTAGCTCTGCCATTCAACTAGATCACAGTTGATCTTCTACCTCAACACTATTTTCCTGCACTTTCCCACATCCCTTGATGTCGTTACTATCTAGAAAACCTATCAATTTCTGTCCTGAATACTCAATGACTGAGCCCCCACGGCCCTCTGGGATAGAGAATTCCAAAGATTCACCACCCACTGAGTGAAGAAATTCCTCCTGATCTCAGTCCTAAATGCCTACCTCTTTAATCTTAGACTGTGTGCCCTGGTTCTAGGCTTCCCAGCCACGGGAAACATTCTTTCTGCATCTACTCTGTCGAGCCCTTAAAATTTTTGTATGTCTCAAAAAGGTCACCTCTCATTCTTCTAAACTCTAGAAAATACAGGTCCAGTCTCCTCAATCTCTCCTCATAGGGCAATCCTGTCATTTCAGGCAATAGGCTGGTGAATTTTCATTGCACTCCCTCTATGGCAAGTATATCCTTCCTTAGGTACGGAGGCCACTGGTTTGAGCCACTGGTGTAGGATAGATTGGTGATTTTGATGAATGAGGTTTCACTTTCACGTCTTTGAAACTCTAATCTTTAAAACATTTCACAAGGTAACACTAGGCATGTTTTTTTCATCAGAATACGCAAATACTAAGTTATTTTAGTAAAGAAAGAAGACCTGTTATGTGTGTAACTCATAAGTAAAATCTGCAAAAGAGGAACAATACTGAACCCTGGATATTGAGATGAGATTGAGAAAGGATATAATTTGGAAACAGAGGCTATTTGATTTTATTCAGACCACATGTTGTCATGTAGGAGGGCAACATTATAAATACACCAAAGGGACTGGTGACCTGAAGAAATATATTGGCCCAGAACTTCTGAGGAGTGGCGATCAACATCAGAAAGCCACTCCAGTACTTTTCATTTGCCCAGTTTGGGAGCTGCACGTTTTTTGCCCAATCTTCTGTCCCAGGCATAGTGAGAAACATACAGTGCAGCAGTTCCGGAGTTCATCCAGTGCAGGGCAGCAGCATTGAAGGAAGTGAAGCCATGCCCCTTTTTACAGCACTAGTCACTGTTAGTCAGGTAATTTTAAAGGTCCCAGCCACTTTGAGAAGCCAGGGAGAAGGTAAGCAGGTGAAGAGTTAGAATGGTTGGGGGGAGGGGAGGTAGTCAGGTGATTGAGGGAGGTTGGGCGGGTAGTCTGTGGGGTGGGAGGGTGGTAGTGGGGTTTGAAGGTGTCAAAAGGGTAATTGAGGGGTTAGGAGGGTAGTTGGGGGTGGGGGGGTAGTTGGGTTTGAGAAGGTAGTCAGGGGTGAATCAGAATGTATTTGGGGTTTGGGAGGGCAGTTGGGGGCTGGGGGTGGTGGTCGGGGGTGGGTGTCTGGGTGGTTGCGGAGTGAGGAAGGGGGTTGGTGAAAGTTGGGCGGTCGATCGGGGTAGTTCAGGGGTGGGGGATGGGCAGGGGGTTCAGTGGGGGGTAGGGGAAGGTTCAGTACCAAAGTTACCCAGGAGTTGGAAGTGGATTTAATCCTGCTAAATTCTCCTGGCTAACCATTCTGCCAAGGTAGTCAGAACCATCCAAACTCTCCAATTTAAATCAGAGTATCTGATGATTCCAGCATGGGGTAATTGCCCTTCAGAAGTTTGAACTCCCAGGCAATTCCTGTCCAGTCCTGCCTGGTAACTTCGGGGGGGCCCCAGCGCAACTTCTGGAGTATGTCTGGGGTAAGACACCCACCCCTCCCCCTAGCCCTGGGGGAACAAAAGTTGTTGGCTGTTATTTTTGGGCTAGTGCTGTAACTTGACAGCATCTTATGTCAATCACTGGAGTGAATTGGGTGTTCTGATCACTATTTGCCAATTCTCTCATTTGCAGTCCCAGTGAACATTATTTACCCCAAGCTTTGGTCATAACGTGAGGGATCAGAGATTACTAATTTTGGTAAAAATTGTATTTTTCCTACAATTTTTGGACAGTCCCTAATGGATTGTAAGAGTGATGTGAGCCCTATTCAATCTAATTACAGTAAAATAACTGTGGCCAAGAAATTCACCTCCACTGGTAGTGTTATGGAGGCTTGGTGCCCTTAATGCTGGGGTGTGTTGTGCTGCCTGCTGCTTCAGCTGCAGCCTATGTGACATGCCCACTTGAAAAGGGAGCCCATGCCAGCATCCCCAGAGTGTGCCAGCAGGCTATGAAGGAGCTCCATCCTGACGTCACACTGCTTGACCAGCTGATCCAATACCAAATTTGAATCTCACAGGTCAAAGCAATGACTCTGTACATCACTTTAAAAACAACAAATGTGAAAATGTTACTTAAAACAGCCAGGCACCCAAATTCCAGGTAAGGCCACTCTTAAGAACACCTGCTATTGCAAATTGACGGAAAGTCCCCTGGTGTATTTTTGGAGGTGTCATGGTAATTTCCTGGATTTGCCAAAGAGTGTTGCTGCATCCTCCACAGGAATAGTGTAGGAGTAGGCGATCTGTCTGCAGGCAGCAACAGGAATGGGGATAAGGATGACAGTGCCTATGGGTCCAGCACAAAAGGGAGATGGAGCAGAGGTTGCAGAGAGGGCAAGATCCGTGTTATGCCTCTGCAAACCTGGAGCTGAATCCCTCCCAGCTCCTTGGTAGTGATAGGTGGCTGTACACCCAGCATCTCGGTGTGCATCCTCATCAGCATTCTCCTGTATGCCACCCCTTTGAGTTCCTCACTCCTGCAGCAGAACGTGTCCACTACCTCGCCCTCCAGCCAGCTGGCAAACAAACTATTATTTCCCTTTCGGCTTAGCTGCAGTCCACTCATGCCTGGATGACTCACCACATGCTACTCCCAATGCTCTATTTGCCTCCAAGGTGCATGAAATGCCTGTAATTGAGTTGGTGGCTGCAAGTGTGATGTCAATAGATAGGGGGCTGGCATCTACCCAACAATGTGGAAAGTCGCTGAGGTGTGTCCTGACCACAAAAAGCAGGACAAATCCAATTCCAGCCAATTACCACCCCATCAGTCTACTCTTCTTCATCAGCAAAGTGTCATGTTCCAGCATGGTATAAACTTACAGTTAATACTTTATAGTTTTAAAACCAACAAAAAGCTAGCTGCTGGAGTATTTAACAGGGATTCTCACTCTGCGGGTAAGAAAACACATGCCCTGTACATACCAACATAATGGTCTTGGATAGTGCAAAGGAACACATGGGGCAGAACTTTATGGTCCTATTGTGGTGGGAGTGGAGCCGTAAAATGCGAAAAGCCATTCAAAAGTCCATTGGCTTAAGCGGGACCATAAAATCCCACCAGCGTAAAATTCCGCCCATAAATTCTGTCAACGACAGAATTGGGTGCTGCATTTGGGATTTGAACAAATTGAGCTAAAGCAAGCCAGACCTGATTTTAAAGGGAGATTGGAAGTTAAAGGGAAAAGGAACATAGCCAAAGTTGTTGAAAAACATAAAGGGATTTCAGCATTCATTTTTGT
This sequence comes from Carcharodon carcharias, assembly GCF_017639515.1. Lineage (NCBI taxonomy): Eukaryota > Metazoa > Chordata > Chondrichthyes > Lamniformes > Lamnidae > Carcharodon > Carcharodon carcharias. Next base: position 42,385,573 of record NC_054479.1, on the reverse strand, counting down.
GAATACTAATGACAGAAAGTAAAATGACTGCTTTTAACTTAGCCAAAATTAGCATGATTAAACATAGAACATCTAAAAGCCATAGCTAAGCAGTTGGAACTTAGTATATGTAATAAAACACGCAGACCCGAGGTACTAAAGATGCTGTCCAAGAATCTCAGCTTCACTCCAGATTTGGAATGAGTGTAAGATGCAGAACCTGAAACAGACCAGGTTACCCTAGCCAAAATCCACCTGGAAGAGCAGAGGCTAGAGCTAGGATTCCAGGAAAAAAATTGTGAGCGAGAAACCCAGAAGGAAAAGGAAGCAAGGGAATTCCAAAGAATGAGAGGGTGTGCTTTCCAGCTCAAAGTTTGGCAGAGAATTACAGGCACAGAAAGATAGGGAGCTGAGACAGATTGCAGCAGCTAGGGAGAACTTGACTTTATCTAGTAGTAATTTAAATATCTTTAGCCCAGAAACAATCTTTGATTTCCTCAAGTATTCCCAATTCGTCCCCAAGTTTGAAGAGGAGAAGGTGGAAACTTTCTTCACAGCCTTTGAGGAACTGGTAACTTAAACACAATTCCCCATAGAGTTCTGGAAACTCCTGATACAAGGTCAGCTAGTAGGAAAGGCCCACGAGGTTTATTCCGTGCTGCCTGCTGAGAGCTTTGCCAATTATGGCCAGACAAAAGCTACTATTCTCAGTGCCTATGAAGTACTGGAGACATACCACCAACAATTCTGGAACTCCTGTAGAAAACTCACGTAAACGTGTCGGGAATTCAAGTGAATTAAATGGTTAGCTTTTGACCGATGGGTGTGAGCCCTAAAAAACCACACCTTTTTTTGGAGGAGTTCAAAAACTGTCTTCCGTATAAGGGTAGGGCAGAATACTTGCCATGGCATCTTGCAAAAGAGGCAATGACTGCTTTTGTATCACAAGCTCCAATAAGTGAAATTACCATTTTTAGAGATACAGGATGTTTTCAAACACCACTTACAGCAAAGGTTGCTGAAATGCCACTCGAAAGCAGGATTAACACCACAGTGCTAGTAAAATGGTTGCTGGCACATGTTTTAAAGGTTTCCTGAGTAAAAATTAACCTGCAGAGTAAATGGGTCACAGGTGCAATGGTTGTGCCGAGCTTACCTATAGGAGGAGTGAACCTCTTGTTGGGGAATGACTTGGTAGGGTACCGGGTACTGTGCCCAGAGCGTCAAATGCATTCCATAGAGACTGGGGAGCAGAAGGGAACCAGAAAAATTCTATTCAGCTGCAGAGAACTGAGGGAGTCGCTAACATCCTATGGGGTTGAGGGGAGGGAGGGGGTGATAGAGCCAATAAAGATTAAGAAAATAGAAGGAAAGATAAAGGATTTTCCAGAGGCTAGTTGAGGGCCTATCAAGATAAATTGGGTGAGGATAGAACACATAAAAATTAAAGAGATCAAAATCAGACCAGTAGAATTTGAAGAGGCCAAGTAAAGGCTTGTAGAATTAAAAAATGAATGAAAGGACTGAACCAGAGGTCTGGTAACAGACACCTTCTATCAGATTTTAAATAGGGACAGAGAAAGTTCCAAAACTAGCTGACAGACAGTGAGGGAGATGCCTCAACCAGTCGAAGTGCCAGAGAGCAGTGCAGCAGAAACTGGCTAGACACTAAAGGACATAGGATAAATTGGGGACAAATACATCCCCAAAGTAACAGAACAAGGGAAGCCAATACCCACAAGACAAACCACACTTGTGAAAGCCACAAGGGAGGTACAAGTGCAGCTGATATAGGAGTATCCACAAAACCACCAAAGGGCAGGTTCAAAACTTAAATCCACCTGAATGCAGCAGTCCAATTTCCAAGGCCATTGGCAGTAAGGTGCAGACAGAGAACCCAGACACCTCACTGGGATTTTAAAACAATACATCCCACATCATCACCCTAGAAATACAAATCATTAGTGGACCAGAACCTAAATTATCAGACTCATGAATTGTTGAAACAGCCAAGAAAGGGTTAAGACCCCTACAGACAACACAACAAAACAAGCAGAGGAATTTGCATATTACAAGCTTTGAAACAGAACCCAGATTTGTGAAACCTGCCTCCTCCCTAGGAGCCAGCATGGATGTTGAACTTGCACCAACTGCTAAATGCATTGAGAATCATACACCTGTTGATGTTAACATTCCCGAGACTTTGTGTACCAATATTTATGAACGTTCCCCAGATGACACAATTGGAGATTTTAATATAAAAGGGAATGTGACAGGGAAACTGCAACAATACTGAATTACTGAGTGTGAAAATCTGAATGTATCTGAGAATGATTGGTGTGCTGGGAGTTGAGAAGGGGTTTAAGGCAGGGAGATGCCATCATCTTCAATGTTGCCAGCAACATTGGATGCTATGGGCACTGTTATAACCGACTGAGGAGTGCATTGGCCCCCCTTTTTTTCAGCCCTCTTGGTTGGTCAAAACAAAGTTTTTTAAAATGTATTTTACCCCTTGGCTGCACTCCCGCCGAACTGAAAATTTAAATGACCCACGGTGACATCAGGACGCCCGCCTGACGTCACCGTGCGTCATTTTACACTTCAGCGAGCAGGCCTCGCCCCTGATCACCAAGCTGAAGATGCAGGCCCTGGAGTCGAATTGAAGATCATGAACTGCACTCTGCTGGAGGCATTCTTAGCTTCAGAGAGAGAGAGAGAGAGAATGACAGATCAGTTCATTTCCAGATGATTTTTGATGATTTCTCTCTGTTTCTGGCTTTGCAAAACCAGTTCTTAAACCACCTGTTTGTATATTCCCAGGAAGATATTCAGTTAACATGTCTGCCAATCATTGTTGTAGGCCAAGTCATCACAGTTTTTCAACTTTCATCTCAGAAACTTTTTGACACATTTTGAAATAGTAGAAACCAACAGAATATAGAGTTATTTCATCCTCCACATGGGGTTTTGAGTATCTGGTGGGGTGTAACTGGCTGGTAGCAGTTCCCATTACCTTGACAAGGATTAAAAGTCCCACACTTTGTATTTTTAATGCCTTCCTTTCAAGATTCCCTGTTTAACATGGACCTTGACACCCCCCAGGTATGAAATTCCGTGCAACATCTCAGACCAGGTCTGCAGTGTTATCCACAGAGGAACTTTCCAGAAAAATGGTCACTTACAATACCAGATACCAGGTGACTGCTGGTATCCATCTTTTCTTGCCTTGTACTTTTATTAAAAAAACAGGTCTTCTTTCATTCAATATGTCTTTGGTTAGCTGTTGAAGTTATGGGTAGATCTCACTCAGTCATAATTTCCCATTATTGTGCCAGTCACCAACATAGTCAGCCACATGATGCTGAGAACAAAATTTCCTCTGCTGGGTTCAGGAGGTGTAAGGATCCTTTTCTTCTACCAGTTCTGCTCTGCTTCCTTCTACTGTGTGCCACATTGTCCTGCAAAGCAAAGAAACAATTTCAGTGATTGTGTTGTGCTGTTTTTGTGTGATGTGCATGTCATGGTTCAGTAGTTGGAGGTATGTGGTAGCAGTGAGAGTTCGGCGTGAGGCTGGCAGCATTGGAATGTGCATGTGTGCATGTGCGTGGATGTCTGTGCACATGTGTGTGTTGGCCTGTGTGTTTGTGTGTGGGAGGTGAAGTATCTGGATGTTAGGCCTAAGTCCTGAGCGCCAGGGAGTGCTGCTGGGTGAGTGATGTTGTGAAATCCATTGTGCCTCAACATGGCTTTCCTATAATAGACCTGGATTCCAGTGAAGAAAACCATAAAACAGGAAGTTGGAGATACACGCAAGACTGGAAAGTGGCAAGAAAATAGCTTTGTACTGTATAAACTACATAAGAATTAACAAATACCATCATCATTGTTTGAAAAGATGGGTACTCAAACTGAGGACCATCTCCAGAATGCTGATGAAGGCACAAACATTATTTGGAATCTAAAATGTTGGTACCAGTAGTTTGGACCGTGTTTGTTATTTTCTTTCACTGTTGCGGCTTTAAGAGAAGCCAAAAGAAATGCATGAGGGTAAGTAATGGAAATGGCATGCCTTTTTGTTATGACATTATGAATGTAATCTTTGGAATGACAACAGCCAGAATTGAATAGTGTTAGGCTGATATCATAAAGTTTCTGCTTTGTTTGCCTTCAGGCTCTCCCTAAAAGTGCTACCTGTGCTTAATTGGCCTGGATTTTGAGGTCAGCAATGAAGCAATCTCTGTGGCATGGGTTTTCTTCTTTCCTGACAGCAGTTTAAACCTGGCACCAAATCAAAGGGATGTCTTGGCGTGCAGCAACAGCAGTCATGCCAGCAAGCAGCTAGGCAACCAATCACACTGAAGCGGTCACACACAGCAAATTTGGAAGTTAAAAATCAATTAAAATCCTTCACACTTCATTTAAATTTTTAGATCGCAAAGTAAATGTATGGCAATATTAAGGTAGAAGCTAGAGATGAACAGACTTTTAAAAAAGGGGGAAAAAAGAGTTTTTTAAACACACGTGGAATTTTTAATCATTGAGAAGAGCTTTGACACTCCATAAATATAAAATTAGTTTTTCAGGAATAGTGAAGCTGTTCATCAGTAATAATGGAGTTTGTATGCTGTTCAGAACCCAGTTACAAATTATTCAACAAGATATAACTTTTTCCAGGGTTTTTACAGTTAGACAAATACATAGCATTAGAGCGGTAATTCTCATCAATTCATGAGACAGAGGACTGTGGGGACTTCTACAGCACACTTTATGGAGGAGCACAGACTAACTAGCAGTATCCACTGTATTTTCACAGTATTCTGCATATGTCCAAACTCTCAAAGTTGCTGTCAATTTTAGTGGACTGATGACGGCATATGCTGACAGTTTTGCCTTCATTGGCACAGCAAAATCTGGGCTATATCTTTGTCTGATGTTTGAATACATTAAGAACAGACTGTTACCGTGCAGTTTTTGAAGGATGCGAGCTTGATTGAATAAATATGTTTTTTCTCAGTTTTACATTTCCAGTTGGTCTTTACATTGACCGCTGATGGTAAATTTCCTGATTATGCCCCTCTGGCACAGAGCCTCACCTACTAAGCACTCATATCGGAAAACCACATGCACAGCTCTTGATTCATCATCCATTAAAATAATAGATGAAATATTGTGGGCTGCAGTTTCCCAGCATACGTTCCCAGTGGGTGAGGCTCAATACCAGAAGTACATAGTGGGAAAATGTAAATTCTAGATTAAATTTAGAAATTAATAGTTTGCCAGCTAAGTGAATATTGAAGCCACATTTTGGAAAATTTCCAAATGAAGTTTAAGAAAAATGTTGAGGAAAATTTGGTCACTCAAATGCTTGAGAAGGGATTGAAGTTGTTGGGGGGGTGGGGGAGATGGGTGGTGGTGGGGAGGGTGGCAGTACTGCATGTTTCGAGTCCATATGACTCTTCATCAGGACTAAGGAAATAGAGAAATGAGGTAAAATATAAGCTGGTAGAGGGGGGTGGGACAGATAGAACTGGATAGGGGGCCAGCAATAGGTAGAGGCAAAGAAGAGATTGCCAAAGATGTCAGAGACAAAAGGACAAAGGGGTGTTGACGGTGGTGATATTATCTAGTATAAGTTTGAGCTCAACAATTTCAGATCATGAACGCTCTCCTCCATCCCCACCCCCTTTCCAATCCCCCTTTTTCCAATAATTTAAAATTTAAAAATATATATGTTTTTCTTTTCCCACCTACTTTTAAATTTATTTAGATCTATTGTCTTATCTCCACCTTTTAGCCAATTTCAATCCCTTCCCCCCACCCCACCCCCACTAGGGCCATCTGCCACTAGCTTGTCCTGCTTGCTACCCTTAATGTCCCCATTAGCACATTCCTTAGATAGTATCACCACAATCAACACCCCTTTGGCCTTTTGTCTATGATATCTTTGGCAATCTCTTCTCTGCCTCTACCTATCACTGGCCCCCATCCAGTTCTACCTGTCCCACCCCCCTCTATCAGCTTATATTTCACCTCATTTCTCAATTTTCTTGGTTCTGATGAAGAGTCATACGGACTCGAAACATCAACTGTACTCCTCTCCGCAGATGCTGTCAGACCTGCTGAGTTTTTCCAGGTATTTTTGATTTTGTTTCAGATTTCCAGCATCTGCAGTATTTTGCTTTTATTATGGCAGTACTTCATACCCTGCATATGGAGGTGATAACTTAGCTTCATGGAACTTTGCCTTTGAAACACCCAAGTACTAATAGTCCCAATGAAAGGATAAAGTGAACACTGTTTTGCATCTCAAAGATATTTTGACTTCTTCAGATTTGTGCATAAAAGCTTAACACCAACATATACAACTCTTGTTTGATTTCTGCGGCTAGATTATGGCAGTAATGTCATGTGCTGGTGTTCTAACAAATACAGCGCTTGCCTGATTCCCTCATTTAGAATGTAGATAAATGCTTTCTTTCGAAAAATCAGACAAAATTTATTTACTTCTTATTGCCCATGATAAAGAAAGCCTATTGCATTATTATCAGACTCTTGCCATTTGATATTTTTAAGTGTGTTTCTGAATATTCATACCCAAATTACAGTAGTATATGTTTATCTGTCAGTCAGAAGGAATTGTACATTAACTAATAGAAATGTCAGCACATTGGTCACTTCTTGCCTGTGCTGGCGCTGACACCCTATTGGAGCTACCCAAATAATCCCATTTCCCTGCTCCTCCCCTGTTGCCTTTATTTTTTTCTTTTAATGCTTATCTCATTGTCTCTTAAATGTATTGATTCATTTAACTTCAATGGCCACTTGCAGTTAAGCATTCTATATTGTAGTAAGTCTTAGATTTAGTATTCTTCTGCTTCTAGTATTAACTCTAAATGTATACCCCTTTGTACTCAATTCATTAACCTATGGACAAAATCTTTCACCATTTAACTCTTTCATAATTCTGACTATTTCTTGTAAGTGTCCCTTAACCACTCTCTTCTCTAGCAAACACAACCGTAGCTTTGAAATTTCTCATTATTAGTACACATTTTCATCCAGATATCACCCTAGTGATAAACTTTTTGTTTGTTTGAATGTCCTAGATGTCACTGTTTTTATGTCACTGGCTATTGCCTGAAATTAGTATTGGGTCGATTTAAATCTGCAAATAATGTTCTGTTTCGGCACCCTTCTGCCCTCTAGGACTTAGCTGAGACCTATTACTGATTAGGCATTTCCTCCCCAGCACTGGGTAAGCTGCCTCTGAAGTCTCAAATTCGGTGAACTTTGGTCATCCATTTCCTTTAGGCCTGAGAAGGACCAAAATCAATTTCTACCTGCATGAGCTGATAGCTACAATCTCACCAATTTTCTGCGATTTTCAATCTCAGGCACTCACTGCCAGAGAAAAAGAAGGGTAAAACAACAGAGGGAGTATCAGTTCTGCACTTTAGTTGTACATCACGGGTCAGCTGGCCACTGATAGCACAGGGGCACTCAGGACAAGGCCTTTTACTTTCATGGCTGTGGATGAGGTGGGAGGAGACCATGTAAAAATGGGACAGTAGTTTGATAATTTTATTGCACTATTGATCATTTACCAAATTATGCCCAAATTTCACAGTCAAATTGAAAAGCAACTGCACTTTCCATTGACCTCGAACAAAGTTGTGCACATGGATCCAGTGATCACTGTGGTGTGAATTTCCCCTTTCCTGATGATAGTTGGAATCTGCCACCAAGTCAAGGGGCTCTCCAGGTTTCCAACAACAATGATGTCAACAAGCAGGCAGTGCAGCCAATTTCCTTGAAGTATTCTCAGGCAAAAAAGCCGGGAAGTAAAAGGCACTTGAATTCCTTCACTTTGAATTATATTTGTATAGCAAGTTAAAAAAAATGAGACATACACAGGATTAACGTAGAACCTGAAATACCTTAATTTTTAAAATATATATGTTATTTCAAAAATGTTATTTTTTTACATTCATGGAAAAAAGTGACATCCCATGAATACAAAATTAGTTTTTCAGGGACAGCAATGCTGTTCATCAGTAATTATGAGCATAGTGAACCATTAAAAACCTAGTTACACCTTATTCAACAATGTGTGTAACTTTTTCTAGGGTTTTTGCAATGTGACTAATCATGTAAAAGAGCAAATCTTCATCAGTTCAGTGATTTCTAATTGGTTGCTGTCTGAGGAGACTTCAACAGTGTACCCCCTGGATAAGCAAGGAATCACTGACAGCAACTTCTGGATTTCACCATCAATTTTCCTATCATTGCTCCTGTAAAATCCAAGCAAATGTTTTGCAGCAGCACTGATAGCATTTACAACACTTTTATGAATCTTACTATGACTGGGTAGTTCCCAAGAAGTTTGAGTTTTGAAAATTGTTACTGTTCTGGTACCATATAAGAGCAGAAGGCAAGTTTCATTCTGAGTACACAATAAAGGAGCGCCTGCTTTTGTGAGGTATATTTTGCACTGTGACAAACATTTAAACATTCTGGATTGGTTTAAGAACCATAAAGCCTTAATGGACTTTATGCAGATTATTTTTAAGACAATAGTTGTGCCCCACTTTGGGTTCCGTGTTGCTACACTATTTTTCCACTGGCTTAAGTCCTATGTTTAATCTTGCCACAAATCTGAAAACTTCCATCACCACCATTGATATTGCCATTTTCTGCTGCTAACACTGGGTAAATTGTCACTGCATTCCACTGTATGAGGGAATTAATGATGGCAATATCAAAACCTGCCTTCTCTTGAGGATATGGCTTTAGGTATAATTCTGAAGGCTCCTAAAGTGAGGTTTGCCATTAGGCATCGGTTGTTTAATCTTTTGTGATATAACCTAAGAAAATTTTAGGAACAGATAAAGGTCTCTAGGCCCAGTGAGCCAGTTCCTTTTTGATCAATGACCCTCACTTGCCCACCTCCGAGTTTTTGTCCTCAAGCCCTCCTCTCTCCATAAACTCAGCTAATTATCTCATCAACTATTTATACTGTCACCTACAATGACCTTCACTAGTAATATCTTCCATAAGTCTATTACCCTTTGGATGAAAAGTCCTGCTTGTCTTTCCTTTTTACTTTTAAGTTCCTTATTTTAACTTGTGTGATGGCAATTGTGCCTGCTATGATATATTTATAAATTGATATCATTACTTATCTAAAAGCGCTGACACCAACACAGTACACTTTGACCTTTGCTTTCAGAACATATTGTTCCTGGCTGTTGCAGAAGCTTAGCCAGCACCAATATAAGACAACATACTTAACAATTAATGCCCTATCTAAAAGGATGATTCCAAGTATGCTTTAGGCACATTTTCCCATCGTTGTCAGTGCATAAGACTGTATTATAAGCTAAGATCAATTACTGGGCAGTCACAATAGAATATATCACGTGGCATCTCAGGACAGGAACGTCAGATGCTTTCAAACTGCTTCCTCCTACCCCTGAGATGCATCAAGGCTTTTATCCCACATCCAGACAAAAGAAAAGCTAAATTGTTTTTATTGCCATTAGCATAGCATAAAATTAGAAAGCATTATACACAGCCCAGGATATACTCAGCACAACTCTCAGTGCTGCTTGATAAATACTTCGGCTACTTCCACATTGTTTATGGGTGTCCGGATAATATTGACTCATACGTCAACTCCTGAACCACTGAGAAGTTAGTATATGCACAATGACTACAAAAGAAACTTTATAATGGCTAGTTTCTCAATATGATTTTGGATGGAGTCATTCCAGCAGGTCCCAAGATGCTTTGTAACTAATGGAGCTACTATTCTCCAGCAGTCAATATGAATTGATCAAACTCTTATCTGCTGAGTAGTCATTCAAAGTTTATTCTGGTGTCAATATTTATAGTTCAAAAATCAATATGTGCATAAACATTAAAGTAAACTTTGAAAAGCTAATCATTTGGATATGGTTTCATAAATGATCACTACTGATCGCTTTAACCTTTTGTGCCTTAAAGAGCTCCTTTGTAAACCTTGACTGATTGCAATGGTCAATTCAACTTGTATAAATTAATGGAATCACTGTAATTACCATATTCAACACTATAACCTTTTAATTTTATTTTCCTATTCCTCCCATCTGTAGATCTTTCATGCATCCTACCTCAGCCAGTTTCAGCTGCAGACTGGTCCCAATCACCATAAAGTTTGCTTTAGGATTGAATGCCAGAAATCTATGTTAGCTTCACAAGTTTGCAGGGACAGAACTTCCTCTATTTCACAGAGCTGTCAAGAACCGACTAAATCAACCTCGCTAGGCTAGTGGATCTTCAGGACAGCCAGCACAGGAAGCTTAAACTTATGACCTGCATGCAAGACAGGTATACATTCACTATTGGGTCAAACATTGCATTCTTTGATTTCTATTGCACAGTGTTTATTTAAAAAATTTCAACACGTTAATGGTCAGTATTGATTGTTATGATATTTGGTTAATAACTACAACTCTGGTAAGTATCTTTTTCATGATTGGTCATAGCTATATGTAACCTGGCAGGACCAGAAGGTAAATGACTCCTTTGTAGACAATTGTTTGATTGAAAAGTGTGGATTTGATATGCAAAGATTGAAGGGGCAAGTCATGAGGTCCTGATATCTGATGCTGCTTTTTAAAAAATTCGAATAAATACCTTGTGATTGATTTTCATGATAATCTGACTGCCATTTTTGTTAGAGAAACATGAATTATTATTTATTAACACATTGATGTCATCTTAGCTATCTATTACTCAAATGGTAACAGAACAATTAAGTAAAATTGGAAATTATATTTGTCAAGATGATATGAAAATTAAAAGGCACAAATTATGCTAAATTAATCCTGGAAAATGGTAATTTTATTCCATCTCATTGTAAAGAGGCCAAAGCCCAAAATGTGTTAACCCACTGTTTGACTTTAGACGTTGGTTCTGCTGTGAAAAAATCTGCAGCAGAATAAAACTTTAAAGAAAAACAAGGGTAGTGATTATGATGTTGATCTAATAAACTGTAGTTGAATAGAGATTAAGGCCTGGATTTTTGTGGAGTTGTGGAGACTCTGCAGACCTTTAAAAATGGTGGATGGGACCCAAATGTGGAAGTCCCACCCCCACTTTGCTGTAGTAAGGACCTTAACCCACAGTATGGGAGTCACAAATTTTTAGAGTTGATGTAAATGCTCTTGAAGGGTCCATAAAGTCTGTTGAACTATCACGATGTGAAGCTATTTAAATCCCTAGTCCTATAAAAAAAATTTTAAAAGTCTGCCTGTGTCAGGGAAAGTTAAAAAACACTGTTCTAGCAGCTCCAAAAACTCATGACATTTCCCCAAGGGCTATCGTCATATCTATAAATGTTTGACTGCTTTCACAAGGTATAATTATCTCAGCAGGGGACCCTAAGTTTATTGTTTGATTGACAGCTCAAAGAGGTTAATAAAGGATTAGCTGTCTTTGATGTGGGGCTATAAATATTTATTTTTATAACAGAATAAGCATTCAAGGAGATTTAAACATTTGAATGAGCTTTCATGAATGGGAGTGTTTCTTTTTTGAATATAGTGAAGGCTGTAATAGTTAATTTCAACATTTCTCTTGAGGTCTGTCCACAGTGAATGTTGGGAAAGTTGTCATGAGCAGGTGTAAAGGCCAATGGTAATAGGTTGGGGGCATGTTTGGCATTAAGTTGGCATTGGGGCATGGAGGTGGCACGAGGTGGGGTGTGAGGGTGATGGCTAGAGGGCCTAAAATGTAATCAACAACTGGGAAAGGCGAGTCTTTTCACCAGCTCACCTCAGCATTCAGTCGCTCCTGTGGCTTCTTCCAATCCATTTCTGGGGTGGCAGACCCAACTCTTTCCTGCCCCCACCTCCCCAGAGCAAAAATTGGGTTTGGCAGGGCACTTTCTACAGAGGCGGCTCAGCAGAGTCAGGAAATTTCCTGACTCCAGTTACCCACCTTGATAGTGAGAATCCTGCCGCATGATTATTTGGAAGCCTTGTTATTAGCTTTCAAACCAGAAAGTCTCAGACATGCTGACATACTGGGATTCCAATATCATCACTTTGTTATTCATGTCTTGTACAATATGCAATAATGACAGCTTGCATTTATGCAGCACCTTTAATGCAGGTAGAACATAGGAGCAGGAATAGGCATTTAGTGTCTCAAGCCTCATAGGCTGTGCAATGAGACCAGGCTGTTCTGAAATCGAAGTCCATATGTCCACCTTTGCCCCATATTCTCTAATACCTTTGGCCGTCAAAATCTACCTTTGGAGATCAAAATCTGTCTTTTCAAATTTATAATCTACAATTGATCTAACAGCAGCTGCTGTATGCAGAAAAGAGTTCCAGACTTCTACCACCATTTGTGTAGGAATATTCCCTAGTTTTGTTTCTGAAAGGTCTGGCTCTAATTTTTTAACCATGACCACTTGGTCCTTGAATCTCCAACCAGTGGAAAGAGTTTCATTCTATCTACCCCATTCTATCTGCTAATTCGTATCTTGGAAACACAATCAAATGCTCCCTTAAACTTATAGGTGGTGTAATCATGTAGAGTGATTTCTAAAAGCACCTTGTAGTGGCATTATCAAAAAAAAAATGGATACCAGGCCAAAGAGGGAGGTATTAGAAAAGAGTTTTTGGAGTCCAATGTATTAGAATTGTTATTAAAAGATTACTATTCATACAAAGCCTCAGGTGAGAATTTGTACCATTCAATTTGTCTCAGAACAGTGTGTAACCAAGTCAAATGAATTTACAGCGAGTGAACAAATTAGTATTGCACTGAATTGAATTAACAATAGCTGGGTCTACAATATAAACATTTGTAAATTTATTAGGGTCTATTACCATATCCATTTTAGTGAAATGTTTTAATTGTCATACAGAGTGTTTTAAATATCCCTTCTTTGCTGGAAATATCCATGAAGTTCATTCAATTTGGAATGGTTTGGATGAATGTCTTACATATTGCACAGCTGAAGAGGAAAGATTGAACTAAATTCAACAAGAGGCAAGTTGAAAGTAATCATGGAATCCTTTATTCGCTTTTGTATCTGGAGATTTGGTTGAGATTTCTTCAGAAAAGAGTTAAGTCTGAGCAGATTAAAAAGGCTTTCATTAAACTTTTGGTATTCACAAAGATAATTTCCCTTTTTCTACAGTTTCTCTTTCTCTGCATTTCTGTCACTATTTATTCCGCTCTGCCTTCCATTTCTTTCCAGTATTATTAACTTTTTTCCTAATTTCCTTATGCCATTAGCTGTGCTTCTATAGTCCTCCAGCTGAGACTGAATCAATTGCAGCATTCCCTTCACATACAAAAATTTAGTATTGCATGTGTTGAATAATAAAGAACATTTTCAGAGCAGTTGACTATTTGGAAACAGGCTCTTTCTTCGGGTGTGTCAGTGCTACAATTTCCTTTTACTTACCCACTTTTCACACATTGGGGGTGATATTTCATCTCATCATGCCAGTCTTTAGGAGAAAAAAGAGCATTGGGAGGATTCACCTGAATGCCAAACTGAAAACCAGAAGCTTCAAAGTGTTTAGGGGGCCCACCTGAAATAGGTACCTTGAAGATGCAAACAGGGCCTAACACATCTTATAGGATCTTCCTCCAAGTTTGTCAATCATTGGTGGAGCACATGCCAAGCAAACCCTACTCAGCTTTTCACAGTCATCAGTGGGCTAACCTTAAAGGGATCAGTGGAGTCTGCTCGCGAAAATGTAAGTGATATTTTATACTTTTGTTTCTGTGGAGCCAAGAGAAGCAGGTGTGCCCAACCAGCGAGCTCCATCGAAATGCCTGATTGTTGTTTACACCTCAACAGGCAGATGAAGCCTGAGGCCCATTTTCCAATGAGCCTCACATCAATGTCTTTGAGGATAGACTCCAAACATGCCACCAATTCCATACTAGTTTCCAACACTGCTCCGATTTCTTGACCATGACCTCAATGATGCATGCATTTGCAGTATGTTATTTTAATATCGTGTTTCTGAAAATTGCATGACTTTATTTCAAGGACATATTGTACCATTTCATCACAGGGTAGCTACAAAATGAATTAACAAATGCTGGTATGTTGAGGTTAATATGATTTTAAGACTTCACACAATTTGTTTACATTCCCCGGGATTCAGGTGAGCTGGTAGGACATAAGGAATTTTGCATACTTGGGCTGGTGGACATCAGGGGTAGAGTCATTGCCCTTTGCAGAGCTTTGGGTCAGGGCTACTTTTTATATATGCATACAGATATAATATATGTATTCCCTTCATTTGTGGTCCAACAAGTTTGGGTTAGTGTTTTAAATCTCGTTGATTGTGGCTCTGTAGCTGTCTGAAGTAATTTGAACAAGTTCTACCAGATCAGAAAGAATTTACCAGAGCTTTATTCCAGCTGGTTATATGAAAACATTTATTTTGTAGATTTTGATTAAAGAAAAATAAGCTGGAATCTATACCCACAATTCTAGTCAATGCCCTGCAGCAATAAAATTCTGTCGAGGAGTATAGATCCTTTCATAACTTAGAGTAGTATAAGTTTAAATTAGAAATTGTTGTATTTTTTAAAGTTGTCAATGCCCTTAGAGAAAAGAATGCTTCCTTATAGATTGTCTAATGAATGTAATTTATTTATATAGTATATTCAAGCAGAAACGTTCTGCTGTTAGATATCATGTCATGCAAGAATGATATTGTTAATTTGTAATGAAATTCAAAATCATTATTTTTATTCAACTGCTTAAAACATCAAGATAAAAGCAAACTACTGTGGATCCTGGAAATCTGAAACAAAGACAAAAATTGCTGGAAAAACTCAGAAGGTCAAACAGCATCTGTGGAGAGAAAGACAGAGTTAGCGTTTCGAGTCTGTATGACCATTCTGAAGACGAGTCATATGGATTCGAAATGCTAACTCTGTCTTTCTCTCCACAGGTGCTATCAGGCCTGCTGAGTTTTTCCAGCAATTTTTGTTTTTGCTTAAAACATCTGTTTGCCCTAATCTTCTCCGCCTTTTCCTTTTCGTTTGAGACCTTAAAGCCTGTCACTTTGAACAAACTGTTAGCCGCCTGTCTTTTGTTTGGTGTCAAATTTTGATAATTACTCTCCCGTGAATTGCTTTGGGGTGATTTACTATGGCTGAGATTTTCCGTGCCCGCCGGCATTGGGCGTGTTTGGTGGCGTGAGCAGACAATATGGCACGATCAGTTTCGCAATGGCGTGATCATCCGCTCAACCTGCTGATGGCAGGCTGTGTCCCCGCCATCGGACGTCAGGAACCTCATTGTAATACATCAGCATATCATTATTAGGCCAGCCCACCGGAATCATTCCCCCCCCCCAATCCCGCTGGATCATCTGCCCATGTTGGTGGGAGAAAAACACCAACGTGTTTCACAACAGCATAGATAAGGCGTGCATCTGGCGAGCTGCACTTCGCTCGGAACTTCAAGGTTTTTTTGCCGACCCTGCTTCAATCAGCACTCGCAGTCATCAATGCCAGGTTTCACAGACAGCACCACATCACTTTTAGGGGGGGTTCACAGGTAGGTCTCTACCTACCAGATCAGCCATATGTGGGCGGTTTTTCAATGGCTGCAGGGCCAGGGCTTTCCTGGGGAAGGGGCCTCGAGCAGGGGAAGATGCTGCAAGGTGAGGGCTGTATTGGGGAAGGAGGGTATCCCAGGGTGTGTGGGGGGGCATATGCTGATCTGTGCAAGTGGCTGCAAGTTGGTGAGGGCTGAGGAAGCAGTCTGCAGAGGAGATGAGTCCTGATGGATATGTGAGGATATGTGTTTGAGAATGAGTGGTGATGTCCCTTGAGCTGGCAGTGAGTGAGATGCCAGTGAATGTGTGATGGGCTTGTGAGTGTGTGAGTTTAGAGTGATGAGATGAATGCCATACACCTGGCTGCATAGATGAGATCATTCATCCTCTATCTACATTGGATGCCCACCCTCTTCTGTGCAGCATTGGCACTGATCATCACTGCCATCACCTACCAAGCTGGAGAGGTAATGGAGCTGCCCCTCCTGGAGCTAGAGTGGGGGTGAAGGACATCACAGCGGCCTCCACGGCATCCAAAAGGTGCCCAAGGGCTCCAGCCTTCGAGCCTTTTGGGGCCATGTCTTCTTTTCTGTAGTGCTGGCTTGGAAGCACTGAGAGCGGCTGGACTTAAAGTGTGGTGCCTGTCATGATGAAGTGATGGTGTGATGGTGTGGCAGGCGAATCGGAGCCGCCTGCCATCAAAACGTCATGCGTCCTGGGAATGCATAATTAATGTGGCAGGTTTGGGACAATATAGCATGAAAATTGTGGCTGGCAGGTAAAACTTTGTTTTTCCTGCCCGCTACCACACTTAGGGCGGAATCATCCCAGATTTGTACTATGTTTAAACTGCCACATAAATAAAAGTTGTTGTTGCATGACAAACATAGAAAATTCCACTTGACAACTAGTTCACTGTGAGTTACTTCCCAGATTTTGAGAGTTGAATAATTAAACTATGGGTGGAATTTTTCGCGCAATTTGGCGTCGGGCGTCATGGTTGGCACCAGTGGACAATATGGCGGGAAGGCCAAAAATCGGTTTCATGACATCGTGAAATCAGTTTGCAATCATCTGCTCTGCCCGGCAATGGTGGGCTGCATTTCCCGCTGCCACGCTTCAGGAACTTCATTTTAACCTATCTACATATCATCATGAGCCCTGCTCGCTGGAATCATCCCCCCACGCTAGATCATCTGGCCATGCCGACGGGTTTCACAGCATTTATAAGGTGTTACGGGGCCTTCAGATTAACCAAGAGAGGTTCTTAAGAGACCCAAGCTAACCCACACTATCTTTCATCCTGCAGAAGGAGTGCATCAGGAGCATGGGGCCTGGTGACCTAGCTGTATGCCTTGTGGCTCATAGAGAGCGGAGACGAAGGAGAAAAGAGTGATGGAGGTGCCTGGCTATGCAGAGGGAGGAGCAGCACCCTCAGGAAGAAGGGGCAGCTGGGGGTCCCGCGCACGCTGCTGAAGAACCACAGCGAGCCGTCGCTAGTCGGCCCCTAGCTAGACCAAGGGTCTATAAACGGCGCTTGTCACTCCCACAGATGGCCGAGAATCAGTGTCACCGAAGACTGCACTCGTCCAGGGAACTGGTTGGTCACATCTGCCACCTGCTGCAGGATTTGGTGCCACAGGGACATGGAGGGCACCTACTGCTAATGGACGTGAAAGTGACCATGTTGCTCAATTTTTACACCAGTGGCTCCTTTCAGGGCTCCACAGGTGACCTTTGTGGGATATCGCAACTCTCCATGCACAAAGGCACTCATGAGGTCACAGATGCCATCTTCATGAAGGCACACAACTTTTTTCATTTTGTCTGGGATCAGGAAAACCAGAAAGCATGAGCGCTGGGATTTGCCCAGATCTCAGGTTTCCCAGGTGCAGGGTGCTTTGGACTGCACTCAAGTGGCGTTCAGATCTCCATGGCAACAAGCGGTCAACTATGTCAACTGCAAAAGCTTCCACTCGCTGAATGTTCAGCTGGTGTGTGACCACCAGAAATGCATCCTGCAGGTCTGCGCACGATTCCCTGGAAGTGTCAGTGGGTCTCAGATCCCTGACGGCTTCCAGGGTCTACAGAGGCTGCAGGATTAACTCCTCGGATACAAGGGCTACCAGCAGAGGATGTGGCTGATGACACCTGTGCAGCGGCCTCAGACTGCAGCAGAGAGAAGGAACAATGAGGCTTATGCTGCAACTTACACCTTGGTGCAGCAAACCATCAGAATGTTGAAAATAAGGTTCTGGTACCTGGACTGGTCTGGCGGAGCCCTGCAACGTAGTCCACAGAGGGTGTCATGCATCATCGTCACCTGCTGCACCCTTCATAATCTGGCGCTGCAATGGGGAGAGGAGCTGGCTGAGGACGAGATGGAGGAATTGCATATCTCCTCCAATGAGGAGGACATCAATGGGGATGAGGGTGAAGAGGTCCTCAAAGGCAAGGATGATGGTGATGAGGCCATCATGTTGTCCAGACGAGGTAGGCATACTCAGGAGGCCCTCATAGCTGCTAGTTTAGTGGAGCATGATGACAATATGCAGCGAGGAGACACCATAAATCCTCACATTGCATCTGTGAATGTTTGACTCCAGTCTGGCTGATGGCAGCTTACGTACCCTCTGTGATAAGGCTCCTGTCATTAAGATGTAGCGGATGCCCATAGGCCCCACATTCCAGGAGGATGATGACATCATGCAGTGGGGACACTCCATAGATCGTCACACAGCTTATGTGAATGTCTGACTTCTGTCTGGCTGATGGCACCTCGCTTGGTCTCTGTGAACAGGGTCATACCATGGAGATGTAGTGGGGCAACTTTAACTTCTCCTGATCCTATCGCATGCTTCATGAACTGAACTTTTCAGGACCACACTGTCACCGGACACAGATGCCCATGAGATTAGGGGCCAGCTGCACCTCAAAGGTATAGGGAGCACACAGAGAGAATGAGTGAACTCTGTGCTTCTGGCCAAGGACATTCTGGCAGCAATGATAAGCCCCCTCAAGGTGCAGGCCTGATTTGATATGCCCAGTGACTGTGTAGACACACCATCAGCGTGCTCGGAAAGTTGCACAAAGCACAGGGAAGATGCCCTGGACTGAGACACCTGCCTTTATCTTGTGCAGGTACCACAATTTCACATCTGAGTGACACGAACACTGCTCATCAGAACAAGGAGCCACAGGCAGGGAGATATTCTTGGGGGTTTATTAAAAAAGTGAACATTATGTACAAGTGATTAACACCCGTGCCCAGGCTGTGCAACCACGTCTTCTTAACTTTCTTAACCCTGCTGCTACATCTTGGTGCTCCCCAGACATTCACAGCAGAAGTGGAGGCAGCCTGCTGACTGCGATGACCTTGAAGTGTGCCAACTGGAGGTCCGAGACCTGAAGTGCCCTGTCCTGCGTTTAGGGTCTTGCTGTGTGGCAGTGGCATTCTTCTCGGCTTGTGGAACTGGATTTGCTGGGCTCGCGGGAAGAGGGGATTCGGATGGGCTGCACACTCCTGGAGTCACCTGGATGGATGGCCCCAGGGTGTGTATCTGTTGACCATCCTCCCTATGTGTGGCTGAGGGCCCCTGGTTGACCCCTGGAGGAGAAAGGGAAGCTGGAGTGAGATCGAGCTGCCTGGCACCCCACTCACGCACACACTGTTGGAGGCCAACTATGGTATCAGCGATGGAGTTCAGCCTGTGCAGCAGTGCAGGACCGATGTCCTGTGTCCTGGACCAAGGTCTCCATGGCAGCCACCATCCTACCAGTATTGACCGTGGTGCGCTGGCATGCCGGTGCTCTTGCCTCAGGCCAAAGGCAGACGGACTCCTCCATCATGCCTTGCAATCTGAGAAATGCAGCTATTATCCCTTCCTGATGTTCCCAAGCTGGCTTTTGCAGCTCCAGCAACTGACCAAGTCCAGAGGACTCAACCTGGCTCGGACTCAGCAGGTTTCTGGTCTTCAGCAGTCCTCCAAATGCCAGAAACCTGGGAAGTCCCTGTCGCCACCAACTGTGGATCAGACAGTGCGATATGCTCACCAGATTGTGAACCTGAGGCTACTCTAAAGCTTAGTCCCACTGAGGTGTGTGTCTCTATGCTGGTAAAGGGTGTGGGTCAGTGCTGCGATGGGTCTTCGATGAGGGTTTCAGCAGATTCCTCTTCTAAAGTCTTCAGGGCTTGAGTCGAGGCCCTAGGTCGTGGACCCTCTCCGTTGCTTCCCAGATGTGCCTGCGGAAGCAAGAAGAGATGATTAGTGCATGACATTGGTCTGTGAAAGAGGACACATCACTCACAGCATGGCTGTCTGATGGATGTTGCACTGCTGGATCCCCACTTAGTAGAGTAGCGCCGACCTCACCGTCAGCACAGGACTGGTCCCGGTCATCACTGGCCAGCTGGATGGCTCAGTTTTCAAAGTCTGTGAGGACCTTGCTTTCGGGCATTCCACCACTGGTCTCCAACCTCTTCCTTTTGTTGTGTGCCAGTTTGTCCTGCATGAATACAGAGTGCAAGCAGGATGCCTGTCAGGCCAGATGATAAATATGCCTGACATGTGTGGGTGCTCCCATGGACGGGATGAGGACAATGAAGGAGTGTGTGACAGTGAATGGTGATATCTTTTGAACTGCCAGTGAGTGAGATCCCTGAGTGATGGGTTTGTGAGTGTGTGAGTTGAGAGTGATGAGAAGAGTGATTTACCTTGGTGGAATGAGGAGATCATTCATCCTCTTTCAACACTGGGTGGCTGTCCTCTTTTGCAGGGAGTTGGCACTGACCACTGCTGCCACTGTCTACTAAGCAGGATTATTGATGTTGCTGCTCCTCTTGCGGTCAGAGCAGGGGTACAGGACATTAAGGCAGGCCTTCACGGCGTCAAAAAGACATTCCAGGGGCACATCGCTGAAACGGAGGGGCTGCAGACTTCTTGCCTTTCGGGGCCATGTCTTCTGTGCAGCAGTCCTTGGCTGGAAATACTGAAAGGTATATGCGCGACTCCACTTTAAATATGGCACCTGACGTGAGGAAGCGGCGAGGTGACATTATGGTGGGTGAATTGGAGGTCGCCCAGCAGCAAAATGGCATGTTTCACAGGAATGCTTGATTTATGAGGCGGGATTGGGGTGATATGGCGTGAAAAGCTAGGCTGACAGCTAAACGTTCTTTTTCCTGTCCACTACTGCACTTAATGCAAATCTGGGATGATTCTTCCCTAAGTGGCTAGCTTGTATTACTGCCAGTGTGCTTATCCCACTCTTTTCTACCTTACCATTCCTTTTTCTGTCGTCTTGTTCACTGATATTTTTACGGCCTGTTGCAGCTCTTTTCTATATATAGATTCACACTGTGAAATCTCCTTCTATTTATTATTCCTCCTTGGGAAGAAGTTCACTGTGGATGTTTATCACTGTGATATTTGTCACACCATAGATTTTAGTAACAGGTAAGTTTAATGAGTTATTTTTTAAAAAGTCCCAGTTGGCAAATAGCCAATATAACTTTTAAAACATGTTCAAGTGATGCAAGATTTGTCAAGTGAACTTGTAAATAGAAAATAACATATTTTATCATTTATTTTAATATCCTGCACATTTTGCACAATTTCAGAAATGGAACTATACTTTAAAAGCTCTTGTTTGCTCTTTGATTACTTTGGCCGTTTGAGACACAGGCAAAGAAAGACTAAGAAACATCTTAAACCTGAATATTGGAAGTATGTGTTTTGTTCACAGTTAATGTAACTTGACTCACTGATCAATTGTGATGACATACAGTACTGGAAGCCCCAAAATCCCCATTCTGAGCAATCTTGTAGTTTAATGATTTAGGTATCAGATTTAATTGTTTAAATAAATCACTGAAGTGAATTTGACTTTTGTCCCTCTGACTAAGCTGAGTTGAGGTGAATATGGTTTGAGCAATTGACCTCACCTGACATAATTAACTACATGCAGATGGTAGCCTGATGCATGCTGGTCATATGATGATTAATTTTTAGAACCCTGACCTAATTCTAGACTTGGAAGTTCATGCTGTTTTTTAAATGTTATCAACATAGGCCCTTGAGCCTGTTCCACCATTAAATTAGATCACGGTTGTGTCTTCACTCTATTTACCTGCAATGGTTCCATAATCCTCATAATACCCTTGTCTAACAAAAACCTATCATCTCAACTTTGAAATTTTCAATTGACTTAACCTCAACAGCCTTTGGGAGGGGACAGTTCCAGATTTCTACTATTCTTTTATGTGAGAAAACAATACAATATATTTTACAGCATTCTTCCTGTAGCTAAATCATTTTGGCCAGGAAATATCTTACATGCCAATACAGACTGAAGAGCAGCTTCCATAAAGAAAGCTGTTGAAATGACATTTCTATTTGAATCACTTGTTTGTGTTGACATGAACGGCAGTGAATAGTTGACAAGTCACATGCCAATTATCAGCCACCATGTTAGGTGATACATTAGAAAGAAATGTTGATGTTTGGTTTAGAAATAATTTCTCATTATTTCTAATATTCAATTTGTGGCAAAGATCTATGGATGCAAGACCCATTTGCAACAAAGAGCAGGTCAATCCACTACTATGCTAAAAAGTGGCTGTGATGTTCAACAAACTGTTCATGCTAACTTCAAAACATTAAAATAACAGGCTTGTTGTTGAGCTGGAAAATACACTCTGCTTCTGCCCATGTGTGTGATTTAAATAAAGCAAATAATCCTGCTTGTTTGTTCTGGCAATCAATGCACAGTACAATTTGCCATTACATGCAGTTTGAAAACATAGGGCTCAATGTTTTGAACATATGAACAGTATGATGCTCATTTTATATATAGATTTTGTGCTTTTGTTTGCAATAGCATGCTAATTCCTTTGCCTTCTGTACAATGTGTAATGTATTTGAATACCACTTTTTACATGGGTCACAGGATGGCAAAGTATTTTGAGGTGCCATCGGCTGAACAGTTGTTTTCCAAAACCAATATCAGCAAGGACAAGGTTTCTTGTTTGTCTCTTTGGTGGAGAAATGGTGTTGGCAGAAGAGTGGGAGGGGAACTAGCATTAAATGTATGATTAAAACAGAAGAGACAGTACTTGAGCAGCGAGAAGCATTTACAACGTCAGCTTGCATAAGGACCAGGGAGGGAAGATAAGTTGGCAGGAGTTTAGTGGATATCAAGGGGGGAGGGTATGTCTTATGGATGACACAGACTTGGAGAAAGACGGGAAAGGAAATAGTGATGGGATTCAGGAGTGTTGTAGTGGTGGCGCCAATGGGGAGGTTTGGCTTAGTGAGCAATGAAAAGGGTGGCAAGCAGCAGAGGCAGTTAACAAAGAAGGAAGTGCCCGAGCTTAATTCCCCATCTCCACTAAGTTGGGTGATTTTGGCCAAAGACAGCAGGTGGGCACTAAAACTGGAGCCATTGCTACTGAGTGAAGAAGGAATAAATTAGTTACGGTTCTGGTTGTGGCACGATGACATCCGCTGAAAAAAGGGATGTTTGTGGATGTCGAGTGGGGACAGTTTGAATTAGTGATGCTTCCACTAGTCGGATAACCTGCCAGCCAGTTTTCCCTGTCTGGGCTGTTTAATTGCAGTATCGGATGACTGAAGGCTCCCAACTGCACCCGGCAGGAGCCAATACCTTTAGGAATGCAGAAGTGGAATAAATTGGGGTGCATTTAAATATCTTCTTAAAGTTTTGTTACCTCATACGTTCAGACCCCTGTAAATAAACGAGCTCCCGGAATGTAGGCTGTTTTTTCCCGTGGCAGGCCTGTTGGAAAAATAAATTGTTTGTACACCACTCTGAGCTGTATGAGCACTGAACTTCCTTTGCAGCTTATAAATCATGCAAGTACTTTTGATCACTTACATCGAACACACTGATCCACTTGAAAGCGAAACGTTAAAAAACTGCTAAAGGAGCATTTGGAGCCGGTGGAACGTTTCCTCATTTTCAAAGTGCCCCGAGTAAGCGAAAGGCTCATAAAATTGTCCTAATTTAATCTACAGTGCAAACTGACACTTTGAAAAATCCCAAAACATGTCCTTTTTTTATGTGGAAACTGGCAAGAAGCTGAGTTAAGGGAAATTTGAATCTTTACAGTACAGGCATGGGCATTTTCAGAACATTTATGAATTCCTCCCTCTGTCATTTTACTAAAGGTGCTGCTCTTTCAAAATCTAGAATAACAGAAAGAGAAATTTGATCCGAGTGCATTAAGCATCAATATGATGCCCACATTCATCCACACGCAAATAATGGACTGCCTAAGGTAACAAAAAGACTGAGACTTCAGCTCTCAGCATTAGACTTGTAAAGATTGCATCAGTGCACCACTAGACTGTTTATAACCCAGTATGGAAAGTAGCCCCAGCAGCAAATGCTCCCTTTAAGTGGTGTCAGTGCGGTAAACTGTAAAATCGGGTGCAATTAGGAAACTTGTGTTAGAACCGCAACTGAATGAACACCAGGGAGTTTTTGGAGAAATTCTGGAACACATAAACATCCCCTTTTGATTAATGACTGTTTGAAAACACCCCACTGGCCAGACTTAAGTCACATGTTGACCTTTGGAGTTTTAACTTTTACAATGTCATGAAATCGAAACCTGAACTCGTTATGTTGGGAGGATTAGATACTTTGGGTATGTATAGCAGCTTTATTTGCAGGTTATTGTACCCACTCAAATAGCTGTAAACCATTCCCTTTTCATGGCACTGGTATGTTTAATGCAGTGGCCTGGTGGCAGCATCCTTCCATCTATGAAAGATAATGGACACAGATCAAGCAAATCCATTTCAGATGGTGTCTTCATATAGCACATCTTTGCTGATTGCTGAAGAGGCCTATCCTTGAGAGGCAGCTTCTGCTACAGGTGCCGCACATGAAGCTGCCAAATGTCATTATGGGTGGTTGTTTCCCTGGATGTTGTAGCCATTGGTAATCACCAATCCACAGGAGGTGTTGCCATTTTCCTCTGCTGTCAGCTAGTGACTCCCAGTGCGATAATCAATGTCTAGGGCCTTTATGTCACAATTGCAAGCACCCTTGAAGCAGAGCTTTAGGCATCCTTCTGGTCAACTGGCTCCAGCTACCACACCATAGAGAAAGTCCTTGAGTACACAACCGTCTGCCTTCTAGCAGATATGTCTGAGCCAATGAAGCCGCCTCTGTTTGATGAGTGTTAACAAATTAGGGAGCTCTGCCTTTGAGAGGACTGCTGCATTCGTGACTTTAATGCCATACAGTAATATTATTGAGATGTGTCTCATATCACCTGAGTTGCTTGGTGAATTGTTGCTGCCTACTGGCAATGAAATGGTTAAAACCATCCGTTTTTCAATAACTACCCTGCTGTTCATGCAGTCTAAAGGAAGCCCTCTAATTGCAGTCACTCACTTTCCCCTTGCACGCTTAAAAAAAAGCATCTTTACCTCCTGCCATCAGTTGAGCCATGAAGCTTTTACTTCTCCAGCCTGTGTGATTTACAATGTTAAAATGTAATATCTGTGATCTTTTTCTTCACATAAACCGTGCTACCTGGCCCGGAGATTACATTAATCAGAAGAGTTAAAACATTTATGGAGCCACTATTAACACAAAATTGTGACCTCTCCATCACTAGTATTGTACTCATTTTTAACTCCGATTGCTGATGAATTGAGGGCTTGGGATTTATTGCTAGAATGCGTCCAGTTCAGAAGTTCAAGCAAAATCCATCACTGAAGTGGCGTGACATACACCACAGGGATTGCAAGTAAGGAAACATTTTGGATCCGGTCTGCTTTTAAACATCAATGTGACAGCACTAACAATTTTAAAGGCTGACATTTTGTAACACATCAAGCCAGCCTAAAATAAAATCATATTTTCCAGGCAACCAGGAGTCAATAATTTTAGTTGCACAACCGATGGCCGAGATAGGAGTGTGTCAGCCCTCCAATTTGGTATTATTATACAGGCTTGATGTCGCTCCTACAAAAAGATTAATCAAAGACGATTATTTAAATTGTTAGAGAGTTTTTTATTTACATAAATTGGCTTCAAGCTCATTCAGATGCATTTAAGGTGATGCTGGATAAACACATGAGGGAGAAAGGAGTAGAATGTAACTGATACGACTAGATGAAGAGCAGTGGGAGGAGGCTGCTGTGAAGCATAAACACCAGCCTGAACAAGTTACTGTGAATGGCTTGTTTTGATGCAGTCCATTCCGTGTCGTTCCGTGCAGATTTTGAAGTTTTATACTGTGGCTCTTTCACAGGTTTTTAACTGTGGTGCGGACAGCAAAGTGCACAAAGGAAGGAGAGCCAACTTTGTTTCAGCCTTTACAATGACAGCTGACCCATTTTTCTTGATAACTAATGTAAACATCCATACAAACTTGAGATAATTTTGAATTGGTCATATATTGGCCCTCATTATCCAGGAAGCTGCTATAAGTAGTCAGGCGGAATAACATGAATCATGACCAGTGTTATTGGCAAGTGAGAACTTAGTATGCATTAGAAATGGAGAAAGAAAACTTGTTTTGGGGTAGAGGTGTGACTCTGTATGTAACTAAATAGTTATTTATTCAGCATTTTGCATTTGCACTATGCTTCCTCAGTGCTCTGATTACTTCAGTTTTGCTGAATGAACCATTTCCATGCCAGATGACAGCTAATTATAGTCACAGGCTTTCATACTTATAATGAATATGTGAAGCATTTTCTCAACTTTTGAATGCTTGCCCAATATATGTAACTTAAAATCTTGAACCCCCCACCATGCTGCCCCTGCGCCCCTGCATCCCTGGCATTGTTGCTGACTCTCTGGTAAATGCCAAGCATGGGCTAGACACCTTCGGTAAAGGGGTTTAAGCTGTAAAGGAAAAGTTATGAAGACACAAACGTTTAAGAACCGAACATTTGTAATTAAGGAATGATTCTCTATAATTATTGTTCTTTGTTCAGTGAGGGATTTTTAAGCTCAGAGCAGCTAATATAATTTTATATGTCTTCTAAATTTGTGATAGTGTATTTATCAAAATAAGCACTTTTAGCATTTTAGCAGTTGTTGAAGTTAGGAAGTTATTTTGTGAATTCTCCTCTCCTCATGGTGCAGACTTATGCTGCTTTACCAAGTGCTTTGCCCATCTCCCACCATAGTTACAGACCTCTAGCTGTAGCCTGTATGACTCAATTACATATTTAGCAATGTGAGAGTTGCCTGTACCATAAGTGCTATCAGTACTGTTCTAGGATCAGGCAGTAGAAGGTGCGCTAAAGTATCATGTATTTTGATAGAGTGAATAAGAAGAAATCATTTGCATTTTGGGAGGATAGGTAAGCCAAGAACAAAGATTTAAGACTGTTAAGATAAGAGGGGAGATGAGAAGAATTTTTTTGCATGGTTATTGCAATCTGGAATATATCATTGAACAGGGTGGTAGGAGTAGATTCAGCAGTGACTTTCAAAAGGGAATTGGATCATAACTTGAAATGGAAACATTTGTGAGGCTATGGGGAAAGAGTAGGGGAGTAGAACTATTGAATAGCTCTTTCAAAGAGCCAGCACAGGCATGAGAGGCTGAATAGCCAACCTCTGATTCTAAGAGACATTGGCCAGAATTTTCCCATTGGCAATTTGGGGGAGGGGCCTGCTCGCCAATGGGAAAATGATACGGGATGACGTTGGGAGGAACCCCCGACGTCATCCCGGTCCCTTTAAATTTTCAGGAAGACAGGTGGACAGCGAAATCAGCTGTGCGCCCGCCAACCTGTCAACGGCCAATTGAGGCCATTGACAGGGTGATTAAAGTAATTAAAGGCCCAGCCCGTCCAACCTTAAGGCTGGGCTTCTGATAATACATGAATCCTTTCCCAGTGGTGGGATGAGGTTTCATGTTCCTTTTTAAAAACTTTAATAAATGTAATGTGATATTTAGTAACATGTCCCATCATATGAGGGGGGCATGTTAATAATATTTTTATTTCTCTCTTTCTTAACTTTTGTACACTGACAGTAATCTCCCTGACACAGCACTCTGTCTCAGGGAGAAGTGCGCTCTTTCATGCACATGCGCGAAAGAGCACACTTTGACAGCTGGGGATTCCCTCCATCCCCTGCACAGTCGGGCAGGCCACTGGGAGGGCCTTAATGGGCCCGCCCATTCAAAATGGCAGCAGGCCCCGTTTCGGTGGCGGTTGTCTGCTGTCCACCTGCTACCGAGCTGGTGGGGCCCGCACGCCCACCAAGGGCAAAAGTCTGCCCAATTCTTTTTTAGATTAGGGGGCCTGCCAGTTACCTCCATCCCCACAACTTCTCCCCCCAACCCCCCAACTGCCCAACGTCCCTGGTACTGTGCTGCACTCGTGTACAATTCTCTATTTAGCTAACAGAAAGGCAAAGGTCCAATGAAACTCTGTCAGCAAAGTCAAAGGAATTTAAGAGTAAGCTGACAGAATACAAAGGGATGAAAAATTACCAGGATGATACCGAGATGAAAAGTGTTAAAGTGTGAGGAAAGGTTGCTTGACCAGGCTTGTATTTGCTTGAGTATAAAAAAATTAAGGGATGATATCAATGAGATGTTTAAGTTGCTTAAAGGATTTCATAGGGTAGATAGAGAGAAACTGTGTCTTCTGCGGTGGTGAGGTGTGAGGTTGAGGGGCTGGAGTGAAGGGGGAACCCAGGAAAATGGGGCATAACCTTAAAATTGAGCTTGGCCATTCAGAGTTGATGTCAGGCAGCACTTCTTCACACAAAAGAGTAGTGGAAATCAGGAACTCTCCCCCTTAAAAAAGTAGGCGAAGTTCAACTGATTGAAACTTTAACAACTGAGATTGATAGATTTTCGTTAGGTAAGGGTAATGAGAGATGTGGAGTTGAGACACAATTCAGGCATAATCTAATTATATGGGAGTACAGGCTCAAGGGGCTGAATGGCCTGCTCCTAGTCCTGCTCCTATGGTGCTGGAATTTGTGCTCACAATCGGCTCTGTGTTGGAAGCCTATTTCTCTGCCACAAGAGCACTTGGCTCACAGAAGAAAATATGTGTCGCCTTTATAGACCTCATTTTGTTCAAGTAGTATTTCATAAATGAAAGTTGCTCCCACATGACTTCTAAAGTTAGGTCAAATTCTAACATTCTGTGGCTTTTCCTGTACATTTATAAAATCATTCCTGTTCAAATATTTTGAAACTGACCTATATGCTGGGTGAGAACAAGATTCCAACTAAAATTCTGTGTCTAAATTTGCAAGTGTATTTGTATAGTCGTCTTCCTAAACCTTCAGTCTAATTAGATCAGTTGCACTCAATGAGCTAAGTACCAAGTGGGCTTCACTCAGAGTTTATTCAATCCACAGCTGCCAGTCAGTGAACAGTGGGGCTGATTTGACATCTCTGGCCTAAGCTATTCCAGTGAAAAATGTAACAGACTGGCTGGGCCTGTTCTGTACATCATTGCTCAACATTTAGTTGAAGCTGCAATTTTTCTTCCCTGTGAAACCAATGTAACACTAAAACTGATTATTACAAAACTACATCCTGGTTCTTCTGCTTAACTGTGGTGGCAGAACTTGTGAAAAGATCTGTATCTGCTTTGAAAATGCAAAAGAAAAACAAAGCATATCAGCACAGTGAAATGTTAATACAAATCCCCTTCTGCTGCATCTTTGGTAACCTACCTGACCCTCCACTTAGTCCCCTAAACTATTTCCAATATACCTTTTCTACAATACCTTGGTATGTTTTGCGGTGTAAAAGGTATTATCTCCGCGTGCATTGTTGTTATTTTAACTTCAGTAGCCTGTGCTGGTTTTGTGTGACTGAGAAAATTCGAGGGCTTTCATTCTGTATAGAAACTCCAATCCATAGCAACACAGCATCTTTTGAAGGATCTTTATTTTAATGAGGTTGCCACATGTTCAATAGACGCTTGCACGTGAATATTAGACTCTCTTTCCCTCTTTTATTGAGAATGCATTTCAAACTTTGGCCAAGATCACTACCAGCACAATATATCAATTTTTTTAAATTATCCTAGCCACAGAAATCGAGTTTCAATCTGGCACCCTGGATTGTGCACTTCAACGGCATATAAAGATTGTATCTTATTTCAGAAGGAGATGGAAAACACCAAAATTGATGCAGGGCTTTGAAAGGTGGATGATACAATTAAAATTGTGCAAATCTGGCATTTTTGCATGCTGCCATTTTACTGTGCATTCATCTCTGCTTCAAAAAGCTTCTTTTTTTTAATCACTTCAATTTCCGATGTGCTCAGCTTGTGCTGACAGTGTTTTAAAAGCACCAGTGAGATTTACCTAAATATTTTATTACTTGTTGAAATCAATTGAATCTTATCAATACAAAATAGGGTGTAAATCATTGGAAGTTCACATTCACCCACCAAATCAATTTTCACACATTAGGTCTATTAGGTTATTGAAAGGTGTGTGACAGATGGTGGCAAGGAATGGAGGACTGTACCTGTGAAATATACCTCCTTTCAGTCACATATTGATCGAGGATGGACTGCACTGCTGAGAGACTGTGGAACCAGCACTGTCTGAATCAATATTATCTTTCAAGATTAACTCAGCTATGACAGAGTGCATTTACTGCTAAAGTGAATGAGCAAAGTTGTTGTGGGTGATTTTCAAAAAAAAACAGTTGACCCAATTTGGACTAAATGCAAAGTTCTCAAGATGCTTAATAAAACTAATGCAGTAATTTAAATGAAAGCCATAAATAGGTAATGCTTTATCCTGTAATTTAACCCCGGTATTGAACAACTTCATGTAAACTTAAATTTATCACTCAAGACTTTATCCTAATTAAGGTTTTTGAGTGTTTAATTCCTGGATTAAGAAATTGTGGGTAATCAATCAGGGGAAGACTGTGGAGGAATGAGTCATTTAATCAGGAGGTTTAGTGATTTTTAGGTGGGATAATGAGATTCTGCATGTTGAGAGAAAAGGTGAGCAGTAAAACGGTGCAAACAGAGCAAAGGTCAGGTCATTTTTTTAGCCATTCTAAATATTGCAATTTACATTTATTTTCTGGAATGATGACCATGTCTTAATTATTCAAATATGTGAAATTGAATTCTACTGCACATACATTCATGTCAAATCAAAATACAAGTGTTATGATCCTGGACAAGACCCCCAAGTTCTTGTTAAGATCTGCTTCGGAATCAGTAACTTTTTGCTAAAAGTAGAAAAAGTTAAATGCTAAGAAAATAAAGCCACAAGATTTCACGCGTTTTGCACGATCAAAAATAAACTTTACTATAAAAGGTCAGAAAGATAAAAAACAATTTACAATATCTATTTTATACTCTAACATTTATGATTACTATGAGGTGTATATGAATTAACAGGTAAACTGTGGTCAAACACACCACACTACACAATAAATGGCAGATGCGACTAAGACAGATTCCATGGATTTTTCAACAACTCACCTAGACATCAGCAAACACTGTGAGTCAGCCAATCTCGTTGAAACTCTGTCTCTCTCATGAGAGATTCTGGTCTTCACCTTCAAAGATCTCACCTTGGAACTCTCTCAAAATGTCACTCCAACTCAGACAGCTTCAACGACTGCACACCTCCCAGGGTTTCGACCTCCATTCCTGAGACTCTGCACCTCTGGATTCACGAACTTGCTTTCCAGTGCCAATTCACGAGCACAACTTCAGCTCTTCAGCCATGCTGAGCAGAAAACTACTATGCTCCAAATGTTACCTTTGCCCCGACAGCCTGCAGCATGGACTCCCCAATCTTCTGCTGCCTTCTTCGATTGCAAGGGCCTCTCCACTCCACTTAAGGTCTGCCAACCACAGCCCTTTTTCTACCTGGAGCCTCTTTCTTTGCTCCTCTTTCTTCTTAACTGAGACATCTCCTTGACCCCTCCCCATTCTCTTGTCTGGGATTCTTCTTTGGGACCTCTCCCTACTCCCTGCTTGGGATTCTTCTCGATTGTAATGCTCCGCTACTGGCCACATGATCAGGGTTTTCATGCCTTTCTCTTTTTGCGCAGGTACACCGGGCCTGTCCTCAGCCCAAATAATGATGAAAACATTGGATTGCGCATGCACTGCCTGCTACCAGCCTGCACATGTGCGAGACTCCCAAGGCATGCTGGGAATTTTAGTTTCCGGCCTCTGCTCTGTACGAGGTTTTTTAGATCGCATAACATCATCCCCCTTAGGAGAAAGAAAGCTTCACCATAGTGAAGATTTCATTACAATGGGTGTATAATTTCTTTACCTGAAGTCCATCATAAACCTCTAAGAAATAGCTTATTACCTACTGTACAGATAAACTTTTCATTTTGTTTCACAAATATACATATTGTATTATAAAGGTACAAAGGCTTAACCAAACAATAGCCAGAACATGTAAAAAGTAGGATTAACAGAACTTAAAACATTAAAGAATTATCATAACTCAGAACCTATCTTTTCTCCTACACCCTTTCTTTAAACTTTGAACAGAACAGTAAAAAACTACGTGTTTTTTTCCCCATAATCTTTTCATGATCAACCAAAATTAGTGAAGATACATAAAAGTTTTCTTTAGAAACACCTTGACAAGCTTGTATTCCTATTTTGTACCATAGGTTTTTCAATTTTCTGGTGTGATTGCAAACCAATACTCTGGCGATCTTCCCCTCTTCACATATGGATGCATATTAGTTATGCTATATGATACAATTGACCTTCGCATAGGTTTCTCAACTTCAATGCAGAAGAAAATGGGGTTTTCCTTAATCTTCTCCTGTGTTAATAGAAACATGCCTTCAATGGGTCCCTTAAGTTTGCTACAGAAACTGTGTATATTTAATTCATAACCAGCTTCAAAATTATCTTCTTCAATCACTTTCTCCATAACATTTTTTTCTGTTTCATTGTTTTGGTCCACACCAGGTGACTTGCACTCAAGGAGCTTTTCTCCCTTTATTCAAGTCACTTTCTAGCTTATTCAAGAGATGTGCCACAGTCTTCTGCACACATTCATGTTCTTCCCCCTGACATGTGAAAAATGGAAATTTCATCTCCATTTCTTTCACAATTTCATCTTTTATTTTCCAATTCTTTTCCAAGCTCATTCACCTTTCCCTTCAGCTCAGCAACTGCTGTGGTCAGTTCAGTTGTTTCAAATTCATTTGAAATTCCCTCCAAAAGTCGCTGTAACTTGGACAACCGTAGCAACTGCACATCTCCCAGGGTTTCAGTCTCATTGTTCGCGACCCTGTTCCATTGGATTCCCAAACCTGTGCCCCAGCACCAACTCACAAACACAACTCCAGCTACTCAACTGTGCCAAGCAAAACACTAACGCTCCAAAGGTTACCTTCACCTTAATGGCCCACAGCACAGTGCCACCAACCTTGCTGCTTCCTATGGCCACCAGGGCTTCTCTTGAGACCTCTCCACTTGAGGTCTGTCAACTGCAGTCCTTTTTCTGCTTGGGGCCTCTTTCTCTGCTCATCCTTCTTCTTAACTGGGACCTCTCCCTGTCCCCTGTCTGTGACTCTTTTTTGGGGACCTCTCCCTGTCCCCTCTCCCAGGGATTCTTTTCGATTAAGGCACTCTGCTGCCAGTCACATGATCATGGTTTTCACACTCTTTTTGCGCAAGTGCACTGGGCCCTTCCTCGGCCTGAAGTACTACAAAATACTGGGTTGCGCATGAGCGGCCTGTGCTTGTGTGAAACACCCAAGGTGTACTGGGACTTGTAGTTCTCAGCCTCCGCTCTCAACCAGGTAAGTTTGGACCACATAACACAAGCATGAAAACTTTTAATGAGCATCAACGGGACAGCTGACCTATTCATTGAACTGTGGATGCTTTCTGCATGAGTTTCTAGCTGCAATTTTTTTTTGCATTGTGTTTATTATCAGTGGGATTGTAATGTTACAGAAAATAAATAATTTGACTTCCTCATAACTTTCTGCTGTGCCATTCAATGTACCTTCCCCCACAGTCTTTGTACTGAGGCCTTTTTTGCTACTTATCCCTTTTATATACAAAATATCTGCATGAATACTCCATTTAAATAGGGCCCATTTAATGTATTGTGGTGCTGGCGTGTTACATTACACTCATAGAGTCCGAGTTGCTGTAGCAGCAAGCACTGTTAATGCATGTTGTAGTCTGGAGCTATAGATAGTGATGGCAGAGTCTCCAATGCTCTTTTCATCACATGATTGTCTAGGAATCTCTCCCACTCTTACACGCCAATGGCGGGCAACATTGGAAGGATTTACAGGTTGATATCAATCTGTTTGGCTCTGTTATGAATGCACCTTCCTTGGTCATCAATTTCTTGTCTGGGGCTCGAAGCCAGAACTTCTGGCTCAGAGGCAGGGATGCTCCCCACTGCACCACAGACCTCCATTTAATGTATACTATGGTGCTTTTTTGGATCAGTTCAGATGATATAAGAAATGCAGGACTCCAAAAGATTCTGATGCATAACTTATTTCCATAATGTATTTAATACTATATATTCTGTCTGTTAACAGTAATAAAATTTGCAGAGAGACATCATGGTGCTACTCATTTA
Organism: Carcharodon carcharias; assembly: GCF_017639515.1. Classification (NCBI taxonomy): domain Eukaryota; kingdom Metazoa; phylum Chordata; class Chondrichthyes; order Lamniformes; family Lamnidae; genus Carcharodon; species Carcharodon carcharias. The sequence continues at coordinate 42,351,410 of NC_054479.1, read as the reverse complement.
ACAATTTTACTCTGGTCGCAATTTGCTGTACTAATGGTGTAAAGTAATGTAAATAAAGCACAAGACAATACTGCACTCATGTTCACTTGAATAGGAAAAGCTAAATTGTCCACTTCATGTGCATGTGGCGGGAGTATCTGGCTTTATTTGCACAAAAAAAGTACAAGTGAAATGTGTGCTTTTGCATTGTAGCAAGTTTCAGATATTGTCCCTGTAGGGTGAAGGTAGGGGCATGCAAAATGGCTGTATACCCCATCATTCCATTGAGGTAATGTGAGCTACTGCTTTGCAGCATTTATACCCCGCTCTGATGACCAAGTGGCTAACTGAGCCAACATATCAGGAAATTCCATGATCCACCCTGAATTAGTTGACTGCAATCGGAGCATCAGTGGGGTTGCTAGATTTTACTTCAATGTTGTCAGGCTGCTGAGGGATAAACTTGGCTTTGGCGTTCTCTCCTAATGACACATTTGCAGGCATGCACTCCTTGATGGAAAATCACAGGCTATGTACTCACAATTTCCTTAGGTGTGCTCCCTAGGAATGCCAGAATATATAATTACCCCAAATGTCTCTATGTGTAAGTGTGGAGAATTGACTATTTGGCATCTGAACCTATGGATTGAACCCAGTACAAGTCACTGGGCTGAGTTTTACGTGCCCCTGGTGGGCGTGTTTCCCATAGGGGCGGGCATGTAAAATAGAATGGGTGCCCATTCCACCACCTTCCCACCATCCCCAAGCTCTCCCTCATGACACAGGTTGGGGGGGGCACTGAGATCGAAAGTCTGCCCGCCATATTTAAAAAAACAATTAAGGATCAACTGGGCTTGTTATCAAGCCAGTTGACTCTGATAATAGGCTGTGCACTCCATGGGCAGAATTTTGCCCTTGGCGGGGATGCTTGGCGGGAGCAGGCAGGGGCAGTCTGAAAGCTGACCGCTGCCCGTGATCAGCTCCACGCTGCAATTTCACACTGGCGGGCCAATTAAGGCCCACCCAGCTTGGAACATGAGCGGCAGCACTTAGCGCTGCCTGTGCGGGGGTGGTTGGGGGTAGGGGGAGGAGTGCGAACAGGCCTAGACCAAACTTCACATACGCACACAAAAGAGCGCTTCAATCTCCTTGAGGCACGGAGCTGAGAAGTACGGGAACGAGAAACTCAACTTTTTAACTTAAATGTTTAGAGGGTGGGAAGGAAATTGGGTTTGGGGGACAGTTGCACTTCGGGAGTTGCCCTTTGCCAATCACGGGTGACCCCCCCATTAGGTCAAATACCCCCTTCCTTCCTTCGTACTTTAAACCCATCCTTTCCCCTCCTCCACCCCGCTCCCTCACCTACCCAAACCTGCCCAGCCCAAGACCCCGGGCTTACCTGCTGCTGCGATCCATGGATCTTGATCTTTTCCTTCTGCAGTCCCGGCAGCTGCCACTAGCACCTCCATGGCACTGCTGGCCAGAGGGCATATCAGCTCCACACCGACATTGTTTCCGGGGTGTGTGCTGTCCGCCCCCTCACCCCACCAACTCCCCCCTCCACGACTACTCCTCTCCATCCCCCACCCCTGACCTGTATCATTCAACCCACTGCTTCAGGAGAGGAGAGATGAAAGATGGAAAATAGAAAATAAGTTCAATGTATCATAAAACTGCTATCAACAAATGGCTTCTCTCTAATCTCTCATTCTCCTCATTTCCAGCAGCACAAAGAGAGGCACATTGTACAATGGAAAAGGAAATGGGATGCATAATAAGGAAGATTGAGAACTTGAGTCTATTCCATAATGAAGAGGGACCTCCAAACGCATTTTAATGGAAATCATATGCAAGTTATCAAGCTCACAGGCTTGATTTACCATTTCCTGTACGATTTGTTTATACAGAGGCAGTTTTTAAAAATTCTTTCACAGGATGACTCTTTCATCTTGAGATGGTGGTGGTGAGCCACCTTCTTGAACCACTGCAGTCCATGTGTTGTAGATACAACCCCCAGTGCTGTTGAGAAGGAAGTTCCAGGATTTTGTTCCAGTGATAGTGAAGGAATGGCAATATAGTTCCAAGTCAGGATGGTATGTGGCTTGAAGGGAAATTTGCAGGTAGTGGTATCCCCATGTATTTGCTGTCCTCGACCTTCTAGGTGGTAGAGGCTGCAGGTTTGGAAGGTGCTGTCGAAGGAGCCTAGGTGAGTTGCTGCAGTGCATCTTGTAGAAGGTATATACTGCTGCCAATGTGTGTCGGTGGTGGAAAGATTAAATGTTTAAGGTGGATGGGGTGCCAGTCATGCAGGCTGCTTTGTCCTGGATGGTGTTGAGTTTCTTGAGTGTTGTTGGAGCTGCACTCATCCAGGCAAGTGGACAGTATTCCATCACACTCCTGACTTTTGCCTTGTAGAGGTGGACAGCATTTGGGGAGCCAGGAAGTGAATTACTCTCTATAGAATTCCCAGCCTCTGACCTGCTCTTGTAGCCATAATATTTATATAACTGGTCCAATTCAGTTTCTGGTCAATGGTAACCCCCAGGATGTTGATAGTGGGTGATTCAACGACGATAATGCTATTGAATGTCAATGGGAGGTGCTTAGATTCTCTCTTGTTGGAGATGATCATTGCCTGGCACTTGTGTAGCATGAATGTGGAATAGAATACTTCATCAGTCTTTTTAATAGAAATAGGGGAACTTCTAATGATATTGTATATTCAAATTCAGTGCATGCAGCCTCTCATACCTGCCTCTCTCCTTTTCTACTGCTGTTCTCTATCTCTCTCTCTCTCTCCCCCTTCTGTCTTGTATCTATTGCTCTTCCCATCTGCTCATCTGCTTATGTCTGTCCACTTATTTTCTTTATCCCATTTGCCTTGAACTACTATCATTTTTTGCTTCTGCCCTTTACCCTACTGTAAGCATTTTCTTCTGTTTTTTGTTCTTTTGCTGTCCCCTTTCCCCTGGCTCCATACTTACTTAAAAGCTGCTCATGTCTAATATTTCTCAGTTCTGACGAAACGTGATCAAACTAATTTGTGGATTCTGTTTTTCTCTCTCCACAGATCTGTTGAGCATTACCAACATTTCCTGCTTTCAGCAGTACTTTCTTCACTTTTGTTTTGTCCTTACAGGATGTGCGGTATTTGAACAATGACAAGAAGATTGTGAGAAACTGCTGGGGGACAGCAGATAGGGTAATGGACAGAAATATGGTCAACGCAGTTGAAACTTAGGTTAATTTGAGGTGATATATTTTGAGAATGTACCCTAAATAGGAAAGTTTTGAATAGAATGAAGGAATGAGCAAATTAAGAGGGGGCAGATAAACATATCTTTAGAAACAGGATTCAGTGGAGAAGACTGTAGAAAGGGCAAATAAGATTCTGGGTATGATAAATGAGGGCTCCAGATATGAAATAAAAGTTGGGTCCAAATAGGAGTACAGTATATGGTTTTGGAAAGCAAACTACAGATAGGATATTGTAGCCATAGAAAAGGTACATTGCAGATTGACAAGAACAGGGATTGACAGGGAATGGAGAATATAATCGGGATGAGGGATTGGTAAAACCATTAATGGGGTTGGGTTGCATAGATGGGGGAATGGAGGTGATGGGGTTTTGGATGGGAAACCCAGAAGTCAATGTTTCCCTGCATGACTCCCCAGTATGGAACTTTTCGTTGACAAGATCCCTGCCTGGAAGTCGACCTGATTGGCAGGTCTGGCTTCCAGTTGGGTGGGCAGGAGCCCAGAGCAGGTTCAGGTAAAGAGATGGCAGCTGCTAGTAGGAGGGTGCTGGGGATCCGATATCCTTGACCTTTTTGGAGGTTGTGATCCCCGATCAGGAGGCCGTTCAATCGCTGACACCTGGGGGTGTGGGAGTCCAATCCCTGACCCTGGTAGGTCTTCATGTGATGCAGGGATGGGTAGTTTGATGGAGTATCCAATCCAAGTGAAGAAGGAAAGTTTATTGAGCTGGGGTGGAGCACTCCTGCTCCTCCTAGCCTGGCCTGCAAGCTGTGCTGTAATTGGACTTATCTTCTCTCTGAAGCTGTCCTTACTTCCCTTGAATGGCCGGGTTTCCTGTGGCCTGGGAAACACAACCAGCAAGAGTTACACTCGCAAACAGGTTCAATCTGAAGCTGCCAGCCTCTTTGACATACTAAACTTGCCAACCCCCTCCTTGAGTGGGTTGGCTGCCTATTCCCTGTCCCATCTCTGTTAACCCCTGAAGTGGGCAGGTTGGGGTTGGGTTTAAGGCTTAAAAATTTTTAACTTCTCACTCAAGCACAACTCACCTGTTTTTGGGGTTTAAAATTCACCCATAAGATACTTTTGACAGACCAGCAATGGTAATCTAAAAGAAGTGTTCAAAATGTTGAAAGATTTTGTAGGTCAGCAGTAAAAGATTTGTTCCTTCGCAAATTGGAACCAGAGTGATGCAAGTTGAGTAATAGTACTCAAAGTATTAAAGGGAATGTAAGAAAAAATTTTTGACACAGAGGTTAATTCACTATGGAGTGCGTTATCACAATTAGGTATGGAAACTAAATCAATCATGACCTTCAGGCATGAATTAGATGAAGCTTGAAGAAAATATTTGAGGATACTGGAAAGAGCAAAAGACTAGGAATGGAGTCGGTAACTTTTATATATATTTTTTATTCATTCATGGGATATGGGCATCGCTGGCTAGGCCAGCATTTATTGGCCACCTATAATTGCCCTGTTCAGAGGGCATTTAAGAGTCAACCACATTGCTGTGGGTCTGGAGTCACAGGTAGGCCAGACCAGGAAAGGACAGGTTTTTATGACAATCAGCAACGGTTTCATAGTTATCATCAGACTTTTAATTCTAGGGGCAGCATTTTCACGTTGGCGAGTGGGGGGCAGGGCCCCCTGGCCAACACATAAAATGACACGCAGTGACGTCAGGTATGCGTCCCAATGTCACCACACGTCATTTAGATTCTCAGTTTGGTGGGCGCACAGCCGACGCGGGCCTATTAAGGCCTGTTAAGAAACTAATTAAAACAATTAAATGAGCTGCCCATCCGACCTTAAGGTTGGCGGGCAGGAGAAGAGCCCAGGTGGCCTTCACATATTTCATGGAACCTCATCCACGGGTGGGATGAGGTTTCATTAAGTGTTTAAAAAATCAGTAAAATTTTTACCAAAATTTCATTAACATGTCCCAGCTCATGTGACACTGTCACACGAGGAACCACATTTCAAAAGTTTAAAAATCCTTTTAAAAGTTTAAGACTGAAACACATCTCCCTGAGGTACCTACATGCCTCAGGAAGATCTCTGCACTCTTTTGCGCGCATGTGCGAAAGATCACAGGGAACCACTCAGGGAATCCCACCCCCCTCCCCCCCCTACCCGCACAGGGAGCGCACAGCGCTTCTGGGCCCGTGTCACTATGGGCCCATTAATTGGCCCACCCAAGTAAAATGGCGGCGCGGACCCAATCGGAGGTGCCACTTAGATTCGCCCGTGCACAACCAGCCCAATGGGGGGAAATTTCTGGCCCCATTTTTGTTGAATTCAAATTTCACCCTCTGCCGTGGTGAGATTCAAACCCAGGTCCCCAGAGTGTTACCCCGGGTCTCTGGAACACTAGTCCAGTGGCTATACCACCACTAAGATAGACATAGTTAGGTTACTGGATAATTAATCCGGATACCTGAGCTAATAATTCAGAGATCATGAGTTTAAATCTCATCATCGCAGTTTCAGAATTTGAAGCTAATGTAACTAAAGATCAGGAGAGATGAAAAAGGAGCTGCCAATTTGTTAGCACCAGTTTTACACTATTGCCCAAAATCAATATTACCCCTGCTTTTAACTTCTCTGAGGTAATTGTACCTTTTGGCAATAGTGTAAAATGGGGGATATTGAATTGGTTGTCCGTTAAACACTCCATCTGATTCTTGCTTCAATGGGAGTCAATGTAGGGAAAAGCAGGATGGTGTCTAATGGGTAACTGACTGATTTGCCCATTTTACAATATTGCCTAAAGTCAAAATTACCCCTTAGGCTGTGAAAAAATACTAGCTTTTCTTTTAATTCTTTTACATAAAGGATCCTAGACAAATTCAAAATATTCCAGATATGTATCCACTAAAACTGGGATCTAGATGCAAGCAGCATTATAAATTATCTTGTTGAAGATAAGAACTCATATGTTTTGATGGCCATTCATGTGTTGGATCAGGTTGAATATATGGAAGTTTTTAGCCAATGATTTGACCTGTTTCCAGTCTTCATCTATCTTGGTATCCAGAGTTTCACACGCCTAATAGCTTGTTTTATTAATACTGATTAACCGACTCTATTAGTTACTAATTCCTGCATGTGTTAGAAGGAATGCACACATTATTACCAATGGACTAGGTCGCCCCTAAGCAACATGGTCCACAATTTCCCCTAAACACAACACTTTTCCACTTGTGGTAGCTCTAATCTTAGCTCGAGAATGGATACGCTTATGGTTGATATAGTTATTATTGATAATATTTCCTCTCCACCCCCCTCTGGGTGATGGATAATTCACCCAGTCACCCATTAAAATCTGTCAAAACTCACCTACTGAGGATAATCAAGTTCAACCATCGATCAAAACTGAGATTTGAACTTTGCTCTCCATTGTATGAATTTGATGTTACACTATTAAATATTACCATGTGTGTAATATAAGTAAAGTAAATGATTGATGTGTTTTATACTATGCTGGTACATGCTATAATTTACATGCTAAAAATAGCACTTTCCATGAGATTCCCTCCCAGGCATTTAATACCTTTTTTTTTTGAAGGAAGAAAGTTGTTGAGAAATGCAGTTTTCCACATAGTATCTGTTAAGGAGGAAATTTATGACCCATTATCTAATGAAAAGGATAGTAAAAAAAGGGAGAGTAGTATTTGCCAATTAGCACTTTGGTTCATAAGTATAGGGGTCAAGAAAAAGCATTTCTTTAACATTAACCAATGAATTTGAGAGAGTAAACAATTAAGAAAATGGAAAGTAGCTCAAGACCTGAGGTAATTTGACTTTGATACAGCAGTACAAAACAGGCCATAGCAGGTTAAAATCTTCTGATTTTTATTTCCATTGAAATCAATCAGAGAGACATTGAGCAGGCTGCCAATTTGCTGTTATACATTTGTAACTATTGCACAAAGTTAAAATCTCCCTCCTGGAATCAAAGAGCTAAAGAGGTACTTAAAGAGAAAAAGCCAATGAAGCATTTGGAGTCTGGCAAAGGGAACCTAACAAGCCACATTCCTGACCTGTAATAGCCAATGGACTTTTGGAACTTAAAATCCACTCATTAATTTTTATTTTTAGTTTTATTTGAGAAAAACTTTCCAAAGTATTTTATTTGTGATGTGTAATTGTAGGAAAAGTTTCCAACTTAAACTCAATTTGACACCCCGCTCAGAAAATGTTGCAATTCACAGGTAGAATGGAGTGGCCCAATCACAAAAATTACAATTTAGGCTACCAGTTTCTTCAACGCAGCCACTGGTTTAGAATCACAGAAGAGAATGATGCCTGATGAAACATATAAGGTTTTTTGGATTCTCCTTTCAAACTATTGCACATAAAAACCTGGTTCTTTCCACATAGGCAGCATGAACAGATTCTGATTTCACTTTGCTGAAATTCCAGAACCAAACCAACTTGTTCAGTGGCACACCCTATTAGAATGTAAACTGTATTGACATTGTGATGTTTCACTTTCATTGAAAGTTTGTTTTCGTGAAGGCTAATCCCTAAGCAACATGCTCCCTTTGTTGTTTTGTACTGCCCAGTAATGTTATACTGTGACTAAAAGTCAACTGGAGATGGCTCTTGTTAAAAAAACACAAGATTATGCAGAGTTGCAGTGGCATGAGAAGAATTATATTTATTTAATCTATTGCAAATGCTTATCTAATCTGGTTTTTAATTTGGATCCAGCTCCAAGGTTGTGACTGGAAGGAGCTTAAGTGTAATCAAATAAGATTAATTCTTTGATCATCTGTCCAGAGGAAAAGAGACATTTGACCAAAAGTCTGATGGGATCATGTCTGAAATATTGATTTCAATCTTCCTTTTCGTAGGTGTCTCTCTTTTCTGCTAGTTTGCTTGTTTCTCAATGATAAGATGGATTTGTTGATGGTGTAGTCTAATTGATAAGTTATTTTAGGTCAGCCAGTAGGAGGCAATCTACTTTAGTGTAGATTTGACTGATGCCCAATGAGAAATAGAAGGGAATGCAATGAATGTGGGACTATTATAGCAAGAAACATACTTTTTTTTAATACAGCTTGACCTGTGTGTCAAAGATATGTTATTCAAAAGTAGGATTCAGCAGAGAACTCTTGTTGATTGTTAGGGGTACTTTGGCTCAGTAACTTCCAAAGAATGATTTTCATTGGCTTGGGTGACCTGCTGGAATTTGAGCCTAGTTCATGAATGTAAAAGATATCCACTGCATTTATTTGATAGCTCATTAGGGATATCCATTTTCATGAAAATCATGTTTTATATTAAGAGATCTTTGACACTCCTTGAGGGTTCTGTTATTAGTTATTTAAAAAAATCTAGTTCTTGCAACTTCTGACTTTTCAGCCATATGATTCGTAATAACATTAAAAAGCATGCACTAAATTATTGGTGTAGTGATTACGTTTAAAATATCCAGTAAAATGAATATGTTACCTTGTTCTACTATTGATATCTATGACAAATGCATTCAGTAGGCTTATTACATTAGAGCTTAGCTCTGATTTATTTGCTCATCCTCTGCTCTGCCTCATTATCTATCAGTAAAGTCTGAATAGCCCTGTCACAATCTGGCCTGAAATGTCTTAAAATCTGATTGAATTCATTCTTACTAATGTTCCTCATTTGGACACTATCGTCTATTTTCCTTGAATGAAAGTTTCTTTGAGATGCAGCAGGCTGCACAGCTGTAACATGTTCATCAATGATAAAATGATGTCTTCACTATCTTCTATGTCAGATGTGCTTTATTTAACACATACAAAATATTTTATTTGTAATCAACTTCCGATCTCGGGTGGGGTGGGGTGGAGGGCGCGGATCAAATCCACAAGATACCCTGGAAGATATGCTGGGCACCCATCCCCACACAAGGACTGCATGGAAATTGCCTGGGAAGTTCAAAATTCCAATGGGCAATTACCCTGCACTGGAAAGCATCCAATACTCTGATTTAAATCAGAGACTTTGGATGGTTCCGACTCTCTTCGCAGAATAGTTGTTCAGGTAAAGTTAGAAGAATTAAAACAATTTCTAACTCCTGGGTTAACTCTTCCCCAACACCCCCTACTGGACCTCCCAATCTCCCGACCCCTGACCACCCCCCAACAAGCTCCCAATGCTCCCGTTACTCTCCTGAGCCCGTGACTACCTCCACCTCAATGAATACTGCCCCAACCCCCTGACAGCCTCCCCAAGCACCTGACTACCCTCCACCACACCAACTACCCCACTTGACTCCTGGAACACCCCCCTCCCAACTGCCCCCCTGATCCTGACTACCCCCCAATTTCCTGACTACCCCCCCCCCAACTCTCCCACTATCCTCCTGACCCCCCCGACTACACTCCACCTTCACTACCCTCCCTGCCCTCTAACTGCCTCCCCAAGCCCCTGACTACCCTCCACCACACTAAGTACCCCACTCGACTCCTGGACACACCCCCTCAAACTACCCTCCTGATCCTGACTATCCCCAACTCCCTGACTACCACCCTCCTCGAACACCTCACACTTCCCCAACTACCCTCCCAACCCCCCCAGCTACATCCCCAGCTAACACCCCCCCACAACTGACCACCTGCCATCCCCCACCCCAACTGACCACACCATACCCCATCCTACCCACATATCTGACACACTTACCTTTTCCCTGGCTTTTCAAAGCAGCTGGGACCTTTCGTTTACCTGCTTTATGGCAGCTAGTGCCACAAAAAGGGGGCATAGCTTCCTTTCCTCCAGTGCTGCTGCCCTGGACTGAAGGCCTCAGGAACCCACTGCATTTTTCTGAGGAGGCCTTTGTCAAAAGGACGGGTGTGAAATGTGCAGCTCCTGACTAAGACAAGTAAAAAGGAGCAGGGTGGCAATCTGATTGTGATTGTCGCTCTTCAGAAATTCTGGCCCAATATCATTGAGTCTTGTTCTCAGCTCTTCACCTCATGACCATCCGTAGCAGAGATGGGAGACCAGTGAAACAATGGGTGGAATTGAAAATTCCCCACAGGGATCCCACCCAACAGTTGGGGGACAGGTCTGAAACCCATAGGAGGCCCGACCGAATTACATTACTCTCAGGCACTTAACTGCCAGTGGGGGTCTTCCCTAGAGTTTAGGACCCCAGGAACAGAAATCTCATCCACCGGGAGCTGCTGGCCAATCAGAGGCTAGTGGCTCTCCATTGATGGCAGCAGCATTGGGAGTGGTGCCTGTAGTGCTCCAGGGACATCACCAGGGACCGTCGCTGGACCCCTGGACTTAAGTGAGTGAGGGCAAGTTGGGGGTCGTGGGGAGGGGGACACAGGAGAGGTGCGCATGAGAGAGGAGAGGACAGGGCTGTTGGAGCCAAGGGCAGGGCTTGACTTTCAGCCCCCCACACACATTCTTGATGCTGAGTCCCTCAATTGGGCACTAAATGCCTTTGAAAGTCATATCATCCTAGAAGGCTGCAGGCAAACCCAATAGGGTTTGCTGGGTGGCTTTTGGGAGGCAAGGGAATGCCATGTCATGCACATTTAACCCTTCAGCCACCACTGAATTGTGGTGGGTTCAGGGATAATTAGTGTCAATTAGCTCAATAATGAGCCTAATTGACATCCCGCCATGAGTGGGTGACCTTTCCACATTGGTCCATTACCACACCTAACTTAATCACAGGAGGCTTCCCTGCCCCCAGCAACACGACATGCGCACTGTCCGGCAACTAGGTGGCCTGATCATCGTGTTTCCTGACATGACGAGCTGGACTAAATTCCAGTGTCTCAGATTCGAAGAATTTTGATGAATTGGTGGATCTCGTGAAGGGTCATTTTCAATCAAAGCCCTCAGTCACAACACTGAGGTTCAGGTTTAATTTGAAAAATAGAGCTCTGGGTGAGACAATTGCATACTATGTGACAAATTTGAAGCAGCTAACGGAACATTGTGAGTTCAGTATGGCTCAGAGATCATTTAGTGTGTGGTGTGAATGAAGACACTATTCAGAAGAGATTATTGTCCGAAGTGAATTTGGATTTCAAGAAGGCGCTAGAGATAGTGCTGGCCATGGAAAGTGCAGTAAGAGCAATACAGGGTGTGCAAAATGGCACCGCCCTCCACATCGGGTGGGAAACCCCAGTCAAAAAGGACGTGAAAATGCAAGGCCCTGCTGAGAAGCAGGAGACAGCCCCCACTAGCTGAAGAATAAAGAAAAATAACTCAGCAGTGAATAGAGATGGAAACAAGCAATCTATTAGCAATTGGCAGTTTTAAAAAATCAAGTGCTATTATTGTCACAGAAATGGACATATGATGAGGCAACGCAGGGAAATATTTAAGCAGGCTTGTAAACAAAAGAAGAAGCCCAATGAAATCTACAATGTAGAAGAGCCTGAAACAACAAATACAGACATTTACTCGTATAATCCGAAAGTTGGAAAGACAGAACCAATCTTTGTCACAGCGAAAGTAAATGGCAAACCTGTTAGAATGGAAGTGGACACGGGAGCTTCCAGTAACTGGGAAACATACCTTCAGATATCTGAATAATGGTGAACATCAGTTAAGTTTAGAAGAAATAGCTGCCAAACTCAAAACATATACAAGTGAAGACATTCAAGTTAAAAGGCATAAGCAGAGTGACTGTCCATTATGGAAGACAAATGGCAAAGCTGCCCTTGATGGTGGCAGGAGATGAAGGGCCAAGCCTCCTGGGACGTAATTGGTTAAAGGAGATTAAGTTAGAATGGGCTGAAATTTCTCAGTTGCGAGCAAGTGGGCTACCAGAGCTACTTTGAAAGTACACCAGCATCTTCAAGGACGAACTTGGGAAAATCCAGGGCCAGCAGATAAAGATTCATGTAGATCCAGAAACAACCCCTCACTTCATGAAGGCAAGACTGGTGCCATATGCCCTGTGAGAAAACGTCAACATTGTGAACAGGCTAGAGAAACTGGGCGTTATACAACCTGCTCAGTTCTCAGAATGGGCAGCACCCATAGTCCCTGTCTTTAAACCCAACCAAAGTGTCTGAATTTGTGGAGACTACAAATTGATATTTAATAAAGTAGCTAAGCTAGACAGGCACCCCATTCCAAAAATCGAAGACCTGTGTGCCAAGCTGGCAGGAGGGACAACGTACACAAAGCTTGGCAAGAGTTGTGCTTATCAACAACTAGAGTTGGATAATGTCTCCTGGGAATTTGTCACAATTAATACCCACAAGGGGTTGTACCAATATACAAGATTGCCTTTTGATGTCTCCTCAGCTTGCATTATCTTTCGGAGAACAACAGAAAGCTTACTGCAGGGACTGCCCCAGGTTGTAGTCTATTTAGACGATGTATTGGTGACAGGATTCACTGAAAAAGAGCATTTGGCAAACTTAGAAAAAGTTTTAAAACATTTTTTGCAAGCTGGAGTATGCCTAAAAAAAGAGAAGTGCACGTTTCAATCTATTTGGGTCACCAAGTAGATTTACAGGGCCTCCACTCGGTTGAGGAGAAAGTGAGACCAATAAGAGAGGCACCTGCGCCAAAGAGCACCTCAGAGCTCAAATGATTCCCAGGAATGATCAACTGTTGTGGGCGGTTCTTACCCAATTTGTCTATAGTTCAGGCCCCCCCTGCATTCTCCACTCAAAAAGAACCAACTTTGGCCTTGGGAGGCGAACCAGAAAGAAGCTTTCATAAAGGTGAAACAATTGTTGCACTCGTCCAATCTATTGGTGCATTACGACCAGACGAAAGAATTGATGCTGACATGTGACACATCTCCCTACAGAATGGGAGCAATGGTCTCATTGGATGGACAATGACACAGAACAGCCAATAGGTTACGTATCAAGAATGCTCACTACAGCAGAAAAGGGGTACTCGCAAATAGGGAAAGAAGACCTGTCCATTATCTTTGGTGTCAAGAAATTTCACCAGTATGTACACGGCCACCATTTTACAATTGTTTCAGACCACAAACCATTGCTAGGATTGTTCAGTGAGGACAAGGCTATACCACCCATAGCCTCAGCAAGAATACAACGAAGGGCTTTAATTCAGGCAGCATACGAATACGCTTTCATACATAGGCCTGGCAATCAAATTGCAAACGCCAATGCCCTTAGTCGTTTGCCTTTACAAGAAAATGATGAGCACATATCAGTTCCACAGGAGCTTGTTTTACTGTTAAATTTCTTAGATTCCTCGCCGGTATGTGCTCGACAGCCAGAGACTGGACAAGTCGGGACTCAGTCCTGTCTCAAGTACAAGAAGTGCTACATGGTTGGTCACATGAGCCCATACCTGATGAAATGAAACTGTACTTCAACAGAAGACATGAAATAACCAGCCAGGATGGCATCTTATTGTGGGGAGCATGTGTGATAGTTCCTCCAAAGGGACGGGAGCCACTTTTAATTGAACTACACAGTGCCCATCCAGGAATTTTCTGAATGAAGACCATAGCATGCAGCTATCTATCCTGGTCTGGGATGGATGGTGAAATAGAGAGTTTAATAAAGCACTGTGTGCAATGTCAGCAACTGCAAAAGTTGCCAGTGACAGATCCATTACATTCATGGGAGTGGCCAAGTAGACCCTGGGTGCGGTTTCACATTGGATCTTTCCTGGGAACAATGTTTCTGCTCATTGTCAGTGCCCAGTCGAAATGGCTGAACCTATATGAGGTGAAGTCACCGTCGGCTGCCACAATTGAGAAACTACATCAAAGTTTTCCCATTCACGGACTACCAAAAGTAGTCATTTCCGATAATGGCACAGCATTTATGAGTGCTGAGTTTCAAAGGTTTGTTAGCCTTAATGGTATCACTCATGTAAAAACTTTCTCAAATGGACTGGCTAAAAGGGCGGTTCAAACGTTCAAGGCAGGCATGAAAAAGCTAACTGGCGATTCCTTGGCAACCAAACTAACATGTTTTCTTTTTCACAACAGGACTACCCCTCACGTAACAACAGGTGTGACACCTGCAGACTTATTGTTGAAACGCCACCTCAGGGTGAGATTGAGCTTAAAAATGCTGAATTTAGAGGGGAAGGTGGAAGCCAGAAAATGACACGACTGGCAAAGCCACAAGACAAAATTTACTGTGGGAGAGCTGGTACACATGAAGAACTTCGGACAAGGACCAAAGTGGTTACTAGATGAAATAAGTGTGGTGACTGGACCTCTATTTTACCATGTGGGGGTGGAAGGTCAGATCATCTGTAAACATGTGAACCATTTAAGGAAGAGAGAGACAAATCATCAAGAATTGGTTCCACCAGTGATCATGACCGGGTCTGCGTTTCCTGTTGAGGATACTCAACCCAGGACTGACATGTTTGATGTTCCTGTAAGAGTTGAGGATACAGTGCTCACCGAAGCACCTGATGTTCAGGCAACTTTGGAAAAGAAGGTTCCCGACAAAGAATCTGAAGTTGTGGAGCTGTGATGTTCTACATGTACCAGGAAACCACCTGAAAGACTGAACTTGTAATCTCCTTACCTAGTGTAAATATTAATTTGTCTTGAAAAATATGTACTTATAAATATAATATGTATAGTCAGGTTAAAGGAGGAGGAATGTAGTAATTATGGTTTTGCTTAGTGTGTAATGTACCTTTAAGAATAATACTTGTTAAGGAAGATCACATGATCTGTAGTAACCAATAGGAGAGTAGCGCAGGCTACCTCAGAGTCAGTGTAGAGATAGAGTTGAAGTTGAAAGTGCACTGTAGTTGCTGCTGAGTATATTGTAAATAAATTTAATGTTTCCACCCCAGAAGTGTCTGCTAATCAACTCTATCTTCAATAGTAGCAACTCAGCCACCCTTGCAACATTTGGGCTGCTTTTTAATTAGTATTTCACCCCTTGGACCTTCATATAAACTTATCTTGATGGATCAGTTTTGTAACAGAGATATTTTACATTAATGAGTAGATCCTCCTTTCAAGCTCAGTTAAAACAAAAATATGAATAATAAATAAATAAAACATCCAGCAGGGAAAATAACCCCTATTCTGCTTTTTGCCCAATCAGTGAGAAGTAAATCCCTCAGCCATGGTACATCTGGTTCCTCCACAGGAAATGTGTATACGAACCTGTGAGAGATCTGCCAAGCAAACTGTACCTGGCCTTGAGAAAAAAGCAACTGGAATAGGCCCTCTTCCTGCAGGTCCATTGTCTTCTCCACCACTGTGCAGCTGAGAGGATCCCCCATTTGATCTCCGAATGGACCCCTTGTTACACTCCTCATTCACAGCCCTTGTACCCAGGTACAACCTTCGGCAAAACTTTAATCCTCCCCACTGGTGATCCTGCCCATGTGTACTCAAAATGGCTGATCAATATACAGAATATTAATAGGTTATCAAGGCCACTTTGGAACTTTTACACAAGAAAGCGATACATAGGGAGGAATCCTTTTCCTGTACTCAGCTTCAAACTCCGCATCTTTCATCCACCATAAACTCGACCTTTAAAAACTTTTAAGACCTATCATTTTGACCAAGGTTTGGTCACCTATCTTAATAATCTCACCATGGTTTGATGCTCATTTCTTTACCCCTTGTATCTGTTCTTTTTCTTGCCTGTTCTTCTTGAGAAGCAAGGAGCAGTAAATGCAATGAATTGGTCTTTAGCTATGTAATCAAGTTGATCCAGATCTAGCATTTAGCAAAGGCCAATCTTGCTAACATCACACAAAATCACTGAGGTGAAACTAATAAAACTGTTGAAAGCACAATCACTGAACTGAGCTGTAAAAATAGATTGAACTGAAGATATGATGTGAATACTGTCTCACTCAATGTTCACTCACCTGGTAAGATAATTATACTTTTGCAATCGAGGACTTTGGTTCTTTAGAGTGAATGGAAGCTTTGAATGCATGGGAATTGGCTCTTGTGTTACCTTTTGAACGATAACTCCTACTTCTGAATAGGTAGTAGACAGATAAGTTGGTACCATCATGTCCCAATGGATCTTCTGGGTCAATCAAGTGGATTGTCTTCAACAAAAAACCTTACCAATTAAAAGACTTGATAGCTAAAAGTCTCCAGTTTCCATGAGTGGTTGTTAAGATCAAGGCTATCCAGCACACACAACAGTGTATTGCATAGTTTTGCTGTTTATGAAACCATTCATCCTGAAGAAAGTCTATGGAATCTTCTGCAGCAGTGGTTTGGTGGCCTTCTTCCCACCCTATTTGTGATGTTTCTACGAGTAAGGTGGCGTTCCCTCTAGGACAGTTCCCTGACTTGGACTAATGTAGAGTCCAAAAGATTTCCAGTAATGTAGATTAAAATGTATAATTGAAACATTTTTAAGGTCACATAAGCCCAGATATGACACAGATGGAACACACACCTTTGTCACCTGATCTGTAAGTACTCCCTATGAAATCTGGCCTTATTCCCATATATATATTTGCTGCCCTCCAGTTTTTCAGTTCTGATATTGTCATCCTTAATGTGGCACAGAATTCTTGAACACTGACATTGACCGGGCCGTAGCATTCTGTGATATTACCATAAATTAAATTGATTACCATTAATGATATGCTAAAATGAAAATGTGGGAGCCTTCTTGGAGAAAAAATATACATAGACATGCTCTTGAACATCAGATAGTTGTATCTCTTGATTATCACAGAATTACATAGAACTTACAGCACAGAAATGCCACTTGGCCCAACTGGCCCATGCTAGTGTTTATGCTCCAATGAACTTCTTCTCAACTGACTTCATCTCATTCTATCTGCATAACCTTCTATTTCTTTCTCTCTTATATACTTACCTAGGTTCTCCTTAAAGGCATCATTGCTGTTTATTCCTTTTCATTACCTTTCTGACTCTAGAGCAAGATTACTCACTGACAATGTTGAAGGCCACAATATCAACATCCATATGTAACATTTCTTCAACTGCCTATAGGTGCATGGAATTGCACATCTACTGAGGATCTCAGGTGAGGGGGAAGTGGGTCAGAAGTGGCACGTAGGTGGTATTATGAACATTTTTGTGGTACAACGTTGAAAGTCTTTTCCTAATCTGATAAAGAATTGTCATAAAAAAAATGCTCTCAGATATCGCTTTTTATGTTTTTGCACTTCAAGCTACATAATTTGTTTAGGTTTCCCTGGAGCAGCTAAAATATAATCATGTAAACACTTAATTCATGTTTTGGAATTGGTTCAAAGGTTGACTTTGTTCTTTCTTTCCTTCTTTTGTAGGATAACAAGGATTTCATGGTGGCAATTTCTATGATGGCACTTGTGCTTTGATCCAAACTACTTTCAAAAGCACAAGTTATATTTGGGAAAAACTTAAACACATCTTACATGGAACATAAAACTGTTCTTTCTGTGTGGGATGTTGCGATTAAATTTACAAAATTTCCATTTGAGTCATCTGACCCATAGAGCGAATCAAGAAGTAGGGGGCACAGGTTTAGAATAAGAGGTTTCCCATTTAAGATGTATATCTTCTCTGAGAGTTGTTCATCTTTAGAATGCTCTTCCCCAGAGAGCAGTGGAGGCTGAGTCATTGAATATGTTCATGGCTGAGTTGGATTTTTGATGTGCAGGAGAGTCAAGGATTATGGGGTGGAATGGCAGGGTGGGGGTTGGGGGTGTGGTGCAGGAAGAAAAGTGGAGTTGAGGCCATGATCAGATCAGCCATGCTCTTATTGAATGGCAGAGAGGGCCCAAATGACCTACTCCTACCCCTATTTCTAATGAAAGAACATATTTCACATTCCAAAATATCACCGTGCCACGTTGAGCTTACTTATTCATTTTCAACCCCACCAGAGAGCATAATCGCAGAGTAAGGGATTGCCCATTTAAGACAGGAATTTCTTCTCTCAGAGGGTAGTGAGTCTGTGGATTTCTTTACCACAGAGGGCTGTAGAGGCTGGGTCGTTAAGTACAGTCAAGGCTGAGATAGACAGATTTTTAATCAGTAAGGGAATCAAAGGTTATGGGGAAAAGGCAGGCAAGTGAAGTTGAGGATTATCAGATCAGCCATGGTACCATTAAATGACAGAGCAGACTCGATGGGCCAAATGCCCTACTTCTGCTTCTACGTCTTATGGTCTATTGATGAGGATATTAGGGAGAATTCTCCTGCTCTTCCTCAAAATAATGCCTTGGGACCTTTTACATCCACCTCAGAGATTAAATGGAACCTCAGTTTAACTCTCATCTGAATCATGCTTAGAATGTTTTGATGTATTTTAGACTTAATTTTCTTGAAGTGATCTTTATCATAGCTACAAATAGGAATAAATATCCAATGAATATACAAGCAAATTACAGATAAGCGCAATATGCCGAATGAAGGTCAGATCAAATCCAAAATTGGATAAGATTCAACTTCCATTCAACAACCTGGTTGTGGACCTGGATGCAGATTTTGCCACATAATGCATTAAGTGGAATAGAGTGGAACACTCTGTAAAACCTGCTGCATTCTGCCTGGTTTGCAGGTCAAAATTAAACTGATTTTTTTTTTGTTGCACTTTTCTTCATCTATTCATTTACAAGTTGTGGCCGTCGCAGGCAAAGCCAGCAACATTGCCCATCCCTAAATACCCTTGAGAAGATGGTGGTAACAACTCAATGGCTACGCCATGTCAGAGGGTAATTAGAAGTCAACCACATTGTAGCCACATAAAAGCCAGACAGCGCGTTTCCTTCCCTGAAGAACATTAGTGAACCAGTTGGGGTATTTTTTTGACAATCTGGTGGTTTCATAGTCACCATTACTGAAATTTATTCCAGATTTATTTAATGAGCTGAATTTAAATTCCCCAACTGCCGTGATAGGATTTGAATGCAGTTGGCTGGATTATTAGCCCATGCTTCTGGATTACTAATTCAGTAATTTAATCACCCTGCTACAGCACCCAATATACAATTGATATACATACAAGCAGCTGCTCGTAAGTGCAACCTCTGATATCCATGTACTCACATGTGTTTTTAAAATGTATTGCTTTCAATGGAATTACCTCACTGAGAGTCAGCAGTAAAATCAAAACACCTCTTATCAGTCCATTGTCTCTGCTAGAGCAATGTAAAAAAAACATTAATGACAAGTGGCAATGTATTTTTAGGTCGGCATATTGCGCTTATCTGTAATTTGCTTGTATATTCATTGGATATTTATTCCTATTTGTAGCTATGATAAAGATCACTTCAAGAAAATTAAGTCTAAAATACATCAAAATATTTTAAGCATGCTTCAGATGAGAGTTAAACTGAGGTTCCATTTAATCTCTGAGGTGGATGTAAAAGGTCCCAGGGCATTATTTTGAGGAAGAGCAGGAGAATTCTCCCTAATATCCTCATCAATGGACCATAAGATGTAGGAGCAGAAGTAGGCCATTCGGCCCATCGAGTCTGCTCTGTCATTTAATGGTACCATGGCTGATCTGATAATCCTCAACTTCATTTGCCTGCCTTTTCCCCATAACCCTTGATTCCCTTACTGATTAAAAATCTGTCTATCTCAGCCTTGACTGTACTTAACGACCCAGCCTCTACAGCCCTCTGTGGTAAAGAAATCCACAGACTCACTACCCTCTGAGAGAAGAAATTCCTGTCTTAAATGGGCAACCCCTTACTCTGAGATTATGCTGTCTGGTTCTAGACTCTCCCACAAGGGGAAACAACCTCTCAGCATCTACCTGTCAAGACCCTTAGAATCTTATATGTCTCATTCTTCTAAACTCCAATGAGTACAGGCCCAACCTACTCAACCTCTCCTCATAAAAAAATTCCTCCATACCTGGAATCAACCAAGTGAATCTTCTCTGGACTGCCCCCAATGTCAGTATTTACCTCTTAATTAACAGCACTAAAATCTGGTTATTATGGCATTGTTGTTTGTAGAACCTTGCTGTATGCTAATTGGCTGCTGTGATTCTGGCATTACAACCTGCAACCTGGCTACAATCCAAAACGGAAGCACAATTCTCTGTATAGTGCTTTGGGACAATCTGAGGTCATGAAAGGTAATATATAAATGCAAGTCTTTTTTTTTATTTTAACATGACACTTGGTGATATATATGGTCATAATACCAGAACGACTTCTACCAATCTGCAAGGGTATATGATGTAAAAAATTAACACATATAGTAGATTGTTAGCAATATACAAGTTATTCTGCAAGCTGAGGCTCCCACTGTAGAGCCTCGCTGACTGGGAGCGAGGATCAGTGAATCAGATGGGGAGGTCAGTTAACATACTCGATTTTCTGGTTGTTGAAACTAATGACCAGAAAATCGGCAGCACTGTGAATAAGGCACGCTGATCTCTACGCCCGATTCTCTGTTCTGTGCTTCTAGCAAGTGAGGGTCCAAGGCCAGAATCTTGTCTCGCAAAATTGCCCCTTATATCTTTATTCAAATTTACTCCTGTAATACGAGTATAACTGGGCACAATTGTTACACCTCACGTCCAGCACACTGCCGTGAGTTTTTTATGAAGAAAAGGACAGATCCCACAATGCGATGAAGATCTGATTAAAAACCCCAGAACTGAAAGCAATAAAACAGAGTGTGACCATCCAGTGACCATCCATCATTGATAAATGGGCATAATCACTAAGTGTAATTCCTCCCCCACCCCAAAAACACCAATAAGATCCAGAATTAATTTTACAAGAGAATGTGCCTTTTGCTGCTCTTACTCTGTTCCCCATATCTTAACTGCAACATATCCTGTTCCTCTATTACCTGCATGCTCGCTGATCTATGTTGGTTCCCAGTTGAGCAATGTCTTGATCTTAAAATTCTCATCCATGTTTTCAAATCCCTCCATGGCATTGCCCCTCCCTGCTTCCGTAATGTCCTCTAATTCCACAACCCACCACAAACACTTTCACAAGTTTATTACACAAATGAAAGGCAGAGATTTAGGGCCCAGGAGAGAAGGGGTGCAGAATGTGCCAAATGCCAGGGCCCAGAGGCTGGGGACTGGGGGCTTGGGGGTGGGGGGGTGGTGGCTGAGGCTCAGTGTTTTAAATGGCATCCAGACTGAGCAGCAGACCCAAAAATAACTTTAAAAGTTCCAACTCTTTTTAAACTGGTCTTTCAGGTCAGGTTCAATGACAGTTGCTGCAAATAGGAACTGCTGCTGCTTCCAACCTTTGGGCAGCTTCGTGGTGCCTGTTTTTTTTGAAAAGCCCATCAGAAAATCACGAAGCTGTCCAAAGGTTGGAAGCAGCAGCATTTCCCATTCGTAGCAACTGTTAGGGGAGTGCTCTCAATTAAATGTCTAATGGTAAGCCTCTGTCATCATTTTAGAGCTAGTTGGAAGCTATGTTGTGGGGAGATGGGTTGGTAGGGTGGGGCGGGGGCGGTCAGATAGAAGGGTGGGATGGGGGTGTTGGGATGAGGGTTTGGGGGGTGGGTGGGTGGTGGGGATCACAAGTAGGGTGGGCTGAGGGGGCAGGGGAATAGGATGGGGTGAGGGAATGAGGGGATGGTGGGTGGGGTGGGGCCTAAATATTCATTATGCCCTAAAGTGGACGCAATTCTGATAACATGATGTGTTGATGTACCAGAGGCTTGAGAATCTTGGGCCTCATCAAAATAAATGGAAGAAACTAAAAACTGGGATTGATACAAAACAGGGTATTGACTCACTGTCGCCTGTTTTATTACTTTTGCAAAGTCACGGAACGAAACCCTTATTTGTCACTAGAAGATTGCCTAAAGAAAGGCTTTACAAATCTCTACACCATCCCATGTTCACCCCAGATAGGCTGTAAATTCACAGTGTGCAACACAATTTGTACGGCTGCTTCTGGGGGATGGGGAAACAATCTGATTCCTGAGTTAAGGCCATACTGAATTTTTGTACCAAATATCATTCTTCTCTGAAAAGGTCTGATCAACAATTCAATCTACACTTTTCATGAGCTGCTGGTAGATGTCTTATTGTCGAACCCTGAGGATAGTGCTATTAGCATAAAAGGAACAGATACTGTTGATTGTATATTGTGGATTGGCATCAGAGAAGTCAGAATAGTAAGGTTGTGTGAGCTAAATAGTTGAATTGTTTTATAAATGTAGTTATTTCTTTGTTGCCATTTCCTTAACATCAGTTGATTGCTCTATGATTAATTATCCTTAAAGAATCAGCACTGGGCCTCCAATTTCACCATCGCTACAGTCACTCTGCATACTACGTGCAGGTGTAATGAAAGAGAGACAAAAGGTACATTTATACCACATCTTTCTTGATGTCCCAAATCTCTTTACAGCCAATTAAGTACTTCTGAGTTGTAGTCACTGTAGGCAATGTTATCAAATGGTCGAGCAGGCTTGAGGGGCCAAATGGCTTAATCCCACTCCTAATATATATATTCATATGTCATCTGGATGGATGAGATGAGCTGGTCTAGGTGGTCGTTGTAACCCATAATTATCTTGTGAACACAGAGTGGAATTATGGCTGGAGTTCTGTTTATTTTATTGCTAATGAAAGTTCACTGTGAACAGACTTTGTGGGGTGAAATCATCAGGATAGAACTGTGTAAAGGGCTCATAGTGAATCAGTAACCTGTTTTACACTGCACATAATTCTCAAGAGTCTTTTCCATTGACTTCAATCTTGTCCTTTTGTCTACTTACCTATTATCCATTCTAGGTGCCTTTATCAGCTTTTTGAGGTATTGAAATATTGTGATAAAGTTGTATTGCACAGTAGATATTAAAAACATATTGTAGTGAGGAGAAGCAATCAGCAGAGCCTTCAGACTTGCTGATCAAGAAAACATAGGTAAAATTTTGAACCATTCAGTTTCACCACAACCTTCTTAAGTGCAATTAGGGATGGGCAATAAAAATGCTGGTATAGCCAGTGACATTCATGAGCCATGAAAGAATGTAAAAAATGTCTTTGTCCACTGCCCTCTTAAAAGTTGTGTCACACAGAGACACCTGAGGGCACCAACACTTCTCACTGATAGTGAAGACCTATGTTGTTCAAACATTCCACTTTGTTGCTCAGGAACCATTTAATCTTTTTACCCTGCAAGATTACTTATGAAAATAGAATCCAATGAAATAACTCTATTGAATAATGTCATTCGTTCAGGCTGGATGAAGTCTTCTATTTCTTCTCCAGAATGGAAAAATATTGTGCAGTTTATCTAGGTTACAAGTATTGAATCTTTACCCTAAATATGAGTTTACTGTCACCGTGTCCATATAATGCAATGTGTAGAACATATTAATGAGGGCTGAGGCAGTCACCAAAATCAGTGTTATTGACTACACAGTATTATAAGTAACTGATGGGATATTTTCCTGTCAAATTAACAATATTGCATGATGTTGTTAAAGTAAATTTTTTACTTCCTGGTTTGCTTAATACTTGCAGCGGGATCACCCATAGGGCACACGCAAACTCACACTGCATTATATCTTTGCTGCCCTTAATATTAATGACCCACGCTGCTTATATATCAGACGATATTTGTAACCAGATGCCAACAATGGGTGTTATCATTTTGCTTGGACTTTTCTCTGATTGATCAGTAAATTGATAGTTGAATCTTGAAAGGGGAAAAAATATCATGCTTAATTGAGGGGGTGGGTTATTGTGGGGAGGGGGGAGTTTGGGGCCCGGAAACTGAAGAAGTATTAGGACCCATGATTTTCCCCTCTGGTCCTGTGTATAAAACAACAAATGCCAGAAAATGTTTTGTACAATACTTGGTAAAAGCAATTTCCAGTGTACACTATCGCACCACCTTGGTTAATGCATTCAGTTGAGACGCCTGTTCATCAATTGAGCCAAATAGCTATTTAAAATACTTAGATTGTTATCCCATTTATTTTAAGCAATTTAGTTCAAATTGTAAACGGGAATTTAATGCATGCCTATTAACCAGCACATTACGACATTTCTGCATAGAATTTAAACTTGGAACTTACTCGTGTGAAGCAGATAAACTAGATTTATACAACAATCCGGCTTTAAACATGCTGAAGTGTCACATGAAACGGAGGTTTCCATTTACTTAAAAACCCAGGAAATAAATGAAAAATCTTCTCAAACTAGATCATTTCCACTCCATAAAAAATAAGGGGCTCAAAACAGCTGCTGTACTTTTTAAATTATGATTAGGGACTGCATTTTTTTTTGTTTTTGTTTTTGTTTCATAGCTCTATCACTAGCGCATTTGCTCTCATGTTTGGTTTGGACAATAATGTCTTTCACATTACAAGGCTTGGTATATTCAAAATTTCAACATTTGGAAAGCAAACAGCAAAACCTTTCCCTGATGGACATATGTGTCTTCCTGAGGACAGTTTCCATGACATGCAAACAAATAATGATGGATCATTATGATTCATTAAACCGGAGCTTGGCCAGCCTCCAAATGGAGAGGGCTCATTTAGACAAAACAGGAAAAAAAAGCCCTCAACCTTTCAAGGGTTAAGCAACAAGTAATCTTAGAAATCTAGTGTTTATGTGGCACAAAGGCCACCCATCTAACTCCTGGAAGTTTTTTTCTTTTACAGTGGGAGACATAATTATGACATTATTTGCCAGACCACAGGAGAAAAAAAAAGCTTTAATGTATGAATGCCATGTTACAATAGCATTGCTTCACTTTATTTATTTTCCATCTTCATTATTTTCAAAGTTAGCCCCAATTAAATGATGTACAAAGACATATTGATTCCATGGTTTCATGTGGAATGCAGAGATAATCTATGCATTTTTAATTATAGTTGGTCAATTATTGTGGTATTCTAGTAAAGACATTTTCCTCAATAACACAGATGCACGTGTGTAAAGATATAATTGATTCATTTATAGTTAGTTAGGAATCAAGTGTAATTCCAGCGTGTATTTGGGGTGAATAAACATGCATTCAGAGCTAGGGAGGAATTCAAGAAGCGCTTGGCCACGTGCTTCTCTTAAAATTATATTCCTGGCTATTTACAGTTTATAGAATGCATTAAAGTATTGTGTTTACTTCTATAGTGCAAAAGACCTGTAATTAGGAAGACTTTAACATGAACCCAATAATGGTAAATGTTGTTAAAGAACATTTTGGTCAAAATAATTATTTCCGCCGTTGCCTATTTTATTGAACTGCTTTTTAAGGGTGCAATAATACGAATGGTGATGGTTCCCATGGTGATGTGGCTCAGGATCTGTTCTGTTATTGGTTGACCTTTGTTCTTGTGATACTCAGCTTTGTAAAGCAACTTTCTCGGCCTGAACCATAATAACTATAGTGCAGCATATGGAGAGGGCAGCTCTTGGCCAGCAACTCTAAAAACTGCTTATTGACATTACCGTTCTCATTGTTTTTAAGTGTTAGTGCTGGGGGCTTCACAAATGAGAAGAATATTATAAAGAGCAAGCTTAAATCACTTTCCACATGAATACAGCAGCCTCTTTAAAATATCCAGATTATCAGAATGAACAAAAATTATATGCTGCCTCATTCCGCACCTTAACTCCTTAAAATCACTTATGTGTGATTTAAACTATAATCCACTTCTCATCACAGAAGTTTGTGCTAACCTATTCAACTACACCATTTCATTAATGAAACAAATTATCTGTTCATTGTCACATTGCAGTTTGTGGGACCTTGCTGAGTGCAAATTGGCTGTCATGTTTCTTACATTACAATAGTTACTACACTTTAAAAAGTACTTCATTGTCTGTATAGTTCTTTGAGACACACTAAAGTTGTAAAAGCTGCTATATATAAATACAAGTCTTTCATTTGTTTCTTTCACAATACTGTAAAGTTCCATCAAAAATCTGGCTGTGGTGTTTCAATATAGAAGTTATCCTGACACACAGAGGTTGATTGAAAAATCAGGGGCAGAATTTTTTGCTCAGCGGACAGGCGCATGTCCGACCCGCTCGAGCGTGAAATGGCACGTGTTGATATCAGCCGAGTGTGCTGATGTCAATGCGCATTTGTGCGATAGTTCAGTTGGCGGGCATGCGCCGGAGTCGGCAGCACACCCGCCAACAATTAAAAGGCCTGTTAAGGCCATTCAATAATCAATCAACTTAAAGTTTTCGCTGCACGTCCAACGTAATGGTTGGCAGGCAGGCGAAGAGGCCAAGTGGCCTTTGCATTTTTTTGGAAAACCTCATCCACGGACGTGATGAGGTTTTCAAAAGCAAATAAAAATAAAACAAAATTTAATTAATAACATGTCCCTGCTCATGTGACTTTTAATGCTTCACTTCTGTGCCTCAAGGAGATTTTCAAGCGTTCAGTCATGCGTATGCACGAGGTTCGCGCTCAGCCCGCTCACCACCACCACCACCCCCCCCACTCCTCTCCCCACCCCCCACCCCCTCCGCACAGGCAGTGAAACACTGGTCTGAGCCCGCCTGCCAAGGGCAAAATTCTGCCACAGGTATTTCTGAATTTGTCATCATCCCCATTTAAAGTTATGCCCAGCGCTACATTAATAACTTTTCTCACACTTGTTCACAGTAAGTTGTGCATTCGATGCTTTAGCAGTTTTATTACAAATGTTTCATTCATTAACTCAATTGTAATGTTTGATACCATGCTTAGTGAAGAGAATTTTCCACTCTGGGACTAAGTCCCGTGGCAGGGATGGGGACAGGCTGAATTTCCCACTCTGGAGGCCGGTGGGAATTCACACTGTATCATGCGACCCCGGCCTCATTGATTATGCAAGCGGGGCTTTCCCAATGTATTGTGCGCCAGGGCAGGCTGATCGTGCACACCCCGCTCTCATATCCAGGCGCCCATATTTAAAAGGCACCTGATAGCAACCTAGCAAACATTGAGGGAGTAAATGGCCCGAAGAGGACAGGGAGCCCCAGTACTCAAATTCAGCGATGCCTACCTGGGCATCCTGCTCAATGAAGTGGAGGCCAGGAGGAACATCCTCTATCCAGAGGATGGGAGAAGTCCAAGGAAGGAGAGAAGCCCAGCACGAGAGGAAGTCTGCAGGGCAGTCAGTGCCCATGATTGCAAGAGTGGATGAATGATCCAATCCTCTCCGCCAGGATAAGTGAACCCTCAACTACTCACACTCGCCTCACTGAATAGTACAGCAGACATAGGCCTCAATGGCAATGTGATAAGGTGATACCTCAAAGCCATTCTGCAATCCATCTACTCTGCAGTTGGAGAGGCCATTGTGGGTCCCTGACCCTTCCACACAGAGAGCTCAGATGCCGTCTGGGAGCAGAGGTGGTGGGGGGGGGTGGGGGTGGTGGGGGGAAGGGGGTCAGGCATTGAGGGCACTAGCAAGTACTGCTAATGGCATGCCTCCATCAGCTTTATCCTCCTATCTGCATGGGCTCACTGCCCTGGAGGGTGCTGCCCCAGAACCCTTGTGGACAACGTGCAGTGCATCAATCTCATGGCACACAATCCAGTGGGTTATCTGTAAGAGTGGAAGCATGAGAAAGATACATGAAACCCAGATGCACCCAACCCCACCTTTTCTCTTTGTGCAGGATAAGTTAAGCCATAATAGGAGAGAGCTGGAGAAGATGCGAGGGGGCTGGCCACCACTTCAAAGACTACCTCGAGGACTCCATAGCTCAGATAGCAAGAATGGACCAGATCAGAGCCTGCAGAGATGGAGAGGTAGGTGTGCAGCCTCCATCCAGTAAGGATCCATACATGTCACATTGAAACCTAAGGGTCACAAATTCTTCATGTTGGAGACAGCTCATACAGTCACTCACTCTCTCCTCTTTCATTTGCAAGTGTCAGAATGAAGAGAGCAAGGCCCTGTTCAGCACTGAGGCAAGCCCGGAGAGGACCAAGGACATGGCAGAGGAAGAAAGTACACCTGTAGAGGCATCACAGTGGTCACCTGCACCCTCCTCCAGTGCAGACACACACACACACACCTCAGTGGGTATTAGATCTAGGTTAGGAACAATCTTACATTCTGGTGGTCACTGCACGGACATGCCTGTATGTCTGTAGCAGGAGGAGGCAGGGTCAGCCAAGCTTACCAGCACTTGGAGGACTGTTGGGGAAGAGGCATCTGTGAGGTTGATGAGATACCCCTGGAATTGGTCGCCCACAAGATGCTGGTGAGGCAGCAAGAGGGTGGCAAACATGAGGCAGAGCTGGAGGAGGCACAGGAAGTGGAGCAGTCTGTTCGCCTGCTCTCTGATGAAGAGCATGCATGCATGGAGGTCTCCATGGGGAGGGTAGCACATTCCATGGAGAACCTGGTCCAGCAAATTCTGCCAGAGATGCGCATAGACCTGCACTCCATTACTGCAGCAATGGGTGAACTTTTGCAGTGGCTATGCGAGACGGGGCTGGATCACCTCGACTCCCTCTAGGTGCCCCTTCCATTCAAGGTGTCAAGCAGGGACCCTTGGGCACCCAAAGGGAGGAGGAGCGTCAACTGGACACGCCTGGGACCTCCACTCGGGACTCTCTGAGGGTGTCCAGCCCTTCTGAATTCTCCTTTGCCTGTGACCCCTTCGGCCTTGTCCTCTGTAACCACAGAGGGAGCAGCTGCCCCACAGCAGGACAGCCAAAGCCCCAGACCCCGGAACTCCAGAGGATGGCCACCAAGGTCATCCAAGGCAACAGGGCCAACTGGTCAGCACATTGGCAGCGATGTGGGCAGAGCACTTAGAAAAAGTGGTAGGGAGAGAAAAATTAAGATGCTTTGAATTCACACGCGGCTGCACGGGTGCACTATGATTTTTAAACCTATCACAGCTTTGTAAATATAGCCCACTTTCGCTTTATTTATGTCTGATGTGGATTATTTGTGATACTCCTTAATCTTGTGCATGCACCAAACCCCCCCCACCCCGTCATCTCCCAATGGACACCCCATGAATCCTTGAATCAGACATGTGCAGGGCCCTTGCAAGCAATGTGCAACAGGTCTCCCATGCACACTGAGCCTTTGCCCTTCACATCTGTTCCAAGGCCCTAGCATTATAAGTACTATACACTGGGATTTCCCTTCAGTTGTCCATTTGAGCTGACCTGCATCTCCACCCACCCCCAGTGACCCAACTCCCATGCAGCATCTCGAGATCTCCACCTCAAGGCTCTGCATAATTGCAAGCAGCCATGGTGCATCTTACGTTTGAAGTTGAGTTGAATATCTTTTTCCCTTCACTCGTCACCCATTCCCTGCAACCAACCCCCACCCCCCACCCGACCCCGGCCCCCCTCCCCTGCCCGCCACCCTCCCCCAAAACCATTGACCCCCAAGGAATCACTTTTGACATCCCCATGGTTACCCTTCAACCCTTCACCATCACCTCCATCCCATGCAGTTCAATGCTGAAGTCGCCTACCTTCCCAAAAAGCCCACCCCCATCACAATTGATATGCCCATCCCCATCATTCTTCTGACCCTCAGAATCCATTAATCATTCCATCTCCCCTCCAACAACCCTCAGCACCCCTTCACACGACATCACCGAACCCTCACCCTACCGGCTCCCACTGCCCCTTTAACCAATACCATCCCCTCCTATCACCAATTCACTGAGTATGCCCCCCAGAACTCTCAGTTAACATTACAGACCCCTCCCTCGGAACCCCTTTCCCCCCTTCCTCCCCCATGCCTGTTTACACCCGCACACACCTCCTATACCCATTAATACCTGCACTCCCTGTCATGCCGATTCACACCTGCATAGCCCCGCCATGCCTGTTCACACTAGCACACACCTTCCTTGCCCATTTATACCCTCCATGCCTGTTCACACCAGCACACCCCCGCCATGCCTGTCCACACCTACACACCTGCCATGCCCATTCACTCCAGCACACCCCCCCCTTGCCTGCCCACACCTACACACCCCCCATGCCCATTCACACCTACACAGCCCCCATGCCCAGTCACACCTACACACCCCGCCATGCCCATTCACACAAGCACACCCTGCCATGCCAGTTCACACCAGCACACCCTGCCATGCCAATTCAAACCTATACACCCTGCCATGTCTGTCTACACCTACAAACCCTGCCTCCACCTGCACTCAAGCATGGCCCTTCCCACTCTCCCACTCAATAACACCTCAATCATTCCACGAGCCCCGCAGCATCTGTCTGTTTCCCCGCCACCCCAAACTCTCCGCCTCCTCTCTGGCTCCACACCCACCCCGCCTCTTCATCCCTCTCTTCCCAATCTAATCCACCCCCTACCCCCCAAGCACAGACCCTCTCCGCCCAATAGTGCCTCCTGCAGCTGTCCACCTGCTACTAGAAGATCCACCTCCTGGGAGAAGCTGCAGCTCGTAGATCCATGTGGTAGATGCTCCACCCACCCGTTACTGCATGTGGTGTAGGTTCCAGTCACGGGGGACCTCTATCATCTCTTCCGATCTCTGCAGGCTGCCCCAGGCCTTCTTCAGGTAAGAGCCGACATGTATACACCACATTGGTCCAGGCATGTTCTGGACTGGCATGATATCCTGCTGGCAGCGCAGAAGATCGGGCGGGTGAGAGGCAATTCCAGTTGGGCCTTCATCTGCACCCCATTAATGGGATGAAATTGGTTTAACGCTGGCCTCTGGCGAGCCGCCATGAGTACAAATTCCTGCTGTAATTTTACGCCAGCGGGAAACCGATTTTTTAGGTCCACCCCATTGCTCCCCTGACCACCACCCACTATAAAACTCACGATGGCAGGACCTAGAAAATTCCACCCAGTATTCCTGCAATTTTAACAGTTACCGTACAAATGGACGTTTTTCCTGTTCTGTTTTGGAAAAGTGGAAAAATAGAACTCTTCATTTGATGAAAATAAGGATGTAATGGCAGTGTGGGTCACTTGCTATCATTGATCATCCTTCAGATGAAGGGTAGCGATAGCTTCAACTAAGTAGATTATTGGCTGACTGGTGCTGATGCCACTAGATAATTAGTTGATGGGAAGCATGAATCAGGGTAGGAGGAGTACTTACCACAGGATCATGCTACCCAGGGGTGGAAATTGTTAGATAATGAAATAAATATGATTCTTAGTGCAGCAAGCTAAGATCTTGCAAATCTCTACGTCAACTGCTAATGTCTGAGTTTTCCAGAATTTGATGTGCAGCCAAAGCTAAACATCTACCTTCCAATCACCCTGACAGAGAACAGATGCATTCTTATTTCCTCAACTGCCAAAACACCTAGTTAGTTAGCAAATATAAATATATGCCCGCCAATCACTGGCGATGTTATGTCCCCCATTATGACACAAGGGATCTGGTTCATCCATCAAGTAACTAGTTAGTAATAAAACGCACTGACCTTTGTTACTGTGGACCCATCCAAAATTACAAGCCAAATAACTGCTGTTACTCTGATGGTGGAAATATATTGTAGCATGTGAAAGTTGCATCACTTATGCACACATGGGGATAGACAATCCATTTCTTCACTTTTCAGCTCGTAATTTTTGACTGACTTATGTTAATGGACAGAAACTTGCAGGCTGGTGAGGAAAGAAGCGGAATTTCTATCTCCCCGCACCCACCACCCCTCCACCACACTCTATTTCCAGCACTGCAATTTACAGTGCTCGCACAACTGTACCCAAAATGTTCTGAATTGGGGTAGCTTCTTCAAAAGATTTCATCTACTAGTCACCTTCAATAGTAGTCCAGATCAGACAAGAATCTGAGTGACAGCCAATCCTAGCATTCATTGCGTTGCTGTGAGTAATGCACACCTGCACATAGCTTAGTCGATGTCACCTTATCAGCCATGTAGGCTTTTTAATTTTCTTTATTTTGTTTTGAGTCCTGTGAATTTTTAGACAGGTAGGAGAATGAGTCCCTTAATTACAATCTCTGCCTATTTAAACATATTTTTCTAACCTAGTGCCATGTTACAGTGACTATGCTACTAAAACTGTTACACTGGTACAGCAAACAGAAAACCTTCAAAATTATGAAGGTGTACATGTTCCTTGATCAAGTATTTTTTGGTCACAATTGAAATGCCTGCAAATTGCTGTTTTGCATTAAGACATAGTTAAAGCTGTCCTACTGCAAACACCACTCAACCTCATCGCAGGCATGGTAAATTCAAATTCCTTGAGGGAAAAATGGGATTAGGTTGGTAATCGGATGGGGAGCTCATGTCGCGTAGCGCTGCAAATAGTGCACAAACTTGATTAATTTAAATGTTAGTGGCATGCAGCCCGAAATGATCTGATCAGAGTAGCCATTATCCTGCAGGATGCCTTTGATCTGCCCTAGGCCCAGCCATCTTTAACTGCATCATTAATGACCTTCCTTCTATCATAAGGTCAGAAGTGGGGATGGTCGCTGATGATTGCACAATTTTCAGTACCATTCGTGACTCCTCAGATACTGAAACAGTCCATGTCCAAATGTAGCAAGACCTGAAAAATAACCAGGCTTGAGCTGTCAAGTGACAAGTAACATTCATGCCACACAAGTACCAGGCAATGTACAACAAAAGAGAATCTAACCGTCGCCCTTGACATGCAATGGCACTACCTTCACTGAATCCCCCACTATCAACATCTTGGGGGTTACCATTGACCAGAAAATGAACTGGACTAGCCATATAAATTATGTGGCTACAAGAGCAGGTCAGAGGCTAGGAATCCTGAAGCAGGTAACTCAGCTCCTGACTCCCCAAAGTCTGTCCACCATCTACAAGGCACAAGTCAGGAGTGTGATGGAATACTTCCCACTTGCCTGAATGAGTGCAGCTTCAATACTCAAGAAGCTTGACACTACCCAAGACAAAGCAGCCCACTTGATTGGCACTACATTCATAAACATTCACTCCCTCCACCACCGAACCACAGTGGCAGCAGCATGTACCATCTACAAGATGCACTGCAGAAAGTCACCAAGGCTCGTTAAGCAGCACCATCTAAACCCACAACTGCTACCATCTAGAAGGTCAAAGGCAACAGATGTATGGGAGCACCAGCACCTGGAAGTTCCCCTCCAAGTCACTCATTATCCTGACTTGGAAATATATCGCTGTTCCTTCACTGTCGTATGGTTAAAATCCTGCAACTGTGGGTGTACCTATGCCACAGGGACTGCGGCAGTTCAAGAAAGCAGCTCACCACCACCTTCTCAAGGGCAATTAGGGATGGGCAATAAATACTGGCCTAGCCAGTGATGCCCACGTCCTGTAAATGAATTTTTAAAAATCCAGCTTGTATGGTGAGCAAATGGCTTGGGCCCTATTTACGAGGTTGCCGATAAGACCAATCTTATAGTGCATGGAACTGTAAGGATCCCAATGCGCATATTGACCAGTGAAGGTAGGCTTGCAGTAGACTGTGGTGGAGAATCCCCTGGCAAATTTCTCAACCAGTACATCAAGGAAAGGGAATTCATTTTGACTCCTACATTTCAAAGGTGAATTTTAGCAAAGAATGGAGCCCATTAAGACATGTAAAGAATTTACTACATGCAGGAGTGGATTTAAATATAGTGAATGTATCAGCCACATATCATAAATATGCGAGGGATTGTAGGTTATGTATCATTACAACGAAGACACGTTTCTCATGGAACCGAGCTTTCTCATTGAACATTGTAATTGTAATAGGGTTACTAATAGGAATACTCATTGTAATAGGGTTATTAATAGGATTACTCATTGTAATCAAGTTACTAATTTACGCTGTGTCCTATACTGCGCTTGGTCTGAGATGCGCAAATTTCTTTCATTTTTTGATTTATGCTGTTATATTTCTTAAATCGATGACCGCACCGTAAGCAGTACCCATTTGAAACACGTCCACACCATAAACTCACTTAAGCGGGAGCCGATTGGCAATACAATTAATGATGCCACTAAACGCATAACAAATTTCTCTGACCATCTACTCTCAGAAAGCAATAAGTCTTGCGCATGGTTTCAATTTTGGTGTGCTTTCATTCCAAATTAAACGGGAAGAAGTGTTTGCTGAGTTTGAACTCCTCTATTCCCAGATATCCCACCACAAACCAGCATTCACTGAATCCTTGAAAACGCGCCTAGCTGATCTAGTGCATGCATAATGCAGGATTCCGAATGACCTGTCTGAATTTCACGTGCAACGTGAATGTCTTACAGCGTTGCAAGGCCTTAAGACCAATCCAGACATACGGATCAGTAAACCTGACAAAGCGACGGGAATAGTCATCCTTAACAGTGCGACTGCATCAACAAAATGCACGCCATTATTAATGATGATCCAAATTCATGTCCATTGGACCTGCTGAACATGACCGGACAGCCATGCTCAAAAGTAAGTTAAAAAAAAAATGCTTGCTGGACTTGTGTAAGAGCGATGAGCTACCGCGTGATATATATGACAGGGTTTGT
The DNA here is from genome assembly GCF_017639515.1 of Carcharodon carcharias. Classification (NCBI taxonomy): domain Eukaryota; kingdom Metazoa; phylum Chordata; class Chondrichthyes; order Lamniformes; family Lamnidae; genus Carcharodon; species Carcharodon carcharias. The sequence goes on along the minus strand of NC_054479.1, from coordinate 42,316,835 downwards.
CCTCATGGTTTGCTACGTCTACAAATATATGGACTGCCCAAGACACACAGAAGTGATGTATGTCACTTTACCCACTATCTTATCTATGATGGGTTCTGCACAACATGAATTGGCCAAATCGTTGGGCGAATTTTCACAATGTTTTAAGCAAGTTTTCCACATACAGGGTGAAGAATTCCTTCACATTTATGAAGGCCATGCAGGACTTGCATATCGATAGCAATGCTGTGCCAATGTGCTCATTTGACATTGTTAGCCTATTCACCAATGCTCCACTTCAGGAAGCCTTCAATATTTGCTCTGCAGCACTATATCATGGCGATCTAGACCTATCACCATTGCGTAAATCAGTATTCATTGAACTTTTGGGGAAGAATTTTCCGATCGGCAAGCAGGAGCAGGGCCCACTCGCCAATGCGTAGAATGATGCGCGGTGATGTCGGGCAGGCATCCTGACATCACTGCGCGTCATTTAGATTTTCAGTTCAGTGGGCACGAAGCCCACTCGGCTGTGCACCTGCCGAACTATCAAAGGCCTATTAGGGGCTGTTAAAAACTAGTTAAAACAGTTAAATGAGCTGGCCGTCCAACCTTAAGGTTGGCGGGCAGGTGAATAGGCCAGGCGGCCTTTGCATTTTTCATGAAGCCTCATCCACAGGTGGGATGAGGTCTCATGAAGTGTTTTAAAATTCAACAAAAATTATTTTAAAAATTCATTGACGTGTCCCAGCTCATGTGACATGAGCTGAAACCTTAAAAAGGTGCCCCAGGGAGACTTCTGCGCTCCTTCGTGCACATGCGCATGAAAGAACTCAGGCCCCATCTCAGGGAATCTTCGCACCACCCCCCCCCCCCCCCCCCCCCCCCCCCCCCCCCCCAACCCCCGTCCCCCTCCACAGTCCGCATAGGGAGTGCTCAGCCCCATAAGATGGTGGTGCAGACCCAATCGGGTTTGCGCTCACTCCTGCCCGCCCCCACACAACCCCCCGACAGGGGGAAAATTCAGCCCATAAACTCAGCAACTCATGAAGTTGAGTTCAGTTTTAATGACACCATATATGCCCAAATAGATGGTGTTGCCATGGGATTCCCGCTAGGCCCAGCTCTCGCAAACATCTTTGTTGGGTCCCATGAGAAACGTCTTCAATATAATGACACCTAACCTCCTACCCCTCACATATTTCCGATATGTGGATGATACATTCTCTATATTTAAATCCGCAGCTGCATGTAACAATTTCCTTACAAGTCTTAAGGGGCTCTATCCTTCGCTCAAATTCACCTATGAAATGGAGCAGTCAAATGAACTCCTCTTCCTTGACGTACTAGTTGAGAAATCTGCCAGGCATTCTGTACCACAATCTAATGCAAGTCTGCCTTCACTGATCAATATATGCACTGGAATGCTTACAGTTCCACAGGTTATAAGATTGGTCTTATCGGCAACCTTGTAAATAAGGCCTGAGCCATTTGTTCACCATGCAAGCTTGATGCTGAAATAGGGCGTATCAAATGCATCCTGCAGGATAATGATTACCCTGATCAGATTATTTTGCATTGTCTCTGATGCAAACCCATGAACGGGCCTAAGGCCATCACTTTCGGCCCTGAAAAGTGCCCAGTATACCTCAGATTACCCTGGAAGGGCAAGGTATCTCAAAAATTTGAGCAACAGCTGAAGTTGGCTGTTTCACGCTGCTACTATACAGTTGCAACACGAGTGGTATTCGCCACTAACAGATGCTGCCCTCGAGCCAAAAAGACATTCTGCCTATCATGCAAATGAGTAATGTGGTATATGAATTTCAGTGCCAGTGTGATGCTAGGTACATAGGCCATACGTCCCAAAGACTGGCAGATCGTATCAAACAGCATGTCCCAGTCGCTGTTCACAATGGGCAGGGTACAGAATGTCCCCAACCAGTCTGTGCTTGCAAAACTCAAAACACAATGTCCAGCATTAGATGTGATTCTATAATTGGACAACGTTTGCTAATAATCCTTAGCGTGCTAAGAATTATGCTGACAACCAGTTTAAGATTGTCAGTTGGACTTGTAGTGTGGCCCATTTGTGTGCACTTGAAGCTACATATATTAATACACAGGGCCCTGTTCTTTGCAGCCAGAAAGAACATGCACACACATTGCTTCTGTTTCAGCTAAACAAAATAAGTGACAGCCATTTGTTGACTCATTCCTCAGGGCAATGCCTTGACAAATCAGGGGCAAGCTGCCTGGTTTAAATTTCAAACAATGCTTGGGGGGCAGTTAACTATCAGTTACCATCAATTGGTGCATTCTCCATTGCAACATCAGAGTCCTCTTGCCAACCAATCAGCATTCTCTTCTCATAAAGTATAAATTGTTGTTTTCCCCTTATATTGGTATTCTTGTGAAGTGTCCTGATGAGTGGAAGACAAAAAGCTTCAATATGTCTCTTTTACAGCAATATTCAAGTTCTGTACTACCAAATGACTATGAGCACCTCCTTCGTAAATGCAGATGATGCAACTTCTCCTGGCTTTGGTGGAGGTAAAATAAATGCTCTTGGAAGACCCAAGGTAGATGAGACTCCCTGCTAAGATCCTTTATCCTCCCTCTCCAAGCAGTTTTTCCTGTTCTTTGTTATCGCTGCTCCATTTTGTTCTCATGCTGCAGCCAAAGATGGTTTGTAACTATTGCACCCATGACTGGAGCAAGGAGTCTAATCAGAGCCCTTGCAGTCATAACCCAGGACTTTTCCAAGTGCAGGGCTCCCTGTTGACTTCACTAACTTTAAACGACTCTACAAATCATGCAGCACTCCAACATTAACTCAGAGCCAGTCGACATTAATCAGCAGGGGGATACTTCTAACTGCTGGGATTATTTTCAGAGTTGGCCACCCTGCTTAAAGGAAATGTTCTAAAGCTGACTTGCAGAATAGAATGGGTGAAAAACATCATGTCATTTTGGGTAGCAGACCATGGCACCTGGTTGTCAGAGGTCTCAAAAATAAGCACAATGGTAATTTTAGTATAATTACAATAATTTAAGGTGGTATTCTTTCAAGTATTATTAGGAGCCTCAGATGTAACAAAATTGTGGCACATAAAACTGGCATGACATAGGTAGTGATTGTAAGAAAACCTTTCCTACTGTTAGAGGGGTCACATGATTGTACTGACGAATCAGCCTAAAGTGAGGATAATTCTAGGGGCGGAACTTTCTAGTCATGGACCTGGTTCAAACATGTAGCTTCTTCAAGGGCTTTGTAAATAAAGTTAACTGATTCAAGTAAGAAACCTGTCCAGTATGCCAAGTTTATTATAATTGGTGACAAGGATGAGAAAGCTCTGATGCTGCACCCTGCCTCCTGAATGTAAGTACATCAATTCTTAAGGAAAGAAAGAAAAGTAGGCGCACCAGTCATGCCACACTTCTGCAGAATCAACCCTTATGACTCGTCCATGGAGCCAGCATATAAAGCGCCTAGGTATTTATTCAGTGGGGGAGAAGCAGAACGTGATCCTTTTAAGTGTCTGTGGTAGCAAGACATATAACCTCAGCCGTGGTCTGATGCTCCAAACGTGCCCAATCCTAAATCTTTTAATGAACTGATAGACTTTGCGATATCACATTTTCGGCCTAAGCCTTCGATGATTATGCAATGATTTAAGTTCAACTCCAGAGTAAGGACCCCAGGTGAGTCAACTGCAACTTATATCGCAAAGTTAAACCAGTTGATTGAGCACTGAAACTTCGGAGACACTCTCAATGACATGTTGCAAGATTGTTCGGTTTGCACCATATACAACACCGCCATTCAGCGCCATTTATTTGCAGAAGTTACTATTGACTGAAAATGCACCATGGAAATAGCGCTTGCAATGGAGAGTGCTGAGAGCGATTCACAGGGTCGCTGAGAAGGGTTACTCACAACTTGAAAAAGAAGGCTTATCTGTGATATTTGGAGTAAAGAAATTCCATCAGCATCTGCATGGTTGACATTTCACCATAGTATCAGATGACAAGCCACTAATAGGTTTATTTAGTGAAGATAAAGCAATTCCGCCGATAACCTCTGCCAGAATTCAACGATGGGCTTTGATTTTGCTGACATATGAGTATATCTTTATGCATCATCCATGTGTGCGTATAGCAAATGCAGAGGCCCTCAGTCATCACCCATTGCCAGATAGCATTGTACATGCTCCAGTGCCACAAGAAGTTGTACTTACATTGAATTTCCTGGACTTCTCGACGGTCTCTGTGAAGCAAATAAAGATTTGGACAAATCAGGATCCAGTTTTACCAGAAGTCCGAGACCAGGTGTTGCTAGGATAGTTGGATGCACCAGTCTCTGAAGAGATAAAACCATTCTATGCCTGGAAAATTGAGTTAAGTTATCAAGATGGAATCTTGTTGTGGGGATCAAGAATCGTCATCCCTTCGCAAGGGAGAGAACCACTCTTGACAGAGCTTCACAATGTGCATCCAGACATATCAAAGATGAAAATGCTTATGTGAAGATATGTCTGGTGGCCAGGTATAGACAGTAATATAGAAAAAATGGTTAAACACTGTCTCCAGTGTCAGCAACAACTGAAGTTGCCTGTTTCAGCTCCACTGCATCCATGGGAGTGGCCTTGTCGAACCTGGGTTAGACTACATCTAGACTATGTAGGTCTATTTTTAGGTACCATGTTTTTATTGATCATCAACACACATTCTAAGTGGATGGATGTGTATGAAGTTAGATCACCTACATAGTTGTGCAACTATTGAAAATCTGCGCCAATGCTTTAGTATTCATGGCCCACCAGAAGACATTATTTCGGATAACGGTACTGCCTTCAGTAATATGGAATTCAAACGATTCATGAGTTTAAATGGGATTAAACATATTATAATAGCACCATATCATCCCTTATCCAATGGGTTAGCAGAAAGAGCAGTGCAAACTTACAAAGCAGGAGTGAAGAATTTATCCGAAGGAACATTAGAAACTTGAATTTCACGATTTCTTTTCAACTATCACACTATTCCTCATGCAACTGTGGATTCAACACCATCTGAATTATTGCTGAAATGCCACCTTTGTACAAAGTTCTGTCTGGTGTTTCCAAACTTAGAGAGGAAAGTTGAGAAGAATCAGAGTAGTCAGTAAGTGAACTATGATAGCAAAGCTCAAAAATTTACTTTGGAAGAGATGGTTTTCATGTGAAACTTTGGAACTGGATCTAGTTAGGTTCATGGTATAATAGTCTCTAAAACAGAACCTTCGACATACCAAGTGGAAGTGAAAGACCAGATTGTTCAAAAACATGTGGATCATCTAAGATGTAGCGTGAAACTCCAACAACCAGTTATTCCAGCTGAGACTGATGTTGAACCTTCAATCCCTGAGGTGACAGATTGACCTAGAATAGACATATCTGATGACTCTGTTGAATTAAATAATTCTGAACTACCATCGTCTAAGGATGTCCCTGATGCTGCAGTTCCTGATCATGTCGATCCAGTGGGAGGATCTCAAGTCGTGGAGCTACATCGCTCTAACCAAGTTAGAAAACCACGTCAGAGACTTAATCTAGAATCACATGACCTGTATATATGTATATATATATGTATATGTATATATATGTACATGTTATGGATTAAGAAGAAAAGTAAAAAAAAAAATAGGAGAAATGTAGCGTTTGTAAATAAAACCTTTCCTGCTGTTTTTTTTTGGGGGGGTGCACATTATTGTACTGACGAATCAGCCCTAAGTGTGGGTAATCTTAAGGGTGGATCTTTCTAGTCGTGGACCTGGTCAAGCATGTAGTTCTGTAAATAAAGTTAACTGTTTTAAGTAAGTAACCTGTCCAGTACAACAACTTTATTACAACATACTGCAATTTGAAGAACCTCTATGTGTTATGTAAGATTACACACTTCTAGTAACACACTGCAGCTGTGCTTGAAAGCATGTGAGAACCGTATTGCTTACAGGATCCCAGGTCTGAGTAAGTTATGAAGGTTCCTGTCATAACTAATTCAGTACTTTTAGCACAACATTACAAGTATTGGGCTTTGCCAATCAGTGGCAGATTATTTTTTGTTGATTCTCATGAGTCATTCATGTCCATTAAACTCAAGAACACCATTGCATATTGATACCATAGAAACACTCTGATTTGCAACATTCAGCACAAGATCAGATTCAACATACACAAAAAAAGATCCAAGATAAAACTAAAACAGATGTACTGTCAAACATATCAATAGGGTTACAAGAGTTTAGGCTTATCTCAAACTCCGTTTCACAGTTGTTCACCTCCTTGATATTAATGTCCTACCTCCCCAAGAGAAAGGATCACTTCCAATCACCCATTCCTTTGGTATAATATATTGGAAATACTTCACCCATCTAAAATGGTTCTGCAAAATTGAGAGTGGGGCTGTGCAGTGGCCTGAAAGGTACTTGTTCTGTGAGAAGCAACGCATGTGCACAGTCACACAAAAAAATTTAAAGGGACTGTGCAAAATAGACTGCAGGCAACATTTATATTTTAAAAGGAACATTGCCCATCGCCGCTAACTGTGCTCGCTGATTTATGTTGGCTCCCATCTAAGCAATACCTCAATTTTAAAATTCTCACCCTTGATTTCAAATCCCTCCATGGTCTAATCCTTCCCAGTCTCTGTAATTTACTCCATTCATCCCTCAACCCTCCAAGATACCTGTGCTCCTCTGATTCTGGTCTCTTAAGCATCTAAATCTTGTCTGGAAGTTAAAGTTATAACTTTGGCTGGTTTACAAAAGGTAAATTAATCTAAGTTAATGGAATTGGCAGATATGTTACAGCAGGGTTACCTGCAGGGTCAAGGAAATTGGACATAATTGAAGGTGTAGCACAGCATCATTTATATTGAGCTTCAGAGAGTAAATCAAAGTAATTTTGATTGGGGGATATGGGCATTAAAGGTAGAGACAACATATGCAGCTCTTAGAGAAGTAACTATTTTGGAAGAATTGAAAGATTCAATTCCTTCGGCAGTGAAGGAACTCATGTGGAGGAACAGAGAGTTGAATCCGTAAGGCAAACAATAGAAATAGCTGATGATTATGAATTAGTTCAAAGAACCAAGCCTTTTTTCCATCACCCTTTCAAATCAGAAAAAGGATAGAAAGTGGGAAGGTGAAAGGAAGGTGGGGTGGTCAGGGGAGAGAAGGAAGTTTTTTTCTCAGAATAGAAAGGAAGATGCTGAGGGTAGAAGTGACATTCAAGAATTTTCATTGTAATAAAGTTGGACACACAATGTCAGTATGCTGGAAATTGCATGGAAAATCTGTTGGAATTATAGGGGTGCAGAAAAATCCAGCAAGTAAAAGTACTTTGGACTCTGAAGTTCAGGCACAGGAGAAACCAATGGTTTGTCTACAGGTTAAACAGGAAGAATCAGTGATAGATAAAGAAGTGGGAATGTGTTCACAATTTACCCAGGAGAATTCTGAGGAGCAGGTTGCAGAGATATTTAATGATTTTGTATGTGAAGGGAAAATCTGTCCATGTGTACAGGGTGGAGTAGGTAAAGATGTTAAAATTTGAAGAGACACAGAGGCTAGTCAATCCTTAAAGTTGTGGGATAGTGATATTTGTTGTTCAGAGGGAGTATTGCAAGAACAAATGATAATAAGTGGGGTTCATGGAGATGCTAAATATATTCCATTGTGGAAGGTAAATCTAAAGGATAAATGGAAAACAGGTGAAGGGGCTGTTGGAGTGGTGGAAAAATTGCCCATTACAGGGGTTCAATTTATTGTGGGTAATAATATAGCTGGATCACAAATGTAGGTGATGCTGATTGGTAGTTGAACAGCCTATAGATGTGTTTTCACCAGAAGCGTTACCGAGAGAGCATCCTGGATTGTTTCCAGGTTGTGTGATAACAAAATGACAAGCTCAAAGGCTGAAACGAGGAAAACAGGAAGGACAGGCAGTTCAAAGGCAGGAAGAAGGTGTTGAAATCCACTTAGCTGACATTGTGTTTGATAAAATTATTCAGGAATAAAGATTGGAAAATAATTCAGCTGTAGTGTTTAACTCAAGGCGGTTAGTGGAGTTACAGAAAAATGATTTGCAAATACAACATTTATATCCAATTGCTTACTCAGAAACAGAGGCAAAATGTATTCCAGAATGTTATTATCTTAAAACTAATATTTTAATGAGAAAATGGAGGCCGTATCATGTTTCAGCAAATGAAAGCTGGAGGGAGTGCGTCAGATTGTTATCCCAATTGGGTATAGAAATTAGATCCTGAGGATAGTTCATGAAATTCCAATGGTGGGGGGGGGGGGGTTCATTTAGGAATTAGATAGACACAGGCAAAGATACAAAAACATTTTTGGGGGGGGGCCTGGATGGCATTGGGATGTAGACAAATTGGGATGTAGAACATGTTACACATGTCAGGTGATAGGGAAACCACAAGCCGTAATTAAGCCAGCACCTTTAATTCTCTTTCTAGCATTTGAGGAACCCTTTACTAGGGTCATGATTGAGTGTGTAGGATCCCTCCTACTAAAAGTCGAAACCAGTACTTACTGACAATAATAGATGTGTCTACCATGTTTCCTGACGCAATACCTTTGAGAACATTACAACAAAGAGAATTGTGGAAGAGTTAACTACATTTTTTACAAGATATTGTTTACCCAAGAAAATACAATCAGAGCAGGGTTCAAATTTCATGTCATGGCTGTTTAAGGAAATAATGAACAGTTTGGTGGCAAAACAACTTAAGTCAACAGCTTATCACCCTGAGTCACAATTGGCTTTGGAAAGATGGCATCAAACTCTGAAAACTATGATGACAGCGTACAATCCAAATTATCCACAGGATTGGGATAGAGGAATTCCATTCTTGTTATTTGCTATTAGGGACAATCCTAATGCATCAACTTTTAGTCCTTTCAAGCATGGTCATGAGGTAAGGGGACCACTGAAATTGATTTATGAAAAATTGGTGGGTCAAAATTCAGAAACTACTCTTCTAGATTATGTATCAAACTTCAGACAGAGATTGGACAGAGCATATTAATTGGCTAGGGAACATTTAAAGATATCACAGTAAGTGATGAAAGTGAAACTAGACAGGAAAGCTACAGCTCGGAATTTTGTTGCTGGAGAGAAAGTGCTAGTTCTGTTACCAGTACTGGGTGATCCATTAAAGGCAAGTTTAGTGGGCCTTACAGGATTAAAAAGAAACTGAGTGAAGTAAATTATTTAATAAATGTTCCATATAGAGGAAAGAAGCAGAGGATGTGTCATGTATGTATGCTTATTAAGTACTTTGACAGGGAAAAAAGCCAAAGGAGGTATAAGTGGAGGTAGATAATGAGAAAGAAGTAGAAATGGAGGAGTCTGAAATTGATTTTCCTCTAATCAAATTGGATAATGAGGGGGTACTTGAAATTTTAAATGTAATATTGAGATCACTTCCAAACAAGTGTCAAAGGGATTTGGAAAAGCTATTGCAGTCACACAAAGCTACTTGTGGAAATAAGTTGGGGAGGACAGATTTAACCTAACATGATGTATCTGTAGAAGTTTCGTCTTTGGTAAGGCAACATCCTTATAGAATAAATACGGCAATGTTATCACAAGTACAAAAAGAAATTGACCTCATGCTTCAAAATGGTATCATTGAGTCTAGTTGCAGTAACTTGAGTTTGCCTATTATATTGGTACCGAAACCGGATGGGACAAAAAGACTGTGTGTGGATCATTGAAATGTGAATGTGGTGACAAAAGTGGATTCATATCTTATACCAAGGTTGGAAGATTGCATTGAGAAAGTGGGACAATCAAAATTTATCACAAAGATTGCCTTGCTAAAAGGATATTAGAAAGTACCGTTATCGGAGCGAGCAAAGGAGGTACCAGCTTTTGGGATGCCAGATGGGCTATATAAGTTTAAAGTCATGCCATTTGATATGAAGAATGCACCTGCAACATTTGAAAGACTGACGAACAAAGTAATTGCAGGTCTGAGCAATGTACTAGTTATATTGACAACTTAATAGTTTTCAGTACTACATGGGAGGAGCATTTACGATATCTGGAAGAATTATTTACTCGATTACAAGAAGCTAATTTTATGATGAACTTAGCTAAAAGTGAATTTGCAAAAATGCAAGTTACATATCTAGGCCATACCATTGGACATGGTAAGGTGGCTCCGAGAGATGTGAAAGTCAAAGCTATTGAGGATTTCCCAGTGCCTACAACAAAACAAGAAGTTTTGAGATTTCAGGGCATGAGTGGGTTTTATCGGAAATGTGTACCAAATTTTAGCCAAGTGGTTGCTCCACTGACTGAACTATTAAAAAAGAACAATACATTTCAATGGACACAGGAGTGTCAGAAGGCATTTGACAGTTTTAAAACCATATTAAATACGACACCAGTTTTTACAGTACCCAATCACATAGGCATTGAGGCTTTACTGTGACAAGATAATGACACTTAAAGGGTATTTTCATGGAAGTTGAATGTACAACAGAGAAGATATTCAATGATCAAAAAGGAAACTGGGTATTGTGTTAACGTTGCAGCATTTTGATACCTATGTGGCAAACAATTTGTCAGAAACAATTGTTTATACAAACCACAATCCTTCAAAATTTCTGGTCAAATTTTGAGACAGAAGTGCAAGGCTATTCAGATGTTGTTTATTACTGCAACCATTTAATCTACAGATTATACATGTCAATGGACAAGAAAATCTGATTGCAGATACTTAATCAAGAATTCAAAGCTTAAAGGGAAAATTTAAAACCTGGACTCTCAACTGGAATGATTTCTGTTGATGTGAAGGATTTGTATGTATATTGTTATGTTAATGCATGCATCTGGTAATGTAATCGTGTAAGTATATAGATAGGTATAGAACATAATATCAGATGGGTTAATAAAAATAAAGCTGTCTTTTAAAATTATGGTGGTTAATTTTTCAATATGGAGGGGATTGTCTGGAAGACATAATAAGTTGCATAATTTTATTGGAATTTATTGTAAAATAGACTAATAGTGGAATATGTGTGCGTGTGTGAGAGACTTAATTGAATTAGAGGCAGCTAGTCTGGGTGCTTTGATGTAAGAAGAGAAGTTAGGTTTGAAATGTTATTTAGGTAAACGTGGCAAGTTTTGAAACATATTTGTTAAGGGAACACTTGCATTTTTAAATAAACCAAACTAGACAGTTTTCAAAAGAGGGAGTAAAATATCTCACCTAGACAGGTGAAGTTTAGAAACAGTGGGAGAATTTTCCCCCCATCGGGGGGGGTTGTGCGGGGATAGGCGGGAGCGTGCCCAAACCAGATTGGCGCCCCCAATCGGGTCCACACCGCCATTTTACATGCATGGGCTAATTAAGGCCTGCCCAGCATAACGCGCAACCTGAAGCGCTGAGAGCTCCCTGTGCTCTTTCACATGTGCGCACAAAAAGTAGCTTAAGTTTTAAATATCTAAATAAAGAGATTAAAAACTTTTAAAACATCCCCTCATGTGACAGTGTCACATGAGGGGACATGTCTCTGAATTTTATTAAAATGTTTTATTAAGTTTAAAAACCTTCATGAAACCTCATCCCACCTGTGGATGAGGTTTCATGATAAATGCGAAGGCCACTTGGTCTCTTCGCCTGCCTGCCAACCTTAAGGTTGGATGAACAGCTCTATTAGTTATTTTAATTGATATTTAAATGGACTTAATAGGCCTTTGACAGTTCGGCAGGTGTGCAGCCGACGCCGGTGTGTGCCCCCTGAACTGAAGATCTAAATGACGCGCGGTGATGTCGGGACACATTCCTGACATGACCATGCGTCTTTTTACACGTCGGCGAGTGGGGCCCGCCCCTGCACACCGACCTGAGGATTCTGGCCTATTTGTCGTACTGTTGCCTTAATGAAAGTATAACTGGGAGTTAAATTAATTAGGGGATTTAGAAGTGATCATAGTAGTAATTTGTAGACATACGAATGTGCTTACAACCCTTTCTTTTAATCAATAAATGCTTAATTTATTTTTATAAAAACCTCTTAAGACTCGGTGGTCTTAGTAGTGAACTCAAAGCCCACAACTTGAATCATACAAATTAAAAATTAGTTGTGGCAGTTGTTTCAAGTTTTCCTCTGGGATTTGAACAGCTCAGCATTTACTATCTGCTGTGTCATAACATCTGGAATTTCATCTCTAAACCTCTCTGCCTCTTTACATCTCTCTTCTCCTTTAAAGCACATCTTAAAACCTTTCTCTTTGAGTATAAGCTATCGATTGCCTGCCCTAATATCTCCTTATGTGGCTCGATGTCAAATTTTGTTTGATAATGTTCCTGAGAAGCACTTTGGAATGTTTTATTGTGCTAATGTTATTGTTTAATAACACGTGCTATTGTTGTCAGCAAAAGGCTTCTAATATTAATATTTTAACTGTCAGATGATGCATATGGTTTCATTTTTTGGGGAGGCGATGGCGTAGTGGTGTTGTCATTGGAATAGTAATCCAGAGACCCAGGGTTATGCTCTGGGGACCCAGGTCCGAATCCCGCCATGGCAGATGGTGGAATTTGAATCCAATAAAAACCTGGAATTAAAAGTCCAATGATGACCATGAAATCATTGTTGATTGTTGTAAACACCTATTTAGTTCACTAATGTCCTTCAGGGAAGGAAAGCTGTCGTCCTTACCTGGTCTGGCCCACATGTGACTCCAGACCCACAGCAATGTGGTTGACTCTTAACTGCCCTCTGAAATGGCCTAGCAAGCTACTCAGTTGTAATAAACTGCTACAAAGATACAAAAGAGGAATGAAACCAGACCGGCCACCCGGCATCGACCAAGGCACTGGAAACGACAATGGCAGTCGCAGCCCTGTCGACCCTGCAAAATCCTCCTTACTAACATCTGCGGGCTAGTGCCAAAATTGGGAGAGCTGTCTCACAGACAAGCCAAGCAACAGCCTGACATAATCATCCTCATGGAATCATACCTGACAGATAATACCCCAGACTCCACCATCACCATCCCTGGGTAGGTCCTGCCCCACCAGCAGGACAGACCCAGCAAAGGTGGCAGCACAGTGGTATACAGTCGGGAGGGAGTTGCCTTGGGAGTCCTCAACATCTGCTCTGGACCCCAAGAAGTCTCATGGCATCAGGTCAAACATGGGCAAGGAAACCTCCTGCTGATTACCACGTACCGCCCTCCCTCAGCTGATGAATCAGTGTTCCTCCATGTTGAACATCACTTGGAGGAAGCACTGAGGGTGGAAAGGGCACAGCATGTTCTCTGGGTGAGGGACTTCAATGTCCATCACCAAGAGTGGCTTGGTAGCACCATTACTGACCGAGCTGGCCGAGTCCTAAATGACATAGCTGTTAGACTGGGTTTGCGGCAGGTGGTGAGGGAACCAACAAGAAGGAAAAACATACATGATCTCATCCTTGCCAACCTGCCTGTCGCATATGCATCTGTCCATGACAGTATTGGTAGGAGTGATCACCGCACAGTCATTTTGGAGACGAGTCCCACCTTCACATTGAGGATACACACCATCGTGTTGTGTGGCACTACCGCCATGCTAAATGGGATAGATTTCGAACAGATCTAGCAACTCAAGACTGGGCATACATGAGGCACTGTGGGCCATCAATAGTAGCAGAATTGTACTCAGACACAATCTGTAACCATCAAGCCAGGGGATCAACCCTGGTTCAAAGAAGAGTGCAGGCAGGCATGCCAGGAGCAGCACCAGGCATACCTAAAAGTGAGGTGACAACCTGGTGAAGCCATAAAACAGGACCACTTGCTTGCCAAACAGCATAAGTAGCAAATGATAGACAGAGCTAAGTGACCCCACAACCAATGGATCAGATCTAAGCTCTGCAGTCCTGCCACATCCAATCGTGAATGGGGGTGGACAATTAAGCAACTCACTGGAGGAGGTGGCTCCACAGATACCCCCATCCTCAATGACAGAGGAGCCCAGCACATCAGTGAAAAAATAAGGCTGAAGCATTCACAACAATCTTCAGCTGGAAGTGCTGAGTGGATGATCCATCTCAGCCTCCTCTGGTGGCCTCCAGCGTCACAGATAGCAGTCTTCAGCCAATTCGATTCACTCCACGTGATATCAAGAAACAGCTGAAGGCACTGAATACTGCAAAGGTTGTAGGCCCTGACAACATTCCAGCAATAAAACTGAAGACTTGTGTTCCAGAACTTGCTGTGCCCCTAGCCAAGCTGTCCCAGTACACTGGCATCTACCGGCTATGTGGAAAATTGCCCAGGTATGTCCTGTACGCAAAAAGCAGGACAAATCTAACCTGGCCAATTACCACCCCATCAGTCTACTCTCCATCATCAGTAAAGTAATAGAAGGGGTCATCAGCAGTGCTATCAAGCGGTACTTACTTAGCAATAATCTGCTCAGTGATGCCCAGTTTGGATCTGCCAGGGCCACTCAGCTCCTAACCTCATTACAACCTTGGTTCAAACATGGACAAAAGAGCTGAACTCCTGAGGTGAGGTGAGAGTGACTGCCCTTGATATCAAGGCAGCATTTTACTGAGTGTAGCATCAAGGACCCCTAGCAAAACTGGAGTCAATGACAATCAGGGGGAAAACTCTCCGCTGGTTGGAGTCATACCTAGCACAAAGGAAAATGGTTGTGGTTGTTGGAGGTCAGTCATCTCAGTTCCAAGACATCACTGCAGGAGTTCCTCAGGGTAGTGTCCCAGACCGAGCCATCTTCAGCTGCTTCATCAATGACCTTTCTTCCATCATAAGGTCAGAAGTGGGGATGTTCGCTGATGATTGCACAATGTTCAGCACCATTTGCGACTCCTCAGATACTGAAGCAGTCCATGTCCAAATGCAGCAAGACCTGGACAATATCCAGGCTTGGGCTGACATGTGGCAAGTAACATTCGCATCAGCTAAGTGTCAAGCAATGACCGTCCCCAACAAGAGAGAATCCAACCATTGCCTCTTGGTGTTCAATGGCATTACCATCACTGAATCCCCCACTATCAACATCCTGGGGGTTACCATTGACCAGAAACTGAACTGGACTAGCCATATAAATACTGCGGCTACAAGAGCAGGTCAGAGGCTAGGAATCCTGCAACGAGTAACTCACTTCCTAGCTCCCCAAAGCCTGTCCACCATCTACAAGACACAAGTCAGCAATGTGATGGAATACTCCCCACTTGCCTGGATGAGTGCAGCTCCTATAACACTGAAGAAGCTGGACACCGTCTAGAACAAAGCAGCCTGTTTGATTGGCACCAAATCCACAAACATTCACTCCCTCCACCGACACACAGCAGAAGCATTACGTACCATCTACAAGATGCACTGCAAGAATTCATCAAGGCTCCTTAGACAGCACCTTCCAAACCACAACCAGTCCCACCTAGAAGGACAAGGGCAGCAGATAGATGGGAACACCACCACCTGGAAGGTCCCCTCCAAGTCACTCACCATCCTGACTTGGAAATATATTGCCATTCCTTCACTGTCGCTAGATCAAAATCCTGGAACTCCCTCCCTAACAGCACTGTGGGCTACACCACATGGATTGTAGCAGCTCAAGAAGGTAGCTCACCACCACTGCCTCAAGGCAACTAGGGATGGGCAATAAATGCTGGTCCAGCCAGCGAAGCCCTCATCCCTTGAATGAATAAAAAAAAATGTTCTGAATTGCTATTAGTTCTGTTATTATGTTATCACATGACCATGACATCATCAATAGGCCGAGCATAGTATCACATTGGGAACTTTAAAAAAAAACTATAGGCTAGAAATAATTGCCATCATAATATGAATATTTCATTTGTACCGACTTCCTCCATGAATTTAATAGAGGTGTTAACTTGTTTATTTCAAACTTAGTGGTGAGAAAAGTTGTTCTGAGCACATTAAGTGCCACTTTGGGTATACGCAGTGGGTTAGAGTACTCTTTTCTGTGCCTTTGAGACCTAGGGTAAAATTCAGCTAAGACTGATTGGAAGTAAATCCCTTCCCCTCTGTTTGTGAAAATTCTAACTGAAATATCTTTGTATGGTATCAATCTGATTCCCCATCAAAGCTGAATGAACAGGAGAATAACATCCCTAGCAGTAATTTTTACACTTTTATCTATTGGAGAGACAGGGCCCTGCAATAGGTTACTCGGGCTAATGTTCAGACTCGGTGCTGCTGGCAGCTCGTCTGCTACGTATATATGTCCGAGAATTGACAATGAAAAATCAAGGTAAGTTCCTGATGTGCACTGCTGTGGAGCTTGCCTCACCTCTTGCAGCACAAGCTCAGAAAACCAGCTGTTAAATCCATAGTTTTACCTTGGGGTTCTCCTGACATTTATAAATATTCACTTAATCATAACTAACTGTTCTTACTTTTATTATTTTTCTTCAGTTTGCGGTGAGGCTGGCAAGGCCAAGTTTAATGCCAATCCCGAGGTGTCCTGTGAAAGATGCTGGTGGGTCTTCGTTGAGTATTGCTGGTGCTCCCATTGTATCAGGTAAGGCTTTCCAGGATTTTTGCCCAGCAATAAAGATGAAGTAGTAATATATGACCAAAGATCCAAGGCGATAGGGCTCCCATGATTTTCTTGCTCTCTTGGCAATTAATGATGCTGGGCTGGGAGTTGTAGTTGAAGTAAATATGGCGAGCTCCTGCAGTGTATTCTATAGATAGTACACACTGGAGACATAATTGTGTTGATTTTCATGTAGGTTCTTTCATTGAACAGGAGGTTGGGTAGCTTGAGCCCATGAGATGTTCAACCCAGATTCCTGGAGGCCCAGGTTGTTTTCTAGCCAGTGCTAAATGAACACTGAGAGGCAGCTTTCTGATCAGGGGAGGAGAATTCTATCGGCTTCTCCACAGAGTCAAGCCTGAAGTTGTGATTTAAAGGGAAGCACCAGGCAATTGTGGGGGACTGAGAAGATCTGACATGATTTATGTGCCCCAGAAATTTTAAAATCACTTACCTATGGCAGTGTATCAGCTCCAGCTAGCAATCCCTTTAATGACTGCTGTTTTGGCAGCTTTAAATACAGGTCCAGTGCATGTATGTGATAGAGCCCTGATTTCAATGTATTACTGACATTGATATCTGCTTCCACTAAGTGCCACAGACACCTATTTGCCATCCCACTCCAAGACTGCAGTAGGACTGAATCAGTGGGAAGCAATTGTTAAATTTTTCACTTTGATTTTGGTTTGACCACTATCCCGTGGCTACTGAAAAATATCACCACCGAGAGACTAATATTGGACACAGTTTTATGGCTTAAGTCTATGAGTTCACTAGTCAAGTAAACTCAAATTGCATGCCTTAATATATACTTGTTAGTTGATGTTCGCTATCAATAACAGAAAGACCCTCATAAGAACAAACTGTGATCGTTTATTGCAACAGAAGACAGAGCACTAAATCCTTGCATGCTCCCACAACCACCACCAGCTCTAGACTTACAATTAACCAGTAGCCCGCATTGTACAGTGATTGGTCAGTACTGTCACATGGTTAGTCCACTTGCATTCTCTTAAAGGCACATGGTACTCCACTTCACCACACCCAGCTTGCTTGTTATAGTGGGGAGTGGATATTGTTGATACTGGCCCATAGTTTCTTGTCAAAATAACAGTGAGACTAATAGTGTTTGCCATTATCTGTGCACAAATAGACTTGAGAAACCGAGGTTGTTCTCCTTGGAGCAAAGAAGACAAAGGGGGGAAATGATAGATGTCTCCAAAATCATTAATGGTTTAGGTAAAGTAAACAAAAAGGAACTATTTCCAATGGCCTAAGGGTTGATAACGAAAGTGATGATTGGCAAAAGGATCAGAGGTGACATGAGGAAGAATGGTTTCTTGCAATGATTAGTTAGGATTTGGAATAAGTTGCTTAACTAGGTGGTGGAAAGGGATTCAATAGTAGCCTTTAAAAGGGAATTGGACGATTATTTGAAGTAGAAAAAATTGCCGGGATGTGAGGAAAGAGCAGGGGAGTGGGAACAACTGAATTGCCTTTTCACTGAACCCTTGTAATTTTGATAGCTTGAATTGCCTCCTCTGTGCTCTATGATTCTATGAAATGTTACTGTGGCTTCAGTTGAGGGGCAAATGCTCAGTTAAACTCAAGTATCCAAAGTTTTCTGTCCAAGTTGTGTCACTCCCATGTTAGCTTTATGAGAACAGCATCTCCCTGTCAACAGCACCATTGAAATACATTGAATGATGTGATGTTCCTGTATTTGCATAGTAGATACTATAGACCTGATACATGTTAATTACTGGCAAATTTTCTGCCACTGAAACTTACAAGTGTGGAGTATCATTTCTTCGGGTTCTCATTGTTTGAACATTTTTTAAAAGTCAAATTTAGAATTACAACGACAGCTCTCGACTTTCACATGACTGACCCTAATTAGGTTGTATGTATTATATCAGGTGAAACTATATCTAACCTATGATTGTTGTTGATTTTCTTATTATTTATTTTTTGGGGGGTTGGGGAGGATTTTTTTCTCTTTCCTTTTTCTTCTTCTTCCCCCCTACTTCTCTTTTCCTTCTTTCTCTTTCTCTTCCAAATGTAGATGTATTGAGTTATTTTAAATTTGAATTATGTTGTTTAAGATTTAAGGAAAAAAATAACTCTTTACTTTTCCTTTCTGTCTCCTCGTTTCCTTTCTCTTAACCCAATCTTTCTTACCTTCTCGTTATTTCTCTTGCTCTGTATCTGATTTGACACTGAACTGCCCCATTCTAATTTACACCTCCACCTCAGTTCTTGTGCTTTAATCTTCATTTCTTCTATATGATTGGTTGAAGGGATACATAATTGCTTGCCCTAATCGCTCAGGTCCCAGATGCCCTGTTTCCCTCACTGCACCATCATCAGCTCATTTTCAGCATTTTGCTACTCAAACAATAAAAAAGTTAATCATCCAAAGATAAGTCTAACTAATGGCAGATGCTGTTATGTCCCTAATACAGCATTTGGCACAATCAGTTCTCTGGAAGGCCTGTCAACCAAGACAGCTTTGTCTTGCATGGTGTCAAGCTTCTTTGAGGGTTGCCCTGCCTCAAGGCAAGCGGTGAATGTTCCATTCTACTCCCAGCTTGAATGGTTGAGAAGCATTGAGGGGTCAGAAGGTGAGCCACTCGTTGCAAAGTGTACACTGGTTCTTGTAGCCAATATGTTGACACTACTAGTCAAAATTTCAGCTTGTGGTTGAAAGTGATCCCAAGGCTGTTGGTGGGAAACTTGTCAATATCGGTTCCATTAAAGGTCAGGAAGAAGTAGCTGAGTCTTTCCTTCTTGGAGAGGGTTATTGCCTACCACTTAGGTGGCATGCATGTTACTGGCCACATGTCAGGCTAAGGCAAGATATTTTCCTGTTTTAGCACTGGCATTGATAGTTTCAACCACCTATATGGTCTCCCTGAGTGAGACTGCTGCAAATTTATTTTAAACTATGTCCCATAGACATAAGCCTGCTGAGAGCTAGATTAGAGCTACACAAAGTATATTAGAAAGATTACAACTAGGATGGTAGGGAGATTTCCCTTCCTATCAGCCCAGCTTGGATTCTGTCCCAGACACACAAGAACAGTATGTTATCTGCTATGGAACCCAAAGTCCCACCCCTCCACATTGCGTGTTTATTTCTAGATGAACATGTTTGTTTTAAAAGTCAGTCTTCTGAGAAGCCATAGTGATGGCCATGACAAGCAAAATGCTCTACTTGTTTTTCAGGAAATGAATGGAGTTGTTTATGAAAAAGTCAGACCATTAATTGTGTGGAGAGCAGGCAATTATTGTGAGAAGGGTGTACAGGGAGGTCTACTTATCTCTTAGAAAATAAACTCAACAACAGTTCACGTAGCCACATGCCAACAGAGAAATTAATGTTCCAAATGTTTAAATCTTAGTTTGTCTGCCACTCATACTCTGAGTTGCCTAAGAAGCTAAAATTTAACCAACTCAGCCAAAACACCTGTAGGAAACCAAAAGGTACCAGAAAAGGGCAGAGCTGGACGGAAGAATCTCATTCCCTAACAAACTAATTGTTTTTCTGGGTGCAGCTGCAATAACCTTATCCACGGATATGGCTCTGTGTTGGTCTGTTCTGCCTTTCCAGATTGAGAAGCATAGTGTGGATACAGGGAAGGGAAAAAGAAGGTTGAATAAGCTAAAAAAATGGAAGCATTACTTAGATAAATAATTGCAACTCAACAATAATAAAACGTCCCAATGTACTTCACAGGACTGTTACCAGACAAAATTTGACAGCGAGCCAGATAGAGTTATTAAGACAGGTGATAAAAAGCTTAATCAAAGAGATATGTTTTAAGAATTGAATTAAAGGAGGAGAGTGGTTGAGAGGTTTAGAGAGAGAGTTTAAAATAAACGTGCAGTCTCTCATCGAGAGACCACAAGGTTTAGACGCTACAATAGGAGGTATAAATGACACATTCATGAGGCTAGTGGTGGTCTTCTGTGAACCAGGGATGCAGTTGGTCTTGAGTGGTAGCTCCAAATTGGCAGCCCATCCCCCTTCATACTAGTTTTCAATGGAAGCAAAGGTTGACTGTTGATTTGCTATTGCCAAGCTGTACTACTGCCCAAGACCGCAAGACCAGTTTTGCCCCCTTGTTATAGTAGTGTGGGGAGTTTTACTTTACACATGACCTTTGATTACTGGTTGCTGACAATAGATATGAAAGTTGGATGTACTTTGAAGTCTTCCATCATTGACATTGCTTAACATTGTGAGGAGTAAAATTCAGAAAACTTGATTTGTAAAGGAGAAAATAATCTGCAACAGACCCACCAGAGAGCTAGCCCTTCATGTGAAACACATTGCTTTTTATGACCTACCATATTTGCTGAATAGTTCTGCTTTTTATAAACACATTAGACAATTTAGTGTGCTCTAATTCATTAAAAACAAATGTTTTTTTCTCTCATCTCATGCAAATAACAGTTTTCCATTTAGTCAGAAGAGAGCAATGTTTTTGATCTCTCACCCTTTAACTCCTGCTCTTGAATTCTCTGCCAACATACTTTTCACTGAATTGGTGACTCAGCTTCCTGTCAACACATCACTGCCGTACTGCCAGTTGCACTGGATGGCTCAAGTGAAGCTTTACACCTTGACCCTCATTGGCTTCGTTCTCTAATGAATTTTATTCATCTTATTTGGTGAAAATTGCTTTGACATTTTTACAGTAGTCTGTACCTTTGTCAGTCATTTATATTGTAATGCAGTGCTTGATACATCAAAACATGATCTCATCTATTTCTAGCTCATAGTGTCTTTACAGTTCAGAAGGAGGCCATTTAGCCCATCGAGTCTGCACTGGCTCTCTGAAAGAGCATTTCACCTAGCCCCACTCCCCTGCCTTAACTCCATAACCTTGCACATTCTTTCTTTTCAGGTAGCAATCCAATTCCCTTTTGAATACCTCGATTGAACCTGCCTCCATCACCCTTTCAGGAAGTTTGTTCCAGATTCCAAAAAATTTTTCCTCACACCACAATTACTCCTTTTGCTAATTATTTTGACTCTGTACCCCCTAGTTCTTGATGTTCTCTTACGTGGGTACAGTTTCTCACTATTTATCCTGTCCATACCCCTCAGGATCTTGATTACATCTATCAAATCTCCTCTCAACCTTCTTTTCTCCAAGGAAAACAGTCCCAGCCTCTCCAATCTATCCTCATAGCTACAGTTCTTCATCCCGGGAATCATTTTTGTGAATCTCCTCTGTACTCTCTCCAATGCCTTCACATCTTTCCACAAGTGTGGTGCCCAGGACTGGACACAGCACTCCAGATGAGGCCTAACTAGTGTCTTATACAAGTGCAATGTGATTTCCTTACTCTTGTACTCAATGCCCCTATTAATAAAGCCTAAGATAACATATGCTTTATTAACTGCTCTCTCAACATGCCCTGCCATCTTCAATGACCTATGTATGTATACACCAAGGTCCCTCTGTTAAAAGGCTTGCTTGTAACTTGTTAGCCAAAAGTTGACAATAACTACATAGTTTGGATTTTAATTTGCAAATCACACCTGTAACCATGAGGAGAATTTAAAACTCTTGTATTAATTAAGTGTGGCATGGTAATTTGCGATAGAGAATTTAAATTTCCAGCCAGTGTTATATACCAGGGCTAGAAATAGTGAGCTATTGATAGTGAACTGTAGTGTCATTAGGTTCATGTTTTAAACCACCCCATCCCAGGATCAGTTTGAGGTTCAGTTCAAATGAATTTGAAAATAAATTTCTTTTGGTACCTGTATATGCTTTAGATCATTAACGTTTTGTCAAAGTCTTCAAATATCTTGCACCCATCTCACTTACACGTACTGCAACACCACATGATGAGTAACAGTAAATAAATCTGTGTTTTTGATTCTTCATGTGGGTATTGGGGGGAAAGAAGAATACAATGGTTCCAATCTGCAGCAGCATTTTAACTGGAATTTTAACAAATTAATTCCCAGATATAGGGCAGAATTGTCCCTGATTTGCACTAAGAGCAGGTGGCTGTAATGGTGGGTTTTCACGCTGTCTCGTTCCAAACCTGCTGCATTAGTTATGCATCCCCAAGAAACAAACTATTTTGATGGCGAGTGGGCTCTCGTTTACCCACCACGCCATCACCTTGTCACTTCATCTAGCTGGCCGCCATATTTAAAGTCCAGCTGTGCACACATATCTCAGTGCTTCCAGCCCATGACTACTGCAGGGAAGAGGTCCACAAAAGGCAAAAAGACTGCAACCCTCAGGTGTAGTGACGTGTCACTGGGATGCCTTTGCACACTGTGGAGGCCTACCACTCTGTCCTCTACCTCCGCTCTGGCCGCAAGATGGGCAGCAGCATGACCAACCAGGCTTGGGAGGTGGTAGCAGTGGTGATCAGTGCCAATGCTGCACAGAAGAACATGGCCATCCAATGCAGATAGAGGATGAATTATTTCATCCATGCAGCCAGGGTATGACAACCATCTCAGCACTCTAAACTCACACACTCAAGCCCATCACACATTCACTGGCATCTCACTCACTGCCAGCTCAAGGGACATCACCACCTACTCACTGGCACCTCATATCTCCATCTGGCCTCATCTCCTCTGGAGGCTACCTCCTCACCATCTTGAGGTCACTTGCGCAGATGAACATGTGCCCCCCCCACCCCACACACCCTGGGTTATTCTCCTATCCCAGTACAGGCATCGTCCTGTAGCCTCTTCCCTTGCCTGAGGCCACTTCTTCCCCTTCCCCAAGTAAGCTCTAGCCCTGCAGCCATTGAAAAGCCACCCACATATGGCTGATCTGGTAGTTACAGACCTACAATGAGTCCCCCTAAAAGTGAAGTGGTGCTGTCTGTGGAGCCTGGTACTGATGACTGCGAGCGCTGACCGAGGCAAGGTAGCAAACAAATTTTGACATCCCAAGCGAAATGCTGCCCTCCAGGTGCACGTTGCTTATGTGCTGTTGTGAAACATATTGGCATGCTTTCTTGCCGGTGTGGGCGGACAATCCAACGAGGGGAGCAATTCCAGCGGGCAGGCCTAATAACAATATGCTGATGCATTACAATGAGGCTCCTGATGTCTGATGGTGGAGAATGCAACCTGCCATTGGCCGGCTGAGCAGACGATCGCAAACTGATATCACGCTGTTGTGAAACCGATTGCGCAGTATTGTCCGCTCATGTTACTGAATACACCCGATGCTGGGGTGGGGAGGGAGCACGGAAGATCCTGGCCATTGACTTTGCTGCCGTGCTGGCATTTGTTAACCAT
Source organism: Carcharodon carcharias (assembly GCF_017639515.1). NCBI lineage: Eukaryota > Metazoa > Chordata > Chondrichthyes > Lamniformes > Lamnidae > Carcharodon > Carcharodon carcharias. Next base: position 42,292,963 of record NC_054479.1, on the reverse strand, counting down.
CCCTTGACTTTAACATGATTGAGCATACCATCCCCCTCCAATAAGTCTCCATCATTGCCCAGCTGGCTGTAACTGCACTTGCCTGGTCCCATTCTTATCTATGTAACTGTAGCCAACAAATCATTCATAATGACTTATGTTTCCATTCCTACACTGTTTTCTCTCGTGTCCCCCAAAGGTCTATCCTTGCACGCCCCCACCATCCCACCACCACCACCACCACCCACCCACCCCCCCCCCCCCAATTTCCTGTCAATATAATGCTCCATTGCAACATCATCTGGAAACACAGCATTCATTTCCACATGCCTGCTGACTACACCCAGCTTTACTGCCCCACTGCCTGTCTCAACCTTTCAACTGTCTCTAAATTGTCACACTGCTTGTTTGATGTTCAGAAATTTTCTGCATCTAAATATTGGGAAAACCAAAGCCACTGTCTTTGGTCCCCAACACAAACTCTGTTCCCCAACCACTGACTTCATCCGTCTTGCTGGCAATTGCCTGAGGTTGGAACGAACTGTTTGAAACATTAGTGCTACATTTGATCCTGAGATGAGCTTCTAAAAGCACATCTGTGTCATCACTAAGACCGCCAATTTCCACCTCTGTAATATTGCCCAACTCCACCTTGCCTCAGCTCATCTGCTGCTGAAAGCTTCATTCATGACTTTGTTACTTTGAGACTTGACTATTCCAATGCATTCCTGGCTAGCCTTCCACATTATACCCTCTGTAACCATGTCCTAACCTGCACCAAGTTCCTTTCACACATCACTCTTGTACTCGCTGACTAACATTGACCTCTCAGTTAATCAACATCTCAGTTTTAAAATTCCCATCCTCATTTTCAAATCCTTCCATGGCCTTGACCCATTTTTTCCAGATGTAGTCTCACCAGTACTCTGTAAAACTATAGCAAAACTTCCTTACTTCTGTATTCCATTTCACTTGGAATAAACAACATTCAATTTTCCGTGACAATCACTTGCTGTATCTGCATATTAACTTTTTGTGATTCATGTTGCAAGACACCTAGATTCTTTTATACCACCAAGTTCTGCAATCTCTCTCCATTTAAATAATATATTGCTTTTTAATTCTTCCTGTCAAAGTGTACAAGCTCACATTTTTCCGCATTATACTCTGTTAAGTTTTTGCTCACTCACTTTTGCAGACTCCTCTGCATCACTCTCCTTCCTATCTTTATGTCATGAGCAAATTTAATGACCATACATTCGGTACCTTCACCCAAGTCATTGATATAGATTGTAAATAGTTGGGGCCCTAGCATTGATCCCCATGGCACTCCACTGGTTACACCCTGCCAACCTGAAAATGACCCATTTATCCTTACTGTCTGCTTGTCTTATGAGGAGAGATTGAGCAGTTTAGGCCTATACTTGCTTGAGTTTAGAAGGATGAGAGGAGATCTAATTGAGGTATATAAGATGCTAAAGGGGATAGACAAAGTAGATGTGGAGCAGATGTTTCCCCTTTTGGGCCATTCTAGAATGAAAGGCCATAGTTTTAGGCTAAGGGGTGGTAAATTTAAATCAGGGATGATTTTCTCAAAGGGTTGTCAATCTGTGGAATTCACTACCTCAGAGTGTAGTGGATGCCAGGATGCTGAATAAATTTAAGGAGGAGATAGACGGATTTTTAATTAGTAATGGGTTGAAAGATTATGGGGAGAGGGCGGGAAATTGGAGTTGAGGCTAAAATGAGATCAGCCATGATCATATTGAATGGCGGGGCAGGCTCGAGGGGCAGAATTGCCTACTCGTGCTCCTGGTTCTTATGTTCTTATGTTCCTGTTAGCTAACCAATCCTCTATCCATGCTAATATGTTATTCCCTATTCTATGAGCTCTTATTTTGTGTAATAAAGCTTAATGTGGCACCTTATCCAATGTCTTTTTAAAATCCAATTACACCACATCTATGGGTTCCCCTTTATACACATTGCTTTTTTACTTCCTCAAAGAATTCTAATAAATTAGTCAAACATGATTTCCCTTTCACAAAACCATGTTGACTCTGCCTGGTTGCATTAAGGTTTTCTAAGTGCGCTGCTATAACCTCCTCAATAATAGATTCTAGCATTTTTCGTATGGCAGATATTGGGCAACTGGCCTGTAGTTTCCTGCTTTCTATCTCCCTCCTTTATTGAATAGAGGAGTTATATTCACTATTTTCCAATCTGTTGGGACCTTTCCAGAATCTAGGAAATTTTAGAAAATTATAACTAATGCATCTATTGTCTCTGTAGCCACTTCTTTTAAGGCTCGAGGATGAAGTCCATCAGGTCCAGGGACTTAAGTTCTAATAGTTTTCTCAGTACCCTTTCCCTGCTGATAAGTTATCTGTTTTTAAGTTTTTCCTTCCCCTTCACATATTGATTTATAAGTATTTCTGGGATTTTATTTGTGTCTTCTACAGTGAAGACAGAGGTAAAATGTCTGTCAATGCTCCATTTCCTTATTTCTGATTATTAATTCTGGAGACTTTCACTCTAGAGGACCAGTGCTCACTTTAATTACTCTTCCTTTTTAAATATTTGTAGAAACTTTTACTGTCTGTTTCTCTATTACCAGCTAGCTTTCTCTCATACTTCAATTTCTTCCACATTTTTTGGCTATTCTTTGCTGATCTTTAAATTCTGTCCAATCTTCTGGCTTACCACTAACCTTCACAAAATTGGATGCCTTTTCTTTTAATTTGATACTATCTTTAACTTCCTTAATGAGCCACCGATTGTGTGCCCTTCTCCTAGAACCTTTCTTTCTCAGTGTAATTTATCTTTCCTGAATGTTATGAAATATCTTCTGAAATGTCTGCCATTGCTTCTCTACTGACCTACCCCTTGACCTAATTTCCCACTTCACTTTAGCCAGCTTCATCTTCCTAACCTTGTAATAGCCTTTATTTAAGTTTTAAACATTAGTATTAGACTCACTATTCTCTCCCTCAAACTGAGTGTGAAATTCAATTGTGTTATGACCACTGCTATCTAAAGGCTCCTTTACCATGAGGTCCTTAATTAATCCTACCTCATTGCACATTACCTGATCTAGAATAGCCTGCTCTCTGGTTGGCTGTAGAAGACGCTTCTTTAAGAAATTGACCTAAAAATATTCTATGAACTCATCTTCCATCTACCTTTGCCAATCTGATTTGTCCAATCTATATGTAGATTAAAATCACAGTCATTACTACAAGTCCCCATTATTTCTTCCTATATACCCTGTAGTACACCATAGTTACTAATGATGGGGGTGGGCGGGGGGGTGGTGGTGGGGGGTGGCTATAAACTACTCTGACAAGTGACTTTTTACCTTTGCTATTTCTTGTCTCTTATCTCTTATAACTGGCAATCCTATACGATCCTTTTCTATACATCAACTTATCCTCCTCACCTTCTAGTATTATTTTTTCATTTGCTCTATAATACTTGTATAAATCAGCTTCCTAATCATCTTCAATTGTTTTCTTTCATTGGAGAGCAAATAAAATAGAAAGAACAACATCAGATCCCAGTTTGATCAACTTTGCATCCTGAATTGGAGGCCCAAAGGCGTCGAGGGCTACAGATGAAGGGGAGCTGGGTTGCAAATGACCCTTGTGGTATATTGTGAAAGTCTTTTCTTGTGAAACATTGTTTGTGATAACTGATTGCATACCATGCTTGTTAATATGAACAAAATGTAAGTTTGACACCCCTTTAGAAACAATGCTGGATACATACTAACAGATTTACAGTTTTGCTCACAAGTCTATGAATTGGCAGAATGTCCAAGTAAACATTCAACTAAAGATATTTATTCCCAAATAAACCAACTGCTAACACACCAAATGCTACAATATACCATTGATGTTGGCATATAAATTGGCATTTGAAGCCCTGAAAAATCCCTCTAACATGGGGGTTGAGTTATATGCCAAATATAAAAGTGAACCAGCTGCCTGGGTGTGGGTTGTCACAATCTTGAAATGTCAGTAGCATCCAATGCAAAGAGTAGGTGTGTCTTAAACTCCCACACCTCTTCGTAACACAGCACGTATCACCTGCTTGATCCATCCCACCCAGATATAAGGGTATATAAAATATGCATTTGTGAGGTGAAAATTTGAGACTGACTACTAATGTCAGTCTTGCATGTCATAGCTGAAAAATGGAGGTTGGGGTGGGTGTTCAACTTATAAGCTGAGTAAGAAAAATGGGGTCAACTTATACACTTATACAGGTTGACATTTACATCGCGATTTACAGTAACAACAATGGGGCAGAGTCCACTGAATCCCTTGCAGTTGCTATAATCAATCAATGGGCAGAGACGAGTAGTAATGAATCAGTAAATTTGCCACTGGATAGAATTAGTCCCCATCAGTCATATATCTGAAAGCCAATGGTTTGATCATGTGATTTATTGCTTGATGTTATGTGGGCGGAGTACACATACAGCACTCACACAAGTGGTGTTAAGAGATCTGAGGTTATAAAGACTTATTGTTCAGGAGCAAGCTAACAAAATTACATTATATGAAACATAATTAAAAATGATGAGAACCTCTGGCAAATTTTATGAAAAATAATTGCCTGAGAACAATGGAGAAATTAATTTGTAGACTTAGGTTGTTATGAGCAATAAGAGGTTTCCAGGCAAAACAGATTATAAAAATTTCAAATTAAGCTATACCAGGTTGTGATTGTAATTGGAAGATTATCCACCGTGTCAAAGATCTAATTGGCATAAATTAATTTTTATATTTTCTGACCTTAAGGGGTAATAAATATGGCTCTTCTTAACCATGGCTCTGTCTATAAAAAGGAAACACTGATGTTGGCCAACCCAGAAACTGTTTGGATTATTTGGCATTATATAAATCCAAATAACATTTCTAACTATTAGCGAGCTCTCTACTTGATAATCGAGACATTCTGAGTTACTGTTATCCTTGCTCAACTCAAAAGCATCTAATCTCTCTGTAATTTGAATGTGAATTTGGGCAATGGTAAAACGGTCTGCTGCTTAGCCAACAGAAGTCTGTACTGGTAACATCTGATTGCAAAGATTCTTGAATGCGAGAGAGCAACTGTAATGAAGTGAAAAATGAGCTGAATAAGGTTACAGGGAAAACTCAGTTATAAGGTAACAATTATACCCTCACTGGGATACCTGCCGCAAAGATGAAATAGTGTTAGTAACACATGAGCTTTCAAAGCTAATTGAAATGTTTCTTTTTGTTTAGCCTCCATCGAATAGGAACAAAAATATCCGAGTCTGGCTACATTTGTGAATAGGTTATTGTGCAATTTGTAGGGTAGATGTTAGTGAGCAGTAACATAGAGCAGACTTGGAAAATAGAAGGTTGAGAAGACATTTGATAGAGGTGTTCAAAATCATGAGGGATCTGGACAACGTAGGTAGGGTATACACTCTGTGAGGTTGTTTCCCTTGGCTTAGAACATTGAGATGAAGAGAAATTTCTTCAATTAAATGTTTATGAATCTTTGGAATTTACTACTCCAGAAGCTTGTGAATGCTTCATCATTGAATATATTTAAGGCTGAGATGGACAGATTTGTTGTCTTTCAGGGAATCAAGGGATATGGGGAATGGGCAGGAAAGTGGAGTTGAGACCAACTATCAACCATGATTTTATTGAATGGTGAAGTAATCAAGGGACCATATAGTCTACTCTTGCTTCTATTTCTTATGTTGATATGTTTTTATATTATTCCATTTTTTTGTGAAAGCAGCTTCACTTAGCAAACCTCACCAATTTCTGTCAGTTCTGAGGACACTTATATTTAAAACGTGATGGCCTTTTATGTTTTCTGTCAGATAGTCTTTAATTTAATGCCATATTTTGGAATCCATCCCTTGCATTTACTTAATAAGAGATCAAAAGCTTTCATATCAATTTATATAATTGTGTAATTTGTAGTAAGAACTGCCATTAAATTTGTTATTGATAATGTTTGATTTGCGAGTTAATAATTTATGGTCATTCATCAGCAACTACAGTTAGGTATTTAATTTGTGAGATGATGTTAAATGTGATCAATCAAACATAGACTTGACAGTAATTTTGTATGCAGTAATGTTATTTCCACCACACACAGATCAAAACTGTACAGATGTAGCCTATTTACAATTTCCACATATATCAATTGTAAAATATTATTATCTGTAAAACATTCACAATGTCAGTGAAGTGATATCATCCACATTAGAGTGTGCTTCCTTAAATTGCGTTCTGCTAATCTTCTGGATGACATTTTGTGAAATAAGGTACTTAAAGACCTTAGAAGCATTTAAAAGGGGGGGATATCCAGCCTGAAAGCGCTCTACTTTTGAATAAAATAAATGGTGTTTCTTGAATCAGGGACTTAAAATACACATGTTCAGCAATTCTGAAATAGGTCCGAATTAGATTCATGTTGATCTTTGCTCATGCATCTGGGACATCAGTATCAGGCTAAAAGAACACCCAAAGAATAAATTGGTTTTGCTGCCCTGTGTTCTTTTTTCCAAATGCATTACTTAGTGTAATCAAATTTCTTTTTCACAAGAAGGATGGGGGTTTCTAGTTTCAGAGCCATTTCACCAGTAAATGTATGAGCTAGATCTCAGCTGGTTTTGGCTAATAAATTACTGGCTGATGTATCAATTGGCTTTTTTGCCCTGTGTCCACTATGATAACACACTATGAAAAGTGTAAGCCTAATATTACGGGGAGCCAAATTAAGCAAAGGTGCATTTGTTGAATCTTCTTGCATAAGTATTGGTTTAATTAACTAAATAAAAAAACTCTGTTTTAGGCATAAAATTTACTTAGAAAGAGATGCAGAAGCATTTGCATGGGGTTATGTGTAATGAACATATCTCATTCTGTTATTCCTACAAGTTGAAACATTCAATAGATGCAATTACACAAGCAATGTTTTTAAAAGGATGTGGTAAAGATTTAGTTAATGTGTTGCATCCTGCTTTCACTGAATTTTCGACCCCGCTTGCACATCTACTCTATCTATTTTTGAAAAAAGCCAAACTAATGTCAAATGATCAAAGATTGACTGGCTCTTAACTCTGGCATCTGGGAACTAACAAAAATGCCCAAGGGCAAGAAAGCTTTTGCTGGCGTGCAGAGAAGTCTTTTCGCATGTTACCGATTATTCACTTCCTAATTGCTAACCCTGAAGCCTTTAGAGAGGAAAAATTTTTTAAACTGAAACATTGTTTCCTCGCAGACAAAGTTAAGACAAGGGTTACACGCTATGGTGAAGCTTTATGTGTGAATTAAGGAAGAAAATAGCACTGAATGAATGGTCCCTAAAGCCCAAAGTGGTGCATATTGTTTTAAACTGCAGGTGGACAAGAGGTCATTCATTCCTTCTTAGTGGCATCCTGATATTCTCATGGGGTCTTGTTTAAGGAAGGGCTCTAAGTGTACTTTGATTAGCTACCATGTTGTGCTGTGGAGGGTCCTCGAGAACTATAGGAAATCCCAGTCAATGAAATCCCCAAGTGCTGTTTCTGAAGTTGCAAAAATGGCACGATTGTTTAACCACTAAACGAATAATGTTTAAAGGATTCAATCATTTCTGTTTGAGAAAGCAGAAATCTGACTCCAGCTGTCTATCCCAAAATTGAATCTTTTTTTCTGCTTTTTTCTCATCTTCCTTTTCAAAAGAATGTTTTGAGGGGATTGCCGACAGTGCAGTTCTCGAAGGATCCTATTTTGAAACAAAATGATTGGCATTACTTCCCTTTTCGGTGATATTTATTCAACGCATATAATTGAAATAAAGTTCTGTATAAAAATGCTAAAAATTAATAGTGGAGCATAAACATTGGTATCTCCTCATAAAAAGCGCTGAAGCAGAATAAGGATGTGTTCTTCAGATCAATTAGGATACACTAATGTTTCTTCTTGAAGGCGGCTATCTCTTTCCTGTTGCATTGGTTTTATGTACAACATCAATTTACCAAGGTCTTGTTGCATCCCTTTCTGAATATATCCTCATATAAGTCTCCATTTCAGACAGAATAACATTATTGTATAGAATACGGCTCCCCACCACCACCCTGTGCAGACCACACTGCTGATAAACTGATTGGAATCAGCCCCCCTTGCAAACTCAGATACCTATGTTTAAAAAAAGTTAATCAATCCTTCATAGAATAAGCTTCTTATAGATTGGAACATTTTTTTCTTTAAATAATAATTGTACTTAACCACTATTATTGTACTTATAATTATTGTACTTAACTGGGGATTTAGGCCAGGCAGAATGGAGGAGTTCATCTTGCTGAGCTCTGATTTCCACTGCTGACTCTCATGCAACTTTGGAAAAACTTAGGAAGTGTTTACCTCATGAAGAACTCGCACCTTTGGAGCTTTTTTTAATAAGGAGATACATACTCTACTATTAGGTTTTATTACTTTATAGGAAATTATATTAAAGAAATGTTTAGGCATATTGAGAGTGTTGCTGTTATAGTGGAGGAAGGTCCAGTGGAATGATAGAATATGACAGGTTGCATCATTCTGCAGTGCAATGTACTAAGAAAAAGGAGGATAACATATAACTGCAATAATTATCAGATTAAATTTTGTTTGAAAAAAGTTTTTTTTTAAATAGAAGGGCTGAATAGATTGTAGAACAGTTCAGAAGTCAGTAAGACTGGTATGAATCCCCTGTATATGAAATTCCCTACCAGATAAAACAAGTAATGAATGAAAATTATCTTCAGTTAACTATTGCAAACTGAGGTAGAAAATAACAAATACAATTTAAGAGACGCTGCAGTAGATTTCGAAATCAGGCAATAGTTCCAAATGATTGCAGTTTTACGATCTGCTTTTTTTGTTTAGTTAGCCTCATTTATTTCTGTTCGTGTATCTGTAAGGGAAGTATTGATTCAACTCGGCTTTAATATAATAAAACGCAAAGTAAAGTGGCTACACTTTTAGTCAACGTTTATTGGTTGAGGTCAGAATTTTTGCATTGTAGAATCTTGCCTTTTCTATTCCCAGCGCAGTTTTTCCTGTCTATTTTCTTTAATCAGTGCCGTTTCCTAATGAATGGAGTAGTGTCTCTGAAGGAGGGAGGAAGGAAGGTAATATCTGGAAATGATTAGCTACTCATTTCCTTGTTTATCCTGCCTTTCAAAGAAACCTTACATATTATTGTGGCTAAGCTCTAAACGGGCCACATTCAGTACAAATAAGTCCACATGCGGCCTTTCATGTGTTCTCCGCCCCCAAGCTGAAGGAGCTGGGCTTGGCCTTGATTTCCTCTACTCACACAAACTGCATGGCTGCTACCTATTATTCCTCTGCCCCCACCCCCCCGATTTGTGTGTGTTGCTTGGGTGATAGCACGTCAATGGGTTCCAACTGTTTGCTGCTGTTCAAAAGAGGTTTCGGTCCAATCAGAAAAAGGGGAATTAATTGTAATTTGGGACTACACTTCACGGTAGTAAGGAAAAGCAAGTTCTTTATAAAAAAGTCACAGCCAATAAAGATAACTTGCTACGAGAAGAATGTTAATGGGAAAATAATTTACTGACTTGGGTCTTTCAAAGGGAAAGAGTGCTTTGCTCCAGAAAAGCACGCTGCTTCTAATTGATGGACCTACATTAGGGGTTTCACAGAGCTGAACTTGTAAGCTATTTGCAGGACTCAGTCTGTGACCCATAATCTGTGCGTTCACAGGCATCTCATTTAACAGCACACTGAAACCACGGGCGGAATTTTCCGTTCCAGAGACTAAGTGCAGTGGCTGTAGGGTTTCACAATGTATTTCCCGCTGGGCAGCAGGGTGGGAAATCGCTCCTGATTTCACACTGGGAAGTTCATTAATTATGCATCGGCGAGTAGCTCTCTGAATCACATGGCAGGGCGGGCACTGATTCATCCGCCCCGCCGTTACCTAATGGTGTCCAAGGCCCAGGTGCCATATTTAAACACCACCCAAACACACACATTACTCTCAGCAGGCCAGCTGTATGCAGGAAACTTCTTGGTATGGCTCCACCGAAGAATAAAGCTGCTCCCAAGTTGAGCAATGACTCCCTTGAGGCCCTCATCTGGAGTCCGCCAGCACTGAGATGTCCTCTACCTGAAGGATGGCTCCAGGAGGCTCACCAGCCTCACCTCGCCAGTCTGGGAGGCGGTTGCAAGGCAGGTCAGCTCGTCGGGCACCTGTTCAAGAAACGCCATCCAGTGCATGAAGAGGATAAATGATCCCATCTGCTCCGCCTGGATAAGTCAACCTTCAACTCACTCCAATCTCACACTCTCATAATGTCATTATGCACTGCTCAGCGATTTCAGACAACATTAGTGGAGGAGATATCAATACAGACACCTTAACATCACCAGCATCTTATCTACCATGCTGCACAAACTCCATCCTCGGCCCTTACTGGGGAGGGCTCAGCACACACACAGCAGGCATGCATGCTTCCCCACCTCTCCTCCATCTCATCATGTTCAATTCCCTTTATCTTCATGCAGGCCAAGCTCACCCATAACCGGAAGGTGATATTCCAGATAGAAGGAGGGATGGCAGATATCAAGCAATTGTCCCAGTTTGAGGGCGATGCCGCCGAGCTGGCAGGTGAAGACAACGATCGCTCCTCTGGATCGATGCAGTGGATGTATCAGAGGAAGAACCATCACTGCATTCACCTGCACCCTGGATCTAGGTTAGGTTGGGGTCAAATTCTGAGGAACACCTCATTGACACCTCTCCGCAGCAGTCGGAGGCACTGAAAACCTAGAACTCTGGCACTCAGAGGACTGCTGGAGATCAGGCATCCGCTGAGCCTGAGCCAGATCATGACCCGCTGCAAGCATCTCTAACACCCTGGAGAAGCAATGACACGCGGTGGAAAATCAGGTAGTGTTGTGAGATGCAGTCATCAGACTAGAATGAAGGATGGAGGAGTCCATCCACGTTCTGTCTGATGTCGTGGCTCTGACATGCGAGCGCCTCAAGGACTCCATGGGAATGGTGGCAACCACCTTGGTCCAGCAAATCCTGCCAGATTTGGGCTTGGACCTGTGCCCCATTGCTAAAGGCATTGGCGGATCCATCAGCGGCTAGATGAGGGGGGGATGTGAGGCACCTTGATCTCCTTCCAGGACCGTCTTTTCCTTACGGAGTCAGGCAGGGGCCCTTGGGCAACCACAAGGAGGACGGCTGGCAGCTGAAGACCCTGGGGCCATCCACCCAGGTGACTCTGAGTGTTCAGCCAAATCCCAATCCCGCTTGCTGAAGTCATCAAAGACAACAGGGCATCACAGTCGGCAGGCTGCCTCCACCACTGCTGCGGATGTCAGGGATGCACCAAGATGTAGCTGTAGCGTTAGAAAAATTAAGAAATTTTGAAAGCATTTCTGGGTCATGGGTGTTCAATCACTGTATGTAACATATACCTTTGTAAATGCATTTGCTGTTCATAACAATGGTTTCATCATTTAAAGTGTTGTGCATATGTATCTATGTGCCCTCTTATTGCAAGGGTGAGCCATACTCCCACTCAGTGATCGCATCCCTTTGTGAGCCTCCCATTCATGCGATGTATAGCTGAATCATGATAGTCAATCGACCCTTGTGTTATGGTTCTTGAGATGTGTCAAACTCTTTACTGGAAGTGTTTGCAAAATGAGTGAGTAACCTCTACTCCTTACAAGACAGCATGGAGTTATGCATGCTCAATAGCCCTGGAGGGTTAGCTGTATTTGTTTCTCAAAATGAGATGGCCGTCTTCATTGGTAGTGCCAAAGCACAAGACCTACAGCTATGATGGCCCCTCCAACCATATGCACATCTCAGTAAAAGTTGCTCATTAAGGTGGCGACGACTGCATCAAGTCCTTTGATGCAGCGCTTGCACTGTTCTACTGACTTTCAATTCCCAGAGTGCACGGATACAGGGTTTGCAGCTGACCTTTCCAAAGATTAGGGCCTAGTGAATCATGAGGGTTGAAGATGCAAGTCCGAATGCTGAACTTGCTCTCAATGTTTTTTTTATTTACTCATGGGATGTGGGCCTCTCTGTTAGGCCAGCATTTGTTGCCCATCCCTAATTGCCCTTAAGAAGGTGGTGGTGAGCTGCCTTCTTGAACCGCTGCAGTCTATGTGGTGTAGGTATACCCACAGTGCTATTAGGGAAAGAATTCTGGGATTTTGATCCAGTGACAGTGAAGGAATGGCAATATATTTCCAAATCAGGATGCTGAGTGGTTTGGATGGGAGCCTCCATGTGTTGACATTCCTATCGATTTGCTGCCCTTGTCCTTGTAGATGGTAGAAGTCATGGCTTTGGAAGGTGCTGTCTAAGGAACATTGGTGAGTTCCTGCAGTGCATCTTGTCGATGGTACGCACTGCTGCCACTGTTCGTCGGTGGTGGAGGGAGTGAATGCTTGTGGACGTGATGCCAATCAAGCCGGCTTTGCTCTGAATGGTGTCAAGCTTCTTGAATGTCGTTGGAGCTGCACTTATCCAAGCAAGCGGGGAATATTCCATCACACTCCTGACTTGTGTCTTGTAGATGGTGGACAGCTTTTGGGGTGTCCGAAGGTGAGTTACTCACCAAAGAATTCCTAGCAACTGACCTGCTTTTGTAGCCACAGTACTTATATGGCTGGTCAAGTTCAGTTTCTGGCCCCCAGGACATTGATAGTGGGGATTCAGAAATGGTAATGTCGTTGAATATCAAGGAGAGTTGGTTTCATTTTCTATTATTGGAGATGGTCATTGCCTGGCACTTGTGTGGTGTGAATGTTACTTGCCACTTCTCAGCCCAAGCCTGGATATTGTCCAGGTCTTGCTGTATTTGGACATGGGCTGCTTTATATCTGAAGAGTCATGAATGGTGCAGAACATTATGCAATCATCAGCAAACATCCCCACTTCTAACCTTATGATGGAAGGAAGATCATTGATGAAGCAGTTGAAGATAGTTGTGCCGAGGACACTACCCTGAGGAACTCTGCAGTGATGTCCTAGAACTGAGATATTGACCGCCAGCAACCACAACAATGTTTCTTTGTGCTAGGTATGTCTCCAACCGTTGGAAAGTTTACCCCCTGAAACCCATTGACTCCAATTTTGTAAATGCTTCTTGATTCCACACTCGGTCAAATGCTGCCTTGATATCAAGGGCAGTCTTTGATGTTCTAGGCTACCAACCATCGAGGATGGGGATATTTGTGGAGCCTCTCCTCCAGTGAGCTGTTTAATTGTCCACCACCATTCATGACTGAATGTGGCAGGACTGCAGAGCCTAGATCTGATGCTTTGGTTGTGGGATCGCTTAGCTTTGCCTATCACATGCTGTTTATGCTTTTTGGCATGTAAGTAGTCCTGTGTTGTAGCTTCACCAGTTGACACCTCATTTTTAGGTATGCCTGGTGCTGCTCCTGGCCTGACCTCCTGCACTCTTCCTTGAACCTGAGTTGATTCCCTGGCTTGGTGGTAACTGTAGAATTGGGTATATGCCAGGCCATGAGGTTACAGATTGTGCGCGAGTGGAATTCTGCTTCTACTGATGGCCAACAGCGCCTCATGGATTCCCAGGGCAGAATTTTCCATGCCCGCTGGCATGAGGGCGTGTTCAGCAGCATGAGCGGACAATATGCTGAGAAGGCCAGAAATCAGTTTCACAATGTCGTGAAACCAATATGCGATTGTCTGCTCAGCCCATCGATGGTGGGCCACGTAACCCGCTATCAGATGTCGGGAATTTCATTGTGATACATCTGCATACCATTATAAGGCCAGCCCACCGGATTCATCCGCGCCCCCCCCCCCCCCACCACTGGATCATCCACCCATGTCGGCGGGAAAACATGCTGGAGTAGAACACGTCTTGACAAGTGTGATGTGCAGAAGTCAGGACTCACCATCAGGGCCTTGCTCACATCACAAACGTCCAAGGAGCAGAAGATGTTCAAGTTTGACAGCAATGGCACACTGGAGAAACATCCATGGCATGCTGGGTGGATTCTCATGGACATGGCTCTGCTGCAAAGCAGCTGATGGAAGTTGGAAAGTCAATGTTGAGGGTCTGTTGACAATGGATGACAGTCGAGGGGGTGGAGAGGAAGGCCCTGTTGTGTTTGCAAAAGCAAGATGTACAGGTGGGGTGGGAGAGGAAGGTCTAGGACTGACTGGGAGAGGAAGAGGTATCGGGGGTCCGGGGGGTGGGGGTGGAGTGGCGGGGGTATGGTGAGGTTGGGAAGCAGGATGGAGTGAGGTTAGGAGGGGCAGAATGAAGGTGTCCGGGGGTAGGGGGGAGGTTGGGAGGAGAGAGAGTACAGGGGAGGCGGAGGTAACAGGGGAGAAGACAACAACTGGGGAGGCAGGTGTAAGGGAAGGACTTTGGTGTGGGGGAGGACTGTGGAGAGGGAAGGGAGCCCAGGGAGAGGAAAGAGTGCAGAGAAGGGATGGAGTAAAGCTGGAAGAAAGAGTAAGGGTGGAAGAAGGAGTCATGAAGCGGGAAGGAGTAAGGCTGGAGGAAAGAGTCAGGAAGGACTAAGCGTGGGAGAGTGTTTGCACAAGGCTCCGAGAGGCTCTGCCACACACACATTTCCCCCTCAAGAATCACTTATTGGCCAGCTGCTCCATCTAGGGTGACAGAGGACAAGGTTGAGGGGCTCACAGGCAAAGGGGACTTGAAGGGAGAGGACTGGCTCCGAGATTCCTCAGTCGGTGACCCAGGATATGCCGGAGATGCATCTATCCATGACAGCAGCTCATCCTCCCTTCAGGTGCCCGGCACGTCGGCCTGACTCCTTGACGGGAAGGAGCACCTGGAGCGTTGTTGATGTGCCCTGTTTCCCTCTCACGTTGCCACTACAGGAACTCACCCATGGCTCCTGGGATGGAATGTGGGGCTGCACACATCTCCGCATTCTGCTGGACCAGGGTCTCCATGGCATCTGCCATCCTCCCCATTTGGGCACCACTTCATCAGAGAACAGGTGGACGCACTCCTCTGACTTGCGTGCCACTCCATTGAGGGCTTCCAACAGCTCTGTGTGATGTTCCCACGCCTTCTGCTGACTCTCCAGGATGAGTTGGAAGGCCAAATCCAGAGGCTCGTCATCTGACTTAGACCTCAGATGCGTCTTCCCCAGCAATCCTCCAAATGACCTCGCTGTTGGGGAATTGACCCTGCATGATAGGTAGAGAGACTAACCACTGTACTATGGATGAAATGACTAAGTCAACCACGTTTCTCTGGATCATGTAGGCCAGATCAGCTGCCCAACTACAGCCAGAGTGGGGGTAGAGGATATCATGGCGGGCCCCCACAGCGTCCTAAAGGTGCTCGACAGACGTAGCACTAAACTGGGGGTTGCAGTCTTTTTGCCTTTCAGAGCCATCCTGTCTTCTGTGCAGCAGTCCTGGGCTGGAAGCTGAGAGGTGTGCACGCTGCTGCACTTTAAATGTGGTGCCTGCTGTGGTGAAGCGGCGTGGTGATGGTGTGGTGGGCAAATGAGTGCGTGCCTGTCACCGAAGTGGCATGCTTCCGGGAATGCATAATTAATACAGCGGGTTTCCGACGTTATGGTGTGAGAAGCCGTCGTTGCAGCCATCAAGTAAAACATTGTTTTTCCCGCTTGCTACCCCACTTAGTGCAAACCTGCGACGATTCCTTCCACCGGCCTTGAGTTGCTAGATCTGTTCGAAACCTATCCCATTTAGCACGGTGGTAGATGGAGGGTACGCTCAATGTGAAGATAGAACTTCATCTCCACACGGACTGTGCAGTGGTCACCCCTACTGATGCTGTCATGGATAGATGCATCTCCGGCAGGCAGGTTGGTGAGGATGAGGCCAAGTATGTTTTTTTCTCTTGTTGGCTCCCTCACCACCTGCCACAGACCCAATCTGGTGGCTAAGTCTTTTAGGTCTTGGCCAGCTCAGTCAGTAGTGGTGCCACTGAGCCACTTTTGATGGAGATTGAAGTCCCTCACCCAGAGTACATTCTGTGCCATTGCCACCCTCAGTGCTTTCTCCAAGAGATGGTCAAAATGGAGGGGTACTGACTCACCAGCTGAGAGGGGGTGGTACGTGATAATCAGCAGCCCATGTTTGACCTGATGCCATGGGGTCCGGAGTCGATGCTGAGGACTCCTAGGGCAACTCCCTGCTGATTGTATACCATTGTGCCGCCACGTCTGCTGGGGATGGTGGTGGTGTCTGAGACATTATCTGTAAGGTACGATTCCATGAATATGACTGTCAGGCTGTTGCTTGATTAGTCTATTGGACAGCTCTCCCAATTTTGGCACAAGTCCCCAGATGTTAGTAAGAAGGACTTTGCTGAGTTTGCAATTGTTGTCTCCAGTGCCTAAGTTGATGCCAAGTGGTCCATCCAGTTTCATTCCTTATAGACTTCATAGCAGTTTATACAACTGAGTGACATCTAAGAGTCAATCACATTGCTATGTGTCTGGAGTCACATGTAGGCTAGACCAGGTAAGGACAGCAGAATTCCTTTCCTAAAGGACATGAATGAACCAGATAGGTTTTTACGGCAATTAAGAAAGGTTTCATGGTCATCATTAGACATTTAATTGCAGATATTTATTGAATTCAAATTCCACCATTTTCCCCAGTCCCCAGAACATTACCCTGGGTCTCTGGATTAATAGTCACATGACAACACCACTATGCCATCATCTCCTTCACTAGTTGTAAAGGCCTTTCACTGCAGTGACATGGCACTAAGGGGCAGAAGGAATATGGCTGTGTTCCATTGCCTGCACCTTACTCCTCCTGGAATCTTGTGGCTATCAGTGTGGCATGGGCATGTCTTCCATGTCATGCTTCTTTGATGGCATCCTCATCTCCCTTCGGGTTCCTTCCCTTCCTGCTCTTCATTATCCGAGGAGCTCTCAGCCTCCTATATGTCTCCCTCTGGCGAGGGATCCCCACTTTGAAGCACCATGGTGTGAAGGTTGCAGCAGACCACGATTATTTGGGACATCCTCTGTGGAGGGTACTGCAGAGCCCCGCCTGAGTGGGCCAAACATCGGAAACTCGTCTTCAGGATGCCAATGGTTTGCTTGATGATGGATTGTATTGACCTATGCGCCACATAGGCAAGGCGCTCTGAGGATAACACACGGGTGTCATCATTTGAGTGGGTACCCTTTCTCCCCAAGCAGCCAGCCCTGTAATCATTGAGGGCCATCAAATACGTGAGGCATCTGGGAGTGACTCAGAATGTATAAGTCATGAGAACTCCCAGGGTACCTGGCACAAAAGTGCCTGATGTGCTTCTCAACACCGCACAGCAGTTGAATGTTCAGGGATGGAACCTTTTCCTGTTAATAAACACCAGGGGCTGCTGCCCTGGAGTTCTCAATGTGTGGAATCATATGTGGAATTAATTGCACCCTGTACACTAGGGAGTGACCTAGGCGTGTGTTTGTGCTACTAGATTTTTGCTGATACAGCCTTGTAGCTGAAGTGCAAACTCATGGATCTAGGCAAGCAACATGCCAACCCTGATACTTGACATCTCAATCTCATGGAGGCTGGAAGATGTTTGGATGCATTCATGAAATGTGCCACCTTACCAAAGGCACTCCTGCAACTTCTGATCTTGTATACTGATTAAGCCCAACTTGCAATTCAGCAATGACTGGATGCTCTTTGGCCCGTTCTCCATGCCAGTTGGAGAAAGCTCATTTGAGGTTTCCATTGATGATCTGCAGATATGCAGCAGCTGTGCTTCCTTAATAGTTGCTTGCATTTTCCACTCTCACATACCTCTCTGTTAAACTCCACAATGGACTGAAAAAACACATAGCTCTCTGTTAATGCTCAAATGGAGTGATTGTATTGTGAAGCTAATGACCCCTTCAGTCTCTTATTAAACCCCTCCAAAAGGCAATGGCTCCAATGACACCTTCTCAAGGAAGTCTTGCTCTTTGCTCTCAACTCTGCCTCTGTTTCGATGTTGTGACTCTAAGCAGTTTGAGCGTGCCGCCTGAAAGGGCCCCTTAGTCCAGGCGTGGGCTCCTCTCACACTGCCTCTGACTCTCCAAAGTAGATTCTTTTCCAGTTTCAATTTTAAACTGTACTATAACTTCAGGGCTTCAAATTGGTGATGCTCCATTTTTATTTTGAAACTAGCTTTGACCTTTCCCCTTCATTGCGCGTGTCCCTCCAATCTTCCTGGAACATCATGGTGTGCAGGTAGAGCCCCCACTGGTTATTCTCCAGCCTCCCCCAGTAACCCTGGATCTTATTGTTGTTGTGGTGGACATTCCAACCCTACCCCCTGAACCCATCACTGTTCATATCCCCATGCCCCAAGTGGACCTTACCCCTCCCAATCGAAGATGTGTGCACGGTCACGTACAGTGCAGAGACCCCTCCCTAGGAGAGCTTCTAGCATCCCCACTTTATTACCTTACCATTTAGAGGCTGCAGAAGCCTCCCCTCACCATGATCATCTCATCTGCAGCCCAATACCTAGCAGAACACCCCCATCACCAACAACTGTAAGACAATGATCACACCCTGCACACCAAGCTGTGCCTTATCCTAATTGAGCACACAGGCCTTGCCCCTCCCTCAAGTGTGCCATACATAGTCCTGTAACATGGCCCACAAAGCCTCAAGACTGCCTTTGTTTCTCACCCTGACCATGAGGTGCACTAAACCCAGGACTGCCTTCAATCTCTCACCCCAACCTCTTGGCCTGAGACCAGGGACTATGACAGCCTTTCAATGAGCGCTCTATGACTGATCAGAACACAGTCTCCCTTACCCTCTCCTTCTCACTGACCCCCTCCTCCATGAGTCTCTGTGCAACTGGTCCCTCATATGCAAGCCTTTCTCTTCCCCCCACTCCATGAGTCTCTGTGCAACCCATCCCTCTTGTGCCAGACTAACACAACACCACCCCAAACCCCAACTCCTATCCCAGAGTCTGCGTCCATCCCTTTCCACTCATTTGGTTCAACTCCCAACCACCCACTTCTGTGTCTGCATTCTAGCCTTCCATGTCGTGCCCCAGCTTCCCCCCTTCGGTCTCCCCTCTGCCTGCCTTCATTTCCACCCTCCCATCCACCCCACCATACCCCACTATTCCCCATGTCTCCGTCATTCTGCCGCCCAACCCCACCATAGCCCATTGACCGCCCCCCCCAACATCTCTGTCATCCTTCCCCACCCCCAACCCAACTCAACCCCGGTTGTGATGCTGGTCTCTGTTTCAGAGTGCAGCCCTGCCTGAGACCCACTGGAGTACGGAGGCGCTACCGTGAGCAGACCAACCCTATACACTCACCAGTGTGACATTACGCTGGCATTGCTGAGAAACTGGAGCAGCGCTGTTGCAGGGTAAGTTCTGAATGTTTCTCTCATCTCGAAGACAGCTGCATCCCACTTCTATCTGAATGTGATTGAGACCAGTCTAAATTCCTGCTGGCATAACACAGGATTGGGAGAGGGACCTTGATTCCAGTGAGTTGTGTTTTTAATGACTGTTCATCACAGTGATAAAAACAAAAAACTGCGGATGCTGGAAATCCAAAACAAAAACAGAATTACCTGGAAAAACTCAGCAGGTCTGGCAGCATCGGCGGAGAAGAAAGAGTTGACATTTCAAGTCCTCATGACCCTTCAACAGAACTAGGTGATTCCAAGGAGAGGAGTGAAATATAAGCTGGTTTAAGGTGGGGGGGGGCTTTGGGTGGGGGGAGAGAAGTGGAGGGGGGTGGTGTGGTTGTAGGGACAAGCAAGCAGTGATAGGAGCAGATCATCAAAAGATGTCACAGACAAAAGAAACAGAGATGAACAAAACTTCTTCAATTTTGACATCTTTTGATGATCTGCTCCTATCACTGCTTGCTTGTCCCTACAACCACACCACCCCCCTCCACTTCTCTCCCCCCACCCAACCCCACCAACCCCCCCCCCCACCTTAAACCAGCTTATATTTCACCCCTCTCCTTGGATTCACCTAGTTCTGTTGAAGGGTCATGAGGACTCGAAACGTCAACTCTTTTCTCCGCCGATGCTGCCAGACCTGCTGAGGTTTTCCAGGTAATTCTGTTTTTGTTCATGACATAGTGATGCATGCAAATGGCTTTCCTAACATGGATCCCAGCCCACCATCAGCCCGCCATGTAAGTGGTGAGGGGAAAATTCTGAACTGGTCTCCTGCCAGCGGGATTCCGACTTTTTGGCCTCTCTTTGAATATTCCATTCCCTCCTGCCATGAAACTCACTGCGAGCAGAATCAGAAAATTCCCCCAAGTTAAAAAATGTATGAAGAGTTTTGGATAGCAGTTAGCTGGAAACTTTTCCTGCTGTCCACACAAAGCCTGTGACACTATGAAGCCCCAAAAATCCACAGATCTTCCAGAGCAGACTCATTGTAAATTAGGTGGGAATGCCGCAGTATAGGCCTATAAATTAGGCCAGAGACCAGATGCAGAGCTTTCTGACCTTCTGTAAGTTTGTGAAGGGGCCTGTTTGGGGCAAAATCTCTAACCGACTCTAATATAGCCCTTACCTGTGTTTGATCTGACGCTGTGAGTCTTCATGGGGCTCAGAGTCAACATTGAGGACTCCCAGGGTCACTCCCTCCTGACTGTATACCGCAGTGTCACCACCTCTGGTGGGATCACCTGGGATGATAATGGAGGAGTCTGGGATATTGACTTTAAGATATGATTCTGTGATTATGACTATGCCAGGCTTTTGCTTGACAAGTTTGTGGGACAGCAAACTCCCAATTTTGGCCAAAGTCCCCAGATATTAGTGGGGAGGATTTGCACAGTGGACTGGATGGGGCATGCCTTTGTCATTTCCAGTGCCTGACATCTCCACTGGGGCAGTGGTAGCTACAGACAATATTTGTCAATAAGAAACATCTCAGTGAAAGCAAACCAAAGGAAAATTAACCAATTTCAAAAGAAACATCTTTAAAAATCAGCAATTGGTGCAGTACAGGCAATGTTAGTTTAGGGAGTTTGGAAACTCACTTTCACCAGCACAGCTCTATTTGTTTGTTTTTAAAGTAACTGTACATTCTGTTACTGCTGAGGCTATTGAGGGCTACAACCATTTTAAAGCTATTACCTATAAAAATTAAAATCATTATTCCATTAGTACTTTGCTATTTCTCTCTTCCTTACACGTTAGATTGAGGGCTGTAAGCTCCAGGACAGCGTATCTGGGGGGTACCCCAGAGATGTGCTGGGACCAACACCCAATGCCCCTCACCCCCTGTCCTCCAGAGGTTCCCAGGTAAGTACTGCATGGCAATTGCCCAGGAAGTTCAGATTTCTCATGGTCAATTGCCCTGCACTGGGAACCATCTGAAATTGCAATTTAAATAAACTTTGGATGGTTCTGACTGTGTTACAGCAATAGTTACCCTGAAATAGTTAGAAGAACTAAAACCACTTCTAGCTTCTAGGTAATCATTGCACTGGCCCACGCCGACCCCCCCACAGGACTCCTTTCACCACACCCCTCCCCCCCCACCCCGGCCCACTATGGGACATCCCCACTCTCCCAATCCCCCACGGACTCCCCCCAATTCCCTGAATCCCCCCTCCCCCCTCAGGGACTACCCCTGGACTCCAAACCCCCCCATTGGTCTCCCCCCACACATATCTCCTGACCCCCCCCGATCCCCTACAGCACTATCCAACTCCCTCCAATATCCCCCCAATTACCATCCCAGGCCCAACTCCTGACTCCCATTTCTCAACAGCCCCACACCCCTCACCACCAAATCCTACCACGAACCTTACACAATTACCTTCTCCCTGGTTTGTCAAAGACCTCTAAACTTGGCTGGATATTTAAACTTACCTGGTTTACGGCAGCTAGCGCCATAAAAGAGGAGGCGTGGCTTACTTACCTGCAACTGAGCTGCCCTTGACTGTAGGCCTAAGGAGCGCGTTTCACTGCACAGATCTCACCAGGCCTGAGTTGGAAGGTCGTGCAAGATAGAATCGCCTGGATTTCCAGGTAAGTAACTTTAAGTGGAGTGGCAATCCAGCTCAATTGCCATTCCACCGGAAGTTACGGTCCAATGTATGTTTAATCCATTTCAATGTATTTCTCTCATTTTGTTTACAGTACAATTGCTTTCATTTTGTAAGTATTGATTCCAAATGCCTGCCTCAGGATAGTCTCTGCAAAGCCTTGAAAGTATTTATATCATATAATAATGTCAGATTATTTTAATAAAGCTACTATAATAAAATAATAAAGTTGAGAAGGAGGAACGAAGACACATATTTTATAAATTGTATAAACGGCACATTTAATTATATTGTGTGGAACCATTAAGATAAATTTCCCAGTTGACACTAAAGCAACAACACTGAAGCATTGGTAACTCACTAACTTCCTGTTAAGCTGAGAGCTGAGCATTTTCCTGGCTGGGCCCTATTTACTTTGTTGTACTTGGACCCAGCCCCATATTGGGATGAATGTTGGAAGCTTGGTAAATGGCAAGGGGTACATGTTAGAAACTGCACAAATCAACAGCCCTTAAAGAGCTGCAGTTAATATGTAAAGGATTGCAATCAGTTACAGATAAAAGGAAAAATTGAAAAGCATATTTCAGTCTTTCCAAAGCATGTAAAAGGCAACTATAACAATAGGGGAGGCAGAGAATAGAGTCTGTGGACGTGGCGATGCGCTACTTCCCCCGCTGTCGCACCTGAGGAACACACCATTTCCCAGGTGCTACGGGGATGAACAAAGGGCAGAGACTTGCATTCTTAGATAGTCCCAGGGTTTCCAGGGCCTCTCTACAGTGGTCTCTAGATCCAGTACATGTAGTAAGTTTAAGTGTTGTATCCCTGTGGAAATTAGGTAGTCGGGGGCATTTCCATCCCTCTCGCCTCACTTTCCTCTTCCTGCAACTAAAGGCTGCAAGAACAGTTCAGCATTTTTAGAAGATACAGTGGGCCTTGTGCCCAGGACTGCCTAAGACCACAAGGTATCAATGGATGAGGTAGCAAGACAAGGGAAATCAGAAAAATGAGTCCATTTGCTTCCCATTGATTTTTAGGACTGGAGGCATTCTGGCTGCTGGTCTTCAATAGTAGCCCGAAGCCTCTGAGGCTAGCATCTAGTACCACAGCTACAGTTGTACCATGTTAATGACAGATTCTGGTGCTTTGAGTTTCTGGACAAATACTATAAAGTGAAGGCCTTTTGGCATGAGGTGAGTCCTAGGAGAGCTTCCTTCTTTGGTAATCTAGTACCAATCTCCTGCCTTTTCTCCATAACCCTGCACATTGTTTCTATTTAAATAGTCATCCAATGCCCTCTTGAATGCCTCAGTCGAACCTGCCTCCACCCACACTTCCATAGAAGTGCATTCCAAACCCTAACTGCTCACTGTGTGAAAAAGTTTTTTCTTAGCTCACATTTGCTTCTGTTACAAAGCACGATAAAACTCTGCCCTCTGGTTCTCAATCCTTTTACAAGAGGGAACAGTTTCTCCCTATCTACTCTACCCAGGTCCCTGATGATTTTGAAAACTTCTATCAAGTCTTCTCCTTTCCAAGGAAAATAGTCCCAACTTCTCCAATCTTTCCTCATAACTGAAGTGTCTCATCTCTGGAACCATTCTTGTAAACCTCTTCTGCAATCTTTCCACTGCGTTCACATCCTTCCTGTAGTGTGGCGCCCAGAACTGTACACAATACTCCAGCTGAGGTCTAACCAGTGTCTTATATAAGCTGATCAACACCTTCCTGCTCTTGCACTCTATGCCCCTATTAATGAATCCTAGAATACTGTCTGCTTTAGAAACAGCTCTCTCTACCTGTCCTGCTACCTTTAATGACTGGTGTACAAAAGCACCCAGGTCTCTCTGCTTCAGCACACCCTTTAGAATCCTTTACTTAATACTGTCTCTCCGTGTTCTTTGTACCAAAGTGCATCACCTCACACTTCTCCACATTGAACTTCATCTGCCACCTACCTGCCCAGTCCACCAATGTGTCAATATCCTTTTGAAGTTCTACACTGTCCTCCTCATGGTTTACAATCCTCCCCTTCTGCAAACTTTGAAATTGTCCCTTGCACACCAAGATCTAGGTCATTTATATATATCAGGAAAAGCAAAGGTCCCAATACTAATCCCTGGGGAACTCCACCACAAACCTTCTTCCAGTCCGAAAAATACCCATTAACCATTACTCTCTGTTTCCTATCCCTCAGCCAATTTTGTATTCATGTTGCTACTGTCCCTTTTATTCCATGACCTATAACTTTCCTCACAAGTCTTTTGTGTGGCACTGTATCGAACGCCTTTTGGAAGTCCATATACACGACATCAATGGTTTTTCCCTCATCAACCGTCTCTGTTACCTCTTCAAAAAACTCCAGCAAGTTTTTCCTTTAACAAATCTATTCTGACTCTTCCAGATCAATCCACATTTTTCCATGTGACTATTAATTCTATCCCGAATAATTGTTTCTTGAAGTTCTCCCCCCCACCCCACCGCTGCAGTTAAACTGATTGGTCTGTAATTGCAGGCCAGATTTTTACAACCTTATTTGAACAAGGGCCTAATGTTTGTAATTCTCCAGTCATCCAGCACCTCCCCCGAATCCAGGTAACGTTGAAAGATTATTGCCAATGCCTCTGCAATTTCCACACTCATTTCCTTCAATATCTTTGGAAGCATCTCATCCGGTCCCAGTGCCTTATCAACTTTAAGCACCAACACCTTATCCAATACCTCCTCCTTATCAATTTTAAACCCTTCTAGTGACTGAGTTTCCTCCACTGTCACCATGGCAAGGGCAGCATCTATCTTATAGGTAAAAACAGATGCAAAGTATTCATTTAACACCCCAGCCATGCCTCTTGCCTCTATGTGTAAATCCCCTTTTTGGCCCCTAATCGGTCCTACTCCTCCTTTTACCACCCTTTTATTATTGATGTGCCTATAGAATACTTTGGGATTTCCTTTTATGTTAGCTGCCAGTCTTTTTTCATAATCCCTCTTTCTTTCTCATATTTGCTTTTTTCACACCCCTTCTGAACCTTCTCTATTCAGCTTGGTTGTCAATTATATTTGCTACCTGACACTTGTCGTAAGCACACTTTTTCTTCTTTAACGTGATTTCTATCTCCTTTGTTATCCAGGGAGCTCTGGATTTGTTTGTCCTACCCTTCCCTTTTGAGGGAACAGACCTTGAATGTACCCAAACCATCTCCTCTTTGAAGGTATCTCCTTGTTCAGCTACTGTTCAGTTACTGTTGCATAGGTTTTAAATCGCTACAGCACAGGGGCAGGCTTTTATGCTCGCCGACATGTAAAATGATGTGCAATGACGTCGTGGGGAGCTCCTGCCATCATCCCGCCCCATTTAAATTTGCAGGAAGGTAGGGCTGCAGCAAAATCAGCTGCGTGCCGGCCAACCTGTCAATTGCCAATTGTGGCCATTGACAGAGGCAATTAAGTAATTAAAGGACCTCCCCATCCAACCTTAAGGTTGGCGGGCAGGCCAGGAGCCCAGGCGGGAACTAGAAAAAGCATGAAACCTCATCCACGGGTGGGATGAGGTTTCATGTAGGTTTTTTAAAATTTTAATAAAGTTTTTGTGAAAATTATAGACATGTCCCAACTCATGTGACATTGTCACATGAGGGGACATGTTAGGGAAATTTTATTTTTCTAATTTTAGGTTTTTTACATTTACAGCTGATCCACCTGAGGCTGCACTTAGCCTCAGGGAGATGAATGCGCTCTTTTGTGCATGCGCAAAAAAGCGTATTCTCGGCTCAGGGAATCCCCCACCACCCCACCCCACACCCCCACCCCCCCCCCCTCCCCCGCACAGGGAGCGCATAGCACTTCCGTGCTGACGTCATGCTGGGCGAGCCTTAATTGGCCCGCCCACGTAAAATGGCGCCAAGCCCCCGAATGGGGGTGCCGAACGGAAGCGCGCCTGTGCGTGCCCGCCCATCAACTTCCCCCCCAACAGGGGGAAAATTCAGCCCCAGGTTCTAAAATCTTATTCCTCTGATATTTAGTCTCCTTAAGAAGGGAACACATCACCTGCTGTTGTTCAACATTTAACAGTTTAGCTCAGTTGGTTGCAACCTTTTCATCCAAATGTCAACAATGTAACTTGATCTACAGTGGTTTAACAGCAGAACAGTTGAATTGCATAAGGAATTTAATATAAAGAAATAGAAAGCAATACATATTGGTACTAAAGTAGCACATATCATTACAAAATGAAGGAAACATAATTAAATAAAGTGAATCAGAAAAACGGACTGTGTGCAGTAGTTGACCAAACATTCAATATGCTGTCACATTGTATGGTCGCAATTGACAATCCAAATAAAATATTGGGTTATATAAATAGATCCATTGATTGTAACTTCATTCAATGAAATGCAGGAATGATTGTGTGTGGAGCTTTGTGTACAGCGATGGTTATTTTGTGCAGTTCTGGTCTCCACATTTAAGAAAGGATATACTTGCATTGGAGGCGGTACAGCAGAGATTCACCAAATTGGTCCTAGGGATGAGGGCGTTGTCCTTTGATGACAGATTTAGTAAATTGGGCTTATATTCTCTGGAGTTTAGAAGAAAAAGGAACAATCTCATTGAAACCTACACAATTCTGAAGGGGGTTGCTGGGGTGGACATTGAGAGATTGTTTCTGCTGGCTGGGGAATCTAAAACACGGGAGGCACAGTCTCAGGATAAGGGGTTGATCATTTAGGACTGAGATGAGGAGGTTAGTTTACTCAAAGGGTTGTGAATCTTTGGAATTCTCTACCACAGAGGTTTGTGGATGCTCCATTGTTGAATATATTTGAGGCTGGGATAGACAGATGTTTGGTCTCTCAGGGAATTAAGGGATATAGGGGGTGAGCAGGAAAATGGAGTTGATGCCCGAGATCAGCCATGATCGTATTGAATAGCAGAGCAGGCTCAATAGGCTGTGTGGTCTACTTCTGCTCCTATTTCTTGTGTTCTTGTGTTCATTTATGAAAAGTTATGAAGGCAGTGGAAAGAATTCAGAGAGTACACCAAAAAGATTTAGGTTTCAGATTCCTGTGCCTTGAAGAGGGACAAAGGAAGATAAATCTATTATTCGAGAAGTAAACTTAAAGAAAGATACAACTCAAGGTTTTTGAATTATGAAGCTAATCAGTAACACTGATGTAGGAGAAGCATCAAATGCAAAGGCGTCAAGAAAGTCAGTGAACGTTATTATACTCTGAAGAAGACACACTTAATTTATTTTAAGGAATAACAGGGTGATTTTCTATTAGAAGGATTTGGAAGATGCATACCTATCATACTCCCCTTTCCACTGAACCCAATGGTAACAAAATCAGGCAGGGTGTCAAACAGGTGACAGATCTGTAACAGGCATTTATCTGCCGACATTCAAACTAAAAATTACCCCCATTCTCTTTAATTTTACAGTACTTGACTTACAGAGATAACTCACACAGTTAACACTGACTCAATTAAAGTGTTTAAAAGAAAATTAGTTTGATTCCAAAATCAATAATGGGCTGGAATAAAGCAAAGTGAAAAAAAATGATAAAGTCCAGCATTGCAACAGGATAAGGTCAATGAAGTAAACATGATGGGCTGAATGGCCTTTTCACATGATTAAATTCCACAAATTTCAAATATAATTCTTCCTGTCCTAGAATTTCCACTGGCAGAATTTTCCCTCCGTCAGGGGGAAGTTGAAGAGTGGCTACATGGAGGTGTGCCTCCGATTGGTGCTCCCAACTGTGGGCGCGCCGCCATTTTACATGGGCGGGCCAATTAAGGCCTGCCCAGCGTGACGTCCACACGGAATTGCTATGCCCACCCTTTGCAGGTGGGGGGGAATCTCTGAGGCTAAGTGTTGCCTCAGGGAGATCGGCTCTACAATAAAAAATATTAAAAATAGAAAAATAAAATTCCCTGACGTCCTTTCATGTGATACTGTCATGTCCATAACTTTTAAAAACACTTTAATTAAATTTTTTAAAACCTATATGAAACCTCGCCCTGCCTGTAGATGAGGTTTCATGCTTTTTCTAATGCCCGCCAGGGCTCCTGGCCTGACCGCCAACCTTAAGGTTGGATAGGCAGGTCCATTAATTACTTTAATGACTCTGTCGATGGCCTCAGTTGGCCATTGACAGGTCGGCGGGCACACAGCTGATTTTGCTGAGCCCCCGCCTTCCTGAAAATTTAAATGGGACAGAATGACTTTGGGAGTTCTGCCCGACGTCACCGCGCGTCATTTTATGCGTCGTTTTTGGTGTGATTTCAACTTTTGAGACTGAAACAGAAAAGAATAGAACAGAAAAATGGAACAAAAGCTGTTTATACTAGTTTTCTACTCCAAAATCAATACTCCTAAATTCCCTTACACTGTTTGACCCTCCTGACAATCTGTGTGCTGAGTGCGGAGAATTATAAAGCTGAGTAGTATGCTTCAGATTCTGCATTGTGCATACAAAAATGGTCAGGACTTGGACATTGCTGGAGAGACAGCTGTAGATGTCTCAGAGGCAGAGCTAAGTGGTGGACAACAACACAATGACCTTCACCAAGTGACCTAATTTAAAGTGTTTGCTATAATTTGCTTTTCATGGTCAGCACTGTTTGAGGCATATGCAATTTTAATAGAAAAATGGAACATCACTGAACAAAATATATTAAAAATGTTAATGTTTGGGGAGGCAGATGTTTAAGTAAAAATATGTACGCACATATTTAAACTGAGAGTTGGCTTCTTAACTCAGTTCATCCCAACCAGAATGAACAGCTTTAAGCAACAGCTTACAACTTATTCTGTTTTTCCAGCTGAATTCTTTGTGACCAAATGTTGGACCAGTTCAGTCTCCAGGCACTGTCTTCAATCATTTAGAACTTCTTCGTGTGAGGACTTAACATATGGTCATCTCAATTATAATTTAAATTATGAAAGATTCAAGAAACATTGCATGAAGAATTCAATATGTTCAGTGCAAAGTGGATTTAACTTCTACTTTGGCTGGTCAAGTGACTGATTATACGGGATGTGACAATGTATTCCCCAGCAATGTCTGCTCTGCTGGTGCTTTATACTGTCTGGGCACTGCATGCACTTGTCACACAGTGAGCTGATCTTATGCAATAAAGAACCTCTCATCCTATTTAAGTAAATTTATAACATTCCTGGCACATGCTGAGGGAAAGGGGTTTCCACTATGCATACTGGGGTGGGGGGGGGGGTGTGGGCAGTGTGTATGGGGAAGAACAACAACAACTTTTATTTATAAAGCATCTTTAATGTAATAAAACATCCCAAAGTGCTTCACAGGAGCATTGTAAAATAAAATATGACATCGAAACACATGCGGAGATATTAGGTCAGACATTCAAAAGTTTGATCAGAGAGGTAGGTTTTAAGTAGTGTCATAAAGGAGGGAAGAGAGGCAGAGAGGTGTAGGGAGGAAGAGTTTGGGATCTAGGGAACTGAGGGCATGGCCACCGGTGGTGGGGCAATTATGATTGGGATTGCACAAGAGGCCAGAATTGGAGGAGTGCAGATATCTGAGGGGGTTGTGGGGCTGAAGGAGATCAGGGACAACTCAATGGAGTAAGAAGCATTCCATTTAATTAAACAACTTTAGGAAATCCCACTCAAAGTCCTGCTGCAAGTGGTCCTATAATAAAAGTTGGTCTTATTTGAAGTGGAAACCCATTCTCCAATGTCAATGTAGCTTAGATAGAGATGATAGAAAAAATAAATGCTATGTCATACAAAATGAACTTGGGTAAAAGATGTTTGGCAAACTGAGTGGCCTCATGCACTACTTCATTTACAATATTGACTTGTAATGCATGGTAAAGGTGCTTCATTGCAAGTGTGTTGGAGCATCATGGAGGCTCATTGTTTGGAGGGGCATTGGAAGAGGCGACCCAGAAATGAAAATTCAGCTGGCTGAGAAGAGGTTCCAGAGGAGAAGGAGGCCAGTGAATTGTTTCCCACTGTCTTCCTCTGCAGCAAATGCAGCAGTGACTGCCATGTCAGAGTGGGGCCCCTGAGCCCCACAAGGTGATGCTTAACACAGAATTGACCATCACAGTACAAACCATTGTCATATGAGATGGAAGGCTGCCATCCTTTGGAGCATCAGGGATGAAGAATATGTTCTGGTTACTCTTTCTTAATGCTCAGCTTGACAGTCTGTATTGTTACCACCACAATATGTGGAATTTTCCAAAATTTGCACTAAGTGTGGTAGCGGGGGTGGGGGGTGAAATTGGTGTCCTATCCACCAATGGTGATGGTGGGTTTTCATGCCATAGCGTCACAAATCCACCACATTATTTATACATTCTCAGGAAACACACCGTTTCCATGACTGGCGGGCTCTTATTTGCCCTCCTGTCACCACCCTGCCATTGCATCACGCTGGCCAACATGTTCAAAAGGCAGCCACCAGCACACCACATGACCAGCAAAAAAAGACCACAGCCCCCCGGTTTAATGGCTGGTCCCTTGAGTGACTGCTGGATGCCATGGAGGCCTGCTGGGATGTCCTATATGCCCGCTTTGGTCACAGGAAGGGCAGCAGCATGACCAATCCAGCTTGGGAGGCGGTGGCAGCAGTGGTCAGTGCCAACGACCTTCAGAAGAGGACAGCCATCCAGTGCTGCAAGAGGATGAATGATGATCTCCATTCCAACAGGGTAAGTCACTTTTTTCATCATTCTCAACCCACACTCTCAAACCCATCACACATCCACAGGGCCCTCACTCACTACCAGTGCAAGAGACATCACCATTCACTCTCTCACATACACCATCATTGTCCTCAGCCCGTCCATGGGACCACTCACCACCCACACAAGCCAGGAACATTTATCATCTGACCCGGCAGGCATCCTGCTTACGCTTTCCCCATCTCTATCCATGCAAGACAAGCTGGCACACAGGTCGCAGACTGGTTGTGGAATGTCCGAAATCAAAGTCCTCACAGAGCCCTCCAGCTGGCCGGCGAGAATCTGGACCAGTCCTGTGCTGACGGTGAGGTCGGCGCTGCTCTACCAAGTGAGGATCCAGCAGTGCAACGTCCATCAGACAACCATGCCGTGAGTGATGTGTCCTCTTTTACAGGCCACTGCCATGCAATAATTATCTCCGCTTGCTTTCTCAGGCACATCTGCCAAACAGCCGACAGAGTCCATGACCCAGAGCCTCCAATCAAACTCTGAAGAAAGCTCCAAAGGGAACTCTGAAGGCACCCTCCCTGAAGTCCTGTCACAGTGCCCACCCACACTCCCCACCAGTGCAGAGACACAAACCTCAGTGGGACCTAGCTTTAGAATAGCCCTGGGATCACAATCTGGTGAGCACATCGCACTTTCTGATCCACAGCAGGCAGCAGCAGGGACTTCTCAGGTCTCTGGCATTCGGAGAGTTGCTGGAGGCCAGAAGTTGGCTGAGTCTGAGTCGGATGATGAGCCTCTGGACTCGATCATGTCACAGTTGCTGGAGCTGCAGTGATCGCCTGCACCCGTTCCCCCTCCCTCCCTCCCTTGCCCCAGCAGCACTCAGCTTTTCAGCACGCGTTTCACGCTGGTCAGCGTTAATTGGCGACCCAGTGTGAAATGGCCATCGGGGGCTGATTGCAGTCGATAGTTTCCAAGCCAGCTGATCGCGCCCGACCGCCTAACTCAAAATTCAGGCCCATGTTTCCAGACCTTTAGCCCAGGTCTTTGGATTGCTAGTGCAGTATCATATGCACTATGCTACTGTTCCCTTATGTTATGGACATTCATTGCAGAATCCACAGTATGCTCCTTTGGAGTCATCTATGACCACGTGACTGACGTGCAGACCACCTACGTAAAACGTGGCTACTTCTGAAAAGTGCAGTGGAACTTTTCACTTCAGCAGAGCATCTTAAGTTTAGGTATAGCTTCTATCAAGAATGCATTGATTGATGTTCTGGAGCTTTTTGACCCTTATGTACAGTTATTTGTCAATTTTGGATTCACTATGCTGGGGAATCAGATTGAGATAGTCTTAATGCCAAGCTTCAAAAACATGGTGGCTGCCCAGAGATCTGCTCCTATGGTGTTGCCTGGCCATGTGGATGGAATGCCCTGTTGCAGTGGCATGGCAGAAGTTGGCAAGGATGATGGAGAGAGAAACATAGGAATTGCTAGAGAGAAAAAACACAATATCCATCTGGTTCATCTTCTACTATCATGAAACAACAATGATTAAGTTGTTCACTAATCATAGAGATCACCCTTAAACAATTAGTGTACAACATGAGGGGCTGAATTTCCAAGTCTCACGAAGGCAAGTTAGGAGGTGGGACTGAAAGCAAAATTACAGATTCTCATGTTGGGGTGGCTCCCTGAATCATACCTGCCACTAAGCGATCTTGCCAGAGACAGTGTCTGACCAGCAGTGGCTACTTTCCTGGCAGTGGCAGATATCTAATTATGCTCATTTAGGTCCCCACTGGGGGTAAAGTAGTGACACTATTGGGATCTTCCCGACAGCAGATGAGTTCCCCCCTTTGACGCCAAAGCCCGGACATTGCCAGGTGATGGCCACACATGTCTTCTTTAAATCCCTGCCCCCTCCCCTCCTCACATTTCTGGAGCCACAGGAATCATTGGGCCGCAGTTGTGGCTGGAAGCTTTCCTGTGGATGGGTTCCTTTGCCACAATAATGGCCTGACAGCTGTGGTCAAACTTAATTTTTCCGGTTTCATAGTCCTTCAGAGAGCACCTCCATTTTCAGGCACCCTCACGGTCTCCTACTTGCCTTTGCAATGCCCACTTCTCCCAATGGGGGTGTCGGCTGAATATCACTGCAGGTTCTCCTATTGGATCTGCCAGTTCCCTGGTCCGCCTGTTATCCTAAGTTGGCCAGTGCTCTTGGAGGAGGACTCTTATTTGGCCGCCTTTGGGAAGATTGCAACTAAAATTCCATCATGGCTGTCATGATAATAGTTGATTGTGGTAATGGACTCCAGCATTAGGTACTATACTCTAATCTGTACTAGATAGGGGGTCACCTGACTTGGGAGTTGAAGGTCAGATAGCACATGTTGAAGCCTGTCCAGATAGACTTCAGTTACTGCAGATATGTGCTTATGTCAGGAAAATGTGTTATCGATAAAGTTAGCTCAGTTACAATGTCAACAGCCTGTGTGCATCATTGAAACAAAAAACAAGACATGGTGTCAGAAATAAACTAATCACAACAGTGGAGATTCTGAAATCACCTACAGAGCTCAGCTTGGAGGGAAATCTCGCCAGAAACTGGAGGAGGTTCTGGCAGCAATTCAGGCTGTATCTCACTGTGACGGATAGTGATAAAAAAGACCCTCAGGGACAGTCTTCCATCTTTCTTCACATAGTAGGGGAAGCAGCCTAGAAGTCTACAACACATTCATGTTTGAAAGTGATGAGAAATGAAATGACTTGAAAGAAATAATGGGAAAATTTGAAGCCTACTGCAGTCCTAAGACAAACATCACATATGATAGATACCGATTTTTTACATGCATGCAAGGCAGTGATAACATTAGTCAGTACGTAACTCAGCTTAGAAAATTAGCTAAATCATGTTAATTTGGAGAGTTTGAAGAACCACTCATCCAAAATGGAATAATTTGTGGAATCGCAAGTGACTCTCTGAGAGAACGGCTTTTGAGAGAAGTTGATCTCAAGCTGGAGAAAGCAATAAATATCTGCAGAGTGGCAGAGACCATGAAATACCAGATGAAAGAGATGACAGAAGATGATAAGCCACGTATGGTCAAGCAATTATATGCAGTTAAACAGAAACAGCCATGGGAAAGAGCAAATAGACAGTCTGAATGTAAAAAGAACAAAACTGCTATTAAAACCATTTAACATGCAGCCGATGCAGAACAGACCATTTACCACATGTCCTGCCTATGGAAAGCAGTGTAAGAACTGTGATAAACTAAATCACTACGTTGAGATGTGTAAATCAAAGAAAGTGCACACGATTGCAGATGATGTCATAGACACTGAAACAGAACTTTTCATTGGTGCAGTAACAACAAATTCCAAAGTAGACAAATGGAAGGTTGATTTAAAAATTGCCAACAGGATGGTGAATTTCAAGCTTGACACAGGTGCACAAGCAAATGTCATTCCCATCAGCCAGTATCATAAGATAAGCAAAGAAAAACAGCTAACTAAAACAAAAGTGAAGCTGTCTGCTTATACAGGTGAAAATATTACTGTAGAAGGTAAGTGCACTACAAAAAACAGTCTCAAGCACTTTCATTCATAGTAGTGAAAACTGATGCAA
The DNA here is from genome assembly GCF_017639515.1 of Carcharodon carcharias. Taxonomy (NCBI): domain Eukaryota; kingdom Metazoa; phylum Chordata; class Chondrichthyes; order Lamniformes; family Lamnidae; genus Carcharodon; species Carcharodon carcharias. The sequence continues at coordinate 42,258,589 of NC_054479.1, read as the reverse complement.
AACCCATTCTTGGAATCAAAGCTAATCAGGAGAATAATGACTGTCACCACTGGTGACACCCTGAGTGACTATAAAAATGTGTTCCAGGGGATTGGTTGCCTGAAAGAAGAGCACACCATCAGGATTGATGAAACTGTGACATCTAAAATACACCCGCCCAGGAAAATACCGCCAATGCCAAGAGACCAACTGAAAGCAGAGCCAGACAGAATAGAGAAACTACACAGCATCAAGAAAATTGAACAGCCAATAAAGTGGGTTAATCCAATTGTAATTGTAGAAAAATCAGATGGGAACCTGTGAGTCTGTCTGGATCCCAGAGACCCCCTAAGCCAGGCACTACAAAGAGAGCGTTACCAGCTACCCACAGTAGAAGAGATCACATGTAAGCTAGCTGATGCTAAATACTATTCAGTCTTGGATGTGAGTTCTGGCTTCTGGTAGGTCAAGCTGGATGAACACAGCTCCTATCTCTGTACCTTCAACACACCATACGGACGATACAGGTTTTTACGCTTACCTTTTGGCATTAATTCAGCTCCAGAGGTGTTCCACAGAGTGGTGAAGGGTTAGAGGGCATGGAAACCTAATTCAATGATGTGCTTGGCTGGGAAGCCTCATGACCACAGACTGAGGCAGGTACCGGCCAGAGCTAGAGAAATGAACCTCAAGTTGAAGAATAAAAAGTGCAAAATAGGTCTCCGTGAAATCAAGTACTTGGTACATGCGCTAACAAGTGAAGGACTGAAGCCGGACCTGAGTAAAATTGAAACAGTCGTGAACATACCACCCCCAGGATGTAAGAAAGACTTGGAGCAGAATACTTCGCTCATCGAGTGGGCGTGCACCCGAGCCCAAAAAGTGTAAAATGGTGCGTGATGATGTTGGACGAGTGTCCCAACGTCATCGCGTGCTTGTGTGATAGTTTGGTGGGCAGGCGTGCACGGGAGTCAGCAGCATGCCTGCCGACAATTAAGTTGCCTGTTGAGGCCATTAATGTCATAATTAAAAGAAAGTTTTCGCTGCCCGGCCAACCTTATGGTTGGCGGGCAGGCAAATCGGCAGGATGGATGAAATTTCGATCAGTGACATGTTCCAACTCATGTGACAGAGTCACATGAGAGGACATGTTATTACCATTAAAAAATAAATTTTTATTTAAAAAATCTTCAGTTTCCTGAGCTCTTTGCCTTCGGGAGATTTCACTGTGTGCACCTGTGCACACGCACGAACTTCCACGCTTGCCTTCCACAACTCCCCCCCCCACCTCCCCCACCACCCACCGCAGCAGCATTGAGCACTGCAGCACACGTTTCACGCTGGCTGGTTATTAATTGGCCAGCTAGCGTGCAATCACGGTCAGGGCTGATCGTGGGCAGTGGTCCGTTTCGCAGCCGCTCCCGCTCACCTCCACCAAGCTGGGCCGACGACCGGAAAATCCTGGCCTTGGGAGGATTTTTGGGAATGGTGATAGCACCTCTCAGAGAACTTCTTACAAAATGATGTGGAATGGCACTAGGAACAAAGTCACCAGGAAACTTTGGCCAGTCTGAAGAAAACACTGACCCAGGCACCAGTGTTAAAGTATTATGATGTCAGTCAGCTAGTCAAGACCTCAGTGGATGTTTCAAGGACTGGCTGGGAGCTTTCCTCTTGCAAAATGAGGCACCAGTGGCATATGCTCCAAAGGCAATGACTGAAACACAGCAGTGGTATGCCCAAATAGAGAAAGAAATGCTAGCAACTGTGATTAGCCTAGGATGTTTCCACCAGTTTGACTATGGCAAAGATGTGGAGGTAGAGTCTGATCATAAGCCTTTAGAAGCTATACTTAAAAAGCCCCTGAACTGTGCTCCATCAAGAATCCAAAGATTACTAATGCGCCTGCTGAAGTACCAGGTCAGAGTTAAATACAAACTGGGCAAGGAAATGTACATCACAGACACTCTGTCACATGCATGCCTACCAATCATGGAGGAAGACGATAAAGAAATGGAAACACAGGTTCACAGGCTGACAAAGAGCTTACCTGTGGCTGTAACAAAACTGGATGAGATCAGGGAAGCGACCAAGAACGACACCACCCTGAGAAAACTGCAGCAGACTGTGCAAACTGGCCGGCCCACATATCGGACCGGAGCCCCTTCTGCTCTGCAAGAGTACTGGAACTTTCATGAGGAGCCTCATGTAGCAGAAGGAATACTTTTCAAGGGAGAAGAGATCATAATTCCTGCAACAGGAAGGAAAGAAATGCTGCAGCGCATACACGAAAGTCACCTCGGCATAGAAACAAGCAGAAGGGCTCGAGATGTAATGTATTGGCTGGAATGGGAGCACAAGTCGGGGAAGTGGTGAATGTGTATGCAGTGTGCCAAAGTACAGTAAATTGTAACAAAAAGAACAACTTCAACCAATGATGTTCCAGAGAGGCTTTGGCGGAAAATCGGAGTGGACTTGTTCGCATTTGATGACAGTGAGTAGCTACTAGCAGTAGATTATTACCCAAAGTTTTTTTAAGTCTGTGATGTTGAGAAATGATAGTAAGAGCAACACTGTAATAAATCATTTAAAATCAGTTTTTCTTGCCATGGCATACCTGAAGCACTCATCTCAGATAACGGTCCACAATTCTCAGGCATTGAGTTTCGCGAATTTGCACAGGACTGGAAGTTTTGCCACACTACGACAAGCCCCAAATATCCACAATCCAACGGAATGGTGGAACATACCGTGCAGACCTTAAAACACCTGTTGAAGAAGGCAAAGGCGGATGGAAGAAACCCCTAACTGGCTGTGCTGGATTTCAGGAATACTCCATTAGAAGGCATTGGATCATCTGCAGCTCCTGATGGGGAGAAGACTAAGAACTAAGCTTCCAGCTGTGCCCCAACTATTATTTCCACAGTCAGTGAGCTACAGCATGCAGGATCTGCTCATACTGAGACAGCAGAAGCAGAAACAGTACTTAAATCGAGGCCCCCGACCTCTGCCAGAACCGAACATGGGAGAGACAGTGAGAATTCAGCATGAAGGGATCTGAAATTCTGCTGTTGTCACAGGAATCACAGGAGAACCAAGGTCTTACATATCACAGACTCCAAACGGTTAACAGTATAGGAGAAAATGGAAATTCTTACAGAAAACAAATGAAACACAACCCTGCTCTGAACCAGAAAGAATAGCTGAAGATCCAAAACCAGAATGCACCAGTGAAGCAACAGAAAACCAGACAAAGCCTGGGAGTCCTGAAAACTATCCAAGGGGTGATAGTGACACAGAGCTGGAGAAGGCCCCCTGTCCTTCAAAATCACCTCTGTCACCATTCAGGACATCCAGTGGAAGAATTGTGAAAAAAAACAGAGATACAGAGATAAGTAAAACAGACTGATCAAAACAGGGTGATAAAGAATAGATCAGAGACATTGTGTTCTTCAGTTGTATAAAAGTTTGTTTTTTTAAAAAAAGGGATATGTCATGCTAATAGTTGATTGTGGTAGCGGACTCCAGTATTAGATATTATATGGTACGCTGAAGGATACTGGGAGGTCACCTGACCACAGGGTTGGAGGTCAGATAGCACATGTTGTAGCCTGTCTAGATAGAATTCAGTTATTGCAGATATGTGTTTATGTTAGGAAAATGTGTTATCAATAAAGTTAGCTCAGCTACAATGTCAACAGCCTGTGTGCATCATTGAAACAAAATACAAGACAATGGCCACTTCCAAGTTTCCAACATGGAACTAAGGTTGATGTCGGGATTGTGACCCAACTGTGAAAACTCACCCTGAGGCCTGGAAAACCCCTAGTGGTGGAAAGCATAGGGAACAATGTCCCAAAGTTATCTGTTCTTCTTAAGCATGGTCTCAAAAGGTGACACCAGCTCTGTATCATGCAACCACCTCACTTAAAAGCTACAGTTGCATCTGATATCAAAAAGTCCTGCAGCTATCACATTAATCTACATGGTTCCTGGAGTTATAGGACTATGTATTGCACAAAGGGGCACTGGATCTTTATCTGTATAGGCTGACATTGACATGCTGAAGACATCCACTTCATTTTCTCTTCCCATTCCCACCGGGGAAACACTGGAAAAAGCACAAGGTTAGAAGGTAGAAGACGCACACTGTAAACACCGAGTCCTGTCACAAGAGGGAAGTACCACATTGAGTACACCTGTCCCAAATACTGTGCGTGTTAATACAGTTTGCGATAACTAATGTAAGATGCTCTGAAAGAAAAATCCCATGTTCATGCAGTTGAGGAGTGCAGAAGTGCAACTTATGAACGTTCAAGTAAGGCTGATAGCAATGACAGGGACAGTGATTTTGCGTAGGGCAAGTATAAGGTGACACTAGCCAGGATTTTCTGGCCTCTTTGTGGCGGGACCCTCTGCGGGAGATTCAGCGGCCCTGACAAAAGTCCAATTACTTTTGGCAGGATTGGATGATCCCAGTGGTGGGCAGGGTTGGAGAATCCAGCCCAATGTTGTGGGTCGAATGTAAAATGGACTTAATTGATATTCAGTGAGGCCCCAGTGTGCACAGAGAGCTGTGCAGGATCTTTTGAGCTTTGGCTCCTCTTCTCCCCTTGGTTCAACTTGCTCTAAGGAAATGGCCCTTTATAAAATTGGGCAAAGTACAGCAGGCTGTAATAGTCCTGAAGACCTCAGACAGGCTATATTGGAAGATTCACCCAAACCTGTTAATACATTTGAACTTTGATTTAAGCATTCTGATATTGAGCTTCACCAAGACCTAAACTACCATGCACACCTTTTTGTATCACTCTTCTGATCTTGTCCATTGGTATTTCAAAAGATGTCATTAGCAAGGGTAGTAATTGACAGTTTCATTCCCCAGCAACTTTGTATGCAATCTTTCTAGCCCACCTAATGATGGTGACACCATATAATGGCACAAAATAAATGTATTCTGAGAGTTCCCAGGATAGAAAACAATAACAAATATAATTCTCTTCCTGTGATCACACATCAGCTATAGGGTGATGAAATACAAACCCCCTCCATTTTTAAAGGGGGCAACGCTGGTGCTATAGATCCGTATGGCCTCTGAATGACATCGATAATGTCCTGTACTTTGGAGAACATTACCACGTAGTAAAAGTGCAGGGGTCTTTTGTGCTGCTGCTTGTCAATAATCAAGGCACTCCCCAAGCAAAGGTATCAGTTACCTGCATAATGCACTGGTTAATTTTAAATTGGGAGATTTGACATTTATTTTCAGCTGTTGCCTAAAAGGCCCCTGTGACAAAGCAAATTCAAGACAGCTGTCACCTTTACAAACACTGGCATTGCTGGAATAGGGCTGCCAACCTTCCAGGATTGGCCTGGTGTCTCCAGTTTTTGAAGATCAGTCTCCAGGACACTGTCATGTGCAATCCTGGAGAAAAACCATCAGGATATTAAAAAAGAGAGTTTAAAAAAACTCTTTTTAAAACATTTCTCTTTACCAGATATCTAAGTATTGAAAATGGAGAAAAAAACGGCTGTTTAGCTGACAGTCAAGCATCATCCAATTGAGTAATGAATCTTTTTGCTTTCCAATTGGCATAGGAAGGCAGTGCGTCACAAGGATGGATTTGCTGGCTAATGAGTGGCTGGAAAGTGGGGGCACATCATGTAAGGAATCTCCAGGAATACATTTAATCACAGTTGGCAACTGGAAAATTGCTGATCTGGTAGCAGAAGTTTCATTACAGCCTCCCTTAGGAATCATAGGCTGAGAAAATAGTTCATACCAGTGACTGATCCCTCAGCTGGCACAGGTGGGCACCGAACACACCAGGTCTTGGAACCTGGGCCTTATTTTGATGAGACTGGTTGAAGATGCCTGCTGAGCATACCCAGGTGGCTCTGCAATCTAGCGGCCTTTAGATCCAGGCTACTGCATCACTGGTAAAGGCCCTCATGTACTGGGAGGCAATGGGAAAGCGATCAGGAAAGGAAGATGGAGGTCAGGAGAGGGAAGGGTCAATCAGAAGAAGGTGGAAGGTAATAGAGTGGAAGGTGGCTGATCGAGAGAGGAAGAAGCTATTGGAAGAGGTAAGGCAGCCAATGGGGTAATGGACATATGGTCACTGATGTCATTTGCGCTTTAACAGTACTGAGGCATTCCTGAAGGAAGAGGCTTTAAAGGCTGCCATAGGTTATGTAATCATTGATATGGCAATCAATTGTATAAGGTAAGGCAATATTTTTAAAAATTCTTTATTTTCAAGTATTCCCAAGGTGCCTGATCATGCTGAAGACATCTGTAAAGACATCTGCAGCCATTCTCCACACATTCCCACACAGAGGGGAGTCCACCTAAGATTTATAGAAAAAGCTTGAAACTAGAGAATTGGCCATGATCAAGGGTGCACTATTGGGATGAGCAGAAAGTGAGCAAAAGTGAAAAATTCAGGACATTGTTAAATTTAAAAAGTTGAGTAAAATCTGAAAGTATGCATTTATTCCATACAGGAATCAGTTAATCAGGCACCATATCTTAATGAAGCATTTGGGAAGAATAAAATAGTCATGTTTGAAGTACATAATACAAGGGATTTAATACAAGGGAAGTAATTAATACAAGGGATTATATCAATTTTTGACTGCATTCACTAAATCCCTTAAAGAGAGAGCACCATGTGTTGACATCTACCTCTATTTTGTTTGCCATAGAGATCTTTGTTCATTCTTACTGATTCTTCACTGTAATGGGAGGAACCAATTCCAAGGTATTTAAACCCAATGTAACGCATAATGATTTTTAATTAAGAGACTTTACTGATATTGGACTTTGCCCGGTATAACACAATATCACTCTATTAAGGAGATTCTAGGATGCCTGCCTTTGAAACAGATTCCATCAGTTTTTGACAGGGCCAGCAAGTGTTTCCAGAGCTAGCATGAAAAGCAGGAGCAATAGGAAGGCAGCATTAATGCATTCCATTATGCAAGTCAAAATGAGCAGGCAGTCTGGAATCAGCAGAGACTCCAGCTCGCAATGTCCCATTCCAAAGCCTGTAATATACCCAGAGAAAGAGCTCCCTAAATCCAAACCACAATCTAGTTGAATATAAGTGAAGCCACTCGACCAAAGACATTTTCCTGTAAAAGTTTACACAGGAGCAATGGAGCACAGCCGCTCTTTGAACATCAGAAGTAGATGGAAATTGTCCGATGTCAGTGACAAGCAATATGGACATTTTTTCTCTTTAAACAATTGGTGTCTTTGAGGAAAATTTGTCAGAAACTGACGCAATGTAAACTGCCCTTCTTGCCTTTTCCATAGAAGATTGAAGTAAGAATAAACCAGAAACACAGATAAAAGCTTTGCCTTGCCAATATATTCCTTCAGTTGAATGGTGCCAGTTCATTCTTAATACCTTAAATAACATCAGCTATTAATACTTTCTGGTTTGAGAGCAAGAAGATAAGAATTTTTTTTCAACAACTAGTCAAGTATCAGCAGCCAACAGTTGGTCACATATGTTATTAGTCAGGGGAAAGAAAGGGAGGTATAGTTGGGTTAAATACAAAAGAATATATTAATCTGTACAGACTTAGTGAACTCAAAACTGTGTGAACTTTTGCCTATCTTAATTATTGACAAAGAAATAGACAGCCATTTCCCTTGCTCAGAATTTTGGCATGAAGGAATATTCTGTCTTCTTATTTCCGAGCTTGCTTAACTCCAGTCATTTTGGATACCGAGTATCCCATTGTACTCTGAAAAGATTGCAATTTCAGGACAAATTTGTAAGATCCTTGGGGCAGAATTTATGTATTACATTTGCAGCTGGAAGCATGTCTTGATTTGAGGCTAGCTGTAAATTTGATGACTACCTCCAAATAATTACACAGAGTAAGGCAGCCAAAATTGATGCCACGCTGATTTGGATACTGTAAAAAACATTAGCTTGGATTAAATTTTGGTTATCTTTTCCATTTTAATTACATTTTAGTTTAATTGTATAGCACTAACAGTAAATTGGAGGGAAATATTGGGACAATTGTGATATTAAAATTCTCGACTATTGAAAGCATCTTGTAGTATTTTAATGACTCACTATTGATTGATAATATTTTAAAACCTTGGTTATATTATGTCTGTTGTAGTGTATATATTTGAATGACAGCTAAGAAACAAATAAATGTTTATATTTTCAATGTTATAAGTAAAGACTTGACCTTATATTGACAACCTTGGATAATCATAGAGTCAATATGTTCAACTTTGTTGGTTCTCGTTATCATTCCTTTTATATAAAGGTGGATTTTTCAACTTCAGCACCACTGGACTGCATTCATCGGAGTGAGTATTGGGAAGCTGCACACTAGCCCCTAGTCCTTGAAATCCATCCAAATATATACTCCTGGCAACACACTCCTGGCAAGCACAGTTCCTCATGGGAGGACTGAAGCAGAAAATCTCCTTTATAAATTACTTTTCTCCTTTATCTTATGTTCTGTATTTCCCACACACATACTTTCCAAGCAAGAAATTACAGTTTGCAACATTAGTGCAAGGTTGTGTAACATGTTTGTTGGAAATTGCTGTTTAAACAGATGCATTGACTCATGTATTTATAGGAGGTTAAGTATTTATATGTTAACAGCAAAAATTGTAATTTTGAGGTTATATGCTGTATGCAGAGAGGGGGACTGGTTAAACTTCATCTGGAGTAGTAAACCATTCTGGGCCCTTAAGAATGTTGTTGCTCTTAAGAGGGTACAGAGGTGGAAAATCTGATTCTAGACATTGGGAATCTAAGTTATAAGTAAAAACAAAATAAATTTAGTATTTCTTTTTTGGAAAAGGTAGAATTTGAAGCAATCTATTTTTGACATTATCCAGTGGATCGACAAATTTGAATCAGAAAATTCTTCTCAATAGCAAAGATTTCAAATATCTTGGAGTATAAATTTGAAAATTGGGAATATTAATGGAAATCAGCCTTTTTTTAAGGTAATATATATCAGACTTATGGAAAAAAGTACAAGAATAGATAATTAGTGGAAATATCATAAATATGTTCAAATAGCCACAAGGGAAGTTCCTGAAGAGACTGGTTTAAGAATATGCCGAATACATGGATTGGACGTCAGTCAAAAGGCAATTCATTTGTTGTCCCTGAAGATTATTTTTTGCTAAGCTGACTTCATATCTAAACACACATAGGGTAAGACCATTTTATACTGTAGGCTGAATCAAATATAGAGCATGTAAAGAATAATTCCAGTGTATTTTGATGTTTCAGAATAGTTATTAATTTTAATTTACAAGGACATTTGCTGTAAATACCAAATGTGATTAACGATTGGCCCAAACAGAATACCTCTAGCTAAGGTCAGTTGTGAGTGGTGGACGAGTTGGTATTATTGATAGAGTTGATCTCTCCACTTAGGTGGATTCAATAAGTTTATTTACAAGGTACTCAGCAGCAACTACATGTGTGCTTTCAACTCGAACTCTATCTCTACAATACTAAATCCTGAGGTAGCTTGTGCTACTCTCCTATTGGTTACTATAGCTCATGTGATCTTCCTTAACAAGCATTATTGTTAAAGGTACATTACACACTAAATAAAATCATAATTACAACATTCCTTCCACTTTAACTCAGATATAAATATATTTACAAGTACAATTTTTTTAAGACAACATAATATTTACACTGGGTAAGGAATTTACAAGTTCAGTCTTTCAGGTGCTTTCCTGATTCATGCAGAACATCTCAGCTCTACAACTTCAGATGCTTTGTCAGGAACCTCCTTTTCCTGAGTTGTCTGAACATCAGGTGCTTCAGTGGGCACCTGCAGTTCTGTATCCTCAATTCTTACGGGAACATCGGACATGTCTGTCCTGGGTTGAGTTCTCTCAACAGGAAATGCTGACTCAGTCATGATCACTGGTGGAATCATTTCTTGGTGATTTGTTTCTCTCTTCCTTAAATGGTCCACTTGTCTCTGTATGATGCAGCCTTCCACCTCCACATGGTAAGATAGAGGTCCAGTCACCACACTTATTTCACCCGGTAACCACTTTATTCCTTCTCCAAAGTTCTTCATGTGTATTGGCTATCCCACTGTAAATTTCCTTTCATGACTATGCAAGTCGTGTCTAGTTTTCTGGCTTCCCTGACTCCTTTCCACTTTCACCTCTAAATTCAGCACCATTAAGCTCAATCATGTCCTGAGATGGCATTTCAACAATAAATCTGTAGGTGTGACACCTGTTGTGTGAGGGGTAGCCCTGTAATGAAAACGAAAGTGTGCTTACTTGGCTGCTAAGGAACCAGCAGTTAGCTTTTTCATGCTTGCACTGAACATTTGAACCACCCTTGCGGCCAATCTGTTTGAGCAAGAGTGGTACAATGAAGTTTTTACATGAGTGATACCATTGAGGCTGATAAACCATTGAAATTCAGCACTCATAAATGCCGTTATCATAAATGACTACTTCTGATAGTCTGTGAATGGCAAAACTTTAAAGTAGTTTCTCAATTGTAGCAGTCAACATTGGTGACTTCACCTCATATATGTCGAACCATTTTGAGTAGGCATCGACAATGTGTGGAAACATTGTTCCCAGGAAAGGTCCTACATAGTCAATGTGTAATTGCACTCAGGGTCTACCTGGCCACTTCCAAGGGTATAACGAAGCTGTCGGTGGTGACCTTTGCAGTTGCTGACATTTCACACAATTCTTCACTAAACTCTCTGTTTCGCCGTCCATCCTAGGTCACCATAAATAGTTGTATGCAATGGTCTTCATTAGGAAATTCCTGGATGTGTGCTATGTAGTTAGATTAAAAGTAGCTCCCTTCCCTTTGGAGGAACTATCACTCATGCTCCCAACAATAAGATGCCATCCTGGCGGGTTATTTCATGTCTTCTGTTGAAGTATGGTTTCATTTCATCAGATACAGGCTCTTGTGACCAACCATGAAGCACTTATTCTTGTACTTGAGATAGGACTGGGTCCCGACTTGTCCAGCCTCTGATCTGTCAAGCGCATACCGGCGAGGAATCTAAGAAATTTAACATTAAAACAAGTTCCTGTGGAACTGAGACGTGCTCACCATTTTCTTGGAAAGGCAAATGACTAAGTTTATTGGTGTTTGTGATTTGATTGGCAGGCCTCTGTACAAAAGTGTATTCGTATGCCGCCAGGATTAAAGCCCTATCAGTAATTCTGTATCTTCTTTCTACATGCCTTCTTCTTTCTAGCAGAGACTTTAATCTCAGCCTTTTTTTGACTTCACTATTGGCCAGACATTTCTCAGATGCAAGCTCAACTTTCCTGAGCTCAGTGGCTGAGTCTCCCAAAACTTTATTATCTGTCTGCTTCTTGGAAAATTCTGCGACTTTTGCTTCCAAAGCCTCTTTGGCTTTGTTTAGCTGATTCTTCAGCTCCTCCATCTATTTTTTGTATTTGTTTGCTGCCTCCTGGAAAATTGAGCATTATTGTGTCTTCTCTGCCAACTGATTCTTCAGCTTATTCAGAGAAGTGCTGATTTTTTTCTGTTTCTCTTCATACTTTTCCAGAGGTACAAACTTTGACCTGAAGGAACCTTGTAGTGTGTGAAGGTCTTTCAGCAAGTTTTCTTTTCCCTTTTGGAGATTGCTCATCTCATCTCGAACTCTGTCCTTAAGCATGGTCTCTTCGAGTTTCTCCTGCTGTTCTTCCAGGTTTTGGCCTAAGATAGTCTGAATTTCTTCAGGTTGCTGAGCCCTTAAACACTCCTTTCCCAAAACAGGAATGCTTCCAGCTTCCTTTTGAAATCTCAGTGGCCAATCAAGGCTGATTTCCCTTAACCTATTTTGCCCTAGAAGGCTTGGTCCTCTGCCTCTCAATACCAACACTGGTAACTTTGCTGATTGGCTTCCATGATGGACAGTTACTCTACCCATGCCTTTTACTTGAATATCTTCACCCATGTATGTTTTTAGTTTGGCAGTGTTTCTTCTAAACTTAATTGATGTTCACCATTATTTAGGTATCTGAAGTTATGTTCCCCAATTGCTGTAGTGGAAGCTCCTGTGTCCACTTCCATTCTAACAGGTCTGCCATTTATTTTCACTGTGACAAATATTGGTTCCGTCTTTCCAACTTTCAGATTAAATAATACATGAATTTGTTGTTTCAGGCTCTTCTACATTGTAGATTTCATTGGGCTTCTTCTTTTGTTTACAAGCTGTTTGAATCTTTCCTTGCACTCTCTCATTATATGTCCATTTCTGTGACAATAATAGCAATAACATTTTTTAAACTGCCAATCATCAAAAGAATGCTTGTTTCCACCTCTATTGAAATTATCCTTTGATTTTGCTGCTAAGTTATTTTACTTTATTCTTCGGCTAGTTGGGTGTGTATCCTGCTTCTCGGCAGATTCTTGCATTTTCGCACATTGTTTGGCTAGAGTTTCCCACCCGATGTGGAGCTCAGCACCATTTTGCACAACCTGTGTTGCTTTTGAATCTCTTCCTGCGCTTTCCATGGCCAGCGCTATCTCTAGCGCGTTCTTGAAATCCAAATTCGTTTCGGGCAATAATCTCTTCTGAATAGTGTCTTCATTCACACCACACACTCAACAATTTCTGAGCATGTCATTTAGAGATGGACTAAACTCACAGTGTTCTGTTAGCTGCTTCAAATTTGCCACGTAGCATGCAATTGTCTCAACCGTGGCTCTCTTTCTTGAATTAAACTCGAACATTTGCATCATTACTGAGGACTTTGATTGACGATGACCCTTCACGAGGTCCACCAATTCATTGAAATTTTTCGAAACTGGGGAATTGGGTGCCGTCAAACTTCAAATCAGACCGTAGGGTTTATTCTCACAATTAAGAGGATCTTAAGAGGATCGCTCACCTCTTCTCTTCCCCCATAATCTTGTTTGCTTGAAGAAAGAATGTGGGGCGTTCTACGCAATGAGACCAATTGTCAATGGCTGAACCAAAAGGATCAATTCTTCTGAATTGCGGCATTTTGAGAGGGGATTTCTTCTTCAATTCTAACAGAGCTTTCTACTTACAATCACTGGGCGATTTCTTTTCAACTTGATTTCTTCTGTTCAAACCTGTTTTATCCTCACCGTCAGTTTGTTGTGAGTGGTGGCCGAGTTGGTATTATTGCTAGAGTTGATCTCTCCACTTAGATGGATTCAATAAGTTTATTTACAAGGTACTCAGCAGCAACTACATATGTGCTTTCAACTCCAACTCTATCTCTACAATACTAACTCCTGAGGTAGCCTGTGCTACTCTCCTATTGGTTACTATAGATCATGTGATTTTCCTTAAGCATTATTCTTAAAGGTACATTACACTAAATAAAACCATAATTACAACATAAGTAAACTAGTTTAGGTAATTGAATGTTTCTTTCTTCCTGCGCCAATTTCAGCACAGCATTTGGCATTCATTTACAGAAAAGTCACAAAGAAAATTATTCATCTGTCAACACCATCATTCCTGGCTGAAGGCTGCATTAATTCAGAGGTATTTAGCATACTATACAGCAATAAAAGACCATTTACACTGGAGTAACAAGACTTATCTATGTATTCCAATGCTTCAGCACCAGCACTGACATGTAGGATCCGTCGTGATGTTGCCAAACCAGCTAGGGGAAGCTATGATAAGAGCCGATTAACCTCGGGTACAAAATTATACAAAAAACTGTCAATTTGTTTGACTGCAATACTGTTGGACAAGATATTTTGCAAATTCATAGGAAAATATAAAAGTGCACTTAAAATGTAGAGTGTTCTAAGAAACACAAAGCAAATTAGAACAAATTTGATGTGCCAGGTGAAAATAACATTTTAATTAAAATCCAGAGTTACAGATTATAATGTGAAAGGCTGACTCACTGCCCATTTGCAGTGAAATGCAAGATTTTTCATTTAATATTATTACATAGCTACAGGAAAGTTAAACTCCTTTTAAATGGTTGTATCAACTGGCAGCAATTGCACATTAATATTGTAATCCTATTCCAAAAGTAATATAATTAATCCATACATTAGCTTTAATCGTATAAAGTCTTTCACCCAAAATAAGGCTAGGCATTGTGGTTTTAGCTTATTAGTGCTTTATATTATTTAACTAACTCTACACACAGAAATTCTACCTAGTTGGTACAATTTATTAATGTGTTATTCCTACTATTATAAGCATTACAGTAAAACCTCTAAAATAGATAAAAATATGAATCATATTTGGATACATTAATGAAACTTATGACACTGCTTACAATCTTCTCATGTGAACAAAAATGGATCAAGACATTAACTGGAAACAATCAAACTAACAAATATTCCCATCGTTTCACCTTCAATTTCCATGTTGCATATCTGCACAACTGTGCAACAGAATATACAGTATCCAAAAACATGCTTAATAGATATGATTTTATTAAATTAATATTCATATAATTTTTCACTTACTTACCTCCTCTTACATCATAAAGGTGGGTTTAAACATATGGCTGAAACAGCCATGAAATTAGTGATGAGTCTGTGGTGCCTTTCCAGACATTTGAGCGATAGACCTGAATCATTTTCAGGTTTGGCATCTTAGAGCTGGCCAACTGCCACTGAAGTTTGAAACAAAATGATATTTCAAGATTCCCTCCTTTTGTCTATGGGAAACGTGATGAGGTGGTTTATTCTGGAGTGAAGTATACAGTGGTTTCGCCAGAGGTCAGTATTAGGACCAGTGCTCTTCTTGATATATATTAATGACCTTAACTTGGGTATATGGGGCATAATTTCAGAGCATACAGATGATTCAAAACTCAGAAGTGTAATAAACTTTCTTTGCGTTAGGTATGATGCTACGATTCCAGGCTGTGGAGAGTTGAACCACACACACACACATACACACACCTCCCCACCCCACCTGCCTGGGTGTCTAACTAAAGCAGACTTTAGGGAGTTAGGTAGGAAATTGAAAAGCAGGACTTCAAAGGTAGTAATCTCCAGATTACTCCTGATGCCACGCAGCAGTGAGTTTAGGAACAGAAGGATAGAGCAGATAAATGTGTGACTGGAGAGATGGTGCAGGAGGGAGGGTTTTAGATTCCTGGTGCATTGGAACCATTTCTGGTGGAGGTGGGACCTTTACAAGTGGAACGGGTTACAACTGAACAGGAGCAGGACCAACAACCTCGCGGGATGGTTTGCTAATGCTGTTGGCATGAATTTAAACTAAATTGGCAGGGGAGGTGGGATCCTGAAAAGTAGTTCAGAGGGGAGAGAAGTTGAGATGGAATTGGAAGTTAAAACACTCATAAGTGAGTCTGGAAGGCAGAGGAAACATAAGATAGATAAGAAAGAAGTGAGATTAGCAAGGCTAAATGGAATATATTTTAATGCAAGGAGCTTGAGGAATAAGACAGATGAGCTGAGGGAGCAGATAGGCACATGGGAGTATGATATTATAGCTATGACTGAGACTTGGCTAAAGGAAGGGCAGGATTGGCAGCTCAACATTCCTGGTTATAACGTATTCAGAAGAGATAGAGAGGAGGAGAAAGAGGGGGTGCGGGGGGTTGCAATATCAATCAAGCAATCAATTATAGCAGTGAGGAGGGATGATATCCTGGAAGGATCATCAAATGAGGCCATAAGGGTAGAAGTAAAAAATGCAGAAGGGGAAAACACACTGTTGGGTTTGTACTATAGGCCCCCAAACAGTCAGGGAGAGATAGACGATCAAATATGCAAACAAATTTCAGAGAAGTGTAAGAATAATAAGACAGTAATGATCGGGGATTTTAACTACCCAAATATTAACTGGGATAGTTTGGGTGCAAGGTAGGGAGGGATCAAAATTCTTAAGTTGCATCCAGGAGAGCTTTTTAGCCAGTTTGTCGAAAGCCCAACAAGGGAGAGGACAGTTCTGGACCTAATATTCGGAAATGAGCCCGAGCAGGTGGAAAGCGTATCGGTAGGGGAACATTTTGGAGATAGTGACCATAACTCAGTTGGATTTAGGATAGTTATAGAAAAGGATAAGGTTGGGCTGGGAATAAAAGTTCTAAACTGGGGAAAGGCTAACTTTACTAAGATGAGATACAATTTTACCCAAGTTGACTGGGAGCAGCTACTTGCAGATAAAACTGTGTCAGAGCAGTGGGAGGCATTCAAGAGGTAATAACGAGAGTAGAGGGCAAATATGTTCCTTAAAGACAAAGAGGGGGACCAAGTCCAGAGAATCCTGGATGTCAAGGGACATAAAGGTTAGGATTAAGAAAAATGAGAAGCTTATGGCAGATACCAAGGGTTCAACACAGAAGAGTCCCAAGAGGAGTATAAAAAATGCAGGGCGGACCTTAAAAAAGCTAAGAATGTATGAGAAAGCATTGGTGGATAGAATAAAGGAAAACCCAAAGGAGTTTTTAAAATATATAAAGAGCAAGAGAATAACTAGGGAAAGATTAGGGCCAATTAGGGACCATAGAGGTAACCTGTGTGTGGACCCAGAAGATATGGGTACAGTCCTTAATGAATACTTTGCATCGGACTTGGAAAAGGATGATGCAGGTATAGGCATCAGGGAGGAGGACTATGAAATATTAGAGGAAAGCAATATAGAGAGAGAGGAGGTACTGGCGGGTTTAGCGGCCTTAAAAGTGGATAAATCCACAGACCCGGATGAGATGTATCCCAGGTTGTTGAGGGAGGCAAGGGAAGAGATATCAGGGGCCCTGGCAGTAATTTTCAAATCCTCTCTGGCTGCAGGTGAGGTGCCAGAAGACTGGAGTACTGCTAATGTTGTCCCATTATTAAAAAAGGAAGGAAGAGATAGACCAGGAAATTACAGACCAGTCAGTCTAACCTCGGTGGTGGGGAAGTTACAAGGAAGAATTCGGAGGGACAGAATATATCTGCACTTGGAGAGACATGGATTAATCAGGGATAGTCAGCATGGATTTATTAAGGGAAGGTCGTGTTTGAGAAATTTGATCGAATTTTTTGAGGAGTGTTGATGAGGGTAGTGTAATTTATATGGTCTACATGGACTTTAGCAAAGCTTTTGATAAGGTCCCTCATGACAAACTGGTCAAAAAAGTAAAAGCCCATGGGATCCAAGGCAAAGTGGCACGTTGGATCCAAAATTGGCTGAGATGCAGATAGCAGAAGGTAGTGGTAGAGGGATTTTCTGTGACGGAAGTCTGTTTCCAATGGGATTCTGCAGGGCTCCATGTTGGGGTCCTTGCTGTTTGTGGTGTACATAAATGATTTGGACTTAAATGTAGGAGGTATGATCAGGAAGTTCGTGGATGACACGAAAATTGGTAGGCTGGTAAATAGTGAGGATAGCCGTAAATTGCAGGAGGATATCAATGGACTGGTCAGGTGTACAGAGCAGTGGCAAATGGAATTTAACATGGAAAAGTGTGAGGTAAAGCACTTGGGGATGGCTAATGCTAAGGGATTGCACTATGAATGGTAGGACCTGAAAAGTATTGAAGATCGGAGCGACCTTGGTATGCATATCCACAGATCCCTGAAGGTAGCAGGGCAGGTAGATAAGGTGGTTAAAAAGACATATGGGATACTTGCCTTTATTAGCCGAGGCATGGAATACAAGAGCAGGGAGGTTATCCTGGAACTGTGTAAAATGCTGGTTAGGTCACAACTGGAGTTCTGCATGCAGTTCTGGTCACCACATTATAGGAAGGATTTGATTTCACTGGAAAGGGTGCCGAGGTGATTTACCAAGATGCTGCCTGGGCTGGAGGGTCTGAGCTATGAGGAAAGATTGAATAGGCTGGAGTTGTTTTCCGTGGAGCAGTGAAGGTTGAGGTGGGACTGACGGAGGTGTACAAGATTATGAGGGGCATAGATAGGGTGGAAAGGAAGGCAATTTTTCCATTGATAGAGGGGTTAATAACCAGGGGGCATTGATTTAAGGTATGAGGTAGAAGGCCAAGATGGGAGTTGAGGAGAACTTTTTTCACCCAGAGGGCGGTGGGAATCTGGAACTCACTGCCTGAAAGGGTGTTTGAGTTAGAAACTCTCATAACACTTAAGAAGTATTTAGATATTCACTTGCATTGCCATAGCTTCCAGGGCTGTGGGCCAAGTGCTGGAAAATAGGATTAGTGTAGTCAGATCTACGTTGCCAGGCGTGGACACGATGGACTGAATGGCCTCATTCTGTGCTGTAAATGTCAAGAGTCTATAATAATCAATGTGAAGGATAGTAAAGGACTTCAGGAAGATATAGACTGTTGAAATAGGCCAATACTTAGCAGATGGGATTTAATGCTGAGAAGTGTGAAGTGATACATTTTGGTAAGAAGAATGAGAAGCGGCAATATAAACAAAGTAATACAATGGGCAGGATCTTTAGGTTGGCGAGTGAGGGGGTGGGGCCTGCTCGCCAACGCATGAAATGACGCGGGATGACATTGGGTGAAACTCCCGATGTAACTCCGCCTCATTTCCATTTTCAGGTCGGCAGGGGCACAGCTGAGTCAGCTGTGCACCCACCGAGCTGTCAACGGCCTATTGAGGCTATTAATAAAACAATTTAGGTGATTGACAGGGCTGCCAGTCCAACCTTAGGGTTGGCGGGCAGGCTGGGAGCACTGGCGGGAGCATGAAACCTCATCCACAGGGGCGCCTGCCCGCACCCAGTCCTGTGCCTGCCCCTCGATGGGAGGAAAATCCTTCCCAATGTTAAAGGGTGCGCAGGAACAGATTGGAACACAAATCTCAAAGGGTGGCAAAAAATTTGAGAAGGCTGCCAAGAAAATTATACAGGGTCCTTGACTTTAGTAACAGAGGCATAGAAGACAAAAGCAAGGAAGTTTTAACTTATACAAAACATTGATAGGCCTCAGCTGGAGTATTACATACTATTCTGTGCAACACACTTTGGTAAAGATGTCAAGACCTTAGAGAAGATGTGGAAGAGATTTACTAGGAAGATATCAGGATTAAGGAACTTCAGTTATGTCCACCTTACAGCAGAGAAAGTCAAGAGGAGATTTGATACAGATGTTCAAATTTATAAACTTTTTTTTAGGGTATCTAAGGAGAAGCTGTGACAGAAGGGTTGGTAACCAAATGTCAGAAGAACGGGGGAGCATACCGCAACATTTTTTTTACACAGTGAGTTGTTATGATCTGGATTGCAGTCTGAAAGGATGGGAGAAGCAGATTCAATAATAAATTTCAAAGAGGAGGTGGATAAATACTTGAAGGGCAAAAATTTGCATGACTATGGAGAAAGAGTAGGGGAGCAGGATTCAATGAATAACTCAATCAAAGGAACAACGCAGGCAATATCTGCTGAATGGCTTCCTTCTGCACTGTATCATAGTTGATGCATTTTACACTACCTGATTTACACCACATAGCATCTATGATCTTATGCAATAATGTACATAGGAAGACATTGCTAAAGCAGTCACTAACCATTTTTGGCACAATAATTAAATGACACTAATCAAACTCCTATAGTGTACACGGAATCAGAACAACATGTCACCTTCACTGGAAGGAAATTGGATGGGGCAGGATACTTAAAGCAGATTATCAGACACATTTCACTCACAATTTTCATGTACCCAATGTGGGAGCTATTTTGATGAATGGGTGAAAACAGTTGTTTAATGGCTGCTGTTCTAATAAATAACACCTGTTTGCAAGTCTGGTTTTAGCACTGAATTTTGGGGCAAATTGATGATCATACTTTAAATATGCCTGGAGGTGCTGTGCAGAAACTTGCAGGTTGATGATTCAAGTAATATTTAGAAGCACTTTTTGTGAAGGTATATATGTGGGATCCACTTGCACACTCCCAATGAAAGGGCTGGATTTTGTGGAGCCAACAAGGCTCTTGTCTACTGGTTGGAGTACCAGTGGGGAAACCCCATCGGTTCCTTTTGGGAGGTCTGATGGAATCAAGCGCCTTCCAGGCACTTAAGTGGCCACCATCAGGCCTTCCCTGTGATTGAGATCCCTGGCATTGGAAGTCCCGACCAGTCAGGGAGCTGCTGACCAATCAGATACCAGCAGTTACTCAGCACCTCCAACACTGGCGGGAGCAGTAACTGATGGCAGCATTGCACCCACCAAAGGCCCAGGAATGCCGTGTGATCCCAGATCAAAGGCGGGTGAGGGCAGGATAGGGGTTGTGAGGTGGATCATAGGAGGAGGTGGGGTGGGGGGGGTGCATGTGGATGCAAGGCAAAGGTAGGAGTGGTGGTTTTCAGCTGCCTCCCCACTTCCCAACGCCAGGGCCCCAGTCAGGCACAGAGGGTCAGACAATGAGGGTTCCCCCCCCCAGGAGGCTGGAAAACCCGACAGGGTTTGTTGTACCTTCTTCCAAGTACGCATGAAAGTCATGCGGCTCCCATTAAATCCCTGAGGCAACACTAAATTGTGATGACCTCAGTAATAATGGGTGTCATTTAGGTCATTCATGAACCTGACTGACATCCCACCAGTAAGAGCTGTGATTCCCACGTCAGCCCTTTCCACCCTCCAATTTAATTGCAGGAGATTCTTCTGTCACCGGGAGACTGAGTGGGGCCTATCGCATGCCATGGTTCCCACTGCATTAAACTCAGCCCAAGGTGTGGAGTGTCCTGGCTGACTCATGTTTCAGGAATGGTTCATGGACTGAGGGAGAAGTAACACAGATTCTTAGATGTGACACTGGAGGCCCTGGTGGATGAAGTCCAGAGGAAGATGGATGTCCTGTACCTGCAAGAGGGAAGCAGTCCCCCCACCCCCCTCCCCCAACCCCCACCACCTCACCCTACTGTCCCCCTCCCCTACAGCAGCTAGTGTTGCTCTGCCTGGCCTCATCTCCTCCTCCCATTCATCCTGCAGATCAAGGTGGAATCCTACCAGCAGGACTATGATCAAGTGGTCCCTTTTGATGACACTTATAAAGTGTCCATTAAGGTTGAAAAGCAAGTACTAATTATCATTAGGTAAAAAGACCTCAAAGAATGTCCAGAATAAATGTTGCATGAATATTGGTGAAATCTTGCCAAAGTGTTTCAGAAGTTTTCTTCAAACCTGTAGTAGTAAGTGAATAGAGAAAGCTGAGTATAACTTTAAGTAGTGCTCAAAATCCTCAGTAATAACTTGTTTACTGCTGCTGTTTACCTGGTTGCTGTTAGGGTGTGGCTGTTAGCTGCTAGTCACCAAGATACTCAGAACCTCTTTAACAGGCTCTAGCAGGCAATTTAATTGTCTACCAGACCAAAGCAATCCTCTGGGCAACCATTCCTACCATACGATTTACCTCCTTTACCAAGATGGCATCTTGTGCTAAACATGGTCACTTCAGAGGCTTTTTAGCACCCAAGGTATCTGAGAACAATCATTCCTAAGTCTTTTATCTTAAGGCTGTTTATAGCATTTTGAAAATGAGAGAAATAAGAGTTGTTTGGAACATAGGAATTTCCCTACAGCACAAGCTGAGGAGCTGGGGGATGCAAAACTGATTGAGATGCTACAGATTCCGAAGGCGCTAGCCAGGGGGGACACTGAGAAGTTGTGTTCCAAGGCTGGACAATCTAGAACGTGGGGGAGCAGCCTCAGGATAAGGGGTCGATTTGTTAAGACTGAGATGAGGAGAAATTTCTTCAATTGGCATTGTGAATTTTGAAATTCTGTACCACAGAGGTTGCAGATACAAACATACGAATTAGGAGCAGGAGTAGGCCACTGGGCCTCTCAAGCTGCTCCGCCATTCAATAAGATCATGGCTGATCTGATTGTAACCTCAACCCCACATTCCCACCTACCCCAATAACTTCTCAGCCCCTTGTGAATCAATAATCCTTCCAGTTCTGCATTAAAAATATTCAAAGACTCTGCTTCGTCTGCCTTTTGAGGAACAGAGTTCCAAAGACTCATGACGCTCTGAGAAAAAAAATTCTCCTCATCTCTGTCTTAAATGAGCGATCCCTTATTTTTAAACAGTGACCCCTAGTTCTAGATTCTCCCACAAGAAGAAGCATCCTCTCCATATCCACCCTGTCAAGACCCTCAGGATCTTAAAGTTTTCAATCAAGTTGCCTCTTACTCTTCTAAACTCAAGTGGATACAAAGCTAACCTATCCAATCTTTCCTCATAAGGCAAGCCACTCCTTCTTGGTATTAGTCTAGTAAACCTTCTCTGAACTGCTTCTAATGCAATTACATTCTTCCTTAAGGAAGGAGACTAATACTACACACAGTACTCCAGATGTGGTCTCACCAGTATTCTGCACAGTTGAAGCATAGCCTCCCTACTTTTGTATTCAATTCCCCTCGCAATAAATGATAACATTTGATTAGCTTTCCTAAATACTTGCCGTACTTGCATAATAGTCTTTTGTGATTCGTGCACTAGGACATCTGGAGGGTGTCAGAGGGCTGAATCTCAGAGCTCTGCAGTCTCTCACCATTTAGGTAAAATGCTTCTTTTTAATTTTTCCTGCCAAAATGGACAATTTCACATTTGCCCACATTATGCTCCATTGTCAGATCCTTGCCCACTTGCTTAACCTACCTGTATCTCTTTGTAGCCTTCTTACATCCTCTTCACAACTAACTTTCCTATCTTTGTGTCATCAGCAAATTTAGCAACCATACCTTCGGCGCTTCATCCAAGTCATTTATATAAATTATAAAGAGCTGAGGCCGCACCCTGTGGCACAATACTCATTACATCCTGCCAACCAGAAAAAGACCCATTTAATGCCAACTCTCTGTTCCCTGTTAGCTAGCCAGTCTTCTATCAATGAACCAGATGCTCCATTGTTGCATATATTCAAGACTGGGATAGATTTTTGATCTCCCAGGGAACCAAGGGCTATGGGAAGTGGTCAGTTAGGTGGAGCTGATGCAAAACATCAGCCATGATCGTATTGAATAGCGAACAAGCTTAAGGTGGCATATGGTTTGACTCCTGCTCCTATTTCTTATGTCCTTATGTACAGTGACACCACTGGCAGGAGGTTGTAATTACGACATGACACATTTACATAGACCAGTTCCAAGTTGAATATGGTAGTAGGAATTTATTATTGGAAAATATTGACAAAAAAGTCACAAAAATGTGATAACAAGAAGTAAGGCTTTATAAATTGACAATGCATGATGGCATAAGGTTTTAAATCCTCTATGGTGTTGTGTGCATGGGTGGAGGAGTAATTTTCATTTATCATTAGGTGAAAAATAGGAGACAGAGAATCAACTGCCTATCTTAAAAGTTGTCTGACTTTCTTCCCTATTGAAAAAGACAGCCAATTCGCTATCTCTTGTTTTTTGATAGAGGTTTATGGGGTTTAAGACACTTCAGCTGAAGCAGGGATTGAGTGGAGAAGATTATTGGAACAGGGCATGCAGACATAATTTAATATCTCCTTTAAAGTCACATGTTCTGTCTTTAGTTATATTATAAATTTCTATGTCTATATTTAAAATGCAAATTTTCTATGTCAACTTGCTATGCTGTAAGTGCACACTCCTGCCTGTTTACTTGGGTATTTTCTTTTGTAAATGTAGACAACGGAATTTAAAATGGAAAAAGTTGACGAGAAGTGTGCATGGATTTAAAATGTTTAATGTAGATTCCAGATAGGCTCTTCACCAAATGGTAGAACATATCAAGAAATCATGGCATGTTCCCATATTTTCCTGTCTATTGTCATGGGAAGTGCATCCATAATTCCCAAATGTATATTACAAACAGGAAAAGCTTTTGAAGGCATGACCAAAGTTAATCAAGTAAAACAAAGTTTGCATTTCTAATTTGGCATAATCTGAGTGAAAAATAATACCAAAGACTGGTGATTGCTGCAAGCGTAAGGATGTGGTACAGTTAATGCAATTCATTTTGTTTGAAGAAAGCATGGTCAATAGTTTTTTATACCATCATTATGGGTTTGATTAATGGGAATTCAAGTTGAGCAGTTACAGAAGGGAATTTGCACAAGCAAAGTCTTATGGGCACCATAATCACCTTGATCAGTCAGTTAACAGTATTGTACACTCTGTCACTGGATTATCCAGCTTTCAATATTTTTGCTGATTAAGAGGTTGTTTTTTAATTGCTTAAGAAGAAGTGAAGATTTATAAGGTTCTTATAAGTGCGCCATGAGTGACTGTTATTTTTGTTGTTCCTTCTAGCAAGATCACATTTTTGTGAAGCACACATTTCAAGGCACTACATTTTCACAATCTCTGTGGTGGCCAAACATTACAAAGGAAATGCCAAACAAGCAAAAATGCAGAGTGGAATTTTACACCAGCAGGATTTTACGGACCCACCGAAGTCAATGGAGTTTAGAAAGGTGAGGCGCATTTTACAGCCCCAATCCTGCTGACTCAGCAGCACAGCCTCCCTCAATTCCTCTTCTCTTTCTTCCAGGTAACAAAGGTAAGGGGGAAACCCTAATGGATGAATCCATTTTATGCCTTATTTGAGATTGGAAAGCAACCCCAAAATAAATGGCAGTAAATAAGATGAAGCAGTTTGCAGGAGCAAGGAAGACAGAGAAAAGGTCCACAGGTGGTAGAAAAATTAAAGCCAGGATTTTACTCTTCTGTAGCAACACAACCAGAACTGTGACAACATTCTTTACATTGACTAACCCAGCAGATTTCCTGCAACCAACTAACATACGACAGACAGGAGATCAAACTCCTGCCAAACATGACCCAAAGTGAGATTGAACAGAGTGGCTGCAACTTATCCTGCATTTGAGGAGAAGAATGGGAACCCACCTCCCACCACCTTCCCCTGCCCCCCTCTCCGCAATGTTACCTCCATTCATGGATTCTTCCCCAAAAAGGTCTAGGTCCTTAATCCAAACCCAGCACATCTGGTTGTGTGTCACAAAAGTCTCCGAATGTTTCAAACAGCTTGTGAAAAATAGGCTTTATAAGTTACTCAGAGGGTTATGCAATGTAAAATAACACTTTGATGTTGATTTTGGCAGTCACTTATCATGTTGTAATCATAGTTAAAACACCTCCAAATGAGGAGTGAAGCTCTGCTGTTTAGTTTTGGTCTCAGCT
This sequence comes from Carcharodon carcharias, assembly GCF_017639515.1. NCBI lineage: Eukaryota > Metazoa > Chordata > Chondrichthyes > Lamniformes > Lamnidae > Carcharodon > Carcharodon carcharias. The sequence continues at coordinate 42,233,525 of NC_054479.1, read as the reverse complement.
GTGTTTATTTTTCTTCCTTCCTCCATATACCAAAATTGCCCCAACCAAGAGGGTGGGCTGGTGACCTGTGAGCAAAGGAGCATCATTTCAGTTTATTTGAGTATTTCTTTTATACCATGAGATGGTTACAGGCTGCACATGTAACATTGTATAAAGTTGGAGTTGTATTAAATTGAAGCCATTAAATTTGTACTTCAGGTATGATTTTAACATTAATTAACTTATATAAAGACTTCTCAGGGTAATTAGGGATAGACAACAAATGCTGGCCTTGCCACATCCCAATAATGTTTTTTTTAAAAAAAAACTCACTGTAGATATTTATACTTTGGAATTAATGCAATGGAGGAAATATTAGCACAAAATAAAATGCACAACACAAAAAATTGTAAATAGTTTGCTGCCAATTTATGAATTAAAAATGAATTAATTATAATTTTAAAATGTATATTTTTAACTGCCAATATCATTTTTCATTTCAAGTAAATGGGATAAATTAAATATGATACAGTAACTTTGCAAGCTTTCAAGTGATTGTAGTACAAATAAAATCAGTACTATATAAGACTTGTAACTGTTGAGAATATTCAGTACTCTGATCTTTAAAATGAATATATTTTGGGGCAACAGTGCTGAAAAATATAATTCAAGTAGCAACACGCTTTTGTCTAAGTCGTGATCAAACTCCAATACCTATCGGTAGAAGAATTGTTATTTTTTTTTGGTCTGGAGAAATTTTCAACACAAAGTACAGTTTTTTGATGCCTGAGAATTTTTGTGTCATTTCAAAACTGGCAAATGTGACGACAGTGGTTCCAGAAGACTGGAGAATTGCAATTGGTGCAACCTTATTCAAAAAAAGGTGTAAAGATAGGTCCAGCAACTACAGGCCAGTCAGTTTAACTTGGCTGATAGGGAAACTTCTACAAACAATAATTTGGAACAAAATTAATATTCACGTGGTCAAATGCAGTTAATTAAGGAAAGCCAGCATGGATTTGTTAAGGGAAAATTGTGTTTAAATAACTCGCTGGAGTTTTTTTGAAGAGGTAATGGAGAGGGTTGATGAGGGCAATGCTGTCGTACATGGTGTACGTGTTGTACATAGACTTCCAAAAGGCATTTGTTACAGTTCCACATGATAGACTTGTGAGCAAAGTTATAATTCATGAAATAGAAGGGAAAGCAGCAACATGGATATGAAATTGGATAGGTGACAAGAAACAGAAAATGGTGGTTAAAGGTTATTTTTTGGGTTGGAGGAAGATTTATAATGGAGTTGAGACCATTGCTCATCTTGATATAAATAATGACCTAGACCTTGGTGCACAGAGCACAATTTCAAAATTTTCAAATGATATAAAGCTTGAAAGCATTGAGAACTGTGATGAGGATAGTGCATAACTTCAAAAGGACATAGACAAGTTGGTGGAATGGGCAGACAATTGGCAGTTAAACTTCAATTCAGAGAAATATGAAGTGATTCATTTTGGCCGGAAGAACGTGGAGAGACACTGTAAAATAAAGGGGACAAATCTAATGGGGGTGCAAGAGCAGAGGAACCTGGGTATATATGTCCATAAATCATTGAAGGTGGCAGGACAGGTTGAGAGCACGGTTAATAAAGCATACTGTATCCTAGGCTTTATTAAGAGTGGAATGGAGTACAAGAGCAAGGGGGTTATGTTGAACTTGTATAAGCCTCAGCTGGACTATTGCATCCAGTTCTGGGCACCACACTTTTGGAAAGATGTGAAAGCATTGGAGAGTGCAGAAAAGATTCAGGAGAATGGTTCCAGGGATGAGGAACTTCAGTTAGATGATAGATCGGAGAAGTTGGAACTGTTTTGCATGGAGAAGAAAAGGCTAGGAGGAGATTTGATTGAGATATTCAAAATCATGAGGGGTCTGGACAGAATAGATGGGGAGAAACTGTTCCCACTCGTAAAAGGATCAAGAATGAGAGGGCACAGATTTAAAGTAATTGGCAAAAGAAGCAAAAGCAACATGAGAAAAAAATTGATGGTGCGAGTGGTTGGGGTCTGGAATGCACTGCCTGAGATTATGGTAGAGGCAGGTTCAATTGAAGCATTCAAAAGGGAATTAGACTGTTATCTGAAAATGAAGAAGGTGCAGAGTTACGGGGAGAAGGCATGGGAATGGCACGAGATGGCACATTTGGAGAACCAGTGCAGACATGATGGGCTGAATGGCCTCCTCCTGCGTTGTAACAGTGCTGTGATCCTGTGTCTGTATAGGGAGCACCTATGTTAAATTGTATTTTCCTGCTGTAGGTTTGGCTCAGCAATACTCCTAACTTTTCAACCATGTTGACATCTCAATGCTCTTTCATAAACTTGTTGGGCTAAGGTCAATGCCCAGTTGGCACAGAAGCAAAGGCTAAGCATAACAGGGCATTCTTTTAAGGCTTATCATTCATTAAAAGAATAAATACTTTGCCCTATTATTTGAAAAGATGATGGCCTAGATACTTTTGTCCTGGTGCAACACAGCCAGAATGGCATTTTAACTGATGAGCTGATTTACAAATCATAATTTCCAAAAACTCTCAAGATTTCCCCAGGCACAGGCAGCTTGCTGGGGGACAGGTCTTAAAGGACTGCTGTTAAAAAGGATGTGCACTGATGAACAATAAATCCAAGGAAGAACATAAGATACAAGAACAAGATTGACTTATTTAAGGTTATTGCTCATAACGTGCTGCTGCAAGAGATGTAGCAAGGGAAGGGGGCCTTACTCAGAGCACTAAGTAACCCTTATATCTAGAGAAATACCTGAATAAAGGAGGTTGAGTGAAACACAAGTTCTTTTGTCCATGGGTCATTGTCGGTTAAAAGGGGTCAATTTTTTCAGGTGATAGGAAGTGGTTTCATGGCCAGACTACACAGAATGTGCTTGTCAAAGTATATGGCCATAGGATGCATGGCAGAATGAGTTTACTCTCAATCTAGTACAGTATATTTTATGACTTTCTTTTGCGTTTTAAATTTTGTCACGTGCTTTTCATTAACTTTTGTTTTCAGTCATCTAATCTGACTTTTCATCCTTAGAAGCAGGACCTTAAACATAGCCCTTTTTCCTTCATAATTAGACTGTGCTGTCTCACTCTTAAATTTCCCGCTGTTACTCTATTGTTTTACCAGTTAATTCTTCCCTCAATTTGTCACGGCTGCATCCTCTTTCTTTCTTGTGTAGTTGCCTTTTCTCCAAGCAATTTATTTCTTGACTTTCTTCTCCTTTATTTTAACATTGAAGCAAATAATATTTTGATTGCTTGCCCTTATTTTTTCTCTTACAATCATGTCACTGGCCTCCTCTCGTTCTTTACCAAGACAAAATTGCAATGTTATATTTTACTTGTTGAGCTGAGTCTTGAAATCCTTCCCCATTTACAACTCTCTTCCCAGATGTTTTCCCAACATATTTCTACGCAGTGAAAGCATTATTGCCACATTATTATTGATACATGTTTCTCTGAAATGTTTGCAGATTTTCTTTCCAATTTCATTTGAACAATTTGGTTGCCTATAAAGGACTTCCAACAATATCTCTTTTAATTACCTCAACCCAAGGACATACTAAAGTTAATTTTCACAATTTCCTATGCACAAATTGAAATTTACGAATTTAAATACTTCCCAGTTATAATTAATCCTCTTTGCAAGGTCTTTGGTATCATTTCAGTTCCAGCTCCACTGTTCCATATTTTAACGCACTGCTACAGGAATCAGAAACCCTCCATGCTGCACCTTTGCTAATACTTTACTGTAATATTCCCCTCATTAATTAGCCCACCTTGTGACACAGCAAGTAATCCTAAGATTATTGATTTTGATGTAAAAACAATCCCATTACAGTATTTGAGGAAGAAGAACATGTAGGCTGAATTTTAAAGAGGTGGAGGAAGGTGGGGGTTGCATTGCTCAGCCCCCTGGAAGGAAAGTCAGTGCCGCTCTGGCTGATGCTAAACAAGGTCACTCCGCAGCAATAAGGCACTGGCATTAACAAGGTATGAGTGGGACTTCTGCACCTCAGTGGGAGGAAGTCCTGCTCTTGAGAGCTGCTGGTTGGCAGCTCTCGAAGTCCCAGCAGTATCAGTACTCAGTACTGGTCACTGCTGGGACTGCAAGTAGGCCTTGGGATGAAGAGGACATGGATTCTGGACTGAGGTAAGTCGGGTGTATTGGACAGGGATAGATCAGGGAGTCTAGGGAAGAGGGCCATGGTGGGTTTTGGGGCTGCAGGTTTTGGAGGCCAAGCAGGGAAGAACAAAGGAGATGGTAACATCTTGGGAAGGGAGTGCCCCCGATAGATACAATGGCATACCCCTCCCCCCTTCCTTCTCGCCTTTTGAGCACTTTTCTTAAAAAAAATAGCTTACCCACTCCTGCCTGCTTGCCCACAACAACCATTTTATAGCATGGGCAGTATAATATTCAGGTCAACTGGCTTGGTAACACGTTCAATTGCCCGTTAATTATTTATTTAAAAATGGTGGGTAGGGGTGCTGATTTTGGCACCCACCCACTTACCGTATTATGAGCAGTATGTCAGGGGTGGGTGGGAAGGCAGTGGATAAGTCACCTAATATTTTACATGCCCTCCCCCCCCGACCAGCCCCGTTTTGGGCCAAAAGCAGGCCCGTCAAGGAAGGGGGGCTGGCAGGGTGGTGGTGCATAAAATCTAGCCCTTGGAATTCCCCTGGTGACCTAGCCAATATCACCCCCTCTACCCCCCCCCCCCCCCCCCACCCCCCCTTCCTCCACCAAGCCCAATGCATTTAGGAAACTAACAGATGTTCCTGTCATTTGCTTTGCCCTGATGATTCCAATGTGCCTGGACACAGGCTCAGGAAAACCTCCATTTTTAGTTTTAGCCGTACCCCCTCAAACTCTATCTGCAAGACTTCTTTCATCCTCTTTCTTATGTTGTTGGTTCCAGCATACATCTCTTACTTCATGATGATCAGATTCCAATCATAAAAGTTCTTCGAACTGCTCCATGATGACCCTTACTCTGGCATCTGGAAGGTAACACTTTGGATTCCTAGCCACAAAACAGAATGTCTTTCCCACTGGTTATGGAAATATCCATAGTGGCCATTTGCCTGGTCTTTCCATTAATTGTTGATTTTTGTGCAGGACAACCACAGTGATGCTTATGGGCTGCTCTCCCTTCTCCTGCATTCTTTGTGCACCTCTTTGGTATCAACATAAGTATACCTCTTGGGAGACTCATCAGATTCTCTGGCAATGAATCTTCATCACTGCCTATTGCCCACTACTTTGAGTCTACAGCTCAGAAACAACTGGACTGTGCCAGCATCTATATGCTCCTCATTGGCCTCCTCCTTCCCTGTTCCTCTGCTTCCCTATTCTTTTCAACCAGCGAATTGACTACCCTCTGGAATATATATTCCAGAAAGCATTCTGCCCCTTGCATGTTGTGGCATGTGACCTGATAATATTTCAGCACAGCATTTCACTGCTCAAGCAATGCAACCTCTCAACAATTCATACATACTCCTTGATAATCTGCAGATTTAGGACGACTCACATCATTCATGCAAACATATTACTGGATTAGCATTCATTGATGCAATATTTGTAAACACTAGCTACGAGGCTATGTACAAGTAGTAATTATTGAAAAGCTAGTTTCTTACTTACCAGCCTTGGCTCTATAGTTTTTGGCCAACTGTCCCCTCAGTATCAAATATTGAACTCTGCCTTAAATGCCTCCCTTATTTGTCTTTTACAAAAAATAGAAAGGTGATTTTTTAAGCAAGGAAGGATGCATTTCTTTCCTGCCCACACCTTCAGCTCAGTGACATATGTAAATTATGTGACTGAACTAAGAGCTGGTGAAAAATTCCACCATTTATCTACTCTTAACACATATTCAATTGTTTACCATTTATATTTGGAATATATCATAATTATATTTAAATATTTTCTAAATATCATTCAGATATACACCTGATTACACACAATAAATCCTGTAACATATTACTGAACTTGTAAATGACCCGTGGTTTTTCTTTATATCCAGAAGCAAAGTTTACAGTTTGACATGGTCTACTCAATGGCTGCAGTAAACCTTGAAAGTAAGTCTGACATAGATACAGACGCACAGCTTTAAAAGATGGCATTCAGTCCTTTGGACTATATTGTCACATTATTTTGCTTATTCAACTGTCAAAACTTTCGAACACACACACTGATCTTTCCTTTACAGTCTTATAAACATTCCATATAAACCAACCTGTCATTCAACAATGCGAATCATTATTTTTTCACCCTTTCTGCCAGTTACTGATGTAATGCAAAAAATTCCTATGTCCTCTGGTAAGGGTTGGCAATTGTCACAGGATTAATTTTGAGTTTTGTTTTACATTTTTGCACAATGAAACAATCGGTTAATCGTTCATTTTTAAAAAGTTAATTTTGAATTTTTGTTTCACTCTCAAAATAATTATTTTAAGAGATAAATCTGAAGTGCATGCCACATTTTACACAAATAACAATAGAGATATGATGGACGATCAGATATTCAGCTGTCAATTCCCTTGTTTTAATCATACAATTTATTTGGTTGATTCCAATATACTGTATTTGCAATAACAATAGTCTGTTCTTATTGACCCCTAAGGGTTACAAAAACCTTTTAGTTAAACATGTATTGACCTTGTGCTTGCTGGATTCTGAATCATGTCACTGATACCAATACAAATGCCATAAATTAGACATAAAATCTGTAAAAATGTCTGCAAATGATCAAATTCTGCTTCTTTATCAATGTTAGCTGTAGTCGGTGCCTTCAGGTCTCAGTGCTATCAATGACCCTTCAGTCCCAAATTGTTTTATCAAAATTTGAGGCTCTACGTTTGATGATAATTTAAAAAGTCTACTTTGTGTAACCACGCAAAAGAAGTGTGTTTTCAAAATTCAGATGCCTGTTCCGGGTAAAATGGTAAAGTAGAAAGGAGAAGCCAAAGCAAAGACACTTGAACACTTAGGGTGGAATTATCCCAGATTTGTGAAAAAAAGTGCGGTAGCGGCTGGGAAAAAAGTCACTTTACCCATCGGCTGCAATGGAGGATTTTCATGCCGTATCGTCCCATTCCCACCTAATTAATTTTGCAGCCACAGGAAACACGCCTTCTTGCTGGTGGGCGGCCTCCATTTTTCCCATCATGCCATTACCTCGCTGCTTCCTCATGCAAGGCGCCATATTTAAACTGCAGCTGCGCGCACACTTCTCCATGCTTGCAGCCCAGGACTGCTCCGGTGAAGACTTGGCCCCAAAAGCCAAGAAGAGAGCAGCCCCTCTATTCAGTGATACATCCCTGGGACGACTTCTGGATGCCATGGAGGCCTGCTGCGATGTCCTCTACCCCTACTCTGACCACAGGAGGCCCATCGGTCTCACGACTCTGGCTTGGGAGTTGATGGAAGAGGTGGTCAGTGCCAATGCTGCACACAAGAGGCCGGCCATCCAGTGCAGAAAACGGATGAATTACCTCATCCGTGCCGCCAGGCAACAATCTCATCACTCTAAACTCACACACTCACAAGGTCATTACACATTCACTGGCATCTCACTCACTGCCAGCTCAAGGGACATCACCACTCACTCTCTCACACACATTCTCACATCTCCATCAGGCCTAATCTCCTCTGGAGACTGCATCCTCAGCCCTCACCCTCTTGAGGTCACTTGCACAGATCAATATGTGTCGCCACACACACCCTGGGATACCCCCTTCTCCAGTACAGCCCCAGCCCTGCAGTCTCTCCCCTTACCTGAGGCCAATTCTGCCCCTTCCCCAAGCAAGCCCTAGCCCTGCAGCTATTGAAAAGTGACTCCCACCTTATGGCTAGCTTGGTAGGTAGAGACCTGCCCATGAGCCCCCTTAAAAGTGATATGGTGCTGCTTGCAAAGCCTGGCGCTGATGACTGTGAGTGCTGCCCGAAGCAAGGTAGGCAAATAAACCTCAAAGTCCCGAGTGAAGTGCAGGTCACCAGGCACATGTTGTCTATGTACAGTTGTGAAACATGTGCAGTCATGCCTGCGTGCTCGGATGATCCAGCGTGGGGGTAGTGATTCAGGTGAGCAGGACTTTTAATGAGATGCTAAAATATTGAAATTAGGTTCCCAGTGTGCGGCAGCAGGAAATATGACCCACATTGACGGGTAGAGTGGATAATTGCAAACTGTTTTCACAACAGCGTGAAACCGATTTTTGTCCTTCTCGCCATATTTTCCCTCCCCCACCTGCTATGAAGCCTGACGCCAGCGGGGCTGGAAAATTTCAGCCTTAGTTCATGAACAATTCAATGTTGTATATTGAAATGCTTTTTAAAGATCCAGCAGAGTTACTATAGTTGAATGCTGTTGTTAAATTATATCTATTACTTCTCATGACAGTGCACTCTGACCACAGCTTTGACATTTTGTAAACCTGACATAGTAACTAGTGTGATGTTGATCCCTTTTGGCAGAAATCAGAGTCAGTTTACTCTAGACTGTGCTATATCAGTACCAAGAGACCTGTGTCCCCTTCAAAATGCAACCAATGCAAGGATAAATGTACATTGAAAGCACGCATTATGCAATGAACTTATTTTTCCCAAATGCTTCTGTGCGAATATGAGATTGTTTGGTCCTAGGGGACGATCAGTGTAATAGAAAGGCAAACATCAGCAGCCTGAAATTAATTTTACATGGAAAGTAATCATCAGCAACTTCTGATATGATCACCTTTCATTTATCATTTGATGTCTACAGCAGTGAATTAATTCTTCAAACCCCATCTTCCTCTTAATAAAACAAAAGACTACCTGTATTGGTGAATTTTCTGCATATTTTGCTAATAAATGCTGGCTAATGTTTCTAGGTGGCCAATTTAAGTAATCATAATTCTTTATTTCAGTTTGTGTCGTAAGGCAATTATTATTTCAATCTTAAATAAGATTATCTAAAAGATCATCTATATGACCAAGATTGACATTTTGGACTGTTCATTGGAAAGCAACCATGCTCTGTTCAGATTTCTGGCTGTAGGTAGTGATTCTAAAATTTGGTGGGCTTATTTTACTAGTTTTAGGCATAACATTTTTAAAAATTATTCATTTATAAGATGTGGGCATCGTTGGCTAGGCCAAGAGTTATTCCCCATCCCTAATTGCCCTTGAGAAGGTGGTGGTGAGCAGCCTTCTTGAACCGCAGCAGTTCCTGTGGTGTAGGTACACCCACAGTGCTATCAGGGAGGGAGTTCCAGGAATTTGACCCAGCGACAGCGAAGGAACAGTAATATATTTCCAAGTTAGGATGGTGAGTGGCTTGGAGGAGAACTTGGAGGTGGTGGTGTTCCCAAGTATCTTCTGTCCTTGTCCTTCTAGATGGTAGTGGTCATGGGTTTGGAAAGTGCTGCCTCAGGAGCCTTAGTGAGTTTCTGCAGTGCATCTTGTTGATGGTGCATACTGCTGTCACTGTTCGTCGGTGGTGGAGCAAGTGAATGTTTGTGGAAAGGGTGAAAATCTAGCGGACTGCTTTGTCCTGGATGGTGTCAAGCTTCTTGAGTGTTGTTGGAGCTGCACTCATCCAGACATTGGCATTTTCTTTTCTGCCATGAGCATTTATGTTCTCTGCCAATTGCATTAAATGTCACCTGAGACCTGAATAATTATGTGCAATTCCACCTTTGAAACGTTTGTTTTTTTCCCTCGGCCAACCCTCAGGTTAGTTCATTGCCTCAGTCTATTGGTCGAGACAATGTCAGAGTCCCAGTATTTCTCTGAGCAGAAAGATTTTGATTTACATAGTACAGATGGCTGACGCAGTTATTTCAGTTTATCAGCGAGCAGAGATAGTCAGAAGAAAGGATGAGTCCAGATTGAGGCCCATCGAACCAATTTATTGGACCCATATCAATTATTTAAGTTTAAGAGAACGACAGTGCCTTGAGCACTTTTGGCCCAACGGACAAATAATTGCAAAAATGCTTTTCTTGCCTGGAATGCAGCAGTAGAAAATGCCAACAGATTGGCCCTGTTATTAACTCGGGGTGGGTTTTGGGCAGGTTGGTAGTAAGGTGAGTGGGAAATTTTGCTCACTAGTGTAGAAATCAGGACTGATTTATTTTAACCCATGTGTCTCATTAACATGGTGCTGGGAGGGAAGTGCCAGCCAGCCACGAGAAAGCGATTTCAGCTAATTTGGGAAAAGGAGATCCCGGAAAGGTCTTGCATGAGGGTGGGGGTGGGGGAAACCACAGACAGAGGGGGCCTACAGCAGCACTTTTACTCCTCCTGACCTCACAAACAAAAGAAAGACTTGTAATTATTCATGGCCTCAGGATGTCCGAAAGCATTTTACAGCTCATGAAATACTTTTTTTGAAGTCAAGCCATTGTTGTAATGTAGGAAATGTGGCAGCCAATTCACACACAAGAGTTTCCCACAAATAACGGTGTGATAATGATAAGCTAATTTGCTTTTGTCATATTGGTTGAAGGATAAATATTGGCCGGGAGACCAGGAAGAACTCTGTCCCTTCTTCAAAATAGTGCCATTTCCATCTACCTGCTCAGGCATTCGAAAGGTGGCATGTCTGACAGTGCAGCATTCTCTCAGTACTGCACTGGAGTATTAGTCCAGATTTTATACTGAAGTCTCAGGAGCAGGACCTGAACCCTTAACCTTCTGATTCAACAGTGGGAGAGTGCTATCAACTGAGCCACAGCTAACACCAGCTAACAAAAAAGAAAGCCATAAATTTACATTTCCCGGTCTCTTCCCAGCAGGTACTGACTCTCTTCAGCCTGGTGGGAAAGTCACAACACCTCCCCGCGCTCAGGTCTGAGTTAAAATTGCATTGGAATCGATGGTGTCACAAAGCTGTATTTTTAAAGATGTAGGGGTAATTACCTACCCAGAAACAGTTGCCAGGATCTACATAGCTTGAAGGTGAGTCACCTGGAAGACTAGCTTGTTAATGTTACGACTGGATATCCAGTGATCCTGGTCTTGCTTGGATTAGATCCTCTTCTGCAACCAAAGATTTCTCATTCAGTAAACATGTAGCTGGTTTGTGATGCAAAGTTCACAATGCTTCATGCTGTTACTAACTATCCCAGAGTCTCTCATGACTTATCACCTTTTTTCATCCAGATCTCAAATTGAGTCCAATGTTGAACTCTTGCCTCTGAGGTAGAGATTTAGATTCAAGATAGTTTCCATCACTCATGTACATAATCCAGATTAATACTTAATTGCAGTACTAAAAGAATGCAACATTTCCAGAGGTGCTGTCATTTGGATGAAATATTAAACTTTTAAACATCTATCCATTCAAATGAAAATAACAGAATCCTTGACATTAAGAACATAAAAGCACAAGAAATAGGAGCAGGAGTAGACCACATGGCCTGTCAACCCTGCTCTGCCATTCAATATGATCATGACTGATATTGGGCATCACCTCCATTTTCCTGCCCAATCCCCATATCCCTTAATTCCCTGAAAGACCAAAATTCTGTCTATCCCAGCCTTAAATGTATTCAAAAATGGAGCATCTACAACCATCTGGAATAGAGAATTCCAAAGATTCATAACCCTTTTGGTGAAGAAATTTCCTCATCTCAGTTCTAAATGATTGGTCCAATATCCAGAGAGTATGACCTCGTTTTTTAGATTCCCCTGCCAGTGGACCTATTCATAGTCTCAGGATGGTCAAAAGCATTTTACAGCCAATGAAGTACTTTTTTGAAGTGAAGTCATTGTTGTAATGTAGGAAATGTGGCAGACAACTCACACACAACAGTTTTTCACAAATAGCAATATGATAATGATAAGCTAATTTGCTTTAGTCATAATGGTTATAGGATAAATATTGGCCAGGAGACCAGGAAGAACTCTGTGCTCTTCTTCAAAATAGTGCCATTTCCATCTATCTGATTGAGCATTCGAAAAGTGGCATGTCTGACAGTGCAGCATTCTCTCGGTACTGCACTGGAGTGTTAGCCCGGATTTTATGCTGAAGTCTCAGGAGCAGGACCTGAACCCTTAACCTTCTGATTCAACAGGGGGAGCCCCTTCATAATTTTGTAGGTTTCAATGAGATCACCTCTCATTCTTCTAAATTCCAGAGAACATAAGCCCAATTTACTCAGCCTCTCATCATAGGACCAATCCCCTCATCCCAGGGACCAATTTAGTGAACCTTCGCTGTACCGCCTCAATTGCAAGACATTACTTGAAGAGCAAAGACTTTACAATCTTATTCTATCAAGGGAAACAAACTTGCAGGATACAATTAAAAATGATTGCCTTGATAAAAAAATAGGGGGAGGAGTTTGTCAAGTCATTTTGCTTGCTAGCAAAGAAACTAATTCTTAAATAAAATTTCTACTCAGAGAACTCAAACTCTATATGGTCATTAAAATATAACTTAAATATTGTTTATCTATTTCATGGCAGTTAAGGGTAAAAGTTTACACTTGAATAAAACTGTACTAAATGGGAGAAAAATCGAGCTCAGTATTTGGATAGTCCGAGGTTCTAAATTGGACTGTATCTGACTTTTTAAAATTAATGCGACCATTGTCTGCAGTCATTGGGCAGAATTTTGCCCTTGATGGGCAGGCGGGCCCCACCGGCACGGCAGTGGGCGGGCAGCCGAACTCCGCCGCCGAAGTGGGGCCCGCCGCCATTTTGAGTGGGTGGGTCAATTAAGGCCCGTCCAGCGGCCTGCCCGACAGGAAGCGCTATGCGCTTCCTGTGCGGTGGGGGGGAGGGATTCCCCATCTGTCAAAGTGCGCTCTGTCACGCGTGCACACGAAAGAGCACACTACTCCCTGAGACCAAGTACTGTCTCAGGGAGATTACTGACAGGTAGAAAAACTCCAAAAATAGAAAAATATTAAAATTATTAACATGTCCCCCTGGTGTGACAATGTCACACAAGATGGGACATGTTAATAAGAAACACACAAACTTTATGAAACATTTTAAAAATGGACATGAAACCTCATCCTGCCAGTGGGTGAGGTTTCATATTTTATCAGGAGCCCGCTGGGGCCCCTGGCCTGCCCGCCAGCCTTAAGGTTGGACGGGCAGGGTCTTTAACAATCTTAATTAGTCTGTCAATGGCCTTAATTGGCCATTGACAGGTCGGCGGGCGGACAGCTGATTTTGCTGTCCGCCTGCCTTCCTGAAAATTTAAAGGGACCGGGATGACATTGGGGGTTCCTCCCGACAGCCAGCGGGCCCCGCCCCCAAATCACCAACAGTAAAATCCTGGCCATTGTCCACCACCGGTAAAATTCCCCAGTGGAAGACATCAAAGGGAATCCTTACCAAGTACGGAGTATTGAGATCAGGAAGGATAATTTTAGGTAGAAAACCTGAAGATTGAAATTGTTCAATGTTATTGGGAAAATTACATCTTTCTCCTGAAATAATTGGAATTTGGCCATTTCAACTTTCTAAGCTTTGAGAGTTGGCCTGAATCCACAGTGAAATTTATCTCCTGTCCAATGATCCAGTGGCACAGTATTTATGCAATTTTTGGTTGTCCAGCAACAACAACCTGCATTTATGTAGTACCTTTAATGCAGTAATGTGCTTCACAGGAGTGTTACCAGTCAAAATTTGATGCCAAGCCACATAAAGGACAGATGATCACAAACTTGGTAAAACAGTTACGTTTTAAAGGAGCATCTTAAAGGAGAAAAGAGATGCTATAAGGTATAGGGATGGAACTCCAAACCTTAAAACCTAGGCAGCTGAAAATTGGGAATGTGCAAGAGGCCAGAATTTGTGGAATGCCAACATTTCTAATGGGAAAGCGTGCATTTAGCTGGTATGGGTGCAGCTTGAGATGCACCAATTTTCGTTCTTCTGAAGCCAATTGCATCTGAATGGCCACAGCATGCTGTCCACCAAAACAAATATTTAATTCATCAGCTGTGACTTGCCCTTGGAGCATCAAGCCGACAATAAGACTTAAACAATAAATAAATGGTAATTATGCAGCCTTTTATAGTCTGTTGTTTGGCTTGCTTGTAAATAATTGTAATCTAAAACAAATCACTAAAATATATTTTAACCAGATACTTTCACTGCCACATAGCTGTCACAATATTAATTAACCTTTTTTTCTATTATACAAAACTGGCATGAAGTTTATGGCAAGATATTTCAAGCTGAACTCCTAGTTACTTCAAGGAATTTTGAATTGGATTGCAATAGATTTTATGTTTTTATATGAAATGTAAACCATACAGCATTAGTCAATGTTACTGAGGTAAAGGGGACTTCATTACATCCAGTGGAGTCTTGAAAAGAGATGAGTGCTCTTTCCTTAGGGTGTGGGTGAACAGGAGATATATGCTAATGAAGTGCCAGAGGCAGGATAATTAAATTACTAAGATTTATCCAAAGCTGCTTAACATTAGCTGTTTTTCCTTTTCTCTGGGGAGAAATGTTACACTATTCTCTCTACTGGGAATGATCTTTCCGAAGTAATGAACTTTACTGACACCACTCTGGGGTCCTTGAATGGTTGTAATCAGAGTCTGCTTTCCAAAGCCACATCCGAGATACCAGTGCTACATGTCAAGACGGTTTTACATAAAGAGGAAATGAGAAGAAGGAAAATAAACACTGCACTTAAATGGCACTGACTGCATTTAACCTATTCACTCCCATTTCTGCAATGTGTATTTTGTGGAACAACTGAACTGTTTTTAGCAGTCACTTAAATATGAGGACATATTTTCCTTTCTTGATGCAAATATGAGGCTACTAATTCATTTGTAGAATTCTTTGGACCCAAGTCTCGATTGCAACACACTTCATTTGCTTTTGAAGTTTCAGTTAGCAGCTGGTCAATCAAGATCCTCATTTAATAAATGCTGATCTCATACTTCTCAAATACCTAAATTGGTGAATATTTCATTCATCCAGCTGTGGAGTGCACAGACTTTATTAGGATGTTTATTCACACAAAGCATGATGCAAAATCTAGAACTCACTCTCCCTAAAGGCTGTGGACACTTATGGGTCAAATCACATTTTCAAAGGCTGAGATCAATAGATTATTGTGAGTGAAAGATATCAAGGGATGCAGAAGGAAAAAACAATTAAGTAGAGTTGAGGTGGAGACTAGCGATGATCTAACAGAATGGTGGAGCAGACTGAGGCAGCTCCATGGTTTACACCTTTCTCAACGTTGGAAAGACTGTTTCACATTCAGGTCCTTCTAGATACCATGCTTGACCTGCATGATACACCTTTTGGAACAGAGAGAGAAGGAAATTGGCCACTTTTAAAGGTGAATCCAAATTAGTGGCAGATGCAAGAAATAGGCTTTCCCAATCAGGCCAACTTGCTTCAGCAACAAGGGCTATTGCTATTCGCTCAGCTAAGAGAACACTTAAGAACAAGGCACATAAACAAGCCCTGAAAACTCACACCAAAAGCACTTAAATGCCATGTGTATTGAAACACCACATGTACTGAAACACTGTGGGCACTCATTCACTAAATAAAATGTCACTTTGAATGTGTGTTGTAGTCTGTCATTCTCTGCTCAATTCTGTCACTGCTCTGTTGAAACTTTGAAATTTTGTCCTGCTTTTGTGTCATTGAACTGAGATATAATGTCCTAATGAATTCAGTTTTAGAGTTTATCCCCACCCCATTCCCCCCCAAGCAAAACTGTAAGACGTTTTCCTGATTGCCTTTTAACAAGGGCTTAACATTTCTTAACAAGCAAGTTTTAGGGCTGATTACTATAAACATTTTTCAATGGGAACAAGGCTCAAAGCAGTACTGGAAATGAAATAAACATTGTCTACCAGTCCTACTCACCTGCTTACTCACATTCATTTAGTTGACTTGTATAGAAGCTGAAATATCTGCTGACTTCATACAAACAAAGCAGATGAGAAATATTTGGACTGAATCTTAATCGAAACCACCTTCGGGTCTGATTTGAAACTAACTTTACTTCAGATACAACTCAGGTAATTGACAGGAATCATGTTTCAAAAAAACGTTAGTTTTTCATGATTGCACATTCCAACAGCCATGAAGGTGATGTACTCCAGAATTGTACTATAAGGAAAGGTAGCAGTTTGGTGACCAAAGCATTTATACTGTATTTCCACATGACATGACTAGAAGGTAAAAAATAAATGAATATTTTTGTCTAGAATGCCTTATGTTCAACAGAAAAATGAAAGCATTGCATACTTGCAATTTCCTCCACAGTGAGCTTTTCAATGTTAGATCAGGCAGCAAGCGGTGGTGTGAGAGGATATTGGTGAGCTAGATATTCAGGGTTTTATCAGCCAATTACCGTGAGCTGCAATTGCAGCCAAATTGACAGGAATAACTTTGAATGGTGTTAAGACCAACGCAGTCATTTTGTTGGAACTTTAACACAACCATAAACGACTACTGCCAGTGAAGAAAAAACAATTTAGCTGTTTATTGGCAGAAGGTCCAATTAAGTTAAGTAACTCAGGCTATTCCGATTTTTAAAAGGGCTTCCACACGAGTGCTATAAGTTACACTTGCAATATTATTGCCAGACTAAACACAGTGGGAGGTGATCCTAATCATGCCTGTCCAGTGGAAACCTGGTGGCAGAACAGTTAAAATCACATGGGGGAGAATTTTCTCCCCATTGGTGGGGGGGGGGTCAAGTGGGAACGGGTACAGGCGGGCGCGCAGCCGATCACCACCTGTGATCAGCTGCACGCCACCATTTTACGTGGGCGGGCCAATTAAGGCTCGCCAGAGTGACGGGCACCCGGAAGCGCGGAGAGAGGAGACTGAGTTGGGGCCTGCGCTCTTTCACGCATGTGCACGAAAGAATGCAAAAATCTCCCTCAGGCCCTCAGAGAATTTAATTTAATTTTTCAAAATTTAAATAAAAAAAAAAAATTTCAGACATGTCCCCTCATATGACAGTGTCACATGAGCTGGGACATGTCAATGAATTTTGCTGAAAAATTTATTTGATTTACAAATCCTTCATGAAGCCTCATCCCGCCTGTGGATGAGGTTTCATGATAAATGTGAAGGCCGCTTGGGCTCTTCGCCTGCCCGCCAACCATAAGGTTGGAAGGGCAGCTCTGTTAATCCATTTAATTAATTTTTAAATGGCCTTAATAGGCTTTTGACAGTTCAGCAGGCGTGCGGCCAACTCCAATATGTGCCCGCTGAACTGAGGATCGGAACGACGCACGGTGATGTTGGGACGCATGCCTGACGTCACCATGCGTTATTTTACGTGTTGGCGAGCGAGGCCTGCCCCCACACGCCAACCCGAAGATTCTTGCCATGGATTACTGACCTGTCCTGGAGCTGCTGGGAACTGACTGTTTGAAATTTTAACCTGCTCAACTGAGCAGGCAACAAAGACACCCATCCAAAGCTGGCAGGGTCCTTGTTAACGTGTGCATGTCAGGCCCAGCTGGGATAATTGACAAATGCCTGCAATTTTAACTTGGTGACCTGAACAGGACCCAGCATGCAATGAGTTTCGTGGCAGGTCAACTTCTTGGAGAAGAGAATTAGGGGCAGGAGAACCAAAAAGGACGACTTGATCCAGACCTGAAAGTAAAGCTTAGGCCTCCATGCCACATACACTGTCCTCTTTCAGCCTGCGAGTCCTCAGAGACTGTCTGACAGTAGATCCTGCAACAGTTACCCGGTCTCGGAAGTGGCCCCTGGGCATCGCTCAATTTTCCATGGCTTCCTGGCTGGAAGGTATTGGAAGTTGGCCAGTGGGATTTAAAGGAAGCACAAGGATTAAAATATTCTGGGCCTCAATCCTGGAAAAATTGTTACTCCCTTGCCAAAAACTGGGCCTTAGTTAAAATTGGGCCCAGTACTTCAGACCTTGCCAAAATGTGATATATTTTATATTTGACTGAAGTAAAATATCACATCAGCTTCCATAGCTTCCCCATGGTGATTTTTACCTCTCAGGCAACTTTTTTTTAGCTTAACTGGAGTAGGAGGAAGCAGGTCAGAGATGTGCTTTGTTACCTTCCCACACACTTGTACACTGCTTCAGTTTTCCATCAAGAAAGACGTGACACCTTTGTCATGTTATACTCATATCTCGATGATGAAATTGCATCATTTGGTGTCATTTCCATTGTTTTCACCATAACAGCACTGGACACAAGGGATACCTGCTTGGCCCTGGCATTGCTACAGAGGAACAACTAATGTAATTGATCACAAGGCGAACAATTGCATTGGTTTAGATGCAATTTTTCAAATGAAGGGTTTTTTTTTGCCATATCAGCCAGTAGTACAAAGGCTGCCTGTCTCACCACACTGCAGCAGATCTGTGAGCACTATATCCTGGCAGAGTCCCAAGGAGGAGATCAAAGATCCGGCTAAAATTATGCAAGTATTTCCAGAACTGAAAATCAGCTAAAATCAGGGATACATCTGGAAAGTGGATGGAAATCTTGCCATTCCAGAGTTGTGTCACAATTCTGTAATGGTGGAGAATCCAGCTTCCTGTGTACAATCCAAGTTAAATGGATGATAACACTGCTCAGCTGCTGTTAATTTTTTTTTTATCTCTGGCAGTCCTTCCTTAGTAGACTTTTTTTGGTTTGGCAGTTGAACAACATCTCTTTGGTTCCTTTTTGCATGTCCTCAAATTGTTTTCTGTCCTCATTACCAATTCTTTTACACTTGAAGTTAGAGTCAACTGCTGCCCTACCTCCTCTTAGGCCTCCTTCTTCCTGAATATGTTCAAGGAATCCATGTCCATTCCAAGAATTGTGAATATTCTGGCTATAGCTTCTTGCATAAACAGGTATTGTGCTCTTGAGTTTTTCTGATCTCTTCTAGCATTATTATCACACAGCAGTGTTTTGCCCTAATGGTCTGCTTCCTGGCATGTTCAAATCCTCAACTATGATTATTGTTGTTGCCTTAAGACTAAATGCACAAACTACTCTGGATGGAAAGTGAAGCTGCAAATGCATTAAGTTATTTAGTGTTAAATGATCTGCTCCCTGTAAAAATATCAGAAAAATGTCTAAAATAACTTAACATTCAAGTCTTTGAATATCTGCCTCACAGCCTTTGCTAAAAGGAAGGTGGGAAATCAGACGGAGAATTTATCTATTTCTGCCTCATGTGCCTCCCAGAAGTCAGTGCCTGTCATTGTCAGGATCACACATCCACTATGTTGACCATGGAGATCTGTGTGGCAAACCTGATATGAATCAATTTTTAAAATCATTTTATTTCCAACTTTTTTTGTTTTCTTTTGAAATGTTGTACCCATTGAAATGGAACACTTCCCTTCCTTTATATCCAGTATTAAAGACAAATTGATGAAGTTCACCTTGGATAAGGTGTTTAATAAAGTTTGCTCTATAGTGGCTAGCAATGTGTCTTAACTCTAATTTAAGAGACAGCATTCTGAATCATCGGTTGACATGTGGATTATTAATCAATCCTGTAAGTATTGACTAAGCCTGCAAATTGTGTCTGTTTTTGTTCTCCAGAGTGATGCCTACTTTAGCAACTCAAATGAAGCTATGCAGAAACAGATTTTCACCCTATTGGTCTGGGCTGTACTTGAACTCATTTCTAATATGTTGAAAACCATCCTAATCCAGTAACTTCCACTTTTCATTTGCAATTGTAATAATAGTGGTTCTAGATTCTTCTACAAAGATTGAAATCTGATTTTACTCCCCTTCTAAATCACAGTTCAGGTGGAGCACATAGCGTTTTTATTTTTATGTTGCCCTCTGTCCCTACTGTTAAAAATATCAGATTTTTCACAACAGCTTTTGCTGCAGTTCCAAATTTGTGACACTGACAATATGATGCCTTTATTGCACTCACTTGACATGTGCCATAATGAATAGTATGTCATACTGACATTACCTGTAAAAGAGTTTCCACTGAAAGCATTTGTGTTGAAATTGGTACATCAAGGGATCGTGCTTTGCGTTCAAGGGCAGGTTTCAGTCAAAATGCTTTGAGCATCCTGACTAATTAACGTTTGTACTCAGGTGTATCAACATCTTTTGCTTTTGCTCACTCATTTCATTCACTGCCAGTGTAGTTCTTATGATATATAAATATCTTACTGTCTTGTGACAAAGTGAAAGCTATTTTACAGTGAGAAATCAGTTGTTGTTCTGTAATGTTAATGTTGAACTTTTATAGTACCAAACAAGCTTTCCTGTTTTACAAAAAGAGCCAATTAAGAAATTGAGATTAGAATGATATTGCTAATGGTATCAAAAATTATTTAGAGGGATTATTTTATGAAAATGCATGCCCATTTTGAAGTTACACCTGGGATGCATTCTCAGAATTGGGGAGTATGGGACCTACAATATTCCCTCCTGGCCAATTTTGTAAAATCAGCTCAGGAGTATTTTTGCATGATGTGCATTGACCAGTAGTGATTCTGAAGCTTTGATTGGTTCTTTAGCTGTTAATTTTCTTTTGCACCACCATAGGTCCCTCTGACATTTAGAAAGCTTGCTCATCATTCCTCACTAATCCTGAAGGATTTAAATTTGTATTTTTTAGTTTACAGTTCTGTGCAAGTATCCAACATTTTCCTAAACAGGACAGTTATAGTCTCAGCCAGACAAGGGGCAAGCAATGCTAAACAGACTGCTGCCTGGCTGGAATCTGAGCTCCAGTTACTGAACACCAGAACAATTTCAGCTGCAGTGTAAATGCATTCAACGATGTGAAATCAGCCATCAAGTAATCTTGCTGTGTTAGGTTATTAAAGTACATCTTTAGCTCATGGCCTGTTCTTTGTGAGGTGCAAAGTTCAGGGATTGTGTTTTTGGCTTGATGTAACTTGGGTGGCATGAATATGATTTCCTGTTAAGGCAATTTAAATGTTATTTTCTTAATAGACCATTTAAGCCATTTCTGCAAACACTAATGTAACATCTTTTCCATAGCCAGTTTCAGTTTCTGTCATTTCATGTCGTGGAATGGAATTTCAATGGGATGCAAATAGGGTGAATTCTACAGTGGGCAGGTGATCCACTCCAGATCACCATCCAAGGGATGAAGATCAAATCTACACTGTTTTATGTTGAGGCATTTCTATTATGTTATCAAGGAATTACCATTCTAAGTGTTATGTGATAAAACATAGTAGTAGAAAATTATTTACTTAATTGGCCATGGAAAACAATTTTATTAAACTGAAAATTGATTTAGGCTGTGAGTAGTGAAGCAGGAATTTAAAAGAACATTGTTGGACAAAGGAGAAAAAGGGAGAAATAACACAGAGGGTGAGACTATTTGGATAGCTCTTCAAAAAGCCAGCACAGATGGACCAAATGACCTGCTTCTGTGCTGTATGCACCTATGTTGCCTTCATACAAAGTCTTGTTGGTAAGAAACTTCAGTAAAATGGATATCATATCCAGTATGGTCTCCATGTTATAACTGCCATTTTCCTGTTAAAATGCTGCAGCAACTTCTCTTTCAAAGCATGATTACTACCTGCTTTCCTCCCAAGATAGCCTGCATATGGTACATTGAAGCAACAGCAGATAGCTAGAATATTTCCACTTGATTCTGCGTGAAGCCACCTCTTGCACTCTGAGCTCTCAATCTCAGGTGCCCTTTAATGGAACAATGCCATGCAAGGGCTAGAAACATCCCTGCAAAAATGAGGGAGGAAATGAAAGGAATTGTTCTTCCAGAAAGAATATTTGCATTTCAACCATATTGTGCTCCCTATCCGATTAGTAAGGATTAAGGAGTCAGTTTTCCATCTACTCTCATGAAAGTCAAAGTTGTTGGGAGGAACCTGTTGACCAGAAGCTGTCCGTTGCAAAGAATAAGGAGTTTGGACCTGCATTTAAAAGAAGGGATACAATTTGACCACCAATGTGTTGTCCTGAAATGATCCCCATAGAGACCGATAACTATAAAAAAGAAATTTGAACTTCCAGTTGATGGCTGAAAGGATGACATGACAAGATTAGAGATGTTTTAAGACTTTTACTGTAACAAACAGACTAAATGCACCTTAACTAAACACTATTTTTGTAGGCAACTTATACTTTAAACTACAAAACGTACCACTTTTACTCTGAACACAACCAAAAAATACCTACTACACAGGTATATTTTACACTATCTATTAAGTAGTCATTTGATAACCCTGGACTCAGTCCAAAGTGATTCTCAACTCCCGAGGGTTTACTTCCATTCCTTTCCTTTCCTTTCCCAGCATGGTAAGTTTTAACTCCAGAACTGTCTTTTATAGTAAGGGTTATTGCTGGTGATTCTCCATCTAGTGAGAGCTAGCTGAATCTTCCAGCCTCATTTCAAATCCTCACAACGTTGTTTTTTCAATCCAAGTGTGAGCTCTCAGCCATATTCCTGAGCAGTGAACCATAAAGACTTTCAGCTTCTAGCTACTCCTTTTCTGCTGAATCCTGGCAGACTAACATGTCTGTGCGTTTTCAGGGATATTTTAGAAAAACCTTCCCCTCACAATGCCCATTTCCATGGCAATGTGAATCACATGGGCTTTGTACCCAAGTAGTAACATGGATTCACCATCCTCGAGACCTCAACTCTCTGTAATCTTGGAAGTAAATGGATGTTTGAAGCATAATTATTTACAATCCAGCATTCTCAACAGATTCCTGGGATTTTGGAGACTAACAGTCTAACCAAGTAAACACAAATGTTGCTGCCATTGTCTCGTGAACACTTGCATCTTCATTCCAGCAAACCAATCTTGGCCTCCCTTTAATCTTTAATAACCTCCTCACACAGGCCTGTTGTCAGGCAGACTTCAGAGCAGGTCACGTGATCTCCCATTTTTATCCTAAAATAAAGACACAGTCCCAAAGCATAGTAATCTTATAAACCTAATATTTGTAACAGTCCTCTGTCAATAACGTCACGGGAAACCTCTTCCATTGGTGTCAGTGGATGTAGGGTTACAGGACCTCCTCCTGTGCTGATTGTGTGACATCTTCTCCTGTAAGAAGAGTTAAAATGTGCTAATATGTGCCCTGGGAATGTGTTTTCAGCATGTATGAGGCAACTTGGCATAGTATGCATGATGACAAGGGGAAACAGCCAGTGAGGGCAAAAGAGAGTGGGCAGTATCAAGTCTTAATGGTGTGCATGCAAACAGAAAGAAGGGAGAGTATTTGTGACTTGGGGGAGCAAAACTGATTGAGAATGTAAAGCCATTGATCTCTCGCCAACCCACTTTAACATAGAAGGTTAAGGCTAACGTGAGGGACATTCAGTATGGGGAAGTGGACAAGACTGGTGCTGAGTGGATAGTTCAATGTGGGCAAAGTAGGGGTGATGAGGTGGAAGGCAAAGCACCTGGTTGGGAGGGGTGGAGGGGTGGCTGTGGTGGTCTTTGTATGAGGGATGTCTGATTGAGGTGGGGAATGGTTCTGCTCCAAGACAGGAGTGTAACTTTGGGGGCTGGAGGAAGGGGCAAGGGAGCTTTCCTCCTCCTCCTAGCCCAGAAGAAAGTGCAAAAGCACTTACATTCTCTGAAAGAGGTTCCTAAAGCCTGGGAAACCTTTCCATCTGGGGTTAAACCTGCAAACCAGATTAAGTTTGTGGCTGTCAGCCTCATAACAATATTTAAATATCCAACCCACCTCCTGGAAGTGGGTTGAGTGTCCACCTCTCATCATGCCTCCATTAAACCTAGAGGTGGGCAGGTTGGATATAGGCTGGTGTCGAGTATGAGATTTTTAAACTTTTAACATCTCACCTGATCAAAACTCACCCATTTTTGAGGGTTAAAACTCACTGCCTTATGGTTATGCCCCTGGACCAATTATCCTCACTCTCTAACCTTGCTTCACTCAGAATGAACTTATTTTTGACTCCCCATGTGCAGCAACATAGAAGATCTATTAGTAATGTATATTAAATTTGCTATGTACATC
Organism: Carcharodon carcharias; assembly: GCF_017639515.1. Classification (NCBI taxonomy): domain Eukaryota; kingdom Metazoa; phylum Chordata; class Chondrichthyes; order Lamniformes; family Lamnidae; genus Carcharodon; species Carcharodon carcharias. The sequence continues at coordinate 42,209,521 of NC_054479.1, read as the reverse complement.
ATGCACTCCATTAGGATATCACGATTTCTAATATGCTTCCAGGTGGCACCGCAATAGGATTTCCCATTATTAGGTAAGTAGCTGCTAGGTATTAGAGGTTTCCAGTCATACTATCAGTTGCACTCCCTCCCTCCAAATGATGCTTCAAAAGCTCCAGTTCCTCTTATCTAAAATGCTATTATTCAGACAGGTTTAACACCCCTTCACAACCATAGGAGACCAGCAACATTACAGCCATGTGACTGTGATATGGAAACAATACCTACCTTCATGTTGAGAGAGGATGTCAGGAACTTCAACTCTCAATGGGCCTTGGAGTTTTCGTGCACGCGCAGACTGAGAATCCAGGGGAATGGAATCTTGGAAGACAAGGTTGATGCCAACCGAATCTTGTAGAGGACTAAAGAGAAGCCCTGAAGATCCAAGAAGGCAGCAGAAGGTTGGTAACCCCATGCTGTGGGCCACTGAGCCAAAGGTACCCCTTTAGAGCAGTAGTGTTCTGCTAGGCGCAACTGAAGGGCTAAAGCTGTGCTTGCCGGTTGCTGCTTGGGTGCACACTTGGGAATCCAGGGAACAGAATCTCAGGAAATGGGATTGAAACCCTGTGAGGTAACCCGTTGTTGATGCTGTCCAAGTTGAAGCAACTTTTGGAGAAGAATTCCCAGGTTAGATTTTCAAAGGTGAAAACTGGAATCTTTTGTGAGAGAAACAGAGTTTCAGTGAGATTAAAATAAAAACAAAAAAACTGCGGATGCTGGAAATCCAAAACAAAAACAGAATTACCTGGAAAAACTCAGCAGGTCTGGCAGCATCGGCGGAGAAGAAAAGAGTTGACGTTTCGAGTCCTCATGACCCTTCGACAGAACTGTCGAAGGGTCATGAGGACTCGAAACGTCAACTCTTTTCTTCTCCGCCGATGCTGCCAGACCTGCTGAGTTTTTCCAGGTAATTCTGTTTTTGTTTCAGTGAGATTAGTTGACTCACAGTGTTACTGATGTCTGGGTGGGTTGTTGGACTCTGTCTTGGTTGCATCTGCCATTAATTATGTAGTGTGATGTGTTCGACCACAGTTGGCTTGTTAATCCACATGTACCTCATATTCATAACTGAATTGTTAGAGTATAAGATAGATATTGTAAATTGTTTTATCCTTCTGACCCTGCACAAAATAGTTCATTTTTGTTTGTTCAAAACCCATCGAATCTTGTGTCTTTATTCACTGAGCAATAGTCCTGATTCGCAAACTTTGTATACTTTAAACAAAATCTTATCGGACCCTAATAGGATCTTAGCAACCACTTGGGAGTCTGTCCTAGGATCATAGCACCTGCACCTCCCATTCAGGGGTGTAATAATACGGGGGAGGTGGATGGCACGCTATCCCTGCCCCCCCAGAAGGCACATTGGCGAGGAGCCGACATGCTCCACACTGAGCAGCCCCACAGCACCAGGAAGGCTGTCGGAATTACAGGAAAAGAAGAAGATCAGGGCCCATGGATTCCTGGAGCGGGTACGTCCGGGGTCTTGGGCTGGGAGGGTTTGGGTAGGTTAGGTAGAGGGCAGGGGTGGGCTGGTGGGGGTGGGTTTGAGGGAGGGAGTGGGTAGGAAGGAAGGTGGGGTCAACCTAAGGAGAGTCGCCCCGCGATCAGCCAAGGACAGCCCCTGAAAAGCAAACCCCCTCCCCCTTCCCCCTTGTCCTTTAAAGATCTAAATTTTAAAAACGAGCTTCTTGCTCCTGCTCTGCTGCCCATACCAAAGGTTTTATGGCATGGGCAGCAGATTATCAGGGTCAATTGGCTTGAAAACAAGCCTAATTGAACCTTAATTATTCATTCAAATATGGTGCATGGGCTGCCAATTTTGGCACCAATCTGCCCCCCATATTAAGGGGGAGAGCTCAGGGGTGAGCGAAAAAGTGCTGGGATGACGCCCACCTCATTTTACATGTTGCCCCCATGGGAAACTTACCTGCTGAGGGCACATAAAATTCAGCCCAGGAGATTTTCCTCAAAAAACAGATTCCACTTCCTCTCACAAGTCATTATGTTCCGCTTTCCTTGCAGTATTTTTACAAACAATGGGTCATAACTTTCAAGGAAGTGGCAACTGAATTGGATTGGCGCTCCGTTTGGAAGTTCTTACCTTGAAATCCAGGTGATCCTAACTCGCCTGACCTTCCAACTTGGGCCGGGTGCGACCTGGCAGTGCAGCGCATCACCGGGGCCTAGAGTCGAGGGCTGTAGAGCTGAAGGTAAGTAAGTCACACCCCCTGTTTAACAGCACTAGCTGCCGTAAACCATGTAAGTTTAAAGGTCCAGGCAGGTTTAAAGGCCTTTGACAAGGTAAATGTATAAGGTAAGTGAACTGGGTCAGATAGGGCCTAGGGGTAGGTGGGGGGGAGTAGGTGGGATTCCGGTTGGATTGGGTTGGGCTGCATCAGGTTGAGTTGGGCCTTGGAGGGAGTGATGATGTGGGGTCGGGGGTAGTTCCAGTCACGTTGGGTCAGGTCGGGCCTTGGAGGGGGCTTCCCGATAGGTCGGGCTTTGAAGTGGGGGGTCAGGACAGGCAGGAAGTCACACACCCCACTGTCGTGCCCGGGCATCATATTTAAAAGGCACCCACACATTCATTCATGCTTCGCGCTAGGACTCTGAAGCACCGACATGTCCTCCAGGAAGCAGCAGGCACCAGCTCCAAGGTTTAGTGATGCCTCACTGGAAATTCTCCTCCAGGCTGTGGAGTACAGGAGTGACATCCTCTTTCCCAGGGTTGGAAGGAGGAAGCCCATCTGACTCACTACACCTGCCTGGGAGGAGTTTGCCAGGGTGGGCGATGCCACAGCTCTGCAGTACAGGAAGCGAATGAACGATGTAATCCGTGCCACCAGGGTAAGCGAACAATCTACTCTCCATACTCACCTCACCTGTCTCTGAATGGCTTGTGGGATATGGGCGTCAATGGCAAGGCCAGCATCTGTGCTGCCCATCCCTAAAAGCCCTTCACAAGGTGCTGGGGTGCTACATCATTGCCCCACTGCAGTTCATGTGGTCCGCTGGTAGGGAGGCAAGCAACTGCGAGTTGTGGACCCAGCCACACTGAAGACACAGCCATTGTGGGGATGGGGGTGTGCTATAGTAGAAGGCAACCTGCAGATGCTGCTGATGTCATGCCTCTGTTGCCCTAGTCCTTTTAGCTACTAGAGCCCATGGGTCTGGACGGGGCTGCCGAATTAGCCTTGGGGACCAGCAGCAGGGTATCTTGCACTGCCAAAGGATCAGTGATGGAGGGACTCCATACTGAGGGTGCAGTCTGGTATGTCAATCAAGTGGCCTGCATAGTCCTGCATGGTGTCCAACTACCTCAGTGCTGTTGGAGCTACACTTACCCAGGCTGGTGAACAGTATGCCCTCAGGCCCCTCACTTCTGCTTTGTACATGGTAGTCAGGCCTTCCCGAGTTGCAAGGTAATTTATAAGCCACAGAATTAGCAGCATGTTACGTCCTCCAGCATCTGAAGTGCTCACAAACCATCCTCTGTCTTTATGTAGGAAAAAACAGTGCACAACAACTGTAAGAGGGAGAAGATGGGAAGGGGCATGCCCGAAATTTGCCCCCACCACAAAATATGAACAGCGGACTGCTGAGCTGGCAAGGGAGGACCGTGACCTTGCATGTGCCAATGGCGCGGTCAGCCTCCCCCAAGCATCCAGTGAGGAAGCATCCTTAATCTCTATAAATCAGAACCTGAAGGTGAGGTGATGTGCTATGTAGGAGGCAGCCTAGACAGTCACTCATTCTCTCATTCCAGGTGCCGGCAGGAAGAGGGTAAGGCCAGACCCTGTGCCAGAAATCAGCCCCAGCCCACGTGAGTCCTTGGAAGAGGACAAGGACAACGTCTCACCTGTAGAGCTGTTACAACGTTCACCTTCACCCTCCACTAGCCCAAATACACATACATTGGTCGCTCATACATCCACTTTAGGCTTAGGTTCACAGTCTGTTAGTCACTGCACAGACATGTGGCCACAGCAGGAGGAGGTAGTGAAAGCCAAGGTCTCCGGCACTCAGAGGGCTGCTGGAGAAGTGGCTCCTGCTAAGTTCTGAGTCAGATGTTGGGCCTCTAGAAGCATCCATGGAGAGGATGCCGGAATGTCAGCGAGATGTAGGGGATCATCAGGCAGAGGTGTGAGAGGCCCTCAACAGAGTGGCACACAAGTTGGAGGAGTGTGCCTGCTTGCTTTCTGATGTAGTGGCACCGACATGGGAGCACATGGAGGTCTCTAAGGGGAGGATGGTGGGCCCCATGGAGACCCTGCTCCAGCAGATCACCCATTTTCTGCTGGAGAAGCGTGCAGACCTGCACCCCATTGCTGTAGCCATGGGTGAGCTTTTGCAGGGGCTATACGAGAGGGGGATGGGGCACCTCAACCTCCCTCCAGATGCCCTTCTCCTCAAAGAGTCAGGGATGGACCTGGCACCCAAAGGGAGAAGGAGCATCAGGTGGATACCCTGGGTCATCCACATAGGATTTCCCAAGGGTTTCCATGTGTCCTGAGTCCCCTCTACTTGTGACCCCGTCAACTCCAGCAAATGTGACAGCTGTGGATGCATCTGCACCAGAGCAGGAGATCCAAAGAAGGCCAGGGCCTTCCAGGTCTTTTGCCTCCAGAGGATGGCTGCCAAAGTCATCAGAGACAAGACAGCATAGTTGTCAGAAACTGCCTCCATCTCTGCTATAGACATCGGGGATGCATCAAGACGTAATGGTTAGGTTAAGGAAAATTAGGAAGTGTTAAGTTCACTCTGGTTTTATGGGTGTAGAACCATTATAAATAGTTGTTGCACCTTTGAAAATATATTAATCTTCACACCTGGTGGAGTTCTCCTGGGTATTTCTTTGTTGTTTTGTGTGTTATTACCTGTGCTCATCCATCACTCTTCCATAGGGTGATGCAGGCTAGGGTGATGTCCCCCTGAATCATTCCTGTGCATGGAAGCATCGCTGTTTGCCAAGACCCTTGTGAGCCACGAGAAGCGTCCCACACACATTGTTCCCTTCTCCTCCACTGCCCTTCAGTCAGGACAGATTATCAAGGTTCCCCTTCAGTCGTCCAGTTGAGCTGACCTCCAGCTCCACCCACCCGATGACCTTCCTCCCAAGCAGCATTTCTTGAGCTGGACATCGAGGGTATGGACTCAGCCTTGTGTCTTAGCATCAGGATGGTTTATGTGAACTTTCAAAGCATTTGCAACACCTTCTATCCTCCTCCTGTAACTCACAGTTACTACCCCATCACCATTGGCCCCCCTGTTGTTACTTTCACCTTCCCATTTGTGACCCTTGACCACCCCATCACCCTTCAATCCATCACCATAACCCTTCACATGTCTTCCCTGCCCGATGAACCCACACATGTCACGGTTCCCATTCTCACCCCGACCCTGCCTACCTTTAAGCCATGTGACCACCTCCATGTCCCCTCCAAGCACCCAAACCAGCCCTACATCTGCCGTTGGTGGACCCTCACCCTTCCACCTTACTGCATCCCACTGTCCCCTCAGTTACAGTGCACTCCCACCACCAGTACCCTCGGTTTGCCCCCAAAATTCCTCCATCAACACCACAGAGCCCTCCTTCTGAACCCTGCCCCCCTTACTGTCCCATGCTTCCTCCCCTCACTGTCCCATGATTTCTCCCCCTCACTGTCCTCTGCTTTCCCCCCCCAGCCTTCTCAACCACCTTCCACCCCGACCCTCCACCCCTTTTTGTTCCAGCAGCCCCCCCATCTTGTCTGTCTTCCTCTCCCAAACCTTGTGTTCCAGCTGACCCCCAAAGTTAATATGCACCTTTCTCCCTGTGGACCAGCCTGCGCCCGATATGTCCTCGCCACCTCAATGCCATGTTGGTCCGGTCGTGTTTCGGAATGGCGACCTGCCATTATCCTGCCATGTCGGGAAATCTTGATTTTGAATGACATAGAGCGGTTCAAGGGATTCTCAACCTTTTTATTTCAGCTTAGCCGTGAGTTGACCTTTCACTTTTTCTTTTATGGTCTACAAACAGGATGGTCTCACTTGATTTTCTCCATGGGATCTCTCCTTCCCCGTGAACAAACACCCAATTCTGTTTCCTCAGGTCAGAGAAAGTGTGCCAAAGCATAAGCCCTCCAAAATGGGGAAAAGCGCACCAACTACCATTTTGAAATGTCTTCAGTGTGGCGGGAACAAACTGCACAAATGGGAATAACGTCCAGCAGTGGTGGGGGGGCAGATGCCATAACTGTGGAAAAATAGGCCACCTCAAAACTATTTGGTGCTTAAAAATGCAGACAACCTAAAAAAAGTGGGAGAAAAGTTTAGCCACATAAAGAAGTGGAAGAACCACAAGCAAAGGACCTAACCTTCCAGGGGGAGGCAAATGATACTGAAAATAAGCATTAGACTATTAAACTCGAAGTGAATGAACACCCCACAGTGTTTAAAAACTAGACACTGGAGCAGGGGTTTCTGTTTTATCAGATGAAGTCAAATGGCTCAAACAGATTACATTCTAACCCTCATCTAATAAATTACAAGGTCCTGGTGGGATGACTTTAAAAGTGAAAAGTTAACTCATGGCAAAGCTGAAATATAAAGACAGAGAAATCCTTGAACCGCTCCATGTCATTCAAAATCAAGAGTGTCTGACATGCCTTGCAATCTGCACTGCTTTCACTAGTGCTAAGTCCTTTCTTGTCTTTGAGAGATCTGATAACGCTTAATTCAGGGCCCCAACTATAATTCTGAGGTGAATCAGCTCGTTGTTTAAGATTCCATAGTCGCAATTTCCTGCCAGCCTATAGAGATCATTGGTGAATGAATCCATGCTTTCATCTGGCTTTTGCTTCCTTTTATTAAATTTAACCCTCTCTATGATCAAATTCTGATGGACACTGAAATAAGAGTCAAAAGCTTGTGGGACTTCTTCATAAGAAGTTGAAGCCTCATTAACCCCCTCTACCTTGCTATCACATCATCAGCATGGTGCACTGACCTGGTCTTTGATCTTTTTTGTGTAACCCTGAAGGAGTTCTGTTCCTAGTGAACCTTTTTCTCCAGTTGTTCCAGTTCTGGGCCTGTTGCAAGCCGTCACCATTCTGAAATGGTTCTGGGACTGGCAGTGTGGATTCCATGTATCTTCTGAGCCTTGGAATTGTTCCTGCTTCTGTGCTGCTGCTCACTGCTTCAGGCCTGTGGTCACTGCTGCCCAATCTCTAGCTCTGTGTCTCAGCTTGCATCTTCAGCTCCCGTGATGTTCCAATGTCTCGGTGAGTCTTAGTACTTTTTTCTTTTCTCCTTCCTTCGAGGAAGTCTTTTCTCGCCAGCCTTGTATCTTCTTTTTTAAGATCTGCTGGGTCTTTTACTCACTGCCACCATGATTTGTTGCACGGTTGTGTCTAGATGGTGGTTTTGGGGATTGTCTACTCTCCCAGAGTGTGGCCTGAATTTTACCCTTGGGGGGTGGGCACAACCGGTGGGCCTGGGAATGGATCCCGACTGGGATCGACCCCCGCCCTCGATTTCTTGCTGGCTGGCAAATTAACAGCCTGCCAGCATGAAACGCGCGCTGAAAAGCTTGGTGCTGCTGGGGTGGGGACGGGAAGAGGGCAGGCAATGACATCACCGCGGGCACGGGCAAGCGCTGCTGGAGAGCTCCCTGAAGGTAGGCAGCTGCCTCAAGGAGCTGCAGACCTGCAATTAATGAAATAAAGGTTTAAAAAGCTGCAAAAAAAATGTCCATGCATCACAATCAAGCGCCTGAAAGCATATCTCCTAAAAATTCTTCCCACACATATTTATTTTTATTTTATTTCATAATGGCGATTTTGTCCCGCCCTTGGATGAGGTTTGATGAAAAATGCCTGGCTGATTCGTCCGTCCGCCAACCCTAAGGTTGGAAGGACCATGAAAAAGCAGAGACAATTGTGCCATTAATGGGCTTAATTGCCCTCTTAATTGTCGGCGGAAGCGCTTCCGACTTTTGCACATGTCCACTGAGCAGAATATTACACGAGTGCGCAATGACGTTGAGATGGTCACCTGACGTCATCTCATGCGATTTTATACCCGATTGGGTCGGGCGAGTAAAATTCTGCCCTCTGTTTCTAAAGTCAGTGGTTTCTTAAAATCATTACTCTTTATTTACATCAAGTATTTATACATTTGGACCTCTACACAAAGTTAGAGCTTCTCCTCCTTCCAGATCTCTCTTACTTCTCAGTCATGTGATCTGGCATCACGTATGCTTCTACAGAAGGCATGCCAGTGCCTTGATATAATAACAGTACAATGCTACCAGGCAGCATACAAAGCAGTAGACAGCAGCACCACCAACCACTCTAGCAGGGTATCAGCCTGTAAGTGACCATCTGTATTATCCTACTCACAATGGGCAATGTCAAAGGTGATTGACTAATAAAAATTAAGTTTCTTTAATTATATAGGAGAAAAAGATTTTTGCATATTAATAAATTCCCTGCAAAATTCAATTTGTTAATTATTGCTAGGTGTTACTTAAGTTTAAGGGTTCTAATGTGAAGCAAATATCAATGGATACTTATAAACAATTAATATTTTCTGGACAAAATTATTATTTTTTTCCCGATGGTAAATTACTCACTTTCTGTTGAAATGATTTACTCATCTCATTTGTTTGTGGCTAATTGCATCCAGCACATCCTAATTAAGTTCCTTTTCTAAGACAAGAACATATAGCTCTTACTTCTTCCAAAAACAACATGCTGATGCCATGACAAGGCCAAGCCTGCTATTGCTGATGAGGCATCCTTTCTCCTGTTTGTATTATGAATGCAAGTGTAAAGCAGGTCTTTGGAAGTGCAACCCAAACACTGGCATACCGTATGTGTAACCATGCAAACACATAAGCATTTGTTAAGGAAATAAAGGGAGATCTTACAATCTTTGTGTTGCTTGGATGAAATGCTAAAAAAAATTCTCTTCCCTTTACTTCCCATCTTGTCTTTGCTCAATGGCGGTATCCAAGCATTCTCCAGCAGGAGTCACTAGATAGTGATCAGTAGCAGGAAACCCCAACTAATTTCACTCTTCCCTAATCCAAAGGCATAGAGTCCAGTTGTTGCACTCAAACTGATGTCCTGGCTGAGGTCATCTAACTTGGGACAGACCAGGGATCAAACCTATAATGTTTAGATGTTTCACTTCCATGCACAACAATGTACTTACCAACTAAACTGTCAGGAGGGTTGCTTTTATTAATTTTACATGATCATCATGTAGTACATTAACATCTCAGATAAAACTGCTTTTAAAATGAATAATTACCAGAGGACATGGATGAGGTGACTTCTGTCACATATTTCATCACAAGTCTCAAATCAATTGATGAGTCTTCCTCTTCAATATGAAAGTAGCACATTCATTCTGATATTGTACTTAAATGATGGCTTCACTCGAGCTGGAAAGAACCTTTGGTTTAGTGGTGGCATTCTTACATCTTAATATGGTCACAGCAAGTGGAGGCCAGAGTGCTGGTTCTGAATTCTGAGTTGATAGCCAGCAGGATATATACATATCCAGTGGATACATGTCATCATCCTCATTGTATGGGTTGTGGGAGCCCATAAAACCTTCCTGCCCTATAGGACAAGACATCCTCCCAGATGGTATAAAGGTAGATATGCCCTTGGAAGGAGAAGTCCTGTCAAGCCTGTATATTTTTTCACTCTTTTCCAATGAAAGAGAGTGAGGATTTGTAAATACATCAAGAGCTACACAGGGTGAATATGTTGGATTCAGTTTCAGCTACTGCTGCATTTACTTTACCTTTTCCACCAGATTAAAATATTTTATTTCATCATCTTGCTCCTTCAAGATTTTAATCTGCTCTGGGCATTATGGCTAGCACACTTTCCTTGATTCATATTAAGGGATAGAAAGACAGGTCTCAAAAATGTCCTTGCTGGCAATCTAAGTGAACTTCATGCAAATGGAGCTTGCACAATCAGGTTTGACCTGTTTCACACTGGAATCCTTATCTCTATGATTTCTTGGCCTGGCCATGTCATCAGTACTGAGGCCAATGACAAGGGGCTGGGGAGGAATATTCTACAACTCTAGTGATTCTGCTATCAAAGTCATTGACAGCATTTGCTATTGAAGTTTGAAAGCTTGAAGCTGGACTTTTGGATTCTCTTTCTGCCTGCTGATTTGGCCTAGGTCCAGTTTTTGCATTTTAGGGTCTCTTCAGCCCCATTACTGTCTTTTTGGGAGCTGCACTTATCGTTGTAGCAGCCAAGATTCTGAAGGTACAAATTCTTCTGGTGAATCCTTTCTGTTTGTTTTAGAATAAAATTGGCACATCTAAAATGCATTGTCTGTACCTGTCCTTTCCAAACAACTCTGTTTATTCACCACAAAACAATGATCGAGACATGTCTGAATGGATCAGCCGCTACCTGCTCTGCTTCAATAGCAAAGCAGCATAAATATATCCTGTTTATTTGAGCTGGACAGTGAGATTGAGGGAGCTGAAATTCCATGGACAAACTCCCACCATATGTTTCACGGGAGTGCAGTGCCAAGACTGGACTCTTGGCTGGGTCTTGGATACACTGGATACTGGCTATCCCCATCATTTACAGTTGATTGCACAGTGACCATGGATGCCCATGTTTTATATATATATATATATATATATATGTGTGTGTGTGTGTGGTTAATGAAGCTCTTACCTGCTTCCATTTTCAATGCTAGTGGTAATATGCACAATGCGCAAGCAAGGCATAGACACAGCATAACAAACCTCTATTCCATTTTCAAGTACTTCAGGAACCACAAACAGATATGAATTATCTCCTGCAGCAAGGCCTGTACCACAGATGAACATTTGGGCCAGATCCATAATGGATAAAAAGGTGACCACTGCCCTTCATTGTGCCAAAGGGTGCTAAAGCAATGATGATATAAGCCCACTTGGGACAGAATTTAATGCCCTCCCCCGAGGCACGTTTGGTGGTGTTTAACTGGATGGAAAAGTGACAGGTGGGGGCCCTGCTGCCTTCCTGCCTCTACTCCGATTAAGTCTGGTGTGGGAAGGCTTGCGAATGGCCTTCCCATTAATACCTACTTTAAGGACTCATCCTGCCACTGCTGCTATTAACTCAGGGTCTCACCATGTGGGGGATAATGGCAATTTGTGAAGAAAGTGCCCCTTTCAGCTAATTATAATTGGTTGGCATGGTAAAATCCCACAAAGTCCACAAAGGTTGATTGGCTAAAATTCCTTTGAGTCTGTGTATTTGACATAGGCCTGGATTTTCATAATGATGGAGAGCCTTGCCATAGTTGCAAAAATGGTAGAGGAGGGTAGAATCCAGAAGTCCCACCACTGAACATGGCGCCTACCATTTTTGCAGGGGTGGGAATGGGGGCAGCCTGAGATTTGCACATGTGCATGATTATTAAATGTAGACATGGATGTGCTTAACAGATGTATAAACTAATTGGAAATCAAGAGAACTGTCAGTTTGAACTGTCAAAAGCACTGTTAAAAGTTTAAAAAATAAATAAAATTTAAGAATAAGCGGCCTTTTATTGCAGACGGTTATGAGAAGATTTTTTTTTCTCTCAAACAGTCATGAGTCTGTGGAATTTTCTTCCCCAGAGAGTGGTAGACACCCGGTCATTGAATATTTTTAAGGCAGAGGTAGATAAGTTCTTGCTTAACAAGGCAGCCAAAGGGTATGGGAGCAGACAGGAAAGTAACATTGAGGCCTCAGTCAGATCAGCCATGATCTTATTGAATGGTGGAGCAGGTTCAAGGGGCTGAGTGGCTTACTTCTGCTTCTAATTCATATGTTCATATGTACATCAAAAGAGCTATCAAAACAACTGTCAAGTGTCAAAAGCAACTATCAAACTGTGAAGGCATTTAAAACTCCTGCCCTTTAAATCTTCGAAAATCTGTGTGCAGTGTTTAAAAAAATCATAGCTTGCTATTTAATTCTGACTTGACATAAGCCTGAGGATCATCCTTACTGGATTAGTGCTGCATGACTAATTCCACAACCTTCCAGTATCACAGTGGGATATCTGCCAGTTCACAGTTTGATTGACAGCTACAAATGGTTGAAGTGGGACTATGAATTCCAATGCTTGTTGTTATAACAGATTAAGCACTTGAATGAAATGTTTGTTTTTATAATGGATTAAGTGTCTGAATAAAATGTTTCTTTTTCTAAGCAGTTATGTAGTTGAAGAGAATGTAAATGTAATGAATGGATTTTAATGAATGAGATTTTTTTTTTAGAAAGTAAAGTCTGGAATAGACACTTGGACCTAAATTTTATTTCATCTCAGCATGAGCCCTGAGGTCTGCCCATGGTGGATACTGGGTGAGTTGGCATGGCGGATATAAGGGCAAAGTGTGGTGGATGGGGACATTCATTAACATGAGTTTGCACTAAATTGACATAGAGGCTATAAGGGGCCATGGGAGTGAGTAAAGAGGCATAGGTTGGCATGGAGGATATGAAGGGCCATGGGGGGTGGGTAGAGAAGCATAAATTGGCACAGAGGATATGAAGGCTAAGGGTTAGCATGGATCGGGCATGGGGAGTGTGTGGAAGGTGAGGGGATATGAGGGGTGAGTGCTGGAGGGCTGTTTAATGTTGTATTTAGTTTTTAAAAAAACTTCCACACAGTGCCAGTGCATGGAGGCAGGCCTTCTGCTCAGCCCATTTCTGCCTCCTCACTCATTCCGGGGTCACTTACTAACCCCTCCCACCCCACCCCCCACCACAACCCCCCACCTCCAAACTGAAAATCCAACCTTCCAGGGCACATGCTCCCAGGTCGGGTTTGTGAGTCAGGAGTTGTCCTGACTCTGAGTGAAAATTCCCTTAGAAGACGATGCCCTCTAAGGCAAGTTTCTTTGTGGGGTCAGGAGGAGCAGGGGTTGGCACTCCTCTGGGATCCCATGGTCTCAATTCTGGCTCTGTGCTTCTGGTTGGAGTGTGACTGATATTGTTGCTGGATGAAGAATGGAAAATGTTCCAGTTGTTAGGAATATCATCCTTCACCTCAGTGAGCACATGCAAATGAAGAAACCCATTGCAGTGTTTTAGTTCATCAACTAACTGTGCAAGTAAAGACCATATCGGGTTCAATTTTAACCCTGTTTACCCAGCTGAAACCAGGCAAGCGTGCCATTAAAAACCATTAGCTTGTTTACCTATTTGGAACTCAACCCTTCCCCATCATTTCCAATTCAGCAGATGCTCACCTAAAGCAGGTATAAAGGCTAATAGATTTTTACCAGTTGGGGTCCCGTTATGTCGAGAGGACTCCGATTGCAGTTTATCTGGAGCCTGAATGGGGCAGTGCTCGCTTGCCACATGAAGCAGGTCTGCAACTGTTCTGAAAATGGATGATGCCCTCTAAGGCAAGTTTTTTTGTGGGGTCAGGAGGAGCAGGGGTCGGCACTCCTCTGGGATTCCGTAAGGAAATTTGTGGCCTCCCCTGTCTGCATTCACCCTTTTCATCCTTCAAGACTCTCATACAATCCTTTCCCTGCAGGCAGCGGGAAATCAAGGGTCAGTCATTCTGTGCCATTTTCCTGCCTGTTGTGAGTGGACAATAGACCGGTGCCATTTATATGATGTCCAAGAATAAAAATACCCCAGGGCCAGAACCTTAAACTGGTGATTCACCCCACTGTCACCCAGCCACTCAGGGTTCAAATTGACCCAAAGGTTTGATACTTGAAACTCTGCTTTATATTATTCACGGAACTAAGCATTCAGAAAGATTTCTTTACAGGCGTTATTAATGGAAAGCATTCCATAGCTAGGTAACCCAATTTCTGCTCAACCTTTTTTTTTAACAATTCAAATGCAGCATGTTGTTTCAGATTTGATTATGCTTGCAATATAAATAGCGTGATGTTAACATGTTGCTGGATAATATCAGGATAAGTGCTGGAAATAGTACTTTATCAGAGCAGAATCTTTTTATGGGGAAGGTCATTAATCTACCTTAATCTATACCATGTGTTTTTTTTTGAGGATTGCTTCTATAGCACATGATGAATAAGACTGTGACTGGCATTATTTTTAATATGAGTCAAAAAGGGACTATGGTATTCCAATATCCAGACAATTAAGGTCTGCATTGAGACCTTTGAGATATTGTATTCAATTAATCTTTTCTCCAACTTTTCTTCCCTTTATTCACTACTTTCTTCTGGTGACAGTGAATTATTCTGTGCTACGGTTGCATGCATGCCAGCAGCTGCAGATAGTTTTCGCCCAAATGGCCATTTTTCTAACGTGAGTCTTGACATTGGGGTAGAAATTTAACTTACTATGGTGCTTGTTACTCAGTAAGGCTGGCCTTAAAGCAAGGGTCACATGGTCAGAACAGCCACTCAACACCAAGCACAGGGAATCTCATAAGGGGGTGGAGTTCTCCCAGCCTGGGAGTGTGAATTGTCACCTTGCTAGAAACAGGCAGCTAATCCAACAGCTCTGTAAATAACGTTCGTTGTTCAACTAAAGAAGCCTCTCCTAGTATATCTCTGTATCTGGCGATGAGGATAAATGATCTTGGCGCTGCCTCCCACCGTCCAACTATGGGTATCTTGTTTTAAACAAGGAAAGTAAGAAAAAAGATATACTCACCAGGATGCCTCTCTTTGGGTGGATCGACCCATTTGCCTCCTCCACGGAGGACTGGAGTCAATACATTGAGCGCCTTGTATTTTAGTTCCAGGTCAACGAAATAGGGGAGGAGGCAAAGTGTAAAGCAATTCTCTTGAGTGTCTGTGGGAGTCAAACCTACAATGTTATTCGCAGCCTCCCAGCCCCAAATGCGCCTGACACCAAATTGTTCAGTGAACTTGTGGATTTAGTGAAGGATCATTTTCAGCCCTAACCATTGGTCATTATGCAAAGATTCAAATTTAATAAGAGGATGAGAGCCCCAGGCGAATCAATTGTGATTTGAATTACTAACTTGAAGCAATTGTCAGAGCATTGTGATTTTGGAGCAACCTTGCACAACACGCTACAGGATCGATTAGCTTGTGGAAATCGTAATGATGCCTTTCAGTGTCCATTGCTTGCTGAAGTCGACATAACTTTTAAATGAGCAATAGATATAGCACAGGCCATTGAAGGTAGCTGAAAAAGATTTGCAGGAGCTACAGAGCTTGCAAAACGGCGCTGTTTACCAGTTAGGATGGGAACCTGCAGCCAGACATGTTGCCAAAACTGCTGAAGCAGCCACAAAGCGAGATTCATTCCCAATCACCCAGAAATCAAAAAAATATGCCGAAGGCAATCAGATAATGATCCTGAAGTTGAAATGTTAGCAATGTGGAGTTAACCACACTCCTGAAACATATAGATTTAAGGAGGCCAAGTACTATTACTGTTGCAAAAGAGGACATTTGATAAAGCAGTGCAGAGCTAAGGCTAGACTGCCAAGTAGCCAGCCATCAAGGATATTAGAAGTGCATAACATGAAAGAGCCTGAAGTAACTGATTCTGTCATTCACTCTCTTTTTAATCTTCAAGCAGTCAAGGCAGACCCTATTCCTGTCACACTCCACATGAGCGGGAAGCCTCTAGTTATGGAGGTGGATATAGGAGCATTAGCCACAGTGATGACTGAGTGCACATTTCAGTACCTGAGAGAAGGTATCCAACCCTTGAGCCTAGAGAGAACTTCTGCCCAGTTGAAGACTTACACGGGAGAAGCAATAAAACTAAAAGGCACTGCCATGGTACCTGTGAGCTATGGGCAGCGGTCTGCCCAGCTCCCAGTAATAATAGTGACTGGGCTGTGATCGGCTAAAAGAAATCAAGTTAAATTGGTCCAAGCTTTTTCAAGTGCGGGCAGGAGGACTGCTAGATTTGTTGAAAAAATATGACAGCGTCTTTCGCAATGAATTAGGAAAATCAAAGGCTTGCAGGCCAAGATTTATGTTGATCCAGAGGCAACTCCCCGATTTTTTAAGGCAAGACCGGCACCACATGCCTTAAGAGAAAAAGTGGATGCTGAGTTAAACAGGTTGGAGGAACCAGGCATCAAATAGCCGGTTCAATTTTCGGAATGGGCAGCACCTATCGTCCCTGCACTGAAACCGGGTAAGACTGTCTGCATTTGCGACGATTATAAACTAACGGTTAAGCAGCCAAGTTGGATAAATATCCAATTACAAGAATTGAAGACTTGTACGCAAAGCTGCTGGAGGTCAATCCTACACTAAGTTGGATAGGAGCCACACATACCAGCAACTTGAGTTAGATAACACATCCCGGGGGTATGTCATAGAGGTCTACAGCACAGAAAAAAGCCCTTTGGCCCATCAAGTCTGCACCGGTCAAACAAGCACCTAACTGTTCTAATCCCATTTTCCTGCACTAGGCCCATAGCCTTGTATGCCATGGCATCACAAGTGCACATCCAAATACTTCTTAAATGTTATGAGGATTTCTGCCTCTACTAGCCTTTCAGGCAGTGAGTTCCAGATTCCCACCACCCTCTGGGTGAAAAAATTCTTCCCCACATCCCCTCTAAACCTCCTGTCCCTTATCTTAAATCTATGCCTCCTGGTTACTGATCTCTCCACCAAGGGGAAAAATTTCTTCCTGTCTAACCTATCTATGCCCCTCATAATCTTATACATCTCAATCATGTCCCCCCTCAATCTCCTCTGCTCCAAGGAAAATAACCCAAGTCCATCCAATCTCTCCTCATAACTAAAACTCTCCAGACCAGGCAACATCCCGGTAAATCACCTCTGCAGTCTCTCTAGTGTAATCACATCCTTCCTATAATGCGGATTCCAGAACTGCACACAATACTCTAGCTGTGGCCTAACCAGCACTTTATACAGTTCCAGCATTACCTCCATGCTCTTATATTCTATGCCTTGGCTAATAAAGACAAGTGTCCCATATGCCTTCTTAACCACCTTATCTGCCTGTCCCACTACCTTAAGGGACCAGTGGACAAGTACACCAAGGCCCTTCTGATCCTCGGTACTTCCCAGGGTCCTCCCATTCATTTTGTATTCCTGTGCCTTGTTTGTCCTGCCCAAGTGCATCACCTCACACTTATCTGGATTAAATTCCATTTGCCACTGATCAGCCCATCTGACCAGCTAGTCCATATCCTTCTGTAATGTAAGGCTACCCTCCTCACTATTTACCACCCCACCAATTTTTGAGCGACCCGCAAACTTACTGATCAACCCTCCTACATTCATGTCTAAATCATTTATATATATCACAAACAGCACAGAACCCAACACCGATCCCTGTGGAAACCCACTGGAGGCAGGCATCAAGTCATAAAAACACCCCTTGACCATAACCTTCTGCTTCCTGCCACCCAGCCAATTCTGGATCCAATCCGTCAAATTGCCTTGGATCCCATGGGCTCTTACCTTCGTTATCAGTCTCCCATGCAGGACCTTATCAAAAGCCTTGCTGAAGTCCAAGTAGACCACATCAAATGCATTGCCCTCTTCTACACACCTGGTCACCTCTTTGAAAAATTCAATCAAATTGGTAAGACATGGCCTCCCCTTAACAAAACCATGCTGACTGTACTTGATTAATCCCTGCCTCTCCAAGTGTACATTAATTCTGTCCCTCAGAATTACTTCCAATAGTTTCCCTACCACTGAGGTTAGACTGACTGGCCTGTAGTTCCCTGGTTTATCCCTTCCTCCCTTCTTGAATAATGGTACTACATTGGCTGTCCTCCAGTCCTCTGGCACCTCTCCTGTGGCCAGAGAGGTATTGAAAATTATTGCCTGCATCCCTGCTATCTCCTCCCTTGCCTCACTCAACAGCCTGGGATACATTCCATCTGGGCCTGGGAATTTATCTACTTTTAAACCTGCCAGATTACTTAGAACCTCCTCCCTTTCTATGCTAATTTCTTTAATTATATCACATTCCTTGTGCCTGATTTTCATTCCCAAGTCATCCCTTTCACTTGTGAACACTGACACAAAGTATTCATTTATAACCCTCCCTATGTCTTCTGGCTCCACACACAAATTACCACTATGGTCCTTAATGGGCCCTACTCTTTCCCTAGTTATTCTCTTACTCTTAATATATTTGTAAAACAACTTTGGATTTTCCTCTATTTTACCTGCCAATGTTTTTTCATGTCCCCTTTTTGCTCTCCTAATTTCCTTTTTAAGTTCCCCCTACACATTCTATACTCCTCTCAGACTATCGTTGTTTTGAGCCCTCGGTATCTGCCATAAGCCTCCCTTTTTCCCTTTATCCAATCCTGTATATCCCTCGACATCCAAGGTTCCCTGGGTCTGTAGGTCCCACCCTTTATCTTTACTGGAATATGTTGGCCTGTACTCTCCCTATTTCCTACTTGAATGAGACCCACTGCTCTGATGCAGATTTACATAAAAGTAGCTGCTCCTAGTCCACTCTGGCCAAATCATATCTGATCTTATTAAAATCGGCCTTCCCCCAATTTAGAACTCTGATTTCTGGCCCATCCTTGTCCTTTTCCATAACAACCTTGAAACTAACGGAGTTATAATCACTATCTACAAAATGCTCCCCCATTGATACCTCTATCACTTGCCTGGCTTCATTCCCTAAACTTAAGTCCAGGATCATCCCCTCACTTGTAGGGCCTTCTATATAGTGGCTTAAAAAGCTCTCTTGGATGCATGTTAAGAATTCCGCTACCTCTAAACCTATCACACAATGACTAACCCAGTTAATGTTGGGGAAGTTGAAATCCCCAACTATTATTACTCTTACTATTTTTACACTTCTCTGAAATTTGCCTACATATCTGCTCTTCTATTTCTCTCCGACTGGGGGCCTATAGTACACTCCCAACAATGTGATTGCTCCTTTTTTGTTTTTAGGTTCTACCCATATGGTTTCATTTGAGGAGTCTTCTAAGATGTCATCCCTCCTTACTGCTGTAATTGATTCTTTGATCAATATTGCAATTCTCTCTCCTTTTTTACATTCTTCCCAATCTCACCTGAAGACCCTATATCCCGAATATTGAGCTGCCAATCCTGCCCCTTACTCAACCATGTCTCTGTGACAACAATGACATCATACTTCCATGTGTTAATTTGAGTCCTCAACTCATCTGCCTTATTTGTCAGACTCCTTGCATTAAAATAAATACCATCCAACCTTGCCAAACACCCTTGTGCCTTAACTGGCCTATAATTTAATTGCCTTCCAGACTCACTTGTTCTCTCTTCTAATTTTGGCTGTGCATCTCCCCCTGTTGAACCTCCTCTCAGGTTCTCATCCCCCTGCCAAGTTAGCTTAAGCCCTCCCCAACAGCACTAAAAAACCTCCCCGCAAGGAAGTTGGTCCCATTCCAGTTCAGGTGCAACCTGTCTGCCTTGTACACGTCTCACCGCCCCCAGAAATGGTCCTAATGTCCCAGAAATCTAAAGCCCTCTCTCCTGCACCGTCTCCCCAGTCACGCATTCATCTGAGCTAAACTCCTATTTCTTTACTAATTAGCATGTGGCACCAGAAGTAATCCAGAGGTTACTACCTTTGAGGTGCTGTTTTTTAATCTGGTTCCTAGCTCCCTACATTCTGCTTGCAGAACCCCATCTCTCTTTCTACCTATGTCGTTGGTACCAATGTGTATCACGATCTCTGTCTGTTTGCCCTCTCCCTTTAGAATACCCTGTAACCGTTCAGTGACATCCTTGACCCTGGCACCAGGGAGGCAACATACCATCCTGGAGTTACGTCCACGGCCGCAGACACGCCTGTCTGTTCCCCTTACTATTGAGTCTCCTGCCACTATTGCTCTTCCCCTTTTTTACCTGCCCCTCTGTGCAGCTGAGCCACTCACAGTGCCATAAGTGTAGCTGCACTCCCCAGAGGAACCATCACTCTCACCGTTTTCCAATACAGGAAAATGGTTCTTGAGTGAGGTGTACCCTGGGGATTTCCTGACTACCTGCCTGACACCTTTCTTCTGACTGATGATCAAGCATTCCCTCTCTGTCTGCACTTCCGTAAGCTATGGGGTGACCACGTCCAAAAACATGCTATCCACGAAACTCTCAGCCTCGCGGATGCACCTCAGAGCCTCCAGCTGCTGTTCAAGCTCCGAAACTCGGATCTCAAGTAGCTGCAGCTGGTGGCACTTCCTGCACACGTGGTCGGTCAGCGAGCACAATAAGCATCTAGGACTTCCCACATGTTGTAGGCGGTACATAACACAGGACTGAGCTAGTCTGCCATGCCTCTAATTGAAACAAAACCCTTACTTTAATGTTTTTTACAGTATTTAACTTAAATTATTTATGTACTTTAAATAAAAACTAGAACTCTTACCTTTCCTTAATCTATTTTAAACTGGAGAAAAACACCTACCCATTGCTCACCAATCAGCTCCCACCTTTGTGCTGATGTCATTTTTTAAAGCTTTCCTACTCTTGCCCTGGTTCTGATCTCTCCACCGTTGTAACTCTTGTTACTTTCAACAAGAACTGACTGCAGGACATTCTTCCTAGACTGCTTCACTGTGATCCTGACTGCAGGGCATGCTTCCCAGGCTGTTTCACTGCAATGCTGACTACAGGATACTCTTCTCTGAAGATCAAGGTGGGGATGGCAGGATTTGAACCTAGGGCCTCATGCACCCAAAGTACACACTCTGCCACTGAGCTACGTCACCACCCCTGTCACAGTACACACACACAAAGGCCTATTCCAGAATATGCACCTCCCTTTTCGCGTGTCTTCAGCACGTGCAATATTTCAAAGGACGATGGAGTCTGCTACAGGGACTACCATGGGTTGTGGTATACCTTGACACTGTCCTCATAACTGGATTGTTAGAGGCTGAGCATTTAGCAAATATAGAGGAGGTATTAAAAAGATTTCTGGAAGCGGGAGTCTGCCTAAAAAAGGAAAAATGCACTTTCCAAGCCACCAAGGTTATTTATCTGGGGCAC
This sequence comes from Carcharodon carcharias, assembly GCF_017639515.1. Taxonomy (NCBI): domain Eukaryota; kingdom Metazoa; phylum Chordata; class Chondrichthyes; order Lamniformes; family Lamnidae; genus Carcharodon; species Carcharodon carcharias. The sequence goes on along the minus strand of NC_054479.1, from coordinate 42,188,500 downwards.
CATGTGGACACATAAGGATTACACCCTCTGGAAGAAACAGTTAAGACGATAATGGAGGCGCCTTCCCTCACAAATATCACCAAACTTAAATCATTTTTAGGGATGGTAAACTACTAGGGGCAATTTTTACCCAACTTATCGACTGTGCTGGCCCCCTTGCAATACTGCTGAAGAAACGGCATCATTGGTCCTGTAAGGCTCCACAGGAGGAAGCCTTCAACAGAGTAAAACAACTGCTGCATTCCTCAACTTGTTAGTGCACTTCGACCCATCTAAAGAATTGATGTTGACCTGCGATGCCTCTCCATATGATGTTTGGTGCAGAGTTGTACCATGAATGGACGATGTCTCAGAGAGGCCAATAGGTTACACATCAAGAGCCCACTTGGTGGCCAAAAAAGGTTATTTGCAGAAAGAAGGACTATCAATTGTCTTTGGAGTTAGAAAATTCCACCAGTATTTACATGGAGGCACTTTGCTATTATCTCCAATCATAAACTGTTTTTGGGCCTTTTCAAAGAAGACAAGGCTATCCTGCCAATAGCTTCAGCAAGAATTCAGTGATGAGTATTAATTCTGTTTGCCTACGAGTACACTTTCAAGCATCGACCTGGGATACATAGTGAATGTAGACACTCTTATCCACCTATCCTTGCAAGAAAGCATTGTGTGTACTCCTGTTCACAAAGAAATCGTCCTTGCATTGAATTTCTTAGACACGTCAACCATCTGCGTAAAGCAGATCAGGAACTGGGCCAATCGAGATCTGCTTCTGTCCAAAGTGAGATGCCGGGTATTCACTGGATGGTTAAATGAGCCAATCTCCAAGGAAATTAAACCACTTTTTACCCACAAGTACGAATTGAGTTGTCAGGATGGCATCATACTCTGGGGTGCAAGAGTAGTCGTTCCTGTACCAGGCAGAGAACTGCTCCTAATTGAATTACACAGTGCTTATACTGGCTTTTCTAAGATGAAAATGCTCAGCAGGGGTTAAATGTGGTGGCCTGGTATAGATGCAGATATTGAGAAGCTAGTCAAGCACTGTCAATAGTGCCAAGTGCAGCAAAGGTTGCCAGCTGCAGCCCCCCTACACCCTTGGGAACGTCCTGGCTGCGAATCCATACAGACTATGTAGGTCTATTCCTAGGCACAATATTTTTGTTTATAATTGACACACACTCAAAATAGATGAAGACTTTGAGGTAAAATCACTTATGTCCCATGCTACCATTGAAAGGTTATGCCAATGCTTTTTAACTCACCGATTAAAACAAAAAAACTGCGGATGCTGGAAATCCAAAACAAAAACAGAATTACCTGGAAAAACTCAGCAGGTCTGGCAGCATCGGCGGAGAAAAAAAGAGTTGACATTTCGAGTCCTCATGACCCTTCGACAGAACTTGAGTTCGAGTCCAGGAAAGAGCTGAAATATAAGCTGGTTTAAGGTGTGTGTGTGGGGGGGGCGGAGAGATAGAGAGACAGAGAGGTGGAGGGGGGGGTGTGGTTGTAGGGACAAACAAGCAGTGATAGAAGCAGATCATCAAAAGATGTCAATGACAATAGTACAATAGAACACATAGGTGTTAAAGTTAAAGTTGGTGATATTATCTAAACGAATGTGCTAATTAAGAATGGATGGTAGGGCACTCAAGGTATAGCTCTAGTGGGGTTTTTTTATAATGGAAATAGGTGGGAAAAGGAAAATCTTTATAATTTATTGGAAAAAAAAGGAAGGGGGAAACAGAAAGGGGGTGGGGATGGGGGAGGGAGCTCACAACCTAAAGTTGTTGAATTCAATATTCAGTCCGGAAGGCTGTAAAGTCCCTAGTCGGAAGATGAGGTGTTGTTCCTCCAGTTTGCGTTGGGCTTCACTGGAACAATGCAGCAAGCCAAGGACAGACATGTGGGCAAGAGAGCAGGGTGGAGTGTTAAAATGGCAAGCGACAGGGAGGTTTGGGTCATTCTTGCGGACAGACCGCAGGTGTTCTGCAAAGCGGTCGCCCAGTTTACGTTTGGTCTCTCCAATGTAGAGGAGACCACATTGGGAGCAACGAATGCAGTAGACTAAGTTGGGGGAAATGCAAGTGAAATGCTGCTTCACTTGAAAGGAGTGTTTGGGTCCTTGGACGGTGAGGAGAGAGGAAGTGAAGGGGCAGGTGTTGCATCTTTTGCGTGGGCATGGGGTGGTGCCATAGGAGAGGGTTGAGGAGTAGGGGGTGATGGAGGAGTGGACCAGGGTGCCCCGGAGGGAGCGATCCCTACGGAATGCCGATAAGGGGGGTGAAGGGAAGATGTGTTTGGTGGTGGCATCATGCTGGAGTTGGCGGAAATGGCGGAGGATGATCCTTTGAATGCGGAGGCTGGTGGGATGATAAGTGAGGACAAGGGGGACCCTATCATGTTTCTGGGAGGGAGGAGAAGGCGTGAGGGCGGATGAGCGGGAGATGGGCAGGACACGGTTGAGGGCCCTGTCAACGACCATGGGTGGAAAACCTCGGTTAAGGAAGAAGGAGGACATGTCAGAGGAACTGTTTTTGAAGGTAGCATCATCGGAACAGATGCAACGGAGACGAAGGAACTGAGATAATGGGATGGAGTCCTTACAGGAAGCGGGGTGTGAGGAGCTGTAGTCGGGATAGCTGTGGGAGTCGGTGGGTTTGTAATGGATATTGGTGGACAGTCTATCACCAGAGATTGAGACAGAGAGGTCAAGGAAGGGAAGGGAAGTGTCAGAGATGGACCACGTGAAAATGATGGAGGGGTGGAGATTGGAAGCAAAATTAATAAATTTTTCCAAGTCCTGACGAGAGCATGAAGCGGCACCGAAGTAATCATCGATGTACCGGAGAAAGAGTTGTGGAAGGGGGCCGGAGTAGGACTGCAACAAGGAATGTTCCACATACCCCATAAAGAGACAGGCATAGCTGGGGCCCATGCGGGTACCCATAGCCACACCTTTTATTTGGAGGAAGTGAGAGGAGTTGAAGGAGAAATTGTTCAGCGTGAGAACAAGTTCAGCCAGACGGAGGAGAGTAGTGGTGGATGGGGATTGTTCGGGCCTCTGTTCGAGGAAGAAGCTAAGGACCCTCAGACCATCCTGGTGGGGGATGGAGGTGTAGAGGGATTGGACGTCCATGGTGAAGAGGAAGCGGTAGGGGCCAGGGAACTGGAAATTGTTGATGTGACGTAAGGTGTCAGAGGAATCACGGATGTAGGTGGGAAGGGACTGGACAAGGGGAGAGAGAAGGGAGTCAAGATAACGAGAAATGAGTTCTGTGGGGCAGGAGCAAGCTGAGACGATCGGTCTACCAGGGCAGTTCTGTTTGTGGATTTTGGGTAGGAGATAGAAGCAGGCCGTCCGAGGTTGGGCGACTATCAGGTTGGAAGCTGTGGGAGGGAGATCCCCAGAGGGGACTTCTTAGGGCCCAACTCCCTTTTGCAGCTCATGCTACTGCACATTCTGAATCTGTGCTAATTGGTGATGGGCCCTTGCCTGCAGCCTGCATTCTCCAAGCCTCTGTATCTGTGATGAATAGATTTGAGGATTTATTCAAACTTTCCGTTAACTGGTTTCCCTCCATCTCCAAGCCAGGAGGACTGTGCAACCCCTTGCCTCGCCTCTGTCTAGACATGGCATCTCTAGGCTGCCCCTTGCAGGTAAAGCACATCCTGGAGGAGCACAGGCAGCTGATCCACCCCTTCAGACATCACTGCGCATGCAAAAAAATGGCCTGGATCAGGTTGATTACAGCATTGCGTGAGAACCCTCCATCAGGCAATTGTCAGCTTGCCTCCATGAGCCTCAGCACTCTAGATAGAGAACACAGCCTTGTCTTAATGTCAAGACTTTAAACATTGTACCTTGTCATCAATGACCATTTAACTGCGATTAGTAAGGTTTGGAGTATGCATCTGGCTTCTGTCCAACAACCGTGGCCCTTGAATGATTTAACCTCCATTCCTTTTGACATGCCTCTGTCAGAAGAAGATGACCAATCACACCAACTCAAGTGTAGCCCCAAAGCATCATGGATTCTTGTGGGAATGTGCTCCATTAGTCATGGAATATTGCTCCTTCAATGGGCATTCAACCCTCGGGAACAGTACTGAGCTGAGCTTTGTCTCCATGGCTGGAGCAAACAATTAATAGGTTACCCTTTCACTCAGCCCAAAAGAAGAGTCCTGAGCTCCTTCCACGTTCTTTGAGACCCCTCCCATATTGTTTATTTTATGCTTGTTTTTCCAACTGCATCATTATGGATTAAAGACGAAGATGTTCTCCTGACTTCTGTGAGTGCATTCAGCACCTTCCATTTCCCTCTGTCACCCACCAAGTCCTTCTCATCCTCCTTCACTGCCTCATAACTCCACCTCGTAACTCCACTCCCTCCTGTGCCCATCCAGCCTCTCCAAGTTTCCCTTGACCACATTATAATTTATGTGGATGCTCTTGTTCTCCCTCTGGTTCCCTTCAATGTTGATGTTCCCATGTTCCTTGTTAACATGACCCCTCCTCTTCTCGCAGCCACCTGCACCCTTAGAGATCCCCTGCCGCCCCATGAGATCATCCAATACCTTCCCCCCATGACATTAGAATTACCACGGTACTGGATCCAAATGCCTCTGCTGAATGTGACTGTGCCCTCTCCCAGTACCATGCATCAAGCCACTGAACCAAATACTTTAGATAACTGACCACACCCTAGACACAATTCTGTGTATGACCATCACTGCCTAGAGAGGTCCTTCCCTGCCCGAGACTGGGACCAATGCCATGCAGAGATTTCTAACAAGGCCCAGACAGTGTGGCCTCATTGTCCAAATAGTTCCTTGAACATGCCCCTCGGTCAGTCTTTCACACTACTCCTCTGGCCCTTGAACCCCTCCTCCCCAGCCCCACCCCCACCCATACCTGTGTATCACCCCACCCTAGTCATACCTGCATCTCACTGTTCTCCTCCGGTCCTTCCCTTCCAAGTCATGCCTGTGTCTCATCTTTGCCCTCTGGCCCTTCCCCCCCAACCCCCGAGTCATGCATCTGTCTAACACCTCCCCGCTGGACCTTCCTCCCCTCCCCAGTCCTGCCTGTATCACACCCTTCCCCGCTGTTTGTGCCTCCCATGCCCTGCCTTGGTGCAGCTTATGCTTCAGGTACCTGATATGTAGCAGTGATGGTATAAAAGGAAGATGAAAGCAGCATCTACTGACCTCCAAGTCATGGGTGGAGTGAAGCTAGTCAGGTACTCGCCACTTTTATATCGTCATAACTCAGAGCATTCTAATTAGATGCTGGCAGAGAACTTAATTTTGAGGGAGAACATGATTCCAGTGAGTTGGCCTTATAATGAGCAATCATGAAGCAAATGAATGCAAATGGGGTTCCCGACATGACTCAGTGGGAAACTCGGCCTGCCTTTAATCAGCCTTGAAAATTGGGAGAACAAAAATCCAAACTATTTTCCCACTGTCGGGAAGCTGATTTTTTGACTCACACCAGATAAAGTGCCCCCACCCACCACGATTCCTGTTAGTGGTTGGAGTGGAAGATTCCATCATCTCACCGTTTGTGTAATATTCAGCCCTGATTTTAGTCGCCACCCCATCTCCACGCAACTGATGAGAATAGGGAGTAAAATTAGGGGCAGAGTGCAAACCTTCCACCTCCTCTGTTGCATTACATTCCTTTCTGCCTCCATTTTAAGGTTTCAGGAGGTGTAGGAGGTAGTCACTATAGGCAGGCAAGGGCCTCATAAATGTTGGGGTCCTTTAATGCCATAAGGACTCTGATTTGATTTTAGCCCTAGTTCCAGCATGCTACTGTAAGTCCAAGACTTGGCGGCAAAAGCTGGTGGTAAGCAGAACAAGAACAGAAGAAGCACAGGGAGATAACTTTGTAAAATATGTTTAGAATTTCTTTTTGGATCTGAAGGAGGGGTGCTTCTCAAGGCCCACAAAGAAACCTGGAGCATTTCACTTCCCTGAATCCTGATTGCCTTTTAATCACTTAATCAGATAAAATTGACACTCTGGAAAAGTAGAAGATATTAGAAGAGGTGACCAAAAGCTTGATCAAAATTGGGGACTGAGAGGTTTATGGAGGAATTTCCATAACTTAGGATTTAGACAGCTTAAGGCACAGCCATCAGTGCTGGAGTGAGAGAAGTGGAGGATGGACAAGAGGCCAGAGTTGGAGGAATTCAGAGTTCTCAGTGGTTGTAGGGATGGTGGAGGTTACAGAGACAGGGAAGGGGAGACTATGGAGAGATTTGAATATGGGGATAAGACTTTTAAAACGGAAGCATTCAGGGATCAGGAGCCATTGCAGGTCATTGAAAACAGGGATGATTTGTAGCACTGTTGTAAAACAAGTAAGAAAACAACCACATGCTATTATATCGTGGATTGTACATTCCTGTGGTTCAAAGCCTAAATGTTAGACGTCAATTTGCGCATAAAAACAACTCTAAAACTGTTCACCCCAGAGACACTCATGATTCTTTAACTTTATGACGCATTGTTTTGGCAAAACTAGATACAGAAAAGTCTAAACAAAAGAAAAATCAGACTGTGAGAACACTAACCATGGTGACAAACTGCATTTGAAGGGGAAAATAGATAGACATACAAGGTACTGACTGGCATTATTTGTATAGGTTAGGGTAGGTTTTCATCTTGCCAAACGAGGCAGAAATCTGGTGTAGTGTATCAGTTGCTTATTGTAAAAACTGTCCAATTTTCATTGCCATTGATTTTTAGCGAAATGAAATGCAAAATCAGGCAGTTCCTGTAACCAGGCTGCCAATTTTATAACACAAATTTTACATCTCATTGGCAAGCCAAAAATCCACTCATCACCTTAACGTGTCAACTATCTCAGAAGCAGCTGTGACTTTAAGTCCCACGACAAGGGCGGAATTTTACGGCAGCGGGAGTTTACATTCCCGCCAAAGTCAATGGAAGTTAGATTGGCTCCCCCCATTTTAGGCCCCCATTCCCCCCCCCCCCCCAATGGGACTGTAAAATTCCAGCCCAAGTTTTATGATAGAATGTAGACAGTTGATTTAAAAAATGGCCGTGTCAAATATGAATTAGATATTTACAACTAGAGGATAATTCCAATTACAAATGTGACAGAAAAGAACAATGTGAGATCCAGTGTTCAAGCAAAAAAGCTACTGTAGACCAATTTAAAAACAAGTATCATAGAATATGTTCTGTATCAATCTATCATTATCAATAACAGTAACTTGTAGGCTATAAAGAGGTATTGTTCAGACTTCATAAGTCACTGACTATTATTCCAGAAGAAGCTTCTATCCCTTGAGCATTTTGCTATCTGGAAGCCTGTTAAATTTAGTTGTACTTGGATGCCAGTCATTCCGTCTCAGCATAAATTTAGATTTGTGTTGTGCTTTTCAATCATGCCTTTTATTCCTAGTATCATATTAAAGTGCTGGATCTTTGAATATTATCAACACTTAAAAGATTTATCATAAGCTGAGTTGGAAGTTGAAATAATTTGCATCTTTTTTCTCAATATTGATTTCTCTGCAATCTTTCTGCATTAGAATGAAAACATTAAATTGACAGTGAAAAATATCTAATTTCCTAGAGCCTACACTATGCGAATGGCTTGAAATTAAATTTCAAATTATGCTTCATAATAACGAACTCACTAAGGCTCCTTCGACAGCACCTTCCAAGCCCAAGACTGCTACCATCTAGACGGACAAGGGCAGCAGACACATGGGAACACCACCACCGGGAAGTTCCCCTCCAAGCCACTCACCATCCTGACTAAGAAATATATCACCGTTCCTTCATTATCGCTGGTCAAAATTCTGGAACTCCCTTCCTAACAGCACTCTGGGGTGTGCCTACTCCACATGGACGGCAGCGGCTCATGAAAGCAGCTCACCACCACCTTCTCAAGGGCAATTAGGGATGGGCAATAAAAGCTGGCCTAGTTGGTGACATCCAAATCCGATGAATGAATAAAAAAAAACACTGACAGGATTCTTTCACCACGATTGTGACAATTCTCTACTTAGAAAATCTTTGATAGAATGGGATAGAATTTCCACCTCTACTCTCCCCAGTCTGCAGACCTGATCATTCACCTGAACAGAGGGAAAATCTTGAATTGCTGAATACAGATACAGAGGGCATAATTTAATGCCTTTTCCCATGATGCATTTGATGGCAGGTGGCATTTAATCAGGCAGGAAGGTGGCAGGAGGGGACCTGGGCACTTCCACCCCCATCAAGTCCATGGTGGGAAAGCCTACCCATTCCCATTCTGCCTTCAATTGAGTCCCTTCAGTAGACAATCAATGCCAAGTTAAGGGCTTCATCCTGTAGCTACCTGTATTACCCCAGCAGCAGAACAACAAGCTAACCCATACAGGATTGCTTGTGGGCTCCCAGTACCTCAGTACTCAGTACCTTATCGAGGGACCAAGCATCGAGAAGGGGTTTCCTGCTGAATGCCAACCCCTGCCTGTACTGCTGACCCCGCTCTACTTCCAACCCCATGACCTCCACTCTGCAACACCCCTCCCACCATCACACCCTGTGGCCTGGGTTCCAGTAACGATACTAAACCTCAGGTAGGTGTCATACAGGCAGCAGCCACTGCATCCCTGGTGGTGCTGCCGATCAGTACAGCTATTGGCCTCTGATTGGCAGAATTTCCACCCTAGTCGTCCTTGATGCTGGAGAAGGCCTGCTGCTGCCCAGTTAAATGCCTGAGTGGTACTTAATTCTACGAGCTTGCCCAAAAAGGAGCAAATCGGGGCATTCACCAGCTTTCCAGACAGCACATGAGACTCCTGTCACCTCTATTAAATACTGCCCAGAATTTTTGTTCCAATTTTTTTGTTTCCTTCAGTTTAACTGTTCTAATTTTTTAATTGTTTGTTTTCGTCTAATTGATCTTCCTAAGTTCTAAACATACCATTCAACCTGTTTTACCCCTCACTGTATTTTCACTGAGTTAAAAATATGACCTATTGCAGTCTGCTGCTTTAAATTACTCTTGATCTTTAAGCTTTAAAAGTACAACCTTGCTGTCACATAACTGCTACTTATTTCCTTACCATTGTCTCTCTTACTCCTTTTTAACCCAGATGATGCTTGCAACTCTTTCCATACACCTCTCCACCTCTCTACATCTCTTCCCTTTAAGACCTTTGAGTCAAGTTTTTGATCACCTGTCCTTATATCTCCTTAGGTGGCAAATACTGTTTGATAGGACCTCTGTGAAGTGCTTTGGGACATTTTACTACATTAAAGGTGCTATATAAACATAAGTTGTTTTACCCAAATCTTCAAATGGGGTTCTCAGTTTAAAAAATAGGTTAGCATAGTGGATGCTATAGATCATTCTTTCTAGTTCAAGTTAGTTACATATTTTGGAATGTGTTTGTATGTACCGAATATGGTGGAAACAAACTGATACAGCATTATGTTTTCACACAAATAAAATAAAGACAGTTAGCTAATTGAAAGATAACACATTACATGGTTGTAGAGGAAATTGTGCTGAATGAAACAAGCTTTTCACATAATTATGTTTGAAAATTATATTATCACTGAAAAACATTCTTGAGTGAAGTTTGGCAGGAATATATATTTTGTCAGAGGTTCCTAGAGATTCACATATACAAAATCGTCATGCCCTACCACCGGTCAAATGTTCAAGGATCTTGGTCTTACTCATGTTCATTATTGATCATGTATGTGAACTGCATTTAGTGATATGACTCTTTCCCCAGTACAAACATACAGGGCTTGTTCTATGTACTGGTTCATTGTAGGGTGGTGCATTTCCACATATTAAAGAGGATGAAGATTAAAAATGAAAAGACATAAATGAAATTATGACAAACATAAAGTTCTCAATGTTGCTCCTTTGGTATCTTCTTAAGAGATCAGTTGAATGTTTTGATCAATCATCCATAATTGTCAGTTCTTCGGGTGAGCACAGATTTCTCTTCTGCATCACCTCATTTTCACTCTAAACGTTATGTTGTGAGAAATACGGGCAATTGATCTGATCTTAAAAACCCACATGGAGCAAACATTGGATCTCTTTGCACCTTCTGTAAATTAACACAGTGATAGATAGTTCCTCACTGCACTTGAACTTTCCTGCTCACTATTCCAAGTGGTAGATTTTCGGCCACATGTAAAATTGGAAATCAATAGCAGCAATAATGGAATGGTATCTACAACAGTCGCCCAGTCCGCTATATAATTTCATCACATGGTCAGTAATTTAGAAATTCACCCTCAGTCAATTTATTATATTTGCACAGTGCTATAATTAAACAGTCACTATCCCAAACAGGAACACGTTGATTTTTTTTTACAGGACATTTATCCACACTAGATTTATCCCTGTATTTTCTCTTTACCTGCTCCTTACTTCACATTTAATGACATTTTAACTTCACCAATGCACTCTAAAGGCATGGGCTGAATGGCCTCTTTCTGCATCAAAACTTTTCTATGGTTAAAGGCATTTGCAACTAATATCGCATACTCCCAGTTTTCTGTCTTGTGGGACTGGATCTTTGTCTTGCTGACATTTTGCTAACCCAGTGGCATTATGCCCCGAGCCACTACATAGCTTTGCTTGAAGACAAATGTATACATTTGTTATTATTAATTACTAAATATGCACTTACTGGAGCATTAATTTTTTACACTGAGGCAAGTACAATTGGTACTGTTGTAAATCTTATGTGATTATAAACATTCAGAATGTACGTTAGTTCAGTAAGCATGTATTTGACTAAGTATACAAATTGCATTGTTTAAATTTTTTGGAAGTAAAGGCCAGAATCTTCGGGTTGGTGAGTGGGGGCGGGGCCCTCTCGCCAATGTGTAAAATGATGCGGGGTGATGTCGGGCGTGCGTCCCGACATCACCCAGCATCATTTAGATTGTCAGTTTGGCAGGCGCACATCCAAGTCGGATGCACGCCCTCCGACTTGTCAACAGCCTATTAAGGCCATTAAAAAACCAATTGAACTCATTAATGGACGTGCCCATCCAACCTTACAGTTAGTGGGTAGGCTGGGACCCCAGGCGGGCTTGTGAAAAAGCATGAAACCTCACCCATGGGCGGCATGAGGTTTCATGAGTGATTTAAAAAGTGCAGAATATTTTACAATAAAAGTTATGGACATGTCCCAACTCATGTGACAGTGTCACATGAGGGGACATGGCAGGGAAATTTTTTTCTAATCTTTATTCAAAGTTTTAGATCAGAGCCAATCTCCCTGAGGCAGCACTTTGCCTCAGGGAGATCTGTGCACTCTTTCACGCGCATGAGCAAAAGAGCACACTCCTATCTGAGGGAATCCCCACCCCACCCCTACCCGCCCAGGGAGCGTATAGTATTTCCTGGCACACATCATGCTGGGTGGGCCTTAATTGGCTGATGGGGGGAAAATGTTGCCCAAAGGCATTTTATCACAGTGGCAAATGGATGAAGCTCTTCTTTTTTATACAGAAGTATACAAACACAAATTTTCCATTACTTTGCTTCATTCTGAAACATAAGATCAATGTAATAATCATATTTTGTGAATTGTCTGTCTCTGGCAATGTTATCACTTCATCAAGAAGCATTTTGTCACACGAAGGATGGCAAAATTCTAAAACTGACTCCTTCAGAAGCCATGAGGAAGTTAGTCAATAGAAATTATTAAGATTGAAGTCAATAGATTTTTGTTGAGTAAGGGTAAGAGATGTGGAGAAAGATGGATAAATGGAGTTGAGGTACAGATCAGCCATGATCTAATTAAATGAGCAGCGAGCTTGAGGGACTGAATGGCATAATCCTGTTCCAGAGTTCACCCAGTCAACACTTGGCCTGCTGCAATGTTCCAGTAAAGCCCAATCCAAACTGCAGGAACAGCACCTCATCTTCCGATTAGGCACATTACAGTCTTCTGGACTTAACATTAAGTTCAACAACTCCAGACCATGAACTCTCTCCTCTGTCTTCACCCCTTTTTTAATCTCCCTTTTTTATCTACTAATTTTCATTTTTATTAATTTATTCATTGTTTCATCTCCTTTTTGTCACTTTTTCCATACTTTTTCCCCAACCATTGCCCCCTCCCCCACCCCACTCCCAAAAGGGCCATCTGTTACTTGTCCCATCTTGTTCTTTCTTACCCTTGTTCTGCTCTTAACACATTTTGCTTTCTTACCTTTATGTCACCATCAGCACCTCATTTAGCCCTTACCACTACCATTAACACTCCCTTTGTCTTTTTGTCCATGACATCTTTGTTAATCTCTCCTTAGACCCCACCTATTGCTGGCCTTCTATCCAACTTCATCTCCTCCACCCCCTTACACAGTATAAATTTCATCACATTTCTACTCCTCTTTAGATCTGAAGAAGTGTCATAAAGATTCAAAATGTTAACTCTGTTTCTCTCTCCACAGATGCAGTCAGGCCTGCTGAGTTTTTCCAGCATTTTCTGTTTTTATTAGCAGTTGAGCAGTCGGTTTCGAGATTCTTGGTTCTGCAGGTTAGCTGAAAGGAGTTGTCCTGTTTCCTTTTCAGCTGTGACTTTGCTGACTTGTGAGTTGCTTCCAGCAACCAGAAAGATTTTAACCTGCAAATGCAGGGATGCCCAATTGGTGTTCTTCAGCTGTGACCGTCCCAGCACATACACACCAGAACAGAACACCAGACTAGCACACAGAACTAGGATTGTAGTTGGACTTTTTAAAACCCTTTCCTTGTGTGTTCCTGGAGAGGGAAAAAACAAACATGTCTTTCGCCCAGATCTGTTTTCTTTTCAACTCAGTTCATGTTCATAGTCTGGGATATAACTCAACAGGAGGTGGATTTGGTTGAGATGGTAATCATTTTCCATTATCTCTGCAACCACAGGAGGTTACAGTTCAGTCTGCATTGTATCTTTTGCTTTGAAGTGCCTCTGTCTGAAGTAGGCAATGGTGTTACATTCCGTTCTCTCTGAATTAGTTGTTCAAGTAATCCACACAGGAATTTCCCAGCAAGTGGTTACCTTACAGTCTCAGCCAACTTTGAATTGTATAAAAAAAACACATGCCTTACTTAAAAGTTCAATATGTCTATAAGTAATTCAGGGATAGGATCCGTGGTCATGACAAACAGCACCACTGAAGCCACAATTAGTATCAGTGCCAGGACAGTATGGGGCAATGCACAATATTATAGGCACAGTCCAACCTGCCTTTTAACAATGTTGAGCATCTGGTGCAGAAAGTGTAAACAGGAGCCAAAGCTAGTATTGGATTGCTTTACAAAAACTAAGAGATGGGATTCTATCAAATGGTTAGTAATTGGGTAATTACCATCCCATTGCTTCCAAAATAAGCTTATGCTAAAGTTCCCCTTCTCTTTCTTTACAAAGTTGTTTTGCTGCTGATCATTAGTCCTCTTTTTACTGTGTAGTGGGATGGAAGGAGTGTGCATCCCACTTCTAACGTGGCTTTGTAACTGATCATAAAGGCAATCCCACTTGACTCTTCATTCAATAGGTGAACAGCAAAATTCTGATCAATCTTTTTTTCTTTCTAGGTACCAAACGGTCTGCTGTGCTTTATTCAGTTGCTTCTACTTAGTTTTTCTTCTGTTTACTTTGATTCACCATGCAACCTGCCAATGAAGAAATACTTCACCTCCAGTTTGTGTTATCCATCCAATGTCCTGGCTGTAATCAGAAACTACCCCAATAGGGAACAATGGAATTACATTTCTGTCTTACTCTCTATGCAACAACAGGTCCATATGTCCTCTGCCTTTGATTTTTGCATAATTTTCAATTTAGTAGATGGTTATAAAACAATTCCAGTTTAAAGGACTGACACACATGTCACTCTTTCATGATGAGGGACTGAAGCTAAGTACTGTCTATATACGTGTTGCAGCTGTTTATATTTTTCACTCACTCCTTAAAGGGTTTCAGTGGGGGAGAGCAGTACTTGATGTTTAGTTTCATGAAGGCCGTCTGAAAATCCAGCCCTCCCTCCTGATCTTAATATAATCTTTCCTAAATTGCTGTTTTTTTCCTTACTTACAACCAACATTAGCTTAAGGCCTTCTTTCCATGGCCTCTTGATTTTTCCCACGAGAATGGGTGAGTCTAATATTCCAGACATAGATCAACTCTAGCTGAGAGCAGGACTGTCCTTCCACCAACCACTGAATTCCAATCACAAAAGGAATGTCTGCTTTACAATTTGAGTAAGGACATTGTGCCTCCTTATTTTGTATACTGCTTTTCACACTCTTGTGAAGGAGCGAATTCTTCACATGCTGTGAGTAGGCTATCTGCTTCTGCATTGATAACTAAAGATGAATGGAGCTGTTTAACCTGGAGTTTCATGAAACTAAACACATGATGATTCTGGGTATTGAACACAGAAAAGACCCATTGCTTGACTGAACTCACTGTCATTGAATGCAGGCAAAATGCCAGTAATGCGCCAATAAGTTATGACACCGATGGAGACAGATAACTTTTTAAAAGGTGTATGAATTTCCCAGTGACCGGGGCAAAGGAATCACGTGGCAAGATTTCACGTTTTAAGAATTTTACTGCAACAAACAAACTAAATCGACCAGACTACTAATGCACCAAACTACCATTAACTGTTTAACACAACTGAAAATCCCATCCACGTTTATACATTACACTATACTCTCAGCAAAAATGTAATCTTGTGTTTAAAATCCCAAGCTCTTTCTGACTTTAACATGATCTCTACTCCATGTTCCACCAGCATGAAATTTCCAGTGTCCTTTTAGAAGAAAGTCCCTTCACCCAAACTTCTAAGCGTAATTGAATGGACTTCCAGTACCAAAGCACCCTCTGGCAACTCATTGGTCTTATACTTTCCACAAGTTTTGTTTCTTCAAACTGTGGATCCATCCTTACCAGCACTCTGCTAGGTAGTTAACCAAAAAACAGTCCTTTTCTTCTGCTTGGAGTAGCAGCACCCATTCTGGGTCTTCTTCCCCAAAAATCTCTGTCTAATTGACTCTGAGAATCTGCAAGCTTCTACACAGCAAGACCAGTTGCCTCCTCCTTTGTGTCCCAGTGTTCAAACTTGCACCTTACTTTCAATAAGTTTTGATTCATGTTTCTGTCTACATAACAAGTGGGTCACATGGGTCTGTCTCCAGGCAGATATAGTATGAACTCGCAAGGGCTTGTCTCCAGATTGATTTAATGTGAGCTCACATTCCCTTCTGCAAATGATTCCATTTTATGTTGAATTAAAGGAGACAGTTTAAAGCATAACCATCTTATAAAGTCCAGCGTTCATAATAGTAATCCAACTTTTAGTTCTAGTTTGTGTTCATCCTGGGGAAGTAGCTTCCATTAAAAAAAATGAGGAGGCTTTTGTTGATTTTGTAAAGGAGATAATCATTAGTTTCTTACTGGGAGCAACTAACCCAAATCCAAAACAACCCTGCCAAACTGATGGAACTCAGTGGCTGAAAAATACAATACTCTTGATGACTGCACCCCATATACTGTTGAGGACAAGAGACATAGATACATTACATAAAAGGGAGAAAGGACAATTGGAGGTACAAAGCTGCATGGAATTGAGACAACGTGCAAGAAGAGAGAGAGAGCCAGAGAGAAGCGGGGAGGGGCAGTAGTTTGCAGAGAGGTGGCCAGAGAGAGCACTCAGAACTTAGCACAAAGAAAAGTCAATCGGAAGATATACCAAAGGGAATAATAGCTGACCACATAATCCCTGACTTTCCTATTGGGCCTCTCTCACCATAGCTTTGCCAGGAGACTGATTAAATCCCCAGAAGAAATGGGATCAATTGCTAAAAATAATTGCCATTTGTGCTACTGTCTGGGTGTTCTATGGTCTCCTGCTGAAAGTATGGTGTGGGGACCAGGTAAACCCCATGGCATTTCAGGGACATAGAAAAAAAGCAAAAAGCACAGAAAGAGTAAGGACAGCAGAAGAATATGTAATGGACATCTGTCAGAGTGGTTTTCTATAATAATTACAATTTTTCTCAGATGTGTGAAATTTGCACTTTACAGCATGTGGGTGCACGTGAATGATGGATAGAAAAAGTTCCACTACTCCAATTAGCCAGTCCCATGTGATTGTGATATCTTGTGCATCATGATGCAAACATTCCTCACATGCCATGTCATCTCCTGGGAGAGACAAACAAACAGATAAAAATCCAGGTTAATTATGGGAAAAGAATCTGGAAAATTCTCCTTCCACTGCTTTAGGCAATTGAAACTAGTCCAGGACATCACATTGACAATCATTGATATTACAGGACATTTACCTCAGTACAAGGTAATCTCTGCCCCAACCAGAAACAGGTTCAGCTCTCTCTGGAAAGAATACAGTGAATCAGTGTTTATTGCATGAGCCAGCAACCTGTTCCACAGGTCCATTATTCTTTGTGAAAAGAAACGCCTAACATCCAACCTAATTCTGCCCTTATGTAACATGATTCCTGGTCCACCCTAACCTATTCAGTTGAAACAATTGCTCCAGATACATTATTTTATATTATTCTATCAAATCACACCTTTGTCTGCAAATTTCTATGGAGCCCAGCTTTTATAACCTCTCTCTGGGTATCCAACATATCTTAAACTGGGAATGAAGCTTGTGGTCCACCCTTTCCAGTGCATCGATATTCTCCGACCAAGGCAGAAGACCAAAACTGGGCACAGTATTCTACTGAGGCCTAACTAAGGACTTGTTAAAGGACAAAATGATATGTTTCATTTTATAGTGAATTGTCCTGTGAATACAACCAGCAACACTGTTTACTTTAGCCATAGCTTCACAACATTAGTTATGAACCTTTAAAGAGCGACGCAGTAACACAGCTAGAACTCTTTCTTTCACCAGTGGCTTTAGCTCTGCCCCTGTGAGGTGTAAGTATGTTTGACATTTGATCTGCCCATAACACTCCTCTTTTCTAAGTGCAGGTGTGTGCTTTCTATCACTGCCACTTGGTTTCAATAATCTACCTAAATGCACTGTATAAAGACACTGGTATTCTTTTAACATTTAATCATATTTTTGCTATGGCTCTTGATTTTTTGAAGTCCTTGTTTCTGATACCAGTGCCCAATGGAAGTTTTGTTATCACTCCATAGGCTTGCTCTACAGGTTCCTGGACAATAAGAGTGATATGATATTAATTTTTAGACTAGTAGAGTAAAATATTTAAAGGTATTTTTCTGTTAGGTGTCTGAGAACAGGGCACAGTGACTCATCTCCAAATATGTCCTCCCTGTGTGAAAATATGTCTTCCTAGCCTGAGTGTGATTAAAACCTAGTTGTGGAGTATAAGGCACCCAATGTTCAAATATTTCATGGTAAGGCTGTTCAATTTGCCAAACTATCCACTGCATCTCCAAGCCTAACACCAAGATTAATGCACTTGTATGAAAGACGTTCTTAACATGGCTCATACTCAGCGACTCAAACTTGATCAGAACTCAGTTATTGAATTCCTTTGGTGGTTCTTACTGAACAGCTTAAACTATGAATGGACTTAATGCTCTCCTGCTGGCAGGTCTGAAGGCATGGGGCACATAAAATCCAATGGGTGCTGTACCTACTGCCTATCTGCCTGCCCCTGCCGCCACTGCAATTTTACTTCCAGCGTGGGGGGCCTCATCTGCCCATCAACTTTTGAAGCCCTTGAGTGGCCAATTCATTACCATTTAAGGGCCTCATCCCACTGCCATTGGAATATAACCTGCAGCGGGAGAGGCCCATATCAAACGTCCAGCCTGGCAGCTTTCTCTGCACGGGCTGGTGGTAGGCGGTGGGGGGTGGGGGGATGGGGGAAGGGGGTGTCCCTATTTAACAGGCTCCTTGGGCCATTGAAGGGCTCCCCTCAAGGAATAACCCCTCCCCCTAGGTTCCCACACCTTGGCCTTTCTACGCCAGCCCCCCCAAATCCCTAGAACCTTGCTAGCCTTGCCCCAGCGAGATCCCCAGACTTACCCCAAAGTTCCAGTAGAGCTCACTGACAGTGACAACCACTCAGAGCGGCACTGCTGGTACAGGAGAGCTGCCAGCCTTTGATTGGCTGGCAGCCCTCTGTTACTTCCTGTTGCTAAGGGGTGGAAGTCCCACCTCTATTCAACTAATGGCAACTCATCCATTAAATGCCTGAGAGGCAGCCACCTGGAGTGAATGTGGGCTTCCCACTCCTCAACCTTTTAGCCATGGGAAGGAGGTGGATGAGGACCATGGGGCCCTGTTAAATCTAGTCATATGAATACATAACATTTGGGCAAATGGGGATCATTTTTATTTTCACACAGTGGGTGATAAATTAGTTTAACAGATCACTGACTCATTATAAATTTTGCTAGACTTTCATTTCCACTGTTTTCCGTTAATCAACTCTACTGTCCTAATGTCCATGTGGTAACAGTGAAAAATTCCCATGATGTTGCTTCTTAGCCCTGCAATAAAACCCAAGCCTGTGCAAAAGTTTAATTCCTCCCATAAATGGGGACTCTTCCAACATCTTCTCTCTGACTTATCCTAGATTCTGTAATTCCCTCCCTAATGCTCTCTATCGCTCCATCCTCCTCAAAGATGGTCCTTAAATCCACCAGGCCTAATATCTTCTAATGTGGCTTGGTGTCAAGTTGTTGTCTGATCACGCTCCTGTGAAGCGTATTGGGATATTTTTCAACAGTAAAGGTGCCATATAAATGCAAGTTGCTGCTCTTGTCACTTTCTATTATAATGGTGCCATGATCATTGCTTTTTGGGACTGTTGTCTTGTTGATACATCAAAATATTTTATTTACATTCACTCCAGCTCCATCATAATTTCTGTGTTGAAATCAGGATTCACGCAATGTCTCTTACCTTTTCTCAGACTGCAAAACCATGGGCATCCTTACTGCTCCAGAATAGCCTTTCTCTTGCAATTTAAAAGCCAATCATCTCATTACCTAATCACTCTTAATTTACTTCAGCTTCTCCTCTACTCCTTTCAGTCTTTGCTCTTACTATAGTTTCTCAATTGATTTTTTTTTAAATGTGATTTCCATGCACTTACAATGTTCCACTATTTTGAATGAAATTGCCCAGGAAAAAAAAACACCAGTTGCAAATTTGCCTGTAATTTGTCTTCAGTGCCCTGTGCTGCAATGAATCCTGATATGTACAAAGTGCATAGTACTACACTGCTGGAATTTCAGTTCACATTGCCATTGTTTCATTGCAGGTTAAGTTTCCTGAAAATCATTTTACCATTAAAATGCAAGCAAAGACTATATTATTCCTCATTAAAAAAAAACCTAGCCTTAAATTAACATTACTATCATGAGTTACCAACTTCCTAATGTTAGCAGTGAGGAACTCTACAAAGGTCCTTTCACTAAATTGCCTCCTACCCGGAACTTCAACATTAGCCATGCCTGATACTAGATCTTGGACAAATTGTTTCCAGCACTGTCAAAGATTATTCTTTTCTGCTTATCTTGTATTTTTTATGGCTGGCGTTCAAAAGAGCCCCGGTACTTTTCACTTGTTTTTTATAATTTAAAGGATTGTGCTTTGTTGCCCTTACAATGGTGCCATTTTGTCAGTGAATCTGTCATCAGATTCAATTTATGAAATGTCTGTTGGTTTAATGTTTGCAGTAAGCATCCTGGTTTTTTAAGAACTCATTTGCTTTTTATTTAATCAAATTTAGTTGTAGCCCTTTTTGGCAAGTATGGCCACACAAGAAAGTGTATTTTAAAGGGGTGTTCATGTGAAGATGTTCGACGAAACTTTCCTTGTTACAAAGACTAGATAGAGTGACAAAAAATCAAGATGAGCATCGAGATGAGCACAGTGTCAACTTCAGGTGGTACCATTGTGCCTGAAATGTGAAAATGTTAAACCCTTCTTCTAATTGTGCAGTCTTTTTTCAACCAATTATGTGGCATATTTTTGCGTGAAGTGAAGTGATTTCCTTTTCATATCCATGCAAAGTAAAGTCACTGAATCACAGAGATAACTTTAAAACAACACCTCTTTTTGAAATTCATTTTTCCCAATGTTAATGATGGAGAAAAGCTGACAGTTTTGTTGTATCTTGGATAATGTTAAAAGCTTTATCAGTATTTGGCCAGCAGAACTCTGCACACCTATGTAAGCATGTGTGAGCAGAGCTCCATTGCCTTAGCCAAAGTCTAATAAAGGGTCGGGGGGGTCAAGGGGGTGGGGGTAGGGGGTGGAGGGCGCGATATGGGGTGTCAGCCAGGAAGGTAATATAACATAGGTCTCCTGACATCAAATCAATTTATGTTGGTTGACATCAGTGTAACATTAATTTTTGTTTGACTGGATTAAGAAATTTATGCAGTTCTTTTTATATCTACCATCATTTAAACTGAGAACATTTCTGTTTAATAATTTTCTGTTGCTTTTACATTCTCTTTTTATCTATCTGTGTTTATTTTATTACCTTTTTCTTTGTCCCAGAAGGATAAACTTACGCGTTGTGTTTCAGGGACGTTCGGTTGTTTGCCATCAAACAGTTAGATTAAATATTTGTGATTTGCTACCTACTTGTTACTTTGCAACAGTTATTTGTTCTCCTATGTGGCTTGGGATCAAAACACCAGGCCGCTAGCTGTTTGTTTATCACCCGCTATCTAATGGATTTTGGCCTTTGTGTTGTTCAGAATGTTTAGTTTGGTAGAAATAGTAGTTTATCTTCACTGTCCTTCACTGACTTCTGTTTGCAGCCATCAACTGTTTTCTGGTGTCACCCACGAGCCAAAGGCTCTTGCACTGCGTGTCATTGTTTGGTCCACTCACTGACTGGTTTCTATTTGGCCTTTTAGCTGATATTAGATCTATAACATCAACAAGCCTGACTGACCATTTTATTGACAATAAAGTTGACCTTTGCTCAACGAGTTGACATGACCTGTATTTCACTATCAGGCTGTGATGTGTGTCATAATCATGCTGGTTGGAAGGAGCAGCTGGCAAAGCATTTTTAAAAACAAAATAAGACATGAGTGATGGTCTTTTTAAGATCTCCAATGTACAAATATCCAGAAATGTCAAAAACTGAACAAGCTGAAATGAAACACCTCACCATGTTTTCTAATAAAACTGGCCTGTTTAAAATAATTAAATCTAACTTTTATGCATGATTATTTCATTGAAAGGCAGCATAAAATCCATTCTTCTCATTTTGAATTTGTTCAATTCACAATATCTGTAAATTCAAATCAAAGCAAAATATCTTCCTGTAATGTTTTATGAAAATTACTTAATTCACACTATTAGATAACTTGATGATTTTTCAAGCAACAAACAGCTTTGAATTAACAAATATAGATTGTATGTTATTCAGCTTATGTTAAAGACATGGTATAGGCAGTCAATAGAGTTTAGAGTATTTAAGAGATTCTCTCAGCTCTATAATTATGTGTTTCATATGCCAGAAACCTCGGTGCTGTTGGCTGAAGGGTATGGAAGCAAAAGATAGCTCAGTACCTAAACAGAAAGGATTCTGTTAATCTTGAATACACAGCGCAAATTTTATTTGCCTATATCTATGTTTTGTTCTCTAAAATGGACAACTGCACTACCCAGCCCTGAAGACACAATTTCAATCTTTCCAAAGGTAAACAATTTCTGGCAGGTTAGATGCCAGTACAAAAAACACCTCTCCCAAAGTTTGCTGTTGCTGTCAGTTTAAGTCATTGTCAAACAGTGTGGAACACTTAATGCCACAATGAAACATAAATCCTTCTACTTTACTATTTATGCGTTTTCAGAATTTTGTTTTTATTAATGCTATGGCTATGACCTATTGTAGCATGCCAGCCGTGGCTCAATGGTAGCATTCTCACCTCTGAGTTACAAGGGGCTTCACGCCCCACTCCAGAGAACAGAGTGCATGATTGAAACTGGCAGTGCAGTGCAGCTCTGAGGGAAAGTTGCACTCTCAGGAGATGCTGCCTTTCAGAGAAAATGTTAAACCAAGGCCCTGTCTGCTCTCTCAGGTAGATGCTAAAGATCCCAGGACACTATTCAAAGAAAAGGAAGGGAGTTCTCCCAATGTTCTGTCCAAATTTATTTCCCAATTAACACCATTATAAAGTAAAAAGCAATTTATCTGGTGATGATCCCATTGCTGTTTGTGACGGCTAGCTGTATGCAAATTGGTGGTTGTGTTTCCTCAATTACAAAAGGAATTACACTTCAAAAAATAAGCAGTTACTTGACTATAAAGCACATTCTGAGATTATGAAAGATGCTCTATAAATACAAATCTTTCTTTAGGTAAATCCATGCCATGGTGCATTCACACAATGCATTTTTAACACCCGGGTGAAGCAACACTGCTTCTCACCAGTGCTAGAGTTGTAACATAAATGCACACTGACTTTGATTTTGTGTGATGGTGCAAAATGAGTGATCCTGAATCACCAGCCCTAATTACATCTTTCACAATTGATCCTCCTGTTGATTTTGATAGAAATAAAATTTGAGAGAGATGTAAAACTGACTGCTGATTCACCAGAAAGTCAAAGTCTACTCCTATGAATCCAATATCTATAACTGTTCCAAATTCAATATCATCTTCCTATTAATTGTCCTGTTCTATGACTTTCAGTTAGTCCATGCAACCAGTTCTTTCACATTACAGCGAGGTGCATATGGTTTAAGTGTTATGTGATAAAAGGCATTCTGATCAGGGTCCTTACACTAACGTGATTCAACATACCCAGGAAATGACTTTATCTTTTTCTTATGGTAGTGTATTAGCTATGTAACTGGATTAGTAATCTAGGGGTCTGCTTTAGAAATTCAAAGGGGAGAATTTTCTCCCCATCGAGGGTGCTGAGTGGGAACGGGCACAGGTGGACGTGCAGCCAATCACCGCCCATGATCAGTTGTGCGCTGCCATTTTACATGGGCGGGCCAATTAAGGTCCATTCAGCGTGACGCGCTCCCAGAAGCGCTGAGCGCTCCCTGTGCGAGCAAGAGGAGGAGGCTGAGTTGGGACCTGCGCTCTTTTGCATGCACGTGAAAGAGCGCAGAAATCTCCCTGAGGTACAGGGATTAGTTTCATTATTAAAGATTTAAATTAAAAAAAATAATTCAGACATGTCCCCTCATGTGACAATGTCACATGAGCTTGGACAAATCAATGAATTCTAATTTAAAAATTTTTTTGCTTTATAAATCATCCATGAAACTTCATCCCGGCCCTGGATGAGGTTTCATGATAAATACAAAGGCCGCCTGGGTTCTTCGCCTGCCTGTCAACCATAAGGTTGGCAGGGCAGTGCTGTTAATTATTTAAATTGCTATTTAAATGGTTTTAATAGGCCTTTGACAGTTCGGCAGGCACGCAGCCGACTGTAGAGCGAGTCCACCGAACTGAAAATCGGAATGATGCGCAGTGACATCAGGATGCATGTCAGACATCACCGCGCGTCATTTTATGTGTTGGTAAGCAGGGCCTGCCCCCACATGCTGATCTGAAGGTCCTGGCCAAAGAATTGGAGAACTTGAATTCTCTTTTTTGAAAATTTGGAAATTAAATTTGGGGCTTGATTATCAATCCATTGTCTGTGCTCATGCAACACAATCTTCAAACATAGATTTGTGCCAGAGGCAAGGTCAGGAGGTGGCAGCTGCCTGCTGAATATGGTCCTCAAATGCAGATGGCAGCCAAAATGGGGCTTGCTTCTGCCTTGAAAGGAAAGGAAGCAGGACATCAGAAGGTCAGCAGCCTCACTGCACAGAGAAGTAGCCAAACAGGTAACTGAAAGGTATTGCACCTGATCTCACACAAAAAATCCCTACTGGTAAAAAAATTTTCTCATTTAAAAAAAATTGGTTAACTGCTCCCCACATTGAACACAACAGTTGTGCACTAACATACACTAGACTGTTTGGACTTGGCCATTTGCAAATTGAAAATCACCTTCCCATCCTCCCCAACCCATTTACAAGCTCCTCAAGGAGCTTAACAGGTCTTCAATTGGAGGCGAGCAGCTTCCCGACTACCCCACCAACCCTTCCCCCGATTTGAAAATAGCAGTGCATCCCGGCGGCATTGAGGCACTGACATGCCATCTGGGGGCGCTATTTTCAAAGCACTTCTACTCCCATTCTCACCTCATTGTCAATTGAAAATCCTGACCCTGGTGTCAGTAAAGGTGACAATGAAGCTGTTGCAGTGTCATAAAAGCCTAACTGGTTCACTGATGTTCTTTAGGGAAGGAAATCTGCCCTTCATATCTAGTTTGGTTATATATGTAACTCTAGTTCGACATGTTTTGGTTAACTTTAAATTGCCCTTTAAATTTGTCGAGCATGGAATTCTGTTCAGGTTAACCAGGGATGGGCAATAAATATATGTACATATCCTGAAAATTAGTTCAAAATAATTAAGGTATTAGAAAATGATTTTTAATGAAATATAAGACAATGAAAGTTCCTAATCCTTTTCAATGGAAATTGTAATAAGTGGAATCGCAAGATTATAACATTTTCACTGAGACACGATCCAAGCTGCAAATGTGCACAGTTAAGAAGGACAGTTAATGGACAATAAGTGTAAATGCAGATCAAACCTGGATTACACTGCAAAATTCACACTATGAGAGGATATAATGCTGTTTGTTTCTATGGCGCTATTTGTTGCCAGATTTAAACATCTCAGAAATGCATTGAATGTAAGCATTTACTGGAAATGCAGGGACAAATTTTTAGAAGTTGTACAATTCATTCATAACATGTTTCAATAAATGTAGGAATTGTGATCAAGATTTATTTTAACCTGGTGTTTGAATATAGCTCTTGTTTTGACAACAGTGAGATATATGGGAAGAAGTGTAATCTGCGTGAAGTAAGTTTTCCCAGCATGAAAAGTATCTTTCTCACTGGCAATAGTATTCCTCACCGGTGGGGAGGTAGTAACTCTCAGGCCAGGGTTTTGCCCTTGTTGGGTGGGCTCAGTGGGGGTGGGCAGGAATGTTAGGGAAGCCGATCGCCACTCGTGATCGGAGCCCAGCTGAGATTTCATGCTGGCGGGCCAATTAAGGCCTGCCCAGCGTGAAACGTGCCCTGCAGCGCTCAGCGCTGCCTCTGTGTGGGGGGGGAGGAGGGCAAGCGGGGAACTTCGTGCATGCGCATAGGTGCATGCAGG
Organism: Carcharodon carcharias; assembly: GCF_017639515.1. Lineage (NCBI taxonomy): Eukaryota > Metazoa > Chordata > Chondrichthyes > Lamniformes > Lamnidae > Carcharodon > Carcharodon carcharias. The sequence goes on along the minus strand of NC_054479.1, from coordinate 42,163,266 downwards.
AAAAGCCCCCTGAGGCAGAGAGCTGCCTCAGGGAGATGAAGAGTTTAAGAATTAAAAATAAAGAATTTTATATTGTTGAAAATATGTGGCTTTGTCACAAGAACAGTGACATGTTATTAATGAAATGTTTAAATTTTTATTTAATTTTTACTAGCTGTTGGAAACCTCACACCTCCTGTGGATGAGGTTTCCTAAAAAAATCCTAAGGCCACTTAGCTTTATCGCCTGCCTGCCAACCATAAGGTTGGATGAGCAGCAAGAAATTTAATTCAATTGGGACTTTAATGGCCTTAATAGGCCGTTAATTGTCGGCAGGTGTGCTGCTGTCTCCTGCGCACGCCCGCTGACTGAAATATTGCACGAGTGCACGATGATGTCGGCGCGCTCACCTGATGTCATCGCAGGTCATTTTACACTCATTCAGGTCGGGCGCACATCCGCCCAACAAGCTAAAAATTCTGGCCTCAGTTTGGGAAGTGTACCTTTTTTAAAAGTCATCCATCTTGGCTCAGAAATGCCTAATAGCTTTATGTCGGTGTCTCTTCCTGTTTTATTTATTTTTTTTGGTCAACCGTAGCAAAAATTTGGCAGCATATCGGGTTAATATACTATGGCCAAAATATTTGTGCAAAGGTGATTCCAGTTTTATTGAGTATTAACCTCAGCAGTGACTCCTTTAAGACATTGTCAGATTGACAGGACAATTAATGTGGTTTTGATCATTTAATAATTTACAAGTAGGCAGAACCTTAAAAACCTTTACCGAAAGTGTAAATGTTTACAAAAGCATTTATAAAGAACATTTAATGTGGTAAACATCCCAAGGCGTCTGATTCCATACGAGGAATTGTTAGGGCCGGTTTGATTCTCTAACCCTGTGCTTGGGAGGGGTGCACTGCTGTCCCTTCACCATCCCAGCTTCTGCCTCTGAAGTCCACAAGGCCCATGGAATCTGAAAGACAGACCTGACCGCACTCGTCGCTGAACTCCTCATTCTACGGGTTGGTCTTTGAAGCTGAGCTACTGGCATGAATTACCAACAGTACAGGCAACATAATTATTTAAATCAATGTTGGTCCCATAACAAATTCCCCATGGTCTCCTGGAGTGCCAAATAATTAAATGGCTACCAGGAGATCTCCAAGTTGATCATTGCAGAACGTCAGCATTTAAAGCAAGGTTGGCATCTTTTTGAGACTTACATCTTGACAACTGACTGGTCTTTGTGTATTAATGCACTTTTTTTTTTGGTTGCCTGCTACTGTTTTTCTGCAATTCAGCACTCCTTTGATGAACCTTCCAACTGCAGCATTTCTTTTACCAACAGCTGCACTCATAGCTGCAAAGAGAGTGCTCAGCATAAGCATTCTGATTGGCCTACTGCAGGTTATCCTATATTTCGGTGGGGAAGGGGATTTCATGTAAAGGAGAGAGCACCAGGTGAACTTGAATCTCAGGTATTTGGCACCAAACTCACAGGTGTCCCAGGTATTACATAATCTGGCCAAAAAATATCTTCACCATATATCCTTCAGCTTGTGTGAACTGCGCAGGAACAGCCCTGCCCATTGTGGTAAAAAGTCCCTTTATGGTTCATTTCAGACTGGCCTTGGTGGTTTTTCCAGAGCAGTCACAAATTCAGATTTCACATATCAAGCAGGTCACTAAAAGATGTTTGCCAGAGTTTTCAAATCTCTGTCATTTTCTCTAAGGAAAGGAGGGAGCATTGTAAGCATGCACAGTAATAGTGCTGGGAGGCCTGGGTTCCAAAATGTACAGGACCTTATTGACAGATATATCCTCATGTAGACATTAAGGTGCCAAGCAACAACTCAAAGGTTTATATGGATTTCATCTGATCAACATCAGGGTGGCCTTGGACCATAACACCAGAATAGTGAGGCCAACAACAGCAACTTGTATTTATGTAGCGCCTTTATCATCGTAAAATATCCCAAGGCGTTTCACAGAAGCATTGTCAATCAGAATTTGATGCCGAGCGACATAAGGAAATAGTAGAATGGATAAACAAAAGCCTGGTCCAAGAGGCAGATTTTAACAAGGGTCATAAAGGAGAAAGGACAGATAAAGAGGCAGAGAGGTTTTGGGAGACAATTGCAGAGCTTAGGACCAAGGCAGCCAAAGGCGCAGCCATCAATGGTTGAGCAATAAAAATTGGGGATGTTCAAGAAGCCAGAATTGGAGAAACACAGATCTCTCAGAGTGTTGTAGGGCTGGAGGAGTTTATAGAGCTAGAGAAGGGAGAGGCCATGGAAAGATTGGAAAACAAGGATGAGAATTTTAAAATCAAGGCATTGATTTTAATGGAGCCAAAGTAGATCAAGGAGCACAGGGGAAATGGGTGAATGGGACTTGGTGTGAGTTAGGATAATCAACAAAAACGCTGCCTGCATAAGGGATAGCCACTACTAATTATATCAGGGCATGGGTGTTATTACAATTTCCAAATTATATGACTTGGACGGTAAATCCAAAAAGCAACTTATTTTAGGAAAGACAGGAAACCTCCACTCAATAACTGCCTCTTGTTAGCAGCTGCATCCAAATCTCATCACTAAGATAATCGCACTTTAGCAATGTGCAAACAACTGGCTGAAATTTCTTGAAGACCTGATTGAAATCAGCAGAGCCTTTAAAATTGGTAAGCGCATGGTAAATTCTGCCAAAAATAGTCAGCATACTTAATATATTATTAGTGATGCCATTGTAATTGATGCCATCAGTTAAGACAAATGCTTGGTGCTGTTTGCCCAGCATAGGTGGCTGCCCATGATAGATGTGGATGGTGTCAGTGATAGGGATTGTATATGCAAGCTGATATTACCACTGACTCATGTAAGTTGATTGCTGGCCCGGGCGCTTGGGTGGCACAAACCTCCTATCAAATTCCTTTTTGTGTCATATCTTCCCTTCTTATCTGCTGATGATGGGGAAATAAAATTATAATATGACCAGCAGAAAGCATTGTATACAATGGATTTAGAATTGAGTGCAACATTTGCTGGCTGATTGAGTTTGATGGAACAGAGAAAGCAGGAAGTTCATATGCACAGTAAAGCACTTAGATTGGAGTTAGATCATTCTCTGCATGTATTCAAAGATTCACTGAGTTTTCAAAGAATGAAAAAGGAGGATAAATTTGACAGCTTACTTCACAACAATAATTTTAATCCTTAGAGTGACAGTTTTCTATAGCTGAACTGGAATGGACACTTCTAAATGTGTGACTAAGTGATTTAATGAGTACATGGAAATTTTTTATGCTTAGAGGCATTGGTTTTCATTAGCTCTGAGGGGGATTTCTGTGCTTGCTGTAGGCTAGACAATGAGGCTAGCCTTTTCTTCTCCGCCGATGCTGCCAGACCTGCTGAGTTTTTCCAGGTAATTCTGCTTTTGTTTTGGATTTCCAGCATCCGCAGTTTTTTTGTTTTTATTGCTTTATACATGTTTATTCTGTGGAAAGGTTAGCAGAAAACATTGAAAAGAATGTTGATGTAGAGATTTTGACGGGAGACTTTGATATAAAGTATTGACAATAAAGGGTTTCCAGCTTGAACACTCATTTCAATAGAAAGGAAAATCTGACAGCTTCTGTAACATCATTTTTTACACTCATGCAGTCAATTGAAAATTAGCCCCAAAAGTTTCTAACCATTGAAAGCCGAAATGGCTTCACATTGTGGGTAATGTCTTGCACAACTGATGTACGTGATATTTACACCAATTACTTTGAAAAAGAGCATTTTTATTTCATTACTGTAAGCAATGAATGAGTCTACACTTTCCAAGTACTTTAGTAATGTTTTTGTTCAGTCTGTTAGTCATTCCTAATACCACACCATATCAGTGTTTGTACACAATCTGAAAAAGTCAATATGTGTTGACATATCTAACTTTGACATGAGAAAAGGGGGGCAAAAGGTAAATAATCTTGATATCAAGTACCTAGCATTCCTTGTTTTAATGAAAAACAGAACAAATTTCTTCTTTACAATGTAATTAGAAAATTTGTTAACCTTGTAGGAATGAGCACCTCCGAAACATGCTGTTCCTGAGAATGGGAATTCTGTTTGCTGCCATCAGTGGTCGCAGATCTACAATAGTGACACACTAATGCTTTTGATGTAGTTAACCTACCCACTAACCAGTAAAAATAGAGAAAATGTGTTATAAAGACCACAAAGTGTGCACATTTTTTTCTTCATATCTTGCACATGTAGCTGAAAGGCAAGAGGAAATTTCAATTTAGTTTATGAGGACCTCTAAACAGTGGGAACTTTTGGTATGGACCAATGGGCAAGGTTGGCTCTCAAGTACACAAAGGAGGCATTAATTGTGGCAATATGTCATTTAAAAAATTCTGTCTCAGCTATTTGGAGGACCTGATTTGAATTGCAGATGAAGATAACCAATTTAAAATATGGCACAAAGATAGCATTCTATAAAATGATAACTGTAAAATAGCAGGGAAAAATATATTTGGAAATGAAATGAAATAATTTTTTCATACAAAAATATTGTCCTGCCACAGAAAAAATAGTAGCAAATAGGTTATTAGAAATCAAAGCAGTAGTTATTCAAATAACATAACATATAAGATAGAAATGTATTGTACAGCTTGGAGTCCAGATTCCAGTGTCTCAATATATATTAATAATAATACATTAAGTTTACTATGTGCGGTGTACAGTCCTTATTTAGTCATCACAATTCTGTGATGTACAATCCTGCCTACAACTGCACATTTCCACCATTAGACAGAACTTCACAAGCTATGGAAGCTGCAGATCCTCACACCCGTATCAACTGCACTCGGAGAAAAGTTTGAGTTTCCCTGACTTGCTGTGTGAAAAGCCATGGGGCGCACTATTTTGTCTTAAGGACCAAATTCACAATTACTAGAGTTTACAGTGGGGAAGAAAGAGACAGACCCCAGCAATACTGAACAACTCAGTCCAGATAAATAGAAGCTGAATAACACTTACATTTATATAGCCTCTTATGAACTTTTGGATGGCCCAAAGTGTTTGACAGTCAATAAATTATTTTTGTTTCCTAAATTATAACAATACATAGGGAAGTTAGCATGGTTTATTTGGGAGGGAGAGATTATGAACTGATGGACTTAGAAGTTTGATAGATGTTCAGAGCTACTGGTAAATACTACATTAGTCATGTATTAATAAGAGTATGTCATAATGCATATGATAACAGTATAGTGCCTAAACTGATGAACATGCAGGTGTATTGCACTTTCATGTATTGGAGTTTCAGCACCTAGGAGCACATATTGAGGAATCACAACCACTGAAAAGCTTTTGATGTAATATCTCACCTCCATGGAAAAAGGTGAATCCAATGATGCATAAAACATGGGAGTGAATTTCTATGGAGATTCACACTATAGAAAAAGTAATTAGTGATGTGAATGGGGAAACACAGGCTGAGGCAATGGCTACCAGTAGGCATGGAATGCCATTAATGCAGCTTGATTAGCAATCAGAATAAATAATACATTGATTTTCTCCCCTGAGATATATGGGGCAGAATATTATGGGTGGTTGTGAGCCCAACAAGCCCGAGTGCAAAATAACGCGCAATGATGTCAGGGGTGCGTCCCAATGTCATCGCGCACTCATACGATATTTCATTTGGCGGGCGCATGCCGGATTTTGCTGCGCGCACGCCAATAATTAAAAGGCCTATTAAGGCCATTAACAATCTAACTAAATTCAAATCTAGGCTGCCCGTCCAATCTTAAGAGCCCATGAGTGGGATGAGGTTTCCTAAAGCAAATAAACATTAAGTGAAAACTTTATTTTGGAATTACAAACATGTCCCATCTCATGTGACAGTCACATGAGGGGATATGTTTTATTAAATTTTTACTGTCTTTATTAATTTTTTAAACAGTGCTTTAATCTCCCTAAGGCAGCTTCATGCCTCAGGGAGATTGAAGCGCTCTTCTTGCGCATGGCATGGCTTGGCCTCCCCCCCTCCCCCCACCCACACAGGCAGCGCTCAGCGTTGCCGGTTGCGATCCACACAGGGCAGGCCTTAATTGGCCCACCCGCATGAAATCATGGAGTGGAACCAATCGCAGTCAGCGGTCAGCTTCCCAACCACCCCCGCCCACTCCCACCAAGCACCCCTGCCAAGGGCAAAATCCTGTCCATGGAGAAAGAGAAATGTGTTGTCAGATCACATGTCCAGCATCCAGTCGTGGATGAGCTGCAGTTAAACCAAAGGTTGAAGCTATTGTCCTCACTCCCTGCAACAAACTCTATACTACTGTGACTTAGTTCATCCTCCACTCTGACTATTGCCTCAAACTGAACCAGTCTGTTTGAGTCTCATCCTCCTATTTGATCCTGAGCTCTCCAACACAAGGACCACTATTTGTAACTATGTTGTCTCACACACTTCAACCCTTTTGCTGGCCTGTCGGCTGCTAAATCCTTATTCGTGCCTTTGTCACCCACACTTGACTATTCTAATGTTCTTCTGGATAACCTCCCTTTCTCTATTCTTGGAGTTGAATTTTATGGCCCCCTCTGGTGTATTTGAAGACAGAGTGACTTGTAAAATAAAGTTGGTGGCCAGCCTGCAGCCTTCCTGCCCACCCCCCACCTGGCCCCCATATCACCGGGGAGGGGCTGGGGTCAGGTGAGGCATCAGACAGCATGCCTGTCCCTAAGTGGCCAATTAATTGCCACTTAAGGGCCTCATTCTGCTTCTGTCACAGTTTTGTGGGGGAATGTGGGGTCAAAGCAAGCAGCCCTGCAGCTTTCACTGCATGGGGTGCTGTCAGCCAGGAAGTGGGGTTGGGGACGAAGGCAGCACCTTATTTGCAGGTTCCCCTGTGTTCATTAAGGGCACCCCCAAGATTGCACCCCTGCCGTCCCTGCCCCACTGGCCTCTCTAACTTGACACGACAGCTCACTCCCCATCATCCTCGCTGGGGTCTCCTAGCCAGGTAGAGTGGCCAACTTTCAGGGAAAAATATTAACAAACAGTTTAGCTTGGTGGACTGTACAACTGTGGGTGGGGGAGGTTGCTAGCAAACTTATGAGAGTGGGCCACGAGTAGAAGAGCACTGTAATGGATAGTGTGAAAATCAAGGATCAAAAATAAGGGAAAACAGCATCCCAGCAGCAAACACTGGAGGACACAGGACACATGCCCCAAATATGGAACATAAAATCCAGATAGTCGGTCACATTGCAGCCAGGTCCGCCCAAAATCCCCAGACTTATCTCAAGTCAGGGAGACATCTTCTTTTGTCTTCGGAACTGTTTGTAGTCCCAGCAGCGGCCACTACTTTCTTCTGGCGCTGCTGGGACTGTAGAGTTGCCAGTCAATCAGATTGGTCAGCATCCCTCCAAAGGGGGCCTTACTCATTGATGGGGGCAGAAATGCCCCTCCGAACTAACTAAAGCTGCCACTAGCCAATTAAAACTGCCTCCAGTGTAATATAGCTGTGGAGTAGCCAGGTTTCTGGTTAGCGGGGTGCCAACCAGTATTTAGGTAAGGGACAGGGTTTCCCTGTCCCCCTCGGTAAATGCACCCTTTGGTAAACTTCCATGCCTCCAAAATTCTGCTGCCTATATTCTTTCCTTCATCAAGTAATACAACAATAATCCTGACCTTGCTGATTTTTATCAGTTCCAAGTCACCTATAGTCTCCAATTTAATTTTCTCAAAAATATTTAAATCATTTCAAACTGTCCCAGCCCAAACTCTGGCATTTCCTCCCTAATCACTTCCATCCCCTTCAGCTCCTTTAAGAACCGTCTGAAAACCCACCTGTTTGACCAAGTTTTTGGTGCCTCCTCCTACATCGCCGTTTTTGGCTCAATGTTCCTTCATGTCTCATCACCTGTGTGAAATGTCAAGTGTCGTTTTTCTAAATTGAATGAGATGCGTGTTTTTGTTTTGTTATTCATTCACGGGATGTGGGCTTCACTGGCTAGGCCCATCCCTAGATGCCCTTGAGAAGGCGATGGTGAACTGCCTTCTTGAACTGCTGCAACCCATATGGTATAGGTACACCCACAGTGCTGTTAGGAAGGAAGTTCCAGGATTTTGACCCAGAGACAGTGAAGGAATGGCAAAATATTTCCAAGCCAAGATGGTGAGTGACTTGGAGGGGAACTTCCATGTGGTAGTGTTCCCATGTATCTGCTGCCCTTGTCCTTCTAGATGGTAGTGGTTGTGGGTCTGGAAGGTGCTGTCTAAGGAGCCTTAGTGAATTGGTGGTGTTGTATCAGCTGTTAAAAGATAAGTAAATAAAACTAATTTCTGTGTCGAAGTTCCTGAAATCTCCCTGCGATATAAACACTGAGTCAAGTGGTGACCTTCACTATTGCTCATAGAATATGGCAGACTGTTGTACTTTGAGGAAATGATGGTTCTTGTCAGTCACAATGTCCTTGGTGAGTCTGGCCCTCTTTATGCGTTGATCCTTCACCATTCACAAGTAGCTAACTTTACAATAGACACTTTGCTTTGAGAGTAGCACCTGCTGCATATTGTACATTTCCCTTACTGTTGCTCAGCTCTGTGCTCCTGGCCCTGTGTTATGCCTGCTAATGCTGCTATGCTGATGCTGTTGGACAGAAAACTCCTCCACACTGTTCCACTTCTTCCACTGCCATCATGGTACTTTCAGAAATTCCCCTTTAATTAAGCTCACAATTCCAGACCGAACTTGTTCGCTAGCCATCCTTTGTTCTGTGAATGAAGCAATAGGAACCCTCAGATCAGCACTAAATGTGGATGAATTGACTGCAACAGGTTCTCCCAGCATTTCACCACTTCTTACTCGCATCGACTTTTTCACCAAAGTCAATGAAATAAGCAATGTGGTGTTCCAAATTTTCAACCATATCACATTCACAGCAACATTTAGAAGTGTCATATGATAGCTCAAATGAAATGTTCCAATACAGAGTTTCAATTTAAACAGGCAGTAACTTTGTTGCAATAAAGCAATTGTTCCATTCAGCCGCATTGAAAATGAATTCAGACAATGGGGGTGGGGCTGCGGGGTGTAGGGGTGGTGGAGGCATGACTGTGGTCAACTTTGTCTTCAGTGCTTTGATCATATTATTGGGGTTGGGGCTGTTTTAGAAACCATCCCATTTTCATTTCCATCGATGTTAATAGAAACAAAAAATTGAGCAGGTGATATAATGGGTAGTCAATTCACTTTCTTAATTCACTGTCCAATTGGTAAGGATGAAAATCATCTCCCTAAGCATCCCAATTGTTAAATTTAAGTTTGTGGATGTGATTATAATATCTGCAGGTTATCTCATCCATTTTGTGAAATTATTTAATATGTTGTCTCACAAACAGAGCATTTAAAGGTGCAGGTAGACATTTAATTTCTTGGGCGTTGCTTGGTCAAAATCATAGAACCCCCTTCCTAACAGCACTGTGAGTGCACTGCAACAGTTCAAGAAGGCTGCTCACCGCCATCTTCTCAGTGGAAATTAGGGATGGACAATAAAGGACACTGATATCTGATGAATGAATAAAAAGATGATTATTGAAATCCGGCAGACTAGTGCATGGGGCAATGTCATAAAGGTATGTTAAACTCCAGAAATATTCATTTGTGACAGAAAATGGATTAAATATTAACGCTTTGAAATTTTAGAAAGGCAAACAAAGTTTCATAGGTCTTCATGGAAATGAATTGTTTTATTCACTACAATAACGAATAGTAAGTTGGCGTGAGGGCAGTTTTGGCACAAATGAAGTGCAACATTCATGGCTTCTGAACTTAATTATGAATAGCCATATCATAACCAGTCACTCCATGCTAGATTAGCAATGGCCTGTCACAGGTCATTAAACTGATGGCTGAGATTTTCTGCTTTGGCAGGTCCTGCTGCATTTCTTTTTGTGAGGTGAAAGCTGCAGTTAAAGCTGCTGATCTGGTCTACTCCTTATCCCAGACAATTTTCTAGGATCAGGAGCATTGTCATATACTAGAATTCCTGCCTCCATTGCTGGGGAGGATGGAGGGAAGGTCAGTGGGTGGGTCCACCTGAGGAGGAAGATATGTCTGCATCCATCCTCACACATCAGCCAGATGGTACATTGAGGTTACTGTGGGGCAGCTGAAGAAGATGACAACTTTTTTTAATTGAAATTAAATTCCACAGTTCTGTTGAGTTCTTAGATTCCTCCCCATTGCTTTGGTGGAAATGAAGTGTTGCATGTCCTTTGAATGACCCTTGAATATTTGAGTGGACATATATGGTGCCTGTCACTTCAGATAGACTCTATCAGATAGAGAATCTTGGAAATGGTGGTGGAGAATGGGGACTCAGCGGTGGGGCTTCAAGACAGATTCCCCACCTATATTCATTAAAGTTAGTCTGGGGAACTAGCATTACATCGAGTGGAAAAGTCTACCCCAGTGTTTAGCACAGAGAATTATAAAGTAGACATTCAGCAAAGTTCTTGTATAAATGCTGAAGAATTAATCGCTACTTTTCCTAATGTGCTATTTTTATTCTTAAATGAGTTAACAAGCTACCTGACACTTGTAAGCTGGTAGCCATTCCACAACCAACCTGGCCTCCAGGAAAGTGGAGTTGTACTGTGGCAGAGAACTGGCAGGCCAGCCAGCATCGGAAAATTCAGCGCCTGTCCACATCAGTCCTGCCCCCATAATTACACCAAAATCCTGCCCATTGTTGTTAGGATATGGCAGATGGCATTTGCCAGGCTGATCAAATCCCGAAGGAATTTGGTCCGTGTTGTGGCACAGCCAATGGTAAATGCTGAGCTGCTCAAATCCCAAAGGGAAACTTGAAACAACTGCCACAACTGTTTTGCAATTTGTATATATTTTGAGATGCATGCGTTGAATTCAGTGGTAATAAGACCACTGAGCCTTATAGGTTCCTTACAGAGCTAAATTAAACCTTTATTAATAGAAGAAATTATTTTAAGTACACGTATAGATTTATAAATTACTGCTATGATAACTTCTAAATCCCCTAATTAATCTAACTCCCAGTTACACTTTCATTGAGGCAACAGTAAGACACTTAGGGCAGAATTTACACGCAGGCAGGCGCGCACCTGACCCGTTTGAGCATGAAATGATGTGTGCTGACATCGGGTGAGCGTCCTGATGTCAACGCACAGTCGCATGATAGTTTGGTCAGTGGGCACACGCAGGAATCAGCAGCGTGCCCGCTAACAAGTAAAAGGCCATTAAAGTGCCAATGAAGTTAAATTTTTCACAGCCCATCCAACCTTGCAGTTGGCCGTCAGGCAAAAAGGCCAAGTGGCCTTCCCGTTTTCTTGGAAACATCATCCACTGGCAGGATGAGGTTTCCAACTTCAAATGAAAATAAAATATAAATTTTAAAATTTATTTAATAATGTGTCCCTGCTCATGTGACAGATTCACATGGGGGGGACATGTTTCATAACATTGTTAAGATCTTTACTTTCTATCTGAAAACTGTACATCTCCCTGAGGCAGCTCTGTGCCTCAGGGAGACTTTTAAGTGCACACCCGTGTGCATGCGTGATATTCATGCTCACCCTCCTTCCCCCATGCACAGACAATGCTGAGCGCTGCCGCTCGCATTTCACGCTTAATTGGCCCACCAGCATGAAATCACAGTGCAGCCCTAATCGCGAGCAGCGGTCAGCTTCCTGCCACCCTGCTCACCCACGCCAAGCCTGCCCGACAAGGGCAAAATTCTGTCCATAGATTTTAACAGACCCAGGCAAAGAAACATGATGCCCTGAACAATCCAAATTCAAAGGAAATTTTCTTAACTTCAGTTCTTTATAGACAGCAGCTTGAGGTGTAGATGCTGAAGACTTTTCATGCTTGTTAGATCTTAGAATGCCCACCCTTACACCAGCCATTGCTCTTTTATACATATTTTCGCCTTTGAATGCAAATTCCCATTGTTTCACTATGTCTTTGGACTTTACCTCTTTAATAATAAAATCCATCAAAGTACCAATTTTACCAGTAATCTTTAGGAAAAATAAACACACCATTTCTTAACTTCTCCTGGCTAGGTGAAATATTTCACCCCTCCTTTGAAATCAATCCAGTCTGGTTTATTTAAAAATGCATATGTTCCCTTTACACCTATGTTTACCTACTTAATGGCCAGAATTTTCCCATCAGCGAGCAGTGGGTGGGGTCCATTCACTGACGCGTAAAAGTACGCACGGTAATATCAGGCGGAACTCCCGATGTCACCGCGCCCCAGTTAAATTTTCAGGTAGGCGGGGGCTCAGCAAAATTAGCAGTGCACCTGTTGACCTGTCAAAGGCCAACTGAGACCATTGACAGAGTCATTAATGTAATTATTGAACCTGCCCGTCCAACCTATATGTTGGCGGGCAGGCCAGGAGCCCTGGCGGGCATTAGAAAAAGCATGAAACCTCATCTACGGACGGGATGAGGTTTCATGTTGTTTTTAAAAATGTAATTAAAGTATTTTTAAGAGTTATGGACATGTCCCAACTCATGTGACAATGTCACATGAGAGGACATGTCAGGGAAATTTTTTTTTCTATTTTTAATATTTTTCAATATATAGCCAACCTCCCTGAGGCAGCACTTTGCCTCAGGGAGACGAGTGCGCTCTTTCGTGTGCATGCACAAAAGAGCGCACTGTTGGGTTTAGGGATTCCCCCTGCCTGCACAGGGAGTACATAGCGCTGCCGTGCGGACGTCAGGCTGGGTGGGCCAACATAAAATGGCGGCGCATCCCCAATCAGGGGCGCCGATCGGAGGCCTGCCTCCACGTGCCCACTCTTCAACTTCCCCCCCAATGGGTGGGAAATTCTGCCCAACATTTCAAACTTAGCTTATCTTCTATTACATCAAAGCTCCTTTAATTCAATTAAGTCACACAGACACAAACACAGACATAGGCATAGACCCCAGGATTACTCTACTTTATAAAAAATTCCAATAAAATTATGAAAATGATTATATCTTCCTGACATCAGGCAATCACAATTTTGCAATTTGTATTTATTATGAGAAGACATGTGTACTGAAGTCAGAAATAAAAATTCCACAACTACTTTTGGAGATTTAAAATATTAAATTAAAACATTTATTTACAAAAGAAAAGAAAATTTAAACACCCAAGATTACAGTTACCTGGTTAAATTTAGTCTTATAAAATTTCTCAAAAGATTTCTACTTAGCCAGACTCACAACTAAACACAGAGATAAAAACAAAAAAACTGCGGATGCTGGAAATCCAAAACAAAAACAAAAACAGAATTACCTGGAAAAACTCAGCAGGTCTGGCAGCATCGGCGGAGAAGAAAAGAGTTGACGTTTCGAGTCCTCATGACCCTTCGACAGAACTTGAGTTCGAGTCCAAGAAAGAGTTGAAATATAAGCTGGTTCAAGGTGTGTGGGGGGGGGCGGAGAGAGAGAGAGAGAGAGAGAGAGAAGTGGAGGGGGGGGTGTGGTTGTAGGGACAAACAATCAGTGATAGAAGCAGATCATCAAAAGATGTCAACGACAATAGTACAAAAGAACACATAGGTGTTAAAGTTAAAGTTGGTGATATTATCTAAACGAATGTGCTAATTAAGAATGGATGGTAGGGCACTCACGGTATAGCTCTAGTGGGGGTGGGGAGAGCATAAAAGATGTAAAAAAAAAATAATTTTTTTTATATAATGGAAATAGGTGGGAAAAGGAAAATCTATATAATTTATTGGAAAAAAAAGAAAAGGAAGGGGGAAACAGAAAGGGGGTGGGGATGGGGGAGGGAGCTCACGACCTAAAGTTGTTGAATTCAATATTCAGTCCGGAAGGCTGTAAAGTCCCTAGTCGGAAGATGAGGTGCTGTTCCTCCAGTTTGCGTTGGGCTTCACTGGAACAATGCAGCAAGCCAAGGAGAGACATGTGGGCAAGAGAGCAGGGTGGAGTGTTAAAATGGCAAGCGACAGGGAGGTTTGGGTCATTCTTGAGGACAGACCGCAGGTGTTCTGCAAAGCGGTCGCCCAGTTTACGTTTGGTCTCTCCAATGTAGAGGAGACCACATTGGGAGCAACGAATGCAGTAGACTAAGTTGGGGGAAATGCAAGTGAAATGCTGCTTCACTTGAAAGGAGTGTTTGGGTCCTTGGACGGTGAGGAGAGAGGAAGTGAAGGGGCAGGTGTTGCATCTTTTGCGTGGGCATGGGGTGGTGCCATAGGAGAGGGTTGAGGAGTAGGGGGTGATGGAGGAGTGGACCAGGGTGCCCCGGAGGGAGCGATCCCTACGGAATGCCGATAGGGGGGGTGAAGGGAAGATGTGTTTGGTGGTGGCATCATGCTGGAGTTGGCGGAAATGGCGGAGGATGATCCTTTGAATGCGGAGGCTGGTGGGATGATAAGTGAGGACAAGGGGGACCCTATCATGTTTCTGGGAGGGAGGAGAAGGCGTGAGGGCGGATGTGCGGGAGATGGGCAGGACACGGTCGAGGGCCCTGTCAACGACCATGGGTGGAAAACCTCGGTTAAGGAAGAAGGAGGACATGTCAGAGGAACTGTTTTTGAAGGTAGCATCATCGGAACAGATGTGATGGAGACGAAGGAACTGAGATAATGGGATGGAGTCCTTACAGGAAGCGGGGTGTGAGGAGCTGTAGTCGAGATAGCTGTGGGAGTCGGTGGGTTTGTAATGGATATTGGTGGACAGTCTATCACCAGAGATTGAGACAGAGAGGTCAAGGAAGGGAAGGGAAGTGTCAGAGATGGACCACGTGAAAATGATGGAGGGGTGGAGATTGGAAGCAAAATTAATAAATTTTTCCAAGACCCTACGAGAGCATGAAGCGGCACCGAAGTAATCATCGATGTACCGGAGAAAGAGTTGTGGAAGGGGGCCGGAGTAGGACTGGAACAAGGAATGTTCCACATACCCCATAAAGAGACAGGCATAGCTGGGGCCCATGTGGGTACCCATAGCCACACCTTTTATTTGGAGGAAGTGAGAGGAGTTGAAGGAGAAATTGTTCAGCGTGAGAACAAGTTCAGCCAGACAGAGGAGAGTAGTGGTGGATGGGACTAAACATCCTATTCCAGGCAACAGTCCCTATAGATTCTTAATCTACAAAACATACAATAATATTACCACAAGGCACCTACTATTGCTAGAAGGTAGGTATTTCACAAGCTTCTCCCTCCCTCTCACTCAACAATGGAAATCCAAGGTTTGTAACAAAACCTTGCTTTCTGGAACAACCAGACACTTCTCCGGGGTGACTAAAAGCAACTTACTTCACAGGACTTCACAGCACACTCTTCAAAATCACATGGCCACAGTAATATTGGAAAAAATGATATTCTCTCTACTCCTCCATCCTGATGGAAAAATACGGTCATAATTCTAAAAGATGGTTTTATTTTCTCAACCCATTTCGCATTACTTGCTATACTTACCTACATACGCAAAACTATAATACTACCAGGCACATACATTAACCTAACAATATACACAAGTTCCTTGTATCAACAGAAGTTATTTCAGTCCATTGCCCATGTTTCAAATGTCCAATTTCCTTTAAACACTAGACAATGCATCTGCAATTAAATTTTCTCATCCAGCCACATGCGTAAATTAAACGGTTGCAGACATAAACTCCATCTGACCATTCTGGTTTCAAAATTTTTCCAGAAATGTTAAAGGATTGTGGTCTGTATAAGTAATTGTTTCTGAAGAATTGCTTGCAACATAAATCTCAAAATGCTGCAATGCTAACACCAGGCCTAGAGTCTCTTTTTTGATGGTTGAGTTTCTTTTCTGATGTACGTTCAGCTTCCATGAAAAATATCTTATCGGTTTTTCAATTTCTGTTTCATCATCTTGTAACAACACAGCACCAATACCCATATCACTTTTGCCAACTTAAACTGCTTGGCACAATTTGATGCTTCTAAAATTGGTGTAGTAGTCAACCCAGCTTTTAAACCATCAAATGCATTCTGACACTCCTGTGTCCATTGAAATTTCTTGTTCTTTTTCAGTAGTTCAGTCAATGGAGCAACCACACTGCAAAAATTTGGTACAAACTTCCGATGAGATCCACTCATGCCTAGAAATCCCAGAACTTCTGTTTTGTCATAGGCAAATTCACGATGACTTTTCCTTTCACATCTCGTGGAGCCACCTGACCACGCCCAACAGTGTGGCCTAAATATGTAACTTGCACTTTTGCAAATTTACCCTTAGCCAAGTTCACCCCCAAATTAGCTTCTTGCAGTTGATCAAACCATTCCTTCAGATTTTTTAATGCTACTCCCATGTTTGACTGAAAATTACCAAGTCATCAATACAAATAGCACAATGGCTCAGTTCTGCAATCACTTTGTTTGTCAGTCTTTGAAATGTTGCTGGTGCATTGTTCATACGAAATGGCATAACTTTGAACTGATTTACTCTATCTGGCGTTACAAAAACTGATATCTCTTTCGCTCCTTCCTATGAAGGGTACTTGCCAATATCCTTGCAGCAAGTCAATCTTTGTGATAAACTCTGCTTGTCCCACTTTTTCAATACAATCTTCCAACCGCTTTTGTCACTGTGTTCACTTTTCAACACTCCACACACAGTCTTTGTGTTCCATCTGGTTTCAGGCACCATCACGATGGGTGAACTCCTGTTACTGCAACTAAACTCTATGATGTCATTCTGAAGCATGAATTCAATTGCTTTTTGCATTTGAGTAAATTTTACTGTATTTAATCTATAAGGATGCTGCTTTATTGAAACTGAAATCCCACATCTACATCATGTATAGCCAAATTTGTTTTCCACAGCTTATTTCCACAAAAAGCTTTGTGTGACTGCAATAATTTTTCCAAATCACTTTGATACTTGTCTGGAAGGTAACTCAGTATCATATTTAAATTTTTAAGCACTCCCTCATTGTTCAATTTAATTAGAGGAAAGTCAATTCCAGGGTCCTTCATTTCTACCTCTTTTTCCTTATCTACCATGACTAATACCTTGTTTTGGTTTTCTTCCCGGTCAAAGTACTTTTTAAGCCTACTTAGAAGGCACACCCTCCAGTTATTTCTTCCAACTTGGGTATTTATTAATTAATTTGCTTCACTTAAACTCTACCTCGCATGCAGTATTCAATCTTTCTCTAAATTTTGTCACATAATCCAGGAGATTCGTTTACAAACTTTGGCCCACTAGTTTCTCCTGAATCAACTTAAGTGGTCCCTTACTTCATGACCTTAGACAAATTCAAAAGGACTAAACTCTGTCAATTCATTAGGGTCATCCATAATAGTAAATAACAAGAAAGGAATCCCTTGATTCCAGTCCTGTGTGTAGTCTTGACTATATACTCTCATTGTAGTCTTTAAAATTTGATGCTATCTCTCTGAAACACTTTGTGATTCAAGGTGATGAGCTGACGTCTTTAACTGCTTAATTCCCAGGCTGTTCATTAATTTCTTAAACAACTGTGACATGACATTCAAACCCTGATCCAACTGTATTTCTTTTGGGATCCCATATCTTGTAAAATAATTTGATCAACTACTCTACAATCCACTTTGCTGTTTTATTTCGTAAAGGTATCACTACGCAATCAATCAGGACCCTGGTCAAATGCTGGAATTAGAATTAAACATACAGGTTTAACTACTGCTTGAGGTTACCCTATCACCTGACATGCGTGACATGTTTGACAGAATTCCACAACATCTTTATGCACTTCAGGTCAATAGAAATGTTTTTGTATTTTAGCCTGAGTTTTCTTAATTCCCAAATGTCCAGCTATTGGAATTTCATGAGCTACTCTTAATATTTCATTTCTGTATCCAGATAGTATTACTATTTCATGTACTACCACCCACTTTTCATCTGCCGGAACATGAGGAGGTCTCAATTTCCTCATTAACACTCTATCTTTAAGATAACAACACTTTGAAATATATTCTGCCTCTGTTTCAGAATAAGCTGTCTGGTATAACTCTTTTATTCATGGATCTTTCTGTTGTAACTCTACTAATATCACTGAGCTAAACACTTCAGCCTCACTCTATCTCACCTTCTCTTCCTGAACAATCTTTTCAAAGGCAAATCCAGCTAATTGGAAGTCAACACCCTTCCCTGTCTTTTAGATTCTTCCTCTTCCTGCTTCAACCTGTGAGTTTGTGGTCTTGTTACTCTACAATCTGTAAATAATCCAGGATGCTCTTTTTGCAACATCTCTGTTGATTGCATCTCCACAGGCTGCTTGGCTGTAGGCATCACCAACATCCATGACCCAGCAATATAATTTCTTAGGATAAATTGAACCCCTGCAATGGGCAATTTTTCTACTACCCAACAATCACTTCACCTGTTTTCAATCTACTTTTTAAATTTACCTTACACAATTGAAAATGTTTACTATCTCCATGAATCCCATTTATTAACACTTGTTCCTGTAATATCCCCTCTGGAGAATAAATAGCACTATCCCATAACATTAAGGACTGAGTAGCCCCTTAACATTTTGACATCTTTGCCTGCTTCACCCTATACACATGGATAGATTTTCCCTTCACATATAAAATATTTAAACATTTCTTAACCTGCCCTTCGGAACTCCCTTGGGTAGGTTGTGAACACATTCCCACTTCTTTAGCTACAACTGATTCTTCCTGCTCCACCTGTACATAAACCATTGGTTTTTCCTGTCTCTGGTTCTCCAAGCCCACAGTACTCCTTTTTCCAGAACTTTTCTGAGTTCCAATTACTGCAATAGGTTTTCCCTGTAACCTCCAACATATTGCCTTTGTTGTAACATTGTAACCTTATAACAATGGAAACATTTAAGTCTTTGAGTGCCACTGCTACCCTCAGCACCTTCCTTTCTGGTCTGAGGAGAAATGTCCTAAGAATGTTGAAATGTCTCTTCTCTCCCCTAACTACCTTCCTTCCTTTCACCTCCCCACTATCTATCCTTCTCAGATTTAAAAGAGTGACAGAAAAAAAGTTTTGACCTATGGACTAGCTCATAATCATCAGCCATCTCTGCTGCTTGCCTAGCTGTTTTAACCCTCTGTTCTTCCACATGGGTTCTAACTACTGAAGGAGGTGAATCTTCAAATTCTTCCAAAAGAATTACTCCTCTAAGAGCTGCATATGTTGTCTTTACCTTTAATGCCCATATCCAATGGTCAAAATTATTTTGTTTTACTCTCTCAAACTCAGTATAAGTCTGTCCTGGCTGTTTCCTTACATTCTGAAATGTCTGCTCATATGCCTTAGGAACCAATTCATATGCACTTAGAATAGCCTTTTTTACTGTATCATAATCCGTGGATACTTCTTCTGACAGCGATGAATATACCTCATGAGCTCTGCCTACCAACCTACTTAGTAAAAGCAATGTCCAAATTTCTAGTGGCCATTTCATTTGCTTAGCTATCTTCTCAATTGAAATAAAGAATGCCTCTACATCCTTTTCCTCAAACTTCGGAAGATCCTACACAAATTTAAGCATCACTGGGTTTTGGGTTGAAGTGTCATGAAAATATAATAGTGATCATAATGTTATTGGAATTTATTGTAAAGTAGGAATATTCGGGTATGGAGTGTGTGTGTGTACGTGTGTGTGTGTGTGTGTGTGTGTGTGTGTGTGTGACTTAATTGAATTAAAGAAAGCTGATCTGAAGGTTTTGATGTATCTGAGGAGAAACTAGGTTTAAATGCTAAATAAGTAAACATGGCTGAAGTTTTAGAAGGTGAAGTGTAAAGAAAAATTTGTATTTTTAAATAAACCAGAGTAGTTTGAATTTCAAAAGAGAGGGTGAAATGTTATACTTAGCCTGAAGAAGCCAAACAGTGTGTTTATTCTTCCCAAAGCTTACTGCTAAAATTGGTACAAAGAAATATTTTTTATTATTAGAAAGGTAAAGTTGCAAAAACATATTGGGACAATGGGATTTACATTAAAATAAGAGAAACTTGTATAAAGGAGATGAGGTTATGTGTAAAAAGAAGTAATTCTAAGATCTAACAAGTGTGAAAAGCCTCCTGCCTCTATATACCAAACTACTGCCTATAGGAACCGAAGCAGAAAATTCACTGTGAATATTCCTGTGCAGGGTATGGTGTGCTTTGCCTAGGTCTGTTAAAACCTATTTTGTTTTTACTATTGCCCAACAGGGGTGTAACCAGGAGTAAGATTAATTAGAGGAGCTAGGGAGTTATCATAGTAGTAATTTGCAAGTGTTTAAAACTATTTATTTTATTAATAAATGTTTAATTTAGTTTGTGAAAAAACCTCCAAGACTCAGTGGACTTATTACTACTGAAATCAAGGCATGCACCTCAAAATAAAAATGCAAATTGCAAGACAGTTGTGGCAACTGTTTCAAGTTTTCCTCTGGGATTTGAGTAGCTTAGCATTTACCATCCATTGTGCCGTAACAGAAAGTCATCATGAAGAGATATTAATGTTTATAATGTTATTGGTAATGATTTTTAAATTGAAATTGTAGTAGGGTCTGTGTCTATGTGTGTGCCTGTGTGTAGCTTAATTGGATTAAAGCCAGTCAGTCTGGGTGCTTTGATGTATAGTAGTTTGAGATGTTAATTAGATAAACATAAGGCTAGAAGGGTACATTTGTATTTGTTGAATTAACTATTCAAAAGAAGGGAGTGAAATCTTGCACCTAGCTGGGAGTTGCCAAGCAATGTATTTATATTACTAATAAAATTGGTGGAATGAAAAGATTATTGTTAGGAGAGATAAAATTTAAAAACAAAACCTAGTATACAATGGAAAATTTACATTCAAAGGGAAAGCTAGGTTAAACTGAGAAGAGTTTGCGTGTGTAAGTCAGAGGCATTCAAGGTCTAACCATCCTGTAAGCCTAGGAAGATGTCTGCAAAGCAACTTCATTTCAAATTTGTAAGGTTGAATGGGCTTTGCCTGGTATCTAATTAAAGTCTGTGGGATATTGTTGCCTTGGTGAAGATTTACCTGGGAGTGATTAATTTCTACATTTGTTTAAAAGTTATTATGGAAGTAATTTGTAGACGTGTACGTGTTTAATTTCTTGTCAAATTAATAAATATTTAAATTAGTTTTATATAAAAAACCTCGAGGCTTGGTGGTTTTATTTCTGAATTTGGAGCTGCATTTCAAACATACTAATTGAAAATATAAATTATGAAAGTTGTTCAAGTTTCCCTCTGGGATTTAAACAAATCAGCCTTTACCAACTGCTGTCATAACAATTTTACCATGAGAATCTTCCCCAGCATCTGAGTTCTCTTTTTTAGGGTCCAGCCTTTTAAGCTGGTATTCCCTTTCTCTTTCCTCACTCTTTCCTCCATTGCTAACTTCTCCCTCTGGGGCTGAGTTTTTGCATTCCCATTTCCCTATGAAATGTTACCTTTTTTTTCCCTTTCTTTTTCTTTTGTCTCTAATTGAATCATTTTCAGTTCCCTTTCATGTTCAATTTCAAGTTTTATAATTTGCAACTGAAGTCTCACTACCTCCGGCTGCGATTCACCAGTTTCAGGTATCCCTTCCATTTATAAATGTTGCACTACTACTTCAATTATGTCTGCTTTCCTTGCCCTTGCACTTAATCCTAACTGCAACTTATCCACCAATTCTGTTAACTGAGCCTTGATTATTCTTTGTAAACTAGTCAGGGTTAAACCTTTTGCTCCCAGAAAAGTCTTAGCAATTGCCAAAGAAGTGTTCTCAGTCTAACCACTTTAAAATCCCTCAACACCAACTCCTGGGTTCAGCATTCTTCTCACTCTTCTAGCCTTCAGATTCACCAGCTCCAAGGCTATCAAGAACTTTTTTTTCAAAATCCCAGACAAGCCCCCAATTTTGTTTTGATATGGCAGGTGGTATTTGCCACGTTGACCAGGTCTCAAAGGGAATCTTGGTCAGACTAACACAACGATTTTGCAACTTGTACTTATTATGAGAAGGCTTGTGTACTGAAGTTGGAAGTAAAGATTCCACTATTACTTTTGGGGATTTTAAACATTAAATTAAAATATTTATTAACAAAATAAAAGAAAACTTAAACACACAAGATTACAGTTACCTAGTTAAATTTAGTATTGTAACATTTCCCAAAAGATTTCTACTTAGCTAGACTCACAAATTAATACCCTTTTCCAGGCAACAGTCCCTATAGATTATTAATCTACAAAACAAGGCAAGGCAGCCACTTTTGCTATAAGGGAGGTATTTCACAATCTTCTTTCTCCCTCTCACTTGACAATGGAAATCCAAGGCTTGTAACAAAACCTTGCTTTCTGGAACAACCAGGCGATTCTCTGGGGTGGCTAGAAGCTGCTTACTTCACAGGACTGTTCCCACACAGCACACTCTTCAAAAGCTTTCCACCTTCCCTTAAATATATCTTTTCCCTTTCATCTTTACCCATTGTTCTTAACTTTCTTTTGAAATTTACCTTTCCCAGCATCTAGAAATCTTTCATATTGTCTTCATGGCTACCACGTTTGGAAAAATAAACTTAATAGCATTGCTTTATTTATTTATGATCTTTGCCAATTGCAAAACTTCCTTTTCTCTCTTTGAAATTCAATAGCTAAAAATTCACTCCTGATTTAGCTCCTCTATTCATGATGTATCTACAGGTATCCCATCTTCGTTCACTCATTTCCATTTCAAAATGCCTGCTTTACACCTAACATATGATGATTTAAAACTTTCAGTCTGAATGTCTTCAGTCTAATTAAATTAGTCACACACACACACACACACACACACACACACAATATAAACACAGCCCCCACAAGTCTGCTTCACAGCATCCCACAGTAATATTAGAAAAAAAAAGATACTTCCTTTACACTGTGGGGGGATTTGTCCCCTCGTCGGGCTGGCTCGGTGGAGGTGGGCGGGGGTGGTCGGGAAGCCAATTGCCAACTACGATCAGGGCCAAGCTGCAATCTCATGCTAGCAGGCCAATTGAGGCTTGCTCGGTGTGAAACATGAGTAGCAGCGCTCAGTGCTGCCTGTGTTGCGTGGGTTGGGGGTGGAGGAGAAGGCCGAGTGAAACTTCGTGCATGCATGCAGGTGTGCGCTTGAAAATCTCCGTAAGGCACAGAGCTGCCTCAGGGAGATGAACATTTAAAACATCAAAAATAAAGATTTTAAAAATGTTATAAACATCTCCTCTCATGTGACTCTGTCACATGAGGAGGGATATGTTATAAATGAAATGTTAAAATTTTTATTTTATTTTTATTTGCTGTTGGAAACCTCATCCTGTCCGTGGATGAGGTTTGCTAAAAAATGCAAAGGCCGCTTGGCATTTTCACCTGCATGCCAACCATAAGGTTGGACGGGCAGCAAAAAAATTGTTTCAATTGCCTTTTTAATGGCCTTAATACGCCTTTTAATTGTCGATGGGCGCGCTGCCGACTCCGGCGCTCGCCTGCTGACCGAAATATTGTGCAAGTATGCGATGATGTTGGGATGCTCACCTGACATCATCACATGTCATTTTATCCTCAGTCGGGTCAGGCGCCGCCCGCCCAACGAGCTAAAAATTCTCCCCTATAGTTAAATAGTGAAAAATGCCCAGATTTCTCCATTTCACAAGGTAAAGAAAGTATTTATATGATATGAAATACATTCTTGATAGAAGTTGCTGCTGACCAACTTCCAAAACAGGTCAATCTTAACTGTCACTTATAAGTAACCATAATTCGATGGCTGCAATGCATTCAATGTTTGACATTTGACAGCATTTAACAGACCTTCTAATGCACCACATTATAATGAATACTTCAGGTATTTGAGAAACTAAAATCTTTTTTCTTTTTTAGGTCATTTAGCAAACAGAATAAATTTGATGCCATCACAACTCATTGTGATTTTAAAAGAATATTACCATATTTAATTGAGGCTTTGCTTTTGTCATATTTTGATGTTCACTGGGTATGGGTGTCACTGACTATGTCAGCATCTGTTGCACAGCCTAATTGCCCTTCAGCAGGTGGTGGTGAGCCGCCTTCTTGAACCGCTGCAGTCCATGTGGTGTAGGCACACCCACAGTGCTGTTATGATGAAAGTTCCATGATTTTGATCCAGCAACAGTGAAGGAATGGCAATATATATTTCCAAGTCAAGGAGGTGTGTGCCTTGGAGGGGAACATGCAGGTGGTCGTGTTCCCATCCATCTGCTGCCCATCTCCTTCTTGCTGGTAGAGGTAGTGGGTTTAGAAGGTGCTGTTGAAGGAGCCTTGTGAGGCATTGCTGTGCATCTTGTAAATTGTGCACACTGCTGCTACTGTTCATAAGTGGTGGAAGGAGTGAACGTTGAAAGTGGTGGATGGGGTGCCAATCAAATGAGCTGTTTTGTACTGGATGGTGTTGAGCTTCTTGAGTGTTCTAGGAGTTCCACTCATCCAGGCAAGTTGAGAGTGTTCCATCACTCCTGACTGGTGCCTTGTAAATGATGGACAGGCTTTACAGAGTCAGGAGATGAGTTACTGGCTTCAGAATTCCCAGCCGCTGACTTGCTGTTGTAACCATAGGGTGGGATTTCCTGTGTCCACTGGCGGTGGGCGTGATAGGTGGCCTGAGCGAACAATATGGTGCGATCGGTTTCATGACAGCGGGAGGGCAGGTCACGATTGTCCACTCAACCCGCCATTGGTCGTTGGGAACCTCATTGTAATACATCAGCATATCATTATCAGGCCATCCCACCAGGCTCTTGCACCCCCACTGGATTGTCCATCCACATCGGCAGGAAAGCACACCAACGTGGTTCATAACAGGACAGAGGTGATGTGCACTTGACAGCCTGCACTTTGGGGGAACTGGAGGTGAGGGCACATAATGTTCTGCAGAGCTCACCAGGGTTGCCTGTTACTTTGCAGGCTTCAGGGGAGTCGGGGTTAAGTGCCACCCTGCCAAGGGGAAGACTTTTGGCGGTGAGGGGAAGTGGGGGGATCAAGTTCCACCTTGCCTTGCCGGCCACTGGTGAGAGTGAGGGAGTGCGAAGGACAGGAGCAGCCCAGACTCTAAGGCGACGTTCGAGGGTGAAGGGAAGCAGGGGGCAAGTGCAGCCTTGCCGCTGAGGTGTCATGTGGAGGGGCATGGGGGGCAAGTGCAGACCTACTGTTGAATATAGCACGTAAGTTTTCGGGGCCAGGGGGCTGGTGTAGGATGGGCGAGGGAAGTGGCCATGCATTCGGGAAACCTGTAGAAAGTAACCATTCCTCTGCAACTGAGACAGTTCAGGTGCAGCCACATTGATATGATTGGGGTCGGGCTCCTAGCTTATCTGCCCACTCAAGCAATGCAGAGGCATCAAAGTGCCACCAAGTGCTCCAGAGCTCTCCGCTACCCCTGGCACAGACTGCAAATTCATAAGCATTTTAGTGGACCGCAGAGCAGTTGGACTGCACACATTGTACAATCTCTTCACTAAAGCTGGCCATGTAGCAGTCACTGCTGGAGATGCTCAAAGCATCTTGCAATGTCAGCATCCCAGTTTGGACCAGTCTCCCCCAAGGTTCAAGCTAACAGGGCAGCCATGCAGCGCACAATCTCTGGCAATCCAAGTGGTGGCCAACACTCTCCAGGAAGCGTTAAGGGACCAGGAGAGATTCTTAGTACACCCACGCTAAGCACGTGTCCCTTTCATTCTGCTGGAGGACTGCATCAGGGACATGAAGACTGGTGAACTAGCTGTATGCCTGATGGCCTACAGAGACCGTAGAAGACGGAGGATAGAGTGACTGAGGCTCCTGGCTGCGCAGAGGCAGGAGCAGCATCCTCAGGGAGAAGGGACTGGGGCTCCCACACATGCCGCCCAAGAGCCAGTGTGAGCCATCATAGGCCGGCGCCTGGTGACACCCCAGGTCTATAGAAACCACCTTTCATCCCTGCAGATGACTGAGAACCAGTGTCGCTGAGGACTACGAATGTCTAGGGAACTGGTTGGTCACATCTGCAGGGTTTGTTGCCATGGGGACATGGAGGGCATTCATTGCCAGTGGCTGCGAAAGTGACTGCGGCACTTAATTTCTATGCCAGTGGCTCCTTTCAGGGCTCCACAGGTGACCTCTGTGGGATCTCTCAAGCCTGCGCCCACAAAAGCATCCATGAGGTCATGGATGCCATCTTTACAAGGGCACACAACTTTGAAGCATTTTGCCCAGGACCAAGAGAGCGAGGATGCAAGGGTGATTGGATTCGCCCAGATCTTGGATTTCCCACAGGTGGAGAGTGCAATTGACTACACTTATGTGCGCTCAGATCTCCATTGCAACACATGGTGAACTACCTCAACTGGAAGGATTTCCATTCGCTGAATGTGCAGCTGGTATGTGACCACCAGAAACGCATCCTGCAGGTGTGAGCATGATTTCCAGGGACTGCGCACAATGCCTACATCCTCAGTCAGTAACAGACCTTTGCAGTCTTCCAGGGTCCACAGAAGCTGCAGGGTTGGCTCCTTGGGGACAACGGCTACCAACAGAGGATGTGACTAATGACACCCATGCAGCAGCCTCAGGCTGCAGCAGAGCGACGCTATAATGAGGCTCAAGGTGCAGCTCACAAATTGGTGAAGCAGACCATTGGGATGTTGAAGATGAGGTTCCGGTGCCTGGACTGGTCTGTTGGAGCCCTGCAATACAGGCCACAGAGGGTGTCATGCATCGTCGTGGTCTGCTACACCTTTTGCAACAAGGTGCTCCAAAGGCGAGATGAGCTGGCTGAGGAGGAGATGGAGGAGCTGCACATCTCCGCTAACAGGGATGAGGCTGAGGAGGCCCTCAGAGACAATGATGATGGGGATATGGCCCTTGCACTGGCTAGACAAAGCAGGCATGCTCAGGAGGCCCTCATAGCTGCTAGATTTGTGGAGGATGATGACGACATGCAGTGAGGAGACACCATAGTTCCTCACATTGCATTTGTGAATGCCTGTCTCCAGTCTGGCTTATGGCAGTGTCAATACCCTCTATGAGAATGCTCCTGTCATGAAGAGGTGATAGAGGCCCTAATAGTTGCTCAATTGCAGGAGGATGAAGACAACATATATTAAGGACATTCCATAAATCTTCACACAGCCTCTGAGAATATCTGACTCCTGTCTGGCCAAGGGCAGATCGTTTGCACTCTGTGATTAGGGTCATATCATAGAGATGCAGCCATGAAACTTTAGAAGCATCTGATGCTTTGATCGCTTTCAGCACCTGAGCCCTTCAGGATCTGGAGCACAACATCAGTGGTCACAGATGCTGAAGAGATGAGGGCCAGCCCCTCCTTAAAGGTGCTGAGAGCAAATCAAGGGAATGAGAGAACTCTGTGGTGCCTGTACACTACATTCTGGCAGCAATGACCAGCACCACTGAGGTGCAGGCATCATTAATTACTCCAGGGAATATGAGGCTGGCCCATCATTTTGGTCTGAAGGCTGCACAGAGCCCAGGGAAGAGGCCCTTGACTGAGATACCTGCCTTTATCTTGTGCAGAAAGGTTTCACATCTGAGCGACAAGAAAACTGTTCATCAGAACAAGGAGCCATAGGCAGGCAGACATTCTTGGGAGTTTATTTACAATAGTGAACATTATGTACACGTGATTAACACCCTTGCCCAGGCTGTGCAACTAACTCTCCTTAACTGTCCTAACTCTGCTGCTACGTCTTGGTGGTCCCCTGACATCCACAGTGGAGGTGGAGCAGGCTGCTGACTGTGATGCCCTGTTGTGATTACTTTGATGGGCGTCCTCTGGAGGACCGAGACTTGGAGGGCCCCAGCCTGCTTTCAGGGTCCTACTGTGTGGCAGTGGCACCCTCCTCGGCCTGTGGAGCTAGAGCTGCTGAGGTCACAGGAAGAGGGGAGTTGGATGGGCCGGAAACTCTCGGAGTCATCTGGATTGATGAGTCCAGAGTGTCCACCTGCGAATCCTCCTCCCTATGGGTGTGCGGGGGCCCCAGGCTGACTCCTTAAGAAGCAGGGGAAGCTGGAGTGAGACCAAGCTTCCTGACACCCCTAACGTGTACACACTGTTGAGGCTAACTATTGCATCAGCGATGGAGTTGAGCCCACGCAGCAGTGCAGGAGCGAAGTCCTGGACCAAGGTCTCCATAGCGGCCACCATCCTACCAGTGTTGACCTCGGTGCATTGACATGCTGGCGCTATCACCTGAGACTGAAGGCGGATGGATTCCTCCACCGTGCCTTGCAATCTGAAGAGTGCAGTGGACATCCCTTTCTGATGTTCCCGAGTTTGCCTTTGCAGCTCCAGCAACTACGACATGACCAAGTCCAGAGGCTCATCATCTGATTTGAACTCAGCAATGTTCTGGCCTCCAGCAGTCCTCCAAGTGCCAGGGACCTGGGATGTCCCTGCCACCACTTGCTGTGGATCAGGAAGTGTGATGTGCTCACCAGATTGTGATCCCAAGGCTACTCTAAAGCTAGGTCCCACCGAGGTGTGTGTCTCTGCGCTGGTGGAGGGTGTGGATTGGAGCTGTGACGGGACTTCAGGGAGTGCACTTTCAGATTTCTTTTCAGAGGTTTCTTCGGGACTTGGTTGGAGGCCCTAGGTCATGGACTCTGTTGGCTGTTTGGCAGATGTGCCTGCAAAAGCAAGGGGAGATAATTAGTGCATGGCAGTGGCCTGTGAAAGAGGACATATCACTCACAGCATGGTTGTCTGATGGATGTTGCACTGCTGGATCCTCACCTGGTAGAGCAGCGGTGACTTCACCATCAGCACAGGACCAGTCCAAATCCTCGCTGGCCAGCAGGAGGGCTCTGTGAGGACCTTGATTTCAGGTATTCTGCCACCGGTCAACGACCTTTCCCTCTTGAGTGCCAGCTTGTCCTGCATCAATATGGATGGAGAAAGTGTAAGCAGGATGTCTGGTGGGCCAGATGATAAGTATGCCTGGCATGTGTGGGCGTTGAGTAGGCCCATGGACGGGATGAGGACAGTGACAGTGAGTGTGAGAGAGTGAATGGTGATGTCCCTTGAACTGGCAGTGAGTGAGGGCCCTGTGGATGTGTGATAGGCTTGTGAGTGTGTGAGTTGAGAGTGATGAAAAGAGTGATTTACCCTGGCAGAATGGAGGAGATCATTCAGATTGAAGTCACCCATAATTACAGATGTTCCTTTATTACATGCGTCTCTAATTTCCTGTTTAATGCCATTCCCAACATCACCACTACAGTTTGGGGGTCTATATACAACCCCCACTAACGTTTTTTGCCCCTTAGTGTTTCTCAGCTCTACCCATACAGATTCCACATCGTCAGAGCTAATATCTTTCTTCATTATTGCATTAATTTCCTCTTTAACCAGCAAAGCATCTCCACCGCCTTTTCCTTTTTGTTTGTCCTTCCTAAATACTGAATACCCCTGGATTTCAGTTCCCATTCCTGGTCACCCTGCAGCCATGTCTCCGTAATCCCAACTATATCATACATGTTTACATCTATTTACACGGTTAATTCATCTACTTTGTTGTGAATGCTCCTCACGTTAAGGCACAAAGCCTTACGGCTTGTCTTTTTAACATTACTTGTCCCATTCCCACTATTTTTCACTGACACCCTGTTTGATCCTTGCCCTTGATTTCTCTGCCTATCACTTTTCTTATTCCCCTTTCTGTCTTTTGTTCCTGTCCTAGATTCCACCTCCTCTGACTCCTTGCATAGGTTCCAATCCCCCTGCCATTTTAAGTTAAACCCTCCCCAACACTCAAGCAAATATTCCCCCGGGACATCAGTCCTAGTCCTGCCCAGGTGTAACCCGTCCAGTACTGGTCCCACCTCCCCCAGAACTGGCCCCAATGCCCCAGGAATCTGAAACCCTCTCCCTCACACCATCTCTTCAGCCACATATTCATCCAATGGCATCCTGCTATTTCTGCCATGACTAGCAGGTGGCACTGGTAGTGATCCTGAAATCACTACCTTTGAGGTCCTACTTTTCAACTTACTTCCTAATTCCCTATATTCTGCTTTTAGGACCTCATCCCTTCTTTTACCTATGTCGTTTGTACCAATGTGTACTATGACCACTGACTGTTCACCCTCCCTTTCAGAATGTCCTGTAGCCGCTCTGAGACATTCTTGACCCTAGCACCAGGGAGGCAACATACAATCCTGGTGTCTCGTTTGTAGCCACAGAAACTCCTATTTATTCCCCTTACAATTGAATCCACTATAACTATTGCATTCCCACACTTTTTACTCCTCCCCTGTGCTGCAGAGCCAACCGTGATGCAATGAATTTGGCTATTGCTGCTTTTCCCTGAGAGGCCATTCCCCTCAACTGTATCCAAAGCGGTATATCTGTTTTGCAGGGGAATAGCCACAAGAGATCCCTGCACTGCCTGCCTAGTCCTCTTGCTCTGCCTGGTGGTCACCCATTCCCTTCCTGCCTGTGGACTTTTAGCCTGTGGTGTGACCACCTCTCTATACGTGCTACCCATGATACTCTCCACCTCACAGATGCTCCACAGTGTCCCCAGCCACCACTCCAGCTCCAAAACCCAGGCTTCCAGTAGCTGCAACTGGAGAAACTTCCCGCAAACTTACTGGCCCTGGCCATTGGAAATGTTCCCAGCTTCCCACATAGAGCAGGAG
This sequence comes from Carcharodon carcharias, assembly GCF_017639515.1. Taxonomy (NCBI): domain Eukaryota; kingdom Metazoa; phylum Chordata; class Chondrichthyes; order Lamniformes; family Lamnidae; genus Carcharodon; species Carcharodon carcharias. The sequence continues at coordinate 42,132,605 of NC_054479.1, read as the reverse complement.
GAGCACACCACGGCTTTGAGCTCTCCTGCCATAACTTACCTCTTTAAATTAAATTAAACCTTTTGGAAGATACTTAATATCAATAATATCAATTAATCTAGGGTCCTTCTTCTCTGCTCCTCATTGTTACAGAATATGGCTCTTATAAACGATGAGACACAAAATAAGACCTTCAAAACTATAAGCAATGCAAGTTTTAAATACTTACCCAACCATACTCACAGTACTCAAAGGATTACCTCGTTCCCTCCTTACCAAACTACCTCAGTCCCCTCTGCTCTCCCAGCTCCTTTTCAACTCCCGACTCCTCTCGCGCTCCTTTTCAACTCATATGGTGGTTGAGGTGGTAGAATGGATCTGATTTGTCCTCAGTTACACCTAGCCATTGTGTAATGACTTCATAGGACCTTGGTTCTGAAAAAATCCAGTCATCTTGCCTGATTGCCATGTATCACATGCAAGAAAGAGCACAGGCCCCAACTCTCCCTCTTCAGTCCGCCCGCACAGGTAGCACTACCAGGCACGCGTCACACTGGGCGGGCCTTAATTGGCCCGCCTACGTAAAATGGTGGCGTGCAGCCAATCGCGGGCAGTGATCGGCTCTGCACCCACTCCTGACCGGTCTGCCCGATGGGGAGAAAAGTCTCCCCTAAGACTGGATCACATGACACATTTCCCTTCTAGTGATGCCATCCTGATATCTCTTCAAGGCATGCTACAACAGAAATCTATCCCATTTTGCTCGGTGGTAGTGCCACAAAATACCATCCTCAATATGAAAAGGGGGCTTTGTCTCCCCAGGAACTGAGAAGTGGTCACTCCTACCAATACTGTCATGGAAAGATGCATCTGCAATAGGTAGATTGATGAGGATGAGGTCAAGTGCGTTTTCCCTCTTGTTGGTTCCCTCACTACAAATGCAGACCCAGCCTAGAGCTATGCCCTGCTCAGTAGTGATGCTACCAAGGCAATCTTGGTGATGGTGATGGGCATGGAAGTTCCGCACCCAGAGTGCATTCTGCATCCTTGCCAGCCTCAGTGCTTTTCCCAAATGATGTTCAACACGGAGGAGTACTGATTCATCGGTGGGGGGCAGGGGCAGTAGGTGGTAACCAGCAGGAGGTTTCCTTGCCCATCTTTGACCTGATGTCTTGAGACTTCATGAGGTTCAGAGTCAATGTTGAAGACTCCCAAGGCAACTCCATCTCGACTGTATATCGCTGTACTGCTACCTCTGGTCGGTCTGTCCTGTCGGTGGGTCAGGACACACCCAAGGATGGTGATGGTGGTGTTTGGGACATTATCTGTAAGGGGTGATTCTCTGAGAAGGACTATGTGAGGCTGTTACTTGACAAAACTGTGAGATTGCTCTCCAAATTTTGGAACAAGCCCTTAAAGGAAATTAGTGAGCCAGATGTGCTCTTATAATAATTGGCATTGGTTAATTCCAGATTTATTAATTGAATTTAAATTCCACCAGTTGCATGGTGGGATTTGAACCTGTGTCCCCAGAGTACTAGCCTGGGCTTCTAGATTACTAGTCCAGTGACATTAACACCTCGCCACCCCTCCCTGCTAACTTTTTTTTCCATCTTAATTTTTTTGTAACTGTTATTAATTCTTGAAATATAAAGCTAGACTTTTAGTTAGAAAGGGACTGAGTTTCCATTTTCTTTCTAATAAGATAACTAGGTCAGTGAGGCTTTATGGTTTTATGATAGTGGAATGCCTGGTTAAGTGCTTCTTGCTCACTGAAGCCTGAACACCAACATTTGTTGAACTAGCTCCAGTATGTGATTTTTGCAATGCTGGACACATTACAAGCAGTAAATTGCATCACAGTTTCTAATATTTCCAGTTTTGAAAGGAGCCAGCAGTGTGTTGACAGAAAGTCATTTTTCAAGTTTGGCATCAACACCGTAAAGTTATTGAAGTGAAGCACACCCCACCATTGGTGAGTGTGCCTTCTGCCGTCTAGGGCATAAGCTCTGAAAGTTCCTCCCTGAATATCTCTCTCTGTATCTCTTTAAATCACTTCTCAAAACTTCTTTGACCAATCTTTCATTCATTGTTCTTATGTGTCATTCTTTGTCAATGTTATCTGATTACAATCTTGTGAAGCGATAGATTTGACTGTATTGAAGGTGCTAATAAATACAAACTGTTTTGCTTCACTCTCCATGAGTACATGTGCACACAGGTTCAATATGCTCTGAAAACAATGAAGTGCTTGATTGTGATAATCTAATTTAACATTTGTGTTATTGAGAAGTCTAAATGAAAAGCCTAAGCTTATGATGATGGAGAACAGCAAGGTTGAAAAGAGGAGGAGAGATAATGAGCTAAACCAATGTCAGGTGCCACTGAACTTGTGGTTAAAAACCTGTAGGTTGTTGGAGAAAGTAAGGAGTTCCACTATTTTGTGAACTGAGTGAGGCAAGAGTATGAGATTGTGTAGTGGATCTTGATTTGAACATAGTGAAGATGCAAAGAAGAAGGAAAACCTGTTGGGCATTTGGAGTTTAGCAGGAAATTATGGAAAATTTAATAGACTGATGACCATGGCTGTATCAATACTAATGAAAGTTTTATATCCAAGTATAATATATTGGTGTATGAGAATAGTTTTTTTAATAGATGCACAGTTTAACTCATTGATAATGTTTAGGATACTTGTTTAAAAAAGTAAATAAAAGACTGATAGATGTAGAAATCACTCTTAATCATTAAGCTTAATGAAAATCAGGTCATTATATTTATAGCTGTTCAGGTGACAGGTTTCTAGAAATTAATGAATATGGTTGAAGGTTGTATTGAGTCGAGGTTTAGCAAATTTAAGGAAATGACTTTTGCATGTTTATTGTTATTGAGAAATTACACGTTATATTCTCTTAAGGAATTCAAACAAGGATTCAGATGCCTTTCATTGGGGCAAAGAACAGTGCAAGTTGGATATAAGTGCATCTGCAAAATGGGAAAGAAATATGAAGAGACTCTCAAACAATGAAGACCTCGTTAATTTTCTCCTCCAAACAAGTTTATCTCCTGATTGCCTAATAATCGTACAGGAAACTGCAGCCCAAGAACGGGCGTATTTGAGTCAAAGATAATTCAATAGAAACGTATGAAAAAAAGCTGGAGGATTTCAGTGCAAGAGTCAGAAACCTGCTGAACATTTACAAAAGTGTCATTTTGAATTTCAAAAGAAGCAACCAAGGTTTAATAAGAAGACATTTGGCATACCCAATCATTGTCAGAATAATCACTGCATAGCAAACCAACTAAGGCTGTCCTCCCATTAGATCTCCTGTTGCTCTGTAGATAGGGAAGGAAGCTTAAAAAATGAGTTAATATAACAGTTAAATATCAACATCCTGGGGGTTACCATTGACCAGAAACTGAACTGGACTAGCCACATAAATGCTGTGTCTACCAAAGCAGTTCAGAAGCTAGGAACCCTGTGGAGAGTAACTCATCTCCTGACTCTCCAAAGCCTGTCCACCATCTAAAAGGCACAAGTTAGGAGTGTGATGGAATGCTCTCTGTTTTCCTGGATGAGTGCAGCTCCAACAACACTCAAGAAGCTTAACACCATACAGGACAAATTAGCCCGCTTGATTGGCACCCCTTCCACAAACATTCACTCCCTCCACCACATGTGAACAGTGGCAGAAGTGTGTACCATCTACAAATTGCATTGCAAAAAAAAGGGAGGCAGTGGCGTAGTGGTATTGTTGGCCTAGTACTCCAGATACCCAGGCTACTGCTTTGGGGACCAAGGGTTTGAATCCCAACACAGCAGGTGGTAAAATTTGAATTCAGTAAAAAAAAACCTGGAAACCATTGTGGTAAAAACCCATCTGGTTCACTAATGTCCTTTAGGGATGGAAATCTGCTGTCCTTACCTGACTCTAGACCCACAGCAATGTGGTTGACTCTGAAATGACCTAGGAAGCCACTCAGTTCTCAAGGGCAATTAGGTACAGGCAATAAATGCTGGCTCAGTCAGTGACACCCACAACAAATAATTTTAAAAAAACTCACCAATGCTATTTGGTCAGCACTTTCCAAACCCATGACTGTTACCATCTAGGAGAACAAGAGAAGCAGATACTTGGGAACATCACTTGGAAATATATTGCTGTTCCTTCACTGTCACTGGATCAAAATCCTAGAATTCCCTCCCTAACAGCACAGGGACTAAAGCAGTTCAAGAAGGCAGCTCACCACCACCTTCTCAAGGGCAATTAGGGGTGAGCAATAAATGCTGGCCTAGCCAGTGATGCCCACATCCCATGAATGAATTTTTTAAAATAGTAATAGAAAGTAGCATTACACAAAAAACAGGGAAATTGTTACGTATTTGAGGCGTTCTTGACTCTAAAGTTTGAATGTGCTAAGTGAAATCTAGGTCTGTATTTTGCAGCCAAATACAAAGCTTGTGTTCAATTGATATTTTTTCTAATATTTGTCAAGAATTTTACAAGAATGAAAGAGCTTTTCCAGGTGTCATTGACCCAATCATTGAAAATGCACTACAAAACCTTTGATTAAATCAGTCCCAGATTTAACAATTATTCGCCAAGATACAAATGGTTTCAGATCAATTATCAGGTGTCCTCGGCTCAGTATGTGGGTATGATACTAATTCCTTCATTAGGCTGTAAGAGATTATCCTGCTTTTATGTCAATTGATATCTGAGTCTGGGAGCTAAGAGAGTTTGAATTAGCTCAGTGATCAACTGTGAAAATATTTCACAGTCGTAATTGTCTAGACTCAATAACCTGTAAGAGACTTCCCAGCTATAACTTCACTGTTTTCAATTAAGACTGAAGAAAAGATGAACGGAGTTAAGACATATGCCACAGAAAGACTGATGGTACCCTCCGCGAGATACATTGCTGCACTGACCTCCAAAGGAAACAGGAGGTTGGGAAGATTCATGAAATAATACTTGAGACTTGTCTAACTTATAAAGCTTGAAGGAGAATTCTCTTTAAAGTTCCCCCAACCCCTCCCCCACCAAACTGACACCCCTTCAATGCAATGTTTTTGAAATCATGAAAGCGAACAGTTGGGATGCTTTGGAAAAGTTATTGTGGTGAACAGAAGGTATTAGGGAAAAATAATTACTAACGATAAGTGAGAGGTGAAAGAAAATTAATGAGTAACTATTTCACAAATAGCGTCATTAATTATGGAATAAACTACCAACAAACATAGATTTGTTTAATTCATTTTCAGAATATAGATGTCACTGACGAAGCTGATATTTATTTCCCATTCCTAGTTGCCCTGGCAATGTGGTGATGGCCCTTCTTTTGAACAGCTGAAGTCCATCTGGTGAAGATGCTTCCACAATGTTGTTAGGAAGGGAGTTCCATGATTTTGAACCAGTAACTATAGTCTTGATTGAAGTATTCAGAAGTCATAAGTCTAGCTGAGAAATAATTATTGGCCTGGACACCAGTGAGAACTCTTCTTCAAATAGTGCATGATATCTCTCCCATTTACCTAAGAGGACAGGTAATTAACATCCTACCCAAAGATGGCACCTCTAACAGTGTCACATTCCCTCACTACTCTACTGAAATGTCAGCCAAGATTATGTGTTCAAGTCTCTGGAGTGGGACTTGAACTCATAGCTCACTTGCTGCTGCATCAGAAGACTATCATTGAGCAAAACTGACTGATGGCTTGCTTCATTTGAGAGTGCACTTGCCTCTGGGTGACAAGGTCATGGCTTCATACCCTGCATCAAGATTTGAGCACATAATCTAGGCTGATACTTTAGTGCAGTACTGTGAGATTACTGTATTGTCTAATGCTTTTGAATGATACACTAAACCATCTGCTTGTGAGAAGGGCTCATAATTCATTTCATCACTGTTTATGGAATGCGGTTGGTATAGAATGCCTTGTATTTAACACTTGCTGCAAGAAAGAAAATAATTCATTATGCCAACAGCTTGTGACTTTTTGAAAAAACTCATTCTCAGAATGTGAGCATCGCTGACAAGGTTGGCAGTTATTGCCCATTCTAGTTGCAACTGAGCGGCTTGTTCAGCTATTTAATAAGCTAATTCAGTGATGTCGGAGTGGGATTGAAGTCAAGTAACTACCAGCAGATAAAACGCTATATAAATTATTGGTCTTTACAGTTTCAGGGAAGTGGATGAATATTTTATCTCATAAGTTTCAGGTTGTAGAGGGCTAACAACAGCATGCTAACATAGAAGCATAGATAATTTACAACACAGAGGAGGCCATTCAACCTTTGTGCTGACTAACCTATTGCATTACACGACTTCTAACAAACGATCCCAAATTTGTTCTCCAGGTAAAAAAGTTCAAATGAGCAACAATGAAATACTGAAATAATTCTGTTCATGAGGAAGACCACTGAATGAAGTGTGACTTCAACCTGAGATCAAAACGTACCCTCACACGTAGGATGGTTTGACTATTCTTGACACCCTCACTCACTTTATTGGATGGATTTTCATTCCTGTTGTCTACACTGTGCTGTATTTGAGGTCAGCAACGCAGACCTGCCAGTGGCAGGACCCTAGAAGCTGTCTTTGAGGATGTAGCTAATTAAGTGGCTGTCTCTGGGAGCCCCATCTAATTAAGGATGGTGGGTGGGCTCCTAAGGCTGGTGGGCCAATCGGAGGATCTCCAGCACTGAAATATTGGCAGCCCCACCGATAGAGGTAGGAGCTGCCGATGTGAGTAAGTGAAAAAGAAGGCGCCTTAAGATGGAGGTGCCCTCTGAAGACTTTTTAAAAACTTTAAAAGACAAAGGGGCCAGAGCTCCCAAGACATTATCATGGAGGACCCCCTCCACATGATGACCTTCAAAATTTACCCAGTGGAGAGAAGATGCTGGCAAGCCGGAACGTCAACTGGTGGTGGGAAATTGTGAACTCGTCATCCTCCGGTTCCACCTTCACAGCTGTTTGAGAAATCAGCCCCATATCTTTTATTTACTTCATTATTTCTTTTAAAACTCATGAATTCTACATCAGAGATATATCTGCACACTGCCCATTAGTTTTGAAGACATTGGCCAGGAACGAGCTGAAGTAAATGTGTGCCTTTTATTCAGTGCTGGCATCTTTGGAACTGAATAAAAAACAGCTGCAGTAAAGAGGTCAAGCATTTTATTCCGCAGCTGCTTTGCTTAGTTCCAGCCAATATTTGTCACTTTGAGACTGCATGAGTTTCTGATTTGATGCACCTTAATTGATTTCACCCTCATCAATGTGAGCTGTCCATCACCTTTTGCTGTAGAATACTTTGCAGCAGGTTTTTTTTTGACGCACACCACACAGACTAGAGAAACACATTAGATCACAGAATGCCCCAAGTCTGCTTGCAGGCCTCATGAAAATTTCATCACAAATCAGATCTGTGCTCACATCACACCTTGATGCACATGATATTGGCTGCTGTGTCCCACACATCGCTATTTTGAAGTAACGAGGCCATCAATGCTGGCTTTTCACACTTGGCTTGTGGCAACATCAAAAGTGTTTTAACAGGTTTTTAATGATGAGATCAGGGAAAGCCCCAGGGAACAGTGGCAGCTACTGCTAGCCCCATTTCTTGTAACACAAGTCAGCTTACATCTCACAAGCTGTCAGTGTTTGAATGTGGCCTTGTCTGGTCTTCATTTTTGAGACATTGTCATCTCCCACTTGCCTCAAGAGATGTTATTTCCAAATAAAGGGAATTTCTTTACTCAGTTCTGATTTTCTTCAATTCTTTCCATTAAGGGCCCCTTTTCCCTTAGAGCAATAGACTTTTTAGTTCTTGTTAATAAATGAATCCACACGACCTTGCAAATAATGGAGGAAGAAAATTATTCTTTCTCCAAGGCTTCACATTTTGACAATATAGTTCACATGCAATCCCACTAGAGTCTCAAGCAGATACCTAATTGAAGTTTGTACATAATACTGAGAAAACACAATGTGCGACAAGCACTAGAAGAGTTTTCTTTAGGGTGGAAGTTTCCCTGTCAAAAATTAGATGCCTAAGAATTAAACTTTTGTCAGGACAGCATGAAGAAATACTGCTAATAATTAAAATCCTGGCAATTTGAAATTAATCTAAAGACTTTGCCATGTGAAACATTAAATTGAAGCTCTGTCTATCCTTTCAACTGGACTTAAAAGATGCCATTGCACCATTTGAAGAAGAGCAGAGGACTTCTCTATAGTGTACTGGAAAATAGTTATCCCTCAAACAGCATTACCGGAAAACATATTATGTGGGACCTTGCTGTATGCAAATTGGTTTCCGACATCAGTATAATGGCTGCACTTCGAAATATTTTATTGGCTGTAAAATTAATTAGAATGTCGTCAGGTCATGAAATTTAATGATAAATGAAAGCTTTTTCCGAATTAAATAAATTATATCTAGTAGTTTTTACTTTTGTTAGTTGGATTGGATCATATAGCAACTTCAGCAACATGATTTTCCTGGTCTCCCATCACTTATTTATTTGACTGTTGAATTGCACGACCAACTTTCAAATCCCTACCATCAGTATTTTTGATCAAAAAAGATAAAAATCAATTAAAACTCAAGGCTCAAATCAACCAATCCGGGCAGCAAAGAAACAATAACAACAAAGCAACTTCTTACATTTCTATAGCACACTTGGGGCAGAATTTCCAGTCAGTGAGCGGGGGCGCGGCCCGACATCAGCGCATGTCATTTAGATTCTCAGTTCAGCGCCGCCAAACTGTCAAAGACTTATTAAGGCCATTTAAATATTAATTAATTCAATTAGCTGAGCTGCCCGTCCAGCCTTAAGGTTGAAGAGCACAGGCGGCCTTCACTTCTTTCATGAAGCCTTATCCACGGGTGGGATGAGGTTTCATGAAGTGTTTCAAAAGTCAATAAAAATTTTAAAAATAATTCTTTCACATGTCCCAGCTCATGTGACAGTGTCACATGAGGGGACATGCTTTAAAAATTTTGATTTCCTTTTATTTAAATTTACACGTCAAACCAATCTCCCGAGGTCTCTATGCTCTTTTGAGAGCATGCAGGGAACATTCAGTGAATCCCACCCCCGCCACCTGCACAGGGAACGCTCAGTGCTTCCGGATATGCGTCATGCTGTGCAGACCTTAATTGACCCACCCACATAAAATGACACTGCGTCTCCTATCGGGAGCACCGATCAGGTCCGCACCCACCCTCGCACAACCCCCCAACATGGGGAAAATTCAGCCCTTAATATCGTACAAACATCCCAAGATACTGACCAAGAACAAAATCGATAAAAAATATTTTGGACATTATTTGGCACTGAGTCATAGAAGGAGAAATCTGGAAAGTTGATCAAAGGCTTAATCAAAGAAGAAAGCTTGTCAGGGCATCTTAGAGGAGAAGAGAGGGGTAGAGAGAAAAAGATGTTTAGGGAGGGAATTCCAGGACTTAGGCACAAACATCAGTTGCTAGCAACAAAAAGTAGCTTTGAAAGCACATTAAAACCATGTTTTAACTGGAAAATATTAACATTGGTGTGGTAACTATGGTTTTTATCTAATGCGCAATATAGCTTTAAGAAGGATGTTATAATGAAAGATCACATGATCTTGTATAACCAATTGTGAAGTAGCGCAGGTGAACTCTGTGGTTAGTTGGAAGTCAGTAGTCTGCAAGTGACCAGCAGAAGTGTGTAGATTGAGTTTGGTGTAGAAACACACATGTGTAGCTGCTGAGTACCTTGTAAATAAACAGAATGTGTTCCACCTAAGAAGTATCTGCAGAACTACTCTATCTAAAGTACCAACTCAGTCACCCCACAACAAGGGTGCAAGTGTGACTCATAAGTCACAACAATCTGGTGACAATGATAAAATGAGGATAAAGCAGGGACCCAACAAACTTGCGACAGAGATGCAACAAACCAGTAACAAGGAGAAAGAGGGAAAAAGCAAGTATAGAAGAAAGATACAACGACCTAGCATCGAGAGTAAAATCTTGGAGGAAATGAAAAGAAGTCAAATTGGGCTGTATCTCGCATGGTAATTGTAAGTAGAATTTCCAAATCGTCAAAGTAATCCCCTCACAGAGTGCTGCAATTCGGAAGAATTGATCCTTTCAATCCAGTCACGGACAACTGGTCTCATTATATTGAACGCCTCAAGTTTTATTTCCAAGCGAATGACATTACAGAAGAGAAGGTGTGGGCAATCCTCTTGTGGGAATCTACATGTGGGAATAAATCTTATGGCATAATTTCAAAGTTTGACGGCAACCAGCACCCCAGATTCGAAAAATTTTGACAAACTGGTGGGCCTCATGAAGGATCCTTACCAGCCAAAGCCCTCGGTAATGATGCAATGTTTCAAGTTTAATTCAAGGAATAGAGCCTGGGGGACACTGTTGCTTGTTTTGTGGCAAACTTGAAACAATTAACAGAACATTGCGAGTTTGATACATCTTTCAACGATATGCTCAGAGATCATTTAGTGTGCAGTGTGAATGAGGACACGATTCAGAAGAGATTGCTGTCCATAACATATTTGGATTTTAAGAAGTCACTAAAGATAGCACTGGCCATGGAAAATGCAGTAAGGGATTCAAAAGCCAAACAGGAGCGCAAAATGGTACCATCCTCCACTTTGAGCGGGGAGCCCCAGCCAAAAAGGGTGCCAAAATGCAAGACTCTCCCAAGAAGCGGGAAACAGCCACCACTAGCAGATAAATGAAAAGAATTGATTCAGCAGTGAAAATATGGAATAATGGCCACAGATGTGGAAATAAGCAGTCTAGTAATGATTGGCAGTTTAAAAAAAATCGAATGTTTTATTTCATCAAAGTGGACACATAATGAGACAGTGCAAGGAAAGAATCAGCCAGACTTTCAAGCAAAAGAGAAAACCTCATGAGATTTACAGTGTAGAAGAGCCTGAAGCAACAAATTCTGATATTTATTCATTATTTAATTTGAAGGTAGGGAAAACAGAACCAATTTATGTAGAAGTAAAAGTGAATGACAGACCTATTCAGATGGAAGTGGACACAGGAGCTTCCATTACAGTTATTGGTGAACACACCTTTGAATACCTGAATTATGGTGAACATAAATTAAATTTGGAAGAAGCTGATGCCAAATTAAGAACATACACAGGAGAAGATATTCAAGTTAGAGGTTTAAGTAAAGTTACTGTCCATTATGGAAACCAATCAGCAAAGCTACCAGTGTTGGTAGTTGAGAAGCAGAGCACCAAGCCTACTAGGATGAAACTGGTTGAGGGAAATCAACCTTGGTTTGTCACAGAGATTCCAAAAGGAAGCTGAAAATGTTCCTGTTTTGGAAAAAAAAGTGTGTAAAGACTCAACAACCTAAAGAAACGCAGGATGTTTCAAACAAAAGCACAGTAGAACAACAAAAATAACTAGGAGAGACCATCCTGAGGAACAGAGTCCGAGTCAAAGTGAACAACCTCCAAAAGAAAAGTGTAAGCCTGCTGAAAGACCTTCACACGCTGCCAGTTTCCCTCTTGTCTAAGGTTGTACCTCTGGATAAGTATGAAAAGAAGCAGAAAGAGTTTAGCACTTCTCTGAGTAAAAATAATGATAAGTTGGCAGTGAAGGCCCATCAATGCTTAATTTTCCAGGAGGCAGAAAACAAATACAAAAAAGAAATGGAAGAGCTGAGGATGCAGCTGCATGAAGCTAAAGAATTTTGGAGACAAAAGATGCAGAATTTTCTACAAAGCAGACAAATGATGAAGTTCTAGGAAACAACCACTGAGTTCACTCAAGACGAGCCTGCATCTGAGAGTAGTCGGGCCAATATGGAAGTCGAAAAGAAAGCTGAAAATAAAGTCAGTGTTAGAAAGAAAAAAGTCCATTGAAAAAATACACAGAAATGCAGATAAGCCCTGATCCTGGCAGCATACGAGGACACTTTTGTACATAGGCCTGGAAATCAAATTGCAAACACCGATGCACTGAGTCGTTTGCCTTTACAAGAAAATGTTGAAGGTGTCCCAGTTCCACAAGAACTCATGTTATTATTAAATTTCTTAGATTCATCACTGGTATGTGCTAGACAGATCAGAGACTGGACAAGCAGGGATCCAGTTCTATCTCAAGTATGAGAACAAGTATTTCATGGTTGGGCACAAGTGCCTGTATCTAACGAAATGAAACCGTACTTTAACAGAAGACTTGAAATAACCAGCCAGAATGGTATCTTATTGTGGGGAGCACGAGTAATTGTTCCTCCAAAAGGACAAAAGCCATTGTTAATTGAACTACACAGTGCACATCCAGGAACTTCCTGAATGAAGACCATAGCACAGAGCTATCTATGGTGGCCTGGAATGGATGGAGAAATAGAGAGCTTAGTGAAGATTTGTGTACAGTGTCAACAATTGCAAAAGTTACCTTCAACAGCTCCATTACACCCTTAGCAGTGGCCAGGAAGGCCATGGGTATGATTACACATTGACTATGTGGGACCTTTCATGGGAACAATATTTCTGCTCATTGTTGATACCCACTCAAAATGGATGGACATGTATGAGGTGAAGTCACCAACGTCTTCTGCCACAATTGAGAAGCTATGTCAAAGTTTTGCAATTTATGGACTCCCAGAAGTGGTCGTACCTGATAACATCACTGCATTTATGAGTATTGAATTTCAGCGGTTTATCAGCCTCAACGGTATAACTCATGTGAAAACTGCCCGTACTGCCCTTCTTCAAATGGACTGGCTGAAAGAGCAGTTCAAATGTTCAAGTCAGGCATGAAAAGGTTAACTGGAGATTCCCTAGTAACAAAGCTAGCATGCTTTCTTTCTCATTATAGGACCATCCCTCTCATAACAACAGGTGTCGCACCTGCGGTATTATTAATGAAACACCATCTCAGGGCACGATTGAACTTAATAATGCCAGACTTAGGGGGGAGAGTGGAAAGGAGTCAAGGAAGTCAGAAAACTGTACACAATGGCATAGTCATGAGAGGAAATTTACTGTGGGGGAGACATTACATGTGAAGAACTTTGGACAAGGACCAAAGTGCTCACTGGGTGAAATAAGTGCAGTAACTAGACCTCTATCTTGCTACATGAAGGTGGAAGACCGAGTCATATGGAGACATATGGATAGTTTGAGGAAGAGAAATTATTCCACCAGTGTTCACAATCGAGTCAATGTTTCCTGTTGAGAAAACTCAACCTAGTACTGATGTGTCTGAAGTGCCTGCTGTACCTACAAGAGTTGAGGAAACAGATCTGCAGGTACCCGCAGAAGAACCTGATGTTCAAGCAAGTGCAGAAAATGAGGTTCCTAGCAAAGCATCTGAAGTTGTAGAACTGAGATGTTCTACGTGCCTAAGGAAACTCTGAGAAAGAATGAATTTGTATTACTTATCTGTGTGAATAATTTGCTATTTTGAAAAGACTGTAATTGTAAATATAAAAATATGTTTCTGAGTAAAGGTGGAGGGATGTGGTAACTATGGTTTTTATCCAATGTGTAGTATACTTTTAAGAAAGATGTTATAATGGAAGATCACATGATGTTGTATAGCCAATAGTGCAGTAGCACATGCTAACTCTGTAGTTAGTTAGTAGTTAGTTGGAAGTCAGTAGTCTGCAAGTGAATAGCAGCAGTAGATTGAGTTTGGTGTAGAAACACACATGTGTAGCTGCTGAGTACCTTGTAAGTAAACAGAGTGTGCTCCACCTAAGAAGTGTCTGCAGAACTACGCACTCTAAAGTACCTATTCGGTCACTCGCAACAAGCGTGCAAGTGTGACTCACAAGTCACAACAATTAGCAATATGACCTTAGTTGTTTTTAAAGGCTATCACAATATTATTTAACATTAAAAGATGTCATAATAACCCATCTGGTAAACAACAAAAGGTGCCAATCATTCTCAATTTTGGTGTGGATTTAACAAACTTGGTCAATGAAACCTGACACCTAAGCATCTCTGAATATTGGTTAATTACATTGGTTTTAAAGGGTATTTGGTTTTGTTATGTGGGATGTGATAAAGCAGCTTTTAAACGATGACGTCTATTCTTCTAATTAAATGAAATCACCAGACAAGTGTTTTAAATGTAAAAAAAATCCAAAAATCTGATTCATCAATTGTCATGGCATTGACTGATATTAACAATGGTCTGAATATAATTTTGATCTGTTTTAAATAACATGCATCAAGCCATCATTGAACATTTGCAATTTGAGAAATGTTTCACTTGGAAAATTATAGTCAGTGGAAGGAAATTAGAGCGATTTTGTGCATTACTCATACAGATGGCGTGCCATCTGAAGATTACGGTTGCAGCAATATTTTTGCTGCAACTCTGTGTACTACTTTTCTGACTTATAAACTACATGTTGCCTTCTCAATTATTTCCTTGTGTTGTGGTCCAAAAGAATTTCCACATTCCTATGGTCATAAAGGAGTTCCTGTGATATTTGACTTTTTTTTTCAAACATCCTCTTATCATTCCGGCCACATCAACTCACATCAGATTCTCGTCATCCGAAAGACGTTGCCTGATGTGGCTAAACACAAGGCAACTAAAATATGAAGCTCAGGTCTTTTATGCTCCCTTAATTATTAACTGTTGATGTTGTTGTTGTTAAGGTTGAAAGGCACCAACCTGCAGTGGTAGATGCGATCTTGTCCTAGGTGTGCCATTCCCTGGCCCCTCTCACAGCGGCCAGTCTCCCATCTCTGGTGCCCACCAGTGAAACCCAGCCTAGCCACTTTATTGCACCTGGGAGTCACTCGCTGATAACAGTGAAATGGCGACACTTCCAGTGGGCTGGTGATCACCACCACGATGACCAGTGGCTACTGCGTCTTGGCAACAGATGAAAATGCCGAAAGCAACGGCTCACAATGGCACTTGGTAGCTTCATGTGTGGCACTTGTGGCAAAACCTGCTTCTTAATGATTGGCCTCTTCAGCCATCGGCAAAAGTGTGCCATATGAAGGCACTCCAACTGCAATGCATTTGTTTGCTGCGTGTCCATCTTCTTTCATAGATTGAAGGATGCTGGAACTGGACTTCTATATCAAAACCATTGCTGTGCTAAAGCATTTTAATTTTGTTGAAATAACTTTTCAATATATAATCATAGAATCAAACAAATGTCTTTTTTCAAAGCTTTCTAACTTCACTGTTGGTGCTGAGCAAGAAAGAATTTTGTCATGTTTGCCAAGTACATGATGAAAATATTTTGAGGTAAGAACAGATGATTTAAAGGATTCATAAACATAAAAGGCCACACACCCTCTGACGATTATTCCTTAAAAAAGCCATGTACAATTGGGCCTGTGAGATGAAATGAATTTTGTTGACCATTTCCACCTTTCCTAATCAGCTCTTGCATGGTTGGTAGTTTGCAATATTTAATATAACTATGGTTTCACTTTTATGTTACAAATGAACATACAAATTAGGAGCACGAGTATGTCATTCAGCCCTCGGGCCTGCTCCACCATTTGCTAAGATCATAGTTAATCCAATTGTGGCTTCAACTCTACTTTCTTGTCTATGTCAAATACCTTTTGCCTCCCATGTCAATCAAATATCTATCTTACTCAGCCTTAAAAGTATTCAATGACCCAACCTCCATTGCTTTCTAGAGGAGAGAATTCCACAGACAACGATCCTTTGAGAGAAAATATTTCTCCTCATCTCCATCTTAAATGGGAGACCCCTCATTTTTAAACTGTGTCCCCTAGTTCTAGTCTCTCCTAGAAGGGGGAACATCCTTTCAGCAACAACCCTGTCAAATCCTCCCAGGATCTTATGTGTTTCAGTAAGCTCACCTCTCATTCTTCTAAACGCCAATGGATACAGACCCAACCTATCCAACCTTTCCTCATAAAATAACCCTTATCCCAGGAATCAGTTGAATGGCCTTCTCTTAACTGCTTCTAATGCAATTATATTCTTTCTTAAGTAAGGACACCAAAACTGTACACAATTGGAGCAATTAGACTTTTATTCCCTGCTAAGATAAGAGAAATTTATAAAGATAAGGAAAGGATGTTAAAAGATTGCCTTTGTCACCTAGTAAAGATAAATCTCAAAAACTAGATGGTTGCCTTGTGGTATTTGAAAATATCATGGATGGTTAGACCAAGACGTTACTGAATTAAATTAATGCATTACAGTGCTCACATGACCTCATTTGTGTTATTACCAGTAAGTGGAACTTAAGATTTCAGAGTCAATGAGTTGTTTACACTTAATCAAAAGATGCCAGTAAGTAGAAAAGTAAATCAGATATTTTTGGCAATCAGATACTTATAAATATCATGTTACTTAATTCATTCTGTTGAACTTTATGTGAGTGGGTAGATTTGATCTTTCACTGCCAGACAGTAATGTGACGATAGTGAATCAATCGGTCATTTGACCAGATTTTCCATTCCAGTGAGCTGCGTGTCGCAGGCGCTTTAGGTTAACCTAGTTACTTTGTGATTGTTAGTCTGATGCCTCATTGCGTGCCATAACTTTAAGAAACTTGAGGAATGGATTAAACGTCACATCTTAGGAACAAATGAATATTTTCTGATTGAAGCTGTTTTGAATTTCAGTTGTAGGTAATGAAAATTCTTCAACCATTTGCCTGCAAATGCATTAGATAACAGAAAAATAATCTGTGATTGATTTATTAACTGTTCTAAAATATGTGGACATTTTACAAAATCTGTCTTGGGAGCTGCTGAGATTTTTTTCATATTGCTGGACTTGTGATGTTATCAAAACATAAATTAATTAAAATAAGATTTAAAATGTGTTGTATAAATAGAATGTGTCATGATCAGCAGTTGGAACATGATAAATAATGCCCCTTGTGAGACTCACCATAATTCACGGATGACTGTGTTGGTCATGAGTTATTCATACACCCTTACTTGTAGAGATATTTATAATATCTCACTACTGGTTGCAATGTTTTTTTTGAGAAGTTCAATGTCTGAAGGTTATTGCCAGTGTAGTAAGGCGCTTTTCCATTGAGGAAAGGGCGCAGGTCTTTAACAAGTCACTATGGGGATGCTTTTCCAATCTCTTTTCCTCTCCCATCCCCTTGCATGGACAGTGCACCCTGCTTGATGCCACCTCAACTCACTTGGATTTCCTTATGAGACCTTGTAACTGAAAATGGGAGCAGAACTATTAAGGACTATTAGTCCTGTAACCTACAATAATCATTGAAAATCCACACTAAATGTAACCGCACCACTGACCGGCATCATAGGTCACCGATCACTTTTCCTGTCTTTGCAACTGGAAGAAAGCAATTGTTCTAGAAGAGGAAAACCATCTCTTAGTACTTATACCATTGAAGAAAAGCCAAACAAACCGATTCAGTGGCACATCAAACTAACTGGAGAAAGTGACATGTTGATAGGACAGAAGATGGTGCCCTGGGCACCAACTGATATCTTGTTCAGGCAGCCATTATTTACGTATGAACCGTAAAAGTAATGCCAGCAGATGGTATCATAGGGAAGCTGATCCTCCCCTTATTCAGTGCAAGTACTTCTCGTGAGATCATTAGATATCAAACAGAAATGGGAAACACAGACAATTAGCAGCACTTTCAGTCAAATGTACCAGCCTTATTGCCACCAACTATAAACAGCTAAATTTTATAGACACCAGGAATTGAACCTGAGAATCTTCCATGCTTATAGCTCAGCTCGGCACTGACTAAATTGGCTGAGCCATTGAAGGAGTTGTGAATGATGTGTTTTATTAAATTACAAAGTTTCACTTCGGATGAGTTATAAAAAACTTTTTGCTACTTGAGTCTGGGTGGAGTAATAAATCTTTAAATCAAAAACATGTTCCCTTTTAAACATATGATATTCATGTAAAAAGATTTGAGGCAGAATTTTGAGTTTAGCGGGTGGGAGCTGTCAGTAGGCCCGGGAGTGGCCGGGAAACCAGCCGCCGCCCGCGATCGGTCTCCGAACATGATTTCATGGGCCCGCCCAGCGTGAAACACGGCTCCTCATCGGTCGGGAAGGGCCGAGCAGAGGTGGGGACCTGTCAGCTGCCGGGTCCAATGCCAACCCGACAGCTGGTCTGAAAATGGCCCAGGCAGCTGGTCTGGAAGGCTGCGGAAGAACGCCTGTTTTGTGTTAGCAAAGTGATGGAGTTGAGTGTGGCTGGGAGACGCCAAGCAGGAGGGCAGGTCAGGTGAGCACTCGGCCACTCGCTTTTCAGATGAGTGCCTCGTGGTCCTCCTGGAGGAGGTGGCTGCCAGGAGGGACACCCTTGTCCCCAGAGATGGGAGTAGGAGGCCACCGCCCCTCACAAAGAGGGCATGGGAGGAGATGGCAGCGCTGGTCAGCAGTCCTGACCTGGTGCGGCGGACCTGGGTGCAGTACTGGAAGCGTTTCAGTGACTTGCTGCGCTCAGGAAGTGTGAGCACTGTGTTGGCATGGGTCCGTGTGCAGAAGTGTTAAGGTGAGGCTGTCTCCCCATGGACCTCAGGGGTGCTAGAGTCTGAGGGCCAACTGTCAATCATGCCAGAGCTGGCCAAGGGGGTGAGCCCTGGCTGCTTGGACTGAGTGCCATTCAGGGCCAGGGCTCAGATGTGCCCTGCGAGGTGTTCCTCAGCTGGGATTGGCCAGGCTGCAATGGCGCTGCAGGTACAGAACAGACTAATCAATGCTCCTCTGTTCTTTTAGGAGAAGACAAGTCATAACAAAGCAGAGAGACCATATACAGGTGGAGGTCTGCCAACCTGCTGCTGGTTACCTGGTTCGAGCAGGACACACTCTTGAGCTGAAGACCTGGCACGCTCCACGTGCAACCGGGCATGGAGGAGGCGGGGATGCCAGATAAAGGTAAGAATACAGTGCACAGATGTGCAAGTTTAGAATTGTGCAACCATTCTAGTGCAGTCTCTTTATTGATGGGAGCCTCCAACCTAGAGTCCCCATTGATCATTGAAAGACGATGGCACCATGATGCAGATCTCCATTGTCTCACCAGGGTACCTGGCATGCACAGTGACAGTGTGATGACTTAAACTAATGATGTGTCATTGTTCTCCCTTAGATTCACCAGCTCACCCTCAACCGCTGGTCCATGAAGGGACACTTTTACAGCAGAGGACCACTGGGCTTTAGATGCACTTGCGTCACACCCGCTCTCTGAACCAAGCACCAGTGCAGATATTAGCACCTTGGTGGGCATTAGACTGGCAGCTAGAATGTTGGTGCACATTGGTGAGGGCACTTCACACTTGCTTGAGGTGCAGCCAGAGGCAGAGAGTGCCGAGGGCAGCAGCAGTCGGAAGACTGCTGGGGACCAGGATGATGCTCAGTCGAAGGCAGATGATGAGACTCTGGAGTCATCCATTAGGTGGCAGATGCTGGATGCCCAGCACAATGTGCGGGTGGATCTGGCAGAGATCTATGAGGGTCTGCATGTCGTGGTCTATGTTGTGAAGGAATCCATATGGAGCATGAGCACTACGTTGGCTAAGCACACTGCCTCCTCCATGGAGGGAGTGGCAACTCTCATGGAGAGGCAGCTCCAGGAACAGAATCAGGGGTTCCTGGGGTTGCGCTCAGACCGGCAAGCCCTCAGACAGGAACTGACCTCAGGTGGTCAGTGTCCATGTGTGAGATAGGTGAGGCACCCAGTATCCCAGCTAGCTGCCCGTCCATCAATGGTGAACAGGGAGGTCCAAATTAACCTCAGGTTGGTGCACAAGCTGCTTGTTGTCTCTGCAAACCCTCTCAGAGTGCCCTGGATGACTGCAGCAGCTCCTCCGCCCCTCCACCAGTGACCGTGACATCTGATGAGGCTGCGATGACTGGAGAGATGCCAGCCGTGGCACTGGCCGTTCCCTCCCAGGCGGGGCCAGCACAGGCTGCACTGGCCAGAGGACGACCGCCAAGTTCATCAAGGCCAATAAGACAGCAGAGTCAGCAGGCTGTCTCCAATGCCGATGCCAGCAAGGGGCAGCACTATGACATAGCACTCAGAAAGGTAAGTTAAAGGCACCACAAGCACAAGAGGGACAGTTCATGGGTGATTTTCTGTTCAGTTATATTTGGCTTATATGTCTGCTGGTGTGGAGATCAACACCAGTAATGGTAATGTCATTATGCATTCAATGTGATAATAACATTAAATTTGCTTTGTTTCTGTTGGCCTGAGTATGCTTCACCTTTTTTTCTTTCTGGAGCAGGGTACGCCAGTGTGTAATGCTGGACATGAGTGTCTCGATACTTTACTGCACATGCATTGAATGGACTTTGGGTGCAAATGAAAGGGTCATGGTCTGCCTTAAGTGGTGGAGTCTCCTGTGGCATTGCACATCAGATTTATTGAGGTAGATGCATCGCCGCGTATAAACCCTGGCAGCAGAATAGTGGCATCTTCTGTGACCCTTTCCTCCTTGGAATTCCTGCTGGCCCTGCTCCCCTTGTGCCTGCACCACTCCGTCCCCTAGAAGCTGTATTGGGACACGTGACCCTCCTCTCCCTTCTGCCCCACTCTTCCCCCTCTGAGGAGGTACCACCACCGGAGACCACAATTCCCATTACCAGGGTAACGGAAGGGTCTCTGATATCTGGCAGGGTACACAGTCTGAATCGTCTGGGGACCTTGGAGACACCAATAAATTAAATTAATGACAACCTGAAATGAAGCCTTGAAATGCTAAAAATGAATCCCTGAACAGAAATGAAGCTGCCAAGTACCAATAAGCGACCAGCTGCAACTATCTCCAAAACCCTTTTTTGTCCTGCCCTTGGTTGAGGTTTAGCTAATTGTCAGCTGCCCGTTTTGCCCATGCAATGAGTGTGAAATCACACGGGCAACATAAAATACAACTTAATTGCCTTTTTGATGACCTTAACTGGCCTCATAATTGATGGAGGGTGCGGCTCAAACACCTGCACGCGCCCGCCAACCGAAATATCCCGCAAGTGTACAGTGACGTTGGGATGCTCACCCGACATCATGACACGCTATTTACGCTCGAGCAGGTCAGGCGCGCACCCATCCACTCAGCGAAAAATTCAGCCCGTGATGAATGCTTAACTTTCTCCCAATTTTGTGGTTATAAAGGTTTCAGTAGTATTTCTGTGCTGTACACTACAACCATGGTTACACTTCAAAAATACTTCATTGGTGGTAAAACACTTTGCGATCATGAAAGGAGCTTTTTAAATACAAGTACTTTATTTAGTTATATTTAATGTCATCAGTTCCTTCTGCACTGTTCCAAAATATTACCATATTGTATTCATCCTTTCAATAAAATAGTACATTCTGGTAAGAGAGAAGATAATGAAGTCCCCTCTCCTGGCATACAGGGTCCCTGCCACTGCCCTGGTGCAGTGATGCATGGGAAATTGCAATACGTTGGTAGTGTTGCCTCCTTCTGCCTGGAAGGATCGCCTGTGGTGGAAATTGAGGGTAATGGTGATCATCATGGCCATTGGCAGTGCCATCCTCACCCTGCTCTATGGCTGTAAGGCCAGTTGGAGAAGGTGGTAACCTCCTTTGTCCGGGGCACTGCTCCTGGCTGGGGTGTAGGTAGGGCATGTACTCCCCAAAGGCCCTTGGTGGGCACAGCCTTCTACTGAGAGCCCTCTTCCTCCATCTGTGTGCAGCTTCCCCTCTCTGCTGTCTGTGCTCCATGTCACTTACATACTACAGCACAAAAAGGACTGCAACTTTTTTTTTATTAATTCATGGGATGTGGGCTTTGCTGGCTGGGCCAGCATTTATTGCCCATCCCTAGTTGTCCTTGAGAAGGTGGTGGTGAGCTGCCTTCTTGAACTGTTGCAGTCCATGTGGTGTAGGTGCACCCACAGTGCTGTTAGGAAGGGAGTTCCATGGTTTTGACCCAGCGACACAGAAGGAACGGAGACATATTTCCAAGTCAGGATGGTGAGTGACTCGGAGGGGAACTCCCAGGTGGTGGTGTTCCCATCTATCTGCTGCCCTTGTCCTTCTAGATAGTAGTGGTCATGGGTTTGGAAGGTGCTGTTTAAGGAGCCTTGGTGAATTCCTGCAATGCATCTTGTAGATGCACTGTAGGTTACATAACCTCCGTAAGTGAAAATGAGCTTCCTGCTACAAAATCTCCAAACACATCTGACCTCCTTGTCAAAGAGCAGTACCGCTTCCTTCAGGATCCAAAAAATTTTCTAAACCTCCAACGTAGTAGGCAGTATTTCCATTCACTCTGTAGCAGCAAAAGAAAGTCAAAAGTACCTTACCTGGAAGTCTCATGGTGACCCCTTTAAAATGGCCTGAGTGTTCAGCTATGAGTGTTTAAGAGAGGGCATTAGCAGGATTTTCAAAATAAAAAAATGACAGGTCTTGCTCCAAATCAGTGTCAGACACTGTTTAGTATAATGATCTGCCCAGCCTCCATTGTATGGGCTGCGCCAGACATGGCCAGGTGCAGAATGGCTGTGACTTTATGAACTCCAGGCTTCCATAACATGCCGTGGAGCCAAAATTTGCAGCAATGACTTTTGTATGAAGGGTTAAAAAGTGTAAATTGGTAGCAATTGGTTTACAATTCTGTAAAAGTGAAAATTTAAAAAAAACTTCTCCCAATTTTCCAACAAGGAGGGGAAGTCAATTACTAAACAAAACCATTCCACAGATACATCTGGATTAAATATATAAAGCAGAGAATGTCAAGCTCCACCCTCTCTCCCTTTTACCAACCACCACCAACAGCCCCCGCCACCCTCCCCCCCACACCACCACCCACCACACTCACGTAGGCACAGGAACAGGCGCATACAAAGTTCTAATAAGGACAAGATTTCAGTAATATGGTATTCTTCTCTACAAGGCTGTCTTTGAGACCCATACAAAAACAGCATTATTACGTTTTATGTGGTCTCTTCATTAACAAGGACTCATAAATGCATACAAGATAATAAATGGCTGGCAGTGAGTTACAAGGCAGTAATTTAATCTAGTGACTCTGATGATATCATAAAATGGTTTGGTAAACCTGGAACAGTTTACAGATAGCAGGAAAAGCCAGAATTTGAATTACTTTGGAACTTCAGTTATCCACAATAATGGTGAGAACTCCCTCTTTCCCCAATGGACCATGAGAATTGGTGGGTAATCCTGGGTTTCCAAATCATCTTTGATCATCAAATCAATTTGTTCATTATGTTTTGAACTGAGCACCTCTTCGTTAAGAAATTCTGACATCTCCAACTCCTGTTGGTCTCCTGTCTCCTGAGAGCTGGAAAAGTCCTGGTGCTAATCAAAAATATGGTTAATAGGATGACAGATAATCAAGCTTTGCAATGTTTCCTTAAAGTCATCACAAGAAATAAATGGCTCTTTTAATATATAGTCAGTGGTTGATTTATTTGGAAAAACAATTCATCACACCAGACGGAGTACAGCAGTTCAAGAAGGCGGATCACCATCACCTTCTCAGGGACAATTAGGGATGAGCAACAAATGCTGGCCTTGACAGCAATGCTCATTTCCTATGAAACAACATTAAAAAAAATAACATTGAGTAAGTTGGATGAGCACTTTAGTGAATGTAGGGGCTGCAGGTACATGGACCTACAAATCAGTTTGCACAGACTTACCAGAGGTAAGCATGAGACACCATGCTGTGACTCATGAACAGGAGGACCAGGCAAATTTGGTCCTCTTGCGACACCAGGGCATGACCAGTATGAGGTGGCCAATGGCAGCTTTATGTTTTAATGTGGAATTGAAGGAATTACACCTGCTCCTTCTGTCTTCACATACCAGTAAGCAAAAGAACGCACATTTCTGATCCTTTTGAGGATCACTAGCACAGGCTGAGAAAACTCCCTATGGACATAGCATTGCAGACAACCTGTCAATCCAACAGATATTCATAAACAGCCAGCCTCCGTTCACACTCTTTGTCCGCCAATTATTTCTCTATTTATATGGTTACATTTCCTCTAATATCATGCGTCATCATTGTTGAAACAAGTTTCTTGTAACAACTGATGGTTGTTGAAGGACCAGGCTTGCATACTTTCTTCCTGCAACCGCTAACCCCATACATGCTCCAGCTGCAGGCTTTCCAGCCTGACCTCTACATCAGGCACTCCAGATGCACCCCATGTTATGTGGCTACTGCCAGTCACGTTAAAATGAAAAATCTTTGCTCGACCCCACCCGCATCCAACAGAGGCCCTAACTGGATACATTCGACATTTATGCCAGGGATGCAACCTGATCACAGATTTTCAGGGCTGCTATTTTTGAAGATTCAGAGTAATCTTAGTAAGATTAGTTCTTTTCTTGGTTATGGTGCTGGTGTAGTGTGATGACTCTGGGTGTGATTCTTCCCTCCTCACACCAGTCTTTGAGTTACTGCTGACAGTTTTATGCTCGGTATCACCAAACCTCAGTTCCCTCGATCCCTAGAGCAGTTAGATCTAAAGTCTATTACAGGTATCAGACACCAGCCTTGTGTGACAGGCACTGAAATTATATTAGTTTTAAAAACTTCAGATGAAAGTGCTGCCCCCTCTCTCAATCTGAATAATCAGTTGGTAGCAAATGAAGTGGCAAATAGACTATTCAATGGTGATGTGCTTGCCTATTCATACCAACATTAGTAGAAAATTCAATTTGTTTTCAATAGTAGCAGTATTTTCCCCCAAACAAAATATTGTTAAATATAGTGCTGCCCATGTCTCTCTTCAAGCCTTTCCCAGTGTGGAGGTTGGTGCAGTGCACAGATGGATCATGTCAGCTCCTGAAGTCACACCTGCCCATTCCATCACACCACCTAGTCACGTATTTCGTTGCTTTCCGCTTGATCTATTATTTCAACTTTTCCAGACAGTAAGAGCCCCAGCCACTTTCCTTTTAACTCTCGAATTGTGTGCTGACAGTGTGTCAGTTTTCTCATTCAAATCAACCTCATCACTTTTTCTTTGCGCTAGTTCAAGGATCAAATCATGAATCATTCTCCTAGTCCAACTAATTTTCAATGGATGCCTGTAGTATCTCAGCTCAAATAACTCAAGTCTTTTGACTTCACTTTTCAAGGCCTATCTTTCACAGCCTTACATTTGACAGCTCTATGGCCATTATTGGAAATCCATGGGTTCAAGCCCTGCTCCAGAACCTGAGTGTATAAACTAGGCTGATCCTATATGCCAAGGGAGTTTTAGACACTAAGATAGATATTCCTCTGTCCTGTGCTTAAGTAGTTCCCCAGTCCAGGACAGGGGAGGTAGTGGTATACCAGGGAGAGTTATTGTAATGAGGTGGGGGAGGGGGAGGGTGCTTCCTCCTACCTCAATTTTCTCCTGCACTCCATTGTGAAACCTAGTATTGTGGCCTGCTGACTGTGGAGGAGTTGAGACTTGTCAGCTGAAGACAGCAAGCTTTGTATGTTTTGTCTGTTTATTTTCTATCAGGATCTTTGATGCCCCGGGGGTATTTTTGGAAGCTGAATTCAGTCTTAACTTTGCAGACCCAAGGACCTGCAGCCAGATTTTGGACCTGCACCTGGAGTTGTCCTGGACCACGCTAGGGGAAGAAAAATGGGCACAGCTGCCTCTCCAAAGGCATGATAACATCAGATGGGTTGTGCCTGTTGAAAGACGGCTGGGTATCCAGAGAGAAAAACTGTCACTGCTGTCTTCTTTAAATATGGTAAAGCGAGGTTCTCTCTGGCTGGGAGTTTTCCAGCCCAGCCTTGGCAAGACCCGCCGCACCGGATGAGGTGGGCTAGCCAAAAGCCCATTGACTTTCAACAGGACTGTGGGTGGTGGGCAGGGCCAGAGTATCCTGGCCTCTATCCATTTGTTCAACAACAACAGCAGCAACTACTTACATTTATATAGCAACTTTAATGTAGTAAAATGGGGTACGATGACATAAGGATTTTGATACTGGACTAGTAATCCAGAGGCCTGGACTAATAAACCAGAGGCATGAATTCAAATACCACCACAACAGTGGGAGAATTTAAATTCAGTTAATTAAATAAATTTGGAACAAAAATCTAGTGTCTGGAACGGTGACCATAAAACTATCAGATCACTGTAAAAACCCAACTTGTTCATTAACGTCCTTTAGAGAAGGAAATCTGCCATCCCTACCCAGCCTGACCTATATGTCATGGAGTTATAGAATCATTTATGGCACAGAAGGAGGCCATTTAGCCATTGATCCAAAACAATGTGGTTGTTGCCCTCTGAAATGGCTGAGTAAACCACACAGTTGTCATCACCACCTTCTCAATTAAGGAGGTATTGAATGCTGGCCATGCTAGCAATGCCCAAATGCCATGAGTGAATTTTTAAAAAATCCCAAGGTGCTTCATAGAAGCGTCCTCATGCAAACATTTTGAACCAAATGTGGGATACATTATGAAAGGTGGCATAAAGGGTAGGTTTTAAGGAGCATTTTAATGG
The DNA here is from genome assembly GCF_017639515.1 of Carcharodon carcharias. Taxonomy (NCBI): domain Eukaryota; kingdom Metazoa; phylum Chordata; class Chondrichthyes; order Lamniformes; family Lamnidae; genus Carcharodon; species Carcharodon carcharias. Next base: position 42,106,142 of record NC_054479.1, on the reverse strand, counting down.
AGAAGAGAGAGGTAAAAGGGAGGTAGAGGGGACGGGGGCGTTGTGATTCTGGGACAGCCTCGGACCTCCCAGTTTAGGCACATGCAGCAGCCTCAACACCAGACAGTGGGCACTGACAAATTTCCGTCCCGTGGCGTAAACATATTAGGATTGAATGATTTTGAGCATTCGTGACAATTCTGTGTTTTACCTTGAAACAGAAGCCTTTAAACTATTGTGATTTTTGAACTTGTATTCTGTGTAGCTGATTGAAGTTTTGTAAAATTATCTGCAGCTAAGTCTTCTTGGAATGAAAAGAATCATTGCTGGCCAGCCCCCCAGGACCTGCAGTGCCTGCCTGAGTTGCCAAAAAAATACAAGGCAGACCAGTATTCTGTGGAGGCTTCTGAGGACTGGGGAAACATTTTAGAAGTAAGCCTAGAGAAGGGTGATAAGACATAGAACTGCTGCTTATTTAATCAATTGAGGACATCTCTGTGATTAACTTTAAAGACATTTCCTTAACTTTAAAGTGAACCAATGTTCACACCGACCACCCACCTACAAGTGGTTTACTTTTAGAGATTACATTTTGCCCTGGGAATTTAAGATGACTTCATTTCATACCACTCGCTATAATGTTACATTAACATCTAAACAGCAGGCACATAAACTACATTCTCGGAGCTTTTATATTTTAAAATAGAAAATGATGAAATACGGTATACAATGCTAAAGGCCAATTAGCTAGAGCCCTGCTTACAGTACCACACTCCAAGATTCAAATTAATGAGAAAACATCATTGCCATTGTAGAAAATAACTTGTGCAGGGTTACCTACAGTTTCTTTTTAAAGTTTTTATTTATTAATATTCACAACATTTTTATTGTTGCCAGTTACAATTTGCATTGGAAATGTTTTGAGCAATTCTTTCTTTGCTTTTTCAATCACATTTAACCGTTATATTTTTTTTACAATCTTGCTTTATTTTGTGGTAAATTGTATTTGATTTTCTTTGGAAATGTATACATTGATGTAAAGTCTTTCCCCTGTAACCAAAGGTAAACCTTACTTCTGTAACTCATATGTAGACAGCAGAAGAAAGAACAAATGTGCATCTATATGGAGCCTTTGCATGTTGTCAGGATGTCCCTAAGTGCCTCACGGCCAGTGAATTACTTTTGATGTGTAGCCACTGTTTTGAATGCAAATGGAACAGCAACATCTCATAACCAACAAATGTGCAGTTATTGCTTTGTTTTGTGAATAGACTCAGAATCAGACCTACCGCATATTATTTTAAAAGATGTGTCCTCTACAATAATTTTAGTACAATATTTAGGTGTAATATTTGAATAAAACAACAATAAGAATTTGCATTTACATGAAGCTTTTGATAGAGTTAAACATCGCAATGTGCTTCCCAGGAGTATTATCAGACAAAAATTGCCACCAAACTAAAGAAGGCATTAGGATTGGTGGCCAAAAGCTTGGTCGAAAGGGTAGATTTAAAGCAGCGTCTTAAAGGAAGACAGTGAGGTTTAAGGTTTGAGGAAGAAATTTCAGAGATTACAGCTTAAGCAGCTAAAGGTGAGCTATCAGTGATGACATGAAGGAAGTGGGGGATATTCAAGTAGCCAGAGTTGGACGACAACATAGTACTTGCAGGGCTGCAGGGTCAAAGGAGACTACAGAAACAGGTAAGGATAAGGCCATGGAGGAATTTAAATGCAAGGATGACAATTGCAAAATTGAGATGTTAGTAGACAATACAGATCATCAAGCACAGGGATGTTGGTTGAAATTGGACAAGCTAAGTCAAAATGAAATGTTGAATTAAAGTATATTCAAATTGTCTTCAAATGGTTTCACTGTTAAGGATACTTAACTCAGTCCATCCTTTCTGGGAGGTAACTTGGATTCCTCTTTTGTTGTTTTTATTTGTTTTTGCTCCTCTTCTCCCCCTCCCTCTCTGCATGGCTAATGTGATCCTTCACAGATCTGCACCCAAGTGCTGCTCATCTGAATATCAAGAAGCCTCATGCGCAGGGTTGGTGAATTCATGTCTGTTTTTCTCTGATAGCTCTTCTCACAGGGAGCTTATTGTGCCTTATAGAAGGGCGGGGAGAAGGAAACTAACCCCATGTTTTATTGCTGCACACTCATAGTTTGCTTCTTTTTTGAATCTTTTGTCAGCTAATTGAAACTTCTTTCAAGAATGTGTTACTCTGATGTTAGTGCAACCAGAGCTCAGCTCAGGCTTCCAGCTTTACTTTTAAGGAAACCTGTGACATGAGTTATGCTGCATTTATAACTGCCTCATATTACAGTCAGATCTGGGGCAATTTCAGTATTATTCTATCCAAAGTATAACCACTGACTGTGGCAGGTCTGGTCTTCACTTGGCAAGCAGCCTGTGCAGTTACTTGGCAATTATAAACTGGATTGTGCTGCGAGTTGGAAGTATCTATTTTAAAAAGCCTAACATAAAGGAAAAACAGGAATTAAACAGGGGTTGGAGTCTCATGTGTATAAAAACTCCAGCATAAATGATTTGTGCCCAGATGTATAAAAACGTCAGCATGAAAGCAGTGTGAAAATTGACCTTAGGATCTGCAGGCTTTACATTGCTACACTGGGAAATCTGTTCAGTATAAGCAGACAGTCATCAGGTATCCGCTCAGACTGTGCTGTTGCTGGGATAATGCAGATATATATGTAGTGACACCATCAATGACTGACAGCACCCTGTTTATATCAGTAATCAGTGTAAAACCCTATCGGGAATTATACCTACCCTTCTATGAATGGTGTATGTATCATTTACATTGCCCTTAATCAATGGGGGTGGGGTGGAGAGAATTTCATTGAGTTTTAACATGTTGTGAAATCATAAATGCATTCAAAAAGGATGTGAGGTAGAACTTGGCTTGTATGATATTGTAAAACTGGTGATAGCGAGTCAGTAGCATATCTTGCATCTCTCCTTTTCTTTTCCTGACTATTATTTCCATTGAAGACAAGGGCCATCCTTGGCCCCAGCCCCATCGGCCCACATGTTCATGATTCTTTTGGAAAAACCAACCAGAGGTGATTTATTATGCGCCCATTGGAGATGTTACTGTATGTAGGACCAGAACTGTTACTCTCAATAGACTCATAAATATATTCCACAGCCAGCCAAAACATAGTCTTGCTTAGATCCACTTTAAGCCTCTTGCTCCCTTTCCACCAACTCTTTTGAGGATTATTGTCTTGAAAACCATTCATAGGAATACGAAGAATTAAGTTCACACAACAGTTTTGACCCAAAATAACATTTACCATTCCAACTCAATAGATTTAATTTCATTTGAGTTTCTTTAAGTATCCATTTATGATATTAGAAAAACTTTACATATACAGGCACTTTCTATTTTGCTTTTGGATATCCATCACACTTAATGTACCATACACATAAAGAAACAAGTGCAGTTATATGGAATACACAGAAAATCTCTACAAGAAGAGAAGATTCCATAGCCACAATATCTGCAAACTCTTGTTTGATCTTCTCACAAAGAGAGCCAGGGGTCTGATCTTCAACTTGATATTACCTGATATTTACATGATGTAAGCCTGCTTTACTTAATAACAATTGAGAGGGAGATGGTGGCATGATGGTAATGCCTCTGCACTAGTATTCCAGAGGCCCAGGCTAATGCCCTGGGAGACACAAATTCAAATTTCACCATGGCAGCTGGTGGAATTTAAATTTGATTAATTAATCAAATCTGGAATTGAAAGCTAGTCTCTGTAATGGTACCATGAAACTGTCATCAATTGTTGTAAAAACCCATCTGGTTCACTAACGGGAACTTTCCTTCAGGGAAGGAAATCTGCCATCCTTACCTGGTCTGGCCTACATGTGACTCCAGATCCACAGCAGTGTGGTTGACTCTTAACTGCCCTCTGAAATGGCATAGCATGCCAATCAATTCAACAGCAATTGGGGTTGGGCAACAAATGCTGGCTTTGATAGTGACAACTACATCCCATGAAAAGAATTTTTAAAAAATTAGACTTTGTGGCCTGATGATGATACCATAAAATGCATTATATGGTATTTTAAAACTCCTGTCTTTATAAAACCAAGGCCAGGATATTGAGGTCGGTGAACGGGAGCGGGGTGGGGCCTGCTCACCGACGCGTAAAATGACGCCGGATGACATCGGGCAGAACTCCAGACGTAACCCCGTGTCATTTCAATTTTCAGGTTGGTGGGGGCGCAGCTGGATCAGCTGTGCACCCGCCGACCTGTCAACAGCCAATTGAGGTCATTTAAAAACTAATTGAACTAGTTAATTGACATAAAAACAAAAACAAAAAACTGCGGATGCTGGGAATCCAAAACAAAAACAGAATTACCTGGAAAAACTCAACAGGTCTGGCAGCATCGGCAGAGAAGAAAAGAGTTGACGTTTCGAGTCCTCATGACCCTAGCCTCAGGGAGACGATTGCACTCTTTTGCATGCATGCGCAAAAGAGCACACTCCTGGTTTAGGGAATCCCCCCGCCTGCACAGGGAGTGCAATAGCACTTCCTGGCGGACATCACGCTGGGGGGTCCTTAATTGGCCCGCCCACGTAAAATGGTGGCGCGCCCCCAATTGGGTGCGCCAATCAGAGGCATGCTTGCACACGCCCACTCCTGCACTTCCCCCCTAATGGGGGGAAAATTCTTCCCCATGTAACAATTGATTTGACATGAGCACCAAATATAAAATTATTGCGTTTAGCACATATATCATACTTCAATATCACACTTTGCTTTAGATTTAAAACATTGTTAACAAAAATGGAAAAAGTCAGTCACTTAATTCTGGGTTTTTCATCTGAAGCCATGAATTTGAAATGACCTCACAATTTTACAAGCAGGAACTACTTAGATTTGCCTTTTTTTAGACCACTTAGCCCCAGGGAACACTTGCTGTGGTCTTAAAGGGACAGGCCAAGTTAAACACAATTTGAACATAACAGCTAAACCTCACAACCATTCTCCAGACCCAGGAATGCTAGCGAACAATACCATGGAAGACCTGCTGATGAAAAAAAAAGCCTTCGTTATCAATTCACAAAAATAGGACTTTATCCTGATTTGTGACACTGTACTACAATGCCTTCAACTTTGGCATGCATCAACTTGGAGAATTTAATTCTGAAAGAATCCTTGTGATATCAAGGTCTGAAAAAAAGTTTGTGATTCCTCACCTGACATATTGTCAATCCATTCAGGAATACTTATCATAATTCAAATTAAATAATTGGAGTACTGTATAAAAGTTATAAGTTATTGCTCTGCTATTGCCTTCAGCTGCTTTTACTCTAAGCTCTAGAATTTCTTCCTAAGCCTCTCTGACACTCCACCTCTTTCCACCTTTGAGATGTTCCTATGAAACTCCCTCTTTGGCAAAGATATTGGTCACCAGCCCAAATATCCTCTATATAACTGGGTGTCAACTTAATGCTCCTGTGAAACATCTTGGGATGTTTTATTTTCTTAAAGGTGCTAAAAAAATAACAAAGTATATTTATATAGCACATTTTGATATAACAAAACATCCCAAGGTGTTTAACGAGGGTGATATGAATAAAAATATTCTTGACATATTTTGGTGCTGAGCCACAGAAGGATATGTCAAGAAAGGTAGCCAAAAGCTTGATCAAAGGAGTAGATTTTAAGGACCCTGTTAGAAGAGAAGATAAAAATAGAGAGGAGGAAGCTCTGAGAAGTCCAATAAGGGAATTCCAGAGCTAAAGGCCAAGGCAACTGAAAGAAAGCCAATAGTGTAACAATTTAGATTAGGAATGTGCAAGAGGCTAGAATTGGAGGGGTGCAGAGATCTTGAAGAGCTGTAGAGCTGGAAGAGGCAACAGAAATAGGCAGAGCCAAATACATGGAGAGATTTGAAAACAAGGGTGAGGATTTTAAAGTTGTGGTGTTGTCAAATAGAGAGCCAGTGAAGGTCAGCAAGCAGGGAATTGGTGGGTGAATTGGAGTGAGCTAAGGAATGCAGATTTTTGGATGAGCACAAGTTTGTACAGGGTAGAAGATGGGCACTAATTAGGACAGCTGGAAGAGTCAAGCTTAAAAGTAACAAAGGCATGGATAAGGATCTAAGCAGCAGATGAGCTGAGCAAGTGTTGGAGTCAAGCGATGTTATGGAAGTGGAAGTGGGCAGTCTTGGTTACGGTGCAGATATATGGTCAGAAACTCGGGGTCAAGTACACATAAATAAATGAAAATTATTGTTGTATCCTCTAAGTCAATAAAGTAGCCTAATTGAATTACTGTGGCAATCTTAAAAAAGATCAGTAACATTATAGTCAGAAAAGTAATCTAAACAATGTTTTCAACGGAAGACCTACACTTCACGAAATGGGGAATTACTGAAATTGCTAAACTCTTGACTGAAATGAGACTGCGGGTGTAAGTGGATTACAGGGGTTACAAAAGAGTAATTAATTGCCCGTGTACCAGAGTAGCATTTTGTGACTCAACATGGTTACACCTCCACACCCATGAAACTAGCCCAGAAACGCACCAATGTCATGTCCTAGATGCACAGGGAAAATCTTTCAAAGACATATCCTGACTTTGTGCAATAGTGTAAAATGGGTGACAGCGAGTCAGCAGCCCATTTCACACTTGCCCCAATTTTTAATCATCATTGCACAAAGCAAAGATCTGTGACATAGTGTTGTCTATTGATCTTTTGCAAAAAAAATTGCAATGGGAAATTTACACACAAAAATTCAAGGGTTAGAAACAAGCAAAATTTAAAATTGTTCCAAAACGATGTGAGTGAAAAATTTCCTTCCAAGAGAAACTTGAGAAATATTTGAAAGTACTGAATCATGTTTAGTAAATTGTCACATTGACTTACTTTGTTGAGTTTTAAATGTACCTTACATAGGTCAATAAATTGGAATGCTGTCGTATAAGATGTTTTGATACTATGGTCATGTTTGGCACTGACTGCTGGTTGAACTCCATCAGTCATTCTCTCTCCATGTCTACAGGTCTCCCAAAAATCTATTCTCACAGCAGATTTATACTTTTCCTGATTGATACATTCCATGCCGTCACCTCGCAGTGTTACACTTTGACTGAGGATACAGAGGTAGAGACATATTCCCTTTCGAATGGTGCTTGAAATTTTTTGAAGGGATTCAGTCAGAAAAAGAGGACTTCTCAAAACTAAAAATAATCAGCTCAAACCATGAGGGTTAGTGCAGCAATTGGCAGGCCGTGACCTTCCTGTTTCTGCAAACAAATTGGATTGCTGGCGCGGGCTAGAATTACACAGTCAGCATCTGCTGCCTGGGTATCATACACAATTTCATCCTGCAAAACGCCTCTGGGCATGGATTTTTTCAATCAGTCAAGAATAAAAAAAAAGTTTCCCAGCGTCAACCCTGACCCAGGCTATGTTTCTTCCAGTTCGAGGCTTCCTGGCAGATGGTGGCATTTTGCTTAAAGTTTTGGAGGTATTGCTAGAAGAGAAGGATTAATCAGCTATTTGCAGCTCCTTGTACTGTTGCCATAACCCAGACCTTTTTCAAATATGATATGTACAGAAAGTGCTTTAAAGTTTGCTTCAGAGGAAGGGATGCTTGAATTCCCAGGTCTGGTAGCAACCTTGAGATGCCAAAAACTCTATAGAAACTGCAGCTGTAAATGTAGTTGAATTTGTGAAGACTTGGGGAAAACACAGAGAATAAAATAGCAAGAGCCACACTAGTAATCCATAAGTTGCAGTGTGTGCTTGCACTGATGTCAAATACATTTAATAAAGCAGATGAAAGAGGGAGCTATAGATAAGTTATACTAAATCCCTGCTGGATTCTTTGCAAGCCTGTCTGTACAACTTCTGAGAGACCCCTTGCCTTTTTGACCTATAAACTTGACTTGAACTTGAGAAATTTGGGACGGGGAGTGGACTGAATTACAAAGGCTAAAATATTTCCCTGGAAGTGATTTGTATTGCGTTAATAGAATTAGTAAATAATTGTCCCACCTTCTATGTTTGAACGCTCCAGGGAATTGTGCGAGGGCAGGGCCAGTGTACAGCACATCAGGCTACTTGTTTTCACAGGGACATTGTGCAGGTTAGGCTGAATAGTGGTTTAAGACCCTGCAAAGCAGGCTGAGAACAGGTCCCGTCTTAAACGAAAGCAGAGAGGTGCAGGCATGGCTTCTTGTGATGTGAAATCCATTCACATTAAAGAAATGAAAGCAGCTAGCAGTCTGAGCTTTGGGGAGCCGGAGCGGAAGTTAAACTGCTGTGATTGGACAGTTTCCTTGAATAAAAACATACATTCTAAGGGCAGTGGCTTGACAATGAATAGCATAATAAGTCGGAGAGCTGGGAACCACTTAGGGGTTTCCATAGATGGCTGCGATCCAGGGTCTCTTAGATCTGTGACGCGCTGTGGATTTTGAAAGACTCGGAAACCAGAAAACTAATGGCTACTGGAAATGATTAGTTTTGTATGAAGTTCAGAAAAGACAGTCTGTGTTTCTCCATAAATAGAAAGAACCTTTGCACAACTCAGAGAAAAGATTTTTTTTCCTCAGACTATAAGGTGCTCCAGACAAAAATATAAATTTTAACTGAAGTCAATAAATTTAGGGAATTTGTACGTGGCCCTTTTATTTTAGATTCTGTTTCGGGAAACCAGGGAGTGAAATTGATGTTTGGCGGTAGCACAAAGCTCATGATAACCAATTGGCAGCCTGTTTTACAGCCCACTCAATGTTCTTTTCCATCATGCCCACAGTGTTCAAAGTTGGAGCAAGTTATGTAAATAGTTCATTTTCAATCAGTCAAGGATAAAGAAAAAATTGATTATTGCTGAAAAAAAGACATGCTGTTGAAGCTTTTCATCTTAAACTCATCTGGACAGAATTCACAAGAATATCAATTGTAAAGGGAACAACAATTTATACTACATGAGAAAAGAATGCTGACTGGAGAATGCACCGGGGAGCAATTAACTGCCAAGCTTTTGGGGAAAATTTTCTCCCCATCAGGTGGGCTGGGCGGAGGCAGGCACAGGCGGGCATAAAGCCAATCACTGCCCGCAATCAGCTATGCACCTCCATTTTATGTGGACGGGCCAATTAAGCCCCCCCCCCCGCCCAGTGTAACACGCACCTGGAAGCCTTCAGTACTACCTGTGCGGGCAGGAGGAGGAGTGAGAGCCAGGGCCTGCGATCTTTCGCGCATGTGCACAAAAGAGCACTGAAATCTTCCTGAGGCAGCTCCGTGCCTCAGGGAGATTAAGATGTGAAAAATAAAAAATAAAATTATTCAGACATGTCCCCTCATGTGACATTGTCACATGAGCTGGGACATGTTTATGAATTTACATAAAACATTTTATTAAATTTATAAACCCTTCATGAAACCTCATCCCGCCCATGGATGAGGTTCCATAAAAATGCAAAGGTCCCCTGGGCTCTTTGCCTGCCCATCAGCCTTAGGGTTGGACAGGCAGCCCTGACAAATACTTCAATTAGTTGATTAATGACCTTAATAGGCCTTTGGCAGTTTGGCGGCCATGTGGCTGATTCCGGTGTGTGCCCGCCGAACTGAGGATCGGACTGACGTGTGGTGATATCGGGATGCACACCCGACATCACCGCACATCATTTTACGTGTCGGAGAGCGGGGTCCGCCACTGCACAGTGGCCAGAAGATTCTGCCTTTTGTTTCAAGTCAGTCCAGGCAGGTGAACTCTGATTGGTCAAGGCATTGCTGAGGGGAATGAAACAGAGTCAGAGTCAACCTACCTGGCTTGAATCCAAACATAAGCTTGGCAGCCAACTGCTCCCTAGTGTATTCTCTATGGAAACCCCTCTACCAATGAAAGTCCAGTTGCCAACCAATCAGCACTATCTCCTCATGCAGTATAAATTGTTGTTCTCTTTACAATTGGTATTCTTGTGAATCCTGTTCTGATGAGTGCAAGATGAAAAGCTTTGACAGCATGTCTCTTTTTTCAGCAATAATCAAGGTCTGTACTACCAAAAGAAACACTTCCTGGTATCAGCCCTGAACCAGTTTGCATTCCTTTTTGTTTCATGCATTAACTAAAAATTGAGGTGTTTTACCAGAGGAGAAAGATAAACCAGTTACTTGAATGAGTTGGTGTGGCCTGATTATTTGCCCCATGATTCACTGCAAGATGAAAACATAACTTCCATGGCCTGCCACAGACTGATTAATGACTGACCAAAATTGCACTTCTCTTTTGATAAATTAAAGATTTTTATTTGGTTGAGAACTGATATGTTTATACAACTGATTAAAAAAGTCTGCTGTCTTAATCATTAGTGAATGAAATAATGGCATCTGTGGTTTGTGCATAAAGCGATAGGGAAATCAACACATCTTGCTCAAGTTACTGGATGTGTAGGCACACTACTGTATTCTAAATCATATAATAGAATCTACACATATGGACAAAATCTTGAGACAACCACATAATAATAATAAATAAAAACAGAAAATGTTGGAAAAAACTCAGCAGGCCTGGCAGCATCTTCAGAGAAAGAAACAGAGTTAACATTTCGTTTCTGTGCGACTTCTTCAGAGCTGAAGAGAGGAAGAAATGTGATGGGCTTTATGTTGTTAAGGGAGAAAAATAAAAGGTCAGGGATAGTTGGAAGCTCAGGAGAGATTTGACAAAGATGCCATGGACACAAGAAAAAGTGAGTGGTAATCATAGTATTAAAGACTAAGGCAGGTGCTAATAGTAGCATAAAGGTTAGAAAGCAGAATGTGATAATAGCAGAACAAGAATCAGCACTCTCTGAAAGCAAATCATAAGAACAATTTACAAAGTGGCCCTGTGGAAAGAGTCGTTTGGGAAAAAAATATATATATCAAATGGAGGACAGAGTTCAAGGTCTGAAGTTGTTGAACTCCATGTTAAGTCCAGAAGGCAGAAAAGTGCCTAACGGGAAGATGAAGCCAAGGATAGAAATTTGGGCAAGTGAGCAAGGTGGTGAATTGAAATGGCAAGCGACAGGTAGGCCGAGGTCATGCTTGTGGACTGAGTGAAAGTGTTCTGCAAAGTGGTCACCCAGTCTGCGTTTAGTCTCCCCAATGTAGAGGAGACTGCATTGTGAGCAGTGAATGCAGTAGACTAAATTGAAAGAAGTGCAAGTGAATACTCACGTAATAATTATTCTGTCATTCTTACTGCGTTAGTTGCACCATTCCACATTGGGGTAGTATGTTTGCTTTGAGTTGTAATTAATATTTTCATCTACAAAAATGAGATTGCTCGCACTACAAATGGGAAATTCTGATTTAATGATTTACAACATAAAACTGTGCTTAGTTGGGTTGATTGGACATATTCCAATGACTGAATGATTGTAGAATGTTGCAATGATTACTGTTACTTTCAACACCAAAGCGCCTAGTTCTGCTTACAACAAAAAGCCTTTGCTACAATTTGTTAGAAGTCAAAGCCCCAGGATTGTCCAAATTGGGAAATATGATAGTCTTTGTTTGATATGCAGCATTTTCAGGCAGCAGCGATATGTTCTTTCTAATCTCGCCAAGATCTTCTTTGCTCTTCATTACTTTGCATATTTAAGTATCGAAACTTTCCAAATTTTTGCCTAACCTCACACACAGTTAGGCTGAGAGTAAGACTGACAAACACATCCATAAGTGTACACACACACACTAAGATTGCCAAAGGGTGTACACACACACACACACATACACACACGCATGTACACAAGCACACACACGCACACACACACACACACACGTACACACACACGCACACACACAAACGCACAGAATTTTACCCTCGTCAGGTGGGCTCGGCAGGGGCAAGCGGGAACGTTCGGGATGCCGACCGCCACCCACAATCGGGCCGCCACCGCAACTTCACACTGGCAGGCCAATTAAGGCCGCCGAGTGTGAAATGCGCTGCAGTACTCAGCACTGCCTGTGGTGGCGGAGGGCGAGGGGAGCAGCTGGGAGGAGGGCTATTGTGCAAGTTTGTGCAAGTGTATGGGTACGCATAGGAAAAGCTCCCTGAGGCTCAGAATTGCTTCAGAGAGATGTAGATTTTTGAAAATAAAATAGATTTTAAAAATGTTAAGAACATGTTCCCTCATGCGACTCTGTCACATGAGCAGGGACATGTTATGAATGAAATGTAAACATTTTTATTTAATTTTTATTTGCTGTTGGAAACCTCATCCCACCTGTGGATGAGGCTTCCTAAAAAACCCAAAGGCTGCTTGGCCTTTTCGCCTGCCTACCAAACGTAAGGTTGGATGGGCAGTGAAAAATTGAGCTTAATTATCACTTTAATGGCCTTAATAGGCCTGTTAATTGTCAGCGGGCACTGCTGACTCATGCGCGCACCCGCCAACTGAAATATCGCGCAAGTGTACGACGACATTAGGACACCGACATCATCGCGTGTCATTTTATGGTTGTTCGGGTCAGGCACACGTGAAAAATTCAGCCCATACACCCAGACTACAAAACAGTCAGGAAAACAGGAATACAGACTGATAGAGCTAAGTCTAACAAAGGCAAGCAGTCAGAAAAACACACAAAAACAGGCTGAGGGAAATTTTCACCTTCATTCTTACCCTCTTACTTAGACTTAGTGGCTCCCATGTCTGAAGATGCATGAGACAAAGAAAGCACTCCATTCTGTCCTGTCCACAGTCAATGTTCTCGAATCACTCCAGCATCTGTTGACCAGCTGGAGATCTCTACTGACAGTCTGGCGGCAGTTCATCTTGGGTCACCCTCTTCTACGTCCAGTAGGAGCCCATTGCATGACCTGATGGGTTGGCCATGATTACGGATGTCAGGTGACATGGACAAGCTAGCGGAGCCATCTTTTGCAGATGATGGATGAAACTGGAGGCTGTTCTCAGCATTTTCTTAGTTCAGTATTGGGTTTAAAATCTCACCAGTTTATGCCTGGAATCCTTTGGAAACATCTGGTATGCAAGGCATCCAGTTTCCTTTCTTGGCAGGTTTTCAAGTTCCAGGTTTTACAACCATATAGGATAATGAAGAGCAAGTTTGCATTGTAGACCCTAAGTTTTCTTTTCATGGAAAGTTTTTTACTGAAAGTTCATGATACTTTCTCTATTCTCACGTAGAGCTCTTTGTCTATGGCCCCCAGACATTAATGGAACTGCCTGGATAAGTGAAGTCTTTTTTTATTAATATTCATTCATGGGATGTGTGTTTTGATGGCTGGGCCAGCATTTATTGCCCATCCCCAGTTGCCCTTGAGAAGGTGGCAGTGAGCTGCCTTCTTGAACCATTGCAGTCCATGTGGTGTAGGTTACAACCACAATTCTGTTAGTGAGGGAATTCCAGGATTTTCACCCAGTGACAGTGAAGAAATGGTGATATATCTCCAAATCAGGATGATAAGTGGCTTGGAGGAGAACTTCCAGGTGGTGGTGTTCCTATGTATTTGCTGCCCTTGTCCTTCTAGGAGGTAGTGGTCGTGGGTTTGGAAGGTGCTGTCAAAGGAACCTTGGTGAATTCCTGCAGTGCATCTTGTAGATGGTACACACTGCTGCTACTGTGCATCAGTGGTGGAGGGAGTGAATGTTTCTGGATGTGGTGCCAATAAAGCGGGCTGCTTTGTCCTGGACAGTGTCAAGCGTTTTGAGTATTGTGGGAGCTGCACTCATCCAGGAAAGTGGGGAATATTCCATCACACTCCTGACTTGTGCCTTGTGGACAGGCTTTGGGGAGTCAGAAGGTGAGTTACTCATTGCACAATTCCTAGCCTCTGACCTGCTCTTGTAGCCACAGTATTTATATGGCTGGTCCTGTTCAGTTTCTGGTCAAGGGTAACCCCCAGGATGTTGATCGTTGGGGTTCAGCGACGTAATGCCATTGAACATGAAGGGGAGATGGTTAGATTCTCTCTTGTTGGAGATGATCATTGCCTGGCACTTGTGTGGCACGAATGTTACTTGCCACTTGACTGCCCAAGCCTGGATATTGACCAGGTCTTTTTGCATTTGGACATGGACTGCATCAGTATCTGCGGAGTCACGAGTGGTGCTGAATATTGTGCAATCATCAGTTAACATCCCCATTTCTGACCTTATTATGGAAAGAAGGTCAGCGATGAAGCAGCTGAGGTTAGTTGGGTCGAGGACACTACCCTAAGGTAGTGTCCTCAGCCCAACCGCTACTCCTGCACTGGTGTCCTGGAGCTGAGATGACTGACCTCCAACAACCACAATCATCTTCCTTTGTGCTAGGTATGACTCCAACCAGTGGAGAGTTTCTCTTCAATTCCCATTGACTCCAGCTTTGCTAGGGCTCCTTGATGCTACATTCAGTCAAATGCGGCCTTGATGTCAAGGGCAGCTAATCTCACCTCACCTCGAGAGTTCAGCTCTTTTGTCCATGTTTGATCCAAGGCTGTAAAGAGGTCAGAAGCTGAGTGGCCCTGACGGAACCCAAACTGGTCGTCAGTGAGCAGGTTATTTCTAAGCAAATGCCGCTTGATAGCACTATTGACGACCCCTTCCATTAGTTTACCGATGATCGAGAGTAAACTGATGAGAAGGTAATTGGCTGGGTTGGATTTGTCCTGCTTTTTGTGTACAGGATATACCTGGGCAATTTTCCACATAGCTGGGTAAATGTTATTGTTATAGCTGTACTGGATCAGCTTGGCTAGGGGCACGGTAAGTTCTGGAGCACCAAGTCTTCAATACTATTGCTGGAACACTGTCAGGGCCCGTAGCCTTTGCAGTACTCCGTGCCCTCAACTGTTTCTTGATATCATGTGAAGCGAACCAAATAGGCTGAAGACTGGCAGCTGTGATGCTGGGGACCTCCGGAGGAGGCCAAGATGGATCATTCACTCAGCACTTCTGGCTGAAGATTGTAGCAAATGCTTCAGCCTTATCTTTGCACTAATGTGCTGGGTTCCCCCTTCATTGAGGATGGGGTTATTTGTGGAGTCTTCTCCTCCGGTGAGTTGTTTAATTGTCTACCACCATTCACGACTGGGTGTGGCAGGACTACAGAGCTTAGATCTGATTGATTGGTTGTGGGATTGTTTAGCTCTGTCTAGCATTTGCTCCTGATACTGTTTGGCATGCAAGTAGTCCTGTGTTAAAGCTTCACCAGGTTGATACCTCATTTTTAGGTATGCCTGGTGCTGCTCCTGCACTTTTCATTGAGTCAGTGTTGATCCTTTGGCTTGATGGAAATGGTAAAGTAGGGGATATTCCAGGTCATGAGGTTGTAGATTGTGTTTGAGTACAATTCTGCTGCTGCTGATGACTCACAGGACCTCATGGATGCCCAGTCTTGAGTTGCTAGGTCCGTTTGAAATCTATCCCATTTAGCACAGTGTTAGTGCCACACAACACAATGGAGGGTATCCTCAATGTGAAGGTGAGATTTCATCCCCACAACGACGGTGCAGTGATCTCTTCTACCGATATTGTCATAGACAGGTGCATCTGCTGCAGGCAGGTTGGTAAGGATGAGGTCAGCTCTTATTGGTTCCCTCGTCAACTGCTGCAGACCCAGTTTAGCAGCTATGTCCTTTAGGGTTCGGCCAGCTCAGTCAGTAGTGGTGCTACTGAGACACTCTTGGTGATGGAGATTGAAATCCCCCACCCAGAGTATATTCAAGACCCCCTTGACATGCTCAGTGCTTCGTCCAAGTGGTGTTCAAAATGGAGGAGCACTGATTCATCAGCTGAGGGAGGGCAGTACATGATAATCAGCAGGAGGTTTCCTTGCCCATGTTTGGGCTGATACCATGAGACTTCATGGAGTGTGGAGTTTATGTTGAGGACTCACAGGGCAACTCCCTCCTGACTGTTGGTGGGACAGGACATACCCAGGAATGGTAATGGTGTTCGCTGGGACATTATCTGTAAGATACGGTTCCGTGACAATGATTATGTCAGGCTGTTGCTTCACTGGTCTGTGAGACAGCTCTCCCAATGTTGGAACTAGCCCCCAGATGTTAGTAAGGAGGACTTTGCAGGGTTGACGGGGCTGAGTTTGCCGTTGTCGTTTCCAGTGTCTAAGTTGATGCTGGGTTGTCTGTCCAGTTTCATTCTTTTTTTGAGGCTTTATCATGGATTGATACAGCTGAGTGGCTTGCTGGGCCATTTCAGAGGGCATTTACGAGTCAACTACATTACCGTGGGTCTGGAGTCACATGTAGGCGAGACATCAGGGCATTAGTGAACCAGATGGGTTTTTGCAACAATTGACAATGGTTTCATGGTCATCATTAAACTTTTAATTCCACCACCTGCCGTAGAGGGATTCAAACCAGAGTCCCCAAGACCATTATGCTGGGTCTCTGGATTACTCGTCCGGTGACAATACCACTGTGCCATCGCCTCCTCACCCTCCTCCATGACGTCAGCTTTGTTTTGGTTGACATAAACATCTTCTGTTTGTTGGCATTTTCCCATCATGATTTTTTTTTTCTTGGTGTTTATGATTCGTCCCACTCTCTCAGCCTGATTGCTGATTGAGTAAATGAACTGTTGCAACCCTGTTAGGCTGTCTAACAGGGCAGCAATGTCATCAACCAACATGGATCCATTTCAATCCAAGATGACCCTTGGTTGACTTTCTTAGTACCTAATTAATGGCAATCACAAAAGGAAGATGCTACCTTGCCTGACCCCTGGCAGCACATGGAACCAGTCACTGTAACCATTCTCTGTTTTAATACAGCATCTAGAATTTTGATAGATCTTCCCAGTAGCTATAATCCTCCTTGATTGGATGTCATATGAAGATAGAATTTTCCAGAGTGAAGACCAATGTAGGTTATCAAAGGCCTTAGTGAAATTAATAAAGCTGATGACAAGGGGGTCTTGGTGCTCTGGGAAGTTCACAATGTTGTGCCAGAGTGTAAAAATCAGTTCAGTGCAAGAGCATTTTGATCTGAACCCTGCCTGTTCTTCTTGAAGTTCACCATCCACCATATCTCGAATATAATTAAGGATCATTTGGCAATAGACTTTACCTGGTATTGATAGGACAGTGACTCCTCTCCAGTTGCCACATTCGGTGAGGTTGCCTTTTCTGGGGATATAAACAATTGACCCATCATTCTAGTCTTGGGGAACAATGCCAGTGTCCTAGATCTAGTTACAATAATTACACAGCCACTGGACAGTTGCGTCTCCACCTGCCTTGAGCATTTCTATAGCAAAATTTCTGTACTGGGAGCTTTGTTGCTCTTGAGTGCTTCACTTCATTTTCAGTGAACTTATCTACCCTTATTGGAAGCTTATTTGAGGGCTGATCAACTTGGGCTGGGGTGGGCAGAAAAGTTTTATTGAGGACTTCCTGGAAGTGTTCTGCCCACCATGATAACTTGTCTTCACCTTTTGAGATGTGTACCATCTTTTGCAGTAATGGGCCCTATCTTTCTTTCAAATTGCCTGTAGTCTTCTTTCCAATGTGAAACAGTGATCTCATGCCATTGAAGATAGCTGTGTCTTCTGACTCATGCTTGCTTGTCGATCCACTCTTGCTTGTCTTTTTGACACTCCTCTTCACCTTGCTATCTTTATTTACATAGCCCTGAGGGAAGGCAGTGTTCCTAGCTTTGTTTTTCTGTCTTTTCTACTGAAGCACCTTTCCCTTCTCCTGTAAGATCCCATGTGTGGTTACTGATCCACAATTCCTTCAAAGGCTTTTGAATCCTAATAACACTTCCCCTGTTATTTTCATTGCTACCTTCAATCTACTGTTCAAAGTACAGAATAGCCAGGATATCAAATCTGTTCCTAAGGGTAACCCTCATCCCCATCAACTAAATTAGCTGCCTTATTTCATTTCCATTCTGATTCCTGATTTTTATTGATGAATCCTGCTTGGAAGCATGCATGTGTGGATGCTTGATGACATGCTTTATGGTTAATGGACTCTCGGATCCCTTTGTGGAGGAGCAAAGGTTTAGGTGCCATGGTACACAAATCACTAAAAGATATAATAAAAACAGAAAATGTTTTTATTTCAGATTTCCAGCATCCACTATATTTTGCTTTTCACTAAAAGCTATAGTGCACAGGTGCAAAAATTGACTCATAAAGCTAATGGAATCTTGGCCCTTATCTCAATGGGGCTGCAATACAAAGGGAAGAAAGTGATGCTTCAATTGTGCAAGGCGTTGGTTAGACTCCATTTGGAAAACCATTTTGAGCACCATACTTTAGGAAGGATATATTGACCTTGAATGAGTTGCAGCACAGATTGACTGGAATTACATTAAAAGATAGTTAAATTTTGCATGAAAAACATTCTGGCATCACTGCCAGTTTGCAATAATTATCCCAATAATTATCAATCTTTATTATTAAAGACTAGCAGAAGTGCATAGCTGACATTACAAGGAGCACATATACGTGACCAGGCCTGTAAAATGTCAAAAGGTTTGCCATCTGCAATGCGTTTGTGTCTGATAATCAAACAGTCTGGCATTCCAATGTCTCTACAGTGGCAGAGCAGAGTTCTGTCATTTTTTCTTGTGCTACATGGATGCAATATGCTTTTCACAAATTTAATGTTTTTTAAATTCAGGGTCAAGCATAATCAATCCCATTTGAACCCAAAATTGTGAAACTGATTTCAAACGATAAATCCTCTTTTGCTCATTTCTTTTAAACTGCAGAACCAGAGATTTGGTTTGGTTCGATTTAATTGACAGCCAAATGCAGAAAGCAGCAACACTCAGTCCAGACCTTTGTTTCATTTCACCCAAATCTTTGCCAAGTTTCTTTTGTTATTCTGAGAACATACAGAGTTTGCACGATCGATCTCCAGGCTGAGTGAGGTGATGTGCAATTGGAAAGTGCTGTGTTGATCAGTGTTATCAAAACTCACCTATGATAATCCACCAGATTAGGCCTCAAATGTCTTGTGTTACTGAGTGATGGAAGACCCTTTCCTTCCTCACCTCCCCTCCCACCTGCCACCCCAATCCTCCATATTGTAATTATCCAATGTTAGCTGTAGCATTAGCAAAAGACATTAAACAGATGGTGGGGACAGCTCTGTAGAGAGAAGAGAAACTGGTTGGTGTGTCACTGCAGGCCGTAACTCAACAGTTTCAGTTTTGCCAGATGAAAGCAGCGTTAGTTGAGGTTGCCTGCTGATCCTCTTAGGCAAGCAATGGCCTCTGATATGGAGAGAGCTAAATATGGACAGAAGCCAACTTTGGGAGTTAAACTCAAACTTCCTAGAATTCTAAGCTGCATTAACTGGTAGGCTGATGAATTTCTTTCATTTTCACAGTGACATTTTTTAAGAAGCAAAACATTTAACTTACAGGCCAGAATTTTACATTGACCGGGCGGGTGCACGCCCGATATGAATGCATGTAAAATTGTGGGAAATGATGTAGGTGTGCACCCTGACGTCATCAGGCACACGAGCAACATTGAGGTTGGCAGACGTGCATGGGAGTTGGAGCCAGACCCGCTGAGAATTAAAGGAGCAATTAAGGCTATTAAAAACACTATTGTCCACTTATGTTGCCTTTGCGATCTTGCTCTGATCGCATGGATAAAACTGGCAGGCGGGCAGCCCATTCTTAACAAAACCTCATCCAAGGGTGGGATGCAATTTTTTTCTTGTTATTTAATCTGTCCAAGTCTGCAGTTCCCCCACACCCTCACTTTTGTCGGCGCCCCTACCCCCCAACACCCACCACCCCCCACCTCCCTCCCTTCCCGTCCCCCTCGGCAGTGCTGAGGTGTTTTCAGCACGTGTTTCACACTGGCTGGCTGTTATTTAGCCAGCCAACATGAAATTGCATTTGAGGTCGATCGCGGGCGGAAGCTCATTTCGTGTCCGCTTCCGGGCCCATCAACTTCGTGTGCACGCCATGTGTGAAATTCAGGCCATATATTTGAGTAAAGAAAATTACCTAACCTCGCTAAATGATCTGGTCTAGAGATGGAATAAAACTTCATTAACATCATACTTAGAGTCGTCCACATTACTGAATCTAATTTATGATCTAAACTCTACAAACCTACTTAAATATGTGGAGCATTTGTCTTCCTTTAATAATGAGCTGCATAAAGTATTTTACTCTATTAACCAAAAAACAATAGCTGGGGCAGAATCTCATGTTTGCTGCCATGGGGGCATTTAATCAGGCGGGCAGGTGGCGAGTGGGCACCCCACCACCTTCCTGCCTCCACCCTGACTAAGCCCATGGAAGAAAGGCCCATGGATAGCCTTCCCATCCCTCCACCAATTGAGGCCCTTAAGTAGGAAATTGGTGCCCGCTTAAAGGCCTCATTCCACCACCGCTGGTATTAACCTAGTGGCAGACAGGGGAGTTCACTATGTGAGAAGCACAAGCAAACCCTGATGGGGTTGCTTGCAGGCTCCCCGGCAGGGGACCTGCATTTACAGGCACTCAGTGTCTGATCGAGGGACCCTGCACTGGGAGGGTGTTTGGGCCACTGAGACGCACTCCCCTGCTCTGGCTGCCGAACTCCCTCCCCTGTCTCCCAAGACTCCAATGCGTGATCCCCTTTCCACTATCAACCATCTGTACCCAGGTGCCTCCTTGACCCCAAGCCTCAGGTGGGTGTACTACCGGCAACAGCCATGGCCTCCCTGGCAGCTGATACTACAGCCCAGGGGGTCCTGGGGAAAGCTCGATGCTGGCCTGTTAAATGCCTGAGGTGCAGCAGGCTAATTCAAAAAGAGGCGGAGCTCTCATCGCCTTCATAAGATTCTGCCCAGGAGTTTCCTTGGGGTTTTTCTTGCTGTGCCATTAAATGAGCAGAGATTTGGCAGAAGCCTTGTTCACATGGATGGTTATGGTGACAGAGCATGAGTGGCTCAGATGACATTCTCAGTAGGAGAGTCTAAAAATGAGCGAGATTTGATGGGTGGGATAGATTTTTCTCTTAAACATTAAGAGTTCTATGGGGTGGAGCATCTTATTGCAAAATCAAGCACTAGTTGCTCACTGTTTTGCATCTATTGGTTTTAATTGCGAGCAGCTTTTTGCCATCAGGTCTACTGCCCCATTAAGCTATTTATGCCTCAGTGCTGAGGAGAAGAATCTGCCCCTTAATGGTTCAGATTAAACTGGACTGATACAGCAATATCAGTTTTTCCCCTTGCATCAAAAATTGGTTTTGCTAATGCTTCGATAAGACTATATAGGATACAATCAAGACTTTCCTCACCAAGAGGTATATTTTGTGCATGCTCACCTGGGATCATTTGCAGAGCTCTTGAGCACAAAATCTAGTCTGACGTTACAGTACTGAGGAAGCATTGTACTACTGGAGGTCCCGTCTTTTGAATGAGATTTTAAACTAAGTCTGCTCTCTTAGGTAAATGCAAAAGATCCCAACACATTACTTCAAAGAAGAATAGTAGAGTGCTGTATTCAAATTGGCTGCTGTGTTTCCTACATTACAACAGTGATTACGATTTGAAAGTGCTTCATCGGCTTTAGTGCTCTTTGAGATGTCCTGAGCTTGTGAAAAATGCTATATTGCTGCAAGTCTTGATTATGTTGAAGCCAATTCATGTAGCCTGTAATATTAAGCAATGCAGTCTCACACTTATACCGAAGAACAGTCTGGTTTTATGAGTGGACCTGAGAATGAACAAGTTCACTATTTTGTTCTACTGCCAGCAGTTCACAGCACCTGCATTTAATGAGAGTAGGAAACATTGGAAATGCACAGCAGACCAGTCAGTGTGCAAAAGAGAAAAATTGGATAGCTTTTTGGCAAGTGATGCTTTATCAACAAGCAAAACATGAGCTTGTCTTTTCTCTCTCAGATATTGTTTCTTTACACCTGTTCTTGACGTTGCTGCCATCACCAAGTACAGTTCGTTCAGCAGTTAGATCTCTGCAATTTAAATGAAAACACTTCTATTCAGTTTCAAGGAGGTTTTTTGTTACATCATGTATCTGAAACACTTACATGCCTTTCTCTTTCAGATGTTGGCAGACCATTTGCAGCATTTTCAGTTCTTGCTTAAAATTTCCTGATTCCACAAATTTCCTTTCTCATGATTTTGTTGTGGGATTAGACATCTTGTTTTGTTGTTCTTTTCATCATCACAAAAGTTAAATGGCAACTGATTTTTGAGGGTTCAGAAAACTGTTTTGAATTATCGGGTGCAGGGGTCTATCTTTCCCTCCCTTACAGCACCATGATCCAAGGCAGTTGAGTTTATTCTCTGCAAAAGTTTATTGAAAGCATATGCAGTATTTTTTCCAGTAATGCTTCATCACTACTTTTTTGCACCATAGGATTCAGACGTCTGTGGTTTATTTCTTTGCTTCAGCTCAGGCAAGCAGCTGAACAGGCACTTCTAGAGCTCTTGCAGGATGAAAGACCCATTGCAGTGCAACTGTTGTGCTGACAGTAGCAGTGCTCAAATGTACATATATATTGCTGTAGATGAGTTTTGAAAGCATCTCCTTACCCTCCATGCTTGTTTGAGTTCCTCTTTCCCTCTCCTTATTTGCTTGCTTCTTTCGCGATTAAATTATACAAATAAACTGAAAAGACTGTCTTCATCCAGCCTGTGGAAGGAGAGAACTTGCATTTATATAGCATCTTCATGACCTCAGAATATCTCAAAGTGCTTCATAATCAATAAAGTGTAGACACTATTGCAATGTGGGAAACATGGCACCCGATTTGTGCAAAAAAAGCTCTCTCATTCAGTAATTAAATAAATGACCAGATCATCTTTTAAAATGTCAGCTGAGGGATTACTGTTAGCCAAGGGAAAATGAGGTAATATTTCAGGCGTTACTGCTTAGCCTTGCTTTCTGTTTCAGGTGTTAGTTGGCCTGCTTACCATTTCTAAACATTTCAATTTTTATTTCAGATTTTTGGCATTCCTATTTATCGCAAATTTTCTTTGTCAATTTAGGCCTGATTTGTAATGCAGTATTTTACTGTACAAAATTCACCGATCACAAGTATATGTCTTCAGTATACTGGAAGTATGCAGTGGCCATTAGTCAACTGCACCATAGAAATCAATGAGTTAGAACCTGATCTAGTTATTGATGCTGCGCTAATATAATGTTAGTGTCCACTGTCCCATTATCAGCACATCTGTAATTCAGAGGTTGTGAATCTTTAGAATTCTCTATCCCAGAATGCTGTGGTGGCTCAGTTACTGAGTTATATTTAAGAGAGATTTGATAGATTTTTGGGTACTAAGGAAATTAATGGCTATGAGCATTGAGGTGGAAGATCAGCCATTATCATATTGAATAGCAGAGCAGGCTCAAAGGGCCAAGTACCTACTCCAGCTCTTATTTCTTATATTCTTGTGCTCTGAGACCATTTAGTGCAGCACAATTTTTAGATTACTAACTTCTGAAGAAGAGTGATACTCGACTCAAAATGTTAACTCTGTTTCTCTCTCCATAGATGCTGCCAGACCGGCTGAATTTTTCCAGCGTTTTCTGTTTTTATTTCAGATTTCCAGCATCCGCAATACTTTACTTTTTTTTTGATCATGGTGACTTCTGAATGCAAATCTATTGAATTAGACAAGGAAAAATCAGCTTTGAATACATTCAGAAATTTTTCATTAGCAATATTTTAGCAATTTTCATTACTTTGTGTGGTATTATAGATGAAGTAAAATTTTATGCTTATAAGGTTATTCAGGCTCATCATTTTGGCAACTGCTTTCATTGCCCAACTGAGTATCTAAACAATGATCCTAAAAATATAGAGGAAGGAGGCCATTTGGCCCATTTGGCTCCTGTTACAAATTTTCTTACAAAGTGCAAAGCCTTGCAGTTATTCATTTTGAATTTCAGCGATTATAGTTAGCTGCTACTTCTGACTTCCTTAATTTGGTACGTGTTAATCTGACCAATTTGGTCAAACAGGGCTGCCTTTTCTAAAATTGTGTTCAGTGCCATTTTCTGTTTTCATAAGAGTAATTCTCAAGTTTATTGCTAAAGAATAGCTGCATCATTTTGCCATCTGCCAATGTAAACCTACTTAGATCAGTAGTGGATCTGGAGTTATTCCTTTTGGGTTTTTTTAACCTTTGTTAAAATATGTGCATTGTTGGCTTGTTGCAAATCTAGGAAGAACTTTCCTGTATTCATTGGCTCCCTCATGATAAGTGACAACAATACAGATTTATCTTTTACTGTTGTATAGATTCTCCTCATTTCCATTTATGCCCCATTAACCTATGAAACTTTTTTTTGCAGGTTCCTGTATTCTTCCCAATGTTCTCCCCTCAGCTTTCACCCTGCAGGCATTCTAGAGTTTGTTTATCTTATTATTTCACTTCATTTGTCCCACTAATCCATGT
The DNA here is from genome assembly GCF_017639515.1 of Carcharodon carcharias. Lineage (NCBI taxonomy): Eukaryota > Metazoa > Chordata > Chondrichthyes > Lamniformes > Lamnidae > Carcharodon > Carcharodon carcharias. The sequence goes on along the minus strand of NC_054479.1, from coordinate 42,081,750 downwards.
TGGACCATTTAAAAAAAAAAATCTGTGTTTCCTGGCCTGTGGTGTATATTATTTTACACACAGTCATATGTCCTTAATTGTACTCCGTTTGTCCTCAGCTGAGATTTTCTTGGGCGATAAACTCCTCCCTAATTACAGCATGTTTGTATCCAGCATTCACCCTCCCCAAAGTGCCAACACAATCACCAAGACATTTTAGGAAGACACTTTGAGGAAGGTGCGCCTGATGAATTACTAGTCACTGAAAGAACAAGTGCAGGTGGCAGGCGAGGAATAAAAAAGATCTGGCCAGATTGTGAGCTCATACCAAATGCCAACTCTGTGGACAAGAGATCACTATCTGACTGAGCCTGTTTTCAGAAGGAAGGCCATACAGGAGCAAAGGGTACTGCAGTATCCTTTGAGTTCACCAATGAGCAGTCTGCAGCAGTTAGTAAAGAATGTGCAGCAGTGTACCTCAGGCATCACTACAGTTCTACAAGACAGATTTACTGAAATATGAGAATCATAGCAAAAGTGACATTTTCCTCATTTTAAAAAATGAATACTAATTGTTTGATTTATCCTTAGTATGGACTGTGTTAGTTGGGTAGAGCCATGGAAAGGTTTTAAGCACTGGGGATGGGCTTGTGGGAATGGGCAGTTTAGCTTAAGAAGCTGCAACGAATAATGTGGTCTCTAAAGCTTTCATTGGAAAAGAACAAAATTGATCAGTGATAGGCCTAGAGCCTGAATTTCCATGCAGAAGGAGAGCAAAAATGGTGGCAGAGGCCTGAAACCGGAAGGCTGTCCCTGAACCTAGACCCCACTCACCCCAGCCCCCAATTTTTGCAATCATGCAAATCTGACATGCGCACATATAAAACGGCAGCTGCCTTCAATCAGGTCTGGTTTTCGCAAGGAGGGAGTGGGACTATGTGTGTTAGACCTGGTTGGAGAAGTTATAAACTTTCTGGAGCTACTATGTTAGGTATGGTACTCTTTTGGATAAGTGCAGGAAGCCCTTAGACAATGCTGAAATTTGCCTCAGAAGTGGCAAAAAAAAATCACTTGTAGCTGCCTGGCTTTAACGTTAGGGAATAGGAGGGCAGGGCTACTCAACTAAGCAGGGCAAAATTTCTTTCCCCTACTGACTGGGGCACCCAGATGGCAGGGAGACGCAGAAGGGATCATTGTGCATTGTGCCAAAGAAGAAACAACGTGGCACCTTCGCACATTGGCACCATAGATTCAAGTGAATGTGACCAGCCTGAGGCCAGCAGGAGGGCACCAGGACAGGAGGTAGAGGTAGCGCCACGCGCACCGGGAGGAAGAAGGAGGAGGACAAGTTTTACCCTGTGAAAGAGTGTACTGACCTCGGATGTCATATTTCAATATGACTGAAAATCAATGCCAAAGGTGACTAAGGTTAACCACTGATATACTTGGCATGGTACAGCGACATCTCGAACCACAGTCTGCCAATCCTCATTGCCTGCTGGTGGCTGTGAAGGTAAACATTGCTCTAAATTTTTATGCATCAGGTTCTTTCCAGGGTTCAGCAGGAAACCCATCCAGAATATCTCCTTTCTGGAATATCTTCTATCCAGAATATCCCTCAGTCTACTGCACACAGCTGCATCAGGCAATAACTGCTGCCCTTTTTGCTTGTGTGGGGAAGCACATTAATTTCCCAGTTGAAATGGTATCTCAGATACAGAGAGCCATGGCTTTTGCATGATTAGCAGGCATCCCTCAGGTGTAGGGGGTCATCGATTGCATCCGCTTTGCCTTAAAGTGTCCAAATCAGCAACCAGACATCTTCGTCAACCAGAAATCTTTCCATTCCTTCAATGTACAGGAGGTTTATGACCATAGCAAGGCTTTTCTGCATGTCTGTGCAAGGTTCCCTAGTAGCTGCCATGACTCTTTCATACTCAACTCCCTCAGCTTTTTCATCCACCTACTGATCTGTGCTTGGTTTCTGGGGGACAAGAGGTATGCTTTAAAGGGTTGGCTAATGACCTACTTTAGGCGGCTGCAAACTGACGCTAAATGCAGCTAGTTGGTCCAAATCGAGTGGAATGCCTATGGTGGTGTCTGCAGCTAAGGGCAGTACATGGCATTGAAGCAGTCACTGACTAAAGTCACCAAGAAGCCACCCAAGAAGCGGAGGAAATCTCGCAAGCAGATCCATTCCACTTCTATGTACAGGGTGCTGACCCAGGTCCACCCTTCCACCAGGATCTTGTCCAAGGCCAGGGGTGTTATGAATTCCTTCATTGTCGACGTTTTCGAGTGCATCGCCTCCGAGGCTTTGTACCTCATTCATTAAAACAAGCGCCACACCATCTCAGCCAGGGAGATTCAGAGCGCCGTCCGCCTCATGCTCCCAAGGGAACTGGCCAAACACACTGTTTCTGAAGGCATCAAAGCGGTCACCAAATGCACAATGCTGTTTAGGTTGATCATTTTAATGATTATAACAACAGCCATGAGGCAACACGAGTACCATAGAGCAGGGGCTATTGGCATTCTCAAAATGCCCTTCTGGTGCCTTGATCGCTTAGTTAGAGCTCTGCAGTATCCCCCTGCAAGGGTATCCCGAACAGTAGTGGTGTGCTGCATGCTGCACAACATTTCGCGGTGGAGGGGCGGTGGAGGGGAGTGGAGTGGAGGGGCCTAGAGCAGGAAGAGGAAGATGTCATTGCTAGAGCTCCAACATCTAAGGAGGAGGATGATGAGGAAGATGAGAAAGGGGAGGAGGAGAATGCCCCTGTCTATTTTCAGTAATCTGATGCACAGGAGGATGTGGAGGGTGGCAATGGCAGAGCAGCTGAGAGGCACGCCCATATACTCCAGGGCTGATTCTGTGCAGGAGAGTGCTTTCACCAGATGCATCCTAACCCAAAATAGATTCACCGGGTGGCCTGTGATCTAACACTTGCCATCAGTCAGTCCTCGGTGAGCTGCTTACACAGACAGAATCTTTTACATGGAAGCTGCAGTTACTCAGGAAAATTCACAAACCTGACAAGAGAGTAAAGCAACATCGAAGAATTTGACTAGGTCACATAGATATGGATGAAATCATCACCATCATAACTATTGGTCTCAACATATTGTGAACACACAGCTTGAGAAGTCCTTCACAGCCTGGAATCTTCAAATTACTGGCAATGCCTGTTAATGAGGCCCCAAAGTACTGTGTGTACTCAAACAGAATCACAGAATTTTATGGCGCAGAGGAAGGCTATTTGACCCATTGTGTCTGCACCAGCTCTCCAAATGAGCAATTCACCGAGTTCCTTTCTCCCAGCTTCTCCTCATAATGCTGCACATTCTTTCTTTTCCAATAACAGTCTAATTCGCTTCTGGATGCTTCAATTGAACCTGCTGCCACCACACTCTCAGGCAGAGACTCAAAACCCTAACCACTATTGCTTCTTTTGCTAATTACTTTAAATCTGTTCTCTCATACTCAATCCTTTCATGAGTGGGAATAGTTCCTCCCTATCTGCTCTGTCCAAACCACTCATGAATCTGAATACCTCTATCAGCCATGCCTCCGTGCTGAGAGTGCCAGAAGGAATCATGGCTTCCCACCCAATATCTGCTGATATGATTGTGTATGCTAACAGACGTGCAAATAATGCACATTGTGCAGGGTGAGACCACAATTGTGCTACACCAGCTCTTCAGATGGCCTTCCACATTATCCATTTATCCCCATGGTCCCAGTTTCAGGAGTGAGCAATATATGCAACATGCAATGCTCCCAAAAACTTTGGCTCCTTTACAAACCACAGCCTCTGCCACTGGAATACAAAGGCTTGCAAAGTAACGGGGACACCAGTAGAGCAATCTTCACTGTTGCATGCATGGCATCTGGACCTGCCTTACCAACACCTAGGTCACTGCATCACATTGACATGTGGGTGACTGTCTTGCACCCAGAATGCATGCTGAGCTGTACCTGATGAACTCTATCTCATTGTTCTCGTCATTGAATCTCCCTTAATGTCACACATGGATGGACAATGAATGATGCAAGGGGCACCTTGGTCCTTGATCCTTTGCTCGCTACTACCTTATGTGAAGGACCAGAGAAGGAAAGAGCCTTTCACTGCCTAACAAGTATGGGGCTTTTTTTTTTTTTATTCTTTCATGGGATGTGGGCGCCATGAGCAAGAACAGTATTTTTTGCCCATCCCTAATAGCCTCGAACCAAGTGGTTTATTAGGCCATTTCAGAGGGCAGTTAAAAGTCAACTACATTGCTCTGGGTCTGTAGTCACATGTAGACCAGACCAGGTAAGGACGGCAGATTTTCCTCCCTAAAGGGCATTAGTGGACCAGCTGGGTTTTTCACAGAATCACAGAATTGTTATGGCACAGGAGGAGGCCATTTGGCCCATCATGTCTGCACCGGCACTCCAAATGAGCAACTCCCCTAGTACCATTCCTCCACCTTCTCCCCATGACCCTGCATATTCTTCATTTTCAGATAACTGCCTAATTCCCTTTTGAATGCTTCAATTGAACCAGCCCTCACCACACTCCCAGGCAGTGCATTCCAAATCTCAACCACCACTGTTTAAAAAGTTTCTCCTCATGTCTTTTTCTACCAACAACTTTAAATCTGTACCCCACCCCCATTCTCGATCCTTTCATGAGGACAGACCAGCTGGGTTTTTCACAGAATTACTGTTGGTAGAAGAAGACATGAGGAGAAACTTTTTAAGCAGTGGGTGGTTGAGATTTGGAATGCACTGCCTGGGAGTGTGGTGAGGGCTGGTTCAATTGAAGCATTTAAAAGGGAATTAGGCACAATTACTCCATCCAGGCCCGTCATGATAAAGTTCCTCATCACTGGAACCATTCTCGTGAATGTTTTCTGCACCCTCCCTGATGCCTTCACATCCCAAAGTGCAGCTCCCAGAACTGGCCGCAATACACAGCTGAGGCTGAACTAGTCACTTATATAAATTCAACATTACCACCTTGCTCTTGTACTCTGCATCCCTATTAATAAAGCCCAGTGTTGTAGACTTGATTTTCCAGACAGGTTTCTCATAAGAAACAGTGAACTTTATTTACAGGGCTTCAGCAGCAGTTACATGCTTCCATCAAGGTCCACAACTAGACAAAAAACTCCATCCCTAAGGTTCCCCACGTTTCGGGCTGATTCATTCACACTGTCATGTGATAGTACACAGTACAATAAGTCTTAAAGCTATAGTCACTACATTCCTTAAAGGTACAGTTACTACATTTCTCCCCCTTTAATTTTTTTTTTACAATTTGTATTTACAAGAACAACTACATTCATGACATTACAAATATATACATGAGTTATGAAATTATAAGTTCAGTCTCTCAGGTGGTTTCCTAATCCGGTTGGAATGTCATAGCTCCACAACTTTAGAATCCCTTACTGAATCGTCATTTTCTGGAACTGCAGGAAATCAGGTACCTCCTTAGGCACAGGCAGTTCAATGTTAACTACTCTGATAGAGACATCTGATATGTCTATCCTTGGTTCATCAAGCACAACGGGGATCACAGGTTCTATAATGGTTACAGGTGGAACATTGGCTTGTTGGGGTAACTTGCTTCTCCTCAAATGATTCAGATGATCCAACCCTCCACTTCTATATGGTACAGAAACTATTACACCAGGTAACCAACTCGATCTACCACCAAGGTTTCGTACAAATACTGTTTCACTGACATTAAAGTCTCGCTCTTGACTATGCAAATCATAAGTCACTTTTTGATTCCCTTGACTGCTCTCTACCTTCCGCTCCAAATTGGGAAGTACCAGGCTTAACCATTGTATGAAGGCGGCACTTCAAAATTAACTCTGTAGTAGTGTGGGGGTCATTCATTATGAGCCATCTTCCATCTTGTCTTCTTTTATCTACCACAGAGTTTAGTCTTGTCCTTCATTTGATTTCATAGTCAGCTAGACTTCTCTCAGATGAAATCTCAACTTGGTTCAGTTCAGGGGTTAAGCTACCCATGGCTTCATCGCCCCATTGCATTTTGGAAAGTTCCACAGCTTTTCCTTTTAATGCCTCTTATGTTTCACTCAGCTGATTCTTCAGCTTGTCCGTCTCCTTCTTGTATATTTTGGCTTCCTCCTGGAACCTTGAACATTGTTGCATCTTCTCTGCAAACTGGTTCTTCAGTTTGGTCAGAGTAACATTAAATTCATCCTGTTTCCCTTCATAATTTTCCAGAAGTGCAAACTTTGACCTGAGGGATCCTTGTAGCTTGTGAAGGTCTTTCAACAGGTTTTCCTTTTCTCTGTGAAGCTCACTTGCTTCATCTTGAATTCTGTAATTAAGTAGCGTCTCCTTGAGTTTATTCTGCTATTCTTCTCTGCTACTGTTTAAGACAGTCTTCATTTCCTCAAGTTGCTGAATGGCTACACACTCCTTTTGCATGACAATAATGGCACTCCACCCCTTTAAAACGGCAAGTTTCAGGGATATGGTTACTTCTACATCAGTAACAATTCTTTTTCAGATCTGCTGCTGAGCTGTCTCCTGTATATTTGTTAAATTTGCAGGTAGCAGAGACTGTCTCCCACTTTGCGGCTGACTCACTGGTTTTTGTGCCAGTCCCGGCAGCCTGTTCCCACCCCAACTGGAAAACGGCACCATTTTGTACACTCTGTAATGCCTGCAAATCCTGCTCAGTGCTTTCCTTCACAAGCGCTAATTCCAATTCTCTTTTAAAATCAATATTTACTTCAACTAATAACCATCATTGAATGGCATTATCGTGCAAACGCAAACCAAGCGATCCCTTAACATATTTTTTGGGGTCTCTCCAAAGTCACAATATTCAGTTAGCTGTTTCAACTTCACTATGTATGTTGCTATTGTCTTCCCTGGGGCTCTTACTCTCAAATTAAGTTTGAACCTTTGCATAATTACAAAGGTTTTGGGTTGAAAACGACCCTTTATGAGGTCTACCAATTCGTTGCAGGTCTTCGAATCGGGAGTGTTCAGGGCTGTCAAACTACAGATTAAATTATAAGTTTTACTCCCACAGACATTTAGGAGAATTGCTTTCCTTATTTCCTCCACCGTTGTTTTGTTTGCTTGGAATAAGATAGCAAAGCATTCTATATATTGACTCCAGTCCTCTGTGGATAAGTCAAAACGGTCAATCCTGCCAAAAAGTGGCATACCTGGTGAGTATATTTTCCCATGCTCCTGTTTAAAACAAGACACTTTCATTCACTGGACGAGGGACAGCTCCAGAACCAATTTATCCTCGTCGCTAATTGTTATAGACTTGATTTTCCAGACAGGTCTCTCATAAGAAACAGTGAACTTTATTTACAGGGCTTCAGCAGCAGGTACATGCTTCCATCAAGAACCACCACTAGACACAAAAACTCCACCCCTAAGGTTCTCCGCACTTCACATTGGTTCGTTCACACTGTCACATGATACTACACAGTACAATAAGTCATAAAGCTACAGTCGCTACATTCCTTAAAGCTACAATTACTATACCGAGAATACCCTGTGCTTTATTAACCGCTTTCTCTCAACCTGTCCTGCAACCTTCAATGATTTATACACATATGTACCCAGGTCTCTCTGCTCCTGAACCCCCTTTAAAGTTCTTTGACCTATTTTAAACTATCTCTCCATGTTCTTCCTACCAAAATGAATCGCCTCACACTTCTCTGCATTGAACTTCATCTGTCATCTGTCCGTCCATTCTACCAACTTGTCTATGTCCCTTTGAAGTTCTACACAATCCTCCTCACAGTTCACAATGTTTTCAAGTTTTGCATCATCCGCAAACTTTCAAATTGTGCCCTGTACACCAAGATTTCGATCAATATATATAAGGAAAAGCAAGGATCCCAACACTGACCCCTGGGGAACTCCACTATAAACCTTCCTCCAGCAGGAAAAACATCAATTAACTACAGCCCTCTGTTTCCTGTCACTCAGCCAATTCCATTTCCAGGCTGCCACTGCCCTTTTATTCCACAGGCTATCTCTTTGTTCGCAAATCTATTGTGTGACATTATAACAAATGCCTTTGGAAGTCCATATCCACTACAGCAATAGCATTACCCTCATCAACCCTCTCTGTTATCTACTCAAAAAACTCCAGCAAATTAGTCAAACATGATTTATCCTTAAGAAATCCATGCTGGCTTTCCTTAATTAACTTACATTTTTCAATGTTTTTATTAATTTTGTCCCAAATTATTGTTTCTAGAAGATTCCTCACAACTGAATTTAAGCTGACTGGACTGTAGTTGCTGTAGTCATTTGGGGGGGTGGTGTTGAAAGCAGGTTCCAGAGCCCAACTCCAGGGCTCAAAGCCCCGGACAACACTCACAAGCCTCTTTTTCAGCTGAGGCATTGAACCGAGGCCACAGGGTGCTGCCAGAAGGCATGAGATGGCAGAGGTGCAATTGGAAGAAGATTTGGGAATGGATGGGATGGAGGGGAGCGTGAGGGGAAGACGGATGGGGAAAAGTGTTCAGATTGGGGCTTCTAGCCGAACGCTCCTCCCCTGGAGTTGCAAACAATGATTGCTCAACTCAGGGCAACTAGTCAAGCAACATAGTCATACTCACCTCAGAGACAATGTCCCAGGCACCATCATCACCATCCCAGGGTATGTCCTGTCCCACCAGCAGGACAGACACAGTAGAGGTGGTGGCACAGTGGTATACAGTCGGGAGGGAGTTGTTATAGGAGTCTTCAACATCGACTCTGAACCCAATGAAGTCTCATGGCATCAGGTCAAGTATGGGCAAGGAAACGTCCCGCTGATTACCACGTATTACCCCCGCCGCTATCCACCCCCCGCAATCCCCTGCTCAGCTGATGAAACAATACTCTCCAATGTTGAACACCACTTGGAGGAAGCACTAAGGGTGGCAAGGGCACAAAATGTACTCGGGCTGGGGGACTTCAATGTCCATCACCAACAGTGGCTCAGTAGCACCACTGCTGACCAAGCTGGCCATGCCCTAATGGACATAACTGCTGGACTGGGTATTTGGCAGGTGATGAGGGAGCCAACAAGAGGGAAAAATCTACTTGATATCGTTCTCACCAATCTACTTGTTGCAGGTGCATCTGTCCATGGCAGTATTGGTAGGAGCAACTACTGCTCAGACATTGTGGAGATGAAGTCCCGTCTTCACATTGAGGATCCCCTCCATCGTGTTGTGTGGTACTACTACCATCCTAAATGGGATAGATTTTGAACAGATCAAAACTGGGCCTTCATGAGGTGCTGTGACATATCAGCAGCAGCAGAACTGTATTCAACCACAATCTGTAATCTCAGGGCCTGGCATATCCCCCACTTTACCATTACCATCAATCTGAGGGTTCAAGTCTGGATCAATGAAGAGTGCAGAGGAGCCAGGAGCAGCGCCAGGCATACTGAAAAAAAATGAGGTGTCAACCTGGTGAAGCTACAACACAGGACTACTTGCTTACCAAATAATGATATCAGGTAGACAGAGCTAAGCAATCCCATAACCAATGGATCAGATCTAAGATCTGCAGCCATGCCTCATCCAGTTGTGAATGGTGGTGGACAATTAAACAACCCACTGGAAGAGGAGGCTCCACAAATATCCCTATCCTCAATGATGGGGGAGCCCAGCACATCAGTGCAAAAGACAAGGCTGAAACATTTGCAGCTATTTTCAGCCAGATATGCCAAGTGGATGGTCCATCTTGGCTGCCTCCAGAGGTCCTCAGTATCACAGATGCCAGTCTTCAGCCAATTCAATTCACTCCGCACAATATCAAGAAATGGCAGAAGGCACTGGATACTGCAAAGGCTATGGGCCCTGACAACATTCCAGCAATAGTACTGAAGACTTCTGCTCCAGAACTAGCCGCGCTCTAGCCAAATACTTCCAGTACAGCTACAACACTGGCATCTACCCGGCTATGTGGAAAATTGCCCATTGCACACCAAAAACACTGAAATCTACAGTTTAAATCCTGTAGTTTCTAACCTTAAGTAGGGTTTTTTTTAAGAAGCTTGACGAGTTTACTTAATCACATAATTTTAAATGCGGACATCAATTTGCAATGGAAGTCTGTGGTTCTGAGGTTCCAGTGAAAAAGCAGCTTAATTAAGAACCAGCTGAAACTGGATCCTTATTAATTGACTCAGCTAGGCCTTTTGTGTCAGGAACATATAAATTCAGCTAGCAAACTCAGTTTAACCTAGGACTGAGTGCATGCAGTTGTTGGGTAAGAAAGTCTAAATTTTTTGATTATGTACAAACCTAATTTAATTTGTAGTTGGCATTAAACTGAAATCTACAGTTTAAATTCTATAGTTGCCATCCTTAAACAGGGATTTTTCAAGGGCTCAAGTGAAAGTGCAGCTCAATTAAGAACCAGCAGCGAAGTGATGTCATGAACCACAATGTGACGTGAGTGCAGGGAAAGCAGCTGATTGGTGAGTATTTCTAGTCTTTAAAGTAAAGGTACTGTTTGTGTTTAGTTCTCTAGATTTTTTTTCCTATTTTTCTTAAAAATAGCTTGTTAAGTATAAGATCGATACTGATGTGTAAAAAAATTACAATAAAGTTTAAAGACCGGGGGATTCTTCAAGTTTAAAGAGCAGGGATGCTACAGTAATGTATTAATTAACTAAATAAAATACAATAGTGATGGTAGGACGGGTGACATGTTGCTGCTGCAGCATATGGGAACTGCTGGACAACAAGGTGATCCAGAGTGAACACATTTGTAGTAAGTGCTTGCAGCTCGAGGAACTTGGATCTGAGTTAAGGAGTTAAAGTCAAAGCTGCAGATATTGTGCCATATCAGGGAGGGGGATTGTTTCTTGGACACTTTGCTCCAGGAGCCAGTCACACCCCTCAGATTAGGTCATTCAAATTTGGGCTGTGATCAATGACAGGAGGGTGTGACTGCAGTTGAGGCAGGCATGGGAACCTGGGGGAAGCATTTAAGGATCCTTAACCCCTGTGACTGTCCAACAGCTGCAAGGTTCTTGCAAGCTGTGTTGATGAGAGGGGGGACGGCAGGGAGGATGAGCGAACTGACCATGGCACTGTGGTACAGGGAGCCATTCAAGTGGGAGGAAATAGGAATGTAGTAGTGGTAAGGGACAGTGTAATTAGTGGGATAGATACTGTTCTGTGCAGCCATGAACGTGAACCCCAAGGGTTGTGTTGCCTGCCCAGTGCCAGGGTTAAGGACATCTCCGCAGGGCTGGAGAGGAACATGAAGTGGGAGGGGAGGAATCCAGTTGTCGTCATCCACATTGGTACCAATGACATTGATAGGACTAGAGAGGAGGTTCTGCTGAAAGAATTTGAACAGTTAGGAGCTAAATTAAAAAGCAGAACCTCCAAGGGAGTACTAATTGAGCCATGGGCAAACTGGCATAGGATAAATAAAGTCAAGGAGTTAAATGTGTGGCTCAAAGATTGGTATGGGAGGAATTGCTTTCAGTTCATGGGGCACTGGCACCAGTCCTGGGGTAGAAGGGAGCTGTTCTGATGGGACTGACTTCACTTGGACCATGCTGGGACCAGTGTCCTGGTGAATCAAATAACTAGGGCTGTAGAGAGGGCTTTAAACTAAATGGGGTGTTTGGGGGCTTGTGGCTTCTGGAGAGGGGATACATAGGCTACAAGGCAAAAGGATATGGCAGCATTGCAGGACAGCTATTTAGATAATGATATCCAGGGTGTGACAGGAAGAGACAGAATGTACAAACATAAAACACAGCAGCAAATAGGACCAAAGGGGGGAAAAATGATAAAAAGGCAAAATTAATGGCTCTTTACTTAAATGAGCGTAGTATTTGGTACAAAATAAATGAATTAACGACACAAATCGGGGTTAATGGGTATGGTCTTATAGCCATTACGGAGACGTGTTTACAAGGAGATCAAAGCTGAGAACAAAATATTCAGAGGTATGTGACTTTTCAAAAAGACAGGAAGGAAAGGGTGGTGGGGTAGCTTTGTTAGTATGAGACAGCATAAGTATGATAGCAACAAATGACCGTGGATCGGAAGATGTAGAATCCAAATGTGTGGAGGGAAGAAATAACAAGGGGAAGAAGACACTAGTGGGGGTGGTTCATGGGCCCCTAACAGTAGCTATACTGTAGGACAGAGAATAAATCTAAAGATAACAAGGACATGTGAAAAAGGCAGTACATTAATCGTGGGTGACTTTAATCTTCATGTGGATTGGCGAGATCAAATTGGCAGAGGTAGCCAAGAGCAAGTATTCAGGACAGTTTCTTATAACAATATGTTATGGATCCAACCATGGATCAGGCTATTTTGGATCTGGTAACGTGTAATAAGGCAGGTTTAGTAAATAATCTCAGAATAAAAGATTCCCTAGGGAACAGTGACCATTACATGGTAGAATTTAGCATTCAGTTTGAGAGTGAGAAACTTGGGTTGGAAACAGCTGTGCTAAACTTAAATAAGGGTAATTACAAAGGAACAAGCACAGAGTTGGCTAGAGTGAATTGGGAAAGGAGTTTAGCAGAAAAGATGGTTGATGAACAAAGACAGATATTTAAGAAAATAGTTCATGACTCACAACAAAGATATATGCCAGTGAGAAAGAAGGATTCTCAGAAGGCGATAAACAAACCATTGTTAACCGAGGAAATTAAGGATAGTGTCAAATTAAAAGAAAAAACATACAATGTGGCAAAGATTAGTGGAAAGCCAGAGGATTGGGAAAGTTTTAGAAAACAACAAAGATAACCCAAAAAATAAATAATGAGGGAGAAAATAAACTTTGAGGGTAAACTAGCAAGTAATCTAAAAATGACAGTAAGAGCTTCTTTAAATATATAGAAAGGAAGAGAGGCCAAAGTTAACATTGACCTCTTAGAGAATGAGGCTGGGGAAATAATAATGGGGAACCAGGGAATGGCAAAGGAGTTGAATAAATACTGGTAGAAGACACTAATAGCATTCCAAAAATACTAAATAATTAAGGAGCAAAAGGGGGGAGGAAATAAATACAATAATTATCACTATAGAAAAAGTACCAGGGAAACTAATGGGGCTAAAGGCCAATAGGTCCCCTGGACTTGATGGGCTGCATGCTTGGATATTAAAGGAAAGAGCTACAGGGATAATGGATGCACTGGTAGTAATCTTCCAAGAATGCTTGGATTCTGGAAAAGTCCCAGAGGATTGGAGAACTGCCAATGTAACACCCTTATTCAAAAAGTGGGGGAGACAAAAAATAGGTAACTAAATATCAGTTAGCTTAACGTCTGTCATTGGGAAAATGTTAGTTTATTTTAAAGGATTGAATAGCAGAGCATTTAGAAATGCATAATATAATCAATCAGAGTCAGCATGGCTTCATGAAGGAGAAATCATGCCTGACAAATTTATTACAATTCTTTGAGAAGCTAAGGATACATAAAAGGGGAACCAGTAGATGTAATATATTTGGATTTCCAAAAGGCATTTAGTAAGGCAAAGCACACAAGGCTACTTAATAAGATAACAGCCCATGGTGTTGGGGGTAGTTATTAGAATGGATAAGGATTGGATAACTAATAGAAGACAGAGTCAGGATAAGGGGGGCATTTTCAGGATGGCAACCTGTAACTATTTTGCCACAAGGATCAGTGCTGGGGTCACAATTATTTACAATGTATATTAATGACTTAGATGAGGGAAATGAATGTGCTAACACCAAGTTTGCAGATGACACAAAAATAGTTGGGAAGGCAACTGGTGAGCATGACACAAAGTCTACAAAGGGATATAGACGGGTTAAGTGAGTGGGCCAAAACTTGGCAGATGGAATATAATGTGGGAAAGTGTGAGGTTATGCATTTTGGCAGGAAGAATAGAGGAGCTGAATATTATTTAAATGGAGAATGACTGCGGAAAACTGCAGCACAAAGGGATTTGGGGGGTCTTCATGCATGAATCACAAAAAGCTAGCATATAAGTTCAGCAAGTAATAGGGAAGACAAATGGAATGTTGGCATGCATTTCAAAGGGAATGGGGTATAAAAATAGGGAAGTCTTGTTAAAACCATACAAGGCACTCGTTAGACCATGCCTAGAATGCTGTGAACAGTTTTGGTCCCCTTATCTAAGGAAAGATATATTGGCATTGGATGCAGTCCAGAGAAGATTCACTGGCTTGATCCCAGATATGGAGGGATTTTCTTATGAGGGGAGGTTGAGTGGGTTGGGCCTGTACTCATTGGAGTTTAGAACAATGAGAGGTGCCCTTATAAGATTCTTAGACGGCTTAACAGGGTAAATGCTGAGAGGTTTTTCTAGGGCTCCTTGATGCCACACTTGGTCAAATGCTGCCTTGACATCAAGGCCAGTCACTCTCACCTCATCTCTGGAGTTCAGCTCTTTTGTCCATGTTTGAACAAAGGCTGTAATGAGGTCAGAATTTGAGTGGCCCTGTTGGAAAACAAACTGGACATCAATGAGCAGGTTATTTATAAACAGGTTGATAGCATTGTTGACAATACTTTCCATCACTTTCTTGATGATCGGGAGTAGACTGTTCTGATGGTAATTAGATGGGTTGGATTTGTCATGCTATAATACCATAAGATTTAGGAGCAGAAGTAGGCCATTTGACCCATCGAATCTGCTCTGCCGTTCATGAGATCATGGCTGAACTGATAACCCTCAATTCCAATTTCCTGCCTAAACCTTTGCCATAATCCTTGATACCCTTACTCATTAAAAATCTGTTTATCTCAGCTGTGAATATACTTAACAACCCAGCCTCTACAGCCCTCTGTGGTAAAAAAAATTCCACAGATTCATGACCCTCAGAAGAAATTCCTCCTCATCACTGTCTTGTGGGACAGTCTAGAACCAGAGTGCATAATCTCAGAGTAAGGGGTCAACCATTTAAGACAGTGATGAGGAGGAATTTCTTCACTGAGGATAGTGAATCTGTGGAATTTTTTTTTACCACAGAGGGCTGTAGAGGCTGAGTTGTTAAGTATATTCACAGCTGAGATAAACAGATTTTTAATGAGTAAGGATATCAAGGGTTATGGCAAAGGTTTAGGCAGGAAAGTGGAATTGAGGGTTATCAGATCAGCCATGATCTCATGAACGGCAGAGCAGATTCGATGGGTCAAATGGCCTACTTCTGCTCCAACATCTTGTGGTATTATAGCATGACAAATCCAACCCATCTAATTACTGTCAGAACAGTCTACTCCCGATCATCAAGAAAGTGATGGAAAGTATTGTCAACAATGCTATCAACCTGTTTATAAATAACCTGCTCATTGATGTTCAGTTTGTATTCCAACAGGGCCACTCAAATTCTGACCTCATTACAGCCTTTGTTCAAACATGGACAAAAGAGCTGAACTCCAGAGATGAGGTGAGAGTGACTGGCCTTGACATCAAGGCAGCATTTGACCAAGTATGGCATCAAGGAGCCCGAGAAAAACTGATCTCAATGCAAGTCAGGGGGGAAACTCTCCACTGGCTGGAGTCATACCTAGCATAAAAGAAGATGTTTGTGGTTATTGGAGGCTGATCATCTCAGTCCCAAGACATTGCTGCAGGGGTTCATCAGGGTAGTGTCCTTGGCTCAACCATCTTCACCTGTTTCATCAATAACCTTCACTCCATCATAAAGTCAGAAGTGGGGATGTTTGCTAATGTTTGCACAATGTTCAGCACCATTTGTGGCTCCTCAGATACTGAAGCAATCTGTGTCCATATGCATCAAGACCTGGACAATGTTCAGCCTTGGGTTGACACGTGGCTAGCACCACACAAGTGCCAGGCAATGACCATCTCCAATGAGAGAGAATCAAACCATTTCCCATTGACATTTGATGGCATTCCCATCACTGAATCCCCCACTAGCAACATCCTAGAGGTTACCATTGACCAGAAACTGAGCTGGACCAGCCAAATAAATACTGTGGCTACAAGAGCAGGTCAGAGGCTAGGAATCCTGTGGCAAATAACTCACCTCCTGACTCCCCAAATCCTGCCCACCATCTACAAGGCACAAGCAAGGAGTTTGATGGAATACTCTCCACTTACTTGGATGAGTGCAGCTCCAACAACACTCAAAGCTTGCCACCATACAGAACAAAGCAGCCCGCTTGACTGGCACCCCATCCACAAATGTTGACTCCTTCCACCACCAACTCACAGTGGCAGCAGTGTGTGCCATCTACAAGATGCACTGCAGCAACCACCAAGGCTCCTCTTTACAGCACCATTCAAACCTGCGGTCTCTACCACCTAGAAGGACAAAGGCAGAAAATGCATGGGAACAACACCACCTGCACATTCCCCTCCAAGCCATCACCATCCTGACTTGGAACCATATTGCCGTTCCTTCATTGTTGCTGGGTCAGTATCCTGGAACTCCCTCCCTGACAGCACTGTGGGTGTACCTACACCACATGGACTGCAGCAGTTCAAGAAGGCAGCTCACCACCACCTTTCAAGGGAAATTAGTGATGGGAAATAAATGCTGATCTAGCCAATGAAGCCCACATCCCATGAATGAATGTGTGGGGTGCCATCCAATGCCAGGTACTTTGAGAGTCTTAGTGATTTTGAATGTTTTTACCTCAGGGTTATTTCAGGCCACCTGTAGGGATCTCAGTGGCATTATCCTGCCACACATCACGTATAAAAATGTTCATAGATGCCATATTTAGATGTGCAGGCCATTTCATTGCTTTCACCATTTGCTGCAATAGTCAGACTGGAAGAGCCCAAGGCTTTGCAGCCATGGCCGATTTTCCAAGGGTGCAAGGTGTGATTGACTGCACCCATGTCACCCTCAAGGCACTATCCGGCAAGCCAGGGCCTTTTGTTAACAGGAAGGGCTACCATTCGATCAACATGCAGTTAGTATGTGGCCACCAGCAGCACATCCTGCAGCTCTGTGCAAGGTATCCAGGCAGCAGTCATGACTCCTATATCCTTAGGAACTCCCAGGTGCCAGCCATGTTTACAGAACCTGATTTTTTTTTTTAGTTCTTTCATGGGACATGAGTGTTACTGGCTAGGCCAGCATTTTTATTGCCCGTTGCTAATTGCCCTTGAGAAGGTGGTGATGAGCTGCCTTCTTGAACCGCTGCAGTCCATGTGGTATAGGTACATCCACAGTGCTGTCAGGGAGGGAGTTCCAGGATTTTGATTCAGTGAAATTGAAGGAATGGTGATATATTTCCAAGTCAGGACGGTGAGTGACTTGGAGAGGAACTTCTAGGTGGTGGTGTTCCCATGCACCTGCCGCCCTTGTCCTTCTAGGTGGTAGAGGTTGCGGTTTTGGAAGGTGCTGTTGAAGGAGCCTTGGTGAATTCCTGCAGTGCATCTTGTAGATGGTACGCACAGCTGCTACTGTGCGTCGATGGTGGAGCTGATGCTTTGGAAGGATGGTTGCTGGGAGACAAAGGCTACCCATTAAAGAAATGGCTCATGACACCAGTTCATGATCCCAGGACTGAATCCGAAGCATCGATATGAGAGCCACACCACATCCAGGGCCAACATCGAGCAGACGATTGGTCTCTTCATAATGAGGTTCCGTTGCCTAGGCAGAACTGGAGGAGGTATTCTGGGGTGTCCCTGATAGTAACTGTTTGCTGTGCTCTCTAAAACCTAGTGCTCCAGAGAGGGGATCCCCTATCAAAGGAGGAGCCAAGGGAAAACGTCCATTCCTCTGATAAGAACAAAACTTCATCTTATCTTGTTCACTGTTTCTTTCTTCTCCCTCCATCCTCACCAGAAAACCAAGTCCTCAATCTTACAATAATAAAAATCCAAACCATGTTACTCCCCTGTTTCTAATTTTACACACATTCAAATAAGACCATCATGGAATCCATCTCCATCCATTATTACATGCAGTAATTAAATCAGTGCTCTTCTCTAGGATGTTCATATAATACATCATTTATTTATACAGAACATTATTGTCCTTTGAAACTAATACAAATTATAAACTCATCCCTTTGCACTGAGACCTGACTAGTGTAGGATTCTTTTCCGAGTGCTGCAGTGTGGTCTCACCCCTCATTTTTAGTTACGGTGGAGACAGGTTGCTGTCCCTTAGGCCCCCTTGTCTGTGCTGACTTTGGAAACCAAATCTCTGCCACCTGAGGCCGTGAGGGCCCAAGCACGGTGGGTGTCTGTTGCACAGTGGCAGGAAGCCCTTCTGTCACCACAGCACTCAAGGGTACCTGTGCCAATGACAGAGGGGCGGAGGACAGATGCATTCTAAGAGGTGCCCCCAGATGTTATCAGCTGCTGCTCACCCTCTGCCATGATGTCCATTTGGCGCTTCTTGTTTTCCTGAAAGGAACCAGGAATTGGATGTGAACCCAGGTTTCTCATTCCCCCATCATCCAGGCTTTGGGCCTCTGAGCACAGAGATATGGAGATTCAGGTCAGAACACATCCCCATGATTGCTTCGGTAATCTGCTGGGTTTGGTCCTCCAAGGCAGTCGCTAATCTGTCAATGGAGGAAGCTGTACTTTCTGTTAAGTGGGTGCTTGTAGCACTCATGGCCTGGATGGGCACCTCAAGTCCGTGCCAGAACATGTAACTCATGTGGTATCTTTGCTACATATCCACATTATGGATGACTCCATCAACTGACTGGGACTCAGCATCTGGCTCTCCTCCAGAGCTCCTCTGACTGCCAGAGGCCTGCTACATCTCAGTCGCCAGCAGCTGCACATGCAACTGTGATATGTGCCCTCACCCTTACTTCCACCACACAAATCCCCACTAGGGCCCTCTGAGGCTTTCTTTTCCTCCTCAGAGATTCGTGTGGAACCCTGGGAGCTTTTGGCAGTAACATTCGATGGTGTAGCTGTGCAGGAGACACAAAGAAGGAAGGTTATGGCTATCTTCTACCTTAGAGTGAGTGCACATAGACATACTTCCAAATTGGCGACACATCAAGCACTGAGATATTACTCATTGTTGCTTTTCATAATTTCCAAAATGTAGTCAATCATCCCTCTATGTTGCAGGAGAGTTCTCGAGCAAGCATCATTAATGCCTGTTTTATAACAATGTACCAGACATCATGCCCTCCCCCTTAGCCCTGTTAACACACATCTCTTTAAATTGCACATAATGCCCCTTGCAATCTGACCACCCCAGCACCTTTGTCCTGTCCTGCCTCCCTCAATGGACTGGCTGCACTTCTTGGATGCGAGCTCCAAGACCTCCTCCTCTATGGCCATCAAGATGGCCAGGTTGGGCACACTGCCTCCCATCTTCAATCTTTCACAGGTATTTTGGGCCCTCTTCTCCTGCAAATGCAGTGTGACATTGCAATGGTTTGTAATCTACTGCACAATCATTCCTTCTCATGTCTGACCTCAGCTCCACAGACTGAAGAATCTGCAGTGCCAAATGGCCACTGTACCTTTCCGCCACTCCCATCCCTACCCCTCCCTCTCTACACACTAACCCCTTCATAGGCCTCAGGCCAAGTGCATCATGCCCCCTCTCACTTTTGGTCAATGCACGTGACAATATCCTCATGGAGTTGTCCCACATCCCTCCACGAATGTACATTTCCATAATGGAGTCTCACTCACCCTGGCAGATCTTAAATGTTTGCTGAGGTGCTTTCTGCACTGTATCCAGGTTCTCTCAATGACCCTGAGGCTATTGACTTCTGCTGCCACCTTTGTCCAGGCAGCTTTGGTCAAGCTGGGAGGTCTCCTCTTACCATCAACTGGCATGAGGACCTTCTGTTTGGCACTAACAGCTGGCATTGAATCATCATCGAACCTTGGAACCATTCTTGTCCCTCTGCCCTGGTCATCAGCTCGCTCACTTCTCTCGTCCATCTATTGGAGAGGGAATGAGAGTTAACAGCCTGATGCTTCATATCTCCCTATGTTCATCAGGGTTTTGCTTGAAACGCATTTGGCTTTTTCTTGCCTGCCAAAGTTCCTGCAATCTTCCCATCAGTAAATGGATACACAAATAAATAAAAATTGGCACTCAGCTGTGTCAATGCTTCAAAATATTTATCAACAGCAGCAACATCTTATTACTTCACAACACCTCTTACCCCTGGTGTACCTGAGCAGCATTTCCTTTAAGTAAGTGGCCATAATGTCCTTCTGGGTCGCAGCCTGCCAGCCCGATGCCCTGATGTCCCACCCTCCATTGCCCATTGGTCAAGCAGCCCACCTTGAAGTGACCTTGAGGAGTTTAAAACAGTGAAGGGTGACTTGATTGAAGTATATAAGATCCTGAATGGTCTTGACAAGGTGGATGTGGAAAGGATGTTTCTTCTTGTGGTGAGATCAGAACCAGGGGGTGCTATTTTAAAATTAGGGGTCGCCCTTATAGGATAGGGGTGAGAAGAAATGTTTTCTGAGGTTTTGTGCAACTTTGGAATTCTCTGCTTCAAAAGGCATTGGAGGCGGGATCACTCAATGTTTTTAAGGCAGAGGTAGATAGATTCTTATTAGGAAAGGAAATCAAAGGTTATCAGGGATAGATGGGAATGTGGAATTCAAAACACAAACAGATCAGCCATGATTTTATTGAATGGTGGGTCAGGCTCGAGGGGCCAAATGGCCTATATCTGCTCCTATTTCGTAAGCGCGTACCATCTTGATCAAGAACCCGCCCAGCAGCTATTAATTGACTGCTTGGCATATTATGGCACATCTCTCAAATGTGGGAACAGGAATCCGCGATCGGTGCATTTCCGGGTCAAACTCCTGCCTACCAGAATGGAGCAAAAACTCCAGCCCATGGTCACACCCTAGCTCCTGATGATGTCAATGTGAGATGGCCCTCAGAATATTACCTTCAGTGACACTGCTAATGATGTCCTTCATAATGTTAACATTCTAATTGAATTTTGTAGCATACAAAGACACATCGAGATATGAGTGTATTTGCATGTATTCAAATAGCGCTCAATTGTAGTTTGTACAATGTGAAAAGCATAACTATGGTGAACCCATTAGTGCTCTAGGAGAAACAATGCCCTGGACTTGCGCACGCTCCTGGAAAGGGCCCCCCCAACCCATCATGTTGCCTCGGAGGAGGTGGAGGTAGGCTGCTCACTTCTTATTGATTCTCGCAGAGGGTTGTGAGACTTTAGAATTCTTCTCAAAAGGTGATTGAGGCAGAGTCTTTGAATACCTTTAAGGCAGAAATAGATAGACTCTTGATAAGCAAAGAGTGAAAGGTTACCGGCGACAGGCAGGAATGGGAAGCTGAGGTTAAAATTAGATCAACCATGATCTTATTGAATGGCAGAGCATGCTTGAGGGGCCAAATGGCCTACTCCTGCTCTTAACTCATACGTTTGTATGTTCATACGTAAAAATCTAAACTTCTGGGGCAGTTTTTCAGGAGTCGGAGTTGCGGAGCCAGGAATTCTCCGGACTCTTCTCAAGCTTATGACTAAGCTTGATTAGATTATTCACCAATCACCCAGTCTACATATCATCACATTCCATGTGATCATCTTCATTTTACTCAACCAATTTGTCTGTAAACCTGGAGCTCCTGCTGCATGTTCAATAAATACTTCATGGATGCCAAAACTGTCCAGCATGCAGTTTCTGGTGACAATTTAGGAAACTGTCAAGTAGTACCTACCTGGTCAGGTCAAACAATAGAAGATTGCTTCAGCAGCCCTTATAAAAAAACTTGGAAGGTGCCATAAACCTAAATGTATCAGTACTCTGCATCTCCTGGCTAACATCTTCAAAAGGTTGATTTGGTTAAATTTTCTTCCTTAAACCTCTTCACCTCCCTTCCTCTCTGTCCACCTGACTCGTTAAAACCTCTTTGATGATGCTTTTGGTTAACTTATTCTAATATCTATTTCTGTGGATTGCTGTCAAATTTTGACTGATAGCTCTCCTGTGAAAGACCTTCATCTATTATGCTTCTTTAAAGCACCATGTAAATGCAAGTTGTTGTTGTTTTAGTAGTTGGTGTCATATTTGCATTCCTATGCTGCTCTGCTTCCTCTTCCTGGGAGGGGATTTGAGTATTAGGGTGACTTTGAGATTCCACAAAGGGAACAGATTAATTAGTATGTTCCCAATTCAAGACAGTTTAATACCAACCACCAACTATACATTTAATGAGCTCTATCCAGCCACTTTTTATATTACAGACAGTTGATGCATGCTGACTCTGTTCTTTTAGGTTTTCCAGAAAATTCCACATTATCCACATGTACCCCTCTGCAAATTCATCTTGTACAAGGAAGTATCATCTCTTTCAATTACCAGTTAAAACTAATCATGTCTAATTTTTTTTTTATTCATTTACAGGCATCGCTGGCTTGGCCAACATTTGTTGCCCATCCCTAGTTGCCCTTGAGAAGGCAGTGATGAACTGCAGTCCCTGTCGGGTAGGTACGTCCACAGTGCCATTAGGGAGGGAGCTCCAGGATTTTGACCCAGTGACAGTGAAAGAACAGCGATATATTTCCAAGTCAAAATGGTGAGTGGCTTGGAGGGGAACTTCCAGGTTGTGGTGTTCCCATGCACCTGCTGCCCTTGTCCTTCTAGATGGTAGCGGTCGTGTGTTGGAAGGTGCTGCTTAAGGAGCCTTGGTGAAATACTAGGTAACAAAATAGATCTACCTTTCAATTCACTGCCTCTGAATTTTAATTAAACTCAATACATTAGTCAGAGCTCTTGAATTTTGAACCCCAACTTCAGCTCCACTGCTTTGTTGTATCTAGTTTATGTGCCTTGCAGACATGTTTAGAAAGAAGAAAAGGCTCTCATTCAGGGTCTCAGGGTATCACAATATATTTCACTACCAAATACTTATGTTTGAAGTGCAGTCAATGTTGTTACATAGGGAACTGCAACAGCCTATATGTGAACAGAAAAGTCCCCTTAAACAGCAATGAAGTACAGTAAGTGATAGCATTGGGAAAAACTCACCTCTTCTTCATATAGTGCACTGGGATCTTTTACCTGAGCAGGTAGATGAGGGGTGGGTTTTTCCGTGCCCGCTGGCAGTGGGCATGATAGGTGGCATGCATGGGCAATATGACACGATCGGTTTCACGGCAACGTGAAAGCAGGTTGCGATCGTCTGCTCAGCCCGCCAACAGCGGGACGCGTTTCCCACCAATGGTCATCGTGGACCTCATTGCAATGCATCAGTGCATCATTAAAAGGCCATCCTGCCAGCTCTTGGACCCCTGCCCGATCGTCCGTCCACGTCAGCAGGAAAGCATGTTGACATGTTTCACTAACAGCACACTGGTGGCGTGCACTTGGCGACCTTCACTTTGGGGGAAGTGGAGGTGAGTGAATAGCATTGTTTTCCACAGCTCGCCAGGGGCGCCTGGGTGAAGTGCCGCCCTACCATGGAGGCGACTGTCATCGGGGCAGGGGCAACTGCTGTCCAGCCTTGGAGGCAACTGCTGTCCAGCTACCTCCATCATGCTGTGCTGGCGGGAGGGCGAATGAGAGCCCACCCTCCATGGAAATGGCATGCTTCCCGGGAGTGCCTAAATAATGAGGCGGGTTTGGAATGATAGGCGTGTAAGTATCATTACTTACTGCGTATGTATCATTACTTACATTGCGGCCGGCAGGTAAAATGTCATTTTATCCGCCCGCTACTGCATTTAGTGCAAATCTGGGAACATTCCACCCAAGGTCTCAGTTAAACAAAACCAAAAGGTGGCACCTCTAACATTGAAGTGCTCTCACGGTCAAGCATTAAGAGTCAGCCTTGATTTATATATTTAAATCATGGACCTCCTGACTCAGAATTGAAAACACCTTTTTAGCTAAGGAGACTAATCAGCAGAATAAGCATTTTTTTTTTAAAAAGCAGGGTAGAAGTTAAATTTAAAAACATAAAATGGAAGAATTGACTTGAAGGACCAGGTCAGTGCCAAGAATACATTCATGCTTCTTCAGATTCAGAAAGGATAGTTTGCACTCAACCGAGAAATAGGACAGATTGGATATGTTTACACGTTAAAATCAGGAGAAAGGAAAATCAGGAGAAAGCTGAAGAAGGGTCATACGGCTTTGGAATGTTAACCCTGTTTCTCTCTCCTCAGATGCTGCTCGACCTGCTGAGTTTTTCCAGCATTTCCTGTTTTTGTTTCAGATTTCCAGCATCTGCAGTATTTTGATTTCATTAAAATCAGGCGTGTTGTGTTTAGCTGAGTATTTTATAGCAGGGTGTACAACATCAAACAGACCTTCCAATGACACAAAGGGGAGCAAATTGTACAGAAATATAGAAGGTAATTTGATGGTTTTGAATTCAATGAAAGTCAGCGTATTAATTCACATAGCACTACAGTAAATGATTCCACTGAAAAAGGCAACAGGAAGGCAAATTGTTTAGCTGAATCAAATTCCAATGCATTTTAGGATTAGGCTATAAATCAGAACAGGGCAATGCCATCAGGAATATTGGCTTATCAAATTAAGATCCCTCCATAATAATAGAGGTCAATTTAGAATTTCAAAAATGGCTATTAAAACGTGAGCCTATTACACTTTAGTATACAATCCTTTGGCCAGTTTCAGTGCATTCATATATGCAAAACCTTGTTTACTCACAAGAAACACCTTCAAATGAAGTATCAGATTTTATACTCTGGAGTCAATTCCATTTGAATGTAGGTTCCCTAAAAATTTTCACTGGAAGCATTTTACATTAAATGCTTTTGGGAAATAAAACATTGCCTTTAGGGCAGCAGCCACTCCGGTCTCCAGCCTTGGAAGTTTCTGCGCCTCTCCAGGGCTAGCTAAAGAGCCAGGTGCGATCATTGGTCCAACACTTCTGTTCTTGTATAAGGGCATATCATAGTAATGAGGCCAGACCGCAGGAAGCTGGAATGCCCATCCATTTCCTAATCAATATGGAGCATATTCCATTGCATAAGAATAAAGAGCAGAATTTTACAGTGTATCACTGACAGATTTGCAGCCATGTGATATGAAAAATTTTTCAGTTGGCCTTTCCCTACCCACCCACCCACCCCCAACCTATCCGCAATATTACGGGGGATCAAGAACACCTAGTGCAGCTCACCTGCCCTCACCCCAATTGAAGGCCATAAGTGGCCAATTAATGGATACTAAAGAGTTGCTTCCCACCCAGTCTCAATTTTGAGACCAGCAAGAGGAGCTCAGGGGCAGGGGTAGGATCACCCTGCTTGGGCTGGGTATGAAGGGGGGGTACCACCATCAAGGGCCCCCTTTCCATTATGGATGCATCCCCCCCCCCCCCAACTCCCATCCAAGGTTTTCCCCCCTGTAGATGCTCCCAAACCCCTGGCCTCTCCATCAAGATCCCCTCACCCATCACCCCACCTCCCTTATCTCTCTGTGCTCCTCTCTCCTTCCTGCTGTGAGACCCACCCCACTACCCCCGCACTGGTCCAGAACTCCAGGACTTAGGGCCGGATTTTACCTATTGTGGCAGGTAGCACAAGTCAAAAAATTTCTCGACTCAGCAGACCTGTCTCAGTATAAAGTGCCCTATCAGACCCAATTTTCACTGGGCATGGGGACAAGGCAGCATAGAATCAAGCCCACCACCCCAGAAGTAGATCAGATGCAGCTACCAGGGCAGCCGAGTGCCGTGGTGTGCTGGTAAAAAGGCCTGCCTCAGCTCTCTGGCAATGACTCAGTTGTTTTCATAACATTTAGACCTCCTAACTCTGACCCCTCACAGCTTACCACCCCTCACACACTCTGAATGCTGCCTTCATTCCCCATGCCATCTCAGTGCCAACTCTTGTCCCCTACCACCGCCACCCCAAGGGCCTCTTATAGCCCCCATGCCAAATTACCTACGACCCTTGACCCTTACATTCTCCATGCCAACTCAACCAGTATCCAGCATGGGCAGACCTCAGGAGTCATGTTCAGATAAAATAACAAAGTTTTTAAAAATGTAATTCAATCTTCACTATATAAAAAATCTTCCATTCATGAAAGCCCATTCAAACATCTTAATCATTCAATCTTCAAGTGGCTTATCTCTTATGAAGACAAACAATCTTCTATTCATAACCCCATATCAAAGACAGCTAATCCTTTAATAGACTCTTTGAGCTGTCAATCAAACTCTGAACTTAGAACTCACTGTTGAGATAATTATATGTTTTGGAAATCAGCCAAGCAATCATAAAGATCCCTGAGGGAAATATAAACAAACAGCTAATGTAACTGCTAGAACAGATTTTTTTTTAATTTCTCATTGATACTGCAGCCTGTTTTATTTTTAAGTTTAAAGAGCAGGACATTTAAAAACGTCACATTATGACAGTTATACAGACCATATCCATCCTTCAAACCCCTTTATGTCTACTCCATAAATTTGTGACTCAGGCTAAGGCCCTTGCAACAGCCAAAATTGGGCATGTTTGAACTCAACAATGAGTTCAAATGGCCTTGCTGAGTTTAGGTTTCCCTCCTGTGTGATTCATTCCCCGCCTCTTTCCCCTACCGGCAAAAATGGATCTGTTGGAAATGGGGATGGGACTTACACATCCAGTTTCTGCCCACCATTTTGGTGCCACCACAAGTCCATGAAAATCCAACCTTTCAAGTCTGGGGACCTCTTGTAGTCCCTGTCCTGGCCATTGCTGCCGCTGGTGCTGTTGGGACCACAGAGCTGCTGACCAATCAGATTGGTTGGCAGCACTCTGAGGTGGGACCGCCAGCCAAGTGAGGGGTGGAAGTCCCACTTCCAACCAATTAACTGCAGGGCTGCTGTGATAGGCAGGGAGAGGAGAGGCGGTGGCGGGTGGGAAACCACATCATCCAAAAAAACCCTGTCGATTTTCCCAACTTGTCGTATGTTGGTGACAATTTTAAGCGTGTTGGTCCTACAGTTTCTTTTTCATTTCCCAGAGTGCTGCGCTTGGCCCCACCAAAGTTACAGTGGACAATCAGAAGAAGCAATACTGAATTCCTGCAGCCTTTAACATGGTTGACCACACCGTCCTCTCCAACACCTCTCCACTGTTGTCCAGCTGTGTTCGACTGCTCTTATCCGATTCCATTCTTATCTATCTAATCATAGCCAAAGAACAACTTTCTATGCCTTCATTTCCTGCTCCTGCAACATTATTTCTGGTGTCCCTCAAGGATCCACCCTTGATCCTCTCCTATTTGTCAGCAACAAGCTAGCAATTGGTAACATCATCAGAAAACATAGGATTAGTTTCCACACATACCTTGATGACATCCAGCTCTAGCTCTCTATCCCTCCATTGTCCCTAAATTGTCAAACTACTTGTCCAATATACAGCACTGGCTGAGCAGAAATTCCCTCCAGCTAAATATTGAGGCATAACACTGGATTTTACTGGGGCACTGTCGTCCCAGCACACCCAGCTAAAGGGTTGGGGGTGGGAGCCTGCCCATGATCCCTAAGGCAGTCCCACAGCAATTTAACACCAGAAGCAGTGCTAATTGATTTAAGGCAAGACTTCCACCCCATCTGGTTAAAAATTCTGGCTTTAGAAACCTGCCAGGCAATTGGATGGCCAGGATCTCTGTAGTCCCAGCAGTACTACTGGGAGTGGTGGTCATTGCTGGGATGATAGGCAGTCTCACCATGTCAAGGAGCCCAGGAAAGTGCAGGGTCAGGGGTGTCACTGTGGCCGGCCAACCTGTCTTGGTGAAGGGGATAATGGAGGTTGGGGCCAGGTTCAAGAGGCCACGTGAAGAGGCTTAAAGGGGGTGGGTGACCTTGAGGGGAGGGTGCCTCCAATGGGCCAAAGGGGCCCACAAAGTAGTTTAATCCCCCTTTGCCTGACACCAGCCCAAACAGCTGAAGCTGTCAGGCTCCCTGCATGGCATGGGCCTCCCCTCACTCCAGGTAAAATACAGGTTGCTGAGGAATGAGGGCCTTTAGTGGTCATTAATTAGCCGCTTAAGGGCCTTAATAGGCCCAAGGGCAGGTAGCAGCATGATGCCACTCCCCCACATCATGCTTCATAAAATTTCAGTCAGGTCATAAGCAGATGGATAGGCCACTGGATTTTACATACTCCCCCTACCCTACCCCCACCCCCAGTCTTCAAACCCGCCAGTGGGGGACCATAAAATCCAGCTTCTTTTCTTTGGTCCACACCACAAACTCAATTCCCTAGCCACCAATTTCATTCCTCTCCATGACAACTACCTGAATCTGATCCAGATTGCTCACAGCCCAGGGCCAGAATTTTGACGTCTGCATGCGGGGCTGGGCCTGGCATGCCGACACGCAAAATGATGCGCGGTAATGTCGGGCATGCGTCGTGATGTCACCGCGTGTCAGTTAGACCTTTCGTTCCACGGGCATGTGCCAAAGGGGGCTGCGTGCTGGCCGAACTTTCAAAGGCCTGTTAAAGCCATTAGGGAACTAGTTAAGATGATTAACAGTACTGCACGTCCAACCTTAAGGTTGGCGGGCAGGCGAAGAGCCTAAGCAGCCTTTGCATTTTTCAGGAAACCTCATCCATGTGTGGGATGAGGTTTACTGAAGGTTTAATAATATCAATAAATAAATTCTGATAAACTGACAAACGTCCCAGCTCATGTGACACTGACAATTTTTATCTTTCTTTATTAAAAAATTTCAACGTGAACGTAATCTCCCTGAGGCAGCTCTGTGCCTCAGGGAGATTTCTGTGCTCTTTTGTGCCCCGACTCTCCCTCCTCCCTCCTCCCTCCACCCACACAGGTAGTGCTGCGCTACTGGCCGTGCGTCACGCTGGGCAGGCCTTAATTGGCCCGACCACGTAAAATGGTGGTGCGCAGCCAATTGTGGGCGATGATTGGCTCCGCGCCCGCCTGTGCCTACTCCCAACTGGCCCGCCCGATAAGCAGAAAATTCTCCCCTAGGTGAGCTCCCAACCACATATGCGTGCCGTCACAAAGAGAACCTGTTTCCACCTCTTTACCTGACTCCTCCCCTGCCTTAGCTACTGCTGCTGAAACCCTGATCCATCCCTTTGTTATCTCTAGGCCTGGCTACTCCAATGAACTCCTGGGTGGCCGCCAAATTCTAATCCATGAACTTGATGTCATTCAAAATTGCTGCCTATATCCTAAATCTTATCAAGTCCCATTCATCCATCATACCTGTGCTTGCTGACCTACTTTGATTACATTTAAGCTTGGACTTTAAAATTCTCATCTTTATTTTCAATTCCCTCCATAGCCCCACCCTTCCCTATCCCTGTAATCTTATCCAGCCCTAAAACCCTCTAAGAAGTTGCACTCTTACAATTCTGGCTTCTTGAGCATCCCTGATTTTAATTTTTCCACCATTACGGCTGTATCTTCAGCTGTCATGACCCTAAGCTCTGGAATTTCCTCCCTAAACCTCGCTGCCTCTTTATGTCTCTTTCCTCTTTTAAGACATTCCTTAAAATTACCTTCTTTGACCAAACTTTTGGTCATCTGCGCTAATATCTCCTTACGTGGTTTGGTGTCAGATTTTACTTGATAATGTTCCTGTGAAATGTTTTGGGACCTTTAAATATATGGTATTGTTGTTGAAAACAGCATCACAAAAGAGGAAGATATCCAGGCAACAAAACTCTAGTTGTCTCACTTAAATGAAGATGCCATGATACATTTACATCTGAGCATTTGAAAATATCAGACAATAAAAGACCAGCTTGGTCTTCTACTGTTGTTATGCCTCATGATTAAGGCACTCCCTACAGACCAGGAGCCTTGTAACCTCCTGGGTAAGTGAAAAAAACAACCAAAAAAGCAAAGCCATTAATGGGGAAAAAAAATCTGGAAAATTCTCCGGTCGCCCAATTGATGAAAACTAGTCTAGAAGGCCACATTGACCATGACTTATGTTATTTGGTGCTTCCCTCTTGTATGACATGAACTCAGCTCCAGGCAGGATCAAAAGAAAATGATTATGCAGCAGCTAACATTCCAATATAAATCATGATGGGTTTAGTTTTGACCCTAGAACTGACATAGAAGATGCTGATAAATCTCTTAAAAATTGATTGAACAACTTGAATATACAGCTCCAATTTAACCTGCTAATGACATAAAATCCAAGTTTAAATAATCAACATGAATCTATATTTATGCAAATCTAATATCGTGTATTAACATTTATACCTTGAGACTATTGTTCTTTGTAATATAGATCAGCATGAGTATATAAACACTGTAAGATGCAGCAGGGTGTAATGAAGAAAAGGCATTATTATGTTTGCTTTGCCTTGTTGGCATAAACACATAGGTAAAATTTCCAGGGTGGGTTCAAGTTCCATTTAAGCACATAATCCAGGCTGACATTTCAGTGCAGGACCTAAGGAGTGTTGCATTATCAGAGGTACTATATTTGAGATGGGACATAAAACTGAAGTCCCACCTTCCTGGTGAAGTGGACATTAATAGATTTCATGATTTGAAGAGGAACTTTGGGACAATGAGGATGTGAGGAGTAAAACATAAATCCCAGTGGAGCTGTACTTTCTCTGGAGTTCTGCAGGTCTCCTACTATTTCCAGGAATTTCAGACTTACCCCATCAGAGTTGCTACCTCAGAATCACAAAACTGTTACAGTGCTGAAGGAGGCCATTCAACCCACCATGTCTGCACAGGATCTCCAAATGAGTAATTCACTTAGTTCCATTCTACCACCTTCTCCCCAAACCTGCACATTGCTCCTTTTCGAATAAGTCTAATCCCTTCTGAATGCCTCAATTGAACCTGCCTCCGCCACACTCTCAGACAGTGCGTTCCAGACCTCAATCACTCGCAGCATGAAAAAATTGTTATTTTTGTCACCTATGCTTCTTTTGCTAATTAATCTATATCTGTGCCTTCTCTTTCTCAATCCTTTCATGAGTGGGAACAATGGCTCCCTATCTTCTTTGTCCAGACCCCTCATGATTTTGAATGCTTCTATTAAATCTCCTCTCGGCCTTATTTTCTCCAAGGTAAACCACCCCAACTTCTCCGATCTATCTTCATAACTGAATGTCCTCATCCCTTGAATCAATCTGGTGACCTTTTCTGCACTCTCACCAGTGCTTTCACATCTTTCCTACAGTGTGATAC
Organism: Carcharodon carcharias; assembly: GCF_017639515.1. NCBI lineage: Eukaryota > Metazoa > Chordata > Chondrichthyes > Lamniformes > Lamnidae > Carcharodon > Carcharodon carcharias. The sequence continues at coordinate 42,050,661 of NC_054479.1, read as the reverse complement.
CCAGAATTGGATGCAATACTCCACCTGAGGCCAAACTAGTGTCCTATACACTTTCAACATAATCTCTTTACACCTATTAATGAAACTCAGGATGCTGTATGCTTTATTGGCTGTTCTCTCAACCTGTCCTGCCACTTTAAATGGCTCATGCATATATACACCAAGATCCCTCTGCTTCTGCATCCCCTTTAGATTTATGCTCTTTATTTTTCATTGTCTCTCCATGTTCTTCCTACAAATATGAATCACTTCACACTTCTCCGCATTGAACTTCATCTGCCAGCTGCCCATCCATCCCACCAACTTGTCAATGTCCTTTAGAAGTTTTACACTTTCATCCTCACTGTTCAAAAACTTCCAAGCACCCCTTCCTGACCCTTACAAGGGAAATTTTGTTGGTGAGCTGGAGTCAGAGACAGAAACTCCCAATGCCAGGATTTCCTGCTCTGCTGGTTCAGCTCAAAGCCTATCACAACTCTGTGCTTAGCATAGTGGGGCTATGTGAACGCCCCACCCCTTCACCACTGCAGCACCGCCTCCCCCCCTCAGACACACACACACACACACACACACACACTGCAGTGGGAATTACTGGGGTCCTGAAGAGATGGAGCATTTCTTTTCTACTGTTTTTGCTGATATTGCAGGGGCTGAGAAGGACATTCTATAATACTGCCAATGGGACAGACAGGCACTGGAGAACCACTTGTCTTAGTGTTTAACTGCTGCCCCCATCCTGAAAGCCATGTGCCCTCCAACTGACCTTATCAACTCCATTATGGGCAATAATTGAGATACCAGTGGGTTTAATCCCAACATTTAACCCAGAATTCCATCCTGAGGAATTGCAGCCCAAGATTCTTTCTCCTTTTAAAATGTTCTAATTGAAGTTCAAAAGGACTTATTAATGCCTATAATTGAATGTTTTCTCCCAATTCAATTCTCTTCCTTTGCTTCATCTCTGCTGAAGGCAGTGATTGGCTCTATTGTATATGCTCTTATGGACACTGAATACCCTCCAGTACTGTAGATGTGGTCATTCTTCTGTGGCCATTTGACCATAGATTATCCTGATTCTGCCCTCATCTGATATACAACTATACCAGGGATCACAAGTTATTGATCCCCTGACTAACATTTTTATCATAAAAACAGAAATACCTGGAAAAACTCAGCGGGTCTGGCAGCATCGGCGGAGATGAACAAAGTTGACGTTTCGAGTCCTCATGACCCTTCAACAGAACTAAGTAGAAATAGGAAAGGGGTGAAATATAAGCTGGTTTACGGGGGAAGGGGGGAAGAAAGGGGGGGTGGGGTTTGGGACAAGCGAGCAGTGATAGGAGCAGATAACCAAAAGATTCTGTTCAAAGTTCTGTTGAAGGGTCATGAGGACTCGAAACGTCAACTTTGTTCTTCTCCGCCGATGCTGCCAGACCTGCTGAGGTTTTCCAGGTACTTCTGTTTTTGTTTTGGATTTCCAGCATCCGCAGTTTTTTGTTTTTAACATTTTTATCATCCCTGATCCAGGCTAGTTGTAAAACAGTCAGTAACCACTAGCTGAACTCAGCTAACTCAGTATAGATCAAGAATGACATCTAGTAATTTCATGATCTGCGTGACTCAGGGTCACATTTACCTAAGTGAATCAATGTGGGAGAAATTTTAACTTAACTGGCCTGGTTGGAAATTGGTGGGATTACGTGGAACACTGGATTTACACTTGATTCAATAGCTGGGACCCGCCGCGGGTGAGGCAGCGTCCCAGCCAGAAGTCTGTTGACTTGCGGTGGGACCGGAAGATCGCAGCAGTGGGTAGATGCAGAAAACCCTGCTGAATATTACTCTCTCCAGTGGCTTCAATGGAGAGTAAAATTGGGCACACTGTAAAACCAGCAAGGCAACCAATCCCAACCATTTCCTGCCAATGAATCAGGTTAAAATTCCCCCAATAATATATTCCTTATAAATTAACTTCACTTCTCCTCCAGATATTTTTACATGTGTAGATTAAGTGCCAGTGTTATTTTGAAAGTTCCCCCGTGTGCTGTAGTGTAAATGGTGTGCCTGGATTTGACACAGCTGACTTGCAGCAAACAATCTCACTTGGCCTTCAGTTTCCATTAAATTAGACACTAATACTATTTCCCTGAAATGCTAAGACTTAATTGTACATTAAGATGTTTTTCCTACGTTTTCCACATGAAAGCAAGCTAGATGGTAAAATTAAAAACTTGAGACTGCTTCAAAGCAGGCCTGTTTGAAGAAAAAATACCTCATTCCAATTTAACTGAATCAAGATGAAATAACTTAGAACAGCAACATTACCAGTTTCCTTAATGGGGACAAGGCAATCTGTACAAGTCAACTTGCTCATCCTGAATAACAAATGGAATTGTAAGGACTAACCAATATTTAAGTTTGATGCCTGCTTCTAATCAAGCTGCAGTTTATTAGAATGAGACTAGTTTTAGTCCTTTTATCATCAGACTGTACACCAATTGATGTTACTTTTATGTATGTCCATGGCTTATAATGTCATGTCATTTCAACAGTTGCTGCACAGACAGCTATTCTGAGTGGGCACTTCTATTAATTTTAATTCTAAGGCACTAAAGTAACTCAGAATGGTACAGCTTGTCATTCTCCCTTAATAATGACATCAGGCTTTCGATCCAAAACTATTTGAAGGGATAAGAACTGTAGATTAGATCAAATCTCTATTAAAGCAAGCATGGTCACCATGCCCACAACAATACCTTGGAATATTATATGTACATCTTATAATTCTCCTTTACGTCGCACCTCAAAATTTTTTGTTCAACCATGTTTGTAGTTAATTGTCTTCAGACTTTCCTACAATTCAATGCAGAAAATAAATTGTTTTTTCCCTGACTGTCAATGGCATCACCATTGCCAAATCCCTCACCCTCAACATTCTGAGCATTACTGTTGATCAGAAATTTTATTGGTTCCCCATTTAAATGCCTTGGCTATTGGAACTGAGAGGTCTTGTGGTGCAATGGGTAGTGTACCAGCCTCTGAGCCAGAAGCTCTGGATTTGAGTCTCACCTGAAGACCAAGGAAGGTGCATTCATAAAGCAGCTAAACAGATTGGGTATCAACTTGCAAATGTATGGCACAGGAAACCCGCTTTGCAACTCTTGATCTGTAGAATATGGCACCTCAAGGTCAAATCCACATGTTTTTTTTTAAACGTGATGAGGGTTTCTGCCTCCACCATCCTTTCAGGCAGCGATTTCCAAACCCCCACCAGCCTCTGGGTGAAAAAAAATACTTCTCAGGTCCCCTCTAATCTTTTCACCAATTACTTTAAACCTTTGCCTCTTGGTTTTGATCTCTCTAGTCCTTCTTATCCACTCTATCTAGGCAACTCATAAGACAGGATTTTTCGCTCGGCATGCAGATGCACGCCCGGCATGCCCGAGCATGAAATAGCACGTGATGCTATCGTGCGAGCGTCCTGATGTCATTGCGCACTTGTGCAATATTTCAGTCGGCGGGCAGGCACAAAAGTCGGCAGTGTGCCCGCGAACAATGAAGAGGCCTGTCAAGGCCATTAATGTAGAAATTGATCTGGATTTTTCACTGCCCATCCAACATTACAATTGGCGGGCAGATGAATCAGCCAGACAGTTTTTGGATTTTTGAGGAAACCTTATTCAAGGGCGGGATGAGATTTCTGATATTAATTTTTAAAAAAATAAATATGTTTGGACAGAATTTTTATCATCAATATGTTTAGGTGAGTGATGCTTATGGATGGCATTTTTTTTCAAAATTTCATGATGTTTATTTGTGGCTTTTAAATTCTTCAGCTCACTGAGGCAGCTCTCTGCCTTTAGGGAGCTTTCATTGTGCACTCCCCTGTCCCCGTGTTGACTTCAACGCTCGCCCTCTTTCCGCCCTCACCCTGGAAGTGCTGGGCCTTTCAGCATGCCTTTCACGCTGGCTGGCCGTTAATTAGCCAACCAGCATGAAATCGCAGTCAGGGACCAATTGTAGGCAGCAGCCCATTTCCCGGCTGCTCCCAGGCCTGCCTACTGTGCCTGCCCAACAATCTGAAAATGCTGCCCATAATTTTATACACCTTAATTAAAAGTCCCCTTAGCATCCTCTGTTCCAAAGAAAACAAACTCAGTTAATCTAATCTTGCCTAAAATTCTCAATTCCTGGCAACATCCTTATGAATCTATTCTGTGCCCTTTAAGATCACATCCTTCCTGTAATACAGTGTCTAGAACTCTAGCTGCACTCTAACCAGTGTTTTATTCAGATCTAACATAACCTCCCTGGTCTTAAACTATAGGCCTTGACTAATGAAGGATAACATACCATATGCCTTCTTGACCACCTGACCTACTTGTCCTGCTATCTCAGCGAACTGTAGATATACACTCCCAGGTCCCTCTGTTCCTCTGTGCTTCTCAGCATCCTACCACTTATTGTGCATTCTTTTGCCTTGTTTGTCCTCCCCAAATGCATTACCTCATTGGTTCTCCAGCACCTTCTCAAGGGATTTAGGGATGGTCAATAAATGCTCATATCTCACAAATCATTAAAGAGAACCCCAGCAACACAGTACAATCATCCCAGACTTGAACTAAGTGTGGCAGTGGACGGGTAAAACAAAGTTTTAGTGCGCTGCATGGCTGCCCTGTTAACTTGAACCATGGGGAAGACTGGTCCAAACCAGGATGATGACATTGGAAGGGGCAGAGAGCACCTCCAACAGTGTCTGCTATATGGCCAGCTTTAGCTAGGAGATTGTACAATGTGTGCAGTTGTCCAACTGTTCTGCAGTCCACTAAAATGCTCATGAATTTGCAGTCTGTGCAGGGAGGGTAGGGGGGGAAGCTCTGGAGCACTTTGTGGCACTTTGTGTTGCTTGAGTGGGCAGATAAACTAGAAGCCCGACTCCAATCTTATCAAGTCTGACAGCATCTGCGTCGAGGAACACAGTTAACGTTTCGAGTCCGTATGACTCTTCAACAGAACTCAGGAAAAGTTGAAAAGAGGTGAAATTTAAGCTGGTTTAAGGGTGGTGGTGGGACAAGTAGAGCTGGATAGAGGGCCAGCGATAGGTGGAGATAACCAAAAGATGTCAAAGACAAAAGGACAAAGAGGTGTTGAAGGTGGTGATATTATGTAAGGAATGTGATAATAAAGGTACAGATAGCCCTAGTGGGGGTGGGGTGGGGGGAAGGGATCGAAATAGGCTAAAAGGCAGAGATAAAACAATGGATGGAAATACATTTAAAAGTAATAGAAATAGGTGGGAAAAAAAAATCTATATAAATTATTGGAAAAAGGGGGATTGGAAAGGGGTGGGATGGAGGAGAGAGTTCATGTTCTAGAGAGAGAACATTGTTCCAGTGAAGCTCAACGCAAACTGGAGGAATAGCACCTCATCTTCCGACTAGGCACTTTACAGCCTTCCGGACTGCATATTGAGTTCAACAATTTTAGATCATGAACTCTCTCCTCCATCCCCACCCGCTTTCCGATCCCCCTTTTTTCCAATAATTTATATAGATTTTTCTTTTCCCACCTATTTCCATTATTTTTAAATGTATTTCCATCCATTGTTTTATCTCTACCTTTTAGCCTATTTCGATCCCTTCCTCCCACCCCACCCCCACTAGGGCTATCTGTCCCTTGCGCGTCCTGCTTTTTACCCTTAATGTCACCTATTAGCACAATCCTTAGATAATATCAGCACCTTCAACACCTCTTTGTCCTTTTGTCTATGACATCTTATGGTTATCTCCACGTATCACTGGCCCTCTATCCAACTCTAACCGTCCCACCACCACCCCCCCCTTAAACCAGCTTATATTTCACCTCTTTTCTATTTTTACTTGGTTCTGTTGAAGAGTCATATGGACTCGAAACATTAACTGTGCTCCTCTCCGCAGATGCTGTCAGACCTGCTGAGTTTTTTCAAGTATTTTTGTTTTTGTTTTGGATTTCCAGCATCTGCAGTTTTTTGCTTTTATCCAATCTTTTCAATGTGGCTGCACCTGATCTATCGCTGTTGCAGAGGAATGGTCACTTTATACAGGTTTCCCAAATGCTTGGCCATTTCCCTCGCCAACCCTGTCCCCCACCCCGAATGCATGTGCGCTATATTCAACGGCAGGGCTGCCCTTCCCCCATGACCCCCCCCTCCGCCACCAGTCGCCTCAATGGCAAAGCTGCCCTTAACCACCCCACCACAGTCACCTCAACAGCAAGGCTGCTCTTAACCACCACACCGACCACCCCCCCCACCCCCCCACCCCCACACCGCCCCCATCCCCGCCCCCGCAACTACCTCCCCCAGCCATGCGTCGCCTTGATCCTTAATCCTGACCCCCAATGCCCCTGAAGCTTGAAGTCCAACAGACAACCCTGGCGAGTGCTGCACAATGTTACTGCATACTCACCTTGGAGTTCCCTTCAAAGTGCAGCACGCCAAGTGTATGCCTTTTATGCGCTGTTGAGAAACACGTCGGCATGCTTTCCATCGATGTGAACGGATGATCCAGCAGGGGGCACGATTCCACTGGGCAGGCCTGATAATGATATGCTGATATATTACAATGAGGTTCCCCTCGTCTGATGGTGGGAAATGCAGCCGCCATTGGCGGGCTGCGTGTACAATCATAAACTGGTTTCCCGCCATTGTAAAACCCAATCATGTCATATTGTCTGCTCACGCTACCCATCATGCCCAACACCAGCGGGCATGGAATATTTCGCCCAATGTGTTTTACATGGTGCAAATGCTGATGTCATTCCAGAACAGTATATCCTCTGATTTATCATAAAGAACACCATGTAAGTTAAATATCATAACTAAATAAGATAGCTTATAGAGCATCTCAAATATAATGAACACTATTTAATTCCCTTTGCCTGTTTCGCGTTTCTAACACATACCTCTTGCTGAAGCATGTTATTTAATTTATCATTAAGGTTTTGAAAAATTACTGACCACTTTTGTTTGCATATTAATCTTGTGAATGGGAATAAACTTTATGAAAAGGAAAACAGAATATTGCAACAAATTATCGTTTTAATGCAGGCTACAATATTTTCATGTTGAAAGCCAAACGTTTAGCACATTGCACATGAGTTATTGCAGGTCCTTCAGGGTGTATTGGGTTTTTGACCCATTTACCTGAACCAACTGAACTAAAAGCAAGATGCGTATGCACAATAAACAGCAGCAGTCATCAACAGTTACGAGCTTGAGTTGAGTAAAATCATGGCCAGGAGTTTAACAAGTGGCCCAGCAATATTGTAGCACATGCATTCTGACTAGTTGTTCAGTACTGAGTAAATCTGTGCTTTCCTGGGGGCATATTTTTAAAAAGATGGATGCACTTTCATTTAACTTTCTGTTTCTGAAGAGTATGTGTGTGCTAACCTCATTGTGTGTTCTCTTGGCAATTTGAAAATCACCCAACTAATCTTGCCTGATTTTCTTTTCCAGTATTGTAATTTCAAGTCGGTGGTAAAGTGTTAAAAACGTTAAAAGACTGAGGAAATATCATGTACCATAGTTTTCAACTCAGTGAGGATATTGCAATACGTCCTTAGTTACATTTTTGTACTGAAACAATTGAAATGCTAAATTTAGGATGACAAATTATGATTTGCAATGAAATGGTCAATGAAAATATTGCTTTGTTAATTCACTTGATAATTTTCTGGGGAAATGAGTGTAATTTTGGTCTTGGAGAAGGCATTAAAAGATTTTCGAACTGTTCACTACATGCTAGAATATATAAAGAAAAACCTAAAAGTATCTATTCAGTTTAAATTATACATGTAAATACATATGCCAAATAAACAAATGCATGCATAACATGTCTTGTATCCATCATGTTCCAAATATCACATTTTGCAGAAATCCATTTTGGACAATGGTGCAAAACAAACATTATCCATTGCAGTCAATGGAACTGAATATCAGGTGCTACCTAGAACTGGCAGCCAATCCAATACTGCCTGAGATGAGTTTCTACTCCAATACTTTTTTAAATCCAAAGACAATAAAAGGTCCATCATTTCAAAACAATGGTCTTGTGTCAATTTTGATTCATTTCAAGATATTAAACAGCAATAGTTACCTGGGAACAATGTTCCCTCTTTGCCATGTGACTGTGCAGCCGTGCAGCAACCTGAACATTCCGGTTTAGACCACGCGTAAGTTGGCCCTGTCAAGCTACCACACACATGTGGCAGCACAAAAAATTTTAAGGGCCTGCGCACTTAAGCACATTGCCCGTGCACTACAAAAAGAAAATGACTTGTATGTTGCCTGGGAAGGTTACTGGCCTGAAACGTTTATTCTGTTTCTCTCTCCACAGATGCTATCAGACCCGCTGAGCTTTTCCAGCATTTTCTGTTTTTATTTGCAATTGCTCGTGCTTGTTTATTGAGACTAATCCTCCACAAGGAGGTTTTCAGAATGTTATCAAAGGAATCAGCCTGGTTAGCAACTATAAGTGATAAATGTGCTCTGGATCCAAGAAGTGTAAGAAAAAAATTTCGGTGGGAGACCTTTTGCTTGCATGCAATACTCAGTTTGTCTAATTGGAAATTAAGTGTTATGGGCAGAATTTTGCCGTCGGCAATCAGGGAGAGGGGCCCACTGGCCGACATGTAAAATGATGCGGATGATGTCAGGCAGAACCCCCGATGTCACCCTGCCCCATTTAAATTTTCAGGAAGGCGGGGCAGGCAGTAAAATCAGCCAATTGAGACCTTTGACAGGATCATTTAAACAATTAAAGGACCTGCCCGTCCAACTTTAAGCTTGGCAGGCAGGCCAGGAGCCCCAGCGGCAAATAGAGAAAACATGAAACCTCATCCAGTGGCGGGATGAGGTTTCATGCAGGGTTCTAAAAATTTTAATAAAGTTTTGCAGTAAATTATGAACATGTCCCATTTCATGTGAGGTTGTCACATGAGGGGAGACATGTTAGGGAATTTTTTTATTTCTATTTTTAACATTGTTCAAAGTGGAAGTGATCTCCCTGAGGCTGCACTTAGCCTCAGGGAGATGCGTGTTCTTTCATGCACATGCATGAAAGAGCGCACTTTCGCTTTTAGGGAATCCGCCCCCCCCCCCGCCCGCACAGGAAGTGCATAGCACTTCCCACCGGATGTCACGCTGGGCGAGCCTTAATTGGCCCGCCCACATAAAATGGCGGTGCGGCCCGCTTCGCTGGTGGGGATCAGCTCCCTGCCCGCCAGAGATTGGGTTGGGCCCACCCACCTGCTCGCCAGGCAGAAAATTCTGCTCTATGCTTCCCTGCATTTCATATGATTTTGTCACTGTAGGAACCTATCCTGGCTCCAATTGAGGGTCTACCTTGTGGAGGAGGGTCATCATCCATTGGACAACTATTTTAAGACTGCTTCAATAAATTACTCCTAATATTTCTATAATTTTAGTTTCCAAATTGGTACCAAACTTAGCATCACAGTTAGCTTTTGTCTCCTGGACCTGGATCTCCTCCCTACTGATAGGCAGGAAAGAGTGCTTTGAACAACACTTTCAATTCATTATGTTGTCGAGGGGAAGCTTGACACAAAAGGATTGATTTTCATCCAGGTCTAAGTTGATTCAAATTTGTTCAGAACTAGTGCTAATCCTGCCTGAGAGGTCAAGCACAAATCGTTCTCAATTCTAGTGTAAGCTCATTTGAATAATTATTCAGTACTCCAGGTACAAACTCAGAAAGTTTCAGGCAAGGCATAAGTGGTGTGAGTGGAAAATTGCATGCAAATGAAATTTAAAAAGGATGGGAACAATTCAAGGGGAGTGTCACGATATGGGGAGACAAAAAAGTCTGAAATCCTTTGAAGAGGCTCGAAAGGGATCTCGACCAATTAGTAGCATTTGCCAAGGTTGAAGTAGCAAGGGATTAAAAAGCTGATGGAAAGAAAAATTAGAGAGGGAATGCTATATGCAGACAAGAATTCACAGGCAAATGATGGAGCAATTCATTAAGCCCCATTGATGGTTGCTGAAGTAAGGGTGAGATTCCATGAGATGCATATGAAGCAGGGGGTTTGGGGGAGGGTTTTCCCTCTAAAACATGGTACCATCACCATGTGTCACATGAATGTGCAGCAAAGTTTCATGCTTGGCAGCTGAATATTGCTGCTCTGGCATATAGCAGTTGTACATGCCAAGATTGTTCAAAGTTCCCCTTGAAGCAGATGCACAGCTCTGGCCCTGGCCCAAACCCAGAGAAAGCAGATCCCCATATCATTCACAGGTATGTATGCCAGCACCTGCAAAATGGCTAGTGGCATCTTGGTGGGCTTGGCCAATGACCCTGGCATGCCCATTTTCATGCAATGCTAGATTAAGCAGGGCATGCTGTGAATTGGTTATTTTAAAGAAGCTTCCAATATGGTGGTTAGTCAGGCATTCCCAACTTGTAGTCCTTCCACTGGTAATCTGGTGCTGTAGCTTCAGCTGAAAGAAGAGTCTCAACCAGCACACTGTCTGAACAAGATCATTTCACCTGCAGCTTTCAGACATGCCCTGTTGCTGCTCATGCTGCTTGCTGAGGCTGCTGCTGCTTTTCCTCTCCCTCCATTCAAATGAAACTGGCAATAACAGCACCCATGATAAGCGGAGAGAGCTTCCCGAGGGTAAGTAACGCAACAGATGTCAGGAAGAAGTGAGCTGGAAGATGGAAACTCTCCTGGCATTCCAATCAGCTCAACAACACATACACCCTTTGGTCCAATTACCTGCTGAGTGCTGCTTTCAATACCGCTTCACTGGCTTTGATAGACCAATCCCACTAGGTTTTAATGACAGGTTAGACACTGGGTGATTTTGCATTATATTGGAGTTGGAGTCCTAATTGTCTCATGGAACCTTGATTTACATGTATTCATGAGGCTTCAGCCTGTCTCTTGCAGATACCTAGGCCAATAAAAAACTATAATTAAAATGGTGAGAGGACAGAGATTTAAAATAATTGGCAACAAAGCTGGGGGAAGATGACGAGAATCTGAAATGCATTACCTGAAAGCGTGGTGGAAGGAGATTCAACAGCAACTTTCAAAAGGGAATTGAATGTCTACTTAAAAAAGGAAATGGTTGCAGAGTGATAAGGAGTGGGCAGGGGAATGGAACTAATTGGTACCTTTTTCAGAGAGTCACCAATGACATGATGGGCTAAAAGGCCTCAATCTGCATTGTATGGTTCTATGATTGCATGATTCTATGTACAGCTCAGTTTAATTAACATGCAGAGGAATGTCTTAATAATTCATCTGATAATGTCACCAGCAATCATTTCTAACCTGCTGTCATTTCAATGCAAGTTTAATGAGTTGTAAAAGTTCTAGTGCACGATTGTTATATTTCCTGCAAACGTTCAAAATAGGTTTGTTTGTAGCTACTTGTGGTAACATAATTCCATAATTTTAATGATTGCAAGTTGTAAATGATAGGTGTACCACATGTTCTCAAAGGCTCTTTTCATAATTGAAATTACAAAGAATGAAGGCAGAAAGAAAATGGTTTCCAATAGATGATTAGTGAGATTGGTTCACTACACCGTTCACTTCTTGAGGCCAGATTGTTGTAAGCAATATCAAGAGATCTCTGGGGACCCATTTTGAGTATAATTTCTGAAAGACCCTCTGAGCAGGTGCCAGTGACAGGTAGTGAATGGAGATTTTTAACGAAACAGAAGTGGCCCTGTGGAGAAGGTCAAAGTAAAAGGTCAAAGAGCAACTTCATGGGTCAGCAAGTCAGAAGCTTCTGCTGTGGGAGAAGAACCAAAAGTTGTGCCATTGCTCTAATGTGGTATACAGAAAAAGGACAGAACTACTGGCCGAATCAGGAGGGGCCTGACAGACTGCAGGCTTTAGAGATCATAGGCCACATATAGAGCAATTTGTAACAGAATATTCCAGTATAATTGATACATTACTTGGAAGAATTGACAGATTATTGTAATGCCAATTGGAAAAACACTGAGAAAACAAGAATTCAAAATAGATTCTGGTGTTTAAAGTTTGTTTGCCGAACAAACTTTAAAACTGCTTATTTATCTTTGGTTATCAAATTTATTGTGCAATAACGTTTCAGTGAAGACTTCTTTGATTTGCTTCTTCTTCAATTAGTTTAATGAATTAATTCCTTTAAATAATTTTCTCTGCTATATTGAAATACAGTTAAACCTTGGGATCAAACTGGCCTCGATCTAATCCATACATTTTAAAGTCAAATCTTCTTTTGTCCATAATGTGTGTAGCAATGTCTTACAATTAATGGTTGATCTGTAACGTACTGTACTGGGGAAAGCAGGATAAGCAAACTCATCCAAAAGGTGAGTGAACAGAATGATTCCTTCCATTAGCTTTCCCTTCCCAATTGTCTGGCACAGTACCAACAGAGTCATACTAGTTCTGAGATATAGGGCAGAATTTTACACCGGCGGGATTTTATGATCCCACCAAAGTCAATGGGCTTCTGAACGGCTCACCGCATTTTATGGCTCCGCCCCTACCACAACAGGGCTGTAAAATTCCGCCTATAAGCAGTAGGTTAAAAAACTTATAAACTAAATAAATGCCACTGCAGGTCTTATAGGTAAAAGCTTACTTTTCAAAAGTAATTAACATCAGATGCTTCTTCCTTTTTTCTTGGGTAATGCACTTGTTACATTTCCTTTACTTATTCCTGTTTTATCAAAGTGAGAGATGCCACAGTTGAGGAATGGAACACTTTCTCCTTTCAGATACACAGCGCTAGCTTCGAGTGCTCTCAGGAAAGATTTAGGACAGTTAAGAGGTTCCTTTTACTCTGCGCCAACAAGTATCTCAGAGATGTGGAAATAAATATGAGGACAATCTCCACAACCTGATAGTTCAGTGGGCTTCTCTGTAAAATCCAACATACAGCAACTAGTTTTGTTGAGCTGGTTGACTGATGTCAGCATATCACTTTGCTTCTTTTGTTCAAGCTGTTAACTTGCTTTTGTACTCATAAACCTTTCGCAAATTATTTGGTGAGCTTATTGGATAGTAGCAAACAACTATGCAGAAAGGGTTGATTTGCTGACACTCTGTTAAACCCTCTCAGATATGCCTTAACTCTGCAGTGCAAAGAAAACATATCAAGTCCCTCACAGTTAGCAGTGAGTTGTAATGCATATCTTCACATTGATGTACTTATTAGGATATGTATCCAAGGATGTGTAACTTTGTCCAAGTGGCCATTATTTGCATGTCAACTTTGACAGAGCATCTTGGCAGTTTATTCAAAAGGGAGAAGGGCCATCAGAGCAGGCCCTGATGTTGTAATCATCCAATGTTGAAACATATTCAACAAGAGTATTTGGATAGAGATTCCAAAGGGAAAGTTGGCTCATTAACTTGCCCCAACCACAAACCACACCCCCCCCCCCCCCGCCCCCTGCCCCCCATCACCCCACTCACCCTTCCCTAATCCAAGATATTTTGGGCAGTTTCAGCACCTTTACTAATATTCATTCATTAACCAACCAACCCAGCACAATCTAGGAATTGTATCTGGGATGTTCCTGATCTGTATTCTAAGATTCCATGGGTTTCAAAAATTGTTGCTAAGGTCTGTGAACTGCTGCGTCAAAAACCAGAGGATTTTGGAGGGAAGGTCAGAAAAATACTAAATACCACAAAAATAAATGTGTAATCAGTTATATTTGATTAAAATATGAGGGCACAAAAACCGTTAAGTAGAGCCACTCCCTCCTTACTTTGCCAATGTCCCACTTCTGCTGGAGTTTGTGCAATGAACTTGCACAAGCAAAGAAAAGAATAAAAATAATGCAAATATTTTGTTTCAGGAAAAAATCTTTTACCTTCCACTTCATCAGGGAGAGGGGATGACACAGCTTTAATAATTGTCCAGGATTCACTAAAATAGCGTAAAAAAAGTGGATTGACCCCAGTCTGAACTTGAAAAAGATATTTCAATAGTTACAGTCAATGCAAAATGCTTTCAATTTATTTTTCTGAAAGGCTATTTAAGAAGAGTTGATAACCATGCTATTGTCTTACAGCACGATCAATGTGACTATACCTCACATGTACAATGTCATGCTTGGCTGTCTTCAGCAGAGCACCTCTTCCCCTATTGAGCAGCGCACATCTGGCTTCTAAATCGCGAGGATTTCTTTGGTCAGGGTTACCTGAAGAAGAATGTAAATCCTGACAACTTCACTATGCTGGAGCAACTTAAGGTCAGTATGAGGCATGAAATCAGTTGAATCCTTTCAGATATAATTTCAAAAGCTGTAGGCAATGCTGTGTTCATGTCATAATTTGTAATCCAGTGCTGTGGGTCAGATATATTCTCAGCAGCTGGCTGGCAGCAATTAAACTGACTGGGGTCTTAAACATTGTAGTGTTTGCATTATATCATAAACCTTCTTCTTCAAAGGTAGGTCCAGTTTTCGTGTTGGTGCAGCAACCAAACTTATCTCACCTGGAAATTACTATTTATGATATAGGTGGGCAAGGAAATAGTTATTGCATTTGTATGACATTCTGCTTTAGAGGAAATGTTAATCTATTTAAAATAAAAGGTATAAAGCCCATGTTAAAATGCAGATGGAGAAAGGTCATACAAACAAGCCAATATTCGCAACCAAACTATCTAGACTTATACAATGATTTCCTGTTTTGAGCATAAATCATATTTGTCCTCCCCCTTTGTACCAGTTTTATATTTAACTAAACCCAATAAATTGGTGAATATGTTATTAACAATGGGACAGATGGTTTTCCTTGCAAAATTCCTTCACACTGAATTCTAGTAGTAGCAAAATCTAACTTTCTCCTGTTCATGGTACAACCATGTTACATAAAACTGAAAAACTGAATGTAGGTCTGGAAATGGTTGAAGGCATAATGTAATGTTTGTAGTAACTTCTATTAGTAACAATCTCATTCATGTTTATCTTCACAAAAATTTATTTTCTGACTGGCAAGATTGAGAAAGAAAGGCTGTAACTTCCTGCATGGTAACCTCCTCCTGTCTGGCCATCTGTTTCTGTTGATGCGGCTCACAGATGGCCTCACTATGAATGCTTGGCTGAGCTCCACAATTCACAAATAGATTAGATCAGCAGAGGTCTGTTTTCAAAAGTTGAAGTGCAGTGTCTGATTTGATTGATTGACATCTTTATGATGTTATAATAAATCATTCTTAGTTTTAACTCTTTATTTCATTGCCTGTATGTTTAATTGGACAAGATGAAAAGTGTGAAGTGAGGTAAAGCTTCTGTTATTGCTGCGATAATGGCTCTGCCTGATTGACACTTCTGTAGGTTGTAAGAAGAGCAGATTTTTTCAAAGCAAATTTCTGAATGAGTGTTTTTTAAGTGCATTTCAAAAATTGCCATTGTTATTACATGGCTCACTGGTTCCATTGTGATACTATAGTGCATACTGTGTGAATGGAACATGGAGGTGGCATGGGGGGCATGGAGGTGGCATGGGAGCATGGGTGGCATGGGGCATGTAAGTCACAAGAGGGCATGGAAGGGTCACGGAGGTGGCATGGGGGCATGTGCAGTGGGTGGGGGGGTGCTGCAAGAGGGGGTGATGGATGAGCCTAGAGGGCCTAGCAGCCTTTAAAACAACTGGAACAAGTTCCCAGAGAATTGAAATGAGTTTTCTAACCAGCCTGCCTCGGCACTTGCCTGCCTCCATGGGTGCCTCCAAACTGCCTCCGGAGACAGCAGGCCTAATTCCAAGCCACCTAATTCCAGCCAAGTCAGGAAATTTCATGACTCTAGCTTCTCACCCCGATGGCAAGAATTCAGCGTGTAGTAAAATGGAAATGGCCACGAGTTTTCTTTCCATAATTTTGGAAAAGCAAAATAAAAGTATTCTTTTTGAGCGATGTTACAGCGTGATTGTACAAAGCGACCAAAACAATTCTTCCTTCATAGTTGGTAAGCACACCTTTTCCAAACAATCTGAATGTGTCAGTAGAAAGGAAAACCCTTCTTAATATTGTCTCAACTTTCTGACGATGGCCTTGTCTTTCTTCATACAGTCTCTGCTTTATTCCTTGTGGTTTATAGACATCTGAAAGTATCCCTGTTCTAAATGGTACTTGTTAGTGTCAGATGAGTGACTCAACTGGTAGCTCTTGGCTTCGCATTAGAAGGATGTCTGTTCAAGTCCCTCTCCAAGGTTTAATTCAAAGCTGACACTCCACTAGAGCAGTGAGGGAGTGCTGTACTGTCTTTTGGATAAGATTTAAACTGAGGCCCAGTCTGCCCTCTCAAGTGAATGTAAGAGATCCAACGGCACTATTTTGAGGTAGATCAGGGGTTATCCCCAGTGTCTTTGCCAATATTTATCCCTCAATTGATATCGTGGAACAGATTACCTCGTCATTATCACATTCCTATTTTTGGAAGCTTGCTGTGACAAATTGGCTGCAGCATTTTCTACATTACAACAGTGACTACACTTCGGCAGAATTTTCACCTTGGCGGGCGGCCACATGCCTGACCTGCTCGAGCATGAAATGATGCACGATAATGAGCGTCCCGACGTCAACACACACTCGCATGATAGTTCAGTCAGCAGGTGTTCACGGGAATTGGCAGCACGCCAGCTGACAATTAAAGACCAATTAAAGCCATTAAGGTATCAATTAACTTAAATTTTTCGCTGCCCATCCAACCTTATGGCTGGTGGGCAGGTGAAAAGGCCAGGCAGCCTTTACATTTTTTTGGAAACCTTATCCACGGTGAGATGAGGTTTCCAACGTCAAATAAAATAAATTTTTTAAAATTTCATTTATAACATTTCCCTACTCATGTGACAGAGTCACATGAGGGGGCATGTTTTATAACATTTTTAAAACCTTTATTTCTAATTTTTAAAATTCTTCATCTCCCTAAGGGAGCTCTGTGCCTCAGGCATATTTTCAAGCGCTCACTCACGCGCATGCATGAAGTTCCCCATTCACCCTCCTCCCCTGCCCGCAGCTGAGAGCTGCTGCTCACGTTTCACGCTGGGTGGGCTTTAATTGGCCCACCAGCGTGAAATTGCGGTCCAACTCCAATTGCGGGCAGCAGTCATCTTCCTGACCACCCCCAGACGCGCCCGACAAGGGCAAAATTCTGCCCTTAAAGTAATTTATTGGCTGCAAAGCACTTTGGGTGCTCATGAAAAGCCCTATATAAATTCTCTCATTATCCTGTAACATCCACATTGGACTTGGATGTGGAAACAAATGTGGTGGGCTACCTCCTCTGGAATCTAAATCCTGGCAAAAATCTAGAGGAGTCCATGATTACTAGTCCATTCATGCCAAACAACAATCAACAGAGAGGGCACACTTCACTGAAGTTTCTGTTTTTTCCTCTCACAGAAAAAACAAATTGGTAAAGGATTCTCGCCAGGATAGTCACCTTTCATTTGCATAAAGTACTTAATATGTGAACAACTGAGTATTGTCTTTCAAACCGCTTACTTTTAGATCCTGTCAGCGAGCACAAAGCAGATAAAGATCCTATATACAGTTAACAAATTGTTGAGAAGCAATAAATACCTTTATATGGCTATTATTACATCTATGTATATATAGGTAATAGCTATCTATTAAGAACAGAAAAGTTCACTGTGGAATAACTTGCATTAGCAGCAATAACACCTTGTATTAATATTGCACTTTTAATGCAAT
The DNA here is from genome assembly GCF_017639515.1 of Carcharodon carcharias. Taxonomy (NCBI): domain Eukaryota; kingdom Metazoa; phylum Chordata; class Chondrichthyes; order Lamniformes; family Lamnidae; genus Carcharodon; species Carcharodon carcharias. The sequence goes on along the minus strand of NC_054479.1, from coordinate 42,032,921 downwards.
AAAACATCTCCAGGTGCTTCACGAGAGCTTTATTAAAGAAAACTTTACTTTGGGGAAGATGACAAAAATCTTCATCAAAGTAGGTTTTAAGGATGACCTTAAAAGGAAGAAAGCAAGTTGGAGGGGTGGAAATTTAGAGAGTAAATTCCATGAATGCATGGCCCCCAGTGGTGGAGCAATTAAAATCAAGTTGTCCCCGACCCAAGCAGTTCGGTGATACAGGCCTCTGTGCTCTACAGGCTGTTCCCAGGGACACACACCGAGACAAATATCAACTGCAGCTGGAGGATCATCAACTCGGTGAAAGACGCTCTTCGGTCTGCCCGAAACTTGTTGGTCTTCCAGTGCAAAGAGTTGTCGCTGACCAAGTGTTGTAGACTGGCAAATTCCAAGGTCCAGGACTACGTGCTGAGGGATGCACTAAAGCTTGGGGCAGCCAACGCAAAGACGCAATGGGGAAAGGTCGCTGTCTAAGACCTTTCTGCCATAGCGGACTGAGGGGCTGGGAATTGTATAGAGCCCCTTGGGCTGTACGGCTCACAATGTATGTATGTATGTATTGAATACTAATTGTATTAGAACTGTACTGAAGCACCTCAGAGTGCAACATGATGTATGTTGATAACTTAAATACCATTACACTGTCTGACTGTCTGTAATGTTCATTGATTGCATCGAAGCACCTCATGATCTATGTGGAAAACTTGAATATGATTGCACTTTTTGTGGCAGCCATTTTGAAATGTTTTGTTATGTTCTTTCAGATATTTTATGAATAAGGTATATTTTTCCAAAAAATAATCAGGGATGCTCAAGAGTTCAAATTAAATAAGCTCAAATATCTTGGTTGGTTGTAAGGTTGGAGCAGATCACAGAGATAGGGAGGGATGAGACCATGGAGGGTTTGAAAGCAGGGATGAAAATTTTAAAATAGCATAGCCTACGTTGAATGTGCAAGTCTAACCAATGGATATAGGTTGAAAATAGTTCTAAAGCTTGATTACTTTCCTGCCTTCTATCACTTCTGATTGTTTGTTTAATGCAGTGATGAAAATCCATTGGGAAAGAGGAAAGTTAAATCAAAAATTATATGCGGCAAACACTTTATGTTGTGGTGCTTGTCAACAAGAATTTGGAAATGCCCAAACATTTTAAGCAGTTAATAGCTTGATAATGAGTTATAAAATGCTGAATTTTAAACCACAGGTCAACCTGGTGTTCAAATGCAAATGCCTTGGTGTGGCAAGTTTTGTTTGTTCTTAGCTCCAAACCTGAACTGCAAGATGTTCCATCTTTATTTTGTTTGGCACGCCAGGTCTAGTTGTTGGCTGAGGGGTAGGTAGCTTTGATTGCAGGTACAGATCTGTCGACATTGTAGACTCACCCTGCTGCCCTTGCAACAGGAAGATGCATTGTAGAGATCAATCTGCAGGACAAAAACATTTTTTGAAATGTATATGTATTTCAGGGAAAAACATTGTTTGAAGCTTTCAACTTGCTCCATGCAGTTTCATCACAGTACAGAGTGGAACAGAGTAGATTTGCATTTGCTACATCATGAACCATACCAATGTTTAAGCTCCGTGACAAGAAAAATGAGTGCTTTGAAATCTCCAAGGTCAGTTCATATAAATCTAATGCAATCTTACCCAAACATCATTTTCAAAAGTACTACATACTAATCACAAGGATGGGACAAAGTTAAAATACTTCAAGACCATATGGAACTGTTCACCATGCTTGTTGGTTGTGAGGTGTTTTGAAAGCCCGAAAGCTCTGAAAAAAGATGATTCCGAGACAGCTTTTAGTGCAACAACTGAATGCAGTTTATTCAATCTTTCATTTAATAACATTGACCGACAGTTTTCACTGCTTCTTAATATTTGGGTTATGATCTGCTCTGTTTATCCTCACCAATGTACCAATAACTTCACTCTCCTCTAAAGCATTGAATGTAGCTTATCTGTAATGGCTTAAAAAGAGGTGGCAATCCTCACTAGGATCTATTGTTCGTACATACAGTTAGATCTGATCACAGATTTAGCATCACATTTTAAATGCAACAACCTGCCACTTGAAAAATCAACACGTCTCTGCTTTAAACATTTTGGCTGGAAGTTTCCGTCCCTATTGGCGTCGGGTGCTATGGTGGGCACAGTTGGACAATATGACGAGAAGGCCAAAAATCAGTTTCATGATGTTGTGAAACCAGTTTACGATTGTCCGCTCCACCTGTCAATGGCGGAACGCCTTTCCCACTGCTGCAGGTTGGGAACATCATTTTAACACATCTGCATCTAATTCTAAGCCCTGCTCACCAGAATCATCCCCCCACACTGGATCATCTGGGAACATCGGTAGAAAAGCATGCAGGCCCAGAAGTCAGGACTTACCGTCAGACCCTTGCTCAGATCGTGGACATCAGAGGGGTCGAAGATGCTGGAGCCCAACAGCAACGGGACTTTGGAGGAACACGTGCATCGCATGCTGGGTGGATTTTCATGGCTATGGTTCCACCGTGAAGCTGCTCACTGAAGGTGGAAGGTCATCATTGATGTCTAGGGTCCAGGTCGGGATATCAGGGTCTTGGCCATGGACTGCTAAGGATGATCAGTGGTGGGGGGGGGATGTGGATAGGAAAGTATAGGTTTGCCTGGGAGAGGAAGGTGTACTGGGGTGGTGGGGGCAGGTGTTGGTGAGGTTGAGAGTGGGTGAACGATGGTATCCAGGGCAGTTAGGTTGTGGGGGAGGGAGTACGGGGGAGGAGGGTGTAATGCGGGAGAATGCAGCAGCTGAGGAGGTAGGTGTATGCAGAGAGGAAGGTGTAAGGGAAGGAGTTCGGAGGGGGGCAGGAGTTCGGAGAGGGGTAGGACTTCAGATGGAGGGAGGAGTTTGGAGGGGGGGCAGGAGTCCGGGGGAAAGAGGGAGTCTGGAGGTGGGAAGGAGTCCAAGGGAAGGAAGGTGTCCGGGGGAGGAAGAGTCCAGGGGGAGGAAGGAGTTCAGAGGGGGGAAGGAGTCCAGGGGGATGAAGGAGTCCTGGGGAGGGAGAAGTAAGGGGGAGTGGATGTCCAGATGAATGTGAAAGGGAGAGGTCTCTGGAGTCAATGATTGCCTCCTGGGAAGAGAGCTGAGTGTGGGAGTAGTAGGAAGGAATGATGAGTATGAGAAAGGGCAGAATGACCTGGTAAGGTGGGAGGGTGAGGGTGCGTCAGTAGCAGTATAAGGGGCAGTGAGGATGTTTGGCGGGGACTCGGCAGTCACGGACCCTGGGGGTTAGAAGGAGGACGTCCGGGAGGTCAATGCGGATAGAGGTGAGATTCTCGGGAAGATAAGGAACATGCACATTCACCTGTATATCCTAGAAAGAAAAGGGTTCTGGTTGGTAGGTGATGGCGGGAAGGTGAAGGTGATGCTAGGGAGGTCAACAGTGATGGGGGAAAGGACATGGATAACTTGGGGAGGGGAAAGGACAGGGGAGCTGAAAACATACTTTACATCCACCAATCGAAAGTGAGCGGGGCCTTGCATTGGCCAGGCACAGGTGCTGCATGGCAGTCTTATCAGTGAGTGACACAGGTCAGCTCAGATGGACAACTGAAAGAGAACCCCAGCATTGAAAATGCTCAGGACATTGAGATAAGTGTGATGGAGGAAGGCTCCGCGAGCCTGGGAGAGTGCTTGCACAAGGCTCTGAAAGGCCCTGCCACACACACACACTTCTCCATCCAGAATCACTCGTGGTCCTGCTGCATGCAGCTGAACTGTTGGTGGGACAGGAGGAGTGGGGGATGCACGATAAGGACTCACGAAGACTGTAAATGAAGCTGAAAAACACCATCACACATTATTCAGTGAAAGTGAATACATTTTCAGATTATAAAGTGACAAAATATATTCACCTGTGCAACCACTTGTGATCAGAAATGCTTAACTTTTCTAGGCTATCACTTATTCTAGGTGCTGCCCTGACATCCATCGCAGGGGTAGAGACAGACTGTGAAATGGTTGGCCCTATTGCCTCTAATGATTTTGGCTTAGGGTCTCTGGAGATCCGAGGCCTTAAGGGTCCCAGCTTGATTTGGCTGTCCTCCTGTGGGCCAGCTTCTCTCTCTGCGGTGACAGAGGATGAGGTTGAGGGGGTCACAGGCAAAGGGGACTCAGGGGGAGAGGACAACCTCTGAGATTCCAGTGTTGATGACCCAGGGATACCAAGCTGCCTCTCTTCCTCCCTTTGGGTGCCCAAGTGCCCCAGCCTGACTTCTTGAGGGGAAGGAGCACCTGGAGGGACATCAAGGTGCCCCAATCCCCTCTCGCATTGCCACTGCGGGAACTCACCCATGGCTGCCACAATGGAGTGCAAGTCAATGCGCATCTCTATGTTCTACTGGACCAGGGTCTCCATGGGCCAGAATTTTATGTCCCGCGGGCAGGCGTGTGCCCGACCCGATCAGGCGTAAAATCGCCCGAGAAGATGCCGGGTGAGCGCCCCAACATCATAGTGCACTCGCTCACTACTTCACTTGGCAGGGATGCACAAAAGTCAGAAGCACACCCACTGACAGTTGAGAGGACAATTAAGCCCATTAATGGCGCAATTGACTCTGATTTTTCATTGCTCATCCAACTTAACGGCCGGCAGATGGGCGAATAGGCCAGGCGGCCTTTGCATTACTTATAAACATCATCCAAGGGCAGGATAAGGTTTCCGTGATGAAATAAAATTAAAATTAAAATAAATCTCTGTGGACGACATTTTTATCAGTCATATTTTCATGTGATTGATTATGATGCACGGACACTTCTTTTCAGCTTTTAAAACCTTTATTTTAGCTTTATCAGATCTGCAGCTCCCTGAGACAGCCTTCAGTGAGCTTTCTCTCAGCGCACACCCGCACCCACAGGAACACCATTGCCCGCAGTCTTCCCACCCCCACCTCAGCAACGCTGGCCATTTCGGTGTGAGTTAATTGGCCAGCCAGAGTGAAATCGCGGTCGGCGGTCCATTTCCCGGCCACTCCCACATCCACCAAAGGTAAAATTCAGGCCATGGTGTCCACCATCCTTCCCATGCGGTCCTCCATATGCACACACAGGGGCACCACTTCATCAGAGAGCAGGCAGCGGCAGTCCCCTGATTGGCGTGCCACTCTGTTGAGAGCTTCCAACAGCTCTGTGTGATATTCCCACGCCTTCTATTGACTCTTCAGGATGAGTGAAAGGCCAAATCCAGAGGCTCGTCATCTGATTCAGACCTCACAGATGCCCCTTCCCTGGCAGCCCCCTGAGGGCCAGAGAGCTTGACCTCCTGCTTCCTCCTGCTGCAAACATGTATCCATGCAGTGACCACCAGATTGTGAACCTGAGCCTGCTCCAGATCTAGGCTCCACTGAGGTGTGTGTCTCTGCGCTGGTGCAGGGTGTGGGGAAGCGCTGTGACGGGTCTTCCAGGTTGCTTATTTCAGGTAGCTCTTCAATGGAGGAGGTGTCCTCTTTGCTGGAGGTGCGGACCTGGATGGAACTGAGGGACTGGCTGGCTGAGGGTGTCGGTCACTTGGCAGAGCTCCCTGTGAACCAAAGTAGCGATAATTATTGCAATGGCAGCAGAGTCAAAAGCAGAAGAGGGAACACTCGCAGCTGCATTGAGAGAGGAATGATGTGGTGCAGGATTATCACATGGGTGATAACCTTACCATCACCGCAGGCACGGCCCATGTCCTCACCAGTCAGAACAATGGCATCCACCTCAAAGTGAGTGAGGGGTCCAATGTGGGCCACTCCAACCCCAGTCTGGGACCCCTCCCTGGTGTTGTCAGCCAGTTTCTAATGCATGAAAACAGACAGAGAGAGTTTGAGGAGGATGCATGGTACTGCATAGAATGTGTGTGTGGTCAGCGGAGCCATGGGTGGGATGAGGACAAGTGATCCAGAAGGCATGAGTCTGTTGGAGTTGTGAGGATGTGTGTGAGAGTTAGTGGTGCTGTCTGTTGAAGTGTGAGATCCCTGTGGGTGGATGATGAGTTTATGAGCGTGGGAGTTGAGTGATAAGAAGAATGACTTACCCTGGTGGAACGGATGAGACCATTCATCCTCTTCCTGCACTGGGTAGCTGTCCTCTTTTGCAGAGCATTGGTGCTGACCACCGCTGTCACCCCCTCCCATGCTGGATGGGTGACCTTGCTTGCTGGTCTGCGCCCAGAGGTGGGGTAAAGTGCTTCACAGCATGCCTCCACTACTTCCAGTGAGGTGAAATGAGAGTTACGGCCATTGACATCAAGGCCGCATTTGACTGAGTACAGCATCAAGGAGTTGTAACAAAACTGGAATCAATGGGAATCAGGCAGAAAACTCTCCACTGGTTGGAGTCATACCTAGCACAAAGGAAGATGGCTGTGGTTGTTGGAGGTCAGTCATCTCAGCTCCAGGACATCACTGCAGGAGTTCCTCAGGGCAGTGTCCTCGGCCCAACTATCTTCAGCTGCTTCATCAATGACCTGCCTTCCATCATAAGGTCACAAGTGGGGAGGTTCGCTGTTCAGCACCATTCGCGACTCCTCAGATACTGAAGCAGTCAATGTCCAAATGCAGCAAGACTGGGACAATATCTAGGCTTGGGCTGATGAGTGGCAAGTAACATTCATGCCACACAAGTGCCAGGCAATGAACATTTCCAACAAGAAGGAATCTCGCCATCACCCCTTGACGTTCAATGGCATTACCATCACTGAATCCCCCACTATCAACATCCTGGGGGGTTAACGTTGACCAGAAACTGAACAGGACTAGCCATATAAATACTGTGGCTACAAGAGCAGGTCAGAGGCTAGGAACCCTGCAACGAATAACTCACCTCCTGACTCCCCAAGGCACAAGTCAGGAGTGTGATGGAATACTCCCCACTTGCCTGGAAGAGTGCAGCTCCTACAACACTCAAGAAGCTTGACACCACCCAGGACAAAGCAGCTTCATTGGCACCACATCCACAAACACTCACTCCCTCCACCACCCAAACAGTGGCAGCAGTGTGTACCATCTACAAGATGGACTGCAGGAGTTCACCAAAACCTCTTAAACAGCACATTCCAAAACCACAACCACTACCATCCAGAAGAACAGGGGCAGCAGATACATGGAACAGCACCATCTGCAAGTTCTCCTCCAAGTCGTTCACCATCCTGACTTGGAAATATAGCACCGTTCCTTCACTATCACTGGGTCAAAATCCTGGAACTCCCTTCCTAACAGCACTGTGTGTGTATCTACACTAAATGGCAGCGATTCAAGAAGAAAGCTCACCACCACCTTCTCAAGGGCAACTAGGTTTGAGCAATAAATGCTGGCCTAGCCAGTGAAGCCCACATCTTGTGAATTAATTTTTTTAAAAGTAGGCGCTCGAGGGAGGTATCGCTAAATCTAGGGGTAGCATGTTTCCTCCCTTTGGCAATCATCAGTGACCAGCAGCTTCGTATTCCTTGAGTGCTAGTTCAGTGCAGGGGCGGCCTTTAAATATGATGCCCAGTTTACTGAAGGCCTGAGGTGACGGAGGGGCAGCTGAATCGGGGGCCGCCCTGCCAGTGTTTCCCGGGAATGCATAATTATTGAGGCAGGAAGGGGACAATATGGTGTAAAAAGCCACCATTGCGTCTGGTGGGTAAAATGCCTTTTTTCTAGCTCGCTACCGCACTTCGAGCAAATCTGGGACACTTCTGCCCTTTAAGTTAGAAATGTGTATGACACTATTGGGCCCTGGTGTGATAATGATTCAACAGAAAATGATTGCCATATTGAATTCTGTGATAATAATAGGTAATAATGTAAAGCAGCAGGCTTTACACGGTTTTTACTGTATAAACAGACTTTATTCTGCTCACTATTCATCTAATCACAGTATCTCATTGTTATAAATATTTATTTTATTAGATCAATTACCATGAACTGATATGTTATTTTATCAAGAAAACTGGACACTTTCAAGCAGATGATGTGAAATTTATGATGTCACTTTATGGCATGGCCCTGCACTGTATGGGATAGGACCACCCTGAAGGACTTTCTGGGAAGTTGCTCAGCTGATTGTGTGGTTTGGAAATGAAAACACCATGAACTTTCCTGGAACAGCATTAGCTATGTTTGATACATGTTCCAATTCTTAACATGCATTTGATACATAAAACTTATTGGAAGAGAAATGCAATGTCAGAAAATAACTTCCAGTGTATTTTCAGAATATTAATTATCAATTTTTTGAAAAGCGACCAGAGTAATATACCTAAAAGATTCTGACCCAAATGAATGGTAATCCTGAATATTTATAAAGGCTGGCTAGTTTCAGAAGTCTCTTTCATTGGTAGTTAGGAATAACATTGGGAATTGTGGTGATGAGGATTCATCTGTTAATACAGGCACACAATTGAGAGATTGCTTTTCTACTAATGATAAACTATTGATTATCAGTGAGAATGCAAGTGAAAATGGGTTGATATCTCAGTGTAGCAGTATGTTAAGTTGAGGTGAGGAGCACTGGGGTGTATTCACAATTTGCTTTTGCATGCATACACTTGTTCTTTACCTGTTTGTCATGAAGCTTGTTGCTAAGTTAAAGGGACAGACAAACTGGGTGGAGAGAAGGTGCATCCTGATTTGGGTGCTGGGGTGCACAAGCATTGAACTTCTGCTTGAAGACCATTACCGTACCAATAGCAGACACCAATCCTTTTAGGGGCACACCTAGCACATCCAGCATGGTGGAGAGGCTGCAAAGCGTTGGTGCAAGTGGGTAGTCCTGGAAACAAGATGCATGACCTCGCAGGAAAAGGTTACATAGAATTTTACAGCACAGAAACAGACCACTTAGCCCAACGGCTTTTTTGCTGGTATTTATGCTCCACCCAAGCCTCCTCCCACCTTATTTATCTGAAACATATTCTTCTATTCCTTTATGCCTCATTTACTTATCCAGCTTTCCCTTAAATGCACCTATGCTAATCATCTCAATCGCTACATGTGGCAGAGAGTCCAACATTTTCACCACTTTAAAATAATATTTTTATATAAATTAAACATTTTCCATCATGATTCCCTGCCCAGATGCTTAGGTAGGTCCCTCTATTGGTCGGCCTCGTGCATTTGGTCTCACCGGGCATATTTTGTTGAATCTACACTGAGGCTTGGGAAAGAGGGACTTCCAATACAGGTAGTCCACTACCTCTGCTGCACCCTTATTACACTGACGGTCTTTGGGGTTGGCAGATTTTCAACCTCCAACAGACCATCCATGATCCCTGGCATAAGGCCAATCTATCTGAATGCAGCCTGATGTATTTAGAAAAGAAAAGCAACCTTGGCCTAAAATGGGATGCTAATTCACTGACCAATTTCATCCCCACTGAATATTAACGTCGGACCTCAAAGGGGGAAGATGATAAGACCACCACTGTCTGCTATGACCAGTGTAATCATAAATTCATCCTTTAAAAGTGTGTTTTATAATTTTGCTGGAAATACTCCATACAAAAAAAAATCCTCTCTCAAATAATCTAAATGCAAAGTCAGAGACTGTTTAGATGCTCACTCACCAGTACTCATTGGGATAAATGTGTGCGTTTAATTTTCCTAGCACAGAGTTTCTCACACAAAATTGTGGATCCACGAATCACAGACACATCCAAAATCCTGATATATGCTCCTGGCTGAAAGGCTCCACATTGGGGGACACTAAAATTAAAAATTAACTAGAAGAACCCAACTGACCCACAGACTCAATGTATGTACAATCATAAACTAAAGACTTACCATCAGCCTATCACATACTCAGCCATCCAGCCAAAATGTCAGGCCAGTATTAACCTACTTTTCTTCAGGTTCATTTCAGATGTGAAGGTGGGACTATAACTGGCATTATTCAGGCATCCATGTAATATTAGATGTCTTGGATGATAGATGCTTTTGTTGGGTGAACCTCTCCTGAATATCTGGTTTCCTGGGTCAGCAATAGCAGCAGGAGGTCAAACATGACTTTTACAAGAAAGTAAGCTTGCTAACTGTCCTGACTCCAATGAGTTGCCCATATGCAGCTCTTAGATGACCTGTCCTCAGGCACAATATGAATTGAAGAATCGTGTCATGTCATTAAAGTACTTTATGCTGACTGTATACAATTACACCCGCATTCTAAATTATTGTTGACTGCGTACACTATCAGCTCCTTTGGGGTGGATCGCTTTCTTCTGTCTGCTGGTTATAATGAATCTTTTTTACTTGTTTTACATTAACATTTGGACAGATGTGCTAACTTTGATATTATCTCTGTGGGCCAGCCAGCAATGATATTAGCTAGTCTCTTATATACTTTGTAAGTAAATAGATATACATAGATGCTGAGATAAAACAAATAAATGATTTTTTTAAACCTTCATTGTAAAATGTAACTTTTATTTTTTTCTTGCTGAGAACCAGCTAGGGACATAAATTATTTTCAGCTTTGGCTTTGGGCATTGTCAAAGCTAGGCTATCTTGATAACACAAACAGCCATGAGCAAGTCTGCCTAATTGGATGGGAATGCCATTGCATTCTTCTCCCCAGCCATACCTTTAAGGAGAATATGATCTACCACAACATTCTATTGGAGAATCAGTGACCATAGATTCATATTCGCCTTGCGCCTCCGTTGCACCTGTTCTGATGCTGCTACCTTCAAAAACAGTTCCTCTGACATGTCCTCCTTCTTCCTTAACCGAGGTTTTCCACCCATGGTCATTGACAGGGCCCTCAACCGTGTCCGGCCCATTTCCCGCGCATCCGCATTCACGCCTTCTCCTCCCTCCCAGAAACATGATAGGGTCCCCCTTGTCCACATTTTTCACCCCACCAGCCTCCGCATTCAAAGGATCATCCTCCGCCATTTCCGCCAACTCCAGCATGATGCCACCACAAAACACAGCTTCCCTTCACCCCCCCAGCGGCATTCCATAGGGATCGTTCCCTCCGGGACACCCTGGGTCCACTCCTCAATCACCCCCCACTCCTCAACCCCCACCTATGGCACCTCCCCATGCCCACGCAAAAGATGCAACACCTGCCCCTTCACTTCCTCTCTCCTCACCGTCCAAGGGCCCAAACACTCCTTTCAAGTGAAGCAGCATTTCACTTGTATTTCCCCCAACTTAGTCTACTGCATTCGTTGCTCCCAATGCGGTCTCCTCTACATTGGAGAGACCAAACGTAAACTGGGCGACCGCTTTGCAGAACACCTGCGGTCTGTCCACAAAAATGACCCAAACCTCACTGTCGCTTGCCATTTTAACACTCCACCCTGCTCTCTTGCCCACATGTCTGTCCTTGGCTTGCTGCATTGTTCCAGTGAAGCCCAACGCAAACTGGAGGAACAGCACCTCATCTTCCGACTAGGCACTTTACAGCCTTCCGGACTGAATATTGAATTCAACAACTTTAGATCTTGAACTCCCTCCTCCATCCCCACCTCCTTTCTGTTTCTTCCCCCTTTCTTTTTTTTTTCCAATAATTTATATTGATTTTTATTTTCCCACCTATTTCCATTATTTTTAAATCTTTTATGCACCCCCCCCCACCCCCACTAGAGCTATACCTTGAGTGCCCTACCATCCATTCTTAATTAGCACATTCGTTTGGATAATATCACCAACTTCAACACCTCTTTGTTCTTTTGTTCTTTTGTCTGTGACATCTTTTGATTATCTGCTCTTATCACTGCTTGCTTGTCCCTACAACCACACCAACCCCCTCCACTTCTCACCCCCACCCAACCCCCCCACACCCCCCTCACCCCCCGACACCTTCAACCAGCTTATATTTCACCCCTCTCCTTGGATTCACCCAGTTCTGCTAAAGGGTCATGAGGACTCGAAACGTCAACTCTTTTCATCTCCGCCGATGCTGCCAGACCTGCTGAGTTTTTCCAGGTAATTTTGTTTTTCTTATAGATTCACATTTGCCGGTATGCCACAAAATAAATGGTTGCAAAAATGTCGTGAGACTAGAAAGGAGAATGAACATTTAGTGACCATTGGCCTGCTGAGAATTGAATGTTCACTGGCAAGGGAGTTTATTAAAAATAGACAGAGAGGATGAGATGTATGCCAAAACTGTCTGCACCTCTTGCAAAGCTGCATAATTTTACCCGTAAAAAGCAAAATACCGCCTAGAGACAGCAGACAAAGGAGGAAAAGAATTTTATTCCTCACTACAGACACAGTGGCCTGAATCTTGTGTGAGAGGTCAGGAGTGCACCTGACCCGAAAGCACGTAAAATTGTGTGAAGGATGTCAGGCATGCATCCCTATGTCACCACGCTCACATGCAATTTTGAGGTCGACGGGCACACAAGGGAGTCAGAGCAGTGCATGCCAACAATCAAAGGGCCAATTAAAGTCTTTAAAAAACCTATGGACCGTGATTTTACATTGCCTGTGCAATTTTTAGCACATCGCATGGGCAAAACGGGTTGGCGGAATTTACGTTTTAATAATGTCCTCATCCAAGGGCGGAATGAAATCTCCATTAGGATACAAAATAAAAAGAAATATTTGGGGACAGCATTTTTATGAAGCATGCTTTCAGGTGCTTGATTGTGCTGCATGGACATTTTTGGAAGCATTTTTGTACTTTCTTTTATTCTGTGGAGGTCTGCCGCTCCCTGTGGCAGCTGTCTGCCTTCAGGTAGCTCAATGGAAGCGCTCGCCAGCACCCGCGGTGACGTTAGCGTCTGCCCTCTTCCTGCCCCCACCAGCAGTGCAGAGCATTTCTCAGTGCGCGTTTCACGCTGGCTGGCCGTTAATTAGCGAAATCGCAGTTCGGGGTCCGTTTACATCTGTTACCGTGCCTGCTGATGGCAAACGCCCGACGAGTGCAAAATTCAGGCCAGTGATTTGACATGGAATTTAACATCACATCACATGTATGTGGGCAATGATTTTATCCCATTTGCTCCCCTTCCTCTTTATTGTTATAATTTGGTTGTATTGGCCTCTGAGATGTTTCTTTTTCATTCTCCTCCCCTTTTTCATGTTCTCTCCTCTCTCTAGGCCTTTTTGGGCCACACACCATCACTCAGCCAACAGGATGGGCAAGTAACTTACTCTCAGGCTTCAATCAATGTTGCTCTTGAGTCAAACTCAGGAAGTTTGCAAGAGCAGCCTTTTTCCTTCCTCCCTATGGGAAGGCACCTGCCATCTGTTTACTGCAGCTCCCATTGGCCCAGCCAAGGCTGTGAAGGTATCATGCAGGCTACAATAAGGACAGACGCATGCCCTTCCACTTCTTGTCTCAGCAGAACATCAACATAATGTATTGATTAATTAAAAACCTGAAATGTTGTTTTACTGCCTGTGTGTGATTTTTTTCCAACAGTTAATGTCTGGTAACAGACATTCTTTTATTCATAAGAACATGTTCCGCAGATTCTCCACAGATGTCACCAAAAACCCCAACAGATTTGACCACATTTTCTCACAGATTTATATAGCTACAGTTCATTACCATGTAATATGATATCCTTTTCCTGGATGATTGCTGAGCTGAGAATTTTTTTTAATAAAGTCTTTGAAACTGGTACCTTATTTGCACTTAACACCTGCAGATAATTCAAAGTGTATCTGTTAAAATTGTATTGAAAAAATACTAAATGTTAACCAATAGGATCTCTGTCAGTAGAATGATTTAGATTATGATCTACAATCTTAGGGATTTGTGTCCAACAACTAAAAAAGTAGTTTACAGCTAGTCGCACTGCACTTATGCCAGGGAGTTACTTGTCATTGTGAAAGAAAGAAAGGCTTGCATTTATATATAACCCTTCACTACGTCAGGGCAGCTCTAAGCACTTTACAACCAATGAAGTAAATTTTGAAGTGCAGCCACTGTTATAAAGTAAGAAATGGGACATCCAATTTTCACATAGTAAGATTCCACAAACAGAAATGGGGTCATGGCCAGATAATATGCTTTTAAAAGATTTGAAGAACTTGATTTCTAGAAAGTAAAGATTGATTTTAGCTACTGATTTATCAACAACACAGGATTGGCAGATTTATAGTTCAATTTATTATCCAAGTGCAACATCCAAATTCCTTAAATCACACTGTTTAAGACAGATAAATAGATAATTGTGTTGGAGGTGGATCTGATTAAGTTTTGGAAAAAGCGTGAGTGAGTATTAAATATTGGGCAGAGCACTGGGAGAGTTCCCCAGCTACTGTTCAAAAGAGTTTCCAGGATCTTCTGCACCCACTTGAGAGGGCAGACAGTATCTCAGTTTAACAACTCATCTGAAAGATGGCACCTTTTACAATGCTGCACTCCTTCAGCACCGCACTGTAGTGTCAGCCTACATTTTGTGCTCAAGTCTCCAGAATGAGATTATGAACTCACAACTTTCTGACTCAGAGGTGAGTGTGCTACCAGATGAGCCAAGCTGACCATCTTCATTCTTAAGACCCTAACAGAGTTCTGCTCACTTTCTCTATCAATTAAGTTTCCACTTATGAAGCAATTAGAGGTTTTCAAGTTCCCTGAGTACTTTTCAAGCCCTGCTTGGCAGCACACTGGGGTTACTCCATATACTCCAAGCCCGAGTGATCTTCTCTGAAATCACACTACTTCACCCAGGAGTCAGACTGGATCCTGACTTCAATGTTTTGCTGTCACTTTTAATAAGGCAATTTCACAGTGACAAAAAAAGTGATGTTATAACTATAACCTTAATTGCTAATACAATTGAGGACTGTTGGAAGGAGGAGGAACATATTTAGAAATATATATAAAATACAAAATGATGAAAGACACTGCTTATGTGCCTTGATATCAGAGAAAATGTGTTCAGCAGATAACAGTGTTTGTTTCCGTTTGTTCTGTTTTGTATGCCTAAAAATTAATTTCATTCTTTCTAAATGTTCAGTATTGTCAGTTCTGAGAGATTGAATTCTTCCTTATTCAATGTGATTTCAAAATTTATCAAGATGTCATTGAAAAACTCGGTTAAAATTAACTCATGCCTTGTTCAGCCTGTTGTATGGTCCTGTACTCTGTAGGTATTATTTAAACTAAGTACTTGTGTTGCTTAGTGTATATTCAGTGAACTGAGCAAGACTATGATTCATTGGCAATAACATCAAAACATAAAACGTTTTCCAAAACTTAATCGGATGCATCCCCAACACTATTATTTATTCCATATGTGTCTTACACAGTGTGATTTAAGGATTTTGGATACTGCACTTGGATAATAAATTGAACTATACATCTGCCAATTTTGTGATGTTGATAAATCAGTGGCTAAAATCAATCATTGCTTTCTAGAAATCAAGTACTTTAAATCTTTAGTGTCTTGAGCTGTTTTATTGCAAAAACGTTTGTTTTGCTTTTTTAATCTATTACTTGCAATAATTGAATAGTCAAATCTTCATGTCACTTTTAAAAAAGCTTTTGATTTAAAGTTGGAGGGGCATTGAATGATTATTTAAATAGAAAGAATGTGCAGGGTTATGGGGAAAAGGCATGAGATTGGCACTAAGGTAAAATGCTCAGAGAGCTGGTGCAGACACGGTGGGCTGAATGGCCTCCTTCTGCACCATAACAATTCTGTGACTCTGTGATTCTGGAGTATTCAGCAGTAAATATTGGTTGGCGTTTGCCCAAACCTTTCAGAAAATACATAACAATCAGCCAAAGCTACTTCCCTATGGAAATATGATGGTTACTACAGAATGCACTGGCAGGCAGAATCACTAAAAGGGTAAGATATTACTTTAACTGCTCTTTAAAATTACTTTGATTAAAATAAGTGCATACATTTTTTTGTCAAAAGAGCGCACAAAGTAATTTTACACAAGCTTTTTAAGTAAGTCGTTAAAAATAACACTCAGAGTAATGTTCAGTCAGAATACATATGAGCCAGTGTTCATCAATGGGAAACTTTTTAATAGGTAATCAGTTCTTTCAATTCTAAATATTGGCATAATACAGCAGTAACAATTCATGCATCACAGTATGATGAACCTGTGTGTGATAAATGGGATCAACTATGAAGAGAAATGTTACGGTAACATTTATAACATATTTAATTAACTGTAAATTTGGTATTTTTCCATTTTTTCCATAATTAAAGTACCCTTTTTCATTATTTTTTGCCACTGCATGGCCTATAATTACAGTCTGGAACTGGACACATCCACTATGTATACTTCTCTGTCAACTTGATGCCATACATATTTATAGTTTAAAAAGCTCCTAAAATAGAACTTTTGTTGTTCTCAACCAAGCTCACAATTAATGTGAAATATGAAGAATTGAACTGTCTTGGAGTAGAGAGCTGGAATCAGGAATAGGTCAACATGATAGAAAGCATTTTAAAATGTTCATGACTACTGTGATGAGATACATTTTGAATGTGGTTCAGATACATTCTGATCCTCATAAGAATATAGTAGGAACATTATATATTTGTTATAAGCTATTTTTTTGCTTTCTTCCTTTCTGTTCTTCTGAGTTTCTATCTGTTATGCTTGGTCCCTTGGATTGGACAGCAGATGGGGGTTATACTTTCAAGTCCCTGGCAGAACTCCTTTATAGTTATAGCATCTTTATGGCTCATAAACTTCCTCGCTTATTATTTGGAGATGTAATTTGGCCTCCCACTCAGTGCATTTACTTGAACATCACCACCACCAGTGGGCACTCACTTTGTGGGTACCTGTAGCTATGAACTGGCATGATCCTTGTGACTCTATGTGATCATGCTCCAATCTTCTTATCGCCCCTATGCCAAGAGACAGCACTGGGCGGAATTTAACAACCGCTCCCGCTGATGGGAATTTCATGTCCCGCCAAAGTCAATGGCCTTTTGAACAACTTGCCACATTTTGCAGCCTTGGCCCCACTGCAACCGGGCTGGAAAATTTTGTCCCACCATTTCTGTTGCAATACATAATCTTCAGGGAAGCCTGGAAACCATTACAATTAGAAGTTTTGTAGGTCTTCTTTAACATTTTACAATGAATTATTCTTGTACTCATGGTAGAGATGATTGTTAGTCCTGGACAATGGGATACAGTTCGATTTTGTACATCCAGTGTCTGTCCCAAAATGTTACCAGATGAGATACAGCATTGGCCATGTGCTAAATAAAACTCCCTGCTCTCTTCCAATAATTAGCTTTAAAGGAAAAGCCTAGGGGGAATGCTTAGTTATTTAAAGCACTTGTTTTTATGGAAGAATAAGATGAAGCGTACTTCGAATTTATTTGACTCCTTTTGAAAACATCAATTTTCCTGCTGTTATTGAGCTGTGTGAATAGTTGTTTCTGGTGATATCAATCATAAGGGATGTCACTGTGCATCCAGAGATGATTCAATACAGGAGATGGAGAAAGTGACTCAAAGACGGGGAAGGTGCAATAGAATACGAGGCTTCCGTTTAGTCGGATATATATAAAGTAATTGCAGATAACGTAGTTGAAGAAGGCATTTGCTTGTAAGGAAAAGTGGTTAGAGTCAACAAACACTTAGATATAGTATACGTATTATAATAACATTTCAGAGCGACCAAGGATATTGTTATATTTCCTGGCTTTGCTTGTGAAAATATGCTGAACACAAGTACCATCTGATATAATCCTGTCTGTTATCAGAAGAATAGTTTTGTTTTTGGAGCTTCTGAAGAAATGTTAGACTAGTAAAAATACCACCCTATGGCATATTTACATATGAGCTTACTTTATAAATATTCCATCCATTATTGTATGTGGAAACAAGTTTTCCATTGCCAAGAAAACATGATTTATTATGCTTTTTTAAAAATACAATTACTGAATAGTATAGAATGAGGTGCATGTCTTAGCATTAAAGTTACATGTCATGCAGTTCAGCAAATTAATTTGTCCATGTAAGCTTGTGTAACCCAAAAAAAAAACAAAATCACAGAATGCACGTTCATCTGTCACATTTACATTAAATCCGTTTGAAAGCTTATTTTGCAGCTGGGAGCTCTTATTGTAATGTTGGATATTTCTAATAATAAATATCTTGTAATTATTTTATAACTATACTGAATTAAAATCAAGCTTAAAATAAGCACAGCGAGCTTTAATTTTTATCCCCCCCCCCCCAAAATATTATGAAATTGTGTAGGAATGGCGTAATGCCAGATAACATATGCAACAAGCAGAAATGACTGGGTACACAGTGCAATTCAGAACAGAGGCTAGCGGAAGCTAAAACAAAAACAGAAATACCAGGAGAAACTCAGCAGGTCTGGCAGCATCGGCGGAGAAGAACAAAGTTGACGTTTCGAGTCCTCATGACCCTTCAATAGAAGCTAGCTGTGCTGCTAAAAAAAAAAGTTTGCATTCTTTTTCCTTATTTTGCTTCAGAAGAATACTTCATATTCTTGAATAATTATATACTGTCTGGTTCATAAGTCTGTATGCTTTACTTAACTACATCTTTAGCTTGTTTCAACTAAATAGGTTTGAGAGGCCCAGGGGACACAGCCCCAAGTAACAGCCAGAGCTAAGTTCAATGTTAGGACGTTGTGCTTCTCCCAGGGAAAACTGGTGCTGTGGAATAGGCTTCAGGGTTGTATTGTGAAGTCCTATTCACTCAGTTCTTTCAGACAAGATCTGGACCTGTTTCTGGCTGGCACAGAGTTCACCTTATGCATGAGATGGGTACTATCTGACATTTATCAGGGCCAGAATGATCCCCTGGACCAGTTTTGATCACCTAATGCATTCAGAAAATACTTTGCCAGATTTTTTCCCCTTATTTGGCTGGGCCTGGGTGTTTATCTCACTTCTTGACTCTCTCAGGCAATTACATGGTTTCCAGGTGGAGTGATGAGTGTATATATTGTGATGTACAAGGTATTGCAGTTGTGTAGGACTGTCTGGTTGGACCAGAGGTTCTTCTCTAATCTGTCAATGTTCATATAGTCAGAACAAGGCCCGGGAGAGGGGGGTGCACACGGTGCAAAACCAGTGCTATGGGGCTGGGGGTGCCTAGACTAGGTGTTGTAAATGGCGTTCTTGTCATTCACCAGGCTGAACAGTCAGAACTTCAGGGCATGAAAGACCAGCTTTTAAAAAAATCAGACATGACAGCCTGACAGTTCCAGTTTTTTTAAAACCAGTCTTTCAGGTCAGTTTCAAGGACAGTTGCTGCACTGCTGCTTCTGACCTTTGGCAGCTTCATGGTTCTGATTTGTTTTGAAAAGCCCACCAAAAAACCACAAAGCCACCTGAAGGTCAGCAGCAGCAGTCCTTACTTGCAACAACACTCAGTGTCACAAGAGTGTTCTTGTTTGAACATCTGATTGAAAACTGGTAAGTGACATCCCTGGAATCATTTTAGAGCCTATTGGATGCTGTGAGATGGGTGGGTGGGAACCTTTAAGGTCATTCTGGATGGATGAGCTGGACTGGGCTAGATGGTCTTTGTCATCCATAATTATCTTGTGAACAGAGGGTGGAATCATGGCTGGAGTTCTGCTGATTTTGTCACTAATGGAAGTTTACTGTGAACAGGCTCTGTGGTATGAAATTGCTAGAAGTGCATAGTTAGTTCATAGTGAATCAGTAATCTCAAGAATATTTTATATTAACTTCAATCTTATCCCATTTATTTACTTACATATTATTCCAATCTAGCTTGGTGCTTTTTTGAGTTTTTTGAGGCATTGAAAAATTGTGATTAAGTTGTGCTGTATAGTTGATAGTGAAAATATACCGTGGTGAGAAGCAGCAATCAGCAGAATCTTCAGACCTGCTGATCAAGAAAACACAGATATAGTTGTAACCATTCAGTCTTAGTCTTCTGACCTCTTAAAAGCTGTGTTGCACAGAGGCATCTGAGGGCTCCAATGCTTCTCATTGACAGTGAAGACCTATGTTGTTCAATCATTCCACTTTGCTGCTCAGGTGTCATTTGATTTTTCTACCCTTGAAATTACTGATAAAATAGAATCTAATTACATGCATTGTATGAAATAATTATATTTAATAATATCATGCACCCAGGCAGGAAAAAAGCCTTTGACAGAATGGAAAGGATATTGTGCAATTTAAGTCGTCTTCATGACAACAGGATACTCCAAAACACTTTGTAGCCAATTACCTACCCCTGTCAGTGAAACTGACAGTTCTGATTTTTTTTTAAGCCAGTCCACCATGAAACTGCCCAAAGGTCTTTCTCGCTCTCAGCACCTGTAAGGATTTTTTTTAAAAAGCAATGACTGTTAAGCTGTCATTTGCTGAGAGTGGGAACTGACAGCAGAGCAGTGATTGAAGGAGCAGCAGGCCCTAGGATAGGCAGAGCCTCTCCTCCCAATCTCAGATTATTTCTCTCCCACACTAGATGCATGCAAGTTCCTCCTTTTGTTCCTTGATTCATGCTGATTTACTTGCTAAGCTAGTTTTCCAGTGGATATGTGTGGTGCTGTCTGTTCCTCTCTCCCTCATGCTGATTGGTCTATAAAAGTCATCTAACAATACATTTCAATTTATGTATGAAAAAGAAATGAGCAAATTATAATGTATGAACAGACTTGCAGGTGTGATGGTACTGCAGGGGGCTTTCTTTTGAAGCTCTCATGTTATCTTTCCTGAAGTTCTAAGAACTGTTGAATGCAATCTACTGGGGAAACCAATGAGACGAGACAAGACTGTGCATTCAGGTTAGTCATTGCTCCAGCTCCTCCAATCACAGGTTCTCTCCCTCGTTTTCTTGCCATTTCTCCAAAGACAGAATATACAATTGGAGGGGCAGCAAGGGCAAGAGAGAGGGAACCTGTGATTGGAGGAGCTGAACAGTTATTCTGGCCATTCCCATTGGCCACCATGCACGAGTCCTTCAACAATTTGTGATGACATCTTCCAGGAGGCCAAGAAGGAGAAACAGAAAATTAAAGAGCAGGAGGGAGAATCTGCTGGTAACGAGGCTGGAGCAGGCCCAGGAAAGCTGTCACTCAGCCTTGCATCAGACCGGACCCAGTGATACTGAGTTATCCTGAATGAAGTGAGCCTGTGCTGCGTCAGTGTGTTTGAGGAAGGAGGAAGCAACAAGTAATGGAAGCATTCCCTCTCTTCCCTCCCTCTTCCACTTGTATAATTCTCCAACAATGAAACAATGCAAGCTGCAGCATGGAGATGGCCTTTCTTTTCTATACAGAACAGATAGTCGAAATATATTTTAAAAATCTGAAAGGTTTTCTTACAATCTGGGTTGCAAGTGTTGAATTTTCCCCCCAAAAATGAATTTACTGTCATTGTTTACATAGGGTGCATGTGCAGAACATGTTAATGAGACAGTCACCAAAATCAATATTCTCATCTGCACAGTGCACGTAACTAATGGGATATTTTCCTGTTGAATTAACAATATTGCACGATCCTGTTAAAATAAAGTTTGTATTCTCTGGTTTGTTTAATAGTCGTGGGGAGATCATCTATAGGCTGCACACAAACTAACACTGCTTTATACCATTGCTGCTCTTAATATTAATGACACACGCTGCATATATATCGGATGATATTTGTAAGCAGATGCCAACAATTAGAGTTATCATTTTACGAGGACCTTTCTGTGATTCATTGGTGAATCGATTGGTGAATCTTGAAAGGGGAAATAATAACATGCATGATTGAGGGGGAGGATTAAATGGGCAAGGGGGATTAGGGAAACTGGAGAAGCACCAGGGCCCATGATTTCTCTCCCTGGCCCCGAACCAGAGAGACAACTTAAAGCCAGTTGCACATAGAATGCAGAAAGGCAGGGAATAAAAGATGTAACCACTACAACTTGTAGCCCCTGTGCAGTTCCTTTATTAACATGTCTCTGTAAAAGCCAGCGATATTGCAGGGAACTAACTGCATGAGAAGTGAAGGGTATGGTCTTATACTAGTAAGCAAATGCTCTGTGCAAGCGCATTAGTCTAGTAAAATTGTTGAAACAAATGTAAAATATATAAGGATTGTATTTGATGTATCTATAAAATTACAGCAGCATTAATATGTTCAGAATTAATATTAAATATGCAGCTAATATGAGACAAGTACATTTTATTTTTGTGGGATAATCTCATTTTTTTGACCAATGTTTTCAGCGGAAGAAGATCACGCAAACATGTGCTATATATAGCATCAATAGTATGAATTTTATTTTTAAAAAGCAAATGCTGAATGATATGAGCTCTTGAATCACTGTCAGCTGCTACTACATAACGGATTTTCCTTTTCTCTTTTTTTGTTTCGGTTCTTTGCTTGACAACAGTCACTGACCTATAAACAAAATTGGTTTGATGCGTGTCGTGTTTCAGAATGTGAAAGGAAGAAACAATGCAAAACACAAAGTTGTCAAGTCAAGCATAACGGAAATGGATGGGGTTCACCAAAGAACATATTTCAAACAAAATCAATACACGCATTGCAACAAAAAAAAAACCACAGAACAAGAAAGAATCCAAATTTTTCAAAACCTGGAACATTCAGATGGTCCACATTCTAAAATGACTCACACATGATTAAACTAGGATTTGTTACAATGCTGTGAGTGCACGGGATTATATCGAGAACTAAAGTTGAAAATGGATAGTAATCTACATATCTAGTGTTGAGAAGTGCATATCAAGAATTCAGATGCAGAGGTCAGTGTGCCACACAGGATTTATCACCCACATCACATGTGTTGCATAACAGTAGCACGGTCCACAATATATTGGCATCTTATTGCTGTTACAAGATATTCTTAATAGACCAATGAACATAATCTCTGAAAATAAGCAGAGCAATAAATGAGTATTTTTTAATGCTTTTGTGGCATGTGAGTGTTGCTGGCAAAGCCAGCAATTTTCAATCATCCCTAATTGTCCTTGAGAAGATGGTGATGAACCATTTTCTTGAAACACTTCAGTCTATATGATGTAGGTACACCTACAGTGCTCTTAAGAAGTTGTTCCAGGATTTTGACCCAGTGTCAGTGAAGGAACATCGATATAGTTTCAAGTCAGGATGGTGTGAGGCTTGTAGGGGAACTTGCAAGTGGTGATGTACTGCCATGCACCTGCTGCCTTTGTCTTTCTAGGTGGTGGAGATCGCAGGTTTGGAGGGTGCTGTCAAAGATACCTTGCTGAATTACTGCAGTGCATCTTGTATACGGTGCACACTGCTGCCACTCTATGCTGGTGGTGGAGGGATAGAATGTTTAAGGTGGTGGATGGGGTGCTGATCAAGTGGACAACTTTGTCCTGGATTGTATCAAGCTTCTTGAGTGTTGTTGGGGTTGCGGTCGCCCAGACATGTGGAGAGCATTCCATTACATTGCTGACTTGTACCTTATAGTTGGTAGACAAGCTTTGGGAAGTCAGGAGGTTTGTTACTCTCTGCAGAATTCCCAATCTCTGACCAGCTCTTGCAGTCCCTGTACTAATGTGACAAGTCGAGTTAAGTTTCTCTTCAATGGTAACCTCCAGAAAGTTGATGAATGGGGATTCAGCAATGGTAATGCAATTGAATGTCAAAAGAAGATGGTTAGATTTTCTCTTGTTGGAGATGGACATTGCCTGGCATTTGTGTGGCACGAATATTGTTTGCCATTTATCAGCCCAAGCCTTAATTTTGCCCTGGTCTTGCTGCATATGGACATGGACTGCTTATCTGAAGAATTGCAAATAGCACTGAGCATTGTGCAATCATCAGCGAAAACCCTCATTTCTCACCTTATGATGGAGGCAAGGTCATTGATGAAGAAGCTGAAGATGGGTTGACCTTGGGCACAACCCTGAGGAACTCCTGCAATGATATTCTGGAACTGAGATAATTGGCCTCCAACAACCATCTTTCTTTGTGCTAGGCATGACTCCAACCCATGGAGAGATTTCCCCCTGATTCCCATTGACCTCAGTTTTGCTAGCGCTCCTTTTATGCCATTCTTGGTCAAATGTTGCCTTCATATCCTCACCTCACCTCTCGAATGTAGCTCTTCAAATATCATTATTCCAATTTTGCAATGTCACCCTTGGCACTGGTAAGCCCTGAGCTGGTAGCTAGGAGGGCTGCCCTCACTGAATTTTATGAGGCTAGCCCACCTGTTCGTCCTTTAAATAGGCTCCCTCCACAAACAAAATATTGCAGAGTTCTTGGTCAGCAGCACAATCATCCAGGAGCTGGTAAATCTATCAAAGCAGCAGCTCTCACAGGGCTAAGATATGCCTATATTACCTTTTTCACCAATTCTATAAACCTCCAGTCTCCATCGATCATTGGCATAGCTCCACCCCACTCATTAAAAATGCAGCTGATGCCAATTTCCTTATGTTATTTCAGTTCTGAACAAGCACCTAAAGCAAGATCCAAATTCTGCTGTTTTATGCAGATTTTAAAAAATCTCTCCCCGCTGAGAATTAAAATGTATTTTCTATATCTTTGAATACAACTTGATGACATCCAAATAATTTGCATTAAAAACTGAAAAACTTCCACCACTGCGTTTTTCTTAAACAAACTATTGCTTGTGGTGAAACCATGCTTTATATCAAAAAAAATGTTTTTTTAATTTGCTGGCTGGAATCCCCTAACTGAATTCTTTAAAAAAAAGACTAAAGCTACATTCCAGTGACTTGGAATTATATAAAAGATGACTGCACATTTTCATCACTGGACTTCCTGCATTCCAAAACTATTGAAATAGAGACAACCTGTCTGCAAGGTCACAATGGCCTTGAAAAATGGGGATCATCTCCAGTCCCATTAGCGAAGCATCCAGACAATCACCTGGGTACTCAACTGGGTGGAGACAAACCATTAGACATAATCACTTGGACAATGGGACCATGTCTGAGAGAGGCATTCCTAGCCATGATCTAATCAAGATAACTGGAATACACTAGCCTTGATCATATTTGGGTCACTGAGCATTTGCAGAGGTCATGTGATAAGCCAACCCATTGAGTGTTTTAAGCATCTGCTTTTTCTACAGAATTAGAAAAGCAACTGAGGTGCCGAAGGAACAAGACCTTGAGTAGTTTCTTCCACCACCCCTCCATCTCTCTCTCTCCATCAAGCTTGCAAGTTTTGAACCCTGTCTGGTGATTTTGACTATCAAGGTGTCGCAGAAAGAGATTTTAAAAAGAGCTCAACCCAACACTGTTGTCCCAGAAGAACAGATACATCATCCGTCTACAACTTTACACTGCCTCAATGCCGACAGCAGCAGGCGCACTGAATGAAAGCAGCAGGACCATTGAGTTTAGCCTGAAGCCAGCCAACATTCAAGAGCCATATGCCCATTTAATTTTACTGGATTTTAAATCACTTAATATATCCTCCCTACTCTATAATCTATCTGTGTGTGTGTGAACTTCAAGTGTGTGTGTTTGTGTGTGTAAAAGTCAAAGCGTTATATAATTTTACTTAGACTGGGTTAAGTACAATAAAAACTACACTCTTTTTTAAAACAATAACTGCAGCAAACCTATCTGATCATGTCTTCTATCATCACAGCATGTAAACAGTTAAACACTCATGGAATTGGCAAGTAAAGTTTTTTTTAAACCTGTTGTGGTCAAATGAAGAGAGGAGAAAGAGGAGAACCATTTGGTCTCTCCTCACCTGATTAATGTGTGGAAATAATGGTTTGATGGATTGAACTCTAACTTACTTGCATAAGAGGGACTTAAAGGAGAAATATAGTAAAGGTTCAGCCCTTTGTTTCAGTCTCAATTGGCTCCACTAATTTCCTCTTGTTTTACATTGGGTTTTTATTCAGGTATTTGTTTATTTGTTCAGACATATGCTAATAAAATCTTAAATTTTGTCTAAATTTGGCAATGGGGACATCTGTGTAAATTTTGACGTAACAGCTGGTTATGCTGTTTCAGGAAACCCTGGGCCACTATTTTACTATCTGGGAATAGCTCATATGACACAAAAACTAATGACGTGTAGTGACCTTGGAGGCTGGTTCGTGACAAGATAACTGCTTTCCCTTTACTGCATAGTTGTATTTCCACAATGTTGAATAAGACACAGTTGATTTGCCCAATGACATCTGCCTGTTGAGCACCCACCAGGAAATATATATGCAGACTCCAAACCCCATTAAGTCTCACGGCATCAGGTCAAACATGGGCAAGGATACCTCCTGCTGATTACCACAAATCGCCTCCTCTCAGCTGATGAATCAGTGCTCCACCATGTTGAACACCACTTGGTGGGAGCACTGAAGGTGGCAAAGACACAAAATGTACTCTGGGTGGGGGAATTCAATACCCTTCACTAAGAGTGTCTGGGTAGCAACCACTTCAGACCGAACTGGCCAACCCCTAAAGGACATAGCTGCTAGACTGGGTCTGCAGCAGGTTGTGAGGGAACCATACTTGACCTCATCCTGACCAATCTGCCTGTCGCAGATGCATTTGTCCATGACAGTATCTGTAGGAGTGACTACTACACAGTCCTTGTGGAGACGGAATCCCGTCTTCACATTGAGGACACCCTCCATCATGTTGTGTGCACTACCACCGTAATAAATGGGATAGATTTCAAACAGATGTAGTAACTCAAGACTGGGCAACCATGAGGTGCTGTGGGCCATCAGCAGCAGCAGAATTGTACTCAGCCACAATCTGCAACTTCATGGCCCAGAATATCCCTCAT
This sequence comes from Carcharodon carcharias, assembly GCF_017639515.1. Taxonomy (NCBI): domain Eukaryota; kingdom Metazoa; phylum Chordata; class Chondrichthyes; order Lamniformes; family Lamnidae; genus Carcharodon; species Carcharodon carcharias. The sequence goes on along the minus strand of NC_054479.1, from coordinate 42,006,244 downwards.
TCTACCATTACCACCAAGCCAGGGGATCAACCCTGGTTCAATGAAGGGTGCAAGAGAGCATGTCAGGAGCAGCACCAGCATACTTAAAAATGAGGTGTCAGCTTGGTGAAGATATAACACAGGACTACTTGTGTGCCAAGCAGCATAAGCAGCAAGTGATAGACAGAGCTAAGCAAACAATGGATCAAATCTAAGCACTGCAGTCCTGCCACATCCAGTTGTGAATGGTGGTGGACAATTAAACAACTCACTGGAGGAGGCGGCTCCACAAATATCCCCATTGTCAATAATGAGGGAGCCCATCACCTCAGTGAAAAATATAAGGCTGATGCCTTTCAACAATCTTTAGCCAGAATTGCTGAGTGGACCATCCATCTTGGCCTCCTCTGGAAGTCCCCAGCATCACAGATGCCAGTCTTCAGCCAATTTGATTAATTCCATGTGATATTAAGAAATAGCTAAGGCACTGGAAACTGCAAAGGCTATGGGCCCTGAAAATATTCTGGCAACTGTACTGAACGCTTGTGCTCCAAAGTTTGCCGCACCACTAGCCAAACTGTTCCAAAGCAGCTACAACACTGACATCTAGTTGGAAATGCTGCTCCAGAGACTTAGAGACATTATCCAGTGTACTGAGGGAGTGCTGCACCTTTGCATGTGCTGCATTTTCAATAATATATTAAATCAAGCCCTATCTGCTCTCTTAGGTGGATGTAGAAGATCCCATGGCATTATTTGAAGAGGGAAAGAGAAGCTTTGCTTGATATCCTGGCCAATATTTATGATTTGACCAACATAACTAAAAATAGATTATCTGGGCATTACCTAAATGCTGTATGTGGGATCTTGCCGTGCACAAATTGGCTGCTGTATTTCTTACATGATGCCAATGAATAAACACTTCAAAAGCACTTCATTGGCTGTAGAGCACTTTTGGACAGTCCTGAGGTTGTGAAAGGCACTATGTAAATGTAAATTCTTTCTTCTTTTCCTTTTCTTTCAAGAAGTTTATGTTGGCGGGGCAAAATTCAATTAGCAATCAGTGGTAGGAGGATGTAAGATGGTAGTTATTGTACAGTTAATGGAAAAGTATAACGTATTGTTTCTGCTTCATTTGTCTGCAATGCTTAAGCACCAGAAAGATTATGGAATCACTGGATACAGTTGTTTGCAGGTCAACCACTGGCATAATTCAATGGCAGTTTCAATGACTGTGAAAAAGAGGAGGAAAAGGTGGATGTCCTCTGACGTGTCCCGGAAGGTGTGTTGGGACCTGTGCATCCAGCAGTACTGACAGGTGAATAAATACACCTACATTTCATGTCTTCTCAAGTGTACAAAGAAGAAAAAATTGCAATTGTGAGAAAGAATGAATTAGGAACAAGAGAAGCACTTAGGGCTGAACCTTTGCCTCAGTGAGTGGGGTTGGGCCCCGCTCGCCAAAGCGTAAAATGACACGCGGTGACATTGGCCGTGTGTCCCGACGTCATCGTGCATCGTTTAGATTTTCAGCTCGGCGGGCGCGCGCCGAAGTCGGCTGTGCACCCGCCGAACTGTCAAAGGCCTATTAAGGCCATTTAAATAGTAATTAAACTAATTAAGTGAGCTGCCCGTCCAACCTTAAGGTGGGCGGGCAGACGAAGAGCCCAGGCAGCCTTCGTATTTTTCATGGAACCTCACCCACGGGCAGGATGAGGTTTCATGAAGGGTTTATTAATTCAATAAATTTTTTCATCAATGTTCATTGACACTGTAACATGAGGGGGCATGTCTTAAAATTTTTTCCTTTATTAAAATTTTGGGAACTTAAACTAATCTCCCTGAGGCAGCTCTGTGCCTCCTGGAGATTTCTGTGCTCTTTCGCACACATGCACGAAAGAGTGCACTCCTAACTCAGGGAACCCCCCCCCCCCGCCCGCCCGCACAGGGAACGCACAGCGCTTCTGGGTGCACGTCACACTGGGCGGGCCTTAATTGGCACACATACGTAAAATGGCGGTGTGGACCCAACCGGGGGCGCCAATCAGGTCCACGCCCACCCCACCTGCCCCTGCACAAACCCCACAAAAGGGGCAAAATCCTCTCCTTAGAAATTGGGGAAATACTAAGAATGACAGACATAAAAAGACCTATTGGTCCATTCAGCCTGTTCCTTACAGTTGTGATACTTTGTCCATCATGATATAGACACTCCACAGTTCACTCGAGCTAGCGGGTCTGGTAGGAAAAATTCCTCTCCAAATCGGATGCTGACAGATGGGACATAGTCATAAAAAACAAAAGATTACTACACAGAAATTGCGGACCTTTTCTCTTCTCACGAAAAGGAAGAATTTTGTGAGTTTTTTTACTGCTAGACCAACCAAAAACAATTAACATCAACAGTTGCAGCATTTTGCAAACTGTTATGAATGTTATTACAGAAGGATATCAGTTATCCAAACATCCAAAAAACAAACACGTCCAAAAATCAAACGGACCCTAATGTGAGCCAACATGGACCTCCCCTACCTTTTGCGCAGGAGGCTTGTGACCCGAATCGATATGAACCCCGCCAACTGGACCTGATCTTTAGCACGGGAAGTCTAATTGTTTATCTGCATTGTTCACACACTCTCACCTTACATTGTGATTTTTGTGGTTAATTCATGCTTAATTTGTGCAAAACCTAGTTTTTGTAGACTATAGCTAGCCTAGGCTTAGGCTATTGTAATATAAGTAGGCCTGGACCTACTATATATGGTAAATTTAAAATCACAAGTACCTGAATCCCAAAATGCAATCAGCCCCAAAGATTTCTGATAACAGATATCCGACCTGCACAAGTAAAGCCAGATTACATAGAGTATAATCATAGAATGGTTTCAGCAAAGAAGGAGGCTGTTCAGCCTATCAAATCAGAGCTTGCTCTCTGTAATTTAGCTAGCCCCACTCCCCTGTCCTTTCCCTGTATTGCTGCAATATTTTCCTTTCAGGTGTTTATCCAATTCCATTTTGAAAGCTACATTTTCCAAGATTTTTGTGTTTGTCATTTGTATCTATTTAAGAAAGTGCATGAAAATAAATGAAAATACCAACATCCAGTAATTACAGTCATTACATGTTTAAATATACAATCCATTACAACTGAATAATAATCCCATGAGAACAACATGAGATAGATGTAACAGTAATTTCCATTGCAAAAATGCTCGCACATTGTTAAATATATCACGTGATTGCAACAGGTGGGCTTTGGTATCTTTTCATTGCTTTCCATCAAGAGTTGTTATTATTGTCCATCCTTTTTACTCAATCTGCTTTTAGTGGAAATACAAAACCAGTTGCACAGGCATCTCTCTCAGACATTACTAATGGAGAACACAAAATACTGCTTTATACTTACACAGAATTTTACAATACAGAGACAAGACATTCAGCCCAAATGGTCAATGTTGGTGCTTATCATTCCACTGAAGCTCCTCCTAACTTGCTTCATCTCAGCCTTTCAGAATATCCTTCTGTTCCTTTCTCTCCTGTGTACTTTCTAACTTCATCTTACGTTCATCCGTGCTATTTGCCTCAATCATTCCATGTGGTTAGCATGTTCTGCTTTCTGTGTAATTCCTGAATTCATTATTAGATTGATTGGCTTAGGGTCAAGCTTGATCAACTTTTGATGACAGATTAACTATTTGAAATAAAGTTCAATAAAAATACACTCCTGTACCCTTCATATGTTGTACAATATAAACTGCCATGTACTAATATAAACAATTTCTTGTTCCTTTCAATCGTTTTGGATGTCATCCTTTTAATTAATACAGAAGTTACTACTGTATTGAAAGTGCATTCTTTCTATAACATGGCCTATGGCATATGGTTATCAAAAACAAAATGTTTTATGTGTTTTTTGTGTGAATAAGATGTTGCACCTTACTTCGTAAGATGTGGAAAAGACCAACTCCGTTTTAATGTTTACCCACCATAAGTTATGACAACAATATCAGTGTTAACTGTCAGAGAGGCGATCTTCCCTCATTCTCTCACCCACATGCACAAAGTGTGCCATTGCAGTTATTCAGGCAGCTGCTAAGCAGTAGGGTGACTCACTTTTCCCAACTTCTCCTCCACCCTTGAGGTCAGGCACCTCTCCTGATTTGCAAATGTGAGTTTGAGATCTTGCCATGTGGTAAATTATTGACACGTATTGGCATTCCACCAGCCCTTGGTTCAACATGTTGCAGTGCAAAGCCCACATTTCCACTTTATACTTTGAAGAACAGAAGTTGTGGTGTTCTTTGGTATGGCTTCAGAAAGCTGCAGAATGAATTTTTGGGATACATTTCAATACTCTATAATCAGATATTCAGAGCTCACTGGTTAGTTGGTTTAATAAAATTGACAAAGCAGCTCATTCTGGGAGGCATGCTATAATGATGAAGTCTAGAATTTGCCAGATTGTGCTGAACTAGATCAATTAAATTGGAATTTTCAACCCTGTTATTATTCTGAACTGTAGGGAGCTGTTCTTCCAACCAATAATTTATGAACTTAATATCATGCAACATAAAGCAACAATTGAAACTTGTGATGGAAAAATAGCCTGTGAACAGTCTTTGAGGTGCCATTTCAGAATTGATTTATTCCCCAGGATTCACTGTAACGGCGATATTGGCAGCAGACGCTAATACATTGGACCATTGGGCTCCTTAATCATCCATGACGAATTTATGCCACAATTTGCTGAGAATGTAATTAGAATAGGCTGCAGCGAGTATAGCAACAGATCAGAAGGACAATGGACAAAGAAAATAACCATTGCAATGTCATGCTACTCAGACACGGAAATGTTTAGGATAGATTTTGAAGGTTGAACTAATGGGCAGAAACCAGTACAAATTCCAATTGTAGACAGCTCATTTGCCTTGAGGGCTGTTTTTATATCTGTCTGGTTAGTTCATAAGACGGAACAGTGGCCCCTCCTCTTCCTATTGAGGTTGCACGAACAACACGGAAACCAGAGGCTTCTGATCTTCAATCACTCAAGCAGTCTGCAATCCCAGAGCTATTTCTAATTTACTCTTTGGATTATAATAAAGTTAAATGGGCACATTATGATTACTACCTCATGTACACAACACATAGGATTAACAATCCAAATCATAAAAAAGGTCACTTTCAAATGGTTACATAAGACAAGAAGCCATGGTCAGAATTTTCTGGCTGACGTGCGGGTGGTGGAGCCCACAGGTCAGCGTTTAAAATGTCGAGCGAGCGTCCTGACGTCAGCGCACGGCATTGCAATATTTAAGTCAGTGGGCGCGCTATGCAGTGGGACGCGCGCCTGCCATTAATTCAAGGCCTCGTTAAGACCATTAACTTGCCAATCGATGAGGATTTTGAGGGGCCTGTGCGAACTTTGGCTCAACGCATGGGCCCAACGGGCAGGCGGGTAGGTCAGTTTTTATCAAAACTCATGCACTAGCGGGATATGTGGACTCAGAGGGGTTGTTCATGTTTTTCATGAAGTATTTAATGCAGAAAGTGTTTTAAACTTGCCTGTGTGATTGTTAACAGTTCACATCGATTTCCAACAGCTTTTTGTGTACTTTGAAGCTTCAGCTCACCAGCCTGCAGGCAGTAATCTTTATTGGGCCTGCAGCTTTCTGAGGACTCCGTTTAGCCTGGGTATGGGTTCTGATATCTCCATGGAGGCAGCTCCTCTGAGGAGGAAGGGAGGGATAGAATAAAGAGGAGGCCAGGACTGGACCATCAGCCTCCAGGGGAGCCACCTTTGGGAGGACAGGCGCAGGCACAAGGGGCGCAGGGCCAAGAGGTTGTCCAAGGTGGAAGGGGCCGCAGAAGACACCACTATCCTGCTGCCAGGGTATACAGGCAGCGAAGCAGCTACCTCAGTATGACTGAGGTACAGTGCCAAAGGAGGCTCCATCTCTCAAGGGAGACAGTCAACTATATCTGTCAGATGATTGGCCCTGAGATCTCTCCTAACTGTGTGGGTGGACACCCCATGCCAGCGGCTCTGAAGCTCACAGTTGCCCTCCACTTCCATGCCTCTGGCTCCTTCCAGGGCTCAGTGGGTGATCTTTGCGGTGTCTCCCAATCAGCTGTCCACACTTGTGTCAAGCAGGTTACAGATGTTCTGTTCAGACATGCATTGACCTTCACCCACTTCAGGCAAGTCAGGCACAGCGAGCCAGAGGCTTCGTGGCCATTGCTAGCTTCCCCCGCGTCCAGTGTGCAATAGACTGTACACATGTGGCCATCAAGGCTCCAGCAGGTGAGCCTGGTGCCTTCGTCAACAGGAAGGGCTTCTACTCCATGAACGTGCAGATAGTGTGTGATCACAGGATGCTGATTCTACAAGTTTGTGCAAGGCACCCAGGCAGCTCCCACGACGCCTACATCCTTAGACACTCCCATGTTCCGGGGCTCTTCAGTGCTCTGGCTCGGCTGGATGGTTGGCTGCTGGGTGACAAGAGCTATCCCCTGTGAAGGTGGCTCATGACACCTCTCCGCCGTCTAAGAACATAAGCTGAGCAGCACTACATTAGGAGCCAGGGCACCACAAGGGCTGTGGTGGAGAGAGCCATCGGTCTTCTCAAGATGCACTTCCATTGTCTGGACCGCTCAGTCCAGTACCCCCCAGGTCGTGTCTCTCTGATAGCGGTAATCTGCTGCGCTCTGCACAATCTTGCGTTGGAAAGGGGGGATGCAGTTCATGATGAAGGCCTTGATGCAGTGGATGAGGCTGCACATGATGTATCCAGCAGTGGCTCAGAGGATGAGGAAGCACAGGGCGATGATGAGGGGCAGCACGCTACTACACCAAGGAGGCAAGGACACCCAGGACAATTTAACCCAACGAGCCTTCAGCTTGCTCCACACACATGGATCAGCAGGAGCAGCATTGACTGGCAGTTCCACACGTGGCACTTAGGTGCTACATTTTCCGCCTCATCAGCTGCAACTAAGGGCTTAGTGCAGAAACATCAATGTCCATTCAAACACTCATGAGATGTCTGTGAAACATACAAATGCAGCACAAAGGAAACACCCACAGCCATGGTCAGAAAACTAGGCTTTATTCTGTCCAACATCAAAGATAAATGTCTCTCTTACAAGCATAACTATTTGTTCCCTAATCTAAGGCCAACATAAAATTACCAGTGACATACCCGTTGAGTACCTAATGTGCCTCATGCTTTTGTTTGCGGGTGCAATGTCTAGGTGCTGCCCCATTGCTCGGAGTGGCTTGAGAGACAGCCTGCTGACTCTGCTGTCCTGTTGGCCTCGATAACCTTGGCGGGCATCCTCTGGCCTTTGGAGACTGTGATGGCCCCGTCTGGGAGGGAGTGACCAGTTCCAGAACTGGCACCTCCCCAGTTTTTGCAGCCTCAATGGATGCAACAGTCACTGGCAGAGGGGCGGAGGAGCTGCTGTCCTCATCTGGAGCGCCCTGAGAGGAGCTCGCAGCGATGACAGGCAGCTACTGTGCTGACGTGAGGTCACATTGGACCTCCCTGCTCACCGCAGATGCTTGGGCACTGAGCGACGACACTTGGTGCCCAGAACATCTCCCACATTGGGAATGACCACTTGCAGGTCAGAGTGTAACCCAATCAGAAGAGTCTCAATCCAATTGAAGCCCCTCTCCATGAGAGTCGCCAATCTCTCAGTGGAGAAAGCGTGAAGCTCTATCCTGAGGTTCATGCCTTCACTTATACTCTGCCTGGACTCCTCCACTGCAGAGACCAACTGAAGCACACCCTCATGCAAACCTGCCAGATGCTCCCGCAAATCCTGCCGCTTGTCCTGCAGCTGCTGCATTGGTGACATCTCCAGAGGCACATCATCACTGCCTGACTCAGCATGTGCCTGGTCCCCTGCAGCCCTCCAGCTGCTGGAGCCATCGGCACTCTCTGTCCCTGCCATCTCCTCCAGCGATTGTGAAGTGCCCTCTCCACTGTGACCCGGGACACTAGCCGATGTTACATTCCCCACCAAAGTGTGTGTGTCTGCGCTGGTGCCTGGCTGGCTGAAATGATGTGCCGCAAGTTGCACGTCTTGGCCCTCAGGTGTGGAGGGGGTGCTCTGGTCTTATTGGCCACGGCGATATGGTAGTGATGCTGAAATTAACAACAAGGACAGTGCATCAGTTAGCGTTCAGTCAGTAACACCTTTCATCCCTTTCCCCCCCGGCCTCATAAGTCGCTCACCCTTCAGGACCCAAAGGAGACGAACATTAGTCGGGTGGAAAAGAGTCAAGAGGAGGCCCAAACATTAGAAGCGCATACAGACAGGCTGGTCAGATGGCCTAAGGAATACCACATGGCATGTTATGTACCATTGGAGTAGGGAGAGTGCAGAGATACCTGACCTGGATGCATGCTGGCCTGGAGAGTTGGAGTTACGAGCAAACATTGCAAACATTTGTGACGTTTGCCGTGGAGCATAAGAGATTGACAGGTCACATTATTGACTTTCGTACCGTTATGAGGGGCATAGACTGGATGGGCAGAAGGCAACATTTGGCCTAGGGATGAGTAATGTGGTGGCATTTATTTAAGTTGAATGCCATGAGGTTGACAGATGAGGTGCTGAGGACCTTTTGAACAGATTAATGTGGGGAGCACTGGCTGATTGGGTGGTGGAGGTACCAACCCTCCTAAGATGCAAAAAGTCTTTGGCTGTGCAGCAGCGATGCCATGGCATGTTAGGCCATGGGGATAGTGGTCACAAATGGGATAAGGCAACTTTAGAAGGTGCTGGAGACATGCATCCTCAATGGGCTGAGGAACCTTTTTCAGTCTGTGAATGAGCAGTGTTGCAGCATTAACGATTGCAGCAACCATCAGTAATGTGGATAGTGGGGAGACAGAGTGGATGGGACTGTGGACCTCAAATACCTGGCCGCTGCACCCCAGCCTCGCCGACACCTGCCGCCCTGGCTGCCTGCCTCCTCCCCAGCTCCATGGCCTGCTCCTCGTAGGTGGTGAGGCGCTGGAGCATGGCACGCGCACCACCAGTCCTCTGGAGCTCCCTGAGATTGTGTTCAGTTTTTGCCTGCGGAACAGAGAAGAGGATTTATTGGGGCTGATCACTCATGTACTCTGCACGCGCCCACTGCACCCCAATCACAGCGGCCCATCTGAAGCGTCCAGTGGCTCCTGTCCACATTACTGGTGATCAGTCACCAGGAGATAGTACCCCCTCCCTAAGGAGATGCAACTAGGTGCAGCGCCGAGGCCAGAACTTGGCTTTTGGCCACGACACCTTGAGGCACCCCTTCTACCATCTCATCGCCATCAATATGACATGTGTTGGAGTTCTGAGTATGTGTTGAACTGCATCCCCAGCAGGTTGCCACCAGACTACTCAAATGCAACAAACACCAACATATGCTGCGGGCAGAACCCATCTTCTCCTCAACCACTAAGGCTGATGTAAGCATGGTCACTATCTGTTTGCCCACCCAGCATGCACCAAATGCCCAATGCAGTAACGACAGTAAGATGGGGCGGGGAGGGGGGCTCAAAGTCTAATGCTACCTGCTGGGTCAAATGGCAAAGACTGACATGGTACTCACCCTTCCAGAATGCAGCAAATCATTGAATCTCTTGCGGCACTGCGTGCCTGTTCGCCGCACATTGTCACGGGTGCTGACAGCATCACCAACCTCCTCCCACACCTGCCTGGTGACATGGGGGGCCCTCCTCCTCCCATCATCTAGATACAATACATCCCAACGGTTGGACACCTCTTCAAGGAGGACAGCAAGGCAGCCATCTGAGAAGCAAGGGGCACAGTGACCCCCCGCTGGCCTATCATGCAGCCTGCCCCCCTCCTCCTCCTGCTCCTGCTCCTGTGCTCTGAAAGCAGCCTATCTCTCTTTCTGTGAGTGGCCATGGTGCACTGCCTCAGCGAGGCTGCCCGGCCACTCTTTATACAGACTGCCAGTTCCTCATTGGAACCAGTGGTTTGAGCCCGCCCGCCTCCGTGACTATTTTCCCGTTCTACACGCGAGTGGCTAACCCGCTGGGCGGCCTTAATTGGCTGCCCACACAAAATGGCGGCACAGCCCGTTTTGGCAGCGGGAATCAGCTGCCCGCCCGCCCATCAAGGGCAAAGTTCTGCCCCATGAACCACCTCCACCATCAAACCACCCCCCCCCCCACCACCCACCCCCCCCCACCCCACATCAGATATATACATTTTTTAATATATATTTTATATAAACTGTTACTTTGTAACTATGAACCTAGGCACTCTCAGAACTGCACCAATGAGTAATTATAAAAAGCACCTAATAGGACAACAGAATTATTTCTTCATTTAATCTACGATTCCTGTGATTGCACTGAACATACTGAGCCTGCCAACTGTAGTGGCATAAATCACTCACATCATAATTTCCTGCAATTTCTGCACCATAATAATGATGTGCGCTGTAGACATGCCATTACTATGGCACAAGCTTTCAGCACATAGCAGCCCAGAAAAATAGATGTATAGAAACCCTGAAATTTAAATAGATGTATAGAAACCCTGACATTTCTGGAGCTAATAAATTTTTAAAAGCTGAAAACAGAGAAGAATTTCTTTTAAAAAAAGAGAAAACTGAGGAGCCTAACAATTTAAACTACTGCTGAAATATACAATGCAGTGAACATGGTTTTTAAAAAGACTGCAGGAGACTGCCCTGAACAGGAATCTTTTGGAATAATTTTCAGTAGAGGCATGAATGCCTAGCCTCATAAAAAAAAATCATCCGCCCCACTCCCGGTCGCTTTGCTCTATTAACTACCCTCCCCCTCCCTCCCACAAGATGAGCCTGCCAACTTGGCTCCATGGAAGAGCTGCCAAGTTTGCTGTGAACCCTCCACCCCCTTCCCCTCAATTGGCGAGCTATCTGCCAGCAGTACTTCAGCACTGGCAACTTGCCAGTTTTATTATTCTGAGGGCCAATCACCAAAATAGGTTGGACCTCCCACCAGTGGCAACAGGCAGATGGTGCCATAACTCCGCCCACTGCCCACTCCCATTGGCTCTAACAGCAAAACTTGAACCAGAAAGCCAACAAGTGGAGAAAATGACTGATTGCACACATGTTATAGCAAATCCAATTATGAGTCAGAGTGTGTTCAATGTTCCAACATTGTTCCAGCGTTCAAAAATAACACTCGAGCTTTGCTATTGTACCTTATGACTAATTTTGATACTTCACGTATTTTACAACCTTGTAATGGATTCCTGTTGCCAATTATTTTGTCTGCAAGCTACGTTCTAATGGTTCTGTTTTTACTGTGCAAAGTTATTCAGTTTTTTTTACTGGGTAGAGGGAAATGTACATACTAGGTGTATCGTAATATATTTCAGACCCAATATTGCAGAATTAACCTGTAATTTCAATTTTTGCTGCAATGCCGATGAGTAGATATTTCCTTTACTTTTTGAGTAGAATCATGCATTTTGCAAGATGGCTGGTAGCTTTGCCTCTCCAGTGCAGTCATCTTGACCACACAAAGAAATAGACCTTTCAAGCTGAACTGTCAGATGATTATTTCGAGTAATATGAAGAATGTGCAACCTTTCCAGTAATTCATACAGAGCAAGAAATCTGTACTTATATATTGGTATAAATTAACCTTGCTCAAGCAGGGGGGCCTTCTGGCATAGTGGCAGCATCCCTGTCTCTGAGCCAAAAGCTCTGGGTTCACTTCCCACTCAAGGACTTGATGGCCAAGGTGCATTCATAGTGTGGCTAAACAGGTTGACCATCAACTTGTAAATACTTCTAACATATGTTAATAGCAGGTGGTAAGAGCAGGAGAGAATCCTGGTCAGCCACATGATGGAAAATAACTGGAACCTCTACCATCATTATTCACAGCTTTTGGCTACAACAAGCACATATGTTGTCACAGCAACTCAGACTCTTTTGTTGACTGGATGGCCAGTGTAGATCAGATTGGTGCCAACAGCATGAAATTTGATTCACGTCCTGGCTAGGGTAAATTCAGAACCTGCCTCCTTGCCCTACCTGTGTTTGTGACACTATGGGTCGGACCTGCCTTCGAGCAGAGAACTCAAGAAGAAGGAAAGTCTTGCTGACACACTTTTGAAAATCAGCTGTACTTAGCAGAGTTGCAAGGCTGTCAGAAACTGAATGACAGGGAGTGCTCTACAAGCGCTGACAGGGCAAAAAACACAACTGAAATTTTTATATACAGATTTGTAGCATGAAAACAAAATGATTTAGCAATCAGATTGGTTGTTAAAAGTGTGTGGTTTGTATTATCATTATGTTTTGGACCTATATCTTTTGGTTTATAAGATTATCATAGCTTGGGACTGTATCTTTAAATGTAGGTTAAATTGAAAGGGTCATGCGACCTGTGCTGGCCTCTACCTGACAGAAAACCTGGGTGGTTTAATTGTTAAAGATCAAATAGAAGATTCAGATTATGTTATTGAAAGGGAGGTGCCAAATATTTATACTTGGGGACAATAACAGCCATTTCTAAGTCCACAAAGCAGAGACCCTAAGTCTCCTAAGACCCAAAAAGGTGTTATTAATATCAAGCTGTAAACAGTTGTGCTGTCCCTTTGTTTCTAAGATGAAATGTAGTGGTGAACAAGAGAAAGCTGATTACCATTCCTTCTTTGATACAAAGCTAATGCATTTCCCATTGGCATGGAGAAGGGGATAGAGGAACTATTTTTGATGTCAGGTGGCAGGCTTACTTATAAACCCATGTCTATCACAAACAGATAGCAGAGTTTTGGCAGTTACAACCGACTGGGAGGTGGGAAGGAGAAAGAGTTAGATGTTAGCCAGTCCTGCACCTTAAGCAGAGAAAATGCTGGTGGGATGCAGGTGGGAGCTTGCACTCAGTTTGAAGACCTAGTTCATGAGGAGTTCAAAAGAAGCTGGAGGGTTCACCTAGCTGAAGCTAGAGGGAGAATTCTCAGGAAAACACTCACAGTAGGAGATGGTATTGGGAAATGTGGCTGCAGGGTGACCAAGACTAGGAACTGAATTTTCAAGGAAGTTCGACATTTAGGAAGGGCAGGCTAAAAGGAAAAAGAGGTGGTGTTGCACTGAATATAAGGGATGGGATCAACACATTAGTAAGGGAGGATCTCAGGTCAAAAGAACTAAATCTGTAATCTGTTTGCGTGGAGCTAAGAAACCGTAAGGGGCTGCAAACATTGGTATTTGTTGTTTATAGGCAACCAAACAGTATCTCTTTCGAGTACAAACACATTTCCATCTGTTCCTATTCAGATGAAGTTACATTGTTTTTCATAGTTTACCATTGTGAGATTTGAACTCTTGATCTTGGGGTTACAAACCCAGTACCATAACCACTTGGCTATTTAGGCCAAGTGCCACCAAACAGTAGTGCTACCTACTGGGGCATGGTATTAATCAGGAGATTAGAGAGGCATGTAACATGAGTAATACAGTAATCACGGGTGACTTCAATCTGCATATAGACTGGATAAATCTAATGAGTACTAATTCTATGTAAGACGAGTTTCTGGAGTGTGTTAAGAATGATTTTCTAGAGCAGTATGTTGAGGAACCAACTAGGGAACAGGCTATTTCATATCTAGTGTTATGTAACGAGAAAGGGCTAATTAATAATCTTGTTGTAAAAGAACCTTTTTGGTAAGTGACATGATATGACAGAATTTTGCATTGGGCGAATGTCCCGACGTTATCATGCAGTCACATGATATTTCAGCGGGCACGCAAGGGAGTCGGCAGTACGCCTGCCAACAATTAAGAGTGCTGTTAAGCCCATTCAGTAATTAATGAAATTGAATTTTTCCCTGCCTGTCCAACCTTATGGTTGACGGATGGGCAAAGAGGCCAAGTGGCCTTTGCATTTTTGTGAAACCTCATCCTCGACCGCTCTGTGCCTTCAGTGAGCTATCACTGAGCGCATCTGTGTGCATGCGCTGACTTCCACGCTCTCTCTCCTCCGGTCTCAGGGAGCTGAAGATTTTTAACATTAAAAATAAAGCATCGAAAAATAAGGAAAACTTGTCCCCTCGTGTGACTCTGTCACATGAACAGGAACATGGTAAAAATTAAAGTTTTTATTTTTTTAAATCTCTGGTTGGAACCTCATCCAGCCCGTGGATGAGGTTTCACAAAAATGCAAAAGCCACTTGGCCAATCCTGGCAGCGCTGAGCGTTTCAGCATGCAGTTCATGCTGAAATTGCAGTCGAGGCCGGATCGCAGGCAGCGGTCAGTTTTGCGGCCGCTCTCGGGCCTGTCTGCCATACCCACCCAACGAGGTAAAAATCCTGCCCATTATGTCTGAAGTGAGGTAGTTCAGTCTGAAACCAGGATGTTAAATTCGAACAAAGGAAATTATGAAGGTGTGAGGGACAAATTGGCTGAGGTGGATTGGGAAAATCCATTAGAATACATACACTATGTGCTTCCTGTGCGGGGGGGATTCCCCAAAAACGAGAGTGTGCATTTTCGCACATGCGCATGAAAGAGCGCACATCTCCCTGAGGATAAGTGCAGCCTCAGGGAGATCGCTAACTGTTTTAAAAACGTTAAAAATAGAAAAAAAAAATCCTTAACTGATGGATGAGGTTTCATGTTTTTTCTATTCCCCGCTGGGGCTCCTGGCCTGCCCACCAACTTTAAGGTTGGACGGGCAGGTCCTTTAATTATTTCAATGCTCCTGTCAATGGCCTCAATTAGCCATTGACAGGTCGGCGGGCCCGTCTTCCCGTTTTGCTGTGGGCCCGTCTTCCTGACAATTTAAGTGGGGCAGGATGATGTCGGGGGTTCCTCCCGACGTTATCCCGCACCATTTTACTCGTCGGCAAGCAGGCCCCGCCCCCTGCTCGCCGACAGCAAATTTCAGCCCTATAGGTACATAAAAATGAATCATTTGTCTAAGCCAACTATGGGGCCATAACAGAAATTCAGGAGCATTTATAATGGGGAATAGAGAAATGGCAGATGTTACGACCGGGATGGGAGGAGTGCGCAGTTGATCTAGCCCCACTGCTCCACAGGTTGTACCATTAGTTTAAAAGTTTAATTTACTCACCAATGTGGCCAATTGTTTATCTTCACTACTGCTCCCAAAATAAAAGAGACTTTAACCAGGCTTCTTTCAATAAACAACAAACTTATTAGTATATTATAAAACCAGCCTTGTCAAATAGAAAGGCAAAGCTTATCAACATAGAGTATGGTATAGGAAATTATACTAATTATTCTTTTAAGGTACCCTAAGTCACACACACACACACACACACACACACACACACACACAAGCACGCACATACACTCACAAAAACAATGAAAATATAATAGAAATGGAGGAATTTGGCCAAAGCTTAAAAGTCAATGGTTCAAAGGCAAAGGATATATGGTGGAATTCTTGAAATGGCTTTCGGGTTATACGATTGTTATCTCTCAGCACTGACCCCCAAAACAATCAATGATTCTGGCACTGATTTTCAGGCAGAGTCAGGGAATACTTAAGGGTTCTCTATTCCAGCATGTAGAGCATCTCAGGAGCAGCTTATATTCACTTCCAGCTGTGAACTGACTCTGGCCTGCAAAAGGCTGCTGTCTTCCTTCTCAAGTAGTTGGCCCTTCTCTTCTCAAAGTAAAACCCAAACCCCACTTTTTTTAAAGTCTTCCAGGCATGTTTTTCTTCAGAGCCATAAAACCCACGTGACCCCCTTTTACAAAGTTCATCTGGGTCAAGAGGTTTCCAGCCTTTTCTCAACTGCTTAACAATGCTTTTTTCAGGAATATCAATCAGAGTCCTGCATTAACTCTTTAAAGGACAGTGTATTTTAAAATACAAATTCTTCCAAAATATCCTAAGTTCTTGAAGATGAACCATCTTCTGTGATTAAAGTGTTCATAACACAGAGAAGCTAAATGATTACTTTTTGCCTGCCTTCACTGAGGAAGGTACAAGAAATCTCCCAGAATTAGGGACCCAAGGGATTAGGGAGAATGAGGAATTAAAAAAAATTTGTATTAGCAAGAAGGTTGCATTGGGGAAATTAATGGTACTGCGGGTATATAAATCCCCAAGACCTGATGACCTGCATCCCTGAGATTGGAAGGTAGCAGATGTCACCCCACTGTTTAAGAAGGGAGGGAGGGAGAAAACACGGAACTACAGACCTGCTAACCTTCCATCAGTAAAAGGGAAAATGCCAGAAACTATTATGAGGGATGTGATAAATAGACACTTGGATAACAATGATCTGAATGGGCATAGTCAACATGGATTTATGAATGGGAAATCTTGTTTGATGATCCTGTTGGAGTTTTTGAGGATGTTCCTAACAGTATTGATAAAGGGGAGTTGGTGGACTTAGATTTTCAGAATGCTTTTGATAAATTCCCCCAAAGGAGGTTGGTTAGCAAAATTAAAGCACATGGGATTGGAGGTAAAATGCTGGCGTGGATCAAGGATTGGTTGACAGGCTAACAGAGCAGGAACAAAATGGGTCATTCTCGCATTGGCAGGCTGTGACTAGTGGCGTGCCGCAAGGGTCAAACTTGGGGCCCCAGCTGTTCACAATATATGTCAATGATTTGGGTGTGGGAACCAAATGTAATACTTCCAAGTTCACAAATGTCACAAAGCTAGGTGGGAATGTGTGCTGTGAGGAAATTGCAAAGCAGCTTCAGGAAGATTTGGATGAACTTAGTAAGTGAGCAAGAACATGGCAGATGGAATATAATGTAGGAAAATGTGAGGTTATCCATTTTGGTCGGAGAAACAGATGTGCAGAGTATTTCTTAAATGGTAAGAGATTAGAAAGTGTAGATGTACAAAAGGACCTGGGTTTCCTCGTTAATAATCCACTGAAAACTAACATGCAGGTGCAGCAGGCAATTAGGAAGCTAATTTTGTATTGGCCTTTATTGCAAGAGGATTTGAGTACAGAACTAGTGAAGTCTTACTTCAGTTGTATAGAAGCTTGTTTAGACCACACCTGGAATACTGTGTAGTTTTGGTCCCCTTATCTTAGGAAAAATGTTATTGCCATAGAGGGATTGCAACGAAGGTTCACCAGACTTGTTCCCAGGATGGCAGAGCTGTCCTATGAAGAGAGATTGGGGAAAGTGGGCCTGTATTCTCTAGAGTTTCGAAGATTGAGAGGTGATCTCATTGAAACCTACAAAATGTTTAAAGGGCTAGACAGGGTAGATGCAGATAAGGTGTTTCCCCTGGTTGGGGAGTCTAGAACCAGGGGACACAAATTCAAAACAAGGGGGAAGCCACTTAGGATCAAGATGAGAATTTTTTTACTCAGAGGTTTGTGAATCTTTTGAATTCTCTACCCCAAAGGGCTGTGGAAGCTCAGTCATTGAGTATATTTAAAGTAGAGGTTGGCAGATTTCTAAATGACAATGATGTAAAGGGATATGGGGAAAGTGTGGGAAAAAGGCATTGAAACGGATGATCAGCCATGATCATTCGATGGGCTGAATGATCTACTCCTGTTCCTATGTTCCTTTGTAAGGGGGGAAAACGTAAGTAAACCCTTGGGAGCTGAAAAACACTTTGGATTGGATCCAGGAGATTGGATGCCTGCTTGAGTGATTGAGTAACATAGAAATATTGAGGTTTTAGTTGTCATTGAAAGTAAAAAAGGTCAAACTCTGTTCAGTGGAGTAAAGTACAACTTGCCTATAAAAAATGTTGTTCAGATAGTTATGTTTTATTTTTAGCCATTGATACAGTGAAAGCTCTTTGCAAACGGGAATTCTTGCTGTGTGCCCTTCTTTCAGCTAATAACTGGAAGTTCCAATATCTCTTTAAAAATTATGGGCAGAATTTTCTGCCTGTCGGGCAGGCAGGCCCGACCCAATCTCCAGCCTGCCCAGCGTGACGCCCGGCAGAAAGTGCTATGCGCTTCCTGTGTGCGGGGGGGGGGGGGGGGGTGGGATTCCCCAAATGCGAGAGTGCGCTCTTTCACACATGCACATGAAAGAGCGCACATCTTCCTGAGGCTAAGTGCTGCCTCAGGGAGACCACTGAAAGTTGTATAAATTTTAAAAATAGAAAAACAAAAATATTCCTTAACATGTCCCCCTCATGTGACAATGTCACATGAGATAGGACATGTTCATAAATTTCACTGAAACTTTAATAAACTTTTTTAAACCCTTCACGAAACCTCATCCTGCTGGTAGTTGAGGTTTCGTGTTTTTTCTATTCCCCATCGGGGCTCCCGGCCTGCCCACCAACCTCAAGGTTGGACGGGCTGGTCCTTTAATTGTTTTAATTATCCTGTCAGTGGCCTCGATTGGCCATTGACAGGTCGGCGGGCGGACAGCTGATCTCACTGTGCCCCCGCCTTCCTGAAGACTTAAATGGGGCGGGATGACGTCGGGGTTTCTGCCCGACGTCATCCCGTGTCATTTTCCCATCGGCGATCGGGACCTGCCTCCTGCTCGCTGATGGAAAAATTCAGCCCAATCAGTCTCAACGGAGATGGTAACAGGTATGTAGATACAGCAAGAGAGATAACAAAACCATTTTACAATGCATCATTGGGATAAATTATTTGCCTAAATTATTAGAGTAGAGTAAATGCAATGAATTACCATCATAAATATCAAACTGAATATCTTCAAGTAAGTTCAACATGAAACTGCAGGAATGCTGCAACATTGTTTCCCCTATTTGAATATTTCTACTTAATTCTTAAACCCAAGAATATTGCTTTATCAGTTTTCCTATGCTCTGACATATTAAACAAGGTTTGCAAAACCTCAAATTCGATTCATATTGTTCAAACTCATATTATGAAAGATAACTGAGTGTGACGCTAAAAAGTAAGCAGTTCCTGCTTTGCAAATAATTCTCGGTAATGGAACCATAAATTATTTTTGTTGAATGATTTGATGATTATTAATCATCTTACAGTTGTAAATTATTAAGCAATGGTTGCTACAAACCAAGCACGTCTTATTATTGTCTCTTAATTGTAATATCAACATCGCCCTGGCTTAATGAAATGTCTACTTACACAAAGCTGTATTCTGAATTTCAATCATGCCAAGAAACTCTTGACTTAAATTCATAGCTTTTTTTTCTGTTGCATTGAGCAGAGAGCAAAACAAAACAGTTTGCTTTTGTGTTTAAAAGAATGACTCTAAAGAGGCCCGTCCCGGTATCTCAGGATAGAGATTCATCTTGGGCAGTAGAATGAAACAAGGAGGAATGGATCGGCTGCCCGTTAAGCACAATGTTCAGTTCCACTGTGGTCAATGGATTTAAATATCTGGCAGTGTGCATAACGTGCAGTTGGTTCAATACCTCCACTCCCCAACTCCCGCGGTTTGCCTAAGACAAATTTCTACCCTGTTTTATCAACATGTTATTTATGACATGTGAATATGTAGAAAGTCTAGCAACAAGCTAAAATATTTTGAAGTAGGAATTTCTCTCATTGCTGTAACCTGGCTTGTAAGTGCCTTAGTGAAGATATCCTCTTTCAAAATATTAGCAACAGGGGAGAATCTCAATTATGAAGTTTAAAATAAGTGACCAGCAGAATTAACTCATTAGATTATTTTTCTTACTCTGTTCAACATTTCATTTTATTACTTAAAACATGAATTCAGCAATATAATACTTAATAGGAATGAATTTATCCCACATACAAGGAATTTGCAATTTTGTCACTAGAATTATTGAAGGTCCCTCATTTGTAGAATGTATTTTGCAGAACCATACTGAGCATCCTTTTAGGTTATATACTGTATAAATGTACTAGAAACTCTACCCTTTAGTGTAATACGGAAGTGAGTGGTGATTTTTAATATTGTACCATCATTGTGACTACCACATCAACATTGCATTTTTCTCTGTCCTGAACACTTCCTATTGCCAGGGTTCTCTCATAATCACACTCCATTGATCACTAATGTTGTGTTTATTTCATGTTACCATAGCACAGAGCTAGAAGTATCAGGCCGGGCTTTGGTTCTAAAGAAAGTTGCAACTAGTCAGTCATAATAGCTTATTATGTGCTGAAAGAAAAGAAGCTTTTAGGGACTACAATGTATTGAAACTAAATGGTTCACTTAAACCACCAGGCACACTGCAATTCAATAATATTTTCATCAGCAAAAGATTTTGAAAATGTTTGTTGGTGGGAGGACCACACAGTATCTGCATATTCCTGCTCTTCTTTTGAAAGGCAGCAACCTTTACATGGAAAAGGAATTCAATGTTTGTTGGTGGAAACATGATACGTTACATTGCTTTATACATGGCTGATACTTTTCAGAACTCTGACATTGTTCAGACACAGGCGAACACCATGCAACTGACTATTCTATGCTTTGCAGTCTTTGAAATTCTTCTAAATCTTACAATAACCAGAGCTAGTTTTATGTTGACTTCAGTTTCACATTAAAGAATTTATGACTTGAGTGCTGATTTTGAATCTGTTTTTGCTTTCTCTCATTTTCTTCAGGGCAATTGCACAGCTAATATTATCAATGTATATATTTTATATATTGGGCGGAATTTTCCAAGCCCGCTGGCGGCAGGCGTGCTAGGTGGTGTGTGCCGAAAATATGGCACGACCTGCTTCACGATGGCGTGAAGGCAGGTCTCGATCGTCCGCTCAGCCCGCCAACAGCGGGCCACGTTTCCTGCCAAAGGTTATCGCGGAGCTCATTGCAATGCATCAGCACGTCATTAAAAGGCTATCCTGCCAGGCTCCGGAACCCCGCCATATCGTCCGTCCACATCCGCGGTAAAGCACGCCGATGTGTTTCACAACAGCACACTGGTGGCGTGCGCTGGGTGGCCTTCACTTTGGGGAAACTGAGGTGAATGAGCAGCGGCATTCTCCACAGCTCGCCCGATGTTTACAGGCCTCAGGGGCGCCGGAGGCAAGTGGCGCCTGGCCCTGGAGGTGACGGCTAAGGGGTGTGGGGTGTCCAGGGGCAAGTGCTGGCCTGCCTTGGACGCGACTGCTGAGGGTGGGAGGGGTGTCCAGGGGGAAGTGTTGGCCAGCCTCGGGAGGTGACTGTTGTCAGTGGGGATGGGGTGGTCAAGTTCTGTCCTGGCACTGTATCCCGCGCACAGACAATTGAGGTAGGGGTCAGGGTAACTGAGGGAAGTGGCCATGCAGTGGGGACACCTGTATAAACTGGCCATGCCTCTGCAGCTGAGACAGATCAGGCGCAGCCACAGTGATATGATTGGGGTCAGGCTCCCCTCCCCCCCGAGCACAGACTTTGAGTCCGCCACCATTTTATTGGACCGCGGAGCAGTTGGATTGCACACGTTGTACAACCTCCTCACCAACACTGGCCATGTAGAAGTCACTGCTGGAGGTGCTCACAGCCCCCTGCAATCTCAGCATCCTGGTTTGGACCAGTGTCCACCATGTCGCAGGTTGACTGTGCAGTCACGCAGCGCACTCATCTCTGGCCATCCGAGGGGTGACCAGCACTCTCCAGGAAGCATTAAGGGACACACAGGGCCAGGAGAGGTGCTGAGTACATCCATGATAACTACGTCTCTCTCTCTCTCTTGCTGCAGGAGTTAACCACGTCAGGATCATGGATCCTGGTGACCTAGCTGTACGCCTGATGGCCTGCAGAGACTTTAGAAGATGGAAGAGAGGGTGACTGAGGCTCCTGGCTGTGCAAATGCAGGAGCAGCAACCTCGTGAAGAAGGGGCTGCTGGGAATCCAGCACATGCTGCCCAGGGGCGACAGCAAGACGTGGCTGGTCGGTCCCTAGTGACACTCAGGGCCTATAGACGCCACCTGTCATTCCTGCAGATGACTGAGAACCAGTGTTGCCAACAAATGCACATGTCTAGGGACCTGGTGGCTCACATCTGCCACTTACTGCAGGACTTGGCACCAAGGGGACATGGAGGGCATCCACTGCCAGTGGCTATGAAAGTGACCATGACACTCAATTTCTATGTCAGTGGCTCCATTCAGGGCTCCACAGCTGACCTCTGTGAGATTTCACAATCTGCCATCCACAAATGCATCCATGAGGTCAGGGATGCCATCTTCTCCATGGCACACAACTTTGTGCATTTCACCCTGGACTGGGACAGCCAGGATGTAGGGGCCATTGGTTTTGCCCTGATCTCAGGATTCCCACAGGTGCAGGATGTGATTGACTGCACTCATGTGGCACTCAGGTCTCCATTGCTGCACTCAGTGGACTACATCAACTGCAGGGACTTCCACTCACTGAATATGCAGCTGGTATGTGACCACCAGAAGCATATCCTACAGGTGTGCGCATGGTTTCCAGACAGTGTGCATGACGCCTACATGCAGAGTCACTCGCATCTCCCTGCGTTCTTACAGGGTCCACAGAGGCTGTAGGGTTGGCTCCTTGGGGACAAGGGCTACCTGCAGAGGATGTGGCTGATGACACCCATGCGGCAGCCTCAGACTGCAGCAGAGCGACGCTATAATGAGGCTCACGCAGCAGCTTCAGCTTGGTGGAACAGACGATCGGGATGCTGAAGATGAGGTTCCGGTGCCTGGACCAGTCTGGTGGAGCCCTGCAATATAGTCGGCAGAGGGTGTCACGCAATGTCATCATTGTCTGCTGTGCCCTTTACAACCTGGTGCTGCAATGGGGAGAGGAGCTGGCTGAGGAGGAGATGGAGGAACTGCATGTCTTCTCTGATGAGAAGGACAGCGATGGGGATGGGAGTGAGGGGGTCCACGGTGGTGACGATGACAGGGATGAGGTTCTCGCACTAGCTAGATGAGGCAGATGTGCTGGAGAGGCCCTCATGGCTGCCAGGTTTGTGGAGGATGGTGACGGCATGCAGTGAGGTGTCCCCATAGATCCTCACATCGCAGTGTTAACGTTTGACTCCAGTCTGGCTAATGGCAGCGCCAATACACTCTGTAAGAATGCTCCTTTCATGGAGATGCAGTGGACGCCCTAATAGTCACTCAATCGCAGGAGGATGATTACAGCATGCAGTGAGGACACTCCATAGATCTTCACATAGCCTCTGAGAATGTCTGACTCCTGCATGGCTGAGAGCAGCTCACTTGTGCTCCATGATCATGGCCATCTCAGAGACGCAGCCATGAAACTTTAGACACATTTGATGCTGTGCCCGCCTTCAGCACCTCAGCCTTCAGGAGCTGGTGTACAGCATCAATGGTCACAGATGCTGAAGAGATGGGGGCCAGCCCCACCTTAAAGGTGCTGAGAGAACACAGAGAGGATGAGAGAACTCTGTGGCGCCTGCCCACTACATTCAGGCAGCAATGACAAGCACCATCAAGGTGCAGGCATGAGTAATGTTTCCAGGCAGTGTGAAGCCAGACCATCACTGTGGTCTGAAGGCTGCACAGAGCACAGGGAAGAGGCACTGGACTGAGACACCTGCCTTTTATCTTGTGCAGAAAGGTTTCACTGCTCATCAGAACAAGGAGCTACAGGCAGGGAGATATTCTTGGGAGTTAATTTACAATAGTGAGCATTATGTACAAGTGATTAACACCTGTGCCCAGGCTGTGCAAATAATTCTTCTTAACCTTCCTAACCATGCTGCTACATCTTGGTGCTCCCCAGATATCCACAGTGGAGGTGGAGGCAGCCCGTTGACTGCGACGCCCTGTCTGTGATGACTTAGGTAAGCGTCCTCTGAAGGACCGAGACTTAGAGGACCCTGGCCTGTTTTCGGGGTTCTGCTGTGTGGCAATGGCACTCTCCTCGGCCAGTGGAGCTGGAGCTGCTGAAGTCACAGGAAGAGGGGATTCAGATGGACTGGACACTCTTGGAGTCACCTGGATGGATGAGCCCGGAGTATGCACCTGCTGATCCTCCTCCCTATGGGTGCCCTGGGGCCCCAGGATGACTTCTTGAGGAACAGGTGTAGCTGGAGTGAGAAGCCGGACCATCACTTTGGTCTGAAGGCTGCACAGAGCACAGGGAAGAGACGCTGGACTGAGACACTTGCCTTTTATTTTGTGCTGAAAGGTTTCCCATCTGAGTGACAAGAACACTGCTCATCAGAACAAGGAGCCAAAGGCAGGGAGACATTCTTGGGAGTTTATTGACAATAGTGAACCGCATTTACAAATGACCAATACCCTTGCCCAGGATGCAACTACTTTTACCTAACGTTCCTAACCCTGCGGCTATGTCTTGGTGCTCCCCAGACATCTACAGCATGCTGACTGTGACATCCTGTCTGTGATGACTTTGGCAGACATCCTCTGGAGGGCCAAGACTTGGTGGACCCCGGCCTGCTTTTAGGGTCCTGCTGTGTGGCAGTGGCACCCTCCTCGGACTGTGAAGCTGGAGCTGTGGAGGTCCACAGGAAGAGGGGATTCAGATGGGCCGGTCACTCCCAGAATCACCTGAGTGGATGGCCCCGGAGTGTGCACCTGCTGATCCTCCTCCCTATGGGTGCCCGAAGGCCCCTGGCTGACTCCATGAGCAGAAGGAGTAGCTGGAGTGAGATTGAGCAGCCCAGCACCCCTCTCGTGTACAAACTGCTGGAGCCCAACTATGGCATCAGCATTGAGCTAAGCCCATGCAGCAGTGCAGAAGTGATGTCCTGGATCAAGGTCTCCATGGCGGCCACCATCCTGCCAATGTTGACCTTGGTGCATTGGCATGCTGGCGCTATCACCTCAGACTGAAGGTGGACGGACTCCTCCATTGTGCCTTGCAATCTGAGGAGTGCAGCGGACACCCCTTCCTGATGTTCCCAAGCATGCCTTTGCAGCTCCAGCAACTGTGACATGACCGAGTCCAGAGGCTTGTCATCTGACTCAGACTGAGCAACGTTCTGGCCTCTAGCATTTCTCCAAGTGCTGGGGGCCTGGGAAATCCCTGCCTCTGCCTGCTGTGGGTCAGAAAATGCGATGTGCTCACCAGATTGTGATCCCGAGGCTACTCTAAAGCTAGGTCCCTCTAAGGTGTGTGTCTCTGCACTGGTGGAGGGTGCAAGTGAGCGCTGTGACAGGACTTCAGGAAAGATGCCTCAAGATTCCTCTTCAGAGGTTTCTTCAGGGCTTGATTGGAGGCCCTTGATCATGGACTCTGTCAGCTGTTTGGTACATGTGCCTGTGAAAGAAAAGGGAAATAATTAGTACATGGCAATGGCATGTGAAACAGGACACATCACTCATGGTATGGCTGTCTGATGGATGTTGCACTGCTGAAACCTCACTTGGTAGAGCAGCGCTGACCTCACCGTCAGCACAGGACTGGTCCCGGTCATTGCCGGCCAGCTGGATGGCTCTGTTTTCGAATTCTGTTGGGACTTTGATCCCCAGCATACCTCTGCCTGTCTGCGACCTTTCCCTCCTGTTGTGAGCCAGTTTGTCCTGCATGGATAAAGATGGGGAGAGTGTATGAGGGTGCCTGCCGGGCCAGATGATAAGTATGCCTGGCCTGTGTGAGTGGTGAGTGATCCCATGGATGGGATGAGGATAATGATGGTGTGTGTGAAAGAGTGAATGGTGATGTCCCTTGCACTGGCAGTGAGTGAGGGCCCTGTGGATGTGTGGTGGGTTTGTGGGTGTGTGAGTTGGGAGTGATGAAAAGATTGACTTACTCTGGCGGAATGGAGGAGATCATTCATCCTTTTGCGACACTGGGTGGCTGTCCTCCTCTGCAGGGCGTTTGCGCTGACCATTGCCTCCCAAGCCGTGTTGGCGACTTTGCCGCCTACCCGGTCAACAGAGCGGGGGTGGGTCACATCCCGGTGGCCTCCAGGGCATCCAGCAGTCGCTCGAGGGACCCGTTGTTGAAGCGGGGCCTGCAACCGTTTTTCCTTTGCTGGCCATTTCTCCCGGATAGCGGTGGTGAGCTGGTGGTGATGAGCGCTTTGCTGGCAGTTGCCTTTTAAAGGTGGTGGCCAGTGTGATGCACCAGCAGGGTGATGGCAAGCAGGTGAATGAGAGCCCACTCGCCATGGAAACTGCATGTTTCCCGAGAACGAATAAATAATGAGGCGGGCTAAGGATGATACGGCATGAAAACCTGTCATTTTCTTTGGCAAGTGGGACTCCATTTTACCCACACACGACCACACTTAGTGCAATTCTGGGAAAAGTCCGCCCATTATACACACACACACAAACACGGTGGCCACTGTTGAGGCATATACTGTTTCAATTATGTGACGTACAATATGTTATCAGGCCCATTACAGTAATTGACTAAACTGAATTATAATCTTATTGCACAGTATTGAAGAAGTACTAGTGATAACTTACGGCTTACCTTTCTTGGTTATGTCGGTTTCTGCATGGTCGCTGTAATATGTGAGGTTGATTGTATGTTCGTGTAACTTATGTTAATTTTACCTCTTACCTCTTCTTAAAGGCCAGGATGCAAAAGAAGATAGAAGAAGGGATGGTCCATATGGGATGCAGGTACTCACTGTAACTGGAAGGATACAATATGATGGCTTCATAGTGTCGGAAACATGGCTGTGGGGTATGGGAGCCCTGGTGATACCTGGCGGGAGATGAGTGCAGCGTTCTGGCAGCATTTGTATTTGGTAATGTGATGGGGTTCCAGTTTGTGATAGTGCTGCTGCAGTAGGATGTCACGGTCCAGGAACACTGGGGAGGGAATCTTGGAAGGTGGTGGTCCTGCAAGGGCAGGGATCTGGAAGCATTGGAAATGGGGGTTATGTGTTTTGAGACTGCTGATCGGAAGCCCTTAGAAATTATAAATGTAAACAAAGAAATTAATAATGAAATAGTTGACAGAAAAATTTGAAAAAAAGTGCAAGCAAGAAGTAAAGATTTATACACATAAAGTGCTGATTAATGTAAAATTTTTATTATAATCAAGATACAAGCGGATATAGAAAACAAACCGTGACATCTAACTCATTCTTTGTTATACATGGATTTAAAATGAAATATCACGCAGATTTAACTTCAGAATAGTGTTTTCAACTAATTTTGTCTTTTTATTGCAAATATTATTCAAATACAGTCACAGGATCTGAAAACACAGCGAAATCCATTTTGCAATAGATTATTTGATGTAAAATATCAAAAAAGCAGATGTTATTCCTCTGGGGCAAAAGTGTAGTAAATCCATGAGACTTCTTTAAATGTGTTGTTTTTGGTTAAAGTCACATCATTCTCTCAAAACTCTAAGTATCTGGTATGATATCAATCACAATCACCAGTATCTTTCTAACACACTTCAGCAAATGGCTGTCACTTATTATGTTTCACTGAAACAGGCGCAGTGTATGCACGTGTTCTTTCTGTCTGCAACCTGAGTGGTATTCACCATGCAAACAATGCTGCTATCAAGCCTATCACACAGATGAGTAATGTGGAATATGAATTTCAGTGCTACTGTGGTGCTAGGTATGTAGGCCATACATCCCAAAGACTGGAGGATCATATCAAACAGCATATCCCAACTGCTATTCGCAATGGACAAGGTACAGACTGTGCCCAACCAGCTCGTCCTTGCAAAACTCAAAAGACAGTATCCAACATTAGATGTGATTCCGTGATTGGACAACATTTGCTAAATAATCCCCAATGTGCTAAGAATTATGCTGGCAACCACTTTAAGATCATCAGTTGGGCTTGCAATGTGGTGCATTTTCATGTTCTGGAAGCTATATATAGTAATACACAGGGCCCTGTTCTTTGCAGACAAAAAGAACATGTACGTACATGCACCATGTTCCAACTAAATAAAATAAGTGACAGCCAGTCACTGCCTCATTCCTCAGGGTAATGCCTTGACCAATCAGGGTCAAATTGCCTGGTTTAAATTTCAAACAATGCTTGGCCGTTAACTGTCAGTTACCATCACAGCTGCATTCTCCATGGCAACGCCACTTGCCAACAAATCAGCACTCTCCTCACATACAGTATAAATTGTTGTTCTTCCCCTTATATTGCTATTCTTGTGAGTGTCCAGATGAATGCAAAACAAAAAGCTTAGATGTGTCTCTTTTTTCAGCAATGCTCAAGTTCTGTACTACCAAACAACTATTTTGAGGTCTTCTGATTTATAAAGGGGGCCCTGGATCAAGACTTAATGCTAACTCATTTAGACAGCCTTGACACTGGGAACCGTGGTGGTGAACCTGGATGAAAATGAGATGGGAAGCCTGGAAACGACCTCTCCCCCTCATTTAAATCAGATGCTTTGATTGTGTCTGTGTAGGTGCAGCAGTTCAGTTATCTCTTCTATCTTCTTGGAGGAAGTACCTGAGCTCCTGGGGCAAGACAAAGGGGACGGAGGTCCAGCTTTATAGAGTTCTGTTCTATTTCCTGTGCTTTATGCCTGGGAATGCACATTTTCCAGACATAACCTACATGCAAATTTATCTTCACATATCCCTTCACAGTTAGGCCTGAAATGCCACCCAGTCACTCATTCCTGTAGAGTGGAGATACATTTTCAAGCACACAATTTCATCAGGTGTATGGTTCATCCTATTTTCTCAACACGCTTTATAGTCAGAAATGTCTACCCATTCTGCATTCTGCATATCCACATCGGAAATGTTTTCTCCCACTATAGAAAGTCAATAGTGGGGAGGGGGATTATTTACTGAGAAAAGTAACTGACAACATGAAATACAACAAAAATTCTCCCAGGTTGGGGTTTTCTTGCCCCACCACAGAATTGCCCCAAACCCATGAAAAAGACAACTGCCATGACACCTGCACCATGGTTCTACTTCTCACACCATCCAGCCTCGGGAAAAAAATAATCTCAAATAAAGATGGCTTTTTCTGCTGAGCAACTCATTTCACTTGGGACTTAGTAAACATGAGTGAGAAATCTTTCATCTCTTCTCCCTGAATGATGAGTTTGAATGAAAATCCAAGGGGTGAAGAAATTGATGGCTCCCAAACTACTAAGCCAATTACTTTTCCTATATTAAAGTTGTTTCATGTAGGTGTGCTAGAAATTGTAATTCATTACAAAATATATGTTTAAAGAACTTATTTTAAAATATATCGAGATTGATTAAAGCTGAAACAGGAGAGTATTTGCAGAGTTCCCCAAAAAATTATCGTTTGCTGTGGAAATATTTCACGGGCAAAGGAAACCTGAAAACTAGTTGTTGTCATCATGAATTATAGTGGAATGGGATTATTCAGTTTATGCAATATTTATGATAGCATTGTTAATCCACACTGCAGGGAGCATTAGCAATCTATTTACTAATGAAATTCCGATAAACTCTTAGGATAAGAAAACCAAATCAGAGTTTCTGATATCAACAGGACACTTTCCTCACATAAATATCTCCAGAAAATATATTAAAATAAATTATTATTGTCTGTTACCAGCTTTTTTAAGTGCCACAATACTTAACTGTTTCATTTAAGTAGAGGTGTGTCCCAAGAGAAGCCTGGTGTGAACAAGTCAACCCAAATTGTTCCTGCATCTTTCTCTGCAGTTGTTAACTCTTTGACACTGCTGGAGACTGAGGAGCAGGTCGCCTGACCAGGTTATGATGGCAAACCTGTAAAAAAGACAACATATTGGTCAATAGTCCAAGGTTCTATGGCACAAAGGTATTTCCTGTCAATCTGCTCCAGGTTTATCACTTATATATACAAGTCTCACACAAAAACCTATACCTCAGTGGAACACACCCCCAAGATGCAACATACAACTGTTGTAAACCAATCTAGCTGCATAAAGATTAGTCATGTACTGACACCTAAGAAGACATACGTGTGTGTCTCTACGTGTGTGAGAAAGTGCATTTGATCCTTCAGCTTTCAGCATCTCCGGTCTGTTTTTCTGCCTGTGCATCAAGATGTACATCAAGGGCCCAATCTAACCTGCAGAAAGACTTACTTAATAGAAAGGTGGAAAAGGTACACTTCTGACATGTCCAAGTGGCTCTGGCAGGTCTCTCTTTATGTAGACGATGCAATGTGCCTCAGGTGGACTCTGTCCTCCCTTTCATTAATTCCTCTGCAGTCCCTCGATTCGTGTGGGGATGGGAGGATGTGGTTGGTGGGGGAGTGGGTGGGGGTTGGGTAGTCATGGGGGGGGCAGTTGGGTGATTGTGGGGATGGGGTCAGGTGGTTGGGGGTTGGCCAGTGGGGAGCGGGGGGGTGGTCAGTGGGGGGAGTCAGGTGGTCGAAGGGGGTTCTGTGGGGAGGTTGGGGAGGTAGGGGGAGGAGTGCTGTGGGGAGTCAGAGTGGGGGTCAGTACTGTAATTACCCAGGAGTTAGGTTTTAATAACTCTTCCTGGGCAAATATTACTGTAAGACAGTTGGAACCATCCAAAGTTCACGATATAAATCCTACTTTTGGATGGTTCCAATTGCAAGGCAATTACCCGATGGAAGTTTGAATTTCCTGGGCAATTGTCAGGCAATTCTTGCCTGGGGTCTTCTGGGGTGGGGGTGGTGGGGGGAGGGTGGGGGGGGGGGGGGGGGGGGATTGTGGGTGGTGGGGGGTGCAGTTTCCCAGTGCATCATTGGGGTACCCCCAAGTTTTGACTCCTCAGAGCCCAGAGGTAACAGGTCTCTATCCTTTCCAAATCCTTATGAAACTGGCTTTTGACTAGCAGTGCGAGTCTCAGTACAGCCCAGTTGAAAATAAATCTGGTAGCACACTCCCAATAAACAACCCTTCCACAAATTATCCCACCTGCATCAACATGCACGTATGTACCTTTAGCACATGGCAGGGGAAAAAAAACTCCTTTGTGGAAGATAAGCTATACTGGCCGCTGTGCCAGTTGAGTAGGAAATTCATATCATAAAAATAATGCAGCATAATTACACAAAATCATTTCACAGTAGCTAAAAATGCAGTAACACTCCATTTAATCTGAGATGTTCGTGGAAAACATGCATTCTTGGGAGTGAGTAAGCAGCTGTAGCCTAATTAAGGAGTTGGTACGATATCATGGAACATGAAAGCAAATCACACTATAATTACCATCACCTTTTGGTGTTTGAAATTGTTTTGTATTATTTTTATGGGTAGACATTTTATTCCATTTTTAACAGTTTGCGTTGGTAACCAGTTAGAGTTTGCTTCCTTTTCTTTGAAGTGAGATGACAGATACAAATAAACATTGTTCATGGTTTTCTAGCAAAGCAAAATTTCATTTTTAACAATTTTACATTACATGTGGATAGAAAACCCATGGAATGCATATGACAAAAAGTAAATTAAAGAAAAGAGAAGACAACATCATTCAACAGAGTAAAATACCTTAACAATAATAATCTTCTCCCCACTATGATGAGAGCAAGTCTGTTCAGACATAACCTTGTTGGTTAAATTCGTGGGATGTGGGCTTCACTGGCTGGGTCAGCATTTATTGCCCTTCCCTAATTGCCCTTGAGAAGGTGGGGGTGATCTGCCTTCTTGATCTACTGCAGTCCATGTGGTGTAGGTACACCCACAGTGATGTTAGAAAGGGAGTTCCAGGATTTTGACCCAGTAACAGTGAAGGTACAGTGAAGTATTTCCAAATCAGGGCTTTGAGTGACTTGGAGGGGAACTTCCAAGGTTGTGGTGGTGTTCCCATCTATCTGCTGTCCTTGTCCTTCAAGAATAGGTAGTGATTGTGGGTTTGGAAGGTGCTGTCTAAGGAGCCTTGATAAGTTCCTGCAGTGCAACTGGTAGATGGTACACACTGCTGCTACTGTGCGTCGGTGGTGGAGAGAGTGAATGTTTGTGGATGTGGTGCCAACCAAACTGGCTGCTTTGTCCTTGACGGTGTCCAGCTTCTTGAGTGTTGTTGGAGCTGCACTCATCCAAGCAAGTGGGGGGTGTTCCATCACACTCCTGACTTGTACCTTGTAGATGCTGGACAAGCTTTGGGGAGACAGGAGGTGAGTTACTCATCACAAGATTCCTAGCCTCTGACCTGCTCTTGTAGCCACAGTATTTATATGAATAGTCATGTTCAGTTTCTGGTCAATGGTAACCCCCAAGATAATGGGGGATTCAGCAATGGTAAGGCCATTGAATGTCAAAGGGCAATGATTAGATCCTCCCTAGTTGGAGATGGTCATTGTCTGGCACTTGTGTGGCGTGAGTGTTACTTGCCACTTGTCAGCCCAAGCCTGGATATTGTCCAGGTTTTGCTGCATTTAGACATGGACTACTTCAGTATCTGAGGAGTCATAAATGGTGCTGAACATTAAGCAATCATCAGCGAATATTCCCACTTCTGATGTTACGATGGAAGGAAGGTCATTGGTGAAGAAGCTGAAGATGGTGAGGAACTCCTGCAGTGATGTCCTGGAGCTCAGATGACTGACCTCCAACAACTATAACCATCTTCCTTTGTGCTAGGTATGACTCCAACCAGCAGAGAGTTTTCCCCCTGATTCCCATTGACTCCAGTTTTGCTAGGGCTCCTTGATGCCATACTCGGTCAAATGTGACCTTGATGTCAAGGGCAGTCACTCTCACCTCACCTCGGGAGTCCAGCTCTTATGCCTATATTTGAAGCAAGGCTGTAATAAGGTCAGGAGCTGAGTGGCCCTGGCAGAACCCAAACTGGGTGTCATATAGCACATATTGTAGTGCCCAGCCTACATAGCTCATGCAGGTGTAGGGTGGCTATATAGTGTCAATTTGAACTTTGCTTTGGCTTATCAATCTTCAAAATAGCATTCTTTGTTGCTGAATGTTTGTCTGCACTGCAGTCTGGCATTGAGCATGTAAAACCACCAGCATCACATGCAGTGAAAATCACAGGTAAACAGGCCATTGGTCCAGGAGGGGTATTTTGCATGAATGTTCCTTCTGTTATTATAGAAACTTTCTGGTTGAACTCAAAACTGGAGACATAGATAGCTTCAACTCTTTTGAAGAATGGCTGAACCCTTAATGGAGGGATTCTGAGACTTTCTAAATATACATTTTTCCGTGCTGTGACAGATCAATGAGCATTGTGAAGCCAATCTAAAGAAAGAAAGGAAAGAACTTGCAATTATAGAATGCCTTTCACAACCCCAGGACATCCAAAATGTTTTACATTTAATACAGTAAGTTTGAAGTGCAATCATTGCTGTAATGCAGAAAATGCAGCAGCACAACAAGCTCCCACGAATAGCAAAGAGATCATTATCAGAAAATCTGTTCTGGTGATGTTTTTTGTGAGGTAAATGTTGACCAGGAGACCGGGGAGAACTTCCCTGCACTTCTTCAAATGGTGCTATAGGATCTTTTATGGTCCCTGGAGACATAGATAGAGCCTTGGTTTAACATCTCATCTGAAAGCCAGCACAACCAAAAGTGCAATACTGTGCTGAAGTGTCAGACATAACTACGTGCTCAAATCTCCTGACTAGAACTTGAAACCACAACTTCTGATTCAGTGACGACGGTGGTCCCATTAGTCAAGCCCTCCCTGCCGCATGTGTGGAATAATACATAAAGGACTTTGTGGTATGCAAGTTAGTTAAGTTCCGTGGTATCACAAAACTGCACATGGCATTAGTCTCTGAAAACAGTGAGCCCACTGTTAACTGCAGAAAAACCAGTTCCCAGCTCTGCTATCAATGGAACAGGGTTACCCTCAGTAATAAGAACCCCTGCATCTCTTACAGCTAGGTATCTTGCAATGCAAATCATCACTATATATATTCCAATTACAGAAGCAATGGTATTAGGGAATTTGTAGAATTGGAGACACAAAGTGTAAGTATAGCAAGAAAACATGTTAATATGTACATTACTACCATTGAACAATGAATTAAAATAACTCTGCAGTCTACAATTCGTTTATTATGCAAAAAGGAAAGCATTGGGTATCAAAAGGAGAAACAGGGCCCCAAACCCGCTCCCGGGGGAACCAGTCACTGGTTAGATTGTTGGTTGGGGTGGACCCTAGCTCACATGAAGACAGGTTCCATGTCCAATTAAGAGTAGTAAGCGGGCTCTCGAAGTTCGAGTGACAATCGGAGACCTTTTGGCTTCAAAGGAGCACCCAGTTGCTGTAAAATTAAATAACTGATTGTGTGCTTCAACAGAAAGCTGCTTCCTCAGTCATTTTTCATTAATTTAATTTAAAACCAGAAAAAAACAGCCACTGTGGAGGGGTGTGTGGAGGAGGAATCCTTTTACAGGGCCTGTAGGCAGAGGACAGACACCCTAGCCTGCCATTGGGTGCCCACCTCCTTTGTCATGTCAGGAAACTGGAAGCCAAATGGAAAAATCTCAGTCAGCCTCCATTTCTTACCCTTAACAAAGCTCCTAATGAGCCTAATTTCTGGCCTGCCTTGGTGGGTTGACAGCCTTGCTGGGCCCTGAACCCACTTTGGCCAAAATAGCCAATGTCAGGAATGGGTCCAGGAAACCGGCACACCAGCTAGCTGACTGATTTTTGGGCTAGATTCATCTTCGTTCCCAATCTCAGTGGGGCCTGAAAATTCAGCACAAAGTGTCTGACTCCTGAGGGAAACTCTCCACTGGCTGGCTCACACCTAGCACAAAGGAATATTGGCCCAAAACTTCAAATCAGAGTCGGAGCCCCTGTATCTAACTCTGATCAGACAGAAAACTACCCACTTTCCTCCATACATTGAAAAGTCTCCAACTTCCAATGGAGGACCTTGCAGAACTCTCTCAGTGCAGGAATCTGCGCAGAAAGCAGCGAAGAGAACCTGCACAGAAACCACTAGCTGCTATATTCTGGTGAATGTTTAAAGGTCCGCAAGCTTCTCAGTGTGTTTGTAAATGAGTGTATGGGTAAATATGTGAGTGAATGCGTGAGGTATAGGTCTGTAAGTGGGTAGGTGGGGTGGGTAGGGCAGAACCTGGGTAAGGTGGCATCTAGGTAAGATGATAGTTGGGTAAGGTGGTAGCTGGGTAGATTGACAGCTGGGTAGGGTGGGTGAGTGGATAGGGTCGGTAAGTGGGCAGATGAATCGGTGGGGGAGTCAGTGGGGTGCGGTTCAGTGTGAGTGATTGGGGGTCAGTTACATACTTACCCAGGAGTTAGACCAGGACTTTTTGGTCTAACATTTCCTGAGTAACTATCGAGTTAAGCAAATTGGAATTGTTCAAAGTCTGTGACTCTAACTCGGAGTTGGAGATTTTTTCATAGGGCAAAAGAATTGCACATTGGAAGTTTAAACTTCCCAGGCAATTCCCACAGAGCCAGTGCATTGGAACTTTCAACAGGGTCCCGAAGCGCGTCTTCGGGGTTTCATCCGGTCTCAAACAATTCAGAGACTACAAGACCTGGGCCATTGCTTTTTGAGGCCAATAATCTCAACCTCAGGACCTCACTTCAGGAGTTCCTCAGGGTAGATACCTGGTTCAAACACCTTCAGCTGCTTTACCAATGATATGCCCTCAATCATGACATGGAGATATTTGCTGATGATTGCACAGTGTCCAGTGCCATTCACAACTCTTCAGTTTGTGCCCACAAGCAGCAAGACCTGAACAACATTCAGGCTGAGCAGGCCAGTGCCAAGTAAAGACAAAACTCTGCAGATGCTGGAAATCTGAAACAAAAACAAAAGTATAGGAAAAACTCAGCAGGTCTGACAGCATCTCTGGAGAGAAAGACAGAGTTAACGTTTCGAGTCTGTATGCCTCTTCTTCAAAGCTAAAGAGAAGTAGAAATGAGTGCCATGTAGAAATGGAAATGAGTGCCAAATCAGTGCAAGTAACATTTGCACCACACAAGCGCTAGGCAATGACCATCTCTAACAAGAGAGAGTCTAACCACCTCCCCTTGACATTTAATAGTGTTATCATCACTGAGTCCCTACCATCAACATCCTGGGAGTCACCATTGACCAGAAGCTTAACTTGACCAGCCACATAAATCCTGTGGCCAAGAAAGCAGGTAAGATGCTGCAACTGGCAAATCACTGCCTTACTCCCCGAAATCTTTCTACCATTTTCAAGACATAAGTCAGGAGTGTGATGGAACATTCTCTACTTGCAGCTCCAACAGCACTCAAGAAAATCAACACCATCCAGGACAAAGCAGGCTACTTGATCATTACCCCTTCCACCATCTTAAACATTCACCCTGGCATACTGTGGCGATGGTGCATATCACCTACAAATGCATTGCAATAACTTGCCAAGGATACTTCAACAGCATTGCTCAAACCACAACCTCGACCACCTAAAAGAACAATAGTAGACGATACATAGGAACACCATCATCTACAAGCTCCCCTCCAAACTCTCTTGGAACTGTATTGCCATTCCTTCACTGTCACTGGGTCAAAATCCTGCAATTCCGTCCCTAACAGCAGTGTGTGTGTTCTGCAGTGGTTCAATAATGCAGTTCACCACCACCTCCTCAAGGGCAATTAGGGATGGGTAATAAATACTGACTTTGCCAATGATGCCCATATCCCAGTAATCAATTCATAAAAATCATCTATATATGATGTTTGTAGTTAAGAGCATTTAGGGCATTTTTCAAAAGATAGAATTCACCATTTTTTTGTCAACTGGATATCAGTTCAGGTACTTTTTAAAATATAAATGCTGACATTCCAGTTAATCCTCTTCCCCACCAAAATTATTTTGCGATTTCCATTTCATTTATTCTTGTTTGTTCACTTTCTTTTTGGTTTTAGATTTGATACTTAAATGACTGTAAATAGAGAACCAAATAGGTGAGTCTTACATTGAACTTCTAGCCTGCCATGCTTTTCCAGTTCTGTACTGCGAGCCAACTTAAACAAAAGCAAAACTTGTGGCATTGCTTGGCTGATCTAGTTTTGCTTGGGAGCAAAATGTCCTTGCAGGAAAAATTTTGAGTTGGAAACAGCCTAAAGAAAAAAACAAATTAAAGGCCTTCTAGACCATAATCCATGAAATCAGATGGACTCACATCTGCTAGAAACTAGGTCCTCAAGTAAATGGACTCACATCACTTGTGATATTAGATCAATGATAAATTTGAACACTTTTTCAGGCATTAATAGTCATTTCTCAGACTATCTTCCTTTTGCCTGGTCAAATCTGTCAACTGTGCTGCTATTTCAGGAGGAAAACTACAAACAGGTCGGTCGGAGGGTGGGTGTAGTTGGATGGTGGGGCCAATCAAGTCTGGTCAGGTGGGTTGTAGTATATGGTACAGTGCATATGTCTGGCAATTCAACAACTTACTCAATATAACAGTTTCCTATATTACCCAATAAAAGGAATTTTGAGTTTTAACTTGATGGCTCAAATCTTCCGATCAGTGTTGGAACTGTAGCGTCCAACACTGATCAGACTGAAAACTACCCATTTGCATGGCCAGCCCTCAGATTCATGATACAGAAGGACTCCCTCAGCACAGGAATCCAAGCACGGAGCAGCGGAGAGAATCAGCACAAAAGACACGCCCCCTTTTTACAGCACGAGCTGCAGTAAGGTTTAAGTTTAAATATCCAGTGTGAATGCTAGTGAATGGGTGATGGTTGAATGTTAGTGAATGGATGAATGAGTGAATGGGTAAGGCGGTAGGGTGGACAGGAGGGCGAGGTAAGTGGGTTGGGTGGCAGGTGTGTATGGTGGCAGGATGGCATGGGTAGAGTGGCAGAGTGGATGAGATGGCAGGTGGGAAGGTGGCAGTTGGGTATGGTGGCAGATGGGTGAGGTGTTGGGTGGTAGGCAAGTAAGGTGCCAGGAGAGTAGCATGGTAGGCGGATGAAACGGTAGTTTGGCCAGTGGGTGAGATGGTAGGGTGGCAGGTGGGTAAGGTGGTAGGATGGCAGGTGGTTGAGGTGGTAGCAAGGCCAGTGGGTGAGATGGTGGGGTAGCAGGTGGGTGAGGTGGTAGCATAGCATGTGGATGAGGTGGTAGGGTGGCAAGTGGGTGGTGGTCTGGCAAATGTGTAGGGTGACAGGTGGGTTAGGTGGGTAGGTGGGTGAGTGGATTGGGGGGTAGTTGGGTTGGGACAGGTTGTCAGGTCAGGAACTAGTCAGATCGGATTGGGGGCAGTTGGGTAATTGGGGCTCGTCAGGTCAGGTTAGGGGGGGTGTAATTGGGGGTGGGTCCAGTTAGGCCTGGTCAGGTGGGTTGTAGTATAAAGGTATTTGGCATAACAGGAGTTAATGTGGGACTGGAGAACAGTACTGCCTACAATGTGGTGAAAAGGGCACATGACAAGTGACCTGGGACTGTCTAATAGTATGTGGAGGCCTAGAGTGAAATATAGAAGATCCTGAGGGGACTTGACAGGGTGGATGTGGAGAGGATGTTTCCTCTTGGGAGAACTTAGAACTAGGAGTCACTGTTTAAAATGAAGGGGTTGCCCATTTAAGACGAAGATGAGGAAAATATTTTTCTCCCAGAGGGCCGTGAGTTTTTGGAACTCTTTTTCAAAAGGTGGTGGAAGCAGAATCCTTGAATATTTTTAAAACAGAGGTAGATGGATTCTTGATAAACAAAAGGGTAAAAGATTATCAGGGGTATGCGGAAATGTAGGTTTGTGGTTACAATCAGATCAGTCATGATCTTATTGAATGGCGCAGCAAGCTCAAGGTGCTGAGTGGCCTCCTGCTCCTAATTTGTAAATAACTAAATAGAAACTGTTATCAATAAACACTATTGTTCAACCTTACAAGCCTCTGAACGTCTTAGTGAGACCTACTGAACAAACCCTTACAACAGGTTTTGGGGTTAATTGGGGGGGGGGGTCGATGGGGGAGTCTGTGAGGTCAGTATGAGTGTTTGAGATGGGTGTCAGTTCTGTAGTTACCAAGGTGTTAGACTAGAATTTTTATGTCTAATGTTTCCTGGGTAACTATCCTGTTAAGTACTGCGGAACTTTTCGAATTCTCCAACTCTAACTCGGATTTGGAGACTTTTCTGGAGAGCCCCAGGAAGTAGGGAAATCATCCATCAGAAGTTCAAACTTCCCAGGCAATTGCCACGGAATCAGCGCATCAGGGCTTCCGTAGGTTCCCCACACACATCTTGGGTTGTATACCCGATGATTGGAGACTGGAAGACATTGGCTCATTTGAAAAGCTTCACATTGAAAGTGAAAGTTCAGCAATAAACAAAATCATCTTTGTTTGGAAGATTATCTGCTCCTTACTTTGTGAATGAACTGAAAATGCAGGCCTGGAAACTGGCTTGGCACAAATCCATACAACTCTGAGACAAACAATTGAAAAATCTCTGAACCACTGTGCGAGTCACATGAAACTGATATATTTTGCATCCTGCATTCTGTGCCTTACTGGATAACAAATCCCATATATATTTTTTCCAGTTTAAATTTCTAAAATTGAAATGCTGTGCTCCAAGATCGTTCTTGGGTAATTTTGCTGCAAGGTATATTAGAAAATAGCTTATGTTCAAAAGTTTCAATTATTGCAGTACTTTATAAATGTTTTTTTCTAGCCCTCCCTCTCTGGCCAACATTTAAACTTCAATGATTACTTAGGTTAAACTCTAACACAGAAGCATTGCTTTGTGGTTATATTGGCCCTTTTTTATGTGAAGTGCTTAAGAAAATGTTACAAGTGTTAACTTGCACGTAAATTTAAAATGATTTATTCCATGTGATTTTAAAATCTTTATTCAATTTAGAGAAGTGTTGATGTTTATCGCAATTAAGTTATTTATGTAATACAACAAGTTATAATTCAAAAATTGACTGATTTTTTACTGCAAGACATGTAATAATATTGGTTTTGCATATTGACAGGTCAGCAGCACATCTGCTAAACTGACAAAACATTGTTCAATGGCTTTAGTTATAAATTTCACATATTTTGGTGAGGGCATTTTGGGGCATGTTTCTTAAGTTTTACCCAGTTTTTTCCTCTGAAGGTATTAGTTCATGCTGGGACATGATTTCACAGGCATCAGCAAATCTCGAGAGCTTCACTTAAATGGCCTCACATTCACAGACAGTGACTCTTAACAAGCCCATTTGCCTTTGGGGCATTAGAACTGAACCTGATCCTGCCCCTGCCTGAAATGAGGATACTGTCAATATATTGCAGTTGGCAAGGTGGCTGTTGGAGGAAGTCCCAGCTGGTTTTTCTCTCCCTAGTTCAGAAAGGGGGTAATTTTAAACAAACAAAATTATTTGAGAAACCAGTAAGCAAAGAAAAAAAAGAGGCTGACAGCCATGGAATATTCTATCTGTAATGTGATGGATCAGGAATCTATCAGGATTGGGTGAAACATCAGTTTTACTTCCCATCCAATATTGTTCCCCATTCACTTGAGAATAAATTCGGGCTGGATATAAAATAAATGTTGCACATAATGAATTGGCTTAAAATTGCTCCTGATGAAGCCCATATTTATGTTTCCACTACTATTCAGGCTGGTATTAACCAATTCATGAGAGAAAACTGGTAACATGAAGTTTACATGTTGCCTGCTTTGCAGTCAATGGGAGCGGGTTAATCATGCGTCACAGTCCCCGTGTCCATTCTAGCAATCCATGTGGTTTAGCATAATTCTGTGACTTATGCACGAAGCAATCTTGAAGAAGGAGGGAATTATACCTATAATACAATGCAACTGGTCCTTGTTAACCTCCTTAGAATGGTTTGCAATTATTAATTCAATGTCAATGAATTTTACAAGTAGAATTCAGAAGCTCTTGAGTCCCAGGCAATCCTACAAGTCCTCAGCCAAAATCCCTGCGAGGACAATGTTTTGGAGTCTGAAGAGGAAAGACTAAAGTACCACCAAGACAATGTTCAGTGTGGCAGATAAACTGTGGCTACAGGGCAAGGTACAGTAACACCTGTTTAACAAGTAACTTATTTACATAGCAATCACACTTTTGTTCAAAGTACAACGTCAGACTTCAGATTTTTAACGTTTGAACCAATAATTTCTTTCCATTTAGCAATTCAAATCAAGCTGTGCCAGATTAGCTACCTTTGAGGAATGGATACTAATATTAATTTGTTTGCATTTACAAAATGAAAGAAATAAAAGGAGCTAAATTCAATAGTCCCTGAAAATGGACATGGGGACTGTGACACATGATTAACCCGCTCCCATTGACTGCAAAGCAGGCAACATGCCAACTTCATGTTACCAGTTGTTTTAAATGATTTCAGCATCCAACCAGCACTAACTGTGCGGCTGATTATCTGGATGCCTAAGCAAGGGGCCAACATTGTAAGTAGCTAACGCCAATTTTAACTAACCCGCACCTCTTAAAGGGGGAGTGCATTGTTGCTGGAGCAGGTGCAGGCAGCCATGCAGGAAGTGAATCTGACCTGTGAAACATTGCATGTTGGCAAAACCCAGGAGGAGCTGGCTCCAAGGTTGTCAGATGCTGACTGGAGGCATTGATTGAAGAGGTGGAACATAGGAGAGATATCTGTATGGATAGGTGTGGATATCAATGCCAGGGATCAAATCCTGGGGATGCAGTGCAAAAAGAAGTTCAATGATCTCAGATGCATAATCAAGATCAGTGAATGCATCTTCAAAATCCCACCAACTGTACCACTAGCCTCATACACTCCTCAATTCACTACATCCCTATCACTCACCTCCCAACAATCTCTATCAGGACTCATACCTGACATTTATATGCTCTACTGTAACCTCACACACTTAGGATTGATGCAAGCCTCACATCAACACCTGACAGCTTGCACACATTCCCCAAACAGTCAATCATGACAGCCAAATCACTCAAACAGATTGAACCACACTCGCTGACAC
The DNA here is from genome assembly GCF_017639515.1 of Carcharodon carcharias. Lineage (NCBI taxonomy): Eukaryota > Metazoa > Chordata > Chondrichthyes > Lamniformes > Lamnidae > Carcharodon > Carcharodon carcharias. The sequence goes on along the minus strand of NC_054479.1, from coordinate 41,964,574 downwards.
AAATCCCTCTCTTCTGGGACAAGGTGGTGTACAAATGGAGGCAGCTAAAGCTAACTGAATGGGAATAGGTGAGCCTCATGGCTTGATACCCATGGATGAGACAGTGCTGACCATCATATGGATGTCCATTGCTGAGGCAGTGGCAGGTGGAGGTGTTGAAATCATCAACGATGACAGTACCTTCATACCTAATCCTTCTTCTCACATCCCACATCCCCCTAATCACAAACTTTCCTCTGATTTAGAAACTAAAGATGGTGTATCTTGTACTACAATGCCCTCCTTTCCTGCACCGCAACCTTACTCATGTGCCTTTTATTTTTTCAGATATCCAAGATATGCAACCTGACCAGGCAATGGAGGGACAACAAGAAGGCAGTGCTGATGAAGACACCACATCATATTCACTCAATTTAACACTCGTAACCACCAGCTCAGATTCTAGAACTGCATGGTTTAGAGGTGGGACCAGCACACAATAAGACACTAGGCATAAGTGTTCTGCAGACAGAACAGGGTGGAAGGATAGCAGAGGTATCAGCTCACCAGAAGATGGGTGACACACCAATTTCTGCTGCAGAGGACTCAGCTGAGAATTTCACTGGGTAGTGTACAGAAGAAAGCTGAGGGACATGAACAATGACATATTTGGTGCACTGGCAGGCCTGCCAGAAAGCCTACAGTCAATGTTTAGGAGCATAGAGGAGTTCAGAACCAACTGGGTTTTGCACAGAACATGAGACCCATCCTTTCCAACATGGAAATGGTTGCCAACTGCTTTTACACAGTTGCGGACCCACCCAAGATGCAGTATCTGATGCCCATTGTCTCAGCTTCTATTACAATAAAAGCAGCTTCTAACAAAAGTCTGAATGCAGCAGAGGAACTTTTGCAAAATACACTTGCTTCCATTCAAGCTCAGACTGCTCTTCATGGCTGTGGATTACAGTGTACAAAGGACCTGAATTGCACCAACTATACTGCAGCCACTGCAGTAGCACCACACAGGAGGACTAGGACAGGCAAAGGCACACAGAAGGCAGGTACTAGGGGAAAGCCCAACAATAAATAGTTTATGTTTATGCAGTATGGAATGTTTTCATTTATAAAAATCCTGGTATTGCTCTCCGATGAGGTCTTCATGGACAGCATGGGCAGAAAGAGGCTGACAAGTTGCCTCTTCTCTTCTTCCTGTTTTTCCTCCTCATACCCCTGCTCCTTAGTTCCTTTCCACATGGCAGGGTCTGCACCTTCATGATGCTGGGGTCATGCAGCATTCAGCAGACCACAGTGAACATTGACTTCTGCTCTGCTGAAGTACTTCAAGTGGTCCGGGGGACAGAAGCTTTCTTTCAGCACCTCAATGATCTGCTCTATCAGATTTTGTGTGGCAGCATGGCTTTCATCGTTTGTATGCGGTATTCGTATGTGTGGGTTGCGTATGAGAATCATCAGCTATGTCATCAGCAGAAAGCCCTTGTCATTCAGTAGCCACCCTTTGCTCTGTCATGGTGACACAAATGCAGCTGGCACAACAGATTGCCACAGAATTAAGGCAAAATGACTGCTGACAGGATACAGCACATTTAGTTGCATGATTTTCTTTGTATGGTCATACACTAGCTGGATTTTGAAGGAGTGGAATCTGTTTCAACTCTATTAGGGGAAGAGATGACATGTGGCGGGCACAAGGAAATGTGCATGCAGTCAATAGCATCCTGCACCACGGGGATGCCTGCAATCCTAGCAAAGTGGCGTTCTCACTCCTTCTGCTTCTCTCTGGCAACAAGATTGTGGTCATGTGTCAATGATTAGAGAACGCTAATGTCCTCCCTTATGCAACAATTGACAGCAAGGGGCAAGATGTTGCAAATATCTCCAGTTCCAGCCTGGAAGGAGCCAGACATATAAAGGTTCTTTACCAGTCCAATGCATAGCCACTGGCAATGCGGAACTCAGCCTTCTCTGGGTTGCAGTTATGGCTACAGCAAGTGTCAGATTTCAGTGAGGATGCCTTACTGATGTGTAGATAGCCCATGCATTGTTCCTTGTGGAGGATCAGTTAAGACAATTGTTCTTTGAATATCGTGGGTTGCCTATGACCTCCACTTTTAAAAAAATTAATTTAACAGGATGTGGACATCGCTGGCTAGGCTCACATTTATTGCCCATTCCTAATTGCCCTTGAGAAGGTGGTGGTGAGCTGCCTTCTTGAACCGCTGCACTCCCTTAAGTATAAGTATACCTACGTGCAGTTAGGGAGGGAGTTCCAGAGTTTTGACCCAGCAAAAGTGAGGGAAGGGTGATATATTTCCAAGTTGAGAAGGATGTGTAGCTTGGAGGGGAACCTGCAGGTGGTGGTATTCCTATGTTTCTGCTGCCCTTGTCCTTCTAGAGGGTAGCAGTCGTGGGTTTGGAAGGTTCTGTCTAAGGAGCCTTGGTGAGTTCCTGCAGTACATTTTGTACTTGACACACACTGCTGCCACTGTGCATTGGTGGTGGAGGAAGTGAATGTTTGTGGAAGGGGTGCCAATCAAGTGGACTTTTTGTCCTGGATGATATCAAGCTTCTTGAGTGTTGTTGGAGATGCACTCATCCAGACAAGGGGAGAGTATTCCTTCACACTCCTGACCTGTGCCTTAGAGATGGTGGATAGGCTTTGGGGAATCAGGAGGTGAGTTAGTCACTGCAGAGTTCCTAGCCTCTGAACTGCCCTTGTAGCCACAGTATGCTTGGTCCAGTTCAGCTTCTGGTCAATGGTAACCCGCAGGATATTGATAGTGGAGGATTCAGTGATGGTAATGCCATTCAATGTCAAGGGGCAATGGTTAGATTCTCTCTTGTTGGAGATGGTCATTGCCTGGTACTTGTGTGCCATGAATGTTACTTGCCACTTGTCAGCCCAAGCCTGGATATAGTCCAGGTCTTGCTGCATTTGGACATGGACTGCTTCAGCATCTGAGGAGTTGCAAATGGTGCTGAACATTGTACAATCATCAGCAAACGTCCCCACTTCTGACCTTATGATGGAAGGAAAGTCATTGATGAAGCAGCTGAAGATAGTTGGGCCTATGACACTACCCTGAGGAACTCCTGCAGCAATATCCTGGGATGGATGTGATTGACCTCTAACCACCAGAATCATTTTTTTGTGCTAGGTGTGACTCCAACCAACAGAGAGTTTTCCCCCTGATTCCCATTGACTCCAGTCTTGCTAGGGCTCCTTGATGCCATACTCAGTCAAATGCTGCCTTGATGTCAAACTCCCACCCCTGGTGTTCATCTCATTTGTCCATGTTTGGACCAAGGCTGTAATGACATCAGGAGCTGAGGGACCCTGGCAGAACCCAAACTCAGCTTTAGTGAGCCGGTTATTATTAAGCAAGTGCCACTTGATAGCACTGTTGATGACCTGTTCCACTATTTCGTTGATGATGGAGAGTAGACATTCTGGGGCAGTAACTGGTAGGGTTTGATTTGTCCTGCTTATTGTGTACAGGACACATCTGTGCAATTTTCCACATAGCCGGGTAGATGCCAGTGTTGTAGCTGTACCGGAACAGCTTGGCTAGGGGCGTCGCAAGCTCTGGAGCACAAGGCTTGTGTACTATTGCCAGAATATTGTCAGGGCCCACAGCCTTTGCAGTATCCAGTGCCTTCAACCATTTCTTGATATCATGTAGATTGAATCGAATTGACTAAAGACTGGCATGTGTGATGCTGGCGCCTCAGGAGGAGGCCGAGATGGATCATCCACTCAGCACTTTTGGCTGAAGATTGTTGCAAATGCTTCCTCTTCCAGTAGTTTGTCCTGCTCTGTGTAACTTATGTTCATTCTCCAAGTCATGCTGCATTCCAAGAGGAATGGCAACTGGTGCACCCATGTTTTGGAGCAGCTAGTTTGTGCAGAAGCTTTAAAATCAACAAAATGAACTTCAACACCAGCTGCAGCACTACCTGTCAACTTTTATAACTTTAAACAACTGTAGAAAACATGAAACACTTGTAGAATCAAAGCAACAGCCATAAAAAGATCAACCAGCAACTAACCTGTTGATAATCCTCTTATGTAGCGCTGGTGTGGAGGGTCCTTCCTGGTGCTGAATGTGTGCTCAGCAGTGTGAAGTTAAGAGAGGGCATTAGCTGGAGCATTGAGTTCTAAAATTGCGCTGCTGGTGCCTAAATAGTTTTTCATGCTGTTTGACTTATGATCTGCTTGCTCTGCATACTCCAGTGGCCATTCACTATGTGCAGGCTAATGCCCTCATCAATATTGCACCCAACACAATTCATCCCAAAGGTATGTGCGTGTACTGAAGACAGCATTTTGGTCTCCAAACAGCATCCATAGAACCGAAAGAATGGACACTACTGATCCTAATTTGCCACTGTCACCATTTCTTCATCCTCAGCAAAAAGCAGCTTTCACATTTCAAAGGCTGAATTTTAGAAAAGCTGGTCACGAGCCGACTTTAAAAAAGACTGCCCCACAGCAATAATACGCTGGGGGCAACCTTAACCGAATTGTGAGAATTTCGCCCATCAGAACAAGAAAGAAGTTCCACTCTTGAAATCTGCCTGCTAAGCTGAAGAGTTGCAGCAGTGCCAGTGCTCAGTAATGGCCACTGCTGGGACTACAAGCTGTTCTGAAAAGGGAGACAACTAAGGTATGTGCAAAATGTTCAGGGTGGATTTGAGGATCCTACGGAGGAGGGAAAGTGGTTGTGGCTGGGTTCTGGAGGCCAGGAGGAGAGGCACAAAATTTATACCCCGAAGGAGATACCCGCACCACCCCCCACCCACCCCCCCCCCCCCCGCCAACTTCACCCCCCTCTTCACCTGAGTTGGTGAAGCAGCAGGTGGCATCCTTCTTTCCACCTTCCCAGCCATACATATTATTGCAACAGGAATGGACACAGCCCCTCAAGGCCAGCTAAGGCCTTCAAGAGGCCTAAGGGCCGAGCAGGATGACTGGTGCCTTTTTCGCCTACCGTATTATGGGGGACCGTTCGGGGGTGGGTGGAAAGACAGTAGGCTAGCGCTCATCCTGTTTTCTTTCCCCCACCCCCCACAAATATGGCAGCGGGACAGGGGTGGAGGTGGAGGGCATAAATTTCTCCTCCAAGTAGTGCATGGACTTCCCTTTAAGTGTGTCATTCATATTTTATAGCGTAGCCAAAAGACAGCATTCCCAGGTGAAAGAATCCATGGAAACATTTCCAGAGAATTGCGTTTGGCAAGAAACTATTTTGCAATACTCTTCATTCTTTCATTCTTTGCATTCTTTACATTCTATGTACTCTGGTCCACAAAACACCCACTCAGTCCTGGTTTGAATGCATTCATGTGCTCGTGCTTAACTCTTTATTAGTAATATTCAAATCATAATGCAATGGCTAAAAATCCCAATTATACTCTAGCTGCTAACAGGACTAAGGGATTTGGGTTAATTTTTATGATTAGATAAAGCAACAGACATAAGGTAGTTTTCCCTTACAGATGAGTGCTAAATACCACAATATTAATTTAAAGAATCCAAATCATATTGTGTCATTACATAATCAGAGTCAAATTAAGCAAAAGAAAAGACAGGCTTTAATACATGTCACTGTACTACCCAAAAGTAGAAAACTGGTAACAACATTGGTAGACTGTTATTCAATTTTATAATCTCAGCAGTACAACAGGCGTAACTTTGGGTGTTCTTCATCTTTACAATTGGGTTACGACCTTCTAATTAAGGTTTCAATCATGTATATTGACTGCCAAGTTTAATGGCTTCCTCCACAACATATTAATTAAAGAATGATATGACAGATTGACATGATTTTTGGACAATACATTTGGACAATACAAAAGATTTGCTTTTCCCTCATTCTTTTTGATGATTTTTAACACTGTAATGTTACCTGTATGTGCAAAATAAGAATTATTTTCTTTCCTTGTCCTTTCTATCACAGCCTGTATATCTTTGTGTCCCATCGCCAGAATTATTCATTATTGATGTGGAATTTTTTATGACAATATCAAAGCGTGCTAATGGAAAGATAGTAATAAAACTTAGCCTCAGAATTTTCTAGAGGTTTTGCTATGTCTCTGGAGCATTTCACTAGCTCTTTCCAAGTCCTCAACTAAGGAATAGCACAAACATGATCAATGCCTGCTTTCTTTAACTTTCTAATACTAGCTGTGTACTATACTTGGAGAAATTGGGAAAGATTTGTTGTAAATAGAGAAAACATAGCAATCACTGCTAATTGTAAACAAATTGTGCTGCATCTGGATGACATTACACATTTTAACAGTGAATACAGAGCAATGAAATCTTTGATAGTATTAATTTTCAATACCTCCTATTAATTTTAGTAGATAAAATGTATAAGAATGATATACTATTGATTAAAGGAGGAAAATACAGAGCACTTTAAGTGCCAAGTAAAGTATTATACAATATATTCAATTATCCCATGCTTTTTTTTCGAATGTAGAACATCAAAAAACAATGTAATAGCATAAATTCTTCAACATTTTCTGGGACAACTTTGAAACAGAAATCACCTACACTATATACCAACTCATCTTCCACAAGCACAGCGAGTGCCAAAAGCAGATATAGTTGAGGATAAAAATATAAATGTCTCAGAGCAGTTCTTTAAGTTTTGTAAAATATTCTGAATGGATACACCAACTTCATGTAAAAAATGTCTTTTATCTTTATAAGCCAAAATAATCATCATTCTTTAAACAGCAATAAGTTCTAGAGGCACTGTACATTCTTCAAATTTGGAGGGACGTTCTGAATAAAAGTCTAAAGTTAATTATGTTTACTTCATTGAAATGTTTTGGCAACACTGAGTACTACTGTTAAGATATTTGGTTGAGAAGGCAAGATATAAATTAGTTTAATCTTTCTTTAAGTTCTAGAAATATCTTAGAAATTAAAACTCACATCCCAAACATAAGGATAGTAAATGTAAAAGGTCGCTCTTTATTTTTTTCATGGGATGTGGACATCACTGGCAAAGCCAGCATTTATTGCCCACTGAACTGAATGGGTTCCCACACCATTTCAGCAGGCAGTTAAGAGTCAACCACATTGCTATTGGTCTGGAATCACGTGTAGACCAGACCAGGTAAGAACAGCAGATTTCCTTCCCTAAAGGACATTTGTGAACCAGATGGGTTTTTAACAACAATTGACAATGGTTTCATGGTCACCATTACTGAGACTAGTTTTTTTTTCAATTCCAGATTGTTAGTTGAATTTAAATCCCACTGCTGCCGTGATGGGATTTGAACTCTTATCCCCAGAATATTAGCCTGAGCCTCTGGATTACAAGTCCAGTAACATTACAACTACGCCACCACCTGCCCAGCACTGTACAGAGGATTTATTTATCTATTTTCCATATTTTCAGATTTATTTATTTTCCATATATACTCCTGTAAAAGTTGACACCATCATGTCTGACCTAAAAAAAATCAATTTTTCATGTACCTCATGTAAAAGTCAACCCTTGATTTTAAGGGACAAAAGTTCAAAAATTTCAGAACCAAAGTATAATCCTGGAGATGTTAATGATTTGATTTCATTGTAAATGTATAAATACTAATGAAAATGAGTATTGATAGAAATGTGTGCATAAGCAAACCCTTCAAGGACTGTATCATGGAACAATTGGATGTTGCATGTTGGAAGGCAAAAAACATTCTCTTGAGCAGAAATAGGTGAACACCCTCGCTAGCAACATTGTACCAATGGGTTGTAGATGCATGAAATAAACTTGATCCCAATATTGGTGATCAGAGTGATTTTGAAGGATTTCAAAGTGAAGGGTTGTAGTTACTTCATTATATATTTATATTGTATTTGATTAAATGTACATAATTTATAACATTATGGAATAAATAAATGTTAGATAATTAATATGATGAGAAATATCTCATGCATAACAATATAAAATAAATAGATCAAGCACGCATGTTTATCCCTTTGAAAAGATTACCCATGTAAAAGTTGACCCCATGATTTTTGGCCTATAAAATTGGTCTCAAAAGATCAACTTTTACAAGTAAAGTGACAATGACCAATCCAAAAATCGCTTACAGACCACTTCTGAGGTGCTCTTTCATCTCTCCATCACTTACACTATTTCTTAGCTGTCGCTATAAAAATCTCCACACTAAAAAAGATGGACAGTAAAGATATACAGTTGTTTGCCATGTTACATAAAGCTACATCTATAACTGTGACCTGTGAGCAGAACAAATTTTAATCTTCGGCAATGGAGAAAGAAAATGTTATTTACTTATTGATTTTCGAAAAGTCTGTCAAAAGGGACACATCTCTGGAAGTTTTAGTAAAAACATTTTTCCAGGTTCTTTCAATGGAGATACAAACCATTCCCCCAAATTGATTTTCCAAATGAAGGGATGAATCTGAGCCATTGGACTAGAAGAGAGTGGAGCAAGACTTAAAGTGATTTATTGATGAGGGTGATGTGGGTCTAGTGAAGGTGATAGAACTGAGGTGATAAATGAGGTGAATATGGTATGGGAAAGGAGGTTGGCAGAACTAACTGGTACTTGAAACATAAATTTTGGAGGAAATCTAAAAATCGGCTTAATTCCAACTGCCATCTGTCTCTTTATAGTTGGCTCATACAATCCATTGAGTAGGAAAAATGACAAACCAAATGTTGAATCCAAAAAATATGGGAAAGACGTACCATAAAATATCCCCAATAGACTATCAGAACATCTGTGCTTCAGTTCCTACTCTCTTCCAATTCAAAACATTTTCACTTAATCATAAGATCTGTTCTGAATAATTAGAACAGATATGAACACGAGACACTTGTTGCAAATTAATGAGTTCTGTAAGTGAATTCACAACAAGGAAAACAATCAGTTTGCTTTATTGGCTCCATATTGCATTATTCAGGGTCCAACATGTTTTTCTGCCATATTTGGCAAGAGATATATGCATATTTTAAAATGAGCAGTTTTTGCAGGAAGGGAGAGATTACACATTAAAATGAAACCTTTAAAAAGCACAGAACTCCCTTGGCATAAGTTAAACTATTTTTTGTAAATAAATTTCTAACATTTGTTAGGGGTATAATCTTTCAATTCTTTGATTGTCAAACACTTCCTTAATTGATTTCTGAAATTTAGTAGAATGGTAGAGAATCTTGGAACAGTAGAGTCAAAGCAGAGGAATGGAGCAACAACCATAATGAAATTCTACAAGGTTGACTTCAATGGATTGATCTGATCCCAACAATTTCCAACTGGGCAAGTTAGGTTAAAATTACCTCCATCTGGTAGTCAGATATTATACATGGTATTGGATAGTTGTCAACAGAACTGTTCAACTATTCCAGGGATTGAAATTTTCATCTATAAATTAATCAGCTGGTACAAAACAAGAGCCTTCATAGAAAGTACCAATGGGGGCCATTTGGAGTTCAGACACTGCATTGAAAAGACCATTGGTAAGTCTCAACTCACTTTTAATTTCACTAGATTTTACATCAAAAATACACAAATGGGTCAATAGGCACAAATATTTTGGAACTTTTATTTCAGTTAATCTGATCTACATATTTGAATGAAGACATAATAAAATGTGCACTTATGCACTTGATGCAAGTCAAGCAGTTTATCAAATTTAATTGTAAAGAAATGCAGTGTTCAACTAAATTCATTCACACATGTAAAGTTAATGTCTTGAAGGATAACTCAAGTTATTCATTTTAGTAGGAAGAATGAATAGAGGCAATAAAAACAAAATAGTACAATTTTAAAGGATATGCTGAAACAGAGAGACCTGTGAGTTGTGTATACACAGGTCTTTGAATGTGGCAGGACAAGTTGAGAAGGCTGTTAAAATGGCAAATGGGATGTTTGTTTTGTAAACACAGCATAGGGTACAAAAGGAAAGAAGTTCTGTTAAACCTTCGTAAAATCCTGATTATTCCCCAGTTTGGCATTCCAGCCAACAGCACCACACTTTGGAAAGGATGTCCAAGGCCTTATAGAGGGTGCAGGGGAAATTTATTAGAATGGTATCCAGGATGAAGGTCTTCAGTTATGTGGAGAGACTAGAACATGTGGGACAAAAACAGAATATAGAGGAGAGAGTTCATGGTCTGAAGCTATTGAACTAAATGTTAAGTCCGGAAGGCAGTAAAGTACCTCATCGGAAGATGAGGTGCTGTTCCTCCAGTTTGCGTTAGGCTTCACTGGAACATTCTAGAGAAACTGGGATTGTTCTTCCTAAAACAGAAAATGTTAAGGAGATTAGTTAGAGATGTTGAACATCATAAAGCAACTTAATAAAGTAAATAGGAGAGTAAATAGGTGAAACTGCTTCCAGAGGCAGAAGGGTAACCAGAGGACATAGACTTAAGGTGATTGGCAAAAACATCAGAGATGAAAACATCGTACATGTAACAGGTTATGTTCTGAAATGCACTACCTGGAAAGGTGGGGAAGCAGATCCAACAATATCTTTCAAAAGTGAATTGAATTAATACTTGAAAAGGAATTATTTATCAGGCTTTGTGGAGTGAGGTAAATTGGATAACTCTTTCAAAGATCTGGCACAAGCACGATGTGCCAAATGACCTCTTTCTGTGCTGTATGACTCTATGGGTGGAATTTTCCGTGTCAGCCAGCGGAAGGCTTTATAGGTGGCGAGCACGGACAATATGGCGGACCTGCTTCATGATGGTGAGAGTGCAGGTCATGATCATCGGCTCAGCCCACCAGCAGGGGGCCGCGTTTCCTGCCAACAGTCACCAGGCAGCTCATTGTAATACATCAACATATCATTTAAATGCCATCCCACATGGCTCTTGGATCCCCACCTGATCGTCCATCCACTTTGGCAGGAAAACACATTGATGTGTTTCACAATAGCACACAGGTGATTTGCACTTGGTGGCCTTAATTTTGGGGGAACTGGAGGTGAGTGAACAACATTGTTCTGCAGAACAAAAACAGAATTACCTGGAAAAACTCAGCAGGTCTGGCAGCATCAGCGGAGAAGAAAAGAGTTGACGTTTCGAGTCCTCATGACCCTGTTCTGCAGAGTTTGCCAGGGTCGCCTATTGCTTTGCAGTCTTCAGGGGCACCGGGGTGCCGGGCTGAAGTGCTGCCCAGCCTCAGAGGTGATTGTTGTCAGGGGGAGAGGGCAACTGCTGCCCTGGTATTGGATCCCCTGCACAAGAAATCAAGGTGGGGGGCAGGGTAGGAGAGGGAAGTGCCCACACAGTAGGGACATCTGTATAAACTGACCATTCCTCTGCAGCTGAGACAGATCAGGTGCAGCCACAGTGATATGATTGGGGTCGGGCTCCTAGACTGCCTGCCCACGCAAGCAATGCAGAAGTACGAAAGTGCCACCAAGTGCTCCAGACCATATACCACCCACCCCCATAAGAAAAGGCTGTGGGTCCGCGATCACTTTATTGGACCGCGGAGCAACTGGACTGCACATGTTGTACAATCTCCAAGACAACGCTGACCATGTAGGTCACTGCTGGAGGTGCTCACAGCCCCTTGCAATCTCAGCATCCTGGTTTGGACCAGTGTCCACCATGTCACAGGTTGACAGGGCAGTCACGCAGCGCACTCATCTTTGGCCATCCGAGGGGTGACCAGCTTTAAGGGGCAGTCATACAGGGCCAAGAAAGATGCTAAGTGCAGCCATGATAACCACGTCTCTCTCTCTTTCATGCTGCAGGAGGACCACATCAGGAGCATGGAGCCTGGTGACCTAGCTGTATGCCTGATGGCCTACAGAGAGCGAAGAAGACGGAAGAGAGGGCGACTGAGGCTCCTGGCCATGCAAAGGCAGGAGCAGCAACCCCATGAAGAAGGGACTGCTAGGGCTCCCGCACATGCTGCCCAGGAGCGACAGCGATCCGTGGCTGGTCAGTGCCTGGCGACATCCAGGTTCCATTGACACCGCCTGCAATTCCTGCAGATGACTGAGAACCAGTGTCGCCGACGACTGTGCATGTTTAGGGACCTGGTGGCTCATATCTGCCACTTACTGCAGAACTTGGCACCAAGGGGACATGGAGGGCATCCACTGCCAGTGGCTGTGAAAGTGACTCAATTTCTATGCTAGTGGCTCCTTTCAGGGCTCCACAGGTGACCTTTGTAGGATTTCACAATCTGCCACCCACAAATGCATCCATGAGGTCACGGATGCCATCTTGAGGGCACACAACTTTGTGCATTTCGCCCAGGACTTGGTCAGCCAGGATGCAAGGGCCATTGGATTCTCCCAGATCTTGGGATTTCCACAGGTGCAGGGTGTGGTTGACTGCACTCATTTGGCACTCAGGTCTCTGTTGCTACACTCAGTGGATTATATCAACTGGAAGCAGGGGCTTCCAATCTCTGAACTTGCAGCTGGTATGCGACCACCAGAAATGTATACGGAAGGTGTTGGCATGGTTTCCAGGGAATGTGCATGACACCCACATCCTCAGTCGGTCACTGATCCCTGGAGTCTTCCAGGATCCACAGAAGCTGCAGGGTTGTCTCCTTGGGGACAAGGGCCACCCACAGAGGCCGTGACTGATGACATCTGTGCAGTAGCCTCAGACTGCAGCAGAGCGATGTTATAATGAAGCTAATGCTGCAGCTCACAACTTGGTGGAGCAAACCATCAGGATGCTGAAGATATGGTTACAGTGCCTGGACTGGTCTGGTGGAGCCCTGCAATACAGTCCATAGAGGGCGTCACGCATCGTCTTCATCTGCTGCACCCTTTACAACATGGTATTCCAAAGGGGAGACGAGCTGGCTGAGGGGTGGTTGGAGGAACTGCATACCTCCTCTGATGAGGAGGACGTCAACAAAGATGAGGGGAGGGAGGGCCCACTGAGGTGATGATGAAAGGGTGAAGCCCTCGCACTGACTAGATGAGACAGGCGCACCCAGGAGGCCCTCATAGCTGCTAGATTTGTGAAAGATGATGACGACATGCAGTGTGGTGTCCCCACAGATCCCCACATTGCTCTTGTGAACGTTTGACTCCAGTCTGGCTTATGACAGTGCCAATACCCTCTGTGAGAAGTCTCCTGTCATGGAGATGCAATGGAAGCCCCAATTGTCACTTGATTGCAGGAGGATGATGATGATATGCAGTGAGGACACTCCATGAATCTTAACATAACCTCGGAGAATGTCTGACTCCCATCTGGCCAAGGGCAGCTCGTTTCTGCTCCATGATCAGGATCATACCATAGAGACTGAGCCATGAAACTTTAGAAGCACCTAATGCTGTGTCCGCCTTCAGCACCTGAGCCCTTCAGGAGTTGGAATACAGCATCAGTGGTCACAGATGCTGAAGAGATGAGGGCCAGACCCACCTTAAAGGTGCTGAGAGCAGATCAAGAGAATGAGAGAACTCTGTGGCGCCTGCCCACTACATTCTGGCAGCAATGACCAGCATCACTGAGGTACAAACATAGTAATCTTTCCACGGAGTGTGAGGCCAAACCACTTTGGTCTGAAGGCTACACAGAGCACAGGGAAGAGGCACTGGACTGAGACACCTGCCTTTTATCTTGTGCAGAAAGCTTTCACATCTAAGTGACAAGAACACTGCTCATCAGAACATGGAGCCATAGGCAGGGAGATATTCTTGGGAGTTAATTTACAATAGTGAGCATTATGTACAAGTGATTAATGCCTGTGCCCAGGCTGTGCAACTAATTCTCCTTAACCTTCCTAACCCTGCTGCTATGTTTTGGTGCTCCCCAGACATCCACAGTGGAGGTGGAGGCAGCCTGCTGACTGCGACGCCCTGTCTGTGATGACTTCAGTGAGCGTCCTCTCATGAGAACTGAGACTTAGAGGGCCCTGGCCTGTTCTGCTGTTTGGCAATGGCACCCTCCTCGGCCTGTGGAGCTGGAGCTGCTGAAGTCACAGGAAGAGGGGATTCAGATGGACTAGACACTCTTGGAGTCACCTGGATGGATGGGCCTGGAGTGTGCGCCTGCTGATTCTCCTCGCTATGGGTACCCGGGAGCCCCAGGATGATTTCATGAGGAACAGGGGTAGCTGGACTGAGATTGAGCTGACCCACAGCCCTCTCGTGTACACACTGTTGGAGGACAGCTATGACATCAGTGATGGAGTTCAGCCCATGCAGCAGTGCAGGAGCAAAGTTCTGGACCAAGGTCTCCATCTTGCCAGTGTTGACCTCGGTGCATTACAATGCCGGCGCTATCACCTCAGCCTGAAGATGGACCGACTCCCCCATCGTGCCTTGCAATCTGAGGAGTGCAGTGGACACCCCCTTCTGATGTTCCCGAGTTTGCCTTTGCAACTTCAGCAACTGTGACATGACCGAGTCCAGAGGCTCGACATCTGACTCGGACTCAGCAACATTCTGGCCTCCAGCAATCCTCCGCATGTTGGAGACCCAGCAAGACCCTGCCGCTGCCTGGTGTGGATCAGACAGTACGATGTTCTCACCAGATTGTGATCCCAAGGCTACTCTAAAGCTAGGTCCCACCGAGGTGTGTGTCTCTGCACTGGTGGAGGGTGCGGGTGAGCGCTGTGATAAGTCTTCAGGGAGGGTGCCTCCAGATTCCTCTTCAAATGTTGCTTTAGGGCTTGATTGAGGCTCTGGGTCATGGACTCTGTCGGCTGTTTGGCAGATTTGCCTGCGAAAGCAAACGGAGATAATTAGCGCATGTGAAAGAAGACACATCACTCACGGCATGGTTGTCTAATGGATGTTGTGCTGCTGGAACCTCACTTGGTAGAGCAGGGCCGACCTCACTGTCAGCACAGGACCGGTCCAGATCCTCACCGGCCAGCTGGTTGGCTGTGTTTTCAAAGTTGGTGAGGACCTTGATTTCAGGCATTCCACCACCGATCTGAGACTTCTCTCTCTTGTTGTGTGCCAGCTTGTCCTGCATGGATAGAGATGGAGAAAGTGCAAGCAGGGCACCTGCCAAGCCAGATGATAAGTATGCCTGGCCTGACTGGGTGGTGAGTGGTCCCATGGACAGGATGAGGACAATGACAGTGAGTATGAGAGAGTGAATGGTGACGTCCCTTGAACTGGGAGTGAGTGAGGGCCCTGTGGATGTGTGATGGATTTGTGAGTGTGTGAGTTGAGAGTGATGAGAAGAGTAACTTAGCGTGGCGAAATAGAGGAGATCATTTGTCCTCTTGCAGCACTGGGTGGCTGTCCTCATCTGAAGGTCAATGGCGCTGGCAACAACTGCCACCGCCTCTCAAGCCAGATTGATCACCTTGCTTCCCATCCTTCGGGCATCCAGCAGTCACTCGAGGGACCCATCGTTGAAGTGGGGTCTGCAGACTGTTTTACTTTGCTGGCCAGTTCTTCCGGGCAGTGGTGGTGAGCTGGTGGCAATGAGCGCTGTGCTGGCGGCTGCCTTTTAACATGGCGGCTGGCGTGATGCAACAGCGGGAGGGTGAATGAGATCCTGCCCGCCATGAAAATGGTGTGTTTCACGGGAATGCATAAGCAATGTGGCAGGCTCGGGACAATACGGCATGAAAACCCGCCATCGTTGGCAGTGGGTGGAATGCCATTTTGCCTGCCCGCTACCACACTTAGTGCAAATTTGGGAAAATTCTGCCCTATGATTCTTTGAACTCATTATTACTTCAGGTGTAGTTACCTTTCTCTAATGATGATACTTTTGATGGGTCGGTTTAATATATTTGACAAAAAATGACAATTGTTGCATATTATAGCAATAAACTCGATTGCTCATTCTGTCCCTTTTCTCCCTACCATAAGTTGGCATATTACAGCAACACAACTTCATTCCAAGGTTTAAATCAGCAAAGAGCTGGAGTGCCTTCTTTAAAGGTAATCTTTTAGATGAAAATTAAACTCCATAAACCAAAATGATTGCCTTATAAACTGTTCTTGGTGGAGTAATGGGGGCTATTTTGGTGGAAGTATTAAAACAGGCATTAAATGGGTGCTGTGTTGTTTGAGGTCTGGTATTAGGACACAGATTTGGTCCTAATTACTGATTACCACAATGTGAACTTGCCTCAAGGTGTTAAAACAGATACCTGTGAATTTAACAATCAAATGCTGATTAGACATAATTTTTGTGGAGCAGTTTATATTGGCTCCATGCAGTCACTTCAACTGAATGTGCTAAGTGTGCTGGCTGACACAGTGACAGGTTTCAGGATGTGTCAGGGACCAAATGCAAGAATGCACAGGCCTTCAGATCAGGCACTTGAACATCGTGGAGGAGTAGGAGCTCCAGAGGTGGAAAGATGTCCTGTACCCACAGGGGAGAAGCAGTGAACCTTATTTGTCCTTGTGCCCTTCTTTTCTGCAGCAGTTGATTCTGCTCCTCCTGGCCTCCTCTCCTCTTCCCATTCTTTTTGCAAACCAAGGGATCCCCTAGCAAGATACTAGTGACCAAGCACGCCCTTTCTCCTCCTGATACATACAAAGCCTCCAATAAGGACTCATTCTTTTTAGGTGAATCCCTCAGAGAACTTCCAGAATAAGTTTTGATGGAGCCATGACAAAGTTTTCCAATAAAATCTTCTGATGTATTTCAAAGCTCTTCTTCAATCCTCCAACAGCATAGAAAAATGTGATGTGCTTTTAAGCAGCACTCAAAATTCCCTGCAATGACTGGTTTAATCCTGTGCAGCTAATTGCTGTGAGGAAAAGCTGCTAAATAAAGTGTTATCCACCAAAATAGCATGCAACGTTGTAAAGAGAGTTAGCAGATAATTTAATTGTTGATCAGCTGCTTAATGATCTTACAGACAGCCATTACTTGTGTTGGCATAAACATTTTACCAAGATGGCGTCTTCTACTAATTAAGGGCTAACCTGGCATTCCAGTTTAAGACCCCATCTTGACCATCTCATTACCTCTTTAGTAACTAAAATATTTAGCCAAACATCTCCCCTTAAATTCAACCAATGATGGCAGACTTTGCAAATATATTATCTGCAAGGCTTCAACTGCTTATGAGTTATTATCATCAGCACCAATTAAAAATTGTGGGCTTGTTTCCAATAAGGAATTCACACAAAAAATGCCACCCCACAAAAATCAAGTCCCTGCTCCCACATATATTGCTCTGCTCTATTCCCTGCTTCACCAATGGTCCCAGATCCCATTTGATAATTGCAGCTATTCCAGGGGATTCAATATAGTGCAAACCTTGGATGAGGTTGGGAATGGGATCTTCCTAACCAACTGCTAATTCCTTTAGTTGAGCACCCCTGACTGCCCACCCCCCCAACCTTATTCCACCCCTTGCCCTTCCGAGTGTTTGGTTCTCTGCTTCGCTTTGATCTCTTACTTCTGAAAACTTCAGTTTCCCCTAAAATTTCACATTGTTTTACTGAATTAAGAATGCACTGGGATTTTTTATTCCTATTTTCCTATATTATTTCTGAAATATGATAAAACTAATAAGAAACATTCTTCCCAAAGCCTTGACAGATCCAGTGGACTCCAGATTGCAAAACATACCTGAAGACCTGAAAATAGTGATTTCTCCTTTCTACTATGAAGGTTGATTCATATATAATGGAATAATTCCTACTTTGGCTGAAATTAGGAATTCCAGCACAAATTACACCCATTTTGAAAATGTCTTTTCTCCCCCATGACTCTGTATACTACCAAATGCAAAATCTGCCCTGAACTAGCACTATTGATTGGAAACTCCAGCCCACAATCTTTCAAATCTACATTCAATTGATGGTTGCAATATACTCAAAAAGGAATAAAAATACATTTTGAACGCACCAGCATAAAAGGGCAATGAAACACATATTTTTGAGTATTTATGCAAAGATTTATTGGAACCTAAATGTTTGAAATTTATATCACTTGAATGATTGTTATACATATTTCATCTCATCTTTCACCATAAAGAGTTTCCTACAACATGCCAAACTCATGTCAACCAGAACTGGGAAATGAACAAGTGATCCATGAAGAATCTGAGTAGAGAAAAGCCCATCTGCTCCATTTAATTGTATTCCTATTCCCACAGAGACTCTCATAATATTATTGTGATCTGTTTTCAGTCCTAATGCCAAACATTATTTTGAATTCATAAAACTAAACACTTCAACTTAGGGCTGTAGAGAATGTCAGGATGTCAAGTCAGCAGAGAGACTGGGCAATCTAATTATTATTGACATTTATACTTAAGTATTTTGTTGCATTTAACTGCTGGGGCACATATTTCCATTTCACTTACTCCCCTAAGACCACACAAAATAAGTTCTTGTTCAGGAATTGTCATCATCATTTTATCTAATTAAGTGTTGTTATTTTTATTAGAAAATAAAAACCAGCTATTTGTGACTTTTGCTATTTTTAGATCAAATTGGACATTTGATGTCAAACATCTGTCACAGTTTCTTAGCTTGAAAAAATCATCAGTGAATTTGTACAAATTTTGGAATTAATTCCTCATTAAAAATAAGTTTTGATTCTCTTTAATTTGGAGATGATAATTGTGGTGCACAGGTAAAAATAGAAAACTTACTGGAAGTCTTACAGTCATGTTTATGGGAGGTATCAAAATTAAGACAAATCCTTTATTCCACTTCCCAATGGCTTGTCACCACACTAGTAGTCACTTCGGTTTTTGGACTGAAGTATTACACTGTTAAAAGCAAAGAACTGTGGATGCTGGAAATCCAAAACAAAAACAAAAACAAAACTACCTGGAAAAACTCAGCAGGTCTGGCAGCATCAGTGGAGAAGAGCACAGTTGACATTTCGAGTCCACATGACCCTTCAACAGAACTAAGTAAAAATAGGAAAGGGGTGAAATATAAGCTGGTTTAAGGTAGTGGGGGGCGTTGGGACAAGAAGAGCTAGGTAAAGGGCCAGTGATAGGTGGAGATAACCAAAAGATGTCACAGACAAAAGGACAAAGAGCTGTTGAAGGTGGTGATATTATCTAAAGGAATGTGCTAATTAAGGGTAGAAAGGAGGACAAACAAGGTACAGATAGCCCTAGTGGGGGTGGGGTGGGGTGAAGAAATCTAAAAAGGCTAAAAGGTAGAGATAAAACAATGAATAGAAATACATTTAAAAATAATGGAAATAGGTGGGAAAAGAAAAATCTATATAAATTATTGGAAAAAACAAAAAGGAGGGGGAAGAAATGGAAAGGGGGTGGGGATGGAGGAGAGAGTTCATGATCTAAAATTGCTGAACTCAATATTCAGTCCGGAAGGCTGTAAAGTGCCTAGTCGGAAGATGAGGTGCTGTTCCTCCAGTTATTACACTGTTAACACTGCTTGTTCAAAGCACTATAAAGGGATCAAAGAATTCTGGATATAAGGACATGCATGTTTATCAGTAAAAGAGCAGTTGCTGCAAATCTAAAATAAATAAAATGTTAGAAAGAGCCTCACATGTCAGGCAGCGTCTGTGGAGAGAAGAGTTTACATTTCAGTTGCAAACACTGGAGTTGGAATTACAGTTCTGAAGAATTGTCCACCCCCAAAGTCGTAACTGGTCCATTCCCTCCACTCAGATGCTGCCTGATCCGTTCAGTGTTTCCAACATGTTCTGGTTTTGGTTCAAGGTTATCAACCTTCTATTAACAATGGAGTTTCTACTACATACAAGAAAATAAACTAGCAATATAGTGATCCTTTTCAGCTAGAAGAAGATAGAGCAAAAAGCACCAACGTTTTTATTAATGTTGAAACTAAACAGGCGTTACACTTGCTACAGTTAGCTAGAATGGTCAGAGGTCTTCATAAAATAAATCTCACATACGTTGATCTTACCAACATTCAGCAAACGATCTCAATGTCATAATGCAAAGATGCCATTATAATAACAGGCTTGAAAGCAATAAAACCCTGCTATCTCTAATGTGTATTTATTGATGTCACATCCATATGAAGTCCATGGCTTTAAAGTTGTGAGGGGTTTACATAATAAATTAACTTTCAAGTTGAGTCCAGATTAAATTCCTTCTGGAGTAAATTGCATGGAAAACAGGGCTTTAAATCTGTAAGAAAAACTTCCTTCTTAAAGCAAACAACTCTGTGTTGCTTCGGTATTCTTAATGTGAATAAAGAATTGTCTATGCTGATAGAAATTGTTTTCAGAGTTGCTGAAAAAAAATTACTTTCCTATCCTCCAATCCCCTGCAATCAACAAAGTAAGAAGTAAAAATTGACTGGAAAATTTAACTTTCTATTTCCTTTCTGGCCCTGTACCTTTTGTGTGTGGTATCTCAGGTTAATTTAAAAAGAAACATACCTATAATGCATGAATATAAATGAAAAATATGTGTAATAATAATGTTCTGTAAGCTGAGCAATAAAAAGAACATTCGAGAACATTGTTCAAAAACAAGTCAACCTCATTTGTTAGGTTCCCTTTGAAATATGATTTAGCATTTACCATTTATCTATGGTACAAGACATGCTATAAATGATTCACAGTACATTTAGATACCTATCAATAACATGACAATTACAAAGTTCTCATTGGTACTTATATCTTTCTTTAAACATTCCTTGTGCCATTATTTAGGGTGCGACTCTTAGTGCCAAAAACTGCTGTTGCTATGTAGAGTATCATCAACGACAATGCCATTTACCATGCCCAAACTGTTGCCCTTCAAGAGCGATCATAATCCAGAAATTATCACTTGATTCTGATTTTGATCTTTTTTTTCAAGTAAGTATTTCAGAATGAGTTATATTTGGTTTTTGCAGCTCTTATACAGAACTGAGGCTGAATGGGAGGAGTTGGGGGAGAGCTTGAAGTATTAATGATGCAAGCATAGAAAGAGTTGCCACAATAATTGTAGATACTAAATACCTTGTTATCTCTTCTCAGGTGGCAAAGTAAACATCCAGACTCATTATAGTGGAAATGGTTCGTTTCCTGTGTCCCACCAATCTGGGAGAGGAGACTAGTCAGTTTGGTTAATATCCCAAAGCTGAATGAGACCTGAGGCACCAACCTCCCACTTCCTATGAATTCAGGGGAAGGAAAGGAGGGTTGGGACTCAAGGAGGGTTGGGACTCAAGGATGGTCAGTCACCAAGCTAAGAAGAAGATCTTGTCTAATGAAAGAAAACTCTCTTTTTCCAGGGCTGGTCGAAACTAGAAAGCTGACCAGGAATCGTGTGTTGTATTTTTATTAATTTATGACATATTACTTGGGTTAATGTGAAAATTGTAAGTTCACTTGCTGCCTATGAAATAAAGAAGCTTAATGATTTGTATCTGGCCTCATCTCACTATTAAGACATCAGAGGTGAGTGTAAGAGACATAATATCCAGTTCCAATCATAGGGGAGTTCCAATGCTTACCACCACATTCACTGCAACCCCCACATTAATGTCAAATTTATGTACCATGTATATTGGCTCCTCCATGTGTCAGAAATAAACTACTGCCAGGCAATATTTAAGACATGTTTAACGTTTGTAACAGTGAAATTATTGAGCATTGCATAGGTGCTTTGTGTTTTTGTAATAACATCACTTTGTCCAGTATTTTGGCATACTGTATGTTAAAATAAACAAGTTAATGCCTGCTCATAATAATGAGTACAAGAATTCAAATGTATTAAGAATTTGTCTGCTAATTTCACAGTGATGTCTTATTTGATACTTGACTATTCCTGATAGAGTCCCAACAGTGCAACCACTCTGAACTAGTGCATTAGGCTGATTTATAATCTCCATAACATAAGAGGGGGAAATCTGGCTCTAGTCTAGATTTATTCTGAGTACAATTTACTTTTTGATGCTTTTATTTACAATTGTATTCTTCATTTACAAAGCAATGGAAGAGCTTTCATTGTAAATCAGAAATCAATCAATCATATTATTCCTTGAAGCACTCCTGAATCTCTATAAAAGGATGGCAAAATGCCTTGTAAAAATATAAAATAAAGGATATAAGTTTTTATTTACATTCAGCGACAGAGGGCTAATCCACACTTTATATAATGCATTTTAAACCCACCAAATGTATGAGTTTCAGTTTCTGCTGCATGATGTGCTTGCTATCAAGAGGGGAGTTCATTGCATCAGTTTAGGTATGAATATAATTGATATGTGATTTATAGAATTAGTGTAGATTCCTATTTCAGATCACCTTATCTATTTATGGAGAAACTTATAGCTATGCCTAATATTGTAAACATTTAAAAATGACTATTATCACAGCTTCTGTGAAATATTTCTGTTTTGTTTGTAAGTAGATATTGCTCAACCTGTGTTTGACACTCATCTTTGGATTGGGGTGGTGTTGATCTGCATTTTTTCTTGATTTTTTGGGAATAATCCTTCAGTATTGATAGAGCAGACAACTCAGGCTTGTAATATGTTACAATATATTTAAGGTCATCACTGCAAGAAGAAATCTTGTTGCAGCCTTAATGACTGAACCATTAAAATAAGCCTTATGTTTCAAAGAACGCCTACAATGTTAAAGTAAACATGATTGAAGCAGGTGCAGTATATATGCACTGATCCATGTGACATATGGTCCACCTCTTGGCCTTTTTCTGATTTAGATTGACAGTTCCTTTGACAGATGCAGCCTGAATAAAGGAATAAAGATATCTAACGGCCCAGAATTTGTAGGTGAAAGTATCACACTCACTGCCATTATCATTTAAAACTGACAGCAAATTCTGGCATTCACGCATGCACAATTAAAGATGGAAATCCAGAAGTTGTTATCAGTGACACCCTGCTCCACCAAACTGTAGCAATCTTTGCAGATGCAATTAATACAGAATCAGTGAACTGAAATGAATGTCAACTTTTTACACACTAACCTTGCTGTAAAAATCATTGAAAATGTTAAACCTTGTTGGATGAGATATAACTGAATTTTTAATTACTGCTTAACAACCTCTCCAGTAATGAAAAGTTAATTTTACAAGTGAGGAATTGTCATTCCTTCAGCATATTTTAAAATTATATGATGTTTAAAATCATAAAAAAATATTTTTTATTTTACTTTTAAAGTTTGCTTATGATTTTTCAGCTTCTACCTTAATTCTATGTGTAACTCCAAATTTTTATTTCACTTTCTGTGTGATGGTTGACAAGTGAGTCATAATTTATCATTTTTACTTCCTGTTTTGCTGACTAGGAGAATTCTTTAATCTGATTGGTTTCTCAGCCTACCTGATGGTAATAATGTCCCCATATAGCACAGGTCCCCTATAGATGGTGCCAGATGCAAATTCACATCAGAACAGAGGAAGTCACTGCCCTTTTATGCTGGTAAATCTTTATGGGCAGCTTTTATCAAGTCAGCAGTGAGTGCTGCCCCTTTGCTACAAAATCCAGGCTATTAAGCTTTTAATAGTTCCTTAGTTTTGTTCATACAGTTCCATCACATGTATGGGTGGCTGTGGTAGATAAAAAATGATGCACATTTGCTATAAAATACACATCAAAAGATCTGTTATTTGATTAGAAAAAAATAAGTTAAAAGCATCAATTATGGTTAAGAACATTTTAATTTGCTGACTTGTTCTAGCTTCTGCATAGTTTTTCTTTTTTATTAAATGCAATTTTGTATGTTACAGTCTGAGCTAGGAATGTGGAGGCCCAAATCTTCCAGTCAGGGTTGGAACTCCTATTTCCAACCCTGATCAGACCAAAAAAAAGCACACGCTTACCTTCATCCAATTCTTCTGGGCAACCTTTCAATGGAGGATCCTGCAGAACTCAGTCAGTGCAGGAAACCTTGGAGGGAGCAGTGGAGAGAACCTGAGCAGAAACTATTCCCCTTTTTACAGCACTAGCTGCCATATTCTGGTAATTAAAGGGTTTAAATGTCCAAAAGCTTCTTTGAAAAGCTACAGAGAGAAGGTAAGTGGGTAAGTTGGTGGGGTCGGTGAGGAGGTAGGGTGGGTAAGCTAAGCAGTTAAGGGGGAGTAACGGCAGTGGCTAAGGGGGTAGGATGAGTAAGAGGGTATGGTGGGTAAGGTAAGTGGGCAGGAGGGTAGGGTAGATAAGAAGGTTAGGTGAGTAAGGTAAGTGCATAAGCTGGTAGGGTAGGTAAGAGGCTAGTGTGCATGAGGGGGTAGTGTGGGTGAGGTAGGTGGGTAAGGGGGTAGGGAGGGTAAAGGACTAGACCGGGTAAGGTAAATAGGTAAAGGGTAGGGTGGGTTAGGGAGGTGGGTAAGTGGGCAGCTGGGTAACGGAAGTAGGGTGGGTAAGGGGTGAGGTGGGTAAGGGGTAGGGTGGGTAAAGGATAGGATGGGTGAGGTAAGTGGGTAAGCGGAAAGGGTGGTCGGTTGTTAGGGTGATGAGGTTGGCTCAGGGAGCTGGTGGGGATGGGGTGGTAGGCAGGTGGTGGGAGCTAGTCAGGTCCAGTCAGGAAGGAGTCGGGAGGTCAGAGGGTCAATGGTGGAATCGGGGTCAGTGTGGGTTGGGGGAGTAGTCACATGGTTGCGGCTAATCAGGATTAGTGAGAAGAAGTCAGAGGGTTGGTGGGGGAGTCAGGTGGTGTAGGCTCAGCAGGTCAGGTTAGAGGGGGAGTAGTAGGGAGTGTTGGGGACTCAGGTGGTTGTGGCTAATCAGGTTGAATTGGGGGGTAGTCGGAGGTTGGAAGAGTCAGAGGGTTTGGGTAGTCAGGTGGTTGCGTTCATGAGGAATTGAAGGAGTCAGGGAGTAGTTGGGTGGGGAGTCAGAAAGTGTGGCTAGTCAAGTGGTGTCAGGGTCAGGGCCAGTTATTGGGACAGAGGGATTTGGGGGAGGTCAATGTGAGTAATTGGATGGTCAGTTCTGCAGCTACCTGGATGCTGGACTAGGTTTTAAACTATTTCGCAGAATCACAAAATTGCTATGGTATAGAAGGAGGCCACTCAGCCCATCGTGTCTGCACCGGGATCTCTGAGCATTTTAACTTAGTATCAATCTCCTGCCATTTCCCCATAGCCCTGCACATTGCTTCTATTTAGATAATCATCCAATGCCTTCTTGAATGCGTCAATTGAACCTGCCTCCACCACATTTTCAGGCAGTGCATTCCAAACCCTAACTACTTGCTGTGTGAAAAAGTTTTTTCTCACCTCATATTTGCTTCTTTTGCAAAACACTTTAAAACTGTGCCCTCTGGTTCTCTGATCCGTTTATGAGCAGGAGCAGGTTCTCCCTATCTACTCTCTCCAGACCCCTCATGATTTTGAAAACTTCTATCAAGTCTCCTCTTAGCCTTCTCCTCTCCAAGGAAAACAGCTCCAACTTTTCCAATCTTTCCTCATTATTGAAGTATCTCATCCCTGGAACCATTCTTGTAAACTTCTTCTGCACTCTCTCCAATGCATTCACATCCTTCCTATACTGTGGTGCACAGAACTGTACACAATACCCCAACTGAGGCCTAACCAGTACCTTAAATAGTTCATCATAACCTGCCTGCTCTTGTACTCTATGCCCCAATTAATGAAGCCTAGAATATTGTATGCTTTAGAATCAGCTCTGGGTACCTATTTAGCTACGTAAGTCATAATCGTTCAAAATCTTCATCTCTAACTCAGAATCGGGGACTTTTTCAGAGGATTCGGGGGAGTAGGGGAATTGTCCATCAAAAGAACAAACTTCCCGAGAAATTCCCAAAGTCATTGTATTTGGACTTCAGAAGCATGGAGCATCTTGGGTGGGGGGGGGGTGGGGGGGAGTTGGGGGTGGGGGTGTGGGGCGTCCGTCCTGTCTCCCGCGATCCAGAAACCAGAATAACTTGGCCGGTGTTTTCTATTAATCTGGAAAGTCAGGAAGCACCTGGCAGATGGATCATAATTGCTGATACATAGCCCAATCGAAGGGTTCATTGTCAGCAGCATGCTAACCCAAATATTTGGTGCATTAGGTTATTTCAATTTAAGGGAAGTGTGAGATTGCATGTGAAGTTGACTTTTGTACTAACCTTAAAATAAAAGTGCTGGGAAGTAGCTGAATGATGACAGAAATTTCCAATCACTACTATAATCAAAGCAATCGTTTATGATTTTGTATAGGGTAGAGTTGTTTTAAATTAATTTTGCAGTAATTCACAAGGTACTCAAAGAAATATGATAGCCCAGTCAAAGATTCTGCTTCCACCATCTTTGCTGCTCATCCATCCTTACTAGCCATTGTTTTGTTCCATGACCTTGTCATGAAGCTATTAATGTATATAATATTGTTGGAAAATATTTGCCTTTTAAAATTGAGATTTAGTCTGTGGGTGTTTAATTGGATTAAAGCCAGCTAGTCTGGGTGCTTTGATGTGTACTAGTTTTGAGATGTAAGAGAGGTAGCGTGCATTTGCATTTTTCTGAATAGACCATTCAAGAAGCAGGATGAAATCTGGCATCTAGCTAGCAGAGACCAAGAAATTTGTTTATATTACTAATAAAATTGGTACTATGAAAGGGGTTTTGTTGTTGGAAGAGGTGGAGTTCAAAGGGCTGGGGATACAGTGAGAATTTACATTCAATGAGCTGTGCTGGTTATAACTTCAACAGCTTTGTGTGTGCAAGGCAGAAGCAATGTAAGATCAAAGAAGCTTTAAGCCTACAATTGTCTCCACAGGAACCAAAGTGAAAGGAACCTCATTTTAAATTTGTAAGGTAAAAATGCTTTGCCTGGTGTCTGCTGAAAGTCTATGGTTTGCTGTTGCCTTGTTTGGAGATTAGTTTGGAAATGTATTAAAAGTTATGACAGTAGTAATTTGTAGCCATGTGTATATATTTAACTTGTGTAAATTAATAAATGTCTCATGTATTTTGATATAAAACCTCTCGAGAACTGGTGGTCTGATTCCTGAATTTAGAGCTGCATCTCAAACATATAAAAATAAAAATATAGGTTATGATAGTTGTTTAAAGTTTCCCTTTGGAATTTTTAAATAACTGAGCTTTACCAACTGTTGGGTCATAACAGACCTCATTAAAGCTTTTATTTTATAACGCACATTTCTACTGAAGAACAATTGATGTGTTAGTGATGAAGCAGTAATTGTTTGAGATACTGAATATGACAACAGAGTTCTGAATATCCAGGAGTTAATTAGGGCAACAACAACAACTTACATTTATAAAGTGCCTTTAAAGTAATAAAACATCTCAAAGCATATCCAGCAAGCATATAAGTCAGAATTGATTTGAGGGTCCTGCATGTGGAAGTGCAAGTCTAAACTTACTATTTTATAAGTCTTGCCTATAAGCTAACAAATCAAGACCGAACATCCCTTGTTTTCTTTTAATATAACTCTTGTTGATCTGTCATAGGCAAGATCACTGAGGAAACTTAAACAAATATTTATTTTTCTGTATTAATCTTTCTGCCTGTCTCCCACTATCTATTGTTTCTGTCCGTTAGTTTTTCTGTTTGTCCTCCATTCTTTCTCTATGTCTCTTAGGAATTTTCAACCTGATGTTTTCGCATCTCTTTATTTATGACTTTTTCCCCTCATTTGTTTTCTCCCCTTTTCTATAAAAAGGGACACATTTTTCTCCCAAATATAAACATGACCTGACTCTGATCCAGATAAGTGTTACAAGGTAATTCAATGCATTTTGATGAAGATTATTTTTTAATGGCCATATGTACACATATATCCACAAGTGTTGCAATACCTGATTGTATCCCAGGGTGTTTTCTCTAAGACTTGCAGTGGAGAGTTTACTGTCAACTGAATCATTACAGGAGCTCATGTTGCTGTTTTTTAGTGTGGTATTAGTTGATGGTCTTTAGCTTGTGTTACAGTACAAAAAAAGATTACTTCAATCACCAACATCTCTCCAACTTCTGTGTCTTGTTAGTGGTCTAGCTGTTCTCTGAATTATTTGAAAATGATACATATTTATTGTTCCTGTTTTCCACTTGCCAAGTACTGTATATCAAAACATTTAAATTATTTCCATTGATCATCGATCACAGCTCCTTTCTTTTAATATATTTCCTATCAGACTATTATTGTATCTTGGATACCACACATCTGATGTTCAGAGGCATTGTACTGTGAGAGGGGACTGGCCAATAGCATTCAATAAAACAGCTTTTGGAGACCGTGAGCTGGTAGGAAATGGAATGTTCGTAAACTGAGAAGATCTGACAAACGTAAGGATATGCTGGTGAATTAAATGAACTTGAAACACATTGTTAGAAGGTTAAGGTTTGTTGAAAACCTGCCCGAGGAAATGAGTGAAAGTACTCTGACTCACAGCATCAATGATTATCTCATATTCCATAAATCAATTTGCTCATTCTAAAGTGAAACTCAGAACAATTATTTTTTAAAGAAAACAAAATGTATATCATGGCCAACCTTGACACATGATGAATATCTTCATAAGGTTAGAGTAAATAAAAGCCATGAATAAACTGTGATCACAGACTGTTAAATTCTGCTTTAACAGCATAGACTTCACAAATGTTTTTTGGTGTGGCGATCACTTTACCTGGATCTCACAATTAGATATTTGCCTTATACCATGTGTCAATATTTGGAACGCTCATAGTCGGCTTTGAGCTGAACAAAAACATGATTTTGGTAAACATTTTATATTCTTCTTGTGACTGAATCTGCTTTGACAAATAATTATACCGTTTTAATGCTACCACTTTATTGGCGTTATGTATTTTCATGTGCACTGATATTCGCCACCATTAATAATAGAAGTTATAATGATTTTCCCAACATTTGGTAAAAGAAAGTAGTTCTGGTATTTACAGTAGGGTAGACGGGAGGGACCAATTCGTAATGGCCATCTCTCGTCAATGACAAAGGTGTGAGGGTACAGATACGCGCAGACTGCACATTCTCGGATGAGATCATGCAGTTTACAACAGTCATCCTCTTGGTTAGGAAACGTTACGATTATACATATGTTTTAAGCAACTGAAATTTATTTAAGCAGTTCGTACACTGGCGTGTGATCTCATCCGACATTAATTTAATCAGAATCATTTCATGACTCCTTTGCGAGGTTCGTGAGCCGTCAACTGGTGGTAAACTGGAAGATCATCATACATTAAATTTCCGCAAACAAACTTGTATTCGGAATTCAGTCAATAAATGAAAGAATTCTATGTGAGTGTGTAGACAATCATTGATTTGAGATTGAATAGATATCTAACATGTAGGCGTACTATGTAGTTAAGCATTTAAAATCCATAATTAAAACAAAAATTGCTGGAAAAACTCAGCAGGTCTGAATGCATCTGTGGACAGGAAGGCAGAGTTAACGTTTCGAGTCCATCCGACTCTTCACCAGAACATTTAAAATCCATGATGCCCTGCTGACTCTGCAGAAGTCCGATGAAGTAACAATTCTAGATCATTTTCCAGATTCAACTTTCAGTTCCTGGAGGCAATGGTGTTGTGACTAATTTAGTCCGAAGGCACCATGAAAACTCAGATTCAGGTGTCAAATTGTCAAAAACAAATGGGTACTTTGAAGTTCTAAGATGTTGGTTATGTTAAATGATCTAGCAAAGAAGTGGAACAGGTTATGAGTAAAAATAAGGCTTGAAGTGGCACGTTCCTACAGACATGGTAATACAGGTTTGGTCGGCATTATGTTGTGCTGAAGAGAAGTTACATCGGGAAACAGCGTGGCATACGTTACTTGTCATTGCCTCGGACGGGTGAGATTTTTGATCAGTACCTATTAGATAAATTGACGGAAGGGAAATATCCTGAGCATGATTCGGTGCTAAGTCCGGCTTCGGTCTTATATGAATAAATTCACAACAGTTAGCAAAGGTCGGGAAAGATAATGGTGTGTCAGTGTGGCTTGCGGTGTTTATCCATTTACAAGGCTGACACCTGAAACTGCGTTGCGTAACAGGCCTTAAGAGGTTGTTGGCTAGCATCCCACATAACACAAGGTAGTATGGATACTAGAATATAAAAATTGTTTTCGGGAAATTGCCTCACTATTTGCCTTTCAAGTACTGTAAAAAAAAGTCAATATAATTCCAATAAATACATTGTTCAGAGTATTGCTAACTGATTAAATGCAGATTTGTTTTGCAAATGCAGTCACTAAGAGTGCGCACTCATGACAGTAATCTTCTACACATTCGGTGTGATATTTACATGACATTTACATTTGGCCTACAGTTTACTGCAACAGGTCAGGAATTCCATCTATGAAAGGATGTTTGTCTATATGTATATGTGTTTTATATATATAGAGAGAGAGAGAGAGTTATCGACGCCCTCCGTTCATTTGCTAAAAACAACAGCAACAATTTGCATGTATATACAGCCTTCTCGGTAGAAAACGTCCCTAGGTAGTCAACAGAAACCCAATTTAAAAAAATGAACCCAGGGCCAATGGAGGAGGGTGTGGGAGCCATGCTCGATAGCACAGCCAAAAAAGGAGTTTAAGGAAGGCCTTAAAGTATGGGAGAGAGGTAAAGTAATAGAGGGATTTAGAGACGGAAACCCACAGCGTGGGACCCGGGTGGCTGAAAGTGAAGCTGACAATCGTCCGGGGGAAGGGTAAAACAGAGAAAGGAGCTTTTAGGCAGTGGCTTGTAAAGCTGGATGAATGTATAGAGAGAAGGAGCAGACAGCCCACGAATGGTATTACAAAGGGTAATGGTTAAGCTGTAATATTTGTTAATTAAATAGCCAGTGATGCTCAAAGCCACCTCTGCCTTCTCTCAGTTTAAAAGAAGTCCAGTGGTCATTTTCTAGCCCTATGCCTTTTCGACTAGGATTAACATTCAATTTGCTGCACGACTTTTAACATAATGTCACAACCCCTGAAAAAAAATACAATATTATTTGAAAGCATACACACACACACACACACACGTTAACTGTCAATGACTACGTGACGATTAAAGATAGGCTTTTGATGACTATCTTGTGTAATGAATATCTGAATTCGGACACGTTTACCTTCGATGCGACCTTGTGCCCACCTCTAATCCAGAACAAAAGTGGATTTTCGGTTTGAATGACCTTATTGAGAGTTTACTGATGGCAGTTAAATGAACTCCAAACAGGTCTGCATTTTTTAACTGTCAGAGCCAGGTATAGATATGCTTGCGATCAAAGGCTGCAATTTGGCGTGTAAATTTATAGTAGTCTGGCGAAACAATACCTAACATTATCCCCGAGGAAATGCCTGCCCAGGAAGGAACCGAAACGCCAGGAAACTATTTCTAGATTGAAGAATATTCCTTGACCGATTTAGAAAAAAAATGATCGGAGAATAGAAATGTCATTTCTTACGAAGATTAGTGTCAAATACGATCAAACAATCCGCCAGGCCAAAACGAATCGATTTGTCTAACCAACTGGAAGCGCTGCCTTTCTATTCAATAATAGGAACCGAAGGGGGTGCGGGGAGGGGGGGGGGGGGTGCGTGGGGACGGGAGGGGGCAAAAAGTTGTGGCAGATTAATTTAAAGAACCGAAAAAACACACTCATAAAGCTATACTGAAGACCGCCTGTCATTTACCTCCACAGCTTGCCATACCACAGTCAGCATGGACTAAATAATGGCAATGACAAAATGGTACAAATGAACATTTGCATGAGCACAGATTGTGAACTCAATCTGCGGAACTGGCAGCGTTTATTATTGGAGCAAGGTCCAATGCTACCAGGAGATGGCAAGGTATGTCGTTTTATAGCCCCAACATCAACAACGGCTGAAAATCCCCATTGGTGCTCTACTGGTCAATCATCTATTTCAATTACCAACAATTATTCAAATGTAACAAAAAGAGAAAAGCGAAGAACAACTATTTCAGCATCTAGGTTGAACTAATTAGTGGATTCTAGGAATAAATCAGTCACTTCGGTATTCAGATATGGGCTTCAGAAAACAAAACCTGCTCCACTTTGGGATCTATCAAAGTACAAACAACTTTCAACGTTCAGCATCAAATGAAAGCCGGACAATATCAAATCATATAAGTGACTTTCGCGAGTCAATAACTGGATCTGCAGGTTATAAAGGCACCATTAGGTAATAGGTTTAGAAGAATAATGCCTTTACAATCCAATAATGAAGCGTCCACTTTCTAAGTGAATCGCACAAACAACTCGGAAATTGAGGGTTGTATCCAGGACATTAGCCTTTCTCGCTTTTTCCAGATACTGGCCGATGTGAATAAAATATAACTGATGGGATTGCATGTGTTTCTATTTGTTTGCTTAGATTTACATGATTGTATGCTTACCTGTGCGATATTTTTCGTGTTAGGTCGCTTGTAAGGGATGTGATATATATTCCGGGTGGCGGTGCTATAAAATGGGCATAACATCTCCTTTATTGTGCATTAAATCCGCCACACCTTTCTTTCCCAACCCTAAAATAATTGTAGAGAATGTGAACACAATGTTCTCTCAGTGCCAATTTTAATACGTTGGAACGGATGTAACTTTTAATTTCGAATACATCAACATGATTTCGAAATTATATTGTCAGCAATTTGTTCTTGAACACGACTTGACTGCCTTTCCTCGGTCAGAAAATTACTTTAATTTTATTTGGAAAAGAATTTGATTGTGGATGCACACACAAAATATCCATAATATATATATTACAGCCAAGTGAATTCAGTATAAGTTGCATTACTTCAAAGCTGCTAGTATTTTTTTGTTATGCTGTACCATCTAACGGTACAAACGATACAAAAACAGAAAATGCCTCAAAATCGCAGCAGGTCTGACAGCATCTGTGGAGAAAGAATTTAACGTTTCGAGTCTGTATGACCCTTCTTCAGAGCCCTGAAGGAGGGTAATACCGATTTGAAACGTTAACTTTGTTTTTACTCTCTCCACAGATGCTGCCAGACCTGCTGAGCTTTTCCAGCATTTTCTGTTTTTGTTTCAGATTCCAGCATCCGTAGTTTTTACTTTTATTTTGGTACAGATGATGCTTTGTTTGATCCGTGCTAACCATTCCCGCCACACTGATACCATTGACAGGGCTTGGCAGGATCAGCATGGCAGCAGAGAAGCACCCGCACGCTCGCAGGGATTTCACCGCCAAAATCCAGTGAACAACGCATGTGTACCAGAGGGATCGTCGACCTGGGTCTAACTTTATAGCAAATGCCTCATCTTATCCTCTATCGGACATCTGCGTACTTGGTAGGGGATCAGCTTTCGGTAAAACCGTTGTCAAAATACACCGTATATGGGAAACCCTGCGAATTCTAACATATAATAAAAACACTGACGTGTTGAAAAACAGCAGGACAACATTAAAATGTGCAAAAAAGCTCCTGAAACCAATATTGTGAAGTTGGCTGTTCTGTCTTCCAGCATTAGAGGGTTTTTTTTTTCTTTCCAACTGTATAGATCGTTGATATTTTTGTCCTAATGCTGAAACGTCAGCATTGCAAAATGACCGCATCACGACTCCTTTAAGAAAGACAGGGCCTTTCAGCACCTCAGGACATCCCAAAGCACTTCACTGCCAACTGAGTATTTTAGAAGCGCAGTCACTATTGCAGTGTAGGAAATTGTTGTGGAACTATTGTAATCCTGAATTATGTCCGCTAGATGCTGCTACTTGATATTGACTATCAA
Source organism: Carcharodon carcharias (assembly GCF_017639515.1). Classification (NCBI taxonomy): domain Eukaryota; kingdom Metazoa; phylum Chordata; class Chondrichthyes; order Lamniformes; family Lamnidae; genus Carcharodon; species Carcharodon carcharias. The sequence continues at coordinate 41,930,996 of NC_054479.1, read as the reverse complement.
TGGCACTGCAGAGGTACAAACTGTTCTCAGCCACCCACCATTGACACAACCCCCGATAACCTATACCAAACTATGGAATCTAGCAGGCGCAAAATGAATCCAACTAAGTATAGGGAATGAGAAAAGGAATCGGGGCAAGCAGAATATTAAAAATCAGAAAAAGCGACAGGAAATATAGGACAAACGAGAGGTTGCAAATGCAACTAATATGTAGACAGAAAAACAGACAGCTGGAACACGCTACGGAACAATCAATACTTTTCCCCCCTTTACCTGACCAATAAATCTAGAACTGAAAAGCAGGCGATGAGAGTGATTGGAGACCACAGCCCTGGTAAACTGTATAGCAGGTATGGAAAATGCAAGGCAGCATCTTTGAGGGGAGGACTGTAAGGACCGGTCACAGTTTGTTTTCCTCCAATAGAGCAGTTTGGTAAACTACATAATAGTGCCAACTCAGAGACAGAATATACAATTGTTTAAATTGATCTCGTAATCTTCATGGGCTTGGTAGTTTTAACTTGTTTTATATTGAGCATGCATGAAACAATCTTTCTTTTTTTTGGATTTAAGGATGTGTTATTGGACGATAATGAGAAACTGGTTGCATACCAAAACAATGCAACCTCACATAACCTAATTAATCAATCATTTATGGTGAGGGAATCAAGTGGCAAGTATCAGCATATATAACAGAGACACGGCCGTCCCTAAGTTCATGTAGCAGTGTCGAATCTAAATGATCAGAAAAAAAAATGATAGACCAGGAACATTTTACAAATGAACTCATTCGGCATAAATTGCAACATAAAAGTTCAGCTGCAGAGCTTTTTATTCCGCTTTGCGCTAGCCGCACCCGTTTCAGTGTTTTGATTTTATAAAATACCAATATAAGCTCGTGACCATCTAGTTAAATGATTAAGTTCTTGTTCGCTATTTCACCATAGACTTTATTAAGAGAAACATTAACAAATTTGGAGATGCACATTCATCCGCTTCGCTGTCCTTTTCTTAAGCGTTCATTTAAGAACTTTTATATTTTTCTACCATTTTTCAATGTAAGTACAAGATTAAACAGTTCCTATTCGTAATTCGCTTGTATTACACTATATAGAATCTGATATAGTACTTCTCCATACAATATCAGTCCAGCACACCCCAGTCACCTGTCACACACGAGCAAAGGATCAGTGTTGTATAATAGCTCTTCAGTTATAGTTACAGTTGCAGTTAAGTAAGCGGTCCGCCGTTTACATATTAATATTTGGTTGATTTTAGGAAAAGTTTATGGGAAAAGATATGCGATCTCCATGATTAACAAATTGAGGTTCAACTATTTGTGCCTTGTTTGCATATACATTAGATTGTATATTGGTATGCATTGAGGCTACATGTATAGTTACTGTCTGTATTTTGAGTAAACGTTTCATGAATTTTATGTAGGTTTATGGTGCATTAATTTAAAACATTCAAGCACACTACAGTCTAACGACATCACAAGTATTTCTAGGCTGTCGGTTTAACAACCCAGGATGTATAGTAAATGGGGAGCATATCTTGAAGCAAAGAAGATGCAAAGAACTTGCTTATCGTAGCATCCAGGTGTATAATATTCAAACCATTTCCAAGCTTTTATTTTTGCTATTGTGGTTTCTGCTAGAATCTAATGCTTTAGATGTGCGCTGTTCATTTTAGCGTATTGCCATTAATCTTTAGATTGCATCGGAACCGCAAACCGCCCTCACCCACCCGGCATGCCAACTTTCATGTTCAAAGAGAGGAACACGAATATGAGTTGCAACCTCTTGGTCATCTGAGCGTGATTTGTGCGTTTCTCTGAGAGATTAGGAGCAGAATCAGAGGAAACAATTGGTAATACACCACAAAATGTTTACTTTCTGATACCAAACGTCAAATGAAAAATGTTTCACACCCATTCCCCCGGCAAGGCAATGAACTTCTTCCAGTCCAGTACAAATGAGAAAACTTCTAACCCCCTCTTAACCCCAGCAGCTGACCACCACCCAACTCTTCGGAAGAAAAATCATCTTTCGGCCGTAGTGTTACTCCGGGGAAAAACATGAACTTTTGACCCCCATACCTGAAATATTTCACTTCACACGTTAATCTGTTGCTGCTTGTTTGTGGGGGATGACTATTGTTAACGATTTACTCCAGATCATAGATACATATTTTCCATGTGCATATACTTAAATCACCCTTTACCAAATCAATGAGCTTAACGACGCAGAACTTTGCTGAGATGATTCCCTCGGCTGCTGTGTGTAGCCCTAGAGGGAACCTTTCTTTCGAGGAGGCTTCCTCTCGTCGGTATTCTTTCTAGCGAAGTTGTAATATAATTTATAAAGTAAATCAAAGATTGATATGATAGCATTTCGCTGCAGGCTGCGAACAAAGTAATTCTCGATCAGCACATCTAGGATGTCGCTACACACCAGGGCGGATGGGATCCTTTCCCTTTCCCCACACCTAACCTTCCGCATTACACTGAATAAGTTAAACGCTATCTGGTGCTGTTATTTTCCATTCATGGTCGTGGCAAGATTTCCGCAACCAATTCTAAAACCGACAGCAACGAATCTTTACTCAGAGAGAGGTGGTAAAGGTAACTGCTGTGTTCAGATATCTTTAAACCGTTCATTTGTGTTCAGGACGGCATAACCGATTCTGTCAGCATATCGCAATGAAAACAAAATGCGCAAATACGAGGTTCATTTGTACCAGAAACTCTAACCTGACTTAAACCCCTTCGCTCCCACAGGAGGGATAAAAGATTTTGACGTGCTATTGTTTGAAGGACGGTTAGCGGGTTTACAATTATTGAAACCTGAAACTCCTGTTTTCAAGTTTGGCCTCATGGAGAAGTTTGCAACTGTGCAAAGGTCCAAGCGGTAACTGCAATCTAAGGGCACGTTTGCGGCTCTCCCTGCGCCTGGTTAAGTCACAGAGGTGCCAACAGCGTTAACAGCCAATACACCAGGGCCCTGACTTGACAAGATTCATTTTTTGCCTCTCATGGCGAGACTTCCCTCTTCACCCCTCCCGCCAACAAAACGATGGCGTAAAGCCCGCCCGGCGGCCGTAAGCAACTCGAATTTTGCTCAGTTTGCGGGGCGGCGGCGTCGCCTTTTACAGAAAAACGCATCAGTCATATTGCTACAGCATGACGGACACAGGGGGACACTGTGGTATTAAAAAAAACGTGAGGAGTGCGAGATATTGCATGGCCAGGAAACTCCCAGCAGTTGGTGTTGTCGGCTGCAACTCATTCGCTGAGAATGTGTGACCTCTGATTCACATCCCCTGGCGTGGAGGATCAAAAGAGGCTGATGTGACCCCGAGTCCACGTTTCGCCTACTGTCCCAGCGTTATCCTTACTGACGGACTGAAGACTGCTTGGGGCAATGGAAGGGTTAACATGAACAGAGCGATGCATTTGGCGTACTGCAGCCAACTTTCTGGGTACTTGTTTTTAGTCGGCGTATGTCTTATTTAAACATTAAAGAACCGACAGATGTATCAGGTTGTCAATGTAAATTGGGAAAAGGCATGCGTGTCTTTGATAGTTAACAGAAACGACATTCACAGCAAATAACATATCAAAGACACAATCAGAAACGATGTCTAAAACTGTACAAAGGATATTGTGCAGAATTGGCATTGAAAGTATTGCACACTAATGTAGAGATCTGTTAAAAGATGCGGTCTTATTGATCAGTGAATGGTATGCAACTTTGCAAGAGTTGGCTCCATGAAAAACTAGATGGAAGCCAATTAATCAATGTAATCGTGTCATCTGATTGCATGGTTGGTCACCTCTCTGATATCCTATTCCCATCCCTGATGACTGGAGCATGATTAATATTAACCCAGAGGAGTTTTTTATATGCGGCACCACCAGTTGCTAGAAAAACAAATCATAAATTTGCGATCCTGGGATCAATTTGCAGGAACGGTTATAAACGTATCATAATCAGCTTCGGCAGGCTGACAATGTAGCCGACAACTGGCCAAGATGTCCATGATGTAACGTAACCAATGTCTTGCAGTGATCACCCACGGAATATTTGCGTGAGATGATAGCGAATGCCAAAGTCAAATCCCCAAGTGCAAAAACCACGGCAAGCACGTTTCCATCTTTCAGCCGTGCTTAATGTAATCATAATCCCTAAATCATCCGTTCTTAAATTACAGCATGGACTGTACCCTACTGCTTTCCACAAGAAGAATGTGGAGTGTATGAAATGTATGGGACTAGTGGTAGATGCGCACTCCTTCAGTTTGCATCTTTATGGAATGAGATTTTATATCTGGGGAGACGTAAACGGATCCCTCGATTTGGCTGTGTAAGCAGCATGGAATGTGATGTCGCTCTGGTCGCCGTTCCCAATATTAGTGACACAAAGTCTATGGAGGAATCGCACAAATTGAACACTGGAGCCAATTTGCTAGTTAATAATTGATTGAGAAGCAGGGGCATTTTGGAGCCAGGAATTTCTGCTTGCTACTGCTGCACGCAGACAACTTCGCGCGATTTCTAAAGCAGTCAAACCCTCTTCTCCCTGTATGTCTCTGTTTATCCCCCTGTCTGTCTCCCTGTCTCCCAGTCTGCCTCTCTCTGTCTTATAAGAGGGAGGCGGAAGGGGGAAATGACGGGAGGGTGATGAAGGTCAGCTAACTTATGTTTTCGCCTCTGTAACCATTAAATCTGTGCATGGTTCAGCAATGATCTGAATGGTTAGCAGATATCTACATGGCAGCTTGAACAGCTGATTACTCAAACCAAGTGTATTAAAATATCACAGAAGTACACGCAGTGAAATCTATAGTTCCAGGAGTTTTTTAACGTGGAACATGACCCATAAACACATGAATACGACAGCCTCCTGACTAGAGTTCAGTCGTTTTCCTTCATAGGATACTTAAAAATTTGGCAATAGATGACACTTTCTAACTTACCACTCATTAAGGACGAAGTATTACTTGTTCCGAGTTGGATAGATGTTTCATGAAATCTATAATATAATACAAATGTTTGCATGTGCAATATATCTGATCTGAGTCATGTTTTTCTTTTGTTTTTGAACAACTCGCTACTGAAAGATTCGTGGCTGAAATTCGGCCAGAAAATGAAATACATTGAACTGCACATGACGAGAAAGGGGATACTTGCAGGTCCCAAAAGCCAACTGTGAGTTTTGCAGTGCGTGTCGCAGCCAGTTGTTGCCTCGAGTGGAGCAGTGCACCAGGAACTGAAGCCAACTGCTGCATACACGTGAACGCGATATATTGGGTATTAATTCAAAGCATGATGTTACGTGGGGGATCGACTGGGTGAATGTTGGTTAGCTACAATTGGAAACAACGTTTATGAGGATGTCGTTCAGAATAATCAGACCCGCCATTTCATAGTTCCCGGGCCTCCTTGATGTATCCCCCAAGTTCCAGTGGACTCATATTATTGGGCAAAGGAGGGGCTTTTAAATATTGACAAGCTGAAATTAATTTAATATCTGCTTCATGCCCAGCCAAAATTTACAACAAATCAAATTTGATGGTCTTCCCCTCAGGTGGTCAGAGCTATGCTTGGCTTTGCCAGCCAGTTATTACCTTGCGTATTTTCAATCAGCGACATTCGCGTTCAGTAAAGCACCTCTGTGCTCTCTTTGTTTCCTTTCAGTTCTAGCATGTAGGTTATTCCCTCATGCATTTTCCCCATCTGTGAATGGTTTATTTCCTTTTATAATTTTCCTAGTTTAACTTGCATCCTGCTTGGATAATTTGCGGAAATTAACGCCGAAAATGTGGCTCCAGTTCTCAATGTAACCGAGTTTGCTTTTACAGTGATCGTGGAGTTCAGTATTGTCACCTGCACAGTTTAGACATTATGTGACCGTCTCCCGTGGACTCTTCTGGGACGGTGCCCAGTATTCAGGATTATCGTGTAACTTTTTTGGGACACGTGTAGAACAGTTATCATTGTATTTAACCTTGTTTCAAAGTGGGAAGCTGAAAACCCCGAAAGATAAAGGAAACGTAAATTATTGACGAAAATGTGAAATTAGGGTCTCCTTGCTGGCTTTCCTCCAACTACGATAAGACTTCTAAACCATTTTAGTGAAAACTGGGCGATGTCTGTCCTTTTGCAGTAAAAACACTGAAACAGACCTGTAACGATGTTATATTAGAAAAAAAATTGAAAATGTTTACTCCCCACTAAACATAAAACTTCAAAGCTTCGCTACAACAATGTCCACTCACAGTGACGTGTAGGATTTATCTGTTGTGCTCTTTACACATCTGAGTTATTTATGAACAAGTGGGGGGAAGCAATATGTGCCCTTAAGCTTTGATTTTCCAATAAGGCACTGGAATCATTGTGCTAGTTAATAAGTTTTGGATTAAATGGCCTGACTTTAATTTGTTCTGTCTTTGGAGCTGCCTTATCATGTTCCAAACTGCTGGGACTCGTGTCTTTACTGATCCCTCCTACATATCACCCCCAAACAAAAGTCAACTTTATCTGGTGATACAGTGCGAAGCGTGTGTCCACGAGCTCGCTGAGATTCTCTTATCTGTCCTCAGTCCCCCACGAGGTGGGTGGAGAGAGGTTGGGAGGGGGCAGCAGTTAAAGAGATATGTTTTTATTTTTTTAATGCAGCTGTTTAACAAGACTCCCCAACTTTGCAATTACGTAGAGCCAACTCATGCAACGATTATGTGGAATCAGTCACCATTTATTTTATATACAAGCACCCTGGGCCCTCCTCAAAATAACTTGGAGGGCCATGCACTGAATATTTGGAAAGATTGAAAGCGTCATGTCCTAATTGTTTTTTGGATGTTAAACAATTGACCAAAAATACAACATTTTATCTTATACAAAATACAGCAATAGTTTGTCCACGTCTTTTCATGTATCTGCTCTTTCAAACTTTGGACCCAGCTGCCTAAGAAACTATATCAAGTCAATAATTTGGAACAAAGGAGTGCATCATATGCATGTCCCTTTGGAAACCAGCATTACATCTGCTTCAAGCAGCAACATGTTAAAGTGGGGACTATTTTCTTGATAGGAATGCGATATTCTAAATCATTTAATGCACTAATCATTTTCTGATTGTTATGCAAATTCGGAAACTTCAAAATTCATTGAATATGTCTCAATGGAATAGAGACCGCTGTCAGCTTTCACAAATTTAGCCTGACGGAAATTTTTCAAGCAACTTTAACATAGTCTAGGAGTAAGTATATAAACTTATGTAATGTTGCAAGACTTTTCCCCATAGGTGGAGAATGTATCTCCACAGATAATAGATGATAGCTGGGGAGTTATGTTCTAGAGGCAAGTGAAACTTTCATAGTATAAAACTTGCAGGTAAATATGCATTTCAAAGATTTGTAATTGTTCTGGGAAAATAACTGAATCTACAAAATCCAGCAATATAAACAGACCGAAACAGCTGGGCACTTACATCATTCGTGCTGTAAAGGAACAAAGGAGAGATTAGTAACGGGCTGCATTTTTTTTTGGAGATTGCCACGAATGTGATCATATTCACGAGCTTTGACATTCTCCTCATTTTCTGTGTTATAGATCTTGATTGCGAGAGCGGTGTAATTAAATCCATTATATTGCTAGAGGAGGAGAACTCCATCCGGACCACAGCAACAGCGGCCCCTGTTAAAGCTGTTTTAATCTTTTAAGAATTCAAAAGTCGGAAATAGCAGAAAGCTAGAAATTAATGTTTAGCAGTTAAAATGGTGCCGGAGTGTAAACAACAATAAATTATTGTTGCAGCTGAACAGTAAGTCTGAAAGTTTTCATTCCTTCGCAAAGCAAAGCTGCATCTTTGTAAGTCTATCTAGGCTTCTTTGGATTATCAGGAGCTCTGGGCAGTCAGTAATATGTTATTATTTTTCTCTTTATAATAATTCACATTTTTAACATCTCGCTTATCATTGCGCAAGTTTGAAGTCTATGAAGTCTTAGTTGTTGATGTAAAGATTTTAAAATGCTGCATTTTGACGTGCCCTTAGTTATGTGTCCATTGAGTAAGCAACTAAAACAGAGCTCATTTTAGCCCTCGTACATCATGTCAAGTAAGATAGATCCAAACATAACATTCTTCATTATTTATTTTACATTTACAGAATTCCTAGATTAAAAACATATTTTACGGCCATGGTAATTATTACAACGATATGTAATATGCTGAAAATATTGCTTACTCTTCTCTAACATTAAGTGAATATGATTAATGCAAATTGCAATGACTGAATGCCAATTGAAGTTTTATTCTATTAAGGAGTCAGAAATTGAAAATATAAGAGTAGAATTTCCAGGTCCAAGTGCACTGACTTGTAAATAACAACATATATTGTCTCTTGCGGTCGAGCAATAACTTCTAAAGGACTTAATCGTGGATATGTGAGACACTGTAAACATAAATCACAAAATTATATCGGCCTAGTTGTCTTGTTTGCATGAATAACTCTCTCTCTCTCTCTCATACACACACAATTAACATATACACGCAGAGTTCTCGAGTTTTGATTTACAAATGCCATCACTAATATTAAATAAACTTGCCAATGTGTTTCTCTTCTCACGATCGGTGAGTCATGCTTTTTAATTGTACGTTTCCTTCAAGTTGAATTCATTGTCATCAAATGGTGAATGGCCGAAGTTTTTCTAAATTAATAAATAATTTGACAATTAACACATTAAAACCGAATTAATCGTGATGCAGACTCTGTTTTACTGATCTATCCTGGAAGCTCGGTAAATGTCTTGTTCAGTGGCCTACAATGATTGTTCTGCACAAACTCCCCTGACTTCAACAAAAGCAAAATCTGTCCTGGTAAAATACTAACTCGAGGATAAACATGATATAGTGTTCAATCAACAGGTAGATATATTTATTTTGACAGTGACGTTCGAAAGATACTCGAAGTAACATTTCTAAAAAGTGTATGTACGAAGACTTTAAAACAGCAACACTCCAAATTGCAAATAGGATTATGTTGCGTCTTGTTATTGGGAATGTTAAACGGTTATTTTGATATGAGTGTAGAAGCTTCAATTGAGCGTTTTGAAATTAGTTTCGATAAAACTGGAAGCATTTCTCAAATGATTGGTGCAAATCCTGAAGATGTAAGATATACGTTACAACATGCTTTAATGAAAATTGTCGATGAGTTAAAAAAATAACATTAAGGCCATAATTCAGGAAAATTAAATTGAAGAAGATGAGTCTGTTGGTAAATATTTGAAGAAAATGTTTCAAGAAGTGTAGTCAGATAAATATAGAGAGCTTTATGGGATTATGCTACTCTGGTTGGACGAAAGACAAGTAATGAATGTCTGGTGAAGGACAGTGTTGGGATGTCAGATGGTGTTTTCCTGAAACCTTTAAATGACGGTGACAGTGGGGCATTAGTTTCTCTAGCCTCTCATGTGCTTACTGATCCAGAACGGTTTGGTCTAGCTTAATGGAATCATTAGGCTACCTGTGTGTGAATACGGTGGCTGAGTGGGCCTGGCTCCACTTTGACCAATATGATGAATGTTTTCAACAGCCCTATAGGATGGCAACAGCCCTTGCGAAATGGTAATGTGTTCGCCGTGCACAACAAATGCGACGAGTTAGAAAAGAGGGGTTTGCAGTTGAACAGGATTCCGTTGGCGTCTGGTTAATATCTGTCACTGAAATGTCCATTGGGTGGGACACTTGGGTAATTGTGTAAGGGTTATTTGTTTGGGGTAACTTTAACATAGATCACTGTTGATGCTGTCAGGGTAACCACCCTCTATTTGGCAATAATAGTTCAGCTACACCCCTTTAGCAATCAAGATCTAGAACAAGAAAACACAGCAATTATGATGCGTATTTAAAAATAAATATTTGTCTTTCTTCGCTAGTGTGGTTTCTGGTAATAAAACGATACGTATGTTATTAGGTTGCTTAGATCGTCTCGTCCATTTAAAGTTACAAAGTATTGCTGATGAGTCCCAGACAGACTGGCACCAGTGGTCATCTCTGTAGGCAATAGGTCTGTCAATTTAAGTCATAGGACAGGTGTAAATCTCGTTGACATTCCACATTTCCACCCTGTGTCCTTACCTGAAGCTAAACTCATTTATTACTTGGAGAAAATCAACTATATTTCTTTTAACATGCTGATCACATGTAACACTCTGCTTCGTAATGATGAAGTCCAGATTCGTGATAATGAAGTTATTGCCAGCGTGTTCGAGGCAACATTGCCGAATGCTGCAATTGTATAGCCTGCAACGCCGGCTGAGCAACAGGTTAGTCTAGGACGTATGTATGATCTGATAATAAAAATAAACTGTAATATTCCCACCTCACCGTTTAACACAAATATTTGGATGTGCTTTTGTTGCTATTTATGGTCTTGATTAGGTCACATAAAAGTAGAACTCACGACGGGAAATCGGCATTTCAGTGCTTTTAAACATTGGCATTCCCACACTGAAGGAGTTAATTCTGCAAGTGCTAGGAATTAGTCCATCCTTTAAGAGCTTTCACCCAACATGCCGACATGTTTCCTCAATTTTTTACAGTATATTATCGAACATAAATTAATTAAAGAAGCAATTAAAGGGTTCAGTGCTTATATATATTACATTTTATTTGGTTAGAATACTTCTCAAGTTATTGTTGGGTTTGAATCTAAACAGTGTCTAAATCTAAAAGTGTCAGAGTCTAAAAGTATTAAATACTCAAGAAGAAAAACGCTTGTTTGGATTTAGGTTCTGTCATCTTTCATTTTAATGTCGACCCTTTAAGACTAATCAATGTATGGATACAGTTAGTTGCAGAAGATAACTATGAAATAATACAATCGTGAATATTCCAGTGTTCCATTTTCTGAGCTAAGTTTATTTCAAGAGTCATGTGTCGCTGTTATTGTATTCACTTATTATTTCCCTCTACAGATTCTCCATTAGTTAACTATTGTTGTTCACTCATCTGGTGCTTCCATTGCATTTTAACATGTTTTATACCTAAAATCCTCGTGTGTTTGCGCTTTTGCAACTAACATAAATGAGCCGTGCAAACGCCGTAATCATATTCGGTACATCAACAGAGAAATCGGTAACCGGTATACTTTTGTGTACCGAGCTATTTCCCCGTCTCTTTCCTCCATTCCTATTGACCCCCCCGCCCCCGGCTCAACCCAACACACACAAGCGCACAGCGCTGGATGTGGACCTGGAACTAGCCCCTGTCACGTGTGTTGTTTAACTGAAACTTCTCAAAACACAACCACATTTTCTCCGGCCATTGTCTGCTGTAACAGTAAAAGAATCGCCAGCATTGCATCACTAAGAAGAGTCTAATTACAGCTACGAGATAAACACTTCACATTTATAAGGACAGTAAGTTCTTAATTGTGCAACAAGTCCACTACAGAAATATAATTGAAATCTCTCTTTGAAGGTTTACATATCAGGAGCTCTTAAAAAAAACTAAGACGTTACATGCAATAAAGTTTAAAGAAAATAAACGTATACTTTGTGCTGCAAGAAAGCGAGTCCAAACACTGAGTGCCCATGTTGATTATGAATTGTTCCCAAAGATGTGCTCAGACATGAGATAATGAGGGCTGTGATCGCCCAGATCCCCTTTACCTTTTCCCAGGATTGAAGCTGTCGCCAGGGCACAAAACGACAGTGTAACAGTGCACCACGCTACTCACATCCAATTTGTTCTGTACTCTGATCTCTAAATCCGCACTAACAAAGCGGTACTCGGAGACAAATCATATAATGTTCAATTTTATTCATTTTCGACTAATTAACTGGAATCCCACCTTCTCTCATATAGTCTCCAATTAATTTGCAATGTATGTCAGAGGTCGTTAGACTTCCAGTGAACCTTTGTTAAGATTTTGTCTTTCTCTCTATATTGATCTTAAGGCATTGCTTCTTCGTGCAATAGGTCGCGGAGATTTTTTTTAATGCCCTGGTCTTTAACTTGAAGCTTTGATAATAGGATTCGTGTCTGGGCTCAAAATTTAAAGCGATGTCGTTGTGGGTTTTTTTGGTGGGGTGGGGGGGATGGCGGTAGGTCAAAATACAGCGCTGTCGAGTAATTCAGCGGCCGGATAATATCCGGTACAGGATAACAATTCTCATTTGAAGAAAATCTAATTAACACGTGGATAATTTAGATATGATCGTGCCCAAACATAAAATATAACTTATGCTGGAAATGCATTCTAAACACAACATGCTAATGAGTTTAATTAGCGTAAATGTACAGTCATACACACTTTGAAGCCAGCTTTGCTTTGAATAACGTGTAATACCCTAATTAAGGAGAGACTGGGAGCTGCTGATTCGCCTCCACTGTACGTAGCAGGGATGACAACTATAGAGTTTATATCAAAAGATTATTTCAGGCTTCATAATGAGGCAGAAAATACGTTATAAAAGTAATAGAAATATTGCAGCCGTTGAAATGACAATAAATGCAGCTTTCCTTTCCCTTTTTACTGATCAAGCTGAGGTGTAACAATAAAATCGATTTTACTGACTATATCGACTTGAGCTTCGGACCGTATGACCTTTGAATTGATTGACGCTAACCTGGTGAAAACGCCATTAAAGAGGTCAGTCTATGAGTTTTGCTTGTTATCCAGAAAGAAGGGGACTATTAAACAAAAAGCAAAACATGCCAGGACTGAAGAACCGGCCAACGCTCTAACCAGTGGAGACAACCTGAGTCCACTCATGCCCAAATTTAAGTTTTTCCTTTTAAAGTATCGCCCGACAGAATTCCAAACTATAAAAACCATACCAGGTTTTATCAAAATGTTATAATTTAAAGTATTGGGACTGCCCAGCCTCCAATTTTAACGTTTCAATTGAAACCATTGAAAAATATATTAATCAGTTTGATTGACGTTCATATATCATTGGGGCAGCTAAATAGCTCCATGGAAATTATAGTCACACTGGCAAAGGGCGAACCTACAACAGAGAAATTGAACTTCGGATGAACTTTTTTGCATTAAATTGACTTTTGCATGGAGCTGAAAAACGCTGAAGGTATAGCAAGTTTGATACAAGGGGCAGTAGCAAGACAGTGGCTAGATGAGAAGGCTGATTTATATTTTCTAGTGCGATTGACACATTGATTTTTTTAAAAAAACTAACGTAACTATAATATTCTACAGTTGACTCTTCGCTGATTAAAAAGACGTTTTTTATCAGAGAAATAGAAGCAACAGCAGAGGTAAATTTGAACGTACCCTGTTAAATCTTGGGTTGAATAAGCAGGGAACCCAAAGACAGCGCCATCAAGCGATAGATGGCTGCTATTTCTCGGGGGAGCAATTTGACCTACGGTGGCTAAAGAGGTACCACAGGGCGTTTTGGCGCTGTTACAATAAGAGATATGTATATCTGCGACAGGAGAGTTAAAGCACAAGGCTTTTTTTTTGTCCTCAAAGTATCCACGCCAGTTTAGTATTGCTCGTCCATTGTTTTCTATATGACGAACGATTGCCGTTATTTATAATATTTATATTTGCATAAGTATCTGAAATATATCATTATAAAACTTACCGTTGACATTTCCATTTCTTTCAACATTAAGTACCAAATACTTAAGCATTTCTGCAATGTGACGTTTGCATTTTGTTCTCTCTACAATTAACACAACTACATTCGACTCATGCTTTTCAGTGAATACCTGGACTTGTTACACTTATGAAGAATGCTGTTCTACATGTCACACATCTAAACGACCGATATTTACACCTGCGGAGTGATGATAGACCTAAGTACATTGCAATTAACTGAATTGTAAATCTTTTCCGTATGTTTTAAAAACACGAGAATCATCTGTCTTTAATAAATTCTAACAACAGGCTCTGCTGCACACGATGTGGCAGGCACCAATCTGCTTGTTTTACACAATTTGTGCAAAGCAATGATTGCAAGAACGGTGCTCGAGATCGGTGGCTAAAACGGAAGCAAAGTGAGAGTTTTCGTCAATTCTGAGTTTAATGATGGAAGCGGGTTTGTGAACATTTAATGTGACAATTCCATAAGAGCCCTTTTAAATATGGTCCTTAAATAACGTTGTTCCTTACAACACTAACTGCCATTGATAACAGTTGAATTACTTGTAACTGCATCCTAAACACGTTTGACATTGCCATGAAATGAAACGCTATCAGTACACACGTTTCCACAGGTCACCATTAGAGTTGCTAACGTAAAATAATGGCATTTGCATGGACGGCACGCGAGCTAATTTGTTCTAGGTATCAGTTAATGGTCACTAAAGGTACATAAATGTTACCTTTGCCTGTTTATGTAAGCAGCTAAATACTTGCTGTGTAAACGTTCTGATCTTTTTCTGGTGGCTAATTTATATTATTCTTCTTCACTTACTTTAATGTTTTCAACAGCACGTGAATTACCACCTTATTTATGATCTACCTTTCAAATTATTCTGGGCTGCATTTCGTAGTAGACTGCAAACCATGTTAAGAGTATATTTCACTTCAATTTGTGGTAACTGACAAACAGCATATCAGTCAACAACGGACAACATTATGATGCACTGTACTCATGCTCAGTGCGAGATCTGCAACATGTTTGCAACGTCAGTCCCTATTATATGAACAAAGACGAGAGTGTCGAAAGTTAAACGATCAGGTATGAATTTTACTACTTGGCCCCTGGTTGTTTACTGATTTCTGAAATGTGCTTTAATCCTTACTATCAATTTCTGGTCGCATTAGTAAAGGTTATGCATTGAAGCTTTCTGCTCCTTCATAAAATGGTCCAAAACAAAACTGTGTCTATCAGATTCACATATTTAAAAATTACATCAGTTGTCTAAACAGTTAACCTCGGTGCGCACCACAGTATTACCTCAGGGCATATTACGTGCTGCAATTTTAATAACGAATCTCTCGCTCCAAGATTTTTTAAAAATCTCACTCCATCAGGCCAATGATGAATTATCAAGTATTTTGTTCCAAAGTAAATTATTAAATTATTATTAAACCCAAAGTACTATGATTATCAAAAGCTGCATAGCAAAAATCAGCTACATTTCATATTTTAGAGGTATTCTGAAAAATAATGTCATTTTTCATACTACAAATATCGATTCATCAATGCATACAGTATAAATAGTGCAATATGAAAAAATGCCACTATAATCTGTAATATTCACAGATTAATCTTAAATACAAGTTCAAGCTTAAATACTGGGACTCTTGAAAAAAATAACATTACAGTCACATTGAAGCATCATTACATTTGCTTATGCATTCAAATCCCAGAGGGAAATATTAAATGCTGAACAATATTTATCCATACAATTGAAGAAAATGCTATAGTGGATATGATTCAAATATTTGGTTCAATTTTACCTTCAAATAATCACAGATGATAGTAACTATTATTTTTCTACCACATTTTACTAAACTATTCTGAATCAATGTATTAAATAAACAAATTTCTCTTGAAATCAGCCATTTAATGCATGCTGTGTTTTCTAATGGTTGAATGTATATGTATTTCCAGAAACACAAACACTATTATTATTTGCTGCAATGTAGAGTAGTGAGCAGGAAGGTACAGATTGTTTTAAAGAAAAAAACCTTGGGTATTTAGAGCTAGTTGGCTCTACTGTTGCCCATCAATTAATAATAAGGCATTACCACCCCAATGGGCATTTCAGTAATCCATTGCTGTAATAGCGTTTTATCCCATAATGTGTTGAGGTAGGAGAAAGTATGAAAAGAACCTACCTATATGTCAACAATAAAAAAGAAATAAGACAGATGAGTGGAAAATAATGTGAAAATAGTTAGATAGACAGACGAACATCAGAACCTTTCAATTTTGCTATATCATCCAATCAAATGAGGCCTTGCAAACATTGAATCCAGAGTAAACTTACAGTTTCAACTACGCTACCAAGTCTATGCATTTCTTAAAGAAATATCACTTTATTACAGTTTATATGCAGAAAACGTTTGCTAGGAGGAACACTAGTGACAACATGTCTCTTTTAACCACAGGTATGCATTTTTGCCTCAATATTGAACAATACCAATGGCGATTTTGAAATCACTAGAACATAATCAGCGAGGTTTGAACTCATCAGCGTGCAAAACTTCTGGAGAGCATCTACATATCACTGTTCTACTCGAGGTTGATAACGTTTTTCATGATGTGTGACAATTACTGTGTATGTTAGAACAAAAGAGAGCTTAGTTCCTTGAAAATTAAAGAATATCACAGGCGGGGGAGCAATGGCTGATCCATTTATAAAATATGCATTCTACTTGTATAATAGAATTCTACCACAAATATGAGTTACGTGAAAGGTCGATGGATGCCCTGAGCAAACTTTTCTCAAATTGTTCTTTCCTGTGCCTTTAGGGGGAAATCGATGATGTATCTCACGCTAGGCGCGTTGTTAACAAATCCCCTCCAACAGAAGAGAGGCCAGACTCAGATATGTCGCCTATTTGTTTATCATCAATGCCATCAATCGTGATTGTCCGGTATCCCAAAAGAAGACTGAAGTATCTGCGCTTTAAGCTGATTGTAATTTTAGGAAAGGGCAATACATATATTGTGCAATGTTGGTGTATGTGTGTGTGTGTGTGTGTGTTGGGGGGGGGGGGGGGGGGGTGGTGGAGGAATGGGGAGTTGCAGACTCCATCAGTTATTTACATTTACAGACATGCAACAGTCACGAGGAGCTTAATATTTCACCAATCGCAAAGTATAATTGCTAAAGCCTTTGAGGGAAGCTACAGAAAACTACTGCAGATGCCAGCAACGGCCAACGCCAGAAAAAATCTTTAAGGAACTTGGCAGAACTATGATCGTGAGCAAACGATTCGCCATAAAATGAAATGGATAGGCGTTCAGACCAGAGAACAAAACTGTAATTGCGTTTCACAAAGCATTACGCTCGCTCATTGCTTGTGTAATATTAAATCAGCTGGTGTAAAAAGCGCACGTATTTGTAAAAAAAAATCTGTAGCAAACAACAGAGACTCTTGTTATACTCACCCTGCCCTTCTGTTAAAAATGTTAAACACCCCCGTCGAAGAAGACATTAATTGATTGCCTAAAACCTACATCACATCTGCTTAAAATTTGCTCAGTAAAAAAATCCCCAATAATTGCTGTCAGTTCTAGACAACTAAATGCATGCAAGGCCACGTGTACTTTGGGCCCGTATCAATGCAAATAAGCACTGAAACCCTCGCAAAAAGTACATCACGAAGGTTTATTCCATTCTCTCCGTCATATCAGTGTATATTCTCGAAATTATCCTAACAATGAATTGCGATGTTCCTGTCACTTACCTTAAAAAAACAGTTTGAGAACTTCAGCACGAGCTGACTGGTACGACTACAGAACATAACTTGATAACAAAATGCGATTTTTAAAAAAAAGACACCTTACAGTTTCATGTGGTGGGGCTTGTCACATTCGATCTGCAAGAAGCGCATCACCAATAATGTTGTCGGCAGTTCTTAATGTATCAGCTTATTCTTTGTACAGCGTTTCTGTAGCAAAAAGCACACAAAGAGAGCATTGATACAGTAGTTAGCTACCTAGAATAAGTTGCCCATGGAAACTCCAATTAGTTTAATTTCCACAAGAAAAAATATTTTCGACTGACATCTCATCGCAAAGTCCAAATCATTATTTGGTTAAAAATGTAATTAGGACTGTTAGTCTTGGATAAATGGAAGTTGGTCATTATCCGAAGGCTACTTAGCTATTTTGCCAGGAACATGTTCCTAAATGAAAATTGACAAACGGATGATCACATGTAACGTGCGGAGGAGGTTTGTGAGCAGCATAAACCTGTTGGCGCCAGTGTCGGTCTATAGCCTAAAAATTATGCTGTCTGGAAGGAGACAACTTTTGACGATCCGCACAAAATTCGTCCTATGTCACTAAAACAGTTGATTAATAATTGAAGTACCTGTCAAGAGAACGGCGCAGAGGTCACAAGCTGCGTTTGCCTGTTTTGTTTTTATTATGAACCCGAGCAGGATACTACTTCTAGAAGTTAGAAATTAAGTTCATGAACTTTATCACAGAGTGCTATATTTACCGTGTTAGCTACAAAGCGGAAGCCATTATGGTATAGATTAGCTATAGGAAAGGGCCAGTTTTAAAAAAAAAATCTATTAAATGTATTGAAGGAAAGATGTGGTCATAAGGACAATAAAGGGAAGTATTTTGATAAGGAGGGAAAATTGTAGTAAATGACGAAGGATAGTGAAAAGGGCAGCGAGTGTGTGAAAAAAGACGAGTTGGATGGACTCAAGGCAGAAAGTGAGGTGGGATTGGGAGCGGGGAACAATATAGATATTTCAATATGAAGGCCAAATCCAAGTTGCATACACACTGCTATTTGCTACCCATTCACTGCAACTTGCTTATATAGCAAGTTACGATTTGAAAGTGCTAACAGCTACAGTCATTGCTTTTATTTGCCAGAAGGAACGACTTGCCTTTACAAATATGGTCCTTTCAATTGATAAACTGAGGGAATATCCACAATAAATTATTATGACAGTTGCCACAATGTAATATAAATATGTGTTTTGATTATATAGCTTAGCTGCCTTCCACCACTATTTCCGATGTTTGAAGACTAAATGACGTACAGATACATACTGATTAGCTCTATCCATCATTTTCATACGAACTTTACAATACATGCTATAATACCTCAACTGAGTTGTTTCGCGTGTATGAATCCATTGATATTTTAATATTTGAATTACCCACATGCTAGAGAATTCTATCACTTATGTATTGATAAAAGATTAAACATAGAGGTCACTTCATTACGACTGGTCGCCATCAGAACAAAATAGGGACCACAGCTTAAACTCAGACCAGTATTTAATCACACGTTCGGTTAAATTGGAAAGGGCTCGCGAATGTGGCTGAACATTTAGGAAGGAATAAGCATGTAATCGGCACTAGCTGGACCTCACACATGCTAAGAGAATATTTACACGAAACTTGCCAATGTAAACGTGCCCGCCTCTTTCAGATAAACAGTAATCAACAAACCTCTGTATCATTTCGGGCTATTGCTCTGTCTGCTTATAGCTAATGAAGTGAGGTGTCTGGTTGCAGAGGCACTACAGAGAGACTCGGTGCTGGCGTAAATGCTTTCAAAGCCATTTTAATTTTCACATCAGTGCACTTACTAGGTTTTAAGGCTCTGACGGCTAACAAGTAGCTTGCGGTATTGGCGAATGTTTAACTAAGATGGCTAGCCATCAATTCCCTTTTGTTTGCTTGCAAATTAATCATCCTATACGTAGTTGGCGCCAGTGTAGATTTATCACACACAGGAGGGTGAATGAGTCGGGCGAGGAGAGACAAAGAGAGTTCGCACCTTCCTGCTTTTGATCCTAGATTAGTGCACCCTCCCTTCATAATACGAGTCTCTAGGGTGCTTAGCCTGGGAGGTCAGTCATAATTGGCGGAAGTTAGTGCAACCTTTCAAAACGTTACATTATAACGCATAATTCGTAAATATTTATTACTCAACCGCGATATTATAGAATATGATTATTATTTTTAAAAGACTATATCAGAATACGATCCGGTCATTTGCTTCTCTTTAGGCAGAGAAAAAGAAACAGTTATAAAAGGGACGTTTAAAACGATAGTTATTATTTTAAAAAAGCACAAATCTGAGTGGGATCTCCCTTTGTCTAGATGCCAAATAAAAATGTACACATATAGGTTCAGGGGAACTCGCCTTGAAGTGAATCTGACGACTTCCAAATCTCCACACAGGTCAGGAAAGCGCCGTGCTTTTGGTATCCGCGGCTTAAAGAGGTAGGAGGAGGAGGAGGAGGGAGCGGGGGTGGCGGGGTGGTCAAGGACACAACACGACAGAGAGAAGGGGGAAAGAAAACCGGGAATAAAATGAAACGTCGTCAGATCGCAAGCTCCGACGGCGGGAGATTAGTGGTGGCCGGAGCGACTTTCTCGTCAGGATATACTCACAGATCAGAGAGGCGATATTTTGGGTTTAAAAAAAACCCGAAAAGTGATACGAGACGCTAGTTACAGCTGAACGTCAGCAGCCTGGCGCCAAGCGCCCTTAAACATGTGCGTCAAAAATGCAATGTTACAAGAGCTAATCACTTTAGATGTTCCGCTCCTATCTCCGCGCATTTAGCCGATGTGATTGCTTTGCAGTTACAACTTTTTTTTTCCCAGGGCTTTCAGAAAGGGAGAGAGAGGGGAGAAAGCAATGTCCTTTCTCCATGAAGCTGCGGCAGCCCATAAGGCGCCATGTCCTGATAATTAAATCACCTCGTTAAATGAGACTTTTTTTTATGTTGTTGAAAGCATCGACAAGAAACAAATAAAATTAAGACACTGGACATCTCGCGGCCCTTCTCCCCCCCACCCCCCACATTAAAATGCAGAGATCACAATCTGCGGCAGGCCGGGAGAATAAGGACAAGACAAGTGAACAACAAGAGGACGCCCCCCCCCCCCCTCCCAAAATCAGCATGAATATATAAAAAAAAACGAATGCTAATCGCCGGGCCTGGCATTTGAAGGCGGCGGCGGATTAGTGTGAAGGGAGGAGTGTGATGTTTCCGAGATTGCTTATAACAGCGAGAATGGGACAGAAGGGGCTGTCTGGCTGAGAGTCCGGCTGGCCTGTGGACAGACACATGATTCTTTGCCTGATTTCCTGGTAGACGATGGTGGGTAAAGGCACCTGAGACGGCCCTGCGCCGTCTCCATTGGCTGGTGCCCCCCTCCCTCCCTAATGATGTTGACATATTCACACGGCTGAAGTAGTGATGCTCGCTGTACGTTACAGTTTCCGACACCTTCTTTTTATAACTCATCTATCCCCGGCTTTAGTTGTCAAAACCACGCCTATGGAGCCACACAATTGGTCCAAAAGCGTCAAATAGCCAATCAACAGTGCTCAGCTATTCGCAACACGCACACATACACACACACATCCAGAAAGACCGGAGTTGACTGTTTGGGGAGATGCGTCTCGGCTCTGCCACCACCAAGCAGTCTTACTTTCAGTTTATGTGAAGAGCAAAAAAATTATAATATTAACAATGATGCGCTTGTAAGCGACAGTGCGACAGAAATCCGGGGAGTGGATGAATTTACCGATGAGAGAGCCAGTTATTCCGGGGACAAGTATGGCTTATCATCCGTTCTTACCTCACCGGGCACCGGACTTTGCGATGAGTGCTGTGCTGGGACATCAGCCTCCTTTCTTCCCGGCTCTCGCCCTGCCTCCGACCGGCTCGGCCGCTCTCACACTCCCGGGCGGACTCAGCAAGCCCGTTATGGATCAGCTTGTGAGCGCAGGTGAGGCTGGGATCGCTTTGTCGGCAATGGGCCACCAGCCCTCGCATCTGAGGCCTCTTAAGACTCTGGAGCCCGAGGAAGAAGTGGAAGACGATCCGAAAGTTATACTCGAAGCTAAAGATTTGTGGGATCAGTTTCACAAGTGTGGCACTGAAATGGTTATCACCAAATCTGGAAGGTACAGCGCACTTTTCCATCCAAGAGACCAATGCCAACCTCACTGATTCGAGACCATTCGAGTTCTTTGAATATCCAGCCGTGATTAGTTATGATGCGAGATACTATATACATTATATATATTACAGCGTTGTAGCATTTAAACAGGCAAAATAGATGTAATTGAGAAAAGTGGTCAGCTGCATTAGCGTCTAATCTGTCAAGGGTTTTTACAACACTTCCTGTATAATGATCCATTTCGATGATACAGTTTGTCTCCATAAATGTAATCACTTATTTATTGAAATAGCATGGACATAATCCCAAAACATTTCGTCTGCACCTTTGTTAATGCGACGGAACAATTCAGATCGCTAGACTAATAAAGGGCACGGCCTCGGATCAAATATTTAATTTTAATAAATGCTAATGAATTAATTTAAATAGGTTCTTCCTTGTGATAGGGAAGGTCACATGTGGTCTGCAGAGGGCCGATTGATTAACCGGACTTACTGAAGCTCTATTTATCCATCCATTTGATCCGAGCAATAACAGGATGGGACAAGTAAGCCGCGTTGTAAATAACGTGCACCGATTGTAGGATTAAGGCTCCAAACAGTACTTAGTTTCAAGGGTTGTCTGGGGTGCTGGGTGTTGCATTTATCTCGTGGGGGGGGGGGGGGGGGCGGGGGGGCGGGGAGGGGGGGAAGCGTGTGGCAGATTATTTTCACGACACCTGTGATGGAACATTTTAACTCACGCAGAGTATTTTTTATGGCACCAATTGGTGATTATAAAACCATAAACGTTGAGTTAGCCGCGGCCTTATCCAGGTGACTAACGCACTTATCCCTCCGACAGGGTTGTTTGTCATGTTTGTCTTAATCTTACCAAGAACATTAAAATTTAAGCTAAAACATCTCCAGATAGAACCTACTGGTTCACTATCGTTGTCGTGCATCTTTTACAAAGAGCAGGATTCTGTATATATAAACCTTAAACACTTTCAACAAGGCATCTAATGAACTTTGCTGCTGTCTAACAATACTAGCACTGAAATGTGTTGGCTCCAATATTTCACATAGTAAATACCTGTGAATCAAAACCCCTGGGTCAAAAAATTAGTATAGAAACCTAACTCTAATTTGGCGTTCATAAGGGTTACATTACTGACAGTTTAATGTACAAAAAAAGTCAATTTAATGTTTTCTTGCAGGAGAATGTTCCCGCCATTTAAAGTTAGATGCACGGGTCTGGATAAGAAGGCCAAATATATTTTGCTAATGGATATTGTGGCGGCAGATGACTGTAGGTACAAATTCCACAACTCACGCTGGATGGTAGCCGGAAAAGCTGACCCTGAAATGCCAAAGCGAATGTACATTCATCCTGATAGTCCCGCTACTGGTGAGCAATGGATGTCTAAAGTCGTCACTTTTCACAAACTGAAGCTGACAAACAACATTTCAGATAAACATGGATTTGTAAGTTTGATATATTTACTTATGAATTAATTTCCAATTGGTCGAATGATTTAAAAACATCGTAACCAATGAGTGAAATGCATTTTCTTTAGCCGTGCTCGGTTAAAATACTACAATATTTCCCCATTCAATGTTTTTTTAGGTAAAAGCGCAAACGAGTTGACATGAGGGCTTTACAGGGTTGTGTTTTTATGTATTATTTTCTCCATATTATGTGTTCTTATAACCTGAGGCACTGTGTAGATCGGCCATTTTAAGTAACTGGGAATGCAAGTACTTGATCGTTAGGATAATATTTTACAATTTTCTATGGTACTGAAAGTGATAAGGCTTAGTCACATGTCAACTTTCTCAGTTTTCAGTTTGTAAATCTCGGAGTAATAGACAATGATGACTTATGGTGGAAATATTTGAAAACTAACACAACTTGGCAAATCTGCAATGTATTAAGCATTATGCTGGCTGAAGAGAAAAAAAATCCAGCCACTGTAATAACAATGACGATAGCAGTAGTTCCGTTAGTCACCGTATTTTAATATAACCTTCAAAAAGCAGTATACTAAACCAGCTGAAATAGTTTGTGCTTATACATTAGTTATTTACCATTTAACACATACCATTCTCAATTTTGACATGCATGTCAGTGTTTGTGAACTGTCTTGCCGGTTTACATATACACATATATAAAGGGATAGAAAGGCGCACACACATAAGCAGATATATGTAGATAGGCGTAATATATTTCTAAACCAGATAGATTTAATTTTGCAAGTCCTCAAACAAATGGGGGAGGCCACAGTGCAAATGTTACCAAGCCGTCAGCTGTTCATGCAGAGGATTTACACTCCTGCTGAACTCTGTCCCTTCCTGTAAAATATTTTCGACTGGCTATTAGTTTATATTGTTGCCGATCAACCATTAATTAGCAGTGTACAATTAAACAGCAAAACGATATACCACGTTTAGCAGCAGCCTGGCTGAATCTGAAGCAGTCAGACCATGTGTACAACTGCACTCGCTTTGGTCGAGTTGTAATTGCTTGATTTATTCTCTTTAGACTATTTTGAACTCCATGCACAAGTATCAACCTAGATTTCACATAGTTCGTGCGAACGACATTTTGAAACTTCCTTACAGTACTTTCCGGACATATGTGTTCCCTGAAACAGAATTCATTGCGGTGACTGCGTACCAAAATGATAAGGTGAGTAAATAAAAAGTAAGTTTGTAATTTGCAAAAACGGAATGTTTCTTGTAATATACATGTAGCCATTATACCAAAAAATGAAACCTTCGGGAAACTTCATTTTCTTGCCTGTGTCGCTTAGTTTATTCTGAGCAATGTAATTTTAATGGCAGTTTGATTTAATCTGCAAGAATGCTTGTTGAATATGCTGCACAGACGAAGTCTTATTTAGATTTTATGATTTGTTTTGTAATGTCAGTTTTGGCGTGGGCTATCTTATGCGGCAGTAAACGCTCTCCCGTATGCATATGTTTGTGTGGGCTGTGGGCTTCTATCAATTTTGTTGTGCGAGGTAATAAGATTTAATAGATTTCTAAACTGTTATTAAATTACAGTCATTTAAAAAGTGAGACATTTTGTACTGTTAATAGGCAAAGCAAGCTCGCCGAGGATTTTTATAGATTTTAAATCGAAGTGTTACATGGGAATATTGTGCTCATTTACACGTTCAAGCCTCGGAGGATGAACAATTAAGTTAATTATTGTTAATCATTTCTCCCCAGTAGTTTTTTTAAGGGACTTGGAACCCCTTTGTTGGAACTTAACTCCTCATCAGACTTCTCGCTAGTCAGCGAATCTTATTAATAAGAGTTACAATTAAGTACATTGTCTGCAGTGAGTAGATAATTCTTGATTGGCGCACTGTTGATTAAGGGGAGTCTCGGAGAGAATAAAACTGATAACGAAAAGGGTGTTAACATGATAAATGAAACGACGTTAACAGGCTGGGTGTTGGATCGTTTCTCGCACTGTATCATTATTATCTTCAGTTCATTACTTAAAGGACAGTAATTCCAATCTAGTTAAATTCTCGATCCTATTGAAAGGAGGATGAGAAGGGGCAATAAAGTTACTGTTGACTTATTGTCAATAGCGGGCACATTATGGTGCTGACGCCAGACCAGCTTCACCCTATCTCTCCCTGATAAAGTGCCTGCCTGTCTTGTACTAGCTCACACGCGGTTAGCGTGATTCAAAGATGCTTCATTGGGGGAGAGATCCTTGATTTTGCACCTTGCATTTTCACATTTAGTACAATCAATACACCGCGTTAAATGGCAGTAACATTGAACTCAAGTCATTGCAGTGTCTGCACCGATATATTCTTGCAGAATGGTTGTATTCAGTGTTGGCTCAAGTTTTAATGCGATAATTGCAGAGTTAAAAGAGAAGGAAATGTTATAGCTACAGGTCAGGTAGAGACGGATAATAGATTGTAGTGAAGCGGTGGCTGCTTTAACATAATTCGACATTTTTTACTTTAAAAAATAATCCGGAATAACAATAATGATAAGTTTATGCTACTGTCTGGCCTCTGCATTTCTTTGGCAATTTGCAGCAGTGTTATTTAGAGCCTGCGCATTTCCAGTAAAGATTGCAGTTGATGCTGTATTATATCGCAAAGCAGCGAAAAGTATTAAACTTACACTTTTTACATCTAGATAACCCAGTTAAAAATCGACAACAATCCATTTGCCAAAGGCTTTCGTGACACGGGAAATGGGAGAAGAGAGAAGAGGTGAGTTGAGTTCAATTCAGGTCTATTTGTCCATGGGTGGACTATTGGGCCTTGTTCTTTTCATGGTGTTAACCACAATCTGATAGAGCACTGTCATCGTTTCAGTAGCACCGAAAGGAGGAAGGAATACTGCTTGTTGCATGTTGCTGCAGTGCTCTGCCTTTCGCTTTACTTTTGATGTTAGCTCCTGGTGTCATCTTAGCTGGTTTTTTTTAAGAACATGCGAAAGTAAGTTATAAGACATGCCCACAGAATATTGCTGCATAAGTCATGACCCAACATAATTATAATGCATTCGATATCCAGGGTGAGATAAAACTGAAAATGACAGGGGCAGTTATTTGATAACTAAAAACTTAAGTCATTGCCCCTCCCGCTTTGTTTTTTTTTTAAACAGAAAACAGTTGGCAATTCAATCCCTCCGAGTCTATGAAGAACAGCAGAAGGGTAACAAAGAGAATGGGACATCGGACGATTCTTCCAGCGAGCAGCCGGCTTTCAAATGCTTCGGTCAGTCCACGTCCCCCGCTCTTTCCACTCCGGGAACTGCGAACTTAAAAGGTTATTATTTTGTTACCTACACAAGTTGCTTATTTGTTCTTTTTATATAAAGCCCGCGACTAAGTTTGTGTTTCACGCGCACATTAATTGAGTGCATGTTTGTATTGAAGATCCTTATCACCTCACCACCGAATAACCCAGGACAAGAAGCAGCATTACTTTTACTGACTGCCCCCCTGGTGTACAATGAGGTCACCAGAAACGATGACCACTTGTCTGCACATTCTAGATATTTTGTGGGATTTAATAGCTTTTAAAGATAATTAGAATTAGAAATCTCCTTTCAGAGAAACTACATATAACAAAATAGCATTTTCTGTTTTAAGTTCAGCAATAAGAAGCCAAAAAGACAGAATTTGGATTCCTTGCACCTAATGTCATTGTCTGTATTTCAACAGTGTTAGGTCATTGTATTGGGATTTGTCATTAGCTGTGACTCTCCCTGGGAGCCCGTAATCTCACTAACTGTGTGGCTACCAAAAGTGCCAGAATATTTTAGCTGTCCTTCTCTTTTTGAAATCGTCTTCTCCTCAGTTCCAGGTGCTTTGCAAAGCGATGAAGAAGAAAGCGACCTGGAGAGTAAAGAGGACCTCGTTCCGGAAGGGAATGACTCAGGAAAATTGTCGACCGCCAGCGAGGAGCGAAAGGAGGAACGCAATTCCGCCAAATCGCATCCACGCCCATCGGACTCTGTGAGCAGAATCAGAGAACATGAAAGCTCCAGGACTGATAAGAGCTTGACCGATTCGCAGCAGAGCCCGACAAACATATCCTCAAGCACCAGAGCCCTTAATGGCGAGGGACCCGAGATCAAAAGCCCAGTTCGAGACCATCACCAGAAAGCGGATGATTCCAGTGTTTTAAACAAGGAGTCCTATTCGCCCCTGACAGTCCAGACGGATAGTATCTCACACCTGAACCACGGACACTTACAGAACATCGCCTTTTCTCATAACTTATCTGGCCAGCAGTTCTTTACCCCACTGGGCGCAGGACATCCCCTTCTCTTGCACCCCAGCCAGTTTGCTATGGGTGGGGCCTTCCCAAATATGGCAGCAGGTATGGGTCACCTGTTGGCCTCAATGTCGGGCACCGCGGGCGGGATCAGCGGCCTGGACACACTTGTTTCCTCACAGCAGGGACTACCTGGTGGATCAGCGGCAACTCTACCGTTTCACCTCCAACAACATGTCCTGGCCTCTCAGGTAAAGCTCCATCCTCCTCCTCTCTCTTTGAACCCTGTGTCATAGAAAGTTACTTCTCTTGGTACGTGCGAGACTGATATATAGGACATTCAGGCTTTACTTTTTCGGTCATTTTTCAATGTTGAAAAACAAGCTTTCTGAGGGCAACATTCAGAAGTCAGCCTGATGAAGTATTAATCATTTGAAGCAACAACAATCACATGAAGTCTGTGACTTTCGTTCCTAACGACACCCAAAGAATAATTTTAAACGCTAGATGACTGATACATGATATTAAAGTAAAAGTTAAATGAAAAATATCGAATATTGCTCAAGGTAAACTGTCCGACTGGCTGGGGAGAATCACACCCGACTTATATCTTTCAGATATTTCACTTTTTTTTCCCCTCTGGCTGGCTCTCTCTGGGCGCCCTATAGGGGAATAGTAGAGATATTTGCATATAATTACAGGCCCTTTTGTTGTCAGGAACTTTAAAGAGCCCAAAGTGTGTACTTTGGACAGAAGTTTTAAAGTGCTCCACAGTGCCTACTTTCATTTTCGGTGCATGTCGGTAAATCTTAACACAAGTCATTGCGTTATTTCTAGGTCAATTGATTACTGAACGCGGGAATCCAGTCTAATCCATCCATTCTTTATATATATCAGTAATTAGCATCAGTTGTTGAGAACATAAACTAACTCCTCTTGTTACATTGACAGGGCCTTGCGATGTCACCTTTTGGTAGCCTTTTCCCCTATCCTTATACCTACATGGCCGCTGCAGCCGCGGCTTCCATGCCTGGTGGAGTCCCATCATCTGTCGCGTCCTCTGTGCACCGTCACCCCTTCCTCAGTGCAGTCCGGCCTCGCTTGAGGTATAGCCCTTACACGTTCCCCGTGCCCGGGATGGACACTAGCAGCTTGCTGACCACCGCCGTTCCAACCATGGCCACCGCAGGCGAGACGAAGGTGAACAGTATGGCAACCAGCCCCGTGTCAGCCGGCCTGGACTCGGGGTCTGAAGTGAACAGCAGGTCCTCGACCCTCTCCTCGGGATCGGTCTCCCTGTCGCCGAAACAGTGTTCAGAGAAAGAAACGCCCAACCAACTCCAGAACATACAGCGCCTGGTCAGCGGACTAGAAACCAAACAAGATCGGTCAAGTAGGAGCGGCTCCCCTTGATAGGAAAGGTGATATCCGAAAGCCAGGAAAAGGGCTTTGCATGTCACACACGTACAGCCTTGTTTCTTTTTTATTGCTAGTGTAGAGCCTTGATATTATCGAGTTTCCCAACTTATCAAAAAAAAAGTAGCCGAACAGTGGAAGATGGGAGTCTCCAGGCACCATCTCTAGTTTCGTTTGTAGCCGTCAATCTGCTTTTCATATATATGCAATAACAGAAAGAAACGGAGACCTATTATAAAGTATTTATGTAATTATTTGATAACATGTGTAAATATACTGAAATTAGAATACTCGAAATTATACTTTAATTTATTGTTGGTGTACATACATCTGTATATAAGGCTCCAAGCCTTTGTTCGTGCCTCATAGTCATTTCAACACAACTCCTTATTAACTAGAGTGCCCACATCGTTACCACTATTTTACCTAGCAATGTGTTATCATGCTACATTAAAACAAAACCTTTGTAGATTCCGAGTACAAGACGTGCCATTTTTGTTTAGCTTTTACCATTGTTTCAGTGTTAAAGTGCTATTGTCTAGAGTAAGGAATAAGAGCTCACCAGTTGCTTGAGAAGTAATGAAGACGCTTTCGGGGTTTTTTTTTGGTGTGTCAAAATGAACGGAAATTTTATGCTTACAGCTTGAAAGTGCCGAGAGTTGAAAACAAAATAAATGAAGGTATATTTTGTGTTATAAAATGTTGAAAGTTCTTGGTTTTCTTGTACTATTTTTGTTTTCGCTTTGAAGTTCTCAAAAAGTTTCAATAAATTTTTATCCAAGTCTCTTGTCCCAGTTATTCCAATCACAGTTCCACTCTGTTACACCAGAGCCGACAAAAGAGGAGGTTGGCATGATAATTGTGTGTTTGTAAATTAATCAGGCACTTTTATTGTTCACCAATATTATTTCCATTTGAAAATTCTCACAAGTGATGTCACCAAACCATGGAGTATTCTCACCAAGGGTGATGCTTCTGTCTGTACCCTCCGTCCCTGCCACCCCACTCTGTTACATAGTCTCATTCCCCACTCTGTTACATAGCCTCCCCATTGTGGTATATATCCTACCTTCACACCCCACTCTGTTACATAGCCTCCCCATTGTGGTATATATCCTACCTTCACACCCCACTCTGTTACATAGCCTCCCCATTGTGGTATATATCCTACCTTCACACCCCACTCTGTTACATAGCCTCCCCATTGTGGTACATATCCTACCTTCACACACCACTCTGTTACATAGCCTCCCCATTTTGGTACATATCCTACCTTCACACACCACTCTGTTACATAGCCTCCCCATTGTGGTACATATCCTACCTTCACACACCACTCTGTTACATAGCCTCCCCATTGTGATACATATTCGCCCTTCACACTCCACTGTGTTACGTACAGTTGTTTAGACATATCCTCACTCCCCTCTGTGTTACATAGTCTCAGTCCCAATGTTACATACCCTACCTCTTACAAGTGTGTTACATACTCTACCCACTGTGTTACCTAGCCTGACTCTCTTCCATGTTACATAGTTTCATTCTCCACCATATCAGTGATTTACTGTAACTAATAAAATTGAAGCTCATTTGACACTCCTGAATGTCTTTCAGATCATCATGTTGCCATTGTATTTCCACCCTCTTGCAGATTATTCACCAGTGCCCCAGTGAAAAACCTGTGATGAAAACTAAGCGTTATTTTTATTTTGACAATACAGTTCTTTTTAAAGAAAAACTCCCAACACTATTCCCAATCTCATTTCTTCATATAGTGAAACATCTGCACTTGTGGTTTGAGGAAATAATCTGTAAATTGTCTTAATAGTCCCATCTGCACTTGCAGGATTCATTTTCTATCTCCTGTGGTACATTAGTAGAAAGTCAAATAATTCTCTACTTTGTTCCCTGCCTAACAAAAAGACAAGGCCTTCACAACTTTCTCGATACCATGCCTCTGGAATTGCAAAGTAGTTTGTATTTGATCTAAAAGGAAGAAGGGTCTAATAAAAATGCTGTGGTCATATTAGGAAATGCAAACATGTAATGTCAGAGGGAAATCAGCAAAGCCAAAGGGCAGCCGGCCTATATTCCGCGTTGATTGTTTTCTTATTTATGATATGTAATGCATGCTGCAATTGGTTTCATTTTAAAACCTGTGACTGTTTAAGGAAACAGATTAACTAAATCCATTGAGAAGTCACCCCTCTTTCAAAAGGGCAGGCCACAAAAACTTCTGAAGTGAGCAGAATGTGAAGTGGAAATAGCGTCTACTGACCTGTTTACAGTGACGTTAATAAATAACCAGTGCGGCGCTCGTGGATCAGAGTAAACAATGTGCAATAGCACTTGGATTATCCTAGCATATCACTCACCTGGCGCCTCCGCTGATCTGATCTGTGATTTCAGGAGCAGCAGTCCAGGCACCGCGATTGATTGCTCGGGAACTTTTTCCTGGTGACTGAGCGCCATCTAGGGGTTGGCACACTGAATAATCCCAATGACCCGGGCAGAGTGTAAAGGTCACTTCTTGGCCAGTCGACGTAAAATTCATTACAGGCTTGCCTGTCTGGTCGTATAATTGAGAATCATTTCATTTAGCTGCAGTATTTCCCTTATTTTTGGCGGGGTAGGGAGTGCTCAGTCTGGGCCATAACCAATGCATTGCTCCTGCACTAAAATCATCTTTATTTGACCAGATGTTTGCACAAGGGATTATTCCTAAAGTCAAATATAAACCATACAGCGTCGCTTTCTGCGATAACTCTAAATATCCATATTTCTGATTTATAAACTAACGTATGATTGAAAATATATTTCAATGCTGGAAACCGTGGCCTTCTTTATATATTAAAAAAAGGTTGGAAAGAATTCATTATTCGCATGCAATAAATTTGAAAACGTGCAAGTCTTCATGTTCTGGAGAACTGACACAAATCTGGCAGAGTGCAATGCCACTTAATGGCTCGATTTGTCGTTCCTGACCATTAACAGCGGAGATATGCTGCGAATTGAAACCATTTAATTTCCCGAAATACCTTTTTTCCCTTTAAAGAAACTTTTGACGAAAATGCGGACAGGATATTGGACAATTATTTCCCTTTTGTTTTCCAATTAGGCTGTTGTTACAAATTTACATAGAACAGTGAACCTCTGCAAAAAAAAGTTTAATTATCCGCTGGGCTGCTTTCTATATTATCCACTGAGAAACCTGCTATTCGGATATATAATGCAGTCATTTGTTCTGAATGGAGACAAATTCAAGGTCACTTGATATCAGGTAAAAGTACAAAACAAATGAGAATATTTGAAGACGATTTTCAGTAATAATCCATTTGATGGCGAGCTATTTAGGATGGCAGAAACAATGCAAGTCTAATTTTTACCCCCCAGTGAATCTAAACAGCACTCAGTGACGCTGCAGTGCTCGGTTAAGTTTTTGAAATGGATCCTGCTAATCGAGTACAATAATGATCAATCTGGAAGATCGCGCGCTTAATAAATGTTGACGTCGTGTCCTCCTCAAACCCCACTCTGTCACTCAAAGAGCTGGGGCGGCGGATTTACCGCGGCTGCTGAAGCGTAAGGCGCCATCTATAGGAAGGTGTTCATTTGTTTGTTTCAGCAGGAGTGACAAGACTTGTTTTTTGGGGTCGGTTCACTTAAACCTGACGCCGGGGCGTCCAGTCGCCACTGACCCTTTCCACACCATCCAGCCAACGGGCGGGCGATGGTCAGCACTGTGATGGGTGATCAGCAATTTAAAGGCGACGTGTCAATTTAACACACACACGGCCGCTGGGCTTGAAAGTACCAGCACTCCAAACATTGCCCCGCGGGTACACCATCACCAAGGGCTGGTAAGCTTACACGAAAGAGGTGAAAAAAAAATCAATCAATAAAAACCTCTCCAAATTGGACATTGCACTTTTTGGCCATCAATTTCATTGCAAAAAAAAACCCAAAACGGATATACGCAAGCCTGGCCGTATATTCTCATTGTGTATCGAGCGAAGCAGCTGCTGTTCTGAACGCTCGCATACATTCCACAGGATGGAGCTCCAGCACTGGAGATCTGTCCCATTACTGATCTCCAAAAGGATTACAGGCGTCTCAGAGAGAAAAAAAAACTCTTACTGTATTGGAAACGTCCAGAGAAGAAACGGTTGGCATTTCGCCGCTCGCTGAAGATGAAGTGAGGGCCCAGCAGCCAATGACAAAATCTCTGAACCATTTTTTATGCTAATCTTGTGTAAACAGCCGTGTTCAAATGCTTGGATTAGGCGATAAATTTAAGGGTTGGTTTCCAGGATCCGTTGCCAGATTACATAGCTAACCGATGGTCGTATATCCTCCGTTTAACGGATGTTGGTGTGAAATCGTGTTGCAGGATAGCAGGCAGGTTTAACAAGAGTGCAAACGAGAGATGTGGATATCATTACAGAGCAAATCTCCAGTTATATTGAAGCCATTCCTGCTTTTTAGTTGGCGTAAAGCCTTCGGCGTTGCTCACGATAATTGGAATAATATACTTTGGGACTTTTTAAAATTGGTAATTACTATTTTCAGTTAGAATCCTAAATATATTAGCACCGCAAGCTTTGCTTGCCGGAATGGTAGCCTCTTATATTCCCAATACCATCACTGAGTGGAATCAGCAGTCTAGGGAGGAACATGAGGAAGGAATTGCCTCCAAATTACTCTCACGTCACCTGGTGTCTGTTTCTTACCGAGTCAGCAGAAGAGCGAGAACAAGGTGCGTTCATGGCACCCCAGCCTCAAGTAACAGGTAGCAGCAGCAGCAGCATCTCCAAGTTCTATTGTGCCAAGTATAAACGGCTCAATGTTTCACAGGAGGGTTATCACACAAAGTTCCACACGGAGCCATATGAATGAAATGTTAGGATTGGTGCTTGGCCAAAGTGGAGCATCTTAACTGGGAAGAACTAGAGAGGTGGGAAGGTTTAGGAAGGGGACTGCAGAGCTTTGGCATAGTGCCAATGGTGGGGTAATGACAATCAGGGATGCAAAAGAGGCTGGAATTTCAGGAACATATAGACCTGAGAGGATTGATGAGCTGGAGGTGGTCACCCATTTACAGAAGGGGTAAGATAATATTGCATATCCTAAAAGAATTCTATCTCATTGTTAAGTCATTAAAACATAAGTGATTTGAAGGCCGGCCATTGCATTTCTTTTATGGTCTTCTATGAGAAATCATAGAATAGATCAACACAGAAGGAGGCCATTCAGCCCTTTGAGTCCACCCTCTCTGCAAGAGCAATTCAGCTAGTCCCTCTGGCCATAGATTAGCAATAGGTGAATGATGGACAAGTTCTGTTCTGTACCAGCTAATTCTCTCTCTATTGGGCAAAACTGGCCTTTACTTGATACTGCAACCACAAATCGGGATCAGAAACTCGGGAAATGGGATTGAACATATGCTGTTTTGCCTCCAATGCATTGGAACTACCATGGTAGCCATACACCTGTGCAGTATATTGAAGTACACTAGATTTTGGAGGTATATGGTAGCCATGGTTTTATCATCTGCACAGCATGACTTCCCACTTCTAGCCAATCTGTTAAAGTAAGGTTGCATTTGGAGGCTTTGCACCATCAAGCAAGGGGAATCAGAATTGGATGAACTAGGAGTCACTCCTCTTCCAACCTACCAGTGGCCCATTCAAGGACATTGGCCAGCATCTTCCGGTTGGCGAACGGGGCGCTGACATGTAAAATGATGCGGGGTGATGTTGGGTGTGCATCATTTAGATTGTCAGTTTGGCGGGCACGCATCTGACTCAGCCGCATGCCCGCTGACCTGTCAACCGCCTATTAAGGCCATTAAAAAACCAATTGAACTCATTAATGGACCTGCCCGTCCAACCTTAAGTTTGCAGGCCGGGAGCCCAGGCAGCACTTTGCTTCAGGGAGACCTGTGCGCTCTTTCATGCGCATGCAAAAGAGTGCTCTCCCAGCTGAGGGAATCCTCCCACCCGGCCTGCACAGGGAGCACATAGTGCTTCCTGGCACACATCACACTGGGCGGGCCTTAATTGGCCCACCCTTGCAAAATGGCGGCCCACCCCAACCAGGGGCGCCAATCAGAAGCCTGCCAACTCACGCCCACTCCCACACTTCCTCCCCCCCACCGATGGGGGGGAAAATGTTGCCTATTGAGCCTGATTTTAACTCTGTACAAGTGGATGGGTGTTGAGTGAATTGGAATCTTACCCAACAATTGGGTTAATTCTGGCTTGCTGAAATTGGTTGGTAATTTACTGTCCCAGTAACACTGACTCTCTGCTCACTGCCACTTCTACAGGGGACTTTCTGCTAGGTGGCCAAAATGTCAGCCTGCTTCATGCAATAGGCCCTTTACATGCATATATCAGGGTCCTATGATGTCCTGAATGCCACCTTAGGACAGAGCTGAATGGAGCAGACATTGTCCAATCTTCAAGCATGCCCCTCTGGGCTTCACAAAAACTGCCATAGCTCACTCCAGGTATTTGAAACTTTCTTGGAAATAGCTACCATTGGCTAACTAAAATTCTTTGAACACAACATTGGTATAGATTTAATCAAGCATTTTCTACAAATTCACAATTATTAGAAACTCACATATATTTCTTAACATATATATATGAATAGATTTCAAACTATAAAGTTACAGACTACCAATGTGCACTTGAAAGAATAAACTCCCATAGAAATAATTTAGAAAATAATTTTAGGCTTTTAAGCACCTATGGCCTTGAAATTATGCTGTTGGGGTATTAATGAATGAACATATAACTTTTAATATGAAATTCTTTTGTCTGGTGTTTTAACAGAGCTATAATCCATTTAAAATAAACAGGCGGTTGTTAAACAAATGTGTTTGCACAGCATAATTCCAAGTGCTTTATATTGAACATTAGACCCACTTCAGATGGATAACTTATATTCTGTTATTTCCCCATAAACAAATAAAATGATTATTAACTAAGCTATTGAAAGTTTGGTTCATTTATATGCAGTATTAGATAATGAGGGTGTAAAAGGCTTCAGATCTCTTAATATCAAACAGACTTCAAATTTGACTCCTTGGATAGACTTTCAGCTTGGAGTCTGGAGGTGATACTCTTGTTCAGGATCAACTGCCTCTTACAGAAACCACACAACTTTTCTACCTGGCATATTCTATCACAGGTCACAATTCTAGTTTTATGCCTGGATAGCAAGTTCACAATCTAAGCCCCTAACATTTTTGTATTATAACTAAAGTTTAAAATGTGATTATAATCCATTGCAAATATATGATTAGCATGGTTTGGTTGTTTTAGAAACCTATGTTCTATGTGAACTGTCAGTGAAGAAAATATTCATGGTGTAGTCATACGCCTGCTGGCTTAATGCCATTAAGATCGAATGTACCCTTAGGTTATGTCAACACTATAGCTAACAATCTAAGATCAGCAGTTACAGAATTGATTTGCAAAGTATTTAATTTATTACTGTCTGGCTGTGAATCTTCACTCTCAGGTGTAGGCGAATATGCTCCAAATGCTGATAAATTTTAAACATTTTGAGTGCAGATAAGAGGATCTGTACTCTCAAAATTTTATAAGATATTCTGTGGTAGGTTGTTTAAATGCAAAGGAGGTCCAATGTACTATTTAAAATAGTTTGGCACTGCACTAGAGTTACACTACATGCAGTGCCAATCCCCAGTGTTGTAAAGGTGCTGCCAGGGTTCTAAGACAGCTCCATACTAGAACTGATTGGTTTTGTATCAACAAAAATGGAAACTGCAAAGTTGGCAAAATCTGCAACATTCATTAACTGAAAGATGTAAGCTTCATTCTGCTAACTTGGCTTGCTAAATAATTTGGTTTAGGAGGCTTTCAAAAGTTATTTTTAGTATAAATGAAGTCCAGGTTAAAACAAGCTAATTGGATTTTTTTCTGTTTCAAAAGCAGAATAGTGAAGATGGAGAATGTTAGAAGTTTAAACAGTTTTATACATAAATCACTTAATAACTGAATATTTGAAGATCCTGAAACCAATTTTGGTCAGTTGACTTGAATTTATACTATATGTGAGGATAAATCAGGATTTTCTCTATTCTTCTGGGGCTATGTTACATGAGGATTGTGCACTCTGCAACTGGCAACTTTAACTTTTATTATTTCTACATTTTAAATAACTCATTGGCTACTTGAGAGGTGTGAAAAGGGCATTAATACAAATGCATCATTATAGACAAGTTTTCTGTCGCTCCAAATAATTTGCATTTCAGAAAACAGCTACTAATTTGTTTAGCAGTTATTAAATTTTATACAGGATTATTAATATTTCTCTATTTCTTACAAACTTTAGAAATTTATGTGCACACGTTTTATGCATTCTGTGAAGAAATGAGGATAAAATAACTTCTGTCATTTCAAACATTTTCATTTAAAAGATTTACTGTATATATCCAAGGTATGTACATTCTACGCCTGCTCATACAAAACCACTGCATGTTTGATTATATAGTGTTTGTGGGGAGAGTCCATGGAGATTTTTTGGCTTCATTATTTGCTGCGAGGGATTATTTAGCCTCTACAGGCCCAAATACATTGCATTATGCAGCTGCAGTATTCTAATATGTCTATCAGTACTTCATTTCATACCTCACCTTTTCACTTTTAACATCTAGACTTTGTGTAACTAAAACATCTGTTAGTCATAGACATACATACCTAGAAAACTAACATATGCTGGTCAGCAGGTCCAAAAAGCTGGCAACTTAAAGTCAGACCCCTGTACAATTTTTTTTATATACCTTAAAGTTAATGATACGTCTGCAGCTCAACAATAGTCACACCGCTTTATTCATATTTACCCCATGGCTGATTTAGATGTTTTTGAGGCATGCAAGCTCCGCAAGTCAGATTTATTTCCTAGGGAAGTCAGAAGGTATCTCTCACACAAAGAAAAGATAATTGTTGTTACTTTAGTTGGTGCATGTTCCAGCATTTTGGAGTTCACTTTATTCACGAGTACATAAGGACAATGCCTCTGCGTTTTCCACAATGCACATGATTTCTCTGCCTGTCTCTCTTTCATATATATTGATGATGTGATATGTATACTATTTTAGTTTTATAGAAAGCATGTAGGCATTTTAGACAAGGGCCTATAAATGCATTGATCTCATGAAATCTCAGTGAAGCAACAGAGTGGAATGAAATTAGAAATCTAAAGTTATGAGTGACTTGATTGACTGTGTTGCCCACCACTCTCCCTCGCAAACAATTGCACAATTGCCCACATGTACAGATAAAACAAGAATGTTTTACTAATTTGCAAATTGCAACAATTGCAAAATAGATTATTAGCTCCCATTTTACCCAAGAAGCTGTTGACATTAGAAATCAAACAGACATTTCATGCTTGCTTCTTGCAGCAAATCTTTGTCTCTCTGAGGATTCACCATTAATCATTAAAATCCGATTCTGTAACATTAACAGCCTTATCAGGCGGCTAATAAATAAATTACGGTGGCATTGGAACAGTTGTTTCCAAACATGCATTTCATCACAGACAGCTCCTGCTGCAAAGAGGCAAAGTAACAAAGCAAATCCCGCTGGAAGCAAGTTATGGAGCAGATTGTCTTGCATATGCTTTCAAAGTGGTTTAATAACATAAAATGTATGTTACAACAGCCTCCATTTATGTAGTTCTTGTAATATAGAAAATAATCCTGAAGTATTTCGCAGAGGGGAAACAATTAAAAAGGACCATTTGGCGAGTTAGTGCAGGTGGCAGATGGGTTTTAAGGGGATTTTAAAGATGAAAAGGAGAGAGTCAGAGATTTAGGAGACAATTTCATAGAGTAGAACCAAGGTACCTGATGTCTCTTCCACCGATGGTGGGGCAAAGGGAGATGTGGGGGAGAACATCAGGGAAGGCCAGAATCAGAGAATTAAAGGTAGTCAAGAATGAGTTACAGAAAAAAAATGGATGGATGATGGTTACATAAATTCCAATCTGATTATCTGTTATGCAAATCACAAGCTACCTGAAAAGACTAGCTATGGGCAATATAGAAAAATATATTTCCCTTTTTTAATTTATAATTTTTAGAAAGATCAAGATGTAGCGTTTTGCAGCAGCAGCAATAAACCAGGCCATATGCTATAACACAGAATCACACAGTGCAGAAGAGGCCCTTCGGCCCATCGCGTCTGCACCGACACATGAGAAACACCTGATCTACCTACGAATAGCATTGAGCTGTAATTTGGAATTGCCCTATATTTCTGTAAGGGACAGAGCTTTCAACAATATAATTACATCATTATGCACCTCTGACCTGGGTGACACTCCTTATTTTCTCTAACATTGTGTTTGTACAATTTCTTGGTCAATTGTTTCCACCCAATGAGGAAAGGTCCCAGTTCTGGGGAAGATGGGACATATTTTAATGGGAGAACATTTGGAGAACAGTAATCATAATATCAACTGGTTCAGAATAGTTTTGGAAAAGGAAAGGTACAATTAAGACAACAATCCTTAAATAGAGAAGGATCTGACCCAAGTGGATTAGAATCAAAGGTTGGTAGACAAAACAGTAATTGAATAATGGGAGGCCTTTGATTGGGTACAGACACATTCCTATGAGAGAAAAGGAAGGGCATTCAAAGGTAGAGCTCCCTGGATGACAAAAAATATGGAGGTTTAGATGAGACAGACAAAGGAGGCTTATGACAATTGTGAGGAAACCATGCTGAATATGAAGTACAGAAGAGGTCTAAAAGTGGGAATGAGAGGGGTAGAGAGAGGGCACAAGAATAGGTTGGCAGCCAACAGGAAAGGAACCCAAAAGTCTTCCCTAAACATGTAAATAGTATAAGAGTAATCAAAGGAAGGGTGGGGCTGATTAAGGGCCAAAATGATCTTCCTGTGGAGGTAGGAGGGGAAAAAAAGTCTTGCATTCATATAGTGCCTTCCATAACATCCCAAAGCACTTTACAGCCAATGAAATACTTTTGAAATGTAGTCTCTATTGTAACATAGAAACATGCAGTCAATTTGCACACAGCAAGCTCCCAAAAACAAATGGCCAAGCATTTTTGCAAATTTGATTGAGGGGTAAATATTGGCCAGGACACTGGGGACAACTCTTCTTCAAAATGGCGCATGGGATCTTATAGCCCACCTGAGAGGGCAAAAGGTGCCTCAGATTAATATCTCATCCAAAAGGTAGCACCTCAAACACGCCATTCGAGCTGTACTGGAGTGTCAGCCTGGATTTTGTGCTCAAATCCTGGAATGGGACTTGAACCCACAACTTTTTGACTTAGAGATAAAAGTACAATCAACTGAGTGATAGCTGATAGTTGAGGTTGAAGTATTATTTTGCACCTGTTTTCATGAGAGCAGGAGATGCTGCAAATTTAGCAATAAAGGAGGAGGCTATAGCGATGTAAGATAGGATAAAAATAGATAACAAGGAGGTACTTAAAAGGTTGGCAGTTCTCAAATTAAAGAGGGAATTTGGTTGCGGAGACTCTGGGCACAATTTTCCAATCTTATTTGGATTTGGCAATGGTGCCAGAGGACTGCATATGTTTCACCCCTGTTTAAAAAAGGGGGCGAGGTATCCAGCAACTACAGGCCAGTCAGCCTAATGTCAGTGGTGGAAAAGATTTTAGAGACAATAGTTTTGTCCCAGGTTAATCAGAATTTAGAAAATTTCATTGAAACTCAACATGGACTTGTTAAAGACAAATTGTGATACTAACTTTGATAAAGTAACAAATACTGGCCTTGTAGGCCATGCCCACACTCCATGAAAGAATCAAAAAAACCCTCACATTTCCCAAATTAAGGAAGAAGTCTTTGCAAATGTGTGGAAGGAACGTAAATACAAATGTTTTGAATTAGAAAATGTAATACCCTGTAACTCAGTGGTGGCCAAAGCTAAAGTTGTACAGTTTTTAAAAAAATCAATAAACAAGACCATGTTTGATGCTTTGAGCTTTTACCTTGAAAGGCACTTAAGTATGATTTTACTTTGGTTCCAGCAATTAGTCTCTGGAGATAGTTTTCAAAAGTGTTTACAAAAATTATGTAAACTAGTAGTGGAGCTAATAATAGCATGAATAGTATAAATCTAAAATAATCACATGAAAGAAAGGATTTCCTTTGTTTTAAATAGGGCTTATTTTCATTTGCTTTGGTGATGAACTACAATTGTGCACTGGCAGCCTTTACCTGATTTTGGATAAAGTTCTTCAGAGCTGAGTCATCTCCATCTTCGTTATGCTGATGATCAGCTTCCAACAATATTCTCCAGTGACATATATCCAGAATTGTTATGGCTTTCCTTTGTTTCATTCGCCCATGTTCTTTTCCTTGGCAGTCCTTCTGGTTGGTACCCATTGTAACTCGCTATCATACCACTAAAATTCTACACCTTCATATATGTACAGCACTTTAAAAATATGTCCAACTATTTATCCTATTCCTCCATGATGCTGATTTTCTTTCGAAGACAAAGAACTGTAACTTCTGTTGTTCAATGTTTTGTTCCAAAACTTTGCAAAAACTGTGATAACAGTTGTGTATGGACAAAGACTTTTATTTTCTCAATTATATTTCTTTACACTCAACGTTACCTTTATATTCCGTGCCATTTCCAATAGAAAAAACTAACTCATCATCTCAAGGATTTTTCTGGTCAGTGCAGATGTACATATTGGCTCACTTATGCCTATAAACAAACTTTCATCCTTTGGTCTGGTGGATGATTCACATTAGAGTTCTTTTAGTATCTATGGTCTTCTGACTGCTTCAATTACTTGCATGCAACTTTTGGAGCCTGCATGCTAATCAGAGATCTTAAGCGAGGTTAACATTATCTGTGTACCTCACATTGTTAATTCAGGTGCCAAGATATAATTACAACAGTCAAGCTTTGACAGCCACAGATAGCTACTGTTTAACCAAAACTTTCATTGCTATTTTCATGAATACTAATCCCAAACCCAAACATTGAAAAATAAAAAGAACATAAAATAGAATTATCATTTGAATCCTGTGATTTCAACAGTAAATGATACTTCTTAAAAATAATTATACAGACACATTGAAATCCATGAAACAGAATTTAGATCCTGTTTTGATTTTGATTTGTGTAACAATGACGAACTGGGTAATGTTGCAGTATTTCCTCTTTCCTAAAAGTCAAACACGAGGGCCCAGCTAGTAACATTGGCAAATTGCTAGGAATGAACCAGAGTTTATTATTATTTAGACATTCATTTTATATTGGATATTCTGAAATTTATAGCAGTCAATGGTTTAAGAACTGAGGTTGAGCAGAAATCAAAATCTGTTTGGCGCAGAAGAATACTAAGATGAAAGAAAGTGTTAAAAGGTACAGATGCCTTGGATTTGACCAAATCTGTGCTGTAACTTGACTGCAATTAATATACCAGCATGCCTTGAAAAGCTGAGGGCTTAGCTGTTGGCAACTTTTGTAGGATGGCATTGCTGTGATTTCAAGCTATTCTTACTAATCTAAACACAGTTGCTTGAGTAAGCAGCCATTATTGTCTGTGGCAAGCTGCAAAGTCAAGCTGATAAGAATTAGACAATGGTGTCTGACATGGAAAACCAGAAGATAAAAGCAAAAAACTGCGATGCTGGAAATCCAAAACAAAAATAAAAATACCTGGAAAAACTCAGCAGGTCTGGCAGCATCTGCGGAGAGGAACACAGTTAACGTTTCGAGTCCGTATGACTCTTCAACAGAACTAAGTTTAAAAAAAGGCTACTGTTGGAACATCTGAATTTCCAATAAGGAAATAGACTTTGAGAGCTCTGCAAATTTCTGCTACCCTGCAGATTTAGTATCAGCAGCCTCAAGGCCCCACTGGCCACAGATAAGGAGAAGAGATACCAACAATTAGACAATTGTCAGCTTGGTCTGAAAATTCTATGCATTGTTGGGGATGGTGATAGTGATGTGGCGGTGGAAGGAGGGAGGGGCAGCCTGCCATGTTTTGGGGTATAAAGGTAGCAGTCCCCAGGACACGCTGGCTACTGCAATTAGTTGGGCTACTTGATCGGTCGCACAGAAAGAACAACCTACAAGTCACCATCAAATTGATCATTTGCTGGTGTTAATACATATGTTTTATGCTCATGCTTACTTGAAACTATTATTGATTTTAAGTAAAGAAACAGTTACAAACATCTTTGTCCCAAGTTGCCTGAACTGTCAGACTGAAGTAAAAGTAGTTGAGTCTTACAGAAGCATTAGGAACTTAGCAGGCTGAATAAAATGAGCTTATAAAGGGGATTAGGGCTATGGGTTGTGCCCTGAAACTTTGTCTAGTGAGAAAATGCTCTACTTTGTGCAATACTGAGCTAAACAAACATTCAGTAAGGTTAGCTGATGTCAGCTGGGGCAGTAGTTCAAGTACTAAAATTTGCCAAAGTGCTCTTTGGGAAAAGAAACTATCATCCTGATTGTTATCCTATGGACCCTTCCAGAACATTTGGGTTTGTGGTTATCAAGCAAGGGCAAGCGGTGACTTGCTCCACTACAGAACTTTAATACTAATTTAGTTTTAATACTATTTCCTCAACAAGATGCGGCTTCCAGGGAAGTACATTTGCAGGGAGCAGGTATCAGAAAATTGCAGGCCCACGGCCAGTGATTTCCCATCCATTTAAATTAATTAATAGAAAACCAGGGGCCTCAGGTCTGTGATTTCCTGACTTGCACCCTGTGCAAGTACCCCTCCTCATTGGGAGGGGCTTATTCGGGAAATCAGCCCATCCATCTGAGCTTTCACAATGAGTTTGACTAATTTCTTGGATTGCTTAAGCTAATTCGAGATCAGATATGATCAAGTGTATGGTAGAGCATGCCCAAGGGGCTGACTGGTCTACTCCTATTCCTAATGTTAAATATGTTGCTAGAATGAACAGAGACAGACAACTACTCTTGTAGCATCAGTGAACAGCAAATTCACGTTGAAATTTACTTCATTTAGTCCATCTGACATCTGGCCTCTTGTTCACAAAATGGGAATTGCAGTCAGGTTTAGATCAAAGAGATTCATGTGAGGAGGTGCATTTGTATCATGGCCCATTTGTAGGCACTATTGCTGGATGAACTGTGTCACAGAATTCCTGTCCCTGTATCACATGGTTTGTACCCCTGTCGCCAGTTGGGCTGCTTTACCCTTAACTACGAGGTCTATTAGAGTAATTCTTCCATCTGCACATTAACATTTAAATCATTGAACCACAGAGTTTTACAGCACCAAAGGAGGACACTGGGCAGATCCTGCCTGTGTCAGTTTGATGAAAGAGCTGTCGAGTTGGTTCCATTTGCTTTCCCTTTCATTGTAGTGTTTAAATTGTTTTTCTTTCTCAACTGTTTTATTTTATTCTGGTTTAAAAGCCATGTGGAATCTGCTTCCTTCACAGTTTCTGAACGACACCCCGTGTCTTAAATATCCTATGCAGAATGCACCAAATTTTAGGATCCAATTCATTTATCTGGGCTGCTAGTAAATGGAAAATGTATGCTTACTGGCTGTCAGCTGCAAAATCTAGTCAAACAACAGCTTTTAAAGGGAAGTGCTTGCTTTTAAAGGGGAAACCTTTATTTTCTTGACCAAAGCAA
The DNA here is from genome assembly GCF_017639515.1 of Carcharodon carcharias. Lineage (NCBI taxonomy): Eukaryota > Metazoa > Chordata > Chondrichthyes > Lamniformes > Lamnidae > Carcharodon > Carcharodon carcharias. The sequence continues at coordinate 41,886,533 of NC_054479.1, read as the reverse complement.
CATTATCTTTGACTTCCAGGAGCAACAATGGCAAAAACTGTCCCCTTCAGCCTGGACATTCTACTGAGGGAGCTGCAGCAATGGACTTGGAAACTGGTGGATGAGAGAGCAAATGAAAAATATATTTTCAGACATCCACAGAAGTGTTAAGATAAGTGGATTCTTCTTTGAACGTATAATGCCATATTTACATTGAAGGTATAGCACTCAGGATTTGATGCACCCTGCCCCTTCAGAGATAAAGGATGACAACATGTTTGCCTTCCCACAACATCCCTGCATTCAATACAAGGCAGAGGGCACATTTGCAGTCGGTTGCATTAATACCTCTCACATCTTAGATATATAGGAGCTCTAGGAGTAAAAGACCAAGGTTCATCTAGTTCATTTTCTACCATCTTGACAGTCACACAACACAACAATAATATAGTTGTTGATTAATAATGATCTCTATCAATTAGTCTACAACAGATCCAGATAAGCTAAAGTAACATGCCCAGGATGGAACTGTAGGACCAAAGTTACCTGTTCCTACCAAGCATGTTACACTTGGCTTATGTTATATTTCACATTGTTATTTTCTCTATCACAAAATATTATTTTCTGAAAGAAAATTATTTGCAAGCTCTTCTACAGTACTATTACCATAAGACCATGTTTGTTCAAACAGCGGTCCTGGTTTGAAGGTTCTGTGGTTAAAGGTAATTTGTTAGGGGTTCTTCACTTTATTTTGCTTTTAAGCCAATACTGCATGTAGACATTGAGTATCACGCTGGGCAGGCCTTAATTGGCCTGTCAGCGTGAAATCGCGGTGCGCTGTCCATCGTGGGTGGCGGTTGGCTTCCCGGCTGCCCCAGTTGATCCTGAATGCCAAGCGCAAAATTCTGCCCCTTAGTCTGTTTTGGCAGGCGCTGGTTGAGAGATGAATTTAGACAAGGATGATCCCAGGAGAACTTCCCTGCTTTTCCTTGAATCATGCGATGGGATCTTTTCCATTCACCTGTGTAGGCACTTGGGACTTTGGCTGAATGTGTCATTCAAAAGTTGGCATCTGACAATGCAGCATGTCTCAGTACCACGCTGTAGACTCGTCATAGATTTGACACATGTCCTAAAGGGAACTTGAATATACACCCAACGTAAGATGTAATTAAAGAGAAAAGACATATACAATACCATGGTCAGAATTTTCCCATTGGTGTCCATGCATAAAATGATGCGCCGTGACATCGGGTGAGCATCCCAACATCACCACACGCCATCGTGATATTTTACTGGGCGGGCGCGTGATGATGTCCGACGCACGCCCGCCATTAATTAACGGGCCACTTAAGGCCCTTGACTCACCAATCGACGCCAATTTTCCAGCGCCCATGCAATCTTTGAGTTGGCACATGGGCGCCAAGGACAGGCGGGTAGGACACATTTGTATTAACCTCATCCACAGACGGGATAAGAGGGCTCACTGGGCTCACGAGTGTCCTCTCTCAAGTATTGATTTTTCAAAGTTTTTGAAATTTGCCTCTGTGATCTGCAATACTTCAAAACGCATACCAGCTGCTTTTCCTGGACTCTTAACCTTCAGGTCAGCACTCTGCAGTGAGGAATCTTTTCTAGGCCTGCAGGTTTCTGGAAGCCTTCCCATAGCCTGGAAATGGGAGCTGAACTTCCACTGGAGGCAGCTCCTCTGAGGAGGAAGGGAGGGCTAGAAGGGGGAGGAGGCCAGGAGTGCACATTCAGCCTCCAGGGGAGCCACCTTTGGGAGGACAGGCACAAGGGGCACAGGGCCAAGAGGTAGCCCAAGGCAGAAGGGGCCGCAGAAGACCCCATTATCCTGCTGCCAGGGTATACAGGCGGTGAAGCAGCTACCTCAATATGTCTGAGGTGCAGTGCCGAAGGAGGCTCCGTCTCTCAAGGGTGACTGTCAACTATATCTGTCAGATGATAGGCCCTGGGATCTCCGCTAACTATGTGGGCGGACACCCCATGCCAGTGGCTCTGAAGATCACAGCTGCCCTCAACTTCTATGCCTCTGGTGGATGATCTTTGCGGTGTCTCCCAATCAGCTGTCCACACTTGTGTCAAGCAGGTTACAGATGCTCTGTTCAGGTGTGCATTGACCTTCACCTGCAACTGTTGGGACCAGGCAACTCAGGCACAGTGAGCCAAAGGCTTTGCGGCAATTGCTGGCTTCCCCCACGTCCAGGGTGTAATGGACTGCACACATGTGGCCATCACGGCGCCAGCAGGTGAGCCCGGTGCCTTTGTCAATAGGAAGGGCTTCCACTCCATGAATGTGTGGATAGTGTGTGATCACAGGATTCTGATTTTACAAGTCTGTGCAAGGTACCCAGGCAGCTCCCATGACGCCTACATCCTCAGACACTCCCAGGTGCCGGGGCTCTTCAGTGCTCCAGCCTGGCTTGATGGATGGCTGCTGGGTGATGAGGGCTGTCCCCTCAGAAGGTGGCTCATGATGCCTCTCCACCATCCAAGAACAGAAGCTGAGCAGTGGTACAATAGGAGCCAGTGCACCACAAGGGCTGAGGTGGAGAGAAGCATCGGTCTTCTCAAGATGCGCTTCCGATGCCTGGACCACTCAGGGGGCACACTCCAGTACTACCCAGATCGTGTCTCAGTGATAGCGGTTGCATGCTGTGCTCTCCACAATCTTGCACTGGAAAGGGGGGGACTCAGTGGACGATGAAGACATCAACCTAGTGGCTGTGCCTGCACACGAGTCCAGCAGTGAATCCGTGGATTAGCATGCACAGGGAAATGCTGAGGGGGTAGACGTTAACCCGGGCATACTCCAGGGAGGCAGGGACACTCAGGAGGCTTTAATCCAATGAATCTTCAGCTAGCACACCACAGATGGACCACCAGGACAAGCCTGGACTGTTGGCTCAATACTCGACACCTTAATGCCAAATTTGTCAGGGCAGGCACAGTCACTAAGGGCCTTGTTAATAAAGCTGAATGTCCAACAAAGCACTCATTACAGTTTTGGAAACCATACACATGCAGAAGAAAAGAGGCAGCCTCAGCCATGGTGACATATCTGAATTTAATATGTCAAGCAAACCAACTTATTCCAAAAAAAAAGGCAATGGTGTTACAACTCAAAACAAACCATAAAGACCTCATCTAGGTCCAACACAAAAGCACCAGTTATAAACCCTGTGGTGTGCCTAAGGTGTCTTATGTTTACGTTTCTGGGTGCTATATCTTGTTGCTGCCCCATCGCTGGTAGTGGCATCTGAGACAGCCTGCTGATTCTGCTGTCCTGTTGGCCTCGATGACCTTGGTGGTCGTTCTCTGGCCCATGGAGCCTGTGCTGGGCCCACCTGGCCGGGAGCTGCCAGTTCCACAGCTGGCATCTCCCCAGTTGTCGCAGCCTCACCGGATGCTACGGTCACTGGGAGAGGGGCAGAGGAGCTGCCGCCCTCATCCGGAGCACCCTGAGAGGTGCCCACAGAGATGACAGGCAGCTGCTGCCCTGACGTGAGGTCACTTCGGACCTCCCTGTTCACCGTGAATGGATGAGCACCGAGCTGGGAAATTGATGCCCAAACCATCTCCCAAACTGGCACTGACCAGCTGAGGTCATTGCCAATGTGAGGGCTTGCTGGTCAGATCACATCCCAAGAAAGCCCCGACTGGACTTCTGGAGGAGCCTCTCCACAAGAGTCGCCGCTCTCTCCATGGAGGGCGCATGGCGCTCAGACATGTGGCTCATTGCTTCGGCGATCGTCTGCGTAGGTTCTTCCATCTCAGAGACCAAGCCAAGCATAGCCTCATGTATCTCCCCCAGATGCTGCACACCCGGCCGCATTTCTTGCACCTGCTGTGTCATGGACAACTCCAGAGGCACATCATCAGGCACCGACTGAGCATGTGCCTGGTCCCCCTGCAGTCCTCCAACTGCTGGCACCATGGGCACTCTCTGTCTCTGCCAGCTCCTCCAGAGACTGTAAAGTGCCCTCATCACTATGCCCCGGGACAATAGCCAATGTCCGAATTCTCACCGAGGTGCTAGTATCTGCGCTGGTGCCTACCTCGCAGAAATGGTGTGATGCTGGTGAGACTTCAGGCCCCTCAGGTGTGAGAGGGGGCCTCTGCTGCTCCTCCTCCTGGCCCTGCTCCAATGAATCTGAAAGGAAGAACAAGGACAGTGGATCAGTTCACGTGGAGACAATGTCAAAATGCATCCCTGTGCCCCGGATCATTGTGCGCTCAGCCTTCCATAACCAATGGTAAAGCCATGTTGCAAAATTAAATCACTCAACATTCCGCACTGCTATGACTGTTAGTAGAACAATGCTGACCTCACTGTTGGGCATAAATACCTGGCTGTGGCAACCCAGCCTCACCGACACCAGTGGGCCTGGGCGCATGGAGCCTCCCCAGATCCAGGGCCTCCTGCTCGAAGCGGCTAAGAATGGCGATCTGCACCTGGCCGCCACCAGTCCTCGCATGTTCTGCCGTGTTATGAGCATTCTTCTCCTGAAAATGAGAGATGAGAATTAATTAGTGCAAATTACACATGGACTCTCTTCTTGCACGGCCCACCCAGAGTGGGACATATCAGGGCTCCAGTGCCTCCTCACCCTGCTGCTGCCAAAAAATCACACAAAGATGCTAGGACTGCTCCCCACCCCCCTACTCCCCCCTCCCCCGCCCCTCCTTGGACACATGCTGCCTACATCACATTAGGAACCACATCCTATATCCTTCCATAGCAAGGAAGCACAAGCATGGAGCGCAGAGCGCAGCAGCTGGTTCATTGCCACACCACCTTGAAGCTCCCTTCCAGCATGTCATCACCCTGACCTGGACATTTCCTGGAGTTTAAACACAGCACCTAGGTGCAGCTCCTCCAGGTTGCCCCCAGACCAGTCATGTGGGACTCAGTGTAACACATGCTGTGGGGGCAAAGCACATCTTTTCATCACCCTCTCAGGCTGACCCCAGCATGGGCAATATCTGCTTGCCCACCCAGCAAAAGGACAAATGCCGTCACTGATTCAATGCAGTCACTATGCTCAGATTTGGAGGGTGGGGGCAGCAGGGGGGAAAGCCGACTTGCTGGGTTAAATGACCAATGCCAAAATGGTACTCACCCTGCCAGAGCGCAACATGTCATTGAAGCACTTGCGACACTGGATCCAGGTGCGCCGCACCACATCACGGGAGCTCACCACCTCCGCCACCTCCTCCCAGGCACATTTTGTCATGTGGCGGGGGCCTCCTCCTCCCATCCTGGGGAACCAGCACCTTCCGCCGTGCTGCCACCTCCTCAAAGAGGGCAGCAAGGCAGTCATTTGAAAAACTAGGGGCACACTGGCCCCCCGCTCTACCCTCCAGCCTGGCTTGCCCCGCTGGCCTACCTTCCAGGCTGGCCTGCTCACCAGAAGCCCTCTGGTGAGGCCTTCCACTTGCCATTGTGAGCAGCCTTGCAAAGGCTGCCAGAGCTTCAGATAAACAGGCCACCAGGTCACCATTAGACCCGGTGGACAGTGCACTTTAACCGCCGCCCGCCCACTCCTGCTATCCTCGGAAGTCACGCATTACGCTGGGCGGGCCTTAATTGGCCTGCCCGCGTAAAATGGCAGCGCAGACCCGATCACAGGTGGCGATCAGGTCTGCTCCGGCTCTCCCCCCCACCAACCAGAAAATTCAGTCCCATATGTAATATAAAGCAGGGCAGACTTTTCTTCATTAAAAGCTTGAGCCTCTAAAGACGGGCTCTGAGATATAACCTGGGTATGAAGGTGAATTTTGACTGTAACTCCACATATTCTGAACATTACCAATTATTTCAAAACCTCCAGAGCTTCTCTCTCTTCTGCTGAGGCAGTTTTTCAGTTACTGTAACAAACCTAGTAAGGATTACATTAATTAATTTTGAATCCTACTTCAACTAGGACTGCCATGGTTCTGACTCATACAAGTTAGTATAAGGTGTATCTGGACAAGAATGGATATAGATGATATACATTACAGAAAATGCTGGCAGTCAGTGCAAGTGCTCATGCCAGACCTTTTAAAAACAAAACTCACAAATAATAATTCTCAAAACCAGGGGATGAACAGATAAGGCAGCGAGTAAATGGAGAAAGACTGAAGAAAGCTGCAGTACAGAAGGATTTGGGGGTCCTGGTGCATGAATCCCAAAAAGCTAGCAAACAAGTTCAGCTGGTAATAGGTAAGGCAAATGGAATATTGGCCTTTATTTCAAAGGGAATGGAGTATAAAAATAGGGAAGTCTTGCTAAAACTATACAAGTCACTCGTTAGACCACACCTAAAATACTGTGAACAGTTTTGGTCCCCTTATTTAAGGAAAGATATACTGGCATTGGAGGCAGCCCAGAAAAGGTTCACTAGTTTGATCCCGGGGATGGACAGGCTTTCTTATGAGGAGAGGTTGAGTAGGTTGGGCCTGTACTCATTGGAGTTTAGAAGAATGAGAGGTGGCCTTATTGAAACATATAAGATGCTTAGGGGGCTTGACAGGGTAGATGCTGAGAGGTTGTTTCCCCTAGTGGGAGCGTCTAGGACCAGAAGGCATAATCTCAGAGTAAGAGATTAAAACAGAGATGAGGAGGAATTTCTTCTCTCAAAGGGTAGTCAATTTGTGGAATTCTTTACCGCAAAGGGTTGTAGAGGCTGAGTCATTAAGTATATTCAAGGCTGAGATAGACAGATTTTTAATCAGTAAAGGAATCAAGGGTTATGGGGAAAAGGCAGGAAAGTGGAGCTGAAGGTTATCAGATCAGCCATGATCTCATTGAATGACAGACCAACGTCAATGGGCTGAATGGCCTACTTCTGATCCTACGTCTTATGGTCTTATGAGAAGGCTTCCCTCTTCAGCAAGCCAGAACAGTATGAAATTGACTGTTGTTGGCAGCTGATAAAATATCTAAAAGATGGCCACATGGGGGTGCTCCCACAGGACACATGGGGCTGAATTTTGCCGTCAGCGAGCAGGGGGCGGGGCCCACTTGCCGATGTGCAAAATGAAGCGGGATGACGTTGGGGGGAACCCCTGACGTCAACCCGCCCCATTTAAATCTTCAGGAAAGCAAGGGCACAGTGAGATCAGCTGCGGGCCTGCCGACCTGTCAATGGCTAATTGAGGCCATTGACAGGATCATTAAAATAATTGGGATTAAAAAAGTTTAATTAAGTTTTAATGAAATTTATGAACATGTCTCATCTCATGTGACATTGTCACATGAAGGGGACATGTTAACAATTCTTTTTTCCTATTTTTAATGTTTTCACAACTGTCAGCGATCTCCCTGAGGCAGCCCTCAGCCTCAGGGAGATATGCGCTCTTTCATGCGCATGCACCAAAGAGCGCACTCTCGCATTTGGGGAATCCACCCCACCGCCCACACAGGAAGCGTAAAGCACTTCCCACCCGGCGTCACGCTGGGTGGGCCTTAATTGGCCCACCCACTTAAAATGGCGGCGGAGCCCACTTCTCTGGCGGGTATCGGCTCCCCGCCCGCCGGAGATTGGGTCGGGCCCGCCCGCCCAACAGGCAGAAAATTCGGCCCATGGAGAAGATATTGCATTTTTCTGGCCGCCATGTCCTTCAAAACCATGGACTGTGACTTTCAGATTGTATGCTATGCAGAGAATGGCAATGACACTTCTACTGAACATAATGTATAGTCCAATTTTTGGTTAAAATTAAAACTGAAGTTATTGTGAATATTCTAATTTACAAGTCAGTGTCCTGGCAAAACAGAAACAATATTGAAACTATAATCATTTCAGTATCAACACTGATAAACTTCCCTAAGTATAATTGATTGTATAATGCAAATTGTTTCACAAACAGGTTTTGTGTATTCGGTCTAATTTCTTAGGAATGAATTAGATTTCATGAAAATTCTTTGTTGCGAACAATGGAGTTGTACCATGACCTGTGTCCAAAGATGGTTTTTTCATTTTTTTTTATTCATGCTTGGGATTTAAGCATCCCTGGCAAGGCCAGCATTTATCGCCTTAATTGCCATTGAGAAGGTGGTGGTGAGCTGCCTTCTGCAGTCCTTGTGATGTGGATATCACAGGGGTTCCCCCCAACGTCATCCCGCTTCATTTTGCACATCGGCAAGCGGGCCCCGCCCCCTGCTCGCTGTTAGGGAGGGAGTTCCAGGATTTTGACCCAGCGATAGTGAAGGAACGGCGATATAGTTCCAGATCAGGATGGCGTGTGGCTTGGAGGGAAACTTGCAGGTGGTGGTGTTCCCAAGTGCCTGGTGTCTTTGCCCTTCTAAGCATTAGAGCTCACAGTTTGGAAGGTGCTGTTAAAGGAGTTTTGGTGAGTTGCTGCAGATGATATGCACATCTTCTACTCTGCATTGTGCAGGAGGGAGTGAATGTTGAAGATGGTGGAGAGGGGTGCCGATCAAATGGGCTGCTTTGTCCTGGAGAGTGTCAAGTTTCTTGTGTCTTTTCTTAGAGCTACAAGTGGAGAGTATTCTATAATATTTGTGATTTAATTGTGCCTTGTCGATGGTGAGTGGCTCGCTGCAGAATCCCCAGCCCTTGGCCTGCTCTTGTAGCCACAGTATTTATATGGCTGATTCAGTTAAGTTTTTGGTCAATGGTAACCCCCAGAATGTTGATAGCGGGGGGATTCAGTGGGGATAAAGCTGTTGAATGTCAAGGCAAGCTGCTCAGATTCTCTCTTGTTGGAGATGATTATTGCCTGACACTTGTGTGGCACAAATTTTATTTGCCACTTATCAGTCCAAGCCTGAATGTTGTCCATGGCCAGAATGTTTCACTCAGCATGCAGGCATGAGCCTGACATGCTCGAGCATAAAATGACGTGTGACGACGTCAGGCGAGTGTCCCTATTAAGGCTCTTAATCAATTAATTGATTGGAATTTTTTGCTGCTAATCCAACCATTCGCTGGGCGGGCAAGCAAAGAGGCTAAGCGGCCTTTGCATTTTTGGCGAAACCTCATCCACAGGAGGGATGAGGTTTCAGCCAATGATTTAACAAAAACTTTTTACTCTCATATTTAACATGTCTCTGCTCATGTGACAGAGTCACAAGGGGGGACATGTTTTCATTATTTTAAAAATCTTTATTTTATTGATTAAAAATTTTCAGCTCCCTGAGGCAGCTCTGGCCTTAGGGGCTTTTACTGTGTGCACCCGAGTGCACGCTTCAGTGCTCATGCTCCTCCCACTCCCCCACCCCAGCTGCAACGTGCGTTTCACCCTGGCTGACTGCTAATTGGCCAGCCAGCTTCAAATCGCAATCAGTTGGTTGCTCGACTGCACCCGGGCCCGCTTGTTGTGCCCACCTGATAAGGGCAAAATCTATCCCAGGCCTTGCTGCATGCAGGCATGAACTGCTTCATAGCATCACTGAAGGTTTACAGCAGAGAAATAGGCCACTTGGCCCATCATATCTGCACCAGCCAAAAAATGAGCCAACCAGCCTAATCCCACTTTCCAGCATTTGGTCCACAGTCCTGCACTTATGGCACCTGAGGTACATATCCAGACTCCTTTTAAATGAGTTGAGAGTTTCTGCCTCTACTACTCTTTCATGCAGTGAGTTCCAATTTCCCACAATTCTCTGGGTGAAAAAAATCTTTCCTCATCTCCCCTCTAATCTTTCTACTAATTGCTTTAAATCTATGCCCCCTAATCACTGACCTCTCTGCTAAAGTAAATGGGCCTTCCCCATCCAGACTGTCCAGGTCCCTCACAATTTTGTACATTCAGTATCTAAGGAGTTGCCAGTGGCATTGAACACTGTGTATTCTTCAGTGAGCATCCACACTTCTGACCTTATATTACAGGGAAGGTCATTGTTGAAGCAGCTGAAGATGGCTGGGCCTAGGACACTACCCTGAGGAACTTCTGCACAATTTCCTGGTGCTAAGATGGTTGGTCTCCATTAACCACAACCGTCTTCCTTTGTGTTAGGTATGACTCCAATCAGTGGAGAGTTTTGCCTCTGAGTCCCATTGGCTTCAATTTTACAAGGGCTCCTTGATGCCACACTCGGTCAAATGCTGTCTTGATAGCAAGTGCAGTCACTCTCCACCTCACCTCTTGAGTTCAGCTCTTTTGTCTTTGTTTGGACCAAGGCTGAAATGAAGTCTGGAGCTGATTGGCCCTGACAGAACCCAAAGTGAACATTAGTGAGCAGGTTATTGCCTAGTAAGTGCAACTTGATAGCACTATTGATAGCACGTTCCATCACATTGGGGTGATTGAGAGTAGACTGATGGGCCGGTAATTGGTCAACTTGGATTAGTCCTGCCTTTCGTGGACAGTTTACCTGGACAATGTTTCTCACTGTCGTGTAGGTACCTGTGTTGTAGCTGTACTGGAACGGGTTGATTAGGGGTGTGGCTAGCCTGGAGCACAGGTCTTCAGCGCTACAACCAGGATGTTGTCAGAACCCATAGCCCTTGCTATATCTAGAAGCTCCAGCCATTTCTTGATATCACGTAAAGTGAATCAAACTGGCTGATGACTGACATCTATGCTGCTGGCAACCTCAGGAGGAGACCGAGATGGATCATCTACTCAGCACTTCTGACTGAAGATGGTTGCATTTGCTTCAGCTTTGTCTTTTGCACTGATGTGCTGGATGTGCCCCCACTATTGAGGATGGGGATGTTTTTAAGTTCTGAAGAAGAGTCACATTGGACTTGAAATGCTAACTCTGTTCCCTCCCCATAGATGCTCCAGACCTGCTGAGTTTTTCCAGCATTTTCTGTTTTTATTTCCGATCTCCAGCATCCGCGATATTTTGCTTTTATGTTTTTGGAGCCTCCACCTCTGGTTAGTTGTTTAATTGTCCACCAATATTCATGACTGGATGGGCCACTATTCATGACTGGATGTGGCATGACTGCTGAAATTTTATCTGACCTTTTGGTTGTGGGATGGATTAGCTCTGTTTATAGCATGCTTCTTCTGCTGTTAAGAGTGTATTTAGTCCTGCATCTTCACCGGGTTGGCATCTCATTTTACAGTATGCTTGGTCCTGCTCCTGGCATGCTGTCCTACAGTCATCTTTTATAAAGTGATAAATATATGTGTAGCTCACTTTCGAAAGCAGGAAGAGCAGATATGTTATTCTACATTATATTTATGACATCTGATATTGAATTCAAAATGAGAACAGTTATATATGTCCTCTTAAAACATAATGTTTAAGTCTTAGGTTGCATTAGCAGATTTCACATAAGACATTCTACCATAACATAATGAGATCACATTCATCATGGCATCCCAGTACAATAGATTCTGGGCTGCCCAATCCAGAAAATAGGCAAGTTTTAATATTGCCTGTGGTACTACATAGTACCAGCATAGGACAATATATTGTGTTGATTTTGTTGGTTCCTTCACTGTGCAGTTTATAAATGTTCTGGTACACTCTTGGGAAAAAGATGTTGGTGTATTTGTCCTAAAGTGTAGAATAACAAGGACATCAGAGGAGTTGCTTATTATTACCATTTTTGAAGCAATTCAGACCTGGAGGATTTTATTACCAGTAATGATTTATAATACAAAAGCACACGCTATTCTGTGAGTCATAAATGGTTGAATTAAACTCCATAGCCTGAAACTAGATAAGTAACGATAAATAGCTGAATATTAGTAGAAACATGTTCCTTCTACATCACAAAAGCCTCTCCCACCAAATCTTTAAATGGCTTGAGATTTTGTTGTTTCAAAAAACTGAATTGCAAATGACTTGACATTGAAACCATTGCAAGTTTTATGATTTTAGAAGTGAGATTGGAAAGGATTGAATTCTTAACCTTCATAAAATCCCACGAGAACTCAAAAAGTGTCAGTACATCTGGAACAACAAAACATAGGCAATTTGACATGTCTTCACTTGCGATTTGGAAGAACTTCAATAATCCACATCTGAATATTTTGCCATTGAAACTGAAAAACTCATGCTGAAGTGAATCCAATATAAGCATCACTCCTGAGTGAAGTTGTGAGTGGAATGTCATGTCCCAGCATATTCTGAACTTCAAACTAATTTTTATATTTTCAAAAGTAGACTACAAAAGGCTGCAAAAGATGGCCACCCAAGGATCACCCAACATGTTTGTGGATTGAAATCACTCTCCTATTTCAAGAAAGAACAAAAGGAACATTTCAGACTGATATTGAATCAACGTCATTCCCTGAAACTAATTCAAAAGTGTATTATCAATTGAATGGTTCATTCAAACACATAGACACGGCTTGTCTCAAACTCTCAAGGTATGAAACAACAACATGGGATGTGTAATCAACACACCGCCCTTTGGACAAAGGACTTTGAACTTGTGGAAGTCACATGATGAGGAAGCCATTTTGGTTGCCTGGTTTAAATTCAGCAAAAGTTACTTGTAGAGGGAAACCTTGACCAAAAGCCATCGGACCACTTGCGTGTCATCCAAGCAGCCAAGGTAATAAACAGCAATACTTTTATTCATTCATGGGATGTGAGCATCACTGGCTAGGCATTGAAAGTGGGAGAAGGACTCTCCCCAACCTGTTCCAACTTTGAGTTCACCTGAGAACTAAACTCTCGGAAATTTGACTACAAGAAACCTCACAGCTTACTGAGAACTGTTTGCCTTACCAGACTTTCACTTCAACTTTAAAGTAACATCTCCATCTAAGAAACTATGGGTTTAAGAGACTGAGATAATTATAAGTCGCAACCATATTGTTTTTACCTTCATCTGTATCTAATCTTTGAGTGTGTGAAGCAAGTGAATGAGATGTCACTTTTTAAATTCCAGGGCAAGAGTATGATAAAAATAACCTCCTTTATTTTTGAACTCACAAAGCACTTGTTGCTGGAAATGGTTTAATTGGGATTCTCATCCTGAGGGTAAGGAAACACATCCCTTTTACACAAACATACTGACCACAGGCAGTGAACGGAAAGACATAAATTCTGCCTGTGACAGCAATCTTGCCCCCACCCATGGTATTCTACAGTTTGAAACTCATCCCCCTGGCCATATCAAGTAAATGGCTGCTTGGTCTCATGCCAATATAAGCTTTTGATCATCCCATGTCTCTGCAAGTGTACTGATGTCATCATTTTATGTCTTCACAATTAATTTTATGCCTGCTTCAGTACTGTACCGACAAATGTGGTATTGGCTTTAACTTCACAAGAGGTGAGTGGGTGTCTGCGTATTCTACTCTCATTTAGCACATTCATGCAGCTGGTATGGGCAAAGCTCTATAAATCCATAACCAAACACATGCAGGTAGCCTTGCACTCACTGGTCTTTCACTATTAGTATGAGTTTCAGTGACTGAATTAGCCGGCAAGATAAGTAAAAGGTAAGCCATGTCTACTTAACCTAATTGAATTATTTGAGGATATGACTTATGTGGTAGATAAGGGAGTGTCTATGAACATTACTTATTTGGACTTTCAGAAAGCATTCAATAAGATTCAATGCAAGTGGCTGTTAGCAAAAATGAAAGCATATGGAATTGGAGAAAACCAAGAATAAGGATAATTGGTATGTATTACAATTGGCAGGGTGTGACTAGTGGTGGCCCGTTTAGGATCTCTACAGGGGTCACAGATTTTCACTATATCTATGGCTTAGATAAAGGGATAGAGAACCACATTTTCTGATAACACTATGTTAGATGACACAGTAAGTAATGTATATGGGTGTAGAAAGCTGCAAAGGGACATTAATAGATTAAATGTTTGGACAAAATTATGGCACATGGTGTTCATTGTGGGGAAGTTTATGGTCATCTACCTTGAATGTAAGAACAACAGATCAGAGTATTTTCTAACTGGTAAGAAGTTAGGAGCTACAAAGAGCAGATATATTTAGGAGTCCATAAACTGAAATCATCCAAAGTTAGCGAATGGGTATAAAAATAATTTAAAAGGCTAATGGAATGCTAGTGTTTATCTCACCCAGGCTAGAATTCAAAAAGGTGGAAGTTATGCTACAATTAAAGTGAACTCTGGTTAGACCCCATTTAGAGTACTATGTTCAGTTCTGGGTACTGCACCTCAGGAACAAAGGCAGGATTTTTATGGAGTCATGGACTCTGTGGAGGTGTAAACATGGTCACTAGGACCCAATTCCAGGATTCTTCACACCATTCCCAGCACATTCTACCAGTGTGGGTTAAGGATCAGATCATGATCCTGCAACCTGCACTTGCAAACTGGCAGGCTCCATTGTGAGGGTAGGCATGTCCTAGTCCTCTGCAATTTTCATGGAGTCAGGACAGATTTTAAAGGAATTGTGGCTCATGGCACCTCAGAGGTGTTGTGAACCATAGTCTAAATGAGGGAATCTTTTGAAAGGTAAGTTACAAAGGTCTTATCCATGACCTGCATTCTTAGCTATGCCCCTCCACCCACCCCCTCCCCATGGCCCCTCATATCCTCCATGCCAAGTTATGCTTTTACACCAACCCTTCATGCTCCCTCATATCCTCCATGCAACCTTTGACCATCCACCTACACACCATAGCCCCTCATACCTGCCATGCCAAGCTATGGCATTTCACTCTGTACAGAACCAATGGACATTATAGTAACAATGGAATGTATGAAAAAAATGTTAAAAATTAATTCAACAAAATGGATAATGGAGCTTGACTGAAAGCCCAGGCATCCATTAGACTGTTGAAACAGCTGTGCCCCAGGGAAAACATTGCTTTATTGACAACTCTTGCTCTCTGATCTATTCTGCTAATTGTGCAATGTTTCTTTACACAAGATAGAGGTTTCAAGTGCTTGCAGTTTCAGTTATTGATACCTTAAAGGATCTGGTTCAAGACACTTTTATAAGGCTGTGATGAAACAAGTTTTCTTTTAAGAAAGTAAAATACTATGGGCTGAATTTTGCCCTTGATGGGCAGGCCTGACCAACTCGGCAGTGGGCAGGCAGCCGATCGCCACCACTGAAACAGACCCCGTTGCCATTTTATGTGGGCGGGCCAATTAAGGCCCACCCAGCGTGATGCCCAGCGGGAAACGCTATGCGCTTCCTGTGTGGGCAGGGGGGTGGAATTCCCCAAATGTGAGAGTCATGATGGGGGTGGGTAGAGGGGCAAAGCTTGGCATTGATGGTACAAGGCCCATGGGGACTGGTTGGAGGGTCATAGCTTGGAATGTAGAATGTGAGGGACCATGGGGTTGCATGGAGAGGCATGATGTGGTATGAGTTGGCATGGATGGGGCATGGAGAGTGTGTGGGATTATGAGGGATGAGGGCTGTTCTTCGATTAGCTGTCATTATTACAACTGGGGCAAAGTCCCAGAGCACCAAGGCAGACCTCTTTAACAACCAGCCTCAGCATTTGGCAGCCCGTGTGGCTACCTCTGAAACTCTTTCCAGGGGCGGTGGAACTACTCCAGTTAACTCCTCCCCTCCCCACCCCCCTCAACCCCAGAAAGAAAATCCCGCCTTTGCTGGCACTTTCTCCCAAGGCAGCCAGGCTGAGCTGGGAAATTTCCTGAATCCCACTACTTACCCCTAGGTTGAAAATCCACCCCAATATATTGGCTTTGGAGGGGGTACAGCAAACCAAAATGATACCAGCATGAAAGGGTTAAATTGTGAGATCAGGTTGCATAGGCAAAGCTTGTATTTCCCTGGGTACAGAAGATTAAGGGGTGATCTATTTGAGTATTTAAGATGAGTAAAGGATTTGATAAGGGTTGATAGAGAGAAACTATTTTCTCCTAAGAGAATATAAACATAAAATTAGAGCTAGGTCATTAAGGGGGATATCAAGAAGCTCCTTTTCACACAAACTGCAATGGAAATCAGGGACTCAAAAAGCTGTTTTATTAAAAAATTCACAACTGGTTTGATAAATTTTTGTTGGTTAAAGGTATCAAGGGATATGGAGCAAAGGCAGATAAATGGAATTGAAGTACAGATCAGCCATGATCTGACTGGATGGCAGAACAGGCTAGGGGAGCTGAATGGCCTACTGTTCTTAAGTTGCGCTGTATACCTCACAAATGGAATCCCAACTGCAGCTGGATGGAGTTCATTCATTGCAAAAACCTGACATTTCACCAACTTGCATAAAAGTGGCATTGCAGATCCCCAGCTTGTTGTTGAAACCGCTTTACCTTTATTTCCATTGATTTCAATGGAATTAAATATCAAGTGGTTTCAATAATCGGTACAATAATCTCTACAACAACAACTTTATGCCCAGACAAGAAGTTGGAAATCTCTCCCAATGAGACAATAAACCCTCAAAATTATCTTCAGTATGTCTGGCCGTTGGGACTCCTATGTTCTTTACATTTAATATTATCCTTCTTTGACGGTTAATCTAACATTTTAAATGCGATTACTTGTCAATAAGTAATATTGCTTAATCAACTAGCACACCAAACAGCTAACATGATTTTTGTTTTGCCTCACAATTAGGTTTAAACATCAGGAACTCTTCAAGTTTGTCCTTAATCCTTTAATTTTTCACAGGGGTTTACAACTTTTACTTACAGTAAATTGGCAGGATAACTTAAGTCTATATAACCATCGTGCACTAGAAGACAATCCCTTCTTGCTGGAAGTTAACCCCAAACCACCAACTTGCACATTTCATTTGCCTACAGAGCTTTTGTGCACGGCTTTGGTGAGACCATACCTTGGGTATCGTATGCAGTTTTGGTCTCCATATTTAAGAAAGCATATACTTGTATTGGAGACGGTACAGCAAAGGTTCACTAGATTGTTTCCTAAGATGAGGGGGTTGTTGTATGATGAGAGGCTGAGTAAATTGGGCCAATGCTCTCTGGAGTTTAAAAGATGAGAGAGGTGATATCACTGAAACCTACAAGACTCTGAAGGGTCTTTACAGGATAGATACTGAGAGGTTGTTTCCTCGAGAGAATCTAGCCTACAAGGGCACAGTCTCAGGATAAAGGGTCAATCATTTAGGACTGAGATGAGGAGAAACCTTTTCACTCAAAGGGTTTTGAATCTTTGGAATTATCCCTCCCAGAGGTTAGGGATGTCCCACTGTTGAAAATATTTAGGGCTGAGATGGACATATATTTGGTCTCTCAAGGAATCAAGGGATACGGAGAGTGAATGGGGAAAGTGGAGTTGAGGCAGATGATCAGCCATGATCATACTGGATGGCGGAGCAGGCTCAAGGGGCCACACATTCTATTTCTACTTCTATTTCTTATGTTATATTACCAAGCGTAGCATAATCACATCCTGAGGTGACTTTCTACCTGAATTACATTGCACATACCACATCAACATGGACTGTGCAGTATAAATGAGTGACATATAGAAGTAGTAAGAAAAAAGAATTTGCCTTCATATGGTCTGCATCAAGAATTTCCCAAAGTACTTTATATACAATGAAATAATAATGAAGTATACTATACTAATCTGCTTCCTTCTCCTTTCGCACAAAATAAATTGAATTTTAACAAGAGTGCTACTGAATTGATTAAATCTGATTTTAAGTGAACAGCACCACATACTTATGGAAACCACTTGAGGGCAGTATAAGATGGCAATACAAAGATCGTCAATGTTTCATGCTTAAATTACCCGTTACATTTGATGAATGTCTATTTTGGAGTGTGCCCCAAGTGCCAAAATCCTAACTCTTGATCTTCAAAATAATCCTGAGCCGTGTCTTTATTGTGGATTGAACGGAGATGTTCTGCAAAATGATCACCCAGTCCAGAAGCATGATCCTGGGCTTCTGGTTGCTTGCCTTTTTAATTATCCATACCATTCCCATTCTGACCTCTCTGTCCTCGACCTCCTAAATTATTTCGATGAAGTTCAACAGAAGCTCAAGGAACAGCACCTCATCTTTCAATTAGGCAGTCTATAACCTCCTGTACTCAGCATTGGTGTGACAATTTCAGACCATAACCTGCTCCCATTGTTTTTGTACAGTGGACACTAGTAATGATCCTACTGTTGCCTTCTATAGCTTCTAGAGATCCATATTTCACAAGAACACAAGAAATAGGAACAGGAGTGAACCACATGGCCTGTTGAGCCTGTTCCGCATTCAATATGATCATGGCTGATCTTGGATTTCAACTGCACTTTCCTGCCCACTCGCCATTTCCCTCGATTCCCTGAGAGACCAAAAATCTGTCTGTCCCAGACTTAAACGTATTCAATGACAGAGCATCCCAACCCTCTGGAGTAGAGAATTCCAAAGATTCACAATCCTTTGAGTGAAGTAGTTTTTCTTCATCCCAGCCCTAATTGATCGGCCCCTTATCCTGAGACTGAGCCCCCCTCACCCCCACCCCCGTGTTTTAAATTCCCCTGACCAGTGCACTTTAAGTGCGGTGGTGGGCAGGAAAAGCAGTGTTTTCCCTGCTGAGTGCAACGGCGGCTTTTCACACCATATTGTCTGCTCCTGCCTCATTACCGATGCAAAAACCAGAAGCATGTCGGATCGTGGGTGGGCGGCCTCTGATTTGCCCACCCCACCATGACCTCAGCGGTTCTTTCCTCTGGGCTTCAGGTTTAAAGTGTGCCCACGACATTCTCAATGTCTCCAGGCCAGGATAGCCCCATGGAAGAAATGGCCCCAAAAGGCAAGAAAAATGCGGCTCCAAAGTTCTGTGACGCTTTGCTAGGCCACCTGCTGGACACTGTCAAGGCCTGCCCGGATGACCTCTACCACAGTGATGGCTGCAGGTGGCCCACCAATGCCACTATTCCAGCTTGGGAGGTGGTGGCTTCGACCGTCAGCACAAACACAGCGCAGAAAAGGTCTGCAATCCAGTACAGGAAGGGGATGAATGACTTCATCCCTTCTGGTAGGATAAATCAACAATCTGATCACCCTCAACTCACACACTCACAAACCCATCAGGACATAGCAGGATGACACTCCCCAGGAATCTTACACACTGCCAGCTGAAGGCACATCACCACTCAATCTCTTTCTCACACACACACACCTTTGCATCTCCATCTGGCCTCATGTCTTATATACATCATGTCCTCATCCTGTCCACTGCTCCATTCACCACTCACACTAGGCAGGCGTCCTTTTCATCTGCCTTGCTTTGCATCATGCTCACCATTTGTCTTTATGCAGGGCAAGCTCACACACAATAGGCAGGAGAGATCCCAGGCCGGGGACTGAATTGCTGAAATTAAGGCCCCCCCACTCCATATGAGAAGCGTGCCATCCCCCCATTGTGCTAGCCAGCGAGGTCAGGCATTGTGCATGTGGCATCAGTGAGGTGGGTGGCGCTAACTTAAGCTTGCCATCCTTAAGTAATGTCTACTTTCTGTCTTGGGCACCTCTGGAGGGCGCCTGAGGGCTTCATGAAGCCAGGCCCTCATCTCCAGCCCTGAAGACACTTCAGAGGTAGAAGAGGAGACAGGCTGATGACCTGTCACAACGCTCACCCACACCCTCTAGCAATACAGAAACACTCACTTCGGCGGGACCTAGTTCTAGAGTGCCCTCGGGGTCACAATCTGGTGAACACAGCACACAATAGGTCCACAGCAGGCGGAGGCAGGGACATCTAAGGTAGCCAGTTCTCAGAGGACTACTAGAGGCCAGGATTCTGCTGAGTCTGAGACTGATGACAAGCCTCCAGACTCAGTTCTAACTTAGCTGGTGGATCTCCAGCAACACTCAAGGAAATATCAGGAAGGGTTGTCGGCTGCTTTGCACAGATTGCAACGCATGATGGAGGAGTCTGTCACATTCAGTCTGGGATTATAGCATGGGCATTCCAAAACACCAAGGTGATGTGGAAGCTGATAACATCCACCTGAGACACCTGGTTTGGACACCTGCAATAAGTGGGGTTAGGGGCCATTATGTCACATCTGATGGACAATAACACAGCTGATCATAAAGAGGAGGCATACACAGAAGTTGTGAAATGGATGGTATTCCATTTACATCAGTGTAAAGTATATAACATGTAGCTGAGTTAGAACCAAGTCCAGAGGCTTGTCATCAGTCTCAGACTCAGCAGAATCCTGGCCTCTAGTAGTCTTTTGTGTGCACTCATATCATTTCCAACATCATTGATGCCTCCTCCTTAATGTCAAGTCTGCTTGTGTGTAAGGGACCTCATTCACATGATGTGCTGCTTGATGTATTCTTCATTCTTGCCTGTTTAAGGTTGAGGCTAAGCTGTTCAGCCATCTCGTCTGCACTATTGTAAGGTGAAGGTCTCATTTCCATTGAGACATGTGTAAACATGGAGAAGGGTCATAGGTCCTCACACTCCATTTACTCACTGTCATCTAGCAGGATTTCCTATCTGAGACCTTGCTCAGAGATCGTGTACAATCCTGTCTGCCTTGCATGTATCCAGCTCTCACAGTGCTCAGTTGCTAAGCTCAGTGACAAATGTGAGCACCGTTCCACATTTAAATGCTGGAGCTCTGAACCCTGAAGGCACTTTATTTTGCACTTTCAAGCCCCTCAAGGAGATCCATCTGCCAAAACGGGAAAATGCATTCTGTGTCACCTTGATGGTTTAACTTGAGGTCATACTTGGGCCAAGGCAGCAGGAGATGTTATGCAGGTATAACTCCATTTTGACATCACGTGGTCCTTTTGTGCCCCGGCCTCCTTCATCACATTGACATCTGTCACTCTCTGCTAGGGAGCGGGCATGCATTCATCCTGACCTTTCCATGGATTCAGGGCACCTTAGGATCACAAGGTTCACACGGTCAGTCTGCCCTCATGGCCAACCCTGGCCCTTGCCAACTGCAAAATGCAAACACGCCATGAGCCACTAAAGGTAAAGCTTGTTTGATAATAAAGAGCACACATCAGATTCATTACAATCTGGGTTGCATCCCATTGGTACCCTCAAAAGTGTCAAAAGCTACCACCTGCACTTCCAGAGCATGCTCCAAGGCTCCTTTGATCGTACCACACGATCAATTGTTTTTAATCTTCAATGGCCTGGGTGAGGGTATAGGTGAGGGGAGGCAACTCAAAACGTGTGGCTCAGTCCTGCATCCCTACATTATGGCCACAATGCAGACAATGGCAAATTTATAAAGGGATAAGGTTGGAGGCTTGAATGCCAGCAAAATCAAGTGCCTTCGAGAGTTGCCAGGGAGCTTTGATAGCCACATGAGTGCAGTCGATGGCACCCTGCACCTGTAGGAATCTGGCAATTTCAGCAAAGTCCAGTGCCCTGGCCTGCTGGCATTCCTGATCTCTGGTGAAGTGCACGTAATTGTGGGCCTTCACAAAAAGGGTGTCTGTAACCTCATGTATGCATTTGTGCGTTGACACTTGGGACATCCCGTACATGTCCTCAGGGAGCCCTGGAAGGAGCCACTCGCACAGAGGTTCAGTGCAGTGCTGAGTTTCAGTGCCACTGGCAACGGATGGCTTCCCAGTCCCCATGGTGCCAGTTCCTGGAGAATGTGGCAAATGTGAGTCACCAGATCCCTAGACATGTGGGGGCATTAACGACACTGTCTTTTGTTCTTCTGCAGTTAAGACATCTGAGGTCCGTAGACCCTCAGTCTCGGGAGCCACCTAGGCACCATGTCTCTGTAATCCTCTGCATCCGGAGGTGGCCCTGCTGCTCCTTACTCTTGATGGTTTAGCTCCTCCCTTTGGCGAGCCAGGCACTACAATCACAATCGTCTCTGCCTTCTCCTCTGCCTATATGTGAGAATGCAGGCAACAACAAATCCAGCCTCCAACTTCCTAAAGTTTCCCTCTCTGCGGCACCAGTCAGAAAAAAAACGAGTCAGCATGAGTCTCCAAAGCTCCAATTACTGTAGTATGTGACTGTGGGTTCAAGGGCTTGGGTCCAGTGACAGCACCTATTCAACACTGAAATCCTGGCCAGCGCAAGGAACGTTTTATGCACCACCTCCCCACCACCCCACCCCCCACCAAACTTGACATGACTGGCTGCGCTGCAACTGGTTTGGCCAGGCGCTGGGATCCTCACTCACTGCACTGTCATCCCACTGTCATCCCACTGTCACTGGGATCCTCTTCAGGTTTAATATTCATAGAGGAACTGTGATTATTGGAGGTGGCTTGGTGACTTCTCAGATGTGAGCCTGCCAGCACCAAGACTCTGGGCTCCTTCTTTAAAGATGCATCTGGATTTGCCCAGTCGCCAAAATGGTCTCCATCTCGTTATCGCTGTGGGCAGTTGGCACTCTAAGAACAAAGAGTTAAAGCAACTGTTTCTATTACTGCCATGGCTGGTCATTAATCCCAAATGAATGAGTTTCATTGCTTCACTCTCCTGATTCCCTGTATTATTATTGAAAGGCTCCTAGCATGTCTCAGGTGTGCATTTATCCTCATTAGGCAATACACAGTTCTGTTGCATGCCACTTTAATCGGTCCCCAGTACAGCACACCAGCCCTCCAAATGGCCCACAGAGCACTCACCAGCTGAGCTCTTCCTTAGATTAATTTTGTGCTGCGCCATCCCTTCAGGCTGCAAGATGGTGGTGCTAAGGCCTCACCACCAGACCAGCTTGGACTCTCTGTTGTATGAGTGCAGTGATCCCTGCCATCATCCTGGGGGTGCATTATGTTCAGGTTTCCATTCCTTCAAGGATTCTCAAGCCTTCTCCTCCAAAGCTTTATGCCATTTTTAATTGTGGAGGATATCCCTTCTTGAGTCCTATTGCACAGTGAGTTTGTGAGGCCGCCATTCCCCACCTCCCCCTGAAACCCTCGAATGGCTCTACCATTCCTTTTAACCATGTATAGCCTACCCTGACTGTGAGTGTGCCAACCGCAGCCCATTATTGAGCCAGAAAGCCACTGGACCGAGACGCTCGTTACAACAATCATGCCCTGTGCACAACTTGCTGAGCATGAATGACATTTTGCTTACATGCCCTCCTCCTCCTGTGTCTAGAACAGAGACAATCCTTGCAAGGTCAGTACTGTAAAGTTGTGCCTTGTCAGTCTGCCATCTTCCAATTCTAGCACCAGCTCACTTATGGCCCTCTCTGAGACACTCTTCCCCATTCTGGCCCAGAGGACGCTTCCAACCTGCACCCCCCTAGTCATGTATTGGAGTGCATCCTTTGCCAGTTTTGCCCCCTTCCCAGTGGAGGCCTTGTCCTGCAGACCTTTCCACAACCTTGGTCTATTTTGCCCCCATCCTCGTGGAGGCCTTGCCCTGTGGACTCTTCCACAGCACCCCCGCCTTACTACTGGTTGGTAGGTACAGCCTTGTCTGGGATACCCCGCTGAGAGCAATGTGCTGCTGCCTGCAAAGCCTGGTGCTGAGCTGAGGTGCTGCGAGTGTAGCGCCATGAAAGGTAGGCAAACAAGCCTCCAAGTCACAAGCGAAGTGCTGGTCGTCACATTGCTTATATCCAGTTGTGAAACATGTCAGTCCAAGTAGATGCCAATGTGCCCTCTTGATCCAGCGTGGGGGAGTTGATACCCGCAACCAGGCTTTATAATGAACATTCATCAGATTTAAATGTGTTCAAAGGGCCTTACCAACATTGCACGTTGGGAAACATACTCTGTTAGTGAAGGCTGGAGTGGACAGTAGGAACCTGTTTTCCCGGAGATGTAAACAGATTTATAGGCTCTCGTGACATTTTCCGCTCCTGTCTGCCATGACACCCACCACGATTGGGAGCAGAAAATTGCGGCCAATCTCTCAGCATCCATCCCATCAAGCCCCTACAGAATCTTGTATGTTTCAATGAGATCATCTCTCATTCTTCTAAACTCCAGAGAGTATAGACCCAATTTACTCGACCTCTCATCATAGGACAACTCCCTCATCCCAGAACCCAATTTAGTGAACCTTCGCAGTACTGCCTCCAATACAAATATATCCTTTCATTTCTTTACTTGTCCCATTGACATTTCCTTTTGCCTTGCATCATCATCCCTTTTGTCATTTAATGTCTCCTGCCTTCCATCCTATCACAGAGCTGCTCTTTTGTTCTTTCCTCCCCTCTCCTTTCTCTGCCTCTACCCTTGTTTAAAACCTGTTACATCTATTATACTTTTCAGTTCTGATGAAAGGTCACCAAACTGAAATGTAAACTAATTTCTCTCTCCACAGATGCTTTTGAGTATTTCCATCATTTTCTGTTTATATTTTAAAACAAATGGAGCAAGTTGGAGCAAGTGATGTTTGCACCCCGCTCCCTCTAAAAATGGAAAGCTGACTGCCTCAAGAAGGTATATAGGGGTATATGCTTACCCTCTCTGGGTGTGCGAAGAACAGCAATCCAACCCAACTATCCTCCTAGATAATATGATCATTCCTGACCCACTTTGTTCTCTCTTGTGGCCACCAGCAACAAAAATTGAATTAAGTATCATTATTCTACCATTATGTCAACTGTATCATCAGACCCATATTCTTTCATGTTCCCACAATACCATGCAAGTTAAATGTGCAATTATGAAGAAAAGTCACCCATTTTAAAGGTACAATATGCAGTAATTAGCTTGTTTAATTCATCAAAGACATTCAGAAAAGGAATAGTTTTACCAGGAATTATCACTCTCTTTTTAATTTGATATTTTTTATCAACTAAAGCCCTCTAAATGTTAAATATTAGATAAGATTTTCACCTTTAAGATTATCATTGTTGTTCATGAATAATCCTGGTAGGGGACATATTCAACAGTAACATATATAAGAAGCATTGTGCCTTTTTGCTGATGTCTAAGTAGCTGTCTATATCATGCCTAAACAGTTTTTTAGGCCCTCTGAAGGTATGTGTACATTTTTTAACTGTAGATTTATATTATAAATGTGTATACATATATAGGCCATCCTTATGTCACATATTTGTAATACCATCATAAATTGCATTCATTATTTCTCTGCTGGGATTACAGGAACAACTTCTTTGTAATCCCCTGATCCATTTTATCATTTTCTGCATTCTTGCCCCATTTTTTTAACCCAGATGGTGACATTCTAAATAAAAGACTTCTCCATGTCTACAATCAAATGTGATTTGTGGTAGCCAGACAAGAGAAATGCTTGGATGATTTGTCCACTTTGCAATATAATTCTGCATCCATAAGAATCATCATCAAGCAACCTGACTCAGAGCCAGTAAAACTGCATAGAAGTCAGGGGTACAATTCCAAGTTAGGTGCAATGAGTGAACCTGCTGGATCTATTAAATTTATGGGCTAAATACTTCCTGTCATGTCATTCAATTTTTCTTTCCCTCAATTCATGAAGATTTGTTCCCCCTGTTCTTCTACAAGGTTTATTTTTAAGAATGTACATATGAGTGAAATCTATTAGGGCTAAGGACATATTATGACAATGAATACCAAATTCTCAATTATATTTGTTCAAAAAATGAATAACATGCCAGAATTAGTGAGAGTCTCTTCAGTTCACGATTTATCTCCAGCCCAGACACTACTTCCTACATTATGTGCAAGGTGCTTTTCATCTTAATCTTTTAATTAAAAGATCTTGCATCTCACTGCAATAATTGAAATATTTATTGGTAATAGGACACTGAATCAAAGTTAGAACTCCACAGTGTATGATGTCAAATGTGAAAAATCACAGGTGAATAATCACAAGTAAAGAAACATAAATTATGCATTAAAGAGCACTTCCAACATTAGCATTACATACGGTTAAAATTGGAGTACGCTTTCTTTCAAAAATCAGGTGCCTACAGCCTAGAAATTATTGTTTTCAATTTGAACAGATGACATTCCTTTACTGTTTTAAGGAGGCATTAACCTCTGGTAAACAAGGACAGAGGAATGTTAAGAGTCTGTCTGCAATTAGTACCAAAGTAGTCTTATGTCTCATCTTATAACTACTTTGTAGTAATTCTGCTGTAAAAATCTTATATCTGTACCCATAGCAACAGTCATATCCTTTTGGTAACACTCTACTATACAATAGCTTGTGAAGGCTTTCTGAGGTTAATTTTCAAAGCAGTAAGTATAATCAACAAAGGGCAAATCATTTCCTTAGTTACTGGATTTTAGAATTTTAAATTCCCATTTATGTAGAAATTTGAATAACTGAGAGTATTTGCTCTCACTATGGTGCATCTGATCTATTAACATTACATAATTTCTATCTGTTACATTTGATTATCAAAAATATATATTTGTACATTACCAATTACAAGTGGCTGAGCAAGCTTCAGTTTAAAAAATGAGAGGAAAACTTTAGCCTTATTTAAAGGAAAAAGCCACACACATTCAATACATCGGCATACAAGAAGATGTAGGGACTAGTGTCTTGCAAGCAATAAATATAATTAGTAACTTGAAAACTGCTGAACCTATTTTCTATGTGACTTATTGTTACGGTAAAGATTTTCAGCATGATCATTCCATGAAATAGCTGGAATTTCTGTGGGGTTTTTTCTGACCTTCCACCATAACTTCAGTGAAAACGCTAGCGAAATAGTATTAATAACTATTGACACCATTTCTCTGTCAAAGTGACAGTGGGAGTGCAGGATAACCTGCAAAATTCTTCCCCAGATTTCAGGTCCTGTACAAATTGTTGATAATGAGTAGGTAAACTCTGGAACAAAGGAGCAGGAGTAGGCCATTCAATGAGATCTTGGCTGATCTGTGATTTAGCTCCATATATCTGTCTTCACTCCATATTGCTTAATACATCTGGTTAGCAAAAATGTACCATACTCAGATTTAATCTGTTTTTCCAAACCTTACTTTATTTATGCCATCAATGAATAACTGAATTTATAAAGTTAATAGTCCATTTGAAGGATTTCATATGTGTTGTGCAACAGCAATTGTTACAAATGATAGAGGCAGGTAATAAAACCCAGCATCAGAGAAAAGATTCAGTATGAAAAACAAGTTTCTCTCACCTGCTCATTTACCAGTCTGGAATATTTTAACAATCTGGATCTGAATTAATTGGCGGAGAATCTCAATATATTTCCATAAAATATTACTAACAAAGTAATATTTTTAAAAGTTAGCAGTGAAAACCAAATCAAAATGTTAGAAATGTAAGTGAATATTTTAAATTAGATATTGGAAATTATTTTCAAATAAACTGAGTTTATTATTATTGTCAAAGAATAATGTTGAATTTTAAAAAATTAATTCATGGGATGTGGGCTTCACTGGCTGGGCCAGAATTTATTGCCCATCCCTAGTTGACCTTGAGGAGGTTGTGGTGAGCCTTCTTGAGTTGCTACAGTCCATGTGGTGTAGGTACACCCACAGTGCTGTTAGGAAGGGAGTTCCAGGGTTTTGACCCAGTATACTTGGTGAAAGTACCCTAACAATAGGAAAAAAAGGTAAGACTGTTACAATTTTCAGTTAACTTTTAGTCTAGAGGTAGCAACAAATTGTCTTTGGCTCTGTCTCTGGATGCACACTGAATGCAGACGATGCTACTGCTTTTGATAAACAGTTCTTCAATGTAAATGAGATACAGGAACTCACATCTGGCCCTGCTTTATTCCATAACCTACCAGCTAACCCTTACTTTCTTGTAAATATGCCCAACCCGGTGCACTGGTATTAATATGAGAGTTCATATTGCAGATGCTGCTGTACGCTTGTAGCATTCAATGATGTCATTTGAGCAGCCAACCTCAGCCATAAAACAATGATAGCTACCGGCAAAGCAATTCAATCAGGTTTCATGTCTCCCTTTGAGAACATCGGCCTCAGTACCTGGTATGTCACTGCTGATCTATCCTGAAAACAAAATGCTGACATAAGCAATTGACTCCTTAATTTTCACAATTTAAAACTTACAGGCATTGTGGAAACTCCATTCTATAAATTATGGATTTTCTTTAGATCCTAACATATTGCATCAAAACTCTAACACTAGGAGGTTGAAATTGAACACCACTGACTTAAATGGGTTCAGGGACAGAATTTCTAGGCCTGTATGTTTTACCAAGTGGCTTCAAATAACATTTCAAATGTACAACCTTTTAATCTAATAAGAGCACTGACGAGGAAGCAAGTTGTGCCATTTATATTACAATTTCACTGTGGACTGAAATTCTTAATTCTACCATTAGGTGGTGGAGTAGCATCTTCAACAAGGATCAACATTTTGAGCAGAATCATTTTGGCCCAGATTTTGCTGTCAAAATAGTGGTGAGTGAGGCCAATGGCACTCATGTTATTTATGTGCAAATGGCACAGCAAATTCAGGAGAGGGGCAGATGCACGGATAAACTCAAAGCTCCATAAGTTATTGTCTGAGTCGTGCCACCCCAGTGTTTCTGACTATTTGTTTACCCCCGCCCTTGACATTTTAACAATCTATGCATATGAATTCGAAGCCTCTTTGGACCTTCAATGTTCCTCATTTTCACCAATTAGAAAGTGCTCTGATCTATCCATTAGGTCCAAACGGTTGACCTCACATGTGCCTATATTGAAATACATTTGCCACAGTTTTGCCCATTCACTTAATCTATTAGGATCTCTTTGTAATTTTCTGTTTCCATCTACATTGCTTACAATGCCATTTATCTTTTTGCCATTTGCAAACTTGAATATGTGGCTCTCCATCCCATTATATAAGTTGTTAACAAATACAGTGAATAGTTGAGACCACAATACAGATTCCTATGGGATGCCACTGGACACTTCCTGTCATTTAAAGTGGATGACCATTATTTCTACTCTCTGTCTATTGCCCACTCAGTTAATTTCCTAAACAGATCAATAATTGGCTTTCAACTTCAATGAGTTTCAACCTTAGCTAAAAGTCTCTTATGAGGGATTTTAACAAGTATCTTATAGAAGCCCATGTAAAGAACATTCATAGACATTCTGTCCACTACTCTAGTCACTTCAGAAAACTGTATCAGGTTCATCTGGCAAGACCTACCCTTTACAAATCCATCTGGCTTTCTCTGATCAGCTGAAAGGTTTCAAGGCATTTACTCACTCTATTCTTAATAATAGATTCTTGTAATTTCTGGACAACAGATGTTTGATTAACCCCTCTGTAACTCGTTAATTTCCCCTTTTTATCTTTCTTAAATAGAAGAGTGGCACATGCAATTTTCCAATTGAAAAGAAAAGTTCCTAGATCGAGAGAACTTTGGAAGATCACAGTTAGGGCAACTGAAATATTCCCAGCTACTGCTCTTAAAACATTAAGATGAGAACAAGCTGGTCATGGGGGTTTGCCACCCTCTAGTGCCATTATTTTTTCATTACTGTTAATTTGCTTCTGTTAATTATGGGAACTCACCATCCTGGATTTGGGGAGTCTGGCTTGGTGTAAATACAGATACAAAGTAATTATTTAACACATCTGCCATTTCCTTATTTTCATTTCTAATATCATCAATAGCCTTTAAGGAGCTTGCATTGCTCTTAACCACCTTCTTTGTCCTAGAGTTGTAAAAGTTTTTTGTGTTATTTTAATGTATTGGGATTTTGATTGACAATGGTCTATTTTCAATTGTTCCTTGAATCATATGGACTCTAGAACAGTTGAGCGCTCACTCTCACTCTCTCTCTCTCTCTCTCTCTCTGTCTACTTCAAATAGGAAGGATATGAATTGCACAGCCCACTTGAATAAAGAGTCAGTGGCCTTCTTGCTATAATACTGAGCAACTGCCCAGCTAATGTGGCAAAAAAAATCACCTGTCACTGCCTGGACGGATCTGGTTGCAAAGATATTCGAGGCAGACATGACCTTGACTTGAACAAAAACAGAATTACCTGGAAAAACTCAGCAGGTCTGGCAGCATCGGCGGAGAAGAAAAGAGTTGACGTTTCGAGTCCTCATGACCCTTCAACAATCAGTTCTTTTGAAGGGTCATAAGGACTCGAAACGTCAACTCTTTTCTTCTCCGCCGATGCTGCCAGACCTGCTGAGTTTTTCCAGGTAATTCTGTTTTTGTTTTGGATTTCCAGCATCCGCAGTTTTTTTGTTTTTATGACCTTGACTGGCTTAGGCAGCATTGTTGCCAAGGTGAAAGTGGTTTACAGTCAGTGGTGACATACAGAAGGAGGAAAACAGAACCTTTTAAGGCACTGACAGTCAAAAAGTCTAATTATGATCTTCTTGTTCTATAGACCCTGGTAAGTGGGTATGAGAGATAGAAAGTAATTTCTTCTCTGATGTCTGACTCCAAACATCCAAACTAGTCTCCCCCATGGCCTTCTCCTCCTCTTAGCATAAGAATAGATGTTTTCCCACTGGTAAGTCTATGACCTGATGCACATTTTGAGCAGAACTGAGTAAAAATAGCCAGAACAGTCCTGACTGAGTCTCCAAAATACTTAGAGATAAATATACTGGTAGTGATACCAAACTTCATTAGCAACATACAAAATGGTCTTTCAATGTGCTAAATTATCTTGGAAAGATGTAGGCTGGAATGAAATAAATGTGTCAGAGAGGTGAGCCATACCCTGATTTGCAATGGCATTGGGTCCCTGATGCACCTTAAAGGGCACTGACATTTTTGGGAGGATAACTTACTACAATAGTTTTGCAGTGTTTTGAAGTGGTAGATAGAGGAACTCATTTAACTGCTTACTGCCCTAAATCCATCTCAAACCATTAGTAATGTGGGGTAGGAATGTGAAAAGAATTGAAAGGTGAAAAGTAGATTTTAAAAGTAATACAAATGTTTATTAAATGTTTTGTGTGATTGTAAAACCTGCTATAATTGTGCTTCAACAAATCACTAAAAACAATCAATTTGCCTGTTATTACTTGAAAAGAGAAGATATTTAACATGTATTTCTCAGTACTGACTTGTTAGAAAGAATATAACTGACCTCATGTTAAACATGTATAATAGTGACCTCTGATGTGCAAAACTATTCCAGGAATTAATGGAGTTTACGACTTACTTTTTGTCTCAACTGAGTGATTTGCTGTTACTGATTAAAATGGCTTTCAAAAATGGCTGCAGAATCCCAATGTTATGAAGTAGTTCTTTTTCTAAAACAATATGAAAAAGCACCTACTGTAAAGCAAACAGGACTGCTTTGATCCTGCTGATCAAAGACATCTAAATTAACTTAGATGCCTTCATGTCAGGCTCAGGGTACAAAGATGCAATGAATTGCTGCAGTAGCCCACCCGATAGATTGATCAATGCTGTGCTTTGCAGATCCCAGGATGGTGCTCTGTTGCTGGACAGAATCTACATGACTCACTTGGATACATTGCTTGCCCTTGATAAGAAATGCAGGTAACTGATAAGAATCTGAGCAGTGTAAAGATGTCCCAAACTGGATTTGCGTAATTCTATAACTATGAAGGAAGAGTCTGCTCTTAATTTACGGTGCAACACAGGCTCAGCAATAACTTACAATACAGGCTCCAGTAAACCTTTCCTGGGCACTAGGGCAGCTCCTGTGGCAGCCCCTCTGATTGATGATAGCTTAAAGGAAAAAAAACATACAATTACTTACATTGCTTTCTTACCTCACTGTCCCTGTTTGTGCTGTTCCTATTATGCCATGTAACATTTACATTTTTGCCTTTAGAAAACCGTGGGTCTGATTACAAATCTCTGGACTTGGTTTTCAAGTCAGCTACTCACATTTTTTGGGTAATCTTTTCTTGTCAGCATTTTACTGTGCAGAATAAATAATCAAAATGCTGTGATGAAGAAAATACTAGAACAAATCAGGCAAACCCTGTGAGCAAATCTGAGCCTATGGAGGCACAACAGCACAGGGCCTGTTGCAAAGAAACACTTGTGCGTTCTCTCTCAATATTTCTCTACGTGTAAAGTACTGTAGATCATGACATTTTTGCTGTGAAATAACTTGTACTAGGTTCACTTATGTTTAGTGCAGAATTAAATTACATCATTTAGCACAAACGATTCTTGCAATATAAATTGCATTTCAAAGAGCTGATTACTTTGGGATATGCTAATCCTTCCCAATATACACTAACTTAATACTTATGGTTTGGTGGGGAGCTATAAGGCTCTGCAGATGCTAACAACTTAGAGTGTTGGTTATGTTCTAACTTTCAGTTATGCTGTAAATATTTTCAATTACATTTTCATAATTTATATTAATCCTTTTCTGTGACCTTCAAGTCACCGAAATAAAGTATATCGTACACAAACATTGTTTTGAATTTACATCAATTTGAGTTAAAAGTATTATAAACATCATGCAAACAGTTCTTTAATATTGATTTCTCTTGGATATTTTAGATGGTGATGAGTCAGCAGCACGTGGCAATTTTAACTGAAGTAGGATTGAAGATCTCAGTTCTTTGAAGGTCATTTCAATTTTTGAAGGGACGTTGTTACAGATGCAATATTGTGAGCAAAGTGTTTGGACTTTGTGAATGCAGTCATGCAGTTTGCATTGTAAAACCATCAAATTAAATTGCAAAAACATCATTGCATGATCAAGCATTATCATTGCAACACTTTTATGATAGCTTTTTTGATAAAAATGGCACTTGAATTTTTCAAACTGAACAAATTGAAATTTCATCTGCATCACAGTAATTTACATGTATACGATGTATATGATTGCTGCATTTAAAGATGGCTAAAAGACAATTGTGATCAATGAAACTGGTCTCTTTTGTGCTTTCAATGTTTGGTCAAAGGCCATAATAAGTAGTCAGGGTGGTTTTATATCAATTAATGATATGCCACAGCCATTATAATTTTTAGATGAAGTTGCTAAATTAGCACATTACAATTAATTGGATATTCAGAAAGTATTTGATAAAATTCCATAGCTAGCAAAACAGTAATATTCTTATGATTTTGAGAGCAATGCAAGCCAGCACCACTAAGTTGTAGAGCCAACTTTAACAGTTCTTTGTACAGAACTTTGCACAGAGGTTCTGACGTATAAGTACTGAAGTCTTCTCGACAGCCTCTGAATGCTGGTGTTTACCAATATTACAAATTTCCAGGCATCCAGCCAAACACCTGGGCACTTCTTAAAATTTAATCTTAAACAGTTTGTTTCCTTCTGGTGCAATTATACTGCAGCTGATGTAAACTAAAGCAGTGTGAGACTACTCCCTATAGGTGGTCTTATATTTGAAGCCAAGTCTACAACTGACACTATTTCAACTGCAATTATATTGAAAGCTATTCATCACTGTGAAAATAGACCTCTCTTTATGACGCAAAGTTGCAGTTTAACTTTCTATTTAAAGAAAAGTTGTCATGTGGCATTCATGATAAATTATCTAGCTGGATTAAAAACTGGCTTGGAAAAAGCTGGGGCAGAAATTTTTGGTCAGCAGGCAGGCACATGCCCGAACCACTCGAGCGTGAAATGACGTGTGTTGACCTCAGCCAAGCGTGCAGACGTCAGTGCGCAGTCGTGCGATAGTTCAGTTGGCAGGCGCATGCCAGAGCCGGCAATGCACCCGCCGACAATTAAAAGGCCTGTTAAGGCCATCAAGTTATCAATTAAATTAAATTTTTGCTGCTCATCCAACCTAATGGTTGGCGGGCAGGTGAGCAGGCCAAGCGGCCTTTGCATTTTTTTTTGAAGCTTCACCCACGGGTGGGATGAGATTTCCAAAAGTAAATAAAAATAAAATAAATACTTTAATTTTTCATTCATAACATGTCCCTGCTCATGACAGAGTCACATGAGGGGACATGTTTAATTACATTTTTATATTTTTTATATATCTCTTCATCTCTCTGAGACAGCTCCGTGCCTCAGGGAGATTACGCAGCGCTTATTCGCGTACGAAGTTCGTTCTCAGCAGCTCGCACTCATCCCCCCTCCTGCATGGGCAGCGCTCAGTGCTGCCACTTGCATTTCACTCTGGGCGGCCTTAATTGGCCCACCAGCATGAAATCGCAGTGTGGTGCCAAACGCGGGCAACAGTCAGCTTCCCGGCTGCCCCGCCTGACACCGCCAAGCCTGCCCACCAAGGGCAAAATGCTACCTCTGGTGATAATAGGAAAAGTATTTGACTGTGGCTACTTATAAATTCATAAATGATATGAAGGAGGGGATTTATTTGGATGTGATAAATCTTGTTGATGTCCCCAAGTTATGTGGTTAAATGATCAGTGTAGGAACACTAAATATTTGGGAAGCAGGGTTTCTCAACAATTTAAGTCAGTGAGTTAAAGAATAAAAAAAAGAAATGTGATAAAACTAAGGAAACCAAATTGGTGCAGGAAACACCAAATAGTGCCTGATGAAGGATAAGGAAAGGATTAGGAAAGGTGGGGATTGAAAGAATTTAGGTGTAACATTTGGCATTCACTTAAAGTATACAAAGAATGTGAAACTGTTAGCAATAAGGCTAAACATGAATTGGGATGCATTTCAAGAACCCTTAATTGTTAATTGTGCAGCTTAATTTATTGGTAAAATATTTAATCTGGAACATCATGTGAAGGTTTGGCTGTTCAGCCTTTCAAAGGGACAGTAATATATTGAAATGGTTCAGAGAAAAGCAGTGAAGATAATTCAGATATCTAAAGTTTATCATTATGAAGACAGTCTCAAAAATATAAGCTGAATTCATTAAATTACAGAATGTTAAGAGAGGAGCTATTTGAGTGTGCAAAATTATTACAAGCTTAAATAGCAAAATAACCAATGTACGTAGGTTAATTTATTAAACTGTAAAGGCAGAATTATCTAACTCCAGACAGTTGTGATTAGAAGGATCTCCCACAAGAAAGTAGTGAACAGCACCAATTGGTTAGTATGGGAATTACACAGCAGTACTGCCCCTGATTGTAATCTACTGATCACTGCTTGAATTGCAAGTATGTGGATGCCAGATGAAGGCAAAATCAGGACTTCCACTGTTCACCTGAACCATTTCCTGTGATTGTGAGTTCCACATTCTCACCACTATCTGAGTAAAGAAGTTTCTTCTGAATGTGTTATTTAATTTTTTGGTTACTACCTTATATTGATGGCCTCTAATTTTCCTCTTCCAACAAATGGAAACACACTTTAAAGCCTTTCATAATTTTAAAAACTTCTATTAGGCCACCGCCTGCTTTCTCTTATCAAAGAGAAAGGTACGCAACCTGTGCACCCTTTCGTGATTTCCTTGCAGTCCAGGTATCATTCATGTATATCTTTTATGCACCGTCATCAAGTATCTCTTTATCCTTTCTATATGAGCAGAACTACACACAGTAGCTCAAGTGTGGTTCAGTACAAGTTTTGCATAACTTCTCTCTTTTTCAATTCTATGCCTCTGATAACAAACCCTGGTGCTAGTTTGCTTTTTTGCCCTTAATCGGTAATTATAGTGATTTCTGTATTTGCACTCTCAGGTCCCTTTGCTCCTTTACCAAACTTGTAATACATGACCTCCTTATTTTTCTTATGAAAATATAATATTTCACATTTACCTATGTCAAAATTAATTTGCTAATTGTATATCTGTTCTGCAAGTTTACTAATGTTGTCTTGTAACTTGTTGCAGTCCTCCTCAGTTGGTTACAGACCCCAATTTCATGCTGTCCACAAATTTAGAAATTGTGTTTTTGATGTCAAACTCTAAGGGTGGAATCATGATGGGTGGGCGGTGGGATGGTGGGGGGGGGGGGGTGGCAGGAATCCATTCGGCGTGAGGGGCAACAATCAGTTTCACACCAGCGTAACATCACAGTGGGGTCATCTGATGGTGTCGGCCATGGCGGAACATGAATCCTGCTGCAGGCATGTGACCGATTTGCATCCCAGGAATGGGACATGTGTGACATGCAGAATTTGGACTTAATGTTAGGGCCTTGCTCAGATTGCAGACATCCAAGGAGAAGAGATGCTGCAGCCGTACAGCTACCGGACCCTGGAGGAACATATGCATTGCATGCTGGTTGATCCTCATGCACATGGCTTTGTGTGAAGTAGCTCTTGGAAGGTGGGAAGTTGTTAATATGGCAATTGCCTTGTTAAAACTAATTGCTAGTTAAACAGGTGATGAGCATTGATTATCCAATCTGAAAAGATACAGCTGGAACACTTTGTGTGGAAGCAACTTGGAAGTTAGTAGTATTGAGGAGTTGGCTTGAAAATAAACCAGCTTGAAACAAAAGACCAGCCTGGATTAATTCATCAATCACAACCTTTTATTGTGAGTAACAGGGGCCTCTGTTGATGTCTGGGGTCTACTTTGGAACATCATAATCTTGGCCATGGGCTGCTATGAATGATTAGTGAAGAGGTTGGAGAGGAAGGTTCAGCTGTGAGTGGGAGAGGGAGGTGTACTGGGGGGGTTGAATTTAGTAGGGGGGAATGAAGACGTCAGGGAGGGGGCAAAGGGGGGAATGAAAGTATCAAGGGTGGGTGTGGTTGGGAGTGGGAGGAGGGTGTAATGGGGGGGAATGTTGCAAATGGGAAGGTAAGGTATAAGAAGGAGGAAGGTGTAAAGTAGGGAGGCTGGAGAGGGGGTGGTGTCTGGGTGAAGGAGGGAATAAGTGTGTAGGATGGAGTAAGGGGAGGGGATGTCCAGGTGAAAGTGCAAGGGAGGGGTCTGTGGATTCAATGACTGCCTCTTGGAGAGTGAACTGAGTGTGGCCATGTTGGAGGGAATGGTGAGTGAGAGGGGGCAGAGGGAGCTGGGACGATGGAGATGCATTGCTAATGGTAGAAGGGACAGTGAGTGTGGTTGGTGGCGAGTCAAGAGGCAAACATGAACCCTGGGACTGGGAAGGAGGAGGTTGGGGAGGTCAATGTGGATGGGGGTGGGATTCCCAGGAAGGTAGGGAATGTGCATTTTCAACTGAGAACCCTGAGACAAGAGTTTGGCCTGGTAGATGATGGTGGAGAGGTGGAAAGAGATGCGGTGGGGTTGACAGTCTTGGAAGAAAGGATGAGGGAGCTGATGAGATACTTGACCATGATCATGGCTGTTGAATTAAAAGTGAGCAGAGCTTTGTGTTGGACCTGCACAGGTGCTGCATGGGAGTGTGATCAATGGGTGGGTGGAGATGCAGGTCATCTCCAATGGACAAATGAAAGAGAACCCCAGCAGGCAGCATTGAAAATGCTTGGGACAGTGAGATGAGTGTGATGAATGAAGGCTCTGTGTGCATGGGAGAATGCTTGCATGAGGCTCTGAAAGGCCCTGCCACACACAC
Source organism: Carcharodon carcharias (assembly GCF_017639515.1). Classification (NCBI taxonomy): domain Eukaryota; kingdom Metazoa; phylum Chordata; class Chondrichthyes; order Lamniformes; family Lamnidae; genus Carcharodon; species Carcharodon carcharias. The sequence goes on along the minus strand of NC_054479.1, from coordinate 41,849,447 downwards.
ACACCTCTCCCTCCAGAATCACTCGTGGTCTGCTAATAGGGATGGATGCAGTGGGAGGACTCGCAAAGCCTATCAATGAAGCTGAATGACAACATTACACATTATTCAGTGCAAGTGAATATATTTTCAGATTATAAAGTGAAAAAATGTGTTTACCCATGCACTTGTGATCAGAATTTCTTAACTTTTCTAGGCCTACCACTTCTTCTAGGTTGTGCCCTGACATCTGCAGCAGGGGTGGAGACAGCCTGTACAATGGTTGGCCCTGTTGTCTCTGATGACTTCAGCATCTATCTGGAGAGCTGAGGCCTTGGGAACCCTGGCTCGCTTTGGCTGTCCTCCTGTGAGCCAACAGCTCCCTTTGTGGTGACAGAGGACAAGATTTAGGGGGTCACAGGCAAAGGGGATTTGGAGATTCCTGAATGGATAACCCAGGGGTGTCAAGCTGCTGCTGCTCCTCCCTTCGGTGCCCAAGTAGCCCAGCTTGACTCTGAGGGGAAAGAGCACCTAGGGAGATGTCGAGGTGCCCCGTTTCCCTCGTGTTTCCACCGCAGGAACTCACCTCATTGTCCCTGTGCACCAAAATTGCAGTTGAACCAAATTCCCAACTCTTCATTCAATCTATGTCTCAATCTGCCATCGGGTATGTGAAGCTTTTCACTTGTTCCAGGGTGCGTCCGTTTACTTCAAGTTTTATTTCCAGGGTCAGTTCTCTGCTTACCACCATTGTCTTGGTAAATTCATTCTTAATCCATGTTCCTCACTCTTTGCTTTGACTTTATTTCTCAATTTCCTGTAGTGCCTCTTGTCACTCTGCAATCAGTGCAACGTCATCTGCGCATCTCAAGTTGTTCAAATTCAGCACCCCTCCCCCAACCTACTATTGCAACTTGGTGATCGTCAATGTCTCTGAAGATAACCTCAGTGAACAGGTTGAACAGTTTTACGAATATAACACATTCCTGATGCCCTGTTATTTTGATTGGGAAACTGTCTGACAAGCCTCTAGAAAGTCCTGCCACTATTGCTTAATTCCAGTATTGATTATGAATTATCCTTCTGTAAGTGTCTAATTTCTCCAAACACTCCATTATTCTCCGATAGTAGACACTATTGAATGCCTTCTCATATTTTGTACTGCATTCACAATTAGAGATACACAACCTCACTGCTTCTGAAAAATTAATTTTGTTTCTGGAATGTCAAGTCTATTCATTCTGAATCCTCATTTTTAAAATATATTCTTAAAAAGTTTGTATATGCTACTTAGCTTCTATATTAATCTTTTATTTTGCTGGCTGCCAATGTTAATTAAACGTGATGATAATCAGTGCTTCTCACACCCTGGTTTGCTGCGTGTGAGAATACTTCAACATGATTGGCTGCTCACCAAGCTCGTTGACATCATTGCCTTCGGACACTTGGTGATTCCCTTCACTTGGTGTGAGATTTAAACTACCATTGGAAAGGAGGAGGTCTACAGGTAGTTTTCTTTGAGGTCAGCAGTGAGTTACGTCGCTTTGCTGCTGACTACAAAATCTTTCCCAACAAATATCTGGATGTAAAAATGTACTGAAGGTAGGTTTCTGCAAGGCTTTTTAACCAAACTTTTAAAAACAAAATTGACAAACAGTATGGCCGTTGTTAGAAAAGGGGCAGTTATCGTCCAAAATAAAATTTGCCAGCAACAATTGAAAATAACAAGTGTTAGAGGAAAATGTATAGAGAATGCAAATAATCTAAACAAAATAGTAACTTGAGAAAAGATGAACTGGCTTGAAAATAAAATTGCAAGTTCAAAGATCCTTTGTATTATTAAAAAAATAATTTTTAAAGTAACTATTGTGGGCTAATTTGAGTGACACAGTTTCAGTGCCATCACTGACTGCCTTTCTGTGCCTCCCTCAGTGGTCAATATGGCCGATGGCATGACGTCATGGATTACCTCACCAGAAACCACTCTATTCGAATGACAGGGCACTCGAGGAAGCGCATGCGCCGCCCGGGAGGTGGTGGCATCCTGGTTCAGCTCACTCACTCATTCAGATCATCACCCGGCTATGGGCATTTGCACCTTCGCAGACCCTGCAGGAAATCACAGTTCTAAGTACGTGTTAGCCACGTAATCATAAAATAATGCAACCCCGGGCATGACATAGGTATAAACATAGGCATAAATTGTGGAAACCTCCATGTGAAGTTTATTTAGTATGTCCCGTTCCATCTTTAGTAATGTGGAAAAACTCTTGAGGTGCTCAGTTTGATGTTTGCCACCTGGGGGCGGTCTCACACCGGGGAGCGTGGCTGCTATGGACTAATACGATACCGGTTAAAAACTAATTATATAAACCTGGAGATTTTTCCTTTAATCTTTTACGCACATTTAGATAGCTTGAATTTTTTTAAAAAGGGAAATGCAACAGCCTACAATGAGTGACGGTCTGTGAAATTAAGCACAACATCTGACAGAGGTGGGTCGCCGTGGTCCATTTACTGTAAATTGTTACTATTTGCAATCTAAAACGATAGTGTCACAGATGCTAACATTAATTTATCGTTCCTGCACATTTCATGAAACCGCAGAATGTTTTTTGCACGCCGAAAGAGGACTTGCCAGTCTCCATTTAAGTAATAGTTGCATTTAATTGAAATGAATAGAGTCTGATCGTCCAATTTAAACTAAATGTCAACCAAAACAATAGTTTCTGCAGAGTTTTGGGAATATCAGAATTCAGGAGATTTTTTTGTGTGTGTTGTTCGCTATTGATAGATAATAAAAACCTGTAGTGCTCAGAATAAAAGGGCCCAGGAAAGTGGTTAATGCTTCGAAGAGCCAAGTTACTTATCTTTTGGTTGCGCTTCTATCGGAACATGAGAGGTGATTAGATAAAGAAGGACTTCCCATGTCATTAGTTAATACTCTTCCAGTGATTGTTTTCTCTCAGCTTGCGGCAATGTAGGAAGATTCGATAATATATCACTGCACAAAATATGCCTGCACATTCTCTAAACGGAATCTAAACTCCTGTCTGTCTCTGAACATTTCGAGTTTTCAGAGCTGGAGACACATTTAATTTTAAAAGGAGTCGCCCTTGCTCAACCGAAGGAAATGGCGTGTCAGCTGCGTCAAGAATAGATACTGGTTTACAGATATAAGAAAGAGTGATGGCCCTTGTAGCCACCATTTATTAATGCTGGGGCCTTTGTAAAGTAAGACGTCCTACTGACCACGCCCATCTTTTTAAATAAAAGCAGGCTGGATGACAAACTCTGTTTGACTGATTGACTGGCATTATTACTCTCTTTGTTAAAAGAAAGACATCAGCACTGCGATGAGATTGAAGTAGTAAAATGGAAAAAGGTCATTAGGTTGTGGTGTGAAGTGGGAAGTGTCCTTGGGCCAATAACTTGTAAAACAGCAAGTTTCAACGATGTTTGCCCCCGATCCATTGAATACTCTCGCGTTTCGCTATGCACTACTTTATCCTTTTACCATTACACCGCAATTATCAAATATTGCAAAATACCCATTCAGAGAGCTACAGCTTGCCTATAAATAGTGAACATGATGATAAATAGTTGTAATCACGTCCGTCTCTATTTTAAAGAAAATACCCATAATGACATTTTTATGTTTCGTTTCAAAAGAATGAATACGAGCATTGTATACTTATTGCATCAGGAAACACATTGAACATGTACAGAACATGTCCATTTCATTCCCGCTATTATAAAAACAAAAAAACTGTGGATGCTGGAAATCCAAAACAAAAACAGAATTACCTGGAAAAACTCAGCAGGTCTGGCAGCATCGGCGGAGAAGGAAAGAGTTGACGTTTCGAGTCCTCATGACCCTTCGACAGAACTTGCGTTCGAGTCCAAGAAAGATTTCAACTCTTTCTTGGACTCGAACGCAAGTTCTGTCGAAGGGTCATGAGGACTCGAAACGTCAACTCTTTTCTTCTCCGCCGATGCTGCCAGACCTGCTGAGTTTTTCCAGGTAATTCTGTTTTTGTTTTTTCATTCCCGCTATTGTTTGTCCCATATGCAGCCTGTTATAAAGTGATTATGTACTGTAGTCCTCATCTTACTGGACTCCAGCGAATGCGACGTCAGATTCCAGCACAGCTGTCTGAAAATTAGAATTCGGTTTTCAAAAGAGCCTAGAAATTTAAAATAGGGCACTGGTTCTAATCTCCTTAAGAGAAGGAAACTCGCTATTCCTGGCGCAGTTTGCCTTTTTGTGACTCTAAGGCCACACCAACCATGCTAGGCTCTTAACTTCCCTCTGAACTAGTCTAGCAAACCATTCCGTTTAGGGATGGACAATAAATGCTGGCCTAGCCAGCGGCGCCCATATCCTCAGCATTAATACAGCAAAGACAAACGTACATTAATCGGAAACGTGGCATATTACACTCACAGCGTTTATTTAATGTTACTACTTGTTGCTTGCACGGAATAATTAATATCGTCTGTGATTAATGTGTGTTAGATGGAACTAACAGATGCGAATAGTGGCTGACCAGCCCAGTAGAGTTTTCTACGTTTCCTGTAGGCTCTATCTTAATCCCTGCACACCACATGTATATGTCTACATGTGTGTAGATATCTATATAAAACTACCCACGTTTTATCGACCCATTACAATGCGACATACGAATAAACGTTGGTACTGAGTATCAAACGGTGTCTGTTTAAAGTCGTGAAAATAAATTGATACTTTGAAATCCAGAAAGCTCAAGGTTCAGAAATCAGTGCGTTTGTTTTCTGACTAATAAGACTTCAGGCTGTCTCTTGTTTTCACTGCAATTAGACGGAGAGCCCACGCAGAAAATACCAAACGGCTTGGCTACTCACATCACACCAAGTCCCACCGAAATAAGGCATTGAATTCACTCAAAGCTTGCACCGTAGGGCTTGTCTGCGTTTACTGGAAGCTTGAAATCTGCTCAAATGAACTCCCCCAGCCCCCTAAATAAAATGCGGGGCTGATGGCTGTGACCCGAGCAAGGATATTTCAGGTGCCATTTTATCCGAGATTCGAAATATTTTTTTCGTTCGCCAATAACACAAAACGTTAATCTCAAAAGAAAAGCTGCACTTATCCAAAAAAACTGGCTTCTTACGGTGTTTGCAACCTTTGCGTTGGCACACAAATCTTCACAGGATAGCCAAGCAGCTCATTGCAGAAGAAAGAAAAATGAGACAGCACTAAAATGCCAAGTGCCAAACAGATCAGTTGTCGGGTTCCTGACTGGCGGGATAATCGCCATGAAATACTCACTAATTGAATCGCTGAAGATATGTTATTTCTAAATTCTACTTTGAGTGAAACATTCAACTTGAGGCCGAATTCCCCTTTATTCTAAAAGTTAATTGTTGATTCCTTCGGACTGGGGTCATAAGATTGTCACCAACAAAACGACATGGGACTCTTGATCTGTAAGTAGGAATTTTTAAAGTTACCTTTGGTGCGAATGAGTTATTGAGATAAAATATAACAATTATCGTCCACGCGAGGAAGGTGGGAGGGTAATGCCAGACGAATGTATCAAAATACAGTTCAATAAACTCGTGTCTACATTTTCCACCTTCATCTGTTTCGTTTTCTTTGAATGAAATGTGTTATACATTTTTTTCTTCATAATTCAGTGTGACCATTTCACCGGATCCCATCACTCATTTAGTCCGCTTCATTCACCGCCCATTTCTACACCGGTTCAACCTTGTTGTGATATAAACGTTGTAAACAATATTTTATTTGTTTCTTGTTTTACTTTTGGAAGACAAGTTCCACTGTTATAAAATGACACCTTTGACACTGTTTGATCGAAGCTAATAGCTTCTCGACTTTGTCCCTGCACAAATTTATTTGGCTCAACTTAGGAAATATTTGAAGCACTCCTGTGACAGTGTCTGCTCGTTTGTTGTGCTCTCCAGTTTGACCCGGCTACAAATCTCTGACGTGTGTAGTCGTGTTTCTCTGATCGCCTCGCCGGTTGATGCAGGCTCCAGATGTATGGTTCGGAGGTGTTAGGAAAATCCTGCCCCTCTGTAGAGTTACCTCGATTTTTTTCTTCCCTTAACGGGATGTGGGCGGCGGGGAGAGGGGCAACCCTGAAGCCAGAACCGAGCACCGGTGACCAAGGGTGAAGTTACACCCTATGGAAAGCCTCTTGTTTAACTATTGTTATGCTCAGGGAATGGTTTCATGGAGAAACCTGGCCTGTACTATGTCCAAAACGGAGGTCATGCTGTATGTTAAAAATCAGGTATATTTAACTTGAAACTTATAACGTGTTATGTTAATAAAACTCGGAGAATTGCATTTATAAAAGGAATTAAGTTACTGGTTTCCACCCACCGGTGCGGTGTTGCTGAAGAGGGTTCTGATTTTGATCTTTACTGCTTTTCAATAGCGGCAGACGGAGAACGATCTTACCCCACTGCTGCGTCCGGTGTGCAATTCCGCCAGTGAGTTTTCCAAACACGCAAAGGTTGAACGCAGTAAGTTCATTGTCGCGCATGTGGTGTTTTGTAAAGGATTTATTTTGTTTTATCATCACCTCCAGCCGCTTGCTTGAGGAATGCATTGAGGCCACCGATATACAAGCAGGTACAGCAACGAACAATTGCGAGAATGGGTTTTGTAAAGTTGGAATTTCTCTAGTAAAATGTTTTCAGGTCAGAGCTTTAATAATGTATTCTGATGTCAGGTAAACCATCAGATCGGTGTGATTACTTTAATTCGGTCCTTTGCAGAGAGTTAACATTGAAATTAGTTATAGCACGTTACTAATCTTCTCCGATGCTAGATAGTTACTTTTGCATCCATCATTCAAGTGTGAATCGAAGATTTCATGTTACAACTGTATCAATTTCTCTAGTATTACACAAATATACCCTAGGTATCAAATGTTTTCTTGTGGAGCGCCTTGGGGCATTTTACTGCGCTATAAACACTATCAAAACGCGAGCTGCATTTACTTTTGATCTTTTGATTTAAACTTCTAAATATTTGTTTGTTCCGGTTCGTAAATAAATGAAAGAATGTGTATTGTTGCAAAGTTGCAGTATCAGAAAAATGTCATTTGCTAACTCTGATAAAGTTGTTTAAAGTGAAATTTGAAACAGAACGCGGATTATACTATCACTGGAGTTTCAGGTTAATTTCAGGCACACCATGACGTTACAATGGTATTTCAATTTAGGAATCAGGTATTAATCTGTGCACGTAAAAACTAGGAAGTAGGACACCTGCGAGGTTTGAGTTCACATCTGTTGCTGCCTAATTTATTTATACATTTATGTGAAAGATGTGTTGGGTATTCTGGACATTTTATAACATTGCTAACTTTATTCATTCTCAGGCTGTGGGTAAGAGTGGCATGGCTGGTAGTATTACCCATCCCTAGTTGTCCTTCAAGAAGCTGGTGGGTCTCTTGAACTTGTTGCTATCTATATTGGGAAGGTGATCCCACAATACTGTTAGATAGAAAATTCCAGACTGTGGACCCTGGAACAGAGATGGAATAGTGATATATGTCCCAATCAAGATGGCGCCAGACTTGGAAGTGGAACTCCGAGGTAGTGAGTTCCCATACACCTGTTGCCCTAGGTAGTGGAGATCATGGGATCAAGAGCCTTTCAATATTGTCCATGCTATGAGAAGACTGGGTCTTCCAGCCACATTATCCTACATTAAAAGCCACTGGGGATATGGAGTTTTGTGCATGTGTCAATATACAAATGCCCCAAATTCCTGTGTGGCTGACAGTGCAATTTGTAATATCCACAAAGCAGAATAGCATTGGCCTGCTCACTGAGCTAAATACCCCACACATATAGTCCAAAATTATTGTATAATTAAAATACCTCAAATATTTCCAACATTCAGTCAATTAGCCATGAAAAGTATGTAAACGATTCACAAATATCTGATTTACATTACTTGGAATCAATAGGCAGAAAACTGGTCAGCATTTGTTGCCAGTACCATAAATTAGTAAAAGTCATGGTTTATGTACAATAGTTTATTCAACCATGCAGAGATGATACAAAGTGTTATCTTCCAGGTTATTTCAAACACAAATTCTAAATTCAATGGATGATGCACTAAAATAATTGTTTTAATATATTAGGAAACAAATAGCTTCTAGAGCCAGATGTTAGTAGACAATTCACTATAATTTAGTCATTCTGACTAGATACCAAACATAAAACACAATTGTACTGATATTAAGCACTAAATCTGGAAATGACTTATAGTTTCATTTTATATGATGTCTATTATCTTCACTAACCAAGCATTGACAACAGTTTGGCTGTTCTGTAGTACCAATTCCATGATGCCATACACTTTCCTATTTCACAGCACTATCCTTTTTTCACATGTGACATGTTGTCTTTCCTGCATATTGCCTAGAAACCAGTCAGAAAACTAAATGTTCAGAGTCACTATTTAACATAAACATGGGGTTAAATGAGACCAACAGATGCCCGACAGTCAGTTTTATACATAGTTTGATCTCTCTGCTCTGTCAAATTTCATAAACCATGAGTTTTTCTTTCTTGCTTTGTGATAATCATCATAAAGATTAATTATATTGGTGCTTTTTCTTGCCTTGAATCTCACTGCCAGCCATTCATTACCAACAATGTATCTGTCTTTCTGGGAAGAGAAAATCATAGACATAGGTTTCTCCTCATTTCTTCTGAGTGACAGTAGCAAGCTTACTGGAAGGATGCAGCATAATAACACCATGCAGTTATGGTGAACAAACTCCTGTGTGAAGTAAAACTTTATTTAGTTATTGCTCCTCCACATCTACAACAGCATCCAGGGGTATTTGCTGCAAATGCAGTTACTTAACTTGAACACCCCCTATAAGATGATGTCCAATAATTCAGGGTGCTTAAATTCCCCAGGGAATGGATTCACTCATCTTTAATATTAAGTTTATTTTCTCCCTCAAACTCTGACGGATGTTTTTATTGGCCCCCCATTTCCTGTTTCATTCTCAATTCTGGGAAATTGTATTTTCTTAACCTCCCCTCACCTCTCTAGAGGAAAAGGTTTGCACACCTTTTCCCATCTTTTATTGCCCCTCTGTTCATAGAATCACTTTTTTTAAACTCTCTTAACGTTTTGTCCATTTCTTAGCCTTTTCTTTCTAGATTCCAACTAGCTTGTCTTTTCATTAGCCTGCTCTCTGACTAAGCCTCCAGGTTACATTGTATTGTGAAATGAAAACAGAAAGTATTGGAAACACACTGCAAATCAACATTTAAAGAGTAATAAGGCTGTTTAACAGTTTGGCTGGGAGTTTTGATCAGCACTGATCTGGGGAGGAAAAGGTTGGCAATGGAAGCTCTCTATAGAACTGATCAGAAGAAAAGCAAGAAAGGATGAAAAATACAGATGAACTAATTATTGTAAAGAGGCAGCAAAGAAATATCCTGACAGGCATTTGGTGTGTTTTCAAGGTTTGGATTCACATTGATGTGTGGCAATTTTGTTGCATGTTATTTTCATTTATCAAGAATGCTAATTGCTTTAAACGTAACAGGTAGGTTAAGCATAAGACAAGAGAAACAACATAAACATCAAAAAGAGGTAAAATGGTATAGGGGGAAAAACCAAGCCAAAATCGAAGGAAAGTATTAAAACAAAAGTTTAAAATGCATAATTTACTAAACTTATTATAATCTTTGTTAGAATGTTCTGTGCCAACTAACGTATTTGTAAAGGTTGGTCCTATATTTCCTGTTTCATTCTCAATTCTAGGAAATTTATATTTTTCCCCCTTTTTAAAAATCTAAAATAAAGTTAATGTTGGTGTTCTACTAAACATGTGTAGGTGGCTTTACATCAATATCAAGTATAATGCACTGATGCCAGTCAAACATGACTCCCATCAAGCGCCAATATGAAAGAAATGCTCATGCACTGCACATCATAAAATACAAAATGATGGGAGGAGAACTGAAGACAGAAGGCAGAAAATAATTGCAAAGATCAGTGCAGGTTGACAACATGTAAATGGGTCAGTTCATAATGCATGCATTCAAATTTTTATAATGGCATATTCAGGCATGGCTATTCTTTATCATGTCATGTGTGCTTTGCACAAAGGCAGGCCCTTGGCTCATTGTCTGCTGATGCTAAGAGCTAGGGCTTTTGCTTCCCACCATCCAAAGAATTGGTGGTGAACACATCCCGCCAACACTCATTGCCTTGCAGTCATTTAACGCTCCAATGAGAGTTAATTGATTGGAGGTGGGACCCTCCTCGCTTGGGAAGTAGTCCCACCCCAGACAGCTATCAGCCAATCTAATTGGTGGCAGCTGTCTAGCCCCAGCAGCCCCAGAATCTACAGTGGACATGCCTGGGATTACAAGCAGTCCCCAGAGTCTAAGTCCTGGGACTTCAGGATCAGGTAAGTATGGAGTGTCAGTGCAGGGAGGGGAGGTGAAGCCCTAGGAGGGGGGGGGTGGGAAGTTGGGCAGAGAGTGGGCTGAGATTGTTGGTGGAGAGGCCGGGTGGGAGAGAGCACCTCCAGGGGCCAGAATTCATGGGGCGGGATACTTGATGTTGAAAGGAGGCTGTTGATGGAGGCGTCCCCCTCCCCATCCCACCTTCCTGCCCAATGCCTGAGCAGGGTCACTCTCTGGGTTTCCCTCTGCCCCTGAACTCCTCCTGCAAGCTTGAAAATTGAGGCAGGGCAGGAAACAGCTCCTTAGTGGTCATTAATTGGCCACTTATGGGCCTCAATTAGGGCAAGGGTGGGGTTCGGGGGAATGGTCTAGGCCGTGCCCATCCTACCAGAAAATGGTGAACAAGTTGGGGCAGACGCGAGCTCAGTGGGCAGGCCATCTGAGGAATTTTACAGGCCCGCCTTGCTTTCAAACCCACCAGCAGGGGAATACCAGATTCTGCCTGAACTGTTTTCTTGGCAGTTTTGTCAGTGGTGCTTTACCATTGCTTTCCACTGTCAGGAACAGGTCCCAAGTCTACTTCAGCTGGAACAGGAACCAAATCTGTTGGTGTTAGTCTGAACCACATGCAATCTAGCTAACTGCCCCTCCCCCATTCTTTATCCTAGCTCCCTGCAATTTGAACAGATTCTATATCTCCACACTGTGCACCCTTCCTTCTGTTCTTAAAACAGCCCTGACATTGAATCGATGCTGTAACCTAAACATAAAGAATTGTTCCTCGTGTATATTTCTGGCAACCCTATATTAACTGCTGCTACTGAATTTGTGGAGGTTTGAAAAACTTTAAATCTAATTGAGTCCACCTGAATTCATTACTAGGGCTGACGTTTGGTCACACAATTAAGCTCCACATGAAGTAAATGAAGTATAGAGATTGCTCTGCTGATTTAAATTTAGATTGGGATACAGAACCATGTCGAGGTATTTTCTGTTGCATCGATATTGCAGAGCCAGTTCAGGGGATAAAGTTATAATGTAATCTGCAGCACTGCATGTGATAGAACCAGCACCATTTTCATTGCATGGCAGTTTGTACAGCTTTGCGTCAACGTTTAAACAATGTGCTTGCCCAAAATTCCATGCGAAAATTTTTTGAAAAAGCATTATTTTACCAGGATGATCTGTGCCGACCAATGAGAGCAAGGTGAAGGTGTAAGCACTCAGCTGAGTATGGACGAAAACACAGCTCACTCCACCTCTGATGATTCAGCACACATACTGCCATAGGTGTAGACTAAACACCACCCTTTTTGGTGGGTCACATTGTCTTCAACTGCAGCCGTCATACCCCATTTATTTTGTTACCTTTTTGTTGAGAGCAGAGCATGTCCTAGTGGCAACACGGCAAAGTAATTGAGACAGAGTAGCAAATGGGGTAAGTTTAACTTCTATCTCTAGATGACAAACAGGTGTTAGCAAATCGTATGTCCATTTTATACCTTGACTGACATTATATTCCACTAAAGTAATTGAAAAGGAAAATCAGTTAAGGTGTAAAACAGGGTGCTGATTTGATATCACTTGCTTTTCACCCAGTGATATGTCAAAATTACCAAGATGTGCATTTATATCAAACCTCTTCACATCTCTCAAGATGTCCCAAAGTAGTTGCACTTATTATGTGGGCTAAAGCAGCAGGCATTTTTTCTCAGACAACAGGTCCAACAAATAGTAATAAGATGAATCTGAGTTAATGATGCTTATCTGGTTTTGGTGTGACAGGGTAGATGTAGATAGGATGTTTCCCCTGGCTGGTGAGTCTAGAACCAGGGGACACAGTCTCAGAATAAGGGGCAGGCCATTTAAGACTGAGATAAGGAGGAATTTTGTCACTCAGAGGGTGGTGAATGTTTGGAATTCTCTAGCACATGGGGCTGTGGAAGCTCAATCATTGAGCATGTTCAAAACAGATAATCAATAGATTTCTGGAGACTAATGACATCGAGGGTTTTGGGGAGAGTGGGGAAAAATGACATAGAGGTAAATGATCAGCCATGATCCATCTGAATGGTAGAACAGGCTCAATGGGCTGAATGGCCTACTCCTGCTCCTATGTGCGTATAGTGGTGTTGGTTGTAAAAGGAAGTGCGTGGGCTAAAGGGAATTATACCCTGCATTGATAACATTTGGTAAAGTGTTACTGGGCACAACTTAAAGCGTAGAATCATTTGGTCCCGTTGGTGTAGGGCATGAGCGGACAATATGGCAAGAAGGCCATTGTGAAACCAGTTTGTGATCATCCGCTCCATCCGCGTCTGCTGCCACCACACATCAGGTACCTAATTTCAATACTTTAGCATTTCATTATAAGCCCTGCTCACTGGAATCATCCCCCCACGTCAAATTTACCTTCCACATCAGCATGATTTCAGAATGGCCTCACGACTGCCTTTAAAAGGTATGCACCTGGTGACCTGAACTTCGAGGGGAACTTGGAGGTGAGTGCACACAGCCTTGCACAGCACTCACGAAGCTTGCCTGTAGGACATAAAGGAAGAGGTGCCACGCATTTGAGGGGGGCACAGGCAAGTCACCTTTTATGGGCTGGCTTTCAGTGTGATGCTGGGGCAAGGATTCCAGTATGGGTCAGGCTGGGGTGGGGGGCTGGTGGGGAGCAAAGCAGCACAGACTGAAGGAAATACTCAAGCACATGCTGAGGAGGGAGGCCTGGGGTTGGGAGTTGGGGGGGTGGGGGGGGGGGGGGTGTTGGTGGCACCGTGAGGGAAGTGGGCATGCATTTGGAAAATCTTGTCAAAAGTGAGCATTCTTCCACAGCTGAGGCCATTCAGGAGCAGCTCCATTGACATGCTTGGAGTCAGGCCTCTGAAGCCTCAAGCACCACAAAAGCATGAAATTGCCACCAAATGCTCCAGAACGTTTCAGCCCTCAGGCGTAGACTGCAAATTAATGTGCATTTTAGGGCAGCAGAACAAATGGGTGACTGGGCAAGTTGTACAATCCCCTTGTGAAAGGTGGCCATGGAACAGTCACTGTTGGAGGTGCTCACAGCCATTTGCAATGTCTTTATTAAGGTTTGGACCAGTATCCATCATGGTTCAAGCTAACAATGCAGCCTCACAGTGGGGATTAGGAAAATGCCTGTGCCTGAGCTGAGAGCACAGCATGCAGTCCAGTGGCTGAAGCTGCCACCAATCGGTCAAGTGGAGTGGGGTGGAAGTGGGTGGGGTTTTGGACAGCCAATGAGTGCACTACACACTGGCCAGCACTCTCCTGCATGTATGAATGGGCCTTCAGACTTAACCAAGAGAGATTCTTAGGACACATGTGCTAACCCACGGTCTCTCTCTTTGATCCTGCAGGAGCAGCACATCAGGCTCATGGAGCCTGGTGATTCAGTGGTACCCCTCATGGATTACAGAGCGCAGAGAAGAAGAAGCAGAGTACGAAAGAGAAGCCTGGCTCAAAGGAAGGAGCAGCTCCCTCAAGATGAAGGGCTAGCAGAGCCTGCTGCGCACACAGCTGAAGATCCACAGTGAGCCGTCACTCGTGGGCACCTCACTAGACCCAGAGTCTATAGATGTCATTCCGGCAGATGACTGAGAACCAGTGTCACCAAAGACATGTCTAGGGAACTGGTCAGTCACATATGCCACCTGCTGCAGGATTTGGTGCCACAGGGACATGGAGGGCATCCATTGCCCGTGGCCATGAAAGTGACTGCAGCGCTCAATTTTTACACCAATGGATCCACTGGTGACCTATGCTGGATCTTGCAAGCCTCCATGCACAAGTATATCCAAGAGGTCACAGACGCTATCTTTGTGAAGGCTCAGAACTTTGTGCATTTAGCCGGGGATCAGGGAAGCAAGAGCGCTGGGATTTGAGCAGATCTTTGGTTCTCCACAGGTGCAGGATGCCGTTGACTGCACTCATGTGGCACTTAGATCTCCATGGTAACAAGTAGTCAACTATGTCAATAAAAGGCTTCTATTCTCTGAATGTTCAGCTGGTGTGTGACCACCACAAACACACATCCTACAGGTCTGCGCACAATTCCCAGGGAGCATCCATGACTCCTATGTCCTTAGCAGGTTTCAGATCCCTGACATCTTCCAGGAACCAGAGAGGCTGGAGGGTTGGCTCCTCGGGGACAAGTGCTACCCAAAGAGGATGTGGCTGATGATGCCTATACCACATCTTCACACTGCAGCAGAGTGATGGAATAATGAGGTTCATGCCATGACGTGCATTTGGTGGAACAAACAATAAGCATTTTGAAAATGAGGTTCCAGTGCCTCAACAGGTCTGGTGGAGCACTGCAAAACCTTCCACTGCGGGTGTCATGCATCATCGTAGCTTGCTGCACATTACACAACCTGGGACTGAAAAGGGGGAGGGCCTGGTTGAGGAGGAGTTGGAAGAGCTGCACATCTCCTCCGATGAGGAGGATGTCAAAGGGGATGATGATGATGAGGTCCTCTAAAATGAGGATACCAGCGATGAGAGCATTGCAATGGCCAGATGAGGCAGCTGTGCTCAGGAGGCCCTCATAGCTGGAAGGTTCATGGAGGATGATGAGATGCAGTGAGGGCAGTCCTGACATCCTCACCTTGCATCTGTGAACATTTGACTCCTGTATGGCTGATGGCAGCGGACATACCCTCAGTGCTCAGACTCATGTCATGGAGATGCAAGGGAGGCCGTAACAGTCGCTAGATTCCAGGAGGTTGATAATGACATGCAGTGAAGACACTCCATAGATCTTCACGTTGCCCCTGTGAATGTCTGACTCCTGTCTGGCTGAGAGCAGCTCACTTGCGCTCTGCAATCAGGGTCTTATCATGGACAAACACTCATGAAACTTTAACTGCACCTGATCCTTTGTCAGCCTTCAGTACCTGACCCCTTCAGGAGCACAGCATCACCGGGCACAGATGCTGAAGGGATGGGGGCCAGCCCCACCTCAAAGGTGTTGAGAGCACACGGAGAGAAAATGATGGAACTCTGTGGTGCCTGCCCATGACATTCTGGCAGCAATGACAAACACCATCGAGGTGCAGGCATCAGTAATGTGTCCATTGAAAGTGAAGCTGGACCATCACTTTGGTCTGAAGGTTCCACACTGCACAGGGAAGAGGTCCTGGACTGAGACACTTGCCTTTATCTTGTGCAGGAACCAAGGCTTCATATCTGATTCACAAACATTGTTCATCAGAACAAAGAACCAGAGGCAGGGAGACATTCTTGGGAGTTGATTAACAAAGTGAACATTATGTACAAGTGATTAACACCCAGGCTGTGCAATTACTACATCTTCATAACCTCCCTAACGCTGCTGCAACTTCTTGGTGCTCCCCCGACATCCACAATTGAGGTGGAGGCAGCCTGCTGACTGCTATGCCCTGTCTTTGATGACCTTGGCAGGTGTCCTCTGGAGAGCTGAGATCTGGAGGGCCCCGGCCTGCTTTGGGTGTCCTGCTGTGGGCCAGCTGCACCCTCCTCAGCATGTTGAGCTGGAGCTCCAGGGGTCACAGGAACAGGGGATTTGGATTGGCCCGACATTCCTGGAGTCACCTGGGCGAGTGGCCCTGGGGTGTCGAGCTGCTGGTCCTCCACCCTATGGGTGCCTGACAGTCCCTGGCTGACTCCTTGAGGAAAAAGGGAAGCTGGAGTGAGATCGAGCTGCCCTGCACCCCTCTCACATACTCACTGTTGGAGGCCAACTATGGCACCAGTGATGGAGTTCAGCCCACACAGCAGTGTGGGACCAATGTGCACCGTACCAGTTTTGATCTCAATGCTGAAGGCGGACAGACTCCTCCGTTGTGCCTTTCAGTCTGAGGAGTGCAGCGGACATTCCTTCCTGACGTTCCCAAGCTTGCCTTTGCAGCTCCAGCAACTAAGGTATGACCGAAACCAGAGGTTCCTCATCTGACTCAGACTCAGCAGAATTCCGGCCTCCAGCAGTCCTCTGGGTGCTGGAAATCTGGGAAGTCCCTGCCCCCACCTGCTGTGGATCAGACATTGTGATGTGCTCACCAGATTGTGACCCCGAGGCTACTCTAGAACTAGATCCCACTGAGTTGTGTGTCTCTGCATTGGTGGAGGGTGTGGGTTAGCATCTGATGGGTCTTCAATGTGGGTGCCTTCAGATTCTTTTTCTGAGGTGTTTCAGGGCTTGAGTTGAAGACCTGGCTCGTGGACCCCTTTGGCTGCTTCCCAGATGTGCCTGCAAAAGCAAGGAGAGTGCATTGCATTGGCTGCAGAACAGGGGAACTGACTCATAGCATGGTTGCCTGATGGATGTTGCACAGTTGGACCCTCATTTGGTTGAGCACAACTGACCTCACCGTCAGCACCGGAATGGTCCAGATTGTTGCCAGCCAGCTGGATGGCTCTATTTTCAAAGTCTGTGAGGACCTTGATGTTGGGTATTCCTCCACCAGACTGCAACCTCTCCCTTTTGTTGTGTGCCAACTTGCCCTGCATGAATACAGATGGAGAGAATGTAAGCAGGACGCCTGCCAGGCCAGATTAGAAGGATACCTGGCACGTCTGGGTGGTGAGTGCTGCCATGGTAAGGATGAGGACATGTTCCACAGGGCAGGTGAAGGTGCATGTGAGAGAGTGAATGCTGATGTCCTTTGAAATGGCAGTGAGTGAGATCCCTGTGGAAGTGTGATGGTTTTGTGAGTGTGTGAGTTGAGAGTGATGAGAAAAGTGGCTTACCCTGGTGTAATAGGGGAGATCATTCATCCTCTTTTGGCACTGGGTGGCCGTCGTCTTTTGCAGGGCGTTGGCACTGACCACCGCTGCAACTGCCTCCCATGCTGGATTGGTGACCTTATTTGCTGGTCTTCGCCCAAAGCGAGGGTAAAGGACTTCACGGCAGGCCTCTAATGCATCCAGTACGCACTCAAGGGAGACATTGCTAAATCTGGGGGCAGCATGTTTCCTCCCTTTCTAGCAGCTTTCGATCTCTTAGAGAATGCTGGGACGCCTTTAAATATAATGCCCAGATTATTGAAGGCCTGAGGTGATGGCAGAGTGGGTGAATCAGACCCCACCCTGCCAGTGATCCAGAATATTTCTCATGCATGCATTACTAATGAATCAGGAATGGGACCTTAGGGCGCAAAAACCTGCCATTGCAGCCGGTGGCTAAATTACTTTTTTTATGCCCACTACCACTCTTAGTGCAAAGTTAAGGGTGTCAATAAAAGGAGGAAACTTAGGCAACCTATTTTTAGGAAGAGTGTGATAAAATCATGAAACAGATTAATAGCAGAGATGGTAGGGCAGAAAGCCATGGAAGGTTATAAAAAAGGACAGGATAAACTTTATAAGCTTTAATTAGACAAGGAAATATGAGATCATTAAATTCAGAATTATAGTAGGAAAGCAATCAGTGCTTTGGAAGGGTACACTGGATGGACCTAAAATATTTCTATTACTATTACGTATAAAAAGAGTTTATTGCTATATTAAACAAACAGAAGTGCATAAAGAATTGATCCCAGAGTAATCCCAGAGTCTTCAGTGTTGGACTTAATGCCCTTGAATGTGAGTATCCGAGTCCATCTGGTTAGTCATGAGAAGAATCACTAGACTAGTACATTGTTGAAGTGACAGCAACCAAGCCAGCCATAGAACACGAAAGGATTCGCTCATCAAACTTCTGTTATCTGGAAAAACAGCCACAGCCAGGAGTCCTTTATCAGTGATTGATGGACGGAGTCTGCGAATTCCAGTAATGTAGAAATTGTGGAATAGATTGCTGCAAAATCATGCTTGTTGATATTCTGTATCATATTGCAGTTTAGATAGTTCTGACTTAGCCTCTTTAACTCTTCCTTTGCAGACATTGCTCATAGTGAGGGGTCTAAATTTATCTCAAATGGAGAAGAATCATCAGAATAAAACATGGTTTAGTATTAAACAGCAGTGATATTTTCATTAGGAAATGACTTGGAATTAAAAATACAAAGTAAAATATGTAAGGCAGCACAAGTTCCTTCATTGGCCAAAGAAACAGGTTTCTGTGGCCTTACCATTTTGTATGTATTTTGAAATGAAATGTTGCCCTCATTGAGAAATGGTGGTGTGAATTCTCTGTCTTATGACAACTATTGGAGTACATATCATGGTATACTGATATGTGATGAAGTTAAAATGGAGAGTGTCCTATGTTATCTAGCAATGCTGACCATTACCAACACTGAATGGAATCTTCTAAAGAACTAGAATCTGATTTAAATTAATACAAATAGCACAATGATAAGCTGTAAACTAGCTTCAATATATTTGTTATCAATGATAAAGAATGTGTTTATTTTGCTGTCCCCTAATTAAAGCCAGGTTTTTCATTAAGATATGGATCCTGAATAAAGAGTTGGCAGAAGAAACAGTTTAATATCCATCTATGGATATTATCAATTGAAAATCAGACCACGCTACTCTTAAATGCACAATATGTCAATGTAGAAAGTAAGTTGTATACTTTCTGCTCTTTTCTTACAGCAGGTTGCTTAGTACTTTGTCATTTTCTTATCCTTCCTGTTCTGAAGTGATGATCATGGCAGATCATGTTTCGACATTCCACAAATCTCAATAAACAATATTTAAGCAGATGCACATGTAAAACCATGAGTCGCGGTGTTGACAAGTTATTGGTTTGTTGCAACCACCACAGTTGAACTTTCCATGGTATTTACTTTCATAATGCCCATCATGGCTCGCTTGTCAGCAGCCAGGAATAAAAAAACAGGCTGATTTTTTTAACTTCCTTAAACAAGGGATGCTAAAGTCACTATTGCGTGATCACTATCATCCCAACTGAAATGAGCCAACCCAGACTAGGTCAAGGATTGTAGTTGTAAATCTCCTAGAGTAGATAGCTCAATGTCACACCAGACCACACTGTGTAATTACATAATGAACCATTAAGGGAGTTTAATATTCTAAACACTGCCAACCCGTAAGAGAGGTGGCTAATTCTCAAGGGGCTACTTTTTCCAAATACTTTAGGTGCTAAAGAATCCCCAAGGTGGCTAAGATAGGGTCTGGAGCTGTAACACCCTAGCGCAAGCTGCCATCTGAGTAAAGCTACTGCCACCCCAAAAGTGATTTAAGGCTCTGATGATCAATTAAAGTGGTTCCAAAGCTCATTAAAGAGGCTGACTGTCATTTTGCTGACTAGTATGTTAATTAATGACCTTTCCTAGGTGACCAGCTGAACAGGAGTAAAAAATACATTGGTGAGGAATGCAAGTGTTAATTAAAGCATGCTCAGCTTTCATTGTTCATTTGCTGCTGGAGATCAACTGACTACACTGCACTTCAAGAAGACTTTTAATACACATTGTGGACTTTCTTGGACAGTATGTCAAGACTTTCTAGGACACTCTACCAACATTTATTCAGGAAATTCTCTGTGGACTTCACATAAAGGGAGTGAGTGCTGTGCTACTCTACCTTACAGGGGTCGGCTGGAGAAAGGAATCATGCTAGGGGTCCCTTTTGGTCTAGAGAAAGAATGGAATGAGGAGCTGAGGCCAGATGGAGCAACACCAATTGCTGTAAGAGAGACAGAGAGGAGGGCTAGGAGGGTGAAGCAGGTTCATGGTGACTTTTGCATGTTCCACAATCTGGACAATCATGAGAGACCAATTGTTAACACCATCAGATGTGCCAGAGGGTCAAGTTCAGGAGCCACAAGAGGAAGGAGAGGAAGAGAAAGATGAGGCAGATGAGGTAGACCAGGGCGCACCAGTGGGTTCCAGATAGATGATCCACATCTGGGAGGGACACTTGCCACCATGTGATTCAAGACCACTTATGAGAGATATCCTCCTTCAACATTCGGAGCACTGTTATCACGTCTTACCTTGCATGACTCAGGATTCCTCAATTCTTTTAACCCATTCCCCATGAAGAACATAAAAAAGCATCAATTCCACCACTGTACGATTACAATGTCACACTTTATCTAAAGCAAAACCCATGAAAACATAATAAAATCATCAGCTCTTACAAATATTAAACTATTCGCACTGTTGTTTACCCTTAGTGGCTATCCTATAAGTGCTCTTACTTACTCTGGTGCTGCTCCAAAATGCAACCCAAATGGCAGCAGCAGACAAGGTTGAGGGTTGCAGTTTATTTATCTTTCTACAATGTCCTTGAGAAGCTACAGGCTGTAATGTTCCTGGCTCAGTCTGCACTACCTCAGCACGGGGCTTAAGCAGCCTGGGCCATTAGGTTTACAGGGTAATGGTGGATCCATGGGAGAGGGAGACAAAATGCTGGCATTTGGATAAAGACCAATAGGTAGCTGCTCCATGATTCCCACGCACAAGGCAGCTCTTAGTCCTCTTTCAGTTCCACCAAGAGGACGAGGTTGATCTTGTTCCTAGGAGCCTGAATGATAAAGCTAGAAGAGTCCTGGTGTAGTGCGTGGGGTCACTATGTGAAGATGTATGTGATGAGACCATATGAAGCTTGTGAGTGAGGATAGCTGGGGGAGATTTGAGATCAGGAATGATTGTGGATATGTAAGGAAGTTGCAGTGGCACAGACCTCTAGATGAGATGCATCCTGCTCTGCCTATGACCATGGTGTCTGCCAGTCTCTTCCTGATTGATGCTGCCTCTTCAAGGGATTTCATGAAACCATGCCTCCCCTCCCCCAATCAGGTCCAGCTGATACTTGTTATCTGCTAGCTTGACCTGGAAGAGATGGTAAATGAGTGCATTGGAAGGTATGGTTGTTTGATGCCTCACATGGTTGAAGAGCTGTGAAATGTGTCTGCGCTGTGAGTAGTGCCTCTGAAAGATGGAATATTGTGAGTTGTGTGAATGTCAGCATATGGTTCACTGGTGGATACAGTGTGTTGAGGTTGTAATGTTGTATGCTGGTGCAATATTGAGAAGTACATTTGTGAAATGGATCTTACCTTGACCACTTGTGTCAATTCATTATTTTTTCAACAAGGTTAGTTCTATGCCCTGGGGAATGCTCCTGGCTATGACCCTCTGGGTTATTTCCTCCCACATCGGCCCCATTAGTTGCCTCTGTGTCCTCCTTCCCCCTGCGAGTACAGCGCATCCCCTCTCTGCTATGCCTTCTCCATCAGGACACCCAATGCCACCTCTGAACCTGTGTGACCTCTCCCTCAGTCCCTGAGCCATTTTTAAACATGCCATTGTTTGTCAGACAATGCGCTGCACACTTCCAGTGTAACTGTGCATGTGGAGGCTACATATACTGCTTCAGTAAAATTACTGTTAATCAGAGCTTGAGTGCTCTCATGCAGATCTCCAGTTCAGTGCCTCCAGGCATGTTTAAATCATGGTAATCAGCAATTAGCTCCAAAATTCTGGCCTAAAACCAGACTTTTAAAGAGTTGTGTCTTATTAGCACAGCACCCATCCAGCATCTGTTTTCACCCTTTCTCCAAAATAACCCCCTCAATGTTTTTGCACAGCGACAAGTCAGATCTTCACCAAAGATGCAGCCCAATAACTGAATCACACAAGAACAATGATGTTGTGCTCTGTCTGTAGTTTCCACAATGGTTCTTCTGATCGTAAGTTGAAGGTTGGAAAAACCTCGGCAGAAATTGGAGAATTGTGTCCTGAGAAAAAAAAACTAATTTGAAGGCTATTTTTTTTTTCTATATTCTTCTGTCTGCTTCTTTTCAGTGACACTTCTGAATTTGACCAAATCTTCAGCAGACAGTAGTAGTCATGTTTACTTCAGAGCCGCTGCTTTCTTTCTGTTCAGTTTGGGTCCTGCTCATATTTTGCAATAGTAATCGAACTTAATTGTATTTGAAATAATCATACTCACTTTGTTAGTGAACCAGGTTTCTGTAAGTTGGTGACATTGGCCTGCTGTTGTTTCAATATTGACTGGTGGAGTAACCTTAATCAAATGAACCCTTTTTGTTGATGTAACATTAGCAACAACAATAACTTGTTTTTATATAGTGTCTCTGACATAGAAAAAACATCCCAAAGCACTTCACAGAGGCATAATCAAAAATCAGGCACTGGGTCAAAGAAGAGGCAACCTACACTGTGTTCAAAGAGTGGAGTTTTAAGCAGGATCTTAAAGGAAGAGAGGAAGATGGAAAAGTGGAGAGATTTAGGGAGGAAATTCCAAGGCATAGGGCACAGCCACCATAATGGGAAAACGGCAAATGAATGAACAACAGGCCAGACTCAGTGGAAAGGTAGTTTAGGACAGAGAAGGTGGCAGCACTGGATCAGGTTAAGTAGGGAGAGCTGAGGCCACACATAGATTCAAGCATCCAAATCTGAATTTAAAATTTCTGGCAGTGAGGGAAAGGGAGCCTGCTTCAATTAACATTGAAAGCCCAAAAGCTCCTAACACTTGTAGACAGCAAATCATCAGTGAAAGTGAATATAGTTCGACAATTTTGTTGCTTGCTGGTCAAATGACTGCTGCCATAGAATCATAGAAAAGCTTACAGCATAGAAAGGGGCCACTTGGCCCATCTTGTCTATGCTGGCCGAGAAACAAGCCACCCAGCCTAATCCCACTTTCCAGCATTTGGTCTGTAGCTCTGCAGGTTATGGCAGTTCAGGTGCATATCCAGACACCCTTTAAGTGAGTTAAGGGTTTCTGCCTCTACTACCCTTTCAGACAGTGAGTTCTATACCCCAACAACCCTCTGGGTAAAAAAATATTTCCTCATCCCCCTCTAATCCTTCTACCAATCACTTTAAATATATGAGAGTTCTATGTGAGCTCTGAATTAATCAATTGGAAAAGTTGAAATTAAAATCCAAGAGAATGTAAAATTCAAGTATCTATCCCACTGTTCCACTGGGTGATTTCAGTGTCCCCATGGTTATTATATCACTCCACTGAAGGCCCCATGATATATCTGTTAGATGGCCTCTGAATTAAGATCAGCAACAGCAATTGTTGCTCTCCAGGGGACAAAGTCGTTAGATATAGAGACACAATGATAATTTCTAATTCAGCTGGAGATTTTCACCAGCAATTGCTGTGGGGGGGGGGGTTCCCTGATCTCTCATGGAAACTCTACCCTATTGCTCCTAGAGATGACTGTTTAGATACTTTGGCATATGGTTCAGATTTGGAGGACTAACAGCTTAGCTACTTTGTGACTTCTGAAATCAGCAATTTTGTCCCAATAAAACCTTCAGGAATACTGATGGATATATGTACACTCAATCTCCCATTATCAGACAGATAACCATCATCATATAATCAAAATGGAAGCTTTTTGGGTTTCAATGCTTATCCATATTTCCTCACTTTATTTTCTAGTCAAGAACCTATTTTTGTGCCAACAAATATCTCATATTCCATTTTCATTAGTAGTTCTTGCATTGTAATTAATACTGACAAGACTTTGGCTGGGATTTCCCAGCCCCACCATGGTGGGACCCTCTGGGGGTATGCAGCAGGCCAGCCATTGACTTTTGGGGAACCGGACGATCCCAGCAGTAAGCAGAGCCAAAAAATCCTGCGCGTTATTGGTCATCCCTAGTTTCTCTGAGTGGTAGTTTGATTATAAGCCAAGCACATTGGATGGGACTAGAATCATGCATTCATCAGAATGAATACAGCTGCCAGGCTGAAGGATACTAATAAACCAATTGTATTTTTCATAACCAATATGCACAGTCTTTGGACCATGCAACACAAATGGCAAAATACTGGCACCTAACTGTGGTATTTTATGCAAATCATCAAAACAAATTGCTTCCAAAACCTGTAATTACTGTGTAGTGAATTTAATGGGTCTTTGAACTAAGTTGTTCATAGAGTCACTGCCTCATTTTGAAAATCAAACTGCAGGGATTGAAATTCCACAGAGTGTTTTTTTTAATACAATGTTTAATTTTAAACTAATTAACAAAATTGTTAAAATAACACCCACAGGATATTTTTGTGCACACTTTAATGTGGCAACAATTGCACTTAGTTGAATGTCATGCCCATTATGCTTACTATATTCAATTATTAAAACATAATTTAACAATGCAAACACAATTTAATACATAATGCTGTCTTTATGGAGCAACGGCAGGCACCATTTTCTTTCATTTCATCGTCATAACACAGTGTAAATGCTATTGCATAGATAACACAACTGTTGCAAACAACTTCTATGTGTGCAATGTTTACATCTGTTCTATTGAGTTAAGAATTACTGTTTTAACCTGTGGCTTGTTCATAGCTTTCTATTGTATACCAAAATACATTTCAGGCTCTGAGTAAGTAAAAGCCAACACTGTATTGGTCGTTTCAAGAAAGCAAGATTTCCCATTATAATAAAACAACACTGGCAATTCTGATTCAATTTAGCACACTGGAATGTCCTTAGATCATTAACTGCTTTTTGAAGAATTGTAACTTATGTCATGCAGGCATTTTTTTTCACTAATATGTCCAACAGACAATAACTGGTGAATGACAAGTTCGTCAACTTACCCAGCTAGAATGATTTAGGGGAAAATGTTGTGTGGGACATCTGTTGAACTCCTTTCTGTTTTTCAGTTAATGCTATGGGATTGTAAATATTCATCTGGACCACCAGAATATGCTCATGTGACCTTGACTTAAAGCCTTAACAAATTGCAGCACTCCAATATCCTTATCTAAACCAAGACAATATAAACCTTCTGGTAAGCTTTAAGTCCCCAACCAGTTATTGAGCTGAACTAAATCTAAATTACTCTCTTTATGGTAGAAAGTTTGTTTTGTGTTACTGTAACATCTATGACAGATTGGTTAGCACTATCCTTTAGCTTGAATTAGTGCTAGAAACTTCATTCTGCACTAATATTAACATAATATTAAAACATTTACATAAGTCACATACTTCATGTGCACAAGCTTAGCTTCCTGTTGGCGTGATTTTTGTCACCACTTGTCACTGTAAATCCCTATCAATGTTTTCCATTCAATTTTGCTATGTAATCTGCTACATTGTAGTTGCACCCTCTAAGTGGTCACTAAGTGGCTCTGTGGTGCAAAATCCTCAAGCCAAATTTTTGACTGGTGAAGGAAGCGGGAATGGGGTTGGGAATGACAAAACCTAATTTCAAATTGAAAGTCCTTTCTGACCATGTGCTGTGTTTGCATGGTTGTTCTCATGGGTCAGAAAGGCTATGAACACTGCATGCACCTCTTCTAAGGTTGGGGTCTCTATTGTTAGCTCTTTAGGAAGTTTGAATTGCTTCTAATGCATTTATATCCTTTCTTAAATAAGGAGACCAAAACTGTACTCAGTACCCCAGAGATGGTCCCACCAACACCTCATACAACAATAGCAAAACACTCCTACCTTTATATTCCACTTCCCCTACAATAGATATCAACATTCCATTTGCCTTCCTAATCACCCGCTGTACCTGCATACTAACTTTTCCTGATTCATGGACCAGGATACCCAGATCCATCTGTACCTCACGGTTTGGAAATCTCTCTTCATTTAAATTATACGCTGCTTTTCTATTCTTCCTGCCAAAGTGGAAAAATTTACATTTTCCCACATTATACTCCATCTGCCAAATTTTTGCCCATTCACTTAACCTCTCTGTACCCCTTTGCAGATTCCTTATGCCCTCTTCACAACTTATTTTCCTACCTATCTTTGTACCATCAGCAAATTTAGCAACCATGTAATCGGTCCTTTCATCCAAGTCCGGATTTCCAACTACAAATTTGCACCATAAATGATCATTAATGCCATTGGTCCAGGGATGGCACTGACCCAATGCCAAAGTTACCACAGGAGGGAGCAGGGAAGCACTGCAGAAGTTCTACTCGCAAGGTATATTAAAGATGTACTTGCACATCTGCGATCAGAAAATGCAGTTCAGGATTCCAGACAGACTGAATCCCATTAATATTACATTGCTGTTGTCTGTCTAGAACATTAACCGTCCTGTTCAGAAGTGATGCTGTGCATGCCTGGACAAATGAATGCACAGAGCTATTTTGCAAAAATTAAATATTGTATTAAATATATAAATATATAAAAACAAAAAACTGCGGATGCTGGAAATCCAAAACAAAAGCAGAATTACCTGGAAAACTCAGCAGATCTGGTAGCATCGGTGGAGAAGAAAAGACTTGATGTTTCGAGTCCTCATGACCCTTCAACAGAACTGAGTGAATCTAAGGAGAGGAGTGAAATATAAGCTGGTTTAAGGTGGTGGGGGGGCGGGGGGAGGGGGGTGGTTGGGTGGGGGGAGAGAAGTGGGGGGGTGGTGGTGTGGTTGTAGGGACAAGCAAACAGTGATAGGAGCAGATAATCAAAAGATGTCACAGACAAAAGAACACAGAGGTGTTGAAGGTGGTGATATTAACTAAACGAATATGCTAATTAAGAATGGATGGTAGGGCACTCAAGGTACAGCTCTAGTGGGGGTGGGGTGGAAAGGCTAGCAGGGCATAAAAGATTTAAAAATAATGGAAATAGGTGGGAAAAGAAAAATCTATATAAATTATTGGAAAAAACAAAAGGAAGGGGGAAGAAACAGAAAGGGGGTGGGGATGGAGGAGGGAGTTCAAGATTTAAAGTTGTTGAATTCAATATTCAGTCCAGAAGGCTGTAAAGTGCCTAGTCGGAAGATGAGGTGCTGTTCCTCCAGTTTGCGTTGGGCTTCATTGGAACAATGCAGCAAGCCAAGGACAGACATGTGGGCAAGAGAGCAGGGTGGAGTGTTAAAATAGCAAGCGACAAGGAGGTTTGGGTCATTCTTGCGGACAGACCGCAGGTGTTCTGCAAAGCGGTCGCCCAGTTTACGTTTGGTCTCTCCAATGTAGAGGAGACGGCTGCATTGTTCCAGTGAAGCCCAACGCAAACTGGAGGAACAGCACCTCATCTTCCGACTAGGCACTTTACAACCTTCCAGACTGAATATTGAATTCAACAACTTTAGATCTTGAACTCCCTCCTCCATCCCCACCCCCTTTCTGTTTCTTCCCCCTTCCTTTTGTTTTTTTCCAATAATTTATATAGATTTTTCTTTTCCCACCTATTTCCATTATTTTTAAATTTTTAAGCCCCCCCACCACCCCCACTAGAGCTGTACCTTGAGTGCCCTACCATCCAATCTTAGTTAGCACATTCGTTTAGATAATATCACCACCTTCAACACCTCTGTGTTCTTTTGTCTGTGACATCTTTTGATTATCTGCTCCTATCACTGCTTAATTGTCCCTACAACCACAACACCCCGCCCCACTTCTCCCCCCCCCCACCCCACCCCCCCTCCCCCCTCCCCCACCACCACCTTAAACCAGCTTATATTTCACCCCTCTCCTTAGATTCACTCAGTTCTGTTGAAGGGTCATGAAGACCCAAAACGTCAAGTCTTTTCTTCTCCACCAACGCTGCCAGACCTGCTGAGTTTTTCCAGGTAATTCTGCTTTTGTTTTAAACATTGTATTGTTTAGCAGATATAGAGAAATCCTCAATCTCTATACATTTAAATTAAAATCAGGTATTTTTGCCTGTGTCTGGTGCTCCAACAGACCCTCAAGCACTTTGCAAGCCAGCTTTGATATGGCAAAGGATTTACACTGCATGCAATGTCAGTATAAATTGTGTGACCCTATCCCCTTCAGTAATTATCTCACTATTTCACTAGAGTCAGGTCAGCTCCTGAAATCAGAATTGCTCTGCATGTTTAACGTTAGTTTGGAGTGGAAATTGCTTCACACTGATGTAAAAATGACTGTGTAAATGATTCGTAGAATAATCCTTGTACAGAAGTATATGCCTGATGTTAAAGAAAGCAGATAACCCTAAGTAAGAGACAGTGAGAATGAATAATAGAGAAACCTAAAACAAAGAAAGTATTTATCCTGAGCCTTTAACCTTATTAATTCCTGCAGTCTCTATTGCTAATTCAATCTTAGATATTGAAGTTAGGTTAATTGTTAAGATTATTTACACGCTTGAATACCTGTGAGGCAACAATGTCCTTTCCACAGTTACGAGCAAGTTTATTTTGCAACGAGTGGAAGAACCTGATGGGCTGAGGAAAGAGATTTTATTTGTAGTGCATAAACAAATAATTCAACAGGTTGAGAGGTATTTTCCTTGTGTTGATCAGGACGAGCGATATTAATAATACATATCTTTCCACATCACAGAATCACAAAATGGATACAGTGCAGAAGGAGGCCATTCAGCCCATCATGTCTGCACTGGCTTTCTGAATAAGCAATTCACTTAGTGCCATTCCCAGGCCTTCTCCCCATAACCTGCGGAGCCTTCCTTCCCAGATAACAGACTAATTCCCTTTTGAATGCCTCCACCACACTCTCAGGCAGTGCATCCCAGATTCTGTGAATCACTGTGAAAAAGTTATTTTTCTCATATCACTTTTGCTTCTTGTGCAAATTGCTCTAAACCTGCACCCTCTCATTTTCAATCCTTTCATGAGTGGAAACAATTTCTCCCTATCCATTCTATCCAGACCTCTCATGATTTTGAATACCTCTATCAAATCTCCTCTCAGCCTTCTCTTCTCCAAGGAAAGCAGTCCTAATTCAGCCAATCTATCTTCATAACTGAAGTTCCTCATTCCTGGAACCATTCTTGTGAAACTTTTCTGCACTCTCTCCAATCCTTCCTAAAATGTGGTGCCCAGAACTGAATGCAATACTGTAGCTGAGGCTGAAGCAGTGTCCTATACAAGTTCAAAATAACTTTCTTACTCTTGTACTCTATGCCCCTATTAATAAAGCCTAAGATACTGTATGCTTTACTAATTGCACTCTCAACCTGTCCTGCCACTTTCAATGACTTATACACATATAAAACGATTTCCCCTTAATAAATCCATGTGTATTTTTCCTAATTAACCTGCATTTGACCATGTGACTATTATTTTTGTCCTGAGTTATTTCTAGAAGCTTGCCCACCACCGAAGTTAAACTATAATTGCTGGGCTTATCTTTACACTTTTGAAAAAGTGCGTAACGTTTGCAATTCTCCAATCCTCTGGGTCCACCCATGAATCTAAGGAAGACTAGAATTATGCCCAGTGCCTCTGCAATTTCCGCTCTCACTTCCCTCAGTATCCTTGGATGCATCTTATCTGGTCCTAGTGCCTTATCAACTTGAAATACAGACAGCCTATCCAATACACCCTTCTTATCAATTTCAAACCTTTATGATGTCTGAATTACCCCCTCTTTCACCATGGCCTGGGTAGCATCTTCTTCCTTGGTAAAGACAGATGCAAAGTATTCATTTAATACCTCAGCTGTGCCCTCTACCTCCATGTGTAAACCCACTCTTTGGTCCCTAATTGGCCCTACTCCTCCTTTTGCTATTTAAATGCCGATAGAAGACTTAAGGGTTTCCTTTAATGTTAGCTGCAAGTCTCTTTTCATACTCCCTGTTTGTTTCTTTTATTTGCTTTATAACCTCCCCTCTGGACTTTCTACATTCAGCCTAGTTTTCAACTATATTTTCTACCTGGCACCGGCCATAAGCGCACTTTTTCATTCTGGTCTTAATTTTATCTCTTTTGCCATCCAAGGAGCTCTGGATTTGTTTGCCATACCTTTCCCTTTCAAGAGACTATACTTTGTATGTGCCTGAACTATGTCTTCTTTGAAGGTAGCCCACTGTTCAGCTACATTCAGATCCATTTGCACCTAGCTCTCCCAATTAAGCCACAGGATAAATTCAGACTAAAACTTTTTCTCTCCTATGCCCATTGCATAGCTCCCACCCCACAATTCCCCACAACACGCTCCCCACCCAGCCCCGATCCTAATTTTCAAAATAGGCCTAATCCTAACACCCAAAACAGTCCCCAACTGCAACATGCAGCATTCCTTCCCACCCTTCCCACTACATCACCAGGCTATGACTCTGGCTGTGGTCTTTCTTTTAGCAGCCATCAATAATGGCACCAAAGCTTACAGCAAGATATGTAAAATGGTGATGCCAAGCAATATTTAGACATGGTTGTGTCAATATGGCTCAGTGGAAATTTTTGTTACCACTACCTTTGTTAAGATTTGAAGTTTATATCCAACTTTTCAGATGATAGGGGAATTCCCCTAACCACCTGCATCAATGAAGAAGGAAGACCATATAAATAGTTATAAATTTTTTAATTATTTTACGGGATGCAGGTGACACAGGCTAGGTCAGCAATTATTGCCCATCCTTAATTGCCCTTGAAAAGGTGGTGGTGAGCCACCTTCTTGAACCGCTGCAGCCCATGTGGTGTAGGTACACCCAAACTGCTATTACAGAGGAAGTTCCAGGATTTTGACCCAGCAACAATGAAGGTATGGAGATATATTTCCAAGCCAGGATGGTGGTTTGGAGGGAACTTGCAGGTAGTGGTGTTGCCATGCATCTGCTGCCCTTGTCTTTCTAGATGGTAGAGGTCGCAGATTTGAAATATATGTTACAAATAATACATCAATTAATATTCCTCAACCGAACCAACCCCTAACAACCCACTGGCACAGGCTGTAGCCATATGAATTTCCACATTGTGTTATGTAGCATTTACAGCACAGAAATGGACTACCCTGGGCCAAGCTCTTTTTTCTTTAATAATTTATCAACTTGCTTTTCTTTCCTATTCACATTTCACGTTTTCTTCATGTTAGCCCTTTGCATCTCCTTTCTATATTTTGGCCTTAAATGATGACCACACACTGAGCATTAACTTTTAAGATGTCTTTGTGAGGGCAGAAGTTCAGTTGTACTTTATTAATTGTAGTTTCACAGCAAACAAAGATTCATTTCAGATCATGAACTCTAGGAACTGTGTGTACTTCAAACTTAATTATTTTAAAAACATAAGCACATTATTATCTATTCCTTCTTGATTATGTTTTATAAATACATCTTCTCTCTGCATCTTTTTAATATTGCTTTTGTCATACACATTGGGTTAAATTTTTGTTTGGGTTAAGGCTTCCATCATTGGGTGTCATGATGTTGGGTCGCGCCAAAGACTGATGCCCAATGCGAGTTTTAATAATTAGATCAGTTAGTGGCCAAGGTGTCCCCACACTGTCTCTCACTCCTGAGACAGGCAATAAGAAGCACTCCAGCACTAACAGATCAGCAGCCCCACCATCAGAGGTGGGCACTGCTGAAGTATGTGGGAGAGAGATGGGGGGCAACTCGAAGGAGGTACCATCTGAAGACCTTTCACTAACTTTTAATATCAAAAATACCTCAGCTGCCAGGCTGTAATTGTGAATGGGCGAGCCCTCCAGTGGATGGCCAGTGGCCTCAGTTTTGGCCCAATGGCTGTCGTGGGCACAGGAGCAGATCTGTCTCCTAGCTGGATGAAGTGCTGGGCCTCCACCCCTCCCAGTCTGCCATTAGGCCACTTTGGCCATGTTTCAGCCTCATGGGCGTGCCCACATGCCGACCAGAAAATTTTAGTCGGCAAATGTTTAGTTGCCTTAATAGGGCCTTTAATTGCCCAAATGGGCTACTTGCTGCTTGTGTTTACTTTGGCTGCTCTCCTTTTTATAAACTTGTCAAAGCTC
This sequence comes from Carcharodon carcharias, assembly GCF_017639515.1. NCBI lineage: Eukaryota > Metazoa > Chordata > Chondrichthyes > Lamniformes > Lamnidae > Carcharodon > Carcharodon carcharias. Next base: position 41,817,425 of record NC_054479.1, on the reverse strand, counting down.
AGTGAGGCCCTTCATCATGTTGACTCAACAGCATGTAGACATGGATGGCTACAGAATCCCCAAGCAGATTTCTATTGGAACAGTCTCAGGGGAAAAATCATCATGGTGGTCAGTACGAACAATGCAAGGACACCCTCAAAAAAAGCTTTACAATCTTCTGCACTGCAGACCACCAATCTTGAGAAAACAGTGCAGCCAAATGGTCCACGTGGAGACAAGCACTGAAATTTTGTTCAGCACACTTTGAGGACCATGTATGCCAAACTCATAACATCCAGTGTATCCAGAGGAAGGCACATTGGATGTTATGGCACAGCTGCAGGAATTCAACATGAACTGCCAGTTCTGTGGATGCCCATGCTGATCTCGCATTGGATTCTTCAGCCAGTGGAGCATATACAGTAGACAACTTGGACATACAGTCAGATATACCACCACCAAAAGCTATTACAATGTTTTTATATCCCTGGCTAATTTACTCTCAAATTCTGTTTCCCCCCCTTTTATCAAATTTTCATGGCCCTTTGCTTGATTTTAAAACACTCCCAATCTTCAGTTTTAAGACTAATCTACTCCTCTTCTTTTAATTTAATATCTATTTGTTTTTGGGATCAGCTTTGGTGGCAATGCCATCATTTACCCTCCAATTACCCTTGAGAAGCTGGTGGTGAGCTGCCTTTTTGGACTGCTGCAGTCCATGTGCTGTAGGTACACCCACAGTGCTGTTAGGAAGGGATTCCAGGATTTTGACCTTTAAATTATGCATTTTTGATTATTTTATGCAAGTATTGACTATGGGAATGTACTTAGAAACTTGGCATAACTCCTTGACTTTAGTCCGCATGGATGTTAAATTAGCAGCTGACAGCCAAATGGTCCTGCCAATCTAACACCAATGCACAGCTTGAATCATAGAATGGCTACAGCAAAGAAGAAGGCCATTCAGCCTATTGTACCTGTGTTGGCTTTCTGTAGGAGCAACTTATCTAGTACTCATCATCGACCTTTTCCCTGTAGCCCTGCACATTCTTCCCCTTCAGATAATGATTCAGTTCCCATTTGAAAGCCTTGATTGAACACCATAGCATCCAGCAGTGCATTCCAGATCCTAACCACTCGCTGCATGAAAAAGTTTTTCCACATGTCCCCATTGCTTTTTTTGTCAATCACCTTAAATCTGAGCCCCTGGTTCTTGATCACCAATGGGAACAGTTTCTCCCTATCTACTCTGCTCACAGTCCTCGTGATTTTGAATACTACTATCAAATCTCTTCTCAACCTTCTCTTCTCCAAGGAGAACAGTCCTAGCTTCTCCAATTTACCTACATAACTTAATTTCCCTGGAGCCATTCTTGTGAATCCTTTCTGCACCCTTTCTAATGCCTTCCCATCCTTCTTAAAGTGTGGTGCCAGAGCTAGATGAGCACTGAAGTTGAGGGTGAACAAATACTTTATACAGGTTTAATGTAACTTTCTTGCTTTTGTACTCTTCCTGCCTACTGATGAAGCCCAGGATGTCATATTGCTTTAGATATCACTCTCTCAACCTGTCTTGTCACCCTGATTCATGCACATATGCACCTCTGCTCCTGCACCCAATTTTAGTGTTGTACCCTTTATCTTAAATTGTGTCTCCACGTTCTTCCTGCCAAAATGAATCAGTTCATACTTCTCTGCATTAAATTTCATCTGCCATTTGTCAGCTCGTTCCACCAACCCGTTTAACACTATCCTCAGTTCACAATGATTCCAAGTTTTGTATTGCGCACAAGTTTTGAAATTGTGCCCTGGACACCAAGGTCTAGGTTATTTATATATATCAGGATTAGAGCAGGGGTCCTAATACCGACCCCTGGGGAACTCCACCATAAACCTTCCTTCAAATTGGAAAAAAAAACAACCCTAACTGTTACTTTCTGTTTCCTATCACTCAGCATCGACGCGGGTGAGCACCTTCGTAAATTGCTAGCTTCAGAAATTCTAGATTTGCTTAAATTCAAAATAAAACTCAAAATTTCCAAAGACAGTTTGCTTGTTGTTGCGACGGGAGTCTGCTTCCAAAATACCCTAGATTTACTTTCTTATGGTTCCTTAATGTGCTCGCACAGCATGCCATGGCGTGATAGGGTTACACGTTGTTCAGTGAACATTCCGTTGTGTATCCTGCGTCGTTTACTCCGTGATTTGTGGATTTATGTGAGATTTGAAGTCAACTGTGGAATTTAAAATATCCAGCTAATTTACATAAGTTCCGCATTACTGGCTGCCAACAGAGAAGCTGGATATAATCATGAGTTTAACTTGGTTTGCAATTGGCATTCCGAATCACCAATCGAACAAACACGCAGAACTCCTGCAGATATTCCGCATGTAGTGAAACTGATAATTCCATCAATGGTTTCTTATGAAGTTTACCGTCTGTTCCTACGCAATTGCAAGCTTAAATTGGCTCAATTTCAGTTCTGCCTTGTGATACATAAATCGTTCACTATGCACCAGAAAACAGGGGCTAGTATTTGTCCCTAGTTATCGACCAGGTTATATGATTAATCCTAAGTAACAGTTTAACCCGATCTGCCCGTTCAAATAGTCCCAGGTCTATATTATCTATGTAAATCACGGTCAAACTATGGCGTAAATAAATGTAAGTTTCTATAATTACTACGTTAGAAACCTATACTGTTAGAAATCTACCGCGCTGTCGTTGGATTTTTACTGCTAATGGGGTTGGCAGTTGAGTCCCTGGTTAATAATCAGGCTGCGTTTTGTTTATTGCATCTAGTAAACTTTTATATGAACTTAATATCCAGAGGTTTGAAAGTTATACTGTTAATTTTTAAAGATCAGATTTCCAGGTGAAAGCTATTTTCATAAGCACAGGGGTGCCACGATGCTAAGGACCTGCATGATACAGGAGAGGTAGATTGGCGTAAAGCTGTTTGCGCTCATTCTGCATAACAGGGAGGGGATTGACACCCCGATGGGCAATGCACAGCAAATCGTTATACACACAAACTGCATGATAACAGGTTATTGAATATACAGTTTAATGACCGGAGGCAGAGGTAAAGCCTCATGAAATGTATGAATATCATTACAGCGAATTAACATTTTTTTTGAATTAATAAATAACACCGAGGCGTTGAAAGTGAGAGCATAAAATTCTCAAAAAGCCCTTTGCACTTATAACGACAACAAAAACGCATCATTAGCAACATTGTTAACTCACTTCTACTAGTGTTCCAGTTTAATTGGAAAGTTGTAATCATATTAATATTTTCACAGGGAAATTAAATGTTGACGATTCAATTGCTTTATCGATCTTACTATGCATCTTTAATCCACGACAATATTAAAGCTAACACACATCATTGGTAGATTTAAAGTGTAATAAACGATGGGTTCAGATGGATTTTAATTCGAATTGTTTACTGACGATTGTAACTGGGACTTTGATTAGAATTAATGTGGTACACTTGAACACACAGTAGTCTTTTTACTACTATAGACGTATGCATTGGTAGCGATCGTGCGGGACCTCTCACTGGTTTGAAAATGTCTCACTGGTCCTTTCGAATTCGGAAGGGAAGCGGTGTGATAGATTGTGCGAATTACGGCGGAGTTCCTGTAAGGCAGACGGCGGAAATTGAAAGGGGGAAGTGACTATCGATGAGCTGCGCTCTTATCTTCGTTTAGCCAGGGTGCAATAAGGGGCTGCACTTCAGTGATGTGCAGAGGAGAAACTCTTTTGCGGGCCCGATCTTCTGATGTTTGCTTGATATAATTTTTCACTTTTCACATATACTCTAGAATATATATATATATATATATATACATATGATGGCTTCTATCCATTTAGAAGGATTCCCATTTCTCACGATCAAACGCAAAATATGAACGACAGATCCAAATCTTTAAAAGAAAGTAAGGTGTTTTTTTTTAAAAGACATCCCTGAGTCTACAATTTAACAGGCAAATGTATCAAAGAATTTAGTGGATTTGGAAAACACACGATGCGCTTTTCCCAACAACTCATTCCAATTCTAACCACAGCGCGGCTTTCCAAAATAAATAATCCAAAAACAATCTTGGTTAAACCAAGTCTAAGAAGTCTGCACCCAAAATAAAATTGCCCATCCGGCACTTCCTGATGGCATCCCAGTCTATAATCGCGAGGGTTATGTGCTATACAGCCATAACCTAGTTGAATGATCGAACAGGCCCAATGTTCCTATGATTTTAGACTGAAGGCTGTGAGTCCCGCTACTATAATGCTCCCTTCTCATCCGGAAGCATGGTTAAAGTAAAGGTGGTGGAGCGAGGGTGAATAGATTCTGCCATAATTTTATTTGACAGTGGAATTTTACAACAAAGCTTTTAGTTGCAGAAGTTCTAACACCCCAACGCGCCCAGTATCTATTACCTGGTGTCTATAAATCGACTTGTATCTAGAATGAGCAGCGATTACCTCAGGCACAATTTTTAACATGTCAGAATCTATCGTACTCGTTTGACACCCATCCAAACTGCTCCTGTATGGTTGCAACAATCGTAGACTGCTCGAGAGAGCGTGCTGCCAGAATGCTGCTTAGGCGATTCCTGCCGAGCTACCCTCCTAACGTGTAACTGGGGCAGCAGAATTAGTCGCCACTGCATCTCCAGTTTGATCTCTTCCTACCGTTGTTGCTTGCAGGCTGATGTTTAGGGAATACAGCCGTGAGGGGAAACGGTGCGCCCTGGAGAGCGAAACTGCTCGTGTCCAATGCGGAAAGAGACCCGGTGCTACAGCAACCCGGCGTATCTGCGCCACCACCGCCTGTTCCTTCTGTCAGGCGCCCACTAATGTAAGGTATCTTTACCTAAGGTGTCCGATATTAAAAAGCCATTGATGGGTTTCGTTGTCTCCTTGAGCAGTGAGAAAGGTGATTACATAAATTAGATAGGTTTAAAACTGGCTTCTACTTAAACCGAAAATGTGACCATATACAGATATCGCCGCAAGATTGTATATCGGAGCAAACAGGCAACAACGTTTAGGTTCATTGGCAGTTTCGGGCGTGTATTTTGTTGTCCAGTTCCTCTCTTGAAACGTTTTCGACTGTTACAATAGTTTTGCGATTAGACGTGACCACATGTGTTATAACATATGCGCTTAAGTTTCGGTTCATCAATTTGAGCGAATAATGAACGTTTGCTTTCATGTTCGGCTCTTGGGCAGCGCTCAAGTTAGCAGGGACAGCTAAGCGGCCAGACGAAGGCATTCTTCCCAAGTCTAGACATAGCATGTAGAGAAAAACTGAACCTACAAGAAATGAACAACGACACATAACGAAAGTTTCAGTTTCTCATTGACACTAGAATTTGTTATCACACAATAACTTGACGATGGGGTGAGACATTAGGTAGCAGAGTTTGCGAGCTACCTCTATGCTCCAGATGTTTGCTTCCTTACCGCTGTCTAATGCGCCTCCGAACTCGCTCTTTTTTTTATTTCATAAGGTTTCTCCAGAGTTGCTCCTTTGAATCTATTTTATTGGGTAGTTTATGTATTTGGGTTGATGTGTAAACAGTGAACAAGTGTGTGTCGAAAGTGACTCTACATCGAACCCTGGATGAAAGTGGTTTTAATTGTGGTCCTAGTTTTCCCCGTTTTTCTGGACAGATCGGTCATTTTCTGTCGGACAAGGCGCAAAGTGTTATCACCAGATTTTATGCTCCATTTTTCATAGATCTCGCATGAACTATATATATATATATATATCTGCTTTGAACATAAACCAATGGGAATTTAGAAATAAGATGATTTATTAGGGGAATTAAGAATGATCTTCCATCATAGCGTTTGCAGCATTTAGCAAACAGCTGCACTCTCCTAGATACAACACAACAGTTGTGTTTCGGGGATTTCGTTATTAATGCGCATCTGGACTATTCCAGACTTATGGCTTAAAGCGAGAAAGAAATTACATTCGCTTCAAAAATGAAACCATTCTGTCGCGACCTTACACATGTGTTCAGCTTTTCGAAAAGGACGATCGTTTTAGCACAACATCAGTTGTCTTGCGTATCTCGAGCAGCCAGAAAGATCCAGGGTGCCAATCAATCGCCGAATTTGTTGCAACGAAGCTACTGTCATTCCGTCTACACTCTGGGGAGTGGTCAAAATCATTGCCCTCGGTTTCTAACCGGAAAGAGGAAAAAACATCATTGGCGCGCGCGTTATTAGCGAGATCTTATCTTTCTGAGAGCATTTCCGCTGTTGCTGGGCCACAGTGGCTTGTTCCAGTATCTCCACCTTTCACTGACCAGAACAAGCAACAAACTTCCTTTAGTGCACGTTCCACAAATACAGTTGGAAACTATTGCTAAATCTCCAGGAACCTGGATACAGCTCCATCGAATGCTGTTTTTGTATCAGATAACAAACTGACCACATCTGACCATTGGGCAGGGTCGAGAATGTTCAGTTAAGATAGAGGAATACACATTCCACTGCATTCTGAGGGCACTTTCAAATGTCACGTCCTTTTCAGGTGTAGAAGGTATTCCCGTATTGGTCTGAGCGGTGGTCGCAGCAGTATTTAATGCCAGGTACTATCTCCTATATGAAATATTTGATGAGATTTGATGTAAACCTATTGCTTATGCTAAATGCCCACCGTTAAGTAGAAGCCGGCATAAAGGGCAGAGCGAAATAATTAGCGGACCTGCTCTGGAACTTTGGGGCGTTAAAGGTATGAGGCGGATATGCTACAGTACTTCTGGCGAATCCGTTTATGTGCAAATCGCTGGCAAACTCGATGGTTTCATAAATAATCATAGGTGCCAAATTCCAGCATACACCAAGCTGACCGACGGCCAAAGTACGTCAACTTTGGGTGGAATGCATATTGCACCTCGGTTTGTTCAATAACTGGCCTATGTTGTTTAGTATTTAGTGAACGTTTGTCCTGAAAGCGTGATATTTCGATTACATTCCAAAGCAGCTTCAACCTGCTTGTAGCCTAGTGATACAGACTTATCTTTAGACTGACCGGCACTCTGGCCCTTCGAATAGTTGCGATATTTTTTTCAAGTTCTGGGACGAAGATTTTCCAAAACAGGAACAGTTCTCTGAATAATCACTTTCTTTATTTGCATATTGATTCCATTATTTTTCTGTAGCTTCTCCGGTGGGTGGACGAAGGACAGAACCTTAGCGAAAATTCAATCAGCGGTGATGTAGAAATTAGATGCAACTCGTATTTGTTAAACCTCAAAACAAGCTTGACTCCTATCACCCGATGCATTGAATTAGTCACCTCCCCCCCACCCTCCAGTCCTACAAATAGGAGAATATTCCAGCTTGCAAATCCAAATATCTCACCTGAGATGCAAATAAGAGTAGGCCACCTTGGAACATTTGGGATTTCAAATCTCGGGAGAGGGGATCTTGTCAGTGTCATAGCAAAGTGGGACACAGAAATTGACATACAAGCAGAGATTCAGTAAACTGGAGGTTAATAGTAGTCGGGGGGGGGGGGGGGGGGTGACCCTGAGCTACAGATACCAGACTACAGTGTGAACACTTCTAGTTCAAAAGTGCATCTAATTCAAAACAAGAAGTTAATGGGAATGAGCTAATGTGAATTGGCACTGCAAACCCACGGGAAATGAGGAGATGGTGCGATGCAAATGCATCCTTTAACTCACGTGATAGTGAAAGTGAAGCATAAACCCTGTGGGGTAACCTTTGTTCCAACTCCGGTTGGCTACATAATGCTGCCTCCTTTGTTGAGAACGGGGTGGTAGGTGCAAGGAGTTCTAGATTGCTTTGGAGAGAACAACATGATTCTGCTGCATACCTGCTTGGTCAAAAACCCTGACATTTTCTCTATCCATTTTGGAGAATCTGTTTATATGCATGAAAATAGTGATTAGAGTTGAGCTTTCAATTAGCTGTTTTATATGTAGCAATAAGTTGCTGTTAGACTGTGTAGATGCAGTACAGTGAAACGCCAAGGAGCGGATCCCCAGAGTCCAATAGCTGAGCCTCCAGGAAAAGCTAGAGAAACTTGGCTTCATTAGCCTTTAGATTCTTTTAGGTATTTGGTATTAAACAGTTTTAGAAAGGTAAATCAAGAGAACAACTTGAAGATAAATCATGGCAGTAGACAAAGATAGTAAGCTGGTGAAAGGTGAATTTAAGATCGATGGCAGGAATATTTTCTTTCCCTTGGAGTAATGAAGATTTAAACTGCCAAAAGAGCAGAGGCAAAACTTTTAGAGTCATTCAAGAACCAGTTGTATGCGGTGAGGGGGAGGGGAACTGCAGATCTTTTTATCTGTCTGGACTAAAATGGAATAATTGACCTTTCTCGTTTGAATATATTTTATCATTGCATACAATTTAATTTTCCTGATATCATGAATTCAGTTTATAGTTTCCTTGTGTCCATTTGTGTGTCCAATTTGGCTGCTGCTCCAGATTCAAACCCTTCACTTCTACTTCCCTTTTCTCTTTACCCCTTGTGCCCTTCTCTCCTATTGACATGCTGCTCCTGTGAAGTGCCTTGGGATGGTTCACTGCATGAAATGCACCAAACAAATCCAAGTTATTATTGGATATTTAAAAAGTCGCAAAAATCAATAAATGCTGTTTTTAAAAACTGTGTTCACCTTCTCTCTGTTCTCAAAATGCTTCAGCAAGACTCCCAGTGGCTTACATCATTTTTGTGCCCTTCCTGCTCTGGGACCAAATCTATATCCTTCTACCTCCTGATAGATGAGGTACATATTGGAATTGCTCTGACTCCTTTAAATATCCTTCCATTCCTTGTAACAGAAAATAATCATCTGCTCCAAAAGTTAACTTCAAGTATGAAGTCATTGTTCCTAGTATTATATTCTTCCTGAGGTTTTGAGATATAACTGTACCTCCACCTTTCACACCCTTCACCTCCAGCCCAGCTTCCATTGGCAAATGTAAGAAATGTCATAATCATGAAGATGTCATAATAATAATTAAACATAATGCTGCCTTCCTGGCAATGGTATCTGGAATTATTGGCTGCAGTACATTTATTAATTTTATGTAATGTGTGATTAAGAGAATTAGATCCAATTAAACTTTGTGTTAATAATAATTGCTTTAACTTTCATCTGCTAATGAGTTCCCAATGATAGTATTATAATGGCTGGACTTTATAACATGATTATGTTTTAAACCCTTTCCTTTAACTCAAGGTAAAATAGAATAGTTTGGAGAGGAAGATATGATTTCCAATGAAATCTGCCCAGAGGCAAGCCCATGTGGCTTCAAACTAAATCTATCTGGAGACAAACCCATGTGACCTGCTATGGAGGCAGAAACTTAAATCAAAACTTAGTCAAAGTAAAGTGCAAGTCTTAACACCTTGACACAAAGGTGGAAGCAGCTGGCCATGCTGCTGCCCAGACTCTCAAACTCTCAGCATGGGATTTTCCACATCTTCCCACCGCCACGATCTTTTGGTCCCACCACGGGTCAATGGACTTCTGGCTGGGGCAACACCTTGCCTGCGGCAGGTCTAGCCTGTGACGGGGCTGGAAAATCCCGGCCTCAGATTCAGTCAGGTTGAGAGATTTTGGGAAAGCAGCCCCACAACAGCTGCTACACCAAACAGAAAAAAAGGAATTTTGGGGGGTTAATGACCAAGCAGAGTGCTAGTGAGGATGGATTCCCCATTCAACAAAGCATCTGAAGAGTTAAAATTATGGAATTATGAAAGGGTACCTTGATACTGGAAGTCCATTCATTGAACTATGCTCAAGGGGTTGAGCGAAGGGACTTTATTTAAAAGAGCACTGATTGGGCAGGGGGAAGATATATGGTTAAAGCTAGGAGGAGCTTGAAACTTTAAAAACAAGACTGAAGTTCTGCTGAGATTGTGGTGTAATGTGTAAATGTGGCAAAGGGTTTTTGGTTGTGTTAGGAGATTACTCAGGAATACATTTCGTGTAGTTTACTGTATTAGCTTCCTACTGAGTAATGTTTTAATGTCATTAGTAGTGTGTTTGTTGCAGTAAAAGTCTTAAAACATGAAATCTTAACATATGATCCTTTGAGTTGGTTACTGGAAAACTCATATCTCTTTTTATAAGTTATTGATCTCTACATGGATCATAGAAACAGTTTATTTTATTAATCATAAAATAAAATACCCAAGGCCTTCCAATTGGCTTCCACACTTATCACATGTTTAATGAGCACAGAAATATGCCTTGTCTTAATTTAGTTTTATACCTGTAGAGAGGCATGCCTTTGAATAGAGCATTGGGATGTGCCATTGTTCGATTTTGCTTGATGGAGATGTTCAGTTTTCAATGAAATTTAGTTCCATTGAAATAAATAGAAAAAATTATAACTTGAAAGAAAATGCCATTCTTAATAGATTTGCCATTATTAACGTCATGCTTTTTGGCTTGATTGATGGCCCATTTAGCTTATCCAGTGAGTTAACTAATTAAAACTAGAGTAGTGGTGACAGAATGCAATTGGTCTTATGTTCGTTTGGTGAAGTGGGGAAATCAACCATCTTTTGCTCCTGATTGCCATCCAAGACACCTTCTGGAAGTGCACAAGCATAGATATCAGATGGGGATGGATCAGGCTTGGTAATGATGCCCTACCCCAATGCAGTTATTTCTACTGACATGACTGTCACCTCACTATTAAGACTTATGCATGAAAATGACCACTTGGTGAAATTCTTTAGGATGACCAGAGTCATTCAAACTAAGCAAGAGGCCTTTCATAGGGGCGTGAGGAGAGAAAACTGATCCAAAAAATTGGCCAGAAAAAAAAGCTTTTTTAACCTGAGTTTATATATACACCCACACATGCACACATCATATAAAAATGAGATTTGAAAATTATTGTCATTGATTTCACTTCAGCTACTGTTTTAAATGCTTTCCTGAGTTTGAATTCACAATTATTAGTCTGATGAGATAGAAGTTACCAGTCAAGTAGAAGTTTAAAATTTTTGTTAATTTTCATGTTCTAAATACTTAGAATTGGTATTGTTCATATTATTGATTTTCTTTTACAATTATGATAGTAATTTTTTAAATTCATTCATGGGGTGTGGGCATCCTGGCTAGGCCAGCATTTATTGCCCATCCCTAAATGCCCTTGTTGTGAAGACATTTAAGAGTCAACTACATTGCTGTGGGTCTGGAGTCATATGTAGACCAGACCAGATAAGGACAGCAGATTTCATTCCCTTAAGGGCATTAGTGAACCAGATGAGGTTTTTTTTTACAACAATCAACAATAGTCATCATTAGACTTTTAATTCAAGTTTATTTTTTACTATTCAAATTCCACCATCTGCAATGGGTAGGGGTAGGGGGTTGGGTTCAAACCCAGGTCCCCAGAGCATTACCCTAGGTCTCTGGATTACTAACCTAGCAACAATACCACTATGCCATCACCTTCCCGAATGACATAGGCTTACTCCATAAGAATACAATTTTGGAATGTGTCCACGCTGGAACATCTGATACTATATTCAGCAATTGTCTTCCTCTGGATGTTTTCATTGTCTCCAGATCTGTAGGAGGTCTCAGACAGCAACTGTGTATGTCGATGGAGCATTTAACAAAGAACATTGTACAAGACATGCATCACAGAAATGCACCTTGTTTGTCATATTTTGCTCACAACCACATTTTCAAACTCATTGCCCCAAGTTTTCTTTCACTTTGCCTAGTGCAAGTGGATGACAGAACCCTAAAAATCATGTACCTACCTCTCCAGTCCCTGCCTATTGCCACCCATCACCATTATGATGGGGGCTACTACATGGGCAGCCCAGTGATGCATTTGTTTCAAGTAGGCACCTATTTATAACATGCCAGTAAGTGTCCTACAGCACCCTGATTCAATTCTGAGCTCTTAATGAATGGATGATGCACTGTGCACTTGCTGCCTACTAATAGTTAGGAGAGACTTACCAGAGAAAACATCAGGTTGGAAGATTTGCAAATTAAGACTGGCGATCAAATCTGTAATTAGTGATAATTATCATTAATCTTTATGATATCTTTGGTGAGTAGGTATGCAAAGTTCCTTCACACTTTAGGCATCACATGGCATTTAATGTAATTGTACAATCAGGTCATATTACAAGAATAAACACTGACCTGTGCAGCTCTTTATCATCTCCAAGGCACTGTAAGAAAAGGATTATCCTGGAATGCAAAGATAAACCCTGGCTTCTCTTCACCACAGGTTTTCTTCTTAAACAACCCTCCAGTGGCTCCTCCACCCTTACCTCCACCAATACGTATAAAGAGTTTATGTACTTATTGTCATAAAGATCAAAACCATCTATTCACTTGCTTACGCCACTTTCCTGTCTCCCAGTATCCCACCGAGCCAAACCTTTTCTAATGTGTCATAGCTCTGAACCACATTTTGCTCTAGATTCTATCTTATTATCTGCCTTGCTCTCTCAGAGATTCTCTTGTCTATGAGATCCACCTCAAGTTTCCCAGCACTTCCACATTTGAAACCCTCCATTTAGGTTTCCACCCCTGCTACAGCACTGAAATGGCTCTTATCAAATCAAAATTACATATGCCATTCTATGTGACTGATCTTGCTAAAGTACCTCTCCTCATCCTTATCAGTCCATCTACAGTCCTTAACATACCTGACCATACCATCCTCCTTCAACACCTCTCCTCCACCCTCCAAATGAGTGGAACTGCACTTGCCTGGTTCCATGTTTATCTATTTAATGATAAATAGAGAAACACCTACAATAGCTTCTTTTCCTATTCCCACACCATTGCCTCAGGAATCTCCAAAGCATCAATCCTGGTCCCCTTCTACTTCTCTTCTATACGTTGCCCCTTGGTGACATCATTCAAAAACACTTAAGGTTCCACATGTGTGCTGACAATATTCAACTCTTACCACTGCCTCTCTCAGTTCCTTTGCTATCTCTGATTTGACACACTGCCTGTATGACATCCAGTATTGGATGAGGAGAAATTTCCTCTAACTAAATATTGGGAAGACTAAAGCCCATTGCCTTTGGTCCCTGCCACAAACTACATTCCCTGACCATCATTTCCGTCCCTGGCAACTTTTGGAAGCTGAATCAGACTATTCGTAATCTAAATGTTGTGTTTGACCCCAAGACGAGCTTCCAGCCATAAATCTGCTGATTAATACTGTCTATTTCCCCTTTGTAATTTTGCCAGCTACAACCCTGCCTCAATTTAACCACTGCTGAAGCTCTCTATCTCCTAACTACCTCCTTCTCAAAGGACTGTGATTGTTCACTATTTTCTTGGCTAATATTTGTTTCCACTCCACCTGGAAATGTAATATGCAGAAGATTACTTCACAACATTACTCATTGGAAATTGGGAATTGATTTGAATTAGGATCTGCAAAGTGCAAATGGGAAGATATTTAGTGTCCATTTCAGGACAATCTGCCAGGAAATACAGCTGATCTGGTGGAAGAGTATATTGTAGCTGTTTGACAAGTTGTGAAGATAGTATCCTCCAATTATATAATCCATTTGCTTTCAGGAATTCTAAGCAATGTATTGCACAATTGCACAGACCCACAGTCACACAGATATAAAACTTGGAATAATCTGTAAACTCAAAGCCCAGCACATGAAGAGGTGATTCAGTAGCGAGGATTTCAGGTTCTTGCAGCACTGGGACCAATTCTGTGGGATGGGGCACCTATATAAGATAGACGAATTGTGCTTGAAAACAATCGGGGCCAATATTCTCACTGAGAATTTAACTAGTACTGTTGGGGGAGGGTTTAAGTTAACTTGGCAAGAGGAGTGGAACCAGACTGTAGTGGTTTGAGGAAGATTCCCACTGGTATGTTCTCAATTCAACTTGATGGGTAATAAATGCATCCTTACTAATGTTGTCCACATTCCAAAACCTTAATATAACATATAGATATGTCATAATCAATAGTGGGAAATCAAAACATAGGTACAGACAGGGAAGACCATTCAAAACAAATCAGTTCTTCTGTCTGGAACACGCTTGCAGTTCCTCAGATTACACCTCCCACTGTTTCTTAACTTAATTTACTGCTTGGGATTTAACTTTTCTGTATTGCACACTATTATCACATCTTCTTTCAAAATTGGAAAGCCCAGATTTCTCCAGCCTTTCCTCCAGTTCACATCAGTGACTCAAGGAATCAGCCTCAGGTTTTCCTCTGCACCACCTTCAGGGCTTCAATGTCTGTCTACAATCTCAGTAATTAAAATTCAACAGAGTTTTCAAGGTATGGCCAAAATAAAGCAATGCACATTTTTGGGGATTGTACCATCTGACTTGTGTCCTATTTATTTAGCTATATAGTTTGTCATTCTATTTCTTGTTAATTGCTGCTTCTCACTAATTAAACATATTAAGTTTACTTTCACCTCTAGATCTTTTTCAACTTCAACTTTAGTTATTTCAGCTCTATACTTGAAATATGTAAGCCCAATTTTTCTTCCAACGAACAATGCTTTACATTTATCCATATTAAACTACATCTGATATTTATCTGCACATTTAAGTATTTTATCTGACACATTTTGTGTTCTCTGGAACAATTTCATAGAATAAATGATTATAATAGTTTGAAGTTATGGTCTGAGAATTGCTCTGAGATCATTTGAATTGGGAAATTTTACTTGGATCTAGCAAACCTGTATCCCCGGCTCGGATTTTGTCACTGTTAATAAGCACTCAGACTGGTTTCAAACTGAATTCACCACTGTGTTGTGTGGAGCTGGACTGTGATATATTGCCTGGGATCACTCAAGCAAAGAAGAAGTCCTCACATCAGTGAGAAACTTGATATTTTTACTAAAGTGACAGAAACAAAATGTTCAATGTACAATTTTCTTCTATAAATGGGATCTGGCTGTGGAATTCACTTTCAGGGTTTGTGGTTATAGCAAAATCAATGCCAACATTCAAGGTTAGGTTTGGTAGATGGATAAAGGTTGAATGTGAGAGTAAATATGAATTAAAGATAGTTGCTCAAAAGGAAACAGTGATAAGGATTTGTTGTGCTGAATGACCCTTTTCCCTGCTGTTGTTAATTAATTGTAGAAATTTGAATGATGCATTCTTTTTTCGGGGCGGTTATAATAAATGATGAGCTTCTAATTCAAATTGCCTATATACTTGTAGCTCTAATTAGGATTAAATACAAATGGAGAATTTTACATTAGTTTAGCAGGGAGAGTCACTAGCACTGTTGAAACATTATGTCCACTATGAATCTTCAGTACATAGGCTGTTCAGTTAGACATCTAGAATCTGGGGTATAACTGAACCTGGTGCATTTTCCTTTTGTGATAAACTAAATCCTGCAAAAAAAACCCCAAACAAGATCCTACAGAAAGCAAGAAGTACCAATATTTCTGTGGTCTGTAACTGCGTATGGACTGCAGTTTATGCGGTCAGATGTTTAGGTACTAAAGAAATAGACACAATTAAAATATTTACATGCTAACAAGTGCTAACTTTTCTAAAATTGTTGTGCTGCACAATATTGTTGATTTCATTTTTATTGCCCTGTTCCTTTAATGTGGTGATAGTTCAAAATCTTTTAGTTCACCAAGCTTTTCCCAATGAGTTTGGTAAAGCAGCATAAGTAGAACTGAACAATGGGATTATTGTGCTTTGAACTCACAACTATTAGAAATTGAGTTGAGAATGCTCTGATTTACTTCACTACCAATCACTACAGCTGGTAGGCAGAGGAATTTATCACCTGATTCATTCCTGGACTATATTCAAACTCAGCTCTCAGTGGAAACAGGCTAATGACCCATTGTGCCATCCAGCAACTGGTGCACCCCATTCTGCAAAACAGCATGGAATAAATCTTTATATAGTTTGAAATATGGATATGCTGATGAGGTGAGATGAAGTTAAGTGAAAGAAGGCTCATGTGGAGCATAAACATGGGCATTGGCCATTTGGGTAAAATGGTCACTTTCTGTGCTGTAAGCACTCATGAAAAATAAAGATGTTGTTATAATATTAGCTTTATCCTACCGTTTATATCCGATTTTAATGGAACTTTGAACTCGTGTCTCATGTACCTATCACACTACTAGCTATTATAAGAATCCATTTAAATGAACATATACTCGTGGTGAGACAGTTGGCTCTAGTGGCGAGAGTGTGATGCAGAATGATGCCAACAGCGTGGGTTCAATCCCTCTAGTGGCTGTGGTAGTTCATGGATGCCTGCCTCCTCACCTTGCCCCATCCCTGTAGAATGCTGTCCTTCGAGCTATATATAACGAACTGTATGTGTGTGTCTCTCTCTAATAGAGAGGGATGCCTATGGTTCTTTGTGGGCCATTTCTAATTACTTTTTATTCAGCCAGCTATGGAAGTAGGATTTTTACACGTTGTGTGCTGGATTGTTCCACTTGACAGTTAAAAGCTGGGGGTGTAGATGTGGGGTGGGAGGGAGAGGCGGAGTTTAAAACCGAGCCTTGACAAATAAGAAACAGAAACAAAACTTGACTGCCTCACAAATGGCAGCAGCATGTTTGTGCTGATCTCCAATCATGCACTGCTTTCTCTGCCTCATTGGATACCTATGCGCCGGTTGTATTTCTCCCCACCCATCGACTAACACCTGACATTTCCAAAAGGTGCGTTTTATTTTCTTTAGGATGTATTTATCTGGGTTAAGTTCCCGGAAGAGGATCGGGCCGATCGAAAAGTTAATTTAATACGCAATTAAATAAAGTTTACTTGCCATGAGCAACTTTTGATACACTAATTGAGTCGGCCACATTTGAACCCTTTTTATTGGGCTTGGAATGCACGCGCAGCACGTGCACTGAGAATTTTGTTTCGATTTTTTTGTGAAAGCAAGGGCAGTAAATAGAAAGAAAACGAATGTGACACGTCCTCGATGGAGCCTTTGCTGCTGTGCTGGCCAAGCTGTTCCCTTCCCCTTATTGTAAGTTTACGAATGAGCTTCCCAAGTTCCAACGGTGGCAAATCTAACAAGTCCGGAATAAACAAGTTCCTCGCCTTTTGGCGGCCGGGATCCTGTAACTGACTTTGTAACTGCAGAAATTCTATGTAAACTATTGCTAATTACGGTGCGCGCAGATATACTTCGAATATGGTATGCTCATGATCTGAAGTCAATTCAGAATATGCCACTGTCCTTCGAAAGAAGCCAATCTCTCGTTACCTGTGCACAAAAGCAGCCCAGGGGTGTTAAACAGCGTGAAGTTAAAAGAAACACATGCAAGATTTGGCGCTTTCCAGGTGTGTGTGTTGTGTGTGAGAGTATTGGGGAGGAGGGTGTGGTGGGGGGTGGGTGGGATAGAGAACGTGGTGGGACCATTGACTTGATTTAAAATACCTGCACAAAACTGTTCTTTTCATTTATAAGGTAACCGGCCTTTTTACTCAGTTGGTTCGAGTGAGAAGTGAGTTGGGCTATGGGTCATTCGACGAGGAGGGCTTTGTTGGACCAGCGCGCTTGTTGACCTAGAGATATGATTCTGGCTTCAGGTTTTTGGGTAGTAGCGGAATGGGCCGCAAGCGCTAGACTCCGGATCTAATGGGCGAGCTACTACTCCCCACTCGCCCATACCAACTAAGCTAAGGAAGATAACGTTATTAATATGTAAAGAATCGGCCATACGTTTTTTTGTTTATGCCGTAGCAGTTTTTCCAAACAACTTTGGCCTAACGGGGAAAAGAACCGTCTGTTTCCGTAAAATGAACCAAAAATCTCACCCAGGGACTTTAGCATGGGATTAGCAATAAAGCAGTGGACACCGCACTACAAAGGGATGTTGCTCAACGTGCTTTCTGAAATGGGGCTCTGTATTCAATCTTCTGGACTAATGGGCTTACCAAAATAAAAATGTGTTTTTCGATCATATCTAAATCGCCCATAAATAATAGAACCCGAAATAAGGGGGGATTCATACAACCGGTAAAAAATATAACCGAAGACATTTTACCAATTTAAACTATTGACTAGCAACGTTAAAACCAAATTGTCCCGAGCTCCTAATGTGTACAAATAGGTTATGGGAACAATCGTGTCTGATATGTGTTTGAAATCATCGTTGAATTATTTCGGGGGGTTTAATTATGAAATCATTTCAGCTGATAACTAGGATGTGTATGCTTTTATAAGCAAGTATTTGGACAACTGTTGGACTGAGACTGGGCCGATATGAATAATCTGCACAGAATAACACAAGAGATATTGCCAAATATTGTGTTAAAATGTGTACGAAGTGTCTCTTTTATTGCTGTACAGTTTGGTATTGTGTCGTTTGCCCAATTTCCCAAATGTTTACTCAAACTTCCCATATGATTCAACGTGTTTGATGGATAATAATTGTGGGTTCGAAGAGAAATCAGGTAGTGAAAGTAATCTCTAGCAAACATCCAGGTAAGAGAACAATTTGGATCAACGAGGGAGACAGTACATCCGAAGCAAATTTAATATTCAAGACATGGGCATTCATGGGCATTCATCCTATGTTGACCTGATATCATTGGAATATTTATTTAAGTAGCCCCTTTCACGTCCTCAGGATGTCCCAGCATTCCTTTACAGCCAGTGAAGTACTTTCGAAATGTAGTTACTGCAGCCGGTTTGCACACAGCAAAGTCCCACAAACAGAAAAACGTAGTCTCAGTTGGACTATCACATGTCCTCGCAGCTGTGGGGCCTTGAGATGTTGAATAGATGCCCTCCCATTTGTAAATGTCATAACATTATTGAATTGCCAAACTTGTCGAATTGCCATTTGTAGAAGGAAAGGGGAGGAAGGGAATATGATAGACGCAAGCTCAAAATACCATTATATTAATGGTTGATTTGATATTGCTGCAATGTTGGTGACGAATAGTATGTCCATTTACAGTGGATAAAAAGGATTGGCAGTTTTTTTTAATAAAATGCATTCCTTCAAAGTTTAAGAGAACGAAACCGCAGCGGGCAGTTTGAATAGCATAGATGCAATGTAAAAACCCTCTGTAATACACTTTTGCAAGAAAACCAATGTTAAGATATATGATTCAAGCAACAGCCAAAACCGTTGATCTCGAAGCAGAAAAAACCTCATTGTTTCAATTCACTTTCGATTATAAATCAGTTTGTTAGTAGCAGCATAAATCAGCTCCACTTTCAATACCTACCCTAAAAAAATGAGTTGATTAAAAGATGCGATCATTTTCCCCAAATACGCACTTACTTATAAATGAGAATTGGTATTTCCAACCTGTGCACAGTGTTGACTTTAACTTTAGTGCCTTTAACTTTCCATCCTTTAGTTATAGTTTAAGAGATGTGTATTCTTAACATGTACATCTATCGTAACATTTCTCGGTACTTACAAAATACAACAGGCCGTTAAGTATCTATTATAAAGACTCGCTATTTCGAATAGAAATGGGTGGTGATTGTTCTTGTTTATTACGCATTGGCCTCATCAACTTCAAAAGGCAAATACACAAGTCGGTAAACGGTCACAAACTTGTCAAAGCTTTATACACCGTGAAGATACAACGTGTTTCGGTCAAAGCCTCCACCTGATTGAACATGGTTCTCACCAAATTTGTAGTTTTTCATGAAGATTGAAAGTGAAGAATAATTAAACGAAACAGATTATGGTGAAATGAATTTAAAAGGGAAGTAGGCAAGTTTCACAGTAACCCTTTAATTGTATGTTAGCCACTTTCCGTTTCTAGCCATGTTAGAGACAGGTATGTGCGCTTGCGTCAGTCTTCATGGACGCGAAGAATACACTGAAAATGAACCAGGTCAGAAAAGAAACTGCAAATGTACAAACCCACAATGCACACAGTTCTATCCGAGAACCTTGATAGAAATTTGGGGAGTGTGCTCCTCTCTCCTTTGCAAAATTGGTGTGTATTCTGCGAATGCTTTAGATTGCCCGTATTTTCTGATAATTAGTGTTGCATGCACATTCTATTAACAAAATATTTAAACCATTTATATCACAAGCTAAATCCCTAATTTCTTATGTTTATGCGAATCGTTGCTACGTTGCTTTGTTTGACCATTAAGCTTACATGTTCACCGTTATGCAAAACGAAAAATAAACTTTTCCTGATTGGGTAAGGGCACATATTGAAAACATACCTCTCAACACGTTGGCATAGTCACCAATTGCAGCTGGATGTCATAAATGTACGTTGCGTTTGATCAAATTAGCACTAAACTAAAATAATGCTACGTTATGAGGTTTCAAGGTTATATTAACTCATAGAAAACAGACCATCGAAGATTCCCCACAGAATATGTTAATACATTTGAGGCCTCTTTTGAGCTTAGATCTGAAAGTGTGTGATATATTTGTCTTCTTCAAGAACAGATTAGCATTCCCGGAGAGAACTCGCATCTTTTCACCGATATAATCACTTGGTCATTTTAAACCACAGACTTACAGCTGCATGGTTATTAGAACGACTCCTGACTTTAGCGACTGGCCAGAGTTAAGATACTTTACTGAACAGAATGAGAAAAATATATGTTTGCTTCACTGTCTTAACTCGGCGGTGAAGAATTGTAGCAACATAGCCTTTACGTAAAATGGAGCTAAAAGTCATGATTAATAACACACCACTTGGCGCCAACAACAGGCCGCGTTAAAGATACATGCCTTTAATCCTCTACTGAGAGAGAACAGAGATCGCAAAGACTAAGCGACATGTTCTTTCGGCTGATGTCTCCAACAGTTTTGCAGTACTTTTCATCTTTGCAGCATTTCCTGTTAACTCGTAAACTTTTGATTGATAGGGAACTGATTAACCTGCCTGGGGTTACACATGTATACTTGCTGTACAAGTGATCTATAAAACCAAAGTAAGATTTTAGCAGGATGCTTCTTCGGATGCATTAGCTGTTTTCTTTCCACGAATACGTTCCAAAACAAAAAAAATCTAGCAGTACATTTACAGAAATTCAAATGTACCGGTTGTTGGTCAGAATTTGAGGGACTAAGCCTGAGATTTTTTTCTAATTTGAAAAGTTCGAAGTGAATAAACTTCAAGGCTTGATTGTGCGGTCGACAATATTAAACAGGGGTTTCTTTTTCATTGGTTCCACGATGTTCTCCATGCAAATCGTTTATAACTGGATACGCCCTCATCTATGTCTAAATGTTCCTTATGTGTTTCTCTGTTAAGTGGTTAACTGTGCAATTATTAATTTTCTTTAAATGTTCCCAGTCTGGCAATGTAATCCACTGGAAGCGGGTCGATGTAAGCGCAACTCTGATGTATAGGTGTTACAGTTGAACAATTGCCTTCAAATAAATTTGAAATTATGTCAACATATTTTCCAATTGTTTGCCCCTAATACTGTGCTGAGAATTGTGAGAAATGATGCAGGAATTCACTTAAACTTTGAACGTAAGTGCATCGCTTGGCAAGTTCCCAGTTCAATTTGCTGCAACAATTACATTTTCCTTTAACTTGTTATTCGCTGCATGTTATGCATTATCTTTTATTTATTTGGAGTGCTACAGCTCCAATACTTACGAACAGCGATTGAAGTGTTCACTTTAACGCAGATTCATTTAAATTTGTCATGAGCAACTTTGAGGCCGATGAATGATTTAATGCAACATCAATATTTTTATTTGCTTTGTAATGCCCACCATAGCATTTGCTTAAACTTTGTTACAAATGTCTACATTTGCCGTGAGGTAACTTCTATTGTGGCTTACCTATATAATATCTACATTTAGACATTTAATAAAGCCCCAAAGTATGGACGGTACTAAAGTTTACTGAGAACTCGGCATAATAAGTAAATAACATTTGGATGCATAAGACAAGTTGAATTCCGAAAGTCACAGTAAAACTCTTAATCGCAGTCAAAATTAAAATATAATTGAAACTGGTTTTACATGATTGGACATTTCACATTATCGTTAGTGATATACTAAGGTGCATTATAGACTTGGTAAGACGGCATAAAATGAACTGTTTATGATAAAAAGTTAATTTCAGATTCACAGAGTTTCAGATTTGCATATGTATGTACACACTAATCTCTTCAAGTGATAGCGTGTTTAAAAGATACAATAGTGTTCAGTTCGGTGTGTGTATGTAGGAATTCTAAATAGTAATGGAGTGATTCAATAGAATGCCGAATCTCTAACGACCGCTCGTTTATGAGAGAATGGTAAAATAGAAATTGCTTCATTTACAGTTACCCGTTTCAAGTATTTACACTTTATTTAGAAATATATATATATATATTTCTATATATATATGCTTTAACGATTGGTAGGTTCTGCATGCAAAATAAAATGAAACTAAATGCAATACGATACTCGCTGAATTCAGTTCTTTCTTACTGGTGCTGTTGTGAATTGGAATGCTTGGATTCCTGTATAAGTTATGAAACTTCTGAAATCCAGAAAGATTACCATTCTTTATTCCGCTGCTATTAAAATCATGTCAAATGTGCTTTTAAGACCTTAATTCCATCTCACATTGACCTGCTATAACCCGTATTACAGTGGCAAGTGTTGTGAGAGACATTAATGCAAAAGTGCAATTGGTAGTTTTGCATTATTCATCATGTGGTGCTCTTAAAGAATAAAACTACCTGAATATATAATAATACAATAGTATATTGAGTTGATTGTACTTCATGGAACCCGTATTAAATTTGTATGGGCCGGTATATGATATGACATTCAAATTTATCCTATTTTGTCCTTGGCTTTCGGAACATTATTTCTATAACAAATGTTGTGCTAGAGCAAAGTTTTTCTAATCAAACCATTTTATGAGAGAAGAAAATCCAAGACAAAAGTACCGGGGAACAAACAGGATTATTCACCAATGGTTACTTATGCACTCCCATTTCCACATGAGCGTTCTCTTTCTGTAAAACAAATACAGAGACACGACTAGCTGTGCAACTAAAAGTGAGCCTGTGCACGGATTGGATTGAATTGGGTGTCTGCGCCTTGTTGTACCTAATAATCAGATCGGCTTCCCATGGCGCTGTTTGCAGTCAAAACAACTTGGTAGTAAGGTATGACTCCGCCTGTTTCTGAAAAATTATTAGCATAAGGTGGATAAATAGCTGCGGTCACACGCTATTTTCCACCTTTAGAATTTTAAAGTTTATCTGACGCATCTACGTGTTTAAACGGACATTGTGAAGCAAATAATAATTTAGCCACATGACATTATTCGCATATGCAATTATCATTATGTCATTTGAGCAATAAAATGCATTATTTTACCACAGAAATGCATAGGGTCCTTTTATCATTCTTATTTGACATTATCTTTGCGTATATATCTTTCTCGCCCTCTCCAAACAACTGTGACTTTTACATTCCATTAACTACTTGCAGTGCGATACTAAAAATAAGTTATTTCAAAAAGCTATCACTACTACGGAGTTTACGGTAACCAGAAGTAACTATAAATGTTTTACTGCACATAAACAACTGCACGTTATAAATAGCCACTAAGAAGCATTACACACCAGTTCGGCTTCACTTACCGCAGGTACTTGCCAATCGCGACTGCCAATATCATTTCCTAAACATAAAATTTTTAGGCCACTGATGCTCTTTACAATCCAAACCCCTTTTCACTCAATGTAATCTTAACATTTCTTTTAACATTGGCATTATACATTTATTATTAATAAATGTGCCAGGCGCACGACGTCACTTGAAAAATTCTTAGCATTTTTAACAACTCGGCTCTAGAAGAACCTGGCGATTTAAATTTAGTTTCTGTTGGCCGTGTTAGAGGATTAGCTTGTTTTTAATCACTAGGAATAATTGGTTCCTAGCTTTTTATCGTTTGATACTGGTGAACCCACAGGTTATCAATTACTATGTATAGCAAGTACTTGTCACCGAAGTGTCTGTACAAGATTTCAACTAATAACACAAATTTAGCAAGCGGGCGCCGCGTTAAATTCAAAATATGCATTTTGTCACTTTAACCGTGATTCTAACCTCTAATTATTGCAATTCTTAAGACAAGACGGCAAATACAAACACTCAGGGATTTTAAAGCTTGCCCTAAAATACAATGGTTGAACATCACTGGTTTTATAAGAATTTCATTCCCATTGGCAGGAATAATCTTGATTCAGATGAACCCCTCCCCACTACTCTGGTTGCAGTTAACCCAACACAAAAAGCCGAGTTGCGTGGTGGTGACGTTGGCGAGTTCTATAGGTGAATGGCTGATGATACCGCGGATATTCTCGCGGCATTCTTTATCTATTGGCCTGCGACGAGGGATAAACACCAATATTACATTCGTTCAAGACGTTGAACCCGTCTCAATTCGAGAGTTTCTTGGCGTTGTCGGTGCAACTGGACCGTGGAATTCTCGATGTTGAATCAGACTTTTTTTAGAGAAAAAGAAACAGAAAACAAGCCTGAGCCCAACTGGAAGGAAGCCTATTGCTTTATTTCACAGAGTACAGGAATCTTACACGTTGTCGGTAGGTAAAAGATATGAGTTACAAAATTACTTGATGCATTTTAGAAATCGGTTTAATGTATTTTAATCATGGGCGTTTCCATTTAGAATGTTCAGATTTGCTATCACGGCTTTAAGACGCATATACTGGAATGATATTTCGTTTTATTTGTTTTTAAAAAATATGATATCCAGTTAGAGATGTTGGAATCCGATGTCATATATATATATCCTTTACCAAATATCCCAGCAATAATTTTGTACCCCAACCAGCCTAAACAATATTTGGTGCATGGGTGGAATTCCTGCCTTCGGCTAAAACGCTATTTTTTGTTGCCTTAATATGAAACATACTAACGAGGTAAATGCTTGGGCAGGATAAGTCAGTTTAAATAGTACTTTTAAAGCATTAGGAAGGATAATAGAAATTGCTATTCGCCACGTTACGTGTATTTTATTCATGCCAGGTTTACCTGGACAGTACCCAAGGCAGCTTAAAGTAATTTCGAGAGTTTTCTCCTGTTTATATTCAAATATGTGGCCAGTTCTGTATCTTAGTATTTGCAGGAATATTCTGCACTTTTACCTATAGTCAGGTGCTCTGCGCCTCACAGCAATGGCAAAATGTGTAATGTATACAACAGTGGCCCTGCCCGAAAGCTGTTGTGTGTCCTTGGCTTTTGATCTGATGTCCCACCGATGAAAGTTTAGACCTAAGTATATTTGTCCGTACATTTTACATGGAGATGTTCAACTGCATTAGCAGAAATTTATTAATATGTCGTTCATTCCAAAAGCCGCTAAGGACCACATCTGACATTTAAGTGTAAACCATATTTGATAGTGCATCAAAAATTATCACCCATCGTGGAAAGGGTGGTGCGGGACCCGTTTCCTTATCAAAAATGCAGTTTCTAATCTGGTTCTTTTCAGAGTGCAGAATGAGACAGCACGCCGTTTAGCGAGACTGACCGATTCAACAACACGCTAATCGTTAAAAAAAGATGAACGCGGAAACAATCCTGCAAGCTGAAATGGTGTTGCTTGTTTTAACCAAAGTATTATGTAGATGTATTTAAATCGGAGTGGCCCGGACAGTCATTTATAGAATGCACTAACATCGAGCGTAACCACCTCGGATTCCAGTTGCAAAAAAACAAACTGCTCCTACAATTCTTGCCCTCTTCTGACAGGCACAAAACAAACCGCAGAAGTACCCAGTACTGTATCTCAACGCTTGCTTCCTCGGGCAGGCTTGTTACTTTCTTGATTTCTGTTTCTCCATCTGGATAACGTCATGGTGAGCTGCGAAGTTATCTACAGCCTAAAAGGGGGAATGGGATTTGCATTTCACTGTGCTCAGTGAAGTTTTATTCAGAGTGATCTTTTGGTCCAGTCTGTGCTGAAAGGTCTCTTTTTTTTTTGAGGGGTCGGGGACAGTTGGGGAGGGGGCGGGGGGCGGGTGGTTGGCGGGGGGTGTGGGGGCGTTGCCTTTTGCTTAAAAGAATGGACCAAGATGGATGATGGGGTGCTGTTGAGTTTCACAGTGTCTTTGTGCTGTGCTTGAGCTGCCAGGATGCTGGGGGGTCTGGGACGAGTCGCTCTGTGAGGAGCAGCGCTGGTTGGACAGACGCTCAGCACTTTGAGAGCACGAAAGGCTCCCCACCACGTCACTCCAGTCAGCGCGCTCCTCTGGATGTGCACGCATTTCCTATATTACACACACACAGCACCCACCAAATCCACCTTATGGGGGAACTCCTTCCCCACCAGCACTCTGAACGGCAAGTTTTTTTTTACTGAAGCTAGATGCCCCAAACAGTGCGATAAGGCCTTATCTTTCTTTTCTCAGGATCCCTCTTGCGCGTCTTGCAACCTGGAAGTGTTTGGAGAAGTGCAGTACCTCTGGAGATCTATGGATTGTTCAGCCTGGGATGTGTTCTGTGCCTAACCAGGGAAAACAAAGATTGAGAAGGGCTGTATAAATACCCTTTCATCGTGGAGAGATCGGAAGGTATATTACTATCCCTTCTTCGGGTTGACCTTCATTCTTTGCGTTTTGCTTTTTGCTTGTACGTGTGGTGTTCAAATATGCGATGCGTGCGAGACAGAGGTCGTTACTTGTTTCAGTATTCATCAGCGAATAACGGGGCCTACGTGGAAAATGAAACAAAAGGGAGCATTTCGCGTTGTTGCAAATGACAGTCGGCGAGTCTTCCCGAAATGTAAAGAGCTGGTCATCTATTGACTGGTATCGAGAAAGCCTTGCGTGTACAAAATAATATAACCAGAACGCTAATGACGGACAGTGTCCAGTGGGCAATGTGTACTCACACACACACACACACACACACACTCACAGTGTCGCGGCCTATCTGCAGACAGCTATCGTTTAACACTGAACGTCCAGTGATTTTACACTCAACTTCAGTGTTAATCATGCAGGTCAAATTCTTAGAGTTTAGCACGACATTGATCTATTTCGAGTAAACCGTTAGTCAGTATTGAACATTTCTAATTTCTATCATTTTTTAAACGCTAGATTAATATCGTCAGAAATACTTTCCTTTCTTCTTCCACCCAACCGAGAAACTTTGCAAACAATTCATTTCCTGCATTCAGTGACTGCTTCTTCTAGAGCGCAAGCTAAAGCATAAACTGGTGACACGTTTCCATTGGATATTGGACAATTTACAATATCTTCCGAAACAAGTATCAAGGTTTTTAACTTGACAACACTGCAAAACTGTAAAGCAGTGTCACCCTCACAGAGGAGTGCTGGTTGCCGTCATGCTCATACACATTGCTTTAAAGGCCTTTTAAGTTACATAGAGTAAAGGGAAATTTACTAAAAAGGAACAACTTTTTTTTTAAAAATACGTAAAGCCTATAAATATCCATTGCTTTCTTTTTCAAACATGTGATGCATTATTTGCATTATTAACACGTTACCCTCGGTATGATTACGTTTTGCAAGCTAATGCTGTCGATCACAGATACACACGCAGTGTTTCATGATTGGTGTGAATTATTTATAACAATGCTTAAAACGCATGGCTAATTAAGTGCACAGCCTGAAAACCCATGAGCATTATAGTCTCCTACATTTAAAGCAAAACACTAATGTAAAATTCAAACTACGGGTCATTTACAAGTTGGCATCGAAGCAATATTTAAAATATTATTGTTACGTAAAAGATGCTACATTCAATGTGTTTCGGATACTATATTTTTATATAAACAGTTTTTCATTAAACTAATAGCCGTATGAGCCGAGGAAATATAATTTTAATGTACATAAATAGCATTAATTGTCCCATATCTAGGGTAAATCTGGCCCACATAATTTCGTATTATAATCCTCCTCATCACTGATCCTTTGCATGTTATCAACAGAGGCCTAGTTTAAGTGGAGTTGATCTGGAAGCATTCAATGTTATTGTTTGCTTAAATTAATTTTGTTTATAAATATTTTGCAATAAACTCGAAAACAATTTAGCGATAACATACGAAATTATATTGCATGTGTTTTCTGTTTGTGCTACAAAGCCGTTATTATTTTTATACTTTAGGGCAGTGAATAATTAATGAACATAGCAAGAAGTGCAGAGAAATGAATATATCAGTTGGACTCCCAAATGAAAGTAGCTGACAATGCTTGACTAATGCAACACTTGACTCATAATTGTACACCATAGCAGGAATAAAATAGCGCGATAAAGACGTTCATCGAAGATATCGTTGTAGTCAGAACAGTTTTTTCTGGGGGGGGGCTTTAAAATTTGACAACGTTTTGCCTTTCAGATCTTAAAACTCTGCCTTTTTTTGGATAAGTGTAGTGTCGAGTATTTTGTTCAGGAGGTCACACACTTTTTGAAAACTACACGTATTAGTAATACGGTCACGTGCTCAGCCGTTCCCTAACTCGGACTGTACCGTGAATGAATGCACTAGAGCCAAGGAAACAATAGTCATTGTAATAATACGGTTGCAACCTCGGGCTAATGTCGAAAGCTACCGACACTTTAACAAGGCAATAAAACCAGTGGAAGAAGTTGGTATACCACACAATCACGGCTCTATAAAGTCGAGGAAATGTAATTGCTGCTTATACTCCAATCAAACGGTTGTTCAAAAGCTGCCTGGAATCTTATCTTTATTACTCTTTCCAGAAGTCCAGACGAATTTCGTGAATACCTCATTTATCTTTTGGAGTCAGCTAAGATTGACATTATCTTTTCCCCCTCAATTTTCCATAACTTAATATAAAAGGCCTGCAGTCTGTAATACCTAGTTTAGTACCTCTGGTTAGAAAATAGTTCTTGTTGAGGGCGTTTCATCCCCCCACCCCCACCCCCTCCCTCTTTTTTCTCTTGGCGTCTTCTAAGCATTTCTTCTTTGTATATTTGTCAGGAGGGAGCTCTGCAGTGTGATGCTCGCTATACGTTGATTTACCTGACAGTGCTTGGGTTTCGGTGCCTCTTTTACAAGAACTGTGTGGCGAAACATGGCGGAGACTGAGGAAGGCTTCGGGCTGCCAGCAACAACACACAGCGAGTCCGAGCCCAAGGAGCATTCATCTGAAAGTAAGCAGGACAGCCAGCTCGGAGCCGCCAGCAAACCTCCCTCCCCACAACAAGCCACATATACTCAACAGGTTGGTCTTAGACACCCTTACACTGACAAAACCATGAACAGCACAGCGTAGTGAGTGCAGGCTATTGCTTAACACGAGTAACAATTAGGTGTCGTATGTAAATGCCCAGAAATGTATTTCTGACACCTCTATTGCTGCTGGTGTACGCACGGCCTGATTGGTTAATCTCGTTACTTGTTACAGACTTTCGGGCTATTACTTACAATGCCTCTGGTCAGCAACCAGACATAAGTATGGTTAGAAAGCATTGCATGAGCACATGGGATTGCATTTATTTGGCTGTGAAGTGTTAAGTTTGAGAACATTCATATATTAATACCATCTCCACTTGTCATAGGGCATGGAAGGAATCAAGGTTTATTTGCATGAACGAGAGTTATGGTTAAAATTTCACGAAGTCGGGACTGAGATGATCATTACTAAAGCAGGAAGGTAAGGACCTATTGATATATTTAAATACAGTGATGCAGTAATAACCGCTATTGTTTACAATTATTGGAATCGTCCTCACAGCACGACCATGATCCAAAATGGATTTGTAAATATCATTTTGACTACCTAAATTTCGTAGTGATAGAACTCCTTACGCCTATTCAAAGTCCGTTTGGTCCCAAAGGGGAATCTTTAAGTGTTTCTTAAGGGTGGAATATAATAGATAATAACGGCAATGCTCAACATTAGACAGATTCGGATCAATCAATTTTTAATATGAAATATTTAAAGTGACTGGAGAGAGCAGAACCTGCCAGGCATGAAGTAACAGTCAAGTATTTTATGAGATGTAAATAACAGCTTTCAATAATTGCCCCGAAAACCGCAAATTTTGACCTAGCAATGACTGTCCTTAGGCTGTTTGTGGAAACTATAATACAAAGGGTTATCATAAAATATTGCAAGAACACGTATTTTAATAAACATATAGAATCGAAATAATGAAATGTTATTTACATGAAATTGTCTGCCCATGGCTATTATTTATTTGCATCTAGTTCTATATAATGATTAGAAATGGCAAATTTCCTAATTTATTTCGAGTTTATATTATTTAAGAACATATACACGGTAATATTCCAAATAACTCTCAAAGTTGCAGGTTGAGAGAAGTGCAGGCCATTCGAACAGACGGCGCTGTGAGATTCCCTACTTTAATACTGTTGTTATGACATTTATTTTTTGCAAGCAGACAACATGTTCCCTCGTGGGCTTTCATTTTCATCCTACTTACGCTGAACGAGTGATAAATATTTATAAAGATCTACATATATTCAAGCTGTTCTCTGATAATTCGGCAAGACAACAACTCCAGCTATTAATTTAAAAGCTCTTTAGTTCACTTCTAGTGAGACTCCTTACCGACTAAAATCACATCCAGTTTATTTTCCAAAAGTATTTTGTAAACACGTCTAGCACTTCAAATCAACATTCTAGGTACAAGGAGGTGAAACATTAGGCTTTGTATGCATGTTACAAATTAGGCCATGATCGAAGCCATGTTTGTGTGTGTTACTTGGTGCATTAACGTCGCCTGTTTAACCGCGGCTTTTATAACCCGTGTTTACTGTGCACATGAATTACAGATCGTGTTATGCCTTCTTGACATTGAACAATTGTTTATTTTATCAAATTGGCTTCTTAATGTTACCGAGTCTATTCCAAATAAAACAATTTGTCAGTAAATACTTAAGGACAGCGGAACAGATTTTCTTTGCCACGCACATCTTTAAAGTGTGACTTACTGTGTAAATGTTCTTAAATAATATAAACACGAAGTAAATAAGGAAATTTGTCACAGCTAACCATTATATCGAACTAAATACAAACAAATAATAGCGGTTGGCAGATCATTTCATGTAAATAATATATTTTATTATTTCGAACCTATATGTTAATATTTTCCAGCGTGAACGTTTTGTACACTTTATTATTCATGTACAAAAATGGTTTAGTCTCTCTCTTTTCAGGCGCATGTTTCCTAGTTACAAAGTGAAGGTGACCGGGTTAAATCCGAAGACAAAGTACATCCTCCTCATGGACATTGTGCCAGCGGACGATCACCGTTATAAGTTCGCTGATAATAAATGGTAAGTGCTGTGCGTTATTTGCATCTGATTCATTACTTTTGGTTCAAGCAATGCAGAATAAATGGTGGTTGGCCTGAATAGGTTTAGGTTATCACGGTATCAGAGTTAATCAATCGAGGAGATGCGAATATTGAGTTGTTTCAAAGCGTTACTCGGTGGAATATGGAGCGTATAACATTCCCCCCACCCCCCCCCTCCTGGATAGGATGTAAGAAGACTCTTGTGTTGATAAGTGACTGGCCTCTCCTAAACGGCACGTGTTGATTGTATTCAATACTGACTATATTGTATAAAGTTTGTTAATTCTTTCAAAGAGATATGAGAACAGAAGTTTTACAATACGCCAAGTTTTTTTTCGCAGTTAAATATCTGGAATTATCCACTTACTAGCGTCCATTGTGTAATATAAATTTGGAGTTTGGTTTCAACGTATATGGCACCTGTTTTGTTAATGGTAATACTATTTATATAACATATTCTGTGGGCCAAGTCTAAACCCGTTGTCTGGACTGATGGCAAATTGTTAGAGTTTCACTTCCGAGTAATCTGAACATTTTCCATGCTTTATTTTCCCAAGGTCTGTGACTGGGAAAGCAGAGCCTGCAATGCCAGGCAGGTTGTACGTTCACCCAGATTCACCTGCCACCGGGGCCCATTGGATGAGACAGTTAGTCTCCTTCCAAAAACTCAAACTTACCAATAACCACCTCGATCCCTTCGGGCACGTAAGTGCGTAGTTACTTGTATTTTAAATTCTCTTTCTTTCCATTAATTGTCAAAGAACTCCAGTTGTCTTCAAAACGTACAACGTTTTAATCGAGCAGTCTTGAGAAAAGTTAATACTAAGTATTGTCGAAACTTGCTGGCCCTTAAAACTAAATACATCTAAATCGGCTGATATTGCAGTGACTCATTTAACTGGCGCGATGGTCTACTAAGGGTTAATCAGAAAGTTGTGTGGTGAACTGCTCTACATGTTGGTAGAACATTTAATGTAAGGCGAATATTTGCTCATGTTGTGATACTTATTCGGAAGGGACATTCATAAAGCGATGTGAGCTGCGTAAGAGGGTCAGCGAGTGTTTTTTTAGCGACGCATACAAGGGATTTGCAAACATCATTGGAGATTTGAATCTTTCTCTCCACCTGAAATTGATTGCATATTGCCTCATTGTGATGCTGTGTATTATGGGATGTGGAGGTCTGCCATGACATAAACAATAAGAGCATTATGGGAGAAGGCCTTTGCTAAGCCAGGCTTAGGAATTCTGTAACATGCACTGTATATATGTCGCTGCGTTATAAAGATCCAGTCATTCTATTGTATTTTGAGTTCTGGGACCCGATTTAAATCTTCTGATAGCATTCCCGCAACTTTGTGATTTTCCGTTGTAAAATGCCCTCAATCCCCCCATTTGACTCAATAAAATACTCTGAAAGACCACATCGTAAACTGGCCCAGCAATGGCAGCGGGATCTGTCTAATCTGCGAGGTTTGCCTAGAGCTGAGAATACAGGTTAAAACATAGAAGCAGTGCACGATAGGAAACATGCTCGCTTTTGAGCGTTCGGCTTAGGTTTCCTATGGTTTGCTTACCAGAATAAGGGAGCTGTGCTGGGCAGACGTTAAGCACTTCGTTAGGTTACGGTAGCCTTGGAAACTGCCTTGCGATGGATGGGGAAGGCCAGCGAAGGCAGCCTTCCCCGCTGTGAAAAGGCGGCGAATGCAAAAATCTCTCTAAACAAACGGGAGAGGCAACAATGAGAAATACATTTAACAAATTGCTAGATGAAACCAGTACTGGTAGCCTCTCAATTAAGCGGGATGTAATGAAATTAAAAATCATTAGATCGTTCACCACCGATGTCTACGGCTTACGGGGCTGTCAAAGCAATTTAACTAAGCTTGAGGGATGAGAGGGACTCCGAGTAGAGATGACTTGCAGGGTCTGCGATGGCGGGACAAGCAGCGTCTTTCTGTCGCCAGATTCTCTCCCAACCTTCCCCCACCCCACACCAACAATCTTTACGATCTTGGAATAATTGGAGAGAGAAGTCTTCAGAGAGCCACTTTGATATCACCACAGACTGGCAACTAACGAAGAGCATCCAGACACAAGCTTCCCGTTCGAGCAAATTCCCCAGAATCAAGTTGCTAAAAATGCTACCGCGGACGTGAGGCAGTTTTGATGCTGGGTGGGATGACGAAGTGACTGCATTTGTTTTTATTTTGTAGATTATCCTAAACTCGATGCACAAATACCAGCCCAGGTTGCATATTGTAAAGGCTGACGAAAATAACGGCTTCGGCTCCAAAAACACCGCATTCTGTACCCACGCTTTCTCTGAAACCGCCTTTATCGCGGTGACGTCGTACCAGAACCACAAGGTGAGCGTTGACCCAGCAAGCTCGAACCTTAGCAGAAACCATTCGCCCAGCCACACCTCTGTAGTTTGCAATGCCTGTTTTAACGCACTGTTTAAGAATAAATGTAACATCTAGGATCATGTCGGACCATCGGAAACTTGAGCTACACTCCTGCCAGGTTGCACTATGTAAGCAGCCTGCAGGTTTCCCTTGTTTCTGTGTCACGCTGTAAACAGGGGAATGTATAGTTTTAGAACTGTTCATGAACTGTTAGTTTGATGCGCGATCACCTACCTATTCGAAGATTTAAAGATCGCGTCTATATGTTGTTCATGGAGCAGTATCAAGCAATACAGTTCGCAAGCATCTGGAAACAATTGATAGATTAACACTGGGATAGAGAGACTGAGAAAAAAAGGCTCAGACTAATAATTAACTCGCTCAAACCGTTCTTTGCTCTTTACGGATGCTAATGGACCCACAGCATATGGCGATTATTTTCAACTTTCATTTCATACACCCAATCTTTGCGTTAAATTTCAATACCCATACACTTCCGTCTCTTAAGTTTATTGGGATGGGGGCGCTTTAAGGGGAGACTTTAATAATTCGCCACATATATAAAGTCTAGTCTAATTTTTAATTTCCGCTTCTATTGAAAGAACGCCAGTTGTGGAATTAGTTGAAGGTTAAAGTTTCATAGATCAGCAATCACTTTTGGTGATGTGTCATTTAACCATTGGAGGGGCCCGAACCGTTGATCTGAGAGCTGCGTTCAATTGCAGTTACCGACCCGTTTAAACGATTGATGGTTGAAGACGGGAATGCGGTGAACATTTACTCCCGGTGATAGGTTTGGAGTCGGAATCCATTTAACTTTACAGCCAAAATAAAGCAGAATTTTAACCTGCAGCCCGTGAAACGTGAAACGGAATTAACATGTATCATTTTAATAAAAACGCATAGATTGTGGGATCATGTGGTCCCACCAAGCCCAAGATTCCGCGGAATCAGACTTGGGCTATTTTGACTGAAAGATCAGTTTTTCTGGGATGGGAAGTATCCCAAGGAGTCGGTACATTTTATTTTGAATGGAGGTTTTTGAAAATACTTAACTTTATATAAGTGGCATTTTGGAGGTGGAAGATTGTACTTCTTAACTAGGTACAAAAGTTTCATTGCAAGTTTACGATTCCAGTGTTTGTTTTTTTCAAAGCGTACAGGCTCCCAGTGATCTGGAAACTCCAGCATGCTGCAAAATGTTAGTATAATTGTGGAGGAGAATTAACTGATTTAGACATCATTAATGAAGACATTTAACTGAAGCAGTATAATAATGCAGCCGCCTGTAACCCAAATCACCTTTAACTCTTTAGGACCCATTGTTTGAAAGCTCAGTTTTCTGGTAAATGCGTCAACCCGAAGCCACCTAAACTTCGACTGTAGTCTGGCACTCTCCTCCCAAATATTGAGTAAACAGTAGGACGATTCCATCAGATACGCACACTAGAATGGTTTCGCAAAGCTCACATAACATTTTAAATTCTTCTGCTTATTACTTTTGTAATAAGGCCTAATTAAAGAAGAGTATATAAAGATATATAAAATCAAGTTGTGGGTTCATTCGTGTTTCTTTAATACATTGAAATTTGACCCGTATTTAAAATTAAAATGGTCAGATTGGTAGACTGCGTGTTTTTGGTGAGCATTGAAAAAGTGAATAAGTGCACCAGATATTAATTGAAAATAGCAAGAAAGACAACTCATAAATATTCCATGTAATATCGTGTTATTAGATACACAGCGTGTCTTTTTCTAATATACAACTTCCTAAAACAAAAATAGTGCACATGTTATTTGAGGATCGAAATCCAAATTCGCTCTCACCCAATAAGATTGGAATGCAAATTATTTTATACAATGTAAGTTGGCTTTTTTGGGGGATCACGTTGCATATAATAATATCATCCGCACGAATTTCCTTCAATTGATCAGGGTATCTTTCTATCCTGATATACCGAGTCCTCGCCGTATATCACTCAATATTTCTGTACATGGACAGACGGGCTTATTTCACATCCGCGACCGACTCATTCAGTTTAAGCAGAAGGCCCTGAAATTTGGTGATACCATGAGGGGTATTGTTGGCAACGCGGCTGCACATGTTGAACCGGTTAATTGGACCTGCACGGTACATATTAGCTAACGTTCGATGCAGTTGAAAACGAATTTTCAAATAATTGACTTTCCAGAAACCACCACATTATTTGCACATGGCGTAAGCATCAAATAAGGAACGTTTTGATGTCGGAACACGCGTTTCTTCAGAAGAAAGAGGTGTCCAATCCATACACTCCACGTGTTTGAGTTGCCTGAATTACTGGCTTTACTTTTGCCTCGCTGTTTATCAAATTAAACGCTACCGGCGAGAATAATACATATAATCGTTTGGGTCTTATTCATTTGTCAGAGATATGTTAATTTTAAAGACTATTAAACGCCAGGTTCTATATGTTCACTTGGGAACGATTAATTCGTTTGGTTGCTGTCCCGGGCGGCAATTATACTTTTCTCAGAACTGTATCTGGAGTCTGCCCCAATCACCTGGCAGGTCCTGCCAACTCAACCCACTTCCAACCAATTCAAGCGATTCCGCTTTGAACACGTCTGCTTGGCGAGCATGTGAGAAGTATTTTTAATATCTGTGGATGTATATCCCCAGGAAGTCTCCTAGACAGCTTGGACACTTTATAACGCCTCTTTAAGCCAGACTGAGAATTGTACTGCACCAAGGTCGAACTCCAATGCTTTGAGACTTCCCACTGGAGGTATGGTTTCTTTGCCTGCAGGAGCCAGACCCGATTCCCGACCACCTCCTCATCAAAGCAAGCCCCGAGCCATATCCTACACACACAAACATAGTTAGAAGATTCACATTCCATCCCTGTCTTACAGCCCGACGGGCTCAATGTATATTGTCCACAATTTTACTACTGACTGCATTGAGGCCTGTATGAAGCAGTTCTCTGCAATCCTACTCCGGTTTGGCGTTTTAATATTAGGAAAGTATGGAGGAGAGGTATCCACTTTCTCACAAAGCGTCCAAAAAGCGAAACAATGAGGTAGACAGTTTTAAAATACATTCCTCAAGTTGCACCATAGTTAGGTTTCATAAGGGGAAACAGGTGATGTTTAAACGGAGTGCGCTTGACAGTATTTTATTTTAATGTGACATCAAAGATTTAAAGCTGATTTAATTTCTAATTTAGATTACTCAGCTCAAGATCGAGAATAACCCCTTTGCAAAGGGGTTTCGAGGGAGCGATGACATGGAGCTGCACAGGATGTCCCGAATGCAGAGGTAAGACACACAAACATTAATGACATATGAGAGCAGGAACCGATAATATTTTGTCAGGGTTGAGATATAAATTAATTCGCATCAATCTAGCTGTTTCAATCTCAACCAAACCCCATCACCTTTTAGTAAAATAATCGCCACGCTTGTTCCATTTAGTGCTCTCGGGATTGTTGTTATGTGTGCATGCACAAATGCTGACTCAGTCAGAGGCCGGACTAAGTTCATTGTCATGTTGCCTCCTGTAAATATGATTAAATGGGTGATACCTTTGTAAAGAATGAAAAAGGTTTGCGTTTATCTAGCGCCTTTCATGAGCTCAGGATGCTCCGAAACAGCCAATGAAACCTATTTACTGCTCTCATGTGGCGATTCAAATAAGGTGTCTTTTCCTGTAAACTGCGGGCCGACTTCAGCTGCTTTCTGTTGCGTAGGGAACGAACAGTTACGACTCTTTCCAGTTAAATTGTATCAATATCCTGTTTCTGTACATAAATTTGTAGATTATGAGACTGTTACACGAAATTGCTATTGCAGACATATCAAATGCGGTCAATCTTGGCTTTCTGTCTACGTTATGCAGCCCAGACTTTCTATGCACATTCCCGATCCAAGTATCCTTGATCGGAAGATAGGACGGTCCGACGTCATTGGTTGGGAGTCGGTGCCCAAATATGGTCCTGATGCAAACATTCCTGCCCAGGTGCAATTCGTTGCATTGGTCGAAAACAACAAGACCTTTACCTGGGCCAATAAGAATCATAGAGTCCAGGAGGAGGCCAATCGGTCCATCGTGCAAGAACCAGCTCCTTGAACGAACTCCCCAGTTGGTTCCGCGACAACGCCCCCCCCCCCCCCCCCACACTTTCCCCATAGCCCCTGCAAATTAGAATTATGGGTAGAACACGGGCACAAGAACAGGCAGAATTACTTCCACATTTTAAATGGTTCAATTGTGATTTTCAGAGAATGGAAACATCCTTAAATAGCATGCGCAACTTAAATCTTTAACTACTGAACTATAAAACAAAGCGTTGCGCTGTGTACCCGATGGAAGCAACAATCGTTGTGTTGCGCCTTTTTTTACCCCCTTGAATTTCAAGGTATTTGTATTTTGTAATATGGTTACAGTAAAGAATACCCTGTGGTTCCCAGGAGCACAGTCAGACAACGCGTGGGGTCCACTGCGAGTCAGTTCAGTGGAGAGGTGCGAGTGCTGCCAGTGTCCAACAACCTGAGCTCCCAGTATCAGTGCGAGAATGGGGTTTCCAGTTCGACTCAGGAGCTTTTGCCTCCCAACCCATACTCACTGTGCCAGGAGCAAAGCCCGCTGTACCACTGCACCAAGAGGAAAGGTGAGACAGATCTCAGCCTTTGCTTCAAAGCTTCTGTGGCTTGGACGCTTTTCAATGTGAATGTCATGTCATTATCAGGTACACATTTTATATAATGAAAAGATGCATTTTCAGTACACAATAGAATCAGAAATGAGCTACTTTCCACCTCTAGTAATCATGACAAGTGCAGCACTCTGCTGTCTCCTATTATAGAGGAAACAACCGATTTAAAGAATAAACTGACAAGTTGTCATCCGCCTCAAGAATTCCCACAGAGAGATTTAAACGTCTCTTCTGTGGGTGGCTTCTCTAAATAACCAGTTATCTGCTCCACTCGAGTGTCAAAAAATAAACAACTCTGGGGGCTCCAGTGGCAAGTTGGAATGCTGTGACGTGAACAGAGCATGTCATCTTCCAAATCCGAGCTCCACCTCACACAGGCTGGGCTTGTCAACATCTTGTTTTACCTCAAAGTGCATTTTAGTAATACTCCATTGCCAGGAAGCTGAAAGCAAGAGATAGCTTTTGTGATGATTAGCTGGTGCAAATACATCTTTAGGAAAATGTTGCTCAGGACCCAGAACTCTTGACTAACAAAGATACTTGCCTACATAACAAGGTAGGTGAAACAAATGGAGCTACATAATGCTAAAACATTTTTATGTTTGGTGAAAGTGTTAGTAATTCACTGCTGATGGAATATCAGTGTGTTTCTGTGTGTTGGGGGTGGTGGGTGGGGCAGTGGAGACATGAGCTCAGACTTGCTCCATGAAAAAAAACAAACACTTGCCTTTATATAGCACCTTTCAGAACCTCTGGATGCAACCAATGAAGTGCATTTAACACACAGTCACTGCTATAATGTAGGAAATGGAGCAAACAATTAGCACACAGCAAGATCTACAGACAGCATATGTAGTTCCAGACCCACAGCAATGTGGTTGACTCTTAAAAAATGAGGGATGGGCAATAAATGCTCGCCTAGCCAATGACGCCCATATTCCATAAACAATTTTTAAAAAATACCAGATAATTAATGTTTTCATGATTTTAGTTGAAGGATAAGTATTGTTGAGGGCACTGGGGAGAACTGCACTACTTTTCTTTGATTAATGCCATGGTATCCATTACATCCACCTGAAGGGCAGATGGGGCCTTGGTCTTATTGAAAAGGTGGCACCTCTGACAGTGCAGCACTCCCTCAGCTTCGGTGAAGACTTTATGCTCAGATTTCTGGAGTGGGGCTTGAAAGCAGAATCTTCTAGCTCAGAAGTGACCAGCGACAATTAGGTCACTAAGTCCCATGTGACCTTGAGATGCACGCACACAACATTACTGGTTAACTTTTTCTAAGGACGCTGACAACAAATTTATTGACTAACAAAAACAATCTTTCTACTAACTAAGTAATGTCTATGCTGTTTTATACAATGATTGTTCATTAATTGAAATTTTATTTTTCTCTGATTTATTTATGAAAGCAGTGGAAGAAGATTGCAACTCAACAGAACATCCATACAAGAAGTCATATCTAGAAAGCTCTCCTCCAGAGGATGATCCATTCTACAGGTCCTCAAGTTACACCCAACAGCAAAGTCTTACTCCCTCCTATAGGACTGACTCAGCACAAAGGCAAGCATGCATGTATGCTGGCTCAACAACAGACACGGACCCTAGTTCCAGCCTCGATGACATTAATTGTAACACTTGGGCCACCGTTCCCTCATACAACAGCTGCACAGTGACTACAATGCAACCCATGGACAGACTGCCCTACCAACATTTCTCAGCACATTTCACATCAGGCCCATTAATGCCTCGCATTTCTGGAGTTACCAACCATACGTCTCCACAGATAGGAGACACCCACAACATGTTTCAGCATCAGAGCTCAGTTTCTCACCAGCCCATAGTCCGGCCGTGCGCCCCTCAAGCTGGGATCCAGTCTGCAAGCAATCTTCAACCTGCTGACTACTTGTATCCACATGGCATGTCAAGAACCCTCTCACCACATCAATACCACTCAGTACATGGAGTGGGCATAGTGCCCGAGTGGACTGAAAACAGTTAATTCAAAGAACTCTCCATTGATCTGACATACATGAATGTTTGCATTTGTTGAAGTTGGACATTGTTTCAAGCAATATTTAAAAACACCAAAACTAACTGTACTTTTCAAGTAACAAATCTTTATAAAAGATATATATATATTTGAAATATTCTTTCCTCTCCTCCACACAGAAGCACACACACACATGCACATGAACACTATTTATTTGAATGATATTGAAACTAGTTATTCACAAAAAACAAGAGTGAAGGGTTCCATCTGGTGGATGTTTCTCTGCACTGTATAGTTAATATTTTGGAGTTGTTTCAAAAAACTGCATGATAGTTGTTGTACAAACAGAAGAATCATCAGCAATATGTATGAAATTTCCCCATCCCTTTAAATTTTGTTGTTGCTATAAACTTATGTGGTATTGGTGAAGAGGCATGGTCCAGAGTAATTAGCACTGAAGGATTTCTTCATGCTGACACCTGCATGCCCACACATATCACCGAAAGGAGGAAATATTTACCTCCATCTCTTTGGGTAGTTATCATTACATTTCTTTTATAACTATTTCAAAGTGTTACCAGTAGGGCCTATATAAACTAAGTCAAGCAAAATGCTTATGAGGCCTACTGATTTGCAAATTACATTTTTTATTTAATAATTATAACTTTTTACTACACTTACAGCTTTAATATTTCCAAATTAAGTACGAATCGAAACAAACCTGAAGCGATATCATATACATAGCAGTGATGGTGGAGGGAAGGGTATCAATTCCTCCTACATTGTTAAAGGAACAGTTAGCAATACTGTGTGACTAAAAGCATAAGTAGGAATATCACATGACTAACACCTAATTAAATTCATTTTTATACAAGGTAATGTCAAGAACACAAACAGGAATGAAACTTATCTAAAAGAGAACTTTGAATTTCAGTACTCTTGAAAAAGTTCCACTATTTATCTTACCCCAGGTAAAGTGTGACAACAGCTAAGAACAGAAATAAATCCCAGAATACAATAAGATATTCATTGTAGTCCATCAAACCCAAATGATACCGAGGACACACTAATGCTTCAGTGTGCAGGCAAATGCTTTGTGCTTCAGAAACAATTTAGATTGGTGTTACTTGCTTTGTTCATAGAAAAGATTGGGGAACGTGGGACAAAGTGCTCCATGATATCTGCTAGGCCTATTTCCAGATATATAAAGCAATGAGACAACTCAACACAGGTACATGCAAAAATTAATGGATGTAAATAATGGAGAGCCCACAGACATTCTTTGTTTCACATACAGTAAATGTTTTATACAGATAGCCAATTACAGCTATGTATGTATTATATTTTGTTCATGTGACTCTTAGCATCAAAGTTTAGTCTCCACTTTTGAGCAATACTGGTGTTTACATCATAAGGCAAAGGATAATATTTTAAATTATGTATCAAGCAATAACTAACTGTTTATTCAACATGAACAAAGTGCTGAAATTGCTTGTATTAATTATTAGTGTTTTTTTTTGGTCAATAGTATTTATTGTTGGACAACCTAAAAGTGCTTGTTTTTGGAGTATTAAGAATGATTTATTGTTAGAGAAAAGTTGTTATTGAAATGTGGTTGAAAGTTCTTTGGTGTATAAAAGAGAGGAATCAATTATGCTTCATTGTAAATAAAACAAGTGTATATACTGAAATGAGATAACTTCAAATACTATATTTGAGTGACTTACCTTTTCTCTGGCATCTTGTTCTAAATCTCTATCCATACAAATAGGGGTTTGTGAAGAATGGGTTAACTAAGTCAAATACTCATACCTGTAAAATATTGTAAAGATCAAGGCTCATGATCTCAAACATGTATAGAAAATATAGTGAAATCATTTTCATTACATTAAATGCAGTTAACATGCAAATGCGAATATCTGCCTTTGTGTTTGTGGGTTCAGGTTGAATCACATGCTATAGTAATTATAGTTGTGACTTTTAAAGATGAAAGGAAACTGATTACATTTTTTGAAAATACCTTTATATTTAAAGTCCTCAATATTTTTTGTTATAAGCAACTGTCGTCACTAAAACTCTATGTCATAATGTTCTAAAGCCACTTCAAAATTGAATACTATAGGCCCAGAAATGATCTTGTATCAATGGCTTCATTGTGTGCTATTGGCCTGTGTGGCGATTTGTGTGAAGGATAGTTATATAGATATTTTTTAGGCTGTAAGCAGTTTTGAACTGTATTTTGCCAAGAAAAATACAACCATGGGAAATATCATGTGGTAAATAAATAAGCCTTGTTAAAAAGTATAACAGTGGCCCTTTTAAAATGAACAGTCACAAAAATACAATTAATATAATTTGTAAGATTCCTGTAACTATCATATAGTCATCTTAAACACATGCCTAACAGTGGAAATGGTATTTTCATGTGATATATCATGGTATGAAATAGTGCTTGACCAAACTTAATAATTAACTGATGGGTCAAATTGGTAAAGAACCATTTAGTTTATGATAGTTATTGCACTATTTGTAAATTATTGCTTTTCCTTTCCACTTCCACTAACTTTGATTACTCTACCTGTATTATGTAAATAGCATTGGGTGACAAATACATTTCTAATTGCTGGCAATGTTTAAATCCACAATCATAGTTACATGTATGCTATCTTGTGAAAGCACTCCATAAAAGTAGCAATTTAATTATGCCAACCCCAGTCCTTTGTCACGAGGATGCAAGATATGTTTAATAAAGTAGGTTGTGATTTTCCACAGTCCGAACCTTTAAGACTTGGCCATCCACTGTACATAAGAGAATTATAACTGATTTTGAAGATTAAATAGCTGCACAAAACCATAGACAAAATGCATATAAAATATGTTTCATTGTTTCTCTAATATGCATTTATCTGCATTAAAAGTGGCAGATGTGGTTGGCCCCACTCAGTACCCCACTGTCCCTTCTTTTGCCCCTCCATCCAAAGTGGCAAAATTTATGAGTCAGCATTAATTTACCACAATATGGAATTAGCCAAAAACTGAATACTCATTCAGCACTTCTTGTGAAATATATGATAATAAGGGATGAGACTTCGCTTGTGTATTCCATGCTAAATGGCAGCAACAATCCTCTGCTGCATATAACATATTTGCAGACAGAGTTTCGAACAAAGCATTGATGTATCTCTTGCCATGAAAATGTATATTTTTGAAATGACATGCATCCCTCATAAGTAATTGTTAGAAATGCAAAAACTGAAAGGGGGAGTCTTTTTTCTATATCTTGGATAAAACATAACATTTGACTGAACATTCCTAATGAAAATTGACTTCATTTCTTCCACAATGATCTGAGGCAATTTTTTCCTATTTTTCTAGAATTCTTGGGTGGCCTCCAGTTCCTCACCAAGTAGCCATTGTTCATTTGTGATATATGGCAGCAGGTTATTCAACTGGTGACACACCACAGCCAACTTGATCTTGTGTCTATACTCAATGTCTACTCCTAGCAGACATCATCGGACAGTGATCAAAAGGAGATGTCTGTGCATCATTTTCAAGAGGCCAAGGTAAATTGTTAACATCTCCATCATTGAGGAGAGGAAACTCAGCATAAATCAAAGATTGAAATCAGAGTTCTTCCCAATCTGTGTGGCTAAATTGGATAGATTTGCTTAGACCATCAG
Source organism: Carcharodon carcharias (assembly GCF_017639515.1). Lineage (NCBI taxonomy): Eukaryota > Metazoa > Chordata > Chondrichthyes > Lamniformes > Lamnidae > Carcharodon > Carcharodon carcharias. Next base: position 41,773,360 of record NC_054479.1, on the reverse strand, counting down.
GGAAGAAACTTAAGCATACTGTGGATTAATATTCTTGCAAAAAAACTGCTAGAGACTCGATCCAAATTGAAAATAGCAATGCTGCTCATCACTGTCTAGTTGGAACCAGCATAAATCTAAAGTTGCTAAAATAATTAGGATGAGAACAGCGTACAAAGTATGACATTAATAATATTTGCATTATTCTGTGATCTTTATCAAAGATATATTGACTGAAAAGAATTAATGAGCTGAACTAGACATTTTATTTATATAATTTTGATGAATTTGCATAAAGTATAATTTTTGAAGAATTATTATGGTATTGAAGATTTACTGACCATTAAAGAGCCACCCACGCAATAATTCTTTTGCATTACTGACAGTTTCTGACAACATGGAACAACATATTATCTGGTCGTAGAATCAAATGGCTGCATTTACTGGTGGATTTTGGGACCCTGATGTTAGGCACAAATATGAGTCCCTAGCCTGCTGCTGCAATCTGCTGAGAAGTGGCCACCAAATTGGCTGCCTTCACGGACACCGCCCTAATAGCATGCAGGTGGGCTCCTAGTGCTGGAGGCCCAAACAGAGGGCCAGCAGTGATGTTAGGCTGCTAGGCCCTTAGCGAGAGAGGCAGGCAGGCGAGAAGGAGGGCACCTCATCATGGAGGGGCCTTCATTTGCCTGCATAAGCATCATGCAATAAAGAGGCCCAAAGCTGGTTGTGCCATTGAGTTGGAGAGGAACTCCTCCACTAGACTTTGCATGGACAGAGCTCTGGCTTTTCACCCACATGGCCCCATCATTGGGGCAAGTAGCCTTTGACTCCAGTAGCCTCCAGGCCTGCAGCTTTTCATTATTTTGCTTAAAAGTCAATTTTCTTAAGCTGAATATAAGTGCTTTTACTTTAGTGTTCCCTTACTTCTATTGATAATCTATTTATGATTGCCAGATATTTATTTAATGTGATCTGAATCCCTTTAATATTGGTATTCTCAATTTAGTTGATTTTAATTTTATCCCCTTAGATCTAATTAATTACTCTGATTATTTATTTAGTTACTGTTTTCCCTTAGTTTAAATCACTTAGCCCCTCTTTCCCTCTCTGCATCTCATTTCTGCTGTCATTGAGTTCCCGTCATTAATCTGTTTAGCATATTCACACAACTCTGTCTTCATCAAGATCTGTGTGCACAGCTCTGAACACATTGCTGTTTTTGGGAGCTTAATGTGAACAAGTATGCTGCAGTGTTTCCTACAGAACGACAGTGATTATACCTCAAAATTACTTTTACTTTGGTTTTTTGAAGATATAACAAGTACAATTGCTAAAAGGGAACCAGTCGATGTAGTACACTTGGGTTTCCAAAAGGCATTCGATAAGGTGCTACACAAAATGCTAATACACAAGATAAGGGCTCAGGGGTTGGGGTAATATGTAAAACATGGATGGAGGATAACGGACAGGAAGCAGAGAGTAGGGAAAAATGGAGTATTTTTAAGTTGGTAGGTTGTAACTAGTGGAGTGCTGCAAGGATCAATACTGGGCATCAGCTATTTAAAACCTATATTAGTGACTCAGATGAAGAGACCAAGAGTAAAATATCTACATTTGTGATCATGCAAAGTTAGGTGGGAATGTGTGAGGAGGACACAAAGAGGTTGCAAAGAGTTATAGACAGGTTAAATAAGTGGGCAAAAGGTGGCAGATGTAATATGATGCGAGGAACCGTGAGGCTATTCACCTTGATAGTAAGAATGGGAAAGCGGAATATTTTCTCAAAAAATGAAAAGTTTAAATTTAGTTGTGTACTCACATAAGGAACACAGAAAGTTAACATGCAAGTACGACAAGCAGGTAGGAAAGCAAATATCATGTTCACCTTTATGGCTAGGGGGATTGGAGTACAAGATTAAGGAAGACTTGTGACAATTGTATTGGGCTTTGGTGCGATCACACCTGGAGTACTATGTGCAATTTTGGTCTCTTTTTCTGAAGAAGGATATATTTCCCTTGGAGGGGGCAGAGGGAAGGTTCACTAGATTGGTGATAAAAGCAAAAAACTGTGGATGCTGGAAATCCAAAACAAAAACAAAAATACCTGGAAAAACTCAGCAGGTCTGGCAGCATTGACGGAGAAGAAAAGAGTTGACGTTTTGAGTCCTCATGACCCTTCAAACCTGTTCTGTTGCAGAGTCATACGGATTCGAAACATTAACTGTGTTCCTCTCCGCAGATGCTGTCAGACCTGCTGAGTTTTTCCAGGTATTTTTGTTTTTGTTTTGTCACTAGATTGGTTCCTGAGATGAGCAGGTTTCCTATGATGCGAGGCTGAGTAAACTAAATCATGGAATCATAGAATGGTTACAGCGCAGAAGGAAACCACCTGGCTCATTGTGTCTGTGATGGTTCTCTACAAGAGCTCCTCGTGCCATTTCACTGCTTTTTTCCTGTAGCTCTGCAAATGTTTCTTCAGATGATGATCCAGATAATTGGGCTTATCCTCTCTGGAGTTTTGAAGAATGAGAGGCGATCTCATCAAAATACAAAGATTCTCAAGAGGCTTCACAGCGTAAATGCTGAGATGTTATTTCCCCTGGCCGGGGAGTATAGAACATGGGGCCAATCATTCAGGACTGAGGTGAATCTTTGGAATTGTCTACGCAGAGGATTGTGGATGTTCCGTTGTTGGCTATATTCAAGATAGAGATTGATAAATTTTTGATCTATCAGGGAGCCAAGTGAAATGTGGAGGGTGCAGGCAACTGGAGTTGAGGTAGAATTTCAACCATGATCACATTGAATGGCGGAGCAGGCTCAAAGGTCCAAATGGTCTATTGCTGCTCCTAGTTCTTACATTCCATGCTCTTCATTAACAGTAAACTGCTATGGAATTTATTAAGGCTGTGAAATCACTATATAAATTCAATTCTTTTTCTTTCTTTGCTTATATAAATGTATTTAATACAAATTCCTACATTTAATTTTAGAAATATGTATAAATCTACTGCAAAGCTGCTGATACTTAATTAAATTGCACGTATAAAATCTGGCTCAAAATGCTTCAATGATGTAAATGTAGCTACTAAAATACATCAGACTAAAGGTAGAGTGGAGATCCTGAAAAGAAAGGAGGCTGTGAACTGTTACTGCAAGTCACTACACTCTGGGAATCAGCTAGACAGACTTATTAGGAGCGATGAAGCGACTAACAAAGAAAACATGTTAGTTCAGGAATGTATTAAGTTAAAACTATTCATCAGCCCCAGTCTACAACTGGTAAAGAGGAATATATGTACATGATTTTGGAACAAAATGAAATGGAAGCACCTATACCATTAGTTTCCAGTCCTGAATCAGCAATATCTCTCTTGCATCTGAGTCACACGGTTGCGGATTTAACTCCTACCCAGAGGGTGGGATTTTCCAGCCCCACCTACCACTGGGATTGTCCGGTCCCGCTGAAAGTCAATGGATTTTTGGCTGGGTCACCGAATCTCTCACGATGGGTCCTACCACAACGGGGCCAGAAAATATCAGCTAGAGAATTGAGCACTTCCCTGCGGTATTTGAGGGAGTGCTGCTATTGGAGGTAACGTCTTTTGGATGAGGTGTAATACTGTTATATTGTTTGCCCTCTGAGGTGGATCTACAAGATCCCACAGCACTATTTGAAGAAGAACATGGGCATTCTCCTGGTATCTTGGCTAAACGTTCATGCCTGAATTAATGCTAAAATAGATGATCTGGTTGTTTGCTTAATTGCTGTTTGAGAAAAGTTGCTGTGTGCAAACTGGTTGCAGCATTTCCTACATTACCACAGTGACTACATTTCAAAAGTAGATAAATAAAAATAGAAAATGTAGGAAAAACTCAGCAGGTCTGGCAGCATCTGTGGAGGGAGAAACAGAGTTAACATTTTGAGTATGTATGACTCTTCACCAGCTCTGAAGAAGGGTCATAAGGACTGTTATGTTTTTGTGTTTTTATTTCAGATTTCCAGCATCCACAGTACTTTATTTTTTATTTTAAAAGCACTTAATTGGCTATTAAACACTTTAGAATGCCCTATGCTATGAAAGGTGCTGTATAAATGCAAGTTATTCTTTCTAAGGATTAAAATATTCAACAGAAAATATCCATTAATAATGCAATTAGAAAATCTAACATCGAAGGATAATGTACATTATATATTTATTGTTTACATAAATCCTAGTCATTAATTAACAATTAAATTCATGCCAATAAAACCCTTTACCAAACCATGAACATCTGACAGGAAATCCCATTCACCCTGGCTAGCCGTATTTTTTATATTTGCAGCTCATAAACTGCAAGACTGAAACGGTCTATTGTTACTGTGATATCAGGTGTACCAGTGTTACTGCAATGTTAACTCGACACAACAAAACTAAATCTACAAAACAAATTTAAATTGAAATAGATAAAATGAAATTTTAATTTTGTCTTCCCATTTTTCTCCATGGCCTCTCTTCTTGTTCCATTTTATTTAAAAAGTAAATCAATTCTGTCGTGGCTTTTAACATTTTTATTCTGTTATATTTTCTAGGTTCCACCATTAAAAACAAATCTATTTTCTCCGTAAATTCTGAGGGCCATTTTTCCAGCCACAGGATTTAATATTTTAAAAATTGACATATTTATCTTCTTAACACAGGCCATTTTCAGTGCTCACTGGCCTATCACAAAATTTGACAATTTTCAGGCAATCCCAGTCCATCATCATTGTAATTCTCTTGCAATGGGATCAGATCTCCAAGTAAGATCACTGTGATACAGAACCCTGTTCTATAACTGATTAACAGTGGATAGAGGATCATTTCTAAAGCTTGCACTTTTGCCTCCAAAATTTATTCTAAGCAGTAATTGGCAAATGCACCTCAAACACTTTAAATTTTCCTCACTTGTAATAACTTATTCCACCATTACACCTAATATTTAACTACAATATTCACTTTTGGTTGCCATAATATAGTAATGATGAAAGTTTTGATCACTATTTTTACCCCTCCATAGTGTATACATTAAATCAATATGTAACTGAATGATTGTCATATTGATACATCGTAGTGCAGCAATTTTGTGCCATCAATTGTCTTGAAATAAGATAAAATCATTTTGTTGTTTCAGACCTTCAAAACTAACACAAATAAACTTATAAAATTTGGCAACATGTGGCACAAGGAAGAAACGCACTTAACAATATTAAATGATTTACAGTGAATAAAAAGCCATGGAATAAGCTAATCCTGCTAAATAAGACATTCCCTAACATCAGAATAGGACCATTCAGTAACTGAGCTCAATGTAAGTGAGGCTTGTTAGCAAACATAAGATTGCTACAGCCTTGGGAATAATAAGGCATGGCTTGATTAATATGTCTTCATGTACACAATGGATATGAAAGAATTCATAATGTTCATTATTAAGAATCAATATTCAGACTAGATTTCAGTTGTCCTCAAACTAGTCAAAAATTTCAACTGTTTTCTGCTGCCCAAAAGGAAGTAAACAGGTAGGGTTATGGTTGTGGATTTCGTGATCCACTTGATCCACTAATAAACCAGGCTAGTCTTTAAAATATTGAATTATGCACTGTATTCTTCCTCTGTCTATGTACTCCTAAAGTACTAATCTTGACTCTTTCCATTCTATGCAGTTAGGTTAACAGGGACATTGTGAGTTTGAACAAGCTAAATGTAAATTTCAAGTAAAAATATTCTGCAAGCAGTAAGATTTATGTCTCATTGAATATACAGTGGCCAGAATTTGTTTGTTTAGATCTTTGGGGCCTTTGCGTATTATATAATGAAAAGTTAATTTATCATTTCTTATCTTTCAGGGTGGAATTTAATTCATGGCACGCCATCCCTGACAGCGGAACCAGATATAGGCTCCAATTCCAGTTTTGTGTTGGGAGCCAGTGCCCATGCAATTCAGATGAAAATTTAAAGGGCTGGTGGTGGGCACATGAAACACCTGCAAATTATTTGCTGGGCACGGGTTTCCATTGGAGGATCCCAGTGTGCAAGAGACAGTTCAGCAGGTCCAGGTGGGCTATAAAAGAGCTGCCTGGACAAGCGGGCAGGCTCTGCATCAGGCCTCAACTTTCTTGCCCCCCTTCTTTTTTGTCAGAAGTCTGAACCATTTGCTCTGTGCACCCCGCCATTCCCTTCTTCACCCCTCAAGCACCTCCCCTCATCATTCCCTCCTTTATTAATCTTTATTGTTCTGGGACCCCCGCCATCACATCAACATCCTTCAACATTACTTTGAAGTTGTCAGAGCCCAGACAGAGATCGGACCCATGGTTCAGTGTAGATTCTCCTCCTGGCTGTCAAGGAATGGCATCAAGTGCTCATTGTCACCAATGACAACAGTAGCCCTTCACACCTGACCAAGCTGGCCTGGGCAGAAACTGTGGAGCAGGTTAGCAAACCTAGCATCCACTGAAAATCCTGGGCCCAGCACCAGGTAAGTGTCACTGTAGCATGGGATTGTCTCTAATGTGGGAATCAGACTATGTATTTGAGTGACTATTCAGCTAGGTTAGGCAGGTAAATGCTTGATTAGTCTCATGACCACAGGATACTTGAAACCAAAGTGTGTGCCAGTTTGGCTTGAGTGTGTGGATTCAACCTAACACAATGATGGACCAGTATGGGTGGTGCAGATGCATGCAGACAAGGGGGTCAACAGGCATTGTTAATTCACTAAATCTCCACTTTGTCTTGCAGAACAAGCAGACCCATAATCAAAAGGAAAGGGTGAAGATGGGCAGAGGGGTGCTCGATCTCAAGACCCTCACTCCTGCTGAGGAAGAAGCTTTCCAGATTTCTGGGGAGCAGGGAGGCTGATCTGTTGTTGATGGCGAGGCCAGATTGCCAAGGCATCAGAGTGAGGATGCATCAAACCTGGGGCTGGCAGAATAGGCATTCAGGATCAGGTGGGGAATTATGCTGTGCTCAGAGGCTCTGTGGAACCTTAGTGTGTTTCCTTTAGTTCTTCTTTACAGGGCCTCGTAATCCCGACCCCAGGAGGGGTTGCATTTCGAATGGGGGCCACACTCTTGTGAGCACAGCACTGCCTCACCGTAGGAGCTGAGAGAGGCTGTGACAGCCGATGACCCTGACACTTGAAGGACTGTTGGGAACAGACCTGCGTTGAGCCTCACACTGATAATGGGTCTCTGACTTCAGCCCCATAAACCTACTGTCAATGCAGCAGAGGTTAGGGAACATATGGTGGAGATGCCAGAGTTTATGCATAGCTTTGCACAGACCATGGAAGAGTCTATGCGCACCATGGATAGAATTTTCTGGCTGTTGAATTAACGGCCAGCCAGTGTGAAATGCGCAGTGAGAAGCTCAGCACTGCCCGGGTGGGGGCAGGAAGACGGCGAGCACTAAAGTCAGCGTGGGGGAGCGGGAAAGGAAAGTCCACTGAAGGCAGAGAGCTGCCTCAGGGAGCTGATGAATCATTAAGGACAGAATTGAAAATCCAGAAAAAATGCCCACCAATCAGAATGAATTACCTGTGTGTGGACATTTTCAAAATTCAGTGCACAGATTTTTATTTTATTTTATTTAATTACAGAAACCTCACCCCGCCCTTGGATGAGGTTTCCTGAAAAATGCAAAGGCCGCCTGGCTGATTCGTCCGCCCGGCAAATGTAACGTTGGACGGGCAGCGAAAAATCCCAGTTAATTGCGCCTTTAATGGGCTCAATAGACCTCTTAATTGTTGGCAGGTATGCAGTAGGGCTGCTCAGGGCAGGTGCCTCGGGTGTGCAGTAGGGATGCTCAGGGTGGGTACCTCGGGTGTGCAGTAGGGATGCTCAGGGAGGGTGCCTCGGGTGTGCAGTAGAGCTGCTCACGGTGGGTGCCTTGGGTGTGCAGTAGGGATGCTCAGGGTGGGTGCCTTGGGTGTGCAGTAGGGATGCTCAGGGTGGGTGCCTTGGGTGTGCAGTAGGGATGCTCAGGGTGGGTGCCTCAGGTGTGCAGTAGGGATGCTCAGGGTGGGTACCTCGGGTGTGCAGTAGGGCTGCTCACGGTGGGTGCCTCGGGTGTGCAGTAGGGCTGCTCACGGTGGGTGCCTCGGGTGTGCAGTAGGGATGCTCAGGGTGGGTGCCTCGGGTGTGCAGTAGGGATGCTCAGGGTGGGTGCCTCAGGTGTGTAGTAGGGCTGCTCATGGTGGTTGTTGCACATATCCTGGAGGAGAGCACTCATGTTGTGCCTCTGGTCTCAGGCAGGACTGCACTCTAAAACAGAGACCAGCATGGTGGCTGGGGTTTGGGGGTGGGGGGGTGGGGGTGGGTGGGAATGACAGAGACATGAGGGCGAAGGGTGCAGGGGAAGGTGGTCTTGGCTGGGGAATGATGGCAGGCAGAGGGAACATTGAAAGGGATGAAGCTGGAGCCCGACATGGAAGACTAAAATGCAGGGAGGAGCAAGGCCAGTGTGCTCAGTGGAGATCAGGCATAGTTTTGTGTGCAGGGCATAGGCATTGTTTCACATTTGGTGGTGATGGTGTTGCCTAGCTCGGTACTGGTCTTCAGATGGGATGGCCATGGTCAGGGGAGGCATCTACAGCCTGTAAATGGAGAAAAGATAATAAAGTTGGAGGTTACTCAAAGCTCTCATTGGGGGTGTGGGAGAGGTGTCACTTCTATATTTCTATTTTTAAAGTCATTTATGGGATGTGGGCATTGCTGGCTAGGCCAGCATTCATTGCCCATCCCTAGTTGCCGTTGAGAAGGTGGTGGTGAGCTGCCTTCTTGAACTGCTGCAATCCATGTGGTGTAGGTACACCCACAGTGCTGTTAGGGAGGGAGTTCCAAAGAGTTTGAATTTCTACTTTGAGACCAACTTCAACCCTCCTCCTGTTACCGTCCTGTCCCTTGTCCAGGCAAGTGGAGCATATTCCATCACACCACTTGTGCCTTGTGAGCAAGGAGGACTTTGCAGTCTTGACAAAGGCTGTCGTTTCTGGTACCTAGGTCAACAGTGGGTGGTCTGTATGACTTCATTCCTTTTTATTGACTCCTTAGTGGCTTGATACAACTGAGTGGCTTGCTAGGCCACTTAAGAGTCAACCACATTACTGTGGATCTGGAGTCACATGTAGGCCAGACCAGGTGAGGACAGCAGATTTCCTTCCCTAAAGGGCATTTGTGAACCAGATGGTTCACCACAACAATTGACAATGGTTTAATGGCCACCATCAGACTTTAAATTCTAGCTTTTTTACTGAGCATTGCCCTGGTTATTTAGATTACCAGTCCAATGACGATACCACAATACCGCCACCTCCCCACCATGCACACAGCCTCAAGATGGAGGGGGGTGGGGGGGTGAGGTCCACATGTGACTTGGGGATGCGATGTCAACAGTGATGGGCTCAGGGGGAGGACAGGAATGTCCACACCAATAACGATGGGATTCAGGATTACTGGTGGAGGCTGCAGAATAATCAGAGGGAGGTCTACCTGCAAATTGTGAGGTTCCAGGGTGATTGGTGGGCAGGATGGTAACAGGGGGAGGGTTGAAGCTGACCTCAAAGTGGAAATTCAGTACCACCATCTGAGACCCTAAAGCGCTGGTACAGTTTAAAATTGAAACTGGAAAGAATTCTCCACAGGCAGTGTGGGGGGAGCTCACGGCCCAACTCAGGGGCCGTCGCAGGTGACACCCTCATACTTCTTAGGTTCCCAACATGGAGGTGAAGTCTCACCTGATAGAACTCATGAACACTTTATTGAGAATGTAGATTTGAGACCACTGACATATTATGGGGGGAGGATTTTCCCCTCGTCGGGAGGGTGTGGTGGGCAGGTCCAGGAGCGGCTGCGAAACAGTCCGCCACCCGCAATCAGGCCCCGACCGCGATTTCACATTGGCTGGCCAATTAACGGCCGGCTAGTGTGAATCAGCGCTGCCGGGGTGGGGGCGGGAGGAGTGTGAGTGCTGAAGTTTGCACATGCACGGGGGAGTGCTCAGTCAATGCTCCCTGAAGGCACAAAGCTATCTCAGGGGGCTGAAGAGTTTAAAAATGAAAAATAAAGGTTTTAAAAATAAGGAAAACATGCCCCACACATGAATAGGGACATCTGAGAAATGAGTTTAAAATTTAAAATTTTTTTTTTAAGTCACTATTGGAAACCTCACCCTACCTGTGGATGAGGTTTCGCAAAAAATGCAAAGGCTATTTGCACGCCTGTCAACCGTAACGTTGGACGGGCAGCGAAAAATTCATTTTAATTAATTGGTTAATGGGATTAATAGCCCTCTTAGTTGTTGGCGGGGGCGCTGCTGACTCTCGTGCGCGCCCGCTGATCGAAATATCATGCAAGTGCGCAATGATGTCAGGACCCTCGCCCGATGTCATCGTGTGCTATTTCACGCTCGTATGTGTCGGGCACACACCCGCATGCCGAGCTGGAAATCCTGCCCAAGGTGTGCTTTAACGTGAGACTGCAAGAATGATTGAGGTCACGTTTATGGTGATCAATTAAAGAGAGGAATGCGAGATGGGAAGATGCAGTCCACCATGGAACACAGGTACTGGATATCTGCAAGATGATCACTGAAACCCTGTAAAGTGCATTGTCCAATTGACATGTTTCACAGGCCAAAGAGCATCCACTCATTCCAAAAGTGCATTTTTGGCATCATCACTATGCCAAATCAAGCATCGCGAGAGTGTCTTCAGTGAGGGTGAACATAGCATGGTTGTGCTCAAGCCTTTCCAACTTCAATTGGATTAAGATGTGTAGTTGCTGGGGTGGTTTCTTAGGCACCTAGATCTGTGTGATGGTGCCTGAGCTACAAGGCTGGATCAAGGGAAGACAAGTAGCGCAAACTCATAACTCAGGTATGACAGTGGCTTTCTGGTTGAGAGTGGGAGATCTACTATAGTTGGGCATTTCTCATTAATCAGTTGGATTTCTATGTACATAGGAAGAAGGAGGATTGCAGGATGGAGGCTGCGCTCAATGCTGCATTCTTGATGGCAGGCTCCAATTGAGGTGGAGAAGAAGGGTCCAGCGCCGCCTCACTCAGCTTTGAGAGGAGCCTTGGCCTGAGGTATATGGTCCAGGGGAGCCCAAGAAGAACCAGAGAGTGAGGACATCAGGCGCATCTCACAGAGGAGACTGGCACGAGCAAGGCTCTACCGAAGATGCCTTTCCTATTTGGAGATGAGTGAGAGACAATGCTACGCACATCTATGATTGTCAAGAGATGTGGTGGCTCATATCTGCCACATTCTGCAGGAGGAGCTAATGCCACATGGACTTGGAGATGATCCTCTGCCAGTGTCCCCGAAGGTCACCGCCGCACTCAAATTTTTTGCAAACAACATGATCCAGGGGTCCACAGGGGACCTATGTGGCATCCCTAAGTCCTCAACATAGGTGACATGCTCCTTAAAGTAAAGCTGATCTATATGTGAAGTTCACAATGGGTGACGCTAAGCAGGCTGCTAAATTTCTAGGATTCACAGCTATCTCAATTTTCCTTAGAGTACAGGGTAAAATTGATTGCAGACATGTGGCCTTGGGAGTTCCATGGCAGCAGTCCCTGATGTTCATTAACAGGAAAGGCTTCCACTCCCTGAACGTTCAACTGGTGTATGATCATCAGAAGCACATCATGCACGTTTGTGTCAAGTGCCCTGGGAGTTCCCATGACACATACATCCTGAATCATCCCTAGATGCCACAGATATTGGAGGGGCTGCAGCGCTTACAAGGTTGGCTGGTGGGTGATAGGAGCTACCTGCTGAAAAGATAGCTCATGACATCCATGCATCACCCTCAAAGTGCCTCGGAGGAGAGATACAACGTGGAGCACCAAGCGACAAGATCCATAGAGCAGACCATTGGCATCCTGAAGATGTGCTTCCGATGTTTGGGTGGCTCAGGTGGGGCTCTGCAGTACCTTCTACAGAGGATGTCCTGCATCATCGTGGTCTGTTGTGCCCTACACAACCTGGTGCTCCAAAGGGGAGAACTCCTCAGAAGATGAAGACCTGGATGGGCAGAAACCTAAAGAGGGCAATGTGGGTCACCTTCCAAGTGGTGATGCCCTCAAAGCAGCACAACGTGGAAGATGTGCCCATTATACACCGATAGCCACAAGGTTCCAGGAGGAATAAGGTCCAGGCAAGGGTGATCAAGCGCATAGCTCCTGTCCCTTAGTGCCATGCCAGTGTTTGGAAAGGCCTTTGCAAGCAGTGATATCGAGAGCAAGGTCTGCATACCGCCTTGGACCTGCAATCTTCATGTATCACCAGGCCCTACTCTTTGAAAAGGTTAGCAGACAAAGCTGCATGTAGCCGCTCTGGGAAATGAAAGGCTGCTCTCCAGCACAAATCCTGCATCTACTGGACTTGATGCAGTCATGGCTACCTGAATGAGACACTTCTTGGGACAAAAGAGATGCAGGCATGGTCAAAGATGCCATCATGGCTGCAGGTCTTGTACCTTGGTACAAACAATTATGACAGCTCATTGTCAATGAGACATTACTAATGGCACATGAGGATGAACCGCTCCATGGAGTTTTGTGAGGAATAAAAGTTCCACAATCAATGTGCAGACACTTTCAGGAATGAGCTGGACACATCTCCCTGACATTGCACAAGGGACAAGTAACTAACGTGAGCCCGTTAAACATCACATGAATCTGAGGCAAACAAAGGAGTGGGAGCTTGGCTCACTCTCGCAATAAAAGGGAACACAGAGGCATATACATCACACATTCAAATGATGAGGCCATTGTCATGAACAGCAAAGGTATTTACAAAGGTGCATTATTTATAGAGTGAGTGAATACCCGTGCCCTTATTGTGAGATCAACGTTTCTTAATTTTTCTAACTCTGCTGCTACATCTCTGGTGCATCCCTGACATCTGCAACAGTGGTTGAGGCAGCCTGCTGACTATGAGGCCCTGATGTCTTGATGACCTTGGTGGGCATCCTCTGGAGGGCCAAGGCCTGGAGGGCCCTGGCCAGCTTTCGGTGTCCTGCCGTGAGGCAGGTGCACCCTCCTTGGCCTGTGGAGTTGGAAGTGGTAGGGTCACAGGCAGAGAGGATTGTGATTGGCTGAATGCTCTCAGAGTCACCTGGGTGAGTGGCCTTGTCCAGCTGATGGTCCTGCTCCCTGTGGGAGCCTGAGGGCCGCTGCCTGACTCCTTGAGGAGAAGCAGCACCGGGATTGAAGTTACGGTGCCCTGTCTTCCTCTTACCTAGCCACTGATAGATGCCATCTGTAGCTAGAGCGATGGAGTGCAGGTCCGAGTGCAAATCTGGCAGAACTTGCTGGACCAAGGTCTCCAAGGCAGCCAACACCCTTCCCATGGTGACCTGTCGGAACCACAACATCAGACAAAATGTGGATGGACTCCTCCATTCTTTGCTGTAGCCTGTTGACTGCCTTTTGCAACTCTACCTGATTTTCTGCCACCTGTCACTGCATCTTCACCATTTGTGTTGGCCGTTTCCATCACCTGACTCAGATTCAGCAGGTGCCTGTTCTCCAACAGTCTTCCAAGTGCCAGAGGCCTGGGCTGAAACTGCCTCTGACTGCTGTGGAGACGTGTCAGTTAGGTGTTCTCCAGAATGTGACCCCGAGCCTAATCTAGAATATGACCCAGGGGGGTGTGTGTCTCTGCGCTGGTGGAGGGTGCAGATGAACACAGGTCATCTTCAAATGGATCCTCATCATTCCCTGAGGTGACCTGAGGGCTGGGACTTAGGTTGCCTGTGCTGGTCTGTCTGGACCTGCTGCTAGCTGTAAGAGTTAAAAGATAAATTTAGCTCAAGATCAGGCTGAATACCAAAGCAATAGGTATGAGCAGCATTCTGCAGTCACAGGCTTTATCCCTAACATTTAACAATCAGTTATAAAACAATTTTAGCGTTACATCATTGTACAACAAAAATTGAACATTAATTCCATTTGGGAAATATTTGGTTACTTGTGTGAGCTGTATTGACTGCAGGAGAGGAAGAAGTTGCATATTTCAGAAATCAATTAATATGACAAGAATCCTTCATTATCCTCCAAATGTACTTACCTTTTTGTAAAGGTATTTAAAAAGTATTTGCGAATTAGCATATTTGTAAGGTGGAACAAATTTGTCTTGCAGCAAGTGTATGTGATTAAACATTTCACTTATGCTGAAAAGGTAACAAGTGAACTTGTCTCCAGCTGTTCAAACTCATTAAAAACACTCCTGTGTTTTACTTTTCATTCACATGGTTTCGTATTTGAAGTTTGTGGACCAATTATTCGGCTGGAGCTCTTGCCTCTCTGAGTATCACGCATGCAGCTGTTCTCAACGAGTGCCTCTAGCCAGCCTTCTGACTATATTTCCTGCAACTCCTGTCCAAGCCTGAGAGCTCTGAAATGTGTAGCAATTTTCCAGTCCCAAAAAAACACTGTTCAATCCATATCATATTAAATTTAAGTGGCATTAATTATCGTAGTCATACACAGGGTAAGTCTAAACTTCAAAATGTTTCATGTGAATATCAACTCAAACTAATCTAAACTAAACTGGTGAGATTTAAAGCTAAGTGGGGGTAAGTTTGTATTTGCCTGATAGCATAAAGTGGGTAATTTAGACCAACAATCCATTATATATCTTTCCTGATTTTCATTTTGATTGACCTCAATGAGCTGAATCGATAGAGCCCCTATCACATTATCACCCAAAGTCCAGAGTATCAGAACTATGCTTTTGTAAGTGAGCAGAATTGGTGTTCAAATTTCATTTGGGTGAAAATAGTTGGAAAAATAATTGTAGTGGGGTTTTTTAATGGCTGCATTTTACTGTTGGTTCCAGCCTTGTTTTGTTCAGAAGACTCTACACTAAAGCAGTGCTCTTGTGCACTGTTTGTTTAATCAGATTTTAAAAGCTGATGGATTCCAATTTAACTGATTAAACAAACACAAAAAGGAGAAATGTTCCTCTTATAGTTACAGTCTCCCAAGAATTAGCCTTGCTCAAGCTTATTATTGTGCAAGGAGTTTCCTTAGTAATATTGAGATCCCTTAATTCACATCCTTTCCTTGAATTCTGAACACAAGGAAATAATTCTTCTACCATAGAGTGTACATGTTTTGGAATGTTACTCATTAGAGCATTTTAGTTACTAACAGTGTTTTGGGAAGTCTCTGCTGCATCATAAATCTCTCATACAGTTCAACGTATCCCGAATGCATTTTAATAGGCACCTTAAATTATGTTTCCCTAATGTTCAAACAGGAGTGCTTACTTACAAAACATTGATACAGTAACTATTGTATTTTGCTGAATGAAGATTATGTAAGGAGGGTTCATGTGCTCAATATTAACATGAGTTTGCCTGATAGCCTTGGTACGCTGAAAACTGCTAAGACTTACATACGTATAATTTTGTACATTTAACTCCCAGCAGGTTAAAGGTCAACTCTGCACGTGACAGATTGGCAGACGTTGTTCACATTGATATGAATGGTGCAGAACATTCGATAAACACGGAAAGCCAGTGGGCGAAGTGCAGGCCTTTAGACGGTGGCTAAAACCACTCGCAGATGCTTACTGTTTGTGTTATCGGTATATGATCAGCTTCCTTAAAGTTGAGTACCTGCCTGAAATGCAGACAGCTTCTCACGGGTCTTCTCGAGAAAAGTGTTGCTTTGATCTCAAACAGAAGCCTTTAAGAAGTCTGGCAGATTGAACTTTCATAGTGGAAGTTTCTAGTAAAAACAGAAACTGTCAGATCTAGTGGTTTCTTCCACCAGCGGGCTGACAAAATACCTCACACACGAGACAGTTAAATCAAAATTAGATTATTTGCGTTAGTAGATAACCTTTTAAGTATACTGCCTGGGCTTCTAGAGTCATTGAAGGAAACATTACAAATACAAGTTCTGTGCAAAGTTATTATTTTTGGTTTGGATTAAACAGGTTTCTTTGTCCTTGATTAAGTTAGTCTAACATGCACAGCACAGCCTGCCAATTGGGCTATGGGATAACATTATACAAATTCCATTGTCCATGGCACAGAGCTCTTAAAAGTGGTTAGCACCTTAACTTAAAAAGCAAATTTTATGCCAATATGTTAAGCAATTATATAACAATATCATACAATATAATTTCTAGGCTTATATATATAATACTCTATATAATGACAATGATTCTAGGCAGCATTATGGGCTGAATTTTCCAAGCCCCGCAGAGATGGTTTAAGAGGCGAGCCAGGTAGCTGATCCACCATGATCCCCCCCAAAACAACTTTGCCGGAGGTGGGGTGAGTGAGCTAGAGGCTACTCACCTGACAGCGGTGGATAGCCAATTAGGCTCATTAATGCCACTGGGGGAAAGGTGCTGCTGCTGCTGGGATCATCCCAAATGCGATCCCAGCTGTCAGGTTGAACTTTCATAGTGGGAGTTTCTGTTAAAAACAGAAACTGTCAGAGCTAGGCCACACACTGAGCCTGGAGTCCGTCATTTAACCAGAGGCAGCCTTTCGATGTCAGACTTGTGGGGAGCCATTGGTGCCTCCTCTCCATCACCCCAGCATGGACATGCTAGAATTTGATTGCCATAGCCCGTAGTGTAGACTATCCTGAAGAGAGGATCTCCCACCACAACGATGGCCTGACAGCTGTGGCCATGAGGAACTTTTAACTTTTACAATTCTGCAGAAAGCACCACCATTTTTAGGCAGCCTCATGGTCTCCTGCCTCCATCAGCAGTGTCATGGCTGCCAGCTGGACATATCTCTGTGAACCCCTCCACTGGGATTACCACTTCACTGGTTCACTCGCTGGACAAGGCTCCAGAAGTGGCTCCTTAATTGCCTGCCTCTGGCATGATTGTGAGTGACATCCCCCACGGCCACGTGCGGGTTTGAGGTTGAAGCCTGCATTGTGCCCCAGCTCGGAAAATTCAGCTGTTATAACTTTGTGAATAACGTGCAGAAGAAGGATGACAGAAAGTGTCAAGATTCATTGCAGTCAAACAGCTCAAATAATGTGAAATCCAGAAATATGAAGCTCTAGTTTAATTCCCAACACTGTAAGGCAAAAGGAGGTAGTAATGGGACAAGAAACAAAACTCAAGATGGGTCTAGACGAGATGTAAATGGAAATGACGGCATCACAACCAATACCTCAAAAATTGGAGGTAGTTGTTATGTTCTGAAATCATTGTACAGAGTGTTGAGTCTGGAAAACTGTAAAATGCATAGTTGAAAGATGATGTGATGCTCCATTGAGCTTCTTTGGAAAAGTAAGAGGCTGAGGCGAGAGAGATCAGAGTGGGATTGGGGTGGGAGATTAAAATGACAGAGCACTGGAAGCTTGGAGTCACACTTGCAGACTGAACAGAGGCTTCTGCAAAGCCATCGTCTAATTCTTCTTGGTGTTCTGGCCTACACTCTTCCACCAACCAACACCATCAAAGACAGTTTCTCTGCTAATTTATTCATTTGCTGTTTGTGGAATTTTGCAGTGTGCAAATTGGCTGCACTGTTTACCTACATTATCAACAGTGACTGCATTTCAAAAGTCACCCAGTGGCTGTAAAGCATTTTGGGATGTTCTGAGGATGTGATCAGGTGCTACATAAGTGTGAGTTCTCTCCTTCTTCCATACATAAGTGCATGATCATGTGTGTATATATCACTCTAATACATATTTATCATCCAGCTACTTCTCATATGTACAATCAGCTCCTTTACCTCACTTCTGTTGAGAACAAAAGATGATGGAAAGATAAGCTGACCATATAGACAAGGAAACTATAGGAATGAAGGACATTGTATCTAAAAGCAAGGGCAAAGAAGAACTGGCAAATATTAATGAAAAATAAATTTTAGATACTGCCATATAAATGCAGAACACATTTCAAAATCACATGAAATCAATTACCTTGGATAAACATTAAAGTATAGAATATTATACATCTGGAGAAGTGGCAGTAATATAATTGAGAGGCATAGTGATGTCAAGGTAGTGGTCAGAGATGAATGGTGCCGGGAACCAAGCAATATGTAAATCCCATCAGGTGATTTTCTGCAATCCTTTTATTAGCTGCTATTTCAGACCCTTCACTATAAGGGTTATTTACAGCAGAATTCTTTCCCTTTGAGAAATCTGTGTTTAATGAAGTGATTGGCCTGTTCCTTTAAGCTGCTAAAATGAGTGAATGGCTGCACGAATACAACATTTCCTTCTAGCCCACAAAAGCCCTACCCCACTACAGTGGTAAATGCTAAATGAAGCACAGAGGTAACACTAAGAGCCAGCCCTGAATGTTTGATTGATCACCAATCTATGTAAAGGGAATAGGATCACTCAACAGTGATCAGCACTCAGCAGTGAGCCAAACAGCCAAAAGGCCAGCCCACTCTATCTCCAGTCAGAATTTGACTAACAAGGAGAATCCAATTCTGTATCTGTGAAATCATGGGAATTCAATGGGGTACACTGCCTCTGCAAACTGGGTCAGGGGGATAGAGCATGTCTATGAACTGAGACAGGGGGATAGAACAGTCTATGAACTGGGTCACAGAAATTGAACACGTCTGTGAACTGGGACAGGATTGGGTGATAGAACCTGCCTATGAACTGTGTTGGGACAGTGATTGGAATGGGGATGGTGACTCTTGAGCTAACTTTGTGATAAGTGATGACCTATTTAGTTGAATAAAAATGTGCTTAAAATTAAGCAAGCTATCATTTCTAATGCAAAAATTCAACCTGGAATCACCTTAGAATTGCACAACCAGGTTTGTGCTGTCAACAATTTATCAATTGTCCTTCAAACTTTCACATAGTTCCATTTTTATTTCCTCCAATACAACTGAAGGAATGTGTCTACCAACAGCATAAGTTATTCATTCCGTGTGATTACTGGTTTTTAAACTTCATATGTTTATAATAATAGCTGTATTTTAAGTTGGCAGCCTTATAGGGCACGTGCCAGTTTTTTTGAAGCTGCCGGCCAGCCTTGGCTAGTTTCCTAGGTTGATATGAATGTAACATCAACTTATATGTTGAGATGATAGCCCTGTCAGATAATTTGGCTAAATGCCTGGAACCCAGAGTAGCACATCACTGAAAGATTGTAGCAGGCTCTTCACAAAGGAATTTATTTTTGAAGTACAACTTTGCAGTGTCTCTGAGATTACTGTTTCCAAGGGATCAGGATATTAGATCTCCTTACTTCTGTCAGCCTACACTTTTTGAAAGAATGTGGGCTTTTAATATGTATTAGACTTAGCTCCTAATTTACTAAATTATATTTATTTCCCATTTTGACGATGTCATGTACAATGGATCTTGACCATTCACTTAGGTTACTCAAGATAGCGTTGGTGCCACGTTGAGCTTTTTGTTGTGCCAGGTGCAGACGTACTGTATAAAGCTACTGGTATAGGCTGGCATTAGTGAAAATGGAGCTGTCTTGAAGCATTTAGGCATATTCTTTGATTTCCTCCAGCAATAACATTAATAGCACCAGTGTGAAACCCCCACTGTTCTTGTTAAAAAATATTCCTTTTAAGGTGGTCTCATAATTTTACCAACAAAGAATTGACTGTTTTGTCATCTCTTTCAGTTCAAAAAATTCCCCAGTGATTTGGATCCAGAACGCAGCTCTCTACATATGTGTCTGAATATGGTTCCAAAGTCAGGTCGCAGAATGCTGTGCCTAAGCTCTTTCACAAGGCTGCAAATCACAGCAACAACAACTTATGTTTATTTAGCACCTTTAATGTAATAAACTGTTCCAAGATGCTACATAAGAGTGTAGGGCAGATGGTCAAAAGTTTGGACAAAGGGGTAAGTTTAGAAGTAGAGAAGTGGAGAGGTTTAAAGAGGGAATTCCAGAGCTTAAGGCTTTGGCAATTGAAGGCACAGCTATCAATAGTGGAGCAATTAAAATTGGGGATGTTAAAGGGGCCAGAATTAGAGGAGAATAGGTATCTTGGAGGCTTGTTGGGCTGGAGAAGAATGCAGAGATAGGGATGGATGAGGCATGGAGAGATTTTGAAACAAGAGTGAGAATTTTAAAATTGAGGCCTTGCTTAATGAGGAGTCAATGTAGGTCAGTGGGCACCTCCTGTTTACATCATTTCTAATATACTGTCAGTTCAACACTGGTAACTGCAGGATACAGAGTGTGCAAATACAGCTGAAGGGAGAAAATAGTTATTCCAATTACCTGTACTTTCAATTTTGTAGTTAAGTGATATTGTAATTTACTGATTCTGCATTCTTTAGCCATGCCTGGATGGATACTGGAGCTGTTAATGATACACAAATGACTTCAGCAGGAATAACTCATTTAGCAAACTCTCACCCACTGGTGGGGGTGGTTTGACCCTGTTTGTGCATTACATACACTACTGCGTAACGTTCTAAGCATAGCACACATAGCTATGCCATAATGTATTGAAAAGGCACACATTCCAGACACCCAAGGATGAAGCTATACTGAATGCTATTAGGCCAAAGCATTTGAAATAAAGACCAAGCAGTTGGAGAATTATAAAGGAAACTTGATGGTAATAAATATAATTTCTTGTGTGAACTAGAAATGGGAAACTGCCTCTCTATACCCCTGGTCAATTAGTGGGTGAGTTATGTGTTTAATCCTCTATCTGGTTTAGTCTTGTATTTGGGTTTCAAGGAGCTGTACACAAAATTATGCTACCATCCAATTAAAAAATAAAGAGAGTCTGATTAGGGGTCATAGCCATGTGGTACTGCGAATTTTGTTATATTCTGAGAGCAACAAGATCAGACCAGACTAACTCAAAGGCCACACTGTTAAGTTGCATTAATACTTATTGTATTCAATTACCTTTTATTTTTATGATTCAGTTAATGTGGTTTAGTGACTGAAGATTTGTTGTCATTAAGCCTTTGCATATTCAAAGGCAATCGCTAATATAGTCCTACTAATTAAACTATTAACAAAGTCTGGAAATGCCTAGCACGTCAAGCAGCATCTGTGGAGAGAGAAATAGAGTTAATGTTTTAGGTTGATGACCTTTCTCGAGGACCCTAAAATGTTAACTCTGGGCGGAATCATCCCAGGTTTGCACTAAGTCCAGTAGCGGGCAGGGAAAATTATGTTTTACCCGGCAGCCGGTAATAGCGGCTTCTCACGCCGTATTGTCCCAAACTCGCTGCATTAATGATGCATTCCTCAGAAACATGCCATTCCCATGGTGGTGGGCTCTCATTTGCCTGCCACGCCATCACCTCGCTGCTTCATCACGCTGGGCGCCGTATTTAAAGTGCAACTGTGCGCACACCTCTCAGTGCTTCCAGCCCACGACTGCTGCACAGAACACAAGGACCCGAAAGACAAAAAAAAACTGCAGCCCCTCAGTTTAGTGACGCATCCCTTGAATGCCGTTTGGACTCTGTGGGGACCCAACTTGATGTCCTCTATCCCCACTCTGGCTGCATGAGGGGCAGGTCCATCACCAACTCAGCATGGGAGGCAGTGGCAACGATGGTCAGCGCCAATGCCTGCAAAAGAGGACAGCCATCCAGTGCCACTATAAGATGAATGGTCTCATCCGTTCTGCCAGGGTATTTCATTCTTCTCATCTCTCTCAACTCGCACACTCACAAACCCATCACACATCCTCAGGGATCTCATACCTCAGGGACAACATCACTAACTCTCACACACACCCTCATATCTCCATCAGGCTCATATCTTCTTGAGATTGCATCCTCATCCTGTCCATCAATGACTCTGCTCACGACACAAAACCACACAAACATTCCACACAGTGCCATTCTTCCTGCTCACACTCTTCATCTATTTCCACGCAGGAGAAACCTGCTCACATCAGCAGGGAGAGGTCCCAGACCAGGGATGGAGTGGCCCACATTAGGCCCCTCACTCATTTTGAGGAGTGTGCCATCGCACTGACTGGTGAGAACGTGGACCGTGCCTGCGGTGACGGCGAAGTAGGCGGCAAACACCCTCATGACGATCCTGCATCACATCATCCCTCTCTCAATACAAGTGTGAGTAATCTCACTCTCCTAAATTTGACTTTGCTCTCATGCTCTATTTATCTCTACTTTGGTTCACAGGGAGCTCTGCCAAGCGACCGATACTCTCAGCCAGCCAATCCCTCAGCTCCATCCAGGTCCTCATCTCAAGCCAAGAGGACACCTCCTCCATTGAAGTGTTGGAAATAAGCAGTCTGGAAGACCTGTCACAGCGCTTACCCACACCCTCCACCAGCACAGAGACACACACCCCAGTGGGACCTAGGTCCAGAGCAGGCTCAGGTTCACAATCTGGTGGTCACCACATAGAAACATGTCTGCAGCAGGAGGAGGCAGGCTCAGCTAAGCACCCCGGCACTTGGAGGACTGCTGGGGAAGAGGCATCTGTGAGGTCCGAGGCAGATGACAATCCTCTGGATCTGGCCTTCCAACTCACCCTGGAGAGTCAGCAGAAGGCGTGGGAACATCATGCAGAACTGTTGGAAGCCCTCAGTAGAGCGGCATGTGAGTCAGAGGAGCACATCCGCCTGCTCGCTGATGAAGTGGTGCCCACATGTGCGTGTTTGAAGGTTTCCATTGGGAGCATGGTGGACACGATGAGACCCTGGTCCAGCAGAATGTGGAGATGTGTGCAGACCTGCACTCTGCCATGGGGGCCATGGGTTGGTTCCTGCAGTGGCAATGCGTGAGGGAAACAGGGCACCTCGATGTCTCTGCAGGTGCTCCTTGCCTTCAAGGAGTCAGCACGGGGCCCTCAGGCAACCGATGGGAGGAGGGGCGGCAGCTGGACACCCCTGGGTCATCCACTCAGGAATCTCAGAGGCTGTCCTCTCCCTCCGAGTCCCCTTTGCCTGTGAGCCCCTCAACGTCATCCTCTGTCACCACAGAGAGAGCAGCGGGTCAATGATTGATATCGAAGGGAGAAGTGTGTGTGTGGCAGGGCCTTTCGGAGCCTCGTGCAAGCACTCTCCCACACACACGGATCCTTCACATATCACACTCACCTCAATATCCTGAGCATTTTCAATGCTTCCTGCTGGGGTTCACTTTCAGACAGCCATCTGAGCTGTCCTGCATCTCTGCCCACCCACTGATCACACTCCAATGCAGCACCTGATCTTGCCCTCCACGGCTCTTGTTTCACTTTCGATTTGGAAAGCGTGGTGGTGATTCATTTCTTCATTCCTCCCCCATCGTTTCCCCTCCCCCAGTCATCCATTTCCTTTCCTCAATCACAGTTGACTCTTCCCCCCGCCTAGCATCACTTTCCATGTCCCCTCTGGGACCTATCTGCCACAACCTTTTTCCTTCAGGGATGTCCTGGTGAACGTACACATTCCCTCCCTTCCTGAAAAGCCCACCCCCGTCCACATTCACCTCCCTGACCTCCTCTTTCTCACCACCAGGGTCTGTACCTGCCTACCAACCATCCTCATCATCCCTTTTACCGCTACCGTTGAACCCTCACCCTCCCATCCTACCGCCTCACTCTGCTGTCGGTCATTCTCACCATTGTCTCCTACCACGTCCACCCTCAATTCACTCCCCAGGAGGTAGTCATGTACTCATCAGAGCCTTCTCTTGCATGTTCACCTGGCACCCCCCCACCCCCGCCGGCCCCCTTCCCCCCTTGGAATCCCTTCCCCCCTACCCTGGACCCACCCCCTCAATCCACGCGCCCCCCCACCCACTACCAGACTCCCCACCCGCTTAGCCCTTCCTCCTTCCCGGCTCCTTCAGACACCCATACATCTTCTGCCTTAGTCCTCTCCTCTGACTCTTTCCTCCAGCCATACTTCTTTCTTCAGCTTTACTCCTTCCCCCTTCCTGACTCCTTCCTCCACACTTATTTCTTCCTTCACCCTTACTCCCTCCCATCTCCGTACTCCTTCCTCCTCCTGGACTCCCTCCCCTCTCCGCACTTTTTCCTCCCCTTGGACTCCCTCCCCCCTCCCCTCTCCACACTTTTCCCCCTCTGAACTCCTTCCCTTAAACTTTCCACCCCCCTTTATACCTACCTCCCAGTAGCCGCCTCCTCCTCCGTTACCTCCTTCATGTACTCCCTCCCCGGTCCCAACCGCTATGACATCTTTGTTCCCCCTTCCCAACTTCACTTCCCCCTGACATCCCTTCCTCTCCCAGCCGATCCTAGCTGTCCGTCTTCCACCCCGTCAACCACTATCCGTTGTGAGCAGACCCTCAACGGTGACCTTCCACCTTCCGTGAGCTGCTTCGCTGCAGAGCCACGTCCATGAGAACCCACCCAGTATGTCATGGACATTTCTCCAGGATCCTGTTGCTGTCGGGCTCCAGCATCTTATGTTCCTCAGATGTCTGCGATGCGAACAAGGCCCTGGGGGTAAGTCCCGACCTCTGCACATCATAATTATCAAGACATGTCTGCACCGGCGAGTTTTCTTGCCTATATAGGCGGACAATCCAGCGGCAGTGTGGGACGATTCCGGTGGGCTGACCTTATAATGATATGCAGGTGCATTGCAATAAGCTTCCCAATGTCCGATGGCAGGGAATGTGGCCCGCCATCGACGGACAGATCGGACGATTGCAAACTGGTTTCATGATGTTGTGAAACTGATTTCTGGCCTTCTTGCCGTATTTTCTGCTCATGCTGCCGAGCATGCCCAACGCCAATGGGCATGGGAAAATTCTGCCCTCTGTTTCTCTCAACACAAATTCTGCTTAAACTGCATTTTTTTTCCAGCATTTTCCATTTTTTTATTTCAGATTTCCAGCATCAGCAATATTTTGATTTTGTATTATTAATGTTCACTTGTTTGGACAGTTTAGTTTATGTTTCTTTTTTTGCTTGGCTATGATTGTCAAAATTTATGTTCTAATAAGTAGTCTAATATCTTTGGAATTATAAATTCCTTGAGCTAATAAAAAGCATTGAGAGATATATTCTGCTTTTATGTATCTTTTCCTTTCATCTTTTAATAAACACAGCATACTCCAGATTCAGACATTTGGATTGGATTTTGGAAATTTGCTTCAGCCTTTATCTCTGAATCTATCTTGGCTTACTTTACTTTACTTAAGATGTGGAAGTAGATACTGGCTTGCTCAATGAAAAGTAACACTGCTACTGGTTTAAGCATAGCTTAATATACCAAGGCTTGTAGACTCATAGATGTTTACAGCACAGAAGGAGGCTGTTCAGCCCATCTTGTCTGTCCCAGTCAACAAAGATCTAATGACACTAATCATATTTTCCAGTGATTGGCCCATAGTCTGGAGGCCATGGCAGTACAGGTGAATATCTTAACACTTCTTAAATGTTATGAGAGTTTCTGACTCAACCACCCTTTCAGGCAGTGAGTTCCAGATTCCCACCACCCTCTGGGTGAAAAAATTTCTCCTTATCTCCCCTCTTGGCCTTCTACCTCTGACCTTAAACCTATGCCCCCTGGCTATTGACCCATCTACTAATGGAAAAAAGTGCCTTCCTATCCACCCTATCTGTGCACCCTCATAATCTTATACACCTCTATCAGGTCCCCTCTCAACCTTTGCTGCTCCAAGGAAAACAACCCCAGGCTATCCAATCTTTCCTCATAGTTCAGGCTCTCCAGTCCAGGCAGTATCCTGTTAAATGTCCTCTACACCCTCTCCAGTGCAACCACATCCTTCCTATAATGTGATGACCAGAACTGCACGCAGTGCTCCAGTTGTGGCATAACCAGTGTTTTATACAGTTCCAGCATAACCTCCCTGCTCTTGTATTCTATGCCTCGGCTAATACAGACAAATATCCCATATGCCTTCTTAACCACCTTATCTACCTCCCCTGCTACCTTCAGGGATCTGTGAACATGCACACCAAGGTCCCTCTGATCTTCAGTACTTTCCAGGATCCTACCATTCATAGTGCAATCCCTTAGTGTTAGCCCTTCCCGAATGCATTACATCACACTTTTCCGGGTTGAATTCCATTTGCCACTGCTCTGCCCACCTGAACAGTCCATTGATATCTTCCTGCAGTTTATGGTATCCTCTTCACTATTTACCAACCTATCAATTTTCGTGTCACCCACGAACTGCTTGATCATACCCCCTGCATTTAAGTCCAAATCATTTTATGTACACTACAAACAGCAAGGGCCCCAACACCGAACCTTGCGGAACCCCGCTGGAAACAGACTTTCAGTCACAGAAACATCCCACTATTATCACCCTCTTCTTCTTGCCTCTCAGCCAATTTTAAATCCAACATGTCACATATGGGGCAGAATTTAATGTTGGCAATGGGGATCTCGCTCACTGTCTGGCAAACCGGTGGAGCCCCATGTCGTCTCTGTCAGGCAAGGCCTGCTAGTATTAAATGCCCCTCAGGCAATTAACTGGCCAATATTGGGCCTTCCCATGGACTTAGGACCCCAGGGGCAGAAGTCCCGCTCCTCAAGATTTGCCAGTCAATCAGAGGCTGACAGCTCTCCATTACCTGTCAGCGCCACTGGGAGCTGTAGCTGCTGCCAGTAATCCACACAGAACCCAGGCCATGGGTAAAAGAGGGCAGGATGGGGGTCACTGAGAGGGGGTCGCTGGCTGGGTGAGAGAGGGGGTCAGACAAAAGGGCAGGAGGTAGCTATCAATGGGACCATCCCTTCCCAATGCTAGGTCCCTCAATCAGTGTCTTTCAATGAGGGACAGCACCCCCACCTCTCCCAACCCTGGACCCCCACAAATAAGGCACTTTGCTTTTGGGCCCCAAGTGTGGTGACTCTCCCACCCACCGCTGGGTGAATAGTGGCAATGGGATGAAGCCCTTAAGCGGGCATAAATTGCACTTCTGGGCCTCAGTTAGCATCAGGCTGGGAAGGCTGTCCACGGGCCTTCCCATCCTGGACTTAATTGGGCAGAGGTTGGAAGGTGGTGGGGTCCCAACCCCACACCCTCCAGACCAATTAAATGCCCCTGCCTCCAAATTTGACATATCACTGGGAGGCTATGAATACTGAGAAGAGAACTGGAGTCACACAGCAATGGCGCACAAATCCCCACAATCAGGTACACTGCATTGGAGTTGCACAATTTGATGAAAAATATTTATTTTGTTCATTGTACTGTGTGAAGATTTCTGACATAAACCAAAAAAAATTGTTGTCTTGAGCACTGGTAGAAGTGAGGGGTGACAGGCCACTTTGAGCTTTTCTTTACATGTACCATAGAAAGAGACATCAGGCGGAATTGTCCCAGATTTGCACAAAGTGCGGCAGTGGGCAGGAAAAAGAACGTTTCACCTGCCGGCTACAATGGCGGCTTTTTGCTGGTATCATCCCATTCCCAGCCTGTCCTGTCACATTAATAATGCATTCCCGGGAACACGCTGGGTCTCTCATGGGGCAACATCCTGCCCAGCTAGCACTCCAGGCCTTCAGTAATCCAGGCGCCATATTTAAAGGGTGCCCCTGAACAAAGCTAGCTCTCTCTCTAAGGCATCGGAGGTGCTCGAATGTCATGGCTGCCAAAGGAGAGAAACATGCTGCCATCAAATTTCGCAACATCTCCCTCAGACACCTACTGGACGCTGTGGAGGCCCACCATGAAGTCCCCTTACCCCCGCTTTGGGTAAAGACCAGCAAGCAAGGTCACCAATTCAGCACTGGGGGCAGTGGCAGTCAGCATCAATGCCCTGCAAAAGAGGACAGCCGCACAATGCCAAAAGAGGATGAACGATCTCTTTTGTTCCAGCAAGGTAAGTCATTCTTCTCAGCACTCTCAACTCACACACTCACAAGCCCATCACACATCCAGAGGGATCTCATTCACTCCCAGTTCAAGGGACATCACCATTCACTCTCTCACACAAACCTCCATCTGCTCTGCAGATCGTGTCCTCATCCTGTCCACGCCAACACTCATGCCAGGCATCCTTCTCATCTGGCCTGGCAGGCGTCCTGCTTACACTCTTTCTATCTGTTTTCATGCAGGACAAGCTGGCACACAACAAAAGGGAGAGGCTGCAGACTAGTGGAGGAATGCTCGACATCAAAGTCATCACAGACTTTGAAAATAGAGCCATCCAGCTGGTTGGTGAAAATCTGGGCCGTTCCTGTTCTGATGGTGCGATCAGTGCTCAACAAAGTGAGGATTCAGCAATACAGCATCCATTAGTCAATCATGCTATGAGTTACTTCCCATGTTCTGCAGTCCGCTGCCATGCTCTAATTATCTTTCCTGGCTTTCGCAGGCACATCTGGGAAAAAGCCAAGGTGGTCCACAACTGCGGACCTTGACTCAAAGCCCTGAACACACCTCAGAAGAAGAATCTGTTGACACCCTAATCACAGACCAGTAACAGCGCTCACCCACGCCCTCCACAAGTGCAGAGATACACATTTCAGTGGGGTCTAGCTTTACAGTAGCTTCAGGTTTACAATCTGGTGAGCACATCGCACAGTCTGATCCACAGCAGGCTGCAGCAGGGACTTCCTAGGTTTCCAGCACTCGGAGGACTGCTGGAGGCCAGAAACCTGCTGAGCCCAAGTCAGGTGTCGAGCCTTTGGAATTGGTCATGTCACAGTTGCTGGAGCTGCAAAGGCAAAATCGGAAACATCAGGAAGGGATGTCCGCTGCACTCCTTAGATTGCAAGGCACGATGGGGGAGTCTGTCCACCTTCAGTCTGGGTGGTAGTGCCAGCTTGCCAATGCACCAAGGTCAACACTGGTAGCATGGCGGCCGCCATGGAGACTTTGGTCCAGGACATTGATCCTGCACTGCTACATGGGCTGAACTCCATCGCTGATGCCATAGTTGGCTTCCAACAATGTCAACGTGAGAGGGGTGCGAGGCACCTCGATCTCACTCCAGCTTCCCCTTCTCCTCAAGGAGTCAGCCAAGGGCCCTCAGGCAGACATAGGGAGGAAGATCAGCAGGTGCACACCCTGGGGCAGCTACCCAGGTGATTTCAGGAGTGTCCAGCCCATCCAAATTCCCTCTTCCTGTGACATCAACAGCTCCAGCTCCACAGGCTGAGGTGGATGCCATTGCAACACAGCAGGACCCCGAAAGCAGGCTGGGGCCCTCCAGGTCTTGGCCCTCCAGAAGATGCCCATCAACGTCATCACAGACAGGGCGTAGCAGTCAGCAGGCTGCCTCCACTTCCACTGTGGATATCTGGGGAGCACCAAAACAGAGCAGCAGGGTTAGGAAGGTCAAGAAAATGTAATTTTACTGCATGGGCATGGGCATTAATCACTTGTACATAATGTTAACTGTTGTAAATAAATTCCCAACAATTTCACCCTGGATATGGCTGCCTGTTATGATGAGCAATGCCGTGTCAGTCTGAAGTGAAACCTTGGTTCTTGCACAAGATAAAGGCAGGTGTCTCTTCCCTGTGCTTTGTGTGCAACCTTCCCAGAACATTGATGCACAGTCACTGGACACATAATTCATGCCTGCACCTCGATGGGGCTTTATCATTGCTGCCAGAATGTCCTGGGCCGGTGGCACAGAGCTCCATCATTTTCTCTGAGGGCTCTCAGCACTTCTGAGATGCAGCTGGACCCCCAACTCATCAGCAATTGTGCCTGGTGTTAGGAAGTAGAGATAGTTTAAATAAATTATATTTGCATTTGTGAGCATTAGGAATGAGTTTTAGCTTTAAAGTTTAAGTTTGATTTGCATTTCTTTGTGTTAAGAAAAGGTCAGATTGAGTTTTAGTTTCACTTTAAAAGGTGCCTGCAATTCTAATGAGAGTTTTACAACTCTAAGCTAAGTTAAACAAGCAAGAATAGAGAAACTGGGCTGTTGCCTGGCAACAGGGGTCCAGAGAGGCAGGTCCCTCCCACAGGTACATAAAAGAAACTAGAAACAGTATTTTTGATTTTGGAAGCCATTGGAGTTCAGTTGATTTTGAAGACAGCTGCCAGGAGAGACTGGACCAAAGTGGACAGATAGCCAGTCCTAAGCTAGAGAAAAGACCCCAAAATCCAGGGGAGTGGAACAGGAGAAAGTCCCAAGCAGACCTTCCAGTCAAAGGAAGGGCAGGAACCTGGAAAAGATCCTGTTAAGTGAAGTTAAGAGTGAGAGGCAGAGAGAGAAGCTCCAAGCTTCGGATTCAAAGAGACAAAAGCTACAGAAAACAGATTTAAAGTGAGAACAGCTTGCAAGAGGCAAGAAGGTCAAAAGAGACAACTGAAGGTTTCTAACTCTTTGCTATGAGCATGTGAAGCAGTGGTGTACTGTTGACAGCTGGGTCAGTAAGAGAGATTGCATGGAAGAAAGCTTGAATGCATGCAGTGACCCAGGGAAGAGGAACATTGGAAGGAGAGTTCAAAACCTTGGAAGTGAACCCTTGCAGAAGGCATCTGAGAGAAAGCATTGGTTAGGGAAAGGACTCCAAGGTGAGCTCTTGGAAAATGGAGATTGGAAACCCTTGAATGAAAGAGGGAGTTCAGTGACAGTGGTTGGCTTAGTGGAACAAATGTCTGGCGGGGAGTTGAAGAGGGGTCCGTAGCATCTGTCCGGGGTGGCACCTGTCACTTGGTTTCAGAGTTTTGTGTGTCTGACCACAGGTTGCCTATTGGTACATGAACTGTGTACTTACTGTGGACATTAAAGGATAAGATAGCTTTTGTAACTTGTGTTATCCTTACAAATCTGTTTACAT
Organism: Carcharodon carcharias; assembly: GCF_017639515.1. Lineage (NCBI taxonomy): Eukaryota > Metazoa > Chordata > Chondrichthyes > Lamniformes > Lamnidae > Carcharodon > Carcharodon carcharias. The sequence goes on along the minus strand of NC_054479.1, from coordinate 41,742,681 downwards.
CCGTAAAGGTATAGTTGCAGTTGAAGGAACATTGTAATATAGTTCATCTTTTCTTGTTAAATAAATGTTTTATTCTTTTGTTAAAAGCTCATCAGTTGACTTCTGTGACTCTGTTCAGTAGCCACTCTCCACGCTTCTAAACAAACAAATTGTTAGGATCGACCAAGCTGGGTTCCACTCTGGATCAGTCTCGTCCAGGGGTAACCTCAGCTGGAATCATAACACATTGTGGTCCTGAAGAATTCAGCTCACTAAGAGTGCCATAGGATCAGGAGAAGTTGAAGTTTCTCCGCTGCATCTTCATGATATGACCCTGTTCACAGAGTGCAAGTGAGCTGATATCAGCCAGACAGGAGTCAGATAATCCACATAAACTATGTGAGGGTCAATGGAGTATCCCCACTGTATATCATCATCATTCTCCTGGAATGTAGGGACTATGGGAATCCACTGCGTCTCCATGACAGGAGTCTTATCACAGAGGGTATGTGCACTGCCATCAGCCAGACTGGAGTCAAACATTCACGGATGCAATGTGAGGATCTTTGGAGTGTCCTCACTGAATGTCGTCATCACCCTCTATAAATCAAGTGGCTATGAGGGACTCCCAAGCACGCCTGCCTCGTCTGGACAACACAATGGCCTCATCGCCATCATCCTTACCTTTGCGGACCTCAGCCCCCTCGTCTCCATTGACGCCCTCCTCATTGGAGGAGATATGCAGTTCCTCCATCTCCTCCTCAGGCAGCATCTGCCCCCTTTGCAGTGCCAAGTTGTGAAGGGCGCAGCAGGCAATGATGATGTGTGATTGTATTGCAGAGCTCCACCAGAAAATCATTTTCAACATCGCAATGATTTGCTCCACCAAAGTGTGAGTTGCAGCATGAGCCTCATTGTATCTTCTCTCTGCTGCAGTCTGAGGCTGCTGCACAGGTGTCATCAGCCACATTCTCTGTGGGTAGCCCTTGTCCCCAAGGAGACAACCCTGCAGCCTCTGTTGACCCTGGAAGACATCAGGGACCTGAGACCTGCTGAGAATGTAGCAGCCATCAATGCTCCCTGGGAACTGTGTGCAGACCTGCAGGATGCATTTATGGTGGTCGCACACCAGCTGAACTTTCAGTGAGTTCTTGTGGTTGACGCAGTTGACCTCTTGTTTCAACTGAGATCTATGCACCACATGAATGCAGTTGATGGCACCATGCACCTATGGAAAACCAGAGGTCTGTGCAAATCCCAGTGCTCTTGCTTCCTGGCTTTCCTGATCCCAAGTGAAATGCACAAAGTTGTGTGCCTTTACTGAAATGACCTCCTGGATGCATTTATGTGAAGGCTTGCGAGATACCACATAGGTCATCTGTGGAATCCTGGAAGGAGCCACTGGCATAAAAATTGAGTGCCGTGGTCACTTTCATAGCCACTGAGAGTGGATGCCCTCCATGTCCCCGTGGCACCAAATCCTGCAGTAGGTGGCATATGTTACTGACCAGTTCCCTGGACAGACGCAGTCTTTGGCGAGACTGGTTCTCAGTCACCTGCAGGAATGACAAGCGCTGTCTGTAGAGTCTGGGTCTATCTAGGCTCCGACCCGCGATGGTTTGCTGTGACTCTTCAGTGGCATGCGTAGGAGCCCCAGCTGCGCTTTCTTCTTGAGGATGCTACTCCTCCCTCTGCCCAGCTGGGCACTTCTGTCATTCCCTTCTCCTTCATCTCCGCTCCCTGTAAGTCATGAGGCATACTGCTAGGTCATCAGGCTCCATGCTCCTGATGTACTCCTCCTACAGGATGAAAGATAGAGATGCGAGGGTTAGCACTGGTCTCCTAGGGACCTCGCATGATTATGTGTGTGGTTCCAGCTCTGTCTCAAGGCCCCTTAATGCATGCCAGAGAGTGGTGGCCACCACTTGGATGGCCAGAGTTTAGTGCGCTGCATTGCTGCTTGAAACCCTGCCCACTCCCGCCCCACTCCACCTGACTGATTGGTGGCAGCTTCGTCCATTGGACTGGATGTTGTGCAGTCAGCTCAGGTACAGCCATTCTCCTAACCCACAGTGCAGGGCTGCACTGTTAGCTTGAACCATGGGGAGACTGGTCCAAACCGGGATGATGACATTGCAAGGGGCTGTGAGTGCCTCCACCAGTGACTGTTCCTTGGCCAGCTTTAGCAAGGAGGTTGTACAACTTGCCCAGACATCCAATTGTTCTGCAGCCCCCTAAAACGCTAATTAATTTGTAGCCTGTGCCCGAGATGTGAAAGGTTCAGCAACATTTGGTTGCACTTTCATGCCTCTGCATTACTTAAGTGGGCAGATAAGCTGGAGGCCCAACTCCAAACATGTCAACGTAGCAGTGCGGGAACTGTCTCAGCTGTGGAAGAATGCTCACTTAATACAAGGTTTCTTTAATGCGTGGCTAGCAGCTTCCCCCCCCACACCCGCATGTGCTTCTGCACTACCATCAAACCATGCTGCCTTGTCCCCCCTTGATCCAACTACAATGCAGCCCTTGCCCTGGTATCATACTGTCAGCCAGCTGGGAAAAAGCAACTTGCCTGTGCCCTCGCCTGTATTCACGGTGCATCTTCCTTGATTTTGAATGGTGACCCTTGCGAGCGCTGTGCAATGTTACTGTGCCCTCACCTCCGAGTCCCTGTCAAAATTCAGCTCGCCAGGTGCACGCCTTTTAAATGCTGTTGTGTATCACATCATTTTGAAGTCATGCCAATGTGGAGGTAAATTCGAAGTTGGGGGGGTGATTCCAGTGGGCAGGCAAGACGATGAGATGCAAATGCATTAAAATTACATTCCTAACATTGGACTGCATGAAAGGCAGCCCGCCATTGACAGGTGGAGTGGACAATGGCTAACTGGTTTCACGACAATGCGAAACCGATTTTTGGTCTTCCCACCATATTGATCCCCCCCCTCCTTGACCACCATAATACTTGCTGCCAATGGGGGCAGCCATCTTCCTGGGCTATTTTCCAACTGTCCAGCTGATGGGTTTCCCTGCTGCTGTGAACATGTTTTAGAAATTTAGACGTGTACTACATATGACGATTAATAGAAATAATCAAAAATATCACAGTGGGATCCATCCAAATGTCTGAAGTTCATGGCAGATCAGAAAGCAAAGGCCGAGATCTTCCAGCCCCGTCCACTTCCCAGACCGTCCGGCCCTGCCAAAAGTCAATGGACTTCTAGCTGGGTTGCCGAATCTCCTGCGGCAGGTCCTGCCATGACGGGGCCAGAAAATCCCGGCCAAAGTTAGGAAATGTATCCAACTGATATCGAAAAAGGTCAGCACTTTCAACGCATAAATAAAATTCTGATTAAATAAACTTAATTTGGATTGCTGATCTCCGATGTAAATTACATTTAATAATGCATATCATTTATTCTACCATTATGTCCAAGTGGCTTGGCTAGTAAAAATAAGGCATTAAATTGCACTGATGCCCAAGTCATTTCTCCAGTTAATAGATCAAGAGCCTATGAACATGCTGCTTAATTGCTATGTTAATTATATGTTTCTTGAAAACTTACATTTCAGTGACTTCAGTAATGACCTCTTTCTGTGGCAGCCATGACTTAGTTGGGAGGAGACTGTCCTCTGAGCCAAAGGGTTGTGTATCAAATCTCACTCCAGAACTTGAGCACAAAAATCAAGGCTGACACGCCAGTGCAGCACTGAGGGTGTGCTGCACTGTCACAGGTGCTATCTTTTGGATGAGACATTAAATCGAGGCCCCTTCTGCCCTCCCAGATGGACATAAAAGGTCCCATGGCACTATGTTGAAGAAGAGGTGAGACATCCCTGGTGTCCTGGCCATATTTATTCCTCAATCAACATTGAAAAGTAAACAGACTGCCTGATAATTATCACATTGCTATTTGTGAGAGCTTGCTGCACACAAATTGGCTGCTGCACTTTTTACATTACAGCAGTAACTAAATTCCAAAAGTGCATCATTGGCTGTAAAGTTCTTTCCAACCTCATCTGGTCAAGAAAAGCTCTATACAAATGCAAGTGTTTCTTTTTCTCTTAAACATCAAATGAACCGCAAATGATAGGATTTCGCAAAGATTCCAACTGAAAGCTCAAACTCCAAAACAGTTCAGAACAGAGGGATTGTGATCCAAATTTGCACATGCTTTCAGTGTACCGAACCCAGCCAATGCTGCAATCCAAATGGCTGGCTTTTTTGTTTTGATTTATAATAACAGAAGCTAAATTTAAAATGTGGAGAAATATTGGATCAAGGTTTAATCCACCAGAAGCAAAACAGAATGGCTTGGAAAATAAAGTGCCCAGCACTAAAAGTTTAAAATTTCAATTACAATGTAGAATTGCATATTAAGCAAAAATATAAATGGCTCAACAAACTAAGGAGTCAAATTTTATGTGAACATTTTGAAAAAATAATATAGCTGAAAGTGGCTTTTATAGTCTACTTTGAACAACTCAAAACAATAACCGTTTAATAATGTTCTGTTGTAGAATCTTCCTTTTAACTTTTAATGTTACTTGGTTGAAACACCATGTAAAAGTTTACTTCTTACTGCATTAATTTTCACTATCTTTGTATAATGGTGTTAATACAGGAACATGTTGGGAGTCTGGTCAAAGTGATGTTGTGCAGGTACAGTTTCAGATAGCCATTAAGTCCAGTCTATTCCTCTAACAAAAGGAAATGTCTTATCAATGATTTAATGATCAAGAGAAAAGCATTAAGCACAGACCTATTTTAGCTATTCTAACATACATGTGAAGACACTGACAAATACAATCTATATTTTATAGAATGTTTCATTCTTTAGTTACTGCCAACCACTCATCTTATTCAACATTTTTTCAATTAAATGAAATCTGTATTTATCCCGGTAGCTAACTTTGTATGCAAAATAATTACAGGGCAAAATGTTTAGGCAGCTCTAAGATAAAGAAATGCTATTCCATAATTATGAATTGTCTTTACAACATCAAAAAACAGGCACATCATTCCAACTCAAACTTCCAAATTACCTTTTATTAATTGATAACATAAGCACTAAGCTGCACTCTTCGGTACATATCTATCAGGCTGTCAGAGGTGAAATGGTAATTCTCTTCAAACTTTTTTCTGCCCAGGTCACATATTTTAGTCAAGTTTTTAATCAAGGTATAGACATGAGGCCCTCACACGGGGGCTTTTTTTTTAAACAAATGTTGTTGGCTGTCTCATGCCTTCTCTCTAGAAGAGCCGTCTGTGGTGATGATGGCTGACTTTCCAGAGAAATGTCTGTGGCTTTGGCAGTGCCTTTGATCTTTCTATTCACCCCTTGCCAGCTACATGACAGTTGAACTCCTAAGATACACTGTAATTCCTATAAAGTGTTTTCACTTTCCCCCCTAAACAACCTCAGAATATATGAGCAGATAATATATCAATATTTTCATTTAAGCTAATAAACAATTCTCAGCTGCAAATTAGTTAGCACAAGCTCTGAATTGTAAGAATGACCGCTCATTGAAAATGCATTTATAGTATAATACTCATCTATCAAATTACTATTCTATTAGAATGAATTGATGTGATTATTACATAGAATTGCATAAAAATTACGGCACAACACAGGCCATTCAGACCAAATGGTTTATGTTAGCATTTACACTGTACACAAGCCTCCCCATCTAACCCTATCAGCACATCTTCCGATTCATTTCTTGTTCATGTCTCCATCAAGCATCCCCTTAAAGATATCCGTGCTATTTGCTTTAGCTACTCCTTGTGTTAGCGAGTTCCACAGAATTACCTTAGTTAATTGCAATGATAATTTTGATTAATCGGATTGAATGCAGTGTACTCAAGGTATCTCATTATTGACTGGTGTTAAGCATGCATTCAGTGGCTCTTAATGTGTGTACGGAGGCAATGGCTTTAGAGTTGGTGAGGTTAACAAATGCACCCAGAAAAAAATAGAAGGAGAAAGACTCAGAATGACCCTACTCCCCACTCAGTGCTGGTTTGGCAGCACTACACAACAGAAATTGTTTGCTTGTAGACTCATAAACATTTTACAAAGTTTCTGCGTCTGCCATATGAGAATAGCCAGTTTAGATCATTACAAATATGTGAGATTATTTATAAAAGTACTTGTCATACACATCAACAACTTTCATTTATATGGTGACTTTAACATAATAAGACATTTTGGGGAAAAACCAGCAAAACTTGGGAAATGATTGGTACTGGTCAGAACTGGTCTCGTATACCTTAAAGTGGAACTGGTCATGTATAGCTTTAAGTGGAACTCCAGTTTGGACTAATACTTCACAGGACCACACTGAAACAAATATTGACATGGAGCCAAAGAAGGAGGTATTAGTTGACCAAATGCTTGGTTAAAGTGGCAGGTTTAAGGAAGTAGAGTGTATACCAGAGAACGATGGTTGCTAGGTCAAAACAGCAACTAATTATAATATCCAGCGGTCATAACAATACGATGGTTATGTTTTAAACCATCTCTTTTAATTAAAGATAAAATTGAGTAGTGGAGAGGGGCACGTGATCTCCTAATAGTTCTGCCCAATGCCAAGCCTATGTGGTTGCCATGGGGGTTGGGGGCCAGCTCAAGTTCTATTGAAACTTAAATGCCAGCTTTTACACCTGGACACATAGAAAGGAGCAACTGGCTTTGCTGTGTGCAGACTTACTGACTCAGACATCCTGGATAGAGAGAGGGAGGGAGAGAGAGTCCCAGAAAGAGAGACAGGGAAACAGCAGCTGCTGTGAACAGCAGGGCAAAAGGCTGTTCTCTGAAACTGGTTCAGGCCATTTTAGGGGTGTAGAGTCATCCAAGCTCAGTAGTTGTAGCTTGGACCAGGTGTGTGCAGCTTGCAGGTCATTGAGTGAAGATAGCCAAAGTAACTGACAGATAGACTTGCACTGAAAGCAGAGTAAAAAGAAACTAGCTTCATCATTCACCATGTGGAATGCGGGTGAGGCTTAATTTCAGTTTGAAATGAATTGGATCAGAAGCTGGAAGATCACATGGTTTGAAGCCTGTGGAAAAATCTACAGTGGGCTTCACAGAATCTGTGGCAAAGAAAGCAACCACCAGATTAGCTTGAAAGTATTGGAAAAGTAGCCAGAACAAGGGGCTGAGACATCCACATCCAAGAGATGGTATATGTAAGTTTTACCTCTGAGAATAACTGGAGCTGAGAAGAATTGAAAATAGCTTCCAGAGGTTTTGACTGTTCCCTATGGAAATAAATAACTTTACGATATTGTAATATGAGAGAATTCTAGGAAGAAGTAATAACTAAGCCTAACGGCCTAGTATATGTGGGTATAAGCTATAGTGTTAGCTTAATCATATTTGTTTTGTTTAATTTGTTCAATATACAGTAGAGCTTGTGTTTTGTTAAAAAAAAGTCAAATCTTGTGGTGTAGTTCTATTGATTCAAACGAGGTATTTGTATTTGTCTTTAAATGTTACTGGTCCCGAACCAGATTGTAACATAAACAAGAGGTGTCAAAGCAGATAGCAGCAGCACTCAAAGCTGATGATGGAACAAAGGAAAGCATTGCTTTGAAACCGAAAGACTCAGCCACAGCCAATAATGATACCATAGAGCTATGAGGAAGGATTTATGTTCTTGAATGTAAGTTAAACTTCAGAATGACAAAGCTATTGCTCTTGCCAGAAAAGAATTGGACAATGCTCGTGCTGATTGGGAAGATGAAAAACAAAAAGAATTTAAAAGTATTCATGAACGGACTAGGAGAGTGTCAATTTTTTTCTGTCTGATCACCAACATATGCTTAACGAAGGTCTTAAAGCAGCTAAATAGGTTAGAAACAGAAAATTGAACTGCGTGCATAGAAGGAGGCAGTGCTAAACCTGCATCTCCTGGAAAAGAACACTGAATGTTTAAATCATGGGAATGAATTTAAAGATAAAATTAATCCCGCTTTTAAACAAGATAAGAACAATTCAAATGTGTAGCTGGTTGAGAATTTCTTTACAGATTTGGACATTATAAAACCTGCAGTCATGGAAGAAAATGGAGATGGGGAGTTAAAATATAAACAGGGTAGTTCAAAGACTATGTTAAAAGGTCAACACCCTGATGACAATGTTGTGCTTAACAAAGTTAACCAAACCAAGTAACAATTTTCTAACCCAGGACATGGAAAAGCTTGAAAAACTACGCAAAAAGAAAATGGAGATGGAAGTGGAGCCATCAGTAGTAAACACTCATTTGTAAGAGAGTTGGAATTCTAAGAACGCATCCAAACTCAACTTTATTTTTTGACTGTCACAGGCAGTTAGTTGTTACAGGTTAAGCATTATGATGTTGCCAAGACAAAATGTTTAATGGCTAAATGTAATAACAGGATATTACCCGTACTGTATGTAGTAAATTTGGGGTTAAAGTGCCAGCTATCTACCTGAACACAAAGAAAGGTGTAGCTGGCTTTGCCATGTGCAGCCTTACTGACTCAGTGCTCCTGGAGAGAGACAGAGCGTGAGAGAGAAAGAGGGAGTCCTGGAGAGAGAAGCAGGGAAATAGCAGCTGCTGTGAGCAACAGGGGAAAAGGCTGTTCTCTGTTGGTCACCAGGCAGGATTGCATTGGGAACTCATTCTCTGGTTGAAGAGTGGGCCAAATTTAGGTTCAATAGATGATTTATCCTGGTCGACCAAGAGAAGGAATCAAGGGAGCGGACCTTGCTGTTGGAAGTTGGTACGGCATTCTGAGCCCACACGAAATTCAAACTGATATGTCAATTTACTTATCAAACCTCTACCACCATTCATTATGAAGTTTGCAATTTTCTCCTTGGTTAAAGTTTGAAATGCTTGTAGAGATTTAATGGACATTGCATATCTTAGTACTGCCTATAGTCTATTGTTGAATAGTTGTGAGTGATAGTTTGATATCATCAGAGTGATTGCTGAGAATATTGACTAACACAATAAGATGTGCTGTACCCAGCCCTGTTCTCCAACCAGAAAATGATTGGATGTTGCTCATCCTTTGTAATGACAAGCCCAGATGGAGCTACTTGGTATTGGCTAGGATTTCTTTCTTCTGTTGCTTTGGAGGGCTTATTCTGATTAGTCAAGCTGACCACGATGACAGTTCCACTCTACATACAATGTTGCCAGTGTTTCCATGCGCTGCACTTTGGTGTTTTCCCTCTTAATAACACCGTTTTAAAAGATAATTGAAAAACAGTAACCGAGCAAGTAAAACACACGCAGCAATTGAAAAAAATAACTTATCTTCATCTTAACATTTTAGAAACAGATGGACAAAGATTAGGAAATGAAAATCAAAACAGAAACATTCCCAAAATAACTATTATTTACTCATAACCTCCAAGTTAGCTCAGTTTCTTAATTGCAGGTGAACCTACTTAGCTGAGCCACTTCTCTTCAGTCGAAAACACTTCAGAATATCCTCAGTGCAAGTGTTCCCACGTCCACTCCCTTTGTTATGGGTCTCCTTGGCACTTTCTGTTGACTCCTTCCTGGAGAGGTATTGAGTCAGGATTATTCATATTTGGTATGTTTAGAGGTTCTGGGTATCCTTGATCCACCCTTTACTGTGTTCAACTCTCCACCGTTTGTGCCTTCTATGTGACACAACTGACAATAACTTTGCAAAGACTGGACATAAACAACATTGAGTCTATCACTTCCAGATTTCTTTCATGATTCAACATGATTTATAAATGGCAAAATACTGCGGGTGCTGGAAATCTGAAACAAAAACAAAAAATGCTGGAAAAACTCAGCAGGCCTGACAGCATCAGTAGAGAGAAAGACAGAGTTAATGTTTTGAGTCCATATGACTCTTCAACAGAAATAAAGGGAAGCAGAAATGTGGTAAAATATATACTGTTTAAAGGGGGGTGGAACAAGTGAAGCTGGATAGAAGGCTGAACGATTTACAAATGGCTTGCTTGCCTCTGACTCAGAAGTTTGTGGGTTCACATCTCAATTCAGAAATTTAGTACATAATCCAAGCTGACACTTTGTGCTGCATTAATAACAATGTCATCTTTCGGGTGAGGTGTTAAGTATGAGGCTCTGTCTTCTGACTTCAGATGGACTTAAAATGTCTCCTGGCAGTATTTGGAGAAGAGTGGAGAATTTCTTTCCATGCCCTGGCCAACTTTGGGATCTGGGTATTTTTAAAAATTCATTTGTGGGATGTGTGTGTCGCTGGCATTTATTACCCATCTCTAATTGCCCTTGGCATTTAAGAGCCAACCACAATGCTGTGGGTCTGGAGTCACATGTAGGCCAGACCAGGTAAGGGCGGCAGATTTCGTTCTCTAAATGACATTAGTGAACCAGATGGGTTTTTACAACAATCGGCAATGGTTTCATGGTCATCATTAGACTTTTAATTCCAGATTTTTTTTATTGAATTCAAATTGCCATCTGCCATGAATCACAAAAAGTTAGTATGCGGGTACAGCAAGCGGTAATGAAGGCAAATGGAATGCTGTCACTTAGTAAAAGGGAGTGAAATGTAAAAGTATGAAATATGTAAGTTCTGAGGAAGAGTCATTTTGGACCGAAACGTTAACTCTGTTTCTCTCTCCAAAGTTGCTGCCAGACCTGCTGAGCATTTCCAGCACTTTTGTTTTCATTATACAAGTAGGGAAGCTAAGTTTCAATTGTGCAGGGCATTGGTGAGACCATATCTGGAGTACTGTGTACAGTTTTTGGCCTCCTTGAAAGATATAATAGAAATAGAAGCAGTTCAGAGAGTGTTCACTTGACTAATTCCTGGGATGAAGGGGTTACCATATGAGGAAAGGTTAGGCAAGCTGGGTCTTTATCAATAGGAGTTTAGAAGAATGAGAGGTGATCTTACTGAAACATATAAGAACCTCAAGGGAATTGGCTGGGTGGATGCTGATGACAGGATGTTTCCCATTGTGGGAGAGACTAGAGCTAGGGGACACAGTTTAAAAATCAGGGGTCTCCCATTTAAGATGTCTGAATGACCTACTCCTGCTTCTAATTTGTATGTTAAAGTGTACATGTGTAAGCTTGCAAATATAAGTATTGTGATCACATGCCCAATAATTGTGTCCATTGCCCAATTTTTATTTAAAATGCAATTAGTCACATCTGCATTCCTAATTAGCTGCTTGTAGCGAGCAACTAATGTATTGGTAAGCGCTATAAGGGAGTGATAACATAATGGAATGTTATTGGACTGGTAGCCAAGAAACTGGGGCTACGGATCTGGATGAGTTAAAATCCCAATATGGCAACTTGGAGAGTTTAAATTAAATTAATTCAATGAATTTGAAAATAAAAGCTTGTCTCAGTAATAATGACCATTATTAACAAGCAATAATATTCTTCAGCAAAGGAGATTAGCTGTCCTTATCCAGTCTGATTTACATGTGACTCCTGTTACAAGGATATGATTTGTAAAGATGTAATCTCTCATTTTTCTTTATTTTGCTGTATTAAAAAAAACTGGATCCCTTTAGAAGAAATGATGAAATGCTCAGATTGCTACAATAACCACAATTTCACATTTCACCAAGTGGGATGAAAAAAACAGACACTGAACCCCCCCTGGGGAGTGTGAAAGACCCCATCTCCCATTGCCTTCACACCATCCTGAGACTTTTTACATGTTCCTGAGATAGACATCATAGTGCAATTACCTGTTCTGAAATAATAACTGCAGCAGACATGAACTAATAGAATTTCTCTGGAATAGACAGCCAGCATGGTACTTTAAGGACTCTTTACCAAGCGGAGGAGAGAACAAAAGAAACTGTTGTACTAAACACAGGCTGTTGAAGCTGTGTCCCCTCTCTGTCTCTCTATCTCTTGGAAGTGCTGCCTGGTTTGCAAAGTAACCATCCTGAGAAGAGAAATCTACTGTGAGCCAAGATCTCCTGGGAAAAAAACAGTGGAAACCTGCTCCATACATACATCCAGGGAGGCAACCGAACAAAATGGCCACAACGTGGAATCACCAGTCAAGGAACAGTTAACTCTATACTTCTCTATTTTATTTTTCATGAACTGTAAAAATTCTGTCAGCCTATCCTCTTACTTAGCAATCTGTACTAGTATGTGTGTGGGCCCAGACAAATGCGTGTGATATATTACCTAGTTTTTTTTTAAGTTTCAATAAACTTATCTTGTTCTTTGGTTTAACCTAAGAAAACATTTCTGACTAATTCTTTACAACCTAAAAGCGTAAATAGTGGGACTGTTGCAGAATTGACAAAGCACATCCTCTCTAAATTCACATAAAACTCTGGGATGGTCAGACCTGGAGTGGGTGAATAGGGGAGTCATTTCACCCCTTCTCATGTGGTCGTAACACTCCAGACTCACAGCAATGTGATTGACTTTTAACTGTTACCTAAAATGGCCCAGCAAGCCACTCAGTTGTATTAAACATGATGGAAAAGTCAAATAAGGAAACGGGACAGACCACCTGTCATCGAACTAGGCGGGGAATATGATAAAGGCACATCCTGCCAACTCAACCTTGCAAATGTTGGGACCTTGTGTTAAAATTTGGTATAATGTCCCAAAGACTAGTGAAGCAATTGCTTGAAATCGTCATAGTCATCGTACCATACCTTACAGCCTAAGTCCCAGACTCCTCCACCACCATTTGTGCGTATACCTACTGACAGAATGGACCTTTGAGAGGTGGTGGCACGGTGGTATATATTATAAGGTTAGGATGTTTGCTGATTCTTGCACAGTGTTCAGTTCCATTTGCAACTCCTCAGATAATGATGTGATCCATGCTTGCATGTAGAAAGACCTGGACACCATTCAGGCTTGGGCTGATAAGCAGCAAGTAACATCCACACCACACAAGGGCCAGTGAAATGACCATCTTCAACAAGAGAGAATATAACCATCAGTTCTTGACATTCAATGGCCTATCATCAACTTCCTTGGGGGTCACCATTGACCATAAGCTTAACTAGACCAACTAGATACTGTGGTGATGAGAGCAAGTCAGACTGGGAATTCTGGGGTTACCTTCTGACTGCCCACATACTGTCCACCATCTCTGAGGCACAAGTCAGTGATCTCCACTTTCCCCACTTGCCTGGATGAGGCAAGAAACTTGACGTCGTCAAGGAAAAGCAGTGCTTGATTGACACCCCATCCACCACCTTAAATATCCAGTCCCTTTGCCAGTGGCACAGAGTGGTAGCACTGTGTATCATATACAAGAAGTAATTGCAGAAAGTCTACAAGACTCCTTCTGCAGCACCTTTCAAACCTACATCCCATACCACTCAGAAAGACAATGGCAGTGGGCACATGGGAACACCAGCACCTGCAAGTTCCCCTCCAAGTCACATATCTTCCTGACTTGGAAATATTTTGCTTTTCCTTGATCATGACTGAAGCAAAATCCTGGAACTTACTCCCTAACAGTATTGTGGGTCTACCTACAACAACTTAAGAAGGAAACTCACCACCACCCTCTTAAGGGTGATTAAGGATGGGCAATAAATGCTGGCCTTTCCAGCGATGCCCACATCCCATGAATGAATTAAAAAGCTGCTTTACTGTTTCTATACACACATTTATATTCCAAGAAGATAACTAGAGATAAAACTCATGTCCACATTGGAAAAGATTTATCTAAAATTGCAGCAAAACATTCTTGATTTCTGTTAATCCAGTTCAGGATCAAATCTTTCCATATGTTGCTGAAACTAACAGCCAGACTTTTGCTGTATTTATCTGAAATGCCTTCCTAAAATTTTAAATGAAAAAAATTGATTTTAAAAGTCTCATCTTTATTTTCAAATCCTTTCATGGCCTTACCCCTCTCTCTCTCTCTCTCTCTCTGTATCTCATCCACCCCAACAAACTAACAACAAGCTTTTGTTCATCTGCCCTAATGTCTTCTTATGTGGCTTAGTTAATATTTTGTTTTACAATGTCTGTGTGGAGAACCTTGGAATATTTTATTATGTTAATGGCACTATATAAATACAAATTGTTGTTGTTGATGTTGCTTCTGCTATTTCAACAGGGCCGTTAATCAGTTTTAAAATAAATGGTTTAATGCCTTCAGTACGAAAGAGGTGAAATACATTTCAGACAAATACCTCTACTGGCATAATTTCAGGACTAATATACTTCTCCACAGTCTCTTTATTTTCCTACAATCCTCTCTTCCTTTCATACCAGCAGCTTTTATTTTCCTTCCTGTGTATGTAGGAAAGTAATCTTTCCATAAAATATTGGAATTCCTCGAGGCACAGGACTGAATTCTTTAATGTCAAGGACAAACTTCATAAAAAAGCTTTTCCTACCACAAGTGAGATAGTTGAATAAAAATAAGACCTTAAAATGCAACAAACTTTTGCTCTTTGCTTGTTTAAATTGTTTTAAAATATTCATTAATAGAGTAAGAAATATTTTTGACAATGTTTGCAGTAATAGTTATAGATACCATTGGATAATCCAGTTTAACACGAGCCAATTAAAGCCCTAAAGTCAATTGGTATAAGTAAAAGCAGCTTCCTGGCTAGGCATGAGTGAGATGAGATGTAGAAGGCCAGTCAAGGCAGGATATTCAATTAAGCAATTTTTGTCAGATAGCACATCTTCTGGTTCATGTACAACATCCAACAAATCACTGAGCTCATAAATCATATTGATTGAAACTGAGTTTCCAATCCATTTTACTAGGTAAATATGCAGTGCAATTTAAGGAAGATTGTCCGCTGCATTTTTCTTTTTGGACTACCCCTTCTCTATACTGATAATGTTTTCTCTTTGGGCAGTGTTTATCTGAAGAATTCCTTATACATCAAATCAAATAGCCGCAGTGGGCCTTCATAGGAGACATCTCTTTAGTTATTCTTTTCACAGCAGGAAAAATAAAATATGAGCAGCACTGACACAGCAGTGGTAGGGGGACAGGATGTGTTGAATTGTGACTGTAATTACATGCTGTGGGCTAATTACAATCCTAAGCTTGATTACTTCTATCACAAAATAAATGGGCACCGACCTTGAAGAATAACATTTCAGCTAGTTTTACCACCAAATTTTATTTTTCCCAGTAAGGCAGGGCAATATTCTTTGAAACTTTGCTCAGTTGCCTTTAAAAAGCCTTGTATGTGGATCTTATGCTCATACTGCCTTTGGATGGTGTGAAGGAATTCTGATCACATCCTTGTGGATTTGCTGCATCCACCAGGTAATCACAGGTACTGTTGGAATTAAAAATGGATGGAAGCTGGTACGGCATTGCAGTGCACTGTTGTACAAGCATGATTGTGGGGAAGTACAAATTAAATATTAGAGAATGGTTCATGATGGGTGTGAAATTGGATGGTGACACTTTCTAAGCTATTGTTGTAGAACAAATCCTTTTTTGAATCATTTAATTCTGAGGGGTGAGGTCACATAAGTAACTGAAAGAGTGTTCAGAAAAATCAGAGTTACAAAAGAGCATGGTACAAATCTCGACAGACCACATGATACACCCTAAATTGAATGAACTTCCAAGCAAAATTTTTGAGTGAGCTCAACTAAACATTTGTGTGGCTTTAATTTACCGTCAGGTCGCCTCAACCTCATCTATTGTACCATGCAAAACATTGACAAAGGACAAAAAAATTAGACGTGAAACCCACAAGAAAATGACATCCTTGTTTAAATTGGAGGGACATCACAACAGCAACTTTTATGACATCAACAAGACCATGGGCAGAATCTTCCGTTCGGTGAGTGGGGGCAGGCCCCGCATGCTGACATGTAAAATGACACGCGGTGAAATCGGGCGTGCATCCTGATGTCGCTGCGTATCATTCTGATGTTCCATTCAGCGGGCACGCAGCGGAATCTGCTGTGCTCCCGTCGAACTGTCAAAGGCCTGTTAAGGCCATTAATGAACTAATTAAGCCTATTGAGAAAGCTGCCCATCTAACCTTAAGGTTGGCGGGCAGGCATAGAGCCCAGGCGGCCTTCGCATTTTTCATGCAACCTCACCCATGGGCGGAATGAGATTTCATGAAGGTTTCATTAATTAAATATAAATTTTTAATGAAAATTTTTTAACATGTCCCAGCTCATGTGACACTGTCACATGAGGGGACAGGTCTAAATAATGTTATTTTTTGAATTTTTTCCACGTTTAAAACTTAAGTTAATCTCCCTGAGGCAGCACCGTGCCTCAGGGAGATTTCTGTGCTCTTTCATGTGCATGCGCACGAACGAGCGTAAGCCCCAACTCTCCCTTCTCCCCCCACTTGCACAGGGAGTGCTCAGCGCTTTCAGGTGCACGTCACACTGGGCAGGCCTTAATTGGCCCGCCCATGTAAAATGGTGGCATGCAGCTGATTGCTGGATCGATATGCAATGTTGTAGACAGACCTGTGTTGCACAAAATCAAAGCATAGGATGGATCCAAGAAAAAAAGGTCAATGCTATAAAGCACAAATGCTTTGTGAAAAGAGCCTATACTACAAAAGATAATTTCAAAAATTTACTGGGGAGGAAAATGTCATGGGGATGATTTTAAATTTGAAAAAGTATCAGCTATCAATGTTGAAATGAAAGGTCATTAAAACACTACAACATGATAACATTTTATCTCTTAAAAAAAAAGTGTAACGAATTGGGCAGAATTTAATGCTCCCCCACACCCCCCAACAGAAAGTTTGGAGGCAGGGAGCATTTAATCAGGCAGGAGGGTGCAGGGTGGTGAACCTGCCGCCTTTCAACTTCCACTTGATTAGGTCTGGGGCAGGGAGGCTTGTCAACAGCCTGATGGGTGCTTAATAGTGTGGGCCTTCACCAGCGGGGGTGACGTGAGGTTCCCGCCAGCTCTTCAGCCGATGGGTGAGACCCCTGTTGCAACAATTAAATTCTGCCCATTATATGCAAACTTCAGCAATTTACTAGTGATTATGATACAGCTTCCAACTCCTATGAAAAGAATGCAAGATAATATGGGAATGATGTAAGATCACTTATTCTATCAAAGCCACTTCCTCCATACTGTATCCAACCTCTTCGGATGGCGATTGTCTCCTTTAAGATGCTACTTAAAATTTCTTTCCCATAGGTATCCAGAATATTAATACATCACCACTATCCAAATATGCCTAGGATACTCAACAGAGAACAACCTTTCCCTATCATCCCCCTCAACGTCCTCCACACCCCTACCCACCCCCACCTCCAGCTCGAGCAGTACAGCAACCATCATGTCAAATATACAAAACAGAGAATGAGAGAAGCAGTCTTTGGGCTGTAGCCAGCTTCATGATAACATGGATGTAGTCTCTTGTTCTACACATGTGATGTGTGCATATAAACAGTCCTAAGATCAACAAATAAATGTTAAACATTCTGAAGAAACATGAGTTGTTTGACAAGCTCATCAAAGAATTTCTCTTTTTGATGGACGATGCATTTCACTTTCAAAAAATTCTACCGATCCATTTTATTGTTGGAATGTTACACAAGATAACACAAGAGCTTGAAAAAGATGAATGTGGAAATCTGGGATGTCCTGCAAAGCAGGGTCAAGTATGTTTTTACTCATGTCAAAAGGTTTTCGTATGTTCATATAGTGGGATTGAATTTGTTTTATTTTTGGAAGGGCTGGGGAATTATTCCTACAGCTGATGCCAGTTAGTGAGATATTCCCTGACAGGGAATATTTTGTCAAGAACTGATAATGATATCAGTAGTAACGGGATAAATAATTTGCCACAGTGCAACATCCCACGACAAGCCCTGTGAATTACCATATGAGGCCCATGATATCTTGTCCAAATATGACAACTTTGCATGAAAATCTTCAAAGCTGTAAACTTCTGAATGGATTCAGTGATTTAAAAACTTCACTCGCCTCAATTATGAATAACCTGAAAATGTGCTGTTTCCATCAATGCATCTCAGTTCATAACTTCAGAGCAAATGAACAAAGGGAAGCCCAAACAAAGTTGTTTCTTCAAAAGTGACACTCACATTTTGTTCTGCATTGATTCTCTCAATCTTTTGAAGAAATTGAATCACAGAAAGAAAAAGCTACAAAATAGATCATTGCAAAATTCGTCTCACCCAGCAACAAAACAGATTGAGCAAAAGTTCATTAATATTTTTACTGTGTGTATTACCGGATCATTCCAATGATTCCAACTCAAACTGTACATTGGTCTTCAAAGTTCCACTGTACCTTGTTTTTAATCATTATTCTCATTCTGTTTAATTATTTTGCGCATAAATAAATACTGCAATGCTTTAGGAAAATCAGCTCTGACCAGGACATAGATACTGAATAAAAGCAAAATACTGCGGATGTTGGAAATCTAGAACAAAAATACCTGGAAAAACTCAGCAGGTCTCACAGCATCAGCAGAGACGGATACAGTTGAGGGATACAGTTCATCTCGACCTTTTAGCCAATTTCAATCCCTTCCCCCTACCCCACCCGCACTAGGGCCATCTGCCACTAGCTTGCTTCCCTTAATGTCCCCATTAGCACATCCTTTAGATAATATCACCACCATCAACACCCCTTTGTCCTTATGTCTATGACATCTTTGACAGTCTCTTCTTGGCCTCCACCTATCAATGGCCCCCTATCGAGCTCTCCAGTCCCACCCCCTTCTACCAGCTTATATTTCATCTCATTTCTATATGTCTTAGTTCTGATGAAGGGTCATACGGACTCGAAACATCAACTGTATCCCTCTCCACTGTCAGGCCTGCTGAGTTTTTCCAGGTAGTTTTGTTCACATATACTGAATGGTAAGATCAAGGTATTAAGTAATTTCAGAAAGAATAGAATGAGTTAGGCTGACTATCTGCAGGATTAACTCAAATTAAGAGGTTGTGTGGCACTTATGATATATGTAAAAATATGACCACAATAGTTTGCTGCTAAGAATGTAATTATCCTTCAACATGCAGTATTAATTGCTGCAGGTCCTTATTTTACTCAGCCACTCTGCAATTGTTAGAGCTAGCTAGAAATCTTAAATACGAAACACTGAGACAAAAAGCAAGTTTCATCCAGTTGATTCTCAAAAGAAAGAAGTAATTTAGACACACTAACTCATTTCCTATTTTCCTTAACACTTCTAAAAATGGAATGCTGAATAAGAAATATGAATAAAAATGCTAATAGCTAAAAAGGCAAGTGGAAGATTTCTTCTTTGCAATTAAATTGTACAACCCATTTGAAAGTTGGTGCTCAAAATGGAAAATTGGTTCCTTTTTTAGACATTAGTTAGAAACAAGTGCAGGCAGGCTTATGTGATTAGATGCACTTTCATCATTTGACTGTTAAGGAATATAGGTATCATCCTTAAGCTACTTTGGCAAAAGTCACAATGGATTCAACTTATTGCCCAGATGTAAAACTGCCATTCAGCACATCTAGAAACCACTAAGGTGAAAACCAGGCAGTTTCTGTAAAGAGCAGCCACTCTGCAATGTTTGTTTTTCTCTATTTTCTATTAACTTTTCTGTGGTTCGATGGTTGTGTGGTTTTATGCCTCTCTGCCAAAGCTGTGATCAACTACTAAATATGATAGAAAATTATCAATATTTCTAACACTAATTACATTCAATCAATGGTTTAATTTTGTACAACAATATGAAAATCTATCTAGAGCTCCTCCACTGATTGATAAAGACTAACTGCATTTTCTTATTTTGAATTAATTGTGTACCCCACCACTAGTCTACGAAGGATTGGATTCTGTCAATATTAAACTTTCAGGGATTGGAGGTGCTTCATTAAAAATTTTAAAATAAAAATGAGCAGGAATGGAATCAGATGTGTACTGTGCCACAAAGATACCATAATTGCAGCAGCACATCCTTCACCATGAAAAAACTGAATGTAATTTGTCGTATTCACTAATGAATCCAAGGCAACTGCCTTTTTTAAATTAAAATTCTGGTGTTTTGATAAGTGGGTACTGCTTGCCATGATTAGAATTATGGCAATTACTAGCAAAAAGAGCGTTCCAGGGATAGACTGAAACATTTTTCTTCCTGTACTCATGTGATGCCATGGAACGAGTCTGATACAAACAGGCTAGAACTGGTCTAAGATTTTATAGTTTATGAATAAAAATGAACCAACTTAAGGACACTTTCAGTTTTCAACTTAGTTTGATGCTGTTTACTCTCAGTCAATACATGGAAACTGGGGAACATGATCTCTCTGCCAAAGCTGTGATCATCTACTAAATATGATTGAATTATCAATATTTCTAACACCAATTACATTCAATCAAATGGTTCAATTTTAAAGAAATAGGAAGAATATCTTGACTACACCAACAGTACAACAAGTTGTCTACTTGATTGCTGTCTTCTATAAGTGGCATTAAGTTGCAGAAGTAAATGGTATTTCTAGGCGCTTGCTGATAGGGTGCATCAAAGTTTTTCAATTACAATCACTGATTAATTGGAGAGGAGGTTTATATAAATAGTCTGGTCATGATTTTTAAATATAAAAGTAGATGTAATGTTTCTATAGGTTGTTTCGAAGGGTGATTATGAGTGACTTGCTATTAGCCAGTTATTATTCACCTTGACCCAAGGAATTACTTTAACTGAAATAAATGGCAATCAGCTTCTCTACAAATTCCTTTACTTTCTAATCCTCATCTGAAAGGATATAACAATGACCAAGGACAGCATTCATTGCTGTTGAGTTTGGCAAAAACTTTATCCCCTTCACTCCAGTTTTGGGCTGAATTTTTAGATTTTTATCTGCCATGGGATACGAACCTGGGTCTCCAGAGGTTGACTTTAATTGGCTGACCTGTTAAGTGTGCAATGATTGCAGTGACCCCTGCGATTGTAACAGCAACTTCAATTAATGAACTAAATGATGTTTAGTCGATTCCATTGCCATTCTGTTTATGACATCGGAAGAGGATTTTAGAAACTTGTAACTTCAACATGCACATGTTGACTGCTATGGCATAATAATTTCTGCTCATGGTTCTGTCAATAGTAAAAAATTGGTCAAGCCAATTTTCACTTCTATTGTAATAAATCAACTGAAAATTAAGAAATGGTGATTGTTTTTGGGAAATAAAGTGACCATTCTAAATGTGATAACATACAATACAGAGCCCAAATGTAACCAGTTAAGAGAGCAAACCTTTCTGGAAAAGTAACATGATTGTGTTTTGCTGAAATATCTGAAACACACAAAATCCATATCTCAATATTCTGAACAAGTTAAATAGAAATCTATATGTAGCATTCTTTTTTATCCAGTGTGGAGTGCACATTCTCTGCTCATAACAACACACCGGTTTACCTAAAATCAGACAATTTAGGGGCAGGATGGCATTGTGAAAGTTTAAGGACTCAAGTGTGCACAAGGGCACTACTGGAGTTCAAATAGTTGATACCTGCAATTTGTCCCTACAAAGCACTGGTAAACTTCTTACTGCCAATCCAGCTAGGACCATCCTATCTGTTGACTTGCAACGTTATCTGGAGCTGAGTTTTCAGAATCTCAACCTCCAGCATACTTTTTCGTTACTGAAACTGGTCAATTATCAACCACGCCCTTAAGTGTTGCAGACTTCTTGGTTTAGTTAATGGATTATTGGGCTACAGTTTCCCAAACCCATAGTGGCAGAGGTGGAAGTGGTACAACTGAGAAAATAGGGCGGAGCCTCATCGGGACAGCTCTCCACATGTTCTCGCTGCCAGGGAAGTTTCCCAAAGGTGGCCTGAGAAGCGGATTGCCCGTTTGCCATGCAGAGGCAGGCAGGCAATTTCAATATTTAATTAGGGGTAATTTTGTGGCATGGCCACATAAGAAGGCTGCCAGCTCCATAGAGGTGCTTCCCTGTAGCAATCTGAGGGGTCATCGGAGCCATAAGAGGGGGCCTTGGATAAAGGCATCCCCTTGTGGCCTCAATGATCCAAATGGAGGGGCTTCTTCTCCAATTCCAGAAGCCTGCCATCTTTTCCCCTCTAAATATTTAATTATTGTTATGCCTTCAAGGGGTCTTCATTTTAAAACACCCTCCCCTGCTTCAAGAGTGCCCATCTCTTTCAGTGGGACTGCCAAGACTCTATAGCTGGAAACCCCATAATTCGACCAGTAGCATCAGGACCCTTAACAGGAAAGCATATGCAGGGGTGGCCTATTAGGAGGCCATCTCCAAGAAATTAGCTCCTCCAGTGTGGAGTTAATCACCAGTGGGGTTTAAGAACCCCGAAGCACTGGTCCCAAAGCATGCAAGAAAACCCTGCCCATTGAATGAGTTAGAGGGTTTCTTTACTTCTGAACTTCCTTCACCAGGCATTTTATCCGGGGGCTGTTTAGAAATCCCACATATTCCCTTCCAAAAGACCATAGTTACTAGTTTGTTACCTGATAATTGAAGATAAGGCAGCAAATAACAAGTCATTTTTTTGGAACAAAACTATGACGAGAATATTCTAATGAAGGGCATTACCCTGAACATGAAGTTGTCTTACCTCTTTCAGATGCTAAAGTACTTGATTTCCTTCTCAAGAAGTATTTGATTTTATCTCAATTATACTGAGCTTTGAAACAATGATCGTGACCCTGAGTTTCCACCTGGTTGGATTTTTTCAGTGCAGTTAGCCCAATAGCAAAAAAACAGTCTAAAAGATGATAGAATTTAAGAGCAAATTGTGCTCAGCACAACTTGAGCTTTTGTGATCTTTTGTGCTAGTTTTAAAAGCATCTTGCCCGAAGCTGGCATACTGACAAACCTGGCCACATCCTCAGGGTGAATTAATCACCATTGGGGGTTTCCACTAATTGTAGTCATTTGCAGGCCTTTGTCCAAAATTAAATTGAAGCTTTTTGGCATTAGGACACTAATAAGTACGTCGTGAAAGGATCTGAAGTACTTTTTTAAAATTCGCTAAGGCACTTGTCACTGCACCCCAATCTAACTAAAAAAAATGTTTGGATGTTTTTTAAAAGCCATTTTCAGTAATTTAAAATCAGGTTAAGAACATAGAAACACCAGTAGACCATTTAGGTCCTCAAGCTTGTTCCATCATTCAGTGAGATCATGGCTGACCTGCAAAGCAACTGTATATATCCATCTTTGCCCCATCTCCCTTAATATATTTGGTTCATGGTGACACAGTCATTTTAAATGCTCATTTTTATGAGAAACTCATTTTTAGGTGTATTAAGCAAACTTTACCAACTTACCACTCGCAAATATCCATCAAAGAATACGTTTTAACACATATATATACACACACACATTCATGGAAAATACATTTTAAAAAATCTCCCCAATGTGCTAGTTTGTGGTAGATTTTCCATTCGTTGATATGCAAATGAATTTGAGTGCAAAAAACACTTCTCAGGACAGGTGCAATTTTGGGCACAATTTGTGTCAGAATTGCTGACTGTGTTCAAAAACAGAGCACTACTCCAGAGATCTATAGTGATCTCTTGAATATGCCAGTTTATTTGCCACATACATCATTTGGGATGACACTTCAACACAGCAGAATGCAACAGTTTCAGGTGACTTGAAAACCTGAAGCCACACCAGCCTTTTCAGCAGATGTAAAAAATCCTATGGCGTCGTTTGAAGAAGATCAGAAGTTCCTCCGGTGTACTGATCAATAGGGTGCCAAACTGATGATAACTTAGTAATGGAGCAATTTATGTTGAATGTTTAATTGATTAAACAATTATTTAAGTATAATTCCCCAATAACACATGTCAAATAACTAGACAAGCACAGCAGTATGCACCATAAGATACATTGCAGCACTTGCTTCTTCAACAGCACCATCTAAACCCACAACTTCTACCAGCTAGAAAAGCAAGGGAGGCAGCCCCAAGGGAACACAACCACCTGCATGTTCCCCTCCAAGTCACCCACTGGCCTAACTTTGAAATGTTGATGTGCATCAGCCAGTACATATTCAGCTTCAGGAAAAATCCAAGATCGGCTCTAAACTCCATCCCTGCAGACAAATAAATCAATGTTTTACTGTTTTTCTAATTTCCTGTGGTGGAGCTTTAATTGATCTCAACATGATCCTATCTATCCAGTGATCTCTAGCCCAACTCAGTGTTTTGGAGTGTAGGCTAGAAACAGCTAAATTGTGATAAATAGCTATAAAAATATATTTTAATGGCCGCACTTAAATTTTCCGATGACTTCTTTATCAACTATCAATGTTGACATTTATACATCTCTTTTATTATAGTTGCTTTCAAATATTTCCATTACATGCAGCATGTGTAAACTGTATCTGCATTATGTTAAAGGTTGCAATAGAATTTGTGACAACATACAGCATGAGTAAACTGCTGCAATTTTGCAAAATATATGAAACTACCAAATCATGCAGTTTTCCAATGAATGTACTTTAGAGCTGCATTTCAGCATAGGTAAATGATTGAGTATGTAATTTAATTTATAGCGCTTCCAATTGTCTCAATATTCTTTTTCCAAGGTGTGCACGTCCTTCGCTCTATTGTTTTTGTATTAGATATAATTTTAATTTGACTGTAGCTTCTCGAGCCAAAAGATGAACAAGTCTATGCTTTTCAACAGAATCTCTACATCATGCTTCAGCTTGTAAACATTTCAATTCTACAGCCTCCTTCATCAGAACCTTTATACGAGTCCATGCATTTGAAGTACATCTTGCTTAATAGCTACTTTCTGTAATACAATGGGCCTGATACCCCTCATAAAAAAATCATATGCAAAGTCTGTTTTTCAAACTTCTATCAGATTTGCTAAAATTGCTACAGCACACCTCATTCTTAAACAATAGCTGTAAGAAATGTGAATTCACGAGGGTCAATGAATAATTATTGCCATTTTCTCCATTGTTTCACTAGTCTTTCCGCAAATTGATTTGTTATGAAACTTCATGAAAAGAGGAATGTCTGCACTTGCAGTTGTGAAATCTGTTATCAAGATTAATCATTTTCTATTTTAACTAGTAGGTGAATGTTACATGCACACTAATAGTGTGCATACATGTATGTTGTTGATATTAGTCACATCAGAGATGCTTCTGTCATGGAGTAATTTGGAAATATATCGCCGTTCTTCACTATCGCTGGGTCAAAATCCTGGAACTCCCTCCCTAATAGCACTGTGGGTATAGCTACACCACATGGATTGCAGTGGTTCAAGAAAGCAGCTCACCACCACCTTCTCAGGGTCAATTAGGGGTGGGCAATAAACGATCGCCTAGCCAGCAACACCCACATCCCATAAATGAATAAAAAGAACATATTGATTCTTCTGCGTTTACTTATGTGTGGTCAGGATTCCAAATCCCAACAAATGGTCACCACCAAAAAAACCCAAAATACAAAGTTCTCAGCTCAGAAAATGTGCCAAAAGCACTGTTGTGAATTAAAACCACATTGAGCTAGATACACATCATTAGCAACACTGTGGTATTTTATCAAAAATAGTTGCCAACAATTTTAATAAACATCAGTTTACTGATTTCTCCAAATTCTCAGCATAACTCAAGTTCATATGTTATTGGTGAACATTTATAGACATGTAGGTTAATGACTTACTTGATCTCTTCCTTGCACATTTGTGTGTATGGGCCCAAATTATGCAGAGTGCTGCTTTCCATCTGTTACCTACTTATAAACCAATGTCAGCCTGTTAGTCTCCATTATCCAGATGAATTTCTTTTCATAGATAAAAGCTCCATTAATATTTGCAGATGTGCATTCAAAACATTTATGAAGATGTTTGACCCACCATAAAATACATAACCTGTAGGGTGACTTACCTTCCCTGCAGCTACTCATACCTCAAGAGCCATGTGGCAATGATGCTGGCCAGATAATTCATCATGAGGTGGTCCATACTCGAGTCTGAATCCTCTTGTTAGGCCAAGTTTCAGCATGCTGCAGAACAATTTCTCCTCAAAGTAAAGTTAGACCTTACATTCGTACGGTGCCTTTCATAATCTCAGGACATTTCAACATGTTTATAGTTAATGAAATGTTTCTGTTGTGGAGTAACGGTTGAAATGTAGGGAAACACAACAACCAGTCTGCATGCAGTAAGGTGCAAAACAGCAATGAGAATAATGATCAGGTAATCTGTTTTAGTGATATTGGTTGAGGATATTAGTCAGGTAAAAGAGAATATTGGAAGAAAATAACAATGCTGGACTCCAGTTTCATGTATCTGTGGAGACGAGTTTCTCCTCCTCAGTTCTAATTAAATGCCCTTCCCTCCTCCAAGCTCGCCACCAGCAAAGCATAAGATTCCACTTGTAGAGTAACTTATGACGCAGAAAGAGGTTATTCAGCCTATTGATTCCATGCCAGCTCCCTGCAGATCAATTCAGTCAGTCCCACTCCCCTATTTGATCCCCAATGCTCTGCAAGTTTATTGAACTTTTTGAACTCATTGATTATTTCTGCTTCCACCACTCTCATGCGCTGTGAGTTCCAGGTCATCACCACTCGCTGAATAAAAAAGTTATTCCTCACATTTCCCCTGCAACTTCTGCCCAAAATCTTAGTCTGTGTCCCCTAGCCCTTTTACAATCAGCTAATAGGAAGAGCTTTTCCTTGTCTACCTTAAACCAGTCGTAATCTTGTACATCTCTATCAAATCTCCCGGGAATCTACTTTGCTCCAAGGAGAACAACCCCAGCCTTTGCAACCTAACCTTGTAACTAAAACCACTCCATCCCTGGAACCATTGTGGTAAGTGTCCTCTGCACCCTCTTGAGGCCCTTCACTTCTTTTCTAAAGTGTGGTGACCAGAATTGGATGAAAAACTCTAGTTGGGGCCTTACCAGAGCTTTGTAAATGTTCAGTATAACTTCCCTGCTTTTCTACTCAATATCCCTATTTATAAAGCCCAGGATCCCATGTGCTTTGCTAACCATTCTCTCAATATGTCCTTTCTTCTTCAAAAGTTCAATGCACATGCACCCAGGTCCCTCTGCTCCTGCTCACTCTTTAGAGTTGTTGCAATAAGTCTCTACTGCTTCTCCCATCCGTTCTGCCAAAATGCACCACCTTCACATTTCTCTGTATTGAATTCCATCTGCCACTTGTCTGCCCATCTTGCTAGCCTATCTATGTCCTTTTGCAGCAATTCATACTGTCCCCATTATTACATTACAAAAAGATGGAATATTATAATTTTGGTTACACTGGCTTCATTCGAATTAATTAACACTGCTGAGTTAAGCATGTCAAAGAAATTTAATTTAGTTTGCAACAGTGCTAGCACAGCGAATAAAATTGTATGCTATGGGAGGTTATCAATGGTAGGGGGCAGAGGTGTACATTTTCCTCCATATGCTAATATTTATAAAACAGCAGATATGAATGTAAACCAGAGGTAGAAACATAGAAAATAGGAGCAGGAGTAGGTCATTAGGCCCTTTGAGCCTGCTCCACCATTCAATATGATCATGGCTGATCCTCTATCTCAACATGCCAGCATGTTTTGCAATTGAGAACCAGCGGAAAATAAGCCCCATAATACAGAATTGCAATCTGCCAATAAAATTTCAATTGAATTGTCAATGGAAAGGATTAACAGCCAGTAATCTAGAGGCCCAGGCGAATGTCCTGTGGACATAGGTTCAAATCCCACCACAGCAGCTGGTGTAATTTCACTGGTGGGCAGCCTCCGATTCACCCATCACGCCGTCGCCTTACTGCTTCCTCACGCTGGGTGCCATATTTAAAGTGCAGCCGCATGCACACCTCTCAGTGTTTCCAGCCCAGGAATGCTGCACAGAAGACATGGCCCCGAAAGGCAAGAAAACTGCAGCCACCCGATTCAGTGATGCATCCCTGGGATACCTTCTGGACACCGTTGGAACCCACCATGTTGTCCTGTACCTCCAGTCTGGCCACAGGAGGCCCATCAGTGTCACCACTCTGGCTTGGGAGGTAGTGACAATGGTGGTCAGTGTCAACGCCACACAGATGTTCGCCCTCTAATGCAGAAAGAGGGTGAATGATCTCATCTGTGCCACTGTGGTAAGGCAACCATTTCATCACTCTAAATTCACACACTTACAAGCCCATCACACATTCACTGGAAGCTCAGCCAGCTCAAGGGACATCATCATTCACTGTCTCACACACACCCTAACATCTCCATCTGGCCTTATCCCCTCTGGCGACTGCCTCCTCAGCCCTCACCCTCTTGAGGTCACTTGCACATATCACATGTGTCCCCACACACACCCTGGGACACCCCCCTTCCCCAATAATGCCCCAGCCATGCAGCCTATTCCCTTGCCTGAGGCCATTTCTCTCCCCTTTCCAAGCAAGCACTAGCCCTACAGCCATTGAAAAGCCACCCCTGCCTTACTGCTGGTCTTGTAAATAGAGACCTGCCCGCGAAACCCCTAAAACTGATATGGTATTGTCAGAGAAGCCTGTTGCTGATGACTGTGAGTGCTGCCCGAAGCAAGTTGGCAAACAATCCTCAAAGTCCCAAGTGAAGTTCAGCTCACCAGATGCACGTCGCTTATATACAGTTGAGAAACACGTCTGCATGCAATCACGCTGATGTGTCCAGATGATCCAGTATGGGGGATGATATGCAGATGTAGTATAATGAAGTTCCCAATGTGCAGTGGGGGGAAATGCAGCCCGCCATTAACAGGTGGAGTGGATGATTGCAAACTAGGTTCACGATGTCATGAAACTGATTTCTGGCCTTCCCATCATATTGTTTGTTCACAGCCACCATGACGCCCGACACCAGTGTGCATAGAAAATTCCACCCTATGGGTCTTACACATGGCTTTGGAGAAGTCAGGGGCTGTTAGAGTTCTGCACCTATCACTGGGACTGCTGAAGTGAGCTGCACCCCCTCCTCAGAGGTACAACCAATTTTAGAATGCACACACTTCAGGGAGTCTCACAGGCAATGAGGTGAGATTACCCCTCATGGAATCCAAGATATTTGAGAGATGTTGCACGAAGTTGCTGTTCCCAATAAAATCAGTGATTTTAGGCTGGAAGAGCTGCTCCTGTTCAGCTCTTTCACTGTGGCTGAGAGTCACCCTTTTATGTTGTGTGTGCCTGCATGCCATTGTAATGTAAAGGTCCTCAGCAGAGCAAGGAATAAAGTGGGACTGGAGAATATCACTACCCAAAAAATGATGTGTAGAGTCACATGGTAATGGGCTCATAGAACAGTCTAGAAGGAGCCAGCATGGAAACTGTACCATGCATGGCAATAACTGAGATCTGTACATTTTTAAGGATGACTAATAAATGGTTCATGTTTAAACATACAATTCTCAAGATCTCATCAATGAGACGCCAAATGAATCCATAATATCACATGGTAATCAGTGGTGGTATTAAAAGTAACATTTAACTGATGAACCCAGAACAGAATCCCAAGATATGAAAAACCAACAGCATCTGAAGCCTGATTAGAGAGCCTGACGAGAAGAAAAATTGAAGAAACAGTTGAAGAAGCTTTGCTACAGGCTTGGAAGTTGAGGAATCTGCCAGAGTGAATGGAATTCCATTGCAAGGCCCTGAATGATCCATAGTGAAGGAAACTTGGTCAGATCACAAAACAGCTGAGCAAAATTGCAAAATAAGAAGCTGTATTTATGTTGTAGAAGAGATAGCAGTCCCAGGGGCTCAGCAGACAGAAAGCAGCTGAAAGAGAGCTGAAGAAGGGGGCCTACAGCAGCACCATAGCATGTGGTGGCTCTGCTGCACTGAACTTTAAAAAAGGTTAAAAAGAAGAACATGCAGAGCAAAAAAAGAGGCAGCTGCAAGTAAAAAAAAAAAAAATCCCCTTCATGGCAAGCAGAGCGAGCAGAAGTGCTGTGACTTTAAATTTAAACAAAAGGCCATGATCACGGGGATCCTGTTGAACCCAAAAAAGCACAGGAAAATCACACAGAGAAAGGACCAACAACTGCAGACAGCTGAAGTGAAAAAAAGTAGTCACTGCCTTAAAGGAGCAAACGCATTTAAAGCTGCAACTACTACTACAAAAAAACAGCCATGGACAGAAAACTAGAAGAGTTAAATGCATTTTGGCTAAGGAAGTTACTAAACCGGACCCAAGATTGGGAGCCTTGGAGAAAATAATTTTTAGTTGACAGGAGAATTACAAGATTAAATCAGGAATCAGAAAAGGTACAAGTTGACAAGTTTTTATTTGTGTTTGGCCCATTTGCAGGTGAAGTACGCCACAGCCAAAGTATAGGTCAATGCTCAACAATGTTTGAAAGGTTTTGACAGATATTTTAAACTCCAAATTGTGGAGAGCGCAGGCCCTAGAAGAAGACTTCACACACTCCCAATAAAGCGTCGTGGGCAACTAAAGACCCCAGAGCAAGGGCAACAAAAAACTCCAGTGAGGGGGCAGCAGCAAACTCCAGAGAGAGGGAGTCAAAAGACTCCAGAGCAGGGGAGATAATATTGAAGTAAATCACAAGATGGTTGCCAACCATGTCAGTGCAATGAAATGCACGTGCCAAAGATTTTAGTGCAGAAGAAAGAAATGGCTGAGAAGCAGCCAAAACACTTAAAGATAGAGTTTTTTTTGAAAACACTGACACAGTATGTACACTGCAGCAGCAGATGGCAGTGTGGAGCGAGTAGCTGGTTGTGAATGAAGGAGAGCTATCTGAGGATACACAACAGAAGCAAAATGTGCAAAATGTAAATGAAACTTTTCTACAGGAAAATGTTTGCATCAGAACTGAACTGGAAAGTTTGAAATGCAAGATTCAAGCTGAGTATATACTTTTGAAAATGCACAATAAACTGAAGCCTTCAAGCTGTTCAAGATCTGAACAAACAAATTTTTTCAGACAACACAAAGATACACAGAGGAAATCATGACCCCCAATTCCACAGGTAGCAAATCAAAGCAGAAATTGGGAAACTCAACCAGATAGACAGCCAGGTGAAACAGCAGGCAGAAAAGGCACACAAAGAAGTTGTGACCCTGAAGAATCAATATGTAGTCATGGAAAACATGAGGAGCTAAAAGGACATTGAGAATAAGCTGTGATGGAACTATCAGTAGCAACAAAACAATGTACTGAAGCCCAGACTGGGTTGGCAAGAGGTCAACAAGAAGATAAATAGTTGAAAGAACAACTGATTGTTGTTCAAGATCAAATGCAAAAGGAATGTAACCATTGAGCGACATGAAGAAACTGAGGCTGTCTTAAACAGCAGCATGCAAGAACAGCAGGAGAAACTCATGGAGACTCTGGTAAATTACATAAAAACTCAATATATAGCAAGCGAGCCTTGCAAAGAACAGGAAAACCTGTTGAAAAACCTTCACACACTACAAAAGCCCCTCAGGTCGAAGTTTGTGCCTCTTAAAAATTACGAAGAGAAGCAATATGAATTTAACGTCACTTTGAACAAACCAAAGAACCAAGATAAAAGCAAAATACTGCAGATGCTGGAAATCTGAAACAAAAACAGAAAATGCTGGAAAAAGTCAGCAGGTCTAGCAGCATATGTGGAGACAAAAACAGGGTTAATGTTTTGACTCTATATGAGTCATACAGACTCAAAACGTTAACTCTGTTTCTCTCGCCACATATACTGCTAGACCTGCTGAGTTTTTCCAGCATTTTCTGTTTTTGAAACTGAAGAACCAGTTGGCAGAGAAGACTCAGCAATGTTCCACATTCCAGGAGGCAGCTGAGAGCTACAAGAAAAAGACTAAAGAGCTGAATAACCAGTTGAATGAAAATGAGGTGGCATTGAAAGGAAAAGACATAGAACTTTGCAAGCTGCAAGTGGATAACAAAGCCATGAGTAGCACAATTATAGAATTGAAACAAGTTAAGACTTCACTGGAGACAGACCTGGCTAACAGTGAAACCAAAATGAAGGACAAGGACAAAGTTCTGTTGCAGATGGAGAAAGAAAAGACAGAAATGAGATCGGAAAATGTAAATCTGACACTGAAGCACAAGGAACTAGAAGAAGGAAAAGCACTGGATGTCTCAGACGTGCTGAAAACCATTGAGTCAGCTGCTGAGTTCAGGCTCAATCATCTGACAAATGGGGGTCAATCTCCCTGGAGAGGGGGAGGCTCCTTCGGCTTGTACCTTGGACATTTTGAGGTAGCTGCATTGCTGCCTGAAAACCCTGGCAGCAGGATAGCAGCCCCTTACACCTTGGACTACCTGCTGGCCCTGCTCCCCTTGTGCCTGCACCTCTCCTCCCACAGGTCACTCCCCTGGAAGCTGCATTGGTACACCTGGCCTCCTCTCCCTTCTGCCCCTCTCTTCCTCCTCAGGGGAGGCGCCTCCAGCAAAGGCCACAATCCCCTTTACCAGGGTTACAGAAGGCTGTCTGATACCTGGGAGGGTCCACACAGTCAAAATTCTCTGGGGGCCTTGGAGACACCAATGAGTCCTGAAATGAAGCCTAGAAATGCTAAGACTGAAGCTCAGAACAAAGATATAGCAATCAAGTTCAAATAAGCAACCAGCATCAAACTATCTCCTATACTCCTCACTACTCATACTGGCAATGCTGCTAACCCTTTTTATCCCATCCTTGGATGAGGTTTTGTTAAAAGTGGGCTGCTCGCCTGCCCATTTGGCCTATGCAATGAGCACAAAATCATGCAGGCAATGTAAAGAGAGATCAATTGACTTTTTAATGGCCTTAAGTGGCCTTTTAATTGTGGACGAATGCGGCACTGACATCTGTGCGCGTTCGCCGATCTGATGATTGGTCGCGTATGGGATGACATTGGGACCCTCGCCTGACGTCATCTTGTGTTATTTCATGTCCGTTCGGGTCGGGCGTGCACCTGCCCACGAGGCGTAAAATTCAGCCTATTATGTTAGATGGGACTCAAACTAAAGTCATTGAAATATGGAGCTCAAATTTATCTGTACTGAGATCAGTGACATAAGCCACTTTAATGTGGTCACGGGATAATTTTACCTTTTAGGAGGAAAGGTATCCAAATCACTTATATTTTGGTCATGTCATGTGATACCATAACAACTTTATTTGAAAAAAACGTGTTGCTAATGCTTTAGTCCTGTGACATACATTCAAAACATTGGGCATCTGCACCCTATTTTATTGAAAACAGACTTAACAGAATTGGGGGGAGATTCTTATCCTAGGAGAGCCAAGTCCTTCAAAACAGTGATTGTTGCTCATTAATGTCAAATATGATCCAGCACCATTAAAAATACTACAGACAATGCTCTGAAACTGCAGAACACCATGATTAGCCATTCCTCTCTGGGCCTGTACTTGAAAAATAGTCACAGTAATGCTGCAATTTAATGTAAATATATTTAAGTTTAGCTCAAAAAAGGGCCTTATTAATGGGGCTGGGATTTTCCATGTTCTCCACATTTGTTGATACTGTGGTCAGCACACTGCCAATTCTCCTGAAAGCCAAATATACCCCAAACTAGACAAACAATGATTTGAGAACAAATACAGCCTATTTATAATTGATAGTCAACTACAAGTGAATTATTGCTGACATATACCAATCAATAAATATTTGAGTTTGACAGAAAGTAAAATTACATATACAAATGTCATATCATTTTGATGTGCAGCTTTGAATGTGAAAAAGAATTTTTGACTGGAAATCATCAATTTTAAAAAGTACACTTGACTTTTCTAATGCATAGGCAAGAAGCTAAGTAAGGTCCCATTAAGTTAAGGACAGTTAGTGCAAGCATTGAAAGCATCATCTTCATAAGTTTACATCACTGACATGCACTTCATAACCACAAGCATTTCTGTCCTGTTACTTTCAGATGCTGGTGTGATTTGTCGTCACTAAATAGCTAGGAATGGGTGATTTGTACTTAAATCTTTCACAGAGGTCAGTGTCTCCATCTCACCCTTCAACATCCCACTTTACAAAGAATCCATTGGATCAACAAATCCTTACTCTTCGGACATTTGCCAATGTGTGTCCAAAAATATTCCTCACCTCTTAACTGTTTTATAATAGTTTTAGTGTCAGTGTTAATTAATTGGGCTTATGAAAAATGAGCATTCCCCTTTCTTCAAGATGCGTAAGAAGCATTTAAAGGATGACTTCCAAAGCCATGAAAGAGTACATAAGGAATTCTTCATCTCACTTAACTTGCAAAATAAATTTCTATGTATGCCAGATAGAATGCTAATTTAAAATTTAATCAAAATCTCTGCATTTGAGAGGAGCTAAATTCCATTTATCAAAGAGTAATATGCAATTGTCTTCTTTCAAATCTCTTAAGGAATAGAATTTGAGCATATTGCAGCAATAATATGGTCATGCTACTACTTTAGACTATTATGAAAAGGGACATTGCAAAACAAGCCCCTTAAATAAAATCAAACTACTCATTTATACAGTTTTAGTCAACAGGTTCTGAAGCTTCCATATTAAGGAGTGAAAATATTTTGAAAAAGCTATAATGCAAATGTTAGTAACTGTCCCAGAGATGCAATTAGGGAAAACATTGTTATCATCATATTGCCCTTTGATTTGAGCGTAATATTCTACTCAGGATTGGTAGCTTTTGCCATGGGTCTTCACATGCCTTAAGAGGCCAATTCTCAACCTGTAGAACTTTGGTCACATGGGGCAGGACATCCCAAAAAGTAGTGGGATACAGAGTGCAGGATTCGTTTCCTTTTCTTCCCTTCTCTACTGTCGCTCTGCCTCATTATGAAGATGTTGTGGCTCAAAATGTGATGAAGTTGATGGACAATTTGCCACCATTCTGAATGACTAAATAGCAAGCTCTTCCCAGTCATTGATGTCAATGCTGCTGCATTTCAAGGACAGCTTCCGAGTATCTTTGAAGCATTTTCTTTGTCCTCCTCTGAAACGTAGGCCATTTGAGAGATAAGAAAAAAAGGATCAGTTTGGGGAGATGGTTTTCAGCCATCAGGACATGGTATCTAGCCCATCAAAGTTTATTTTGCAGGAGTTTTGTCTGAACACTTGTGGAGCTGGCTTCAAGGAGGACACTTGCAATTGTTTGATGGTCCTCCCATTGGATCCAAGAATGTGGTGGAGGCACTGCTGATGGAATTTCTCTAGCGTTTTTATATGTCACTGATACACAGTCTAGGCCTCACTGCAGCATAGGAATGTGGTGACGACAATTATTCTGTATACTTTTGTTCACTTGCAGAGGTCTTATTTGTCAAACACTTTCTGTTGTCGTTTGTAGGAGGCTGAGCTGGCGAAGCTGATTGAGTGTTGGATCTCCTTGTCAATGGTGGCCTTTTGAGTGATGTGGTATGCTGATATGTCTTGAGTGGGAAATTTGAAACAAATGTCTTGGAAATACAGACTAGGGTCAAGCTAGGCTATGTGATAGCCCCTATACTATTTACAATCTATCTGGCAGTGCTTATTTACCTCATCAAACAACTGTCCTCTGATGTCAGTATTAAATACTGTCTACATGGAAAAATATTTAACACCTCCATGCCAACACAAAACTGACCATCATACGTCTACGTGATCAACAGTTTGAGGATGGCTGCAGTGTCATTGCCCAGTCTGCACCAGATTTGCAAGCCACTCTTGATCTCTTCAACTCTGCATAAAGGAAACTCAGCCTATATGTGAATGCTGCCTGGAATGTTGAAAAAAATAGATACCAGTGTCGTTACTGGCAAAACCACAGTTTATTTTAGACTGCGATTATGATGGTTAACATCCAACTCATCTCAAAGTCACATTATTATTTAATTTATGATAGACCCTTCAGACCATCTGGGGCTTCCAACATTGGTTGTATTTTTGGCATTCAAATAATATTTTATCATATCTGTAATCTATTTAGAAGTATGACTGCCTGAAATAGAGTAACAGACATCCCATATCATGTATAAGCATTACGTTTAAAGGCTGCAGTAGCTTTATTATTGAGAAACTAAGACATAGAATACAACGCACCGCCAAGATTGAAAAGAATAAAATAGAGGATGAAGTAAATCAGCAACCAGTGATTAAGTTCTTCCAAGCTTGGGGTTTAAAGCTAGAACCTTGCAACAGGGCTGAAATACTGAATAAATGGTTTCAAAGTTGTGAGATCCTTTGGAGTACGAGTTAGAGCAGTAAATTGTTTCAAAGCAGTAGGTGAAGAGTAGAAGAGCACATTAGTCATTAGAACAAACAAGGAAAGTAAAGTTCAGAGAAGGGCATGGGCTTTATCTGTGTATATTTCAATTTTGGAAGAATATATATTTGGGTATTTGTAAAGCATTACATACATTTTCAAAATTTGTACTATGATAGCGGTCTCCAGTCGTGAGATGAAAACGCTTTTGCCAATACAAAGTGCCATGTGGAAAGGCCGTCAATTTCACCTGGCTGAGAAGATGGACAGGTATTGATCTCAAATTATTCACACTTTCTAAAGGCCTATCTTGTTATTATAGTCATGATATTCAACCATTTCCACCTGCATAGCCTGGTTGATGATGGAAAGTCTTTCACCCTTCTGATAGGCTTCTTCATTTAAAGCACAGGTATAACCAAAACCTACCCAAAGGAAATTAGGGATGGGAACAAACGCTGGCCTTGTCACTGATGCTCGTATCTCATGAAAGAATATAGTAAGTATTTTCAGCTGATGTAATGGAAATATCTATTACCAAAGTCACAACTGCTATATACAGTGTGTTGTGTTAAATTGGGGTAGCAAGTTCCTTTGTGTACAATAAGGGTCAGTTAAGTTACTACAGGGAATACTTGCTGCTGTGAAGGTGAAGCTAATTAGCACTACGTAGCATGGATACATTGGGCAGACTCTTTCCGCTGGACCAGTGCATGGAGCTGCCATTTTATTTGAAATCACAAATCACAAATTTTATTTTTCCTTGTAGAAGGGGAGTAAGATAAAATATTAGTTAATGTCCCACAGTAAAAATAAAAAGTCCTATGGAGCAGTTGTGATGTGAAGTTCAGAGTGGACTTTTTTGCTTATTTACCAACAATTAAACTGATCTGTAGAAATTGTTGACAGAGTTTCCATCATCAGTTTGGGTTAAATCAACATTGAAAGCCATTCAGAAACATTGGGCTGGGTTTTACATTTCTCGGCAGGGTGAGGGAGGCAGAATGGAAACTGAATGGCTCACTTGCTCCTTCCCCCACCATCTCGGCTCATCCAATCAAGCGTCAGATGGCCAATTGGAGGCCGTCCAATGGGACGAAGGCTAATTAGGGGTGTGAAGGGGGGGTGCTCCACATCAAATCGGGACCATAGACTTGATGTCATGAAGCAGAGACCTAATGCCACGAACAAAAAGTAGGTCACAGCTATAGGTTTAAAGACCCCCTCTGAATGTCTCATCACTTTTTATTGAAAGCTCAATAAAACCTCAAAAATGTGTTTAAAAGAAACCGCAGAGACACTCTCACCTCCACCGCCAGAACCTGCTGCTACATTCAGCCAAGGTCCCGGGGAAGGCCTTTTATTCTGCCCTTGTGCCACCCCATCCTGGCTGCCAAAAAACACTCCCAAACATTTTCATGGCCAATGCCTGTAAAATGCTGTGGACAATGAAAAGTTTCCGACCATTGGGTGGTTAACATGCTCAATAGCTGGTCAATTAGTTATTTCAGAATGACCCGACCTGATGTCATCACACCCTATATTATGTTTGCGCAGGGGGAGTGGCCCACCTGGTTTGTGGATATAAAATCAAGCCCACTGACTCCATGATAGCATGAACATTATAGCCACATAGCTATAGTCCTTTCGTGATATTGGCCCTCATATTAGTGGTAATGAGTTCATTCAGTGAATATCCCCTTTTCACACATATTGCAGGTTATTGACCTCCTCATTAAAAAAATGTGAATGGTCCTTTGTTAGCAATGGAGTAACATTGGGGTGGGGCGGACAGGGCAGGCTGCTGTCCTTAAGGGGATGGCAGCCCCAGCAGTGGCTACTTAATAGGCCACTGCCAGTTCATGTCTTCCCGGGTCCCACTGCCAGCCGAAGTAGGGTCGCTTCTCGCTTTTGGCCCCGGGGTGGAGGGGGGTGGTGGATGGTGTATGGTGGGGTGGTGGGTGGGGGGTGGCTTCAGACATCCCACTAAAATTCAGCCCCACTCTTCTCACAAGCTACAGCTTTTGAAACTAGTCATTATCGAAGCATTATTTTTTCATTAATATAATCTTTTCTCATTAACATTTTGAACCTTGGTATAACCAAAACCCACCCAAGGGCAATTAGGGATGGGAAACAAATGCTGGTCTTGTCACTGATGCTGGTATCTCATGAAACTATATAGTATTTTCAGATGATGTAATAGAAATACCTATTACCAAAGTCACAACTGCTATATACAGTGTGTTGTGTTAAATTGGGGTAGCAAGTTCCTTTGTGTACAATAAGGGTCAGTTAAGTTGCTACAGGGAATACTTGCTGCTGTGAAGGTGAAGCTAATTAGCACTATGTAGCATGGATACATTGGGCAGACTCCTTCCGCTGAACCAGTGCATGAAGCTGCCATTTTATTTGAAATCACAAATCACAAATTTTATATTTACTTGTAGAAGGGGAGTAAGATAAAATATTAACTAATGTCCCAGAGTAAAAATAAAAATTTCTATGGAGTAGTTGTAATGTGGAGTCCAGAGTGGGCTTCTTTGTGTATTTACCAACAGCTTAAACTGATCTGTAGAAACTACTGACAGAGTTTGTCCTGAGGCACTTGTTGAGACATTAACCAGGTCCACGGCTGGTTTTTATTTTTATTTACTTAATAAAACCTTTGCTTTGGTTTCCTTGTGTGGATTAACTATTTGAATAAATTTGGCCTGAAGCTCTTCCAGGTCAGTGGGCAGAATTGTCCCAGATTTGCACTAAGTGTGGTAGCGGGCTGGAAATGAAATTTTTACCCGCAAGCCACAGTGGTGGGTTTTTCACACTGCATCATCCCAGACACGCCCCATTAATCATGCATTTCTGGGAAAGACACCATTTTGATGGTGGGTGGGCTTTCATTCACCCGCCATGCTGTCATCTCGCTGCTTCCTCATGCCAGGCGCCATGTTTAGAGTGCAGCCATGCTCACACCTCTCTGTGCTTCCAGCCCAGGACTACTGCACAGAAGACATGGCCCTGAAAGGCAAGAAGACTGCAGCCCCCAGATTCAGTGATGCCTTTTGAATGCCACGCAGGCTGCAGTGGTGTCCTCTACCCTCTCCTCTGGCTGCAGGAGGGGCAGCAACGTCACCAATCCAGCTTGGGAGGTGGTGGTAACGGTGGTCAGCGCCAATGCACTTCAATAGAGAACAACAACCCAGTGCTGAAAGAGGATGAATGATCTCCTCTGTTCCACCAGGATAAGTCACTCCTCATCACTCTCAACTCATACACTCACAAACCTATCACACATCCACAGGGGTCTCACTCACTACTAGTTCAAGGAACATCACCATTCACTCTCTCAAACACATCTTCATGGTCCTCATCCCATCCATGGCACCACTCACCACCCACACATGCCAGGCATACTTATCATCTGGCCTCGCATGTGTCCTGCTTACACTCTCTCCATCTATCTTCATGCAGGACAAGCCGGCACACTACAAAAGAGAGAGGTCGCAGACCGATGGAGGAATGCCAGAAATCAAGGTCCTCATGAACTTTGAAAATTGAGTCATACAGCTAGGTAGTGAAGATCTGGACCATTCCTGAGCAGATGGTGAGGTTGCCGATTCCCAACCAAGTAAGGGTCCAGCAGTGAAACATCCATCAGACAACCATGCTATGAGTGATGTGTCCTCTTTCACAGGCCACTCCCATGCACTAATTATCTCTCCTTGCTTTGGCAGGCACATATGAGAAACAGCCGAGAGAGTCCACAACCGGGGTCATTGACTCAAACTCCGAAGACAACTCGGAAGAGAACCTGCTGAAGCCCCAATTGAATGCTTGACACAGCACTAACCCACACCCTCCACCAGCGCAATGACACACACCTCAGTGGGACCTAGCTCCGGAGTAGCCTTGGAGTCACAATCTGGTGAGCACATTGCACAGTCTGGTCCATAGCAGCGGTGGCAGGGACTTCCCAGGTTTCCAGCACTTGGAGGAGTGCTGGAGGCCAGAAATCTGCTGAAACTGAGTCAGATGAGGAATCTCTAGATTCGGTCATTCCTCAGTTGCTGGATTTTCAAATTCAAGCTCGGGAACATCAGAAAGATGTCCAATGCTCTCCTCAGATTGCAAGGCACAATGGAGGAGTTCATCTGCTTTCAGTCTGAGGTGATAGCACAGGCATGCCACGAAGTTAGCACTGTTAGGATGGCTGCCGCCATGGAGGCCTTGGTCCAGGACATCAGTCCTGCACTACTGTGCCGGCTGAACTCGATCGCTGAAGCCATTGTTGGCCTCCAACACTGTCAATGTGAGAGGGTCGCAGGGCAGCTCTTTCTTACTCCAGCTTTCCCTTCTTTGCAAAGAGTCAGCTGGGACCCTTGGGCTTTCATAGGGAGGAGGATCAGCATGTGCACACCCCGGGGCCATCTGCCCAGGTGACCCCGAGAGTCTCTGGCCCATCCGAGTCCCCTCTTCCTGTGACCCCAACAGCTCCAACGCCACAGGCTGAGGAGGGTGCCACTGCCACACAGCAGGACCCAGGTCTCGGCCTTCTAGAGGACCCCCTTCAAGGTCATCACAGACAGGGTGTAGCAGTCAGCAGGCTGCCTCCATCCCCTTTGTGGATGTCAGGGGAGCACCAAGACATAGCAGCAGGGTTAGGAAGGTTAAGAGACGTAGTTGAATGGCCTGGGCACAGGTGTTAATGACATGTACAAAATGCTCCCTATTGTAAATAAATTCCCAAGAGTGTCTCCTTGCCTATGCCTCCTTGTTCTGATGAGCAGTGCTTGTGTCACTCATGTGAAACCTTGGTTCCTGCATTAGATAAAGGCAGGTGTCTCTGTCCAGGGCCTCTTCCCTGTGTAGTGTGTAACCTTCAGACCAAAGTGATGGTCCAGCCTCACGCTTACTGGACACATCACTGATGCCTGCACCTCGGTGGTGCTTGTCATTGCTGCCAGAATGTAGTGGGCAGGGGTCACAGAGTTCCATTGTTCTCTCTGTGTGCTCTCAGCACCTTTAAGGTGGGACTGGCCCCCATCTCTTCAGCATCTGTGACCAGTGACACGGTGCTCCTGAAGGGGTCATGTGCTGAAGGCGGACAAAAGATCAAATGCTTTTAAAGTTTCATGAATGCATCTCTATGATATGACCCTGATCAGAGCGCAAGCAAACTGCCCTCAGACAGACAGGAGTTAGACATTCACAGAGGCAATGTGAAGATCTATGGAGTGTCCTCACTGTATGTCATCATCATACTCCTGTGGCTATTAGGGCCTCCACTGCGTATCCATGACAGGAGCCTTAACACAGGGGATACATGCACTGCCATCAGCCAGACTGGAGGCAAACATTCATAGATGCAATGTGAGGATCTGTGGTGCCTCCTCACTACATGTCGTCATCATCTTCCATGAACCTAGCAGCAATGAGGGCCTCCCGAGATCACCTCCCTCATCTGGCCAGTGTGATGGACTCATCACCGTCATCCTTGCTTTTGAGGACCCTCTCATTGTCGTCCCTGTCTTCCTAATTGGAGGAGATGTGCATCTCCTCTATCCCCATCTCAACCAGCTCCCCTCCCTGTTGCAGTATCAGGTTGTAAAGGGCACAGCAGGCGACAACGATGTGTGGCACCCTCTGTGGACAGTTTTACAGGGCTCCATCAAACCGGTCCAGGCACCGTAACCTCATTTTCAGCATCTCGATGGTTTCTTCCACCAAGGTGTGAGTTGCAGCATGAGCCTGTTGCACCTTCTCTTTGCTGCAGTCTGAGGCTGCTGCACAGATGTTGTCAGCCACATCCCCGAGAAGCCAACCCTGCAGCTGCTGTGGACCCGGAATACATCAGGGATCTGACACCTACTGAGAATGTAGGAGTTGTGGACTCTCCCTGGAAACCCTGTGCAGACCTGCAGGACATATTTGTGCTAGTCGCACACTAGCTGCAAATTCAGCAAATGGAATTCCTTGTGGTTGACATAGTTGACCGTTTGTTGCCATGGAGATCTGAGCACCACATGAATGCAGTCAGTGGCATCCTCCACCAATGGCAAATCCCAGCATCCTTACATCCTGGCTTTCCTGGTCCCAGACGATATGCACAAAGTTGTGCGCCAACATGAAGGTGGCGAATGTGGCCTCATGGATGCACTTGTGGGTGGAGGCTTGAGATATCCC
The DNA here is from genome assembly GCF_017639515.1 of Carcharodon carcharias. NCBI lineage: Eukaryota > Metazoa > Chordata > Chondrichthyes > Lamniformes > Lamnidae > Carcharodon > Carcharodon carcharias. The sequence continues at coordinate 41,700,369 of NC_054479.1, read as the reverse complement.
ACAGAGGTCACCTGTGGAGCACTGAAAGGAGCCACTGGCACAAAAATTGAGCGTCATGGTCACTTTCACAGCCACTGGAGTGGATGCCCTCCATGGTGGCAGATATGACCGACCAATTCCCTAGACATGCACAGTCTGCATTGACAGTGGTACTTGGTCACCTGCAGGAATGAAAGGTGGCGTCTATAGACCCTGGGCCTAGCTAGACGACAACCAGCGATGGCTCCCTGTGGCTGTGCAGCGGTGCATGTGGGAGCCCAGCCGCCCCTTGTTCCTGAGGGTGCTTCTCCTCCCTCTGCCCAGCCAGGTACCTCTGCACTTTCTTCTGCTTCATCTCTGCTCTCTGTATGCCACAAGGCATACAGCTAGTTCACCAGGATCCATGCTCCTGATGTACTCCTCCTGCAGGATGAAAGAGAGAGATGCATGGGTTAGCTTGGGTCTCCTAAGAACCTGTCTTGGTTAAGTGTGAAGGCCCCTTAGCGCATCCTGGAGAGTGCTGGCCACGACTTGGATGGCCAGAGTTTAGTGCGCTGCATGGCTGCCTGAAACCCCACCCACATTGGCCCCACTTCACCTGACAGATTGGCGGCAGCTTTGCCCATTAGATTGCATTCTGTGCTCTCAGCTCAGGCGCAGGTATTCTCCTAACCCGCGCTGCAAGGCTGCACTGTTAGCTTGAATCATGGGGGAGACTGGTCCAAACCAGAATGATGACATTGCAAGCAGCTGTGAGCGCCACCACCAGTGTCTGCTCCATGGCCAAATTTTGCAAGGAGATTGTACAATGTGCGCAATCATCCAATTGTTCTGCAGTCCACTAAAGCGCTCATTAATTTACAGTCTGTGCCTGAGGGGTGAAGAGCTTTGGAGCATTTGGTGGCACTGCTAGGCCTCGGCGTTGTTTGAGTGGGCAGATAAGCTAGAGACCTGACTCCAAGCATGTCAATGTGGCTGTGCCTGAACTGTCTCAGCTGTGGAGGACTAGTCAGTTTATATAAGGTTTCCTTAATGCATGGCCACTTCCCTCCCTGCCCCCTGCACCTCCTTGTGCACTACCATCAACCACAGGGCAGCCCTTGCCACTTGCTACCCACCCCTCACCCAGCTCACCTCAACCATGGGACAGATCTTTGCCCCGGCACCGCACTGTCAGCTAGCCAACCTGCCTGTTCCTTCGCCTGAATGCATGGTGCCTCAGCCTTGAGTCCAAGAGGCGAGCACTGTGCACTGTTACTGTGTACTGACATCTGAGTTCCCCTCGACATGCAGCTCGTCAGTGCAAGCCTTATATATGCTGTTGTGAAACACAGACGCGCTCGGATGATCCATTGTGGGGGGATGATTCCAGCGAGCTGGGCCTATAATTATATGCAGTTATATTACAATGAACTCCCCAATGTCCGGCAGCAGGAAACGCCGCCCACCATTGACCGGCAGAGTGGATGGTTACAAAAGTGTTTCATGATGATGTGAAACCAATTTTTGGCCTTGCCACCATATTGTGCGCTCATGCCTGACGTCAGTGAACATAGAAAATTCTGCCCAGCGATTGACTTGTAAGGTGCTCAGTCCTTTTGCAAGTTGTATCTTCCCCCATATAGAACATATATTGACAACATTTTCATTTGTTTCAGGAGGAAGTTACAAGCTTGTGCCTGATTTGAAATATTTGGCCGTCATGGACTGAATTTTCCCAGCCCCATGCTAGACGCAGTTCTGGAGCTTTTGCCAGCAGCAGTGGGTAACTAATTACCCAACTAAGGGCCCTGTCCCACTAAGGATGAGTTGGGAGATTGGCTGCAGCTTGGAGGTGGCCTCCCAGGGGTAGGCTGGGAGGCTATCAGTGCTTCCACTTGATCACTGCATCATGGGCCTGCTGGGATACGGTAGTTGCAGCCATGGCCACAAGCCATATTCTGTGGAACAGCTCCCCCTCCACATAGATGGCCTGACAGCTGTGGCATATCCTTATGCAGGATATTTAATTTTTTTTCCCATGCTGCAGAGAGTGCCTCAATTTTGAGGCACCCTCATGGTTTCCTGCCTACTTCAGTTGTGCCCAACTTCCCCCGATGGGGCTACCAGTCAGCTAAAGCTGCACATCCTTGTATTGGGCCTCCTGCTTCCTCGGTCTGCCCACCATCCTCAATTGCATGGGGTTCCTAGAGGCGGCTCCTTAATTGGTCGCCACTGGGAAGATTTCAATCGACATCTCGCCTGGCCACTTCCTGGTCCCTGACATCGGGATCACATTCCAACTGGGAAAATTCAGCTTCATTATTGAGAAATAGTTACACTATTCTGAAAACAAGGCTTTTCAGAAAGGTAGACACTTTGATGAAGTTTAGTCCTCAGCCTAGTGGGAGAACAGCAGGATTCACAAGCACTTTCCATCTTTGATATTTGGTGTTAACTTGGAGCATTCTCATATTAGGCACGACACGGCTGAGTTCAGACTAATGCTTCTTTTAAATTGCTCACTATTGTTTAATCTATTACAGCACTCCGCACAATGTCAATGTTCCTGTGAACTGAAGTAAATTGCCATTTTCATGCTAATTTATGCTGGAATATGAGCAGTTTTATGCTGTGGATGCATAAACAGTTGGAAGTGGTTTGACACTTTAGAAACTTATCGTCTCCTAGAGCCAGGAATGATAGGGTGGACTTTCAACCCACTGTCTGGGTTTGATTCTAATTCAACTGCCAGAAGTGAAAAACTTAAGTGTGCTGACTCAATGCACCAAACAGCACCCCCAAGTAAGCAATATTTAAATAAGTGTGCTGATGCATCATCAGATTAATATACTGATTGAATGTCAAAACTGGGGTTATCTCCTTCATTTTGTACTGCCAGATGGATGACACAAATACTTCATCAGAATGACCTATGCCATTATGCTATTAGACCAGATCGACTAGATCGCTCCTGCATCGCCTTGTAGACACGAGTTGTGTTTTCTCCAAATTCTCCATCACCTACACCACTTGCAGGGGGACTGTCTCTACTGATTACACATCTATGTTTCTGCCTCGTTGGTCTTTTAAAGGTTGGGTCCCTGAGATCTTGGTTCCTCGGCTTCGTAGCCAACAGCCGACATTGGAAGCAGAAGTTGCACAATAGGCCCTTGCTGTCGTTCCAGCTTTCTTAAAAAAAAGCGTGCATTATGAAAATGTGAGACAGGGCAATGAGAATTTGTACAATATCTGAAGTTGCATCTGGAAAAACTTAAAAAGCATTACAGAATATTTTCTGTATTATATTTCTGCTTTGCATGTTACTAATTTTATATTATTATTAGGGATTACTTTTAATAAAATTTATCATTGAAAAAGCGGATGTTATTTGATTCTTGGACCCATAATAAGTCTCATAATAATCTGAACAATACATTTGGTCCATATTCAATTAATAATTTCAGAAAAGAGTTTGCATTGTTAGTTTATTGTGGTCTCTTCACCCCTCCTCTCCTACCTCCATTTGTCCATTAGGTTGGGAACATGACTTACTCTTCATTATAAATAACTTCTGATGAAGCTTATGATTTTACCATCTTCAAAAAATGCTGTTGGATGTCACACCCTTAGTTCCTTAAAGTCAAGAGGTTAGTGGTTTTGCCCTTGCATGTAAAAGTGGATAAGGCACAAATTATTGTTTCCAATTAGGGCTGCCTTATGATGCATTAATATAGAACATAAGAACCTAAGAACTAGGAGCAGGTGTAGGTAATTCAGCCTCTCAAGCCTACCCCACCATTCAATATGATCATGGCTGATCTAATTTTGGCCTCAACTCCAATTTCCCGTCCTCTCCCCATAATCTATCCCCTCCTTAAATTTATTCAGCATCCCGGCATCCACTGCAGTCTGAGGTAGTGAATTCCACAGATTCACATCCCTTTGAGAAAAGTAATTCCTCCACATCTCTGATTTAGCCTAAAACTATGGCCTCGCGTTCTAGAATGCCCCACAAGGGGAAACATCCACTCCACGTCTACTTTGTCTATCCCCTTCAGCATCTTATATATCTCAATTAGATCTCCTCTCATCCTTCTAAACTCTAGCTAGTATAGGCCTACACTGCTCAATCTCTCCTCATAAGACAAGCCCCGCATCTCTGGAATTAATCTAGTGAACCTCCTCTGAAATGCCTCCAATGCAACTACATCCTTCCTCAAGTAAGGGGACCAAAACTGTGCACTGTACTCCAGATGCGGTCTCACCAACGCCTTGCACAGTTGCAACAACACTCCTCTATTTTTATATACTATTCTGTTAGCAAATAATGCCAAAATTCCATTTGCCTTCCTTATTACCTGCTGTACCTGTATACTAGCTTTCAGCACTTCATGCATGAGAACACCCAGATCCCTCTGCACTGATGCATTCTGAAGTGTCTCTCAATTTAAATAAGAAGTTGCCTTGTTATTCTTCAGATCAAAATGGATAACCTCACACTTATCCACGTTAAACTCCATCTGCCAAATTTTGGCCCATTCACGTAACCTGTCCATATCCATTTGTAAATTTCTTATTTCTTCATTGCTTTCCCACCTACTTCGGTGTCATCTGCAAATTTAGCTATGGTACCTTCTATCCCTGAATCCAATCATTAATATAGATTGTAAATAGTTGGGGCCCAAGGACCGAACCCTGTGGCCCCCCACTAGTTCCAACTTGCCATTCAGAAAAAGAGCCATTTATCCCGACTCTCTGCTTTCTGATGGTTAGCCAATCCTCTATCCAAGCTAATGTATTACCACTAACTCCGTGTGATCTTATCTTGTGTATTAATCTTTTGTGCAGCACCTTATCAAAAGCCTTCTGGAAGTCCAGATACACTACATCTACAGGATCCCCATTATCCACTTTGCTCTTCAAAGAACTCTCGCAAATTAGTCAAACATGATTTACTCTTCATGAAACCATGCTGACTCTGATGGATTGCATTTTGACTTTCCAAATGCCCCATTACTACTTCCTTAGTTATGGATTCCAACAATTTCCCAATGATAGACCTTAAACTAACTGGTCTATAGTTTCCTACTTTCTGCCTACCCCCCCTTTTTGAAAAAGGGCATTATATTAGCATTTTTCCAATCCACTGGAACCTTGCCAGAATCCAGGGAATTTTGGAATTTTATAGCCAATGCTATAATATATTATTTAATATATGGTTCTTTTTCTGGATGGCAAGCTATAACTAATGGAGTGTCACAGGGTTTGGTCCTTGGGCCCCAGCTATTTACAATCTATACTAATGACTTGGATTCAGGAATAAAAGGTATTATAGCTAAGTTTGAAGATGACAGTAAAATAAAATAATAGCCTTAATGTAAAACCACAATTGCCACTTGATAAAAAAGATTGCAATCCCCGGCCTGTGAAGACTTAACAATAAAAATTAGGGACAAAAACAAAAAGCTGCGGATGCTGGAAATCCAAAACAAAAACAGAATTACCTGGAAAAACTCAGCAGGTCTGGCAGCATCGGCGGAGAACAAAAGAGTTGACGTTTCGAGTCCTCATAAAAATTAGGGGATTGACAGAATAACCACCGTTATCTTCTTTACAGAAAGAGGTGGACAGACAGTTAGGGCCATCCGCTCGGCCAATGGCGGGCCATGTTTCCCATCATCGGTCAGTGGGGAGATAACTGTAATACATTAGCATATAATTAAAAGGCCATCTCACCAGGCTCTGGAGCCCCGCCATATCATCTGTCCATGGCGGTGGTAAAGGATGCCGATGAGTTTTACAACAGTGCGCAGGTGATGTGCACTTGGCGGCCTTCACTTTGGGGGAACTGAGGTGAGTGCTCAGCAGCGTTCTCCACAGCTCGCCCATTGAATGCAGGTCTCGGGGCACCGGTGGGGTCGGGGGCAACTAATGCTTAGCCCTGGAGGCAACTGCTGAGGGAGGGGGCGGTGTCCAGGGGCAAGTGCTAGCCATCCTCGGAGGCGACTGCTGTCAGTGCATCCTGCACAAGGCAATAGGGGAGGGGGGTGCAGGGGGCTAGGGTAGGGGAAGTGGCCACGCATTAGGGATGCCTATATCAACTGACCATGCCTCTGCAACTTAGACAGATCAAGCACAGCCACAGTTATGTGATTGGGTTTGGGCTCTTAACCTGCCCACCCATGCAATGCAGGTGCATCAAAGGGCCACCAAGTGCTCCATTCCTTAGCCCCCACCACTACACCAACCCCCAGGCAGACTTCGAGTCCACCACCACTTTATTGGACCGCAGATCAGTAGGACTGCACATGTTGTGCGATCTCCTCGCCAGTGCTGGCCACGTAACAGTTGCTGCTGGAGGAGCTCACAGCCCCTTGCAATCTCAGCATCCTGGTTTGGACCAGTGTCCACCATGTCGTAGGCTGACAGGGCAGCCATGCAGCGTGCTCATCTCTGACCATCCAAGGGGTGACCAGCACTCTCCGGGAAGCATTAAGGGGCAGTCATACTAGGCCAGGAAAGGTGCTAAGCACAGCCATGATAAACATGTCTCTCTCGCTTTCATGCTGCAGGCGGACCACGTCATAATCATGGATCCTGGTGACCTAGCTTTACGCCTGATGGCCTACAGAGACCGTAGAAGACAGAGGAGAAATGACTGAGGCTCCTGGCTGCGCAAAGGCAGGAGCAGCAACCTCATGAAGAAGGGGCAGCAGGAGCTCCTGCACACACTGCCCAGGGGCAACAGCGAGCTGCGGCTGGTCAGTGCCAAGTGATGCCCTGGGTCTATAGACACCGCCTGCCATTCCTGCAGATGACTGAGAACCAGTGTTGCTGATGACTGCGCATGTCTAGGGACCTGGTGGCTCACATCTGCCACTTACTGCAGGACTTGGTGCCAAGGGGACATGGAGGGCATCTGCTGCCATTGGCTGTGAAAGTGACCATGGTGCTCAATTTCTATGCCAATGGCTCTTTTCAGAGCTCCATGCGTGACCTCTGTGGGATTTCACAATCCGCCACTCACAAAGTCATCCATGAGGTCACGAATGCCACCTTCACTCTGACACACAAATTTGTGCATTTCGCCCGGGACCGGGACAGCCAGGATGTTAGGGATTCGCCCTGATCTCAGGATTCCCAAGACGCAGGGTGTGATTGCCTGCACCCATGTGGCGCTCAGGTCTCCATCGCTACACTCGGTAGATTTCATCAACCAAAATGGCTTCCACTTACTGAATGTGCAGTTGGTATGTGACTATCAGAAATGAATCCTGCAGGTGTGCGCATGGTTTCCAGGGAGTGTGCATGATGCCTACATCCTGAATCAGTCACAGATCCCTGCAGTCTTTCAGGGTCCACAGAGGCTGTAGGGTTGTCTCCTTGGGGACAAGGGCTACCCACAGAGGCCATGGCTGATGACACCAGTGCCGAGGCCTCAGACTGCAGCAGAGCGGTGCTATAATGAGGCTCATGCAGCACCTCACAACTTGGTGGGGCAGACCATCAGGATGCTGAAGATGCAGTTCTGGTGCCTGGACCAGTCTGGTGGAACCCTGCACTACAGTCCACAGAGGGTATCACGCATCATCGTCATCTGCTGTGCCCCTTACAACCTGGTGGTGCAACAGGGAGAGGAGCTGGCTGAGGAGGAGATGGAGGAGCTGCACATCTCCTCCCATGAGGAGGATGCTGACGGGGATGAAGGTAAGGGGGCCATCGGTGGTGACAATGATGGGGATGAGGCTCTCGCGCTGGCGAGATGAGGCAGGCGTGCTCAGGAAGCCCTCATAGCTGCCAGATTTGTGGAGGATGATGACAACATGCAGGCAGGACACTCCATAGATCTTCACATAATCTCTGAGAATGTCTGATTCCTGTCTGGTCGAGGGCAGCTTGCTTGCGCTCTGTGATCAGGGCCATCTCAGAGACTCAGCCATTAAACTTTAGATTCATTTGATGCTGTGTTCGCCTTCAGCACCTCAGCTCTTCAGCATCACTGGTCATTGGTGTGATGGTGGCCAGCCCCACATTAAAGGTGCTGAGAGCACACAGAGGGATTGAGAGAACTCTGTGGCATCTGCCCACTACATTCTGGCAGCAATGGCCAGCACCGCTGAGGTGCAGGCATCTGTAATGTTTCCAGGGACCATCAATGTGGTCTGAAGGCTGCACAGAGCCCAGGGAAGAGGCCCTGGACTGAGACACCTGCCTTTTATCTTGTGCAGAAAGGTTTCACATCTGAGTGACAGGAACACTGCTCATCAGAACAAGGAGCCACAGGCAGGGAAACATTCTTAGGAGTTTATTGACAATATTGAACAGTATGTAAAAGTGATCAACACCCGTGGCCAGGCTGTGCAACTACCTTTACCTAACTTTCCTGACCCTGCTGCTACGTCTTGGTGCTCCCCAGATATCCTCAGCAGAGGTGGAGGCAGTCTGCTGACTGCGATGTCCTGTCTGTGATGACATTGGTGGGCATCCTCTGGAGGGCCGAGAGTTTGTGGGCCCCGACCTGTTTTTGGGGTCCTGCTGTGCGGCAGTGGCACCCTCCTGGGCCTGTGAAGCTGCAGCTCCTGAGGTCACAGGAAGAGGGGAGTCAGATGGGCCGGTCTTTCCCAGGGTCACCTGGGTGGATTGCCTGGAACGTGCACCTGCTGATCTTCCTCCCTGTGGGTGCCCAAGGGCCCCTGGCTGATTCTGTGAGCAGAAGGGGTAGCTGGAGTGAGATCAAGCTGCCCAGCACCCCTCTCGTGAACACACTGTTGGATGCCTACCAGCAGTGCAGGAGTGACGTCCTGGACCAAGGTCTCCATAGCAGCTGTCATCCTGCCAGTGCTGACCTCAGTGCGTTGCAATGCCAGCGCTATCACCTCAGCCTGAAGATGGACGGAGTCCTCCATCGTGCTTTGCAATCTGAGGAGCGCAGCGGATATCCCTTTCTGTTGTTCCTGAGCTTGCCTTTGCAGCTCCAGCAACCGTGACATGACCGAGTCCAGAGGCTTGTCATCTGACTTGGACTCAGCAACATTCTGGCTTCCAACAGTCCTCTGAGTCCTGGTGACCTGGGAAGTCTCTGCCTCTGCCTGCTGTGGATCAGAAAGTGTGATGTGCTCACCAGATTGTGATCCCGAGGCTACTCTAAAGCTAGGTCCCACCAAGGTGTGTGTCTCTGCGCTGGTGGAGGATGTGGGTGAGCGCTGTGTCAGGTCTTCAGGGAGGGTGCCTTCAGGTTCCTCTTCAGAGGTTTCTTCGGGGCTTGATTGGAGGCCCTGGGCCATGGATTCTGTTGGCTGTTTGGCAGATGTGCCTGTGAAAGCAAGGGGAGATAATTAGTGCATGGCTGTGGCCTGTGAAGCAGGACACATCACTCATGGCATGGTTGTCTGATGGATGTTGCATTGCTGGATCCTCACTTGGTAGAGCAGCACTGACCTCACCGTCAACACAGGACCGGTCATCGACCAGCTAGATGGCTCTATTTTCGAATTCTGTCAGACTTTGATCTCCTGAATCCCTCCACCTGTCTGCAACCTTTCCCTCCTGTTGTGAGCCAGTTTGTTCAGCATGGATAGAGATGGGGACAGTGTATTGGGATGCTTGCCGGGCCAGATGATAAATATGCCTGGCCTGTGTGGGTGGTGAGTGGCCCCATGGATGGGATGAGGACAATGATGGTGTATGTGAAAGAGTGAATGGTGATGTCCCTTTCACGGGCAGTGAGTGTGAGCCCTGTGGATGTGTGATGGGTTTGTGACTGTGTGAGTTGGGGATGATGAGAAGAGTGACTTACCCTGGCGGAACAGAAGAGCTCATTCATCCTTTTGCTGCACTGGGTGGCTGTCCTCCTCTGCAGGACATTTGCATTGACCACCACTGCCACCCCCTCCCAAGCCAGGCTGGTGACTTTGCTGCCCATCCTGTGGCCAGAGCAGGGGTAAAGCGCATCCCAGCAGCCTCCACTACATCCAGCAGTCGCTCCAGAGACCCGTCATTGAAGTGGGGGGCTGCAGTCTTTTTTCCTTTGCTAGTCATGTCTCCCAGGCAGCGGTAGTGAGCTGGTGGCGATGAGCGCTTTGCAGGCAGCTGCCTTTTAAAGATGGCGGCCGGCGTGATGCAACATTGCAGTGATGGCGGGCGGGTGAATGAAAGCCCGTTCACCATGGAAATGGCGTGTTTCATGTGAATGAATAAATAATGAGGCGGGTTTGGGGCGATAAGTCGTGAAAAACCGCTATTTTTGTCGGTGGGTAGGACTCCATTTTACCCATCCACTACGCATTTAGTGCAATTCTGGGAAAATTCTGCCCTTAAACTCATCTGGTGGACTCATCTGCCAATGGTCCTGTCTCTTTCCCAGTCTTCGATTTTAATTTGCTTTTCTGAGCAGGTGACAGGGACACCTGTTGGAAATCAAAGGGGTCCTTCATCAAGTATGTACAACATCCCCTGATAGTATCATCGAAAGTCAAATGCCATTTAAATTAGAACATGACAGGCATTGCGGGCTTCTCACCTGATGAACAGTATACATGACGTGGAGCTGGGGCAGAAGAAAGAATGTCTTTTTAACTTTTGTTTATTTTCCTTGTGGAATCTGGAGGAGCAGAGGTCTCCCTCTGGCCGTCGCAACAGATGTTTAGATCCCTGCTCCTCTGGATTCCCCGAATCCATCCTGGAGCATGAGGCCCTGTTGAAACTCACACTCTGCAACTTATCATATCTGTAGTCCTCAGCTTTGGCCTCCTGTCATCAGAAATGACTGGGGGATATGTAGATGCAGCCCAGGAGTTCAAATCACTTTGGCCTAATACCACCAAGGCCTGGAATGTTTTCCACATCCACTGTCCCCCTTTCAGTTCAAGTTAAGATCAATGTGTATGAATTTGAATTTAATTTGATATCTGCTTCATTTTTACTAATGTCTCTTCTCCTCCGATGCACAACATGTCACAATTGCTTGGGCTTAATTTTAACTTTGATGAAGTGACTCAAATCTGAGTGAGCTAAAATCAAGCTCCTTCTTAACTCACACAGCTTCTTCAAACAAGGTGGGCAACAATTGAGCTCCAAAGCTTGGACCACTGTACAAATGTCAGAAATGGAGAGATGCATGGGTAAGCTGAACGCACATTTATGCAGAAACAATAGGGATGAATCATTCTACCAAGTATCCTGGCTGCGAACAGACAAAACTCATAACTAAGGCAGGTTCAAATGTCAGGCATTAGTGACATATAAATCCTAACTCTTTGAATTATGAAGAAATCCATTTTACTGTTATATAATGTAGCCAACAAATTGCATTAACCCCTAAAATAATTATATATTCTTCTGTGAGCACAGGATGCAATTAATCCAACAATGCTATCATTTTAATAAAGGGACTTGCTTCCCGCAAAGTGGAGTATCAGTCATCTCTCTAGAACATGCAAATTTTTGGTGAAATTGTTTCTTTATTAAATCATATCACTTGGCCCATTATTGTCAGATATATAAAATATCCAAAAGGATAGAAAACCTTTCTCTATTCTTCCATATAAATCTAATAATACGAAACTTAAAACAATTCTAAAGTTCAAATCAAGAATTAGCAAACCAGGATATTAAGGCACATTATTTAGATATTGAGACATATACAACAATAACAACAACTGATATATATAGCACCTTTAACATAATAAAACATCCCAAGCCTCTTCAGGGGATGGGTTATGAAACAAAATTTAACATAGATCTACATAAGGGAATATTAGGGCAGATGACCAAAATTTGGTCAGAGGTATATTTTAATCAGTATCTTAAAGGAGGGCAAAGAGGAAGCAAGTCAGAGAAGTTTAAGGAGGGAATTCCAGAGCTTAGGGTCTAAACCAAGCTGAAGCTTGGCTGGCAAATGTGGAGTGATTAAAATCTGGGATGCGTAAGAGTTCCAAACTGGAGGAGTGCAGATCTTTTAATACAGAAGGAGGTTATAGAGATAGGACGAGATGAGGTAATGGAGGGATACAACAAGAAAAAATGAAAGGGAATGCTGGTTTTACATTCCACCCAATATTACTGTCCAACCAAAGTCAATGGAGTATAAAATCAAGCTGGATGAAAATCCAGAGTTATGCCCAAACTCATCAATTTACCAATGGGTAGATGAGGTTAAAATTGCTCAATTAGTTTTTGTGCCCTACCCCTGGTTTCCTGGAAGCCGACAATCATCAGGAGTTATATGTAAAAACAGATGAGAACAATCCGGCTCTTCCTCGAAATCACCAGCTGGTTCAATTTGGAAGGTGTAAGGTTCTTGTGAGCGTTTTCCTGTGACTTGGAGAAGTTTATTTGGAAAATAGGTAAAGCTGGAAAATGCTTTTTCCAGGGACTTAAGCACCTTCATCCAGACTGACATTCCAGTGCAATACTGAGGGAGAGCTGCACTATCAAAGGTATGTCCTCCTGCCCTCTCAGCCAGACATGAGAAATTTCAAGGTACTATGCAACATTTCCTCCTCAAACAAAATTATTAAAAATAGATTATGTGCTCATTACCACATTGCTGCTTGTGAGACCTGGCTGTTACACTTCCTACAGTACAACAGTTCTGTCGAAGGGTCATGAGGACTCGAAACGTCAACTCTTTTCTTCTCCGCCGATGCTGCCAGACCTGCTGAGTTTTTCCAGGTAATTCTGTTTTTGTTTTCATAAGTACATTGGTTGTGAAGTGCCTTGGAACATCCTGAACTTGTGTTAAATGCAAGTCTTTTATTCCTGGTGGCATTAATTGCAACTCACTTAAGTGAGGGATTGTCAGTCCCAGTGAGTCCTATTGTCATTCACACTGCCAACAGTGTTCTGAGCTGTCAGCTTCTACAGCATGTATCTCATTATGAGTTACTACAGCAAACATTCTGGACTACACTTGAAGCCCTTCTCTCGACCATTAACATATGTTTGGATCTCTTCCTGCCCTAGTAACAAAGACAGACTTTCCCATACATCTGATTGGTTTCCTGCAAGACTACCAGTGAGATTCATTTCATAGCTCTCACTGAAACTGCTAAGTCTCACAGGGCAGTTCAGTATTACAGGTGGTTGGTAGATCATTTTATTTTTAACTTTTTCACTACTTCATGCCCCACATCTCACACTTTCTCATAATGACACACCTCAGTGTTACAATTCTTTCTTATCTCATCAATTTTGTTTCTTATCTCTTCATCCAATTCATTTTCTCTGCTTTTACTCCTCACACTCAGTCAGTGTGCTCTAGGTATTAAGAGATATTTATGACAAAACAGTTTCATAGTGCAGCTAATCTCATCTAGCTAATGCCCAACCTCTATGGCACTCATAATGTTGACAGCTCTTGACAACATCTCAGCTTTTTGTTAGATTAAGTCAAATCTACTTTACTCCTCCTAAAATCACAATTCTTAATGGCTTTACTGTTGATAATCAACTATGACTCGGCTCTTCTACTGACCAGGTCAGTACTAAAGGTAAGCCCTTACTGACTGCAAACATGTTGTCCATCAGACATGTTAGCAATTCAGTTTCTTCCAGTCTTATTCTAACTCTTACGTTGCATCTGTCACCTTCCTGCTTAATTTTTCTGGGTAAACTTGCATTACTATGGGGCAACATGGCTGAATGATCAGTTTGATGGTCTTTTCCAGTCTGTCATCTGTATACCTTCATGCTTCTTGCAGAATACCTTATACAAAATCCCACTTAATTACAGCAGTTCCTTCTTGGTTGATGGTATAGTGGTAATATAACTTAAGTCACTGAGCAGGAAACCCACAGGATGGGGTGTAATGCCGGTTTTAAAGCCCAATCAATAACACTCTCTATTCAGATGACATGTAACACCAGGGTTGCACCTGACCTGCTTAGTTTCTCAATGGAAGGGTCAGGTTAAAATTTGTCCCTACAGTTCAGTCTTCCCTGATCCAACTGCTGCTTTCACTTTCTTGCCTCTTTTGACTGTGCTGGATAAGTAACTGATGTCATGGATCACTCTCACCATTCTGTCATTCTGCCATTGCTCATAAAAAGTTTGGCTATCACACCTGACAACTTAATCAGTCTGGAACAGCCCAAGCCAACTTTATTTCTGTTCACAACTTCTGTAAATCCAAGTTTATAACTGCTAAATACAATGTTGTTGGAAAAAGTGTTGACTCCCATTTTCCTTCCTTTGCACAGTCATTACTTCTGGCCTTTGCCAAGTTGTCTCTTGCAATGTTTACAAGTTTTCCTTCCTGATGGTACAATTGTTTATTTTCCATTTCCCTCCATGTCTAATCACAATTTTCTTGATAAACTATCTCCATCCAATGGCCAATTTAATTGACTCATTTATATATGAAATAAAGTGTTATCTCCACTATCCTGTTCTTCAGCCAGCCGAAGATATACATATTCATGACCTTAACCATTTGCTTTACTGTCTCCATGGCCTAAAAAAAAACTTACTAGTTTAGTTAGTTGCTCAGTGCTTTCCATAGGTATGGTGTGTGCTCTAGATGCTTACAGAGGAGGGGAGCAGCATAGTCATCTGAACAAAAACAAAAACTGCTGGAAAAGCTCAGCAGGTCTGACAGCATCTGTGGAGAGAAAGACAGAGTTAATGTTTTGAGTCTGTATGACTCTTCTTCAGAGCTGAACAGATGGTCTTGATCTTTGTAACAAAGAAGTCATGAGCTTCTTGCATTTACTGTTGAGGTGAGGATAAAGATGGTTTAAAGAGATGGCTTGTAGTGGAGAAGAGAATCTGGGTGTTATCTTTGACTACCTGGATGATCTTTGAATAGTGGGCAGTTGTAGTAATACAGAACTTTATGCGATCCAGCCAGATCAGTTAAACCAATTATCTCTTAGACTTTATGGGATTGGAGATGGAGGGGTATATCAAGTGGAATACAAGATAAAAAAGCGTAATGGTTTTACTGGGGATAAGGGCAACAAAGATGATGGAGGAGCTGTGGTTTAGCAGATCAGTAGCTGCAGAAATGTCATGATGGATTGTAGGCTAAAGGCTACATAGTTGGGAATTTGAATGTGAAGTGGTAATGGATTTGAGAGAGAGTTTTTTTTCCCGGGGCAGAAACAGAAAGAAATGAGGTAAGGAGGGGGAAGGGGAATATGTATAGACAGTGATATAAGGAAATGGTCAGAGTTTGGCTTATCTGTGATGGTTATGATGTGAGTAGCAAGGAAGTATAAGATGACAATGTCGAGAGGGCAGTCTTGAATATGAGTAGGAGAGTTTATATGGGGGAGAGATTTTGTGAGGAAAACAGGACAGTTAACTCAGAGGCAAGGGAGCAAGAAGAGTTGAGATAGAAGCTGAAATCACAGAGGACAAGGTTCCTCCATGTTCTGTGCTCCCTCTCCTCTGATACCAAGTTATTTTTTGTTACCTCACCTTTAATGTTGGATTACTCCTTGTTCCCCACTCCTGCTTCTCTGCCACCACCCCCCCACCCCACCCCACTCCCATCCCTACATCTTGTTATATCGCCACCATTGTTCAGAAATTTTCTGGAAACCTTTCTCTTTGACCATGATTCTGATGGACCCACAAGATCTTTCCATTTCCCTTACCATCCAGCTAACTATGTATATGTGAGGAGTGCTACAAAAATAATAGTTGCCAGGTTTCAGGTTAATCTCTCCATGCAATCTGTACATCCATTCATTCATTGTTCATTTTTATTACTTCTGAACTTCATCATGTGAGTATTTTGATTTAAGTGTAAAGAATAAAAATATTGCAAAGTGTGCTTCACGTCTGCTTAAGTTTAAATCTGGCTGCTAATGACACCAACAGAAGCCCAATGAGTTACTACCTTGTAGCATGTTATAGCTATCCAATGCCTTATATTTATTTTATGTTTAAAACTATGCACAGCAGACCTACATCCCTATAGCTGTACAGTAATAATGAAGTAGATATTTTACAGTGGAAAATCACAAACATTTCCAAATGTTATCCAGATGTTAGAGCAAAGAATAAAGCATAATAAAAATGGAATTTAGCTGGCAGGAAAAACAGCCATTGCAAAACTGTACACAATCTGTCACAAGCATTTTATGGAGAGTCTCCCATGCGCAGTAAACACCCTTAACATAAAGGTATATGTGAAGCATTTTCCCTCTGCAGATCCTTAGCTTTTTGAGTTGATCTGCTATCATTCAGATATTTTAAAAGTAGTTGATTATTTTGAACTTTGAAAGCAATTTTATTTTTGGATTAATTATGGTTGCACTAGAACAAAATAAAAGATCTGAGCTGTTCACAAATATTTCAATGATTTTATTGTATTGGGTCAATCTGCCCTCCTGCAGCTATTTTGTGTAAATCTAATGTAAAAATATGATGAAAAGAAAAGAAAGAGTTCCATTTATACAGTTCTTTTCACAACCACAGGACCTCCCAAAGTACTATATAGCCAATGGATTACTTTTGAAATGTAGCCACTATTGTAATATAAGAAATGCAGCAGCCAATTGTGTGCAGCAAGCTCCCACTTACAGCAATGTGACAATGACCAGATCATCTGTTTTATGAAGATGATTGATAAATGTTGACCAGTACTCTGGGGATAAATCCTTTGTTCTTCTTTGAAGTAGTGCCATGGAATCTTTGAGGCTCACCGAAGAGCATAGATGAGACTTGGTTTAATGTTTCACCGCAAAGAAGAAAGACTTGCATTTATCTAGCACCTAACCCCCTTTTTCAGAAACATCACATGCAATGAGTTAATGTGCAGTGTTTTATGTTAGGTAGACAAACATAGCAGAGTCAATTTTATCTCTGGCTTGCTCCTGTTTAACAAAAAATGGGCACAGTGCAGAAAGAAATAGCACTGTCCACAAAATTCCTTTACAGCCTTTCTTGCGTCTGCTTTTGAGCTGTCCTGAAGAGGGCCGCAAGTTAAATTTCTTGCAAATGAATGTCACAGACATCTGCAAACAAATTCCCTCAATCAACACTGGATTCAGTTCAAGGCCAAATTGCCCCAGAAAAAAATTGGTGCTGCTGATTGCTGCAGAGATGCTCTTGGGTTCTATCTATTTTAACAGACAGACAGACACGAAATGATTCATTTTTTGACTTATTAAACACAAAAAAGGGGGTTTGGCTGCTTCTACACTTCTTGCAGAATGCAGTTAGTCCTTTAGATTTAATGATGGAAGTAGTGTTCAGCACTGTGCCACACCCATGCTTTTGAGATATGGCTTATTGGGAGGAAGTCTAGCAGAAACAACCACAAACCGCTTTGACAGCTGCTGAAGAGATTTGCTTGGATTTCTCCTGGGCCTCTATTAACAGTTTCCGGACCTGAGTAGGAATCCCAACCCTTACACTGGTCCCAAATTGCGCCGTACCCACCCCCACCCTCTCCATGAATGCTCAATAGAACTGGGAATTAAATATAAACCTTCACAGTCAAAGCAGCAGTCTCCACTTATTCCCAAGCTATCTTTCTTCATACCACAATAGTTTAGTTCATTCTTTCACCTACTGCTTGGCACAACAGTGCTGCTCTTACAACAGAAATCTGCAAGGCAGATTGCAGAGGCATCTAGACTCTTGCATGGAATTCTGCTGCCGCCTCAGTGATGGCATAGGAAGCATAAATTCAATCAAAGCATGATGACAACCCACATGAGTGGATTTCAACTCCAGTATTTAAAGGGACATCACAAAGATGAAATTTGGTGGATTTTGGAGTTAGAAGCAGAAAGTAAGGAAGTGAGAGAAAGAGGTGCATATGCTTAAAAGTTGTGCCTTTAGGGAGGCCTCCCTGGACGTGATACTGGGGGCTGTAATGATTCAGAGGAGATGCTGTTTCCTACTGATGAGAGGAAGAAGTCAAGTGAAACCAAAGATGCATGGCTGGAGGTAATGGAAGAGATTAGCATCAGGTGTGAAGTGCTACATTCATGGCTTCAATGTTGAAAGTGGTTTAATAGCCTAAGTAGGACAGGAAAGGTGAATACAGTGCCGCATTCACCTTCTTTCTTATGTGTGTGTCACCCCAACCACCCCATTCTGTCATAACAAGTCCACTCCAGCATATCGCTCTTCACATCACTCCTCAATTTACCATCTCTCTCTGTCTTTGCACTTCTTCAGTTGCCCATCCACCAATGACACCGTCACCATTCTGCAATGTCAAGCTTCTCCCTCATTCACCTGCAATTAATTTTCTCCATTGACCCATTCAAAACAAGCCATTACTCTCATTCATAGGTCTCTTTGTTCCCTCCTTGCAGGGGAAGAGAGCACAAAATAAGAGGGAGAGGCAGAGAGTAGTAGTGAATAGCTGTTTTTAGGACAAGAGTAAGTCTTACAATTGGGTTCCCCAATGGTCAGTATTAGGATTACTGTTTTCTCAAATTATCTTCATGACCTAGTGCAGGTCAAAATTTGAAAATTTTCCAGATAACTAGAAATTTGGAAGTATTTAAAATTGTGAGGAGGATACTGATCGACTTCAAAAGGACACAGACAAGCTGGTGGAATGGGCGAGCACATGGCAGATGAATTTTAATCCAGGGAAGTGTAAGGTGATGCATTTTGGCAGGCAAAATGAGGAGGAGCAATACAAAATAAAGGATACGATTCTAAGGGGGCACAGGAGCAGAGGGACCTGGGGTTATATGTGCACAAATTATTGAAGGTGATTGATAAAGTGGTTAACAAGGCACACAGGGCTTTATAGCTAAAGGCATAGAGAACAAAAGCAAGGAAGCGATGGCAAAAATTTATAAAACACTGGTTTGGCCTCAGCTGAAGTGTTGTGTCCAATCCTGGGCACCACACTTCAGGAAGAATATGAAAGCTTTAGGGAGGGTGCAGAAAAGACCTAGGAGAATAGTTGCAGGGATGAGGGATTTCGCTTACGTGAATAGACTGTAGAAGCAGCAGCTCACACAGAATGGCTACCTTCATGGAACATCAAACACAGAAATCAAATGAATGCATGCTGATCCTCACCAATGGCTTGCTCACTATGAATGCCACTTAAAGAGGATTCATTGAACCCTAGCTTTGGCCATTAATTGCCCCACTGATCTGCAGCTAAGTGTTCCTTACCTCATTGTTGACAGGGAATTGTGGTTGGGTTATGAAAGGATATGATGGTGAAAGGAAGTGGGGACTTGGTTCAAAGCACTTTCACTTCTCACGTGTTGCTCTCACCTCAGCAAGTACCTCATGTACTGCCTTGTGTCCCAATGGCTCATTCTGCTTCTGTATAGGTAATGCAGCCCTCACAGATTCCAAAATCCAGAGGACATTGGCCAAGAGCATCTCAGCAATCAGCACAGGGGCCCGAGCATCCTGCCTTTACCACTGCTGAAGAATTTTTGGGGTTGAGGGAGGGAATGGCTTTTGGCTATGGACTAGTGGAACCTAGGAGAACTTTGCAATAATGTTAACCAGAGGCAAGATGGGGAACAATATTTTATGCAGCATGTTGTTATGATCTAGATTACTATTCCTGAAAGTGTGATGAAAGCAGACTCAGTAATGGTCTGGAGTTTGCAATAGTAATGACAGCAAAACTGACTGTTTTCACCGTCATTCTTCTGCTGAAACCAATAGCAACACCTGGAGTTGGCACATGTGCAAAATAATACAAAAACCTGGAAGTTGCTTTCAGTGGTTCTATGCTTCTCGAGGGGGCGAGTTGTTGAGACACCCATTGAATTTAAATTAATGGGAAATCAATTGAATTGATGAGATCTTCCATTTTTACACTTACTCTTCCTGTAAAAATATTTGAACATGTTAAACCTTGTTGAATGATATATAAATGGATTTTTAATGGTGTATTAACTTCATAATTACTACAGAACACCCTCACTGGCCCTGAAAAGCTAATTCTGTATTTGTATAATGTAAAATTTTATTCCATTATGATAAAAATGCTCCTTTTTAAAAACTATTTATCTTTATTTTAGTTGTAATTTCCTGGTTTGCTGTGTAGGAATACCTCAATGTGATTTGCTCCTTACCTGCTTGCCAAGACATCCCCTTGTCTTGGCACCAAATTTATACACCGCAGAAATCGCGCTGCGTGGCCTCTCATCATTCTGCCAGTCATGGTTGATTCCCAGAGGAGCACTTGCCTGGCTAACCATGTTTGAAATGAACTTGTTTCAGCTCCCGATTTTGAAAGCCAAAAAAAGAGCACATCAACACTAGCCAGACTATTCCCTGTAAGCTACTGAAACTTTAGCCAAGGACAGGAAAGCTCCAATAATTTGTACAATTGCACCAGCAGCCAGAAGAAATAATCCAACAACTAATGTGTAAGTAGTTCATGATCCCTTTAAATAGCACTGGTGGGGAGTTCCTCGTTCCGTTTAACGTTGTATGCAGCTTTGCAAGGTTAAGATAGGGCATTGGCTGAGTGTACAGTTCGTAAGTGGCAGTTCCGGTATAAAAGCAACATTCGTAACAGAATGCAGCATGCTGCACAACCCAACCATTATGATACACAGCCCATGCCAGTACCTATCAGTTAAGTAGGTTTAGGAGTAGGAGCACAAAGAGGAGGAGAAGAAAGTGGAAGGGGAGGAATTGCAACAGGACATGGAAAAACACAAGAGGAAGAGAGGTTACAATGTAGGCAGACCCTTTCTGCTTGGGCTGTATGTGATTTGCATGATCATCTTGCTAGTCTAAACTGCTGGCAATCAGTGGACAGATGGGTACAAACCACTTACCAAGATACATCTGCACATTTCCCCACTGGAAGTATGCATGTGCATTTTGGACCCCATTTTTGATCCTTATGTGGCAGTGCAGCACCTAAGACACAGGCGTTATATGGCTCACTTTAGTTCCCACAGATTCTCACTACATCCTTAATTACAAATAATTTACTTTTCAATTATATTTGTCTGCATTCCATGCTTTTCATTTTCCAAATTTAATAAGTTTGATATTCAAAGTCGAATGCGATACCAAAAACAAAACTGGCAAATAAATATCTTTCTTTCATCTGAACGTTAATGTAACAATGAATCTTTGATGTTTTCTAACCCCTTCCAGTGAGTTCTTCTTAGCTTGTAATAAGCACCTGACATCTGATGTGAAAGCCTCAGCCCCCATCAATGGTCAAAGGTTGATTCATTCCTGTCTAACACTTGTGCTAAATTGGGAATGCTGGCCAAGTTCTCTTACAGCTTCAAGTAGCTCCTGCTGACCTTACCTATTGCATTGATGGGATTCTGCTAGAGAATCAGAATACAAAGTTACAATTCGAACTGAAGAGGTTGCTAAGACAGGAACAAGTACCTTTGACACAGCACAAGTATGCTTGATCCGGACCAGGACAAAAGTTTCCACTAGGGATTTCTGAAATCACGCAATCGAAAGTGAACCCATACTCTTAGCAGTCTCTGTCAGCTGAAACACCACAGCCTCCCTTTAACAAGTGAGAAACAAGGCAAGATGAGATGACTGTTTTTTTTTAAACAATCCATCACACGTTAATCTTAGCCTCTTAAGGGATTTAAATACACTTGAAGGTGTAAGGTGACCATTTTATGAAAGTAAAACTAGTCACATGTAAAAGGTCATATGCAATTTTAATTTCTAAAAACCAATACAATATGTCAACAGTTTGTTTAATGCATTTCAAACACAAGACTCTGTAAGGTCATGTCAATAGGATGCATTAGATTTCAAGTGCAGCAAGTGCAAAAAAAAGACTGCTTCTGGATGTCATTTCAACCATATTTTGCTCATTGTATGTACATTTTCCCCTTATAAGTGTATTACTTTGAAGTGCGCAGAAGTGACATTTTTGATGTAGCCTTTAAAGTTTTCTTTAAATGTATATTTGAAACTGTATACCTTTGAAGCAAAATAACTGTAAATGTTCAATTAGTAAGCAGTTCAACAATAAACTCCTCATAGATAGCATTGTAACTGAGCGGTCAGCATACTTTAGGTATCAAATCTAAGGCAACAAAATCTTAATTGGCTAAAGTATTATTAATGCAATTAATGGTTGAGTATAAAGCATGTCACACATTCAATCTATGGGTAGAATTTAAATATGTCTGTAACAGAAAAAAAATCAAATGTGTCATTTTCTCAAAATACCAAAACATACTGATTTACTGAAATCAAGATCAGTACAGGACCCATTGAAACCCATACAAAAGCAACTACATGAAAGGCTGCAAGTTCAGCCTTTAACTGTAGCTACTTTTCCAAAATAGTTTCAGCTATCATTTTTATTTCTGACTCAATTCAATATATAAATCGTATATATATATATATATAAAATTATTGTTGAAAATAGAGACATAGTTGAAACTTTATACCCCCCTAGAACCTCCCTGCTCCCAACTATTCCGCCACAAACCAATATCCACTGAATCCTTGAAAACGTGCCTCGCCGATCTACCGCAGGCATATTGTGGGATTCCGAACAACCTGCCTGATTTTCACATGAAATGTGAATGTTTTACAGCATTGTGAAGCCTTAAGGCCAAAACAAAAAGTAAAAAATACCTGGAAAAACTCAGCAGGTCTGGCAGCATCGCCGGAGAAGAGTTTTGAGTCCTAATGACCCTTCAACAGAACTAAGTAAGAATAGGAGAGCGGTGAAATATAAGCTGGTTTAAGGGGAGGGGGGGAGAGAAGGGGAAGGGGGGGGGTTGTTGGGACAAGTAAGCAGTGATAGGAGGAGATATCCAAAAGATGTCACAGACAAAAGAACAAAAGAACAAAAAGGTGTTGAAGGTGGTGATATTATCTAAAAGAATGCGCTAATTAAGAATGGATAGCAGGACAAGCAAGGTACAGATAGCTCTAGTTGGGGTGGGGTGAAATAAGACTAAAAGGGCATAAAAGGTATAGATAAATGATTGGTGGAATACATTAAAATTAATGGAAATAGGTGGGAAAAGAAAAATCTATATAAATTATTGGAAAAAACAACAAGGAGAAGGGGGAAGAAACGGAAAGGGGGTGGGGATGGAGGAGGGAGTTTAAGATTTAAAATTGTTGAACTCAATATTCAGTCCGGAAGGCTGTAAAGTGCCTAGTCAGAAGATGAGGTGCTGTTCCTCCAGTTTGCGTTAAGCTTCACTGGAACAATGCAACAAGCCAAGGACGGACATGTAGGCAAGAGAGCAGGGTGGAGTGTTAAAATGGCAAGCGACAGGGAGGTCTGGGTGATGCTTGTGGACAGACTGAAGGTGTTCTGCAAAGCGGTCACCCAGTCTGCGTTTGCTCTCTCCAATGTAGAGGAAACCGCATTGGGAGCAACGAATGCAGGAGACTAAGTTGAAGGAGATGCAAGTGAAATGCTGCTTCACTTGAAAGGAGTGTTTGGGCCCTTGGACGGTGAGGAGAGAGGAAATGAAGGGGCAGGTGTTGCATATCTTGCGTTCGCATGGGGAGGTGACATAGGAGAGGGTTGAGGAGTAGAGGGTGATGGAGGAGTGGACCAGGGTATCACGGAGGGAACGATCCTTACGGAATGCCGCTGGTGGGGTGGGGGGGGTGGGTGGTGAAGGGAGATGCGCGGGAGATGGGCCTGTCATGGTTGAGGGCCCTGTCAACTACCATGGGTGGAAAATCTCGGTTAAGGAAGAAGGAGGAAATGTCAGAGGAACTGTTTTTGAAGATAGCATCATCAGAACAGATGCGACGGAGGCGAAGGAACTGAGAGAATGGGATGGAGTCCTTACAGGAAGCGGGGTGTGAGGAGCTGTAGTCGAGATAGCTGTGGGAGTCGGTAGGCTTGTAATGGATATTGGTGGACAGTCTATCACCAGAGATTGAGACAGAGAGGTCAAGGAAGGAAGGGGAAGTGTCAGAGATGGACCATGTGAAAATGATGGAGGGGTGGAGATTGGAAGCAAAATTAATAAGTTTTTCCAAGTCCCGACGAGAGCATGAAGCAGCACCGAAGTAATCATCGATGTACCGGAGAAAGAGTTGTGGGAGGGGGCCGGAGTAGGACTGGAACAAGTAATGTTCCACATACCCCATAAAGAGACATGCATAGCTGGGGCCCATGCGGGTACCCATAGCCACACCTTTTATTTGGAGGAAGTGCGAGGAGTTAAAGGAGAAATTGTTCAGTGTGGGAACAAGTTCAGCCAGACGGAGGAGAGTAGTGGTGGATGGGGATTGTTCGGGCCTCTGTTGGACGAAGAAGCTAAGAGCCCTCAGACCATCCTGGTGGAGGATGGAGGTGTAGAGGGATTGGACGTCCATGGTGAAGAGGAGGCGGTTGGGGCCAGGGAACTGGAAATTGTTGATGTGACGTAAGGTGTCAGAGGAATCACGGATGTAGGTGGGAAGGGACTGGACAAGTGGAGAGAGAAGGGAGTCAAGATAGCGAGAAATGAATTCCATGGGGCAGGAACAGGCTGACACGATCGGTCTGCCGGGACAGTCCTGTTTGTGGATTTTGGGTAGAAGGTAGAAGCAGGCCGTCCGATGTTGGGCGACTATCAGGTTGGAAGCTGTGGAAGGAGGATCTCCAGAGGAGATGAGGTCAGTGACAGTCCTGGAAACAATGGCTTGATGTTCAGTGGTGGGGTCATGGTCCAGGGAGAGGTAGGAGGAAGTGTCTGCGAGTTGACGCTCAGCCTCCGCGAGGTAGAGGTCAGTGCGCCAGACAACAACAGCACCACCCTTGTCAACGGGTTTGATGACAATGTTAGGCCAACCTGGGCATACACATCAGTAAATCTGACAAAAAGATGGGAATAGTCATCCTTAACAAGTGTGACTATATCAACAAAATACATGCCATTCTTAATGATGATCCAAATTTGTATCCGTTGGACCTGCCGCAAAACATGACTGGACAGCCACGCTCAAAAGTAAACTTAAAAAATGCTTGCTGGACTTGTGTAAGAGCATTGAGTGTGATATATATGACAGGGTTCATCCTCACGGCTTGCTGCATCCATGTATGTATGGGCTGCCCAAGGTACAAAAGTGATGTCCCTTTATGCACCATCTTATCGATGACCAGTTCTGCACAATATGAATTGGCCAAATGGTTGGGCGAATTGTTACAGCAAGTTTTCTACATACATGGTGAAGGACTCCTTCACATTTGCAAAGACCATACAGGACTTGCAAATTGATAGCAATGCTGTGCCCATGTGCTCATTTGACATTGCCAACCTATTCACTAATGTTCCACTTAAGGAAGCCATAGGTATTTGCACTGCAGCGCTATATCATGACGATCTAAACTCACCACTGCTGCGTGAATCAGTATTCATTGAACTTATGAACTCGGCAACTTGCTCAGTTGAGTTCAGTTTTAATGACATCATGTATGCCCAAATCGATGGTGTTGCCATGGGATCCCCTCTAGGCCCAGCTCTCGCAAACATCTTTGTCAGGTTCCATGAGAAATGTGTCTTCGATGGAGTGATACTAACATCCTACCCCTTGCATATGTCTGATATGTGGATGATACATTTGCTATATTTAAATCTGCAGCTGCATATAATAATATCCTTACATGTTTAATGGGCTCCATCCTCCACTCATATTCACCCTTGAAATGGAGCAGTCAAATGAACTCCCTTCCTTGACATCCTAGCTGAGAAATCTGACAGGGGGTTCTCTACCACGCAAGCCTACCTTCACTGGTTGCAATATACCCATTGGGATTCTTACAGTTCTGCACACTATAAGATTGTCCTTATTGGCAATCTTGTAAATATGGCCTGAGCCATCTGCTCACCATGCAAGCTTGATGCTGAAAAAGGGTGCATCAAACACATCCTGCAGGATAATGGCTTCCCTGATCAGATCATTTTGCACTGTATATCATGCAAACTCATGAACGGGTCTAAGGCCGTCACTTTCGGCCCTGAAAAGTGCCCAGTATACCTTAGATTACCCTAGAAGGGCAAGTTATCTCAAAAATTTGAGCAACAGGTGAAACTAAATGTTTCATGACACCACAATGCGGTAGCAACACATGTGGTATTCGCCACTAACAGGAATGCTGCCGTCAAGTCAAAAAGATGTTCTGCCTATCATACAAATGAGTAATGTGGTATATGAATTTCAGTGCCAGTGTGATTCTAGGTATGTAGGCCATACGTCCCAAAGACTGGCAGATCGTATCAAACATCATGAGCATTCTGTTTTTCACAATGGACAAGTTACAGACCATACTCAACCAGCCTGTGTTTGCAGTACTCAAAACAGTGTCCAACAGTAGATATAATTCTGCGATTGGACAACATTTGCTAAAGAATCCTCAGTGTGCTAAGAATTACACTGACAACCAAATTAAGGCTGTCAGCTGGGCTCACAACGTGATACATTTGCGTGCACTGGAAGCTACATATATTAATACACGGGGCTCTGTTCTTTACACACAGAAATGGCATATATACACATTGTGCCTGTTTCAGCTAAACAAAATAAGTGGCAACCATTTTCTGGTTCATTCCTCAAGGCAATGCCTTGACTAATCATGGTCAAGCTGCCTGGTTTAAATTTCAAACAATGCTTGGCAGTTAACTGTCAGTCACCATCAACTGGTACATTCTCCACGGCAACACCTCTACCAATCAGACTCCACTTGCTAACCAATCAGCACTTTCTGCACATACAGTATAAATTTGTTGTTTTCCCCTTATATTGTTTTCTTGTGAATTGTCTTAATGAGTGCAAGATGAAAAGCTCTGACAAAATATCTCTTTTTTCAGTAATACTCAAGTTCTGTACTACCAAACAGCTAAATATAAGTAGAACCTATACATCAACAACTTGTATTTATACAATGCCTTCAAACTGGAAATGTTCCATTCTCTACAGAGTAGCTAATGAGGAGGAGGAGGAAGAGAAGAACAAGAAGGATGAAGAGGTTGAGCGCAGATGAGGTAACCAACATATCTCCCATCTGATTACGCTGATTGGCTCCACTGACTGTAATACCAGTAAACCCATCTTCAACTGCCCATTCACCAACAGTCCTACATCTTACCTTCCCTCTGTTAGTCCTTAATAGTGCCCTCTTGGTCACAAAACTGAAATAAGTGCCAGCACAAAATAAACATTCCAAACTAACGTTATCAATCAAACCATCCAATACAAACTACCTGATAGCCTGGGATGCCTTAATGGGATGGTGGGGAGGGGTTAAGGAAAGCGAGCCATAGTGAATAATCTTATGTTGCCAATATCATTTTGTAAAGGCATACAATTGTAAAGATGTGTAAAAAATGCAAATTTCTTGATTACATAAATCATATTACTAACTTCTTTGGATGAGGAATGAAGATTTCTATTTCTGGTTAAGTTTTTTAAAACATGGTATGTTTGAAAAGCTGAAGGAAATCATGATCAGCTATATCCAAATTAACACTTCAAACTGATGTTCTTATTTTATGAGACACAAGCGCCTTCTTTTGGTTCCGTGCATGGGTGTTGCATTGGCACGAGGTGCTGTGCCTAAAAATGGTTTGTGTCTTTAATTCAATAATGGAGAGACTTTCCACTTTCAGCTGTGTCATCAGTTAAGTAGAGGCCAGCTGCTTCACTATATAAGGGAAGGTTAAGGTCAGGGATGAGTTGATATAAACTCTTCACTACCTGTTAGCAATTGGGTTGGGGTCAGCAAGGCTCACAGTGGACTAGCTGATGGCCTACTCTTTTAACTTGGAAATAATGTATGGTGTGGGAAGAGGATGTAAACCAAAAATAAATGAAAAAAGCAGAAAAAATAGAATTGAAGTGTACTTTTCTGTGGATAAGCACCGGATAAGTAACTGAAAGACTAAAAAGTGAAGTTTTCAGGCTGTCACATATGATTCCATGGAGACCTTTGGTTGAAAAATTTACTTTGAATTGGAGTAAATATGTGGCATGTGCATAGCTATACTGTGTTGTACTTTGAGGACTGTCTCACTAAGCAAAACTCTGAACAGGAAGGTAAACATCCTGGTGGTTTTGAAAAAAAAATCATTTAAAAAGAATGTGAAGTTGCAGTTGTAAACAAATGAGCTTTAAGAAAAGGTTAAACAGTTCTTTGTATTTTTTTTGCAGCTGGTAATGTAAGAAAAAAAGAGGACTGTTTAAGAGGTGTATGCCTTACTTGATACTGCAACCATTCACAAAGTTTATTTTGCCAACCTGTGAATTGGAGTTCTGGTCCATTAATGATGTTTACTGCCTCTGTGTCTTATCTCGAGCCAGCTGATCCTAACTGCCTTGGCAATGTCATTTGCTTCTGCCAGGACTTTTCTGACTGTGACTGTAGACGATGCTTGAGCTCATTCCAAATAGTAATCGTTTCTTCAGCACTGTTAGGACAGTTTAATTAATTTCCTTATTTACTATTCAGATACTGTCTCTGGGGAATTGCACAAGAGCAAGATTTGGAACATTGATCAAGAGAAAATCCATGGGGTTCCCAATGAATATACATAAGCTGCAACAAAAAATCTTCTTTTTCTTTTGCAATAAGAAATGCTTCACGTTTTCACAGATTCCTGTCTTTGTCTCTCCTTCTCAAATATATGGCCAGAATTTTACGTTGGGCATACGGGTCAGTGCCTGACATGCCTGAGTGTAATATGACGTGTGATGACATTGGGCATGCGTCCCGCCCAATCATCGCGCACCCTCGCAATATTTTGCTAGGCGGGCGTGCGATGAAAACAAAGGCGCGCCTGCCATTAATTAATGGGCCAGCTAAGGCCTTTGAGACACCAATTGTCTGGGAGTTTACATAGCCTTTGGGATTTTCAGGGCATCGCATGGGCACAGTGGGCAGGCGGGTAGGCCACATCTTCAAAAACCTCATACCTCATCCACAGGCGGCATATGAGGGTTGAGTGGGCTCGCTAATGCTAAGTTGTTTGTACTTGAGCTTATAAGTTGCTGCTGCTTGTGTGAACTGGACATCTTCATTTTGCTTCAGAGCTGCTTTGACAGAAATAACAGGCTTCGGTTCAGGGCTCTCGGGAAGTCATACCACCTGGGACCTTTCAGGTATCAGACTGTCTCCCCTTATCCTGGGGATGGGGATTGTGGTCTCCGTGGGAGACACCTCTTCTGAGGAGCAAGAGAGGGCCAGAAGGGGGAGGAGGCCAGGTGTCCCTATTCAGCCTCCAGGGGAGCGACCTGTGGTAGTACAGGCACAGGCACAAGGGGCGCAGGGCCAACAGGTAGTCCAAGGTGGAAGGGGCCGTAGAAGACGCCACTATCCTACTGCCAAGGTTTACAGGCAGTGATGCAGCTACCTCAATATTGAGGTGCAGTGCTGAAGGAGGCTCCATCTGTTAAGGGAGACCGTGACCTTCACCTGTAAGATGATCGGCCGTGAGGTCAGCTCCGACAGTGTGGATGGACACCCCATGCCAGTGGCGCTGAAGGTCAAAGTGACCCTCAACTTCAATGCCTCCAGCTCTTTTCATGGGTCGGAGGGTGATCTTTGTGGAGTCTCCCAATCAGTTGCCATAGTTGTGTCAGACGCTCTGTTCAGGTGTGCATTGACTTTTATTCAATACCACACAGATGAGGCCAGCTAGACAGAGCAAGCCAGAGGCTTCACAGCCATTGCTGGCTTCCCCCATGTCCAAGGTGCAATAGACTACACACATGTGGCCATCAAGGCGCCAGCGGGTGAGCCCGGTGCCTTTGTCAACAGGAGGGGCTTCCACTCCATGAACGTGCAGATAGTGTGTGATCACAGGATGCTGATTCTGCAAGTCTGTGCAAGGTACCCAGGCAGCTCCCATGATGCTTACATCCTGAGACACTCCCAAGTGCCGAGGCTCTTCAGTGCTCCAGCCCGGCTGGATAGATGGCTGCTGGGAGAAAAGGGCTATCCACTCAAATGGTGGCTCATGACGCCTCTCTGCCATCCAAGAACAGAAGCTGAGCAGCGGTACAATAGGGGCCACGCCTCCACAAGTGCTGCGGTGGAGAGAGCCATTGGTTTTCTCAAGATGCACCATTCAGGGGGCGCACTCCAATATCCCCCATATTGTGTGTCTCTGATAGTGGTTGCATTCTATGCTCTCCACAATCTGGCACTGGAAGGGGGGTACACAATGGAGGAAGAAAATGTTGACACAGCTGCTCTGGCAACAGATGATGAATCCAGTAGTCAGTCCAAGGGCGAGTATGGTCAGGAGAATGCTGAAGGGATAGATGCTGACCTGGGCAATCTCCAGGGAGGCAGAGACACCCAAGAGGCTTTGAACCAACGCTCCATCAGCTAGCCTACCCCTTGTCCAGATGCTGCCTCATTGACATTTGCTACTCACACTCTAGGACCTCTGAGGTCCAGGGGAGTGGTGGGGTTTGGGGGGGGGAGGGGGGTGCAGCTCCTAACTGCTGTGTTAAGTGACCCATGCCAACATGGTACTCACCCTTTCTGATCGCAGAAGATCATTGAACTGCTTTCAGCACTGCACCCATATGCACCTCACCATGGGAGCACACCCTGGATGCCACCTCCTCCCAGACATGTTTGGTGAGGTGGGGGGGGGGGGGGGGGGGGGGGCGGCCTCCTCCTCCTGTCCCTGTGGACAAGTATATCTCTGCGTGCTGCCATCTCCTCCAGGAGGGCAGCGAGACACTGATCAGAAAAATACGGGACCGACTGCCCCGCCGACCTGCCCTCCCGCCTGCTGTGTTCAGCACGGAAGTTCTCCATGACGAGGGGCCACCGAGTCACTGGCAGCCTTCGCATGGCTGCACGGCCGATTTTGAATCAGCTGCTGGGTTGTCATTGGACCCGGCGGACATTGAGCTCCCGTCCCTGCCCACCCCTTTTTGCTGTTGCAGCTGTCGTGTCTTACACTGGGCAGGCATTAATTGGCCCGCCTGTGTAAAATGGTGGGCAGAGCTGATCGTGGGTGGCGGTCAGCTTCCCGTCTGTTCCTGACGAACCTGCACGTCGAGCATAAAATTCTGGCCTACATTTCTCAACTAGTCAATGTGTTTCTACAATAAATATTTTTTTGTCCAGTGTTACAGCACAGCCGTTGGTAAACACGGAGTTGTTCAAATCCCAAAGGGGAACTTGAAACAACTGCCA
Organism: Carcharodon carcharias; assembly: GCF_017639515.1. Lineage (NCBI taxonomy): Eukaryota > Metazoa > Chordata > Chondrichthyes > Lamniformes > Lamnidae > Carcharodon > Carcharodon carcharias. Next base: position 41,669,335 of record NC_054479.1, on the reverse strand, counting down.
CAACTTGCTTTGCAATTTGTATAAATTTTGAGATGCGTGTCCTGAATTCAGTAGTAATAAGACCACCAAGTCTTATAGGTTTGTACAAAGCCTACTAGATTAAACATTTATTAATAGAATAAATGACTTTAAATACATACACAGATCATCAAATTACTACTATGATAATTTCTAAATTCCCTAATCAATCTAACTCGCAGTTACACTTTCATTAAGGCAACAGTAAGACACATAGGGCAAAAACTTTTCGCTTGGTGGCCGGGCGTGTGCCTAACCCGCTCGAGCATGAAATGACACACGTTGATGCCGGCTGAGTGTGCTGGCGTCAACACGCAGTCAGGCGGTAGTTCAGTTGGCGTGCACATGCCGACATCAGCAGCGTACCTCCCGACAATTAGAAAGCCTGCTAAGGCCATTAAATAATCAATTAATCTAAATTTTTTGTTGTCCATTCAACCTAACGATTGATGGGCAGGCAGAAAGGCCAAGCGGTCTTTGCATTTTTTTGGAAACCTCATCCACAAGTGGAAAGAGGTTTCCAAAAGCAAATAAAAGTTAAATAAAAGTTTTACAATTGAATTAATAACATGTCCCTGCTCATGTAACAGAGTCACATGAGGGGAAATGTTTCATTACATTTGCATTTTCTTTATTTTCTTTTTTTAGCAACGCTTCATCTTCCTGAGCCAGCTCTGTGCCTCAGGGAGATTATGAAGCGCTCATTAGCATGCATGCGTGAAGTTCGTGCTCATCCCACTCGCTCTCCCACCCCCCCACCCGCACAGACAGTGCTGAGCACTGTTGCTCATGTTTCACGCTGGGCGGGCCTTAATTGGCCCACCAGCGTCAAATTGCAGTCCGGTGCCGATTGCGTGTGGTGGTCGGCTTCCTGACCACCCCTGCTGAGTCCGCCCAACAAAGGCAAAATTCTGCCCATAGATTTTAAAAGAACCAGGCAAAGAAACAAGTCAACATATAAGTGAATATTCTTAACTTCAATCCTTTGAAGACAGCAGCCTGAGGCATAGATGCTGAAGGCTTTTCATACTTGTAAGATCTTAAAAATGCCTTCCTATACACACAGCCCTTGATCCTTCTTTATACATATCTTTCTCTTCGAATGCAAATACCCATTGTTTCACTATGTCTTTGGGCTTTATCTCCCTGATAATAAAACCCCCTTCACTGCACTAAGTTTTACCATTAATCTTTGGGAAAAATAAACACACCATTTCTAAAGTTCACCTAGCTAGGTGGCACATTTCACCCCTCCTTTGAGGACAATCTACCCTGGTCTATTTCAAAATGCAAATGTTCCTTTGACACATATGTTTCTAAACTTCCCCATGGGCAGAATTTTACGACAGCAGGATTTTACATTCCCGCTGGAGTCAATGAGGTTTAGAATGTCTCTACACATTTTACAGCCCTGTCCCCACCGAAACGGGGCCATAAAATTCTGCCCCATGTCTATTTAATTAACATTTCAAACCTAACATCTCTTCTTAGATCAAAGCACCCAGACTAGTTGCCACTAATTCAATTAAATCTCACACAAACATGCACGGACACATATAGACATATAGGGCTGAATTTTCCGCTCTTCAGGCGGGTGTGTGACCGGCCACAGCGAGCGTAAAATGACACGTGATGACGTCGGGCAAGCATCCCGACCTCATCGCGCATTCACACGATATTTCGGTCAGCGGACGCACGTGGGAGTCGGAGCTGCGCCCACCACTAATTGAGAGACTGGTTAAGGCCCTTGACAACCCAACTGACGGCAATTTAACGTTGTCCATGCAATTTTTCGCTCATCGCACTGACAAAACAGTTAGGTGGGCAACACACAATTTGCAATACCTCATCCAGGGGTGGGATATAAAGGGTCAGCAACATTGCCAGTGAGGGTGGTGAGGAGTTATGGAGATAGTTTGCTGCTGGTTGCTTCTCGGTACTTGGCAGCTTCATCCCTGTTCGGGGCTTCATTCTTGGCATTTCCACATGTCATATTAAGACTCATTGGTGTCCCCAAGACCCCCTGAGGATTCAGACCATGTGGCCCCTTCCAGGTATCAGGCAGTCTTCCCTTACTCTGGTAATGGGGATTGTGGTTTCCGTTGGAGTCACCTCCTCTGAGGACGAGAGGAGCAAAAAGGAGAGGAGGCCAGGTGTCCCAATGCAGCTTCCGGGGAGGGACCTGTGGGAGGTGAGGTGCAGGCACAAGGGGCGCAGGGCAACAGGTAGACCAAGACAGAAGGGGCCACAGAAAACCCCACTATCTTGCTGCCAGGGTTTACAGGCAGCGATGCAGCTACCTCAACATGTCCAAGGTACAATGCCGAAGGAGGCTCCGCCTCTCAAGGGAGACCATGAATCCCATTTGTCAGATGATCGGGCCTGAGATCAGCTCTGACTGTGTGGATGGACACCCCATGCCAGTGGCTCTGAATGTCACTGTGGCCCTCAACTTCTATGCCTCTGGCTCTTTCCAAGTGGGGGATCTTTGAAGAGTCTCCCAATCAGCTGTCCACAGTTGTGTCAAGCTGATGACAGAAGCTCTCTTCAGGCGGGTAATGACATTTATTCATTTCCTTACAGATGAGGCCAGCCAGGCTGAGCGAGCCAGTGGCTTTGCAGCAATTGTTGCGTTCCCATTGCATCCAAGGTGCAATCAACTGCACACATTTGGCCATCAAAGCGCCGGCGGGTCAGCCGGGTGCCTTCATCAACAGGAAGGGCTTCCACTCCATGAACGTGCAGATCCTGCAACTCTGTGCAAGGTACCCAGGCAGCTCCCATGACACGCATATCCTCAGACGCTCCCCGGTGCTGAGGCTCCTCAATGCTCCAGCCCGACTGGATGGGTGGCTTCTTGGTGACAAGGGCTATCCCTTGAAAAGGTGGCTCATGATGCCTCTCCACCACCCAAGAACGGAGACAGAACAGTGGCACAACAGGAGCCACGCCTCCACAAGGGTGTTGGTAGAAAGAACCATAGGTCTTCTCAAAATGCTCTTCCGGTGCTTGGATTGTTCAGGGGGCACACTGCAATACCCCCAGAGTGGGTGTCACTGATTGTGGCTGCATGTTGCGCTCTTCACAACCTGGCACTGGCAAGGGGGGTACTCACTGGAGGAGAGAATCTTGGCCCAGATGCACAGGCCACAGATGATGAACCCAGTAGTGAGTCAGAAGAGGAGCACGGTGAGGAGAACACTGAGCATGTGGAGCCAGACCTCAGTAACCTCCGGGGAGGCAGGGACACCAGGGAAGCCTTGATCCAACGCTCCTTTAGCTAGGCTGCCAAATAAGCGCTATCATCTCATGCCAGGGTTGCCACCACCATCCTGGATCTCAGAAATTACCCTTTCCTTTGCCCACAAGATACGCTCAGTGCCTGTGCATAAATTTTCGAGCCACCCACATCCAGCATTACATACTAAAGTACGCTACAGCGACAAAACAACTGAAGCATACTCAGGCCAATAACACAAAAGCAAATGTAATTTAGTGCTGGCACCTCAGATTATGAACAGAAAAATATCATGTGTTGATGGTCACACCATTAAAAAAAGGGGAAAAAAAATGGGAGAATGAAGGATCACCCGTGACCAGTCCCTCTTGCACTTAAGGTGCTTTAAACTTACGTTTGTGGGCATTACATCTAGGTGCTCCCCCATCGCTAGCACCAACATTGGAGACAGCCTGCTGACTGTGCTGTCCTGTTGGTCTTGATGACCTTGGCGGTCGTCCTCTGGCCAGTGGAGCTCGTGCTGGCCCCGCCTGGCCAGTGGCTTGGCTGGCATCGCCCCAGTCACCACAGCCTCATCTGATGCCACGGTCACTGGCAGAGAAGCTGCTGCTGTCATCCGGAGTGCCCTGAGAGGAGCCCACACAGAGAACAGCTTATGCACCAACATGAGGCTGCTGTGGATCTCCCTGCTTGCCATTGATGGATGGACTGGGATACTGGGTGCCTCATCCAGCTCACACATGGACACAGACCACCTGAGGTCAGTGCCTGTGTGAGGCTTGCAGGTCCAAGCACAATACCAAGAATCCCTGATTCTGTTCCTGGAGCGGCCTCTCCATGAGACTCCATGGAGGAGGCACTGCGCTCTGCAGGGACTCCTCCACAACGGAAACTATGACATGCATACCCTCATGGATCTCTGCCAGATCCTCCCACACTCCCTGCTGGGTGTCCAGCATCTGCTGCCTGATGGATGACTCCAGAGGTTTATCATCAGCCTTCGAATGAGCATCGTCCTGGTCCCCAACAGTCTTCTGACTGCCAGCGCCCTGGGCACTCTCTGCCTCCACCTGCACCTCAAGCGAGTGTGAAGTGCCCTCACCAATGTACACTGAGATACTAGCCACTGAACTAATGCCCACTGAGGTGCTGGTATCTGCTCTGGTGCCTTTTTCAGTATGTGACACAGGTGCTTCTGGGGCATGGTGGTCCTCTGGAGTCAGGGGTAGCTCCTGGAGATCCTGCAATTGGCTGCTTGGTGGCAGATCTAAGGGAGAAGACAGACATGTCATTAGTTTAAGTCATCAGACCATCACTGTGCATGCCAGGCACCCTGGTGAGACAATGGAGATCTGCATCATGGTGACATCACCTTTCAGTGATCAATGCGGAATCCAGTCTGGAGGCTACCATCAATGATGAGACTGCACAAGATTGTTTGCAGCATCCGAAACTCCCACCTCAGTGCACTGCGCTCTTACCTTCGTCTGACACGTCAGCCTCTTCGCGGCCACTTGACTGAGGTACTTGCCTCTCGAGCTCTAAGCCCTCCTGCTCGTGTCTGGAGAGGATGAGGAGATGTGGGGATCCTCGGCCAGTTTGCAACCTCTCAGTATTGTTATGGGATGTCTTCTCCTGAAAGATCAGGGGAGTATTGATTAGTCCACTCTCTACCTGCAGCACCATTGCAGCCTGGCCAACCACAGTTGAGGAAGACCTTGCAGGGCACTTCCGAATTGTGGCCATCGAGCCACACTGCACTCAATCAAAGCAGCCGGGACTCAGCTCCTTGGTCAACCCCGGCGTCATTGGCAGTTGGCACTCAGGCCTAAGCTCCACGGGGGGAAGACCAGCCAAAAGAATTCAGCACACTGACCCATGCCAACATGGCGCTCACCCTTCCTGAGTGCAGCAGGTCATTGAAGCACATCTGGCACAGCACCCAGGTGCGCCACACCACTTTGCAGCTGCTCACCCAGGCTGCCACCTCCTCCCATGCCCTCTTTGTGAGGTGCTGTGACCTCCTCCTCCCATCCCTGGGGACAAGGGTGTCCCTCCTGACAGCCACCTCCTCCAGGAGGGCAGCGAGGCACTCGTCGGAAAAACGAGGGGGCTGGTTGCCCAGCCAAACTCACCTCCCGCCTGGCGTCTATGTCTTCATTTGCAGCTATGTCATTGCAGCAACTCCAATGCGGGCAGCCTCCCTGGGTTTGCCTGTGCTGCTTTTGAACCAGCCACTGGATCGCCAATGGACCCGGCGGCTGATGGGTCCCATGCCCCTTCTCGAACGTTCTGCAGCCAGCCTTCATGCTGGGCGGGCTTTAATTGGCCCACCAGCGTGGAATCCCGGTCGTGGCTTGATCATGGGCGGCAGTCGTATTCCTGGCTGCTCCTGCCCGCCCGACAAGGGCAAAATTTTGCCCATAGACATGTCCCACTGTTAGGCTATTTTACAATAAATTCCAATAACATGATGAGAATTATTATATCTTCTTGACACCAGTGTGGTCTAACAAATTTCCTTTCCCATTTGTAAGGTATTAAGTCATCTTATGTTAATAAACTTAGATATCCCTTAAGAGGAAACACGTGTGTCATTAACAACAGGAAAGCACTGAAGCAAAAGCCAATTTTGCATCTTTTAAAATCTTTAGGCATCTGAGGCACCGATGATTGCCACAGAATGGATTGTGTTAGCTTCCCACGAATTGTGCATTAACATGAAGAATATTTTGTCAGGAGCTGGATACTATGGGTGGAATTTTCCCAGAATTGCACTAAGTGCAGTAGCGGGTGAGTAAAATGGAGACCTACCCGCCGACAAAAATGGCAGTTTTGACGCTGTATCATCCCGAACCTGCCTCATTATTTATTCACTCCTGTAAAACATGCCATTTTCATGAGGATTGGGCACTCATTCACCCGCCCGCTATCACCCCGTTGTTAAGCCTCCAGCAAAGCGTTCATCGCCACCAGCTCACAACCGCTGCCCAGAAGACATGGCCAGCAAAGGAGAAAAGCTTCAATGAAGCCCCCGCATCAATGATGGGTCCCTTGAGCGACTGCTGGATGCCATGGAGGCCCGCCAGGATATGATCTACCCCACCGCAGGATGAGCAGCAAAGTCACCATCCCAGCTTGGAAGGCAGTGACAATGTTGATCAGTGCAAACACCCTGCAGAGGAGGACAGCCACCCAGTGCCACAAGAGGATGAATGATCTCCTCTGTTCCACCAGGGTAAGTCACTCTTCTCATCACTCCCAACTCACACACTCACAAACCCATCACACATCCACAGGGTCCACACTCACTGTCAGTGCAAAGGACATCAACATTCACTCTCTCACACACACAGTCATTATCCCTATCCTGTCCATAGGACCATTTGCCACCCACATAGGCCGGGCATACTTATCATCTGGCCTGGCAGGCATCCTGATACACTCTCCACATCTCTATCCATGCAGGACAAACTGGCAAACAACAGGACGGAAGTGTCACAGACAGATGGAGGGATGCCGCAGATCAAAGTTCTGACAGAATTCGAAAACAGCCATCCAACTGGCCGTCGATGACCGGGACCGGTCCTGTGCTGACGGTGAAGTTGGCGCTGCTCTACCAAGTGAGGATCCAGCAGCACAACATCCATAAAACAACCATGCTGTGAGTGATGTGTCCTCTTTCACAGGTCATTCCCATGCACTAATTATCTCCCCTTTCTTTCGCAGACACATCTGCCAAACAGCCGACAGAGTCCATGACCCAGGGCCTCCAATCAAGTCCCGAAGAAGCCTCTGAAGAGGCGCTCTCCCTAAAAATCCAAAACAGCGCTCACCCACACCCTCCACCAGCGCAGAGACATACATCTCTGTGGGACGTTAGCTTTAGAGTAGCCTCGGGATCACAATCTGGTGAACACATCGCAAATTCTGATCCACAGCAGGCAGAGGCAGGGACTTCCCAGGTATCCGGCACCCGGAGGACTGTCGGAGGCCAGAACATTGCTGAGTCTGAGTCAGATGATGAGCCTCTGGACTCGGTCACGTCACAGTTGCTGGAGCTGCAAAGACAAGCTAGGGAACATCAGGAATGGATGTCTGCTGCACTCCTCAGATTGCAAGGCATGATGGAGGAGTCCGCGTGTCTTCAGGCTGAGGTGATAACACTGGCATTGCAATGCACCGAGGTCAATACTGGTAGGATGGCAGCCTCCATGGAGACCTTGGTGTCCAGAATGTCACTCCTGCACTGTTGCATGGGCTTAGCTCCATCACTGATGCCATAGTTGGGCTCCAACAGTGTGTACACAAGAAGGGTGCTGGGCAGCTCAATCTCACTCCAGCTACTCCTTCTGCTCACGGAGTCAGCCAGGGGCCCTCAGGCACCCATAGGGAGGAGGATCAGCAGGTGCACACTCCGGGGCAATCCATCCAGATGACTCTGGGAGTGACCGGCCCATCTGACTCCCCTCTTCCTGTGACCTCCACAGCTCCAGCGTCACCAGCCGAGGAGGGTGCCACTGCCACACAGCAGGACCCTAAAAGCAGGCTGGGGTCCACCAATTCTCTCCTGCCAAAGTCATCACAGATGGTGTCACAGTCAGCAGGCTGCCTTCACTTCTGTGATGGATGTCTGTGGAGAACCAGGATATAGCGGCAGGGTTAGGAAAGTTAGGTAAAAGTAGTTGCGCAGCCTGGGCACGGGTGTTAACCACTTGTACATACTGTTCATTATTGTCAATAATCTCCCAAGAATGTCTCCCTGCCTGTGGCTCCTTGTTCTGATATGCAGTGTTCTTGTCATTCAGATGTGAAAGCTTTCTGCACAAGGTAAAGGCAAATGTCTCAGTCCAGGGCCTCTTCCCTGAGCTCTTTGCAGCCTTCAGACCACAGTGATGGTCCAGCCTCATACTCCCTGGAAACATTACAGATGCCTGCACCTCAGCAGTGCTCGACATTGCTGCCAGAATGTAGTGGGCAGGCAACACAGAGTTCTGTCATTCTCCCTGTGTGCTCTCAGCATCTTTAAGGTGGGGCTGGCCCCCATCACACCAGCATCTGTGACCAGTGATGCTGTGCACCAGCTCCTGAAGGGCTGAGGTGCTTAAGGTGGACACAGCATCGGTGCATCTAAAGTTTCATGGCTGAGTCTCTGAGATAGCCCTGATCATGAAGTGCAAGTGAGCTGCCCTTGGCCAGAAAAGATTCAGACATGCTCAGAGGCTATGTGAAGATCTATAGTGTCCTCACTGCATATTGTCATCATCCTCCCGCGATCGAGTGACTATTAGGGCCCCCACTGCATCTCCATGACAGGAGCATTCTCACAGAGGGTATTGGTGCTGCCAAAAGCCAGACCGCAGTCAAACGTTCACAACTATGATGTGAGGATCTATGGGAACACCTCGCTGCATGGTCATCATCCTCGACAAATCTGGGAGCTATGAGGGCCTCCCGAGCACGCCTGCCTTGTCTAGCCAGTGCAAGAGCCTCATCCCTGTCGTCGTCACCACTGATGACCCCCTTACTCTCATCCCCATCAGCATCCTCCTCGTTCGAGGAGACCTCCAGCTCCTCCATCTCCTCCTTAGCCAGCTCTTCTCCCTGTTGCAGCACCAGGTTGTAAAGGGCACAGCACCTCCTGTGGACTGTAGTGCAGGGCTCCACCAGACCGGTCCAGTCACCAGAACTGCATCTTCAGCATCCCAATGGTCTGTTCCACCAAGATGTGAGCTGCTGCATGAACGTCATTGTAGCGTTGTTCTGCTGCATTCTGAGGCCGCCACATAGGTATCATCAGACATGGCCTCTGTGGGTAGCCCTTGTCCCCAAGGAGCCAACCCTGCAGCCTCTGTGGATCCTGGAAGACTGCAGGATCTGTGAGCGACTCAGGATGTAGGTGTCGTGCACACTTCCTGGAAACCGTGTGCATCCCTTCCAGGATTTGTTTCTGGTGGTCGCACACCAGCTGCACGTTCAGTAAGTAGAAGCCCTTGTGGTCGATGAAGTCCACTGAGTGTAATGATGGAGACCTGAGCACCACATGGGTGCAGGCAATCGCACCCTGCACTTGTGGGAATCCCGAGATCAGGGAGAATCCAACATGTCAGGTCCCCAGACATGCGCAGTCATCGGCAATACTGGTTCTCAGTCACCTGCAGGAATGGCAGGCGGTGTCTATAGACCCTGAGTGTCACTAGGGACCGACCAACCACGGTTCGCTGTTGCTCCTGGGCATCATGTGCTGGACCCCCTGCTGCGCCTTCTTCATGAGGTTGCTGCCTTTGCACAGCCAGGAACCTCAGTCACTCTCCCCAGTCTTCCATGGTCTCTGCAAACCATCAGGCATACAGCTAGGTCACCAGGATCCATGATCATGATGTGGTCCTCCTGCAGCATGAAAGCGGGAGAGAGATGTGGTTATCATGGCTGTACTTAGCCACTTTCCTGGCCCTGTGTGACCGCCCCTTAATGCTTCCCGCAGAGTGCTGGTCAACCATCGGATGGCCAGAGATGAGCGCACTGCATGGCTGCCCTGTCAACCTGCGACATGGTGGACACAGGTCCAAACCAGGATGCTGAGATTGTAAGGGGCTGTGAGTGCCTCCAGCAGTGACTGCTAACTGGCCAGCGTTGGCGAGGAAATCCAACAACGTATGCAGTGCAACTGCTCCACAGTCTATTAAAGTGGTGGCGGTCTTGAAGTCTATGCTGGGGGGCTGGGGGGTTGGGGACGGGATTAATGTATGGAGTTCTTGGTGGCCCTTTGTTGCCTCCGCATTACTTGCATGGACAGGCAGGCTGGGAGCCCGATCCCAATCATATAACTGTATCTGCGCCTGATCTATCTCAGTTCCAGAGGCATGGTCAGTTTATGCAGGTGTCCCTAATGCGTGGCCACTTCCCTCGCTTACCCTGACCCCCACCTTGATTGCCTGTGCGCGGAATGCAGTGCCAGGGCAGCACTTGACCCCACCCCCCCCACCCCCACCGACAACAGTCACCTCCAAGGCTGACCAGCACTTGCCGCCGGACAGCTCCACACCACCCGCCCCCCCCACCCCCTCCCCCCACCCCCCCCCACCGCCCCGCCACCCCCCCACAATCCCCCTCAGCAGTCACCTCCGGCGTCCCTGAGGCAGGCCTGTATACAACAGGTAAGCTGTGGAGAACGTTGCTGCTCAGTCACCTCAGTTCCCCCAAAGTGATGGCTGCCTGCATGCTGTTGTGAAATACATCGATGTGCTTTCCCGCCAATGTGGATGGACGATACGGCGGGGTTCCAAGAGTCTGGCGGGATGGCCTTTTAATTATATACTTATGTATTACAATTAGCTCCCCGCTGACCGATGGTGGGAAACGTGGCCCGCCGTTGCGAAGCAGGTTGTGCCATATTTTCTACGCACACCACCTATCATGCCCACCACCAGTGGGCTCGGAAAATTCCGCCCTACGTTTCCTATTCATAAAGTCCATGACAATGTGGTATGCAGACAAATAACTATAAGCGCAAGGTTCATGATGACCTGAACTATCAGGAAACTGGTATAATGAAAGAAATTGCTGTTTTTCCCTGCAGCTACTGATCAATGCTGCACATTATAAGTATTGGCATTTGTGACCTTTCTTATGCAGCAATAAACAGCAAAACAGTTGACCCCAGGAAAACTGCAAACTACCGCCTGAATGACCCTGCTACATAAATGTTGCATACCATGATCTGGCACAATACAAGTCAGGAAACTAGAAGACATGTAACAAGGGTAATACAGTAATTCAGGGGTACTTTATTTTTCATACAGACTGGGAAAACCAAAGTTGTAGCAATAGTATGGAGGACAAGTTCCTGAAATGCATTTAAGATAATTTTCTAGGTCAGTGTGCCAATTAGCCAATTAGGGAACATGCTGCTTTGGATACAGTATTATGCAACGAGAAGTGGTTAATTAATAACCTTGTAAGAAAGATGCACCTGGGAAGAGTGATCGTAATGTGGTAGAATTTTATATAGGGTTGGATTTTATGGGGTTGGGGAGCGGGTTTACTGCTTGTGCTGCCCCAACCTCTCCCATAGGAAAAAAAGTCGGTCAGAAACCAACCAACTTTAAAAAGGCTGCCCTGCAGCGATAATACACTGCAGGAGGTATTGACAAATTGAAGGTCGGACTTCTGTGCCTCTGTGGAGGTCTCGTTGAGACCTGTTGGCCAATCTGATTGACCAGCAGCTCTTGGAGTCCCAGCAGATCCAGAACTCAGTGGTGGGTGCTGCTGGGACGACAAGAAGTCCCACAAGGAAATGTCATGGATGCTGGAGACAGACATATCCCAGGCATTTTGGGTGGCAGGGGGTGGGGGAGAATTGAGAACCCTAGGGAGGGAGGGTGATTGGGGTGGGGGAGTGTATTTTGGAGTCCAGGTTGGGAAGCACAAAGGGGGAGTACAAGCTTAGGAGTGGCTCCCTCGATGTCCAAAGGTCACTGCCCAATAAGATATACCATCCTTCCTTCCCGCCTTTTCATCAACTTGGGTGAAATAATGATTTTCCCACTCTTGTCTGCCTTCCTCTGCCGTGTGTATTATGGCAGTGGAGGTGGATTGAAGGCCATCTGTGGACAATAACTGGCCACTTAAGGGCCTCAATAGGCCTAAGAGTGGGTGAACTAGTGAGCGCCTTTCCCACTCCCCCCCTTATTATGGGCACCAGGTCAGGGGTGGGCGGGGAGTTGGTGGGCTAGCCACCTGACATATTTTACATGTTCCTCCCACCAAGAACACACATAGCAGGGGATGGGGTGGTGGGAGGGTGCAGTCAAATACAACCCACTGAGTTTGAGAGTGATTTAGTAAAGCCCAAAATTGGAGTCTTCAATCAGAACGAAGCAAATTGTATAGGAATGGGGGCTGAAAGGCAAATGCACATGGGATACAGGGTAATTTGATAAGATGGATTCAAAATTGGCTTAGTTGTAGGAAACAGCAGGTGAAGATAGAAGGATGCTTTAGTGACTGGAAGCCAGCGTCCAGTGCTGTACCACAGGGATCTGTGCTCAGTTCCCTATCATTTGTCATTTATATAAACGACATAGGTGACTATGTGGGGGGTAGGATTAGTAAGTTTGCAGATGACACAAAGATTGACCAGGTGGTTAACAGTGAGGTTGAGTATCTTGGGCTACAGGAAGCTATAGACGGGATGGTCAAAAGGGCAGATAAGTGGCAGATGGAATTTAACTCTGAAAAGTGTGAGGTGATACACTTTGGAAGGAGTAATTTGACAAGGAAGTATTCAATGAATAGCATGGCACTAGGATGTTCTGAGGAACAGAGGGATCTTGATGTGTGTGTCCATAGATCTCTGAAGGCGGAGGTGCATGTTAATGGGGTGGTGAAAAAGGCATACGGGACACTTGCCTTTATCAGTTGAGGTATAGATTACAAAAGTAGGGAGGTCATGTTGGAGTTGTATAGAACCTTGGTGAGGCCACAGCTGGAGTTCTGTGTGCAGTTCTGGTCGCCGCATTATAGGAAGGATGTGATTACACTGGAGGGGGTGCAGAGGAGATTCACCAGGATGTTACCTGGGATGAAACATTTAAGTTATGAAGAGAGGTTGGATAGATTTGGGTTGTTTTCATCGGAGCAGAGAAGACTGAGGGGTGACCTGATCGAGGTGTACAAAATTATGAGGGGCATGGACAGGGTGGATAGAGAGCAGCTGGTCCCCTTAGCTGAAGGGTCAATCACAAAGGGACATAAGGTGAGGGCAGGAGGTTTTTGGGGGATGTGAGGAAAAACCTTTTACCCAGAGGGTGATGATGGTCTGGAATGCGCTGCCTGGGAGGGTGGTGGAGGAGGGTTACCTCACATCCTTTAAAAAGCACCTGGATGAGCACTTGGCACGTCATAACATTCAAGGCTATGGGCCAAGTGCTGGTAAATGGGGTTAGGTAGGTAGGTCAGGTGTTTCTCACGTGTTGGTGCAGACTCGATGGGCCGAAGGGCCTCTTCTACACTATGTGATTCTGTGATTCTGTGAATTGGCTAAATTGATTGAGAAACTAGATTGAAAGATGATGGTAGATAAGCATGGCGAATATTTAAAGAATTCATCATTCATAACAATATGCATTCTCTTAAGAGATAAAAGCCCCACTGGAATAGTGTCCAACTGTGGCTTACCAGGGAAGTTAAAAATAGTATTAGATTAAAGAAAAATACTTACAATATTGTTGAAATTTGTAGTAAATCTGAGTACTAGGAGGATTTTAGAATTCAGCAAAGAACAAAAAAAAAATAAAGAAAGAGAAAAGAGTGCAAGTAAACTACCCAAAGACATAAAAGATATTGTAAAATCTTGTATAGGCCTGTAAAAAAGAGCTTAGTGAAAGTAAAAGTCCTTTAGACACATTTAAAGGGGAAATTATAATGGGAATAAGGAAATGGCAGATATGTTATATGAATATTTTGTATGTCTTCACAGCAGAAGACAAAAGAAACATCTCAGGAATAGTGGGGACCAAATTTAAAGAAATTAGCTTTTTTTAAAAAATTGTTTTAAGGGATGTAGGTGTCACAGACAGGCCAGCATTTGTTACCCAACACTAATTGCCCTTGAAGTGAGTGGCTTGCTGGGCCATTTCAGAGGGCAATTAAGAGTCAGCCACATTGCTGTGGATCTAGTGTCACATGTAGGCCAGACCAAGTAAGGGTGACAGATTCCCTTCTCTAAAGACATCAGTGAACCAGATGGATTTTTACAACAATCAATAATAACTTCAGGATCATCATTACTAAGAATAGTTTGAGATTCCAGATTTTTTAATTAAATTTAAATTTCATCACTACCATAGTGGGATTCAAACTCATGTCTGCAGAACAATAGCCTGCATCTCTGGATTATTAGTCCAGTGACAGGGCCACTACACTACCACATACGCCTCGCAGCATTAGTGAAGAAATAACACTTGAGAAATTAATGGGACTAAAAGCCTACAAATCTCCTAAATATGATGACCTACATGCTAGGATTTTAAAAGATGTAGCTATAGAGAGAGTGGATACAGTAGCTTAGATTTTCCAGAATTCCCAAAGCTCCATAACAGTCCACTTGGATGGAAATGTAGGAAATGCCACCCCAATTTCAAGAAAGGAGGGCAACAGAAAACAGAGAACTATAGGCCAGTTAGCCTGACGTCAATAGTAGCAAAAATGATCAAATCTATTGTCAGGGATCTGGTAACAGGACACATAGGAAATCATAATATGAAAGGAAATTCATGTTTGATAAATCAGTTAGAGTTTTTGAGGTCGTAATTAGCAAGTAGCAAATGGGGAACCAATGGTGGTAATGTATTTAGATTTTCAAAAAAAAACATTTGATATGGTGCCACACAAGAGGCTATTACACAAAATTAGAGCTCATGGGACTGTGCTTTACAAATTAGCAATGATTGAGGCTTGAATAACAAACAAAAAAACAGGGAGTAGGAATGAATGGGTTGGTAGGCTGCGCAAGACTCAACCAGGGGGTCTCACTACCCTCTAAGGTCCTCACCCAGTACTTTGGTATCAACGTTATGAAACAAACTATGGATACAATTTCCAGTTTATGTGGAAAACCTTTGTTAAACCACTAAGCAATAGTATACGATTACAACACTAGCTGCTTAGTAGGACCTGCATGCAGAACCTTGTCCCCGGTGGTCGGTCTGCTGAGCAATTCCTTCCACACGTTAGATGGGCTGTGAGAAGGATGCAATGAGGCTGTAAAGAAATACAGACAAGCTAAATGAACGGACAAGATTGTAGCAGAATGTGGAGAAGTGTGAAGTTATCCACTTTGGTAGGAAAAAAAAAATTTTAAATAGAGAGTAACTAGGGAAATGAAGGTATTCAGAGGAACCTGTGCGTCTTGTACATGAATCACAGAAAACTAACTAGAAATACTGCAGGGAATTTGGAAAGCAAACAGTATTTTAAGCCTTATTACAAATGGAATCGAGCATAAGAGCAAACAAGGCTTACTACAATTATATAGGGCCTTGTTGAGACACACCTTAAGTACAGTGTATAGTTTTGGTCTTCTTACTGAAGGAAGGATATACATTCCTTAGAGGGAGTGCAATGAAGGTTCACTAGACTGCTTCTTTAAATTAGGATATTGTCCTATGAGGAGAGATTAAGTAGAATGGGCTGCTATTCTTTAAAGAATGAGAGATGATCTCATTGAAACATGTAAAATTGTCAAGGGGCCTGACCAGGCAGATGCTGGGAGGATGATTCTCCTGGTTGGGGAGTCTAGGCTAAGGGGTCACAGTTTAAGAATAAAGAATTAATCATTTAGCACTGAGATAAAGAGAAATTTCTTCACCAAACGGTTGTGAATCTTTGAAATTTTCTACTCTATAGAGCTGTGGGTATTTAGTTGATAAGTATATTCAGTACAGAGATTAATAGATTTTTGGATGCTAAGGGAATCAAGAGATATGGGGATAGTGCTAGAAGGTACAGTTGAGTTATAAAATCAGTTATGACATTATTGAATGGCAGAGCAGGCTCAAAGGGCCAAAGGATCTACTCATGCTCTTATTCCTTATGTTCTTATCATGATCATTTACAAGGCTGCAGGGTGTGGAATACTAGGGAATGACTCTGATTACACATTTGCTTCAACCAAATGGCTTTAATCAATAGGTACTTCCTTGCTCAGGAGCTGTCTCTTGATGAGAGACAGTGAGAGCATTCTACACGGTATCACTGGACTCTTTGGATCCTCCACCTCATCTGCACTCACAGATTGCCCTCTTCTCAGTCTCCAAACAATTTAATAAAATATTCACTAATAAAATATCCATGCAGCAATGAAAGCTAACTTAATGACATGAAAAGTTCCATTGCATTCCCTGCCAACTCAATCAGCAGGCTCTGCCCCAGGTTTAAATATTGCCTAGAAGTGCAAAAAGGGCAGGACCTTCAAAATACAGGAATCCTACATGAGGCAAATAAAATGATCATTTAACAGTTATTTAACAAATTCATTTACAATTAGCCCAGAACCATAATGACTACTCCGTACACCTTTTTGGTTAATGTTCAAATGCTACCAGGTGACAGGCTCTGATTTTTTACAGCTTTACCCTCAACTTGGGATGAGCGAATCCTTGTAAAAAAATTTTAGGTAAGAATGTCCCATTAAGGTCCACACTTCATCTAACCTTGCTTTAAACCACAAGTACAATTGAACAGCAATAAACTTATCGACTTTGCCTCAATCAACAAGGACAATATAATTAATGCATTCTCACTATAAAACATGCTCATTTGCTGCCTTCAGCTCTCAATTTAATACACAGAAACATGTGGTTCATTTTGCCCCTTATTTCCTACATAGATATTCTGGAAGGATGTAGTTCATTGCCTTTTAGTTAAATCAATGAAGTGGCTTTAAAGACTATTTGGATTTATAGTTAAAATGTTCCCTTGCTGTGCTTCTCGATTTTCTAGTTGAGAATAATTAACCATTTCTGAGTCAGACTTGAAATTATGATTAGTGGTGAATTTCAGCATGATTTCATGAGGTGCACTATATAAGCACCATGATGGTGAGGTTGCTAGCTTTTTAGACAACAGTACTAAAAGAATGACTTTCATTTGCAACATGATATTTCTGCCCAGTCTTTTTTCTCTGTCCCCTAACATAAATGTCTTTCAATTTCTATTGAACTATTGAACAAAAAACTAGAAAAAAGGAGACTGTAATCATCCTGTGAAAACTTGAACTCCATAGTATCAATATTCCTAATAAAAATGAATGAGAAGTTAGAGAACTGCTGAAGGTATTTAAGGGCAGGGTTTTTGGGTAGGTGGGCGGCCGTGATGGACGGGCCCAGAAACGGTCGGGGAACGGACCACCGCCTGCGATTGACTCCCCACTGCAATTTCATGCTAGCTGGCCAATTAACGGCCAGCCAGCGTGAAAGGTGTGCTGAAAGGTTCAGTGCTGCTGGGGCGTGGGTGGGAGGAGGGTGAGAGGGCAGAGAGCTGCCTCAGGGAGCTGAAGAATTTAAATTCAATAAAAAACAGATTTTAACATCCGTAAAAAATGTCCACACATCATCTAAATGTTTGGATGCTGAAATTTGTGTCCAAATATTTTTATCTTTTTTTAAAATTAATCTCTGAAACCTCATCCCACCCTTGGACAAGGTTTCCTGGAAAACGCAAAGGCCGCCTGGCCGATTCGCCTGGCCGCCAACCGAAATGTTGGAAGGGCAACGAAAAATCCCAGTTAATTGTGCCATTAATGGGCTTAGTAGCCCTCTTAATTGTCGGCGGGCATGCTGCTGACTCTTGCATGCGCCCGCCAGCTGAAATATCGCATGAGTGCGTGATGATATTTGGACGCTCACCCAATGTCATTGTGCACAAGTTTATGCTCGAGTATGTTGGGCATGCGACTGCACACCGAACGAAAAGTTCTGGCCTAAGAATCACACCTCTACTCAGGGTTACTGACTGTGTGCTGCGATCAATAAGCCAATTCTTTACCTCCCTGGAGAGATTTACAGTTTTCAGTTTGTGCGCGTTCAGCCAGTTTTACAAGTAATTTGGTCCACTTCCAGCACACAGTAATGGTTATGCCTTGCTTCTCCAGGATATTTCAGGAATTATTAGGGTAGAACACGATGAATGCCAAAACCAAATGAATGCTCAGATGACTAAACTCTGTTTGATGCATCTTAGGAATTGAAAGGTAATTATGTAACAGAACAGGAAAAAGGCCAGGCAGAAATATCATGCTGAAAATGAAAGTCATCCTTTTAGTATTGTTGTCTGAAACGCTAGCAATCTCAACATCATAGTGCTTATATAGTGAACCTCCTGAAATTGTGCTGAATTTTCACCACTAATCATAATTTCAAGTCTGACTCAGAAATGGTTAATTATTCTTAACTAGAAAATCTTAAATAAAGACTTACAAATGACATGGCTTCAGTGAGATCTTACTCCATACAGAGTATTTAATAATCAGGGTAGGATACATGGCTCCAATAGTATTTGAAGGAATTTTGAGTTATTTTGAGAAAAAAGATTTCAATTTATTTGTACTTAAAACTAACCAAGTCTAAAAAACTGGAAAGTCCTTATGCTGGTCAAAACCAGAACAAGTGTCCAACTTGGATGGTGTTTAAAACAGTCTTTTTATCTTTTAGGTATTTCAGTACACAATCATTAATAAAGCCAATAAGGAAATCAAGAGAAATGTCTTTACTCAGAGTGGTGAAATTTAACACGACATAGAGTAGTTGAAGCAAATAGCATAGACACATTTCAGAGGAAGCTAGATAAGTAGATGAGGGAGAAAGAATAGGTGGATTTGCTGAAAGAGTTATATGAAGTAGAATGGGAGGAGGCTTGTGTAGAGCATAAATACCAGGATAGACTAGTTGGACCGAATGGTCTATTTTTGTGCTGTAGATTCGTTGTAATTTCAGTAAACTGCCAGATAATTAACTGCTGGAAGTACGGTTCTCTTCAAAAGTTTAAGTGAATTTAAATTACAAACATGACTTTTAATGAAAACCTTCAAATTCTGGAATTGTCTTTTGAAAGAAAATAATCTCAATAATGTCAACATGTAACCTCAAACAATTCTGTATTGCACTTTGAATGAACCTCCAATGATCCATCATCTGTTTCAGAAATAAGAATTCAACATCAATTTAACATAAGTTTTACATGAATCAGGTTAACTCCCTTCTTAAAATAATGATGCATCCATAACATACTTCAGATTGAATGAAACCTTAGTCATGTGCTTCATGTTATATGTTTATTGATAGTCCTCAGGTAAAATTATTGCTTCTAATATATTTCTGTGCTCAGCATTGCACATCCCGGGCTGCAACTTATGGCTCCTGCAAGAACGGAATATGAAGTGGGAAGGTGGTGGGTGGGGGGAGTGGTGGGGTGGGGGGTATTGAAAAATTCGGAGGGAGGGTGGGAGGTGGAGTGCCCATCAGTGTGCCACTGGCATGGAATTCTGCTAGCAATGGGAACATCCCATCCAGAGGCCAACTATAATACTTTAGTGGCCAATTAAAGGCCCTTTCCCACCAATGCTGCCATTTTATTAGCAGCTGATGGGCTCTCTGCTGCGTCGGGAGACTGCCTGGGGTATACTGGCAGCACCCCTTCAATCTTGGGGGCCCTCCTACTCAGGCACTCTGTAGCCCATGGTGAACCCCCCTAATGGTTATGGTCCCTATTGCAGCAACACCCACACCTGCGCTCACCAGACACTATTTATCCCCTTGCTATGGCCTGCTTGACTGGCCTTGTTGCCCCCTCCAACCCCACTTGCCTTGCTTAGATTGGCTGGCAGCTCATGGAGGTGGGGTCTTGCCTCTTAACTGGTCGAGAGCCCCAATGGAAACTTATCAGCTGCAAGATTGGCATAAAATCCGGCTAGGGCTTGTCAAATGGTCAAGGTGGTTTTTGCCCATCGCTTTCCGGCATGCTGTCAGGGCCACAGTCACTCTGGCAAAATCCAGCCCATTCTTTGCAGTTCAGCTTTGTGATCACAAATAACAAGAGGAAGCGAAATGTTTCAAAAACATCCCTATGAAGATGAATTTTAATTTCTTACCAAGCTGTATAGCTCTGAAGCAGAGTCATATAATCTTGAAACATTAACTCTGTTTCTCTCTCCACAGATGCTGCAAGACCTGCTGAGATTTTCCAGCATTTTCTGTTCTTATTTCAGATTTCCAGCTTCGGCAGTATTTTGCTTTCATATTAACATGATCAGATTGTGTACAATTACCTGTATAACAAGCACACAATGAAGAAATTGGCACATAACTGGAAAATTGGGCAAATGCTGATTCATGAACTTTATATTTTATTTTTCGGCCATACCTCATTTGATTATTGAGGCCACTTGTAACCATTCTATAATAACTGTTTTGTCCATGTGGTTTGGGTGCTGTGTGGGCTGAAGCTTTCTTAATCAACGTTGAGCAGGCTGTTACAACTCAGAGCAATGATTCAAATAACCAAAAACTGTAACTCTTGAATGCTGGAGGATTTCAACAATGCTGACAAAATTGCTTGCTAAAGGAAAGTAGGCCCATTGTAAGTTGTGACAAGCTGGAGCAATGCCAGACCATTGCAAAGCCTGTATAATGCAGCCATAGGCTCACATGCTGAGTTGATTGTAGAACAGAGGTATGCAGACTTTAAGGACTGTAGGCTCTTAATCTGGATGCTTAACCTGCATCAGCAACATAGTTGATTCATTAAGTCCAGCAACACATGTTCTTATCCACAAGGCTAATTTATCCCTTAGAGCAAGCCAAAATAGTAAATTACCAATTTGGAGCAGTCGTGAAATTTCTTACCAAGGAAGCAATATTATGCAAGTGCAAGCAATGAACTCCTGATGGCTCTGCAGCTGGAAACTCAACAGATGATTGATTCCTCAAACAATCATGACATTACATCCTATTGATAATATGGCAATATTTGGTCCTAAGCAGTGACAATTGCATAAATACAGACAGATTGACCCATCTACTTCTGCAAGGAATTAACACATCATGACCTCACTTAACAACAAACTAATTCTCCTTATTGCTAAGAAATGTAATTCTTCTCATATGTATTACAGTTCATGTTTAAGGAAAGGTTATTGATGCCATAAACATGAAAAACACCCAATGACGATATGTTCTTTGAGGAGCCAATCTAACCACTATATCGTACAACGGAATGATAAATATTATGGGAGTCCTTATTCATAAGAAAGTATAATAGGCCAAATGTCATATTTATTAACAAAAAAAGAAAAGCACTTGGCAGGTCCATCTGTGGTGAAAGAAGAAAAAACCAACACACAGGTATGGCCCTTTATCAGAACAGAGCATTTTAAATACGACGCTGCATCACAACACTTTTTTATAGGTATAGCCCTTTATTGGAACAAAAGGTTCCAGGTACAACCCTTCACTGATTCAGATGAAAGGACATTCATAAAGTGTTAACTTTTTTCCTTGTCGACAGATGCTGCCTGACCTGCTAAATATCTCCAACATTTTCTGCCTTTTTTCAGGTTGCCAACATCAACAGCATTTTATTTTTATTCTCATATCTTTTAACAACAATATCCAGTGACATTTCCGTGCAACTCACCTTTACTGCACCATTGGGTGTTTCCATTAATTGTGCTCATTTTCAGGCCTTTGAGGAGGCTCCAAGAATTAAGGTCGATCTTTTGGCGCAAAGACATTTAGAAAGTTTTTAATGAATATTTGTTTGAAAGATTACTAAGGAAATGATTACTGTGCTCTGACCTAGCTAGAAAATAGCCCATGGAAGTTGGGAAGGAAAATAGAAATGGCAGACGATGCTTCATCCTACAGAAGGACATGGAATGAGATAAGGTTATTAATCTTTTTCCTTCCAAAACCAAGTAGCATTTAGCTTAGCATAAACTACCCCTTTAAGTCCACAAGTTATTGGTAACGGTAATTATGAATACTTAACATGTCTAGTGAACATCCCTTTATCCACAAACCTAATGTGAACATTAACCCATTAATTTTAAATAGTGGGTAGAGGAAAGTCACACTAAAATCTCAAACTCTTTTTTTCTCCTAATGTTTAGACTTAAACATCCAGGGAAGGAAAAAAATGATTTTACAAAGCAGCTTATCACATGCACAAAGGGCTTCACAAAGTGAATTTTTGTGCTATTTTTAGGTAGGTAACACAGCAACTATTTTACCTGCAGCAAGACCACCCGAACAAAATTATGATGAATATTCTGCTAATTTGGTTTTTGTAGAAATCTGAAGTTCAGATCCAGCATCAGTAGTATTTTGCTCTTGGTTTTGGTGGAGCTAATTGAGGTAAAATGGTTGACCAGGACAGCAGAAGAGCATCTTCTTTAAATAAAGTCATTGGAACTTTAATATTGACTTGAACCGCTGCAACAGACTAGTGGGGTCTCAGTTTAAAAAGTCATCCAAAGGATGGCACCTCCAACAATGTAGTTCTCCATCAGGATGGCACTGAAATGCCAGTTTACATTAGGCCAGTCAAAGCTGAGAGTGCTAAAAGCAAGCCAACTTGAATCACAAACAACTAATTCAAAAATTTCACAAAATAACACAAAAATGCAGCATAATTTCTCTCTGACCCCAGAAGGCTATACAGCAGAACTTTGCAATATCCATACTGCTACTTTTTGAAAATACCAATTGGCATTGTATGACAGATTTTTATCATTTATATGCTTCACATAGAATTATAGAATATTATAGCACAGGAGACTGCCATTTGGGCTTTTGCACCAGTGCCAGCCCTCTGAAAGACTTATCCATATGGACTTATTCCCTGGTCTTCCCTGCTTAACTTTTCTTAACCGACTATTTAGTTGTTTATGTTCAAAACCTATTATGGACTCTATTGTTACCTATGTTTCTGGTAGGAAATTCATGAGGCATTCAAGAGGGAATCGGACAATTATTTAAATAGAAACAATGTGCAGGGCTTGGGGGAAAAGGCTGGAGATTGGCACTAAGTTAAAATGCTCAGAGGGCTGTTGCAATCATGATGGGCCAAATGGCTTCTTTCTACACCAGAATAATTCTGTGATTCTGTGATATGTTGTAACAATCCTGCGCATTAAAATTAGTGTCCTAACCTTTCCCTTCATTCTTTTGATCATGATCTTGAATTTATCCCTTCCAGTTATCCTCCTTGTGCACAGAAAATTATCTCCATTCTTACTTGATACTTTTTCATTTTAATTTTACAATATCCACTTGAGTATTCACAATCAAAGTCCAAAAGTCTGATGGCATATATTTCAGCTTTGTCCCAGTAATTTAAGACATGCTCTACTTTTACCTTCTTTTCTCTAATGAGAATAAGTTCCATGAGCCTGCAGAGTCTTGAGTCCCTGAATCATCCTCGTCATTTTGCTTTCAACCTTGTCAAACAATTAATGCCCTTGGAAAGTTGAATTCACAAAATTGTATGCAATATTCAGTTGTTGCCAGGCTAGTGATGAATAAAATAACTTGTTCTGACTTTACAAATGCTCGAAACACATTTTCTACTATTTGGTTAACTTTACTGATAAGAGCTTTATAATTTAAAATAATCAATAATTACCCCCAAATTCTTATTTTTTTCAACCCTTACTAATCAACAGCTCTTTACCATTTTTTCCATTTCACATTCTAAAATGCATTACCTTATACTTGTCAATGTAATTCCTTCTCCTAGACCATTTACTATGTTGATTTAGGCAACTTGAATGCTGTTTATCTCCCCTACATTTATTACCTGCTGCCACATCAGCAAATTTAATAACATCACAAGAAATTCTGCTCCCAAGTTTGAAAAGTGTAAGCATTATGGGACCAAAAATAGGCCCATGTAGAATTCACTTACTCTTTCATGGGATATGTACATCTGTGGCAAGGCCAACATTTGCTACCCATCCCTAATTGCCCTTGAACTGAGTGGCTTGTTAGGGATTTCAGAGGGCAGATGCCAACCACGTTGCTGTGAATCTGGAGTCACATGTAGGCCACACCAGGTAAGAATGGAAGATTTCCATCCCTGAAGGGCAATTGATGCTAATTTCATGGTCATCATTATTTAGACTAAACTTTCAATTCCAGATTTTTAAAAAAATTAATTCCACAATGGTGAGGTTTGAACCCATGTCCCCAGAACATTAGCTTGGGCCTCTGGATCACTAGCCCAGTGACTTTACCACGACACCACCATTTCCCCCCAATGCTACAACTTATTGTCCCCATCCTATACAGAGCTTGTTCCTTTTTTTTGCTTTCTGTTGCCCAGTTGGTTCCCAATTCATCATTTGATTTGTCACTAATTCCAAAGGCTTTGCACTGAATTTTACATGCCCCCGGTGGGTGTGTTTCCCACGGGGGAGCAAGTAAAATAGCTTAAGTGCCCAGCCACCACCTTCCCATCCACCCCGAGTTCATCCCATAATAATAATATTTAAATTAATTATCAATGGTTAATTAAGCTTGTTATAAAGCCAATTGACCATGATAATATGCTGCACATGCTATAAAACGGTTGGCATGCGCAGCCAGGCGAGAGTGGGCACCCTGATTTTTTCACTTACATGTTCAAAGGTCGGGACATTAGGGAAGGGTCATTCTTAGGAGGCTGCCCTTTGCCAATTGTCAGGAGGCTCCCCCAGGGTCAAATCCCACCTTCCTTCCTACCCGCTGTCTTTCTTAAACCCACCCCCTCTTGCCCCTGCCCCTCTCCTAACCTACCCAAACCCTCCCAGTCTAAGACCCTGGAGTTACCTGCTCCGTGGATCCCTGAACCTTGGTCTTATTTCTTCTTCTTCTGTAATCCCGGCAGCGGCCACTGATGACCTCCTGGCACTGCCGGGGCTAATGGAGCTGCCCACAGTGAGGGGTGGAAGTCCCACTCGGCCGTTGTTAATCTACCCTGCAGTGCTTAATGGCTATGGGATGGTTTAGTGTGGGACATCTCGGCTCCACGCCAACTTTGTTTCTGAGAGGCGCGCATACCACCTACTTACCTGTATTATCCTGCCCTTTAACTATATTTGAAAGCCTCACAGGTGGAACTTCATGAAATGCCTTTTTTGCTTTCATCTGCTCTTCTGTAACAATGCTAACTGTTCATGAAGGTCTGATGAAAGGTCATTGACCTGAAACATTAACCTTGTCTCTCTTTCTACAGATGCTGCCAAACCTGCTGAGTATTTGCAGTTTTTTCCATCTTTATTTCAGATTATCAGCAACTGCAGCATTTTGCTTTTGTCTAACTGTTCATGCTTGGCTTTGTTTTTAAGACTAATATTGATAAACTTTGTTGAAGTATTCGCAACCATTTACTCCACTCTCTAACTGGTCTATCACTCATTCATTTATTGTTTAATGCTTTTCCTGGCTGTCCGGTTTATATTCACTACCCACTCAGTCCTCAGGTAAAGCTCCTGTCTTTATGGAGCCCCTAAAAATATCCACTAAAGCCTTTCTTGTTTCTTTAAGAATCCCAGGGTGTACCCCATGTGATTCAGGTGCCCTGTCGATATTAAAGCTTTGAGCTTCTTGAGAACACATGTTTTACTGACCTTCACATGTGTTATGTATTCCCAAGACAATCTGAGCACATCTGGAATATCTCCAAAGTCTTCATTTCTTAAGACTGATGTGAAGAATTCACTTAACTGTCACTTCATGATCCTCATCATATTTCTACTAAACTTACCCCTTAAAGGATATTTGGTCTTCAAAACTCAGTATTTTTCTTACTAAATCAAATAAAGATTATTCTGACTCTCAAAGTTCATCCACAATTTGACGTTATTTATCATTTGTCCTCTTACCCAGGTCTAATATTGAATTTATCACTCATCAACTGACTTTCGCATGAATCAGTTTTCAGTAGCTTCTTGTTCCTATGATCTTCTAAACTAATTCGTCTTGGTCCTTAAATTATTTTGCCGTTGACTCCCTCCCTGAGCGTTATTTCATCACAATAATCTGAATGAACCTTTCATTAAATTTTCTAATATTGAATATTGTATGGATTAGGTTGTGAAAAGATAAGGCACCATGCAATGCATGCTTTTGTCAATAGTTTCTACATGTATACATTTTTTGAAACCAAAAAGAGATTTTAATGCAGCATTTTTAATATAATCCTGCGAGTAATTCTCAAAATTTACCACATGTATTAGTTTGGTAGCAATTGCTTCATGTTAAATCTATAAAGGTGAGATTGATATGTTGGTAGGACTGTAATCTTTGACTAATGTATCAATGTATATGCTTTGAAAAGTTCAAATTTGTTGGGGGTCTCATGCACATATGATTCTCTGTTGTTTTTAGGTCCATGTTATCTAGGCAAACAAGGAGGTACACCTCTTTAAAACAATAGAGAGTCATGATGAGTGTAAATCAGCAGAAGCAGAAGTAATTTTGGTTAAGGTAATGTACACTGAAAGGGTACTTTATAAAGAAAAAAATTCACCTTTTCCATCAACACCAAACACAGTCGATACTAAGATCAAACAGGTTTTTTTTCAAGAGTTTTGCACTGAAAGATATTGATCTTGTTCAGTCAAGAAAATGAAAGTGGCAATTGTGAAAGCATTAGAAGGCATAGGTCCTGGGAAATGTTGTTTCCTAACTGCTGCTGTCATGTTCGACCACCCTAGGAGCAGTCAAGCTCTGTCCTTTGAGAAACTAAAGTGTCACTTGATGTTATCAATAAATTGTCAGCCTAAGTTTCTTCAGTGAGTGCAGGGTCACCCAGAACCCAGTGTGAGCTCTGTTAAAATGCATGCATCTTTTGGGTAGTGCTGTCCTTTAAACATGAATACACCAAGACAACAGATAGGCAGATGAGGTGATGTGACCACTGAGTCAAGGCAGCAGGAAAAAAACTACTACAAGCATGGCTATACATGCAGAACAACTTGCTAAAGCAAATGGCTTTGAACTATACTGAGCTTAAACTTACTCTAAACCCATGTGATGGACGATACAAGATATGGATCATTCTATGTTTGGCGTCTTATCTAAAGCATTTTATTCTGCCTTGAACAGCTGAGTCATGTCGACCACTGATTGTTGTGAGCACGGACAAAACTACAATCAGTCATTGGATTGACAGACCTGCAACAATTCAGGTGTTTATATGGGCCATCACATTAAAGATCTACTATGAATATTTGACTTTTGTGGGAACGATGAGATTGGCAAAGATGGTGGGTCACAAAAAGTTCACATTAAACATTTCTGAAGGATAAGAAACAATGCCTCAGTGATGGTTTTGCTTGGGCCATTGGTTTATCTGCCAGATGGTATTTCAGCACATTGAAAGATGAAGTAACTTTGAAGCACTGCAGAGCATTCTGTATCCCAAAAGTACTTGGGCGCCAAAGCTATTTAAAAATAGCCAATGTTCACTTTAAGGAATTTTAGATAAGTTTATGAAATAAGAACCTCAAAATGGGCCTGTGGCACTCGGAGGAAGATCCATTGATAATGGGGCTCAAAGATAGTCATACAATCTTGCAGCTACCCTTTATTGGATACCATGTGGGGACTAGCCTCAGCAATGATCCAGAATAAATAAAATCACCACTTATAATGCATGTTAGCAGTTCATTATTGACAAGTACAAGGGCTTATGACCCCATTCTGTTTATTGGAGGCTTGTGTATGGTTCTCCCAAGTGATGCAGCCTTGATCATAAATCTCCATAGAGTTCAAAAGTCTGAAGTTGCTACATCTCATGTGAATTGTCACTTCAGTGCAAATAAACAGCAAACAAGTGCATTTTAGTATGTATTAGTTATAGGCAATTTATTGATTTCTCATCTGAAGGCTAAGGTCATGACTTGCTTGAGTGAATGCCAATGAACCCTAAGAGTGGCTCTGTCAAGATTATCCATCAATATCAGTGCATCATATAACCATTATAAAAAACAAAATAGAAGCTGCCAAAGTTATGAAATTGCTGCTGTTACATTTTTAAAATGTATTTTTAATGGCAGCTGAAGTTAATAGAATATTAAAAAGCAACCAGAAAATTTCAACCATATTGCAGGTTTTTCCATTCCTGAATCTAGTGCTATTGTATTGCTTTGATGGGGCAAATACAGGAAAAGTAGAATGAGGAGGAGGCCACAACCCTTACAGACCAAGTCTGACTGTCTGTCCATCAATTTAAAATCAGGTAGGAGCCCTTATAATTCTCCATTCCTCCTCACTTGAATGTTCTGTACTGACTGTACCCAAGCATCCAGTAACACCTGGAACAAGGAAATCTGCCCCCATATTTTCCACGTTGAGTCACTGTTGTGAAACTATGCTTTATATCAAAAAAATGTTTTTGAATTTATTGGCTAATTGATTTTTTTAAAGAACTAAAGCCACATTCCAGTGACTTGGGACCTTAGTCAAAAATAGTTGCACATTTGCATCATTGTGCTTTCTACATTCCAAAACCATTGCAATGGAGGCAATCTGTCAGAAAGCTGGATCAGGAACAATGGCCTTGAAAGAGGATGAATGGGGGCCAACTCCTATCCAATTAGCAAAACATCTGGACAATCACCTGAGTACTCAGCTGGGTGGAGACAAATCATTACACATAATCACTTGGACAATGGGTTGCTGTCTGAGCAAGGAATTCCCAGCCATGATTTAATCAAGTCACAAATGGAATACACTAACCATGAACTTATTTGGATCACTAGGCAGTTGGAGAGAAGGTCATGTGACATGTCAACCCTTTGCATGTTTTAGCTACCTGCTTTATCTGCAGAACTGGACAAGCAAAGGAACAAGATTGTGAGTGGGTTCCTTTTCTCCCCCTCTCCTGCTCTCCCTCTCTTTCTTTCACCATCCAACTTGCAAGTTTTTTAAACCCTGTCTGCTGATTTTGACTGTTCAGGAACCATAGGCAGAGACTTTAAAAAGAGCTCAACGCTCAACCCAACGCTCTTGTCTCCAAAAGAACAGATAAATTGTCCGTTTATAGCTTTAAACCACCTCAACACCTGAAGCCAACTAAGTCATCAACCTTCAACAGTCATATGCTCCATTAATTTTACTGGACTCTAAACTGCTTAATCTATCCTCCCCACTCTGTAATCTATTTGCATGTGCATGAATTTCAAATGTGTGCATGTGCGAAAGTTGGACCATTTTTATTATTTTACTTAGACGGGGTTAAATACAAAGAAACTACACTCTTTTCTTTTTACAAACTCAAGAAAACTTGTATGATTGTGTCTTTTATGGTCACAGCACGTAAACAGTTGAACACTAATGGAATTGGCAAGTATATCTTTTAAGAAAAAAAGCCTGTTGCAATCAAATGAGAGGGAAAAAAGGGGAGCTATTTGACCCCAACCCATCTGATCATAACAGTCACAAATGAAAATCAGAATTCAATTATATTAAAATAAAAGAATGTTGAAACTGTACTTTATGGTTACCCACCTTCATCATTCCAACTTTCTCCACACCAGAATTTCTTGGCTTGGGTTCAGGAATGGTTCCATAGACTGCCAGTCCTCTGGCAGTTTGACTAGATAGTTATTCTTTATATGTAAGCTTTAGCAGTTAGTGTTGCCAAGCTATTTGTCATAGCAGCATCAGAAGCAAGCCAGATCCTGCTCTCACACAACTTCCACACATGCACACTTTTCAATGGGAGTCACTGGATTGTTATTAGAAGCAGCAACCTTTACTGTTTTTCTTTCCCTCCCTGGGCCAGCCGTAGAATCCCACTGCTGCTCTATAGCATAGGCTGGGATTACACCTGGGACTTTCCTCATTTGCATGGCCCTGGTCCACACTAAGAGGTGCATTTATCAACGAAGTCATCATCAGGTCACGAACACATTTAGGGGAAAAAATGATTCGATCAAATTATAGAAAAAAAGGGAATAATATTTTCTAGTAGATATCTTTCAGTACAATTTCTGGACATAGAGCTCAGAAAATAACCCTTCAAGAAGGATCCCATAGGAAGATACATGCCATTTTATTTAACACTCGAATGGCTAAACATCCTCTACAACATGCACAGTATGAGCATAAAATATTAGTATTTTATCTCAGATGTTGCACATACCATTGGGTGTACATGTCTTCAAAATATATATTTGATTTTAAAAAAATATTTGATTGATGTTACAATACAGGAGTATTCCTGAAAGATTGTAAGAGCTAACTAATAAAATAATTATATATTTCCCTTATTTACCAAGCATTACCCAGTTTTCTCCCCATCCTTAATTTCTTCAAAGTATTCACTGGGGCATAGTACCACATTGGCAGTCAATTTTTGGTACCTTATCCAAGTGGTCACTATGCACATGTAAACCTCAACAAAAAGTCCTAGCAGGCCAATCAACTGTGCTGCATGGGATTGTTAAGCTCCAACCTATCTTCCACTTATGTGCACAATATAGCAATTAGAACCTAGGATAGAACCTAAGATTGAGGTTAGTGCAGCTGAATGAGAGAGATTTTAGCCTGGATTTTCACCGAGTAGGAATCATTCGGGAGCTCTTTAAAAATGGCAGGTAGTCTCAATTCTGGAATTCCCGGCCCCATTTCCGACTCTCTGATTTTTGGAAGTAACTTTAAAGGGTACAGGCTGGCTCCTGTCAAGAGCCCGCATCTGGCACTTGCAACCTGGCTGGCTCCATTGTGGAAATAGGCACCTCCTATACCTCTGCAATTTTCATGCCTTCGGGCCAGGTTTTTAAAGAGTCATGGTTCACAGTCTCTCAGAAGAATTGAGAACCTGAGGGGGCCTTTTAAAAGGTAAGTCTAAAAGGTCCTCCTCCTGTCCCCTATTTCAAGCACTGCCCTTCCACCCACTATGGTCCCTTGTGCCAAGTTCTGTTCTTCTACCCACCCACCATGGTCCCTTATGCATCCCATACCAAGCTATGGTACTTCCATGCCCATTGTCCCACTATACACTGCACAGAACCAATGAACCCAATAGTGAAAGTAGGATGCATAAAAACAATCTTTAAAAAGTCATTCATTCATAACTTTCTACTATATTGAGAAAAAGTCATTTTGCTACAAGCCAATAAAAGTGTCAATCATCCAAGCTCTTTATAGTATCAATAATAAAAACCACAAACCCTTGAGACTACTTAACATTTGGTAAATAAACAAGGTGAAATTGACAGCAGAGATCAGAGAGCCTGAGCTGTCAATTAAACAATGGCCTGAATTTTCAGCTCAACGAGCAGAAGCAAAAAGCAGGCCCGTGAGTGGCCACGAAACCGACTGCTGACCGTGATTGGCCCCTGACTGTAATTTCACACTGGCTGGCTAATTAACAGTACCCAGCATGAAGTGTGCACTGAAACGAAGGACTTAGCGGTTGATTTGTCTAGGGAAGAGTGTGTAGATAGCCTGGATCGTGTTGAGATCAAAAAAGAGGAGGAGTTAGATATCTTGAATAATATTAAGGTGGATTAGTCCCCAGGGCCAGGTGGGATCTACCCCAGAGTACTGGCTACAGGTGAGGTCGCAGAGGACTGGAGAAAGACCAGTGTTGTTCCATTGTTTAAGAAGGGTAGCAGGGATAATCCAGGAAATTACATGCTGGTGAGCCTTACGTCAGTGGTAGGGAAATTATTGGAGAAGATTCTTCATGACAGGATTTACTACCATTTGGAAGCAAATGGGCGTATTAGTGAGAGGCAGCATGGTTTTGTGAAGGGGAGGTTGTGTCTCATTAACTTGATCGAGTTTTTCGAGCAAGTGACAAAGATGATCGACGATGGAAGGGCAGTGGATGTTATATACATGGATTTCAGTAAGGCCTTTGACAAGTTCCCTCATGGCAGACTGATACAGAAGGTAAAGTCGCATTGGATCAGAGGTGAGCTGGCAAGATGGATACAGAATTGGCTTGGTCATAGAAGACAGAGGGTAGCAGTGGAAGGGTGCTTTTCTGAATGGAGAGCTGTGACTAGTGGTGTTCCACAGGGATCAGTGCTGGGAACTTTGCTGTTTGTAGTATACATAAATGATTTGAAAGAAATTGTAACTGGGCTAGTTAGTAAGTTTGCAGATGACACTAAGGTTGGAGGAGTTGCGGATAATGAAGAGGATTGTCAAAGGATACAACGGGATATAGATTGGTTGGAAACTTGGGCGGAGAAACGGCAAATGGAGTTTAATCTGGACAAATGTGAGATAATGCATTTTGGAAGGTCTAATGCAGGCAGGAATTATATAGTAAATGGCAGAACTCTTAAGTGCATTGACGGGCAGCGGGATCTGGATATACAGGTCCACAGTCACTGAAAGTGACAATGCCGGTGGATAAGGCTTATGGCATGTTTGCTTTCATTGGCAGGGATATTGAGTATAAAAGCTGGGAAGTCATGCTGCAGTTGTATAGAACCTTGGTTAGGCCACACTTGGAATATTGCAATTCTGGTTGCCACATTACCAGAAGGATATGGAGGCATTGGAGAGACTGCAGAGGAGGTTTACCAGGATGCTGTCTGGTCTGGAGGTTACTAGCTATGAGGAGAGGTTGGAGAAACTCGGATTGTTCTCACTAGAGGAGCAACTTGATAGAAATTTACAAAATTATGAGTGGCATGGACAGAATAGATAGTCAGAAGCTTTTTCCCAGGGTGGAAGAGTCAATTACTAGGGGACATACATTTAAGGTGAGAGGAGAAAACTATAGAGGAGATGTGCGGGGCAAGTTTTTTACGCAGAGGGTAGTGCGTGTCTGGAATTTGCTGCCAGAGGAGGTGGTGGATGCAGGTATGATAGTGGTGTTTAAGAGACAGCTTGACAAATACATGAATAGGATGGGAATAGGGGGATACGGACCCCGGAAGTGCAAAATGGTTTAGTTGACAGGCATTATGATTGGCGCAGGCTTGGAGGGCCGAAGGGCCTGTTCCTGTGCTGTACTTTTCTTTGTTCTTTGCTCTTTGTTCTTTGTTCAGTGCTGCCAGGGTGGGGCGGGAGAAGGGCAGGCAATGACATCAACGCAGGGGTGGGTGAGCACAGGCAGAAAGCTCCCTGAAGGCAGAAAGCTGCCTCAGGGAGCTAAAGACCCCAGGACCAGGAAATAAATTTTTTAAGAGCAGGAAAAAATGTCCAAGCATCACAGCCACCTGAACATATAGATGATAAAAATGCCATCCACAGATTTCTAGTTTTATTTTATTTAATAACAGAAACCTCATCCCAGCCTCGGATGAGATTTGATGAAAAATGTAAAGGCTGCCTGGCCGATTCACCAGTCCGCCAACCATAGAGTTTGATGGGCTACATAAGATGACAGATAATTGCGCCGTAAATGTTTTCTCTAGGGTGCAGGTGTTTTAACAAGTGTAATGGATGTTTGGGCTCTCAGCCAAGCCGAATAATGCATTGTGGTATGCGCGCACGCGCTTGTGTCCTGAATTGGAGTGGAAAAGCTGCTGGCCGTATCTGCCCAGGTTATTCAAGGAGAAATTCTACCAGTGAGGAACAATATGTAAGATGCCTGCACTTCAGCAAGGACATTCTTCCTGAAATTTGCAACCTCAAAGCAGGGTAATTATTGCATTGCTAATGGCTGCAAAGGTTACTATGGCAATGAGCTTTCATGTGTCTAGCTCTTTCCAGGCTGGAGATATATTAACTCTCACTTTGCTGTCCACACTTGCATAAGAGAGGCCGCTGATGTTTTCTATTCAAAGAAAGCTAACTATATTTAATTCTTTCTTGCCAGAAATAAGCAGGTGGAGTGTGCATAGTGCTTTCCTAGGACTGCAGGGTGCCATTGACTATATACAATGTATGCCAACTCTGTCCTATACTGGAACCTCTTCAGCGCCCAGCTGGTGTGTGATCATATGCTGAGAATCATACAGGCCAATGTTTGCCATCTGGTGGCAGTCACAAGAGTGTCATTTTGTTGCAGTCCACTATGCCAGCATGTGAAGCACCACGGCAAACCAAAGGCTGGCCACTGAGTGACAAGGCTATTCACAGATGACATGGCTGATCATGTCAGTGCACAACCCACACACATGCTGACGCACGAAGTGTAATAGAGCAGGCCATTGGCGCACTGAAACAATGCTTCCGCTGCCTACTCAGGATCACTCTGCAGGAGTGCTGCAATACCTGGCAGAGCATGCATCAAGATTTGTGGTGATCTGCTGCATGCTACACAATCTTGTCATCGTGCAGGAACAGTGTTGTCACCAGCTGTATGGTGAGCAGCTGAGGAAGGAGAAGTAGATGAAGTGGGTAGATGAACCCTTTCCGCCCAGGCCGTTCATGAAGAATTCATTTAAGTGTATTACCAGTAACTGCAGACACAATTCCCTGTTCGCTAACAGTCTCACATCTTACCTTCTGTCACTGAATGGTATATCCCTAAAGCCACAATGCAAAAATAAAATTCACCACAAAATTATTCCAAATCAAATCCATAAATTAAATTGTACTATATTGCCAACTACTTATTCTTGTGCATTCCTTTCATGCCTGTCCATTATATGCCTTTTTCTTTTTAGTTATACTACAGTGTTACCCCAGTGTCTGCAGGATGACTGATGGAAAACTGCTGATATACACCGGGGAAGACTGCAAATGGCCTTGGAGGATATCTCATACAGCTCTGTACTGCACCAGCTTGACATGGGCAGTGCAGTTCTGGCTGGCTAGCTGACAGGCAACAGCAAGGGCATTGATGGAGTGAGAGGGGTTGGAGGATGAAGACACTCTTCCTGGGAGAGCATAGTTTGTTCACGCTTCAGCAGCCACTGTCACTTCCCCAGGGGGATGCACCAGCAATCCCAATAATCCTTTGGAGGACAGATTGGCAGACTGCTGTGACACCCTGCAATTCTTTTTACACACAAATCCAATGCTACAATGGCAGCAAGCTGATCTTACATAACAGCACCTGAGCTTCCACAACAGTACCCATTGTGTGGCTGCTGCTTGTACAGCAATGGAAGCTATAGCATCCACCGTTGGACACTGTATCATGGTTGGACCCACAATTGTGCGAATGGACTTGGCCATTACTTCCATGTTGGAAAGGTTGGGCTCCGCGTTCTGATAGTTTCAGTGACCTCACAGACCAAGACCTCAGTAACAACCATCTCAATAGCCAGCACGGTCTCCTCCATGGGGGTTTGGACATGTAGACATTCCTGGCTACAATTAGTTGGCTCTTGCTGCCTCCACCTTGCCCTTCAAGAGAGAAGGAAGTATTGTCAGTGAATGTTGTCCAATTTTTTTGTGATGTGGTCGTCATGGTTGAAGAGCTAATGATGTGTGCGATCTGTGAGATGTGGGTGTGAAGCTTGCAGGGCTGCTAATTGTATGAAGGTGAGGTGAAGCATATAAATGTTGGGTAACAGTCCTTACTAATAGGGATTGTTGGTAGGTGAGTGATGTGGGTGTAATGGATTGAGCAGTGTTTGAGCCTATTAGTGCAGTTGGTAGAATATTGGATTTAAAGATGCATTCCCTAGCCTTGACCATTAGTGTGAAGTCATTGAAGCTCTTGCAGGACTGCATTGAGGTCCTTGTGGCTTGACTTCAGGTATTTATCTCCACAGCTATCTGCTCCCACTGCCTTTTGCCCATTTGTCGGGAGGGCTCCTTTATCTCCTGCTGATTCAGGGCATTTCTCTTCCTTTACACCTCCACCAAGACCTCCAGGGCAGTGTCTGAAAACTTTGGAATGCACTTATTCCCTTGTTGTACCATTCCTCACTCTTTCCAAGGTCAGATCTTCAACCACAACTCCCAACACCTCCCCTTTAAGCAGTGAAGCCTAGCTTTAAGCAATACAAGCTAATCTTAAGTGGTGCAATATTGGCCCCCAGCTGATGTGTCCTGCCAATGAACAAGGTGGTTAGCACGGGCACTGGTTGGAGCCAGTGGTCATTCAAATGTGTAGCTAGTATGATGCGTGCACTGCAATCAATAGATGTGGGTTAACCGCACAGGTATTCAGACTATCCATTTAGCTTCCCCCACCCCCTGCCCCAATTCTAGAAAAATAGATGAAAGAAATGTTTTTGTATAATTCTTAATTCAAAGAAATAATGCCCTGTTAGTAGATTGGAGGTACACGACCTCACCATTTAGCTCAACTTCATTAAAGCCAAAAGTTTCCATGCTGAAGTATGCAAGGCAATAAACTGGTAAAAATGTCATGGATTTAGGTAAAGATATTTAAACAAAGTGGATAAACCACTTGTAATTTCTTGTGTGTTACTGATTGTTATATTCACCACTGTCTTATACACCAAATTTTGGAAACAGCTTTTAGCATTCTTTTTTCTAACAACACATGCAGCCATTTCATCTTTTAATCTCAGTGCATTATTGACATCCTTTGGAAAAGTGAAATTGTGCAGAAACTATAAAAAAACATTGTATTCTATTTCTACATTAAATAACAATAAAGTGCTCTCCTAAGTTTTTATTTTATAGGAATTTAACTGCAAATTTGTTTCTTTCTGTAGTTTTACTGTCTTCTGTCCTAGACAGTATTCATCTTCAGTGTTGTAAAATGTGGACAGATCTGTTCCATATGTTTATCTGCGCTGCTTTACAGTTGAACTAATGTAATTCTACACTGACTGCATTATTCACTGGTAATCAACAAGTTGGTTATCATTTGATAAATTTTCAGTGATTCCTTCCCATTCATCACTCCTTCAGAATGGTCATGATCATTCATTAACAATACAGAATGAGGTGACCTTTGATAACTGTTAGTCAGAAAAACAATCCATTGTGAATAAAACTGTCCCTTTGAACTTCCCATAAATATATGCGCTAATGAATCTCTTTTGGCTTTGCTCACAGTTACCAGAGGAATGATTTGCTTTTTAGTTGCATTTGAGGTGCCAGGTTAAACTAGCAGGCAAGCCTATGTGATTCCAGCCACTGTGCCACTAGTGATGGGAGGACTAAATGTTACCCATTAAAATTTCCATTACGTTTTAGGCATTAATTGTTCAATGTCACAAATTTAACACTAAACCATGGTAACAGAAAATAGGAAAGTGCTGAAAATTTTAAATATCACTGCTTATAACTTTGGAATGACTTTGGAGGTCTATTCTCATGTAAGATTTCAGAAGATGAAGAGGAATTACTAAAGCTTCAGGGTTTATAACATGAGCTGAACCCTGGAACAATTAATACTTTGAAGTCTCCTCCATTACTTGTGATGAAATTTCTGTAATCATGATTATGAGTCAGTCACTGTTGTATAGCATTGATTTGCTGCTCCCGTGGAGACATATTGATATTCTTTTATCATTGCATTGTTCCAAAAATAAGTCATATCCAGTGCAACTATTTTCCTATATTCCATTTACAAATCAGAATAACATCAGTGAATGGTCCAAAAATATATAAGCATTTGCCTTGCATTAGTATCCCTGTGAGCCATTGCTTCTGAGAAACTAAAAATTGCCTGTTTGGGTAAGAAAGGCAACAACAAACTATGGCCGGAATTTTTCTGCCCCGTTGGTGTCGGGCTTCATGGTGGGTGGTGGAGGGCGTACAATATGGTGAGAAGGCCAAAAACCGGTTTTACACCGTCGTGAAACCAGTTTGCAATTGTCCACTCCACCCGCCAATGGCAGGCCATGTTTCCTATCGCCGCACGGTGGGAATATCATTTTAATAAATTTGCGCCTAATTATAGGCTCTGTTCTCTAGAATCATCCCCCTACATCAGATTTGCCACCCATGTCAGCGACATGCCTTTAAAAGATGTGCACCTGGCAACTTGAAATTTGAGGGGAGCTTGGAGGTGAGTGCACACAACCTTGTGCAGTGCTTACGAGTATTGCCCGTAGGACATCAAGGAAGAGGGGCCATGTTCAAGGGGGGCACAGGCAAGTCGCTTTTTCCCGTTGGCTTTCAGTGCAGTGTCGGACAAGGGCTTCAGCGTGGGTCAGGCCAGAGGGGCGGGGGGTGCAGGGGATGAGGGGGTTCAAGGCAGCACAGGCAGACTGAAGGGAATAATCAAGTACATCTCGGGATGGTGGGGGGAGTGGGTGAGGGAAATAGCCATACACTTGGAAAAGCTTGTCAAAAATGAGCATTCTTCCGCAGCTGAGGCATTTCAGCTGCTGTTCCATTGACGTGCTTGGAGTCAGGCCTCTGAAGCTTTTCTGCCCACTCAAGTGACACAAAAATATGAAAGTTCCAACAACCAATCCTCCCTATAGGTGCACGAGGGCCCCTGTTGACTCCTTGAGGAGAAAGGGAAGATGGAGGGAGATCAAACTGCCCCACACCCACCTTGCATTGACACTTTTAGAGGCCAATTGTGGCATCAGTGATGGAGTTCAGCCCACGCAGTTGTGCAGGGCCGATATCCTGGACCAAGGTCCCCAAGGCATCCACCATCCTACCAGTGTTGACCTCGGTGCATTAGCATGCCAGCACTATCACCTCAGACTGAAGGCAAATGGAATCCTCCATCATGCCTTGCAATCTGAGGAGTTGCAGCGAACGTCCCTTCCTGATGTTCCCGAGATTGCCTTTGCATGTCCAGCAACTGAGGTATGACCGAGTCCAGAGGCTCGTAACTTGACTCAGACTCAGCAGATTTCTGGCCTCCAGCAGTCATCCGAGTGCTGGAGACATGGGAAATCCTTATCGCCGCCTGGTGTGGACCAGGCAATGCGATGTGCTCACCAGATTGTGACCCCGAGACTACGAGGTCTGATCGAGCTGTGTGTCTCTGCACTGGTGGAAGGTGTGGGTGAGTGCCGTGATGGGTCTTCAGTGAGGGTGTCATCAGATTCTTCTTCCAAGGTGTCTTTGGGGTTTGAGCTGAGGACCTGGGTTGTGGATCCCCTCAGCTGCTTCCCAGATGTACCTGCAAAAGCAAGGAGAGATAATTAGTGCAAGGCAGGAGACTGCAGAATAGGGAAACTCACTCACAGCATGGTTGTGATGGATGTTGCACTGCTGGATCTTAACTTGGTTGAGCAGTGCCGACCTCACTGTCAGCACAGGAACAGTCCAGGTGTCGCTGGATGACTCTATTTTCAAAGTCTGTAAGCACCTTGATTTCAGACATTCCTCCACCAGTCTGCAAACTCTCCCTTCTGTTGTGTGCCAGCTTGTCCTGCATGAGTACAAGTGGAAAGAATGTAAGCAATACGCATGCTAGGCCAGGTGAGATGCCTGGCATGTGTGGGTAGGGACTGGTGCCATGGAGGGATGAGGACACAATCTACAGGGCAGATGCAGGTGCGTGTGCAAGAATGAATGGTGATATCCCTTGAACTGGCAGTGAGTGAGATCCCTGTGGATGTGCGATGGTTTGTGAGTTTGTGGGTTGAGAGTGCTGAGAAGAGTGACTTACCTCGTCAGAACAGAGGAGATCATTCATCCTCTTTTGGCACTGGGTGCCTGTCCTCTTTTGCAGGATGTTGGCGCTGACCATCCCTACCACTGCCCCCCATGCTGGATTGGTGACCTTGCTGGTTGGTCTTCACCCAGAACGGGGGTTAGAGGACTTCATGGCGGGCCTCCATTGCATCCAGTAGGCACCCGAGGCAGACATCACTAAATTTGGGGACAGCATGCCTCCTCCCTTTGGCAGCCATGACTTTGTAGCTTCTGATGCCTTAGAGAGTGCTAGGTCTGTGTAGAGGCGCCCTTTAAGTATACCGCCCAGATTACTGACGGCCTGAGATGACAGCAGGGCGGGCAAATCAGAGGCCACCCACCAAGGATCTGGCGTGTTTCCCAGGAATGCGTTATTAATGAGGAGGGACATGTGGGAATGCAATGATACGGTGTGAAAACCCGTCATTGTGGTCGGCAGGTAAAACATCCTTTTTCCCGCCTACTACCACATTTTCTGCAAATCTGGGACAATTCCGCTCTATGTTGCAAATAGTTAGCCGTAATGTCACAAGCTGTCATTAACAGCATTCACTTGCATTATAATAAAATCATATGGCAATATAGGCACAAAAGTATCAAAGTGGATTCCACGTTAACATTAACATAGAATATAATAAAACGGATAGAATGTTTTTTGTTACATATACCACATCCTTTACATAAACAGACAAACATATCATGTTAATGAATAATTGATTTTACACACACACACAAAAACTTGCTGCTATCAAATACTTATGATGAAATGCACAAAGAGGACCTACAACAAAACAAAATACAGGTGCAGGGCAGTTAAGACAATAAAAAAAGCACACTAAAAAAGTTGTAGGAACACACAGCAGAAGCTGCACTCACGCGCACTGACATAGCACCTCCAAACTCACTAAGTTAGAGTGCCTTCAGACCACTGAGGAAAGGTATCTTCAGGCCCAGTGGTACATGGCATCGAGAAACACACTGACACAGGATACTGGCAAATACACCAACATAAAGGACCTACAAACACACACCCGATGTAATTTCTTGGATGGTGATTAACATTAACATGGTACGCAGCAGCTAAAGACACAATTCCTACAAATGCACTCAAACAAATGCACTTCATTTCATTCATTAAACTCAGTCAGTGTATAATCAGAAGTATGGTTAGAAAATGTTTTCCTTCATAGCACCGAGCATTCATGTTTAGGTGCTCATTCAGCTAAAGAATATTTTACTATGGTTAGTATTGCTGCCCTGGATCATGTTTGTTCAGTCCTTTGAGCTCACAATGTCTTATGTAACTTTTGAGATACTTTCCACAAACATAGTTAAATAATATTCTGCAAACCCTCCATACTAATTATCCAGAAAAGTAAGTCATAACAGAATACAAGTGCCCTAAATCAGCTGGAGATTAACTAAGAATACAAAGATGCTACTGTGGAACTATAACTTAGTGTAAGGCTAAAACACTGGATTAATCAAAAAATAATTGACAGTAGTTTTGGTTTGAGCCACGATGCTTGTTTGAGTTGCACCATATTACATTTCTATTTCCAATCTCTTCCAGGAAAATCATGAAACAAACTACAAGCCGAAAAACTGCTTCATCACAACATATACAAAATATGGAACTGTGGCTTTTGCAACTGCTCTCCATGTTAAGAGCTATACACAAGGAGCCTGTGTGGGAGTATCTATCTCTTCATTAGTGTGGAGAGCCAGGCTGAACTCTGATGCAAAGGTTGAAGGTATATAGATAAAGGGTAATCTCTAAATGTAAACACATGAAGATTTTCTGCTCTCACTTGCTCACTTTTCGTGTACAGCTTACCACCATAACAGTTCACTTTTAAGATGATGCCTTTATAAAGTCATGACGATTTATCTAATTGGAA
This sequence comes from Carcharodon carcharias, assembly GCF_017639515.1. Classification (NCBI taxonomy): domain Eukaryota; kingdom Metazoa; phylum Chordata; class Chondrichthyes; order Lamniformes; family Lamnidae; genus Carcharodon; species Carcharodon carcharias. The sequence continues at coordinate 41,628,185 of NC_054479.1, read as the reverse complement.
CAAATCAGACTGTTTATATGAGAGGGCTGAAGACTTCAACTCTGAGCATGGAAATAAAAAGTAATTATAATGCTTTGCTGTTTCATAAGTAAAATCATCTACAAAAATAGATCTATAAAACATAGTCTTGGGTTATGGGCTTAATTTCTACTGTAAGTAATACAAGAGTGACTTTGGGAGGTTTACAGGACTATGCTGATCAAAGTGCATGTGCTGTACTTATACTATCAGTTTCACCCCCTAAAGCCCTCCTGTCAAAACAGAAACCTTTATAAAAGCTTTGTGAAAAAAAGCATACAGGGCATTATAGTTTTCATTTTAATTCTTCAGTCACACTGCCCTCAGAGAAGGCACATTGTTGCTCTTATTAAGGAAGATCTTCATGTGAGACCTATTTCTAAGTGTAAGCAACTAAGTTCAGAGTTCAGCATTTGTCTCATGAGTGAGACAGAATAAGAGATAATTATTGAGGGAGGCAAATAATACTGCAATGGCTGCAACCACACAAACCTGAGAATGAGACAATGTGGTTATATTATTTACATTTAGGAGAAAGACAGAAAGCTTCTAAAGCAGACATGATGTTAAAATAAGCAGAAGGGAAAAGAAATAGGGAAGCATTATAAACACAAGGAACAAACAGATCAGGTTAACACTGAAGAGTAGATTTTGACTTTGCGCAATCGTGCAAAGTGGATGACAGCGAATTGCAGCCCATTTTACATCTTTCTCAATTTTTATTTCAATTGACATCAACATCTAACCTTCATTTTGTTTTCCAACAAATCTATGTGAATTAAATTCTATCTGAAATAAGCTCAGCATCTCAATTGTTTAATCATTTTGTTGAAACTAAAAAATCCTTTCTGCAGTGTGGAAAGCCAGTTTAACTGTATGTACCTTTTGTGACATTTGACACAGTAAACATCAATCTTAGATCTCTTGCCCCTCCTTAACCTGAACTTAGTCCCATCACTTTCTCTCCCTACATCAGCACAAAGTTCTCATCATTGATACAACATTCCCATAATCCAAGACTTTTCCTGTGAATTGAATGAACTTTGGACAAGCGCTATAATCATTCCTGATGGAATCTTGTTTGTTGATGCTTCTTAATGTCAGGATATCTTCTGATACTGTATCTTAAACTCATGCCTTTCTTTTCAAAAAAGTAATTCTTTTGTTTTAGACATTATCAGACTGACTGTGACCTTTAACCCCATATCTGCCTGGTAAAGGCTGCATCTTGTCTTTACTAATCACTCCTGATGGAGCTGGGAGCCTGGGAGCCCCACGTTAGCAAATTAAGGTCAGTGTCTTCTATGTTGGCTGCTGCTCACTCTCCATCTCACTGTAGGAAACTTTTTCACTGACTTCTTAACATCAAACTCCAAAGAATCCAATTAGAAAGGGAAGAAAGATGACTGTGAACAAACTTCATTCATGCTTCACTGAACTATTGATTTGACCATTGCAATGTTTAAAAAAAATGTCATTTCCATGAAGGAGACTCATGCCTTTTGCTTGTGGCTACTGGGAGTTAAAAGAATGGTGCTAGTTTAGAGGACTTTGAAAATATACAGCGATGACACCAGGGAATGTTTGGATAGACAAAGGAAGTAACTATGACATGCTTAACTAGGAGCTTTTCACATGTCCTTTGGGATTACAAGTGCTGAAAAACTGTAGCGCTTGGCACAGAAGGACAACACATTTACTGAGGAGAGAATTGTATCTTAAAGGGCATTATACTTTCAAATCTAGGGCAAAGGATTAATTAGGCTGAGTTTAAAATGTCCAAAATAAAACTTTCCATGTATAAGACGAACAGGAAATTAACACTTGCAGTTTGCAAAGGAAAATTAGCATCATCTAGTGAAACACGAGTGACTGCACACAGACAGTAATGCAGTCCTATTTGTTGTCTTCCCATTATTCTGAAAAGTGCTTGAGTGGCATAAAGCTTTTAACAAACTGAATCTTAATTGTCTTTTCAAAAAAGATAATGTTGCTTAATCATTTCTAATTATCATCTTGCCCACAAAATAATAACTACAGTTCAAAGAAATTCATTGCGTGAAGGAATTTAAAATTTTATAAGGGACCACATGAACTTAAGTCCTTTCTTTCGAAGTAAATTGCCAGTCTCTGGTTCCTGTAGATGAGGAGCCTGAAGCTCATGGACTCTGGATATTTGCAGAGCTTCACGAAGTAAGCAGGATTTTCATAGTCTTGTCAATGACTTTTCCCTCAGTTTCCAAGTCTTTTTCTTCCCTCCTGTCCTGAAGACAGTATCTCTGGTTTATGGCTTCACAGGTGTCTGCCTTTCTGTTGATACCTCGCTCAAGTTGTTGTTCTTCTTGCATGAAGCAAGACAGTGAGAGTCATCTTCAATTTTACTGTTTGGGAAGTAACCTGGCGAAGCAGGTCACATGCCCATTGCAGAATCCGCCCAATGTTAGTTCCATTGATTCCAATGGATCTGACCGATCTACAAAAGACAGGTGATCAGCTCCATCTAGGAGCCAAAGTTGAAATTAAAATCCTGTGGATGTTGACATCAGAACCAAAAATGAGTCTATCTCATCCAATGTCCTCATGAGCAGAGATGCACTATTTAGCAGAGTCAATAGAGAAAAAGTAGCATAGGACCCTGCCTCAATTTTCTTCTCTCTAACCCAGTGAATGCAATAGGCCAAACATTATGCTACCACCATGGGGCTAGCTGATATCAACTAATTGAGTATGTGTTAAGGACATGTAGATATTAGACCCTGATTTTCTTGTAAATGACTACAACGTATTTGTTCATAAATTACAGAGGTTACCACAGATTGCAGGATATAAGTTGACTCAGTGTGCAAGATGACCACATTTTTCTGTGCCAAAAATCATGTTTAGGCCTATACTTGGCATATGAGTCAACTCCACTTTTCTGCTAAGAAATGTTATACTTGCATTAGGAGTTGGCCTCAATTTTTCACCTCAGAAATACTAGCTTTACTCACCTTATAAGCTGGTGCATGGGATCATGTAAGCCATTTTGCCAAGTTGATGTGTGGAAGTTTAGGACAAACCCACACAGAGCAAACCACATGTGGTGAGCAGAAATGGGTCCTTTAGCAAAAGGAATGAAGTACAAAGCTGATTTCAAGCTAAAAGTCATAACATTTTATAACTTGTCAAATGACTACTGCTGCGTGGGAATTCAGTGCTAGTGAAAAGCTGGCATGAGAATTGAAGAAGGAATATACCTTGCAGAAGATGCCCAATACCAAATGCACCGTAAGAACAGGGACAAGCCACTGGCCTGGTTTTGAGAAGCATGTATTGGAATGGGACCTCAAGAATGGTTACATCGTTACCAGAAATGCAATGGGTATGCACACACTTAAGTGGGCCAAATCAAACCCTGAATCCAGCAAAGATTTCTGACCAACAGTTAGTTGGCAGAGCTGATTTATGGAATAAGAATGTCTCGTGTTGCAGCAGGAGACCAAAATTGCTCAGAGACTACCAAAAGACCTCAGTATCAAAATTACCATTAACAGTTCTAGACAGTGGCAAAAAAACAAATACCCATTGGCCCAGATTTTTGCCACAAAGGAGAGCCTCTCCATCATGCTGAAAATATTAGAAATGCCGGAAATTTGGGAGTCCCGCTCTGAACATGGCACTTCCCATTTACAGGGCTGCAGGATTGGTGGGGCAGTGGGGTGCATTTTGCACATGCTCAGTTTATGGAGGCAGCTGGCCATTTAAAACATCAACTATCTCAACTGAAGTGGGATTTTGGTAGGCCAGGAGTGTGAAACTGCAGATTATATCGGGTAAGAGTAGGTCTGAACTTGGTGGGTTTGTTTGTGGGTAACCCTTTTGAGATGTGAGATACCCCTTTGGATCTGGTGCCAGGATATCTTTGGGAGAGGTAAGGTTTCCTTTGGTGGAGGTCAGGTGCCCTTTAGGGTTGGTCTGGTGCCCCTTGGAAGTGTTAAAGCAAGCATAAGTGTGCAGAAAGAGTGCATAAACTCATTACTGTCAAGCGCAATGAAATTGTCAACAGACCTATCAAATTCAATTGTCAAAATTGTCAAAAGCACTTGTCAAAGGAACCTGTCAAAGGCACCTGTTAAAGGGTGTTGTAAAGCTGTCAAGGCATTTAAAAGTCCAACCCTTTAAATTTTTGAAAAAACTCAAGAGTGTTAAAAATAATGATTGCTAGCTATTTCACCCTGCCTGCTGGCATAAGCCTGAGGGTTTCTATTACTGGATTAGTACTGCATGACTAATTTCACAACCATTCATTATCACAGCAGGGTGCCATTTCATTTCACAGTTTTATTGATAGCTACAAGCTCTTATAGACTTTTTGATGAATTCCAATGTTTGTTGTTATGAGGGATTGTGCACTTCAGCGAAATGGTTGTTGTTATAAGGCTGTATTTAGCTGAACGGCTGCAAATGTAGTAAGTGGGTTTTTATGAATGACAGTGTTTTTTTCAATGTAGTTAAGTCTGCAATGGACACTTAGAACTTTATTTATCTCACCTCTGCAATGGCCCTGAGGTCTATCCATGGTGGATACTAGGTGAGTATACTAGGTGTAAGAGCAAAGGGCAGGTGAATGACATATGTTGGCATGAGTTAGCACTAAGTTGGTTTAGAGGCTATAAAGGTCCATAGGAGTGTGTATAAGGGCATAGGTTGGCATGGGGCTGAGGTTGGGTACAGGGCATGAGGGTCATGGGTCGGCATAGATGAGGCATGGGGAGTTTGTGGGGCATGATATTGATGGGGTCTGAGGGCTGGAGGGATGTTTTACATTTTAATCTTTATTTTTTAAAACATTTTGGACACAGCACTGGAGCCCCAAGACAGCCCGCCTCTACACCCAACACCCTCCTCACTTTTTCCTGGGTCACCTTCTCTGACCCCTATATGAGCCTACTGCCGCAGACTGAAAATCCAATGTCCGGGCAGGTCGCGTTCCTGGAGCTGGGAATTCTCCCATTGCTGTGCACCCTACCCAGGAGTGAAAATTTGGACCATTATGCCACATCAGCAACATGGATGAAACACCCATGAATTTTGATATGCCTAGCAGCCAACTGTGGAGTGGAAAGACTAGGAAACAGTTCTAGAAAAAAAATCACATGATATGAAAATGCAAGATTCACAGTACTGACCTGTGTGGCCAACAGAACAAAATTTTCAAATGTCAAACCATGACAAAAATCAAGTTCCCAGCTGGAGTTTTTGTGCACAACAATGCCAATGATTGGATGGATGAGGATGGAGTGATTTTGTGGATTGATATTGTGTGGAATAGGCATCCATGTGGCCTAAGTGAAGAATGCAGCTTATTGGTGTGGGACATGTTCAGATCCCATCTAACTAATGAGATCAAGGGCAGGATCTTCCCCCCGTCGGGGGCCAAAGTTGAAATGTGGGCGCGCACAGGCGTGTCTCCGATCGGCGCCCCCAATTGGGGGCACGGCGCCATTTTACGTGGATGGGCCAATTAGGGCCCACCCAGTGTGACGTCCACATGGAAGTGCTGAGTGTTCCCTGTGCGGGCGGCAGGGGGTGGGGGGTGGAATCCCTAAACCCGAGAGTGCGCTCTTTTGCGCATGAAAGAGCGCGCTCATCTCCCTGAGGCTAAGTCCTGCCTCAGGGAGATCGTCTCATGAGCTGACACTGTCACATGAATTGGGACATGTCCATAACTTTTCAAAAAACTTTAATAAAACTTTTAAAAACCTACATGAAACCTCATCCCGCCTGTGGATGATGTTTCATGCTTTTTCTAATTCCTACCTGGGCTCCTGGCCTGCCTGCCAACCTTAAGGTTGGACGGGCAGGTCCATTAATTAGTTTAATGACTCTGTCAATGGCCTCAATTGGCCATTGACAAGTCGGCGAGCACACAGCTGATTTTGCTGCATCGTCGCCTACCTTAAAATTTAAATGGGGCGTGATGACGTTGGGAGTTCAGCGTCATTTTACGCATTGGCGAGTGGGCCCCACCCCCCGGCCCCACCCCCCCACTCGCCGATGGGAAAATCCTACCTCAAGAGTCTCTTGTGAAGAAATAACACCCACATTGCAGTTATACCAAGGAGTCTAATGTCTGTAGTTCAACCTTTGGATGTGTACCTCAGCAAGCCATTCAAGGATCATGTTCATGCCAAATGAAATAGGTTGACAGAAAACAATGGACAAAAAAATTCACAAATAATGGACATATGCATGCTTCCCTTTTTGATGTTTTGTGTGGTTTAATCATCAAATTGTGGGATGCTGCTAATGCACAAACTGTCATTGGATCATTCAAAAAATGCAGAATATCCAATTCAATGAGTAGATAGGAAGATGATTTGTTGTGCATAGATGATTCTGAAATTGAAATCTGATTCAGAGTAAGATCTTTAGGATGATTCCATAGTAAAGTTATCTGTCTACCATCAATCTGTGGTAAATGCACAATAACACTAGGAATGCTTTTTTAAAATTGTTTACAGGATATGGGCATCAGTGGCAAGGCCAGCATTTATTGCCCATATTTAATTGCCTTTGAGAAGGTAGTGGTGACCCACCTTCTTAAACTGTTGTAGTCCATGTGGTGTAGGTACATCTACAATGCTGATAAGGAGGGAGTTCCATAAGTTTGGTTTACTGACAGTAAAGGAATGGCAATATAATTCCAAGTCAGGAAGATGTGTAGCTTGGAGTTGGTGGTGTTCTCATCTGCCTTCTGCTCTTGTCTTTCTGGGTGGTGAAGGCCTTAGGTTTGGAAGGTGATGTTGAAGAAGATTTGACAAGTTGCTGCAGCACATCTTGTAGATGGTGCACACTGTTGCCACGGTGGTGGAAGCACTGACTATTTAGAATGGTATATGGAGTGCCAATCAAGTGAGCCACTTTGTTCTGATTGGCATTAAGCTTCTTGCATGGCATTGGAGCTGCAATCATCCAGATGAATGGGGAGTATTCTATCACACTCTTGACTTGTGCTTTGTAAATAGTGGACAGGGTTTGAACAGTCAGGAGGTGAGTTACATGCCACAGAATTCCAAGTCTCTGACATACTCTTGTAACCTAAGTATTTAGGTAGCTCATCCAATTAAGTTTCTGATCAATGGTAACCCCTGCCAGGATGTTAATAGTGGGGTTTCAGCAATTCAGGAAGATGTTTAGATTGTTTCTTGTTGGAGATGGTCATTGCATGACTAGTGCTGCAGCAATATTGGAGCGACTTGGCTAGGGACACAGTTAGTCCTGGAGCACAAGTCTTCAGTGCTTAGTCAGGATGTTATTGGGCCCTTAGGCTTGATGTCATGCGGAGTAAATTGAATTGTTTGAAGGCTGGCATCTGTGATGTTGGAGACCTCAGGAGAAGACCAAAATGAATCATCTACTTTGCACTTCTGTCAGAAGTTAGTTGTAAATGCTTCAGCCTTGTTTTTTGCATTGATGTGCTGGCCTGTCCCAACATTGAGGAAAGAATATTTGTGGACTCTCCTCTTCCAGTCTTTTTGTTTAGTTGTCTACTTCCATTCATGACTGGATGAGGCAGGATTGCAGGGTTTTGATCTGATCCATTGGTTGAGGGATCGCTCAGCTCTGTCTACAGCATGCCGCTATCACTCTTTAGTATGCATGTAGCCCAGTGTTGTAGTGGCACCAGGTTGGTGCTTAATTTTTAGATAGGCATGATGCTGCTCCTTGCATGTACTCATGAATATGCAGATCAGGAGGGAATTGACTAGACTCAGGGCCATGGCTCAAATAATTGCATCATGTTTCATTTGAAAGCAGGTTTCAGTTTTGCTTTGTTGCAGGGGAGATGGTTGGGCAGAAGAGGGTAATAATGCTCCATGGGGCCGCTGAAATTCCTATGTGGAACATAGATTGCTGCCAACTGTATGGCATCTGTACTTGACTCTGACTGAAAAACATACGGAAGATGTATTTGCTTTTATAATAAAAAACAACAGAAGGCAGAATGTCAGTGCAGTAGTTTACCTTTAAAACTTTAATCAAACGTTGAATGTTGCAGGAAAGACTCAGTAGTCTAAAGGTTAGCATGTCGTCCTTTAATCTCTGTGATTTTGGTGTGAATTCAGAGTGATAGGACAATTTTTCATTGTGTTCTATTTAAAATGACTTTGGGCATTCTCAACTGAGTGGGCCCACAGGATTAAACTTCCTGCAATTGCACTTTGAATTTCAGTCTTGTTAGGCTATATCATGGGTAGTTATAGAAAATAAAAGATACTTCACTAGTAAAAGTGAGGATTATTCTTCCGAGGCTGGAGTTAAAGCACATTGTTAAAGCAGAGTAAAGGGAGTTTTACTCTGTGTTGAATCAATGATATGTCTTAATGCTGAGCATAGGTTTCCAATTGCCCCTATTTTAATGCTGGAATTTATCTGCTCAAAATAAAAGTGTTGTTGCCAATGGAAAAATCTAAGCCACTGATGTTAAATAAAAAATGTATCAGTGCCAACAGCCCTCAGTTTCAGATACATCACATTGGTCTGAATTGTGCAATCAGCAATGAAAAAACAGCACTTGCCATTCACTTTGCTGGCAATTGGCCTGCAAAGTTTTGTGGGCTTTTGAACAGAGACTAGCTCTAATCAGACATCTGATCCAGTGCGGTGCCTTCTATAAAAGACCTGTAGTGCTGGTGAATTGGGCAGAACGAAAAAGTAAGGCTTTTCAATCAGGTTGAAGAATCTTCATTGAAACATGAGTCTAAACCAGGAAGTATAAAATAAGAAGCATAAATTAGCTTGAAATCACGCATAGAAAGTGAAATAAAGATTTGGAAAAACATATTAGCTTCCGAGAGAGATAAAAGAGATATAAAATAAAAATAATTTTTAAAAAGTGAAATCTCCAACACCAACTAACACCTCAGGGAATTAGACTCCATACTTGTAAATTCAAATTTTCAGAGCCAAAGAGATTGTTTGTATCACATCGTTCAAAATTCACTTATTCCTGGATGCACCAGTCCTTACTTTCTCTGACATGTTTAATAGCTAAGTAGTGGATAAATAACATAACTTCACACTGTTGCATGTTCTTCAAAACCATGTTTATTGGTGAACTTCTGTTGTAGTGCAGCCTGTGGGGTAGCAGGATAGCACAGCCTGCAATGTCAGGATTTCTGCATTTAACTGCACATATGTGGATGAAAGAAGTTGCTGTCTGATTTACTCCATCATAATAATGAGTGCCAATAGCCTGATTTTTATCATTGATGCAAAGTCTGAGCCATTTTTTAAAAGCATGTATTATGCTACCAGAATAAACACAGTATTTCACTGCAAAGTTGAAGCTGGAAGGAGAAAAATCACAGTGCAGCACAAATTCCAAATAAACAGCATGATTTCTGAGTTCTACAATGTAACTTGAACTCAAATTTTAGCCACCAAATTGTCAAAAAACTTGAAACACACAAATTTACAGTTAAATATCAAACCAGCATTGAGAAATTTGAAAGGGTTTATTCAGCAATCTTGCACTCCCGGCATTGAGTTTCATTAAAAGGGAGCGGAGATCAGAGACAAAGCAACAACACCATCACCCTGATTCATTGACCCAACTACTGTCTAATATAAGTCAGTGCTGAGAATGTAGATCTGAATTACCACCATACAAATCAGAATTACAAGCACAAAAGACAGGTCATCGTACTGATATATATTTCACAGAAGAATATAAATAATCGAGCTGCTGTTAATTTGAGATTAGATTCTAAACATTTAGAAGGACACTTTAACTTCAGTCAAGTTCCACTTTCATTTTTGTATGTCTCTTTATTACAAGCCAAAACAATCAAGCAAGAAGTGAAAGGCCATGGGAGTACATTTGCTTGCTGTATGAATTTTGAGATGCTCTCAGTATTACTCACTAATACTGCTCTCAGTATTTCCTTGCTCTTGTGTGTAGACACAGCATAGCAGCAGACACAGCTGCAAGGAGTAAGAGTAAGTAATCCTTACATCTGCTTTCTATAATTTCTATAATTCCACACAGACCAGGTAAGGACATTTTATACAAAACATTTTTTATTGCCGCTTGATGGGGAAAACAGTACCACAGACAAGCGAAATCAAGTTGAACATTAGAGGATAATGGATAGCAGTCACTGAATTACAAGACAATAATCCAATCAAAGGGTTCAGGTGACATCGTAAACTGTAAGGACTAAGCTCAAGTGGCTTATGTTTATTGTCTTAAAATTGCATCAGTGTCTGGTTCACCAAGAGGTGTGTACCATTGTTCGTAATTTATCTACTGGACAGAAAATATGCTTCATGTGAATGCATTTTCTATTTCCTCTGCTATTGTTTCACTGCAAAGTTGAAGATATTTATGAACAGCTAGATGGCAACAGTTCATTTTTTAATTCCATTTGTAACATTCTTCTTCACTGAGGCTTTCTGTCGTTATCTTCATGAAAAATCAAAAAATGGAGCTCAGATTCCCTGATGAATAAATTGTTGAGAGTGGAACTGTCTCATACCCAGAGAGTTCAATCCATGCTGATTAATATTAAAGTCAATCAGGGTGGTGAAAGGCATACTACAATTGGTCTCAGTGCCTTGGGCTCAACAGGGCAAAATTTAGCTAGGATTCCTGCACTGCTAGAAAATGCATGTATGTGGGTGAGGAGAGTGGTGGCCCTCACAGTCTAATAGCCTATCTTGGGTTCATGCATGAATAATGACCATTTTGATGAGGTATTATAGGGTTGTTGATGCCCTGTTAGAGTCAGCACACTGAATGAATGAGGGGAGAATATTCGGAGAGATGGAAAATATAAGAGTAAATTATGCTCAAAATTCTGATATTAATATTATTGATAGTATATGTGTTTTGTGTTCTGTCAACTGTTTTTTTGAAGGGAGGAGTAGGGCAGCAGAACAGTGGATAGATGCTAAAAAAGGTTATATTAGATAAGGAACCACTCTCTAGCATACATTGGCCCAGATTTTGCAGTAAGTAGTGGAAGAATGGTGTTTGCCACTCGTTATGTGTGTTGCTTCCCACAGATGTTTTGTGGGCTTTTGAATGGCAGCTTATGATCATCAGGGATCTGAAATAGCACAACACTCTCTACAGGGAATCTGGGACCTATGTGGACAGAGTAAACAACAGCATGTTTTTTCCACCAATCAGATTCTCGCTGAACACACAAGCCCCAATATTTACTGGGGCAAGTTAAATGAGCAGTTGGGGATGGGTTTTTGTCAGTCACAGGAAGTCACATTTCTTTCCAGCAGGTCCCCCACCTGGAGCCAGCCTGATTGTTAGGGTTGGCTAATAAAAAAATGATGGGACTAATCAGAAGCTCAGGTAGTATCTGTGGGAGAGAAATGTGGGTTGGTTGCCTGATTCCTATCCTGCTGTTGCTAAAATTGGAAGTGAGTGGGTTGGAGGCGGGATCTTCATGAAAAATCAAAAAAGGGAGCTCAGATTCCCTGAGAAATAAATTGTTGGGGGTGGAACTGTCTCATACCCAAAGAGTTCAATCCATGCTGATTAATGAAAACTTTAAAAATTTTCACATCTCACCCAACCATTTTAAGGGGTTAAATTCCACCACTTCCACCCACACAGCATCTGAATCAGGAAGCATCAGTTAGAATATTTAATTCATTGCAAATTCATGCAAAGGAAGCCAAGTAAAGCAAAGGAAAGAAAGATGTGATTAAGAGGGAGAAATGAAAAACAGAAAGAAAAAGTAAAACAAAAATTAATTTTAATTTTCTTAAAAATTGTCCAACCACAATTAAAATTGGAAGTAGTGAGACTCCATTGTAGAGGGAGATTTTCAGTGTTAGAGGGGTAGTAATTATGATTTATTACATTTGTGTTTCAATGACCTCTTGCGCTCGGGAAGGGTGAGTACCATGTTGGCAAAGGTCACTTAATACAGCAGGTAGGCTTTCCCCCCAGACCCATGCCCCCCACCAGCTTTGAGCACAGTTACAGCGTTGAATCATTCACGGCATAGTTCCCTCACTGGGTGGGCCAGCAGATATTGCCCATGCCTAATTCACCCTGAGGGGGTAGTGCTGAGATGGGTTCTACACCCACAGCATGTGTGACACTGACACCCAGAGTTCTGTTTTAGGGGCAACCTCAAGGATTTGCACCTAGGCTTAGTGCTGGAACTGCAAACTATGTCAAAGTCAGGCTGCTGACATGCTGGGAGGGGAGCTTCCAGGTGGCAGGGCACCAATCCATCTGCTGCCCTTGGGTTCCACATGCTTGTGCCTCATTACTTTGCAAGGTTAGACCGTGAGATGGCAAATGTGATGGAGGCAGCATGTGGGTAAGGGCGGGTCAGCCCTGACTTCTTGGTGTGAGTGTGCGGTGGCTGCGGGGTGACGATTCACTGGAACCTGGCAATGTCCCACTCAGGTTGGGGTGGCAGGGATGCGATGGGAATCCAGGTACAGGGTGGACTAATCAATGCTCCTCTCTCCTTTTCAGGAGAAGTCTGCACACAATTCTGCCAAGTGGATGCAGACTGGCGAAAGTCAGGTCCAGTTGGCCATAATCACCAGATACGAGCAGGAGGCGATAGATCTGGAGAGGTACCATGTGCCTAGGTCCACAGCGGTGGCGATGAGGCTGGGGTGCCATGGGGAGGTCTGCTTACTGAGCATTGAGATCACCATGTGAGTCCCAGCAGCTATGGCACTGCTGTATGTTCAGTAATTGAAGCTTCCAACATGGATTGATCATTGATTATGGAAGGAAGAGTGCATACTGATCTGGGGGACAGGCATGCAAATTGACATTGTTTCCAATTGAACTAATTAAAAGTCCTTGTTCTTTCTTTCAACATCACTGGAGCAGGGCCAGGAGGAGGAGGCAGAGGGGTCACCTCTCACAGCTGAGGGCCCTGAACAAACGGAATCACCAGCATCACATCATCTCTGCTAGCACCTCAGTGAGAATTCGATCGTTGGCTAGTGACCCAGGGCACAATGGTGAGGGCACTTCACCACTTGAGGTGCAGGCAGAGACAAAGAGTGCCCAGGGCGCTGGCAGTCAGAGGACTGCAGGGGACCAGGCACATACTTGGTCGGTGGCTGATGATGTGCCTCTGGAGTCATCCGTGAGACAGCAGACACTGGAAGTCCAGCAGGGTATGCGAGAGAATCTGGCAGAGATACATGAGGCAGTGCATGGCATGGTGCTCATGCTGGAAGAATCCACACAGAGCAACACCGATACAATGAGACTAATGGCCAAGTGCCATGCTTCCTCCATGGAGAGAGTGGTGACTCTCATGGAGAGGCTCCTCCAGAAGACCCGTGAAGGCTTCCTGGGGTTGCGCTTGGACCCGCAAGCCCTCTCAGCGGCATTGACCTCAGCTGGTCAGTGCCAGTCTGGGAGATGGATTGGGCACCAACCATCCCAGCTTGGTGCCCATCCATCAATGGTGGGCAGGGAGGTCCGAAGTGACCTTACGTCGGCGCAGGAGCTGCCTGTCGTCTCTGCGGGGTCCGGATGGGGGTAGCAGCTCCTCTGCCCCTCTGCCAGTGACCGTGGCATCCGATGAGGCTGCAGTGACTGGGAAGATGCCAGCCATGGAACTGGCTGCTCCTTCCCAGGTGGGGCCATCAAATGCTCCACGGGCCAGAGGACACCTGCCAAGGTCATCGACAGCACTGTGAGCAGGCTGTTTCAGATTCCAGTGCCAATGAGGGTGGGGGGTCATCTAGACGTAGCACCAGAAACATAAACTTAAGGCACCTTAGGCACACCATGGGCTTCTCACTGGTGGTTTTATGTTGCCCTGCTATTAGCTGATGACAAGTTGGTGTGATGCGTAACACCTTTGCGTTCATTTTATTTTCTGCTTCATTTTGTTAATTCATTAAATTTTGATATGTGAGCATGACTTAGGGTGATTCCTTACTTCTGCAGGTGGACGGGAACCAATGATGTTATGAGTGACTTGTTTGCCATTCAGCTTTATTGACAAGGCACATAGTTAATGTTCCTAACCAGGCAGATGTTGCTCTCAGGTATCGAGTATGGAGACTGCAGCCCTGGCGTGTGTTGAAGGTCCATCTGTAGTGGGCTAGCTGAAAGTTCATTGGATTAAAGCCTCCCAGGTTTCCCTGCCTCCCTGGAGTATGCCTGGTTCTGTGTCTACCCCCTCAGCGTTCTCTCGGACTCACTACTGGACTCATCGTGTGCAGCTGGAGCAACTGGGTCTACATCTTCTTCATTCACCGTGTCCCCCCTTTCCAGCGCCAGATTGTGGAGAGCGCAGCATGTAAAACTATCACCAACACACGATCTGGGGGGTTTTGGAGTGCACCCCCTGAATGGTCCAGGCATCGGAAGCACAATTTGAGAAGACCGATGGATCTCTCTACCACAGCCCTTGTGGAGGCTCCTATTGTACCGCTGCTCAGCTTCTGTTCTTGGATGGTGGAGAGGAGTCATGAGCCACTTCCTGAGGGGATAGCCCTTGTCATCCAGCATCCATCCATCCAGCCGAGCTGGAGCACTGAAGAGCCTCAGCACCTGGGAGTGTCTGAGAATGTAAGTGTCCTGGGAGCTGCCTGGGTACCTTGCACAGACTTGCAGAATCTGCATCCTGTGATCACACACTATCTGCACGTTCATGGAGTGGAATCGCTTCCTGTTGACGAAGGCACCAGGCTCACCTGCTGGCACTTTGATGGCCACATGTGTGGAGTTGATTGCACCCTTGACATGGGGGAAGCCAGTAATGGCTGCGAAGCCCCTGGCTCGCTCTACCTAGTTGGGCTTGACTCAGTGGTAGTGGATGAAAGTCAATGCACACCTGAACAGAGCATCTGTAACCATAAGACTTAGGAGCAGAAATTAGGCCATTCGGCCCATCGAGTCTGCTCTGCCATTCAATTGTGCCTGATAAGTTTCTCAACCCCATTCTCCTGCCTTCTTCCCGTAACCTTTGATCCCCTTACCAATCAAGAACCTATCTATTTCAGTCTTAAATACACTCAATGACCTGGCCTCCACAGCCTTCTGTGGCAATGAATTCCATCGATTCAACACTTTCTGGCTAAAGAAGTTTCTCCTCATCTCTGTTCTAAAAGGTCTTCCCTTTACTCTGAGGCTGTGCCCTCGGGTCCTAGTCTCTCCTACTAATGGAAACATCTTCTCCACGTCCACTCTATCCAGGCCTTTCAGTATTCTGTAAGTTTCAATCAGATCCCCCCTCATCTTTCTAAACTCCATTGAGTATAGACCCAGAGTCCTCAAATGTTCCTCATATATTAAGCCTTTCATTCCTGGGATCATTCTTGTGAATCTCCTCTGGACCCTCTCCAGGGCCAGCACATTCTTCCTGAGATACGGGGCCCAAAATTGCTCACAATATTCTAAATGTGGTCTGACCAGAGCCTTATAAAGCCTCAGCAGCACATCCCTGCTTTTATATTCTAGTCCTCTCAAAATAAATGCCAACATTGCATTTGCCTTCCTAACCACCAACTCAACCTGCAAATTAACCTTAAGAGAATCCTGGACTAGGACTCCCAAGTCCCTTTGCACTCCAGATTTCTGAATTCCCTCCCCATTTAGAAAATAGTCTATGTCTCTATTCTTCCTACCAAAGTGCATGACCTCACACTTCCCCACATTGTATTCCATCTGCCACTTCTTTGCCCATTCACCTAACCTGTCCAAGCCTCCCTGCCTCCTCAATGCTACCTGTCTCTCCATCTATCTCTGTATCATCTGCAAACTTAGCCAGGATGCCCTCAGTTCCTTCATCTAGATCATTAATGTATAAAGTGAAAAGTTGTGCTCCCAACACTGACCCCTGCGGAACTCCACTAGTCACCGGCTGCCATCCTGAGAAGGACTCCCTTATCCCCACTCTCTGCCTCCTGCCAGACAGCCAATCATCTATCCATGCTAGTACCTTGCCCCTAACACCATGGGCTCTTATCTTACTGAGCAGGCTCCTGTGCGGCACCTTGTCAAAGGCCTTCTGGAAGTCCAAGTAGATAAGATCCATTGGCTCTCCTTTGTCTAACCTACTCAAAGAATTCTAACAGATTTGTCAGGCATGACTTCCCCTTGATGAAACCATGCTGTCTTTGCCCTATTTTACCATGCGCTTCCAAGTATTCTGAAATCTCATCCTTAATAATGGACTCTAAAATCTTACCAACGACTGAGGTCAGGCTAATTGACCTGTAATTTCCCATCTTGTGCCTCACTCCCTTCTTAAACGGTGGGGGGGGGGTTACATTAGCGATTTTCCAGTCCTCTGGGACCCTCCCTGACGCCAGTGATTCCTGAAAGATCACCACTAACGCCTCCACCATCTCTTCAGCTATCTCCTTCAGAACTCTGGGGTGTAATCCATCTGGTCCAGGTGATTTATCCACCTTCAGACCTTTCAGTTTTCCTAGCACCTTCTCCTTGGTAATGACCACCATACTCACCTCTGCCCCCAGCCCCACTCTCTTGAATTTTGGGGATGTTACTCATGTCTTCCACCGTGAAGACTGACGCAAAGCACCTATTCAGTTCCTCCGCCATTTCTTTGTTCTCCACTACTACTTCTCCAGTGTCATTTTCCAGCGGCCCAATGTCCACTTTTGCCTCTCTCTTACCCTTTATACATCTAAAAAAGCTCTTGCAATCTTCTTTTATATTACTGGCTAGTTTACCCTCATAGTTAATCTTCTCCCTCCTTATTTCTTTTTTAGTTGTCCTCTGTTGGTCTTTGTAGGCTTCCCAATCCCCTGGTTTCCCACTGTTCTTTACTGCATTGTATGCTTTCTCTTTAGCTTTTATGCTGTCCCTGACTTCCCTTGTCAGCCATGGTTGCCTTGTCCTCCCTTTAGTGTGCTTCTTCTTCCCAGGGATGAATTTTTGCTGTGTCTCCCAAATTACTCCCAGAAACCCCTGCCATTGCTGTTCCACTGTCTTTCCTGCTAGGCTCATCTCCCAGTCAATTCTGGCCAGCTCATGCCTCTGTAGTTGCCTTTATTCAACTGTAATACCATTACATCTGATTCCAGCTTTTTCCTCTCAAATTACAGGGTAAATTCTATCATATTATGCTCACTTCCTCCTAAAGGCTCCTTCACCTTAAGCTCCCTTATCAAATCTGCCTCATTACACATCACTAAGTCTAGAATTGCCTGTTCCCTAGTGGGCTCCACCACAAGCTGCTCCAAAAAGCCATCTCATAGTCATTCCACAAATTCCTTTTCTTGGGATCCACTATCAACCTGATTTTCCCAGTCTACCTGCATATTGAAATCCCCCATGATCACTGTAACCTTGCCTTTTTTATACGCCTTTTCTATCTCCTTGTGTATCTTGTGCCCCACATCCTGACTGCTGTTCGGAGGCCTGTACATAACTCCCATTATGGTTTTTTTACCTTTGCAGTTCCTCAACTCTACCCACACAGATTCTACATCATCTGACCCTACGTCATTTCTTGCTATTGATTTAATTTCATTTCTTACTAACAAAGCAACGCCACCCCCTCTGCCAACCTGCCTATTTTTTCGATAGGATGTATATCCTTGGATATTTCACTCCCAGTCCTGATCCCTTTGCAGCCATGTCTCCATAATGCCCACCACATCATACCTGCCAATTTCAATCTGCGCCACAAGCTCATTTACCTTATTTCGTATACTGCGTGCATTCAGATACAACACCTTCAGTCCTGTATTTCCTGTCCCCTTTCTCATTGTCGTACCTTTATCTGATGTGCTTGAAGTTAGATTCCTAGCCCTTTCCAAACACTCTGTCCTATTTTGTGTTCTGGAGACTTTAATAGCCTCTCCTGGGCTCTCCTTTCTTTTCAGTATTTTTCATAATGTTCCATTAAGTTGAATCCACCCCCCCAACACGGTAACCTGCTGCTTTCTTTCCCATTAGTCATACTTATTGGAGTTTTACCCTTCCCTTCCCTCCCCACTTTCTAGTTTAAAGTCCTGTTGACTACCCTATTTACCCTTTTAGCTAGAACATTGGTCCCAGATCTGTTCAGGTGGAGAACGTCCCAACGGTATAGATCCCTCCTGTTCCAATACTGATGCCAGTGCCCCATGAAATGGAGCCCCTCTTTCTTGCACCACTCCTTTATCCATGTGTTTACTTCCCTTATTCTCGCGTCCCTATGCCAATTTGCACGTGGCTTGGGTAGTAATCCAGAGATTATAACCCTTGAGGACCTGTTCTTTAATTTAGTTCCTAGTTCCTGATAATCCCCAAACAGGTCCTCTTTCCTAGTCTTACCTATGTTATTTGTCCCAACGTGGACCACAACAACTGGGTCCTCCCCGTCCAACTCCAATATCTTTTCAAGCCGGTCAGAGATGTCCCTCACCATGGCACCGGGCAGGCAACATACCATGCGGGACTCTCGATCCTGCTTACAAAGGATGCTATCAATTCCCCTAATTATAGAATCCCGTACAACTACCACTTGTCTTTTTGCTCCCCCTCTTGAATGGCCTCCTATGCCACGGTTCCATGGTCAGCTGGCTCATCCTCCCTACAGCCCTGTTCCTCATCCACACAGGGAGCAAGTACCTCGTACCTGTTGGACAAGGTCAAGAGCTGAGGCTTCTCTGTTCCTGAATACAGGATCCTTCTACCTACCTCACTTGCAGTCACACGCTGCTGGTCTTGACCACTGACCAAACTTGAGGTACTTAATCTACCGGATGTGACCGCCTCCTGAAACAAAGCATCCAGGTAGCTCTCCCCTTACCAGATGTGCCACAGCGTCCGGAGCTCGGACTCCAGCTCATTAATTCTGAGCCGGAGTTCCTCCCGCAACTAACGCTTGCTGCAGATGTGGTCACTGCAGCTCGCAATGGGATCTGCCAGCTCCCACATCATACAGCTACAGCACATCACCTGCCCAGCTATCTCGACTTAGATAATTAATTTATTAATTAGCTTTGCACTGTTTTTTTTTTTCAAATTTGGTGCAGATTTGCTACCAACCAATCAGGTCACAGCCTTCCTGTGATGTCACTTTTTCAGTTTTGGCTTCAGTTACTCTGTGCCCCAAGGTCACCGCTCCTCCCTCTGAGTCTGCTCCCTGGAGACAAAGCCGCAAATCCCCAAGGTAAGCTAGATTTATACTCACTGCTCCGGTGCTTATCCCTTCGAGTCTGCTCCCAGGATTTACTCACCAATTCCGTTCGTTGACAGTGGGTCCTCCTCAATTCCCTCCTGAGTCGTGGTGTCTGCGGTGACTTCTCCCAGAAAGCTTCAGTCACTTCTCACCAGCACCCTCTGTTGGATGCTCTTCCTCCTGTTGAGTGCAAGAGTCCTTCTCCTCTATTCCCTTCTGAGTCGCAGTGGCTGTGGTGACTTCTCCCAGAATGCTTCAGTCACTTCTCACCAGCACCCTCTGTTGGAACCTGTAACCTGCTTGACACAAATGTGGGCAGCTGACTGGGAGACTCTACAAAGATCACCCACTGACCCCTGGAAAGAGCTGGAGGCATAGAAGTTGAGGGCAACTATGACCTTCAGCGCCCCTGGCATGGGGTGCCCACCCAAACAGTTTGTGAAAATCTCAGGACCTATCATCTGACAGATGGTGCTGACTGTCTTCCTTGAGAGACAGAGCCTCCTTTGGCACTGCACCTCAGACATATTGAGGAAGATGCTTCATCGTCTGTATATCCTGGCAGCAGGATAGTGGTGTCCTCTGTGTCTCCTTCTGCCTTGAACTTCCTCTTGACCCTGCGCCCCTTGTGCCTCTCCTCCCAAAGGTGGGTCCCCTGGGGGCTGAATGTGGACTCCTGGCCTCGTCCTCCTTCTGGCCCTCCCTTTTTTCTCAGAGGAGGTGCCTCCAGTGGAAAGCACAACTCCCATTCCCAGGCTAAGGGAAGGCTTCCTGAAACCAGCAAGGCCCCAGAATTATGTTTACTCCAGAGTCCTGATCTGAAGCCTGTTACTCTTGTCCAAGCAGCTGTGAAGAGTTTTGAAGTACTCCTGCTCACGCAGGCAAGTAGCAATAACTTTAGCATTAAATGTCTGACAAATAACACTCGTGACCCCACTCACCCCTCTTATCCCGCCCGTGGATGAGGTTTATAAAAATATCTCCTACCCATCTGCCCGTTGCGCCCATGCGATGACCTGAAGATTGCACAGGCCCCGAAAAATCAGCGTCAATTGCTGCCTAAGGGTCCTTAAGTGGCCCATTAATTAATGGCGGGTGAGCATCAGAGATCAGCACATGCCCACCCACCGAAATATTGCGATGGCGCGTGGCGACATTGGGACGCTCGCCTGACGTCACCGCACGTCATTTTACGCGTCGCTGTGCAGGGTCCACCCCCGCGTGCCGACGAGAAAATTATGGCCTATGATTCAATGAAAATCTGGGCCACTATTACATATTGGCTTCTAGTGAGTCCAGCTTTTGTTACCATTTGATAAAATAAAAATTGGACTCATTTGTAATAAGTTAATTTGTGATCGCAATCTTTTCCTTGTTTAAACCTGGAATTTCAGGATTGGGTAATGGTTCCTCTGTGGTTTCCGGTGAGGTGAGTTCTTGCTCTTTGCCTGCCTGTTGAGATGTTTTCCCTATAAATGATAGAGGGGAAAATATTGGAAGGCAAATGCAGACTTCTGTCAATGGCTTCCTCATGAGCAATTACATTGAATGACAGGTGGCAAACAGCTACTCTGTTCCTAGAACGGTGATGTCAGCAATGCAATGTAATGCAAGAACTACCAAAGATAGTAGAAAAATCATTCAAAAGATGATGCCAAAATTAATCAATGACTTCATAATCAACAACATGGGTGGAATCAAATTATTCCTATGTTAGTAATGCTGTAAGCATCCTTTCAGGGCTTTAGATAGATCTAAAGAATACAATCTGCATCCTCCAATTGTATTGTTTTTTTGTTGGTCTGTTGGATCCATAATTCCATATGTTTGCTCATTTCATTTTCACAAACCCCCCAAATTAATCAATGGAATATACCAAAGCAGCATATTTGATATGGGACTATATCATTCCCTCTTTTAGCAAAGGGTTCTATGTGGGTATACAGTAAAAGCATGTCAGTTAAAAAAGCATTTCAATACTGCTCTGAAATGTCCTACATGTCCAGGAGTTTTTTAAAAAGCATTAGAAAAATGTTAGATTTTTACTTGTTAAGACTTTGTGATTATTAAAGGTGTGCAACATTTTCTGCACAATGAATTGAAGGCATTTTATTCAAGTCAGACCTAATAAGACAAGTTTAAAGTATTATCGCAGTTGTTACAATGAATACAAACCCCAAGGTGGAAAGAAACAGCTCTTCAGATAATACCACATGAGTGCTGAAATTAAATAGAGCTCATGAGGAAAGTTCAGGCAGAGAGCTGGAAGGAGTAAGATGTTCTGGTGTTTTATTTCCTTTTAGTATCCATGATTTGGATTGTAGACAGTTAACTCCATACAAAACAGCATCCTGCCAGAAAATATTACACCAAGACATGCTAAAGCTGTTAAGCTAAGTGAGCATTTACTGTAAAAGTTGCTGGGGGAGAAGGGAGAGACCATTTAAAAGACACAAGAGCTGACAAGAAAATTCAAATTCATTCTGGCTCAATAACAAAATAATCACTGACAACTGGAGATAACATAATTGAATATAAAATCAGGTTTAACCACCTGATCCCATTTTCACTGAATTGCAAAAAAAATTATTGATATATATATAGTTCTTCAGTTTTCCTAGGCTTTCTGGTAATTAGATAACACTGCAAATGTGCCATATGCTACATTGTCCAGCTTCATTTCAGATTGCAGATCATTCCATTAACCCTACCCAAATTATGAGTAGAAGACTACGAAGCAACACACCATGGCACTTAACCGCTACAATATTGGAGAACAGGCAATGCAGCACAGAGGAAACCCAAACCCAGTACCCTCTTTGTATGGCTGGCGCTACACAAAGCAGAAGCAGTAAGAAGGCAGATAGTATGTTGGCCTTCATTGCAAGAGAATTTGAGTACAGGTGCAAGGATGTCTTCCTGCAGCTGTACAGGGCCTTGGTGAGTTCACACCTGGAGTATTGTACGTAGTTTTGGTCTCCTTACTTCTGAATGGATATACTTGCCAAAGGGGGAGTGCAATGAAGGTTCACCAGACTGATTCCTGGGATGACAGGATTGTTGTATGAGGAGAGATTGGGCTGACTAGGCCTGTATTCACTGGAGTTTAGAAGAATGAGAAGGGATTTAATTGAAATGTAGAAAACTCTGACAGGGCTGGACAGACTGGATGCAGGGATGATGTTTCCTCTGGCTGGGGGGTCTAGAAAAGGGGGTCACAGTCTCAGGAAATGGGGTAGGCCATTTAGGACTGAGATGAGGAAAAACTTCTTCACTCAGAAGGTGGTGAACCTGTGGAATTCTCTGCCACACAAGGCTGCAGAGGCCAAGTCACTGAATATATTTAAGAAGGAAATAGATTTCTAGACTCTAAAGGTGTCAAGGGGCATGGGGAAAGAGTGGCAGTATGGTGTTGAGATAGAGGATCAGCCATGATCATATTGAATGGCGGAGCACACTTGGATGGCTGAATGATCTACTCCTGCTTCTATTTTCTATGTTTCTAGATGTCTTTACCCACAAGGCCACAAGAGAAGAACTGCTGAAGCATTATTTGGCTTTGGTATTCAGAGAGGTTTGTGATTGTTCCAGGAATATGGCACAAAATTTTCAGGTTTCCACCCTGATTTTGGGATGAAATGCAGGTTGGGAACCCAGAAATGCTGGCAGCGGGACCCCAAGGGAGATTTTGGAGGAGGCGGCCAATTAAGTGAACCCCTCCCAGGGCCGTGGTCAAATTTAGGACAGTGGGCAGATTCCTGAGTGTGGAGAGCCATCTGGCAATGCAAGATTGGCAGCCCCACTGTCAGAGGTGGGCCCTGCTGAAGTATATAGGGACCTGCTGAGATACTTTGGGTTGCCAGACACAAATGAGTGCTATGAAAAGAGCCAAAAGGGATAGGGTTGTCAGACAGGAGTGGGAAAGTCCCTTCAGTAATGAGGCTGCTTATTAATGTGGCAAAATTGAATGGATCCCCTGGGAGGCTACAACTGTTTCATGGGCGGTCTCCAGATCCGATGGGTAACACCATATACTGGCTGGATAAATCTAGATGGAATTTAATTAAACACTTGAAGGACTTAATTGGCTACCTGCTGCAGCCAGTCGATTAACTAGTCCCACCATCAAAGCTGCCTTCTGCAGAATCCATTGAAGGTGGGGACAGGAGCTGGGCTGAAGGGATTTTCCTTCTGTTTCTGTCCCCCCCACCCACCCCACCCACCAACTCCAGAACTGGCTCCCCCACCCTTAAAAATTCTGCCCGTGCAGTGCCAAAAAATTACAATATGATAACAACACCCCAGTCAGGAGTAACCAAACTGTTTCACAGATCTGGGAATGCTACCCAACAGTAGAATAATCATAATAGAAACTATTACAGAATAAAATGTAAAACTTATTTCTCTGTCCACAGGTGCTGCCAGGTTGACCTACTTAGGGTTTCAGTGTTTTCTGTTTTGATTTCAGATATCCAGCATCCACAGTATTTTGCTTCTGTTAGCATAATTTTTTGTGTGTTACAGAAGGAGCAGAACAGGGAAATCAGACAGATTAATTCAACATATAGATTGCCCACCTGCACTCAACATCCACACAGTCAATGTTGAGAAAGTGCTAATACAATAAATACATAAAATAGATAACAGAAATCATTATCAGCCATGGCTCATTGGATCAGTAAAGTTCCTCAGTCGAGTCTGTCCTGACTAGATCATTAGCTCTTTACCAACGTGCAGCATTATATCAAGAGAAAACAGGTGACCTTTGGGGCAGTAAAATGAAAGCCCTCATTCAACAGGTCAATAGATAGCTCTGTGTAAAAGGTTAGGGTCAAACTAACAAGGAGATATGTCCAAACCTTAGGGCACCCCTTGACCAGTGAAGCCAGGTTAATCCATTTTAAATTTAACAAAACTAGAGTCACACAAATCATTGGTAGGTTAATCTATGTCTGATTAATTGAAAATACCATGGGATCATATATATATATATAAAAAACAGATGTCAATAGAAACTTAATAATTTAAAGCTTTGAGATTTCCTGTGTGATTTTGTGCTTTTTTGACTGCAATGAAAATTTTGGATCTAATTGCTGTTATGCTTCTGAATAAATTCATCTATCCTACCAATTTGTTCATTGACTTCTGTTAGATGTTAAATTGTTGAACATCTTTATATAGCAGGAGAGTTCCTCTAAATAGGTTAACAATTAAGTTACACATAGCACACAAGGGAAACCTTCTCACCATTATCCATTGGCAAAACATTTTATTCCAATATTATTTTGTATATTAAGCTTTCAAGCGCAGAGGTATGATACCTTTTCATGTTCAAGACTCTAGATTATATTATAAAATACGGATATGTTTAGGAATAGTTTATACACATATGCACACATTGATGTTTAGGATGTTTGCCTATATGTGAGTATATGTGCATGATGTACTCAAATATATTTAGTCTGTGTTCCATAGCTAAGATCTTGAAAAATTTTAATTAATTTGGGGAGGGAAGAAGTTTTAGTCATGATGTTCCAATCATCATGGTGTGAGCAGGCTTGATAGACCAGCTGGTTCATTCCTGCTTGCCAATTTTGTATGTTCATTCCTGATGTGCCTTTATTATGACAAATGGAGTGTTGAGGGTTGGTAAACTAAAAGCTAGCATAAGAATTGGAAATAAAATGGAAACACCATAGTGAAATAGACATCAACCCTCACCTCACAATCCATGGAATTATTATTGCTTTGATATTGGAATCTGGTCAGAGTAAATGGCTAGGCACCATAACTCTAAAGTTGGCATTGTGCTAATCTTTACTGTTGCCGTGGTGGTGTAAATGTTAATTAAATTATGTCAGTGATGCCTCTGGCATCTATCCACCAGTTATCATCAGGGTTGTTTTTTGCTTATGCATTTGTTGGCAGTGGTACCTAACTGTGGATACAGTGTAAACTTGGCAAGCACTGATGTTTATGTGAGGAGTACACAGCCAGCGTGTTGGAATCAGGCTAGATACCAGTGTAAACAGCTTCTGATTTTGAGGGAGCATAGACCAGTAAGTATGTGAGTTCTTTCAGTTAGCTTAATTAATAACTGCAATTCTCTGTCCTAAGGAAAAGGGTAGTATTTCAAGATAAGTCTTTGTTTTTGAACAAGTAAGAGTTTTGTGTCTCTTGGTCTTGCTGCAGAATGTTGTTACACAGTATTTAAGCCCACAGCCATATCTCTTTTGCAATATGGTTTATTTAGAGGTAGATGAGGGGAAACAACCACAAACTCCCTTAATGGCTGCTGAAATAAAGTGCCTGGCTTTCTCTTGACATATTAACAACTGTTTCCCTACAACAGAACAGGATTCTTCACTCTCTCTGTACAACCACCACATACAGCCTGGAATAAAAGGTGAAGCCTGGCAGGTTACCACCTCCTATTGTCTACCATTAATACACTTGTTTTTCCAATTCCTCCACCTAATGCCTGGCAATGGTGACTTTGCTGTCTTATCAGCTCCCTCCAAGACTGAACTGCAGCACAAAACTCAGAGGCAGGAGGTGGAAAACTTAAATATGCATGGGGTAGGCAAAATGTGGAGTTGAGGCCACAGTCAGATCAGCCATGATCTTATTGAATGGCTGAGCAGGCTCAAGGGGACGAATGGCCTCCTCCTGCTCCTAATTCATATGTTCGAATGTTGATATGAAGACTGTTGACATGCAAATCACAACTTTTTGCACACATCAGTCATATTACTACTCTGAGACGTGTCCAGATCATCATCTGGACCCTTCATCTAAAAAAAAATCAAATTCCGTTTTGACAATACCTGCTCCTTTAATGATGCTGTTGCCTTTAAGGTCCAGCTGTACCTAAACTTCCTTTTCAGCTTGGTCCTGTGCCTAGGGGCATATCTAAAATAATCCATTCTTATCTACAATAAGACCCCTGAGGAAGTTGGGTGCCAAAGATGTCAGCATAGGAGAGCACATTTCCAGTGCTCTCTACACTAATTGCTCTCAGACAGTGCCAATTGGCCCCGACAGTTGCTGCTTCATTCAAATTATTACTTCAATATTAAAAGGGAGAAAAGTCAGCCTCTTGGGAAGGAAATCATAGTTTACATGGTTCTAGTAAAGTTAAAATGTAAGCTCTGAAATCTCGGCACAAGAGTCATTCAATATTTTTGATCAAGAGCCATAGCTAATTTTACCACAGACATAGGTTTTCATAGCTTAAAATGGGTGAGGAGTAGCATAGCAGAAATCAGGGAGAAACAGAGCATAATAGACTTAAACAAAAACAGAATTACCTGGAAAAACTCAGCAGGTCTGGCAGCATCGGCGGAGAAGAACCTTAAACAGTCACATTCCCTGCCTTTGCTTTACTCTTTTACTACAATTATGCACCAATAAATTAAGCAAAAGATTCTGAATCTGCTAAGACAAAAAAGAAAACATTTAATCAAAAAGAACATCTTCCAATCTTCTATTTTTATATATTTTTCCATATCCATAGTACCAAAGGTGAAATAATAACAGCAGCACTAGCTGATTCCCCATTCAGTTTGCAGGATTGTGACATGTCTCCATTGGGGGAAGCCATGGCTTATTGTCTGACAGAGAGATAAAAATCTATTCAATCAATTAACCTTCCAAAGCAAATAGCTACAAGAAATAGCACAGAAATAATCATCTACTTTATCAAAGATCTGTTCTGGGTTAAGGGACACAATAGCAACAATGTCTACAGTTTATCGACCCAACACAAAAATATCAATAAACTTCTCAAGGGACAGCAAGCTTCAACCTATTAGCTAGTAATTTACCAATAACCCAGTGGCCTGTACTTAAGAGGGAACTGGTGTAACTCTTTCAAGTACAAACACGTTTCCATCTGTTTTTTCAGATAAAGTTGCACTGTTTCATAGTTTTGCCATTGGGAGATTTGAACTCTTGATCTTAGGGTTACAAACCCAGTACCATAACCACTTGGCTATTTAGGCCAGGGAACTGGTGTAACTCTTTCGAGTACAAACCTGTTTCCATCTGTTTCAGATGACGTTACGTTGTTTCATAGTTTGCCATTGTGAGATTTGAACTCTTGATCTTAGGGTTACAAACCCAGTACCATAACCACTTGGCTATTTAGGCCAGGGAACTGGTGTAACTCTTTCAAGTACAAACATGTTTCCATCTGTTTCAGATGAAGTTACATTGTTTCATAGTTTGCCATTGTGAGATTTGAACTCTTGATCTTGGGGTTACAAGCCCAGTACCATAACCACTTGGCTATTTAGGCCAAGCCTCAGGGAACTGGTGTAACTCTTTCGAGTACAAACCCATTTCCATCTGTTTCAGATGAAGTTACATTGTTTCATAGTTTGCCATTGTGAGATTTGAACTTTTGATCTTAGGGTTATAAACCCAGTACCATAACCACTTGGCTATTTAGGCCAAGCTTAAAATGAACTCTTGATTCATAGTTTGCCATTGTGAGATTTGAACTCTTGATCTTGGGGTTACAAGCCCAGTACCATAACCACTTGGCTATTTAGGCCAAGCCTCAGGGAACTGGTGTAACTCTTTCGAGTACAAACCCGTTTCCATCTGTTTCAGATGTTGTTTCATAGTTTGCCATTGTGAGATTTGAACTCTTGATCTTGGGGTTACAAACCCAGTACCATAACCACTTGGCCATTTAGGCCAAGCCATAGTTTTGCCATTGTGAGATTTGAACTCTTGATCTTGGGGTTACAAGCCCAGTACCATAACCACTTGGCTATTTAGGCCAAGCCTCAGGGAACTGGTGTAGTTGCTGCAGCCCAGAGGGTGGTTATCTGGTTTACAGCTGAATGACATTAACGTCTGATTAAAAATATCTTGAATGGTATCTTTTGATTTCTTAACATATCTAAGAATTTTTTTCAGTGAAACCCTTTAGTAAAGATAAACTAAGCATTTAGTCTCATTACTGATGGTACATTTAAGGCTAGTGGGAAATAGGCCCCAAAAACCGAAGAGGGGATTGCAATGCGTGATTAACCCTCGCTGGCAACTTCTGATGCAGGTAACACATGAACTTCATGCTGATAGTGACATGCAGCCCAGCACTAAATACATGCTGCTGAGTAGCTGCAGGCTTCTGTAGGGGCCCAAGTTTGTGTGAGGCTAGCACCACCTAAAGCCAGCCTGTAACTCTTAAATGGGGCATCCGGGCTGCTGGAGATACTGGAAGTGGCTGGAGAACTGTGGCTGATCTGCATGAAGAATGAACAGCATGCAACAGAGCAGAGGTTAGGGTTCCAAGGTTCCAAGACACAGTAAGTGGGGGCTTGGTGCAAAAGGTGGATAGAAGCAGGAAGAGGCCCAGGAGGCCTACCAGACAAACTTTGTGAAAGCAGTGGGACCAAACAGACATCGCTGTCAATGCAAGTAATGTAGTCCCAAGGACCTGCATGCAGTGCAGAAAGAAGTTCAATGACCTCACACAAGTAGTCAAAGTCAGTGAATTCAATCTCAAATGCCACTTTCTTACAATTGATCCACTAGCCTCATTTGTAGCTCAATTCAGCACACCTACTTTAATCACCTACCAACAATCCCTGTTAACTATGCCTTAGACCTCACCTTACTCTCACACACTTAGCATTGTGCTCACACCCACATCTCACAGCTGGTGCACACTGCCAGCTATTCAGCCATGACATACACATTGCCCAAACAGATGGCAGTTAACTCACTGACACATTTCCATTTTTCTTTCTTAGGACAAGGCACCAAATTTGATATGCATGGCACAGCACTGCAAGTGGGTAGTGTAGTGTAAAAGGTTAACAGATGGGATATGGTAATATATGACATAGATGATAATCTGCCACTGACATCAGCTAGTCATGTGTTAGACTCTCGAGAAAGAGATTGGAATCATGCCTAGGAGCTATGTGCTTACTCTGTCACCTTTTAGATGTAGTACTAATAAACAAGTGTTAAGCAGATACCAGAGGATGCTGCCAGACCTGCTGAGTTTTTCCAGGTAATTTTGTTTTTGTTTTATGTTTACAGTCTGTCTAAGGACCAAGTCCCATGCTTAGAATCCAGCAGAAGGACCCAATCTCAGAACATAGTGATATCAATGTAAAGGACATGTTGGTAATTTCGAAGGAACCAAAGAGTGAAGGAAGCTTTGAAAGCAGCTTGAGAAATTTTGGCAGACCAAGGAGACATACTGGAGAGAGGTAATCATGAATGTACCTAGTGAGCAGTCCCTGTCCTTGCTCCACCTGTTTGACTGTTTCAAGGGCCTGCGGAGAGGCCAGCGGTGGGAGTTATGGAAACACCATTTTCTCAGGTACCAAGTAGCGTCCAATCGTCATGGAAAAGAGTCAAAGCTTCAAGTTAGTTCCTTTCCTTATGCAGTAGGTCCAGTAGCAGATAATGTCCTCCTAAGGCAGGGTGCGCAGGAATCCGCTGCAAATTTTGATGCCATTATTAAGGCCTCTGACACCAATTTTAGACTGAAGCAAAATTTAATAATTGAATGACTATGCTTTGGCTAGCGCTCACAATGACCTAGAAATCGAGTGAATTAATCTTAGCCGGCCTACATCGCCTAGCTAGTTCTTGCAGATCTGGGGCGCTGAAGCTAATCCATGATCGCATAGTCATGGGTGTCCCAGA
This sequence comes from Carcharodon carcharias, assembly GCF_017639515.1. Classification (NCBI taxonomy): domain Eukaryota; kingdom Metazoa; phylum Chordata; class Chondrichthyes; order Lamniformes; family Lamnidae; genus Carcharodon; species Carcharodon carcharias. Next base: position 41,598,348 of record NC_054479.1, on the reverse strand, counting down.
TGAAAAGCTCTCCGACTTTCTGCAGACCAAAGATGATCTTACTTTGGATCAAGCGGTCCAGTATGTAAGGCCAGCTGAGCTTACAGCATTTAATTGGGCTATAATTCGCGGTGACTCGGAGCCTTCACATGACTCTGTATATTGGGGAGGCCCATGGGCAGCGGCTCCACCCATATGAAAGTCCGCTAAAAAATCAAAAGGACGGGAAACTCCACGATGACAGCCATTTTGAGATGTTTGCATTGTGGTGCAAAAACCCAGCATAGCTGCCAAGACTGCCCAGCAGGGTGTGCAGAATATTTCCAGTGTGGCAAAACTGGGCATTTCAAGCGTTTCTGCAAATCCAGCAATTTTAATTAAAGTCACAGACCAGCAATGTTTAAGAAACACGTTCTTTCCAAGAAATGGGAAGTCTAGAAAACGATGATTCCACAGAGTCTCCAGGGGAAGTAAATAGTCTTAATCCAGACTACTGGTCAGTTATAGTCCAAATTCAAGGCTTTAATACTTCTTTTAAAATTGATACTGGAGCAGCAAATAACCTTGACTGGCTTCAGAGAGATTGCTTTGCCTGAGTCCAACATAGAATCTATAAAGGATCACATTGTTAGAGAGCTGGTACCTTCTCAGGGTGGAAGTCAATTTCCAAACCTCCCACCGCTGGCCTCTCTGCGGACCCTTGAAGAAGCCAAAAAGGCAGAGCAAGGACAGGGACTGCTCACATTTATCATTACCTTTCTCCAGTATGCCTCCTTGGTCCACCAAAATGACCCTATATCCATCAGGCATCATGTTGCAAGGTCCAGGCAGCATAGGCTTTCCAATCAAAGGCAGGATTATTGCTCCTCTTAGCTACAAGGGGTAACAGATTGTTGATTCTCTCTATGTTCTTCACAATCAATGTACATCCTTATTGATTGTGATGTTGGCATACTTCTAAGAATCTTCAAAAAACCAGATGATGCTCATCATTTGAATGTCTCACTGTCTTTCATGCAATAACCTTCAATCTTTTACCTAGGAACAGTGGAAGTTCAGACTGCAGAAGCTGAGGAAGTTTATACACTCAGCAGTAAGTTCCTTTCATTCTTTCACAGAAACACCATCCACTAGACCCAGGGCAGACAAGGAGTTTTGAATCACTCAGTTCTTCATGAAGTAAGGCCAGAAGATACAGAAGGCACTGCAGCAAGGTGACCATCGCCATGAAGACTTGATGGGCCTAAATCAGCTCTGGAGGGAAGAAGACTTTCAGCTGGGACTGAAGTATGGGTGTCAATTGACTTCCACCTTGGGAAGGTACCAGCTCTCTAATCATGTGATCCTCTATGGATTCTAAGCTGGACTCAGGCAAAGCAATCTCTCTGGAAGACTCTTCATGGACAACGGGAGATAAAGTAGGCAATACATGGGTAGATTCAGTGGAACTAAGATCTGAATGCTACTCAGCCACTAAAAGCACAGCTGGTTCTTCTAAAAAGACAATAGAGACATCTTAAGATACATCCAACAGCAGGAAAGATTAATCATTCTCTAGGACCTCGTTCTCCAAGAGTTCACTCAGTACTGCAAGGGATTCTTCCTCATCAATGTCTAGGAAGAGTGGGAGTTGGTGTTGAGTAGAATTTGTAGTCATAAAAAGGGAGTAACAGAAATGTAAGGTAAATAGTTAAAGACGTAGTTTCATGATATTGTTAAAAAGTAGAATAGTATACTTGGGGGAAGGTGTAGCATAAAGGGTTAACAGATAGGATATGTTAAACGTATGATGTGGATGATGATGTACCACTGACGCTAATCAGTCATGTGTTAGACTTTCAAGAGAAAAGTTGGAATCATGCCAAGGAACTATGTGCCTGCTCTGTGACTTGTTTAGTTGTAGTACTAATAAACAAGTGTTAAGCAGATAGCAGAGTATGTCTACATTCTGTCTAAGATCCAAGTCCCACGTCTAGAGTCCAATGCAGAAGGACTCAATGTCAGAAGAGGTAGCATTGCTGCCAGCCAGTTAATGGCCTGGAGGTTTGGGGCCCATCCAATGTATAGATAGGGATGGCCCAGGAGACACCGATCTTGGCATCATCTAACTAAAAGGCAGGTTCTGGTGCTATCTGTAACAGGCTGTTCCTCAGGATTGCCTCAGCAGAGCAATGCTGAAGGACCCTTTGGCTACACTCTTGACTCCTCCACCCCAGTGGCTACACTCTGGACTTCTCCACCTCTGTGGCTACACTGAGAGCACCTGAACTCCTGTGGCTCAACTGTGGACCCACAGGGTGAAATGGGACGCTGCTACCTCTGTGTGGCCGCGGTTCAGCAATGCCTTGCTGCAGATTCTCCTCCAGGCTGAAATGGCTAGGAAGAAAGTCCACTTCCCAAACGTTCGTAGGAAGATACATTCCCACCTGACCAGGGAAGCCTGTATAGAGATAGCAGCAGAGGTCAGCAATGGAGAGGTCAACCCTCTAACCCCTCCGCAAACATTGCTGCAGTGTCACAATGGGCCAATGACCGCCTCCACTGTGCCAGGGTGAGCTCTACATACCATTCTCCTCTTTGGGCCTTGCATGTGGCAATACAGAATGGTGCACTCCAGAAGGAAGGAGTGACCACCCAGACACTGGCAAGTGTCAGCATATCCCTTCGGAAATGGTGGTACCTCAGCAATAGCCAGTCTTCTATCATTGCTGACCCCCACCATGCCTCTTGAGAGGAGACTCAGAGATCAGGCATTTGGAAGCTCCCAGCATTGGCCAAAGAGCCACCACTTAGATAAGTGTTGTGCTAGCGTTTGTGGGAAAACTAATGGTGGCCCTCTTTGGCTTGCAGGAGAAATGGGCCCACAATTACAAGGAGCAAGTGAAGACTGATGGAGGCATCCCCAATATTCACACTTTGACACTGTTAGAGGAGGAAACCCTGAAACTGCAAATGGTGAGTCAGGAGTGTCAGCCAAGGAGAGTGAGGAGGCATAGTGCTCATCTATCCATCACTGGACATATGGAGCTCCATAGCAATCATGATTGGGATGAGGAGATGTGAAGCCCTTAACCCCTATATGTTAGTGCTCTCTCATGTAGATCTCAACACTCCTGATGGATGATCATCCAGAAAGACTGGGGGCCCGCAGTCCACTGCTGAGGAGGAGAAGAAATCCTCAGAGGGTGCACTGTCACATCATTGTCCCATGCCCTCCACCAGTGCAGATACCCTCACATCACTGAGTATGTGTTTGTGATTAGATTCAGTGTAACAAGCTGGTAGCACATCATTAAACTGAACAGTTGACAAGGGCTGTGATAGCCGTGAGCACTGACAGTTGGAGAACTGTGAGAGGTCTTGCCCATGCTGAGTCCCAAGCTGATGATGGGCCCCTGGAGTTAGCAACATGGAACCTGCGCTGGAGCTGTGAGGGAGAGAAAGAAGACCTTTTTCTTGAAGAACAGGAGGAGGTCACCTCATTGTGCAGGAGGGGTACCTCTCTATTCACCCTCCACCTCTTTTCCCTCCTGCCCTATCACTTCCCGCTCCTACTCTGCTCCCTTTAAGCTGTCTCTTTCCAGGGCCTCATCGTTCTCAAAGTCCATACCACTCTCGAGGGATATTTTATGGAGAGCACAATATTGTTCCTCAATAGCTGAGACCTTTGTAGCAGCATATTGGGGACACCACCCAACCAGTCCAAACACTGGAATAGTATCTTCAGAAGTTCAATGGCATGCTCAATGGCTTTCCTACTGAGCATGTGCCATTGGTAGTTTTGTCTCTGTGCCTTTCTCTGGGATTCCCAGCAACCATCGCTTCAGGGGATCTCCCTTGTCCCCTAGGATCCATGCGCTCACTTTAGGGTTGGAGGTAAAGATCTGACGCAGCCTGGACTGGCAGAGGATGAAGGAGTCATGGCATCTGGCAGGAAAGTGAGATCTTGTTGTGATTGTAAACCAGTTGGACTCTGAGGGAGTGGAAGCCCTTCCTGTTGATGGATCTCACTGGTTGATCACTGGGTGCCTTGATGGCCACATGGGTACAATTGTTGATGTCCTGTACCTGGCAGAACCTTGAGATGGAGGCAAAACTCAATGTTCTCTCTCTCTGTGAGGCCAGATTTGTCATTAAAGGAATTCAGCTTTGGCAAAGAGGGCCTCAGTGACCAGGAAGATGGAGTGGCATGTAGCTATTTTTGAAATGCCTATAAGGCCCACAGCTGATCCTTGAGAGAAGGCAGAAGATCCAGGCCACAGTGACTGTTATGGCCACTGATTGGATATGGTGAACTGTGCTGCAAGGTGTGAGGTTTTCGACAACAAGGATGCAGATGTCTATGACAATCTGCCTGGAAATTCACTGCCTCCTGTGGTTCTGGCTGTTGGTCATCTCCAGGTCACTATGCCTTTGGCAGCTGATCCTGTGTTAAGGGCTTGGCCTCTGTTACCTTCCTGTGCCTCTTTTCCTGTGCCCTCCTGATGCCCTTCCTGTGAAAGCTGTTGCCCCCTCTTTGCATGGGGTCCAAAAATCTGACAGTCACACCTCCATTGCCAGCTGGAACTTTCCTTCTGGCAATTATCCTTGGGAGCCTTGCCCTGTGATACCGTGAGGGTGTCGCACATGTTCAAAGCCTGGGCACACTCCCTGCTACCTGCGCAGCACCAAGTGCCCAGTACCCCTTTGCACTGCTGACTGTCTTATGGTGCAGATTGATGCCCTGGAGCAGCGATGACTGACTCTCTGTGCCCACCTCCCCTTAGCTACTCTGAAGCAGCTTCTAAAACCTGTCCAGCCCTATAAATATCCCATGATTCCCTTTCCACAAGCACTAAATGAGGCTTTTAATGAGTGTAATTGACCTTAATGGGGATGAAAACGAGATTACTGATCTGCCCTCCCCCCCCAACCCCAAGCTGTTCACTATTGCCAGCGCCAAGGTTGGCACTTTGAAATTGATTTGGCACCTGCCACTAGGATTTTCAGGGCTCCCCATGCCCATTCCCATCTTCAGGGGCCTCGAAAATTCAGCTCCAAGTCTCCAACAGAACCATGAAAACAACAGTAAGCTCAGACGTTCCACAGGTAGGCTTTCAAATGGCCTACAGATTTTTAAAGGGTAGACTTTTTAAAGACTATAGTCATTTCTCTTTTGTTTTCCAATGAGAACATGTGCTTTTGAGAGACTGATCGTGATATTTACTGGGGCCATGTTTTGGTGCAGGAGGGAGAGATAATTTGTGATCCTGGTTTCCCGAATGCTATGGAATTTTAACTCCATAGCGTGCTGTCTTTTTGCACATGATCTATGCCCAGAAGTCAGCCTGATTGACTGGATTGGCCCCCTGTTGGGCAGGGAACACGCCAGAAAAGGCTACACCCTTGAACGATAGGTTTAGAGCATGTTAGGAGTAGAGATCATGGGGGTGGGTAGAGCGTTGTTGGCAGGGTCAAAGGTGGTAGCAATTTGGGGGAGATGAGGGAGAGATTGGAAATTGGGTTGGAGATTGGGGTCTGTTGTCATGCAACGTAGAGTTTGCAGTTGTGTAGGCACAGCATTGGTCAGCTTAGCCTTAAACTGGCTTGCATGTTATTTTTAGCAGGCTGGAATGTTGAGTTATGGGGCTGGTGCTGTGAAGTTGCACTGAATGCAACCTCCCCTGACATTGCCAGCAGCACTACCTTGACTTTAGCATTGTCACTAGCCTGCAGAATTGTGCCTGCACCCAACAATCCATTCCCTTCGCCCTGCCCTGCCACTTCTTATCAGCAGCTGCCACGTCAGACATGGCAAAGTTTGCTGGTTGGTTAAAATGCTTTTCATTACTCTCGAGCACCTTCTAACTTTTCTGCCCCACCCCCCCCCCCCCAACTCCGGTGATAACCATTTTAATTATCACCTTCCCTTCAAATATGTCTTACACATAACACTCTGCTCCTTCCAGACGTGCTGTTCCAAGAAACTGAGCTTGCACCTGAAGATTTTGTAATTATGTGAGTCACATTATACTGGAAAACTAGGGCAATTCAGGTGGGGGGTGAAATTAGCAAGTGCATTTATTTCAATGAGAAGGAAAATTGGGTGGGGTGCAAAGAAGATTGCTGATTGGCTATTATCCAATTTGCAGGACTGCCAAAACCAATTTTATTCCCAAGGTCTTGAAGTAATGCAAACCATATTTTAATTGATTTATAGCTGAAGATAAAAATCATCATGATTTTCTCTTTACCAATTAGAGATGGTTCATATGAATCCAGCTTCTAAAATAAATCAATTCCAAACCTAATGCTTACAAACTGTGTGTGAAATTACTTGGAGAAGGGACACTCACTTAAAGTTGTTTTGTCTCTGTCACTTTTTTGGGTCATTTTGTCATGCGCTGTGCCCAGCAAAAATGTCATGTGATCTCTACTAACGCCACCAGTAAAGTCACCTGAAAGAAATTCTTACTCCAACTTTCTTGTGGGGAAGCTCCTGACTTCGAAATGCTAGCTTTCCACAGCATCACTATTAAAATTGGCAATTTAGGATATGCAGAATGATGAGCCGTTGTGACTATTTCCACCTGATCATCACCTCATTGGGCAATGCTCTCCAAACAGGAAAAAACAGTGGCTGCTCAGTCCCACTCCAGCAAATTGGCTACCTCGCCTGCTGCACAACACTTTATATGCTGTTGGAAATCCGAAGGCACATATTCCTCACTCACCGCTAACTTAATTTGGGAAGGGGAACTTAATTCTGGTGAGCTGGCTTTTTAATGAGCACGCAGGGCATGCAGATGCATGCAAATGCATTTCCAAACCCTTGCCATTAGGAATCCTGGCACACTTTCAAAATGTCCTGAACTTAATTGCAGAAGTTCAGTGGGGACCCGGAGGCAGAAGGTGGGAAAGAGGAGGCCGGGGAGGTGAATGTGGATGGGGGTGGGATTTTCAGGAAGGAAGAGAATGTGCATGTTCACCTGGACATTCCCAAAGGAAAAGGGTTGTGGCTGGTAGGTCACAGAGGGGAGGTGGAATGTGATGCCAGGGGGGTCGACATTGATGAAGGAAAGGAAATGGGTGACAGGGGGGGACGGGAAAAGATGGAGGAGCTGACAAAAATGCAAATCCGAATCATGCTGTCTAAATCGAAAGTGAAACGACAGCCATGGTCGGCGAGGTGCTGCATGGGAGTGTGATCAGTGGGTGGGTGGAGATGCAGATCACCTCAGATGGACAACTGAAAGAGAACCCCAGCAGGCAGAAGTCAAAACACTCAGGACATTGAGGTGAGTATGACATGTGAAGGATCTGCATGCGAGGGAGAATGCTTGCACGAGGCTCCGAAAGGCCATGCCACACACACACACACACACACACACACACACACACATCCCCCAGAATCACTCATTGGCCAGCTGCTCCCCTTGCGGTGACAGAGGATGAGGTTGAGGGGTTCACAGGCAAAGGGGACTCGGAGGGAGAGGACAGCCTCTGAGATCCCTGAGTGGATGACCCAGGGGTGTTCAGCTGCTGCTCCTCCTCCCTTCGGGCACCCAGGGGTCCTGGTCTGATGCCTTGAGAGGAAGGAGCACTTGGATGGATGTCAAGGTCCCTCATTTCCCTCTTGCACTGCCACGGCAAAAACTCACCCATGGCTCCCACAATAGGGTGCAGGTCTGCACACATCTCAGTGTTCTGCTGGACCAGGGTCTCCATGGCGTCTGCCATCCGCCCCATGGCGACCTCAATACATGCACCTGTGGGCACCGTTGCATCAGAGAGGAGGCAGACGCACTGTTCTGACTCAGGTGCCGCTCTATTGAGGACTTCCGTCAGCTCTGCGTGATGTTCCCACGCCACCTGCTGACTCTCCAGGATGAATTGGAAGGCCAAATCTAGGGATTCATCATCTAACTCAAACCTCACAGATGCCTGATCCCCAGTAGTCCGCCAAGTGCCAGGGAGCTCGCACTGGCGGGCTGAGGGTGTCGGTTGCTTGGCAGAGCTCCCTATGAACCAAAGTAGGGATAAGTAGTTCATGGCAGCAGAGTCAAAAGCAGGAAAGAGAGCACTCTCATTTGCATTGAGAGAGGGATGATGCGGTGCAGGATCCTCGCGAGGGTGTTCACCACCAACCTCACCATCACCAGAGGCACGGTCCATGCCCTCACCAGTCAGCGTGATGGCATGCTCCTCAAAGTGAGTGAGGGTCTAGTGTGGGCAACTCCACCCCCCTGGTCTGGGACCTCTTCCTGCTAATGTGAGTAGGCTTCTCCTGCATGAAAATAGTTGGAGAGAGTGTGAGCAGGACACATGGCACTGCATGGAATGTTTGTGTGGTGAGCAGAGCTATGGACAGGATGAGGACATGAGTTCGAGGGGATATGTTATGGCATGAAAAGCCGTCATTTCAGCTGGCGGGTAAAATTACAATGCAAATCTGGGACGATTCCGCCTTCAGTCATAAAATTATTTGATGCAATTGTATAAATGTGGAATAAAATGTCACTAGCAGCGAAAGGCTTGTGTTGCCAAAAAAAAATCTTGATTTTCTGTGATCAATGCAGATAACATCCGTTATGATGAATGGAGAATTCTCCTTTGGGGACTCTATCAGTATAAAGTACATCAATCTCAGGAATAGCTTAACCTGCTTAGAGTGTGGGAAAGAGCAAGTGTTTGGAGTTTAGAGGGAAGAAGAGGAAAGTTCAGATTAACAAATGCCATGGTGATATCAATAAGATAGAGAAAAAAGAAAAGTTGAGAGGTTGGAATCTAAAAGTGACAGAAGAATCATATATCAAACGAGCTTTTTGGATGACCTGCTAAGTAGCACAGTTCCTATATGAGAAATGTCTCAAGTTGCACTTAACACATCTCTGAAAGAATGAACAGCTAAAGAAATGGCTGGTGATTCTTCTTCAGAGGTTATTTTGAAGCTTCAGCCAGCTTCTGGGATTATTTGAAATAATAGTGTGGGATTCTGTCAGCTCTAAGATTGAGATATTTTTTGTGTCTTTTCAAAACACGAACTGCTTTCTGTGAATAAAAAAAAGACTAATTGTTTTGTGGAACATTATTGCTGAGCAGCACGAAATGCAGCTAATAAAAAGGAGTCACATTCACTGCCTTCTTCATTAACCATGGTATCTATGCCACGTTAAAGTTCTCTCGCTAAAAGAATTTGAGATTTTGTGAGCTTTGTGAATGGACTCAGTGAGGAGTACAGTTGAAAGCAATTGTACAGATACTTTTGCAATCACTAGTGATGCTGACAGCAATTGCAAACTTGGTCACGTGACAGGACTATATTAAGGTTTTGAGATTAGATTGTTATTCTGCAAGGAGTCCTCTTTAGTACAATATCTCCTTCAAATGTTTCCAAGATTTGTGGAAACATCATCCCCTTATGGTATACTGTTGTACAAAGATATGTATTGTGCTCTTTCCTGTTCTGTCTCCTTTTGGTCCTGTAATAGTTGTGGTTAGATAGCAGCAGTCCTTATTTGAAACGCTCTTTCAGTGAAGCCAATGTTACTCAGCTGGAGTTTGATTCTTTTCTAAGTCCGGAAACCACTGGCCAGCTAGTTTCTTGTCTATGTTATGTATACTGCAAAGGGTCTAGGAATTGTAAGTGATGATCAAGTCTTCAAAACTAGAATGAATCAGATGAAAGTTTTCTGATTGGATAAAATGGTTAGCAAACTGTAAACTATTCCATTTAAGGGATAAGCTATTTCCTAAATAGTCCCTGAGTTACCGTATTTCAATTGCTCTATCTGGTGACCCAAACCAGTCATTTGCTTTGTCGACCAAATCATGTTAACCTAAGTCTAATGTCCCAGGGGAGGTGTAGTGATGTTGTCACCAGACTGGTAGTTTGGTAGTGCTCTGGGGACCTGGGTTTGAATCCCACCACAGCAGATGGTGGAATTTGAATCCAATAAAACTCTGGAATTAAAAGTCACAAAAGCATTGCCGATTGTCATAAAGACCCCTTTGGTTCACTAATGCCCATTAGAGAAGGAAATCTGCTGTCTTTACCTTGGTCTGGCCTACATGTGACTCCAGACATATGGTTGACTCTTAAAATGCCCTCTGATGGGGAGCAATAAATGCTGGCTGAGCCAGCGATGCCCACATCCCATGAACAAATAAATTATAAAGCAAGTTCTGGCAGGCATTCACATGGGCAAGCTAACATTCAAGGGTGACATTGGGAAGAAAGTCACCCTGCAAGCTGCAGCGTCTCTGTTATATCTCACTGATTGAAGTCAGATACTTCCCAGTGGCTCCTGGTATTAGAGAGCTGTTCTATGAGGAATGATTGAGCATAATTAGTCTACTTTCTCTGGAGTTCAGCAGAGTGAGAGGTGAGCTCACTGAAATGCAAAAAAAGAAATCATTGAGGTTTTGGCAGGGTAAATGCTAAGAGGTTGTTTCCCCTAACTGGACAGTCTAGAACAGCATTTCCCAAATTATTTTCCAATGTGAACCCTTTTTAACACTTGAAAATTAACATGATTCTGAATTCCAACAAAACCAAAACATCAATAAAGCAGAATAATAACATTCAGAGTACAATTATTAATATTTGCTTATTATAATTCAACAAATACTAGATCATTTAATATGAAAATCTGCATTTTTGAAGTGCTTTGTATAATTATTATTATTTTATGTACTCACCAGTCCATTACTTCATGTAAGTTGCTCCAGCCCATGGACCTTGGCCAGGAAGCAATGGATAAAACTGACATTCATATTTGCATTCAGCATTACTGACCTATAGCAACATCACATCAACATTCCCCAAAGGCCATCTTGACATCAGTGATTTTAATGTGAGACAACTCAAATAAACTTTTAATTTTACTAAGGATTTCAGTCCCTCTTACACCTCCTACACACACTGTAATTAGCCCCCCCCCCCCCAGTAATCAATCCCTGTGCCCTGCCACTGTAGTTACACACATTACACACTGCAATCAGCCTCTCCTCTCCCTTTCCATGTACTGTAATCAGCCCCGCTCTCCCCAGACACACTATAATCAGGTCCTCTCCCCACATATACTGTAATCAGCCCCTCTCCCGCACACATAATGTAATCAGCCCCTCTTACCCTCACCCTGTACATATACACTGTAATTGGCCCCTCCCTCCCCACACACATGCTGAAATCAGCCCTACCCTCCCCACACATACACTGTGATCCCACACAAACTGCAATCAGCCTCTCCCCCCACCCACTGTAATCAGCCCCATTCCCCACACACACTGCAATCAGCTTCTCTCCCCACACACACTGTAATCAGCCCTTTTCCCCCCACATACTGTAATCAGCCCCTCTCCTCCCTCTATACACACTGTAATTAGCCCCTCTCCCTTCACCACACTGGAATCAGCCCCTCTCTCCACACACATTCTGTAATCAGCCTCTCTTCCCACACACAAACTGTAATCTTCCCCATCTTCCCCCACACACTGTAATCAGGTCCACTTCCGACACACACACTGTAATCAGCTCTACTTCCCATACACACACTGTAATCAGCCCCTCTCCTCACACATACATACACTGTAATCAGCCCCTCTTCACACACATACACACACACACACACACACACACAGTAATCAGCCCCTCTCCACACACACACACACACACACACACACGCACACTGTAATCAGCCCTTCTCTTCACACACACACACATGCACACACACACACACACACACACACACTGTAATTAGCCCTCTCCTCACACACACACACACACACACACACACACACACACACACACACACACACACACACACACACACACACTGTAATCAGCCCCCCTTCATACACACACACTTGAATCAGCTCCTTTCCCCACACACACTGCAATCAACACCTCATCCCACACTTGCACTAATTAGCCCCACTCTCCCCCAACATACACGCTGTAATCAGCCCCCATCCCCACACATAATGTAACCAGCCCCATCTTCCCACACACACATACTGTAATCAGCCCCCCTCTCCACCCAGTACACACACGCATACACACTGTAATCCGTGGACCCCCTCCCCTTCCCCCTCACACATACACAGGTCAGCCAGCTGGTGGTGGCCAGCGGGGAGGTACAGCAGCTCTGACAGCCCGAGCCCAAGCTCCAGTCCAATCCTGAGCTGCTGTGTGGCTGCGCCTTGCAGTTGACATTTTTTAAATGGTCTTGAGAAGGCTGCTAGTGGTGAGATTGGATCCAGTAGGGACGTTTAATGGGACAAGGATGAAATGTTTCTCCATAGAACTACCTTATTTCACTTCAATAATGCAGCAATAAAGTGCATGATGATATAACTCAGAGACAGAGAGATGAGCAGGACAAGGTCAGGGCCACAGTGCTGGTGTTGGGGCATAGTGTCAGAAGAAGGGGTATCATAGAGTCATAGCGGTCTACAGCACGGAAAAAGGCCCTTTGGCCCATCGAGTCTGTGCCAGCCAAACAAATACCTAACTATTCTAATCCCATTTTCCAGCACTAGGCCCATAGCCTTGTATGCCATGGCATCGCAAGTGCATATCCAAACGTTTCTGTTATGAGGGTTATGTTATGAGGGTTTCTGCCTCTACCACCCTTTCAAGCAGTGAGTTCCAGATTCCCACCACTCTCTGGGTGAAAAAATTCTTCCTCACATTCCCCTCTAAATCTCCTTCCTGTCTACCGTATCTATGCCCCTCATAATTTTATACACCTCAATCATGTCCCCTGTCAATCTCGTCTGCTCCAGGGAAAATAACCCCAGTCTATCCAATCTCTCCTCCTAACTAAAACCCTCCAGCACAGGCAACACCATGGTAAATCTCCTCTAGTGCAATCACATCCTTTCTATAATGCGGATTCCAGAACTGCATGCGATATTCTAGCAGTGGCCTAACCAGTGTTTTATACAGTTGCAGCATAACCTCCCTGGTCTTATATTCTATGCCTTGGCTTGTAATGGCAAGTATCCCATATGCCTTCTTAACCACCTTATCTACCTGTCCCGTTACCTTAAGGGATCGGTGGACATGTATACCAAGGTCCCTCCGATCCTTGGTACTTCCCAGGGTCAAATCAGTGTGCTCCTGTTCGGTCTTTCCAAGTAGGGTGGTGACCCACGGTTTGGGAACCACTAGTCTAGAACTAAGGGTCAAAGTCTCAAGATAAGGGCTGGGATACTTAGGACTGAGATCATTAGAAATTCCTTCTCTCAGATGTTTGTAAGTCTTCAGAATTTAGAAGGCCCCACATCAGATGCTCAATTTTTGAATATATTCAAGACTGAAAACAGTAGATTTTTGGGGAACAGGGGGATCAAGGAATATGGTGGGAAAGTGGAGTTGATGTTGAATTTCTGCCCTGATCATATTGAATGGCAGAACAGGCTTCAGGGGGCATGTGGCTTTGCTTTTATTTCTTAATTCTTATATTCTAGGAGCATCCCAGTCATATCCAATCTGATGGTTACCTGATGTCTCTCTACTCATGTGCACTTTAAAGCAGGAACCAGTGGGATCCCTTGCTGATGTTTCTCGTTCTTAACCTGGGGAAATGGATGCCAAGTTTGAATCATCACTGCAGGCCAGGCTGTGCTTTCTGGCATATCAGTGTATTGTAAGAAATATTTTCTCATTAACTGTTTTCACAGATTCAGAGAAGGAGTTTTGTCATGTTTTGATGTTCTATTGAAACAAGATTTCAATGTTTTGACAGAGTGATTGTTCCAGTGTGAGATTTGATCAGATGGTACATCAGTTAGAAATCATATGGATTTAAAAAGAAAGCATCTGCTTCTTCAAGAGGCCACAATCGCTGCATAAAAGATAGCTTAAACTTGAATTGTTAGCCCTCATCGTACAGTCAACAGTTGTAATAGAGGAAATATTTTTAAAAAACAAGTTACAAGAGTGACATTGTTGTAGACACAATTCAAATGCCAGAGATCATCTTTTTCATTAAAATAATATGCTGAGATTTAAAATGGAATGGCTTTAAACCTCTTAACAGATGGCAGATTTTCACAATATAAATCTGGATTTTTGGAATTTTCAGTCTGTCTGAAAATAGGATGAAAAATGAATTTTAAATTATGATTCATTGTAGAGTAATAAATACATTTGAACTGTCATGAGCTGGAAGAACAAGCATCTATAAACCAGAGATTGATCACATCTTACCCAGTCAACCTCTTCAGCCTTGGATCTCTCTAGACATATTTGGCCTCTGGTTGCTGAGGCATTTTCCCAGTGCTCTAATCGTGGTACTATAGTGAGAATGTTTATAATGCAGCGCCACTCCAGAATAGTTATCTGAGCTTTCAGTGAATCTCATGGTCTGATAATCAGTTGATGTGCAGGTGGTGGCTACACTCACAAGAAATTCTAATTAATGATAGTGACAAAAGAACATAATTGGCAGCATTTTTATGGCAGTTTTAATGTCTTTGCCAGTATGAAGAAAGTATATTTATATGGCACACGTGTTATATTCTAATATATATATATATATATATATAATATAAAAATATATACAGGCCAAGTATCCTTTATCCATGTATCTGAAAACTGAACTTTTCCAAAAACCAAACGTTTGTTGCACGGGAAGGCTGTGACCCAAGCCAACACGAAACTCACCAGTTGGACCCAACCTTTAGCGTGGGAAGTCCAGTTGTTTGCCTTACTTTGTGCCCAGCTGCCTTTTCCCACTAGACTGCTGACCATGCAAGTTCCCTTCGTGGCCTTCATGCTAGTTATAAATAGTTCTCTCCTTGAGTACTGTGTCCTCATTTTCAAAACCACTGTTATCGTCCCCTTCCTCAAGAAACCCACCCTCAACCTCTCTGCCTTTCCAACCTAATTCCCCAGCTCTAATCTTCCTCTCCTACCAAGTTCACGAATATGTTGCCCCAAACTCTATTGTGGCAACTAAGTTCAACCAAGAAAATGTTGCCCCTGGGGCAAATAACATTATCTGATCTAAATGGAATCAGCAAGTCTTTGGAAGTATGAATGCCAAGTCCGGTCCAACAGAGGCTGCTTTCCCTTGCTTCACAAACTGTTTAACATACCACTGAGGTACACAAAATCTTTTCCCCAACTCCTCAGTGTTTCCCCACATCACTCCTTATACATCTTAACTACATCCAATACAGTAGGGTATATCACACACATATATATAAATGTATATTTATATAGCATCTTTCATAACCTCAGGATGTGTCAAAGTACTTTACAGCCAGTGAAATATTTTGAAGTGTAGTCATTGTTGTAATGTAGAAAACGTGGCAGCAAAATAGTGCACAGCAAGCTGCTGCAAAGAACAATGTGACAATAACCAGGTAATTTTTTTTTAGTGATGTTGGTTGAGGGATAAATATTGACACAGGGAATAACTTCCCTACTCTTCATCAAAATAATGCCAAGGGATCGGTTAAGTCCAGCTGAGAGGACAGATAGCCTTGGTTTAAGAAAACCCCTCTGAAACATGGCACCTCCGAATGCTCCGTCAGTACTGCATTGGAATGTCAGCCAAGATTTTTGAGCTTGAGTCAAATGAGACATGAACTCACAACCTTCTAACTCAGAGGGAAGAGTACTATCAACTGATCCATGGTTGACACTCATCTAGAAGCTCAACTTGGGTGGTAAACCTAATTGAAAAAATTTAAAAAGTGAGTTTGTGGAAGAGCAGGCACAGATTTGGAAGGCAACAACATATTTGTGAACTCGGTAGGAAAGGGAGGTTAGAGCTGGGGAAGTAGTTTGGAAAGACAGAGAGTTGAGGGTGGCTTTCTTGAGGAAGGGATGATGACAGTGGTTTTGAAAAGGAGGACACAGTACCTGAGGAGAGAGAATGATTTATAACTAGCACGAAAGCCTTGAAGGGAACTTGCACGGTCAGCAGTCTAGTGGGAATAGGCATAAACCAGATGGGAGTAAAAGAGACACAAGAAATATAACTGAAAGAAACAAAGAAGGTAAGGCACACATCTGGACAGATGACAGTGTAGCGGTATTGTCACTGGGCTATTAATCCAGACGCCCAGGTTAATGTTTTGGGGACATGGGTTCAATACCCACCACTACAGCTGGTGGAATTTAAATTCAATTGATAAAAAAGTCTGGAACTGAAAGCTAGCCTCAGACCATGAAACTATCATCAATTGTCTTAAAAGCCCATTTAGTTCACTAATGCCCTTCCCTCCAGATCCATGGTAATGTGGTTGACTCTTAACTATGCTCTGAAATGGCCTAGCAAGCCACTCAGCTCAAGAGCAATTGGGATGGGTAACAAATGCTGGCCTTGCTGGTAACGGCAACATCCCATGAAAGAATTTTAAAAAACATGGAACGTTTAACAGAATGACAAAGGTGTAAGCATAGAAAGATGTATGTGAGGAATAAATGACTTTGAGCCTATGGTTTCCAAATTCTTCCCACCACTGAGGCTTTTATTGCCTCATGTCTGGGTCTGTTGTAAACTAATTGATAGAGATGAATTGCTTGATTCCATTATGGTTGTATCATGCAACTACCAGGATGATAGAAGACAAAATAGATGAACCTCTGCCTTAGTCATCTAGCTATTCCTGTTTCTTTAAAAAGGAGAGAAAAATGGGAGAAAAAGAGGCACAAAGAGGATGAAGTTGCATTTATGTAGTACCCTTCATGGCCTCAGGATGTCTAATGCACTTCATGATCAACTAATTACTTATCAAACATAGTCATCATTGTAATGTATGGAAACACAGGAGCCAATTTGCAGGCAAGAAGGTTCCACATACGACAGTAAGATGAATCACCAAATCATTTGACTTAGGGTGTTGGCTCAGAGGTGGATGGTGCCCAAGACACCCCGTAGGAGTGCAGGAGAGAAGAGAAAATGGGAAGAAAAACAGAGGAAGGGAGTGACAGAGGTTAGGGAGGGGGGAGAAAAAGCGAAGTGGAAAGGAAGGAGAGAGTGAAGAGAGAAGGGAGAGAGAGAGTGAGGGGAAATGGGGGAAGAGGAGGGAGAGAGAGAAGAGAGGGAGAAAGATGAAGGAGAGAAAGAGAAAAGAGAGAGAAGACAGAGAGAAAGGTGGATAATAAATAAGTAAACTCAGGAGAGGGGGAAACAACAATTAATCCTCCCAATGGGCCTGACATAGCCATGTATACTGAGCTTTTCCAGGATCAACATGAGACATTTAAAGGTTCACCAGATGGCACAAAACATTTCATAAGCAATAGTAATCTAGCCAGTCTAATCTTAAACTCAATGTCCATCTCAAAATACTGCCATTCCCCATGTTGCACAAAACTTATGTTAGATAGCCCAGGACTTCAATGAGAAACAAAATGGTGTCATCGCTCACTATAGGCAACATAACACTGCACTCTATGCCCCAAACTAATCATGAACAATGCTATGATAGATCTATTATTATTTTAAAAAGTTATAAAAATATGCTTGGTGATTCCATTGTATGTTTATTCTTATTAATTTGCCACTAACTTCTGTTCTTGGGTGTGGAGGGGTCAGGTTGAGTCTTTGTGCACTAAGGGTGGGAGTTATCAACCCTGCCCACCGCCTGGATCGTATAGTCGCACCAAATGTCAATGGACTTTTGGTTGGCCGCCGAATCTCCCATGGTGCAACCTGCCACTGTAGGGCCAGAAAATCCCGGCCAAACTCAAATATAAATGTTCCATAATCCGGCATTTTGACTATTATAATAATTTTGTGGAGTGGGGTACCCCTAAAAATATTAAGGTGACAAAGAAGTTGGAGCATTTTCTATAATAATTGCTTAACATAATAATTATGCCTTCATGGTAAATTGGTTAACAGCTTTCACCCCCATGTGTTTACAATGGCAGTGCCATAACTCACATCATTGCATGGTTTATCCAGGTTGCTACTGAAACACAGTTATTTGGCTTCTTCACCTGTCTCAAATATGCCTAAGGTTTTCTATACATTATTTCATGTAGTTAACGTTCCTTTAAGTTTTTTTTACAGAATTGAATTCAAATAAGTTTTGAAAATAATTTTCTGTAATGTGGAATAGCTGAAAGTGGGTTTCCATCCCTATTCTTGCGAGTCACATTCAACAAGGAAGAGGGACAAGAAAGAGAGTGGGAGACAGAGAAGAAGTGAAGGCCACAAGCTGGACTGTGAAGCCAAGTGGAGTTAATCTGTGTTACAGGTGGATTGTATTCACACAGGCATCCAAGAACAGGTTCAATAAACATTTAGGAATTTATATCCTCTTGGTTGAGGGAAACATGTGCTGGCAAATGACAAAGGTGCAAGAAAATAAGTTTAAAAAAGTGGGCAGATAAATGATAGACCAGCTGTTTGAGAAATTATTAAGTAAAGATGCTCAGTCCGCAATGGGTTGAATGTTAAATTACTTTTGTCATCAAGTAACCTTTCTGCAAGCAAATAATAGTGCCACTGCCACTTTGAATAAAAATGCCACACACATCATGAATCTTCAAAGGATGTGCCATTTATGTAACACACATGGCTGCAATTCTGAGGGAATGTATTTTAGGATTATATACGTTCAATTTGTACCACATGTTGTAAAAATGTTGTGTGACAGTATATTTTGAAGAGCTTCTATTGTCATGTTTATTATGTGGGCACAAGGCATAATTCCTGGCTTTTTCCACTTTTCAATGACACTGGCACTTATTATGTCAAACACAGCAGAACTCAGATTCAGTGGCCAGGATTTTTCCTACGGTGGGGGGGGTGGTGCTGGGTGGGAGCGGGCAGGGGTGGGCACATAGCCAATCGCCACCCACGATTGGTTCCGCGCCACCATTTTATGCGGGAGGGCCACTTAAGGCCCGCCCAGCTTAATGCATGGCTGGTAGCGCTTGCTTTCTGTGCAGGTGGGGGGAGGAGGGAGAGTCAGCCTCAGGGAGATTGAATGCATAATAAAATCATGACAGAAATTATTTAAAAATTTATTTAAACATGTCCCCCTCAATTGACTGTGTCACATGAGTGGGTACATGTTTATAAATTTATGACAATTTATTTATCTATTTAATAAAAGCTTCAGGAATCCTTATCCCGCCTGGGGATGAGGTTTCCTGGAAAACGCGAAGGCCACTTAGGCTTTTCGCCTGCCCGCCAACATTAAGGTTGGATGACTGCTTTAATGAATTTCTTAATGGCCTTAATAGGCTGCTGACATTTCAGCGGGCATGCAGCTGACTCCGGCACACATCCGCCAAACAAAATATCGCAATGGCGCACGATGATGTCGGGACGCACGCCCGATGTCATCGTGCGTCATTTTACACGTCAGTTTGTCGGGCTGCCTCCGCACACCGACTGGAAGTTTCTACGCAGTGTTGCACTGCACTTGAAGAGCTGCCACAAGTAGGCATTTGGTCAGTAAAGTGCTGCTCAGAGCTGCCATTCTGCTCTACAGATAATGCTTAGCAAATCTTCCCAATTACAGTAGTGACAATGTCACAATGATGGGATGTCTGCTTCCAGATTTGTATTATTTTAAGCTTCAAACTAAAGGTTTCAGCTCAGTTCTAACTTGTTGAATTTTTTTTGCCACCACACAATTATTCTCAGAACAATTCTGTAATATTTTATTTTTAAATAATGGCCAAGATATTTACAGGGGTGGGATTTCCAAACAGTGAATGGGGTGGAATCAGGGTCAGGAATTAGCTGGAATTCCTCCCAAACTCTGTGGAATTTTAACTTCTGTTACAATCCCAGCCCAGACCCCCAATTTTGTTACACTTCCAGGTGAGACCCCAAAATTTGTTACAATCCAGCTAGGAACCAGTAACATTTTTTGTTAAAGTAGATGGAATTTGCAATCCTGGTCACTCACTAAATGAATAAAGCCACAAGATTCCACAGTTTTAACCAAATAGAATAAATTTTACTATACATGAGTTAACAAAATAAACAGTCAATACTATCTATCTTATACTCTAACATCCAGAATTAACATGAGGTAAACATGAATTAACAGATAAACTGTGGTCAAACCCACCACAAACTACATATTAAATAGCAAACACAACCAAGACAGGTCCCTCTGAATTTGCTCAGCAACCTACCCAGATGTTAGTGAATCACAAAAAATCTTTAAAATTCTGTCTTCCTCCTGAGGGATTTCAGCTCCTCTCTTTCAAAGAGCTAGTCTAATCCCCAGCCAAAAGCAACTGTACTCTACCCGAGTTCCACAGGTATAATTACAACCCAAAAGGCACACTATTCCAGATTGCTCTCGGATCTGCTCCCAAGCCCAGCATTCTTGGTCTTCTTTGCCAGCTGTGCTAGCCTACTACTGAGACTGTGCCCAGCCATGTCGGCCAGGCTACACTCCAGTATCTAAACACAGGCACAGCCCCAGCTTCTCAGCCATGATGCTGTCAACAACTGCTTCTGGGTTTTCCTTTGCCTCACCCACCACCTTCATTGAGCTGGCACTGACCCTGGATTTCTCTGAGTTCCCATCTCCTCAGCTGAGCCGAGCAAATACTGCTCCTGGGCTTTCCTTGAGCCCCAATTCGCAGCAGCATGGAGCTAACAACAGCTCCCAGGGTTTCTCTGTGCCCCAGCTCCCTCAGCAGCATGGAGCTAATGGCAGCACTTGAGCTGCATGGAACTGATCTTCCTCTCTGCTTTCTCACCACTGGCTGCTGTTCACTTTTCCCCTTGAACTAATCTGCATGACCTACTAACAGAGTCCAACAGGGGTTTGCCACTTTTCTTGGGCAGAATTTGATGTATCCAGGCTGGATACGTTCTGTACCTTAAATCTCCAGTCAACCAGAGGTCATGCTCACAGGTGCAAAATTGATGTGGCTCCACGGCTAACACACAAAGGCAGAAAATCCAAAAAATATAGACTACATCACTCTAGACAGCATGGGTGATTTTTTTTGGATTAATTTCCCCACCCAAAAGCCACCAGTCTAACTGACAGGTTTAGCTCACTGTCATGAGGGTAATGGTCCAGGTGAAGCCACAGCCCAGGAATAGGAACGTTTCCTGCTCTATGTGGTGGAGATTGTGGTGGGGGTCAGAGATGGAAAAATTCAGGGGTCCATGGTCACCTGGGGGAATCTGTGATTGTGGTGGGGTGCCTTGGAAAGTGTGGGGGCCTGGTCAAAAAGTTGCCCTATCACGGGGTGGGACCCAATCACAGTAGGGGGTGTCTAATGGGCGTCTGACGATGTGAAGTGGTAAAAATGCTAGGTTGGTGAGCTGGGGAGACCACCCCTGGTTCCCATGGCCCACAAGATGTCAGAGCACTCACCTCTTCCAAGTGGCGGTCCTAGCCTCTCTTTAGCTGTCAGAGCCTCTGAGGCAGGGAAACCTGGCTGGTCGACGTTAAAGCTGGAAAAGCGGTTAAACCTGAGGCATGCAGTTTCAATAAAATATTAAAATGCAGCATGTGCCTCCTGGAAACAAGTTGGTTGTCCCAGCTTGTCCTGCCTCAGTTAAAACCGAAAGTGGGAAGTGTTGAGGCGAGTTGGGATAAGGTTCAAGATTTTTTACATTTTAATACCGCAGCCAACCCAAACCCATCCCTTTTTTGATCCTTAGTGATCCTGTCGTAGGTAGAAGATTTCTCTCTCAAAATACCTTCAACATCATTTTAAAGATTAAGAACAAAAAAAACTGCGGATGCTGGAAAACTGCGGATGCTGGAAACATAATGAAATGCCCCAAGGTGCTTCAGAGGACCATTATAAAATAAAGTATGACACTGAGACACATAAGGAAACATTAGACTAGAAGACCAAAGCCTTGGTTAACATTTTAAAGATTGTTCCCAGTATGAACATTGCATGATATGATAGCAAATGGACACAAACCACCTTCAGAAAATGCCAGTAAATCAACTTTGTGACATTTTAATAGAAGATTTCCCAGGGACTGTGACTGATAATGATCCTTTGAAACACTTTGGGACATAAATGCGAGTTGCTGTAATTGTCTTCACTAGGATCTAACATTACACAGGGATTCTCAAACGTTCCTAAGAGTTTTGCTACAATAATGTGTATGTATAGGGCCTTTATCTTTTCATTACCTCTAGACTTGACTATTCCCACACACCCCTGGCTGGCCTCCCACATTCAACCCTCCATAAACTTGAGGTCATC
Source organism: Carcharodon carcharias (assembly GCF_017639515.1). NCBI lineage: Eukaryota > Metazoa > Chordata > Chondrichthyes > Lamniformes > Lamnidae > Carcharodon > Carcharodon carcharias. The sequence continues at coordinate 41,576,204 of NC_054479.1, read as the reverse complement.
CAAAAATCTGCTGCCACTGTCTTAACTCGCAGCAAGTCCCATTCCTCTACCACCCCTATGCCCACTGATGTACGTTGGCTCCCAGTCAAGTAACATCTTGATTTTAAAATTCTCATCCTTGTTTTCAAATCTTTCCATGGCTTTGCCCCTCCCTGTCTCTGTAATCTCCTACAACCCCAAGATCTTCTAGATACCTGTGCTCCTCTAATTCTGGCATCTTGTGCAATCCCAATCATAATTGTTCCACCATTAGTTGCCATGGCTGCAGTTACCTATACCCCAGCTCTGGAATACCCTCCCTTACCTCTCTGCCTATCTAACTTTCCTTCCTCCTTTAAAATGCTTCTTTGACCAAGGCTTTGGTCTTCTAGTCTAATGTTTCCTTATGTGTCTCAGTGTCATACTTTACTTTATAATGGTCCTCTGAAGCACCTTGGGGCATTTCATTATGTTAAAGGTGCTATGTTAATATAAGTTGTTGTTGTTATTGTTTAGTAACCCAGATTTCAGGCACAGAGAATGGCTTATCGCTATAGCAAAACTTCAAAAAGATTTGTGTGCCTTACATCCTTTATGCTATAGCCTTTCATTGCACAGGATTGACATGCATCATGTTAGATCAATGATGCATTTACACTGCAGCTATCCCAATTCTAGTGCTGGCTTGAAATATGCCTGCTTTGCACACGCATGGCTCCAGGAATATACAAATATCCTCACCCAGCTTCTGCTGTCCATAAACATCGTAAACAAGTTCCCAAGCCCTTTTTAAGAAATTGTTTGACAGTGCACCAGATTTACTATGCCAAGGGGTATCAAATCATATCATTCAGGGAGTCTCTCACTGCCTCCCTCTGGATTCATGGCAACCCTAAAGTTGTGGTCTAAAAATATCTCGAGGGCTCTTGCAGTACCAACAAAAGAACATACGAATTCAGAGCAGGAGTAGGCCACTCGGCCCTTCAATCCTGCCATTCAATAAGATCATGGCTGATCTGATTGTAACCTCCCACCTACCCCCGATTAACTTTCCCCTCCCTGTTAATCAAGAATCTATCTAACTCTGTCTTTAAAATATTCAAAGACTCTGCTTCCACCACTTTTTGAGGAAGTGTTCCAAAGCCTCGGGGCTCTCAGAGTAAAGATTTCTCCTCAGCTCTGTCTTAAATGAGTGACCCTTATTTTTAAACTGTGACCCCTAGTTCTAGATTCCCCCACAAGCCGAAACCTCCTCTCCACATCCACCTTGTCTAGACCCCTCAGGATATTAAAGGATTTGATCAAGTCGCCTCTTACCCTGTCTTATCCTCCTGAATTCACACTCACTTCCCTTTGTTTGATTTTCCATGGCCCAAATCTTACGATCTCTGGATATTTGGAGACCGGACGAACCCCTCCAAATGGGTTACGGGACCCTTCAGAAGTCCCAACACACTGAATCTGTGGGAATTGCCTGGAAGTTTGAACTTCCGATGGACAATTCTCCTGCTCCTCGGCAACTTCCTGAAAGGTCTCCAAATCTGAGTTAGATTCAGAGACTCTGTATGGTTCCAGCTTACTTACCTGAATAGTTACCCAGAAAATGTTAGAAAAATCATAGCCTAACTCCTGAATAGCTATACAATTGACCCCTTTAATCACTCACTGATGCTCTGCATTCTGCAGGATCTTCCATCAGGAAATTTGCCGGAAGAACTGGAACAAGTTAGGAGGGTACTTTTTGTCTCATCCAGGTGGGAAATAGTTATTCCAGGCCTGAATGGAAGATTTGGGCTGGAGTTTTTCCACAATGGTTTCCTGTTGTGACCACAGTCATTGAACAAGTCAGTAAGACTGTGATTAGCAGAGTGAAATTAGGTAGCCAAAGGGTGAAGATACAAGTTATATAAATCAAATGTAACATGCAGGAAGCAATATTTGATGCCTAAATTATTCAGTTGATAATTTAATATAACTAAATGATCTTTGAGAGTAGGTCATACCGTTTTTATGATTTATTTTTAAAAGTAAATTGAATTTTCTTTTAAATTAATCTGATGAAATTTGACAGGGAAAGAAATGCTTTATCTCCTTGTCAATATTCTGCATATAAATATAGAAAAAAAATCTATTTAAAATCTGCATCGGCCCTGTCACACTAGTATGTTATTTCTTTCAGATGCTCGCTATTATTTTCCTCCCAAACAGTTGGAAATCTTTAATTGGGTAAATTTGCCACATTTTATGAAGGCAAGGTACTAGATGATGGATCCAATCCTACACCTACTCAGTGATAGAGATGATCACTGGTCAATTGATTTTGAATGAATAAAACATCCCTGAAATTGACAGAAAGATCATAAGGAAAAGGTTGCAGTCCCAGCTTTCTTGTTTACATAATCTGACATGCCCCACGCACTAACTGATAGGGACCATTGACACACCTACGATTCTAATATCACAATTTTACAGATATGTGCGATATTTTTTCATAAAAGCCACAGAAGAACAAATATAATCCCCTCAAAAACAGAATCGTCAAACAGGAACAAATATCCAATACCTTAGTTACTAGATAAAATGCTTTTCAGCAAAGCTGGTGAGGAGGCACTTGTTCAAAACACTTTTTCCTTCTGTACACTTGCATGTTAAAACAGTTCTGAAATTTATACTTTGGTGAAAGAACAGAATTCTTAAATGTGAAGGAGTAAATGAAGCAGTTCTGTCATTATATTGTTATTGGTGATTACATTAGAAAAGGAAGAGGCCAGCCTTCTATTCGTCAGCCTGTCTGGCACCAGCAGCAAGCATTGCCAACTGAAATCTGTTAGAGCCCCCTGCTGTTAGAGGCAGGCAGAAACTTAAAACAAACTGCTTCTGATGGGAGATGTGACATGCTCAGTGAGGCACAAGCCTCATTGAAAACGATGAAAAAGCTGCGAGTTCTACCCTACTGTCCCACCTGAACTTGAGATTAACATTCTGCATTTCTCCTCGGTTAAAAGCCCAGTAGTGCAAAAATAGAAAACTTTTGTTAATTAGGAATGACTACACAAGTGTCACAGCACAATTGGAGCCTGATGCCAGAGGCATTGCTTTTTGAAGTTTGTCCAGTGTGTTGTGAGGGACTAGCAGATAATGAATGATCTTTTGTCCAATGAAAGGGAGATGAAGTGAGCACATTGATAAAACTTTGGTCATAAGCTTGCCTCGTGGAGTGAGCAGGACTCAGCAGAATGGTCATTCACTAATTCTTCACTGAATGGCTGGAGCCACTGTCAGGTCCGATTAGGAAAGAATTGCTGCTGCTTATTTCATTTCTTAACACTGCCTTCCTATGGGCTGAGATTGTATCAGTGGCTTTCTTTGCTATACTGATGTATCACCATCAATTGTCACATGGTGGTATTATTGGTCTCCTTATCTGGTTGCCAGGGAAACATGGTATTTATAATTTACCAGTTCTGACGGGTGCAGTGCTATATGGACTAAAGCAAAGGATTTACCATTTTTGTACAATGGAATCAATAGCACTAATAAAGAAACATTTTCCACATCATCCTGAAGTACACCTCACATTCACAAGAATCACAGTTTTAATATTGAACCTTATAAAGAATGAGGATAGTATTATGAATGATCTATGATATATCCTAAGGACGCCTTTCATTTGGAAAGCAAAGCAGGCTTTAAAAATAGCATATGCATCCCTGAGCTCGGAGTTGGGTTTACTGTTGGAGCAGGAAAAGTGAAGATTTACACTGTAACCAGCCAATGTGGCATCTACCCTGAGTTTTTGACACTGAGTGCTAAAATAGAAAGGCTGTTTGTTCCTAGCAATGACATCACTTACCTTAATTGTCATAAAACACACTAAAATATGCACTTATGAGATCACCTGCTTTGTTGTTCAATAAGGAGTTTTGCATGTATGGGCCATCTATATGGATTTAAAACTCTTTGACTCATTTGGAAAGGGAAATTTCGATGTACATTTTATTTTCTTCTTTTGATATATTTTGCTGTCATGGCTGAAGCAGGTCCTCAGCGAAGAAGATAAAGGGTAAAAACTGTCAACATATATTGCGCTAAATGAACTTGCAACACAATCTCAACAGTTTTTAATTTCATTATGTGAGGAAGATCTTAAAATACCACAGCTGGACTCTGCCCCACATGCATCGCGTACAAGTGAAGTACGTTGTTGCAAGGCAGAGTTGAAAAGTAAACCTATGGGATCAGTTCAAGGAGGTTTAGCTTTAACTCAATACAAGGGATGAACACTGGTGGCCATTCTATTGCAACATTTTAAATAGCTGTGAAGATGTCAGTACAGAATGACCAAATCAATATTTCACCAAGGTATATAACACATTGTTGGTTTTCTTCTAATGATAAAAATGAGGCTTAAACATTGAAATTCTTAATCCATTCATTTTACTTTGTTCACTTAATTGACTAATTACATTAGTAATTTCATTTTTCAGTCAAGGCAGCACTGAAAATGTTTAGACACATTACAATGTTATTCATATTTACATTAAAATAATCACATAGGTGCATACAGAAAAGTATTGGTTCATACAATCAAAGACAACTTTGTACAAAAATGAACAACTGGTCAGAAATTATAATGTTTTTGCTATTCATTTTCAGTGGTGAACAGGCTCATCTCTGTTTTGGAAATTCACTTGTGCCTTGAGTAACATTAGTGTAGCACACTTTGAACTCACTTACTTAGCAGACTTGCCGAAGTAAATGTTTATTACTTTGGGACCAAGGAAATAAAATTTGTCCGAGCTTCCTGAAACCGTGTGTTGAATTTTAATGTGCATTTGAGACCGGCTGGGATGTGGAAACCAGGAAAATTGACTTCCTGCAGGGAAGCTTGCTGACTTTCGCATTTAAATACAGCATGCAAGAAATCCCCTCGAGAGAGAGGCCGGTTGTTAATTTCGATGCCTTAATCGTTGAGGTACCGTGTTATTAACATAGCTTTTGCAATTTAAGCATGGGTCCACAGGTTTCTCAGGCTTCCTGTAACTTGCCAGGGAAAGCAAGACAGGAAAGCAGTGGCAATGGAGGGAAGTGAAGGCATGTTGAGGAAATATGCCAATAAATACTGAAACTTCACAGCCCTTGCCTGCTTGTGTGAGAGGCTTTGTTCACAGTGCTTGTGCTGAAAGGTTACTTCTACAACTTTTATGACCAATTTGACATCTTTGAAGACTTGTATATCTGATCCCCACTTTAGAGATCAGATCTATCAGATAATCTATCAGGTGTTGCTCATGCTGTTTTATTTTGAGTCACAAATGAGCACCAGGTTGAGCAGCACAGCATCAGGTGCAGCACAAGCAGCACCAACATAAGCAATAACAGCCTATTCCTCATGAAACTGCAGCTCCACAGGAGAGAAAGGATCAACAGGGAGATGCAGCCCTCACTAAGCCCACACCAGACACAGAGTGTATAGGCAGAGGACAAGCTTCTTCAACATGCCAGAACACCCATACCTCAGGAGGCTCAGTGTAGTAACTATAGTTCTGATAAATGTAGGACTGTAACTTTAAGAATAACTGTGTTGTAAGATCACATGATCTGTGTAAACCAGTGAGTTAGCAATGTGTGGAATCGCTAGGAGAGAGTTCTTCCTTAGTTATAGAGTTTGATGCACACATGTAGTTGCTGCTGCTGTCTTGTAAATAAAATTAAATGTGTCCACTAAGATAAGTTGCCTGGAAAATCAACTCTATAACAATCTGGCAATGAGGGTAAATCAGATCTGGTGCTGTACTTCGCCCAGTGATTGTGAGTATCTAAGATAATTAAAAAGAAAGGAAGATATACTCATCAGAAATGCCACAGTTTGGCAGAATAGATCCTTTTGAACCAGCCACAGACAACTGGTCTCAATATATAGAATGTCTTGTATTCTTATTTCAAGCCAATGAAATCACAGGGAAGGAAAAGAGGAGAGCAATTCTCCTGACTATTTGTGGGAGCAAAACCTACAGTTTAATTCAAAGCTTGATGGCCCCCAGTGTTCCTGATTCAAAGACTTTCAATAAATTAGTAGGCCTCTTTAAGGGGCGTTTTCAACCCAAGCCCTCAGTCACAATGCAAAGGTCAGGTTCAATTCACGGAATAGAGTGCCAGGAGAGACCATTGCTACCTATGTGGCAAAATTAAAACAACTAACGGAATATTGTGATTTCGCTGAAACCCTGAATGACATGCTCAGGGATCGGTTGGTATGTGGCGTGCAGCAAGATACTATTTAGTGAAGATTGCTGGCTGAAGTGAATCTTAATTTTTAGAAAGCGTTAGAAATAGTGTTTGTGATGGAAAGTGCTGTAAGGGATTCACAAGCAATTCAGAAGGTGCGAAACAGTGCCGTTCTCCTAGTTGGGCAGGAACAGTCAGCCAAAAGTGGCGTGGAAAGCTGGGACTCCACTGTGAAGCAGGAAACAGCCCCTGCTAACTGAAAATTTAGAGGAAACAGCTTAGCAGCAAAGCTGAAAACGAATTTTTATCTACATGGAAACAATCATACTCCTAATGATTAGCAATTTAAAAAGGTAGAATATTATTTTTGTCACAGAAGTGGACACATATTGAAACATTGCAAAATGAGATTTAAACAGGCTTCCAGGCAACAATCAAAGTCCAATGAAGTGTATAGTGTAGAAGAGCCAGAAACAACCAATTTTGACATTTATTCAATTTTCACCATGAAAGTTGGGAAGACAGAGCCTATTATTGCCACAGTGCAAGTGCATGATAAACCATTAAAAGTGGAAGTAGACACTGGTGTTCCTACCACTATAATAGGAGAACACACTTTCAGGTATTTAAACAAAGGTGCTCAACATTAAATTTGGAACAAGCATCTGCCAAGTTTAAAATGCACACAGGCGAAGAAATCCAGGTAAAGGGTATCACCAGAATAACTGTCCATTATAGACACCAAATGGCACAACTACCCGTGGTGATATTAGAAGGCAGAGAACTAAGCCTTCTACGTGGAAATTAGTTGAGGGAAATTAACCTTGATTGGCCAGTGAGATTTCAAAAGGAAACAGGAAGAGTTCCTGAGTTGGAAAAGGAACAAGGCAAGGTATTTCAGAAAGAGCCTGGAGAGTCCAACAATCATAATAGGTTGAAAAAGGAGTGTGGAAGCATTCAGCAGCCTGAGGAAATGAAGACTGTCTGAAACAACGACATGGAAGAACAGCAGAAGAAACTCAAGGAGACTCTGCTGAATGACAGAATTTGAGATGAAGTGAGTGAGCTTTGCAAAGAAAAGGAAAATCTGTTGAGAGACCTTCGCACACTACAAGGACATCTCAGGTCAAAGTTTCTACCTCTGGAAAATTACAAAGAGAAAGAGGAAAAATTTAACGTCACTCTGAACAAATTGAAGAACTAGTTGGCAGAGAAGATGCAGCAATGTTCAAGGTTCCAGGAGGAAGCTAACTAATCCATGAAGGAGACAGAAGAGCTGAAGAATCAGCTAAATGAAGCTAAAGGGACTTTGAAAGCAAAAGTTGTAGAACTTTCTAAGTTGAGAGCAGATAATGGGTTAAGACAAGTTGAGATTGCATCTGAGAGAAGTCTGGCCAATAGTGAAGTCAAAAAGAAGGCCAAAACTAAATTCTGTGGTAGAAAGAAGAAGACAAAAAGGAAGAAGGTTCTGAAAAGACAATAAAATGTGGGAATAAAAAAGTTAAAAGGTGAATCATTGGAAATGAAGCTTGCTTGTTTCCTATTTCATTACAGAATAACCCTCCACACTACAACATGAACAACTTATGAGGACAAGAATGCAGAAGTGATGTCTTCGTACAGTATTACATATTAAATATGTACTGGAAAACTTCAAACAGGAGCTTATTCAGAGTGACTTTGGAGATAGCATTAATGGTGCATTTATTATTCCTCAGAAGGAAATCAGCCTCCTTACGGTCTTCTGCAAACTTGTTTGCCCTGAAAGTGATGAAAGAATGCCCCTTGAAGATCCAGCAGAATTGGTGTCAAATCAAATGTGGGACCTGATAAAATGGTGGTTGGTAGCACCTATAAATGTTTGAAGGAGGCAATAAGCAAATTATTGAACTTTGCCTACTTTGATAGTATTCTAGTTCCTCACAATGGGCTGCTGGATGATGATGCTGAAGATAAAATCAAAGAGGTACAAGTTACTTCCAAGGCCTTATCTGGAAAGGATTCTGGATGCTGTAGACAAATATGAAGAGATAATTCATAATCTGGAATATGCCAAGGAGCTGCAGAAAACCTTTGTCGCACTCAACCAAGAGCTGCTGAAAGAAAATGGTACAATAGGAGCAGCACTTGTAGAATTACTAATGAGGTACAGTCTTTGAACAAGACTAAGCCTGATACTTCCTAATTTGGAGAGGAAGGTGGAAAAAAGTCAAGGGAACCAAACAGCGACTCAGGGTTTGCATGGTTATGAGTGACAATTTGTTGGAGAGGCAGTATATGTAAGAAATTTTGGTGAAGGACCGCAGCAGTTACCTGGTAAAGTAAGCTCTGTGACCAGACCATTGTCGTACCACATGGAAGTGGCGGGCCAGATCACCCATAAGCCTGTGGATCATTTAAGAGAAAGGAAGATACCCCAACAAAATGATGTTTCACCTGTAACCGTGGCTGAACCTGTGGTTCCTGTTGAAGTTGCTCAACCAAGGACAGACATACTCAATGTCCTTGTCGGAGTAGAAGACACTGAACTGCATGCCCCTAACGAGGACCCTGATGTTAATGCGGATCCAGAGAACATGTTTCCTGCCACAGAATCGGAAGTTGTGGAGCTGCGACATTCCACACTGATCAGGGCCTGAAAGACTGAACTTGTAATTTCCTGGTCTGTGTAAATATTGTAATATCATAAGATAAATATCTTTGTAAATACAAAAGGTACAGAGAAATTACTGGGGAGGAATGTAGTAATTATAGTTCTAATAAACGTGGGACTGTAGCTTGAAGAATAGCCCTGTGTTGTAAGATCACATGATCTGTGTAAACCAATGGGTTAGCAATGTGGGGAACTGCTGGGAGAGAGTTCTTCTTTAGCTATAAAGTCTACTGCGCAGGTGTAGTTGCTGTTGCTGTCTCGTAAATAAAGTTAAATGTGTCCACTAAGAAAAGTTGCCTGGAAAATCAATTCTATAACACTCGGTCATTCTAACAGCATCTGCGGAGAGAAAAACAGAGTTAACGTTTCAAGTTCGTATGACTCTTCTTCAGTCTGAAGAAGAGCCATACAGACTCAAAACATTAACTCTGTCTTTCTCTTCACAGATGCTGTCAAACCTGCTGAGATTTTCCAGCATTTTTTGTTTTTGTTTCAGATTTCCAGCATTCGCAGTATTTTGCCTTTATATGACTATACAACTCAGTTTTGTGTCAAGTGGCAGAAAACATTGGTAGTCAGCTGGAACGTAGACCTGCTGCCAAGTGAACCTGATAGTCACATTTGGGCTGTTAAAATCCTCCCTCAGCTGTTTTGTATCTGTATCATTCCAGGGCTCTGCCAAAGACATTTATAGGATCTTGCAGTTGACAGCCCACAAATGCATAAGACAGATGACTGCTGACTTGTTGGCCATGGCAGGCAATTACACCCAACCCCCTTTGTCTATGTACTTCCCCACATTCCTGCCCACTCACCACTGACACCCACGTTTACCATTCTGCAATGCTGTGCCTCTCCCTCATAGTCGCTCAGAATGAGCGGCCACTTGAGTTTGTGGCTCTAACTGGCTTCCCACAGATGCAGGGCATCATTGATTGTGTGCATGTTGCAATTAAGGCACCTGCAGATCACCCAGAAGTGTTCATCAACCGAAGGACTTCCATTCCATCAATGTGCAGCTGTTGTGCAACCACAAAAAGATATTTATGTGGGAGTGCACAAGGTTCCTGGGCAGCAGCCATGATGCATTTGTTCTGTGCTAGCCCACCCTTGCTGATCTCTTCACACTTTGAAGCAGACTCACAGGTGATAAGGAATACACACTTAAATGTAAACTGATGCCAACCACGAGGAATCCAACCAATGAGGCTCAGGATACAATGAACTTCATAGGGCAACCAGATGCATCATCGAGCAAGTCATCAGCAAGTTGAAGATGCACTTCAGGCACCCAAACAGATATGGAGATATCCTTCAGTACACTCTGGCCAGGGTCTCCAGAATGGCCTTGGTGTGCCAGATTCTGCAGAGTGGTGAGGTTTGAACTTGCAGGGGAATAAGATGCAGGATGCAAAGGCTCTTCAGATTTTCCAAGAAAGAGGAGACAGAACATGTGCAGCCAAGTTACCAGCAGTAGCAGATGTGGCTGCTCATTATTGAGAGATTCACTTAGGTTCCTCCAGCCACTTATTCTGCTCACCCTGCACACTCAAATCCCCCAGCACAAAGCATTGCTTTCACAACTGATCATTAAAGCACCATCAATTCTCATCTTCCCATTCATCACAAGAGAAAAGGCCACCTGCCAGGCAGTAACCAAACATGACAACATGGCAAAGTGGTGGAAATTAATATTTATGTGGCTTAAAAATAAAACAGAAACTTAATAATCAAAGATTGTGTAGCACATCCATGTGCATCCCCTTGTGCAATGACAAATCTTTGCTCTTCCTTGTCCTAACACTTCAACGTTGGTGAAATCACAATGGCTTCAGCAGAGTTAGAGGCAGACTGCTCAGACTTTGGCTCTAACTGCTGAGAAACTCTTGTTTGATGTCCTCTGGAATTTTGGAAGCTGTGAGAGCCTCAGCAAAGAATGCCCCACTTGTACCTACGCAGAGGCAGACACAGCTATTAGGGCAGCATGTTGACTATTGACTAAGTTCGGGGACAACGAGTGAGAAGTGGAAATACTTTAAGCTGAGTCCTTCCTTCCATGTCTTCTTTCACCACCAACCTATTCATGGCCCACCTGCAATTTCCTGCCGCTGGTGAGCTGCAGAACACTTTGCTGCACTTCAGTGTGGCGATGAACAACCAAGGCCAGCATCTTATTGAATATGACATTCATAATATCCAAGCTATTGGTGAAAGCCTGCATGCACTTGTTTGATTGCTGTGTTTGATGTTCCATCCAGCTGGCCACTCTTTTCATGGTTGAAGATACAATCCCAGAGGCCTGCAACATCATGCCACTTATGCTTAAAGTGGACCACTCCAATCTTTCTGCAAGTATGCACAATGCACTTGGAAAACCTGCCAATACATCACATATTCTTTGCTGCTGCTCCAGAAGAATCCTCTACATTGGCAACCCCCAATGTTTAGCATCTGAAAAGAATTGGAGCATTCTGCAGCCTCCAATGCAGATTCTCCACTGCTGTCCCTGTCTCCACCATCTGCTCTTGCACACTTGTGATGTTGTGTCAGCAGGTGAAAGCAAGCTCTCTTCCTTACAAGTCCTAACGAAGTGTGAGCTGCTGCATGGTCTGAGTGAACCCTGTGATGGTGCATCTGCAAAGTGACCTACGCTAAGGAGACATTGTCATCCTCCTGCACCATCTCCTGCGGGACATCTGAAGACCCTGCGGGAGATTAAAAACATGGGACAAAATTCTTACCTTGACAGGCAGGCATGTGCTGACCCGCTCCAGTGTAAAATGACACGCGTTGACGTCAGCCGAGCGTCCCAATGTCAACGTGCAGTCACATGATATTAAAAGGCCTGCTAAGGCCATTAAAGTCTCAATTGATGGACATTTTACACTGCCCGTCCAACCTTACGGTTGGCGGGCAGGCGAAAAGACTAAGCAGCCATTGCACTTTTTAGGAAACCTCACCCACGGGCAGGATGAGGTTTCCTAAAGCAAATAAAAATGAATAAAACATTTAAAATTTAATTATTAACATATCCCTGCTCATGTGACAGTCACATGAGGGGACATGTTTTATTACATTTTTCATATTATTATTATTTCTTTGAAAATCTCCCTGAGGCAGCTCTGTGCCTCAGGGAGATTCTCAAGCACACACTTGTGTGCATGTGCGAAGCTCGCACTTGCCCCACTCGCCCTCCTCCCCCCGTCCGCACAGGCAGCACTGAGTGCGGCCGCTTGCGTTTCTCGCTGGACGGACCTTAATTGGCCCACCAGCGTGAAATCGCGGTCCGGCCCTGATCGCAGATGACAGCTGGCTTCCCGGCTGCCCCCACCCCTGCCGAGCCCACCCAACAATGCAAAATTCTTCTTGTCAAGGTAAGAATGTTTGAAAGTGATCATTTTGCATAGAGCCATATTTCACTCGCTGGTGATATCAAATCAACATGGGTGAGTGTTGTAAAACAAACACAGAATTACCTGGAAAAACTCAGCAGGTCTGGCAGCATCGGCGGAGAAGAAAAGAGTTGACGTTTCGAGTCCTCATGACCCTTCGACAGAACTTGAGTTCGAGTCCAAGAAAGAGTTCCCCATTTGGCTATTTGGTATTTAATTCTGTTACCAGGTAGCTGGGAGGCTCCCAACTCCCCACTCCTCAGAGCTAAGAAGGCTGAAACTCCACTGACATTCAGCGCTGGCTCCCCTGCCGCTGTCAGATGCGAGATTGCAGGAGGGCCTCTCCCTCATGTTTTGTGCTCTCTTCTGCAAAGATGGAAAGAAAAGAGCTATGAGTGAGTGTAATGGCACGCGTTGAACAGATGGATGGTGGGCATTTGTTGAGAGCAACTATGAGGGAGAGGCATGGCATAGCAGAATGATAAAAGTGGGAATCAGTGATGGATGGGAAGATGTGAAGTGAGGAAATGTGTAGACAGAGAGGAATGGGTGTAACTGCATGGGATGTTGGTGTGAGATGTGAGGCGCTGGAGTAGGCTTGAGAAGGCAGAGTGATGGTGTTAGGTGATACACATCGCGATTTAGTTGAATGTGTCACTGTTTTGAGTATTGAATTCACAAGTGTGGCATCACATTCCTGTTCCTGAAGTCATGGAAAACCTCCATTTTTGTTTCTCCTGCAGGTTTCTTCCTCCTGTCAGTAGGATACAGTATCATCCTACAGGCCCTTACAGTCCCAGCATCACATTCAGGTGTGGAGTGTCACTAAAACAAGGTGCAGCTTTTGAATGTGTGCACTCCATTCTGTCAATTCATTCTATTCTGTTCCAAACTCCAGCATCCATCAAATTTCACATTGAAATCGATTCATGCAGTTGTCATCATGCCCACTCATGCTTATTGATCAGGGGGCCCAGAAATAATACAGCAATGCAGTGGTTGGGTTACCAAGGCACTGACAGATACACTGCACTTACTTCTGAGTTTCATGCATGCTACTGGACACCCCCGCCTCACCTCACCGCTCCTCTTAGTGCATTGGAAACTTAAAATTTAGGTCCATGTTAATGGCTCACATGTGCTTCACTTCCAATATAGTTAATAATTTTTTCTTCTATGAGCATTCATGTGAGCTTATGCTTTGGGTCACCAAGCACAATTGTCATGTTTGTTATGGAACAAAGGGAGATGAGGTTTATTCTTCTGGTTCCAACTTCTAAATATCTATCAGCCATGTCTCAGAAAGAAATCTAGAATGGGCATTAGGCCCTTCTCCATTGAGAGTGAAGATGAGACACTCTCAGCCTCTCCTCTCAAGCACTTGAGAGTGACCTGCTACTAGCAGCTGGAACACAGATTCCCATTCTTCTTCTTCATAGCCTAAAGAAAGAAAGAGGAAGTTAAATTTAAAGGTGTCCAAAAGAGGGAGAGGAGAAAGATACAAAGAAAGAATATGCATCAAATAAAATGACAATTTAAAAACTTTTTATATGAAGTGCATAAATTGCTCTGAGAAGAAAATATACATTTAAAAAATTATAACTTGAGTAGATTTTAATTGTGGAAATAATGAAAGTAATTACTACCATTTGAATTGAACTGAAGTGATTGAAATCCAAAGATGTTTTATGCGTGTCAGAAAACCATTGGGGAACTTAATATTTGGAAAGGCACTCACCCCTGGTGATTGTCTAGGACTATTATTATAAATAGCAAAATGGTACAACCACAACTCGTCCCTTGGATAAGGGTAGATGCTTGGTGCAGGGAAAGAAGCAGAAGAAAACATAAAAGAAACAGTATTCTCTGCTGTCAAGTTCAATCCCCTCCTCTCCTGGAGGTTTTGTGTCATGTTAGACTCAAGTTCCATGCTCACCGATACCAGCACCATTCTTCATATATTAGTGAGAATCAGTCGGAGGTTTGACTGGAAAGTGTGAAAGGAAGAGCCAAGATCAAGCTGGTCTTCTCCCAAATATAGAAAATCCCCAGCCGCTATCCAAAATGGATCATTGGAAACCAATCAGAAGTAGGAAACATGATCAATGGTTTTACCTTCAAATCCAGACTCACTGCTGTGCTAATTAAATGGAGCTAATCTAGCATGGAGCAGGAATTGAAACTAGGATCTCCCTAAGAATTGAAACTAGGATCTCCCTTTTTGGTGTGGTTTAATGCCACATCATGTAGTGCCTTTACCAACCAAGATGGAACCTGAAATATTCTTTTTCACTTACTGAAGATGGCAAAAATTGTCATATTCATGTTAAACTTCTATAGTGTAGCATTTCCCATAGAAAATCAGGTGCCAGGGCTTCAGTGCATGTCTGAAGTAATTACCTATTGGCACAAATTCATTGCTGGTCATAAGAATCTAAGTTACATGCAGAACATAAATTTTGACAGCAGGTCATTTATACCTTTAGTTTTACTTTGAATTCAACTAAAGCAAAATGTATTCTTGTTCATATTTTACACTTATCAAAATAGACAGCATCGATGCTGGGAATGGAGCATTTTCCACTTTTTGTATTGACAATGAAGTGTGTGTCAGGATTAAGCATTATCAAGTCACATCAAAAATAACACTTCTTTTCCACTGTTCTGATTGAGTGCTTTAGCACAGGTTAAACTCCCTATATTCAACGCTGTTGCCTTGTGGCATAGATGTCATATTGCATGGTACATGTTGCCTTAGTTAAAAGATTTAAAAAGGAAATGGATCAATGGTTCAGCATAAAATGGGAATCAGGTCTAGGGTTCCTTCAGGGGAACAGAGGCAGCTAGATTACTAAGTGGCTTTTACATGTTCTGAATTCTTAATGCATTGCACCAGCCAACTTTGTGCCCTTACTGGGTAAGACAGAAAACCTGGTGCCAGTTTATGGCGGATTTTTATATTGTGTGCTTGCCCCCATTAGGACTGATGTTAAGGCTGCCCAAATTTAATAAAGAGTCATTTGAGTCAAGAGAAAAGACTTCCTTCTCGGCCAGTTCAACTTTGGCTCCAGCAACTGTACCAACCTAATGCATCATCTAGTCCTACTATTGATGCTCAATTTCCACGTTTAAAGTGGTCAAATTATCAGTAACTCAGTTGTTTCTGTACATAACAATCTCCTGTTGCCATTTTAAATACTATCACAGCGTACTTAGTTTCAGAGTCACCCTAGGCTGAGGTAGAACCATTATTAAACAACAAAATACATCTAGTTTCATCATAGGAACTATTTACTGCCGTATTTAAGGCCTATTGGAATAGTAGCATGCATTGCAAGAAATGATTTTGCTCTGCTCAGTTACAGAAAAAGCAGCATATTTGAAATTGACATGTTCTTCATTTCCTGATACAGTGTAGGTTCCAATATATTACCCAATAAGCTTAACGCTGGAATTTTTCCGTGGAGTTGGGGGCGGGTCCCGCTCGCCAACTCAAAAATGACGTGGGATGACGTTGGAGGGAACGCCCGATGTCATCCCGCCCCATTTAAATATTCAGGAAGGTGGGCGGACAGTGAAATCAGCTGTCCGCCCCCTGACCTATCAATGGCCAATTGAGGCCATTGGCAGGATAATTAAGACAATTAAAGGCCCTGCCTGTCCAACCTTAAGGCTGGTGGGCAGGCCAGAAGCCCCAGCAGGCTTCTGAAAAAACATGAAGCCTCATTTATTGGCGGGATAAGGTTTCATGTTTGTTTTTAAAAACTTTAATAAAGTTTTAGTCATATTTATTTACATGCCCGATCTCGTGTGACATTATCACGTGAGGGGTATATGTTAATAATTTTTTTACTTTTCTATTTTTAAATTTTGAAGCACTGTCAGTGATCTCCCTGAGACAGCACTTAGTCTCAGGGAGATGTGCGCTCTTTCATGCGCATGCGCGAAAGAGCACGCTCTGACGGTTGGGAAATCCCTTCCCCCCCGCACAGGGAATGCATAGCGCTTCCTGTCGGGCAGCCCGCTGGGCGGGCCTTAATTGGCCGCCCACTCAAAATGGCAGCAGAGCCCGTTTCGGTGGCGGCGATCGGCTGCCCGCCCACCGGCGAGCCGGTGGAGCCTTTCCGCCCATCAAGGGCAATATTCTGCCCTATGTGTGTATAAATTAAACTGTATTTATTTTGAATTCAAGGCAAGGTTTAATTTGGAAGACATCATTTTCATGAAATCATAGCATGTACTCAGCCACCACTGTTTAATGAAAGGTATTGTTCACCCTACACCCCCGACTCCAGAAATTAAAAGCGTCAAAGAACTGCCAGCTGTGATTCAGGAAAAACATATTTTCCTCCCTTGTCCCATGTTTTCCAAGAAATCGACTTGGTGTTTGAAATGAGTAGTACCTGCTTCCTCTCCTTTTAAGAACAACACTGAGTATTGGTAAAAGACATTTTGCCCTAAGAGAGCGGTGGAAATGAAAGAGATACATTTCTTGACAGAATTAAGGAAAACCAACAGCAGCCAGAATAAATGCCTCCTATTAAAAAATCAAGAACCCAATCTTGTACCTGAGGCTTTTAAAGAGAAAACTTGTTTCAAAACTGGACCCAACCACTTCTGAGCCCCAAAGGATTGTTTATTCTTCACATTTTAATCAAAAATCACTTACTCATTTTAGTTTGTAAATCATAAAATATGATAACATTTCTATTTTATTTTAACCATTGGTTGTCACTGAAACAAAGGAACAAGGACAGGGGTAGGAGATGCACTCAGGAATATAATTGAGTACTTGTACAACCAGAATTATTTTAAATTATGTATATTAAATATGTTTTGACTGTTGCCTCTTTAATAGACATTTTCATTATTTTTCTGATGATTAACAAAACAAACACTCTGCAGTTCAACTATGCATTCACAATATCCCTGTGTCACACACTTTGTAACCAACATTTTAAAAAATACATACATATGTGTGTACATGCTGAGAAGATTACATGTTCTATATCTTTGTGCTCACAAGCAAACAAATACAATAGGAGATTCTACCTGGGAAAATAAAGAACTGCAATCCATCAGAACTAGTTTCAGCCTTTTGCAGGCATATTTATAAGGGGTGATCTTGGTTAATAATAGCTTCTTTCACTATTTATAGTGACTTCAGCAAAAACAAATTGTGGAGAGAATGTAGCTTTAATTATCCTCAGGTGCAATTTTGTTTTATATCACTACTAGCCTCTCACATCAAAGCTTCCACAGAACATATTGTCAGCAAATCTTTGCCAGAATTTTCACAGATTCAAACACAAATCTGGTACAGTTCATTGCACTTCAGAGAAAACCCTATATCTCAACCTTTCTGTAAAGAATCTAAAAACAAAGTACTTTTAGAGGAGGAATGTTTCAGATGTCAGTTTTGTAATATTGTTCCATTCCCATTCCCAAATGTGTAATAAAATGTATCTATGTACTGCCTAATAGTTTTCATTTGTCCGTAGGCGCTGATAAAAATCATGGGCCTGAATTTCAAGATTGGTGCTTGGCATGTGTTTTATTGAAAGGAAGCAGAATGATAAAATCATTGTTTTCCACCCTTTTTTAATTAAAAAAAACATTAAAAAAAGATGGTGTGCAGACACCATCTCAGTTATAAAAAAAAGCATCACATTTAAAATTGACTGGCTTATTCTCCATTTCCTGATACAGTAAAGGCGGAAATATGTTATCCAGTAAGCTTATTTGTGTGCAAATTAAATTGTATTTATTTTCAATTCAAGGCATGGTTTAATTTGGAAGATAGCACCCAGTCTTTTCCTTAGACCAGTTGTAGCGACAAACGTACATGCAAATGTGTGACTTACATGAACTCTCAAAGCCTGTATAAAATACAGAGGAAGAACATTATATCAAAGCTGATTGTTGCCCAGTGCAATTTCTGCAATTAGTACCAGAATGTGGACAACTACAGCACCTGTGTTTTCCTCTTCTCACCCAATCTCACCTCCACTTTTGGGAGATCTGATTTCTCTTCTCCCTGGTAGGATCATGGAAGGAATAAGTAACAGTGTTGGTTGTGTCTCAGTGGTAGCACTCAGCCTCTCCAGCAGAAAAATCTAGGTTGACATTCCATTGCAGTACTGAACGTAACCTGCACTGTTATTAGTTCTGCAGAACTTCAATTTTAAATTTCTCATCTTTGTTTTCAAATCCTCTACGGCCTCACTTCCCCCCTAGCTCTGTAATCTTCTCCAAACCTACAACCTTCAAAGATATTTGCATCCCTCCAATTCTGGCCTCTTGAACATGACTGATTTTAATCATTCCACCATTGTGACCATGCTTTCAGCCACCCGAGCCCCTAAGCTCTAGATTCCCTCACTAAACCTATCTTTCTCACAACCTCTCTTTCCTCCTTTAAGACATTCCTTAAAAACTACCTCTTTGGTTAAGTTTTTGGTCATACGTTCCAATAACTCCCTATGCAGCTCAGGGTTTAATTTTCTTTGAAAACACAACTGTCAATGCTTCAGGACATTTTACAATGATAAAGGTACTAGATAAATGCAAGTTGTTGCTGTTGGTTTCAAAGGTGCTGTCTTTTGGGTGAACCATTTAATGGAGGCCTTATTTGCCTCCTCAGGTGGGTGTAAAATAATCCACTGAGAACAGCAAAGGAACTCTCTCCAGTGTTCTGGCCAATATTTATCACTTAGCTAGTGTTTGGGTTTCAAATGCATTCATGCCTACATGTCCTATCTGGCTTCTGTAGTCATGCGACTATGCCATGAGGCAGTCTCCCTGGAGGTTGCCATCTTGAGATCAGTTCAGTAATGACTTACAATGAGAAAGAACTGTGGGAGCACTGCTGTCTTTAAACACAAAACATGGTGTCAGGAAGTGGAACTAAAGTAGAGATTTAAAATCCTGCAAATTCTGCATAGAAGACACTGAGAACACAGGCACAGAGAAATGTTCAAAACTGCTAAAAGCTGATTAAAAAGGCCAAGGAAAAGCAAACAAACTGGAGGCTGCAGTGAGTGAGTAACAGTACTGTTGTAAACACCCCCCTCCCAGCTCCTGTCGAATTTAAAGGCGATATTTGGAAGAACTGGCAGTTTTTCCACTTGCAATGGCAAAATTACAAGCTAGCAACAGATTTAATTAACAAGCCAGAACCAATAAGAGTAGCCACATTTCTAAGACTGCTGGAGAAGGACTGCTACAAAGTGCATACCACTCTAAATCCAACCGACGAACAAAAAAAAAGATGGCAGGGATTTTGAAAATGTTGAATGAATGCTTTGAACCCTGTTCAATTCTATGTATTCAATACTGGAGACCAAGGTGAAATGGAAACCATTGAACAGTATGTGACTGCAGTAACACAGTTTGCAGAATCATGTGAGGTCAGACAGCTAAAAGATGACCTGATTAAAGATCAAGTAATCTTAGGCCTAAGAGCCCCCTTGTTGAGAGAAAGTCTACCGAAAGAGATGAAACTTACACTCAAGAAAGTGATACTTGTGTGTAACAATGCATAAGTTGTAAATTGTCAGCTAGAGCATATGTATGGCAGAGCAGGCCAGGAGATACTTTATGCTAAGAGACATTGCAGGCTGAGAGAGCAGAGCAATTGCAGACAAAGGGCAGAATGCAAATAGTGTGGTGGACATCATATAATGGAAAAGAAGGAATGCCCAGCATGGGGAAAGCAGTATTTTAACTGCAAGAAGCCAAATCATTTTGCGCATAAGCGTTTGGCTAGAAAGAAGCAAAACAAGTCTGTACAAATGGCCAATGGTGAGATATCAGCAGAAGTGTCTGATGAAGAGCTATACATGATCCAACAGGTTGGTTCTGTCAAGCCAGTAGGTGATAAATAGTTGTGACTGTTATAATGATGACCACAGAAGTAAGGTATCAAGGGAACAAGAAGTGTCAGATAGACACTGGAGCATCATACAACATAATTGCCATCATAGACCTGTGCGCTGTAGCTCAACATGGCGATCTGAAAATGCAACCCTTGAAAGTAATGTTGACGCTATATGATGGCACGATGCTCATGAGAGGACAAATTATTCTGAGAGCCCAAAGCAATGGCAAGAAGGAAGATCTAGAGTTCCATATCACAGATGGGACACAACTGTCACTCATTTCAGCTGAAGCAAGTCCAAAGCTTGGACTGGTAATCCTGAATGTGCCAGCAGAGAAAGGGCAGCAAAAGACCCCAGAGAAAAAGCAGAAAAATACGCCAGAGTGAAGGCAACAAAAGACTCCAGAATGAGGGCAATGAAAAACTCCAGAGAGGGAGACAATATCTAAGTAAACCACAAGATGGGGGCTAATGATCATGTCAGTGCAATTAAATGCACAATCCGAAGGTAAATGAAGCAGTTCCACTGGAAAATGTTCACAATAAAACTGAACTTGAGGTTTTACTAGGCAAGATTCAAGCTGAGTATATACCGTTGAAAACACACAATAAACAGAAATCTTCAATGAACCAAGTGTGCAAGATCTGAACAAACAAATTTCAGAGACAACGCTAGGAGGAAATAATGACCAGTTGGCAAAACAAAGAGGGAGTTGAAAAAACTCAACTAGATATACAGCCAAGCAAAACAGCAGGCAGAAAAGACATGCAAATAAGTTGCAACCCTGAAAGACTGCTTAAAGAATCAGTATGTAGCCATAAAAAGACATGAGGAGCTACTGACATGTTCTAGAAGTCATCAATCCAGCAGAGACTGTCTAGTAGAACAACAGTTATTAATGCATGTGAACAATGGGTATATAGTACGTAACTTGGGTAACTCACAGTTACATGTGATCATGCATGCAAATTTGTCTTTTGTCTGGTAGGAAAAGGGGGATGTTTGTGTCAATGGTCAGTATGAAAAGGGGGATGTTTAGGTTTGAAATGCAATCAAGTCTACATATCCTCTCTGGCTTGCTGTAATCATGAGCAGTCTCTTGGAGGCTGCTATCTTGAGATCAGTTCAATAAAGACTTACAATAAGAAAGCACTGAGGAAGCACTACTGTCTTTAAACATGAAATAACCAATATTGCAAAAAACAGATTGCTGATTGTAGGAGTTTGCTGTGCACAAATTGGTTGCCATGTTTCTTGCATTACAGTAGTGAATACACTTCAAAAGCACTTCATTATCTGTAAAGAGTCATGAAAGGTACTATATACATATAAGTTCTTTCTTAAAGCTCATCAGGTGGTCATGAAAAATCTTATGTTTTCAAATGGTGCTTGATAACAGGGATGTTTGAAATCCATGGGTAGTTAGGTAGGAGCATTACCGGTAATGCCATCTCCAAGTGAAGATGGGAACTGGTAGGGAAATTGTATGATACCTCATGCACCCTGTTGGACTTTAATAATTACTAATAGTTAAAGAAAGACAAACACTGTTTTCCTCTTTCTAATAAATACATTGAAAAATAGGATTGGCTTTAGTGTAACATCACTTGAAATTGAAGAGTCTGCCTATTAAGGCCATTAAGAACGTAATTGAAGTAATCATTAAAAGGCCAAATGGCCTTCATGGTTTTTAGGAAACCTCATCCACGAGTGGGATTCCTGAATTTTGAGATTTCCTGAAGCTTTTATTAAATAAATGAAAAATCTTTCATACATATAAAAACACAGTCACATGAGGGGACATGTTAAAATGAATTTTTTAACATTTTTATTTAATAATTTCAAGATCCCTTCAATCTCCCTGAGGTAGCTCCAAGCCTCATGGAGATTGAAGCGCTCTTTCGTGTGCATTCATGAAAGAGCGCTGGCCCCAGCTCTATCTCCTCCCCCAACCTGTGCAGGTAGCGCTGAGCATTACCGCTCATGTATTACACTGTAAAATGGCAGCAACCGCCCCCGCCTGCTCCTGCTGCACCTGCCCGCCACCTGAAAAATTCAGGCCATGGAACTGTGTCCCATCAGAAATTACAGGGGGAAGAGAATTGACAATAAGGGAAAAAATCCCTAGCCTATTCCCATAAACACTGGGTTGGAATATACTAAAGCAGGAGGAATGGGTGTGTGTGGAATTAAAATTATCTGGTAGCACCTTACATACTTACATAAATACGGGTAATGCATCAGTATCACTAGGTTGCAGTCTAACTCCAAAACTTCAGGTGAACCACAAGGACAAAGAGAGAGGAAGTGGCGGTGTAGTAGCAATGTCACTGGGATAGTAATCCAGGAGCTCAGGCTAATGCTCTGGGAGACATAGGCCAGAATTTTCGGCTCGGTGAGTGGGGGTGGGCCCCGCTTGCCGAGGTGTAAAATTACGAGGGGTGATGTCGGGGATGTGTCTCAATGTCGCCACGTGTCATTTAGATTTTCAGTTCGGTGGGCACACAGCTGAATTAGCTGCCCAACTGTTAAAGGCCTATCAAGGCCATTTCAAAACTAATTAAACTAATAAACAGAGCTGCCTGTCCAACCTTAAGGTTGGTGGGCAGGTGAAGACCCCAGGCGGCCTTCATAATTTTCTTGGATCCTCATCCACAGGCAGGATGAGGTTACATGAAGTGTTTAAAAATTGAATAAAAATGTTTTAAAAAATTCATTGACATGTCCCAGATCATGTGACACTGTCACATGAGGGGACATGTCTTAAAATGTTTTAGTTTCTTTATTTAGATGTTTAAACTAATCTCCCTGAGGCACCTCTGTGCCTCAGGGAGATTTCTGCACTCTTTCGCGTGCATGCATGAAAGAGCGCAGGCCCCGACTCAGGGAATCCCCATCACCCGCACAGGAAGCGCTCAGCTTCATGTAAAATAGCGGCGCGGACCCGATCGGGGGCACCTATCGTGTCCGCCCTGCCCCTGTCCGCCCCCGCACAACCCCCTCGATGGGGGGGGGGGGGAAATTCTCCCCAAAGGTTCAAATCCCACCACAACAGCCGACAGATTTTGAATTCAATTAATAATAAAACATGGAATATAAAGCTAGTCTCAGCAATAGTGATCGTGACAACTATGATTGATTGTTGTAAAAAACCCATCTGGTTCACAAATGTCCTTTAGTGAAGGAAATCTGCCATCCTTACCTGGTCTGGCCTACGTGTAACTCCAGATCCACAGCAATGTGGTTGACTCTGAACTGCCCTCTGAAATGACTTCATAAGCCATTGAGTTCAAGGGCAATTAGGGATAGGCAAGAAATGTTGGCCTTGCCAGTGATGTCCTCATCCCATGAATAAATAAAGAAAAACAGGAAAACATATAGTAGCTTTTCTCCCTTCTTTCCTTTCTCCACTCCCTGAATAAATGAGCTTCTTTCCTACTGTGGATACACCTCAGTAGAACTTCATTGGCTGGAAAATGCTTTGGGACATGAATAGCACTATAAAAACACAATTTTTTCTTTCTTTTTTCCTATTCCAGACTTATTATTTGAGCTCCTATATTTTTTTTTCCAATGGCAATAGTTCCCTATCCTTTCAAATTCAACATAGCCAGAGACCTGGAGGTTTGTTTCTTATGACTTAAAAAGCCTCATTTTGTTTTGAGACAGCTTATTAAAAGTTGAGGCACACTAGAAAGTAAAACGTATTCCATTCTCAAATATCAGGAAGATCATATTAAACTGAAAAATAATGTTCAGTTTTAATGGGCAATTATGCTTCTATATATTCCATGGTAATGTACTTGAATTACAATAGCAGGATTATCACACCATTTAACAGAAATACCTACTTTGTGCCTAGCCATTTGCAATGTTGTAGGGTACTAATTAAAATTTTATGATTAAAACAGGGATCCAGCCTAGACTGGAACACCATGACTTACATAAACTTAAAATCCAATAAATAAAAAAATAGATGTGCCTGAGGTAACCTTACTGAATACTGGTAAGAATGATTGTTAATCTGCAGAGTGCAGCCAGAGCCAAGTGGATCAGTTGTACAAGGGGCCAGGAGAAAGATGGGGAAAGCAATTGTGGAAGGGGATTATATAGTTAGGAGAACAGGCAGACATTCCTGATGCAGCGGATGTGAATCCGGGATGGTGCGCTGCACACATGTCACTGAGTGGCTACAGAAGGCTCTGAGGGGCGAGGGTGAACAGTCAAAGGTACAATGACAAAGTTGAAAGAGGGATGAGGTCCTGCATGTAGATTTTAGGGAGCTAGGAAAAAGACTAGCAAGCAGGACCTCAAAGTTGGTAACCTTTGGATTACTGCCTGTACCACATGCGAGTGACTACAGATGCAGGAGGATATAGCAGATTGATGCATGGCAGGCATGATGGTGCAGGAGGGAGGGCTTCAAATTCCGTGGATTTGGACTGGTTCTGGGGGAGATTGGACCTGCACAGGCCGGATGGCTTGCACAACAACAAAGCCGGGACCAATGACCTCGCAGGGCGGTTTGCTAGTGCTGTCAGGGAGGATTTAAACTAACTTCCTAGGGGATGGGAACAGGATGTAGCATTAGCAAGAATAAATGGGTGCACAAGGAATCAGGAGAAACACTAGAGTAAGAAATACTAAGGTATTAGATGGGGTCAGGCTAGGGAGTTATCTAGTAAAATCGAAATTAGGTTTATAGTGCATTTATAGATGGGGTCAGACTAAGTAATCCAATATGACCTAAATTAGGTTCATAGTGCATTTACGTAAATGCACAATGTGGTAAATAAAATTGGTGAGCTGCAGGTACAAATAGCCACATGAGAGTATGATGCAATAGCAGTAACAGAGAGTAGGACTGGGTACTAAATATTCCTGGATACAAGGAAAGAAAGGATGGAAAGAAAGGAGGAGGGATGGCAGCGTTGATTAAGGTAAATATTACTGTGCTGGAGAAAGAGGATGTTCTAGAGGGGTTAAGGATGGACCCTATTTGGTTAAAGTTGAAAAACAATAGAGGGACCGTTACACACTGAGTGTTTTCTATAGGCCACCGACTAGTGGGAAAGATATAGAGGAGCAAATTTGCGAGGAAATTACAGAGAGATGCAGAAACTATAGGGCAGTGATAATGGCAGACTTCAATTGTCCTAATGTTAACTGGGACAATAATAGTACAAAGGGCACAGAAGGGGAAGAGTCTCTGAGGTGTGTTCAGCAGAATTTTTGAGAGCGGTTAATGTTTCCAGCAAAATGAGGAAGGGGGCATTTCGGGATCAGGGTGTGTCAGGCGGATGTAGTGTCTGTTGTAGAACTATTAAGGAACAGTAATTTTAGTATCATAAGATTTAGGCTAGCCATGGAAAAGGACATGGAGCAATCTAGAGTAAAAATATTAAATTGGAGGTGAGCCAATTTTAGCGGGGTGAGAATAGATTTGTCCCAGGTAAATTAGAATCAAAAATTGGCAGGAAAAACTGTAAATAAACAATGGGCTACCTTTAAAAAGGAGATGCTTTAGGTACAGTCCAGGTACATGCTCCTGAGAGGGAAAGGTAGAGCCAGCAAAACCAGGGGCAGAATTTTACCCCTGTCAGGCGGGAAGTTCAGGAGCGGATGCGTGGAGGCCTGCCTCAGATCGGGCGTGTGCCGCCATTTTACGCGGGCGGGGCAAGTAAGGCCCGCCCAGCGTGACATCCACAGGGAAGCGCTATGCACTCCGTGTGCAGGTGGGTGGATTCCCTGAGCTGAGAGTGCGCTCTTTCACGCATGCACGCGAAAGAGCGCACTCATCTCCCTGAGGCTAAGTGCTGCCTCAGGGAGATCGGCTTCACAATAAAAAATGTTAAAAACAGAAAAATAAAATTCCCTGACATGTCCCCTCATGTGACACTATCACATGAGTTGGAACATGTCCATCACTTACATTGACAATTTTATTAAAAATTTTAAAACCTACATGGAAACTCATCCCGCCAGTGGATGAGGTTTCATGCTTTTTCTAATGCCCGCCAGGGCTCCCAGCCTGCCCACCAGCCTTATGGTTGGACAGGCAGGTCCATTAATTACTTTAACTACTTTGTCAATGGCCTCAATAGGTCATTGACAGGTCGACAGGCGTACAGCTGATTCTGCTGAGCCCCCGCCTACCTGAAAATTGAACTGAGGCGGGGTGACATTGGGAATTCCGCTCGATGTCAGCCCGCATCATTTTACGCGTCGGTGAACGGGCCCATCCCCGCCCTTGCTGATTGGGAAATCCTGGCCTAGATCTCCCTGGATAGTGATAGAGGCAAAGACTAGACCTGGATTTTCGCAACAATAGAGACCCTCTCTGTCATTGTGAAAATGGTGGAAAAGGTAGTAAGTCAGAAGTCCTGCCCCCAAACATGGCATTACCATTTTCCCGGGGTGGGGGTAATGGGCCCGGGTCAGGATTTGCGCATGCATGTTTCACAGAGGCAGCTGCCCATAAAAATCAGTAGCTACCTCCACTCATGACTAATTTTAGTGACCCAGCTGTATAAACCTTGATGTGTGCGGGTTAGACCTAACAGGAGCAGTCATGAGCAGTGTGGAGCCCTTTGGAGAGATGAAGTACCTTTTTGGGGAGGTTTGATATGGCCCAGGATGTTTTTTTGGAAGGTCCAATGGTCTTTGGAGGTGGTCAGGTGCTCCTTGAGGGAGGTAAAGTGACCCTTCGGATTGTTAAAAGTCATCATGAATGTGAGTAAAAAGTGCATAAAGTTTATTTATTTTTTCCATGGGATGTGGACATCGCTGGCAAGGCCAGCACTTGTTGCCCAACCCTAATTGCCTTTGAACTAGTTTGCTTGCTAAGCCATTTCAGAACACTTAAGAGACAACAACATTGCTCTGGGTCTGGAATCAGCCAAAGGCCAGACCAGGTGAGGATGGAAGATTTCCTTCCCTGAAGGACATTAGTGAACCAGATGGGTTTTTCTGACAATCATTGATAGTTTTATGGTTATCATTATTGAGACTAACTTTACATTCCAGATTTATTAAGTGAATTTAAATTACACCAGCTGCCGTGGTAGGCTTTGAGCCCATGTCCCCAGACCATTAGTCTGGGCCTCTGGATCATCAGTACAGTGACATTGCCACTATGTCTCTGTCTCCACATAACATGCTAACTGTCAAGCTCATTGGAATTGTCAAATGTGTCAAAATTAACCATCAAAGGCAACTGTCAAAAGTGTCAAAATGAATTGTTAAAAGCAACTGTTACAAGTGTCAAAATGAACTGTCAAATGCAATTGTCAAGCTATCAACAAACTTAAAACTCCTGTCCTTTAAATCTTTGAAAAGAATGCCTGGAGTATTTAAAAAAATGATTGCTTGCTATTTCACTCCGATGTCATAAGCCTGAGAGCTACCGATACTGGATTAATGTTGCATGACTGATTTTACAACCTTCCATTATCAAAGTAGGGTGCCTTCCATTTCAGTTTGATTGACAGCTCTAAGCAGTTATAGACCCTTTGAAGTGGGACTATGAATTCCAATGTTTTTTCTCATAAGGGAATTAAGCACTTGAATGAAATGTTTGTTTTTGTAAGGATGCAATTGAAGGAATGTAATTGTAATTGTTGTGAACGGGAAAGTCTACTTAGAACTTTATTTTATTTAATCTCCGCGTGGATTGTGAGATCTATCCATGTTGGACACCGGATGAGATGGCACAGTAAGTGTAAGGGCAAAGAACGATGAGTAGGGGACATGAGTTGGCATGAGTTGGCACTAATTGACATAGGAAATATAAAGAAACATGGGAGGGTTGGCTTGAGTTGTCGCTAAGTTAGCATAAGTTTATAAAAGACCATGGAGGTGGGTAGAAGGGCATAGGTTGGGCTGGAAGGTATGAGGGTCCATGGGGGTGGGTAGAGGGGCATATGTTGGCATGGAGGGTATGGGGACCATCAGAAGTTGACGTGAGTTGGTACTAAGTTGGCAGAGAGATTATAAAAGACCATGGAGAGGTGGGTAGAGTAGCATAGATTGGCATGGAATGTATGAGGGGCAATGGGGTTGGGGAAAATTACATAGGTTGACATTAAGGGTATGAGGGGTCATTGGGGGTTGGCATAAATTTGCACGAAGTTGGCAAAGGGGCAATAAAGAGCAACAGAGGTGGGTGGAGAGGCATAGGTTGGCAAGGAGGGTATGAGGGGCCATGGGGGGGTAGAGGGAATGAGGTGGCATGGGTTGGCATGGATGGGGCATGGGGAAAGTGTGGAGTGTTGAGTGGGTGTGAGGGGTAAGGGGCTGCTTTTTGGTTACTTTTTAAAAAAAAATCTTTGACACAGTGCCGGAGCACAGGGAGAGGCTTTCCACCCAGCCCGCTTCCTCACCCAGAAGCCTCTGCCATCACGCTGGGATGGTGGGCTCAACTCCCAGAGAACCCCACCATCCTGGAATGAAAATCCCAACTTCCAGGACACTTTCTCTTTGGTCAGGTTCAGATTTTCAGAACCAGGAAATGTCCGGAATCTGCGGTCCCGACCCAGGAGCAAGAATTTAGGCCTAAGATGAAGCAGAAAAAGGTTGCACAGGACAGGTGTGATAAGAAAAGTGAGAACCAGGGTCAATATAAAAAAGTTCAGAGAAGTGAAAAAGAAAATAAGAGAGCATGTGAAGAGACTGGCAGTTATTATAAAAGAGAATTTAACTCTCCTATAAGCATTTAAATAGTAAGAAGGTAGTAAGAGGAGGAGTGGAACCAATTAAGGACCAAAAGGGTGGTCCACACATGGAGGCAGAGGGCATGGCTGAGGTACTAAATGAATACTTTGCAACTGTCTGTGCCAAGGAAAAGAATGCTGCCAAACTAATAATGAAAGAGTAGGTAGTTGAAATGCAGGATCATTTGAAATTTGGTGAAGTGGAGGCATTAGAAAGGCTGGCTGTACTTTAAAAGTTGATAAACTACCTGCAGTGGATGAAATGCATCCAAGGATACTGGCAGAAGTAAGGGTGGAAATTGTAGAGGAAGAGTGGTAGTGACATTGGAGAATTGGAAATGTTACACCATTATTTAAAAAGGGAATAAGGTTAAACCCAGCAACTACAGGTCAGTCAATTTAACCTTGGTGGTGGGAAAGGTTTCAGACCTGATAATCCAGGACAAAATTAACAGTCACATGGACAATTATAGATTAATGAGGGAAAGCCGTCGTGGACGTGTTAAGGCAAACATTATTTAATTAACCTGATTAAGTTTTTGATGAAGTAACACAGAGGGTTGATGAGGGTAATGTGGTCAATGTCCATTGTGTATGTGGACTGCCAAAAGGTTTTTGATAAAGTGCCACATAATAGACTTGCCAACAAAATTGAAGTCCATGGAATAAAAGGGAAAGTTGGCTGAGTGCCAGGTAACAGACAGTAGTGGTAAATGGTTCTGTTTCAGACTGGAGGAAAGTATGTAGTGTGTTTCTCTAGGATTGGTACTGAGTTTACAGCTTCTCTTGAAGTATATAAATAACTTAGACATGGTTGTGCAGGACAGTTTCAAAAGTTGCAGATGGCACAAAACCTGGAAGTATTGTGAACTGTGAGGCGAATAGTGATAGATCTCAAGATGACGTAGGCAGGCTGGGGAATGGGTGGGCATGTGACAAATAAAATTTAATGCAGAGGAATTTAAAGTAGTACGTATTGGTAGAAAGAATGAGGAGAGGCGATATAAAATAAAGGGACAGAGAGACATCTGTATGTGCACAAATCATTGAAGATGGCAGAACAAATTGCGAAAGTGGTTAAAACAGCATATGGGATCTTGAACTTCATAAATTTTCATGAAACAATACCCCTTTATTTTTGAAAATATGGTTTTCAACTTTCAACTGGCTGGAAATTTTGCAATTTGAAATGAGACAGAACAAACTGCTTAAAAATGCAAGGTAACCTTCCAAATTGAAGGTGAGAAAAGTAAACCAGACCCTCCCAAGGGAGTATGAAGAGAGGGACATTTCCAGTAATGTACAGATCCATCGAAACCCTATCTAAGAGATATTAGAATGCAGAGTGCTGGATTTTAATAAACTGTAATCTTATTTAGACAATGGGAGACTGCTAGTCAGCCAAAATGCAACTTGCACTCCATTCAAATGGGAACAGGTACTCAACCACTGCCCCCCACCATGCCACCCCGTCCCCACCTCATGAAGTGTGAAAGGCCCCCTATTGGCTTTCACTATCTTGAAACTCATCAAAAGTTTCTAATCAAAAATGTGATTAAAAACAAAAAACTGCGGATGCTGGAAATCCAAAACAAAAACAGAATTTTCTGGAAAAACTCAGCAGCTCTGGCAGCATCGGCGGAGAAGAACAAAGTTGACGTTTCGAGTCCTCATGACCCTTCAACAGAACTGAGTAAAAATAGGAGAGGGGTGAAATATAAGCTGGTTGGATATGATCTGAAAAATGTGATTACTTGTTCTACATCATAATGACCACAGCAGACATGGTAATTGAATTCCTTTGGAATATACAGCCAGCAGAATTTTAAAGATTGGTTTACCAAGCCTGAGGCACAGTGATCAGAGCAGAGATTTTTGCAAGAGACTTCAGCAGAAGAGAAAGGTTGAAGAGCTCTCCCTCTCTCTCTATCTCTCTCTCTCTTTTTCTCTCTCTCTCTTTCTTCCTTTTGGATCAAATGAATTAATTGGTGCAGAAGTTAATGTTACAAGAAACTTACAAAATGAATTGCAACATCTTCTACATCTGATTGCATCCAAGAAACCAGCTAATCTAAATCAGCCACAACATTTAACAATCTACACCTCAAGGGCAATCAAAGGACACTTAACTGTATACTCTTTTACTTTTTGCTTATTGGACTCTAACTTTCCGTATTTCTGATACCTGTATGCATGACATCATATTTTTATTATTTTTCTCGGGTTTAGTGATTAATAAATTTTCTCTTTCTTTAATTCAAGAGATTCTTGTTTGATTGGCTCCTTATTTCTCACTGCATAAATAGTAAATACATTTGGATTTGGGAAAGGCATATCTTAGAAAAGAAATTTAAATCTCTGTTTTGACCAATTGGAGAGGCTGAATAGAGGGGAGGCATTTCATTCGCTTCTCACCCGGTCATAACAAAATAGAGGCATAGATTACAAAAACAAGGACGTTATTATAAACCTGTATAAACACTGGTTCAGCCTCAACTGGAGTGTTTTGTCTAGTTCTGTGTACCGCACTTAGGGAGGATGTGAAGGCTTTAGAGATGATGCAGAAAAGATTAACTAGAATGGTTCCAGTGATGAGGAACTTCAGTTTTGTGGCTAGATTGGAGAAACTGGGATCGCTTTCCTTAGAGAAGAAAAGGTTGAGAGGAGATTTTGATAGAAGTGTTCAATATCATGAGGGGTCTGGATGGAGTAGATCAAGAGAAACTGTTCCCATTAATGGAAGGGTCATGAACCAGGGGTCACCGAGTTAAGGTAAGTGACAAGATAACCAACGGCGACATGATGAAAAATATTTTTTACAACGAGTGTTTAGCATCTGGAATCCACTACCAGAGAGTGTGGTGGAGGCATACAATTATAACTTTCAAACGGAAATAGGTAAGCACTTGAAGTCTAAGTGCATGAAGGCTACGGGGAATGGGCAGGGGAGTGGGACTAGCCCAGTTGCCTGTGCAAAGAGTCAGTATAGACACAGTGGGCCGAATGACCTCCCTCTGTCCTGAAACCATTCTAAGATTCCATGGTTTGAGTTGATTTGGAGAAATCGAGTTGGCTGTGGAACTTATTTCCATAGATTATTCCAAAAATAAACTTGTTTTAAATTGCGTTCTTACATGAGTGATCATTTGTATTAACCACTGTGTTACCACTATTACCATTTTAATGTCTTTGAAGCAAGGCATATTAACTTATCTCCATAGAATTGATTGGAAATCTAAACATTGCAAAGCTTTCGATTTCTTAATTTGTTACATGAAAAGAATATCAAGCTGCTGGAACTTATGGAAAAATACAAGTGAACGTCCAACCCAAATGCTTCCCAACTCAAAACTGCATTGTGGCACATTTTAGTTGTCACCATTTTTGCCTCTGAGTCAGAAGATTCTGGGTTCAAGACTGACTCCAGGGCAGGATTTAACGGAGCCCACTGGGGCAGGCATGATGGCAGGTGAGGGAGGGGTGAGGTGGAGGTACTCGCTTCTGATTTCTGGCATCTGGATTATTGCCCCTAATTTAGTGGGGGATGAGAATAGCCCGACAAGGAACCCCACCCACTAATGAGCCTAATTTACATCCCACCAACAATGAGCCACTTAATGCCAATGATCCTGAACTGATTGGGATTTAATGCTGGGTCAGGGATTTAATGGGACTTGCACGGGTCTCCCATGACTCCCAAAGGCGATGCAGCAAAACCTCTCGGGTTTGCCAGCAACCTACAGGAAGGGTGCCTCATTGACAGGCACTGAGTGGGACCAGGCATTGGGCAGGAGGAAGCTTCTGAAAGTCAAACTCCCTGCCCTTGCATCTGACTCTCCTCTATCCCAGCAACCATCTCCCCATTACCCCTAACCCACCCCACCCGCCTGTCTCTGAATTCCTTGGAGCATTACCAACAGCAGCCACTGCTCCTGATGGCTCGGCCGGGACGAGAATCCCATCCTACTGGGGACTTAATCCACTGGGAGGCCCAATGCTTTCCAGTTAAATGTCTGTTGATTATATAATTGTGTTGGGCTTCCCAGAGAAAAATAACATAGTGTTCTCACCCGTTCTCCAACCAGTTGTTGGAACTAAATTCTCCTCCAGGACATAAGCACAAAAATCTAAGGCTGGCACACCAGTACTCTACTGTTGGATGTGCTCTCTTTTCGTTGGGTCATTGAACTGAGGTCACATCTGCCCTCTCAGGTGGATCAGTCCATGGTATTACTTCAAAGAAGAGCAGGGAATTAAGTCTACTATCCAGGTCAATACTTATCCCTCAATCAACATCACAAAAAAATTTTTGATTGTACTTGTTGACAAGGTAGATGCAGACTCTCAGAATTTTAGTTTCGGTGATATGACATTATCACATTGTTGTTTGTGGGAGCTTGCTGTGCACAAATTGGCTGCTGCATTACAACAGTGACTACACTTCAAAAGTATTTCAATGGCTTTAATGTACTTTGAGATGTCCCATGGACATGAAAGGCAATATATAAACACGAGATTTTCTTTCTTTTAATTAAAAACAATGTCGAGAATCACATTGCACAGATTTTCTTCAGCTCAGAGAGTAGGAGCAATAGGAAGATGTCTACCAATGCAATTTCTTTCAAAACAATGGTTCAAACTTGTCAAAAATACTCTACTAATTTTTCTTTCCATATCACAGATGGTCATATTCAAATTTTACTGTTCCCATCATTTTATAATCTGAGTCTTAGCAGTTATATTTGTTCTTCAGTAAAGTGTAAAACATGTTAACTAAATACAGTGAAGAGCTACTTTAGTTATCTATTCAAATGTCTATCTTGAATTGTGTTCATTTTCTTAAATCTAGCATGGGTTTTTCCTGAATGTTTAAATAACATGAAGATTGTGTTGCCCCTGGGTATTGTGTTAGCACACACATTTGAATCTTATTCCACTACACCATGGAACAGTATGATGCAGCTTCATGCCTGCAGTTCTTTCACACATGTTGATGTGCAGGGGTCCACAGCAGAGGCCAAGCATTGCCCCAGAGAGAGATAGAGGGTTAAAATCAGAACAATGTTACCCTAGAAATCCAGTTTCCAATCAGCACTTTTGAAAAGCTGAGAACATGTCACCTCCCCAGTTTTGCCATTAGTTAAAGGCAGTGCACACAGAATGAGATCCCAGGACCCAGAGGGGAAATCATATTGCCAAAACTAAAATTCTGAGATTCTGCACCTACCTTGTCAACAAGTACCATCAAAAATAAATTTAAGCACATTTTAAGTATTTCTACATAACATGTTTAGGCTGCAATGCTGCAACCGTTAAAGTCAAGCGTCTTGACTGGAAACACATCATCAGTAAAACCATTAACCAGGGGAATCTCAAGCTAGGCTTTCACACTATATACAGGTGTGATTTGATGTCTGTCATCTCTGCTTATTTTGAAGTCTGCTTGCAACACTATGTTTCTGTTATAAAGAGATAAAAGCAAAGAACTGCGGATGCTGAAAATCCAAAACAAAAACAAAAACAAAAATACCTGGAAAAACTCAGCAGGTCTGGCAGCATCGGTGGAGAGGAGCACAGTTGACGTTTCGAGTCCGCATGACTCTTCAACAGAACTAACAGACCTGCTGAGTTTTTCCAGGTATTTTTGTTTTTGTTTTTGTTTCTGTTATAATGTTGCCTGATATAATGTATGTAAAATCAACACAAAACATTGTGTGACGTACTTTGCATTATGTTTTGTGTACATCCCCCAACAACAGTGTGATAAAAGTACTTCGAAATTCAAATAACTATTGTTATAGATTCAACCCATTGTGACTGCATTGCCTCTTTTGGTCCCAATCCCAAATTAATGTCAATGCCCACCCTTTCTCAATACCCTGTATGTGTCTCTCTTTCAAAATAAACTCCTTTAAAGATACAATGATCTCTGTCTCAAATGTTCCCTTTACTAAAGCATTCTATATTCTAACAGCTTGCTGCATAAAAACATCTCTCGTAAATTCTCTCCTCACTCTCGATGACAATTTAAACTGATGACTCCTCATCACTGACACTCCAACCAAAGGAAATAGTCTTTACCTATTCACGCTTCATAATTTTAACAACTTCCATTAAATCTCATTTTAGCCTTCTCTGCTCCAGTGGAAATAAACCCAATATCTCAAGTCTCTCCTCATAAATATAGTTTTTTTATTCTTGCTATGTTGCTGTGTGAAATGTCCTTAAGTTTGCAATTTTTGAGAAGTGTAAATTCCCTCTTAATATATCCTACAAACACTCTTATGCTGATTCTCTCCTCCTAATTCTTCCATGTCTCTGTCCAACCACGAGGAGAGAATATGCAGCTTGCTCCCAGGCCACTGCCAATGCTGCTCCATACAAATGACAGCAGCCTAGTGAGACACCTAATCTCTCTTACTGTATGGTTGCATGCAACTCCCATCCAGTATCACACTACATATTAGGAACAGAGAACTGAAAGTCAGGAAGAGGGTGATTTAAATGTGTCTCCCTCAACTTTGTTGTTCAGAGTTACCACCTGTCAAGGTTTGAGACAGTCATGTTTTGGAATGATGTGGAAGCATTAGCAATAAATGTTTCCATTACATTTTAAAATCAATAGCAAAGCAAATACTTCGAACTCAAGTCACGATCTGATCATCACCTTCCTCCATCTCCATATTCTGGTCACTGTCTAGGACAATGCAAAAGTCAGCACTATTATTAGTGCTGCGCACTGGTGCTCTAGTATGGTGGCGTTACTTCAGAATTCAAGTTTTATATTTCATAATCATCATGTGATTACAAAGATGCTTAAGATTTAAAAAAGGAGTTAATTTCCAGATTGCATGAGGTGAAATCCCCAGGTTCAGTTTGCGGTCAGAAATACTTTTATCTTTTCTTGTATATTGTCAAGATTTTAGAAATTTTATGCTTGTCTTAGATATTCTCTCTCTGGTCACTTCTCTAAGTTATGTTACGTTCAGGAATGTGTCTGCACCGTCCGGTATCTAATTCTACAATAACGTAGCTTAGCAGCCAACTAAGGCAGGATTCCCTTGTGATCTGACCTGGATATTTTGCTTTTCACTTGTGGCTTTCTCCAATATTTCTGTACTTGACACTTGAGTGCGATGAGGCCACATATAAATTGTTCAGCTGTTAAGCATTGCATTTTTCCCTTGCATAAGATCTTAATTTGGCCTCATTTTGAATACTGTATAAACTTCTGGTCTCCTTGTCTGGAGGCTATTAAGGCTCTGGAAAGTTTGCAGAGTAGGACCACAAGGAAATCTCAGAAAACATCTTAGTTACCCCAACAGGCTCAGGGAACTGAATCTTTTTTCTTTAGAAATGTGTGGACTCGGGAGGGTGACAGGTCTGATCATAAAATAATGGAAGGACTAGATTTTGTTTATGTGGATCAAATGATTTCAGCTGAATAGGTTAAGCAGGACTCAGGATCACAGTCACAAGTTACGAAGGAGCAGAACTAAGTTGGATGCCATTTAGTTTCTCTTTTCCCAGAGAATGTGGGAGCTGTGGAACAGCTTGATGGTTCATGCAATGAACGTTGATTTGCTTGCAGATCATGGGAATGAATAACTATTGTACATTGATGCACCCTAAGTTTTCACACCTTCACAACTAGCTCCATGTCTATCAAGAGATATTAGTTGTTTTCTTTTAGCAAAACAAGTTAAAGCATAGATACATATAAACATACAAAGAAAGACAGGCAGGGATTTGAGGCAGGATTTTACCAGTCAATTGGAGATGGCCTATTCCTAGACCATTGATGGCTATTTTACCAAGCTGCCAGTATTTTGTCAACATTGTGATGGCCCTCTGCCACCTGGGGAGTGCGCCAGCTGCATTGAGATGGCCCCTCACTGAATTCCCGGGAGGAAGCCTCCCTTTCTGGAGGCTCCCTGCCTTGAAGCCACCACTGGAGGTTTCCCACAGTGGAGGCCACTGGGAATTTGCGCCGTATCGTGTGTTGCTGGCTTAACTAATTATGCAATCGGGGTTCCCAGCAATTGTCATGGAGGGGCTGACAAGATGGCTCGTGCTCCATCATCATATCCGGGCACAATGCTTAAAAGACGTCCAGACATCAACTGACCCAACGTTGAAGTCAGAAGGTCCAGCAGGTGGACCTCCTGAAGTCAGAAGAATAATCTCCTGGAAGGTCCTGAGGATAGAAGATGGACCATTGGAAGATCCTGAGGATAGAAGAGCCATCTCCTGGATGGTCCTGAAGTCAGAAAATCCACATCATAGATGATGTGCATGGTGTTCCAGGGTCCAATCACTTTAGGCCTCTATCTTCCATTCCGATCTCCATGAGTTGCCCCATGCATTATTGCAGGTTAACCTGCTCACTAACTCTCAGTTTGGGTTCTTCCAAGGCCATTCAGCTCCTGACCTCATTACAGCCTTGGTTCAAACATAGACAAAATAGCTGAACTCCAGAGGTGAGGTGAGAGCAATTGCCCTTGACACCGAGGCAGCATTTGACTGAGTGTGGCATCAAGGAGCCCTAGCAAAACTGTAGTCAATGGGAATCAGGGGGAAAACTCTCCGCTGGTTGGAGTCATACCTAGCACAAAGGAAGGTGGTTGTGGTTATTGGAGTTCAATCATCTCAGTTCCAGGACATCCCTGCAGGAGTTCCTCAGGGAAGTGTCCTCGGCCCAACCATCTTCAGTTGCATCATCAATGACCTTCATAAGGTCAGAAGTGGGGATGTTTGCTGATGATTGCATAATGTTCAGCCCCATTTGCAACTCCTCAGATATTGAAGCAGTCCATGTCCAAGTGTAACAAGACCTGGACAATATCCAGACTTGGGCTGACAAGTGGCAAGTAACATTTGCACCACATAAGTGCCAGCCAATGACCATCTCTAACAAGAGAGAGAGTCTAACCATCACTCCTTGATATTCAATGACATTACCATCGCTGAATTCCATACTATCAGCATCCTGGGGCTTACTATTGACCAGAAATGGAACTGGACTAGCCATATGAATACTGTGGCTACTAGAGCAGATCAGAGGCTAGGAATCCTGCAGCAATTAACTCACCTCCTGACTCCCCAAAGCCCGTCCACCATCTACAAGGCACAAGTCAGGACTGTGATGTAATACTGTCCACTTGCCTGGACAAGTGCAGCTCCAACAACACTCAAGAAGCTCAACACCATCCAGGGCAAAGCAACCCATTTGATTAGGACCTTTCCACAAACATTCATTCCCTCCACCACCGACGAACAGTGGCAACTGTGTGTATCATCTACAGGATGGCACTGGAGGAACTCACCAAGGCTCCTTGGACAGCACTTCACAAACCCTTGACCGCTGCCATTTAGAGGGACAAGGGCAGCAGATAGATAGGAACGCCATCACC
The DNA here is from genome assembly GCF_017639515.1 of Carcharodon carcharias. NCBI lineage: Eukaryota > Metazoa > Chordata > Chondrichthyes > Lamniformes > Lamnidae > Carcharodon > Carcharodon carcharias. The sequence continues at coordinate 41,537,948 of NC_054479.1, read as the reverse complement.
TAGAAGTTCCCCTCCAAGCCACTCATCATCCTGACTTGGAAATATATTGCTGTTCCTTCACTGTCACTAGGTCAAAATCCTGGAACTCCCTCCCTAACAGCACTGTGGGTGTGCCGACACTACAGGGACTGCAGCGTTTCAAGAAGGCAGCTCACCACCACCTTCTCAAGGGCAATTAGGGATAGGAAATAAATGCTAGCCTAGCCAGCAATGCCCAGATCCCATGAATGAATAAAAATAATTCTGACATTTGCATGCCACGTTGATCAAGAAGTGTTCTGGACCAGTGTGAAAACCCACTGGTGGGGCAGGAAATCAGACAGGGGAGGGTGATTCCAGTCGGGCCTTTATCTGCATCTTATTAACGGGATGCAAAATGGCTTCATGTCAGCCTCAGGCAGGAATGGCAACTCCCCATGACGGATGGGAGCACACGCTCCCGCCTTCATTTTACGCCAGCAGGAAACTGACTTTTTGCCTCCTGCTGCGTTGTTCCCCCCACCATTAAACCTGCTGCGAGGGGTTCTGGAAAATTCCGCCCATACTCTTTTTTCAGGGTCCATGCTGGCTCCATTTATTTAAATCTCATCTTGACAGCATAATCACAGAAAATAAGCATATACGGAAGAATCATAAAATTATTACAGTTCAGAAGGAGACCATTCGGCCCATTGAGCATGTGCCGGCATTCTACAAGAGCAATTTAGCTCATCCCACTCTCCCACCTTTTCCCAGTGACACTGCAAATTTTACTTAGCCACCCTTTCAATGTAACAATTGGTATCAGTCTGCTATTTCTGACAAAACAAATAAACTTAAAGGAAAAGAGACAAAATCCACAATAGTGAGCCACAATTTGATTCCCAGATTAAGTGACGGGACTGAGTACATCTGTAAAATGACTTCAAGTCATTTGTGCTCCCTATAATTGGCAGTTGTCTTTCACTGCATTTTGCTCTTATGCCACTTACCGTAAAAACATTGGAAGGTCCAAAAAATTTAAAACAGCAGTCATTTACAAATCTACTCATTCCCCAATTGCAAAAGCTCTTCTTAACCTTTCTCCCCCATACTTCAAATTGAATAAGATTAACAAAACAGGAGTTAGTCAAGTAGTTCCCTTCTGCATTGCACCATAATATCTTCTTATTCGAAGAAACAATCTCAAACATGTCCTACAAGAAATGTGCATGTCACCACATTCCTCTGATTCAGTTTACTTATGCTGACCAGCACTAATGGGAAAGCAGCTTTTGTTTGCTTCAGAGTTAATATAAGCATGTTTTGTTATAATGACACAAGGATTTATACCAGTGACATATCATGAAACGTTTGCAACCTGGCTGTGTAAATAAACACTCTCTGATAAACTGATACAGACAGCCATGAGTTAATTGAGATTCAAAGAATACAGCACATGAAGAACAAGTTATGATCTTTACTCTACATTTATTAACAGAATAGAAAATTTCACATTCTTCCACCATGTGAACCAAGACTCAGAGGTTTATAAATGGTTGATTTTGTACAATTTGAAAATAACAGTTTCTGTTGCACAACTTTTAATTTTCCCCTTCCTTTCTTTTTCAAGAGAAGGATGTCAGTGTACAGACCCTTCTGTAATATTGATGATGTGACACTGATTACACACACTGCTGGTAATTCATCTCAATTAATGTTCCAGATAAATAGAAGCAGTGAAAGGAGATGAAGGAAAGTGTCATCAACACCACACTTTAAGAATTGGTCAATGCACTTGGGACGGGAATCAGTTACTTAGGTAAACTTAATATCGTAGATAAGAGTAATGTTCAGTAAGAGTTCAGCTAGATTTTGGGGATCTGAAGCAAACATCAAGTTGAAGATTATTTTTAGCATGGAATTAACTTCTGCAAAATTAAGGGAAAAACAAAAATGTTTTTACAGCGTAACAACTATGCCAAACTAATGAAATGTCTAATTATTTGATTTAGAGTTTCTATGGTGCATATGATCAGTAATAATTTCCAGCTACATGGTGTTGTGTTCTACATTAGGAGAAATGTACATTATCTGCTACATTGGAATAAGAAAAAAAAGAGAATTATTTCAATGTACTTAAGAAATGCCATATATTCTGTTTTGTTGTCTGTTCATGCTCTAGATGGGGTTATTTGGTGTTTTTCTACTCTCCCCAAGTAAGCTGCTTAATATTATAGTTCGTTAAAACTACTCTTTATTTACAGGTACAGCTAATACACCTAATAAGAACTTTGCATGAGCTTGGACTTCCCCTTAGTCCAGGTCTCTGTTGCTCAATCATGTGGTGTTGCATCACTACATCAGCATCATGTGCTTCTGATGTTAACCCCTTACATATTCCTCTTAAGATGTAGATTTGAATCTGTTTTGTGTGCTTATAACTGAATGCCTTGTAAAAAACTGAACTATTTAGTTTCAGACATATAACACAAGTTCAATCCATACAAATTGTTGTAATGAGGGTTTCTACAAAATGAAGTGAAAATAGTGTTTGCCTTTGCTTGAAGCAGAATGCCAGAAATGTTTCCTGTAGCGCCAAGGAACTAAACAAGTCTGGCAATTGGAATTGAATTTTTGCTCAGACTCAGGCACTTGGCCTGAGAACTCTGAACTTTTAGTTTTCAAATCAATGAAAATATGTGGAACTACAATCACCACATGTACTACACAGCTTTCATTGAAACAATAATATATTTGAATCCCAGCTGCAAGTATTTCAAATGACCCCAATTTCAATATTTAAAACTTGTTCATACAGAATAACAAGATATCAAGACTTTCTTGACATCTTGACAATGTCAGAATCCAATGGGACATTGCTTTCAGAAGACTTATAGAAAATAGCTGTCCTATACATTACATAGCTGATAATTAACAGAATTTATAAAAGAATTCCAGCTCCAGATGATTATTGCCTGAAATTAGATGTGACTCAATTCTTAGAATAAACCAATCACAACTGTGAAAATTACAAGAAGGGTTAACTCTTGGCGCTGCGCACACAAATGTGTTAGTATGCTATATTCATATGCGTAGTGTTGAATATTTATTGGGGAACATTGAGCAAATATACTCCATAAAGATATAAAGGGGCCAACTTTCCTGTGTTTTTTAATCTTGGCAAAATGGAAGGCATTGCGTGAACGCTGGAGCAATTTCAGGAAAGCATCCAAAGAGTAATTTGTCCCTGTTTGCTCATGCTTTGGGAATTCCAACCATTTAACAAAAGGAATATATCCAATCCAAGTTCCATCACAGCACTATAGCCATCTCTCATTTCCATCTTGATGTGTCTTCTGACACTCCAGCAACTTATTTGAGCAGCTCACTATTTATCATCCTGCTCACTTCTCTTTTTAGGACTTCATTGTCTCCAACATTCCTAACATCACCAGTGACATCTTTCCCGAAATCTCTTCCCTTTTCTTTAAGTTGCCTCTGCACCCAATAAATTCTTCAGTCTGCTATGTCATGCTGATTTCTTCTAGCTTACCTAGCACAGAAATTCTTCTGCCCACACTTCACTAATCCAGAAGGCTCTTTATCAGAGGCCATGGTCATCGACAAGGCTAATTCTTTTTTATTCTTTCATTGAATATGGTTGTCAGTGGCAAGGCCAGCATTTGGTAACCATCCCTATTTGCCCTTGAGCAAGTGGTAGTCAGCCACTTTCTTGAATCACTACAATCCATCTGGTATGGGTACTGTTATATTTGCGCTGGTTTGCTATACATCTTATTTTTCTCAGAGTAATGCAGAGATGATTCTAGTTCAAAATCTAATTACAATACTTGAAACATCTCAGAATTTCCAACACACATGTACTTTGATAATCCCCTGGGCTTTTATCTAGAAGCTTCTCTCTTCAATTTGCTCTGTAGCTCACCTACATGTTTTTCAATCAAGCAAGTTGTACAAGCATCAGTGAACCAAACTAGCATAGTCAAACACAGATGAGACAAACCATTGAACACTACAGGTAGTCAATCCCATAGTGTGTTAGGAAGGGAGTTCAAGGATTTTAATCCAGTGACAGTAAAGTATTGGTGGTGATATAATTCTAAGGCAGGATGATGTGTGGCTAGGAGGGAAAATTGTAGGTAGTGATGTTCCCATGCATCTGTTGCCCTTGTCGTTCTAGGTGGTAGAGTGGGTTTGGAAGATGCTGTCAAAGGAACTTTGGTGAGTTGCTACAGTGCATCTTGTATATAGTACACACTGCTGTCACTGTGCATTGGTGGTAGAGGGAGGGTTGATGGTAGGAAAAAACAGAAATACAGAGTATTTCTTAAATGGTGAGAACTGTGAAGTGTTGAACGTCAAAGGGACTTGGGTGTCCTTGTTTGTGAGTCACTGAAAGCCAGCATGCTGGTACAACAAGCAATTAAGAAGGCAAATATTGGCCTCTATTACAAAAGGATTTGAGTAAAGGAGTAAAGATGTCTTACTGTAATTATATAGCACTTTGGTGTGTTGGCATCTGGAGTATTGTGTGCAGTTTTGCTCACCTTACCCAAGGAAAGATATACTTGTCACAGAGGGAGTGTAACAAAGGTTCACTAAATTAATTCCTGGGATGAAGGGATTGTCCTATGAGGAAAGAGAAAATAGACTGGGCCTTCATTCTCTGGCGTTTAGAAGAACGAGAGATGATCTCATTCAAACATACAAAATTCTTACAGAGCTCAACAGCAGGGAGAATGTTTCTCCTGACTAGGGGGTCGAGAACTAGAGGACACAGTTTCAGAATAAGGGGCAGGCCATTTAGGACTGAAGTGGAGAGGGATTTCTCCACTCAGAGGATGGCGAATCTTTGGAATTCTCTGCCCCAGACGGCTGTGGAGACTCAATTGTTGAGTATGTTCAAGACTGAGATTGATAAATTTCTAGATATTAAAAACATCAAGGGATATGGGGATAGTGCAGGAAAATGGTGTTGAAGTAGAAGATCAGCCATGATCTCACTGAATGGCAGAGCTGGCTTGAAGGGTTGAATGGCCTAGTCCTGCTCCTATTTCTTATGATCTTTTGTTCTTATGGATGGAGTGCCAATCAAGCAGACTGCTTTATCCTGGATGGTGATGAGCTTCTTGAGTGTTGTTGGTGCTGTACTCATCCAGGAAAATGGAGACTATTCTAGCACTCTCTTAACTTGTGCCTTGTATATGGTGGATAAGCTTTGGGAGTCAATAGGTGAGTTACTCACCTCAGATTCCTACCCCCTGACCTGCTCTTGTAGCCACAGTATTTATATGGCTAGTCCAGATCATTTTCTGTTCAATGGTAACCCTCAGGATGTTGATAGTGTTGGGGGGTTCAGCCCATCGATTACCATTACCATCGATTGTCAGGGGGAGGTAGTTAGATTCTCTCTTGTTGGAGATGGTCATGGCCTGGCACAGTTGACACTAATGTCACTTGCCACTAATCAGCCCAAGTCTGAATGTTGTCCAGGTTTTGCTGCAGATAGGCATGGACTGCATCAGTATCCAAGGAGTTGTGAATGTTGCTGAACATTGTGCAATCATCAGCGAAAATCCCCGCTTCTGATCTCATGATGGAGGGGAGCTCACTGATGAAACAGCTGAAGCTGGTTGGGCCTCAGATACTACCCTGGGGAACTCCTGCAGAGATGTCCTGGGACTGAAGTGATGGCCTCCAACAGCCACAGCCATCACTTTGTCATCTCCTTCACTATCTTCATTCAATTACCTGCTCTTAACTCGTCTAAGCTCTTAATATATGACTGAGGGAGTTGAGTGGGGAATATCACTATGAGCTATATTTTATTTTTTTAAGAATCAAAATCCCTCATATGCATGAGAACAGATCATTGTATCTCCTCAAGGAAAGCAGCAATTACTTTCAGTTGATGGAGCATATTTTTGAAAGTGAAATGTTATTCAAATGTACAAATACAAGTCAAACTCAATAAATTTCTAATTTTCTGAGATGCAGATTCGCTTTGACAGGTAAAGTATTATCTGCCTGGGCTGTGGGCAGAAATTTACATCTGATCAATTTTTCATTGCATCCCCCTGAGTTTGAAGTATGATGCAGAGCAAGACTTATTGTTTTTTTTAAAAACAGCAGTTATCACTTTATATCGACATAATTTTAAAAAAAAAAAATTTTCCTTATACTTATAAGGAAGCTCATGTCATATTATTTCAATCACAGCTAGGTGTCAAAGGATATAAGTTTACACTGAAGAGATGTAAATTTTTGATATATTTTGAATACTTACAGCCTCCCGGGTCCCAAGATTTACATTCCCAAGGTAGGTTGTTCTGTGCTGCTCTGCACCACACTTCTCGCATATGGCTTTCCTTCCCCAAAAGAAAATAATTCCTTAAAAAAAGAGGGTGAGTGGAACTAATTGGATAATTCCTGCAAAGAACCAGCACAGGCATGATGGCCTGAATAGCCTCTTTCTGTGCTGCAAAATTCTATGCAATTATTTCCTGTGTTTGTTGCATTACTCGATGACTGGTATAACAACCATCTGAAATGTTTCCTTCGGGTGCTAAAGGCAGTGCCATTGGCACCTGAGCTGCTGACCTGTACTGAAGTGGAGTCTTTGCTCTCACTAGTGTCTTGCGCAGCCTCCAAACATGATCCCTGCTCCCACCCATCCAATTACCACCAGTGTCCTGAAAAGAATAAATAATCTGCTGGCTTACAACCTTGGACAGGTCCTCTCCTTGACTGCTACCTGCACCGCTCCACTCAGTAAATGAGGAAGTGAAAACAAATGGACCAGGGAGATGGGGAAAAAAGGAAAGAGAAAGGGATAAAGAAAAGCAAAAGAAAAGTGACAGCAGAGAGGAAAAAGATAATGGAGAATATACCTTCAGAATTCCTGTGAATACCACAGGAAATCCATTGTTAGACAAAAGTGAAGAATTTCATGTAATGCACTTCCACACTACAACCTAAACAAGGCATTGTGAAAATTGCTGCTTAGATTTTGCACTAGTGAAAACTAAATTAACTTGTGCATTGCAGCCATTAGAGATTACATATGAAATTGTTGCAATATTTTTATATAGTGTTGTGCATGATTTGGGAATGACCGTTTTAGCCGATACTTTGTCAAATCATTTCTATTTGCAATGGTCTCTCCTTAAAAATGAAACAACTACACAATTAAATGATTTGAAATAGCTGAATGCATCTAGGTTGCAGGTGTGTGTGTGGTAGAATGCTTACACACAAAAGTTACCCTGTCAATCCATTGCCCTGCAAGAAAAGTTACAGACACACACTACAGGTGATAGAAGGGGATAATCAGGTCACCTGCCCATCGCCTCAGACAGGGGTCAGTGAGTGTGCCATGGGCAATCTATAGTGGGAAAGAATATATCTTTTAGAAATAAGGCCTGAAAAATAATTGTGAATATTTTATGTGCAAAATTAAAGACCATGGGATTAAAGGGTGAGTGGCATTATAGACACTAAATCAGCTAAGTAGCAGAAAGCAGAGTAGTAGTAAATGGTTGTTTTTCAGATTGGAGGGCAGTATAATGTGGTGTTCTCTGGGAGTCAGTATTTGGGTAACTGTTGTTCTTTATATATTAATGCCCTGGACTCAGGTATACAGGGCATAATTTCAAAGTTTACAGATGATACAAAACTCAGAAATGTAGTAAACAATGAAATGGACAGTGACATTCTTCAGCAGTGCATAAGCAGGCTGGTAACATGGGCAAGCACAAGGCAGATGAAATTTAATTCAGAGAAGTGTGAAGGGATATGTTTTGGTATGAAGAATGAGGAGAGGAAATATGAACTAAATGGTACAAGCTTAAAGGAATTGAGAGACCTTGGGGCATAGAAAATCAAATCTTTGAAGGTGGCAGGACAAGTTGCGATAAAATGAATATTGTTTCCTTGATTTATTAGCAGAAGAATGGAGTACAAAAACAAGGAAGTTGTGCTAAACCTTTATAAAACACTAGTTAGGCTTCAGCTGGAGTATTGAGTTCAATTCTTGGCTCCACAATTTAGGAATGGCATCAAGACCTTTGGAGAGGATGCAGAAGAAATTTAACTAGAATGGTACCAGTCATGAGGACTTCCTTTATGTGGAGAGGAGGGAAAAGATGGATTGTTCTTCTTGGAGCAGAGAGGGTTAGAAAGAGATTTGACAGAGGTGTCTGAAATCTTGAATGGTTTTGGTAGAGTAAATAAGGACAAACTTTTTTTAATGACAGAGTTTGGTAACACGGGGATACGGATTTAAAGTGATTGGCAAAAACAAAAGAGACAATTAACATAAAGAGACTTCCCTTTAATGCAGAGTTGTTGTGATCTGGAATGTCCTGCCTGAAAGGGTGAAGGAAGCAGATTCAATAGTAGCATTCAAAAGAGAATTGGATAAATACTTGAAGGGAAAAATATAGAGGACTTTGGGAAAGAACAGGTCAGTGGAATTAATTGGAGCTGGTACAGGCCTTTTGAGGTTGAATACTCATCAATAACACGATTTTTTTTTAGATTCCTGTATTTGCCTTCTTTAAAATCACCTCAATTTGAGAACATTTGCCTTTTATGTTCCATCATACTTTTCTCCTGAACTCCCCAATTGTAGCAAAGCAAAATATCATAGTGTTTTATAATAAATGGTTCAGAAATCATCAGTTGAAGCATGGAGTGTTTGTGTACATATTTCTATTATTTATTTGCAATTGCAACTGGGGCACGCATTAAAGTAGAGTTTGCAAAAGTCTTCAGTATCTATTTAATGTAATCATAATCACCTATCACTTTCGGGATACACAATATAAATGAATTACTAAATAAATAATCACATGGACTACAAATTATTGCGGTTAAAAGCTCCCTTGCTTTAGTCGCTAGTACTCCATTTACATTATTAATGATAAAAATTGAGCAGCAATAGCATCAAGGTCCCAGCACAAAAGCTAGATGTGCATGGTATGAAAGGTGAGACTCGATGCCTATAATATTTAAACCTATGAAAGCTGTACCCTGTTCAAAAAATTGATATGTTATTTATCTGGAGTACAAGATATCTGGCTCTCTATCATCAAATTCATAGAATAGTATAGCACAGAAGGAAGCCATTTAGCTAATAAAATCTGCACCAGCTCTTTGAAGAACCATCAATTTAGTCTCTGCGCTTTTTCCCCATATCCCCACAAAATTTCTCTCCCTTTTGATGGCTTTTGACTCTGTATGCACTATCTTATTGCGCTGTGCATTTCAAATCCTAAGCACTTGTTGCATAATAAAAGTTTTCCTCATGTCTCTGGTTCTTTTGCCAATCACCTTAAATCTATAGCCTCCAGTTATAGACGCTTCAGACATTAGAAAAGTTTTCTCCATCTTTACTCTTTCTAAACTCTTCAGAATTTTAAGCTCCTCCATCTGATCGCCTCTTGGCCTTTTTTGCTTTATGAAGTACAGCCCCACCTTCTCGAGTCTATCCACATAACTATCATTCCACAACTATAGAACAAATCTCTTCTCTACCCTTTCCAAAGCCTTCATATCTTTTCTAAAGTGCAGTGCCCAGAATTGGTCACAGTACTCCACCTGGAGCTAAATTAGTGTTTTATATAGGTTTAGCATAACTTCCTTCCTTTTGTACTCTATACATCTATTCATAATGCCCAGGAGCAGCATTTTCTCCCGGTCGGAGGGGTTGTGCAGGAACGGACGTGAGCGGGCGGGTTTCCGATCGGCGCCCCCGCTTGGGGATCCGCTGCCACTTTACGTGGGCGGGCTAATTAAGGCCCGTCCAGCGTGATGTCTGCCTGGAAGCGTTGGGCACTCCCTGTGCATGCGCATGCACACGGAAGAGCACGCAGATATCCCTGAGGCAAACTGCTGCCTCAGGTAGATTGGTTGAGATTTTAAAAATTTATTAAAGGTAAGAAATAATTTTCCTGACATGTCCCCTCATGTGACACTATCACATGAGCTGGGACATGTCCATTACTTTTATTCAAAATTTTACGAACATTTTAAATCCCTTGTGAAACCTCATCCCGCCCGTGGATGAGGTTTCATGCTTTTTCGGAAGGCCACCTGGGCTCTTCACACTCGCCAACCTTAAGGTTGGAAGGACAGGTCCATTAATCATTTCAATTACTTTTTAAATGGCCTTAATAGGCCGTTGACAGGTCGGCGGCTGCGCAGCCAAGTTGGCTACGCGCCCACCGAACTGAAAAACTAAATGACGTGTGGTGACATCGGGACACATGCCCAACGTCACCAATTGTCATTTTACACGTCGGCGAGCAGGCTCCGCCCCCGCTTGCTGACTGGGGAATGCTGCCCCAGGTCCCCAAATGCTTTATTACTTGCTTTGTTAACCTGTCCTGCCACCTTCAAGTAGCTGTGTACAAGCACTTGCAGCTCTCTCTCTTCTTGCACCCCCTTTAAAACTGTAGCATTTAGCATGGATTCTCTCTCACAAACTTCTTACTGAAATGTATCATGTCACACTTTTCTGCATTGAATTTTATGCCTCATTGCTTCCAAACCTTGTGTCATCTGCAAATTTCAAAATTGTGCCCTGCATCCTAAGCCCAAGTCATTAATGCATATCAGAGACAGCAGTGATCCTGGCACTGAACCTTGAGGGACTCCACTTATATCTATCTCCTTCCCAGCCATTCACAACAGCTCTTTGTTTTCTAAACCTTAGCCAATTTATATCGTTGCTGCTGCCCTTTTTATCCATGGGCTTCAATTTTGATAACATTTCAAGCATGGTACTTTAGCAAACTCCTTCTCAAGGGCAATTAGATATGGGCAATTAATGCTGGGACAGCCAGCGATGCCCACCTCCCATGAAAAAATGAAAAAAAGCCTTTTGGAAACCCATAAGCACAATCAAGGAGGGCCAGTGTGGACTTGGTAAGACAAATGGTGTTTGGCTAATTTGATTGTATTTCTTAATAAAGTAACAGAGAAGACGGTTATCGAAGCCAGAGCGGCTGGTTAGGCGTGGGGGTGGGGGGGGGGGGCGCTGTGTGGGAGGTAGGGGTGGTGGGGGTGCAATTTCAATCGGGCCTTCATCTTCATCCTATTAGTGGGATGCAAATGGGTTTCATGCTGTTGGCTGGTTGCAAGTGCAATCCACAATGGTGGGTGGAAGCGAAAGATCCCAATGCCAGCATGAAACCGATTTTTGGACCTCCCACCACATACACCTACGTTCACCTTCTCTGTTACCTTATCAAGAACTTCAATCAAATTAGGCAAACACTATTTTTCTTATCAAGTCCATGCTGGCTCTCCTTGACTAGTCTGTGTGACAGTCCAAAGCTTGGTTTCACGATTACCTGTGATCTCTAACATCAGCTCTATTATCCTACAGCTGTGTATATAATTTTCCAATATTGATAGTCGTGGCACAGCACTTAAAACATATGAACATTTGCAAACTCCCAGTCCTGGCAAATAATCAAAGAACTGAAACGTTAAACATCTGTTCCTTTTTCTACAGATGCTGCCTAACCCACTGAGCGGGCAGGTTTCTCCCATCCAGGACTACGTCCTGTGGCGGGAATGGCAATGGGGAGCATTTCCCGCCCCAGAGGCTGCTGGGAATTTGCACTGTATCGCGTGACCCCGGTCACATTAGTTATGCAGTTGGGGGTTTCCCTAACATATCGCAAAGCGGGGCAAGCTGGATGGCTCCACCCTACCATTATATCCGGGGTCTATTTTTAAAAGGCACCTGGACATAACTTACCCATTGCTGAAGATAGAAGACAGACCTCCTGAACATAAAATCTGGGCCCCCTGTAAGACTCCGAAGCTGGAAGGTCCACATGGTAATTGCTCCCCCCACACACTGCTGCATGTTCCAGGGTCCACGGTCATTGGAGTCCTCCATTCTGATCTCCATGAGCTGCCTCAGGCCTTTTTCAGGTAAGTGCCAACACATATCCAGACATATTCTGGACAGCTGTGATTTCCCTCTGGCGGTTTGGGCGGTGGGAGGTGGGGGAGGATGACACGATTCCAGTCAGGCCTTCATTTGCATCACATTAGTGGGATGCAAATTGGTTTTACTCTGGCCTCTGGTGGGAAGTGCAAACTGCCATGGTGGATGGGAGTGCAAGATCCCGCCATCATTTTATGCCCTCATTAAACTAATTTTTGGACCTTCTGCCACATTCTCCCCCCGGCCCACCTAGAATTAAACCTGCTGTGGGGGCCATGGGAGGATTCTGCCTAGTGTTTCCAGTGTTGTCTGCTTTTATTAACAACTCATATGAATTGTTATATATGTGTCTTTTACTGGAGAAGTCCTATTTTTAAAAAAAAATGAAAGCAAAACACTCTATCTTCTAGGTCTGTTTGAAATTGCTAATCAGAGGGAGCCTTAATTAAAAGCATATAGAGAGATATCAGTGTTAGAACAAATTACAAAGCCCATTTGGTGAGTGGAATACAGAAAATGAAGAGCAAAAGAGGAGAAACTAAAGGTCGAAATAGCTGGGGGGCAGGATGCGTGGGTTGGTGTGGAAAGGGAAGCAAGCATTGGATGACAGCTGAGTTTTGAATTTTAAAATAACCCACAACTTTGACTTCTTTAATCAAAGAAGGTACTTCAATTTTCTGTGTAAGAATGGCTGAGGGAAAATTATCTTGAAGACCATTAAGTACGCAAGAAACAAGAAAGAGCCTTCCTTTTTGTGAGGGATAACCAAAGGTAAAGAATGGTGCCCATAAGCATAAAAAGTTAGTAGTCTATTCTTACATGTCTTCATCGGAAAATGGAACAAACCTATAACATTCTAGAGAGGACAAAACATTTAAGAGTTTACATTTGACGACTAATTCAAATAATCTAAATATTTATAATGTCAGTGCACATAACACCTTTAGTTTAGAGAATGAGGCTTCTGGCCTACCTATACTGGCAACCTTACAGCCTTTTATATTATATAGCCACTTTACTCCTGCTCGTTCAATGTATCCTAACTGCACCACAAGATGGTTTTCACAAGCAGGAAAGAAAACAAGATTGCAAATATTCACCCAACATGGTTGTTGAACCCTTCTGCTCCCTCCATAGCAGTTGTGAAGCAGTTGTGAAGCAATTTATCCACACTGAGCTTCCCAAGGGATCAAGGAAGTTATTGGTGCAAAATCTTTTGAAATTTAAAAATCAATCCCGCATGAACTGGCAATACGGCTGCACACACACATGCAGAAGCAAAGGTGAATAATGTATTTTTTTATTTAACTCCAACAAAAGTGTTGCTGAGTTCCATCAATGAAAGTGACAGTAGAACGCTTTCACAACCCAGAGGACAGCAGGAGGACCTCAGCTACTAAGAGTGGCAACAGCTATTAGTTATTTGATGCATTGCTGCCTTCATTGTGGTACTGAGTATATAGGTTGAACTTGATTTAAAAATTAAAAATAACAAAATCACCACGTGTACAATAGCAGCGGTGATAAAACAATCTTCCAACCTGATGGAGCAGAATTATGCTTTCTAAGAACAAAATGCCCAAGTAGATTATTAATTCTCTTTTGACAAATAAAATTCAATGATTATTGTCACGCAAATAATCTGCAGAATTAGGTGATACATTGCTGAGGAATAACAAGGTGATTGACTTCGGAGTGGCTTCAGTTCTGCACACATGGGGCTGGATTTTCACTTTCTGACCAGTGGGTTTGAAGACGTGAGGCATGTAAAATCCAGAGGGAGGCCTTCTTGGTGCACACCTGCCCACCCCCAACCTGACAAATTTTATGGAGGGGGGGATGGGGAAAGCCTCTGGCAACTCCCCCGCCCTTGGGCTTCATCTAGCTGTTGTCAGTGTTTTACCTGTGGCAGTAGGGAGGCCCACGCCAGCGGGGAGCAGGGCAAGTGGTTCGGGGGGGGGGGGGTGGGGGGGGGGGGGGGGAACACCTTTGCAGGGCCCCGATGTCCATCAGAGCACAGCCCTCGCAAAATATCACCCTGCCTTTAAATTGCAACCCCTGGCCTCCTTACCCTACTACCAACCCCCACACCCCACAACTTTCGCTAAGATCCTCAACCCCAGATGTCCCCGGGCTCCTCAGGGTGGTGAGACTGCCTTTATTCCTAGCAGTGGTCATTGTTCCCAGCTGGCGCTACTGGGAACTACTGCGCTGAAGTCCATGCGATTGGCCAGTAGCTTTCTAAGGCAGGACTTCCTCCTAATAGGGGCAGGAGTCTCACCTTAAAGCAATTAATGTTGCTCCCAGAGTTAAATTTCTGTGGGAACAACTGTTGGGCTTGTGGGCAGGTTCCACCCACAAATCTTTATTTGGTAGTGTGGGGCCGCAATGCCTTGTAAAATCGAGCTCAGGATTAAAGATCTCAATCATGCTGTCATGGAGTTACACTGGAAGGAGAAACACAAAAGATTTGACAAGACTCCTCTCATAGTTCACTGTCAGTGCCTGAGTAGCTCTGAAAAGGAGCTGGGAGTGTACTTTGTGCCCATTCTCTCAGCAAGAATTTTGGGGATGGACAGGACCACAGAAGGAAATAGGAATAAAATGAAGTTCATGACATCATACTAATTATGAACTTGCATCAAGAAGATAAACGTCTTACATTTTTCTACTGGAGTTCCTCAGAATAATTATTTCAGATGAATGAAATTTCTTTTGGCTAGTTTAGGATAGTGCTGGCAAGCAAGTTTTTACAATAATTCAAAATTACATCAAGGACAAATTAATGAGTCAATTTTGCATTTGTGTCCCCTCGCGAAGTTTGTCAGAGTTGAATTTCTAAAAACATATCACAATGTCCATCCATACAGAAAGCAGGAACATTCAGGGCCTAGCGCATCTTCTCCAACTGCAAGTATCAGAAAGTACTCCCAAGAGAGTTTCAATTTGTAGACAGCTAAATTCGCCAGGCAAATGAGCAAAAGCACAGACAGAAATATTCAGAGTTCAGTTCCTAATTCCAGGGGCAGAATATTGCTGTTGGTGTGCGAGGGCGGCCCGACACGCCGATGTGTAAAATGCCACACGATGACATTGAGCGTGCGCCCTGACGTCATCATGCGTCATTTCGACATTTTGCCGAACTGTCAACAGCCTATTTAGGCCATTAAAAACAAAATTAAACTATTAAGAGCACTGCCCATGCAACCTTACGGTTGGTGGGCGGGCAAAGAGCCCAAGCGGCCTTCACGTTTTTCAGGAAACCTCATCCACGGACGGGATGAGTTTCCTGAAGGTTTTATAAAATAATTAAATACATTTTCAAAACTTCACAAACATGTTCTAGTTCATGTGACACTGTCACATGATGGGACATGTTTAAATACATTTTTACTTAATTTATTAAAAACTTTTATAATCCATCCAATCTTCCTGAGGCAGCTCTGTGCCTCAGGGAAAATGTTGCCCTGTTTCGCGTGCATGAGCAAAAGAGCACAGGCCCAACTCTCCTTTCTCCCCCCTGCCCACACAGGTTGTGCTGCCATGCGTGGTGGCGTGCAGCCGAACGCGGGCAGCGGGCAGCGATCGGCTCCACGCCCGCCCCCACCTGCCCGCATTCAGCCCGCCCACCATAGGAAAAATTCTCCTCCAGGGCTTTTGTGCAGCTTAGGGCAGAAAGGATTATCCTCTCTCAGTGCAACAAGTGTTAGTGAGGAGAAGGACCTTAGTGGGAAAAAAGCAATTGCAACAATCTGTACTGTCCTAAACCTGAACCTAAGCAGAAGGTGACTGGTTATATTATTGAAACTAAATAGCAGTCACCTGACATCAAAATTCAAATCAAAATCTCTTAACAACATAATTTGAATCATCACTGCGATGTGGCTGTCTTCTGTGGCTCATAAGACAAACACTGAAGACAATATTTCTTGTTCAAGCAGTTGACAGGTTAATAGCGTCATCGTGAAGACTTTGAAATAGACTGAAGCAAACATGAATATCAATGCATTATTCAAACATAACAATGTGGCATCAACATGAGACTTCAAGAAAGCAATGCATTGTAAAAGGAATTGGCTGTTTTATGGAAATTACCATTATCGGCATCCGGTGGTTTCAATGTATAATTCATATATAAACCTATGCCTGCCTTTAGGTGCGCCCCAAAAAAATACACAAGTGTTACTGATATTTGAAACATTTGATTTTTTTTTGTCCTGTAGTAAACATTTTTTTTGTAGTTCAGTCACTACAAAATGCCATTCCATTTACACAGTCAGGACACAGAATAAAAGAATGTCTGGACCAATACTCAAACCGCATTATGGCTTCTGAAATTAGGTCACATATTTTTGTTTTAAAATAATATAGTCTATTGCATTTTAATATACTTTTATTGGACAGAATGCTGGAATAAATACAAACTAAGGCACATATTGTGCTATGTTTAAACCCCAATTGACTTGCAATACGAACTCTCCCCATCCTCCAAAACTAATCTTTTGGTGTATTTGAGAAAAATTGGGGTTAAAAGATATATTGTTAATTGTATGAGTCTGACAGTAATATAAGGACAACAACTAGTTTGAAAGATACATATTTTTTGCTGTAAACATTCACACCTTTGCTCTTAACCCAGTTAGAACTGTTTTGAAATGTTCTTTATTGTGCACATAACCATAATTTTTATCGGAGTGTCTTGATAAATTGTTTTATATTAATCAGTCTTTCATATGTCTTCATATATTTGAAAGTACCTTATCCTGAAAATATTCCTAGTGCTGTCTACAAGTCAATTTTAAAATTAATTTATGAACCTGTTAGAGTTCCATTTCTATGCCAAATAATTTGTTCTAAGTAGAGAATAAGTAGATACCACCTATAGTTAGAGCACAAAGCGTTAAGAAATAGAACTTAGAAAAAAAATCACTTTACATTCTAAGTCTAAAGATTGCATAGGAATGGCTCTAAAAGAAAACTTGCATTTATATTATCTTTTACAACCTCAGAACACTCAGAGGGCTTTATAATCAATGAAGTACTTTTGCAGTATAGCCACTGTTACAATATAAATAATGTAGCTGTCAATTTTCTTTCAGTAAGTTCCCGCAAAAATAATGAGAAAAGGACTGATAATCTGTTTAGTGATGTTTGTTTACTTACCAGTGATTATGTGCCCAACTGGACTTGCTCTGCGGAATAGTCCCAGATTTGCACTTTGCAGGTTGCGGGCAGGTGAAATGTCATTTTACCCGCCAGCAGCAATGGCGGCTTTTCAAGCCATATCGTCCCAAACCTGCTGCATTAATTATGCATTCCTGGGAAACATACTGTTTCCATGGCAGGTGGGCTTTCATTTTGCCGCTCCATCATGTCGGGTGCCATATTTAAAGCGTAACCGCACGCATGTCTCTCAATGCTTCTAGCCCACGATTGCTGCACAGAAGACATGGCAAAGGCAAGAAGACTGAAGCCCTCAGGTTTAATGGCTTATCCCTCGAGCGCCTTTTGGACACAGTGGAGGCTCACTGTGATGTCCTCTAACCCACTCTGGCTGCAGAATGGACATTAACTGCACTAATATGGCTTGGGAAGCAGTGGCAGCAGTGGTCAGCGCAAAAGGCCTGCAAAAGAGGACAGCCAACAGATGCCACAAGAGGATGAATGATCTCCTCTGTTCCGCCGGGGTAAGTCACTCTTTTCATAATCTCAACTCACACACTCACAAACCCATCACGCATCCACTGGGCCCTCATTCTGTCAGTTCAAGGGCCATCACCATTCACACTCTCACACGTAACATCATTGTCCTCATCCCATCCATGGGATCATTCATCACCCACACATGCCAGGAATACTTATAATCTGGCCTGGTTGGCGTCCTGCTTACACTTTCTCCATCTCTATCCATGCAGAACAAACTGGCACACAACAAGATGGAAAGGGTGCAGACTGGTGGCGAATGCCCGAACTCAAGATCCTCATGGACTTTGAAAATAGAGCCATCCAGCTGGCCGGCGAGGATCTGGACCGGTCCTGTGCTGACAGTGAGGTCGGCGCTGCTCTACCAATTGAGGATCCAGCAGTGCAGCATCCATCAGACAACCATGCTTTGAGTAATCTGTCCTGTTTCACAGGTCACTGCCATGCACTAATTATCTCTCCTTGCTTTTGCAGGTACATCCGGGAAACAGCCAACAGAGTCCATGAACCAGGGCCTCCAATCATGCCCCAAAGAAACCTCTGAACAGGAATCTGAAGGCACCCTCCTTGAAGTCCTGTCACAATGCTCACTCACACCAACCAGTAACACACACCTCGGTGGGATCTAGCTTTAGAGCACCCTCGGGATCACAATCTGGTGAGTACATTTTTTTTTATTCGTTCATGGGATGTGGGCCTCGCTGACTAGGCCAGCATTTATTGCTCATCCCTAATTGCCCTTGAGACCTGAGTGGCTAGGTCATTTCAGATGGCATTTAAAAGTCAACCACATTGCTGTGGGTCTGGAGTTGCATGCAGGCCAGACCAGGTAGATTTCCTTCCCTAAAGGACATTAGTGAACAAGGTGGGTTTTTATGACAATCAGCAATGGTTTCCTGGTCATCATCAGACTTTTAATTCTAGATTTTTTAAATTAAATTCAAATTTCACCATCTGCTGGTTGGATTTGAACCCTGTGTCCCCAGAGCATTACCCTGGGTCTCTGGATTAATAGTCCAGTGACAATACCATGACACCACCATCTCCACATAACACTTTCTGACCCATGGCCAGCGGTGACAGGGACTTCCCAGGTGTCCGGCATTCGGAGCACAGCTGGAGGCCAGAACATTGCTGAGTCCGAGTCAGATGACAAACCTCTGGACTCAGGCATGTCGCAGTTGCTGGAGCTGAAAGGCAAGCTCATGAACATCAGGAAGGGATTTTCGCTGCATTCTTCAGATTGTAAGGCACAATGGAGGAGTCCGTCCACCTTCAATCTGAGATGATAGTGCCGGCATGCAATGCACCGAGGTCAACACTGGGAGGATAGCGGCCGCCATGGAGACCTTGGACCAGGATGTCACGCATGCACTGCTGCGCAGGCTGAACTCCATCACTGACACTATAGTTGGCCTCCAACAGTGTGTATGTGAGAGGGGTGTGGGGCAGCTCAGTTTCACTCCAGCTACCCCTTCTCCTCAAGGAGCCAGCCAGGGACCCTTGGGCACCCACAGGGGTAAGGATGAGCAGGTGCATACCCTGGGGCCATCTACCCAGGTGATTCTAGGAGTGCCTGGCCCATCTGAATCCCCTCTTCCTGGGACCCCCAGCAACCCCAGCTCCACAGGCTGAGGAGGGTGCCACTACCACACAGCAGGTCCCCAAAAGCAGGCCACGGCCCTCCAAATTTCGGCCTTCCAGAAGACGCCCATCAAGGTCATCACAGACAGGTCGTCGCAGTCAGCAGGCTGCCTCCACCTCTGCTGTGGATGTCAGGGGAGCACCAAGATGTAGCAGCAGGGTTAGGGAGGTTAAGAAGATGTAGTTGTGCAGTCTGGGCACAGGTATTAATCACTTGTACATAATGTTCACTATTGTCAATAAACTCCCAAGAATGTTTTCCTGCCTATGGCTCCTTGTTCTGATGAGCAGTGTTCGTGTCACTCAGATGTGAAACTTTTCTGCACAAGATAAATGCAGGTGTCTCAGTCCAGGGTCTCTTCCCTGTGCTCTGTGCAGCTTTGAGACCAAAGAGATGGTCCGGCCTCACACTCCCTGGACACATTACTGATACCTGCACCTCAGCTTGTCATTGTCATTGCTGCCAGAATGTCGTGGGCAGGTGTCCTAGAGTTCCACTATTCTCTCTTGTGCACTCTCAGCATCTTTAAGGTGGGGCTGGCCCCCATTTCTTCAGCATCGGTGACCAGCAACGTTGTGCTCCTGAAGGGATCAGGTGCTGAAGGCGGACAAAGGATCAGATGTTTTTAAAGTTTCATGGCTGAGTCTCCATGATATGATACTGATCACACAACGCAAGTGAGCTGCCCTTGCCAGACAGGAGTCAAACAGCCTCAGAGGCTGTATGAAGATCTATGGAGTGTACTCACTGCATGTCTTCATCATTCTCCTGCAATTGAGTGAAGATTATGGCGTCCACTGTGTCTCCATGACACTAGCATTGTCACAGAGGGTATTTGCGCTGCCATAAGCCAGACTGGAGTCAAACATTCAGAGATGCAATGTGAGGAACTTATGATGTCTCCTCACTGCATTTGTCATCATCCTCAACAAATCTAGCATCTGTGAGGGCCTCCTGTGCACACCTGCTTTGTCTGGCCAGTGTGTGGGCCTCAACATCATCATCATCGCCTTTCAGGACCTCCTCACCCTCCACCGTTGACATCCTCCTCATTGGAGAAGACCTCCAGCTCCTGCATCTCCTCCTCAGCCAGCTCCGCTTCCTGTTGCAGCCCCAGGTTGTAAAGGGCGCAGCAGATGACGATGATGTGTAACAGCCTCTGTGGACTGTATTGCAGGGCTCCACCAGACTGGTCCAGGCACTGGAACCACATCTTCAGCATCCCAATGGCCTGTTCCACCAAGTTGTGAGCTGCAACATGATCCTCATTATAGCGTCGCTCTGCTGCAGTCTGAGGCCGCTGCATGGGTGTCATCAATCATGGCCTCTGCTGGTAGCCCTTGTCCCCAAGGAGCCAACCCTGCAGCCTCTGTGAACCCTGGAAGATATCAGGGATCTGTGACCAATTGAGAATGTAGGAGTCATGCACAGTCCCTGGAAACTATGTGCAAGAGTCTAAGTTTCATGTAAGATTTTACTTTTGCAGCTGAATTTTCCAAGAAGTTATATTTGCTTGGATCAGGATTACCCTTGGCTCCAAATTTCTTCATGTACATAAAAGGAGCCATGTTGCAGATTATTGTACTACATAGCCTAACAATCAGCAATTCAACCTAAACAAAAACAGGGATGCTCAGGAGGAGTGACTGCAAACCTGTTTTGGAACAAAATAAAAGCTCAGAAAGACTTTGCAAGTTGTTCCAGCTTCACAGTTGGCTTGCTGCCAAAGCCATTCAACCTGAAACTACCTAACATGTAAGGATCGCCGAAAGTTAACGCCCTAAAAGCAAAATACCGCCGGATCCTGGAAACCTGAAAAAAAGAGAAAATACTGGAAACCTCTAGGAAGGCCAGGCAGCATCCTTAGTAGCGGAATGTTTCAGGTTAAAGCTCCTTCTGGCAGAACTTTCTAATTCTCTTTTCCCTTTGTGGTAAATTCCTATGTGTAGGTATTGTATATAAAAATCCATTTGCTGGTATTGCAGACCATAACTTATTGGTGTTCCAAGCATTGCATCACCCAAAAAGGAAAACCTGACAGACCATTCTAAAATTAATCACAACTGGAAAATACATGTTCATAGTTTTTGTCTAGGTTTGCAATAAAAGCAGGCAAATCAGACTGCCCAATAATCAAACACATGGATTACAGATTGCACACTAGCTGCGATAGTTCTTCCGCGTATTGCCTCATTGTTCAGCTCGTGCTGTGACCCTGTGCTAAGCCAAATCCTTCTGAAGACCTTCGCATGAAACTACAATTCTAAACTTGTCTAATTCACACAATCTAACTGTGCGCAAAACAACTGGTTCCTTCATAACTAGGAACTGACTCATTCTTGAGATCTCCTAGGCTCAAGGAATCCAAGATCATACCTTACAAAACAGTTTTCTTCAATTAAAGGCTTTTTGACTGAGGAAGGAATATATTCAAAACAGCTGTATGTAATTTTCCCCACATATAAAAGAAACAAGGTTGTGTTTGATGGGAATTGCATCATTGTATCATTTAGCAAATACAGGAAAGAGGTTTACCAAACTATTTTCCATGAAGGTGATGGCTCTTTATTCCATGCTAATGTAATTATTTCTAACATTAATTTTTGTGCCTCTAAAGATATTTAGCTTATTTTTCCACCATTATTCATTGAAAAATGCTCAGATGTCTGTAACATTGAAACCATTTACATAAGTGGCATAATTTAGTGATGCAGAACCATCGCCTTTCTGCAGGAGGCCCAAGACTATTCCGAGGTAAGCAAGGCACTTACCTTCACAGTGTCAGGCCTCCCACTGAATTAAGGCCCATCAGGGTGTAAATCCTGCCCCCGAGAGCTACCAGCCAATCGGAGATCAGCAGCTCTGCAGTACCAGCAACACCACCAGGAGTAGTGGTCACTGTCAGTTTTGCAAATCTTCTAGCTGAAGTGTGGGTGGCGGAGCCCGCACACCAGCCCTTAAAACGTCACGTGCTGACGTCGCGCGAGCATCCCAACATCAGTGCGTGGCATTGCGATATTTCGGTCGGCAGGCGCGCTATGCAGCGGGACGCGTGCCCACCATTAGTTAAAGGCCTCGCTAAGGCCCTTAACTTGCCAATCGTCGATGATTTTGAGGGGCCCGTGTAAACTTCGGCTCAGTGCACGGGCCCAATGGGCAGGCAGGTAGGTGATTCTTTTACAAACCTCATCCGGTGGCGGGATGAGGTTTGATAGCGGTTTTAAAAACGTTTAATAAAGTTTTTGTTTATTTCATTAACATGCCCCATCTCGTGTGACATTTTCACATGAGGGGGACATTTTAATGAATTTTTTATTGTTTTTTTTTTATATTTGTCAGCCTTTCAGCAATCTCCCTGAGACAGCACTTAGTCTCAGAGAGATGTGCGCTCTTTTGCGTGCATGCGTGAAAGAGTACACTCTGACAGTTGGTGAATCCTTCCGCCTCCCCCCCCGCACAGGAAATGCATAGCGCTTCCCGTCGGGCGGCCTGCTGGGCGGGCCTTAATTGTCGAGCCCACCCACCCATCAAGGGCAAAATTCTGCCCCAGAAGTATGTCAATGTGCCATGGACACCATTCTACACCAGGAAGATTCACTCGACTAATACTGGATGGAGTGGTGGCGGGGAGGGGGCTATCTTATGAGGAAAGGTTGGACAGGCTGGGCTTGTATCCATTGGAGTTTAGGAGATTGAGAGGTGATCTTATTGTAACACATACGATCCTGAGACAGCTGAAAGGATGTTTCCCAGTGTGGGAGAGACTAGAACTAGGCGACACGATTTTAAAATAAGGGGTCTTCCATCTTAGAAGGAGATGAGAAGAAATCTTAGAGGGTCATGAATCTTTGGAATTTTCTTCCCTGGAGAGCTGTGGAGGCAGAGTCAATTAATATTTTTTAAGGTAGACGTGGATAGATTCTTGACTAACAAGGGAGTCCAAGGTTTTTAGGGGTAGGCAGAATGTGGAGATGTGGCCACAGTCAGCATGATCTTACTGAATGGCGGAGCAGGCTCAAGGGGCTGAATGGCCTACTCCTGCTCTTAATTCGTATGTTCATATGTACATCGAAAATGCTATCTGTAGCCTGAAAATGCAGGCACCACTGGGCCAAATTTTGTGAGCCTAGGGTTGGTTGGAACTTAGGAGTTTCTCTGCAGTAAAGGCTGAAGAGCTGGGAGATACACAGTTACTAGTAGCGGTTGGGTATAATTACATTACGACATGGGAATAAAAATAAATTGTGGAATTTAAAACAGAATAAGTTGACGCAAAAATAAGGCAAAAAGGTAACAACATAAAGAAAGGTTTTGTAGACAGGAAGTATATGTAGATATAAGATTGTTACTGTATTACTAGATACTGTCTAACAACTTACAATCGGAAACTGATTTTTAATTCTTTTCGCCTTTGTCTTCCAAAGTCAGTGGCTCAAGTATTGCATTAATAATAATTGAGGCTAACAGCATTCACCTGGAGTAAATCGAACAGAAACTCCCAGCATCCACGCATGTGCATTTAAACATGGAAATCTGGAAATTGGGGTCCGTGTTACCCTGCTCCGAGGGAGTGCACTGCAGCAGTCCTTGCCAATTGATTTGACATTGAAACACAGGCAACAGCATGTACTTGGGGTAATTTCCCACGAAGAACATTATGAAAATTTAGAGCTGATGCATTCAGGAGTAAGTGAATTTTTAATAGTGTAATAATTGATAATTACAGCCAAACAAATTTTCTGGTCCCAAAAATTTAATCTAATAAGTATAAAATTTCATTGTTTCAGAAGTTAAGTAGCATTTGATTTAAAAAAAATATATTTTTCTGTTGCTTTTATCTCTTTCTCCCTTAATCCCAAATCCCCTTGCAAACTTCTGGGCATTAGTTGGCTGCCCATGCATTGGTCTGCCTCTGTTAAACCCGGAAGTGGGTGGGTTAGGGCCAAGTTTGATATTTTTAATGTTTTGACATGTCAGCCAACTGCAACCCACCTGTTTTTGGGAATTAGGATTCAGCCCAGTGTGTCTCAGTGAGGATCCTGTAACCTGCTTTGTTGAAGAGTTTCACTGTTCCTTGTCCTGCTCAAATATGCCCTGTAGAGGGCACCATGCTGGATCAGATGCTGAATTCGAGCAAGCCTTTGCCCTAAAGCTCGCAAAACCTTTGTGGGCTGATGTCAGCAAGGAGAATGGCAAGTGCCATTCCTTCATTCCCAACTGTAAAATCTGGGCTACTGGCTCCATGGGGAGGAGGTGGCATAATGGTATTGTCACCAGACTAACATTCCAGAGGCCCAGGGTAATGCTCTGAGGACCTGGGTTTGAATCCCATCATGGTGGAATTTGAATTCAATAAGTCTAATGATGACCATGAAACCATTGTTGTAAACATTCATCTGGTTTACTCATGTCCTTTAGGGAAGGAAATCTGCTGTCCTTACCTGGTCTGGCCTACAAGTGACTCCAGACCCACAACAATGTGGTTGACTCTTAAATGGCCTGGCAAGGTACTCAGTTCTCAAGGGCAATTAGGGATGGGCAATAAATGCTGGCCTAGAGAGCAACCCCCCCCCACCCCCCCCCACACCCCACCCCCCCCAACCACCCATTCCATGAATGAATAAAAAAAAAGAAGGGAAAGATTTCACAGGAGGTGACAATCCTCTGGTATTTCAATCAAGAGCTGATTTTCTATTTGTGACACCATTATACAATGTTATAAGTAATTTTGTTGGCTGGCTTGTCTTGGCTTAAAATATAAACAGCAGTATTAAGAACAGAAAGCTTGTGGCACCACACAGCATACAAAATACACTATTGAGGAATGGAAAAAAATAGGATATAAAGTAAATGAGAGTGTATAGGACAAGGTGCGACGGGGAGGAGAGAGGCAAATTGAACTTATTTATCCTCTCACCATCTATCCATAAAAAGAGGTGTTTTTGAATTATTTTCAAAGTAGGCTGTGGTGTGTTTCCCCAATCCCTCAGTTTGTGTATTCCAATTTTATAAGTAACATGCTGCAAACTCTCTTTATGATTAACACAGAAGATTAGTTTAGTTCAATTTCAAACCCAGGATGTTGGGGGTTAGAGGGGGTGGAGGTGGGGGAATGTCTTCAATGTCTCTCTCACACACACACATACACAAACATGTATAGAAGAGGGGTAAATAAAGAGGCTGATTTTACGACCATGATAACAACTCCAAAAGAGCCACAGGGGTGAAGTTTAGTTCATGTGATTTCCAGAGTCCAGAAAGTCAAAGTCCAGATGGTATTTCCTTCATGATGGATTCAGTTCAGATGAGTTCCTGGTTGGAGCCAGAAGCACAAAAATCCTTGAAAGCAAATGAAGATGCTTTTCAAATAAAACAGTCTTCGAGGAGTTGAGAGATAGTGACTGGCTATTTGGTCAGCCAAGAGCCCGGCTGTTGTTCTTTTCAGGTTGGAGCTAATCAGAAAACTGATCTGGGAGACTGGAAATGTAATATTAAAAGTGTCCAGAGGCTAGAAGCATGGGATCATGTGATGTGGCCTATTAATGAGTTAATTGCAGCTTCACAAGCAGTTTTTGTGCCTCTAGCCGAAATCCATTGCTTCCCTTAGCAGTAAAATGTTGGCTGC
The DNA here is from genome assembly GCF_017639515.1 of Carcharodon carcharias. Taxonomy (NCBI): domain Eukaryota; kingdom Metazoa; phylum Chordata; class Chondrichthyes; order Lamniformes; family Lamnidae; genus Carcharodon; species Carcharodon carcharias. The sequence continues at coordinate 41,512,028 of NC_054479.1, read as the reverse complement.
TAACCCCTTTTCAGGTTTCATGAGTTTCAATGTCTCTGTTTTTGTATTGCCCCGGCTGGGGAGCCAAATCATCTGTTAGCTTCTAGCTTTGCAATTATAATGTGGCCTTTCAATGGGGTGTGAGATTCCACAAGGATGAGAGTGGAACTCTTTTGTTCTTGTAATCTCTGTTGAAGCTTCCAGAACAGATGAGAATCTTGTGAGTCATGTGACCTGTAGCAGCCATCTTTTGGTTTAGCAAAAGTTCATTTTAAATTAGCAAGCATAAAAAAATTTTGATATACACAGTTTTGATTTATTTTCATGTCTTAATGACATGCCAAAGAGAATTGCAACCCTGCAATGTCTATCCACTCTTTCCAGTGGAGAATGTAGAATTTCCTCCAATGTGGACTCACTCTAGTTATTTAGTTTTTCTTCACATTCCACATATTATGGATGATGAACCAAGTTGCTAAACCACCATTATGTTATCAATCGGGATGCATTCAAATGCTGCATTTTTGTATGTGCAAAACACCTCAAGTGAGCCATTTCCAAAAATATTAAATATCATTTGACTGGTAGTCCAAACACATTTTCCTATTTCCTGACTGTGTAAACAAAATGACATCCCAATAATAATGGAACCAAAGGAAACCATGTTTGCTGAAGAATGGGAAGTTAAATGCATCAGATGTTTCAAGTATCAGAATTTTTCTGGAGACAGCAAAAGTCAGGCATAGTTTTATATAAATTATACATTGAAAACACTGGATGCAGATAATGGCAATTTCCATAAAACATCCAATTCCTTTTACAATGCATTCCTTTCTTGAAGTCTCATGTTGATGCCACATTGTTATATTTGAATAATGTATTGACATTCATGTTTGCTTCAGCCTTCTTTATGGCCTTCCGATGATGCTATTAACACATCAACTGTTTGAACAAGGAATATTGCCTTGAGTGTACCACGTATGAACCACAGAAGACAATTGAGTCTTACTGATGATTCAAATTAGGCTGTTAATAGGCATTTGATTTGAACATTGGTGTCAGTTGGCTGCCACTTAGTCTAATTGCTCTTTCTGTTTACAAAGGCTCTGATGCCAAAGTCTCTCACTAGGAGAAATCGGATAGTTGTGCTTAAAATCTCATTAATACCTTTAGTAGTGAGAGAAGCCAGTGTTTCATATCTTTTTCCAGGTTCAAGGCTGTGGTCTTCTCAACCAGCTCATTTACTTGGCTGCAGCAGCGTGATAAGACTGGGTAGCTGTTGGTATTCCCAGCATGGAGCCGCAGAGATATCATCAAGCTTTCGAAGCAGCCAATCACATTAAAGGATTTTCACAACATTCAGGAAATGAAAAGTGGTGAAATAAAATCATTTAAAAAATTTTTAATTGAGCAAATTAAAGATAAGGACACACAGGTGGGGTAAAGGCAAGGTTAATAATTTAACAGTACGCCACAACTGTAAAAGTATTTTTCCCAGGGCCAGTTCTGTTGTCCATGAAATTTTATTAATTCCATTGCCTTTAAAAACCCAGTCATACGTGCTTGAACAAAGTGTAACTTTTTATGTGTTTCCAACAGTGGTGTGGGAGCACAGAAGTTGAAGTCCTCACTGATTTCAATGATTGCTGGTTCTGTGAGGTTTCACAGCGCAGCCTGTGTCAGAGTCCCGAGTGACATACTGCTGTTTCAGGATTTCCAGCTAATGTGCACATGCCTGAGATCCTGAAACTTTGGTTAGTTTCAGAGGGGTAATGATGGTGGGGGACAGTGTGCCATCAGTACCCCTCTTCATGCACCAACCACGCTCCCCCCCAAAAAAAACAACCCCTGCAACATCCAAACCAACGTTGAAATATTACTGACTGTGCATCTGAACATTTTATTAATCAGAAAGCCAATAAGCAATGCCAACCAAGGACATGTTTTATCTGAGATTTATAATGAAGAATTGCTAATCATAAAATCGTGTGTAACTTCATTTAGGTTTGAAGCACACATTCTACCACAGATTCCAAACAGTTCAGCACCATTTCAAAAAGAAAATGGGATATGGCTGGATAAAATACATTTAAAGCCTTTCTGCTTTTGTTTGAACTTACATCTATTTAACATCTGAACCAGCAAGTCATTGGTTACCCAGCCAAGACACAACAAACAAAACATCAAAGTGATTTCTGAAGACTTGGCTTGTTATAATGGATGTCTTCTTCAAACCTGAAATGACATGAATACATTTATCAGTGATAACGTGAACACTTGGACATGAGCCTCTAGACGGAGGAAAGGTTTTTGTATTCGAGATAGATCTTTATGTAGTATTACATATGATGGCTTAATTCTGAATTGTGTTTATATTCACTCCAGTTTTGAGGCAATGTGATTCTCATAAAATAGCATTCAGTCTGAACTGACATTACGCATTTTGCTCCCTGGATTACTATCACATCCTTCAACAGCTGAAACATTTCCTTAATTTTTACCTGGTGAACAGTGGTGATTTTTCCTTAAGCAGTGTCAAGTACCGTCTCCAGAAGGAATCCCCTTTCTCAGCTGAAGAACGATGATGAAAGGGCATCAGATGCTTAGTAAATAATCTGAGTACGTAAGGAATTCAGTCATTTCTAAAGAAGATGAATGTGCATGCTTTTTCTCCTTAAGGTGATTTTATACAGATATAGTGCTGAGGGCACTAAAGATTAAAGCTTTTTTGTAGTGTGCCTGCAATGCTGGTTTGCATCAAGACAAAAAGTTATCCGTTGAAAAATTAGGGTGAAGAAGGTAATCATTCCTGAGATTGCCTCCTATTGCCCTGATCATATGTGTGACTTTAGATTATTCTGAATGTTTGTCAGTTTACTAACTGTCATAAATAGTCCAGTGGACGACATTTTAATCTACACCTTACACGTGATATTAGTAATCTTCTTATTCCAGGGAAAAGACCCTGGTCTTTCCAAAAATTGCAAAGAAAGAAACCTGTGATAGACTGTAAATAAATTAAGTTAAATTAACAACAGAAATAGATGGTTCAATATTTTTAGTAGATCTTTGAAAAAAAAATATTGTCATCCTTTCTCTCTTTTTCATTTCATTATTTGGGGTGTATGCATTTTTATAGCTTACACAAAATTACACAAATTTCTACATTGAAACATGATTACTTGGCTTCCTTGAGTTCATGACTTAAAAACTGTTGTTGAGTCAAAGTAATAAAATGTCATATGAAAGCAGAAAATGCTGGAAATATTTAGCAGGTCTGGCAGCATCTGCAGAGAGAGAAACAGAGTTAACATTTCTGATCAATGACCTTTTGTCAGAGCTGGTGAGGGGGTGATAGAAGTTTGGAGCTCTTCCATAAACAGCAGCTGAGCCGAGTTCAAATATTAATTTTAAATCTGAGATGGATATATTTTTGTTACTAAAAGGTGTTGAAGGGATATGAAACAAAGGTGGGTCTATGGAGTTGGATCACAGATCAGCCATGATCTCCTTGAAAGGCAGAATAGGTTTTATGGAATAAATGGCCCAATGCTGTTCCTTTATATGTTTCTATGCTAAGAGGTATCTCAGAACAATTAGCTACTTAGCCCAGTTTTTTTCGTCTTCATCCTGGAACAAGAAATTGATTTTGTGGGGTTTTATAGTTATGGAGCAAAGTCTTATTACTCTAAAGCTTTAAAAATAAATGTTTCTCAATCCTTCCCCTTTCTTGGTGCATTTGACTCCATCTTGTTTACGATCCCATAATTCTCCAGCCTCAAAGATGCATTATTCCTTCCTCTTAATGGAGTATTTTCTATCTTCTATCATCTGCCTGAGGTTATTGTAATTAAAGTTTGTTCTAGGACATATCTGGCTCTTGACACTAAACATTTGTTCATTATACATTATGATTTTAGTAAATTATTATATATCATGAAGGGGCTCAAATACAAATGGACACAAATTTTAAAATTGTAATGTTGGGAGTAAGAAGGCCAGTTGAACTAAACCTTTCCCCCCAAATGACAATAGATGTGTAGAATAAATTGCTGGAATAAGATAATTCAAGTGGACATTATAAGAAGCCACCAGAGATTTTTGGATGTTTTCTGTTGATGAGAAATAGGACTGAGAGATAAAAGGCATGTAATTGGACCTAAACTATCAAAAGGCTTATTGAGCCTAATGCTTATTTCCTGTTTCTCTAAATAACCTGCATTCTTCTGCCTAGTAATTATTTCCTCTGATATTACTCAAATTAGTAAAGCTTTCATAAATTAAAATGTTTTTCAGAACATTTTCAAGTTGTATATCATGCAAAAGCTGATGCTGGTCTTGTATTGAATTTGTACTAATTATGTCAATAGGACATGCAATGTTTTAGCAGAGACGAAAACTACAAAAAGGCCATTTGTATCAGTCTGAAATATTCTATAAATAAATGAAATGCTCCATCACAAGCATAGCTCAAAATTTTGGGTTCCTTGATTATGTTGAGCATAAAACTTCTTAAGTATACAGGAGGTATCCCAATGAAATACACAGAAACCGGTCTGTACCAGGATTATAAGGAATTGTGAGTTTTCTCCACAGATGCTGTATATTTACATGGTGTAAAACTCATAAATCTAGTGTTATTTTGATGAAATAGAAAGGTATGGAGTGAATGGGAAGATTTATCAGCTGGTATGAGGGCAAAAGACTTTATATTTATTCAGATCCATGTGTTTTCTGAAGCTATGAACAACTCTATCCCCTAATATTTTTTGTAAGGCTTGTAAAATACTGATGAACCTCACTGTGAAATGGTGTATAAATATCAGTTAGTTTCAGAAGATATTTTTATAAGGGAATAGAACTTTAATCTTAAGAATTTGACCTGCTGTCTCAGGGCTATTAATAAAGAAACTTGTCCTGAGGTTTATTCAGAAATAACAATGTTTAAACAAAGAGTTACAGCATCCATTTTACAGAGTACCTCCCACCATGTCAGTTTGGGGTCATTTTTATGTATTCAGAAATAGCCAATCAAGAAACCCATTCACAGCATAAGTCTTGATCTGCAGTCAATCATGAGGTTTGTGTAAATAAAATGAGATATTTAGTCATTGTGTAAAATGCAGTCCACAGTAGTTATAATTTTCTTTGAATGTAAAAAGAAAGGGACAATCCCATATTTGTCCCAGACCAGTTATAGTTCGGAAGTGTCACGGTGGGCAAAATATTGCGCCCTCTCTCATGGCAAATTTGGTCAGAGGGGCATTTAATCAGGCGGAAGGGTGGAGGGTGGGGATCCTGCCACCTTCCCACCACCAACCTGATTAAGTCTGTGATGAGAAGGCCTGTGGGTAGCCTTCCTGTCCCACCACCAAGTGAGGCCCTTAAGAGGACAATTAATGCTAGTATTAACCCAGTGATGAGCAGGGGTGTCGCCATGCAGGGAGCACAACAAGTAAACCAGTACAGGGTTGCTTGTGGGCTCCCAGGGTGGCCCCTCATTCAAAGGCACCCATATGGAGGGACTTGGCAGCGAGAAGGGGGTCCCGCTGAGAGCCAGTCAACTGGCCCTTACTGCTAACATCCTTCCCCCTCTCCACCACGAATCCCAACCTGCAATCACACTCTGCCACATTCACTCATCTCTAGCCTGGGATCCAGCGACCATCCTTGGCCTCGGCTGGGTGTCGTACTGACAGCAGCCACTGCCTCCCTGGTGGTGCTGCTTTTCAATAGAGCTGCTGACCTCCGATTGGCTGGCAGCTCTTGGTGGACAGGGCATCCACCCTGGGGTCCTTGATCTCGCGGGAAGGCCTGCCACTGGCCTGTCAAATGCCTGAGTGGAACACAGTGTGGCAGGCCTTTCTGAAAAGAGGTCATGCGGGGCTCCAGTTGGCTCTCCAGCTGCTGGCAAGACCCTGTCACTTAAACAAGATTCCGGCCAGTGTTCTGTACACATTCCCAAACAAAGTGAAGATAAATTAAATGTTGACCTTCTCGTAATGATGAATCACCCCAGCCCATATTTTTATCTGTATATAATCATATCTGGCTATATAACTAGCAACAGTTGAAGTATATTGCTTGACAAAGCTTTAGACTGCTGCAGAAATCCACTCAGTATTAAATCTGAAGACAATCTGGTATTGCTCATTTTGAAAGTCTCATTAAAAAAGCTAAAGTAACCATGCTATTGCTAAACAAATTGTGCCTACGGGTTAAATCAATTTAATCTGCATGCTTCACATTGCATTCCCACCACAGCCACTAATGTACATTTATAAACTGCCTTTAGTGTAGAAAAACATCCCAAAGATACTTCATAGTCATGGGGATAAAATGGATTTCAAGTAAAAGAAGGAGACTTTGTGAAGAGGTGACTGCAAATTTAGTCAATGAAGAATGTTTTAAGGAGAAAGAGATGGAGAGCATTAAGGAGGGAATTCTCAAGGATGAGGTTGGGGCAGTTGGGCCTTCAATGGTGGGGCGCAATGAGGGAGAAATGCACAAGAGGTGAGGGTCGAGGAACAGTGAGTGCTTTTGGGGAGGGATGGGTGGCTGTAACACTGGAGAGCCCTATAGAGATAAAGATGTATGAGACCTCAGAAAGCTTTATATATAGTTACATTTGATGCACTGGGGAACTGGAAACCAATGTAGGGCAGTGATGATGGCAGGCCAGCAGGACATAGTGTTAAGGAAGATAGGAGCAACAAACTTTTACACAAACTGAGGTTAATTGAGAGCTGGGAAACCAACAGCAGGGTACTGGAATAGTCAAGTCCGGATGTTCAAGAGACATGCATAAAGGTTCCCGCAGTTGTTTGGCTGTGGTGGAAATGGTGGATATTATAGAGATCGAAATTCATGTCTTTGGAGTGGAGAGTATATGGACTAGAAGCACAGCTTGGTTCAAATAAGACACCAAGATTACAAACAGTCTATTTTAGCCTGAGACAGTGGCTGGGGAGGTTGCTTGTTAAGTCGCTGATGAGGGGAACAGCATTTTTTGGCAAAATATACAATCCTGATGATAAAAGCCAAATCTAGAACAAAAAAGTAATTTACATTTGCACAATTTCCCGCTGATAGATTCAAATCAATTGATGCAATTCTTTTTTTTGGTGCAAGAAAATAACTGAATATAACAAAAGCAGACAGTTTCAGAAAAATGCTGATTTTTATTTACTAGAAAATGAAAGTTTCATCGGTTTCTGCTGGCTTTGCAGAGGCCAAAATAAAAACAGAAAACATGAGCAGCAGTTTTTGCCAAGTGCCGCTTCATTCATGTAATTTGTGTTTGGTTGGAATGAATTTATTTCTTTTGAACTGCTTTCCAGTAATGCACACATATGCTGAGTACACAAACAAACGTTTCAACTTTGCTACTCAACAAAAGCTTGTTCATATGAAAGTGTACCCAGTGGTTAAATTTGTTGATTGAATTTATTGACAAGAGCTGGCTGTGTCAGTATACTTGGTGTCAACAAGGGTGAAGACTTTCCACTTCATTGCTAGGCCCAGCTGGACCCGTCCTTTCCATAGTGCAAATTATTGAGCCTATTCACCTTTACTAAGCAGTGCACATTACAATGAATGGCTAGTTGCCCCACATGCTCCCCAGGATACTAGAAATTGCTTGATAGATTTTATTGATTGGGAGTTTTCACAACACATTTACATGATGTTGACTTGATTTCCATGCAAGCTGTCAATACAATCCCTAAATCCTATTTGAACATCTGATCCCAGATTACTTGTAAAAAAATCCTCTAAATCATATGTGTTTTTATAATAAATTCAATCAGTATGTGCTTTAACAATCCAAACTATCACAAAATATTACTTCTGTCAGCAAGAGAACTCAAAAGACACGCTATTTCAATCAGGTAAAAATATCTTACAGGACTAGGTGAAAAATGTTATGAATTAAAGTTTTAGTAGCATATATTAACAACTGAACTACATTGTTCCTGATCATAGAACAAAAATACAAGTCATCTAGGACAGGATGAGGAAGAATAATGGTATTGATTCAATGAAAGGTTTACAGTTATGCTGTAAACTGGTGTTAATTTAAGAATGGTTTTCGAGAACCACAACCCCAAGTTGCAAGAATTAGTTAGTTCTAATTACGTTCCCTTTTCTTCTCTCGTTAGACAGCAAGAAAAGTAGAGTACAAAAGTGAAACCCACTTTGTCCATTGTTCTGCAGTCATGGCAAGGGCATGAACGGTGATGAAGATACATTAAACTTTCGGAGGGATGCAGGGGAAGGAAAGTGGGCTGCAAGTGTCCTTCAGGCCATTTTCAGGACTGTTTATAATCTTGGTTTTTGAATGTCCTCTGAACTTCAGGGTGAATTGTAGACTTTAATTTCTTCTTACAATTCTTGCTGTTTCGTTTCACATGGAAGATGTATTTTCAAGAAGTAAAATTGTTGAAATGTTTAACATAGCTCTTGTGTTATAGAACTGACGCCATCCATAGCTTGATAGGAACAAAGAACTCACTCAGTTTTTTAAGTAATGAAACAAATAGAATAAAATTACTGTTCTCAGAAGATTAGTAATATCCTCATCTACGTCTTTCAGCTCAGCAATCTTTCTCTGCAGGTTTGACCATTTTTGCATTAAGTTTGCCTCTGGCTGGTTGATCAGGGACTGCTAAGTCACAATATTGGATTCACATTAAAGAGAAGAAATACTTGAAGATTACATGTTTGATTCACATGCTAAATGGCGCTGTCACTTGTCTAACCAGGTCTAATTTTCATTTCTCCACCCTTTCCCCATATTATTTAATCGTCATCCTTTTTGAAATTTCACCTAGGCCTGATTAGGCTGGAAAGGTGGAAGAGCGGTGAAGTATACTTCATGCATCCTAGTGAAGGTCTCAACATGGTGCAGGGATATTCAAAAATCTACAGAAGTAGTTATTTGGGGACATAAACATCACGACAGGGTGTCTGAATTCCAGCACCTGTCTCGTGTTGAAATATTCTCTATTTTGTCATATATACAATGTTTACACATTCATAAACAGTAAAGAGAATTGTCTTCATCGACATGTGCCTTCAAACATTTGTTACACTGATTAGTAACAAGCAATAGCAATTTTTTAAAAAACCATGATAAACTATTAACCAGCAACCAGCCTTAAGTTAGCAAGCTGTAAACTAATAAGCTGCAGCCAGCAAACTGGAATGTACAGTTATCCAACAGCAGTTTAAAATCAGTAAGCAGCTATCCATAATCAACAAACAGCAATCAGTGACCGACGATGTGAGTGGAAGAACAGGCAACTGCTGGTCTTCACTTAAAAAAAGAAATAAAATTCATTAGAGCGACTGCTGAAAGCTGAAAGACATACACACAACCTGGGGTTCCATGGGCTTTCTGAAAATCCACCTTAATTTTTGCTTGGAAAGGCATATCTGATTTATATGGAAAGCAAGGATGCATCAAGTATAGCAACAAAGGTTTGACAAAAAATTGCATTTAATTAAGCAAAGCAAAATTTACAACTGTATTTTTTTTTAATTCATTGATAGGATGTGGGCATCGCTGGCTAAGCCATCATTTATTGCCTATCCCTAATTGCTCTTGAGAAGGTGGTGGTGAGCTGCCTTCTTGAACCGCTGTAGTCCATGTGATGCAGGTACACATACAGTGCTGTTAGGAAGGGAGGTCCAGGGTTGTGACCCAGCAACAGTGAAGGAACGGCAGTATATTTCCAAGCCAGGCTGGTTAGTGTCTTGGAGGGGAGCTTCCAGGTGTTGGCGTTCCCATGTGTCTGTTGCCCTTGTCCTTCTAGATGATAGTGGTCGTGGGTTTGGAAGGTGCTGTCTAAGGAGCCTTGGTGAATTCCTGCAGTGCATCATGTAGATGGTACACATTGCTGCCACTGTTCATCAATGGTGGAGGGAGTGAATCAAGCAGGCTGCTTTGTCCTGGATGGTGTTAAGTTTCTTGAGTGTTGTTGGAGCTGCACTCATCCTGGCAAGTGGACAGTATTCCATCACACTCCTGACTCCTGCCTATATAGTAGCAATGGCATGTGTGAAACTGCTGAAAAAAAAAACCTATTCATAATTCTTAGAGAAAAAACTATCGTTCCTACAACCACATAAAAGTGTGAATCAGGCAGTCCATTAAAGGACACAGGCACTTTAAATATTTAATGTTTGCTTGATTTAACCTTCACGCTAGTGTCTTAAAAGAGATGGCTAATGAAGTAGATGCATTGATGTTAATTTTACACAATTCCTTAGATTCTGGAAAGGTTCCATCAGACTGGAAAGTAACAAATATTCTCTATTCAAGGAAGAAGGGAAATAATAGGCCAGTTGTGTCTTGTAGATGGTGGACAGGCTTTGGGGAGTCAGGAGGTGAGTTATTCATGACATGATTCCTAGCCTCTGACCTGCTCTTGTAGCCACAGTATGTATATGGATGGTCCAGTTCAATGGTAACCGTCAGGACATTGATAATGAGGGATTTAGTGATGGTAATGCCATTGAATGTCAAGGGATGATGGTTAGAGCCTGTTCTGTTTGAGATGGTCATTGCCTGGCACTTGTGTGGTATGTATGTTACTTGCCACTTGTCAGCCCAAACCTGAATATTGTTCAGGTCTTGCTGCATTTGGACATGGACTGCTTCAGTATCTGAGGAGTTGCGAATGGTGCTGAACATTGTGCAATCATCAGCGAACATCCCCACTTCTGACCTTATGATGGAAGGGAGGTCATTGATGAAGCAGCTGAAGATGGTTAGGCCTAGGACACTACCCTAAATAACATCGAAAGAAAAGCTTTTTAACTAAGTACTGAGCAACAACTCGCATTAAATGGATTTCATAATAAGGCTATTTTAGTAAATGTTCTCAACTTATCAGATTTTTAAGAAGTGACATATGTTATTTGTGCTTCTTTTAGCTTTGAGTGGATCATTTTGAAAGAAATATTTCTTGACACAATGAAAATGATGACCAAACATTTTCTTCATGATGGTCATACCCTTTTAAACTCCGTCAAAAAGTGTGATACTATAGCTTGCATTTTTGCTACTGAGGCGGGTAACTTGAGTTAAGAAATTTCCCAGCTCATTACAAGTGCTCCGAAAGGCATGATCTTCACTCCATGGGAGCGAGTGTGGGATGAAGTCAGGCCCGCTGTCCCTGGAAGCAGATCAGAGGCAGCTACAAGGACAGTCAAGTGCTTTTCACTGAACAATACCTACAGCAGTGTTAAGAAAAAGGAACAAATCAAGACGCTGGAAAATTTAAAGAAAAATAGAAAATATTGGAAATTTGCAGATCAGTCAGCATCCACAAAGAGAAAGGACAAGTTAATGTTTCTTGATTTAATCCTTCATCAGAATTTCAGTTTTATATGTAGGTTTTGGGAGCTGTCCTAAAAGTATGAGCTTACTTTTACTTCCTCATGTGGTATAAATGGAATGTGATTTTGAGAGTCAGTTTGCTGCCTCACTTATTCCATCTATATGTGCCCAGCTTGTGATGTTTCTTCCTTCTGTTTTAACAGATGGAAAATTGTACTTTGGGGAGTAAAAAATTGAAGTCTCCTGGCCATTGTTTCACACTGGGCATAGTTTACTTTAGGTGGTTTAAAATAGCTAATGAAAGGTGGATTGGATGACATTTCAAAAAGGAAGAATATTAAATGATATGGGGAAAGGGAGGAGGTGGGCTGGCTAAAAGGACTGCCTTGCTTCTCTGGGACTTTCTCCCAGATTTTGGTTACATTTTAGGCCCTTCAGCCCTCACCCCTCACACTCCCCATGCCATCTCCATGCCCCCATGCCAACTCAATGCCAACTTATGTCCCCCATCCACCCCAATGAAACCTCATGCCCTCCATGCCATCTCATGGCCATTCCATGTCCAATTACCTAGTATAAATTAGGTAAAGAATCAATGAAGCCTATATAGTAACAATGGCATGTGTGAAACTGCTGGAAAAAAAACCTATTCATTATTCTTAGAGAAAAAACTGGCTTTCCTACAACCATATAAAAGTGTGAATCAAGCAGACTATTAAAGTACACCAGGCACTTTAAATATTTAATGTTTGCTTGATTTAACCTTCATCCTAGTGTCTTAAAAGAGGTGGCTAATGAGCTAGTAGATGCATTGGTGTTAATTTTACAAATTTCTTTAGATTCTGGAAAAGTTCCATCAGACTGGAAAGTAACAAATATTCTCTATTCAAGGAAGAAGAGAGGCAGAAAACAGGAAACTATAGGCCAGTTAGCTTGACGTCTGTTGTGGGAAAGGTATTACAATCGACCATGAAAGAGGTTATAGCTGGGCACTTAAAAAATCTCAAGGTAATTGGAAAGAGTCAGCATTGTGTTGTGAATGGGAAATCATGTTTAACCAATTTATTAGAGTTCTTTGAAGGAGTAACATGTGCTGTGGATAAAGGGGAATCCAGTAGTCTTACTGTACTTGGATAAGATGCCACATCAAAGATTATTGTGGAAAATAAAAGCTCATGGTGCAGGGGGTAACATGTTAGCATGGAGTATGGATAGATGACTGGCTAGCTGGCAGAAAATAGAGAGTCTGCATAAATGGGTCTTTGGGCAGAATCATCCCAGATTTTCACTAAGTGCGGTGGTGAGCGGGTAAAATAGTATTTTATCCACTGGCCAAAATGACAGCTTTTCATGCCATATTGTCCCAAACCTGTTGCATTAATTATGCATCCCTAGGGAACATGCTGTTTCCATGGCGGGCGGACTCTCATTTGCCCACCTTGCCATCACCTCGCTGCTTCCTCACGCTGGAAGCAATATTTAAAGCCTAGCCATGTGCACACCTCTTAATGCTCCCAGTCCATGGCTGCTGCATGGAAGACATGGCCCCGAAAGGCAAGAAGACTGCAGCCTCCAGGTTTAGTGGCACCTCTCTCGAGCACCTTTTGAACACTGTGGAGGCCCGCTGTGACGTCCTCTGCCCCTGCTCTGGCTGCAGGAGGGGCAGCTGCATCACCAATTCAGCATGGCAGGTGGTGGTAGTGATAGTCAGTGCCAATGCCCTGCAAAAGACGACAGCCACCCAGTGCCGCTACATGATCGAGGTAACCTCACTTTTCTCATCACTCTCAATTAACACACTCGTAAACCCATCACACATCCACAGGGATCTCACAGCTCAAGGGACAACACCACTAACTCACACACACACACACTCTCACACCTCCATCAGGCTCATATCATCCTGAGCTCACGTTCTCAGCCCATCCATGGATCTGCTCATCACATAAACATGCAGTGCCAGGGTGAGGTCCCAGACCGGGGGTGGAGTGGCCCACATTAGGCTTCTCACTCATTTTGAGGAGTGTGCCATCTGGTGAGGATGTGGTCCCTGCTTGCAGCAACAATGAGGTTGACAGTGAACACCCTCGTAAGGATCCTGCACCACATCATCCTTCTCTCAACGCAACTGTGAGTGCTCTCTCACCTCCTTTTGACTCTGTTGCCATGCAACAATTATCTCTACTTTGGCTCACAGAGAGCTCTGCCAAGTGACCAACATCCTCAGCCAGCCAGTCCCTCAGCTCCATTCACGTCCTCATCTCCAGTCAAAAGGACTTCTCCTCCATTGAAGAGCTGGAAATAAGTAGCCTGGAAGACCAATCACAGCGCTTGCCTACATCCTGCACTAGCGCAGAGACACACATCCTGGTGAGCTCTAGATCTAGAGCAGGTTCAGGTTCACCATCTGGTGGTCACCGCATGGACACATGTCTGCAGCAGGAGGAGGCAGGTTCAGCTGAGCTTCCTGGCACTTGGAGGACTGCTGGGGAAGAGGCATCTGTAGGTCTGAGTCAGATGACAAACTTCTGGGTTAGGCCTTCCAACTCATCCTGAAGAGTCAGCAGAAGGTGGGAGAACATCACACAGAGTGGTTGGAGGCCCTCAACGCGAGTTGCAGGAGTGTGTCTACCTGCTCTCTGATGAAGTGGTGCCCACATGTGCATGCATGGAGGTCTCATTGGGAGGATGGTGGATGCCATGGAGGCCCTAGCCCAGTAGTATGCGGAGATGCCTGCAGACTTACACTCCAATGTTGGAGCCACGGGTGAGTTTCTGCAGTAGCAATGAGAGAGGGAAATGGAGCACTTCAATGATAATTCAGATAATCCTTCCCCTCAGTGAGTCAGGCCGGGGCCCTCAGGTACCTGAAGGGAGGTGGAGCGGCAGCTGGACACCCCTGTGTCATCCACTCATGAATCTCAGAGGCTGTCCTCTCCTTCCGAGTCCTCTTTGCTTGTGAGCCCCTCAACCTCGTACTCTGTCACTGCAGAGGAAGCAGCCAGTCCACAAGTGATTCTGGAGGGAGAAGTGTTTGTATGGCAGGGCCTTTAGGAGCCTTGTGCAAGCATTCTCTCACGCGCACAGATCCTTCCTGTATCACACTGATCTCAATGTCCTGAGCATTTTCAATGCTGCCTGCTGAGATTTGCTTTCAGTTGTCCATCTGAGCTGACCTGCATCTCCACCCACCCACTGATCATACTCCCATGCAGCACCTGCTCTCACCTATCATTACTCTCATTTCACTTTCGATTTGCTTAGCATGGTGCTAATTCAGTTTTACTTCCACTCGCCTGTCTTTTACCCTCTCCCAGACACCCATTTCATTTTGCCTATCATAATTAACCCCCCAGCATCATCTTTCACCTCCCCTCCATGACCTACCAGCCACAACCCTTTTCCTTCGGGGCTGTCCTGGTGAATGTGCACGTTCCCTTCCCTCCCGAAAATCCCACCCCCATACACATTGACCTCCCTGACCTCCTTCAGGGCCTGTATCTGTCTCCAAGTCTCCACCAACCACCCTCGTTGTCCATTCTACCGCAACTGTTGAACCCTCACCCTCCCACCCTACAGCCTCATTCTGCCCTTGATCATTCTCACCATTCCCTCATATCACACCCGCCCTGATTTTTCTTCCCAGGAGGTAGCCATTGACCCATGAGACCCCTCCCTTGTATATTGACCTAGACATCCCCCCCAGTCCCCCTCACCCCTGCAACACATTCCCCCTCCAGACCCCTTCCCCCTAGAACCCCACCCTACCCTTAGTTCTCCCACCCTCCCTGGACTCACCCCACTTATTCCCTCTCCTTCCTGACTCCATCAGACACCCTTAGTTCTTCTGCCACCCTTAGTCCTTCTCCCCTCCCAACTCCTTCCTCCAGCCTTATCTCTTTCTCTAGCCTCACTTCTTCCTCCAGCCTTACTCCTTCCCCTTCCTGACTCCCTCAGACGCTTACCGCTACCTCCAGCTTTATTACTTCCCCCTTCTCGATTCCTTCCTCCATCCCCACTCCCTCCCCTCTCTGCAATCTTTCCTCCCCCCGACTCCCTCCCATCTCCAGACTCCTTCATCCCACCTGATTTTCTCCCCTCTCTGCACTCTTTTCCCCTTCTGAATTCTTTCCCTTACACCAACCTCCCCAGTTGCCATCTTCTCCCCATTACACCTTCCTCCCCCGTACTCCCTTCCCCCAACCTCACCCTAGCACCTTCATTCCCTCTTCCCAACCTTACCCCTCCTACATTTTCATTCCCCCTCCCAACCTCATCCCAATGCCTTCATTACCCACCTCCCAAACTCACCCCTCCCAACACCTCTTCCTCTCCCAGTCGATCTTAGGCCTTCCTCTCCCACCCCCTTGACCATCATCCATTGTGAACATCAATGGTGACTTTCCAACTTTGATGAGCTGCTTCACAGCAGAGCCATGTCTATGAGTATCCACCCAGCATGCCATGGACACTCCTCCAGGATCCCGTTGCTGTCGGATTCCAGCATCTTCTGCTCCTTGGATGTTTGCAATGTGAGCAAGGGCCCACCTGTAAGTCCCAACTTCTGTAAGTCACACTTGTCAAGAGGTGTTGTGCACTGGCATGTTTTCCCACCAACTTGGATAGGCGATCCAGCATGGGGGTGGGTGAGTCCAGTGGGCTGGCCTTATAGTGATATGCTTACAATGAGGTTTCTGACGTCCAATGCTGGGGAACACAGCTTGCCATCGACCGGCTAATCAGACAACTACAAGTTAGTTTCACAACGTAGTGAAACCGATTTTTGGTTTTCTTGCCATATTGTCCGCTCATGCCACCAAACACACGTGACACCAGCGAGCAGAGGAAATTCCACCCTTTAACTGATTGGCAGAACGTGATGAGTGGAGTCCCATAATAGTCTGTGCTGGGGCCTCAACTTTTTACAATTTACATCAATGACTTAGGTGAGGGGAACAAAGACAAGGTAGCTAAATTTGCAGGTGACACAAAGATAGGTAGGAAAGTATGTTGTGAAGAAGACATAAGGGGTTTGCAGATGGATAAAGATAAATTGAGTGAATGGGCAAAAATCTGATGGAGAATAATGTAGGAAAATGTGGAGTTGTTCACTTTGGCAGAAAGAATAAAAAAGCAGAGTATTACTTAAATGGAGAACGACCGCAGAATTCCAGGCTGCAGAGGGATCTGGGTGTTCTAGTGCAAGAGTTACAAAAGGTTATTATGCAAGTACGGCATGTAATTAAAAAGGCCAGTGGAATGCTATCCATTATTACAAGAGGAGTTTAATATAAAAGTAAGGATGTTCTGCTTCAGTTCAGGGCATTGGTGAGTCCACATCTCAAATACTGTGTGCAGTTTTGGTCTCCTTATTTAAGGAAGGATGTAAATGCATTGGAGGTGGCTCAGAAGAGGACACTAGATTGATATCTGGAATGAGCAGGTTGTCTTGTCAGGATAGGTTGGACGTGTTGGGCTTATTTCCACCAGAATTCAGAGGAGTGAGGGGTGACTTGATTGAAATTATATAAGATCCTGAATGGTCTTGGCACAGTGGACATGGAAAGAATGTTTCCTCTTGTTGGTGGGACCAGAACTAGGGGGCACTTTTTTAACATTAAGGGGTTATAGGACAGAGATGAAGATGAGGTGAAGGTGGCATCATTGAGTATTTTTAAGACAGCAGTAGTTATATTCTTGTTAGGCCAGGGAATCAATGGTTATCGGGGGTAGGTGGAAACGTGGAACTCCAGACACAAACAGATCAGCCATGATCTTATTGAATGGTGGAGCAGGCTCGAGGGGCTGAATGGCCTACTTCTCCTCCTATTTCATAAATTCATATGTTCATATTTCACACCCCTTAATTTTGTGAAAGTAAACTTGAGACATTGACAAAAGAGCTCACAGAAAAAAAGTTATTATAAGCACATAAAGATGTCATCAAGCAAATATTTCTCTTCATCTGTGTAAACAACCTCCCTCTCATATAATACTGTCCCTCTCTACAAGTACTTCAGGTTCTATCATTGAGATCTCTGTACAGTCTATGATATGCTTATATCATAGAAATTACAGTCAGAAGTAGCCATTAGGTCTCTATGCTATCACTGTGCCTTCAATGTGTATCTGTTCTAATATCATTTCTCTACTTTTTTGCTTTATTCTTTAATATTTTTCCTTTTTGAAATCTCACCCAATTGACTTTTCATTATCTATTTTAAACACACTTAAAGCAAACTCGGCCCAGTACGAAACATTAGCGAGGACATTTTAGTTTTTGACTCTCCAGTGTACACTGTTTTGTACACTGTTAAAGCAGAGGGAAGAAAAAACACAAGCTGGGCACACATAAATGGAACATGTTGACCCATATCTCTACAAATGAGGCAGCAAACTGACTCTCAAAATCACATTCCATTTATACTCCACGAGGAAGTAAAAGCAAGCTCATGCTTTTAGGACAGCTCCCAAAACCTATGTATAAAACAACCACCTGAAATTCCAAAGAATATTAAATCAATAAACATTAACTTGTCTTTTCTCTTTATGGATGTTGACTGATGCGCAAACTTTCAGCATTTTCTATTTTTGTTTAAATTTTCCAGCGATTTGATTTGTTCCTTTTTCTTAACACTGCTGTAGGTACTGTTCAGTGAAAAGCACTTATGTTGCAAGTTGTTATTTCACCTTTATTTTATCCCATGCCTTCCAAGTTCTTTAACTCAAAAAAAAGCCCACCACACCTTTTAATTTGTAGCTCTTAACCCACAACTTTGTCTTCAAGTTACTGTCACATTTTCTCCTATTCTTTTTAATCACCTTGCCTTGCATTAAGGAACTTTGGCCTTCATTCTGGTTACGTAATTTAAAAAAATTAGAAGCACCCATAAAGATTTGCTGAGTTTACCCATGAGTAGCTGAGTCATGCAGAATGGCAAGATCCCGCATCCAGTTCTTGGTGTTTGTTGAAATAATCTCAAAAGAGATGATGGCCTCAAAGCTACGATAGGCCTCAATACCCTTGGATTATGGTAAGAAAAATTGGTCAAAATTCAGACTTCTCATTATCATCATCCACTGACTCCTGCTGGAGGGGCCCCTGTACAAAGTTCTAATAGTTCAGTTCTAAATATTTACCCTTGTGCTGTAATAGCCACAGACATTCAGTGATGAACTACTAGACAGCAATTCATGCTTGTGGAATTATATTCCAGTGAAGAGTCAGCAGTTCCAAGAGAGAAAGTTGGTGAGAAAATAAATATTCATATACGTTATTTTAGAAAGGAAAAGTGTATGTAGAAAAATCGAATGTTGTTTTGCTGCTACCTATGTGGTAATGCACAAAATGAAAGACGTGCTACCTTGATGGCGATAACACTAGCTAGAATATAAAAATAAAATCAAATGTACAACGTTTTTTATTTGAACCACCATATAAAAAGAAGTGAATTCTTCATCAAAAAGAAGAGATTTGTATCTCAGACTTAGCCATTATATATTGTAACTTGTAAAAAAACATTTAAATTGAATTGAAAAGGGAGATGTATCTAGGTCTTACAAAAATCCTCTATGTTACTGTGCAATGGGGAACTACTGTGGCTGATGGCATGAAGTTGCCATTTTTTCTTACTTTTTTATTTCTGTGATTTTTCACTTTGATGCCTTAATAGCACAAAGAGAGAAAGAAAGAAGAAAGAACTTGCATTTAAACTGTACTTTTCATTACTTCAGGACATCCGAAAGCTTGTTGCAGCTAAGGAGGTACTTTTGAAGTGTAGTCACTGTTGTACTGTAAGTAAACAGGGCAGTTAACAGGGCAACACAGCAAGCATCCATGGGCAGCAGTGAGATAAATGACCAAATAATTTGTTTTTGATGGTGTTGGTTGAGATAGAAATTTTGTCCAAGATGCCGGGAGAACTCCCTTGCTTGTTTGAAAATAATGTTATGTCCACCTCAGAGGACAGAATAGGCCTTTAGCTAAATATCTTCTCTGGTAAAATGACACCTTTGACAGTGCAGAACTTCCTTCGACCTGCATTAAAGTATCAACCTAGATTATGGAAAAACACATGTCAAGACCACCTTTTCTAACTGATTCTGTTGATACAATTGTCAGATGGCCTGATTATGAATGCTTGTCTGAGCCCCAAGAATGACTAATCCACTTAGCTGTGTCAACAGTACTTGCTGAGCCCTCAGAAGGGAGCGCACGCTTGTTTAGATTGATATCTTTATTACCTTGTAATAAGTTATTATTTCTTTGCAGTTTTTCATAGACTGATAGAGTCATAGATGTCTACGGCACAGAAGGAAGCCATTTGGCTCATCGTGTCCGCACCTCTCAATAAAGATCTGACTACACTAATCCCATTTTCCAGCGCTTGGACCATAGCCCTGGAGGCTGTGGCAACCCAAGTGAATATCTAAATACTGCTTAAATGTTACTAGAGTTTCTGACTCAACCACCCTTTCAGGCACTGAGTTCCAGACTCCAACCACCCTCTGGGTGAAAAAAATTCTTCTCAACTCCCCTCTTAGCCTTCTACCTCTTACTTAAATTTAAGCCCCCTGGTTATTGGCCCCTCTACTAATTGAAACGGTGCCTTCCTATCCACCTTATCTATGCCCCTCATAATCTTATACACCTCTATCAGGTCCCCTCTCAACCCTCATTGCTCCAAGGAAAACAACCCCAGACTCTCCAGCCCAGGCAGCATCCTGGTAAATTTCTGCACCCTCTCCAGAGCAATCACATCCTTCCTATACTGTGGTGACCAGAATTGTGCACAGTACTCCAGCTTTGGCCTAACCAGTGTTTTGTACACTTCCAGCATAACCTCCCTGCTCTTGTATTCTATGCCTTGACTAATAAAGGCAAGTATCCTGTGTGTTTACTTACATAAGATTAAGAGGTATGAAGTGGATAATAGTTTTTGTCATTGATCTTATGATTGGTTTTGTTGATTGAAAGCTTTATGAGAAGGCAAGAGGGGCAATGCTGTTGAAGGGAAATGTTGAATGTTTTATTCCAGACTCAGGACTAGGGTTCCCCTATATTTCACCACTCCTCTGAGAAGCCACCTCCTAACAGAATGGGGTTGACTCCATCAAATTGCTGAAGGGGTCTGAAATACCCATCCTGCAATGGATCCGAAGCCAGGAGTACTCCATGTAGTTGTCTATCTCCACCCTCATCCTGTGCCAGCAAAAATTGCTGTAAACAGGAACGGGGGCAGGAATCCTAGAATCGGATCCTACCTGCTATTCTTAAAGACCTCCAAATTTGGCCTGACTCTCAAAAATCTGGGCTGCTGTATTTGATCTCAGTCAACAGTACACATTTTCTTTGTTCCTACATTATGTTCTTTGAAGTTCCTTACATCTGGGAAGAACAGTCAATGAATAATTTTCCATTCTTCACTAGTGTTTCAGAACTCTGTGCGGAGCAAAGAAACATAGAAGAAATGAATGACAAAACCGGACTATATCTGAAATCATCTGACAACATTATTCCCAGTTCAGGATATGATTTGGTATGTTGCTGGGATTTTAGCTCCCTGCAATCTTTGGGTATTGTGTTGGAATGAAGTTAAGCAACATTCCAAGTGGCTACTTTATTTACAAATAACTCCATCAGACAAATCAAATTAGATGGCAGGTACTGTAAGGGAATGAGAGTGTCTCTTGTGAAGTCTCACTTAGATTTGGAGCCGTACTCTGGATGCAACAGGAATGAGTGACAATGCCAAGTAATGTGTAAAAACAACAATTTTACTGAATATTGAATTATAATTAAAAATAATAATAATAGTGATATAACTATTGTAATTGATAATATGAATAAAGTAAAAGAAAGAATGAAAAATAACTTTATTGAAAGGAGAAAGCACTTTATATATTAAAAATGAAGGAAGAAAGACAACTCTACTTACATGCTAAACATATTACAGATATGCATAGTATATTACAAAAAATTAACCCCAAATTGTTCTGTTCATGATGGCTCCCCAAAACGGATAACATCAAATTCGTCCGTTCCAGGAACCTAATTTGGTAAAATTCATACATCACCAAGTCTCCAAATAACCTTACAAGGGGTGGGCACTATGGTCAGCCACTCTGTTCCCGGCCCTTCCTCCTATAATCTCAAGTAGTTGATTATTCCACACTGGCTACAGCGCTGATTCCTGGGAGCAGCGTCCTTTTAAGCCAAATTTCTGGCTCCATTGAAGCCTTTTTGAGACTTTCAAAACAAAGAATCTGTAAAAACATGAATCCTCACAGGCACTGCAGGGCTTTGCAGACTTCTCAATCCAAATGGTTTTGAAGATGTCTTCCCATCTGCCATTAGTCAGGTAGTATGCCCATCAATCAAACTCTATGCCCTGATGACGATGCCATAGTTGACCACCTCATGTAGGGCTACTCATTGTCCTGGTTGTAGTTCAAGGGTCATCAAATGCCGTCAAAAAGAACTTCTGATAAATACAAAACAAGTTTTATTTTCGTAGTCCAGAGGGAAAACAGATGTAGACCAAACAACAGCTGTGGATGGCCAATATGGAAAACAAAGTCTTGGGAAAACACATAACTACTGATTATTATTGATTAATTAATCAAAGCACATTCACAGCTAGGTTTAGATCAATATTTCCAAAGTAAGTCTCAATGCAAAATAACTTTAAATATTCAATATAGGCTCAAAATCAAGACAAAGCAGAAATAAAATGGAAAAAAATACAAAATTGCAAAAATTAGTGGCTGCAGGCCCTAGGCCTACAGACTGAACTTCCCAATGTAATGAATCATTCAAAATTAGTTAACTAATACCATTCCAATTTGCTAGTCTGAGTCACCAAAAGCAGTGTTTTAAGAAATTTGGAATATTATGCTGCTTTGTGTAAAGTTTGATTTTCAATTCATTCTGCTCAGGGCCAATTGAAACAATATATGCACTTTTATTTGAAATAAACGTTTCGGGGATTAGTTTTAAAAGAGCAGTTCAAAGCTGGGCAGCATTGAGGCCAAGCCTGGAATGCACTTGCTGGCTTAAATTTCAGGCCCAGGGTTTTTTAACTTCTGGGCCTTATGCAAATGTTCCCAATCCACTTCTCACTGCAGGCTGTGAGGGGATGTAGATTGGTTGCTGACAGTGGAAGGTTTGGCAAGGCTTGTATGTCTACCAGTTTGTGGGCAATTGATAGCGGAGGGAGATTTTTAAAAACATTTCATGGAATGTGGGTGTTGCTGGCTGGGCCAGCATTTATTGCCCATCCCTAATTGCCCTTGTTCAGAGGCCATTTAAAAGTCAACCACATTGCTGTGGGTCTGGGGTCACATGTAGGCCAGACCAGGTAAGGACTGCAGATTTCCTTCCCTGAAGGACAGTAGTTCAGGAGGGCTCAAACAGAACTCCGATTAGGAAATTCATGAGGGTCCTAGCTACCTTTCAATCACTGGAAAGATAACCCTAGCCAACCTTGATCCTGTCCTTACCTGATATATAAAAACTCTAGCATATCTATTTCCTTCTCTTCCCATAATCAGTAAAAAGGTTCTTATTGTCACTCTGTAGCAAATTCAACGCAGACCGAGGATGAAATTAGAAATTCACGGTCTGGAAGCTGTGTTTCCCACTAGGCATTTATCAATACAAATACTGAAAAATACAATTTTTTTGGCTGCATACCAATATTACCAACTCAGGACACAAGCTGAAATTCTTGCAGATTTGAATGCGCCTTCTCAATTCTTGTGTTAGCCTATGTAAATGAATATTCAAATCAAATGAGTAAATCTGCATGTCAATATGTCTTCCCTACCTTGTTTTAACATGTACCCCCTTTTTAAAAAAAAATCCACCTGCCTTTCATCTTGTTGGTTATAATGAATATAAATAACTTACCTAAGATAAGTGGCTGGAGCGGGCCCCAGCTGCTACCATTTGATTTCAAGATGTTAAGATAATTAAGCCCTATTGTCAGGAATCAAGGATTGTGCTAGCAACTAACTGTTCCTGCTGCATCCTGCTAGAAGCTCCTAATTGTCGAGTTGAATTCCAACACTTTCTCCTTTTAAACCACTTAATAGAAACAAAAGACTGTGAACACTTAAAATACTTTGCAATTGTTTGCCTTTTTGTGAAGCACACTGTTGGAAAAATTCACTCCAAGTAATTAAAGTTATAGATGTGAAGAACACTTTGCACTGGTTGTAAGTGGTAATGAAAAAAATAGGCTCATCTAAATTGAATAGGAGCAGAAATAACATTTTCTTCCCATGTGGCTATTATCCTCAGTTGTGCTCAAACCTAACATGTGCCTAAAGGCTGTACTGAAATTAATTATTTCAAGGAGGGGTATACCTGAAGGGTATAGCGATAGATAATTGTGTTCGGGACACACTTTTGCAACTGGAGCTAATGATACATCCAAACTTTGCCTGTTCATTGTATCAGTAAGACATTGTCAGAAGTGAATTGTACATTGGATTTTTCAGCCTCACAGGATGGGTGCAATGGACATTGTCATGGTCCATTGGCAACTGCTGGAAAGATCTGTTTGGAAGTGGAAAATGCTATGGTTCTATACCATTTATAAAACCATCTATCTCAGATAACAGATGGAAAACAGTGCATGATGAACCTCAGGCTATCATGCGACAGAAGTGTGCTTTTGATAGAGCTGGGCCACCTTCTGAAGATGACATGGTTCACACCAGCTTAGAGGAGTTGAGAACCATAAGGGGACCGTGGTCTGGAGTTGGGAACCTATTAATAAATAAGTTCAAAAGGTCTTTCCGACTTCACATGTCATATTGAAATGATGCGTGATAAGTTACATATGATTTTAATTCAGTGATTGGTGATAGGGCTTTGATCTTAAAAGAAAAGTGACCATTAAATTGTCCAGAATTGTGTAAATGGAAATGTCTTCAGATACATGAGAGTACATTATCCACTGAATGAAGTGTCTTCTGCATTGAACAATATGGATATTCAGGTTTGACTGTGCTAATTGTCCCCTGTTATTTAATCTGTTCATTGATTGATGGTTCAAGCATTCATTTCCCTGAGTAAAACCTTGAAAAGATCATGGAGCTCTTTCATTGACTTCAAAATCTTTAATGCATTCAGTTCTGGAGGTTTTGTTGACACAGCTGTGCATTATGAATGCTTGGCTAAGTTCCAAACACCATTAATGGATTCAGCTCTGCAGGAATTTTGGTTCCCCTTCTAACATGCTTTGTAACAATGAAAAAAACACTACATTTTTGAAACAAAAGCAGAATCACTCAACAGGTCACGCAGTATCTGCTGAGAAAAGCACAACATTGTTTCTTTTGTTTAAAGAACCCTTCCTCAGTTAAGTAAAATGTGCCCTTTATCATTCCATGCTGACTGTCCCTGATTAGCCTTTCTAATGTATATTTAATTTTATTTTGTGGTATGCACTTGAAAAATTATAGCAGGACTGTAATTTCCTAGCTAATCCATTTCCATTTTATTGAGAAGAGATGTAACATTTGCCAGCAATCCTATGCGTAATTTCTGCTTCCAAAGAATTTTGAAAAGAGCATAATGATTTTGTTAAACATTGGATTAGGTTTTGTCATCTATTCCCCAGGGGTTTTCAATATTCTAATAAGCATACTACCTGTGCCCAGTGACTTTATTTCTCTTATTGCTATTTTTTTATATATAAATGCATTGTTTTTATTTATCTCCACTAGTAGCCATTCCATATCTTCTTTGGGTGCTCCTCTTTCATCTTGTCCTACAAAAACTGAGGCAAATTTTCATGTCTGCCATTTTATTACTTTCAAGTATAGTATAGCTCTCTTCATTTATGCTACCCTATTAACTGGGCTTTTATTTATGTTCTTATTAAAAATTCTTTCCCTTTTTATATTAACTGTTTATGTTTACAATTCCTCAGCCTTTCAAAAATGGGGAAAAAAACATCCATTTGTATAGCACCTTTCATGTCCTCAGGACACTCCAAAGTGCTCTGCTACCAGTGAATTGTATCTGATTTGTAGTCCCTGTTAAAGTTGGCAAATGTAGTAACTACTAGTAACTACTAGTGGGAGAGCAGGATTTTCAGTTTAAAACATTGAGAGGAGAGCTGCAATTTTTACAGTTTAAAACAGCAAGAGGAGAGCCAGGATTTTCACTGTTTAAAATAGCGAGAGAAAAGCTGGGAGCACATGGAGAGCGGACCTGCGTGAGAAGCAAAGGTGGGAGATAAAAGCCGGCGGCAGAGAGCCCCTTCAACCTGTTTCTACCTGTCAGAGCCAGAGTGCGACATCACAGGAAAACAGGTAGGTGATTGGTGGGTATTTCTTCCTTGTCTCTTTTGATTGGCCAAGTGGTTTAAATCAGGAGGCGTTGTTACAGCTGTAGTACAGTTAATAAATTTAGTATTAAAATATTTAACATCCAAATTAATTAATTAAATAGAATAGAGATAGCAGGGCAAGCAATGTATTGCAGCTGTAGTATGTGGGAGCTGGTGGTCTCCAGTGTGATCCACGGTGACCACATCTGCAGCAAATGCTGGCTGCCCAAGGAACTTTGGCTCAGAGTTGATGAGTTGGGGTCCAAGCTGCAGACACTGCAACACTTCAGGGAGGTGGAGTTACCTAGGCATTGTGTTTCAGGAGCCAATCACACTCCTTAGATTAATTACATCAAATTTGGCCCGTGGTCAGGGACAGGAGGATGTGACTGCAAGTGAGGCAGGTATGGGGATCCAGAACTTAGCTTAGGAGGAGCCTCTACTACTGTCTTTGTCCAATAGGTACAGGGTTCTTGCTCCCGGTGTGGACAAGGGCACAGACTGCAGGGAGGATGAGCGAACTGACCACAGCACAGTGGTACAGAGCGCCATTCAAGTGGGGGGAGAAAAGAGAAATGTAGTAGTAATAGGGGATAGCATAGTTAGGGGAATAGATACTGTTCTCTGCAGTTAAGACAGAGAGTCCTGAAGGGATCAAAGGAAATGCCAACCAATTATAGGCCAGTTAGTCTTACATCAGTGGTGAGCAAATTAGTAGAATCAATCCTGAGAGATAGAATTAACTGTCATGTGGAAAAGCATGGACTAGTTAGGGATGGTCAGCATGGATTTGTTAAAGGAAGGTCTTACCTCACAAATTTGATTGAATTCTTTGAGGAAGTGACAAGAAGGGTTGATGAAGTGCAGTAGATGTTGTGTACATGGATTTTAGCAAGGCATTCGACAAGGTCCCACATGGCAGATTTGTCAGGAAAGTAAAGGCCCGTTGGATTCAGGGTAATGTGGCAAACTGGATAAAAGGTTGGCTTTGTAACAGGAAACGAAGGGTAATGGTCAATGAATGCCCTTACGATTGGAAATTTGTCTCAAGTGGTGTTCCACAGGGCTCGGTTTTGGGACTCTTGCTGTTTGTGTTATATATTAATGATTTGGACGTGAACATGGGCGGCACGATTGGGAAATTTGCAGATGACACAAAGATTGGCTGAATAGTGGATAGTGTAGAGGATAGCCATAATCTCCAAAATGATATAGACGGGTTGGTGGAGTGGGCGGTAAAGTGGCAGATGGATTTTAACATAGAGCAGTGTGAGGTAATACATTTAGGGAAGTCAAACAATTGCAGGGACTACACAACAAATGGGAATATACTAAGACGGGTAGATGAAATGAGAGATCTTGACGTACAAGTACACAGGTCCTTGAAGGCAGCAGTTCAAGTAGACAAGGTTGTAAAGAAGGCATATGGAATGCTTTCCTTCATTGGCAAAGGTATAGAATATAAAAGTAAGGACATGATGTTGGAATTGTATAAAACACTGGTGAGGCCACAATCGGAATATTGTGTGCAGTTCTGATCACCACGTTACAGGAAGGACGTAATAGCTCTGGAGAGAGTGCAGAGGAGGTTTACAAGAATGTTGCCAGGGTTAGAAAAGTATAGCTATGAGGAGAGATTGGATAGGTTGGGGTTATTTTCCTTAGAACAAAGAAGGCTGAGAGGTGGCTTGATTGAAGTGTACAAAATTATGAGGGGAATAGATAGAGTGGACAGGATAAAATTGTTTCCCTTGGTGGAGAATTCTAGAACCAGTGGACAGAGATTCAAGATAAGTGGCAGAAGATGTAGGGGGGACATGAGGAAGAACTTATTTACACAGAGGGTGATGGGTGTCTGGAATTCGCTGCCCATGTTGGTGGCGGAAGCAGAAACTCCAAACTCTTTTAAAAAGTACCTGGATCTGCACCTTAAGTGCTGTAAGCTGCAGGGCTATGGGCCGGGTGAAAGAAGGTGGGATTAGAAAGGGCACCTGATGACCTCGGGCTGGCATGGACAAGATGGGCTGAATGGCCTCCTTCTGTTTTTATGTTTTAACTTTTTATGGTTCTATGGTTCTATGTTGCCTACCTGGTGCCAAGGTTAAGGACATCTCTTCTGGGGGTGGAGAGGAGCTTGGAATGTAGGGGAAGGATCCAATTATCATGGTCCACATAGGTACCAACAACATAGAAAGAACTAGGAAAGAGGTTCTCGGGGCTAAATTAAAAAGCAAAACCACAAAGGTAATAATCTCCAGATTACTATCTGAGCCATGTGCAAATTGGCATACAATAAATAAGATTAGAGAGGTAAATGCGTGGCTCAAAGATTGGTGTGGGAGAAATGGGTACCGATTCATGGGGCACTGGCACCAGTAATGGGGAAGGAGAGAGCCATTCCGTTGGGATGGGCTTCATTTGAACCATGCTGAAACCAGTGTCCTGGTGAATCATATAACTAGGGTTGTAGATAGGGCTTTAAACTGATTAGTGGGGGGGAGGGGTCAATTGAAGGGAAGTTTAGAAAATCAAAAATAAACGAGAGAGCAGAGGTGCAGGGTAGTGATGAGATGAACAATAATCAACATGTGACAGGAAGGGGCAGAAAATATAAGCTGAAGAGTGCAGCAGAAATTAGAACCAGAATGAGTAATAATGGTAAAAAGTCAAAGCTTAAGGCTCTTTATCTGAATGCACACAGCATTTGTAACAAGATAGATGAGTTGAAGGCATAAATAGAAATAAATGGATATGACTTGATAGCTATTACAGAGATGTGGCTGCAGGGTGATTAAGACCGGGAACTCAATATTCAAGGGTATTCGATGTTCTGGAAAAATAGGCAAAAAGGAAAAGGAGGTGAGATTGCTTTGTTAACAAAGGAAGGTGTTAGAGCGGTGGTGAATACTGATATAGGTGCAATAGATCGTGATGTGAAATCAGTTTGGGTGGAAATAAGGAATAGCAAGGGGAAGAAGTCATGGGTGGGAGTTGTCTATAAGCCCCCAAAGAGTTGCCTCACATAGAACAATGTATAAATCGGGAAATAATGGACGCGTGTAAGAAAGATGCTACAATTGTCATGGGTGATTTTAATCTGCATATTGACTGGACAAATCAGATTGGCAGGGGTAACATGGAAGACGAATTTGTAGACTGCATCAGAGATTGTTTCTTAAATCGATATGTTGCAGAACCTACCCAGAACAGGCTATTTTAGATCTAGTAATGTGTAATGAGGTAGGATTAATAAGAGATCTTGTAG
Source organism: Carcharodon carcharias (assembly GCF_017639515.1). Taxonomy (NCBI): domain Eukaryota; kingdom Metazoa; phylum Chordata; class Chondrichthyes; order Lamniformes; family Lamnidae; genus Carcharodon; species Carcharodon carcharias. Next base: position 41,483,095 of record NC_054479.1, on the reverse strand, counting down.
TTGAGGATCCTCTGGGGGTAGTGATCACAACATGGTAGAATTTGAAATTCAGTTTGAGGCCAAGTGACTTGGATCTCAAACCAGTGTCCTCAACTTAAATAAGGGCAATTACAGCGGTACGAAGAAAGAGTTGTCTAAAGTGGGCTGGGAAAATAGACCATGGGGAAGGTCCGTGGATGAGCAGTGGCAGAAATTAAACAGATATTTCATAATGCTCAGGAATAATTTATCCCAGTCAAAAGAGGACTCGATCAGAAGGATGAACCACTTGTGGTTAACAAAGGTGGTCAAGGACAGTATCCAATCAAAAACTAAGGCATACAAAGCAGCGAAAGCTAATGGTAGGCCAGAGGATTGGGAATGTTTTAGGAACCAGCAGCGGATGACTAAAAAGCTAATAAAGAGGGAAAAAATTGATTATGAAAGTAAATTGGCAAGAAATATAAAAACAAACAGCAAGAGCTTCTACGGGTACATAAAAAGAGAGTAGCTAAAGTGAGTATGGGACCCTTGGAGGATGCGACTGGAGAATTTAAACCAATATTTTGCATCAGTCTTCACGGTGGAGGACACTATAAACATTCCAAAGATATCAGATAAGCAAGGAGCTAATTGGAGGAAAGGTATTGTAACAGTCTCTATTATGAGGGACAAAGTATTTGAGGAACTAATGGGACTAAAGGCAGACAAGTCGCCAGGACCTGATGGCCTGCATCCAAGGGTTTTAAAGGAAATGGCTGCAGAGATAGTGGAGGCATTGGTCGAAATATTCCAGAACTCACTGGATTCCGGGAGGGCCCCAGAGAATTGGAAAACCGCTATTGTGACGCTCCTGTTCAAGAAGGGAGGGAGACAAAAAATAGGGAACTATAGGCCAGTCACACTAACATCTGTAATTGAGAAAATGCTAGAGTCCATTATTAAGGAAGAAATAGCAAGGCATTTAGAAAAGCTTAATGCAATCAAACAGAGTCAACATGTCTTTGTGAAAGGGAAATAATGTTTGACAAATTTGCTAGCGTTCTTTGAGAATATAACAAGCAGAGTTGATAAAGGGAAACCGGTGGACGTAGTGTATTTGTATTTCCAGAAGGCATTCAATAAGGTGCCACATGCACAATATAAAAGCTGACAGTATTGGGGGTAATGTATTAGCATGGATTGAGGATTGGTTAACGCACAGAAGACAGAGTGCCGAGATTAATGGGTCTTTTTCAGGTTGGAAAGACCTAACTAGCGGAGTGCCACGAGGATCGGTCCTAGGGCCTCAATTATTTACTATCTATAATGATGATTTATTGGAGGGGGCAGAGTATAATGTATCCAAATTTGCTGATGATACAAAGGTAGGTGGGAGGGCATGTTGTGATGAGGACATAAGGAATCTGTAAGGGGATATTGACAGGTTGAGTGAGTGGGCAAAAATTTGGCAGATGGAGTTTAATGTAGGAAAGTGTGAGGTCATGCACTTTGATAGGAAAAATCAAAAGGCAGACTATTACTTAAATGGAGAGAGATTCCAAAAAAGTCTAGCACAGAGGGATCTGGGTGTTCTTGTACATGAAACTCAAAAAGTTATCATGCTACTAATTAAGAAGGCAAATGGAATTTTGGCCTGTGTTGCTAGGGGGTTGGAGTTTAAAAATAGGGAAGTGTTGTTACAACTGTACAGGCTGTTGGTGAGGCCACACCTGGAATATTGCGTGCAGTTTTGGTCCCCGTATTTAGGAAAGGATATACTCGCATTGGAGGCAGTTCAAAAGAGATTCACTAGGCTGATTCCTGGGATGAAGGGGTTGACTTGTCAAGAACGGCTAAACAGGTTAGGCCTTTATTCATTAGAGTTTAGAAGAATGAAGGGTGGTCTTATTGAAACCTACAAGATTCTGAGGGGGCTTGACAGGGTTGATGTTGAGAAGATATTTCTACTAGTGGGGGAATCTCAAACAAGCGACATAGTTACAGAATAAGGGGACACTCATTTAAAACTGTGATGCAAAGGAATTTCTTCTCTCAGATGGTAGTGAATGTCTGGAATTCTCTATATCAGAGAGTCGTAGAGGCTAGATCACTGAAAGTATTTAAAGAGGGTGTAGATTGATTTTTGAAATATCGGGGAGTTGAGAGCTATGAGGAACTGGAACATAAGAGGAGTTGAGACCTGGGGCAGATCAGCCATGATCTTATTAAATGGTAGGGCAGGCTTGAGGGGCCGAATGGGCTGCTCCTGCTCTATTTCTTATGTTCTTACTTTTGCACAGAAACATCTCACAAACAGAAAGTTAGATGAAAGGCCAGTTAATGCAAGTTAGAGTTAACTGTTGAGCAAAAAGTGTTGGGCATGACACTGGGAGAACCCCATTCTTCTTCAAATACTGTCTTAGGATATTTTACATCCACTTGCTCAGCCATCGAGAGCCTCGGTTAAACATCCCTGAAAGGCAGATTTGCACCTCTTGTATACTTTTATATCATTATTCTCTTCTGGATTTGGTCCTTATAGCACAATTCCAGAGCTGAATCAACAAAAAATCCAAAATCTATGCTAATCAACAGACAACCTGGAGCTTGAGGAATCTGAAAATTGCACAGAAGAGGAGAGGCCAAGTGAAATGATGGGGCCTACCATATACTTGAAAGCTGGGAATGGCAATGGTGGATGTTCCCCTCCGTCTGAATTGTACTTGGTTGATTCCTATCAATTATCACAATTTAGTTTGTGTTTCACAAACGTGACCAGAGGAAAATGGCTCTGTCGACAAGCTGATTGGTTAATGTAACTTAACAAACCAGTTAAGAAAATGTCTTTTTCTCAAAGAGCAAAATATACCCTTTAATAGTGAATTAGAATGCAACATTAATTTGGTTCCAAATGGAAGTAGAAGGCCAAAACCAAATGCTTGGTGCAGACATTCTGTTCGGTATGTCCATTTTGATCGTAATCACTTGCTTTTTTGAGAGCCCACTGAGACTGTTGTTCTAGACTGCCAAAAATAAATGCTAGCACAGCCTCACATATAATAAGGTAATAGTATACGTAATAAAGATAACACCATGAGCCATCATTTACTGACCAGACAATACATCATTTCAAACAGCAGTTTATTTGAAGAATACACTTTTTACAAGCAAAAATAAATCACCTTGCTGATAAAAGTATGTTTTATCCAGTTATACATTTTCATTTATTTTCTCTTTCTTCATGTCTCTGCTTCTCTGTCCATTTATTTAACTCTCAGTAATGTTTCCTTTGAGACACCTATGTTTTAAATAACCCATGCAAGTGAGTGCTTTACAAAAGCAAGCTGTGAGTGCAATAATGTCAAGATATTTCTACAGTGATGATTTCAGGGGCATGATATTTTGCATTGGACTATTGGCCTCAGACTCACCATTCACGGGAAGAAAAATAAATAATGTAGTTATCTCTGATAAATTTCAGTCTTTGATCTCGTTCTCTTTTCTGTGCTGATTTATACAGCAGCAATCGCTGAGCCCCCTGTCGTATCACTGATGAATTGGCAATTCTTGTCCTCTCGAATCTGGGGTTTGTCTCCATAGAAGCCACATTCTTGTAGTTGTGAGTAGTTTGTGGAGACAACAAGATGAAGTATGAAGGAACAATCTCCTTATGCATTTTTGAACTGTATGAAGTAAATATAGTCAGTCTCTAAACAAAGAATCTGTCTGTAATTTTTATTGGCAGCCTTGAATGAATGCATGAGGATATTCTGAAAGAGATGAAAATGCATTTTCTCAAAATTTACTTTAGTGTGATAACCTTTTGCCTTCATTTATACATTGTGTGTTTAAAATCCTGACCTCCTTTATTTTAAAAGATTCTGCAGTGCTTAATGCACAAGAGCTTACTGGAAAGTTCGATGAGCTGGCTCTGACTTGACAACTCTATTAATTAGCACATTTGAAAGTGATGTTCAGTCCCTATCAATACCTGTGCACATAATGGTTACTTCAGCTGAAAAATGCTAGCGCTGAAAGAAAACATTGTCAGCAATGATCTTACAAAATCCAGCACCTGCCATTTTGTCGGGGTTCTGCGGGAGGTTAATGTCAACTGAAATTCTCATAGCAGCTGTGGTCAAAAATGAATCACTTTCATCTTGCCATTTATTTTTCTTTTAGACTCTCATTCAAAGTGCTCTGCATAATTCTTCATTGCCGGCAAACATTACAAATCATGTCTGTCCTTGATGGGATAACTAGGGCGCTCAAATGGTATGCCCCTGCAATTGTGGTACATATGCTGTTGTCACGTGACATCCTGCCTGCTTTGCTCTGGTAAAAACTGTTACATTGCGCCATCTAGTTGTTGACGCAGATCAGCTGTATTCTGTTGGAGCCTAAAAGTTGCCTGGAATATAAAAAACATAGCAGTTCAAAGATCTTAATCTGTGCTGTTCAATGATTACTGACAACTGTCAAGTTTATTATATGCCCCCCCACCCCGCTATTATGAATTCTGCTTCCTCTGCTTATTTTCCTAATCTTGCTCTTCATTCTTTTAATATTAAATTTATTTATTTATTAATTTATTAGAAATATTAATATTTGTTTAATATTAACTATATTATAATTACCAACTACTTGGCCAATGGAGATACTTTAACCTATTTGCTTTGTTAAATCCCCTATAATTTTGAACAATTCTATAAAATTCTCTATTAATCATTTTTTAAATAAAAACCTCTATTTCCCTTGTATAACAAAAGCTTATCTCTGGTATCATATTTGCCACATACATTTATTTTTTCACCTGAAAGTGAAAACACTGTGGCAAGTTTAGCTGAAGTTTAGTGAATAAATCTGAGCCATACTCATTTTGAAGGTTCCCATATTCCAACCTTGACCTCTGCTGAATTAATTGATCTCAGTCATGGTGATGGCTTATTGTACCACACCCTCTAGGTTAGAAAGTAGAAAATGGACCGCACTTCTACCTTTGACTGATATCCAGAGACTGCTGGAAAATTAAGTGGACAATGAGTAGGACAGGACCATGGCTGTACTGCCCGCCATGTTGAAAGAGTCTGCCAGCAATCATTCTCAAGCATTGCACATGAATAATGGTTATTTAAGTGGAGTATCAGAGAGTGACAGTCGCTTGTTGGATTACAGTTAAAAAAATTTGGAACCTAGGAATTGGAACCTAGCAACTGTTATGAGATCCCTCTAGTTTACTTTCTACCATCCAGGCAATCTCATGCGAAAACAATAATATATATGTTCATTAATCATGACAATCAATCTCTGTTGATTAGCCCACCACAGACCCAGACCTGTGACAAGGAAAATCGCTATGGTGAAAGCATTAAGAACCATCTGTTCTTCCCAAACGTACACTTACTGTATTTCATGTGACTTAAAGAAGGCACCATTGTCTCTATAAAAGGAAAGGAGAAAGTAAAATTGTGTGAATATTGTTGCGAATGTGAGGTATTATAAAATGGTTATGTTTTAAACTGTCTCCTCTTAAGGTAAAATGGAATAGTGAAGAGAGGCATGTGATCTGCTATTATTATTTTCCTAATAACAAGCTTGTGTGGCCTGATTACCATGGAGACTGGGGACCTAGGTTAAGTCTTATTGAAATCCATGTGCTAGGTTTAACACCTGAAAGCAAAGGAAAAAGCTGATGTTCTTTCTATTGTAGACTTACTGTCTCAGAGACTTTGAACAAAAAGATTGAGAGTTGTGGGTGAGAGAGAGAGAAAAAGGGACAACAGTGGCTGTGAGCAGCAGGGAAGAGCCTGTTCTCTGTTAGCTACCAGGCAGAATGCTTGTGGAAGCTTGACCTCTGGCCGAGGAGATAGAACCTGCAGAAATTTAACGAAACTGGGTGGCTGTAAGAAAGAATCACTGAAGTGGGGCTTAATGCTGGATGTCAGTTCAGGATTTCTTGGGAAAACTGAGAGAAAGAACCTTCATTGGCCACTGGACATTACGGCTTGGCAAAATGGGAAGAAGTGAGCCCATTGAAAGCCGGCAGTAACTTTGGACTGGGTCTTGTAAAGCCTGTAATTCTGTGGCAAGTGGGCTGTGTGGGGTTATCGGTCATGTTAAGGAGATAATAAGAGGCATTTTTTCAGTAATTTAGTGAATTGGTTGCCTATTAAGTAAACTTTAAACGATGTCACTATTCATTTGTTTGGTACAGTAAAAGTCTTAAATCCTGAAATTTTGCTGTGTGATTGCTTTACATTGGAAACTGTGAATTCAAATATCTTTTGGTTATTGGTTTCTACGGGGACTGTAACAATAGCTTTTCACCATTGTATTTTGTTTATATTTTAAAAGAATGAGAAAATACATTCCAGGTGAAATACATGTTCATCACTGGGCATGCACAGTAAGCAACCTATCCTAACCATATATACCATAAAAAACTATGGGAACACAAATGAACATTGAAGCTTTGTGTCAAACCACATGGACCAGAGCAAAGAACATTCCTCATCATCACCCTCATCATTAATAATTCCTGAAAATTCTCCAAAAACAATAGCCCATAAAGAAAAAATGAGCCAAACCACAATTCATTTTGAAGAAAGCGCTTCAAGAATTTTCACATAAAAACCACTTCCTCACATTGTAAGAATGGGCCCTGAAGGCTGAATTCCACATCTGAAACAGTTAATTAAATGAACCTTTTAAAGACATTTAATGTTTAACTTGGGAATGGCCTGTTCTCATAGAACAACAGCAATTTGTATTTATTAAATCCTTTTAATGTAAAACATATCACTCTAAAGTGGTTGGCAAAGGACGAAGAGGAACCGTTATGAGATTGTTAAGAGAAATGATAGGTCTGAATTTTGTGTTCTGAAGTTGGGCGCAGGCCCAACCCAAAAGCACGTAAAATTGCACAAAAAAGACTTTGGACTGGATTTTGCCGTCAGTGATTTGGGGCCGGGGCCCACTCGCTGACGGCAAAATGGAGCGGGATGATGTTGGGGGGAACCAATTGAGGCCATTGACAAGATAATTAAAACAATTAAAGGCCCTGCCCGTCCAACCTTAAGGCTGGCGGGTGGACCAGGAGCCCCGGCGGGCTTCTGAAAAAACATGAAACCTCATCCAGCAGCAGGATGAGGCTTCATGTAGGGTTTAAAAAAGTTTATTAAAATTTCAGTGAAATGGATTAACATGTCCCATCTCATGTGACATTGTCACATGAAGGGGACATGTTAAGGATTTTATTATTTTTCCATTTTTAAAGTTTATACCGCCGTCAGCAATCTCCCTGAGGCAGCACTTAGCCTCTTGGCTTTGGGGAATCCACCACCCTACACCCCCCCACCCCACCCCCCCCCCCCCCCCCGCAGCCTGCACAGGGAGTGCATAGCGCTTCTTGGCGGACGTCACGCTGGGTGGGCCTTAATTGGCCCGCCCACTTAAAATGGCGGCAGGGCCCACTTCTCTGGCGGGGATCAGCCGCCTACCGGAGGTTGGGTCAGGCCCGCCCACCCGACAGGCAGAAAGTTCTGCCATTTGGGTGTGTGTCCTGATGTCATCGTGCATGCATGCAATATTGAGGTCAGTGGGTGTTCGCAGGATTTGGAGCACCACCTGCCGACAATTAGTGGGTCAATTAAAGTATTTAAAAAGCCTACTGATCGCGATTTTACGTTGCCTGTGCGATTTTCAGCTCGATGCCACAAGCAAAACGGGTGGGCGGAATTCACGTTTTTACCATTTCCTCATCCATGGGCAGGATAAGAGGCCCTGGAGCAGCAGCACCTTCTCTGTCATTGTCAGTCCTTCGCTGCGTGAGTACAGAGTTGTCCCAGTGCCTTCGCATCTCATTTGATTGTCAAGTCTGCCTTTCAGTATCTCAGGTCCTCATCTTCCCTGGAAGGTTCCTCTGAGTTGAGCAGCTCAGCACTCCTTCATTTTCAAGGCACTGGTCCTCTACATCTCACCTAATGGAGATAATGTATTCCATTGGTGGAACTTCCTTTGCAGAGGAAGAGAGGGGCAGGAGGGAGTGGAGGCCAGGTGAGCACGGGCAGTGTCCTAGGGATAGATCTTTAAGAGGAGAGGCACAGGCTTATTTGGTGCAGGACCAGCAGGGAGGCTAAGGTGGGAGGGCATGTCGAAGACGCCGCTACCCAGTGTCAAGAGCATTCAGGCAGCGCTCCAACTACCTCCAGGTATGTGAGGTCCAGGGCCACAGGAGAGTCTGCCTTTACAGGGACACAGTGACAGCAATATGTCACATGATAGGTTCGGGAATCGCCTCCAAATACATGGGCAGATACCCCATGCTGGTGGCTTTGAAGGTCACAGTGGCCCTCAACTTCTCTGCCTCCGGCTCTTTACAGGGATCAGTGGGGAATCTGTGCGGCATTTCTCAATCAGGTGCACACAGTTGTGTCAGGCTCATGTCTGATTCTCTCTTTAGATACATCCACATGTTCATCCCTTCCAGACAGACGAAGTGAGCCAAGCAGAGACATCACGAGGCTTCACTGTGATGGCTGAGTTCCCCCAGGTCCAGGGTATAATAGATGCACTCACGTGGCCATCAAGGTGCCAGCAGGTGAACCAGGAGCTTTCATCAACTTAAAGGGGTTCCACTCAATGAATATTCAAATCGTCTGTGACCACAGGACACAGATTCTCCAAGCTTGTGCCCGTTACCCTGGGAGATCACACGATGGTTGCTTCTTGTGGCACTAACAGGTAACAAGGCTGTTCATGGCTCCTGTACAAGTGGATGGATGGCTCCTGGGTAACAAGGGCTATCCCTTGAAGAGGCGGCTGATGATCCCGCACCATTACCCAAGATCTGAGGCTGAGGAGAGATACAACAGGAGTCATGCCTCCACAAGAGCAGTGGTGGAAAGGACCATTGGGCTGCTGAAGATGTGCTTCAGATGCCTGGACCGATCAGCAGGAGCATTGCAGTATCCTGCAGAGCGTGTCACCCTCATAGTCATCGCATGCTGTGCCCTGCACCACCTGGCTCCATCAAGGGGGGACCCACTGGAAGGTGAGGAAAGCAAAGCAGCTCCACAGGCCACAGAGGCTGACTCAAGTGATGGCTGAGAGGAAGAGCCTGGGGAGGCGCAGGGTGAGGACCTCGAGGCAGAGGACTGGAACCTTCATGGAGGCAAGGACACCATGGATGCTTTGATTCAGCGAACCTTCTGCTAAGCAGCCAAGGCATCGCTGCCTTGAGAAGCAAATGGCATTGTCTCCTTTGCTAACAATCAATAAATGAGAACCCACTCCAGTCTGCCAGAACCACACAACGCCATACTTTTACAAGCCTGTGCTGCATCTGGCATCTATTCAAACCATCCAGCCAACTCAGCTCATTTAAGTCAAATAAATGTTTATGGTACTTAACATGAACAAACAAAGAACAAACAGTGTCCATCCCTAATTCAAGAGTCAAAATAATTAACGCAAATAATATCACCCGCGATACGTCCCAGCTGTGCTCAAGGTGCCTTCAACTTACATCTGCGGGTGCTGTCTTGGTGCCCCCCCCTCGCTGACAGTGGTGTTGGAGGCAGCTGCTGACTCTGCTGTCCGGGTGGCCCTGATGATCTTGGCAGTCATTCCCTGGCTCTGCTTGGGAAGTTACGTCCAGCCCCATAGCTGAGTACTCCTCAGTCAACATAGCATCATCAGATGCAGAGGCCACTGGCAGAGGGGCTGGTGCCCCTATCCGGAGCACCCTGTGAGAAGCCCATAGAGATGACAGGCATCTCGACTGCCAAAGCGAGGTGTGTCTGCACCTCCCTGCTCACCATTGATGGACGTGCACCCAGCAGAGAAACTAGGGGCCTCATCCATCTCTCAGACTGGCAGTAACCTCCTGAGGATTTCAGGTCTGACTGCAACCCCAGGAACCCCTGAGCCCTGAAGCTGCCTCTCCATGAGAGTCGCCACTCTCTCCATGAAGGAGGCTGTGCAGTCGGTGTTAAGGGTCAGTGCAGAACTCAGGCTCCTCATAGACTCCTCCGTGATGGAGACCATGGCACACAGACCCTTACGGATCTCTACCAGTTCTCCCCGCGCATCCCACTGGACATCCAGTATCTGCCGCCTGATGGACGATTCCAGAGGCTCGTCATCTGCCTCGGACGCGGATTGGCCCTGCTCTCCAGCTGTACTCCCACTGTCTGCTTCCTGGGACCTCTCTGCCTCTGCCAGCTCCTCACGCAAGTGTGATGCGCCCTCACCACTGTGCATTACCCACAGAGCCAAGAACTAATGCCCACTGACATGTGAGTATCTATGTTGGTGCCTGGTTCAGAGAGACGGTGTGATGCTTTCCTCTGAGCTCAATGGGGGGTCCTCAGGGTTAACGGCCGCTCCTTCCTGCGGATGGGGCATCTGTGGGAGGAAAGCAAAACATCGGTAAATTCAATCATCACAGTCACACTGCATGCTAGCGGGCTGAGGAGACAGTGGAGACCTGCTGCATGGTACCATCTGCATTGGAGCTTCAGTGGGCTCTCTGGCTACAACAGTTCAGGTTCTAATGAGAGGAACCCGTTATGATTCCAGTACCCACCGCACATGCATCAGTCACCTGCACTCTTACCTTCATCCGAGACCAGCGCCTCACGGCGACTGGAGAAGCGAGCTGGCCAGTGGCATTCCAGCTCCAGTGTATTGCATTCGTGCTTCGTGAGGATGCACAGATTTGGCACTGCTCCACCATTCTGCGGTGCTCCATGGCGTTATGACTGCTCTACTCCTGACAGGGAAAAATAGCCTCGTTATTGCTCGGTCTCCCTGAAGGTCCTTTCCTGGTTCCCACCCGCCCTCCTACCCAGGTATTAGGCAGGCTGAGTCACTGTGGCACATCTCACCCTGCAATGCACTGAGGCCAGTCGTGCTGACATCCCAGCCTTGGCAGGGCAGGCTTCAGTGCCAGTTGGCGTACATGCCCTTAGACCCCTGAATGCTCCAAGAAATGGGCACCCCATTAAAGTTCTCCGCATAGGTCCATGCCATTTCTGTACTTACCCTTGCTGACTGCAGCAGATCATTGAACCTTTTGCAGCAATGAAGCCACATGTGATGCACCATGTCAAGCCCTGGGAGTGACCTCTGTCCAGGCCTTCTTGGTCAGGTGGGGTGGCCTTCTTTTGCTGTCCTTGGCAACTAAGATATGCCACCTCGCATTGACTTCCTCGGCCAGTACTCCCAGGCACTCATCTGACAAACGGGGGCAGAGTGCCCACCTAACTTGCCCACCCACCTTCCATGATCACCAGGTGCCGAGGCCATGAGCACACACCAGGACACTTGTTTGATTGCTTCAAAAGAGCTCCCTCAGCCTCCCCCACAAGTCCTGGCAGCCTTCAGGGAGTTGCCTCTTCCCCTCTTCCATTTGTGAACACCCTGCCGGGTCCCCATTGGACCCGGCGCCCAATGCGTTCCCACCCCCACCTACGGAAAACATATCCAGCGGATGCGTTTCACGCTGGGCGGGCCTTAACTGGCCACCCAGTGTAAGAACATGTTCACAGCCCGTACTCGGCCAGGAGTGGGTTTTACATCCACTTCCGGCCGTGCCGACTTCAGGCACACCCCAAGGGTTGAATTCAGGACATAGAGTTTTGTTGAAGAGATCAGTTATGAGAAGGTGTTTGACACTGTGAAGGGAGGTGGACAGGCACAAGGGCTTCAGGAGAAAGTTTTATAAAGTAGGGGTGAGGCCAGTGAAACCTCTGCCATGAGTGGGGTTAAGGATCAGCAACTGCAAAAGAAGCCAGGTCAGAGGAGACAAGAAGGGGGATGCAAGATTACAAAACATTGAAAAAGTAGGGTGAGATAAGGCCATGAAATGATTTGTAATTGAGAACAAGGATGTTAAATTTGATGTACTGGGGGACAGGAAGCCAGAGAGGATGGGGGTGATTGGTAAATAGAGCTGAGTGTGAGACAGGATATGAAAAGTGGAGCATTGGACAATTTGGAGCTTATAGTGTATCGAGGTGGGGAGGCTGGCAAGCAGATTAGCAGTGTAATTATAACAAACACATCAATAAGTTTTCAGCAGGAGCCTTAAGTGCCCACATTGTAAAAGTAAGCAGTTTAGTATGTTACAGTCACTGTGAATTGGTGGAGTAACATAAGTCTTTTCTGGATTGATCCAAAGTGTTCCAGATTTGCAGTTGGCTATAGGGGTAGAGTTAGCCAAGGGAAGTTGTAATGGAATGGTACAGGAATGTCTTTATGGTTTAAAAATAATACACTTGTTTATTGTTTTCAAATGGCCAGGCTCCCCATCAGCTATGACAAGTTATCAGTGTTTAATTTTTTTGCGGTTCCAGGCAGGAAAGAGAAATATCTGAGAAGGTTATCTCACAGCTTAAGGATAATCCTTCCACACTTGAGCACAGGTCCAAAGAAAGCCTAATGCCAGAATTCACTTGAATATTGTCACTAGGCTGTTTGGATATAAACAGGATATACTGGGTTTTTGGCAGTTCTAGTGCCCTGTTATCTACAGATATTTCTTATTGTTTCTTTTATCATGGATATAATTCAACAATGGGTTGGGAGCAGAACCAGTATATAAGTCTTGAGTTATGGACAGACCTCCATCCAGGGAGCCTGAGTTTTGCAGGAGGTTTAAGCATCTGAAGCAAGATACCTGTCAAGATTCCCCAGCCATTTCTGCTAATCTGTTGCTGGATCCCTTCTAGGATTTCCACTTTACATTTGGAAGAATATTTTTACATATGGCTGAAAAATTTGCCAAATAATTAATTGTTTTGTATAATATTTTGAGAATTGTTTGTGTTACTTCATTATTGCTGCCTTATCCCTTCGTGTATTTCCTTATTTCCTTGTATCCTCTCTTACCTCTATCATTTTTATCATACCCAAAGAAGCATATGCCCTCTTCTTCAACTTTAGTTTATTTCTAACCTGTTTGTTCACAGCATTCTGAAACTTCAGTCTCCGTCCGAACGATAGACTTTCATGAGAGACTCCTTCACCTTTATTGTTGATGCATTGTGGTTTTGTATTTCATGTGTGTGTCATTAATTGCTTTCAAGCCATTATTTTTTGTCTCCTTTATGTTGTTTTTCACCTGAAGGAAAGCTATATGGTGGGAAATTGTGATTTTTAAGTGACCATTGCAAAAGCATAAGCATCAAGTACATAATCTGACGATGTAGAATAAGACAGTTTTGTTTTCACTATGTGTCTGCAGGCTTTTAACTACTTTTTCTGATTCATATGGTTTCATTCTGTGGTTACCTGAGGTGCAATACACCTTTAAGAGAATGTGAGCAGATTGACCACGTGACTGTATTACCCAATTGCTATGTAGCACGAACTACAATGTTTATCAGTAGTTTAGAATAGGGTCTGGTTGGAGAAGCCCACATGTGTTAGTGCTCTGTTACTGATGTTAATAGACAACATGTGCTTCATCTTACATTTGTTTCTGCGTCTGCAATGTCTTGTTTACCAACTCAATCACCAGTAGATAGGCGTGCAACCGTGTTCGCTGAGCAAAGCGATCCGACGGAGGAGGAACATAACACATTCATTTGTTTCTCTTTTTACAATTATGGATTTTCACATAATTAGTTCCTGACTGCCAAGCCCATACAGGCACGGTTTGGATCTACTCTATTCTGGGTCCAATTCAATCATTTGTTCTGCATTACATTGTGTCAGCTGCATCTCAGTTGGTAGCAATCTGAGTCAGGAGCTTATGGTCCAAGTCCCAACCTAGAATTTAAGTACAAAAGTCAAGACTGACACTCCAGTGCAGCATTCAGGAAATGTTGCACTATCAGAGGTGCTATCTTTCAGAAGATGCTTGCATTGACATAAAATATCCCATTGGTGATCTTTTGAAGAAGAGCAGGGGAGCTAACAATGGTACCCTGGCCAACATTTATCCCTAAATCAACACCACAAAAATAGATTATCTGGTCATTATCACATTGCTATTTGTGGGACCTTGTTGTGCATAGATTGTTATCTACATTACAACAATGGCGACACTTCAAAAGTACTTAATAGGCTGTAAAGTGTTTTGGGATGTCCCGTACTCATGGAAGGTGATATTGAAATGTGAGTCGTTCTTTTTTTTATTGCAATTTTGCAGTTCTAGCATTCTTTTCTTTTCTTGTTACTTGTGTGTGTGGTTTTACAGTTTTCTGTTTTTGTCAATATTAAACTTTTCAGATGCATCTGTCACTTTTCAGGTGCCATACTGTTTCACAGGCGAATTTCTGTGTCACGTTGCTTAAAGTATTTGAAAGAAAATGTCAGTCCCTAATTGGTCTGAGTATTTGCAAAGAGCAAGCAACCTCTAATTGGTCTAGAAAGACAGAATATTTATGCCTTTCAGGCCCTAAAAAGACAGAAAATTACTTTATTTAGCAGCATGTTGTACAATGCTTCCTGCCTTCTAAAACAATGTAGGAGAGATCAGCTGCTTTTGTCATATAATATTATCGTTGGCCAGTTACAAAAACTCGAAAGGTCCTTGTTTTACAAGTCAAAAGCATTATATTGTGTGATTTTACTGTTATACTAATTATATTGCATGCCTATTTGACATTTTAAAAGTAATAGCAGAAAACAAATTCTACAGTTCACCATGAATCACCATTCTTTGTCTTATGATTGATAGAATTTGCTTTCAGTGTCACTTGAAAAGAAAAGTTGGTTTTGATTCTGAAGTTATAGCCAACTATGAAAGTATTTATTCAAATGTTTCATGGCTTCACCACCAGCTATGTGGAAGGCAGCATGAACAAAAATAATACTCTCTATTAAATGGAAAGAACTTAATAAGCATAGGACAACACTTTGCTATTCTCTTCTTACTTTGATCATACAGGTATTGTTAGACAAGAGAGCCTGATGTCACAGGAAGCCTTTGTAAAGGTTTTCAATCAATTATCCCAGAAACATAGAATCACAGAATGGTCACAGCACAAAAGGAGACCTTTTAGCTGTTGAGTCTGTGCTAAGTCTCTGCAAGAACAATTCAGATAGTCCCCGTCCCCATCCTTTCCCCATAACCCTGTGGTCTTTTTAATCTTCAGATGCTTGCCCAATTTCCTTTTGAAAGCCATGATTTAGTCTGCCTCCACCACACTCTCAGCAGTGCATTCTAGATCCTAACCACTTAGTGACTAAAAATGCTTTTTCTCGTTGCCTTTGGTTCTGTTTCCAATCAGCTTAGACCTGTATCTTCTGATTCTCAACCATTCCTCCAATAGGAACAATTTCTCCCAATCTACTCTGTCTGGACCCCTCATGATTTTGAACATCTCTATCGCATCTCCTCTCAACTGTCCCTTCTCTTCAGAATAGCCTCTGCTTCTCCAATTTATCTTCATAATTGAAACCATTCTTGTAATCTTTTCTGCACCCTTTCTAATGCCTTCACATCCTTTCCACAAATGTTGTATCCAGGATTGGCCACAATACTCCAGCTGATAATGATGAACCAGTGTTTTATAAAGGTTCACCATTACTTCCTTGCTTTTGCACTCCATGCTTCTATCCTAGTCCATGGAGAGAGGCCAGTGTTGCTGCTAAATTGCAAATAACTGTGTAATTTCCATCTGATATTTGTATGGGGAGTTTCCTCAGAAAGTTCACTCTACTGGCTGAAGCTCTGTTTAAATGTCTATCCAGGGAGTAGTGTGGCTGTGTTGAAGAAGATTATTGAAAAATGATAATGAAGAAACTTGAATAATGAAATGAAAAAAATGCTGTGATATCTGTTTGCTATTGTTGGGATAACATGCAAATTTACTAATTTTAAGTCTTGCTGAAAAAAGAGACATCCAGCAATGCTCAAATTTTAAGTCATCATCTTTAATAAATTTACTGATAATTGAGAATGTGGAGTGCCTTGGAAGTTTTTATTTCATACGTTCATGGGATTTTGGTGTCGCTAGCTAGGCCAGCATTTGTTGCCCATCCATAATTGCCCTTGAGAAGGTGGTGGTGAGCTGCCTTCTTGAACTGCTGCACTCCATCTATTGTCGGTACACCTACAGTACTAGGTGGAAGGAAGTTCCAAGATTTTGACCCAGTGACAGTGAAGGAACAGTGCTATAGTTTCAGGTCGTGATAGTGTGTGGCTTGAAGGGGAACTTGCAGATAGTGGTGTTCCCATACGTCCGCTGCCTTTGTCCTTCTAGATGGTAGCAGTCGTGGGTTTGGCAGGTGGCATCAAAGGAGGCTTGGTGAGTTTCTGCAGTGCATCTTGTAGATGGTACACACTGCTGCCACTGTGCGTCAGTGGTGGAGGGAGTGAATGTTTAAGATCGTGGATGGGGTGCCAGTCAAGTGAGCTATTTTGTCCTGGATGGTGACGAACTTCTTGAGTGTTGTTGTAGCTGCACTTATCCAGAAAGTGGAGAGTATCCCATCACACTCCTGATTTATGCCTTGTAGATGGTGGACAGGCTTTGGGGAGTCAGGATGTGAGTTACTCTCCACAGAATTCCCGGCCTCTGACCTACCCTTGTAGGCACATGGCTGATCCAATTCAGTTTCTGATCAATGGTAACACCCTGTATGTTGATGGTGGGGGATTCAGCAATGGTAATGCCATTGAATGTCAAGGGCGATGGTTAGATTCTATCTTTTGGAGGTGGCCACGGCCAGGCACTTGTGTGAAATGAATGCTACATCCCACTTGTCAGCCCAAGCCTGGGTATTGTCCAGGTCTTGCTGCTTATGGACACAGACTACTTCAGTTTCTGAGAAGTCATGAATGGTGCTGAACATTATGCAATCATCTGCGAACATCCCCACTTCTGACCTTATGATGGAGGGAAGGTCATTGTTGAAACAGATGAAGATGGTTGGGCCAAGGACACTACCCTGAAGAACTCCTGCAGTGATATCCTGGGACTGAGGTGATGGACCTCCAACAACCACAACCATCTTCCTTTGTGCTAGGTATGACTCTAACCAGTGGAGAGTTTTCCCCATGATTCCTATTGACTTCAGCTCTGCTAGGGTTCCTTGATGCCACACTTGGTCAAATGCTGCTTTGATGTCAAGAGCAGTCACTCTCACCTTTTGAGTTCAACTTTTTTGCACATGTTTGGACCAAGGCTGTAAGAGGTCAGGAGCTGAGTGACTTGGTGGAACCCAAACTGAACATCGGTGAGCAAGTTATTGCTAAGTAAGTGCCACTTGACAGCACTGTCAATGACAATTACCTTGCTGAAGATCGAGAGTAGACTGATGGGGCGGTAATTGGCCAGGTTAGACATGTCCTGTTTTTTTTGTGGGCAGGACATACCTGGACAATTTTCCACTTTGCCAGGTAGATGCCAGCATTGTAGCTGTACTGGAAGAGCTTGGCTAGGGGTGTGGCAAGTTCTGGAGAACAAATCTTCAGTACAATTGTTGGAATGTGTCAGGGCCCATAGACTTTGCAGTATCCAATGCCTTCATCCATTTCTTGCCGTCACATGGAGTGAATCGAATTTTCTGAAGATTAGCATCTGTGATCCTGGGGACCTTCAGAGAAGGCCGAGATGGATCAACCACTCGGCAGTTCTGGCTGAAGATTGTTGCAAATGCTTCAGCCTTTTCTTTTGCACTATGCTGGCCTCCCTCTCCCTCATCATTGAGGATGGGGATATTTATGGAGTCTCCTCCTGCAGTGAGCTGTTTAATTGTCCACCACCATCTATCTCTGGATGTGGCAGGTCTGCAGAGTTTAGATCTGATCCATTGGTTGTGGCGTTGCTTAGCTATATCGATCACACGATGCTCCCATTGTTTGGCATGCAAGTAGTCCTGTGTTGTAGCTTCACCAGGTTGACAGCTCATTTTTAGATATGCCTGGTGCTGTTCCTGGCATGCCTTCCTGCACTCTTCATTGAACCAAGATTGATCTCCTGGCTTGATGGTAGTGGTAGAGTGGGGAGATATGCTGGGTCACGAGGTTACAGGTTGTGGTTGTAAACAATTCTGCTGCTGCTGATAGCCCACAGCACCTCATGGATGCCCAATTTTGAGTAGCTAAGTCTGTTCAAAATCTATTCCATTTAGCATGGTGGTAGTGACACACAACATGATGGAGGGGTATCCTCAAAGTGAAGTTGGGACTTAGTCTCCAGGACTGTGCAGTGGTCACTCCTACCAATACTGTCATTGACAGATGCATCTGCGACAGATAGATTGGTAGGGCAGAGCCAAATAGGTTTTACCCTCTAGTTGGTTCCCTCACCACCTGCCAAAGGCCCAGTCTAGCAGCTATGTCCTTTAGGACTCGGCCAGCACAATCAGTTGCTGTGCTACCGAGCCAATCTTGGTGATGGACATTGATGTCTTCCACGCAGAGTACGTTCTGTGCCCTGGCCACTCTCAGTGCCTCCTCCAAGTTGTGTTCAACATGGGGAGTATTGATTCATCAGCTGAGGGTGGGGAGGGGGTTGTATAGGCGGTAACCAGCAAGAGGTTTCCTTACCCATATTTGACCTAATGCCAGGGAACTTCATGAGGTCCAGAGTCAATGTAGAGGACTCCCAGGACGATACCCTCCCACCTGCATACCACTGTGCTGCCACCTCTATTGGGTCTGTCCTGTCACTGGGACAGACATACTCAGGAATGATGATGGTGATGTCTGCGACATTGACTGAAAGGTATTATTGCGTAAGTATGAGTATGCTCAAGCAACAGCTTGTTGCTTGACTCATCTGTGAGACAGCTCTCCCAATTTTGGCACTAGTCCCCAGATGTTAGTAAGGACTTTGCAGGGTCGACATGGCTGGTGTACCATTGTCATTTCCGGTGCCTAGGTCGATGCCAGGTTGTCTGTCTGGTTTCATTCGTTTTCGACTCCATAGTGATTTGATACAACTGAATGGTTTGCTAGGCAATTTCAGGGGACATATAAGTGTCAACAACATTGTTATGGGTCTGAAGTCACATGTAAACCAGACCAGATAAGGATGTCAGATTTCCTTCCCTAAATGGCATTAGTGAAGCAATGGGGTTTTTATGACATTGGTTTTGTGGTCACCATTAGACTAGCTTTTAATTCCAGATTTATCAATTGAATTTAAATTCCACCTGCTGCCTTAGAGGGATTTGATCCTGTGTCCCTAGAGCATTAGCCTTGGCCTCTGGGTTACTACTATAGCGACATTACCACTATGTTCCCCATAAATGTGACATGATGTACAGGAAATGCACACAATACATAACTTCCATCTATATATAGGTATATATATTTCTCTCTTTTATTTAACGCTGGAGCCCTTTAAGATTTGAGTGGGGTCAAACAGGGTTGTGTTCTGGCTCTTTGGCATAACCTTCTCTTTGCTGCTGTCATATGCCTTCGGGTTATCTGCAGACGGTGGCTACTTTCATGCCAGAACTGATGGAAAGCTATTCGACCTTGCTCCCCTGAGATCAAAAACAAGGGTGGGCCAAGACCTCATCAGAGAGTTGCTCTATGTTGACGATGGCGCACAAGCTGCAGTGGCAAATGGGCAGATTCTCTCATGCCTGTAAAGAGTTTGGTTTGACGATCACCGTCAAGGAGACAAATGTCATGATCCAGGATGTTGCCATTATGCCACGTATCAGCATTAACCATGTGATGCTGGAGGTTGTTGACAGCTTCACACATCTAAGCTCCACAATCACCAACAATCTGTCACTTGATGCTGAAGTCAGCAAATGCATTGCAATAGCTGCAGCTGTTATGTCCAAGCTGAGTAAGGGAATGTGGAACAACAGCAACCTTACTGAGAACACCAAAATCTAAGGGCGGAATCTTCCCAGATTTGCACTATGTGTGGTAGCAGGAGGTGAAAAGGACCTTTTACTTGCCGGCCACAATAGCTGCTTTTCGCATCGTTTCATCCCAATCCTGCCTCAGTAATAATGCATTCCCGGGAAACATGCTGTTTTGATGGTGGGCGGGCTCATTTTTGTGCCATATCATCCCCTTCCAGGCGTATCTCACCTCATTAATAATGCATTCACAGGAAACACGCTAGATCGCTGGCGGGAGGGCTCAGTGTTGTCTCAGAGGCCATTTCAGCACTCACTCACTCCAGGCGCCATATTTAAAATGCACCAGAGCACAGTCTACTTCATGTCCACAAACCAGGACTGCTCCAGGTGACAGATGGCCCCAAAAACAAAGAAGCTTGCGACCCCTACATTCAAGGACACCTCTCTGGGCTGCCTGCTGGATGGAGAGGAAGGCGGCTGTGATGTCGCCTACCCCAGCTCTGGCCACAGGAGCTCCACCAGAATCACTAATCCAGCCTGGGAGATGGTGGCAGTGGCAGTCAGTGCCGCAGGAGCACAGAGGAGGTCAATTATCCAGTGCAGGAAGAGAATAAATGCTCTCATCCTTTCCATCAGGGTAAGTGATGTGATTGGTGCCTGTGGTGAAGTTGGCAGCGAACACCCATGTGAGGATCCTCCACCACATCATCCCTCTCTCAACGCAACTCTCAACAAGAGTGCTCTCTTTCTCCTGCTTTTGACTCTGCTGCCATGCACTAATTATCTCTACTTTGGTTCACAGGGAGCTCTGCCAAGTGATTGACAGCCTCAGCCAGCCAATCCCTCAGTTCCACCCAGGTCCTCACCTCTAGCTAAGAGGACACCTCCTCCATTGAAGAGCTGGAAATAAGCAGCCTGGAAGACCCATCACAGTGCTTACCCACACCCTCCACCAGCGCAGAGACACACATCTCAGTAGGACATAGATCGAGAGCACGCTCAGGTTCACAATCTGGTAACCACCACATGGACACATGTCTGCAGCAGGAGGGGGCAGGTTCAGCTGAGCTCCCTGCCACTTGGAGGACTGCTGGGGAAGAAGCATCTGTGAGGTCCAAGTCAGATGGTGAGCCTCTGGATTCGGCCTTCCAACTCATTGTGGAGAGTCAGTAGAAGTTGGGGGAACATCATGCAGAAATGTTGGAAGCCCTCAGCAGAGTGGCGCATGCGGTGGGGGAGTGCGTCTGCCTGCTGTCTGATGAAGTGGTGCCAACATGTGCGCACAAGGAGGTCTCCATGGGAAGGATGGCAGATCCCATGGAGACCCTGGTCCAGCAGAACGTGGAGATGCATGCAGACTTTCAATCCATCATTGTAGCCATGGGTGAGGTCCTGCAGTGGCAATGCAAGAGGGAAACAGGGCATCTCAGTGCCCCTCTAGGTGGTTTTTTTCCCCTCAAGGAGTCAGGCCTGTGCCCTTGGGCACCTGAATGGAGGAGGAGTGGGAGCTGGACACCCCTGGGTCATCTACTTAGGAATCTGAGAGTTGTCCTCTCCCTCCAAGTCCCCTTTGTTTGTGACCCTCTCAACCATGTCCTCTGTCACTGCAGAGGGAGCAGCTGGTCCACAGGAGGATAGCCAGAGCAAGCCAGGGCCCTCAAGGCCTCAGATCTCCAGAGGACGCACGCCTAATTCATCAGGAGCAACAAGACCAACCATTTCACATTCTATCTCCACCCCTGCTGCGGATGTCAGGGCAGCACTTAGAAGAAGTGGTAGGCCTAGAAAAGTTAAGAATTTCTGATCAGAAGCAGCTGCATGGCTGAACACATTTTGCCACTTTATAATCTGAAGATATATTCACTTTCACTGAATAATGTGTAATGTTGTCTTTCAGCTTTTTTTACAGGCTTTGCGATTCCTCCCACTGCATTCCCCCCACCCCACTAGCAGTTCAGCTGCACACAGCCGGATCACGAGCGATTGTGGAGGGAGAAGTGTGTGTCAGGGCCTTTCAGAGCCTTGTGCAAGCTATCCATCACGCACACGGAGCCTTCATCCATCACACTCATCTCCCTCTCCTGAACATTTTCAATGCTGTCTCTGGTGTTCTCTTTCAGTTGTCAATCTGAGCTGACCTGCATCTCCACCCACCCAATGATCATACTCCCATGCAGCACCTGTGCCCGCCCAACACACAGCTCTGCTCAGTTTTGATTTTGACAGCCATGGTGATCATTAGGTTTCTGATCAGCTCCCCAAACCTTTTCCATGCCCAGTCAACCATGACCTTCCCCCCATCACTGTTGACCTCCCTGGCATCACCTTCCACCTCCCCATTGTCACCTACCAACCTGATCCCTTTTCTTTCCAGGGTGTCCAGGTGAACGTGTACATTCCCTATCTTCCTGAGAATCCCACTCTCATCTACATTGACCTCCCTGACATCCTCCTTCCCACCCCAGGGGCCCATGCCTGCCTGCGATTCTCACCAAGCACCCTCACCATCCCTTCTTTCGCTACTGACACACCCTCACACTCCCACCCTTCAGGCTCCCTCTGCCCCCTCTCATACTCGTCATTCCCACCTACCACCCCCACCCTCAGTTTGCTCCCCTGGAAGCAGTCATTGGCTCCATAGAACGCTCCCTTGCACATCCACCTGGACTTCACCCCTCACCTTAAGCCCTCCTTCACTTTTACTCCCTCCTCTCCCATGGACACCTTCCTCCCCTTGGACTCCTTTCACCCCTCCGAACTCTTTCCTCCCTCCAGGCTCCTTGCCCCTTTCAAACTCCTTCCTCCCACCGAAATCCTTTCATGCACCCCCTCAAACTCCTTCCCCCCTCAGAACTCCTTCCTCCTCCCAGATACCTTCTTCTACCTGGATTCCTTCACCTCTCCGAACCCCTTTCTCCACCCAGAATCCTTCCTCCCCCTGAACTCCATCCCCCACTGAACTCCTTCACAACCCCCAAACTCCTTCTCTTACACCTTCCTCCCACCTTATACCCACCTCCCCATTAGCCACATTCTCCCCCGTTACACCGTGCTCCCCCGGACTTGCTCCTCCCTTCTCCCAACCTCACACCCCTGACACCTTCATTCCCCGCCCCTCCCAATCTCACCTCCCTCGCGCACCCACCCCCCCCCCACCCCACCTCCCATACACCTTCCTCTCCCACCTCCTCCAGTACACCTTACTCTCCCACTCACAGCTGGATCTCCCTCTCCCCCTCCTCACCGATCATCCATAGCAGACCATGGCCAAAACCGTGATGTTCTGAAGCAGAGCCAAGAGACATCAACAGAGACTGACAACCATCCATGAGCTGCTTCACGGCTATGCCATGTCCATGAGGATCCACCCAGCATGCGATGCATGTATTCCTCCAGGGTCCGGTAGCTGTAGGGCTTCAGCATCTTCTTCTGAGCAATCTGAGCAAGGCCCTGGTGGTAAGTCCTGAATTCTGCATATCACATTTGTCTAGACATGTTCCTGGCCGGCATGTTTTCCTGTTGCCATAATTCCTACTGGTGGGATGAAAAGTGGGTTCACACTGGCCTCCAGTAGGATTGGCGTTTCGCCATGGTGGACACCATCAGATGATCCCACTGTGCTTTCACGCCGGCGTGAAACCAGTTTTTGGCCTTCTCGCCATAATGTCACCCTTCCCTACCCCCGCCCATTATGACGCCCGATGCCAACGGGACTGGAAAATTCCAGCCTGACTCTACTCAACCTGCACCCTCAGCACACTCCTGTACAATGGTGAGACTTGGACAACAAATGTTAGGCAGGAGAAAGGGCTAAAAGTTTCCATCTTTGCTGTCTCAGATGTATCCTAGCATCTCTTGGCAGGATAAGGTCACTAGCTCAGACCCTGGAGTGTGTTAAATCCATCAATGTATATTAATTGCTAAGCCAATGAAGACTGTGCTGGCTCAGCCACGTTCTTCAGAGGGATGACAGCCACATGTTCAAAGACCTTCTATACAATGATTTAGCCATTGGCCACAGCTTCCTAGGTGTCCATACCTCCACCATAAGGACACCTGTAGAGAGATATGAAGATAATGGGCAATGGCCCTGACAACTGGTAGAGAATGGATGATGATCATGACCTCTGGAGGCTGACAGTTTGGAAGGGCATTGGAAGAGGTGAGCAGAAACAAAAAGCTCAGCTGACTGAGAAGAGGGCGTAGAGCAAACAAAGTCCAGTGAATCTTCTCAGCCCACTGTCTCCCTCCGCAGCAAATGCAGCAGACTGCCATGTCAGAGTGGGGATTCTGGGCACACTGGGTGATAAGTAACACAGAGTTATCACCATGGCACAAACCATTGCCTCATGAGACAGAAGGCAGCCATCACCTGCTTCCCATGCTGTATCAGCATGGCAAAAAATTAACTGGATATGAGCTCTATCATTAAACTAATAGAGCTACCTTGTGAAGACTGTCTTGAGCTCTGTGACATGCTTCTCACAATGTTGCTCAGTTTGTAGAGTGACCCAATGAAACTGAGGCTGAATTTTATGGCTGGGCGGGGGTGCACCGGGGGCAGGGTGGGGGGGGGGGGGGGGGGGGGGGGGGGGGGTGAGGGGGGTGGGGGGGGGGGGGTTTGGGGGTGGGGGGTGGGAATCAACCAGCCAGAAAATCAGGAGCAACCCTGTCTCAACTGGTTATGGGAGTCCAGCCCAATTTTACACGCAGCAGGCAATTACCCTGCCATGAGGGCTCCTGTCCCTTTAAGGTTTGGGGTCCCACCCGCAAGAGCTGCTGGTCAATCAAAGGGCTGGCAGCTCTTTAATCCCAACAGTGCCACTTGGAGCAGTAGCCATTGCTGGGACTGCAACCAGGCAGGACCAGCAATGATGGAGGAGGCCCCAGAACTCAATTATTTTGGCTTGGGCTTGCCGGGGCCATTCAGGCAGGCCCAGAGGAGGGGCGGCGAGAGGGGAGATGATTGTTGACGAAGGCGAGGTGACTGTTTCGGGGAGGTGGCTCACTGCCAAGAGGGCTCTCCATTGGCCACAGGGTGCCCAATCAGGAGGGCCCCCTCAAGAGCCTGCAAGGAGGTCATATACCAGGCAGTCTCCTCACATGGTGCTGGGCCAATCTGCTACTGGTAAAAGTGGGATGCAGTAGCATGAGGCCCTTAAGTGACGCTTAATCGGCCACTTAACAGCCTCAGTTGCCTTTAGGATCATGCCCTATCTTCCCCTCCGCTGGTAAAGTGCCAGCAGTGACAGGAAGGCAGTGAGCATGCCACCCCTCCCACCCAATGTCCACTCCACCCCCCGCTCCTCCCAGTACACTTCCCAAGGCCCTGTAAAATTCCAGCCTGCTTATAAGAATAAAATGGGGCAATATCTTCCCTTCATATTTTAAGAACAGGTTCAGGATTTTCATCTTCTGAAAATGGGTTTTTAAAGCATTATTTTAGTTTGGTCATCACATTTTCCAAATTGAATTGCTAATTGCAAATTTAAAATTCTCTTTATTGTGTACTCCTAACCTAATTTATCAATGAAAAAGATGACCGTTAATAGTTTTCTTGTTAGAAATGTAGGGATATATATTTTTGCGTATTTTATTTAAAATAGTGTAAAATTCTGGTCACAACTTTATACTCACATTGAACTTTTTCACTAAAATGAGTGAATGAGGAAAACATCCCACACATTGTTCAAAAGTCCTCTATAGTCGAAGATATTTCACAAAATGGATTTAGCTCATGTTGCTAAAATGAGTCACATTTAGTCATGTGTTTTAATTTCAGTTCTGCTCCCCTGCAAGGAAGTTATTTATTAGAAAAGGGGAATAAATGTAAATTTTAACATCAACATTTATAGCATGAGTTAATGTTTCTTCTTGGAAAATATTCTGCTCATCAAAGGAAGGGATAAGGGCATAGTTAGATGGCATACTTTTCTCTCTGTATCAGCTTCAAGCACTCTCCAGTCAGATATAGCACAGACTAAGTGCTGGGTAAAGCCGAATCTAACCTACAAAATCACATCACCACGACACCAATGGGAAATTTGCAGTTCCGACACCAACTGCCTTTGTGACTTCTCTTGAGAGACTGCTTAACCAGTATAGTTTTGTGCTAGACCACTGAACCACCTTTAACTTTGGTCATAGTACAACGTATTATGAACTGAACCTGTAGAGATCCAGTAGACAAAAGGTGAGGACTCTCATTAAAGACATTATTTTTACATTTGAAAGCTCCAAGGAACAAAAAAGTTCACACACCTTAACCATTGAACATGAAAAGGCATATTTTTGTATGTATGTACAAATTAAAGGAAAACCTCTAACGCTGCTAAAATCTTAAATATAATACAGCGAGAATACTTAGCTTTAAATGTAGTTTGTAACTCTTTTAATGTACGCAGTATCATACAATATCATCATTTATTTTCTGTCACCTTCTTGTTGCATGTGTTACTGATTTTCCACAACTTGTTTTGAGGCCAACATGACATTTAAATTTATGAAGCTCTAAATCTGTTTTTGAAATGTGTTGTATCATATTGACATTATAACAGTTTAGAATAATTTAAGTTGCTTTATAAAAGTTGGACATTGCCTGGAGCACAATAATTATGAAACAGTTGTTAAAGATTAAAACTTGCATCTATGTACTTGTTTTACAACTGTGTCCAGTGTAGTCTGAGTTATGTTTTGGAAATATTGTAACCATATCAAAAGTTTTCAACACAGACAAGTTAATGGAACAATTGAATTCTTTTTTTTGTATCATTTCCCCGGTTTGCCTGTCCATCTCTTTTCCCAAAGCTTTTTCAAATTCTAACATGTTTTCCATTGTGTTACTTAGTGTTAACACTTGTGATATATTTTAAAAACATTTTCAGGCATTGAATTGGTCATCATAAAAGTTTTGGGGAGCAACTTCTAATCAGTTAGTTCAGGAAAAGTGTAATATGATTTTCATTTTGTCCAATATTATCTGTTGCTATGCCTACACAATATGTATATTATATATACATATAACATTGTTGCACTTAACAGATAAGAGCAATATGTTCAAATCTTAGCATAATACACCTAATAGAAGAGGTTTACGTTAAAATGAATGAGGATTTTATTTAAAGAAAATCATAGAATTAAACGTGTAAGATTAACTGTTGCACACTTGAATCAGGAAGGGTGAACTGAATATCTAAACACAAAACTAAATAAATGCCTAGGGCCAGTCTCGGCAAGACCAGTCAGCAACAGGATGAGAATAACTGTTTAAGTGAGAGAGGGTGAGAATCATCCCTTCACACACTGCTCGAGGGCACCTTCCAGTGGCTTCTTGAAGGAGCAGCATTATCAGTGAGGATGTGGACAAGATGAATTGTCATATCCCTTTGGCTAAATAGAAAATCATGATTTCAGAATGGATTCAGGGGTTTTTTTTAATAAAGAAAAAAAAGCACATTTGTAAAATCATTGACTGTAGATTTTGAATAAAATAAACTTTGGTTTTGATTATTATAGAATGGATTTACTGCCATGACCCTTAAAAATAAAAAGGTTTCATTTGAACACTTAAAGCTGCATCAGCTAATCGAAATTTGATGTATTTGTCTGCCCAGTTCTCCCCAGCGCTGTATCAAGCTAATGGTACACAGTTGTGCACTCTGCATGTAATGATTTACATTTGAAGTATTAGAATTAACAATATGTAGGTACATTTTTCATAAGACCAAGCTGGAAAGTGAAACTTCATTATGGAATACTGCTTGTGATGTTAAGTATGACTTCCTATCCCTGCTGAATACAGACCATTTCAAACTGCTTGAATTCAAGACGAAAAACTTCGACAGCATGTCTTTTTTTTTCAGTAAAACCAGCCGTGTGCTAAGATCCTTGTGTAGTGACTTGTCAGTTTCAAGGACACAGCTGAATTTTATTTAACAAAAGTCTGTCAATGTACTTTATCTAACACAAACAGGATCCAAAGATTTAGCTGTTGCTCCATGCCCCATCTGCTGGTACTACTTAAAATGACAGACATTGGTTGGAAGGCTGGATGGACTGTTCTCCCATTCTATTTAATGAATACTATGCTGTATCATCTAAGATAGGGTTTACCTGACTCTATACTGGAATTCAACTGAATAGAGAATCAAGTTCTGATTGTAAGCTGAAGAGTTATTTGCTATCTATTATTTTCAAAGTCATCATTACTATCATTGCGTTATTTTCTTTTTAGGCCTTTTGGTAATTGTACACATGGTAAATGGACGCAATAAAGATTTGACTATGCTTTCTACTCAAGAAGTGCAACTAGGCTAGCCTTTGTGTGGAACATATACACCAACACAATTGGATTTTTCTGAGTCATAATTTCAATGTAGAGGGCAAAATGTTCCAACTTGCATCCTAATACAGCTGAGACTTCACAGTACCAGCACAAAGTAGAATGCAACACCCCTTCTAATCCAGGGTGCAGTAAAAATGATTAATCTTTGCACGTTGAGCAATTTTTCAAATTTTAGAATATATCTGGCAAATATTCGCTACATACAGAAGTTACTCCCTCGAACCTTCTTTGTGTGATGATATGTCATCAACCCTCTCCTCCCATTTTGGGATACATTCAAACTCCATTGGGTGAAGTTTGGTTAGGGCCTGTAAGGCTCAGTGCTGTGTGAGTAGTGCATGCCTGAACTAGAGAGGCCTGAGGACAGGTGAAAATTGGTGCCTGGGCCTCCAAGGGCAACTTGCCTGAGGGACTGAATCAATGTGGAGTCACGTGCCTTGCAGGCAGGGGTCCTTGGGTAAGTTCTGGGCAGGGGGATGGGAGTGTACCAGGGGTGTGCTCCTGCTCCTCCTGCCTTGATCCACGAGAATTTTTTTTTAAAACAAAAAAAAGGAACGTACTTTTTACACTGCAGAATCCTGAGCAGAGTACAGCCATGCCTGCCTTGCTCATCACCCACTATATTCTAAGGATCCTTTAAGAAGCATTAGACCCCTGATTTATATAAATTGTTTGTTTAGTAGACTGACCAAGATACCTAAAAAATAGCCCTATGACTTTAACAGTAGAATAAGATCTTCAAAGATTCTGTGCAAGCTGTTCCATTGCTAAAGTGATTTTGCTTTGTGTCTGTTTTATACCCAAAATACAGGCCCAAAGCATATCAATTTCTACCCCTTTTGAATGACTGCATTATATTTTGCAGATGAGATTCTTAAGTATCAAAACACAGTAAAAGCAATACTTTTCCAAACTTTGGAAAGCAGCTCCATTTCATTAATTGTTGGACCAGTTAAATAGTGTAGTTTGGGAAAACAATGCAAAACAAAAGGTTTTCTCATGCAATTTTCCAAATATTCTGGGTCCGATCAACCCAACACAGTGATCTGAAGACTATTGATAGATGCTTGACTATTTTACATGTTGCTATGATTCAATAAAGGAGGAGACCCTTTGCAGACAAATAAAAATATTGCCTGGATAATATCTCATAAGTGAAGTGCTTAAAGGCCTTTGAGGGGATGGGTGCAGGTCGTAGCCTGGGCAGCCACAGGGTTGCTGGCTGCTGAGGCGGGCTGTTTAAAAGAGCCACTTCAATGCTGCGGGACTTCATCCCAGTTAAAATAAAACATGAAAGGCCTTCGAGCCCTCACCCCTCACAACCTATCCCATCCCAAATACTTTCCATGCTGCATCAGTGCCACTCATGACCCCCACCCAGCCCTTCATGCCTCCCATGCCAAACTATGCCCCCACACAACCTCTATGACCCCTCATGCCCCCTCCCTATACCAAGGTATGCCTCCCCAAACAAGCGCTATTGTCCTTCATGCCCTCTATACCATGCTATGCATCCCCAAACAACTCCTATGACCCCTCATGAACCCACACCAACTTTTTCTGTTTTGCAAGTGTGGAAAGCTCCAGATGGCAGTGGTTTATTTCTGAAAGAGCAGGCAGCAATTTTTGATACTGGCAGGTGGACAACTGGGAGTAAAACAGTATGAGGAGACAGGAGGGTGAATGTGGGGACACATAACTAAAGGTGATTTCTGAGACAGGGTGAGACTAAAATCAGGATTTCGGATTATGTTTTGGATGCATTGATTAATCGACAAACATGGCAGCCAGTCTTAATTCAACATTGTAACATTTTACAGCAAAAAGTGAGGTAGATGACCAGTTAGTTTATTTTGTTTTTGGTGGTGTTAGCTGAAGGAAAACTATTGGTCTGGAAAACTCCCTGCTATGGTTTGAGTGGTCCAGGAGGGTGTTTAATGCCCACTTGCCCAACTAGACAAGACTTTAATTTCAATTACTACTATAATAGCTACAAAAATCCCCTAGTTATTCTGAGTCCTAGTTACACCTCTCTTAAAGCAACAGTAAAACACATAAGGCAAAATTTTTAGCTCGGCGAGCTGGCGCGTGCCTGAGCTGCTCAAGTATAAAATGATGCGCATTGATGTTAAGCGAGCGTCCCGATGTCAACGCGCTGTGGCACGATACTTCATTCAGCGGGCACGCGCCAGAGTCGGCAACACGCCCGCTAACAATTAAAAGGCCTGTTAAGGCCGTTAAATTATTAATTAACTTGAATTTCTCACTGCCTGTCCAACGTTACGGTTGGCGGGCAGACAAAAAGGCCAAGCGGCCTTTGCACTTTTTAGGAATCTTCATCCACGGGTGACTGACGTTTCCTAAAGCAAATAAAAATAAAATAAACATTATAAATTTTAATTAATAACGTGTCCCTGCTCATGTATGTGACAAGAGTCATATGAGGGGACATGTTTCATTACATTTTTAATTTCTTTATTTTTATATATCTTTTATATATCAGGGAGATGAAGAGGTATCTACCTCTACCCCTGTGCCTCAGGGAGATTATGAAGCACCCGCTCGGGTGCTTGCACCAAGTGTATGCTCGCCCTCCTCCCACCACCCACACAGGCAGTGCTGAGCACCACCGCTCACATTTCATACTGGGTGGGCCTCAATTGGCCTGCCAGTGTGAAACTGCCTTCCGGCCTGAACGCAGGCGGTGGTCGGCCTCCCGCCCGCCCCGCCCCACCCCCGCCGAGCCCACCCGACAATGGTAAGATTCTGCCCATAGGTTTAAACAGATGCCTGGCAAAGTACACTCTGGACATTCAAACTGAGGTTCTTTCAGCTCTGGGTCCTTGAAGACAGCGGCTTGAGGCTTACAGGCTGAAGATTTTAGGTCATAGAATCCCTCCCCTATTTACCAACAGCCTTCTCTTCCTCTAAACATATTTTCCTCTTTGAATCCAAATGTTCATTGTATCACTATGGCCAGAATTTTTAGCTCGGCGGGCAGGCACAAGCCCCATCCAACCAAGCGTGAAACAACGCACGATGACATCGGCTGAGTGTGCCGACGCCAACCCGCATTGCGCGATAGTTCGATGAGCGGGTGCGCTCCGGAGCTGGCAACGGTCCCGCCGACAATTAAAAGGCCCATTGAGGCCATTAAGTTATCAACTGTCATTAATTTTTCACTGCCCGTTAAACCTAATGGCTGGTGGGTAGGCACAAAGGCCAAGCGGCCTTTGCATTTTTTTTGGAAACCTCATTGAAATCATATCCCTGCTCATGGCCAGAATTTTCCGTTTGCCGATCGGGTGGGCCCGACCGACTCGGCAGCATGTGGGCAGCCGATTGCCGCGCTGCCATTTTCTGCGGGCGGGCCAATTAATGCTCGCCCCACGGGTAAGCGACTCCCATGGAGAACAGGAAAATAGTCACGGGGCGGGCAGCCTCAGACTGCCAGTTCCAGTGGGGAGCTGGCAGCCTGTATAGCGAGTGGCCAGGCAGCCTGCTTAAGGCAGTGCACCATGGCCACTGGGGGAGAGAGGAAGGGAGGTCTGGGTGGAGAACAGCATGAGTAGGAGGAGGGAGGCAGGCTGCAGGAGAGGACAGTGGGGGGCCACTGTGCCCCCCAATTTTCCGATGCATGCCTTGCTATCCTCCTGCAAGAGGTGGGCATCCATCGGCAGATGGGAGGAGGAGGCCCCTCATGTCACCAGCCAGGCATGGGAGGAGGTGGGTGATGCTGTAAGCGCCCATGATGATGTGCGGCCCACTGGCACACAGTGCAGGAAACGATTTAATGATTTGCTGCGCTCTGGAAGGGTGAGTACCATGTCTGTCTGGGCCATCTGACCCAGAAGGCAGCCTTAGCCTTTGACCCCCCCCCACCATGTTTTGCTGTCGTTACTGCATAGGGCATCTGTCGCACGCTGGGTGGGCAAATGGGTACTGACCATGCTTACACCAGACTTTGTGGCTGAGGAGAAGAAGGGTTCTCCCCGCAGCATATGTTGGTCTTTGTGACATTTTAGTCAGGGGGCAACCTGCAGGGGAGGCCCCATGACACATAATCAGAACTCCAGCACATGTCATATTGATGGTAATGAGATGGTGCAAGTGGGGCCTCAAGGTCTTTTGGGCAAGTGCCATCTGCTGGCATTGGCACCACACCTAGTTGCGCCTCTTTGCCGGGGCACTAAGAGCCGTGTGATATTCAAAATGATGGACGCCAAATGTGTCCAAATTGGTCGCTGGGGGAGGGGGTTGGGACCAGCCGTGCTATTTTTTGGGGACTGATCACCAATAGTGTGGACAGGAGTCGCTGGAGGTCTCAGATGGGCCACTGTGGTTGGGGTGCCATGTGTGCGTGCAGACTGCATGAGTGATCAGCCCTAATAAATCCTCTTCTCTGTTTTGCAGGCAAAAACTTACCACAATGCCCGGGAGCGCCAGAGGACTGGAGGTGGGCGCGCCCTCCTGCAGCGCCTCATGCCTTTTGAAGAGCAGGTCATGGAGCTGGGCAGCAATCAGAAGGCCAGGGCGGTCGGGGGGTCAGCGAGGCTGGGGTCCGGCGGGCATATATTTGAGGTCCACAGTCACACCTACTCTGTCTGCACACCATCCAAACCACTGATGGTTGCTGCAATCGTTAATGCTGAAACACTGCTCATTCACTCATTCACTGACTAAGGCTTTCTGACGTGTGGGTCATACTTTAGGGACCCTCATCCCCTTGAGGAAACGCCTCTCTACCACCTTCCAAAGTCACCTTATCCCATTTGTGACCACTATCACTATGGTCTAACATCCATTGGATCGCTGCTGCATAGCCAAAGACTTATTTCATCTGAGGGGGTTTGGGACCTCCAGCACCCTTTCAGCCAGTGCGCCCCACATTACTTTGTTCAAAAGGTCGTCAGCACCTCAACTGTGAACATTATGGCACTCAACTTAGATGAATGCCACCACGTTACTCATCCCTGCGCCAAGGAGAAATGTTGCCTTCTGCCCACCCAGTCTATGCCCCTCCTTATGGAATGAAGGCCAATAATGTGACCTCTCAATCTCCTGTGATTGACGGCAAATGTCGCTACTGTTTGCGATGTTTCCTCAGCCCCACAACTATCCAGGCCACAATGCATCCAGGTCAGGTACCTCTGAATTTTCATTACAAGCCATGTGACATTCCTGAGGCCATCTGACCAGCCTGTCTGCATGTGCGTTTAATGTTTGGCACTCATCTAGACTCTTTTTCACCTCACCATAAGACCATAAGACATAGGAGCAGAAATTAGGCCATTCGGCCCATCGAGTCTGCTCCGCCATTCAATCATGGCTGATAAGTTTCTCAACCCCATTCTCCCGCCTTCTCCCCGTAACCTTTGATCCCCTTACCAATCAAGAACCTATCTATCTCGGTCTTAAATACACTCAATAAATACACTAAATGCACTCACCAATGTTCTTCTCCTTAGGGTCTTGAAGGGTGAGCGACTTATGAGGCTGAAGGGGAAAGGGTTGAAAGGTTGAACTGAATGTTCGCTAACTGATGCACTGTCCTTGTTGTTAATTTCAGCATCACCACCAGAGCAACTCTCACCTCGACCCCGTGGCCCCCCCCTCCACACCTGACAGCCAACAAGTGCAACTTGCGGCACATCATTTCAGCCAACCAGGCACCAATGCAGACACACACACACCGGTGGGGACTTTACCATCGGCTAGTGTCCCGGGTCACAGTGGAGAGGGCACATCACGATTGCTGGAGGAGATGATAAGGGCAGAGAATGCCGATCGCTCCAGCAGCCGAAGGGCTGCAGGGGACGAGGCACATGCTGAGTCCGGACTGATGACATACCTCTGGAGTTGTCCCCATTGCAGCAGCTGCAGGAAAGGCGGCAGGAAGTGCCTTTGCAGCTAGCAGGGTTGCATGAGGGAATGGTTCAGTTGCTCTCTGCGACGGAGGAGTCTAGGCAGAGTGCACACAAAGAATCCGCCCACAGGGCAGAGCATCAGGATTCCTTCAATGAGAGATTGGCAACTCTCATAGAGAGGGGCTTCCACCAAATGGATCAAAATATGATTGGGTTATGCTCTGACCTGCAAGCCCTCCCAGCGGTTCTGGCCACAGGTGGTGTTTTCCTTTGTGGGAGATGTTGTGGACAAGCGCCGGCACTCGGTGCCCATGCATCTGCGGTGAGCAGGGAGGTAGATTTGGACCTCACATCGGCGCAGTAGCTGCCTGTCGTCACTGCGGGCTCCTCTCAGGGCGCTCCGGATGAGGGCAGCTCCTCCGCCCCTCTGCCAGTCAACGTTTCTTCGATTGAGACTGCAACAACTGGGGAGGTGCCAGTTCTGGAACTGGCCACTCCCTCCTAGGCAGGGCCATCACAGGCTCCACGGGCCAGAGAATGCCCACCAAGGTCATCGAGCCCAATAGGACACCAGAGTCAGCAGGCTGTCTCTCAAGCTACTCCGAGCGATGGGGCGGTACCTAGACGTAGCACCCGAAAACGTAAGCATAAGTCACCTTAGGCACTCCCCGGGTATGTCACTGGTGATTTTGTGTTGGCCTTAGAAAATGGACCCATATTTTTGTGATCACTAACAAGTGGTGTGTGTTTTTGTTTTGGAAAAAATAAAGTTCACCTTTGTAACCATGGGTGAGGGTCTTTTGTTTGTGGTGCATTTTTCTTTTTCATATATTTATCATGAGTGTTTGAGTGGACATTGATGTTTCTGTACTAAGCCCTTATTTGCAGCTGAACAGGTGGAAGATGTAGCACCTAAGTGCCACGTGTGGAAGTGCCAGGCAATGCTGGTCCTGCTGATCCATGTGTGTGGAGCTAGCTGAAGGTTCTTTGGATTAAATTGTCCCAGCTGTCCCTGCCTCCTTGATGTAAATGCGGGTCATCGTTCTGCCCCTCATCATCGCCCTGTGCTTCCTCATCCTCTGAGGCACTGCTGGATTCATCATGTGCAGCCTCATCCAGGGTGCCAAGGTCTTCATCATCAACTGCATCCCCCTTTTCCAGCGCAAGATTATGCAGAGCGCAGCATGCATATCAGAGAGACACGACCTGGGGGGTACTGGAGTGCGCCCCCTGAGCGGTCCAGGCAACGGAAGTGCATCTAGAGAAGACCAATGGCCCTCTCCACCACAGCCCTTGTGGAGGCGTGGCTCCTATTGTATCGCTGCTCAGCTTCTGTCTTGGATGGCGGCGAGGAGTCATGAGCCACCTTCGCAGGGGATAGCCCTTGTCACCCAGCAGCCAACCATCCAGCCGAGCCAGAGCACTGAAGAGCCCCGGAACCTGGGAGTCTGAGGATGTAGGCGTCGTGGAAGCTGCCTCGGTACCTTGCACAGACTTGTAGAATCAGCATCCTGTGATCACACACCATCTGCACGTTCATGGAATGAAAGCCCTTCCTGTTGATGAAGGCACTGGGTTCACCTGCTGGTGCCTTGATGGCCACATGTGTACAGTCTATAGCACCCTGGATGTGGGGGAAGCCAGCAATGGCCACGAAGCCTCTGGCTCGCTGTGCCTGACTTGCCTGGTCCCAGTGGAAGTGGATGAAGGTGGATACCAGTCGGAACAGAGCATCTGTAACCTGCTTGAAACAAGTGTGGACAGCTGATTGGGAGACACCGCAAAGATCACCCACTTAGTCCTGGAAGGAGCCAGAGGCACACAAGTGAGGGCAACTGTGAGCTTCAGAGTTGCTGGCATGGGGTGTTCACCCACACAGTTAGGGGAGATCTCAGGGCCAATCATTTGACAGGTATAGTTGACTGTCTCCCTTGAGAATCGGACCCTCCTTCGGCACTGCACCTCAGACATATTGAGGTAGCTGCTTCGCTGCCTGTATACCCTGGCAGCAGGATAGTGGCATCTTCTGCAGCCCCTTGCACCTTGGACAACCTCTTGGTCCTTTGCCCCTTGTGCCTGCGCCTGTCCTGCCAAAGGTGGCTCCCCTGGAGGCTGATGGCCCAGTCCTGGCCTCCTCCTTATTCTATCCCTCCCTTCCTCCTCAGGGGAGCTGCCTCCAGTGGAGAGATCTGAACCCGTATCCCCAGGCTAAATGGAGGCCTCCAGAAAGCTGCAGGCCCGAGAAAGATTACTGTCTGCAGACTGGTTTCAAAGAACACAAGAAGCTCTTGGAAATCATTGAGAACTACTAACAATCACACAGGCAACTTTTAAATACTTTCATCAATTATAACTTCGTCAAAAACATGAACAACCCCTCTGAGTCCACATATCCTGACATTGCAAAAGCTTTCTTAAATAATCTCCTACCCGCCTTCCCATTGGGCCCGTGCACCGACCCGAAGTTCACATGGGCCCCTCAAAATCGTACAAGATTGGCAAGTTAAGGGGCTTAACGAGCTTCAATTAATGGTAGGTGAACTGAGCACGCCCGCCCACCAAAATATCGCGATGGCGCGCGCTGATGTCGGCATACTCGCGCAACATCAGCACGTGACATTTTACACACTGACAAGCAGGCTCGGCCACCCGCATGTCAGCCGGAAAATTCTGGCCCATGTGACTGAGTCACATGAGCGGGGACATGTTTTATAACAGTTTTAAAATCTTTATTTTTTTTATTTTGAACAATGTTCATTTGCCTCAGGGAGCTTTTCCAGCGCACGCCCATGAAGTTCGCACTCACCCACCTCCCCGCCACACAGGCGGCGCTGAGTGCTGAGCGCTGCCGCTCGCGTTTCACGCTGGGCCACCAGCATGAAATTGCAGTCTGGCCCTGATCGTAGGCAGCGGTCGCCGAGCCCACCCGACGAGGGAAAAATCCTCCCCGCTGCTCCTGAGCTTCACCTGGTTAGGTGTAATATTTCACTCCATCTCTCTGAATCCAAGCTACACTACTTTATTTTTTAAAAATGCAAACTGCCCCCATGTTTACCTAACTGACATTTCAAACTTATTTCTCTTCTATACATCAAAGCCTCTAGACCAGCTGGCTTTAATCCAATTAAGACACACACATATACACACACATAGACACAGACACCACAAACTCTATTTTTAAATAATTTCCAATAATATTATAGACATTATTATATCTTCTTGACAACTGCAAATTCAGCCTACATTATGTGCTTAAGACTTTGAGTGGTGCTCAAACACATAATCTGCTACTCTGGAGGTGACAGTGCTACAAACTGAGCCAAAGTTATAATGCTTTACATCCATAAACGGGACACTAATGACACTTTATCAATGTGCTGAGAAAGCAAACCTGAATTTAAAATAGTCATAAACTTTCCATTTTCATAAATTTCTACCATTACCTTGTAACCAAATGATTGTCTGGTGATGAGGATTTTACAGCAGTTATGCAAACATACAAATTAGGAGCAGGTGTAGGCCACTTGACCCCTTGAGTCTCCTCCGCTATTCAATAAGATCATTGCTGAAAAAAGAGACATGTTGAAACTTCTTGTCTTGCACTCATCAGGACACTTCGTAAAAATACCAATATAAGGGGAAAACAACAATTTATACTGTTTTCCCTTTATATTGGTATTCTTGTGAAGTATCCTGATGAGTGCAAGACAAAAAGTTTTAACATATCTCTTTTTCAGCAATACTCAAGTTCTGTATTACCAAACGAATATCAGTAAGATCAGTGGCTGCTATCAGGTGGATAAAAACAGCCCGTATAAGCATGCTTGGACTATGCAGAGGAAATAATGTAAAGGTGACTGGCTGTGAAGAATTAGTCCATGTTTTGGATGAAGGTATAAAACCAAGAGCTTTCTCAAGCCTTATAAATAATTAATAACTGAACCAAATTGTGGAATCCTATGAGACAATAACGCATTCTTGTTATGCAACATATCAGACTTATTGATCCTGATTTTACTCATGGTATCCGTTTAAAATATTAATCAATGGGCGTATAGTTCCAAATTGTAAATTGGAAGATAGGAAAGCTACCTCAGATTATCCAAAATTGGCTTTGTGAATAATTCATCACAATCCGAATCTCGTTTATTTCATCTGCAATATAGTTTGGCCAGGAAACACCGTTTCTTCTGACTGAACGTCCATTCACTTAACAGCAAGGTGGCAGGAGTAATGATGGTAAATGCTTCCATCTAACTTTCCCTCAACTGGCCAGGAGTCACTTCTCTCCATTTTCTATAACTGTGGCTAAAAGTAAGAATTCCAGCGGGGTGCTGAGCGAAAGAACAAGAGTAATTATTGTAGTCATTTTGTATTGAAACACAAGAGGAAATTTTTGTGAACATATTTATTTCTAATAGAATCAAAAATATTTTTGCATATATTTACGAGCTTATTCTTCATACTAAATAGAAGAATTCTGCAAGGCATTTACTGTGTCTACAGAGGGATTCTGCAACCCTTGAGTTGTGTCTTAGATTTAAACTAGAGATGTGCAGCTCCTGCAGTAACCTACAAGCTGAGTACTTTAAGGATGGTACAAATTGTGGTCCATTTCTTTTCTGGCTTAAAGCTGTTGTTTTTTTTTTGCTTCTTTGCACAGATATACTAGAAAAAGCTCAAAGGTGACACAGAGCTAGTTCAGAAATTAGCTTTGAAAAATCTGTTTTAAATCACTTAAGTCAATTAACAATGTCATAGTTCACAAAATCTTTGTTTTGCCGGCACAATCGGCTATTATCAAAGTTGAAATATCGTCTGTAACTACATTCAATTAAAGCATCAGCTTACCCAACATCATTCATTGCAAGTTTTTACATTCAATGGAAAGTTTTTAAATTATGCTAGCTTCCCTTATGGTAGTTATTTATAATCACATTTGGGGTTTGATTATTTCCTTAAATCTTCCCTTTCTAAAATGTTCCCTTAGGAGAATTCTTCATTTAACCTTGCAAACTTTAAAATACTTTAAGCTGCCTCCATGCAAAGTTATTGTAGCTTTGCTCATGAATTCATTTGGATGGACAGAAACCAGAACTCAACGAAATAGTAATTGGTTCCATTTCCTCCAAAACTATGAGTTGATAGGGGGATGGGAGAATGTTAAAATCTTGAGATTACTAACTCTGTTTCCATCAGCCTTCTAAATCTTGGATATTTTTTACTGTCCAAGATGAATGGTGTGTTTGAGGCTGGGCTGGGAAGTGTGATCAATCTGTGAGTCAGTAACTATTTTTATATCAAATAATGTTTTTATTAGGTAATAGGATATCACACCGTCAGAAATGCTATAAT
The DNA here is from genome assembly GCF_017639515.1 of Carcharodon carcharias. NCBI lineage: Eukaryota > Metazoa > Chordata > Chondrichthyes > Lamniformes > Lamnidae > Carcharodon > Carcharodon carcharias. The sequence continues at coordinate 41,443,780 of NC_054479.1, read as the reverse complement.
TGGATGGATGCGAAAATAATTTGATATTTTAAAGAGCTGACTCAAGGCTCCTCAAAGAAATGAGAGAAACAAGGAGGATTAGTTCTAATTGCATGAGTTTCATAAATAGAGGAACTGTGCCTGTTCTAAAGTTGGAGGATAACCCAAAAAGAACAATAGAAGTTACAGTACAGGAAGAGGCCATTCAGCCCATCATGTCTGCGCTGGCCAAAAAGGAGAAAAAAACAAACTAACCACTCATTAATTCCACTTTCCAGCGTTGGTCCATAGCCTTGCAGGTTTCAGCACTTCAGATGCAGATCTGGGTACTTTTTAAATGAGTTGAGCATTTCAGCCTCAACCACCAACTTAGGCAGTGAATTCCAGATGCCCACCACCCTCTGTGTGAAAAAAATTTTTCTTCATGTCCCCTCTAATCCTTCTACCAATCACCTTAAATCTATGTCCCTGGTAATTGACAACCTCAGCTGGGGGAAACAGGTCTTTCCTGTCTACCCTGTCTAGGCCCCTCATAATTCTGTATATCTCATTTAGGTCACCCCTCAGCCTCTACTGTTCTAGGGAAAACAACCCCAGTGTTTGATCCTTGTCACTAGTTTAGTTGTACTAATGGATCCGGGTTACATGCTTGTTTTGGGAGTTGGTACCATAGACAGAGTAGATTAGCAGACCGTTATTATGTAGAACACATTCTATTTATTTACAAAGGAACTCAGCAGCTACACTTGTGTACTTGCAACTCAAACCCTGCCTCTACATGACAGACTCTTACTCTAAATGACTAACTACTAACTACAGACTACTAAGGTGGCCTGTGCTACTCTGTAATTGGATAATAAGATCATGTGATCTACTATTAAAATATTCTTCTTAAAGGTATATTACACATCAGATTATCACATTCCTCCCCTTTCACTCAGAAATATATTTTACAGTTACAATTACAATTCTTCTCAAAATATCAAATTAGTTACACAGATAAGTAATTTACAAATTCAGTCTTTCTGGTGGGTTTCCTTAACGCATGGATAACATCTTAGCTCTACAGCTTCAGATGTTCTGTCAGGAACCTCTTTTCTGGTGTTGTGTGAACATCAGGTTCTTCGGTGGGCACCTACAAATCTGTTTCCTCAACTCTTGCAGGTACAGCCGATCCTTCAAACGCATTTGTACTCAGTTGAGTTCTTTCAACAGGAGATGTTGACGCAGTTGTGAACACTGGAGGAATCATTTCCTGATACTTTGTTTCTCTCCGCCGTAAATGATCTATATGTCTACGTATGATTTGGTCTTCTACTTCCACGTGCTAAGATAGAGGGCCAGCAATTGCACTTATTTAATCTGTTAACCACTTCGGTCCTTCACCAAAATTTTTCACATATACTGTCTCTCCTGCGGTAAATTTCTGTCATGACTATGCCATTCATGTGCAATTTTCTGACCTCCCTGACTCCTTACCACCTTCCCCCCTAAATTGGAATTACTAAGCTCAACCTCATCCTGAGACAGCAATTCATCAACAATTCCCCATGTGTGACACCTGTTATCATGTGAGGGAGGGGTGATTTTATAATGGAAAAGAAAATGTGCTAGCTGGTTGCTATGGAGCCTCCAGTTAATCCCTTCATACCGTTTTTGAATGTTTGAACTGCTCGCCCGGCCAATCCATTCAAAGAAGGGTGGTATGGTGAAGTTTTTACATGAGTAATGCTGTCAAGGCTGATAAACCGTTGAAGCCCAGCACTTGTAAATGCCATGCCGTTGTCTGATACGACCACTTCTGGTAGTCCGCTGATGGTGAAATTTTGTCGTAGCTTGTCAATTGTAACGGAAGATGTTGGTGACTTTACCTCATACATGTACATCCATTTTGAATAAGCATCAACAATGAGCAGAAACATTGTTCCCATAAAAGGTCCCACATTGTCAATATGTAATCGAACCCATGGCCTTCCTGGCCACTCCCATGGGTGTAACAGAGCTGCTGGAGGTAACTCTTGCACTTGCTGGCACTGCATACAACTCCTCACTAAGATCTCTATTTCTCCATCCATTCCAGGCCACCATAGACAGCTGCGCGCTATGGCCTTCATTCGGGAAATATCTGGATGTGCACGATGTAATTCAGTTAAGGCTTTTGTCCTTTTGGAGGAACAATTACTCATGCTCCCCACAATAAGATACCCTTCCAGCTGGTTATCTCATATCTTCTGTGAAAGTACGGTTTCATTTCATTAGATTCCTGTTCTTGTGACCAACCTGAAGAACTTGTTCTCATACTTAGGTTAAGACTTGGTCTCAACTTGTCCAATCTCTGATCTACCCAGCACATAATGGTGATGAATCTAAGAAATTCAATAATAAAATGAGTTCTTGTGGAACTGGAACATCCTCATTATTTACTTTCAAAGGCAAACGACTAAGTGCATCAGTGTTTGCAATTTGATTTCCAGGTCTGTGGATGAACGTGTACTCATACACTGCCCATCTCTGTATTCTTGCTGAGGCTATGTGTGGTATAGCCTTGTCCTCAATGAACAATCCTAGCAAAGGCTTGTGGTCTGAAACTATAGTAAAATGATGACCGTGTACATACTGGTGAAATTTCTTGATACCAAGGATGATTGACAAGCCTTCTTTCTCTATCTGTGAGTATCCCTTTTCCACTGTGTTGAGTGTTCTTGATACATATCCAATAGGTCATTCTGAGCCATCGTCCATTTGATGGGACAGCACTGCTCCCACACCATAAGGAGATGCATCACATGTCAGAATAAACTCTTTTCTTTCGTCAAAATGTACTAATAGGGTGGATGAATGCAATAGCTACTTCACTCTTGTAAAAGCTTCTTCCTGTGGTGGTTGCCAAGACCAACATTGATTTTTCTTGAGTAAGTAATGCAGGGGTGCCAGTTCTGTCAATAAATTAGGCAAAAAGCATCCATAGTAATTGATCATCCCCAAGAATGATTTTAGCTCTGAGGTGTTCTTTGGCGCTGTTGCCTCTCTAATGGCTCTCACTTTTTTTTCAGCCAGGTGGAGGCCCTGTGCATCTACCCTGTGACCTAAATAGATTACCTCTTTCACTTGGAATGTGCATTTTTCTTTTTTTTTTAGCACACTTTCACCTGTGAAAAATGCTTCAAAACTTCTTCCAAGTTTGCCAAATGCTCCTTTTCAGTGAGTCCTGTCACTAGAACATCATCTACATAAACTACAACATGAGACAATCCCTGCAATAAACTTTCCATTGTTTTCTGGAATAGGGCACATGCAGAGGATACACCAAAAGGCAAACGGGTATATTGGTACAATATTTGTGTGTATTAATTGTAACAAACTTCTCGGGAGCCTTCTCTAACTCCAATTGTTGAGAAGCATGGCTCATATGACGTTTCATGTAGGTGGTTCCACCTGCCAGCTTAGCATACAAGTCTTCAATATTTGGTGTAGGGTGAGTGTCCAACTTAGCCGCTTTATTGACAGTCAAGTTGCAGTCTCCACAAATTCGAACACTTTGGTCAGGCTTAAGTACAGGGGCTATTGGTGCTGCCCATTCCAAGGACCACATAGTTTTTTTAACTCCCAGTTTCTCTAATCTATCCAATTTGCCCTCTATCTTTCCCCACATTGCATAAGGTACTGCTCTTGTCTTCATAAATCAGGCGGGTAGAGTCTGGATCAACATGAACTTTTGTTTGTAGCCCTTGGATCATCCCGAGTTTATCTTGGAAAACCGAGGCACATTTTTGTAGTAGCTCAAGTAACCCAGTGGCTCTCAGCTGGAAGATCTCAGTCCAATCCAATTTAGTTTCTTTCAGCCAGTTTCATCCAAGGAGTCTTGGCCCCTCACCTGCTACCACCATGAAGGGTAGTTTCACAGATTGACTTCCGTCCTGTACAGTAATCCTGCTTATGCCTTTGATTTTGATGTCTTCTCCCATGGTTGATTTCACCTGTGAATTTGGCTCCTGTTTCTTCCAAATTTAATTTACTTTTGCCATGATTCAGGTATTTAAAGGGATGCTTACCTATCACTATTGAAGAAGCCTCTGTATGCACCTCCATTCTGATAGGCCTATCACTCACCCTTGCTGTTACATTGATTGGTTCTGTTCTTCCCACCTTAAAATTATACAATGAATAACTTTCTGAATTTGTTCCTTCAGGCTCTTCTATGTTATGAATCTCACTTTTGATTGAAAGTCTGCCTAATTCTATCCTTGCAATGTTTCATGAGATGTCTGTTTTGATGACAGTAAAAACGTTCGATTTTTTAAAACTTTAATTCATTACAAGGTCATTTGCTTCCACCACTGTTTTCACTACTAAGTCATTTCCTTTTATTTGTCTGAAAGCTGTGGCTGCTTCCTGCTTCTCATCAGAGCTGTACGTTTTCATGCCATTTTTGGCTGGGGCTCCCCACCCAACATGGAGGACAGCGCCATTTTGCGCTCCCTGTATGGCTTTCACATCCCTCACTGTGCTTTCCATTGTCAGTTCTATTTTCCGTGCCTTCTGAAAATCCAAATTTGTTTCAGACAGTAATCTCTTCTGAATTGCATCTTCATTTATGCCACAGACCAAACGATCTCTAAGCATTTCATTTATCGATATACCAAGCTCGCAATGTTCTGCTAACTGTTTCAGACTTGCCACATAACAAGCGACTGTCTCCCCGGGGCTCTATTTCTTGAGTTAAATTTGAACTGTTGCATCATTACCGAGGGCTTGGGCTGGTACTGATTCTTCATAAGGTTCACTAAATTGTCAAAACTTTTCGAATCCGGGGCACTGGGTGCCTTTAAACTTCAGATCAATCCATAACCCATACTCCCACATGTGGATAAGAGGATCACACGCCTCTTCTCCTCCCCTGCAATGTCACTAGCTTGGAAAAACAACGCGAGGCGTTCAACATAATAAGGCCAATCATCCACCATTGGGTCAAAAAGATCAACTCTTCCAAATTGCAGCATGCTCCGAGGGGACTGCCTCGATGACTAGGACGGAAATTCTACTTACAATTACCATGCGAGGCACAGCCCGATTTCGGTTCACTTGATTTCCTTCCTTGCCTTTTCTTGCTTTTTTTCACCTTTTTTCACCTTGGGCAGAATCTTCTGGCTGGTGTGTGGGTGGGGGAGTCCGCACGCCAGCGCTTAAAATGTCGCGTCCCGACGTCAGTGCGCAGCATCGCTATATTTCGGTTGGCGAGCGCACTATGCAGTGGGACGCGCGCCCACCATTAATTAAAGTCCTTATTAAGGCCAGTAGCCCTCCAATCAACCAGGATTTTGAGGGGCCCATGTAAACTTCGGGTCAGCACACGGGCCCAACAGGCAGGTGGGTTAGTGATTTTTTTACAAACCTCATCCAGTGGCGGGTTGAGGTTTGATATCGGGTTTAAAAACTTTTAATAAAGCACGCATGTGCGAAAGAGGCCACTCTGACATTTGGGGAATCCCTCCACCCCACCCCTGCACAGGAAGCACATAGTGCTTCCCGTCGGGCGACATGCTGGGCGGGCCTTAATTGGCCCACCCACTTAAAATGGCAGCAGGGCCAGTTTCGGCGGCGGCGATCGGCTGCCCACCTGCCACCAAGTCGGTCAGGCCTGCCCACCCATCAAGGGCAAAATTCTGCCCCTCATTGCCAGTTTGTTGGATCCTGGTCACTAGTTTAATTGGACTAATGGATCTGGGTTGGATGCTTTTTTCAGGATGACCGAGTTGGCACCAAAGACAGAGTCGATCAGCAGACAGTTCTTATGTAGAACACAATCGATTTATTTACAAAGGAACACAGCAGCTACACTTGTTTACTTACAACTAAAACCCATCTCTACACTACAGACTCCTACTCTAAATGGCTAACTACTAACTATAGAAAACTAAAGTAGTCTGCGCTACTCTGTCATAGGATAATAAGATCATGTGATCTTCTATTAAAACATTCTTCTTAAAGACATATTATACATCAGATTACCACACCTAGCCTATCCAATCTCTCCTCATAGCTGCAATTTTCAAGTAGTCATGACTTTTGGAACATGAGTGGGACATGAATCTGGTGTTTATTAGCTTAACGTTGACGGTGTGAATAAGCTCAGGAACATTCTATAGGAACCAATCAATGTTAGTCTAAAGACCACTGAGGAAAAAGGTTGTGGCCAGAAAATTGCCTCAGAGGTATTGTTAGAAATATTTGAGATAGTAATTATTGGGACTTGTAAGTTTACAAAGGGTATTTTGATAAATTTAGACTTAGGCCGGGATTTTCCGATTCCCTGCCCAAAGTCAACGGACCATTGGCTGGTCCGTCAAATTTTCCGTCCCATCCGTGACGATTCCTGCCACGAGCAGGAATGGAAATTCTACACCTCAACTTCAAACGGATGGCCAATCCAGAAGAAGCAGGAAATAACCTCAACAGGAATCCTGCCTCTGTCTTGAAAGAAAACTGCACTATCCAGGGTCCACACAAACAGGAATTCTGCCTCTGCCCCCTGGGCCCAGTGCTACACTATCCATTCTTACACTGGCAGGAACTCTACCTCTGACCCTGAGCATACACAATACAACCAGTTTCCCTTTGCTTGGTGTACACAAACAAGGTGATTCCCAGAATCCTCTTTTTGCCCAATTCTAGCTTCCCTTAATTCAAAGTTGTTTTTAACAGCTAATTGGTCAATAATGTTGTAAGGGTTAATTTCTTTGGATTTGTCCATCTGCGCAGATTTGCTTAAATAAGACAATTGATTACTTTGAGATGTATACTTTATGTTAAACTGGACTTATTAAAGGACAGCGTGTTTTGTTAGGTGGAACAATGCAATAGCTTCCCACAGCCACTCTCATAGCATTTTAGAATACAGATAGGAATGTTAGAAAAACAGAAATAAATAGAATCCAACCCTTGTTAATTACCTGATTAATTACTTATTCTTCAATAACAGAGCAATGGTGTACTTCCTTTAATAATCATCTGTTGCTGGTTGGTTGCTAATACTAGTGGTTAGTATACTAAAACATTGCATAGTTTGGCAGCAGTGTTCAAGTCACAAAATGGCTTCTTTTAGATAAAGCGTTAGTAAAAAAATTACGGTGTGACCTTGTCAGCCTATTGCAGAATACATGAGGAGAATTTTGCCCTCATCAAGTGGGCTCGACAGGAACGGGAGGACAGTGTTCAGGAAGGCGACCGCCACCTGCCATCTAGGCCCGAATGTGATTTCACGATGGCTGGCCAATTAAGGCCCGCCTAGCGTGAAATGCGGCTCGTCACTGGCCAGGAGGGGCCGAGCAGGGCCAGGGGCCTCTTTAAAAATGGCTCAGGCAGCCCCAGATAGGCTGCCAGGGAAGGACATCTGCCTGCCATTGTAAAGATGGGCTCAAATGCGGCAGCAAACGCCAGGCAGGAGGGCAGGTCAGGTGGGCTCTCGGCCCCCATTTTTCCGGTGACTGCCTTGCTGTCCTCCTGGAGGAGGTGGCTCCAGAAGGGACACCCTTGTCTCCAGAGATGGGAGGAGGGGATCACTGCACCTCACAAAGAGGGCATGAGAGGAGGTGGCAGCCTGGGTGAGCAGCGCACCTGGGTGCAGAGTCGTAAGTGCTTTAATGACCTGTTGTGCTCAGGAAGGGTGAATACCATGTTGGCATGGGTCAGTGTGTTGAATTGTTTTGGGCTGGCTGTCCCCCTGTGGAGCTCAGGAATGTTAGAGTCTGAGTCAGTCACGCTGGAGCTGACCAAGGGGCTGGGCTCTGGCTGCTTGACTGAGTGTCTTGCGGCTTGAGGGCCTCAACCTGGATGTGACTTGCAAGGTGTTCCTCAGCTGGGGCTGGCTAGGCTGTAATAGTGCTGCAGGTAGAGAGAGGATTAATCAATTCTCCTCTGTCCTTTCAGGAGAAGATATCCCATAATATTGAATGGTGGCGGACTGGTGGAGGACCCCCACACCTCCTCATCCTCTCCCAGTACGAGCAGGAGGCCTTAGAGATCAAGAGGTGCCATGCACCTTGGTCAAGTGGCCGCAGTGAGGCTGGGGTGTCAGATGAAGGTAAGAGTGCAGTGCACTGAGGTGAGAATTTCAGCTTGTGCAACCATTCTAGTGTAGTCTCTTCATTGATGTGAACCTTGAACCTGAGTCCCAATTGATCATTGAAAGGTGAGGGCACCATGATGCATATCTCCATCGTCTCACCAGGGTGCCTGGCATGCACAGCAACAGTGTGATGACTTTAACTAATGACATGTTCTTCTTCTCCCTTTTAGGTTCACCAGCAGGTGTTTGCTCTCCACACCCTGAAGGGCCACCCCTGACTCTGGAGGACCACCATGTTCCTCAAACACCTGTGTCACACCCACCCTCTGAAGCAGGCACCAGCGCAGGTACCAGCACCTTGGTGGGCATTAGTTCAATGGCTAGTAACTCGGTGCGCATTGTTGAGGGCACTTCACACTCGCTTGAGGTGCAGGCGGAGGCAGAGAGTGCCCAGGGCACTGGCAGTCAGAGGACTGCTGAAGACCAGGATGATGTTCAGTCAAAGGCAGATAATGAGCCTCTGGAGTTGTCCATTAGGCAGCAGATGCTGGACATCCAGCAGGAAGTGCGGGAGGATCTGGAGGAGATCCAAATGGGTATGCCATGGTCTTTGTTGTGGAGGGGACCCTGCAGAGCATGAGCAATTCATTGACCCTCATGGCCAAGCACAATGCCTCCTTCATGGAGAGGGCGGTGACTCTCATGGAGAGGCAGCTCCAGGGACAGAATCAGGGGTTCCTGGGGTTGCGCTCAGACCTGCAAGCCCTCACACAGGCACTGAGCTCAAATGGTCAGTGTTCATGTGGGAGATGGATGAGGCACCCATTATCCCAGCTAGGTGCCTATCCATCAATGGTGAGCTTGGAGGTCCACAGCAACCTAACATTGGCACACGAGCTGCTTGTCGTCTCTGTGGGCTCCTCTCAGGGTGTTCTGGATGATGGCAGCAGCTCCTTTGCCCCTCTGCCAGTGACCGTGACATCTGCTGAGGCTGCAGCAACTGGGGAGATGCCAGCCATAGCACAAGCTGCTCCCTCCCAGGAGGGGCCAGCACAGGCTCCACTGGCCAGAGGACAACCGCCAAGGTCATCATGGCCAACAGGACAGCACAGTGAGCAGGCTGTCTCCAATGCTGGTGTCAGCAAGGGGGGTGCACCTAGACGTAGCACCTGTAAACCTAAGTTTAAAACACCTTAAGCACAAGATGGACTAGTCACGGGTGATCTTTTGTTCCCACATTTTGCTTTTCTTTTTTTAATGGTATGACTACCAACACCGGTTATTTTCCATCCAAGGCTATGTGAGTTCCAACATTATATTACATTTGCTTTTGTGTTATTGGCCTGAGTATGCTTCACTTATTTTGTAGGCACAGGGTAGGCCAGTGTGTAATGCTGGACATGGGAGGCTCGAAACTTTATTGCATAGGCACTGAGTATATCCTGGGGGCCAAAGAAAGGGTCATTTCTGTGATCCAAAAAGGAGGTGGCAGCCCTGGCATGAGGTGGTAGCTCTTATTTGGCAGCCTGGCTGAAGGAGTGTTGGATCAAGGCCGCCCTGGTGTCCCTGCCTCCCTGAAGGTTACCGAGGTCTGCCTTCAAACCCTCAGTATTCTCCTCACTGTGCTCCTCTCCTGACTCACTACTCGGCAGTTGTGTCAAGATCCTCTTCCTCCAGTGTGCCCCCCCCAACTCCCCCCTTGCCAGTGCCAGATTGTGCAGAGCGCAGCATGCAACCACTATCAGTGACACCTGCTCTGGGAGGTATTGGAGTGCACCCCCTGAATGGTCCAGGCATCAGACCTATGGTCCTCTCTACTACCGCCCTTGTGGAGGCATGGCTCCTGTTGTACCGCAGCTCCGCCTCTGTTCTTGGGTGGCGGAGAGGCATCATGAGCTACCTTTACAAGAGATAGCCCTTGTCACCCAGAAGCCATCCATCCAGTTGGGCTGGAGAACTGAAGAGCCTCAGCACCTGGGAGTGTCTGAGGATGAACGCATCATGAGAGCTGCCTGGGTACCTTGCACAGACTTGCAGAATCTGCATCCTGTGATCACACTATCTGCACGTTCATGGAGTGGAAGCCCTTCCTGTTGACAAAGGCATCGGGCTGATCCACTGGCGCATTGATGGCCACATGTGGGCAGTCAATGGGACCCTGGACACGGGGGAACCCAGCAATCGCTGCAAAGCTTCTGGCTCGCTCTGCCTGGCTGGCCTTGTCCATGTGGATATGAAGGAAAGTCAATGCATACCTGAACAGAGCTTCTGTCACAAGCTTGACGCAACTGTGGGCAGTTCATTGGGAGACTCCACACAGGTGTCCCACTCAGCCCTGGAAAGAGCCGGAGACATAGAAGTTGAGGGTCACTGTGACCTTCTGAACCACTGGCATGGGGTGTCCACCCACACAGTCAGAGCTGATCTCAGGCCCGATCATCTGACAGATGGAGATCACTGTCTCCCTGGAGAGGTGGAGCCTCCTTCGGCATTGCCCCTCGGACACATTGAAGTAGCTGCATCACTGCCTGTAAACTCTGGCAGCAGGATAGTGGCATCTTCTGTGGCCCTTTATGTCTTGGACTTCCTGCTAGCCCTGCACCCCTTGTGCCTGCACCTCCCCTCCCACATGTCACTCCCCTGGAAGCTACGTTGGGACCCATGGCCTCTTCTCCCTTCTGCCCCACTGTTCTTCTTCAGAGGAGGTGCCTCCAGTGGAGACCACGATCCCCATTACCAGGGTAAGGGAATGCTGCCTGATACCTGGAAAAGTCCACATGGTCCAAATTCTCAGGGGGCCTGGAAGACACCAATGAGTCCAGAAATGAAGCCTGGAAATGCTAAGAATGAAGCCCCGATCAGAGATTAATCTGACAAGCACCTATAAGCCACCAGCAGCAAGTGATCTCCAAAACTCCTCACGACTCACACTGGCAAACTGCTGACCCTTCTTATCCCACCCGTGGATGAGGTTTTGCAAATTGTGGCTTGCCCGCCTGCTTTTTTTGCCCACGCGACGAGTGAAAAATCACATGGGCAATGTTAAATTGCTGTCAGTTGGGTTGTCAAGGGCCTTAACTGGCCAGTTAATTAAGGGTGGGAGAGTCTTCGACTCCTGCATGTGCCCACTGAGCGAAATATCACAGGAGTGCGCGATGACGTCGGAGTGCTTGCCAGACATCATCGTGCATCATTTTACGATCGAGCAGGTTGGGTGTGTGCCCACCCGCTCAGTGAAAAATTCTGCCCAGTGTGTTGTAAAAACCTCTAAAAATAGTCAAGTTAAGCAGGAACTTAAATCCTGCTAAATAAAATCTAAAATCCAGGCCTGTTTACAGACCGTTAAAAGGACTCATTTAGGATGCACCTTAAAACCTGCCTTTGACCAACTTTTGGTCATGTACTAATATCTCCTCCATTGGCTCAGTGTCTATTTTTTGTCTGATTACTGACCTGTAAAGCACATTAGGATGTTTTATTAGCTTAAAAGTATTACATAAAAGCAAATTGTTGATGTTCTCTTTGGGTGGGATTTTCTGCACCCGCCCACCACTGGGATCTCCCAGTCCTGCCACAGGTCAATGGACTTTTGGCTGGGGCACCGCCTCACCTGCGGTTGGTCCTGCCCATGAGGGGGCTGGAAAATCCCAGCCAAAGGCAGATTGGAGAACTTCATTAAAAGGCATGTTGGTGGATAGACAATGGCTAATATTCAAAGAACAAATGTACACATTGCAACCGTTATACATTACTTTCTGCCGCAAGAACACAACAGGAAAAGCGGCCCAAACATGGCTAACTAAAGAAGTTAAGGATAGTGTTAGATCCAAAGAGGAGCCACATAAAGTTGCTTGAAAAAGTATCAAGCCTGAGGATTGGGAGCAATTTAGAATTCAGCAAAGGAGGACCAAGAGATTGATTAAGAGGGGAAAAATAGAGTATGAGAGTAAACTTGCAAGAAACATAAAAGCAGACTGTAAAAGCTTCTATAAGTATGTAAAAAGAAAAAGATTCGTGAAGACAAATGTAGGTCCCTTACAGTCTGAAATGGGAGAATTTATAATAGAAAACAAGGAAATAGCAGAGCAATTTAACAACTACTTTAGTTCTTCTGAGGAAGACACAAATAAATTCCCAGAAATACTTGGGAACCAAGGGTCTAGTGAGAAGGAGGAATTGAAGGAAGTTAGTTTTACTAAACAATAGTGCTGGAGAAATTAATGGGACTATAAGCTAATAAATCCCCAGGGCCCAAAAATCTACATCCCAGAGTACTAAAGGAGGTGGCCACGGAAATAGTGAGTGTGTTGGTCGTCATCTTTCAAAATTCTGTAGATTCTGAAACAGTCCTGGCAGATTGGAGGGTGGCAAATGTAACACCATTATTTGAAAAAGGAGGGAGGGAGAAAAAGTTCAGACTAGTTAGCCTTATGTCAGAAGTAAGGAAAATGCTAGAGTCTGTTATAAAGGATGTGATAAAAGGACACTTAGAAAATATAAACAGGTTAGACAAAATCAACATGGAATTATGGAAGGAAAATCATGTTTGACAACCTATTGGATTTTCTTGAGGATGTAACTAGCAGAACAAATAAAGGAGAACCAGTGGATGTAGTGTATTTGGATTTTCAGAAAGCATTTGATTAAGTCCCACATAAGAGGTCAGTGTGTAAAATTAAAGCACATGGGATTGAGGTTAATATATTGGCATGGATTGAAAATTAGTTAGCAGACAGGAAACAGAGTAGGAATAAATGGGTCTTTTTTGGAGTGGCAGGCGGTGACTAGTAGGGTACTACAGGGATCAGTGTATGGGCCCCAGCTATTCACAATATATATCAATGATTTGGATAAGAAAACAAAATGTAATATTTCCAAGTTTGCAAAACTTGGTAGGAATGTGAGCAATGAGGAGGGTGTTATGAGGCTTCAAGGCAATTTAGACAGGTTGAGCGATGCAGTGTAACGTGGATAAGTGTGAAGTTATCCACTTTGGTAGGAAAAACAGAATGGCAGAGTATTATTTAAATGGTGATAGCTTGAGAAAACTTGATGTACAAGGGACTTGTGTGTCCTTGTACACCAATCACTGAAAGCAAGCATGCAGGTACAGCAAGCACTTAAGAAGGCAAATGGTACGTTGGCTTTAGTTGTGAGAGGACTTGAGTACAGGAGCAAGGATGTCTTACTGCAGCTGTACAGGACCTTTGAGAGACCATAACTGGAGTATTGTGTGCATTTTTGGTCTCCTTTCTTAAGAAAGGATATTTTTGCCATAGAGGGAGTGGAGCGAAAGTTCACAAGACTGATTCCTGGGATGGCAGGATTGTCATATGAGGAGAGATTGGGCCGACTAGGCCTATATTCACTGGAGCTTAGAAGAATGAGAGAAGATCTCATTAAAACATATAAAATTCTGACAGGAATGGACAGACTGGATGCAGGGATGATATTTCCTCTGGCTGGTGGAGTCTAGAACAAGGGGTCACAGTCGCAGGATACGGGGTAGATCATTTAGGACTGAGATAAGGAGAAACTTCATCACTCAGGGGGTGGTGAACCTGTGGAATTCTCTACCACAGAAGGCTGAATATGTTTACAAAGGAAATAGATAGATTTCTGAACTCCAAAGAGTTCAAAGGGTATGAGGAGAGAGAGTGGGAGTACTGCATTGAGATAGAGGATCATCCATGATCATATTGAATGGCGGAGCAGGCTTGAAGGGCTGAATAACCTGCTACTGCTTCTATTTTTCTATATGCTTGGAGTCGGGCCTCTGGAGCTTTCCTGCCCACTCTAGCAATGCAAAAGCATGAAAGTGCCACCAAATGCTCCAGAACTTTTCATCCCTCAGCACAGACTTCAAATATATGTGCGTTTTAAGGGGCAGCAGAACAACTGGATGACTGGGCAAGTTGTAGAATCCCCTTATGAAAGGTGATCATGGAGCAGTCACTGGTGGAGGCGCACACAGCCCCTTGCAATGTCATCATCCCAGTTTGGAGCAGTCTCCCCCATGGTTCAAGCTAACAGTGCAGCTTTGCAGTGCGGGTTAGGAGAATGCCTGCGCCAGAGCTGAGAGCACAGCATGCAGTCCAATGGTCAAAGGTGCCGCTAATCGGTCAAGTGGAGTAGAGTGGAGGTTTATGGGTTTTGGACAGCCAATGAGCACACTACACACTGGCCATCCAAGAGGTGGCCAGCATTCTCCTGCATGTGTGAAAGGGCCTTCAGGCTTAACCAAGAGAGATTCTTAAGATACATATGCTAACCCACGCCTCTCTCTTTAATCCTGCAGAAAAAGAACATCAGGATCATGAAGCCTAGTTTAGCCGTATGCCTCATGGCTTACAGAGAGCAGAAGGAGAAGAGAGGCAGAGGTGCCTGACTCGGCAAAGAGAGCAGCACCTCCCTCAAGATGAAAGGGCGGCAGGGCCTGCTGTGCAAGCAGCTGAAGATCCACAGAGAGCCATCACTCGAAGATGATTCGCTAGACCCAGGATCTATAGACAGCGCTTGCCTTTCCTGCAGATGACTGAGAACCAGAGTGGCTGAAGACTGCTCATGTCTGGGGAACTTGTCGGTCACATATGCCACCTGCTGCAGGATTTGGCACCACAGGGACATGGAGGGCATCCGCTGCCAGTGGCCAGGATAGTGACTGTGGCATTCAATTTGTACACTAATGGCTCCTTCCAAGTCTCCACAGGTGACCTGTGCGGGATCTTGCAAGTCTCCATGCACAAGCATATCCAAGAGGTCACGGACGCCATCTTCGTGAAGGCACAGAATTTTGTGCATTCCACCCAGAATCAGTAAAGCCAAGAAGCAAGATCATTTTGATTTGTGGCAATTTCTGGTTTTCCACAGGTGCAGGGTGTCATAGACTGCACTCATGCAGTGCTTAGATCTCCATGGAAACAAGCAGTCGACTACGTCAACTGCAAGGGCTTCCACTCGCTGAGTGTTCAGCTGATGTGTGACCACCACAAATGCATTCTACAGGTCTATGCACAGTGTGTCCATCCTACATCCTTAGCAGGTCTCAGATCCCTGATATCGTCCAGGGACCAGAGAGGCTGCAGGGTTGGTTGCTCAGGGACAAGAGCTACCCACAGAAGCGTGGCTGATGATGCCCTTGTGGTGGCCTCAGAATGCAGGAGAGCAACGGTACAACAAGGTTCATGCTGCGACCCAGACTTTAGTGGAGTAAACGATAGGCATTTTGCAAATGAGGTTCTGGTGCTTCGACAGGTCCGGTGGAGAACTGCAATACAGTCCCCAGAGCGTGTCGTGCATCATTGTAGTTTGCTGAGTTTTACATAACCTGGCGCTGCAACGGGAGTAGGACCTGGCTGAGGGGGACATGTTAGAGCTGCACATGAGGAGCATGTCGAAGGGGATGATGGTGATGATGTCCTTGAATGTGAGGATTCAAGTAATGAGGCCATTGCACTGGCCAGCTGCGGGAAGTGCCTTTGGGAGGCCTTGATAGCCACAAGATTTGTGGAGGGTGATGACGAGATGCAGTGAGGGCAGTCCTGACATCCTCACCTTGTATCTGTGAATGTTTAACGTCTGTGTGGCTGATGGCAGCGCATATAGCCTCAGTGCTCAGGCTCATGTCATGGAAACACAGTGGAGGCCCTAATAGCCACTGGATTCCAGGAGGATGATGACGACTTGCAGTGAGGACATTCCATAGACCTTCACTTGGGCTCTGTGAATGTCTGACTCCTGTCTGGCTGAGGGCAGCTCGCTTGCGCTCCATGATCAGGGTCATATCATGGAGACACAGCCATGAAACTTTAACTGCACCTGATCCTTTGTCTGCCTTCAGCACTTGACCCCTTCAGGAGCACAGTGTCACTGGACACAGATGCTGAAAAGATGGGGGCCTGGCCCCACCTCAAAGGTGCTGAGAGCACACAAGGAGAATGACAGTACTCTGTGATGCAGAAAGGTTTCACATCTGAGTGACGCGAACACTGCTCATCAGAACAAGGAGCCATAGGCAGGGAGACATCCTTGGGAGTTTATTTACAATAGTTAACATTACGCACAAGTGATTAACACCCATGCCCAGGCTGTGCAACTGCATCTTCTTAACCTTCCTAAACCTGCCTTTACGCCTTGGTGCTCCCCGGACATCCACAGCGGAGGTGGAGGCAGCCTGCTGACTGTGACACCCTGTCTGTGATGGTGTTGCCGGGCATCCTCTGGAGGGCTGAGGCCTGGAGGGCCCCGGCCTGCTTTCAGTGTCCTGCTGTGTGGCAGTGGTACTCTCCTCGACCTGTGGAGCTGAAGCTTCTGGGGTCGCAGGAATATTTTGATGGGGCAGGACACTCCTGGAGTCACCTGGGTGGATGGCCCTGAGGTGTACACCTGCTGATCTTCCTGCCTGTGGGTGCCCGAGGGCCCCTTGCTGACTCCTTGAAGAGAAGGGGAAGCTGGAGTGAGTTCGAGCTGCCCTGCACCACTCTCACATACACACTGTTGGAAGCCAACTATGGCATCAGTGATGGTGTTCAGACTGTGCAGCTGTGCAGGACTGATGTCCTGGACCAAGGTCTTCATGGCAGCCACCAATGGTGACCTCGGTGCTTTTGCATGCCGGTGCTATCACCTCAGATTGAAGGCGGATGGAATCCTCCATTGTGCCCTACCATCTGAGGAGTGCAGCGGACATCCCTTCCTGATGTTCCCGAGCTTGCCTTTTGCAGCTCCAACAAACTGCAGGACAAAGTAACCCGCCCGGGGCCAGAGGGGAGGGCTCAGAGTCCAGAGGCTCGTCTGGATATCTGATACAGACTCAGTAGATTTTTAGCCTCCAGCAGTCCTCTAAGTGCTGGAAACCTGGGCAGTGCCTTCCGCCACCTGCTATGGATCAGACAGTGCAATGTGCTCACCAGATTGTGACCCCAAAGCTACTCTATAATTAGGTCCCACTGAGGTGTGTGTCTTTGTGCTGGTGGAGCTGTGGGTGAGGGCTAAAATGGGTCTTCATTTAGGGTGTTATCAGATCCTTCTTCCGAGCTGTCTTTGGGTCTTCAGTCAAGGACCTGGCCCGGGACCCCTTCAGCTGCTTCCCAGATGTGCCTGTAAAAGCAAGGAGAGATAATTAATGCATGGCAGGGAACTGTGGAACAGGGGACCTGACTCACAGCATGGTTGGGTGACGGATGTTGCGCTGCTGGATCCTCACTTGGTAGAGCACCACCAACCTCACCATCAGCAGAGGAAAAGTCCAGATCATCACTGGCCAGCTGGATGACTCTATTTTCAAAGTCTGTGAGGACCTTGATGTTGGGCATTCCTCCATCAGTCTGCGACCTCTCCCTCTTGCTGTGTGCCAGTTTGTCCTGCATGAATACAGATGGAGAGAATGTAAGCAGGACCCCTGCCAGGCCAGATAAAAAGGATGCCTGGCATGTGTGGGCGGTGAGTGGTGCCATGGATGGGATGAAGACATGATCCACAGGGCAACTGAAGGTGTGTGTGAGCGAGTGAACGGTGATGTCCCTTGAACTGACAGTGAGTGAGATCTCTGTGGATGTGTGATAGGTTTGTGTGTGTGAATTGAGAGTGATGCGAAGAGTGACTTACCCTGCAGAACAGTGAAGATTGTTCATCCTCTTTGGACACTGGGTGGCTGTCATCTTTTGCAGGGCATTGACGCTGACCATCATTGCCACCACCTCCCATGCTGGATTGGTGACCTTGCTTGCTGGTCTTCGCCCAGAGTGAGGGTAGAGGACTTCATTGTGGGCCTCCAGTAGCTAAATCTGGGGCAGCATGTTTCCTTCCTTTGACAGCCATGACTTTCCAGCAGCTTTCGATCCCTTGGAGGGTGTTAGCTCTGTGCAAGGATGTCCTTTAAATGTGGTGCCCAGATTATTGACGGCCTGAGGTGATGGCAGGGTGGACGATTAAAAAGCACGCCCCACTGCAATCTAGCATGTTTCCCTTGAATGCATTATTAATGAGGCAGGACACACTGGGAATGGGACAGTACAGCATGAAAACCCTCCATTGCGACTGGTGGGTAAAATGACTTTTTTCACACCCACTGCCACACTTAGTGTAAATCCGGGACGATTCCACCCCATATGAGCAATGCATGTGCAAGATTGAATAGTAGACCAAACCGTTGCCAATGCATGAGAACAGTGCTATGTAGTGGGTAACTTGGGCAACTCACAGCCACACAGGATCTTGCATGCAAATGTGTCTTCTGATCACTGGAAAAAGGGGGTATTTGCAGATTTTAAAAAAATCCTAAAAGGGATGTTTGTATCCTTTTTAAAATGAAAAGAGGGACGTTTGTATCATTTTTATCTAAAAAAAAGGGAATGTTTGGTTTTTGGGAGTGCAATGCTGTACTGACCAACTGGCTTACCATTGTCATGTGACTCTGCCTTGAAGCACTCCGCCTCTGGGAGCAGACATTTTAAATCAGTACAATAAAGATCTCTCACAGGCACACACTAAAGAAGACTGCTGTCCTTATACTTGAAACAATATATATACAAACAAACCCAAAAGACCTTAAAGTTTTTAGTCACAAGTCCATCCAGACACCCAGGCATCAAGGTTCACAAGAAAAATGTAAGTGAAACTGAAACTATTTTTACCTTTCTTAACACACAAATATATATTATTTATATATATATATGTATATATATATTATATAAATTATATTTAAAGTTATACATTCTTCATAACACTTAGCACCATGGAGCAGAGAATAGCTTTGCCGCAAAAATGTCTGCCAAACAGCAACACTCGCATGAGACTGGATTAAGAAGTTAATGATGAGTAAGATGGGCATGCCACAAATTCTCTAGCACATATCCTTCTGTCATGTTAATATTGACTATGTTGTAGGGCCAAGGAAACTCCAAGAAATATTCAAATAAACCAAAAAAGCATAAAATTATATGGCCATTTGATGCTATTGCCTATAAGTGAGCTGCTGACTGTGAACAAACCTATCATATCATCACTGTGTCAGTGCACGTTGCAAATTAGGGTCAACCTCTTTGAGTATATATCACACTATCTCAGATTTCTGATCTCTGAGTGGGGTTAAGTGGCCTTTAAGATCATTAATTCTGGTGACAGTAAGCAAAGTGCTTTTATAAACTAACCTTTAAAATGGTTTGAATTATTCTTGGGACAATTTAAGTGGCAACTATTGTTCATAGGTCTTAATGTAAAATTAATTGTTTGGGAACCCAATGTTAATTTGCTATTTACGGCAAAGAATGAACAGTTGGCATTTTTAATGAGTGATGGGTCAAAGGAAATTTATACTTGCATTTTTAGAGCTATATTTCATTGCATTTCTATTTAGTGTACCAGGGTATGTCCTCTAACAGGATCCAGATCTGTATTGTCATTGTTTACAAAATCTTCCAGCATCACCTAGCAGTGGAATGGAGCCTGTTAGACATGTGCAGGCACCCCCGCATTGAGCTGCAGAAAAACAAAATTGGCTGTCCAGCTATAATTATATTATAATTATATAAAACCAGATGTGAAAGGTTACAGTATATGAGAAATACTTCATTAAAGATACATTCAGAAGCCATGCAGTGGACTGATAAAAGGTTTATCTAGGCACTGATGCATCATCATGTGTCAGACTTTCAGCAAGCAGCAGTGTCGGTCTGCCCATATATCATTAATAATTATTTATCATCAATAAATAATATTGTTAAAATCCCATGTTTTAAATTGCATTTTATATACATATTTTATGAAGCTGTTGTGCATTTTGTTGCTTGCGGGAAGAGGCCATTGAAAGATCTAGGTTTCTTGGCATCTAGGTTTCTGTGCTTTCAGCGGGAGCAATGTGGTCAAGGGATTGAGACAAGTTGTTTGAGCTTGGTTTCTGGGAATTAGTTAGTCTGGAGACAACAGAGATGGACAGAGAATTTGCAAACCCATATGTTTCACTCTGTTCCCCTGGGTACTAGGCTACATGACAAGAAATTGTACAATGCTGACCTAACCTTCCCTCCTCCAACTCTCCCAGGAATGTACATAACTTGATGCCAGATGGGTGAGTTTAGACTTTGTGTGATAATGTATTGGCAGCTATTGTGGAAATAAATTATGAGAGATGTAAGCAGACAGCTAATTCACAATCATACATTTTACATTATTGTACAAAGTCAGAGTTACATGCAGTAAGCTCTAGTTGACGGTACAAAGCCTAAAACCTGGTGAAAGCCCTCATGCCTGATGGCTACACTGATGAGTTTTACAAAGTTGATGTTGGCACTCTTTTTTCCCCTCTGGCACTCATTGGCCCAAACTTGCACTTTCTGTCTGTTCACATTCACACACTCTTCAACCCTTTGAGGGGAATATCCCCTCCCACTCACTCCCCTCTGCCACACTTGCAAGTGAGGGGGCACATAAAATGGAACATATGGCTAGCCCACTGCCTTCCCGCCGAGCTGCCCCCTACAATACAATGGGCCGGTACGGCATCAGCCAGTCTACCTACCTTAGGCCTATTGAGGCCCCCAACTGGCCAATCAATGGCCAGTTTTAAGCACCTAATTCTGCCTCCTCCCCCGCCATAATATGGTGGGTGGAGGAAGGCAGAGTGAAGTAGGCCAGCCCACTCTTGCACAACCTCAGGTTGAAAGGCAGGAATAAAGGGGGGTACTTCCTATGGGGTGTGCCCTGTGCCCATCAGGGAACTCACCCCCAACATGGTAACCCCTCCTTGTGACTCATCCCGGCCTCCAGAACCTGACCCCTCCAATCCCTCCTCCTCCCCCCACACCCCCAAGGTCCCCAATCCCTCCCCAACCAAAAACCCTGGACTCATCTTAGTCTGATTCCCATGTTCTTTCTTCTTGCTCCTCCCTTGCCGTCTCTGAAGTGGCCACTACTTGCTTCTTGCATTCAGATTGGCTGGGAGATCTCAAGAGCAGTAATTCCTTCCCTTAAGGAGCAGAATCCCACTCTCAGCTCGTTCAAGCCGTCCCCAGTGTATTATCACTTGGTGGGGGTGGGGGGTGGAGTGGTGGTGTGTGTGTGGGAAGCAATCGGTGGGGGGGCCAGTGTGGGGTGGGGGGGAGGGAGGGGGGTGGGTGGTGTTGGTTGGTGAGCAATACTCCTCCCCCATAAAATACAAGCTCGCACATATCTATCCCTCCCACACCAAATCACATTGGCACTCCATTTTCCTTCAGTCTGTGTTGTCCCTCTTCCTCTCAGGCCCATAAACTCTAACCTGCCTATATTGGGCTGCTATTGAGGAGAAATAGTCCATTTCTAAGGAGCTATTTAACTGTTTACACAGTGATGGGGAATTGTTTCTTTTAGTGGGTCCTTGAATATTGAAGTCTGCTCTCTCACCATCGACAGAAAATCATAAGATGAGAAATAGGAGCAAGAGTTGGCCATCCGGCCCCTGGAGTCTACCATTCAAGAAGATTATAGCTGATCTGATTTTGGTCTCAATTCCATTTTTCTGACAGTCCCCCATAACCCTCAACCCCTTTGTAGATCAAAAATCTATTTCAGTTTTAAATATATTCAATGACTCAGCCTCCACAGCTCTCTGAGGTAGAGAATTCTGAAGATTCATGAGCCTCAGAGGGAAGAAATTCCTCCTCATCTCTGTCTTAAATGGGAGATTTCTAATTCTGAAATTAGGCCCATTATTCAATTCTAGATTCCCCCATGAAGGAAAACTTCCTGTCAGTATCTACCCTGTTAAACCCCCTCAGAACCTTTCATGTTTCAATAATAGCACCTCTCATTCTTCTAAACTCCAATGACTTAGGCTCAAACTGCTCCAACTTCCCTCATAAAGACAACCTCTTCATCCCAGTGAACCTTCTCTGAATGGCCTCCAATGCAAGTCTCTCTGTCCTTAAATAAGGAGATCAAAACTGTATGCAATACAATGGCTGCAATCACACCAATGCCCTGTACTGTTGTAGCAAGACTTCCCCACTTTTATATTTCCATCTCCCTAGCAACAAATACCAACATTTCATTTGCTTTCTTAGAATTCTAGAATCTTTCAGCACTGATGGAGACCTTCCAGCCCATCATGCCTGTGTCCACAATTTGAAAGGACAATCCAATAATCCCATTCCCCCACTCTTTCACCACAGCTCTACAACACTTCTTCCTTTATAAATATATATCCAATTCTGTTTTGAATGTTGCTTCCAGCACGCTTTCAGGTAATGCTGTCTACAGCATAATCACTTGCTGCATAAAACAAATTTGCTTCATCTCCCCCAGGGGAGATGATCCTGGAAATCTACTTACAAAATCAATAAATGAGGCATAATTAAATTATTTGTTATTTAGATATTTCCTGAATGATAGATACTTGTAATAATTTATGGGCTTTGCTTTGCACCACCCCTCAGGATGTCCCCAAGCAATGTTGTGTCGATGGTAATGGAACCTAAATTACATGTCCTGACTTCCGCCTTTGATCTTTTTTTCCTCAAGAATATGATGGTTCTGTCAGGTACCTTGCACACATCCTGCTATCTCTTTGTATTGGGGAGGTGGCTTTTAATTGTTCATTATCTTACACTTTTTTCAAGATGATTTAACATCTGTCTTTCTTTCCTCATGCCGGGCATTTTTATCTTATATGTTCAAACTTCTGCTACTTTAAAATTTGTCTCAATTGTTAAATTCTTTACTTCTGCTACTCTTTCACTTTCTCTTGTATCTTTCTCTCTCACCTGATTATATTGTGTTGCAGCATGCAAAACCCTACCCAGTTTAACATTGCTTGCACTATTAATACCATCTTCATACAAAATGCATGTTTGCAATTAGTGGATGTGCTGAAGTGACAATGGTTGCTTCAGCATGAAATAAAATTTCCATATAGTTCCATCATTTGACTTGTCACCTGGGCACACAAAATGGCACTTAAATTTCCCCTAGGCCCCAGTGGTGACACAACCATCAGTATTAAGATGTAGCTCATGACTTTTTAACACCAATTAATGAAGTTATCCCTTCATTCCCTTTTCATGGGCTAAATTCTATCTCTAGTTCATAGCTGAAGAACAAAACCTTGATTTTGTTGTACAGCTATGTCACCGAGTCTGTAGGTGTGCCTTCATTTTACAACTGCCCAAAATAAAATTAATGGTGACACATTGAATGAAACCTGCATTTAACCTACAATATTCATGAGGCTTGCCTCATTCCAGAATGCCTTGGTTCAGGTCTATCATGATGAAAACTGCATCACATGCATAAATCTGCCCTAATTCAGATTTTTTACCACTTCGGAGGGATTAACAACATCTTTGGCTCTGTTTTTTTATTATGTGATTTTGAAAACTGGAAATGGCCAATTTTCCTTCTCTGCCCCACCATCACATTTCCCAAACTCTGCACATGCACCGCCAAACTGCACTTTAACCAAAAGCCTCTGATCTTACACACAAGCTTTGGTTAATTTAAGAGATTGAGTGCACACCCAACTACACACTCACCTTTAAAATCTACAGCAACTTAATGAAGTTGTTTGTGGTTGATTGGCTGAGGTAGTGGTAGATAGCACAATGAGGAGATGAAGGGTCCTTTGCTTTGACAATCAGGCTGCAGCAAGTGGAACTCGAGGAACCTAATGCTCCTTGTAGCAGAGGCCATTATGCCAGTCCTTGCTCTCTTGCATGCTCAGACCACTGCCATACACACTTCCTCCTTGAACAAGATGTCTGATTAAATGAAGGCAACTACTGACACCTGACAGAGGGTTCAAACATTGTGGCTATGGAGGCTGTCAGGCCACAGATCAGCAAGAATACTGGCATTGAACATGGGAGCAGATTCAGCCACAACCTGACAATGGACGATGGCATTATCCCTCTGGATGACACAAATACACACAGCTCACAACTCCGCTCTGACAATTTCAAAGGTGCCAGAGTGGGGTAGGACCAGGGCGTCCTCTTCCCCAAACACCAAACCTCCACTAACCCCACAACCCCCACCCTCTCTCCCATTAAAGTACAGCAGTCTGGAAATACACCCATTTGTCTCTGATCCCACTGGGATTGTACCAGTAGGATACTCCAGATGAGGTAATCTATGACAGCACTCATGCAGTGTTGTAATGGGGAAATATTGTGGTAGCTGCCGCTAGCTTCAGAAACAGTTCACACACTGTTGAAGAAATCCTCTGGACGCATTTGTGAAAGTTCTTACCCCAGGTGCTCCAAACGGATGCTTCTTTCAAATACAATGTAATATGGAAGATGACAAGCTCAGACCTCTCGCTTCCTGATGTCCATGGGAGATGACAAACAAGGCATCCGTCACCTGTTTTATGTGGCAGTCACCATGCAATAACTGATGTTGTTGATGCTCTCACTGCCTCTCAGGAAAGAACCAAGCCAAGACAATTTAAGGAGATTGTCAATTTGAATAGCACTAGCAGTACTGTGCCTGCCCTGGAGTGTGGCTGCAAGACCTTCTGCAATACACAGCTCCGTCCCTGATGAATGGAAGCCTGCAAGGGCTTTGCGCCTCGATGAAAGCTAAAGAATTTTTATGAGTCTTATAAACTCAGGTGGCAGGATAACAGTGGTCGGAATTTTCTGTTCCCATTAGCGTTGGGCTTCATGGCGGGTGTGAGTGGATAATATGGTAAGAAGGCCAAAAATCAGTTTCACGCCGCCATGAAACCTGTTTGTGATCATCTGCTGCACCTATGGCAGGCTGCCTTTCCCACCGCCACATGTTGGGAACGTCATTTTAATGCACCTGCATCTAATTATAAACCCAGCTCACCGGAATCACCCCCCCACACCAAATTTACCACCCACATCAGCAGGAAAACATGCCAGCCCAGAAGACGTCTTGACGTGCATGATGTGCAGAAGTTGGATCTTAATGTCAGGGTCTTGCTCATGTCACGAGCATCCAGGGAGCAGAGGATGCTGGAGCCCTACAGCTACCGGACACTGGAGGAACACACGCATCACATGCTTCACTGCAAGGCAGCTCATGGAAGGCGGGTGGTCTCTGCTGATGTCTGTGGTCTGCTTTAGGACATGAGGGTCTTGGCCATGGGCTGTTATGGATGATTATTAAGGGGGTAGAGAGGAAGATCCAGCTGTGAGTGGGAGAGGAAGATGTATGGGGGGGAAGGGGGGGTGGTGGGAGAGGAAGGTCTAGGTTTGACTGGGAGAGGAAGGTGTACCAGGGAGGGTAGGGTGAAGTTGGGAGGGGGCACATGTAGGTGTGGAGGGGGGTGAGGTTGGGAGGAGGGAATGAATGTGTCAAGGAGGGATGGGTTTGGGAGTGGGGAGAGGAAGTATGGGGGGAGGAGGGTGTAACAGGGGAGAATGTGGCGCCTGAGGAGGTATGTATGAGAAGAAAGAGGTGTAAGGGAAGGAGTTCAGAGGGGGTAAGGAGTGCAGGGGGGAGGAAGGAGTTCAGGGGGAGGAGGAAGTACAGTGACCATGCTTTTGAAATCAAAAGAGGAGCCTCGTGTTGGGCGGGCACAGGTGCTGCATGGGAGTGCGATCAGTGGGTGAGTGGAGATGCAGGTCAGCTCAGATGGACAACTGAAAGAGAACCCCAGCAAACAGCATTGAAAATGCTCAGGACATTGAGATGAGTGTGATGGAGGAAGGCTCTGGGTGCCTGGGAGAGTGCGTGCACGAGACTCTGAAAGACCCTGCCACACACTTCTCCCTCCAGGGTCTCTTGTGGTCTGGCTGCATGCAGCTGAACTGCTAGTGGGGGTGGGGGGAATGCAGGGGGAGGACTTGCAAAGCCTGTCAATGAAGCTCAAAGACAGCATTACACATTACTCAGTGAAAGTGAATATATTTTCATATTATAAAGAGACAAAATGATTTGTTCAATTCCTATCTTTTCTAGGCCTACCAGTTTTTCTAGGTGCTGCCCTGACATCCACAGGAGGGGTGAAGACAGGTTGGCCCCGTTGCCTTTGATGACTTTGGTGTGGGTCCTCTGGAGAACCGAGGCCTTGAGGGTCCCGGCTTGCTTTGGCTGTCCTCTTGTGGGCCAGCTGCTCCCTCTGCAGTGACAGGGGATGAGGTTGAGTGGGTCACAGGTAAAGGGGACTCAGAGGGAAAGGACAGCCTCTGTGATTATATTTGGGGGGATGACCCAGGGGTGTCCAGCTGCCGCTCCTCCTCCCCTCAGGTGTCCAAAGGCCCTGGCCTGACTCCTTGAGGGGAAGCAACACCTGGGGGGATGTCAAGGTGTCCCGTTTCCCTCTCGTGTTGCCGTCCAGGAACTCACCCATGGCTACCACGATAGAGTGCAAGTCAATGCATATCTCTGCACTCTGCTGGACCAGGATCTCCATGGCTCCTGCCATCCTCCCCTGGAGACCTCCATACACCCACCTATGAGAAGCACTTCATCAGAGAGCAGGTGGATGTACTCCTCCGAATTGTGTGCCACCTTGTTGAGGGATTCCAACAGCTCTGTGTGATTTTTCCCCGCCTTCTGCTGACCCTCCAGGATGAGTTGGAAGACTGAATCCAGAGGCTCGTCATCCGACTCAGACCTCACAGATTGCTCTTCCCCAACAGTCCTCTGAGTGCCAGGGAGCTGGGCTGAACTTGATTCCTCCTGCTGTGAACACATGTCCGTGCGGTGATCACCAGGTTATGAACCCGAGCTTGCTTTAAATCTAGGTCCCACTGAGGTGTGTGTCTCTGCGCTGGTGGAGGGTATGGGTAAGCGCTGTGATGGATCTTGCAGGCTGCTTATTTCCAGCTCTTCAATGGAGAAGGTGTCCTCTCAGCTGGAGGTGAGGAGCTGGATGGAGCTGAGGGACTGGCTGGCTGAGGGTGTCGGTCACTTGGCAGAGCTCCCTGTGAACCAAAGTAGAGATAATTAGTGCATGGCAGCAGAGTCAATATCAGGAGAGAGAGCACTCACAGTTGTGCTGAGGGAGGGATGATGTGGTGCAGGATCATCAATTGGCTGTTCGCCGCCAACTTCACCATCGCTACAGGCATGGTCCACGTCCTCCCCAGTCAGCACGATGGCACTATCCTCAAAGTGAGTGAGGGGTCTAATGTGGGCCACTCCACCCCTGGTCTGGGACCTCTCCCTGCTGTTGTCAGCCAGCTCCTACTGCATGAAAACAGATGGCGAGAGTGTGAGTGGAGACATGGATGGGTTGAGAACCCGAGCTCGAGAGGGTATGAGCCTGATGGAGATGTGAGGACGTGTGTGAGAGTTAGTGGTGTTGTCCCTTGAGGTGTGAAATCCCTGTGGATATGTGATGGGTTTGTGAGTGTGTGAGTTGAAAGTGATGAGAAGAGTGCCTTACCCTGGCAGAATAGATGAGATCATTCATCCTCTCCCTGCACTAGGTAGCTGTCCTCTTTTGCAGGGCTTTGGTGCTGACCACCGCTGCCACCACCCCCCATGCTGGATGGGTGACCTTGTTTGCTGGTTTTCGCCCAGAGCGGAGCTAGTAGGGAGGCATTGAAAAAATTGGGTGCAGCATGTTTCCTCCCTCTAACAACTATGACTTTGTAGCAACTTCCTATCCCTTGAAGATTGCTTCCCCCTTTATATATGGCGCCCAGTTTACTGAAGGCCTGAGGTGACAGCTGGGCAGGTGAATCAGAGGCTGCCCGAACAGCGACCTGGTGTGTTTCCCAGGAATGAATTATTAATGAGGTGGGACTCACAGGGGACGGAACAATACAGCTTGAAAAGCTGCCATTGCGGCTGGCAGGTAAAATGTCTTATTTCCTGCCTACTACAGCGCTTAGAGCAAATCTGGGACAATTCTGCCCAGTGGGTATAATGCATCCATTTCTTGGTATACAAATGTTCTTCTTAATCCTCCTTCACTTCACATGTACAAAAAGATGCCAAATGGAGCAGTCTCTGTACCACGGAAGATGATGGGAACATATCATCCCTCCTAGGTTTATCTGGGAGTTCCTGCCTACTGTGTAGCCCTCCTTAAAAAGTAAATTTTAGAAGCGGTGGCCAAAATTTGATTGCTTACTTTGTGTGGAATCACTGTTATATGCCCTTTAAAGATAATTGCAGGTTGGGACCATTTCCGGGTCCCCATCATCCCGCCCTTGCTGTCATCGTGCTGGCCTGCAAGATGTTCCCGGAGGCAGCCAATTAAAAAGCAGCCTCCGGGTCTGCCGTCCAATTGAGGTGGGCGGGCAAGCGCTTGAAGCTGCAGGCCAATCCAAGGGGTAAACTTTTTGGGTGGGGTAGGGCACATTGCTCACCCCCCCAACCCAATTCAAATGTTGGTCGTGAACCGATCAACTTAAGCAACGGCTGACCCTCAGTGATAACACACTGCCAGTGACCTAAACAAGCTGAGGGTCAGACTTCCATCCCTCTGTGGGAAGAAGCCCTGCTTTTGACAGCTGCCAGCTGTTTCAGTGTTGTTGCCGAGCTTTAGTGAGGTTTTGCTGTTACCATTTCTTCCTGGCTTACCATACCTTGGTGAGGCTTTGCTTCTCCTATGACAGATTTCAGTTAGTCAATATAATTTAACTTCAAACAATTTATTAAGTACTATTTACAAAGACCTCAGGGCAAGCACGTGGTATTCATGACGCAGACTGTTCTGCACCTAGCTCTCTTGGACCCTTCTGGTCATCTGACATCTTATGTCACTCTTACATCATTGATATCATCATGTCCTCATTAACATAACCATTAACCCATTACTCTACATCTTCACCACCACCGACTCCCCCCACCCACCGACCCCCCCCACCCCACCCCCTTCCAAAACCATAATCTCAAACTGTTGCATTTTTTGGATAAAGACATTTTCTAACATCTGTAAACCTCCTTTACCATTTACAGTTTCTTTCCAATTCCTACCCTTCCCCCCCTCCAAGTCACTGTCACCGAGTCTTCAATCTCCAACAAACCTGAAAACGAACAGAGTTCAATCTCGGGTGGGATGATTGGGGGCACCCTCTTCTCAAGGTCTGGTGACCTCTGGACCTCCCTCTCCACCCCAGCCTATCCCCCAGGACCCTGATCGCCCCCTCATGAACCCCCAGGCTTTCCCTACTCTCCCCACCCTGGGATACATGCCACTTACCTCTCCTCCGGATCCTGGCACTTAGTGCCAGACAGCTCCCTGCAGTGCCTCTTCCGGCCACTGCAGCACTGTTCCTGGAGGGACTGGAGAGCTGCTGTCTGATTGGCCCACAGCTTTCCAAGATGGGACTTCCTCCCAGTGATGGGTGGAAGGCCCACCATATACCAATCAATGCTCGTCAGAGTCAGCGGGGATGTGTTTCTAACTCTTCGGATCAGGGGATACCAAGCCCCTGCCATTCTGAAAATTCAGGCACAAGTCTTAAACATGCTGACATGCTGAGCAGATTAGTTGGCTGGTTCTGTGAGATATAAAGGGTTTCATTAATTTATTTTTTTTCATGCCTAAGGTTAGTGGCAACTGATACCTCATTTGGAATCTGTGCCTTCAGGCTTTTGTGGCTTTACATCAGATGGTTGGATTTTGACTTCTTTAAGCCAATTGTGAATTCAGTCCAATCTGTCTGGTAAGACAGAGACTCCTGCCCCGGTGTCGAGTTTAAATCCTGCTCTGCAGCCTTC
Source organism: Carcharodon carcharias (assembly GCF_017639515.1). Lineage (NCBI taxonomy): Eukaryota > Metazoa > Chordata > Chondrichthyes > Lamniformes > Lamnidae > Carcharodon > Carcharodon carcharias. Next base: position 41,414,112 of record NC_054479.1, on the reverse strand, counting down.
AACTTCCAACTCCACAGACCAGAATGGTTTCTTTGATTTCTCCGAGGAAATCATCAGGTTGCAAAGATATACCTCCTATTTCTTGGACCTCAAAATGGTTGGGAACATTTTCTAGCTTTCCTTCCTAAAATGATATTTTGGATTTGCAAAACTGTTTAAAATGACCAGTCCTGCCACAGAGAAGATATTCAGCTCCACCTCCTGGGCAATCTTTGTGGTAGTGTTTCTGTTGGCAATGCATCTGGAGCACTTGAATATAGATGGAAGAACTCTGCCTGCACCTTTGGTGATTTTGGAAGGCTTTTTTGTGGGCTTTTTGATGGGCAGGTTTCCTGACTTTCAGCCTATGCACTGGATGGACCCCTGCTGAGCCTCAACGCTGCCCTAAATTACTCCCTGATTCTGGCATCGCAACTGGGCCTGCCTCGTGATACACTCAGCCTTCTCTCAGGTCAGATCCTCTCTGGATTGTAACAAATCAGATAACATATCATTGAGCATGCCGACTATGATGAGCTCGCTAATCAATTCCTGTTTTAAGGCTCTGTTAGCGCAGGTACTACCCGACCAATATAAATCATTATTGAAGGAATCAATAGATTAGCCCAGCCTTGGATCCTCTGATTAAATTTTGCTCTTTCCACAATCAAATTCTTCTTGGGGTCAATATATTTATCAAAGGCCCCATAACCACATTGCATGATGCTGAAGCTTCCTTGATTCCTTGCCTCATGAGGGCATCACCAGCTTTGGCTTGCACAGATATAAAAGTGTACGGACCTGGTATTTCTAAGTTTTCCCTTGTAAACCCAAAGCCGTTTGACACCTTTCAAACTGTCTGTTCCAGAGCTCCCATCACTGCTTGCTGCAGACCCTTGAAGTGTTGGAAAGGTTGTGGAAGGGATTGTGGCTACTCAGTGACTATCGAAATTGCATGTCTCTCAATGTCCCCTCACTGCAGTGCTTTTCGGTTCTGACCTTCGCGCTGTGAAGTCAATTCACTCACCGGTCATCACTCGTGGGTCGCTGACCTGTGGCCTCAGTTTTCTAGGTTGTTGCCTCCAGCGCTGCCACCATGTTTCAGTGTTGTTGCCGAGCTTTAATGAGGTTTTACTGTTGCCATGTCTTCTTGGCTTACCATACCTTGATGAGGCTTTGCTTCTCCTATGACAGACTTGAGATAGTCAGTATAATTTAACTTCAAACAATTTATTAAGAACTATTAACAAAGACCTCAGGGCAAGGACATGGTATTCAGGACACAGACTGTTCTGCACCTGGCCCCCTTGGAGCCTCCTTGTCACCTGACATCTGATGTCACTTTAACATCATTGATGTCATCATGGTCTTATTAAAGTAACCCATTACTCTATATTGGCCAGTCTGATTGGTTGGCTGCTCTAGCAGTCCCACCAGTGCCGGAGGCCAGTAGTGGGCACTGCAGGGACTGTAAGGAGGCCCACGAAGAAGAAAGCATGGATCTCAGCGACAGGTAAGTTGGGCCCTTTTGGGTGGGGAAGGATCGAGCACCCTGGGGAGAGGTGCAAGGGGATTGGGGGTGTGGGTTTTGGAGGCCAGTTGGGAAGGCACAAGGGTGGGGCTTTCATGTTAGTCAGGGGGGGGGGGGGTGCCCCAATATGCACGGAGCAACTGCTGCCCCACCACACCCCGCCCCCCGACAAAAGGATGCATCCCCCTCCCTTCCCGCCTTTTCACCAGAGTTGGTGAAAAAGTAGATTCCCAAATCTCACCCACCTGTCCACACCAACCGTATTATGTCCTGGATAGCTTTGGGTCAATTGACTTGCTAATAAGCTCAATTGCCTGTTAATTTTTTTTGAGTGGCGGTTAGGCTGCCGATTTCGGCACCTACCTGTCTGCTGTATTACAGGAAACCGGTGTGCTGAAGTCGGGTTCATGACCAGGTTTTACGCATCAGTAGGATGCCAATCCCAATTTGCAAATGTAAATTCCTGGCCAAAGAGCCTGCAATCTTGGCCCCACCAGCAGGGGTGGTCCATCTGAAACGGAGGAAGTTGTGACACAGGGCAGGATTTTCCCCTCGGCGATTTGGGGGCGGGGCCCGCTTGCCAAGGGGAAAATGACGCAGGATGACATTGGGAGGAACCCCCGGCATCATCCCGGTCCCTTTAAGTATTCACGAAGGTGGGCGGACAGCGAAATCAGCTGTCCACCCGCTGACCTGTCAATGGCCAATTAAAGCCATTGGCAGGCTAATTAGCCTTATTAAACACCCTGCCCGGCCAAGCTTAAGGCTGGCGGGCAGGCCAGGAGCCCCAGCGGGCTGCAGATTATTAATGAAACTTCATCCACTGGTGGGATGAAGTTTCATGTCTGTTTTTTAAAAATGTAATAAATTTTATGTTTCTTAATAACTTGTCCCATCTTGTGTCACATTGTCACATGAGAGGGACATGTTAATAATTTTAATATTTATCTATTTTTAGAGTTTACTTACCTCTCACTAATCTCCCTGAGACAGGACTTTGCCTCAGGGAGCAGTGCACTCTTTTGCGCAATTTGACAGATGGAGATCCCTCCACCCCCCGTAAAGGAAGCACACAGAGCTTTCTGTCAGGCAAGCCAATGGGCGGGCCTTAATTGGCCCCTTCAAAATGGTGGCGGGCCCCGTTTCGGCAGCGGGGTTCGGCTGCTCGCCCGCTGCCGAGCCGGTGGGGCCTGCTCGCCCACCAAGAGCTAAATTTTGCCCACAGATTCCAGTGACAGCCTTCCTGTTCTTTTATATTTACTTTACACTGCAACATCCATTGCCATGTGCTGACCTGGCCCCCTGTTTAACCCACTAGGCAAGGGGACATTCCCCCCGCCTTTTTTCCTCGCATTGTTCCCTGGGAAATAGGTGTAGCTGGAACAAATACATTGGAAAATCAACCTGAAATCCCTCAGGCAGCAGCTACTCAGTTAAAAAAAATCCTCCACATCAACAAATTGGATGTACTTCTCCAGAGAGTTTTATTATATGTGTAACCTAAGTTGTTCTTATGGGTATCATCTTGCTTATTAGCCTGTAGTTTGGTGACATCTTGTGGGCAGAAATATAACACCTTCTTTCCCATAAATGCACATCTTGTTAACATCTTGTAACATGTAAACACTGACTGCCAATCAAATGCTTTTTTCCATTTTTAAAAATTTAGCATATAGTTACACTTAGTTTTCAACACTCACTGGTGAAGTACACCCAATTTAGGGGATGTGAGGATGGAGGTATTAGTGCATTTATTTCAGCAATGTATAGAAAATAATATATGGAACTGAATTGGATTTACCACACTTAAAGTAGAATTTTCTATACGATCATTTGAAATAGACTACAGTAACTTCAAAGTGTACAATAACATTAAAATGAGAGCCACTGATGAAATGTCTTTTGCACTGTGCACAATGTCTGACATTAATAATTATTTCCCTATTCCAATAATGACTTTCTGAATCAAATTCAGCTTTGGAAACGTAGAGGACAAACAATAAATAGTTTTGTTAACTGAAAAAAGTAATAGTCACAGATTGTACTAAGCCCATGCAATTTTTGTTTATTCAGAAAGGGCAGTGTTGAATCCCAGTTCCTGTGTTTGATTCTTCTTTCCAATCCCAATTTAAAATTTACAGATTTGTCATGTTTTTGTCTATTGATCCTCTTCCTTCTGAAGCTGTTCCACACTGCACCTCTCCCATGCCAGAGTAATTGGTAAGTGTATGGCTAACTTCAAAAGTGGGTATGTCTTAACTAAGACAACCTTTGATTACATGCCACAAGTCTTAGGCAAACATAGTTGCTTTGGCAGCCCAAATTCCTTCACGCTTAGTACATCATAGAATTAAATTTCAAAATATTTTAAGCATCAATGGCATTTTTAACTGCCTGCAACTTCAGTCCTCCCATTGCCAGCAGGAGGCTGTATTTACATGGGCCGCAGTGAAAAAAGGAACAGTTTTTCCCCTATGGGCCAGTAATTTGCTTGGGAAACTGAAGATACTCATTCCACATGTCAATTTGGAGTTGAAAAGAGGTTACCTCCTCACTCACCCTGGTCTGAAGCTGTAAGGCAACAATGTGCAATAATGAACACTAGAACTACTTCATGACTAAACCATCTGTTTCACAGCTTTAAAATAAGAACATGCCTGATATAAGATTACAGTCATGAAACTTCAGAGGATTCTTTTATTAAAAAAACCTTCGATTTATTGAAAATTATAGTGTGGACATAATCCTTGAAAATACAATTCTTAAAAAGAGAGTACTTAACTTCTAAGGTAATCTTTATTTCTTTGATTTAACACTCCAAATCTTTCAGAGATGATCAAGGATTACAACCGTTCTATAACTCAAACAAATCTTCCGATGTGATTTCGTATGTGGGAACTCGAACCAAGTTGGATTGGCCATTGAACAAAGTTATTGATCCACAAACAAAATTAATTTCTGATGTGCTTTCTGAAGTCGGTGTTAGGTCTTCCACTGAACATTCTTCTTAGTTTTAATGATGAAAGCTATGAAAATGCAACAAAGATCCAAATATTCCTGAAGCTAACTGATGCTTTCGGAGATGAACAGCTCCTTGTGTGTTGAATATGGTAAACAAGTGGTCCAGCAGATGAAGGTTTCTGAACATGTCACAAGTACATGCCTATCCAATATGTTGTCACATTGTGGGTTTATATGCATCCCTGCCCATGATAGCCCATGTGAGTGAGCTTTGACCTTGCTGTTCCATCAAGATTGAGTGGAGCCTCGGCCTATCTCTGCACTGAAGAAGGCCTCAGAATTCTCTGATTGACTTCCTGCTGACTGTACAGGCAGAGACTAGAAGCAGACCAGCAACAGCAACCTAAAGGCAAACACTATACATGGCCTAGCTGGGCCTCAAAATAATTGTTAAAGCAAACGGGATTGATTTTTTTTTAATAAGAGGAATGATGTTTCAGGAATGCTAAATACAGCTTGACCTGGTTTCAATTTAGCCATTCTGTGTAATTTATGAATTTAATAGAGCAATTTGTAATAGCGGCCCATTGGGATCATTGCAATTGAAAAAAATATCAGGAATTTTGCTATTTCAGAATTTTACTGACAAATTGTTTGAAACTCAGAAAGAAACAATTTCAGTAACAGAAAATATAGCTTCATTTTTCATGCAGCTTTGCTTATCCTTTTAAACACCAATTTCAAATGAGAGAGAACGCAATGTAAAAACACAGTGAACCTCACTCTATTTGACTTTAATATGAAGAGTTTATTTTATTTGCCTCTTTAGATTCTGACTTAAAGCTATAATTAGCAGGATGCTTTACAGAAAAGAATACAGTCCCATGACTCTGTTGCTGAACTGCATTTCATCAGTGTGCAGAACCAGATTAATGGCTTTACAACCTGACGGATCACTTTCTACACATCATTCAAGGCACATTCCTTAGATGTTAAGCAATGCAAGATTATTGTTCTGACTTTCACTATAATCTTTTTATTTTAGCAGGAGTTGAGTTCCTTTTAGGCAATTGGAAAATTAACTGAATGACTGGCATTCTTTCACTGATAAGTAGGGCTGACATCTTTGTATTTTTGTATTTGAAACAACTGGTCAATCTTTACTTTTGCTTTACCTGTTTTTTCAAATGAAGCTGTGACTGGTGAACTTTCAGTTGACACCTGTTCTTTCATAGCATCTGAAAGCCTCGAGTGTAGGTCACTTCCTTTCTGTGGTATTTGGAATTCTTCATTTCAGCTATTAACCATGGGGCAAGTTTTAACTAAAGCAAATTTTTGGCCAGGCTTCTATTATTACCTACACCTCAATTAATACACAAACAGTGAACAGAGCTCCTTCAACATCCCAAATTCCTCCATTTTGTGGATCAAACAATTAAAGATCAAAATATTTTATGCACCCTTAACCATATCATCTGCCTGAAACTTCCCATCCTTGATAGGTATTTATGGTTTTGTTTGAATTAGGGAACTTAAAAAGCTTTGATTTTCTTCCAGTCCATGGCTTACCCTATTTGTTATTTTCCAGGCTTTCAAATATTATTTATTTCAGTATATGTTTTACCTTCCATTGGTTGAGTCTTTATCTGCATCATCAACAGAATTCACAGTGGAAGAAAAGGTGAGAACAAGACTGCCTTTGTGTATTCTGAATATTTGTATTCATCAGTGTTCAGGCAGGAGTTGGCTAGATGTTGGAACATTGGACTGTGCTCTTAGGTTGTAAATGTCTTTTCAGTCTCGCATAATCAGACTATTATAGTTCCCAAAATGAAAGACACTGCTTGGAAAGACGGAGCGGAATTCACAACAGCTCTATTTTCATTGCCTGCAACAATATCTTCTCAAGAACTGTGACAAAAGATCCCTACAACTCCATTTGAATTATCTAACACGGCATTCAAACTGCCAAGTCCATACTTGCTACTAATAGGCTGTATTTTCCTGTTGTGCAGAGATTCGATACAACAATTCAGTAAGAACCTGAATAATTTTAGTCTTTGCTACAGGAAGCTGTACTCTGGAACATGCACACTGAATTCAAATGAGACTGATGTCAATGCTGAAGTATATCATGATTCAGTCTATTGAGACCTAGATGAATGTCTAGTTTTACACCCAGAGTGTGCTTTCATTAAAATTGCATCTACCAGAAGGATGTTCTGTGAAATATGAAATTAGGAATGCTTATAAAAAATTCTTGATGCACAGAAGATATTTATTTCAATAGCGAATTTAATATGTCGTTGCACTTTGTTATGACACATTGGTGTTTATAGATTGATGTTACTCCAAACATTACTTGTAATCTAATCTGGATGCATAAAGTTGAAAATTCAGTTTATAAAAACTTGTGGTCAATATGGAATTTCTGTGTTGATTGTATGATGTTTGTTTTAGTCTCAAAATTTCAGTCTGACTCATGCAAATTCTAAACCTCAAGGCATTTTATTCTGTCATTCTTAAATATTTGATGTATTGATTTTTTTTCCTGCACATATTGACCCATTTTATACAACTTAACACCTGCTACATTTTTATCCATCATTTATGACTGTGCGCCTTCTGTGGCTACTTTTTGCTGTTTTAAATAATACAGCTCTCTTTTTGTCAAGTGACAAGAGCCCAAGATCTAAAATAACACCTTGTGGTCAGTACAAAATCCTTTCAACCTGAGCAACAGAGAGAAGAATGAGGGTTAGAGCACAACTGATGTTATCCCAGATTGCACCTTTGGCATCTTCAAAAACGACATCCAGATGTTCATATTTCTCAGCAGTCGGATCACAATAAGGTACATCTAACATGACTTTTGGCTTGAATCCTTGGCAACATAGCAATTTATCATGGTATTACAGTGAACCTCTTGAGGAGAAACAAGGATTGATAAATAGCAACATCAGATGAGCAACGGAGTGCATCAGAATACAATGTGATTACCTGGCTCTCTTTTTATCAAGGTGTTTACCTGCTACTCTTATATCTGTAACCTGTATTTGGAGTTAACATCGGTTACACATTGCCATAAGTGGTTGCTCCAGAGTAGAATTGTCCTATCATTCGCCACATTTATATGTAAAGTCCTGATGGGCCACATATTGAGGTGTTTATGTAGGAAGGTCAGCATATCACAGTGTAGAGCAATAACTTTCATTGATTCCCCTCCTTTCTGTGGTATTTGGCATTCTTCATTTCAGTTATTACCCATGGGGGAAAGTTTTAACTAAGGCAAGTTTTTGGCCAGGCTTCTATCATTACCCAGGTAATTTATCCTGTGAATGGCACAATGATTGCTAGAATTGGCCTCAATGTCCTGTTGTTTTATCATGCAGTAACCCCTTCTGGCTGTGATTGCACAACAGTAAAGTACCTGGTAACATTCATTTTCAGGGCTGATGTGAATAATGGCAGCTGGGGATAACCCATGGGTTGACACTTTAACAAGAGTTAGGAACCTTATTAAATGCCACATCATTTAAAAACAAAACCAGTAAACAGTTTGGTCACTTATATAGAGAAGATTAAATTATTATTTTTTAAAATGAACCTTATTTTTAAAATAAATCATAGATTCAAGCCTTGATGCATGACAAGCATCTAGGCTGAGATTTCAGTGCAGGACTGGAGGATTGATTTAAACAGATGCAAAATTAACCTGATACCCTGTCTGGCTGTTCAAGTGAATATCAAAAATACCGTGGCACCATTCAAAGATCAGGAAAATCTTCCTGGTGCCCTAGCTCACATTTATTCATCAATCACCACCATCTAAACTGATCAACTGATTATTTAGTTAAGTATTTGTGGGACATTGCTGGGTGAAAATTAGTTGTAACAGTGATTATACTTCAAAAGCATTTCATTGGCCTTGAATCACTTTGAGATATCCTGAGGATGTGAAAAGTTCTGTATTCTTTCTTTCCTTTTGCAGTTTCCCTCAGAGAACTGCATTGGAGACAGCAATAGTGTCTGTGGATCAGTTAGTAAAGGTGCTGAGCGCTTTCATTCCCATGACATCTGAAGAGATAGCCATACTCCTCCTCGGGTGCAGGCTTTTGAGAGCTACTGCAAAAGATTATTTATCTTCCTTTGAAACACTTTTTTAATATTGTTCAGTTTAACTTTGTCCCTGTGCTTGAGAATGCAGTGGAATGATCACAATGCATAGGCTTCACTCTCTTATCTCCAAATGTCACTTTGTGATGGTCATGTCACGCCCGTAAAGATAATTGGGCAATGGACACTGTACTGTTAAAAGGAAAGCAACATGGAATGATTGACACAGTACCCTCACAAAATGAATCCTGGAAAGTCAGGTGACTTTGTTTGTGGATTCTGAACAGACAGAGATAATACGTCTAGGAAGTTACTTAAAAATGCAAATGAGTTTTCCAAGTGCAAATTGACTACCTCTCACCATTTCAATGGAAGAGATTGAGAGGACAATGGCTACTAAACTTGTCAGTGCCATGAATTTGGGACTTCAAGTAAAGCCATTTAGTGAGGATGGCCAGCTGGAATGTCGATGGGACATCAATCATCCTCATATTGTGTTTCAAATACATCAACTCCAACTCATTGTGTAGACAATTGGATTCTTCGATACTGCCATCACATGACCAAAACTAGCTGGAAAGGGGCCAACACAAGGGATCCCAGCAAGGCAGTTTGGGACCAACAGCACAGGGAGATCGCACCCAGCAAAGGAGGAAAGAAACTTGCCTCTAAAAGTCATCTCAGGCAGTGAAAGGGGTTATTTTGCTTTACTTGCAAGATTATATTCCTTCTTTGTACAATTTCTTCTGGAAAAGCCAGAAATCTTTAACCTCCATTTGCCTTCAAAGAACCAAGAAAGAGAATCCTTCAGGCTTACAATGCTTTTCCACCACCATCTTAAAGGACTGATTAAAAATAAGTAGCTTGTTTCATGTTATTATGTTAGTAATCTAGGTGCATGTTACATCTCTAAAAATCATTTTTCTTGTGTGTCTGTATGTTTGGGGACTGGGTGTTTGTTGCAGTTTCATTTCAGGTGTTATGAACATAAAGTTTCTCCTTTCTTTTGCTTTAAACTTATGCGGAAACGTGTTTATGTCTGTTCTTTAAAGTCACGGTGCTCAAAAAGGTTTAAACACTCCTCAAATGTACATCCTGTTGCAGTTGGCCTGGAGGTGAGGAAAAGGGTGAAAGTTATCTCCCTGTCCATAACAGCTTATTTTTTGACCAATCACAGGTTTGGCACAATGACCCAGGCACAACCCAACTGGTTTCACATTGTGTTTCATTACTTCAGCCTCTTAAAAAATCCAGGTACCTTTTAAAAGGTGAACTTCTTTCCTTTAGTCTATTTAGTCTCATAATTTGAACAGTTACCAGAATGCCCAGCCTTTAATCTTCTATTTATGTAATTATTTATTGTACTCTGCAGCCAAATCCTTGAGTCACATATTCCACATGACTAATTTATGCTTAGTATAATATCTTTGGCAGTTTACTTAAATATTCCTTGAAAGTTGCAAATGGAAGAATACACATTATTACTAATAATTACTAACATACCCCTTGTAATAATTACAGACTTATGAATGTATTAATTGACCTGAGTTATTCTTCAATTATCATATCAGTACTTATCTTCTGTTGCTAGATCTCAGATCTCTGACTAGTTCATTAAAATTGTCCTCTTCAAGATAAAGATAGAAGCAATATTTCTGACATAATGAATAACTTCAAAATGTAATAACTGATAAGATGTGTGAAGCATTTTGAGGCATTTCTGGGAGGTATGACTTGCTGTTATATAAATTGAAGAATTTCTTTTAAAAAAGGATTTCTATTTATAGGGATCCTGGCTAGACTCAAAATAGTAGCAGAGATTGCAGCATTCAAATCAGTGGGAAGGAGAAAAGAGCCTCGGTTGGATGAAAGATGTGCAAAGACTGGCCCACCGGTTTTTAGACTGATCTCTGGAGGTGATGATTGATGCAGTGATGGCACAAAGAGAAATCTTTTTCCTTGAGGGTGGCAGGTGGAGGCCTCTCCAGCCTCACCAAGCAGATGTGACTCCAAGTCAGAGGCTGCAGCTAAAGGTTGGTGCCAATGACCAGGATCCAGTGCCAGAAATGGTTTAATAGCCTCATGTGGTCCAGCAAGGTGAGTGTCCTGCAACTCATAGCCATCAGTTATCACTCTCACCTTTTGAGCATTCTCATGCACAGAACTCCTTTGACTGACACCCCTTGATGTCACACAGATTCCTTTCTCTCCAGTCTCCTCCTCAAATCTTCAACTCAACAGACAACACTCAAACTAACCCTTATCCTATTTCCCTCTCGCACTCATTCCTCACAGTCACCATCCTCAAACCTATCCTCCATCCACAGCAATCAGTTCACTCATCACACTCCTAATTTGTGGCCTTTTCTCACTGCAGGAGAAGAGGAGCCACAATTCCAGAGAGAGAGAGACAGAGAATCCAGGAGTGGAGCTGTGGTCATGGCCACCCTGACCTCAATGAAGGAGGAATCCCTGGAGATCAGTAGGGTGGCAGCAGCTGAAGCTGTTGCCTGTAGAGAGATGGGTGTGGTCCAGAAGTTGGGGACCTACATTTTTGCGGAGTTCTGGAGACTCCATGGTGTATCCAAAATGGTGCTGGGAAACTGGATCTGAAAGTTCCATCACCATTTCAAACATCCTATTTTTGCTGGTAGGGTAACGGGCGCGGAATATGACTCACACATGAGGGAAACCCAAACCAGCAGGACCATTTGAACCCAGTGCTGAGTTCAAACTGCCCCCATTTTCACTGGGGCAAGGTTCTTATCCCATTGTGTGTGAGTTACAAATTTTTAGAGTAGACATAAATGCTCATGAAGGGCAAATAAAATTTCAGGAACCGTCAGCCTGTCAAGCTTTTTAAATGGCCTGCCTGTGTCTGTGAGTTGAAAAGAATGTGCTTGCAATTTCAATAATTGTTTCTTTACATAACGCTAAGTGCTATAATTATTGCATTATTACTGCTCAACTGCTTTCCACAATCTATCATTACCTCAGTGGGGCACTGTAAGTTCATGGTTTGAGTGATAGCTCCAAGAGGTTATTAAAGGATTAACTCTATCTGCTGTGTGGTCATTAATATAAATGTTTGTTGGTCTAAGAGATAAGTACTTGAGGGAATTTGAGGGAATTCATGGGCTTTCATGAATGAGAATGTATTTTGTATATAGTGAAGTCTGCAATAAGTATTTAGAACTTAAGTTCAGCGTGGCTCCTGAGGTCTGCTCATGGTGGATATTGAGAGAGTTTACATGGAGGTAAGTGCAAAGGTGGTTGGGAGCATTAATTGGCATGAATTGGTTCTAAGCTGGCAGAGGGACTGTAAGGGACCAAGGAGATGGCTGGGGTTGTCATGATATGACACGAAGTTGGAGATTTCTCAACTGTGCACACCAGCTTCGGGAGTGAAAATCCAGGCTTTGGTGACAGCAACAGGTGGCACACTGTGACTTGGTGCTTACCTGTCACTCATGTTAAATCAATGTCATCAAAACATTAAATGTCTTGAGCCATACTATGCTAACTTGTAACCCTACTTTACTTATGTCCACTGCTAACTCATGTCTTTCATCTCCCACAGGTGCATTGCTGGAGCCGGCATAGGAGGTGAGAGATGAACCCATGGAACAGAATCTTCTGGTCGGTGTGCAGGGGCAGGCCTCGCATGCCAATGCGTAAAATGACTCGTGGTGACATTGGGTGTGTGTCCTGATGTCACGGTGCGTCATTCTGATCGTCAGTTCTACAGGTGCGTGCCGGAGGAGGCTGCATGCCTGCCATACTGTCAAAGGCCTATTAAGTATATTTATCAACTAATTGAAGTACTTGTCAGGGCTGCTCGTCCAACCTTAAGATTGACGGGCAGCTGAAGAGCCCAGGCAGCCTTCGCATTTTCATGGAACCTCATCCACGGGCAGGATAAGGTTTCATGAAGGGTTTATAACTTTAATAAAAAATGTTATTAAAATTCATAGACATGTCCCAACTCATGTGACACCATCACACGAGGGGACGTGTGAATAATTTTTTAAATATTTTTTTAATGTTTCACAATCAAATTAATCTCCCGGAGGCAGCTCCGTGCCTCAGGGAGATTTCTGCATTCTTTGGCACGCAGGCCCCATCTCTCCCTCCTCACCCCAGCCTGCACAGGTAGCACTGAGTGCTTCTGGGTGCACATCACACTGGACGGGCCTTAACTGGCCCGCCCACATAAAATGGTGGCGCACAGCCGAACGCCGCCCGTGCCTGGTCCTGCCCATCCCACCCGACGGGGAGAAAATTCTCCACATGGAGTCCTCACAGGAGGGCCAGTGCTCTGAGTGACATGACCTCCGTGGATCCAATTTCTCAGTTAGATAGGATGCTGAGGATGTGAACAGGAGCAGGTGCTGAAGACAGAGACAGCTGTGGAGAGTCCCCATCGGAGGGCACAGATACTGAGCTGAGTCTGCCCCTGCACAGGTGCAGGTGAATCAGTCTTTGGTGGGGCTCCAAAAGTCAAAGGACATCCGCCACAAGCACCTTGTGTGTCAAAGTAGGCGAATAAGCAGCCTATCTCTGGCTCTGCTGAATGCACAAGGGACCACCTTGTAGAAATGAAAGAAAATATATGAAGAAAAGGTCTTTGTTGTCTGAAGGGATTCACTGGGCGCTTAGAACATTTTGACTGCTCCATTGGTGTACTTTATTTTGGGAGAGTCGGTGGCATAGTGGTAATGTCACTGGTCTAATAACCTTACAGCCCAGTCTAAAGCCTTGGGGGCGCAGGTTCAAATCCCACCAAGGCAGCTGGTGGAATTTGAATTTCATTTAAAACAATCTGCAATTAAAAGTTTATCTCTGCACGGATGACCATGAGAGTATTATCGATTGTTGTTAGAAAAGAAATCTGGTTCAGTAATGTCCTATAATGAAGGAAACCTGCCATCCTTATCTGGTCTGGCCTACACGTGACTCCAGATCGACAGCAGTGTGCGGTTGATTCTTAATTGCTTTCTGAAAAGGGCAATTAGGGATGGACAACAAATGCTGGCCTTGCCAGTGACACCCACATCCCATGAAAGAATAAAGAAAAAAATGATTGAAAGAATGAGTTTATGTGAACTACTCATTGTCATGGCCACTACTTAGTTGGATCTCCCATTGACCCTGGTGAGTGGAATGAACTGCCATGATGAAGAGGAAATGCTGCGGTCGTGATACGTGGCTAGGTGTCTATAGCAAGGTGGTTTGGTCCTGGTCTTGTGGGGGCGGGTGGGGTTTTCATAGCAGTCTTCATGGGAAGTTTGCAATGCTACAAGCATACTACTCAAGTGAAGACTGCCATGATGAGACTCTCACAAGCTTCTCTGGACCAAGGTTTTATCCTCCCTAAGTTTGATTAGTTTATTAGGTATCTCCCCCTTTCTATTTTTTTGAGCTTTTCTGCTAATGTCATTTCCATCTTGTTAGTCTCCTTGGTAAATATTGAGGCAAAATAATGATTCACTATTTCTGTCATTTTGCTGTCATTACCTCTGTGATTGTCTTGTGCATCCCTTAGTGACTGTCACTATCATGATTTTTCTTTCGTTTTTTATATATATGTATGTGCCTGGAGAATACTTTACTATTTAACTTATGTTCCTTGATCATTTATTTCACAGTTCCTCTTTGCTCTTCTTTCTTTTTACTTCTTTCCTGATGTTGTGTTCCCTTTTGTTATCCTCTTTATTGTCTATGTTACTTTTTTATCTTTCATTTCGAATTTACCCATATCTCTTTATATATCCAAGGTAATTCAATATTGGCAAGTTTGACTGTTTTAGCAGCATATATTTCCACTGTACTCTGTTGATCACCATTTTAAATATTTCCCACTTCTGTTGTATTCCTATCTGTCAAATCTGTTTGGAAGTTCATTTTCCTTGGCTCCTCTCTCATCTTCTCAAAGTTAATTTTTTTTCCAATCACTTATTTTTGTATTTTTACATATGCCTTTCTCAAACCTAATATTAAAGAAGGTATGCTTTCTCTTGCCTAGATGTTCCCCTATGCTTACATCTTTTATCTGCTCTGGTTTCTCATTACTATATCCAACAGTGATTCCTCTCTAGTTGGAATCTTGAATGCTATGTAAAACTTAATTCCCTTTTCCCCTTTCCCTACCTCCTCTTCCCAATTTACTGGGAAGAATTAAAATCTCTCACAATTAATATTCTTTGTCCTTTACCCACTTCATAGATTTGCTTACATATCTCTTCTTCCACTTTCCTTCCACTATTGGGTTTGATATGATTTTAAGGCACATTTTGTATGTTTTCTATCCTGAATACTTCCACTACACTAAAATTACTGTAAATACTTCACATACTGAAGAAACTCTTAATTTTTCCAGATATTATGTGGCTTAAACATACTTGAAAGAATGGAACAAATGCTAGTGAAGCCACTAAACTCACAGCTAGTGTTCCCCTTTCGAGATCATGGAGGGACTATTGACTATCTCTAGGAACAAATATCAGCAAATTAAACAGCCACGTTATAATTTTCTTTTATTTTTACTTTTGTTTTTCTTTTATTTCTTCCACATAATTCACGTCCATCTCCATCTATAGTTCAACAAGAGAGTAAAAGTCATCAAAATGACAGCAGACCTGTATATTGCAGTGTACAAGTGCCAATTTCTATGTAAATGATTAAAAACTCTTGCAGACACCGTGGTATTTCCTAGTATGTATGTACTTCACTTTTGAATGGCTAGAAACAGGACAAAGCTGACTAGAAATGTAGTGTCATAATAATTCATTTCAATTTGGGTCTGTAAAAATTGATAAATTTGTTTGTTTAAAAGAAAGAAAAATACTGCCCTTCAGCCATTAAGAGCAAACAAGCGATGGCGGAATAAATAGAATATAAGGGAAGCTACGACATGTTTCACGCCTTCATCTTGAAAGAAGCAAGTGTGACTGTGGATTTTTGGATTTTTAAGATCTTTTTAGTAATAGCCTTTTCTTGTCTGTGTGTGTATCTGTATGTGTGTGTCTGTGTGTGCGCGTCTGTATGTGTGTGTCTGTGTGTATGCTTGTATATGTGTATCTGTGTGAGGGGGTGCTATTGCATATACATTTTAGGTGCTCAGCAACAAACATTTATCCTCTTTTCAAAAACCTATGAGCAAACCTGCCATTTATCTGTTCTCGTGAGTTACAGCACTTAGGGGGTACAAACATTTTTGTTATAAAACACATCTGCCTTCAGTCAGTTGAGAGGTGGGAAAAGGGAAAACCATCTTTCCATCTCTCTCCTGCCCATAACAGTTGTTGCGGATATCCAGTTCATGGTTCATGTGTTATGGAGTATAGCTTTTGGTTTTGGGAATTAAAGTCTTAACTGTAGAAATGGGACAAATCCATTAAAGCAAGTTTGGAGCATATTACACTTAATAGGTGGGGCCATGTTGACTTAAGAGTTTAACAGATAGAAGGGTAAGATCATAAAATAACTGCTGGGCTTACTTAACTATAGAATCGGTGACATGATGTCTGCAATAAATTAGTTTAAAAGCATTTAGTAAACCCTGACAGATTATAAAACCCATTTACTTCATCAGATCAAAAATAAGGGCGGTATCATCAAGTCCCATTGGCGGCAGGCATCATGGTGGGCGTGAGCGGACAATATGGCGGCAAGGCCAAAAATCAGTTTTATACCGTCATGAAACCAGTTTGAGATTGTCTGCTCCACCCGTCAACAGTGGGCCGTATTTCCCACCCCAGCACACCGGGAACCTACTTTCAACGTGTTCGCATCTCATGATAAGCCCTGCTCGCCAGAATCATCCCCCACGTTGGATCATCTGGGCGCGTGCTTCACAACTGTAGAAAAGCGATGTACACCTGGCCAGCTGCACTTCACTCGAGACTTTGAGATTTGTTTGTCTACCTTTCTTCGGGCAGCACTCATAGTCATCAGGGCCAGGCTTCACAGGCAGAACAACATCACTTTTAGGGGAGCTCTCAGGCCCCCTCCCACACCGGCCATAAGGCAGGGGTGGCTTTTCAATGGCTGCAGGGCTAGGGCTTGCTTGGGGAAGGGGGTTAAGTGGCCTCTGGCAGGGGAAGAGGCTGCAGGATGAGGGCTACACTGGGGAAGGGGGGTATCCCAGGATGTGTGTAGGGACACATGTCGATCTGTGCAAGTGGCCTCAAGATGGTGAATCCTGAGAAGGCAGTCTCCAGAAGAGATGAGGCCAGATGGAGATGTGAAGATGTGTGTGAGAGAGTGAGTGGTGATGTCCCTTGAGCTGGCAGTGAGTGAGATGCCAGTGGACGTGTGATGGCCTCGTGAGTGTATGAGTTTGGAGTGATGAAATGGTTGCCTTACCCAGAATCACAGAATTTTAATGGCACAGAAGAAGGCCATTTGGCCCATCATGTCTGCACCAGCTGTCCAAATGAGCATTATGACCTAGTGTCATTGCCCTACTTTTTCCCTGTACCCCTGCACATTGCTTCTATTCAAATAATCATCTAATGCCTCCTTGAATGCCTCGATTGAACTTTCCTCAACCACACTTCCAGGCAGTGCATTCTAGACCCAAACCACTCGTTGTGTGAAAAAACTTTTTCTCACGTCACATTTGCTTCTTTGGCAAATAACTTAAAATCTGTGCCCTTTCGTTCTTGATCCTTTTACGAGCAGGAACAACTTCTCCCTATCTACTCTGTCTAGCCGTCTCATGATTTTGAACATCTCTATCAAATCTTTTCTTAGTCTTCATCTCTCCAAGGAGAACAGTCCCAACCTCAAATCTATCTTCATAACCAAAGTTTATCATCCTTTGTACCATTCTTGTAAACCTCTCCAATGTGTTCACATCCTTCCTATAACTTGGCACACAGAACTGTACACAATACTCCAGCTAAGATCTAATGAGTGTCTTAAATAAATTCAGCATAACTTTCTTGCTTCTGTACTCTATGCCCCTATTAATAAAACCCAGGATAATAAATGCTTTAACTGCTCTCTCCACTTGTCCATCCCTTCAATGATCTATGCACATATACACCCAGGTCTTTCTGCTCCTGCACCCACTTCAAAATTTCACCCCTCATTTTATATTGTCTGTCCATGTTCTTCCTACCAAAATGCACCACCTCACACTTGTATGCATTGATCTTCATCTTCCACCTATCTGCCCACTCCAGCAACTTGTCTATGTCCTTTTGAAGTTTTACACTGTCCTCCTCGCAGTTTACAACACTCCCAATTTTCGTATCATCTGCAAACTTTGAAATTGTCCCCTGCACACCAAGATCTAGATCATTGCTATATATCAGGAAAAGCAAGGTTCCCAATACTAAGCCCTGGTAGCATGGATGAGATCATTCATCCTCTTTCTGCACTGGATGACCAACCTCTTTTGTGCGTTGGCACTGACCATCACTGCCACCACCTCCCAAGCTGAGGTGGTGAGATTGCTGGATCTCCTGTGGCCAAAGCAGGGGTGGAGGACATCACGGCGAGCCTCCAAGAGTCATTTCAGGGATGGGTCACTGAACGCTTCTTGGCTTTCAGGGCCATATTTTCACTAGAGCAGTCCTGGGCTGCAAGCATTGAGAAGTACGCGCGTGGCTGCAGTATAAATATGGCCCTCGGTGTGAGGAAGTGATGAGGTTGCAGTGAGGGAGCAGCATGGTGGGCCAGTTAGAAGAGGTGTGTTTTCTGTGTGTTATGACGTGACAGATGATGTGTGCCAGGCGGATCTAATCCACGAGGGAAACTTGATTACGCAGTCACAACAGTTTTGCAATTTGTATTTTATTTTGAGGTGTGTGTCCTGAATTCAGTCCACCCAATAAGTCCACCAAGATTGTAGAGATTTTTAGAAAACTAAATTAAACATTTATGAACAAAAAAGATTTCAAGCACATACATAGGTCTACAAATTACTACTATAATAACTCCTAAAACCCCTAATTAATCTGGCTTCCAGTTACACCCCCGCCCCCCCCAACAACCATTAAGGCAACAGTAAAAAATAGATTTAAACAGATCCAGGCAAGCCAACACAATACCCTGGACAGTAGAATTCAGAGTGGCTTTTCTCAGCTTCGGTTTCTGTAGGCAGCAGGCTTAATGCACAAATACTGCAGGCTTTTCACACTTCTGGTATATCTTACAATGCCCTTTTCTCTCTAACACATAGCCTCTTCTCCTTTATACATATTTCTCCATTTTAATGCATATTCAATTATTCCCATATGTATTTGGAACTTTACCTTTCTCATACTATAAATCTTTTTGTGCTGCTAATATCATCAGTGACCTTTGGGAATAATAAACACACTGCTTGGCCTAGTTTCTCTGGCTGGTGTAACAGCCTACCATCTCTTTGAAATTCAAACTACCCTGATTTATCTAAAAATGCAAATTCTCTTCACCTCACATTCAAAAACTTCAGCCATGTTTACCTATTTAGCATTTCAAACTTGGCTTCTATTGACGAATCAAAGCCTCCAGACCAGCTGTCTCCAATTCAATTAAATCCTCCCCCGACACTGTCTCTCACACACACAGAAACCATCCAAACTCCACTATTAACCTACTTTTACAAAAAAAAATCACAATACTATTATGAGAATTATTATATTTTCATAAGATGTGGCTGCATAATTAATGAGGTGGGAAGTGGATGATACAGCGTAAAAACCCGCCATTACAGCTGGCTGGTAAAATGACTTATTTCTGCCTGCTACCGCATTTTGTGCAAATCTGGTACGATTCCGCCCTAAATTGTAAAAGTGATCATTAACCTAAAGGCCACTTTGGGGACAGCTCAGAACAGGCTCATCATCATGGAGCTTAGGAAGGTTCTCTGATTTCAATTTACCTTGGTGTTCACAGAGGGAATTTGTTGCAGTTTGGAATTGATTTTTGCAGTTTGCAGCACCATGGTAGAAGGCGGCCAAAATAAATGACAGTTAGATAGACCCGCACTCTAAGCAGAATAAAACACTAACTTCATCAGTGGTTGTGTGGAAATGTGGGTGAGGCTTAATCTCAGTTTGAATTTTGTGAGGGAAAAGAAGCAGGAAGACTGCCTAGTTTGAAACTGGTGTTAGAATCTATGTGGTCCTGTACAGAATCTTGAGGGAAAGATTAGCATGGGAGTATTAAAAAAATAACCAAAAGAAGGGACTGAGGCATCCGCAGTCAAGATATGGTAAATGAATGGTTTACCTCTGAGAATAGCTGGAGCTGAGGAGAATTCCCCAGAGGACAATGGCATACTTATGGGTGGTCCCTACAGAGATAAATAACTTGAGAGATAAATAAGATTGATGTGTCTTATAAGACAATTCTTGCAGGAAGGAAGAAGTAAACCTGGGTGCATAACCTATGTGGTTATAAATCATATTGATAAGTTAGTAGTATTTGTTTTGTTTAAGTGTTTTATATACAATAAAATCTGTTTTTGTTTAAAAAAAGTGAAATTTTTTGGCATAGTTCTATTGGTTAAAACAAAGTATTTGAATTTCTCTTTAAATGTTATGTGTCCCTAAACAACTCGTAACACAGTCTCATACAGCTTTACCTCCTTGTCGACCATTTTGCGCACCAGATCACCCAAAATTCCTCTGCTGAGCTGCATTTTTGGGTGTACAGCTTCTTGGAATCATACTGTTGAAACACAAGCCTCAAAATGACTCAGGGCTCTCCACTGGTCCAAACAGACTGGTGACTTTTAAGCTCTGCCAGCTGGGGGCCCAAAGGTTAAGATCTCCCTTGCAGAGTTGAAGACATTGACAGAGAAAGTGAATATGAGGCAGACAGGCTGACAAGTTAATCTCCTGTTGACCAACCCGTCCCACACTGGCAAACACGCCAGTCTCACCAGGAAGCGTTGCTTCCCATTGGTTAGCGTTACATTCCGTTTGAGAAGCTAAGCACAAAAAAGGCATGAATATCAGAAGGGAAGTAAAACTGATTAGAACAGGAACCACAGAGACTAACATTAATTATGCAGCCCATCTGAAGCCTGTAAAATAAAATATTAATCTTCTGGGCGCTCTGTTTTCACAATGCGAAGGATAATTTTTAAATCCAGTAGAATTTCTATAAAGATTAGAGAAAGATAGGGAAACACTAAGTTCCAGTGACTGGGTTGCAATGTCAAGCAGGTTAGTTCACTTTTGCAAAAAAAAAAGGACTTGCCAGTGTTCCATTGTAATTATATTTTGTGCCTGAGCAGTGATCTGTGATCATGTTCATTTGTGCTGAATTGAGTCAGCAGTTTGGCCAACATGAAAAGGGAAAGTTGTGGCCAAGTCAAGCTGGGACATTGCATTTATCTGTCAGGCAACTGGTAGTTTCCAATTCCCTCTGCTCCAGTTAAAAGTCTTACACTTGACTGCACAATTTACTCAGCGATCAATGTAACTAATGGGAACTTTTACCAGTGTGGGTCACATTCCTTGAGCTGAAGCTTAAGGAAAAATAACAAGTTTGTTTCTTTTCTTAGCTTGTCAGAGTTTCAGGATTTCATTATTTGGTGTTTGCTTTGGGCGCCATGTTTGTGCGTATCAGATTAATGAGAAGCTTGTCTGGAATAGCAGCTTATTCGAAAAGCTTGTGAAACTGATTTTGGTTCTAAATAGGTGAACAAGAAAAATTAAAGTAGCCTTCATCTCCCATATCACTGTTGGTTTAATAAGACTGATGGGGTAAACTATAAATTTCTCGTTAGGGAATCAAACTCATTCTGTGGATCAGCTGCATATTATGGAAACCAATGTAACAAATGAACATAAAAATTGGATGGTGTGTATAGCTACATGGTTGATCCATTGAGCAGAATATACACCTCGAAAAGAAATAGAAAAAATTGGTGTTGTGTTCTCGGAAATCCCTCAATAATCGAGTAAGATTGGTTCTCAGCATTAGAAGAAAGTTTACTTTTAAGATTGGTCACGTTTTCAGTAGGTGACTTTGTAAAATAATCTACCCTACAGTATAAAAAGTTTTAATCTCTCTGATACATAAGATACTCATAATTTTACAGTTGTGTTAATACATCAAACTTCCATAGCTTTACTCTATTTCAGTCTGACATGTTCAAGAGGCTTTAACATCTTACAAAGAGTCTGCACAATTGGAAATAAAGCTGTGAGACAAACAATAGTACACAAAAGTGTGGTATCATAACCATCCTGCCAGAAATACCATCAGTCAGCCTTTCCTGAGCAGAAACGTCCCCTGATGACAGACAAAGCTGGATTATGTATTGAACCGTCTGAGTGCTCACAATGCTCCATTCATTCATACCTTGGTAAATATTAACATCCTTTTTCATTGTTGATGCAAATTGTAATAAGCTTACAAAACAATTTCAAACTTCCTGTTATGTTTGACACTCATAAATATCACTCTACCTGTCACCCAGTTTATTTTCCACCAGATTTTAAATTCTGTTAATATTGGACAACAATAGGCATACATTGTTTACTTTATTTTCTCTCTCCAACAGAGGGCCGGATTTTGGCTACCGAGGCGGGTAGTTTGAGCCAGGAAATTTCCTGACTCACTGGACCGGCCGCAGTAAAAAGTACCTCGACACAAACAATTTTTGCTACAGGATGGAGTAGGGCCCACCAATCCCCCCACCCCTCCCCCCCACCCCCAGACAGATCGTCAGAGGCCATGGGTGTGGGCGAGTGGTGATGCAGGCTAGTTAGAAGGCCTGTCTTGGCTCTCTGGGAATTCATCCCAGTTGTGTTAGAAGAATTTGAGTCCTCTATTGCTCACCCCTCATACCTCCTCACCCTCCCCACCCCATGACAGCTTATACCTTCCATGCCATCTCATGCCAACTCAATGCCAATTCATGCACCCCTGCCCATATCCTTATCCCACACCAGCGAAAATTGGGGGGGGGGGGGGGGGGCCAGAAATTGGGGCCAGAATCCTAGAATCAGGCCTGCCTGCAATTTTTAGACATCTCAGGAGTCATTTGGACCCCATGAAAATGTGGGTCAATTTCTCTATAGTTATTATTTAGACCATGTGATATCATCATTTCAATAAAGTAATAAAAATAATTGACTTACTTCCAGTTTAATATTTCAAGGATAGGGTGGCATAAAAATAAACAACACCTTTTGAAGTATCACAGCAGTTCAATGATATTTCATTATCCTGCATGACCACAATTCCCAGAACGTAAATTATCTCTGTATTTGTTTTGCAAACCTGTTACAACAAATATAAACTCAAAATGGAATCTAATTTTGTTTCTTGTCAGTGTTAATTAGCATTAAGCATTTATTTAGACTAAACAAAATTTAAAAGTGCAGCAAGATTCCAATTCAAATCATAGACTTGTTAAAGATTATTGCTTGCGATGGCCCTTATGCTTTTGGGAAAAATCTATATTTTTTGTTGGTGTGATGATCCCTTTAAGAGCTAGGTTTCTCCAGGAGATGATTTCTGGAAAATCGCCTTGCTTCCAGTAACTGATTATGTGACCAAGTTGTCTCAGAGATAAACAATAGGAAAAGCGTCAATAATAAGCTAAGTATAGGAGAAAATAGATTGTGTATATATGGCTCAGTTCTCAAGCAGGGCTTTAGTTTTTCATTTAATACAAGCTTGATGTAGGAAACATCTCTTTCAAGCAGAGTTCAGTTGAAATTCTGTGTGTTGGCTAAAAGGGTGTAGAAATCCTGATAACTGAAAAACTCTGCTTCTGGGATAGCCAAGCTGAGAAGAGAGAGTGAGAGAGAGAGAAAGGGAGATGACTTTAGATGCAAGACTACAGAGTTAAACAACATTAGAACCAGGAAAGTTCTGACTCAAGGGGCAGGATTTTGAGTTCGGCGTGTGGGTGCAATCGGCAGGCCCGGGAGCAGCCAGAAGCAGGCTGTGGACCGATCGCAATTTCACGCTGGCTGGCCTCTGAAATGTTCAGCGCTGCCAGGGTGGGAGTGAGAGGAGGGTGACCACTGAAGTCTGTGCGGGCACAAGGGAGCACTCACAGAAAGCTCCCTGAAGGCAGAGAGCTGCCTCAGGGAGCTGAAGAATTCAAAAGCCATAAATAAAGGTTTTCAAATGCCGAAAAAAATGTCCACACATCAGAAACTATCACCTAAACATATGGCTGATGGAACTTCTGTCCATCTTATCTTTTCTTAAATTAATATTGGAAACCTCATCCCACCCTTGGATGAGGTTTCCCCAAAAAGGCAGAAGCCACCTGGCCGATTTGCCCGCCCCCATCAACATTTGACAGGCAATGAAAAATCACCTTTGATTCATCGGTAGGGTGTTGAACGAATACTTCACATCTGTCTTCACCCAAGAGAATGAGGGTGAAAGTATGGAACTCAGGAAGAGAGACTGCGAGGTTCTTGAGCAAATTGATATAGGGAGTGACAAGGTATTGGAGTCGTTGGCAGGTTTAAAAGTAGACAAATCTCCAGGTCCGGATGATTTGTGTCCCAGACTGCTGAGGGACACAGGGGAGGAGATTGCAGGGGCTCTGACTCAAATTTTTAATTCCTCTCTGGCCACAGGGGAGGTGCCAGAGGACTGGAGAACAGCTAATGTGGTTCCACTATTTAAGAAGGTTTGTAGAGATAAGCCTGGGAACTACAGTGAGTCTCACGTCAGTGGTAGGGAAATTATTGGAGAAAATTCTGAAGGAGAGAATCAATCTCCACTTGGAGAGGCAAGGTTTGATCAGGGATAGTCAGCATGGCTTTGTCAGAGGGAGGTCATGCCTAACAAATTTGATTGAATTTTTTGAGGAGGTGACCAGGTGTGTAGATGAGGGTAGTGCAGTTGATGCAGTTTATATGGATTTCAGCAAAGCCTTTGACGAGGTCTCACATGGGAGATTTATAAAGAAGGCAAATGCACATGGGATACAGGGTAACTTGATAAGGTGGATTCAAAATTGGCTTAGTTGTAGGAGACAGAAGGTGATGACAGAAGGATGCTTTAATGACTGGAAGCCAGTGTCCAGTGGCGTACCACAGTGATCTGTGCTCAGTCCCCTATTATTCGTCATTTATATAAACAACATAGATGACTATGTGGGGGGTACGATTACTAAGTTTGCAGATGACACAAAGATTGGCCGGACGGTTAACAGTGAGGTTGAGTGTCTTGGGCTACAGGAAGATATAGACGGGATGGTCAAATGGGCAGATAAGTGGCAGGTGGAATTTAACCCTGAAAAGTGTGAGGTGAGAACTTTGGAAGGAGTAATTTGACAAGGAAGTTTTCAATGAATGGCATGACACTAGGAAGTTCTGAGAAACAAAGGGACCTTAGCGTGTGTGTCCATAGATCTCTGAAGACAGAGGAGCATGTTAGTGGGGTGGTGAAAATGGCATATGGGACACTTGCCTTTATCAACTGAGGCATAGATTACAAAAGTAGGGAGGTCATGCTGGAGTTGTATAGAACCTTGGTGAGGCCACAGCTGGTGTACTGTGTGCAGTTCTGGTCACCACATTATAGGAAGGATGTGATTGCACTGGAGGGAGTGCAGAGGAGATTCATCAGGATGTTGCCTGGGATGGAACATTTAAGTTATGAAGAGAGGTTGGATAAACTTGGGTGTACAAGATTATGAGGGGCATGGACAGGGTGGATAGGGAGCAGCTGTTCCCCTTAGTTGAAGGGTCAGTCATGAGGGGACACAAGTTCAAGGTGAGGGGCAGAAGGTTTAGCAGGGAATGTGAGGAGAAACGTTTTTACCCAGAGGGTGGTGACAGTCTGGAATGCGCTGCCTGGAAGGGTGGTGGAGGCGGGTTGCCTCACATCCTTTAGAAAGTACCTGAATGAGCACTTAGCACATCATAACATTCAAGGCTATGGGCCAAGTGCTGGTAAATGGGATTAGGTAGGTAAGTCAGGTGTTTCTCATGTGTCGGTGCAGACTCAATGGGCTGAAGGACCTCTTCTGCACTGTGTGATTTTGTGATTCTGCGATTCTGTGATTCCTATGTTAATGGCCTTAATAGGCCTCGTAATTCCCAGTGGCGTGCTGTCGACTCGAATTGGCCAACTGAAATATCATGCGAGTGCGCAGTGACAACGTCGGGAGGGTCACCCACGTCATCGCGCGCTATTTCACAGTCAAGCAGGTCAAGCGCCTGCCTGCACACTGAGTGAAAAGTTCTGCCCAAGGTTTCTGCACTAAAGATGCTAATGATGCCTGTGTTGAACAAGAAGTCTACAACTGTGGGATGGTTCGAGGAGATTTGAAGGGGCAATCTTTCCAGAAGTACGTGGGGGGGCCCAAGAAATCTCACCCCTTACACAAATTCTTGAAACAGCACTCAGACCAAGTGGTTAATCTTGCAGTTTTTGCTAAGTTTCTGACTTGAGTTTTGGGGATATAGGTTAAATTGTTGTAGAAGGATAGCTGAGTTACAAAGTTCAGTTTAAAGTATAAGTATCTGTGTAATTATTCTACGTTCTTTGATTTTTGTGTAGAAAATGTATTTAGTTTTACAACCATGAACCTTGTGCCTTCATTCTTTTAATAAGTATGTGGATTTTTGAATTTCATAAATAACAAAATAGAAACGTTACTGGTCTTTACCGAGTTCTTAACAATATCAAGAAGTGAATACTTTAATTTTTACTAGAAGGTAATTCTAATTTGGAACTTATTGAATCGTAAGACTACCTACTCTAATTGGGAGTTTCTGATGACACACTTAAACCACAAAACCAAAGTATAAAAAGTTGATAGATATGGATCCTACAATGGGTTGCAAATTTTAGTTTGCACTGAAGAATTTATTTGACCTATAAAGTGTACACTATTTTCATTGAATTGAAAGCAGCATTAAATAAGATTTGTCGGCACATCTCTCTCTTGACTGACAGTGGCAGATTTTAAACACATGCTAGATCATTGTTTTATTTATTT
This sequence comes from Carcharodon carcharias, assembly GCF_017639515.1. Taxonomy (NCBI): domain Eukaryota; kingdom Metazoa; phylum Chordata; class Chondrichthyes; order Lamniformes; family Lamnidae; genus Carcharodon; species Carcharodon carcharias. The sequence continues at coordinate 41,387,593 of NC_054479.1, read as the reverse complement.
GTTTATGGGATGTGAGCATCGCTGGCTAAGCCAGCACTTATTGCCCATCCCTAATTGCCATTGAGAAGGTGGTGGTGAGCAACGTTCTTGAACCACGGTAGTCCATAAATTACTCAAATGACTAATTTGCTTCTTGAGTATGGAACTGTTTTCCACAGGCAGTTGAAGCTGAAGGAGACAAATACGTAGGGAAGGACTTTGTGTTTGTTTCAGGACTCTGATATCAGGGTCAAATGGCTGCCCTGACCCCACACTCTGTAGGGAACAGTCTCCCGGCAGTGATTTTCTCTGATTCGAACAAATAGTGACCAGCTGGACTCCAATTAAAGATGGCAGGCAGATTCTTGAACTGAAGGGCCAATAGGATGGAGCATCAGCCTGCAGTTCAGGTGAGACAGAGAGATGGGGTGGGTGCCTCCATCTTGTGGCGCCCTCTCTTCAACCTTTTAATAATTCTAAAATTAAAGATGGCTTCAGCAGCCAGGCCACCGTTGTAGAGGGAAGTCTTCCACAGAATAGCCTGCGGCCCCAGTTGTTGCCAGGCAAACAGGGAGGGTTCTAAACTCACCCGTCTGTTATTGTGGGTTTATCTCAGGATTCATTGGCTTCTTAATGTAGAAGAAATCTTGCTGGAGGCAATGGTCTTTTGTTCAAAACCATTTATTTTAAATGCTAACTATTTACAAAGACCAAGACATATAAATAAAACCAAGATATAGCTGGAGCTACCCTCTGAGGTGCTTCACATTCGTCTCCTCTCTGTAACTGACATCACTGTGACATAGCTCCTTACACACATGCTCAGTAGCTATCATTAGAATTAACCCTTTACAGCTTGGACTGCTGACCTCCCTGCACTCGTTTCTCGGAGTGCTTCTTTGACTATCCTGATGGATGTTTCAGCTGATCCATTTGGTGACAGATGATGAGGAGTGAGGTTACGTTTGATACCGTTTTGCTTTTTTGAAATTTTAGAACAGAGCAGAGAAAAATTGAGAACAGTTATCTAAAACAAGCTCCTCCAGAAATCTGTGAAAAGCAACAATAAACCATGGGCAGGATTTTTCATGCCCGCTAACGTCGGGCATGTCCGGCAGCATGAGCGGACAATATGATGAGAAGGCCAAAAATCAGTTTCGCAACATCGCGAAACCAGTTTGCAATTGTTTGCTCTGCTCGTCAATGGCAGGCTGCATTTCTGCCATCAGGTGTCGGGAATCTCATTGTAAATCATCTGCATATCATTAGAAGCCCAACCCACCAGAACCTTCCCCCCACACTGGGTCATCAGAGTACGTTGGTGGGAAAACACCGGTGCAGAACACACCTTGACAGGTGTGACTTGCAGACGTTGGGACTTACCATCAGGGCTTTGCAAATATTTCAGACATCCAAGGAGTGGAAGATGCTGGAGCCCAACAGAATCGGAACCCTGGAGGAACATCCATTGCATGCTGGTTGGATTCTCATGGACGTGGCTGTGTTGCAAAGCAGTTCATGGAAGGTGGAAAGTCACTGTTGAGGGTCTGCTCACAGTGGATGATGGCCGAGGGTGGGAGAGGAAGGTGTGACAGGAGGGGGAGCAGGTTGGGAGGGGGGAATGGAGATGTCAGGGTGGTGAGGTTGAGGGGGTGATGAAGGTGTCAGGAGGGAGTAAGGTTTGGAGGGAGGAACAAAGTTGTCCAGGGGGATGAGGTTGTGAGAGGGGAGGGAGTACGGAGGGGGAGGGAGTATTGGGGGGAGAAGACGGCAACTGGGTAGGTAGGTGTAAGGGGGGAGGAAGGTGTAAGGAAAGGAATTTGGAAGGGGGAAGGAGTCCAGGGGGTGGAAGAAGTCCGGAGAGGGGAAGGAGTAGGGGTATCGGAAGAAGGGCAGAGGAGGGAGTCAGGAAGGGGGAAAGACTAAGGTGGAGGGGTAGTGGCATTCCAAGAGGGAAAGGAATTCCAAGGGGGGGAGGAATTCCAATGGAATAAGGAGTCCGGAGGGGAGGATGTCCATGTGAGCTTGCAAAGGAGGGCTCTGATGAGCCCATGACTGCCTCCTGGGGAGCAAACTGAGGGTGGGTGTGTAAGAGGAAATGGTGAGAATGACCGAGGGCAGAGGAAGGCGGTAGAGCAGGAGGGTGCAGGTGTAACAGAATCGGTAGAAGGATCGGCAAGGGTGGTTGGCGGGGTCTTGGAAGTAGATACGGACCCTGGGGGTGGGAAGGAGGAGGTCGGGGAGGTTAACGTGGACGGGGGTGGGATTTTCAGGAAGGAAAGGAACGTGCACGTTCACCTGGACATCCCTGAAGGAAAAGAATTGTGGCTGGTAGGTCACGGTGGGGAGGTGGAAGGTGATGCCGGGGGAGTCAACAGTGATGGGGGAAAGGAAATTTGTGTCTGGGGGAGGGGAAAGGACAGGAGAACGAAGGAAAAACTGTAGCACTAAGGTGCTGTCTAAATCGAAAGTGAAATGAGAGTCGTGGTGGGTGAGACTAGGTGCTACATGGGAGTGTGATCAGTGGGTAGATGATGCAGCTCAGCTCAGATGGTCAACTGAAAGAGAACCCCAGCAGGCAGCACTGAAAATGCTCAGAACATTGAGATGAATGTGATGCGGGAAGGATCTGTGTGTGTGGGAGAGTGCTTGCACTAGGCGCCGAAAGGCCCTGCCACACACACATCTCTCCATCCAGAATCACTCGTAGGTTGGCTGTGCGCAGCTGAACTGCTAGTTGTTGTGGGAGGGCAGTGGAATGCAGTGGGATGCCTCGCAAAGTCTGTCAATGAAACTGAAAGACACCGTTACACATTGTTCAGTGAAAATAAATATATTTTCAGGTTGTAAGGTGCCAAAATGTGTTTACCCGTGCAACCAACTGTGATCAGAAGTTCTGAACTTTTGAACACCTTAGACTTGTAGTTGTTGCTCTGACATCCGCAGCAGGAATGGAGACAGACTGTGCAATTGTTGGCCCTGTTGTCTCTGCCGACTTTGGCGTGGGTCCTCTGGGCCCTGGCTTACTTTGGCTGTCCTCCTGTGGGCCAGCAGCTCCCTCTGCAGTGACAGAGGATGAGGTTGAGGGGGTCAAAGGCAAAGGGGACCTGAAGGGAGAGGAAGACCTCTGAGATTCCGGAGTGGATGATCTAGCGGTGTCCAGCTGCCGCTCCGACTCCCTTGTGCCCCAGCCTGACTCGTTGAGGGGAAGGGGCACCTGGGGGGATGTCGAGATGCCCCGTTTCCCACTCACATCACCACTGCAGGAACTCAACCATGGCTGCCGCGATGGAGTGTAGGTCTGTGTGCATCTCCGTGTTCTGCTTACCAGAGTTTCCATGGCATCCGACATCGTCCCATGGAGATTTCCGTAAGTGCATATGTGGGCACCACTTCATCAGACAGCAGCCACACACACTCCTCCAACTCATGCTCCACTCTGTTGAGGGCTTCCAACAGCTCTGCGTGATGTTCCCACGCCTTCTGCTGACTCTCTAGGATAAGTTGGAAGGCCAAGTCCAGAAGCTCATCATCTGACTTGGACCTCCCAAATTCCGCTTCCCCAGCAATCCTCTGAGCGCCAGGGAGCTCGGCTGAACCTGCCTCTTCCTGCTGCCACGTATCTGTGTGGTGACCACCAAACTGTGAACCTGAGTCTGCTCTAGATCTGGATCCCACCGAAGTCTGTGTCTCTGCGCTGGTGGAGGGTGTGGGTAACAGGTCTTCCAGGCTGCTTATTTTCAATTCTTCAATGGAGGAGGTGTCCTCTTGGCTGGAGGTAAGGATGTGGATGGAGCTGAGGGACTGGTTGGCTGAGGGTGTGAGTCACTTGGCAGAGCCTCCCTGTGAACCAAAGTAGAGATAATTAGTGCACGGCAGCAGAATCAAAAGCTGGAGAGCGAGCACTCACAGTTGCGGTGAGAAAGGGATGATGTGGTGCAGGATCCTCACGAGGGCGTTCTCCGCCAACAACAACGGCAGGGAACATCAGAGCAAAGTTTCATTGTGTCCGTTTCCACACAAGCTCATTCATAGTAGGAGTCATGAAATAATGATTAAGAGAAAATACCCTGATTAATTTTCCCAATTAGTTCAGTAAGTATGTCATCGAGGCCAAAATAACCATCATACCTGCTGTCATTTAGCTTGAAATCTGAGAGACTAGTATCCCTAAGTTGATGTGCACATAGATAAATTGGCTCCAAGAAAATGGGCTAGCCATTTAAATATTTTAATGGGGCTTTAGATTTAATTTGTTTTTTTACAGGTTTAACCTGGAATGACCGGGTTTCCCAAGGCCTGTGAATCCTGGCAGCTCAAGGCAGGCGAGGAAAGCTTTGGGGAAAAAGTACTGCTTGCAGGCCAGGATAATCCGGAGTGCTTCACCCCGCTCATCAAGCTTACCTTCCCCACGATCGAATCATCTCCCCATCAAACCTTCTCCTCATGAGGTCTTCCCCCATACAAAGGCCCTGTAAGCAGAGATCAGACACCTTTCCAACCCCGGGAGTGGGGATTAGTGTCCTTCCAAGATTGGACACTCCCAGGGGGCCCCCAAACCAGTAGCAGCTGCAGGGTCTTTACCTGCAGCTGTGGTCTGCTCTGCCTGCAGTGCATTCCACCTGACTAAAAGCCAAGCCTAATTGGGATGACTTTGGGCAGTTTTCATCCAATACTCTGTCTATAACCCCATGCCCTCCCTATCCACCCACCCTGCTTACCAAACCCGCCCCTCAGGGCTGGAAAGTCAAGAAAATTGTGTCTACACTGAATCATCTGGACAAGAAAGCCAATCTAAGTAGTGTAAATATAGGGAGCTGGATTCCAGAACCCCGGCTAAATATGTGCTAAGTATTGGATAAGGCAGATCAGTTTCAGAAACAGCAAAGAGTAGAAATTGATAGACTTTCAAACTTGTCCTTGGATAAAATGGTAATTATCCCAATGCTTTTTTTTAACTGTAATTGTTTTCCAGGTTGCGGTGAGAAGTAGCAATTCAGTGACAGAGCTGTGAACGGGTATTTGACCTTGGGTATGTAATGGAAGGCTCCCTTATCTCAGCACACAATGCAAAATCTCTTCCCCCTAGCCAGCTTTTCTGCCACTGCAAATACAAAAAATGTCTCCTGTAAAGATGTGTTGACATTTGTCTGCACTCAAAGGTTTCAATAAGATAAATTGTAATGCTAATTAGTACTCTTCCACATACAAACATGTTTGCTCATCGTTCAGCACTGTTACCTGAGGGCTAAAAAAGCATTAGCAGATATTTGAACGCATAGCTGACTCCTATTAATGCATTTTGCATGTGTTCTATATGTGTTTGTACAGATCCTGCAGATATCAAGATTGTGCAAGTCTTCTTCAAAATTTACAAATTACCTACTATCTGAAAGGGGTCATTAGACAACTGTCAGACGTAAGAACACCTTTTGCTTGTTCCCTAATCTATCAAGTGCAGCACTTCACCAAGGAAATAGCAGAGAATGGAGCAATTGCCCATCCACTTCTGATATTCGTCCCTAATCAGCCTACACTTACACAGCTCCAAAATATAGCTCAGTAACAGGGATGTGGTGCCAAATTTTGAGGTGCCGGAGCTCTAAGCAAATGTGTTGGCCATATCATTCTAAGTCTACTATTACATTGTTTCCCTAAGTATTAATCATTTGAGTCCCCCAAAAGCCTGTGAAACTATGCTTTTTAAGTGAAAAATATTAGTGCATTTAGGCATTTTATTTTGAACCATGTGGTATTTTGAATCACTAGTCTTTAGCATAGCTAAACTTCTATTATGCAACAGTTTCATTATTCAATGAATGAGGTAAGCATGTGCATGAGGCCCTGATAGCCACCAGATTCCACCAGGAGGATGATGAGTTGCAGTGAGTAGCCTCTTGGACAAGTGCCTCCATCATAGGCCAGCATGAGCACTGGTGCTGCTATTCCTCTCATTTTGCCCATGCACTTCAAGATGAGAGTGAATAATTATACATCAGGCTCACATTGTCCTGATCCTTTGAATGACAATGAACCCTTGGCAGCATGTGTCCTTGCTGAGACAAGGTGCTAACTGGAAGATGGTGTCCAGGCATCAGATGTCAGGAGGTGTTACTTCTTCAAGCGCCTCTCCAGCAACCCACTCGCAACTGCACCTTACAAGAGCCAGGAGCTGTCAGTACACGCTCAGTGGTCTCATAGCTGCATGCCTTCAATGTGACAAGGCTCCTCAAGGAGGTCCATCTCAAGCAAGGGAGCTATACACTCTGTGTAACCTCGATGATGAATCAGATAAGCCACGTTTGGTACAAGGTAGCCAATGACATTCCGCTGCTGTGAACTATTTATAGATGACTCAGTTGTCTATGGTACACTCTTCTAAATCACACTGACTTCCAACACTCTCAGTTAGGGATCCTGGGCTGCATTTATCCTCAGCTTAATATGGATGCGGACCATCTGAGTATGATGACGTCAAACACTTGCCAGCCACACATTAAAATGTCTCCTCTTTAACACAGACATTGTGCCCTCATGGCCAGCCCTGGCCCTTGCCCAGTCCAAAATGCACACACACCATGGAGCCCTCAAGGGTATGTATCATTGCTAATAAGGATCAGATAAGGATCAGACTTCAGCTTCAGTGCCTCCTTGCTCCTATCCAATTGCTCCCCTCAACACTGTCTAAATTTCACACGTGCACTTCCAGAGCATGCTCAAACCCTCTACTGGCCGCCAGAAATCACCATTTGGAATTAGCATCAGTGACATCGGTGAGTGCTCAGGTGAGGGGACACACAGCGTTGCTTCCCTAGTTTGTGATTAGAGCTTTCTTGCCACAAGACACACAATTGGACATTTGAGCGCCAGCACAATAATTTGGCTGAGAGGGGCCGAGCTTCCATCACCTTGAGATGGCAAAGCATCCCTATTTATTGGTGAGCTTAGCAGATGTACACTCTGAAAGTGGAAACATGGTTGGCAGACAGCAATGCACACAAACTCTGAGTATGGGCTCATTGCATGTAAACCCTGCAAAGACACAGAGAGCACATGGAATAGCACAATTTATGAGCCTTCTCCATGTGTGAACATATCTCTCCTTGAAATCTACACCTTCACCTTTTAAGAATGCAGACAACATAGGGGAACACCTCTCCCTCAATCTTACACAGCCGAGAATAAACAGGACATGACCTTGCCAAGCATGTGAACGAGTTTCATTGCACAAGCTCACTTAACATTAAGGTGGAAGGATTAGTGAAATGGAGAATAATCTGGAAAAGGGCCAGACACTGTACTGATTTGGAAGCACACTACACAGACGAGAGGCCCATAATAGTGACATCTGCGATAAACGGGGGCAGGGACCATGGTATCACACGTAATTGACACAATAAGCAGCAACATCACTCATCTTTAGAAAAAGGCAAACACAAGAGATGTGAAATGAGTATGATTCCATTTACATTTGTGTACATTTTATACATGCTGTGCTACCATAGTGCTCCTAAACCTTTTTAACTTTCTTAACCCTACCTCTAAGTTTTCACGCTTCCCTGACACCCACAGTGGAGGTGGAGGCAGCCAGTTGACTGCAATGCCCTGTTATCTGTGATGACCTTGGTGGGCGTCTGGAGCGCCAAGACCTGGAGGGTCCTGGCCGGCTTTGGGTGTCCTGCTGTGGGGCAGTTATGCTTTAGTCGTCCTGTGGAGCTGGAGGTGATGGGGTCACAGGAAGGGGGGATTTAGATCTGCCAGAAAGCCCTGGAGTCACCTGGCTGGATGACCCCAGGAGCTGCTGGTCCTCCTCCCTACGGGTGCCCAAGGGCACCTGACTGACTCCTTGAGGCAAGGGGCAGCTGGACTGAGATCTAGGTGCCCCTGCCCCTCCATCTCAGGTAGCAACTGATGGATGCCTCTAATGTCTTCAGTGATGGAGTGCTGCTCCTGCAGTAGCGCAGGACAGATGTCCTGGACCAAGGTCTCCACGGCGGCTGCCATCCTACCAGTGTTGACCTCAGCGCATTGGCATGCCAGCACTATCACCTCAGAATGAAGGCGGGCAGACCCCTCCATCATCTGTTACAATCTGTTCCCATGATTGCAGCTCCACCAATTGATTTAGGACCGAGCCCTGAGGCTCATCATCTTGCTCGGACTCAACAGATTTGTGGCCTCCAGCAGTGCTGGAGACCTCAGAACTCCCTGTCTCTACCTGCTGTGGATCAGATTGTATGCTGTGCTCACCAGATCATAACCCCGAAGCTGGGTCCCATCGACGTGTGTGACTCTGCGCTTGGAGGGTGTGGGTGAACTCTGAGATGGGTCTGCTGCTGTGGTGCCCTCTGGATCCTCATCTGAGATTTCATCAGGGCTGGAGCTGAGGGCCTGACTTGTGGATGCCCTCAGAAGCTTTGCAGAGGTGCCTAAAGAAAGGAGAGATCATTAGTGCTCAGCAGGTGACTCTAAAACAGGACAAAGCACTCACAGTTTTGTTGTCTCACAGATGAGCTGGTACAGGATCCTCACTTGGGTGTGTGCTGCCCACCTCATTGTCAGTCCAGGCACGGTGAACATCCTCACCGGCCAGCTTGAAGGTACAGTTTTCGAACTCCATGAGAACATTGATGTCGGGTGCTTCAGCTCCCGGTCTAGGACCTATCCCAATTTATTATGCGCTGGCTTGTCCTGCATGAAGACAGGCAGAAAGAGTATGAGCAAGACGCATGTCAGGGCAGATAATAATGATGCCTGGCACGTGTGGGTGGAGAGTAGAGTCATGGAGGAGATAAGTACACAAGCTCCAGATGAGGCCAGATGAAGATATGAGGGTGTGTTTGAGAGAGAGCGGTGATGTCCCTTGAGCTGGCAGTGAGTGAAAAGCCAGTGAATGTGTGATGGGCTTGTGAATGGTTGAGTTGATAGTGGTGGGATTGTTGACTTACTCTGGCAGAATGGTTGAGATCATTCATCCTCTTCCTGCTCTGGGTGGCAGACCTCTTCTGCGCGGTGTTGGCACTAACCAACACTGCCACTGCCTCCCAAGCCAGATTTGTGACCTTGCTGGACCTCCTGCAGCCAGGGCAGCAGGTAGATGACATCATGGCGGGTCTCGACTGTGTCCAACAAGCACTCTAGTGAGGCATCACTGAATTTCGGAGCAGCATGCTTCTTCTCTTTGGCAGCCATGCCTTCCATGGAGCAGTCCTGGGCTGCAGACATTGACAAAGCTGTGCAAGGGTTCTGCACGGCTGGAGTGAGGAAGCGGTGAGCTGACCTGGCATGTTTCACGTGCGCGTGTAATTAACAAGGCAGGGAGCAGACAATATGATGCAAAAACCCGTCATTGTGGCCAGCGGGTAAAACACCATTTTTCATGCCCGGTCTCACACTTAATGCACTGGGGGGGAGAATCTCGTCCAATGTTGACAAATGAATGCTACCACCAACCCTGCAACATTTGCTCCAGTAGGCTGCATGAAACTGTTCCCCTTTGCTACAAATTATAAAGGATATCACCAAGGGGATGCTTGATGGGTTCAGTCTTTTCTCTTTTTACCTGTTAATCACAGCGTCCAGCTGCAGACAGACAAACTTTTATTTTCTGCTTTCAAACCTTTCATTATTGCCACTCTGGGGAACATTAGAAAGTTATGATTGATTAACTTTGAAAAGTTTAATTTCGGATGCAAATGAGGTTTCTTAAATAATGTTAGCCAGGTCAGTGGAAAGAAAAATGAAGTAGAGCGTATAATGGATGGCTGATCAGCAGAGTTTGCCATCCAGCAGTGAATATTAAAACCCTGAAGTAGGGGGTGCTGGAGCTGCATTTGGGTGTACTCCAGCAGCGCTAAACCCCTGCTCATTAATTATTCGTCTGCAAATGTTAGAATTTGATGTGACTTAGATAATTTTTTGTTTACTCCAGGAAAGCATAGAGAGAAAGGGGATCTTATTCAAAATCATTCAGTGTGTCAACAAATTACACACTGAGAAACTATTTAGCATGGACTTGAGTTATAAGGAAAGAGTTTGAGATGAAGCTTCTGTGAGGATAAATAAGCGGATGAATCAGGTATAACTACTTCACACAGAGGGCAGGGAGTGTTTGGAATGGGCTTCCAGCTGATTGAGGCTGATAAAGTCAGTAATTTTAAGATCAGCTGAACAGGCATTGAGTAAGAATATCAACTGAGGGATATAGGTAATGACCAATATTTTCTTTATTTTGGACATTTAAATCAGCCAGGTGGATTCTGTTTCAATCTCATTTTGAACAGCAGTGAAACAGCCTTTATCAAACTCACATCCTGGGCTGAATTTTATGGTGCCCCCCACCACTCCCCCATACCCCACCCCCCACTCCCCCCCAGGTTGGCAGGTCAGGGGGAGGTGGGCGATGGGCCATAATATCGGGTGCCATGCCAGCTGCACCATTTCAGGCTTTTACTCACCTGACCTGCTGCAAATTTATCAGTGGTGGGAGAGGCGCTGGGAGGTCAATCATAATGGTCATTTAAGGGCCTCCTCCCACCAGCGCTGTAATTTTGCCCATGGTAGGGGAGGCCATCTCCCAATTGACCAGTCCACCTAGTGAATCCCGGTGACTGGTGATCAGGCAAGGAGGGGTGTGCCTCTTTTCAGGCCCCCTGTGCTCATTAGAGGCCCCTCCCCAAGATATTACCACCCCCGCCCCCCCACCTCGCATAGTATCCCCTTCTCCCTGCCCATGCTAACCCCAGCCCCTCTCCGCACCCACACCCATCACCGGTCTTGCCAGCCTGGCCACTGCACAATTCTGCTTTTTTTTTGAAGTCCAGCTCCATTGCAGCACGTTTCCCTTGGGGACTGCTGCAGACCCAGTAACGGCCACCATTCTGAGTGGTGGCCACTCCTGCATCCAGAGAGCTGCTCACCATTTGATTGGCTGGCAGCTTTCAGAGGCAGGGCTTCTTCCCTGATGAGGGCAGAGGTCTCACCTCAAGTCAATTAATTGCCTGACAGTTGTTACATGGCTGCAGGGCAAGTTCACCAAGCGTGGTTGGGCTTACCCCTGATTTTTAAGCCAGGGATGGGGGGGGTAGTCCCGATCCAGTGTAAAATTCAGAGACTGTGGCTGTGCTAAGCTAACTCTCCTCATTCTTTTGTTCAGACTGCAGTCCTTGACATGGTTAACTATGCCATTGTCCTCCAATGCCTTTCTTCTGTTATCCATTTGGGTGGGGCTGTGCTCCCCTGGTTCCATTCTTATCTATCCAGTCATAGGCAGAGAATGACCTGCAATGGCTTGTCTTCCTGTCCCCTCCAATTTCTCATCTACACGCTAACCCTCAACAACTTCATCCAAATGTTCCACAAATGCACTGATGAAACCGAGTTCTATCTCACTATCACTTCTTCTCACCCCTTCATTACTTCTGATTTGTCACATTGCTTATCTGATATCCAGTACTGGATGAGCAGAGATTTCCTCTGATTAAATATTTAGAAAACAAAAGTCATTATTTTTGGCCCATGTTACAAACTCTTTTCCCTAGCCACCAAATCTATTCCTCACCCTGGCTGACTGTCACAACGTTAGCTTCCTATCCAGCACTGTGCTGATCTTCCCACCCCATTTCTTTGTAATCATATCAATCACCTATTTTCTCCTCCGTAATAGTACTTGTTTCTCCCCTCCTTGCTTCAGCTCATCTGCTGCTGAAATCCTCATTCTTATGTTTATCCTGAGAAAGTGTTGGTGGTATTTACCCTTTAATCTCCGCAGACTTTTTGATGATGGTACTTTGTTTTTTTATTCATTCTCAGGATGTGGGCTTCGCTGGCTGGGCCAGCATTTTATTGCCCATCCCTAGATGCCCTTGAGAAAGTGGTGGTGAGCTGCCTTTTTGAACTGTTGCAATCCATGTGGTGCAGGTACACCCACTGTGCTGTTAGGAAGGGAGTTCCAGGATTTTGACCCAGTGACAGTGATAATTAATATTTTTCCAATATATTTCCAAGCAAGATGGTGAGTGACTTGGAGGGGAACTTCCAGGTGGTGGTGTTCCCATCTATCTGCTGCCCTTTTCCTTCTAGATGGTAGTGGTCATGGGTTTGGAAGGCACTGATGAAGGCGTCTTGATGAATTCCTGCAGTGCATCTTGTAGATGGTACATACTGCTGCTACTGTGCGTCAGTAGTGGAAGGAGTGAATGTTTGTGGATGTGGTGCCAATCAAGCGGGCTGCATTGTCCTGGATGGTGTCAAGCTTCTTGAGTGTTGTGGGAGCTGCACTCATCCAGGCAAGTGGGGAGTATTCCATCACACTCCTGACTTGTGCCTTGTAGATGGTGAACAGGCTTTGGGAAGTTGGGAGGTGAGTTACTCATTGCACAATTCCTAGCCTCTGACCTGCTCTGGTAGTTGCAGTATTTATATGGCTAGTCCAGTTCAGTTTCTGGTCAATGGTAACCCCCAGGATGTTGAAAGTGGGGGACTCAGTCATGATAATGCCATTGCACATCAAAGGGCGATGGTTAGATCCTCTCTTGTTGGAGATGGTCATTGCCTGCACTGTGTGGCATGAATGTTACTTGCCACTTGTCAGCCCAAGCCTGGATGTTGTCCAGGTCTTGCTGCATTTGGACATGGACTGCTTCATTACCTGAGGAGCCACAAATGTTGCTGAACATTGTGCAATCATCAGTATGCATCCCCACTTCTGACCTTATGATGGAAGGAAGATCATTGATGAAGCAGCTGAAGATGGTTAGGCTGAGGACACTACCCTGAGGAACTCCTGCAGTGATGTCCTGGAGCTGAGAATACTGAACTCCAAAACCACAACCATCTTCCTTGAGCTGGGTATGACTCCAACCAGCAGAGAGTCTTCCCCCTGATTCCCATTGACTCCAGTTTTGCTAGGGCTTCATGGTGCCACACTTGGTCAAATGCTGGCTTGATGTCAAGTGCAATCACTCTCACCTTGGAGTTCAGCTCTTTGATCCATGTTTGAACCAAGGCTGTAATGAGGCCAGAAGCTGAGTGGCACTGGTGGAACCCAAACTGCGCATCAGTGAGCAGATTATTATTAAGCGACTGCCTCTTGATAGCACTGTGATTAACCCCTTCCATCACTTTACTGATGATGGAGGGTAGACTGATGGGGCGGTAATTGGCCGGGTCGGATTTGTCCTGCTTTTTTGTACAAGGCATACCATCATGATGTAGATAGGAAATTCCAGTACTTTGACCCAGCAACAGTGAAAGAGCACTAAAATATATCTAAGACCCGATGGCATGTAACCTAGAGGAAAACTTGCAGATGATGGTCTTCCCATAATGTTACCTCACTCTTCCTTCTATTTGATATGGGTCAAAGGGAACAGGGATGCTATTGAGGTATCCATGGTGAGGTGCTGTAGGGCATCCTGTCGATTATACGTACTACAGCTATAGGGAATCAGTGGAGGAGGGGGTCAGTATTGTGGACAGTGACAGGGTTCCAAGCTGGATGGCGTCAAGCTTCCTGAGCTGCAGAAAGGAATACAAGAAAAACCTTCCGGGGACCAAGGGTAACATAAAAGACTTTTACAAAGATATTAAGAAAAAATGGGGCTGGTGAAAGTATATGGGCCCCTTAATGACAGATGCAGGTAATTTCGAAATTGGAAATCAGGAAATGGCAGTCTTGTAAAATAGCTACTTTGTATCTGTCCATCACTAAGATCACCTACTTTCAACTCTGTAACATCGCTCAATCCTGTCCCTGCCTCAGCTCATCTGTTGCTGAAGCCCTCAGTTTTGCCTGTACCACCTTTATGACTGGACCAATGCTCTCTCAGCAGGCCTTCCATCTTCCAAAATATATAAACTTAAGCTCATACAAAACTGTGCCGCTTGAATCCTAACTCACACCAAGTACTGTTCACTCAACACCCCTGTGTTCACTGATTTTAAGTGGCTCCTGATCCAGCAAAGCATTGATCTAAAATTCTCATCCTTGTTTTCAAATCCCTCCATGACCTCATCCCTCCCCATCTTTGCAACCTTCATCAGCACTACAACCATCTCTGCACTCCTCCAATTCTGTCCTCTTGCCCTGATTTTTTTCGCTCTAACTTTGGCAATTTTGCTTTCAACCAGGCCCCAAGCTCTAGGGTTCCTTCCCTAAATGTCTCTGCCTCTTTATCTCTTATGTTTCCTTTAACATCTACCTCTTTGACCTAACTTTGGTCACCGATTCTAACATCTCATTATGAAGCAATGTAAAAAATGATTTGATGATTGCTCCTATGAAGTGCCTCGGAATGTTTTAAGGCACAATTTAACTTCAAGTTGTTGCGCTCCATTCCTACACTTAGTCAAAAGTAGCACAATAATTCTTTTCACAATAATTCTGTATGACCCTATTGCATGTTTGGAGATTATTTAAAGCATTTACAATGTAAAACTCACTAATTTGTGAATTGAAGCTACTATGGTTTTTCAGCTGAATAATGTTTAAACTGGTGATAGAAAATCATACATCTAGACTCCCATCCTTCAGGTGCCTGAAGTATTTCACAGACTCAGATGCTTAGAATTTCAATGTGTTCTGTGCTGGGAACAAATGTTCATTCAAATGTTTTCAATAAGAATTAGTCCAAAAGATTAATATAGCTGCTTTTGCTGTCATGTTCAGGCGAGTTTTGGTTCTTGGTAGCCACATGCCTGTTTCGCTCCAATTGTTTTAACAAACATGAATAGAGCAATGATCAATGCCTTATTTGAATCTAATGCTGATCATCTCACACGAGTTAGCAAAAGGAACATTTGCACAACAAAAATACTTTATGGCTGTCAAGATCTAGTGCCTACATCATAGTTAACACTTCCAACATGAAGGCAAACCAAATGTGTAGATTTATTTAAAGCACCTCATGGTACAGGAATAGCAAACATGCTAGAAGATTTGTTTGAACATGTTGGAGATTAAGTTCAGTTTATTTTTATTATAAATATCTGTTCACCTTTTGTAAATTACTTTTCTCCCTTTTCTAGATCTCTCTGTGCAACACATTATTTCCAAAGCCCAACGTTCTAGGAGTTGATTAATTATGCAATGAAAACTGCCAATGTCACAAAAAGATGTTTAAATGGGGTTGATCTAATCATACCGTGCAGACTGCTGTGCAATGCAATGGGTTTGGGTATTTAACAGCTACATAAATCAAGCAAGTCTCCAAAGGAACCAACATTCTGCAGTCTGAAGGATTAGCTCGATATCATCAGTGTCAGTCATCAACTATCAGAAAGGATTTGAATTTCTAATTCTCCATACTTCCATATCAAAAGGCACCAGTCCTCGAGATGGTGGAATTTCCAGTCTTGATGAAGATAGCAGGAAGTGAGTAGGGGATGGATATTAATTCAGAGTGGCGAGGCCAGCTGATTTGAGATTGGGAATCTGGAAGGTTTTAACAGCAGGATCTGTAGCAATTTCTGTCACTCTCTCCTGGTTGTAGTCAGTCAGATTGAGAAGCTGAAATGACTGTCACCTGCCTTTGGCACCGCGTTGCAACCAGGGAATGGAGAAGAACCGGGGAGGATCCCGTGGGGGTGGGGGATGGGGTGGGGCATGGTGGAGCGTTCGGGGGAAGATTGTAGTCTGAATCCAGGAATATTAAGAGCCCAGGGTGGAGGGAGGCAATCAGAGTGCAGAACTGGAGAAGATCATGGATGCTGAAGCCGGGAGTCATTGGGGTGCAGAGCCAGATCACACTAAGGAGGCTGGGACGGGAGTGGCTAAGAGATCAGAAGCAGATTGGAAGCCATAAGGAGGAGGTCAGAAGGGTCAGGGAATATCCGATCATGTTAAAACTGCAAGTAGGTGCATTTGGGTTAGCTTTAGCTTTTTTGAAATATTTAATATCCCAGGCAACCCAAAGCATCCCATTGTGGGAGGTTAAAACATCCCCCTAAATCTCAATAGAATATCTTTGCTGGGACAACTTTCCAAAAACCAGATTGAATCTTTGGCTGTTTGTATGTGTTAGCTACGATATAAGTACATTCATCACAGAATCCAAAAAAGCACTTTTCATAGGGAAAGTTTTTTCTGTGTGCTTTGCATAATATAGAAACATAGAAAATAGCAGAAGGAATAGGTCATTCAGCCCTTCAAGCCTGCTCCGCCATTCAATACGATCACAGCTGATCCCCTATCTCAAAGACATGATTTCCCTTTCATAAATCCATGTTGACTTTGTCAAATCCCGTTGATATTTTCTAAGTGTCCTGTCATCACATCCTTTATAACAGACTCTAGCATTTTCCTGACTACTGATGTTAGGTTAACCAGTCTGTAATTCTAAGTTTTCTCCCTCCCTCCTTTTTTAAATCGTGGCTTTACATTTGCCATCATCCAGTCTGCTGGGACTGTTCCAGAATGTACAGAATTTTGGAAGATGACAACCATCGCATGAACTATTTCCATGGCTCCCACCTTTGGTAATACAGTGGTAAATATATTTATGAAGAGCCGGTTTATGACTTGACTACAAACTAAGAGAAACCTAGAGCAAGATAAACAATTTATATCTTGTAATTCGGTTTAAAAATAGTACCAGGTAACAATGGAGCTGTGTCAAGTTTGCTTTGAGATTCAAACATCTTAGCAAATTTAGCACATGTAGAATAACTGTTGGTCAGAACCTGGTCAGGGCTGGAGCAAGGAATTGAGATGCTCCACTGAAGATATAAAAACCAGCCTAGTTTTGTCAGTTACATAGCTGTTATGTCAAGCAGTCGCTTGGTAGCACAGAACTTGAATAGTGCTGAAAAGAGAGGCATGTTGCCAATGTTTTCATCTTTCATCAGGACAAATGCAAGAATGCCAAATTTCAAACCACCACAACAATTTATACTGCAGGAGAAAAGAGTGCTGATTAGTTGGCAAATCAACTCTGATTGATCCAGGAGTTGCCATGCAGAGAGCAACAGGGAACTATAGCCTCCAGGTTGTGTTCTGTTACTCTGATTTATGCAACCTATGTGAGCAAGCATCTTCAGTACAGGCAAGTGTGGAATTACCATCTGATGAAGCTGTGAACTGTCGCTGGGTCAAATCCTGGAAGTCCAACCCTAACAGCACTGTGCATGTACCTAAATCACATGGACTGCTGTGGTTCAAGGAGGCAACTCACCACCACCACCTTCTCAAGGGCAATTACGGATGGGCAATAAAAATACTGGCCCAAGTTCCATGAAAGAATTTCAAAAAAATTACAGTAGAAATTTTGAAAGTTATGACTGTTCTATATTTGTTTGACAAATGTTTATGAAAAGCACAGCATTTTACAATTGCATTAGTGTTGCAGCACAAAACCATTCCCAATATTACTAAAAATAGCAAATTGAAGATTTTGTTACTGATTAAAAATAAATCCAGGAAGAATAATTCCAATTGCTTATGTGCTATAAGATCGTGCAATTTGAGAGGATTTTACATAATAAAACTGCACCTGATGGCAAATGCATAGTTTTCTTGCTTTTGGCTCCGTTTAGAATCTTAATGGAAAATGCTATCTTATTTGTTCTGGAGACACCTTGCGAACTGTCGATTTCATCTATTGCAGTTTTAGCCATATCTGATGGAGAATGATGGTGGTGGGTGGATATGTAAATAACACAAAGCTTTTCAATGTATGTACATATTTTTTTTTCATTCTTCCATGGGATGTGAGCATCACTGGCGTGGGACAATATTTATAGCTCATCCCTAATTGCCCTTCAGAAGGTAGTGGAGAGTCCCCTTCTTGAACCACTGCAGTGCATCTGGTATACACTGACAGTGCTAAGAACATGATATATGGCATAACATAAGATCGGTTGCAATTTGTTCTTTCCATTTATGGGACACTGCATTTTTTTTCAGAGGAAGAACTTGTAACTTTCAGCAACTTGCACACTCTCAAAAGATCAAAAAGGACTTCATAATCAATTAACTACTTTTCAAAGTGTAGTAAACATTGTAACATAGAGGAACATACTGTCAATTTCTGCACATGAATCATTGGCAAACAGCAATGAGGCAAATAACCCGACGTTCTGGCTGTTGTGATGTTGATTGAAGAGCGAATATTGGGCAGGACACCAGGCAAGCTTTTCTGTTCTTTTTTAATTGCCATCATGGGATCATTTATATCCACCTGAGAGGAAAATCAAAGCCTGGGTTTCTTGGAAAAGATTACACTTTTGACAGGGTAACACTCCCACAGTATTGTACTGGAGCGTCAGATTAGATTATATATTCAAGTCTCTGAAGTGCTGCTTGAACCCACTGAGCCAAGACTGAGAGATAGATAGATCTGTTTTTGTAAAAACAAGAAACTATAAATCCCTGATTTATAAATATAGCCCTAGCTGTATTTTGATTCATCACGTTTCTAATCTGATGATTGGACACCAGTGGCTGTTCGTTATTTTAATCCTGTTAATTATTCCAAAATTTTCCATTTATCTTCCAGAAGATAATTGCTTGGACTATTTGTATTCATCAGCACAATAAATGATCTGATATGTGATTGCAAGTCAATGATAATGCTATAACACGCGTACATCATACATTACTCATCCATGTTTCCCAGTTCACTACAAACTCAACATCAAACTTTCCAAAGAGCAAATTAAAGAGACTGATCATTCCTGAAAAAGATTCAGGTTTTTGATTCTGCAGTAATACCAACATCCAACCAAACCAAAAGAAATTTTAAAAAGAGAATAATGGGGCATGTGGGTGAATTTTATTGGATTTGTGAATGAAATGAAGGAGCTAGATACTCTAGTATTCCTGTCCTGTCAGTTTGACTATTAATATTTCCCTTGTATCTTTATTTTTTTTAGTCTGTAATCATAATCCAAATGCCTTGGCCTGGTATTTCCTAAATGGGGGGGGGCCCAAAATGTCCCCAGTATTAGGCCTCAGGCATTTCCATTGCGCTGGCAAGCAACAGGACATTCATTGGCAAAGGGGGGTTGAAGACCTTCCTGGCCAACACCAGCAGCAACCCTCAGATAAGTGACAGAAATGGGTGACTAGGTAGGGGTATGATCAGCAGTGGCTTTGGGTGAGGTACTGGGGATCAGGATGGGGAAGAAAATGGGGGATAGATATGGTGGTGGTGATTCAGTGGGGGGTGGAACACTGTGGACAGCAGGTATCTGAATTTTACTGATGGGTTAGGAGGCCTTTTTAGCACCAAAAAATAAGCACTATGGTGCTGAATTTCTAGGCTCTTGTGTTTTTTAACAATTGATTTCTGGTTCAATTTTTACAAGAAGTCCCCCTTTTGAAAATCCACCTGATATCCAGACATACACAATGGTAAACTTAGTCCAGCTACAATGGGTGGAACTGTCCAGTCCCATTGGTGGCAAGTGTCATGGCGGGTGTAGGCAGACAATATAGTGAGAAGGCAAAAAATCAGTTTTACATCGTTGTGAAACCAGTTTGCGATCGTCCTCTCTACCCGTCAATGATGGACCGCGTTCCCCATTGCTGCACATTGGGAACCTAATTTCAATACTTGAGCATCTCATTATAAGCCCTACTCACCGGAATCATCTCCCCACACTGATCATCCAGGTTTCACAACTGAACATAAGCGAGGTGTACCTGCTCAGCTGCACTTCACTTGGGACTTCGAGGTTTGTTTGCCTATCTTGCTTCGGGCAGCACTCATGGTCATCAGCACCAGGTTGCACAGACAGCACCACATCACTTTTAGGAGGGCTACCAGCCCAGCCATAAGGTGGGTGTGGCTTTTCAACGGCTGCAGAACCAGGGCTTGCTTGGGGAAGGGGAAAAAGTGGCCTCAGGCAAGGGAAGAAGCTGCAGGGCGAGGGCTGTACTGGGGAAGGAGGGTATCTCAGGGTGTGTTGGGGGCACATGTTGGTCTGTGCAAGTGGCCGAACATAGTAAGGACTGAGGAGGCAGTCTCCAGAGGAGATGAGGCCAGATGGAGATGCAAGGGCGCATGTGAGTGAGTGGTGATGTTGAGCTGGCAGTGAGTAAAATGCCAGTAAATGTGTGATGGCCTCATGAGTGTGTGAGTTTAGAGTGATGAGATATCTCACAAAATGCCTGTGGAACAAATTGACATAAAGAGAATTAAAAGACTAATCGGATCATTCTTTCAAAGAGATCCACTTCTGTGCTGTAGGATTCGATGATTGGAAATACATTAGAAACAGGCTATGAGATATGAAATTATAATACGGCTCCATCAACTCTGGGATCTGAATTTACCTCCCTGTGAAAGACACAGGGCTGAGATTCAGCTTGCCAGGCATCTACACTTTGCACAATGTGGTGGCATTAACCTGTTGAACTACTCAAAGATATGAGCAAAAAATTCTACTTCTAATGTTTTTGTATTCCTCCATTAAAAATGTTCTTACCCAGGGGGCATGGATGAGATCATTCATCCTCTTTCTGCACTCGATAGCCAAACTCTTCTGTGTAGCATTGGTACTGACCACCATTGCCACTGCCTCCCAAGCTGGAGTGGTGAGGTTGCTGGACTTCTTACAGCCAGAGTGAGGGGTGGAAGACATCACAGTGGGCCTCCATAAGGCATTCCAGAGACAGCTCACTGAACTATTCTTGGCTTTCAGGGCTATGTCTTCACTGGAGCAGTCCTGGGCTGCAAGTATTGAGAACTGTGTGCGCAACTGCAGTTTAGAGGCCGTCCGCCAGCGAGACAGCGTGCTGCCTGCGGCTGAATAATTAACGAGACGGCAAGCAGATGATACAGTACGAAAACCTGCCATTGCGGCCAGTGGGTAAAAATTTTCACGCCCGCCACCACACTTACTGCAAATCTGGGACGATTCCGCTCAGTGTCTGAAATACTGCTGGGTTTCAAAATTCAGCATCTCATACAACTGTTCATTATTTTGACACCATTAAAGTTATTCAGCAGTATTTAAACAAAGCTAGAATACATCCATGTGGTAGGTTCAGTCCAATGTCACATTATATCGTCAAGATACATGGGTGTTCAGAAACCTAACATTGATTATTATACGACTAATAAGGTTTTATTTGTATTTAATTACTTGCAGTAATCACAAAAAACATTTTTTAAAAATAAAATCAACTAAATTGAGTGCTAGATGGCTGCAAATCTATCCAGAAATTTTAATTGAAAGTGTTGGCTATAAGCCCGTTGATATGAGCACTGAAAGCAATTCTAGTCAACAGCAAAGCCCTTGAGTCTTTTAAGACATCTTGATGCACTGGGATTCTCATCCAATTCAATTGTGTGATCCAAAATTATAAACAGGTCATGTCCCCATTCAGCTGTTTTTCATCATCACAATTGGGCACATCTTAGCAAAGAGAAAAATTCATCGTTTACACAAACACTCATTTCTAACTGTTGTTAATGAGGTCACTGTTCATTTTTCAATCACTTTTTTGAGCAATATAATCCAACAGGACAGACATTGCACTTCACCCCAGGTCAGCACCTATAAAACTAACATGCTTCAGACTTTGTGTGTGGTATTAGCTGCTCCAGCACTTAATGTTTCTGCTGTAGGACTCAAAGTTCCATAAATTTCAGCTTGCCAACCATCTACACTTTGCACAATGTGGTGGCATTAACCTGTTGAACTCTTTGAAGATATGGACAAAAAATTCTAATTCTAATGTCTTTGTATTCGTCCATTAAGAACATTCTTTTATCTTTCTAGTTTTGGTATCCAGGTTGTAAAAATAATTTAATGTTGTAGACTCCTATCCACTTGGAAGCAAGATCAAAACTACAAATTCTAAGCTCCTTATCCTTGCTGAAAATATTTAATAAACATTAGCAAAAGATATCGGCCCTGTATGTTTAACAGGCAGGTAAATTCAGATCGCAGAGTTGAAGGAGCCATATTATAATTTCATATTCCATAGTCTGTTTCTAATGTATTTCGAATCATCGAATCATACAGCACAGAAGTGGACCTCTTTGAAAGAATGATCCGATTAGTCTTTTAATTCTCTTTATATCAATTTGTTCCGCAGGCATTTTGTGAGATAACACTTCATTCTAATTGTCCCAAATAAAGTTTCAATATGGATTAGTTTGGATTAATGTGAATCCGTCCTGGAATTCAGATATCGCAAACATGTTTTTAAAAAAAGCAAAACGCTGCGGATGCTAGAAACCTGAAATAAAAACAGAAAGTGCCAAAAAAAACTCAGCAGACCTGGCAGCATCTGTGGAGAGAGAAACAGAGTTAACATTTGAGTCCATTTGGAAAACTCAGACCTGCTGAGTTTTTCCAGAATTTTCTATTGTTGTTTAAGTTAAAAAAGAAAGTCGAAATAAAATTTTCAGTCTTTAAAGCTAGTAATGGTGTTGCATACTATCTCAGAAAATAGTCAAGAAGTGAGAGGATTATTACTTTTGTAAGACAATAGTCATACTAAAACACTCAACAAGTACTTCATTGCCTATTATGCTCTTTTGGATGAGGTAATGAAAGGTGCTATATAAAGCAGATTGTGTTCTTTCTTGAAGTCACTAGAACATGTGAAAATTGACACTTTAGTCAGGATCCTGTCTTTCAGGTTAAGTCTCATAACCTCAATAGCCAGCATATCTCAATGTATATCTGACGATGTAGAAACTGTAACTGAAATTAGGAAAAGTGTAATTGGTATCTATGGTCAATGGAAGCTAAAATCTTCACTAAGGTCGAGGAGGCTATTCTTCATTGTCTATCAGGAGAAACCTAGTTGGAGAAGCCAGCACTTTGGTCAATCATAATCCAGGGAATTCTAGTGGGAGGAGTTGCAAATAAAGCCAATAGTTCCATCAAGGATTTTGTGTTGCTTTTCCTGGGTGTGACACTGAATTTCAGGCCCTGAATCTTACCTTTGGAGGGCACACACTATCGGCGGGCCCAGGAGCGGTCAGGAAACGGGCCCCCGTCCACGATTTCACACTGGCTGGCCAACTAATGGCCAGTGTGTAACACACACTGAGAAGCTCAGCGCTGCCTGGGTGGGGGTGGGAAGAGGGCGGGTGATGACATTTCCACAGGCACGGGTGAGCGCTGCAAGAAAGCTCTCTAAAGGCAGACAGCTGCCTTAGGGAGCTGCAGACCTGAAAATGCTCAAATAAAGGTTTAAAAAGCTGCAAAAGAATGTCCATGCATCATAATCAATCACCTGAAAATACAGCTGATAAAAATGCTGTCCACAGGTATTTATTTTTATTTTATTTCATCATGGAAATTTCATCCCGCCCTTGGATGAGGTTTGTTGAAAACTGCAAAGGCTGCCTGGCCGATTCGCCCATCTGCCAACTGTAAGGTTGGATAAGCTATGAAAAATCAGAGACAATTGCGCCATTAGTGGGCTTACTTGCCTTCTTAATTGTCGCAATAGTCGGAAGCGTGCCCGTCGAGCGAAATATCGCGCGAGTGCACGATGATGTTGGGACCCTCGCCCGTCGTCTTCTTGTGCAATTTTATGCCCGATAGTGTTGGGTGCAGTGCGCCCCTGCCCACGGGACGTAAAATTCAGCCCCAGGTGATTGTAAGAGTACAAAGAGTCAAAGACAAAGTAGAACTGGGATTTGAAAGCATGAGAACTAGGGCTGATAGCGCTAGGGCTGGATGATTTGTGGCACAAGAGTTAACTATATATCCATGAGAATTTAGACTATTTTCATTCTGGTAGTGAAGGTGATGTTTAATGTGCCTAGGTTAATTTGATCCAACTGTACCTTACAGCCGAGGCCAGTTTACTCCAATATCATTTTAAACTTAATTTTTAGTCATCTGAAATAAAACATATCAGACATCTGTGAAACTAACCATCTACATCTGTATCAGAGCTAAAAGCAGAGATTGAAATTGAAGTATCAGGTTGGAATGCATTATCCTTTTTTTCCAGCCTGACAAAATTCAACAACAGTAACTCTTACCAGTGACATACCAAGCCCTGTACTCAAAAATGGACTGGCCAACAATGACAACTTGCATTTATATAGCACCTTTAATGAAGTAAAATGTCCCAAGGCCCTTCACAGGAACATTATCATACAAAATTTGACATGAGATATTAGGGCAGAAAATGCAAAGTGGAGGCTAAGAAGTAGGTTTTAACAGGTGTCTTAAATGGGAAAAAGAGGGGTAGAAAGATGGAGAGATTTAAGGAGGAAATCTCAGAGCTTATCAGCAAAGTCTATTTACTCAGCAAACAGAGCCTATATATAAAGACTCTCCTTGAACTAGAGAAAACAACACTCATGACCAAAATTAAGGCTAAGTCTCTGATAAAAGCAGGGTCATTTTACCAGTGAAATGCAATGAGTGGAGGTTAGGTATGTAACACTAACTGATTATTTCTCCAGTCAAATATAGTGAAAGGACCATCGCTACATAATGCAAATTGTGCGCATGAACTCAATCCCAGCCATTTACAGCAGTGATAGAGAGGGAAATAATCTAACTGGCACAAGTCTGGCCATGAATAATGGTGCCACTATATGCAGGCAAAAGGATAGAAGCCCTTTCAACAGGCAGCTCTACTTGAGTATGTGTCGCTGTTGTGACGTTACATTTGAACATTATTTCTGTCTGTGAACACTGATATCTTTTTAAATTCCATCTTCACAGTGAGGATACCATCCATTGTGTTGTGTGGCACTACCACCGTGCTAAATGGGATAGATTTCAAGCAGATCTAGCATCTCAAAACAAGGCAATCATGAGGCACTGTGGGCCATTGGCAGCAGCAGAATTATACTCAACCACTATCTATAACCTCATGGCCTGGCATATCCCCCACTCTACCATTACCATTAAGCCAGGGGATCAACTCTGGTTCAATGTAGAGTGCAGGAGGGCATGCCAGGAGCAGCACCAGGCATACCTAAAAATGAGATGTCAACCTGGTGAAACTATAACATAGGAATACTAACATGAGCAGCAAGTGATAGACAGAGCTAAGCGACACCAAAACCAACATATCAGATCTAAGCTCTGCAGTCCTGCCACATCCGGTCATGAATGGTGGTGGATAATTAAATAACTCACTGGAGGAAATGGCTCCACAAATATCCCCATCCTCAATGATGGAGGAGCCCAGCACATCAGTACAGAAAATAAGACCGAAGCTTTCATAACAATCTTCAGCCAGAAGTGCCAAGTGCATGATCCATCCCAGCCTCCTCCAGAGGTCCCCAGCATCACAGATCCCAGTCTTCAGCCAATTTATTTCACTCATGTGATAACAAGAAACGGCTGAAGGCATTGGATGCTGCATAGACTATGGGCCCTGACAATATTCCGGCAATAGTACTGAAGACTCATGCTCCAGAACTTGCTGCACCCCTAGCCAAGCTGTTGCAGTGCAGCTACAACACTGGCACCTACCCAGCTATGTGGAAAGTTGCCCAGTTATATCCTGTACACAAAAAGCAGGACAAATCCAACCTGGCCAATTACCGCCCCATCAGTCTATTCTTAATCATCAGTAAAGTGATGGAAGGCATCGTAAACAGTGTTATGAAGAGGCACTTCCTTAGCAATAACCTGCTCACTGACACTGGGTTCCGCCAGGGCCACTCAGCTCCTGAGCTCATTACAGCCTTGGTTCAAACATGGGCAAAAGAGCTGAACTCCCGAGCTGAGGTGAGAGTGATTGCCCTTGACATCAAGGGTGCATTTGACCGAGTGTGGCATCAAGGAGCCCTAGTAAAACTGGAGCAAATAGGAATCGGGGGAAAACTCTCTGCTGGTTGGAGTCATACCTAGCACAAAGGAAGATGGTTGTGGTGGTTGGAGGTCGACCATCTCATTTCCAGGACATCACTGCAAGAGATCATCAGGGTAGTGTCCTCGGCCCAATCATCTTCCACTGCTTCATCAATGACCTTCCTTCCATCATAAGGTCAGAGGTGGAGATGTTTGCTGATGAATGCACAATGTTCAGCGCCATTCATGACTCCTCAGATACTGAAGCAGCCCATGTTCAAATACAGCAAGATCTGGACAGCATCCAGGCTAGGGCTGACAAGCGGCAAGTAACATTTGCGCCACACAAGTGCCAAGCAATTACCATCTCCATAAGAGAGAAGCTTACCATTGTCCCTTAATGTTCAATGGCATTACCATCACTGAATCCCCCACTATCAACATCCTGGGGGTTACCATTGACTAGAAACTGAATTGGATTAGCCATATAAATACTGTGGCTACAAGAGCAGGTCAGGGGCAAGGGATCCTGTGGCGAGTAACTCACCTCTTGACTCCCAGAGTCTGTCCACCATCTACAAGGCACAAGTCATGAGTGTGATGGAATACTCCCCACTTGCCTGGATGAGTGCAGCTCCCGCAACACTCAAGAAGCTTGACACTGTCCAGGACAAAGCAGCCTGCTTGATTGGTACTCCTTTTGCAAACATTGACTCCTCCACCACTGATGCACAGTGGCAACAGTGTGTTCTATCTACAAGATGCACTGCAGAAACTCACCAACACTCATTCGACAGCACCTTCCAAACCCACGACCACTACCATCTAGATGGACAATGGCAACAGACAGATGGGAACACCGCTACCTGGAAGTTCCCCTCCAAGTCACTCACCATCCTGACTTGGAACTATCTTGCTGTTCCTTCGCTGTTGCTGGGTCAAAATCCTGGAACTCCATCCCTAAAAGCACTGTGGGTGTACCTACACCACAGGAACTGCAGCGGTTCAAGAAGGCAGCTCACCACCACCTTCTCAAGGGCAACTAGGGAATAGCAATAAATGCTGGCCTAGCCAGCGACTAGAATGAATTTTAAAAATAGCATTTTCCTTGCTGAATTCAGTGATTTGCAAAATGCAGCCAGTTTTGAATCTTTATTGTAGAATTGAATCCAACCTGAGGAAAAGATTGAAGCAATTAAATGTTGAGCCATAAGTACAATGTATTTTTATTCCTTGGTATTTAACTAAAGTGTTCTAATAGACTGCGAAATCTCACCTACTTCAGCTGCATGAATTAACTTCTGTTCAATCTGAAATTCCGTAATATAACTCTTTGTTTTTTTTTAACATTACTTTTATTTGGTAAGCTTTTATCACTTTTCATTCATTCTATTCTTTGGTATCTGCATATCTTCTGCTGTTCTCGCCACTAGGGCCTGGTTGTCTGCAAATCTCAGTATCTTCTCCAGCTGAACTCTTTGACACCCTTCTGTACTTCAGTTAGTACTGTTTTTAACATGGCTTCCACATGGATGTTAAAGAGCAATGGTGATAGTCGACAGACTTCTCTCATCCTACATCCACTTACACCAGCTTCGGTTTTATAAAACACTGTCCTTATTGTAGCAGTCTGTTCCATGTACAGAGTGACAATTGTTCTCTTATCTCTCCAATAATGAATTATGAAGTTTGGAAGAAATAATGGTGGGGAAGCAGAGGTCAAAATAAATGGTCAACAGCTGGAACAAGTATCACAATTTTAACCTGGGAAACATCTTGTCAGAGAATAGTTACTGCCATAAAGAAATCCGAGCTAGAGTAGCAATGGCAAAGAATACATTCTCCAAAGATAAAGAATTGCTCAGCTTAGAAATGAGTAGAGATAGAAGAAAATAATTATCAAGACCATGATTTGGTGTGCCTTGTTGTACATGGCTAAAATGTAAGAAAAGTGTCCAAAGACTAGAAAATTGTGGAGTGTTGTTCTGGAGAAGGGTGGATTGGGTCAGTTGGAGAGGGCACAAGAACAATGAGGAAGTTCTCAGGGTTTCAGTGGAGGAGGAAATGTTCTTAGAGAATATCATCAAGAAAAAGCAACAAGGTTGGATTGGCCATATTCTAAAGCATGAGAACTTGCTGAAGGAGATGATTGAAGGAGGATTAGAGGAGTGTAGCCCAAGAGGGGGAAAGGGACAGATGACGGTAGAGGCTTGAAATTGAAAACGCGAGGCTCCTAAGAGCAACTGATGAGGAAAGCGCATGACCGCGAGGCATGGAGAAAAGAGAGAGGACCTGTGCTTAGCAGATCCCCACCACTACTATGTCTCCCTGAATGTAATATGCACTTCACTCTCCCAAAAACAAAAAGAGGGAGGCCAGCTATCTCCTCTTGACCTTCAATAGCCATTGAGTCCTGTACCATCAATATCCTTGGAGCCTTTGTTAACAAGAATCTTAACTGGACAATGCATATGACTACCATAGCTTTAAGGACAGCAATAATGTTGGGCCCTCCGCAATGAATGGATCACATTCTCAGCTCATCTCAAGCCACGAATGTGGTAGAATACTTAACTATTCACAAGCATGGGTGCAGCTCCCACGTCACTCAAAATATTTGATACCATGCAAAACACAGTAGTTTGACAAGAGCATAAAAGTGAAATACTGCAGATGCTGGAAATCTGAAACAACAGAAAATGCTGGAAAAACTCAGCCGGTCTAACAGCATCTGTGGAGAGAAAAAAACAGAGTTAACATTTCGAGTCCATATGACTCTTCTTCAGAGCTAAAGAGAAGTAAAAATATGATGAATTTTATACTGTTTAAGGGGGTGGAGCAGGTGAAGCTGGATAGAAGGTCAGCGATAGGTGGGGGCAAAGAAGAGGTTGACAAAGATGTCATGAACAAAAGGACAATGGGGGTTTTAACGGTAGTTGTACAGGCTAAAGGAAATGCTGATGGTGGCATTAAGGTAAGAAAGCCGAATGTGATAATAGCAGGACAAGAGTAAGCACTCTCATTGTTTTATCCCCACCTTTATCATATCTTTGATCTTTTTTCCCACCACCATCCCCTCCCCTCACCCCAACTCCACAAGGGCCATCTGTCACTTGTTTATTTTGTTCTTTCCAGAATGCTTACCCTGGTCCTGCTATTATCACATTCTGCTTTCTTACCTTTATGCCACCATCAGCGCCTCCTTTAGCCTGTACCACTACCATTAACACCGTCTTTGTCCTTTTGTTCATGACATCTTTGTCAATCTCTTTTTTGCCCCCACCAATCGCTGGCCTTCTATCCAGCTTCACCTGCTCCACCCACCAACCCCCCACCTTAAACAGTATAAATTTCTTCACGTTTTTACTTCTCTTTAGCTCTGAAGAAGTCATACGAACTCGAAATGTTAACTCTTGTTTTTTTTCTCTCCACAGATACTGTTAGACCTGCTGAGTTTTTTCAGCATTTTCTGTTTTTGTTACAGTAGTTTTGACAGATTGGATACTGTCTACTCTCTCCACCACTGGCTGCCGTAGATATGATCTCCATGATGCACAGCAGCAATTCACCAAGATTACTTCAAAACCCGCCTCTCTGGTGATCTCTACCACAGAGACAGCAAAGAGCAACAATGTAAGATAAAAGCAAAATACTGTGGATGCTGGAAATCTGAAATAAAAACAGGAAGTGCTGGAAATAGCCAGCAAGTCTGGCAACATCTGTGGAGAGCAAATCAAAGTTAACGTGTCGAGTCGAATATGGCTATTCTTCAGAATTGGAGCAACAATGTTGTCAGAATACTATCACTTGCAAGTCACAAACCACCCTGATTTGGAAATATGTCATCATTGCCTCACAGTTTTCGGTTCAATATCCTTGAATTTTAACTAACACAATCATAGGCGCATTTGTACCCCAAGGGCTCTAGTAATACAAGGAGAAGGTTTACTATCATATTCTGATGGGCAACTAGGATGGCTAATAAGTGAAGCCCATTCAACATTGCCTACATCATTGGAACAAATTAATTAAAAGTGCTAATCTGGGAGTTGTGGATAACATGCTAAGATGATTCGTCACTCCAGTACTTTTAGCACCTTGTCAAAGTTGATCATTAGCCTCATGCAGTCCCCTGTAAGTCACAACCAGTGACTACATCATCTTATACCACAACACATTCAACCCTCTTCATCCTTTCTCCTGTAACTGAAATCTTGGAAGACCATATGGCTGAATACTAAACGGTTTGAAAGTTTGGAAAAGAGCAAGGAGATGTATTATTCATTGAAGCTACGTACCCCGCCCCTCACCCCCAACAAACTCACAACTTAAAATATACAATTTACATATGGGAGTTGAATTATAACCCAAGACTTGTGGTCCTTACATTAAAGCAATTAAAGCACATCTCTAGATCTGTGACTCAAAAGGGCTAATAGAAGTAAAAATGTTATATCCCTACAGAAAACTCTTTGAAGGTACTGTATACATACTTTCAAAATATCCTTGTGTTTTCTTTTTCTCTTACCTATTACATGATGTTATCTTTCATAATTTTTTCACAATTGTCAAGTATAATTTACAGATCGCACTTTGTGTGTCACCATTAGCAATACACAATTCATAAACTTTCGTATAATCCATTCACTAGTATAAAATAACAGTCTCAATTTGTTCCAAATAGTTCAGCATGATTTTAATAAGTTTCAAGGCTGGGACTTGCACCAAGGATATAAATCATTCTGGGGATCTATTATTGCTTTATATAAGCAGCATCCATCTTATCATTCAATTTTTCGACGCTATCCCAAATTGGTTTTCAAACTGTTTATTATTATGCAGCCTGACACTTTCATTTCATGATTCATTGTTAAGTAAATGCTGCTACTCACTTGACAAATGAGGTGTACAGTCTATGTGGCTAGCAACATCCCTACAATATAACAATTATCAATAAATTCATCTTACCAGTTGTCAAAACAGAAAGTAACACTTTAAAGTCTTGTTTGAAAGGTAATTGGGGGTATGCTGGAATGTGGAGTTGGAGTTGAAATCAGATCAGCTATGCATCTTATTGAACGGCGGAGCAGTTTTGAAGGGCCGAGTGGCCTACTCCTGCTCCTAGTTTGTATGTTTGGTTGAATGTGGTTTGAAACAGGCAGAGTGGTCTGAAGATTTGGCTGCTCAGTGCCCACTTTCAGGCACTAGGCAGCCTCTTAAGCCACCAAAATGGCTCACTCTAACAGGCTTGTCTGCAAAGTTGAAGCCCATGGAATGAAAGGGACAGTGCAGCATAGATATAAAGTTAGCTGAGTGACAGGAAGCAGAAAGCAATGGTAAATGGTTGTTTTTCTGACTGGAGGACGGTACATGGTGGAGTTACCTAGGAGTGGACACAAGGGCCTCTGCTTTTCTTGATCTATATTAATAACCTAGATTTGGATGCAGGACACAATTTTGAAATATGCAGGTGACACAAAACTTGGAAGTATTGTGAACTATGAGTAGATTAGGCTTCAAGAAGACATAGGCAGGCTCATGAATTGGGCAGACTTGTGGCAGATGAAATTTAATACTGAGAAGTGTAAAGTGATACATTTTGGTAAGAAGAATGGGGAGAGGCAGTATAGAATAATGGAAACAATTGTAAAGGAGGCACAGGAGCAGAGGAATCTGGGGGTATATGTACGTAAATCATTGAAGGTGGCAGCAAAGTTTTGAGAAAATCATTAATAGAGCATATGGAATCCTGGGCTTTATAAATAGGGGCATAGAGTATAAATGTAACAAAGTTATGGTGAACATTTATGAAACAATGTTTAAGCCTCAACTGGAGTATTGTATCCAATTCTGGGCACCACACCTTAGGAAGAGTGTGAAGGCATTGGAGTGGGTGCAGAAGTAATATACGAGAATGGTTCCTATGATGAGGGATTTCACTTATGAGCATAGGTTGGAGGAGCAGGGAAGAGAAGAAAAGGTTGAGAAGAGGTTTGATAGAGATGTTCAAAAATATGAATGGTCTGGACAGAGAGTATAGGGGAAACTGCTGCCATTGGCGGAAAGGTTGAGAACCACAGACGCTGAATTAAAATGATTAGCAAAAGAACTAGAGGGGACATGAGTAAAAGCCTTTTTACGCAGCTAATAGTTAGCATCTGTAATTCCCTGCCTGAGAGGGTTTTGGAGGCAGGGTCAATCAGGGCTTTCAAAACAGAATTGGATAATTACTTGAAGAGAAAATATTTGCAAGGCTACAAGGAAAAGACAGGGGAGTGGGACTAGCTGAGTTGTTTTCAGAGGGAATGGGCATGGACATGATGGACTATGGCGTAACCACTCTATGATTCTATGATTTTGAGCTGGAAGCCCACTTCTCACCATATTGGTAAAGGTCAATAACTCAATGCACACTGCTATGCTTGAAGTTATGGTGAGACCATCTGCAAATCAGAGATCTAAAGCATGGAAGGGGCCCACAAGACAAGGCTAGTTTGCCCTAAAGTATCCGGCGCCATTCCCCGCTGATCATTACCACTATCTCTTGACCCAGTCACCTTCAATTGTCCCATTCTGATCATCCCTTCTAAACCTCATTTTCCTGAGGGTCACTGCAATATCAGCAAAAGCACTGACTTTTAGATATGTCAAGGAAGCCGCAACTCTGTCTGCACACCCTCACATGTGTATAGTGCTTCTTATAACCTCGGCCCCTCTGTTGCTGTCCTCTACTGTTCTCCACTTTCTTCTCTAAATCTGTATTTTCAAGATTTGTCCTGTGCATCTGTCTCAGGTGTCCCTGCAGACACCACCACAGTATGACTGCAGCCATCGATGGTGATTGCTTTCCTCATCCATGGTGCCCCCATCCCGCCCACCCCGTCCCCATCCTCACCAACTGTTCTGATAATATGTTTTTTGAAAGCCTCCAAGCTTCTGAAATATGTCTATGATCATAAAATCTCTGCAAAAGGTTTGTCAGAAGGAATTAGAAAGCAGCAGTGAATGGTGAGACTTTATTCATCTGCTAGGCAATCAGAACTTTAGGCACCTCCACAAGGAGCATAATTTTTCCCCTTGAAAATTAGAATTGCATATCTGTTTGTGACCCTTCTTGTAATCGAGGGCGCAAACATTTTGATTTTCAACCCTTACATTGGTATGAGCAGTAAAAGGGATGGTCCGACTCAAAACAGGACAAATGGTGGATAAACATTAAATTTGATTTGTGGACGATGTTTGATTACATTGTTTGATCACAGTTTGTAAAGCAGTGGCATCACAATATAGGCACAAGCAACAGGGACAGGGAATATTTTCTGGGATGATGTCTGCCTCCGCTCTGCCTTCCCATTCCTGGAATTTCCCCAGTTGCTATTCCCCTCCCCATCTATTCTAATGTATCTAGTTGTACATCTGCCTTCCAACCAGTAACATTTTTAATGAAGAGACCATTGGATGCAGACAACAGAGCGTGCACTGGAACTCACAGATCATGTTTCTCTCAAAATTTAGCATAGCAATCCAACTAAAATCATCATTGCTTAAAAGGTTGCTTTCCTGACCCTTGGAGCCTGACTTTAACTCTGTAAGTGAATGGGTTTTGGGTGAACAATCAGCTTGCTGAATTCAAAGGTGAGGCTTAGTTTCAGCAATTTTTCCTAAACTTCCTACCATTTCTTGTCCATTTCAGGATTGCATCATAATAGATTTTTTTTCTCATCACTCCTGTAACTTTACATTTAAATTCTATCTGTTTGTTCCCACTGAAATGGGCTTTTAGATTCATGAGGCGTTTAACAAGACAGTGCTGGCAGATTTAGCAAAATGTTTATTTCTCTCTACAGTTCGACTTCACTGGTTTATCTTATTTTGAAGCAAATGGCCTGAAGCAATGATGATAAGAGCTTCCCATTAATTTTAGCCAGAAGAACTAGCATCATCAAGAAACTGTTACTATGGTTACCAAACAGCTTCAGCTCTCACTCGCTTTTGAGAGATAGGCACTAAGTGCGATCATCCTTTTTTATGATGTTCAAAGCAGTTCCCTCAAATGACAGGAAATTTTAAGGAGAAAAAAGCCCAGTGCTTTTGTTAATAAAAATGTTGGTCTTTGAAGTCATATGTTGCTGTAGAGGCAACCAAATATAAGGACTTAGTCAGAAATACTTGACAATAATAAAAGGCCAAATTGGCCACCCTGCTTCATAACTTCACTTGTGCTTCATTATCAGTAAGACTGCTATCTGTCATTCTAAGTTTGAAACCTCTTCTTGGAATAAAAGTTGACTCTGTTGAAGCAAGATGTTAGATTCAGGTCTTATTTAGGATAGTGTTTTATTACCCTTAAAAAGAATGAATCAAATACTTAAACAAAATTGTACCAGTCAAAGAATGAAGTTGTTTTATTCCAAAATGAAACTTGATTATATTGTGACCATAGTGGTAGCTAAAAATACAAACAGTGAAGGTTAAATGCATCTGGCATGCCATGAAACATCTGACAGGGAAAGTCAGATGCATGGGTCACAGGTCTCACCTGAAATGTTCATTCCTTTACTCTTTGGGATGTTGGCTAACCTGCTATCTGTCACCAGCAATTTTCAGGTTTCTTTTTCATTGTATTTGCAGATGTTTCTTTTTATTACTACTGTGTGTCTTAAGAAAAGATATTTAGAATGCAGGAGTTATGAAATGATAAGTGATGCGGCTTTATTGGAGAGGAGTGGAGCGCTTCACATCTTCTTTAGTGTTGATATTCGCAGTAGACAAAATCAGTGAAATTTCTTCAGCGCAGCGCACTGCAATAGGGATATTTGATTTCTAGTCTAATGCAACTAATGCAACTTTGGGTTTAAAACTGCTATTTTATGTTTATTAAGTAAGAAGATCTCAAAAGTGAAAGGTACATTTTAAGAAAAACACCACTACTTTTGTGTCGTCTTTATAGCTGAAAAATTAGATTAGTTGGAGAATTCAAATCCCTTTCAGAAATCTAACTTCTTTTCATTAAGTTTACAATTTTTGCTCCCTTGAAAATAGATATAATTTTCAGTTCTTGCTCTGGACCTGCATGTCTCCTCCCACAAGCTGATTTTTCTTTTGAAACTTCAGGAGGAAAAGATTTTGCATTATAATGCTTAATATGAACTCCACCCAGCTTGGCTGTGTTAGTCCTGGCAAACCCAATACTCCCAGACACTCAGCCAGCCCCACCAGCCCCCTCCTCCTTCCACCCCCCGTCCCAGAAATTCCCCTTGGAACACATCCAGTATAGGGCACAAAATATCCTCAGAAAATGTGTTTTTTATTTGTACCAGTGTAAAATCTTGCCTCAACAATAACTGCTATAAAATTTGGTTTTCTGCCAAAACTGAAAATCTAAACTGGAGATTATAAACTTAAAAGTGTCCCACAGCATTAGCGGAAAAACTGTGCCAGTTTTTAAAATTGGATTCTTCCTACAATTTTGATCCTGTGTATCTTGTAACATGTGACCAGTTGACAATGTAAACAAGCTTAAGATAGTAGTGAAAAGCAAAATACCACAGATGCCAGAAATCTGAAATAAAAACAGAAAATGCTGGAAAAACTCAACAGGTCTGATAGCATCTGTGGAGAGAGAAACGGTTAACGTTTCGAGTCCAGGGAGTGTTAATGGTAGTGTTAAAGACTAACAAAGGTGCTGATAGTGGCATAAAGGTAAGATAGCAGAAAGTATTAATAGCAGAACAGGATCAGCATGCTGTGAAAGCAAAGCATAATGACAAATGACAGATGGCCCTGTGTGTGTTGGGGGGGGGGCGGTGTGTGGGGGGTGGAGGGGGTGGTGCAGTTCAGGAAAAATAAATAAGTAAATAAATGGACAAGTAAGTAAGTAAATGAATGAACAAATGAATGGATTTAAATGGGGTAAAGATGGAGGAGCAAGTTCATGGTCTGAAGTTGTTGGACTTAATGTTAAGTCCAGAAGACTGTAAAGTGCCTAATCAGAAGCCGAGTAGTTTCTGCATACACACTAATAAGTCCAGAACCTTTCAGATTGATTCACAAATAGAATTGGTGAGGGAGATAAAGGAACCAAAGTTTATAAAAGTTGATCTGACTAAGCAACCCACCAATGATGCATTCATGGAGTGCTAGATAAGTCTATGAGGGAGAAAGGAGTAGAAAGCTATGCTGACGGGTTTGCTGAAATATAGCAGGAAGAGTCTTTTGTGAAGCACAGACACTAGTGCAAACAATTTGGTTCAAAATGGCCTGTTCCTGTGCTGTAAATTCTAAGAAATTCAGTGGCCTGTGTTGGGTCCCAGTCATAAGCAAAGTCTTGATTTTAAAATTCCCACTCCCATTTTCAAATCCCTCCATGACCTCTGCATCCCTCCCCCTCCAGCTCCACAAACTTCCAAGCTCCTCTAATTCTGGACTCCTAGGCACCCCCAATTTTAATTGCTCCATCATTGGCAAGCATACCTTTAGCTGCTTAGGCTGTAAGTTCTGAAACAGCCTATTTACATCACTTCACCTATCTCGCTTCCCTCCTTTATGATGCTTCTTAAGGCTACCTCTGGTCACCACACTACTAGAAGGATATGGAGGCATTGGAGAGGGTGCAAAGGAGGCTTACCAGGATGCTGTGTGGTCTGGAGGTTATTAGCTATATGGAGAGGTTGGAGAAACTCAGATTGTTCTCACTAGAGCGACGGAGATTGAGGGATGACTCGATAGAAGTTTACAAAATTATGAGTGGCATGGACAGAGTAGATAGTCAGAAGCTTTTTCCCAGGGTAGAAGAGTCAATTACTAGGGCTCATAGATTTAAGGTGAGAGGAGAAAACTATAAAGGAGATGTGCGGGTCAAGTTTTTTACGCAGAGGGTAGTGAGTGTCTGGAATCTGCTGCCAGAGGAGGTGGTGGAAACAGATACGATAGTGGTGTTTAAGAGGCAGCTTGACAAATACATGAATAAAATGGGAATAGAGGGATACGGACCCTGGAAATGCAAAATGTTTTAGTTGACGGGCAATATGAACAGCGCAGGCTTGGAGGGCCGAAGGGCCTGTTCCTGTGCTGTACTTTTCTATTTTCTTTCTTTGTTCTTTGTTCTCTTGACCAAGCTTTTTGTTACGTGCGCTAATATCTACTTCTGTGGCTCAATGTCATTTTTTGTTTTATAATGCTCCTGAGAACTATATCTTTGGATGCTCATTATGTTAAAGGTGCTATATAAATGCAAGCTGTTCTTGTTGCCATTGAAATCAACATGTCATATCTCTTATCTGAGAGGATTGATCTTTTCCATGTACAGACATTCCTGTGGGCTGTGATATAACTTCTCGTTTTCCCTTCCCCTTAATATTATCCCACATTTCTGTATAAATTTCCAGTGCTACAGACTTACATTTGCATTAAGAAAAAATGTGACAATTCTGATGACTCTTCATAAATTCAGTTCT
This sequence comes from Carcharodon carcharias, assembly GCF_017639515.1. NCBI lineage: Eukaryota > Metazoa > Chordata > Chondrichthyes > Lamniformes > Lamnidae > Carcharodon > Carcharodon carcharias. The sequence goes on along the minus strand of NC_054479.1, from coordinate 41,350,427 downwards.
GAGAATGCTTGTGACAGAATCAAGGGGTGCTTTTCCTTGTCAGTTTTGGAACTGAGTTGGGTATTTCAACTTATATTGAGGGAAATGGATGGGAAATTTTGGGAACAAGAAAAGTCATTTTAGCCCATCAAGCCTATGCCTTACAGGCTATAGGTTGATCTCAATTACACATTCAGGCTTTCCACTTATTTCCACTTTGTCCAGGAATGCATCATGTCCTTTGAGCTTGCTACGATATGTGTATTTCCACATGTGTATTTTCCTTTATCATATAATCATAGGGATGGATTTTACAGGGTACCATATTCCCCAACCCCGCCTCAAAAACATCAGTCGGAGACCTCCCACTGAAAAGGCAGCTGGCCTGCAGCCATTTAATGCTGGGAGCTGTGTTAATTGGCTCAGGGCAAGACTTCTGCCCCCATCTGGGGAGGAAGTCCCACCTTAGAGAGATGCTGGCCAATCCGATTGGCTGCCAACTCTGTAGTCCCAACAGCACCAGGTTCAAGCGATGGCCACGGCTGGGACTACCGGCAGTCCCCAAACAAGAGGAGATTATGGATCTGAACTTCGCGATAAGTCTGGGGAATCGACCAGGCCTGACTGGCACGTCCCAGTGAGGGGATAGAGGAATAGGAGGGCAGGGTTTGAGGGCTGGGTTAAAGGGGGGGTAATCCTTGGGTACCCCAAAAGGAGGTCCTTGCCCCTCTTGCCTGACATCAGCCCATACAGCAAAAGCTGCCGGGCTACCCACCTGGCATGGGCCTCACCCTGCTATGGGTAAGATAGAATGGTGGCAGAATGAGGCACTTAAGTGGTCATTAATTGGCCACTTCAGGACTTCAGTAGGTCCAAGGGTTGGTGGGCTGCCTGATGCCTCCCTCGCCCCCAGTAAAATGAGAGAGAGGTCGAGGAGGGCAAAAATGTGGTAAAAAGGCCACATACTGCATTTTACCAGCCCTCCGCCTTCAATCACAGCAGCAGGGAGCCATAAAATCCAGCCCATACAGTCCAGAAGGGAGACCATTTGGCCCATTGTGCTTGCATGCCAACTCTTTGAAAGATCTATCCAATTAGTCCCACTCCTCTAGTCTTTCCCAATAGCCCTCCAAATTTCTCCTTTTCAAGCATGCACACAGTTCTCTTTTGAATGACTGAATCTGTTTCCTCCACCTCTTTAGGCAGTGCAGTCCAGTTCATAACAACTCAGATCAGCCATGATCTCATTGAATGGTGGAGCAGACTTGATGAGCCAAATGGCCTACTTCTGCTCCTACGTCTTATGGTCTTATGATATTAAAAAACTTTCTCCTGATTTACCCCCTGAAGTTTTTGATAATTACATTATATCTGTGTCTTTTGGATACCAATTTTTCTGTATTTGTTTCTCAAACTCCTCATAATTTTTGGAATTATTTTTGCTGAAGTACCTGTTTGTGTGGTAATCACTTATGTTTTTAGTTGCCCTGCCAGAATTTGAATCCTTCATCAGTTGGACAAATTTCAACAAAACAATCTGGCCAGACCCTCGATAATTGAGAAAACTTCTATCCATTTGCTTGATAATCTTCCTTTCCATTGACAGAATCCCCAAGCTTCCTCAGTCTCTACTAATAACTTACATTTCTGAGATTATTTTTGTTGAACCTAACTGCATTCTGGCAAGGGTTGTAATCTAATCACTTTCCAACATGAAGCGAATTTACACGGTGCTTGTAAATAGGGTTTGAAATATTTGATACCTAATGGAATTTCAGAATTCAAGCTCATGCCAGCAATAGCAATTACGATTTAGCATAAATCTATCACACAGATCTAAGTGCTTTATTCAGCCCGAAAACCCCAAGGAATACAACAAAATTTTTTAACATGACAATTGGCAACAATCCAAAAGTCAACCGACTGTGAAGAAGAGGATAATGTTATGGTTGAAAACTATGAGGGCTATTTCAACTTTGCAGTTTAAATTGTGGACCTGAATTCAACCATTGCACATTAGACTTATTAAGCCACCAGGCAGCCAGCAGCAATTACACTTCAAAATTCCTTATACCATAAATGATGATCTAACAATCACTTGCTACAAATTTATTATTAACTTTTTGCTTTTGTGTCCTATTCCTAAAATAATCGTGATATTTTTTACAGCTTTATCTATCTTTACTTGCACTTCAAGAAATTATGTTCCACCATACTTTTCACATTGAATTTATGTGCCCAATTCTTGTTTTTTGCTCCCAAACTGCATTACCTCCCATATCTCTCCGTTGAATTGCGTTTGCCATCTGTATGTTCATTCCACTAACATTGCTGTGTGATCCTGATTTTTTTGTTCAGTGTTTCTCGCCTACTTTGTGTCATTTGCAAACTTTGACGTGGTGTTTGCAATGACTAAATTCAAATCATTTATGGTCAAAGAGTTTTGTTAAAAGTAACGCCACATATCAAATAGTCAGTCCTCCTGTGAACCATAGTTATGTTTTAAAACCATTTCCTGATAAGGCACAGAGGATAAGCATAACTTTATTCACTCTTTCCTGTACTTTTTTCCCAATACTTTGGTGTGGGCATATTCTTGTTAATCTGAAAAATGATGATTCTTTTATTTCTCTGTTTGATGTTTGAGGAATTAAAGCAATGCGGAGTCAGATGCCATTTTTTATATACCTTTACTAATGTGCAAAGTTTTTACGTATTTCTACATAGTAGCTAATTGAAAACCTATGAACAATGCAAATCTGTTTGGTAAGTGAAGATTATGTGCTATAATTCGTTGGCCTCTCTTAGATAGGAAGCTGTAAGGATTTATTTGGGATAGTCTGTTATGCAGTTGGACCTGATAAATGTTTGGCTAGTTTGCCAAATGTTATACTTGGATTCAGATGTTATTAAATTCCAGATCAAATATGGCCAATTTATATCAGTATTTTTAATCTAATCAACACAGAGAACAAAAGTTTGCCTTGTTGTTACAAAAAAAAGGATTAGTCTGCTTAATAGGTGTTGCTACTTCCAGATAAATGTTTGCACTTGGTTAATTTAACTTATTGTATTGAGCACTTAGAACCAGCTTATTAAGAAAATACATGATCAGCAATGCCTTACAAAGGGAGTTGCTTGGCCTAAATAGCCAAGTGGTTATGGTACTGGGTTTGTAACCCCAAGATCAAGAGTTCAAATCTCACAATGGCAAACTATGTAACTTCATCTGAAACAGATGGAAACGGGTTTGTACTCGAAAGAGTTACAAAGGGAGTGATTGGGAAGTGGTTTGATGTACATGCATCATTTTGGAGATTGGTTCTGCGATCTGTCCTCTATCTTGTCATGTACTTTGTGACATCAGTCACTTCTTTCTAATTGGCTAAGTGTTTAGAGGCACTGTAACACTATAATATTAAGTCACTTCCCTCTGTTTGTGGTGTCTTATGGAGCAAAAAAGGCTCTTGGATAGAAATCCATCTTAGGTGATGATGCAAAATAGGAAGCAATGGATCAACTGCCCATTATACTTGACACTCAATGGAATTAAATATTCAGTGCTGCATGTAACAGGTAGCCAATCCAACTCCATCCATTTTGCGTCACTGCCCAAGATGAATTTCTATCTCCAGGCTCCAAGAAAAGCTGGACGGAATTCAATGCCTCTCCTGGAGAGGAGTTTGGAACTGGCAGGGTTGGTTGGGGGGGGCACTGGAGTGTTGGGGGTGGGGGGGGGGCGGGGGGGGGGGGGGTGGCGCGGGGGGCGGCGGGGAGGCAGTGTGACAGTGGTGGAGGGGTGCTGTTGATTAGGTGGGGAGGGTGGGTTGGGGAACTGGCCACCTTCCAGCTCTGCTAGATCGAGCTCCAGCATTCACTTTTGTCCCACTGGTATTCACATTTGGTGACCAGACAACCGTGCACAAACTGAACCCACAATAATGAACCAGAACTGTTCCAACAGAAAGTAGTACCACAGTTTTATGAAAAAGAATTACTGAAAGACATTCCATTCGCTGGACATCATAAAGTGAGTTGTGCTAAGGAACATCTGCTGCTGCGTATGGGTAGACTCATTTTAACACATAATCTGGTGAGATTTTCTTTTATTGCAGCAGGTTTCTGAGATTCTCTATGTCTGCAAATGCTTTTCAGAGCTCAAACTGGACTAGACATTCTCAGCCTTTTATTCTAAGCCACAATAAAACAGGAAGAAGAATGTATCTCAATGAGGTTATCAATACGGTCCAGAATTGGCTCTGGCTCCAGTGGCAGCACTCTTACCTCCGAATCAGCAGATTGTGGATTCAGTTCTGCTCCAGAGACCTAAGCACAAAGGCCTGGATTTTGTGATGGGGAGTGAAACTGTTAGTTTGCCGCACTGCTCCACGGAAAATGATAGCAACTTCTGCGGCATTCCCACATGCGCAGAATAATGTGGAAATCCTGAGATTGCTATCAGTGATTTGTGCTTCTCTAGTAATTATGGTCCTGGGACACCAACCCACTGCACCCCACCCCCCTCCCCCCCTCCCCCCTCCACGCCAGACTGAAATCAATGGGAGCTGTTAGCTGCTCTGTAAAACTCTTGAAAAAATGACACTAAAGTGTAACTGAGTTTTTAACTGGACACACTAACTTCATATTACTACTAAACACATTCACTGGTCCCCGCCAAACTAATTTTGTATTTATGGAATGTCAAATTTATCAATCCTGACACAAAAATTCCACACTTTTAAAATAATTGTGTTTATCTTTAATTATCTACTTCACTATCTGAAAATTTAAATTAAAACTGAAGGATGAAGAAATGCTTTTAACTTCCTGAATTGATGTGTGTGAATACTTCGATATGATTAACTCCTTACCTGCTTGCTGATATTGCTGCTGCTGTGCAGCAAGGCAGCCCCTTGACTTGGTACCAGATTTAAACTGGGTAAGGTGAAACGTACACCACAGAGATCTTCGTGGGCAGCTTTCTTTGAAGTCAGCAGCAAACACCCTTGGTTCACCACTGATTGTAAAATCTGGGCTATAATCACCTTTGTCGTTCAGATGAGACGATTGAAGGCCCCATCTGCCCTCCAAATATGCAGGGCCAGGGAGAAAAATCATGGCTTCTGGCGCTTCTCCTGTTTTCTGCACGCCCCCCCCCCCCCCCCCCCCCCCACCATTGAAAACATATTTAGCTGTGCGAGGTTAAGAAGGCTGTTGCTACAAAATGGCAATGCTGGTGTTATTGGCTGAGCGGTGTCATGATTTGCCCATTCTTCATTCTTTCAGGAAGCATTAGATGTGTGCCACTAACCCCTCACTAAAATGGCATCTGGCACACTTTGCATCAGAAGTGTGCCGCAAACTCCATTTTGGAACTTTAGGGGGCCTTGTAGCACCCAAAAATGCAACTTTGACCCCTGCATCTGGAACTTACTGTTTGTGAATTTTGCTAAGTGCAAATTGGGTGTTAGAATTCATTACATAACTACATTGACTACTAAAGCACATAGTAGTAGCTGAAAAGCACTTTTGTGAAAAGCACTCTACAAGTCAATTGCCAGGCAAAGTTGAACCAAGGCCACACCATGAAGGGAGGTGGTTGGAAAGGACCATGCCTCTAGAGAGGAGGTCGGGAAGGAGAGCCACCATCGAAGGAGGAGTAGGTAAGGGCCAAGGAGCACAAATTGTGGACACATGTGATGCAGGAATGCCTTATGAAAGATGTGGGGGTTGGGTGGTGAACTTAATTAGAGGCAGGCACTTGATCTTGCTTACCTGGCGCTCCAGAGCCCAGCCAGTTCTGAAGAAAGCACTTGTCAGCACAATGCCCAACAGAAACAGAACAGTGCTCACACGAGGCAAGCAGGAAAGGTGGGACTAGGGAATCTGGCACGCACTACTTGCCATAATTGCTGTTGTTCTGGCAGTGAGCCCAGGTTCCCATAGAGAACAGGAGCCAGTTTTTTGCACCTTGTCTTCCCCCCTACCGCCCTCCTGGGCCGTGTTAATATTGTGAGAATGGGTTTTTGAAAAAAATATTTTTGAGAAATATTGCGTTATGCTGTAAAGAAAGATGTGTGTGTGTGTGTGTGTGTGTGTGTGTGTGTGTGTGTGTATGTATGATTTAATTAAGCTGGGCAGAGATTGATAACAGTCAGGATATCTGGGAGTTTGAAACAGGAAAAGGAGATGTTAAGTTTGAGGCACAAGTAAATAGTTTAGATCTAACATTTATATTTTTAGATAAGTTGAAAGTTTGTTTGAATATCAAAGGGGAGTCAGAGATATAAAGGAACATGTTTGTATCTTGTAGGAGTTCCATAGGTAATAGTAATGGGGATATTATATTTTATTGACTTGAAAGCAAAGACAAGATAGAGACATAAAAAATATTATATTTGGAAGGATTTGAGTTTCAAAGAGGTTTGAGAACAATGGAACATGAGATGAAAGGCAAAAATGTATATTGGAGTTACTGTGGATGGCTGGAGTAGCTTTTGAGCTGGAGCTATGAACATAGCTGGAGCTGAGCTGGGAACTGTTAGCTCTGGGCCAGGAAGAGGTGCAGTTTGAATTAATCATCCGGTCAAGCCAGTAACGTCTTAGGCTGCAGCAAGCAGTTTATCTTGAATGGATTCTGTGGCAGAGTGGAAGAAGCCTTTATTGAAGCTACAGCAGTTTGCCTTATGTAACATTACTGCATGTCATAGTTAAACATCTATAAGGGAGTTAAGAACAAAAAAACTGCGGATGCTGGAAATCCAAAACAAAAACAGAATTACCTGGAAAAACTCAGCAGGTCTGGCAGCATCGGCGGAGAAGAAAAGAGTTGACGTTTCGAGTCCTCATGACCCTTCGACAGAACTTGCGTTCGAGTCCAAGAAAGAGTTGTACTTTCTTGGACTCGAACGCAAGTTCTGTCGAAGGGTCATGAGGACTCGAAACGTCAACTCTTTTCTTCTCCGCCGATGCTGCCAGACCTGCTGAGTTTTTCCAGGTAATTCTGTTTTTGTTATCTATAAGGGAGTGTTGCCTGGGAGGTGTTACTTGTATGTTTGACCAAGTAGAGAGTTTTTTTGGGGAATGTTTTGTAAGACAAACCTTAATTGCGTAACTGTAATCTTGTGTGCTTAAGTTTTCTTTTATTCTTTTTAATAAAAGTTTTATTTTTAAATTTTAAACTCCAAAAAGTGTTACTGGACATCTTACAGCTGAGATCGGTACATCATCTTCTCATTTACAGAATACGAAGAAAGGATATGGCCCATAAGTGAATTTTCCCCCTCGGATTTGGTTTGGTTACAACAAATTGGATATAAGAGATCCAATGGCACCATTTGAAACAATGTAGGGCAGTTTGCTTGTCCTACCCAGCATTTATACCTAACCAATATCTTTAACAGAGATTATTTCATTGTGGGATCTTGCTGAGTGTAAACTAGGTTTCCTACATTACAATAATGACCACACTTCAAAAACAGTAGTCCATTGGCCGGAAAGCACTTTGGGATGTCCTGAGGTTGTGAAAAACACAATATAAATGCAAGTCATATTTCACAGTTTTCCCTATTTCTTTGTCTCTATCACCTCAACTGGCAGATTATGAAAACAGGTACATCAGCACCAGTATCAAAGAGCTTGATGGAGAAGCTGATGACCTCGGGAGATATTTCCAAACAAACTCATAGCACTGTACTAGTAAATAAGCCATCAGAATGAGAAACACTTCTATTTAAAAGTGTTTTGAACTGGGTCTTAGTAATTGAGTATGCCAGTTAGGAGAGAGTAAGCGTAAATTGAAGGGCCAAATTAAATATGTTTTTCTAGAGCTGCTGGCTTTGAGAAATTAAAGCAGTGAGATTGAATTGTATACTTGCATTTAACAAAGATCTGACAATTGGTAACACAAGAGTTTAAACAAAAAGAACATTCACATGGTATTTAAATCAATAGTCAGTACAACTAAATCAGAAAAAAAATCATATTAAGCAGCGAATGGAGATGTCTCGTTATTTCTAGTCAGACATCACAATTAATGATGTCAGGCAGACTGAAGATCAAACTAAAACTGAATATAATTGAGCATGTGGCACAGTATCAAATATGCCAGTAAGAATATGTTAAGGGAATATGGTCCAGATTTTTTGGTCAACAGCGAATGAACAGCACTCACCATGCATAATATTTACTGATGCTCATAGGCCTTTTGTGGTCTTCTGCATGGAAATTTACATCAATAGAGATCCATTTGGCATGGCACTCTTTACGGGCAATATAGGACCTGCTATGAACAAGGCAAGCAACAGCGTCTCTCTTCACCCAGTCAGACTGAAGAATCTTCACTGAGCTAAGCTGAGGCTAAACCAGGAAGTGTCAGTTAGGATACTCAACTCAATGGAAAGTCATGAACAGAAAGAAATAATGAGAAGGAAAATGGGATAAAGAGAGAGAGAGATAAGAGAGAGAAAGAAAAAAATGTTTTTTTTTAAAGTTCTCCAACAGTAATTTAAATCTGAAAGAATGAGATTCCACACTTTTAAGGTAAATTTTAAGTGCCAAGGCGGTTATTTGGCAATAATTGTGGCTTACCACACTATTAAGAACTAACAACTTGATTGGACGAGCTCTAACTTTTTCCAATGCATTTAGTGGGTCAAGTGAGTAAGTTCACAACCTTCATGTGTTTCAACGTGCTTGGATGTCAAATCTCTCAATGAGGTTCTGTTGTAGTAAAACTTCTGGAGGAGCAGCACAATGTAGAAAGCATCTTCCTGATATCTCAGTTTAGCCACGCATGTGCAGACACCAGAAGTTGCTATCTGATTTACTGCAGAATAGTGGTGAGCCTCAAAAGCTCATTGTTATACCCACTGCAAAATCTGGACCAACAAAACATCAATAGGTCTTTAGGCAAAATTCACAAACACAATCGCCAAGACAGGTGAGATGGTCCCTGGGTTATCAATATGACACAAGAAAGAAAGAAATATGAAGTGTCACAAAATAAGGGGAAAAAATAGAACAGCACAGAAACAAATGCAAATGAACAGCACAAGTTAAAAAAAAAGAACAAGATAAAATGGTTGGGAAAGTGATGCAGAGGTACATTTGATGAAAGAAAGAAATGGGAATGAAACAAATGCATAGACTGGTACAGATAGGTCAGTAGAATTCAAACAGTGATTTTGAAAGATCATTGTGGAAATGTATTGATGAAGCAACAATTCTAAAGAAAGTAAGTGAACATTTCAGTGTGTTATTAAACCAACTGTCAATGCTGAGTGATCTTAGCAAGCAGTTAAAATAAGAATCAGCAGAAAAAATACTGGACCACTCAAACCACATTAAACCAGTGAAGTTTCAAGGTAGTGTAATATAGTATATTTTTCAAGGCATATAAATAACCCAAACCAGAAATTCTCAGAGCATTGGTTATATATATAACCAATATATATTGGTTATCATCAGCTGCAAGGAACGGTTGGCAGAAATGTGTTCTCCATAAATATTTTGGAATCATTACAATACCATCAGAATATCGTCATAAATGTGGCAACTGAAGATGCAGAAAGCTATTGTTTCAATACAAGCATATCAGGATAAGACCAAACCTTTGAAATCTCTAGAGTTAGCAAGAGGTCTATTCAATTTCACAGTGTATGAATTTCATTGACAATGGTATAATAGTGTATGAAAAGTCCTGAAATCATACTAATACAACTCCTGCTGTTAATCTAACTGAAGAATTGAGTAGTACATAAAATTATGTGAAGCAGAGGACAAGCCAACCAATTTTGAGACACAACTAGAAAGAGGCAGAGTTGTTTGATTTCACTATCTTATTTGGAATATGTATATATTCCAAAGATCACTGAAAAGGGTATCAGCATGAACTAAAGTGGTTAGATGAAAGAGACTTAACTGAGATTATGTTGATGACATGCTGGTAGTTGAATAAGTCCTAGAAGCAGCAAGTGGGAACATCAAACACCAGTGAAAAAGCAACATATCCTGAACTGAACATCAATTTAGGGAAAACGGAGTACATCATTATAGGAGTCAAGAACCTCACATAAAAAGCAGCTGAGAAACAGGCTGAAGAGAGAAATGCAATTGTACCCACAATAAGTGTAGAGAAATCTGATGAAGTTGCTGGGAAGACAACTTACCTATAAATTTAGAAAAACCAGTGACAACTTGAAAGAATTTAAGGCCAAGATAAACAAAACTGTTAATGTTAAAATCAAGTTGAAAGTACACAGCAGCATAAGAACAGACTAAGAACATAAGAAATAGGAGCTGGAGTAGGCCATACAGACTCTCGAGCCTGCTCTGCCATTTAATATGATCATGGCTGATCTTCTACCTTTGATCCATTTTCCTACCTGCTTGATTCCCGAGAAACCAAATATATGTCTATCTCAGCATTGAATATATTCAGTGACGAAGCATCCACAACTCCCTGGGATAGGCAACTCCAAAGATTCATAACCATTTGAGTGAAGAAACTTCCCCTCATCTCAGTCCTAATCGGCCCTTTACGCAAAGACTATGGGTGGAATTTTCCGTAAACGAGACTAAGCGCAGTGATGCACGTCTTTGGCAGCACCCACCTCGCTGTCCCAAATGGTAGGAACTCGAGGCCAATTCTGTGCTTGGAGCTTCATTAATTATGCAAAGGCACGTATCGGTCCAAATCACCTGGAGTTGATTCATGCGGCTGCCATCGGCTGGTGGGTTCGAAGGTCAAGGCGCCATATTTAAAAGCCAGTCCAACACACAATCTCACTCTCTCCAGCCCACCAGAGAGGTCTGGCAGCCACAAGAGGAAATGCCACCCAGTGCAGGGAGAGGGTGAATGATCTCATCTGCTCCACCAAGGTAAGTCATCCTTCACTCCGTCCGATATCAAACTCTCATCATGGCATCATGCACTCAAACAGCTACTCTTTTCAGGGATCTCACACAACCATTAGCAGGGGACTCATATCAACACTCATTCTCTCATCGAGACTTTCACATCACCATCATCCCATCCATCATGATATAAAAGCAAAATGCTGCAGAACTTAGAAATCTGAAATAAAAACAGAAAATGCAGGTCTTGCAGCATCTGTGGCGAGAGAAACAGAGTTAACATTTTGAGTCCATATGACTCTTCTTCAGAGCCATCTATCATGTTGCTCACATTCCATTCCCTGGCCCTTCTGGGGAAGGTTCACCACACACAGGGGACATGCATCTCACCCAACCTTTGCTCCATCCCTTCTCATCACATACCTTTCTATCTTCTTCACACAGGCCAAGCTGGCGCACAACAGGTGCGAGATATCACAAACCAGGGGAGGGAGGGCCAACAACATTGCCCTCACTGAGTTTGACGAGGCTGCAGCCGAGCTGGCCAGGGAGGACAGGGATCGCTCCTGTGGGGAAGGGGAGATCGGCCTCTCCCACCAACCCAGTACGGATCACAGCCCCATCACCTCATCAAATCCTGACATTCACAGTGAGTCACATGCAGTCTCATTTAGCTCATGTTCATTAATTGAAACTCTATTTTCTGTTTTCTAGGCACCAGCAAATCGAGGCCCCCGAGCCAGTCGAGCATCACTGCGAGCCCCCAGATTTCGTCCGAAGAGGAAGTTCCAGCACTCACATGCACCCTCCACCAGCTCAGAGACAAACACATCGGTGGGACACAGATGTAGATTAGGCTTGGGCCCACTTTCTGGAGAACACCTCACTGGCACGTTCCCACATCTGTCAGAGGCAGGGACAGCCCAGCTCTCTGGCACTCGGAGGGCTGCTGGAGACCAGCCTACAGGAGTCAGGGTGGGGTCCTTGGCCACTCACAGGGAGGATGAGCATAAGCTCATCCCTGGAAGCCTCCTCCTCCAAGGGTGTGCAGCAGCTCATAGCCCCCTCTGCCTGTGACCCCATCCACTCCAGCTTCTCAGCAAGCCGAGGGTGCTTATGCCCCTCAGCAAGTGACCCTTTTCAGACCGGAGTCCTCTAGACCTCAGGCCACCAGAGGACATCTGCCAAGGTCATCACAGGCATCAGGACCCGGCAGGCTGCCCCCACCTCAGCTGTGGATGCCGGGGCTGCACTCCAGCATAGCGGTAGAGTAGGGAAAGTTTAGAAAAATTGATGTCACTTTTGGGTCACAGGTGTGCTAGGCATGTAAAGAAATTGCACTTTTGTTAATATGTGATGGTTATGTGAATGTTCCTGTCAACTGATTTTGTACTTTGGAATCCTCTTATTTTGAGATTTAGCCTTGCTCCCACTCAGTGATAGCGTCCCACTGTGAGATTAACATTCCTGTGATGTTAACCTCAGTTGAACTAGTCTCCGCATCCTTGTGTGATGTCATGGAGATGTGTTTAAATCTTTATTTGAAGTGTGTGATGTAAGCGTTTCAAACCCTTCTTCCTCAAGGAACACCAATGAGTGAGGGCAGCTCACCAGCATTGATAATCTAGCAGCATTTGTGTCTCCTCAGTGATAGTGGCAGAAGAAAAGACATGCTTGGGAGGAGGAGATCCCTAGGCATGTCCACATCTCAATCACAGCAACATTTGCATCATTGGGCGGCAGCGAAGGCTTCATGTCTTCTCTCACATAACTTATGCTCAAAAGTGACTCTCTGTTCCCAGAGTGAGCTCACTCACAGGACCCCATGGACAAAAGCAAAGATTCATGAGGCAAGAATGTGCAAGTGTGAATGCAGGACTCGTTCTTGCTGCAAGTGGTTGGACATCTGAGTTGAAAGAAAATTGCATTGAGGGCTTGGAGAGATGTGGCCATATTCCCTCACTTAACTTGACTCTTCCTGGAACCTGTCAGCAATTAATGTATCATGGGCACGTCTCCCACGTCTTCCTTCCTCCATGGTATGATTGTGCTCATACTGACCCTCAGTAGCCTCGTGATGTCCCTGGACCTCTGGATCTTCACCCTCTGATGAGCTCTCATCCTCCTCCAATTCATCTCTGGCAAGGGTCACCTCTTTGCATTGCCAGATTGTGAAGGGTGAAACACACAGCAATGATGCGGGAAACCCCATTGGGAGTGTATTATAGTGAGCCACCTGAGCGGTCCAAGCATCTGAAACCCATCTTGAGAAGCCCAGTGGTCTGCTTTATAAGGGAGCATCATTGTACTTCTCCTCAGAATGACTCAGAGGGCAACGCTCCAGTGTCATGAGGCAGCACTTCAGTGGGTACTCCTTATCCCCAAGCAAACATCCCAACAGATGTAATGGCCCCTCGAAAATCTCAGGTACCTGGGGGTGACTCAGGATGTAGGAGTCATGGAAACTCCCAGGGTACCGTGCACAAACGTTCAGTACGTGCTTCTGGTGATCACACACCAGTTGTACATTTATGGAATGATAGTCCTTGCAGTTTATAAACATTAGGGCCTGCAGCCATGGAGCTGTATAGCCACATGGGTGCAGTCTATTGCACCCTGCACACTTGGGAAGCCTGAGATGGGTGGCAAAGCCAGTCAATCTTGCAGCCTGGCTTTCTTTGTCCAGAGCAAACCTGACAAAATGATGGGCCTTCCTGTAAAGGGCATTTGGGACCTCCTTTATGTGTTGATGTGTTGCGGACTGAGAGATATTGCACAGGTCCCCTCTTGATCCTGGGAAAGAACCAGCAGCCAAGAAATTGAGTGCTGCTGTCACCTTCAAAGCCACCCTCCAACTCCATGTGGCACCAGGTCTTCAGGAAGAATGTGGCATATGTGATGTTCCAGAGCTTGGGACAAGTGCAGGCATGCACAGCATTGCCTCTCACTCATTTGTAAATAGGAGACTCTTCTACTATAAGCCCTAGGTCTGGCAAGTCATCCCAGTTGTCTGGGTCTCTTCTCCTGACCATCCTGTTCATGCTCTGGCTCCACTTGGCCATGGCCCTCCTGCTACAGCTGCGCCCGGAGTTGCCTCTCCCTCCTTCGCCTCCTCCAATGCTTTGGGACCCTGACAAGGGCAGCATTGAGTCCAGGAACCATATGCGCTTTTGCCTTCTCTCTGAAAGGAAATATTGAAGATATTAATGATTCAAGGGGCAAGAAAGTGAAGCTCAGAGGATGACACGTTTGGAAACTGTAAGGGTCCATAGTTTTTCCTGACCTACTTGCATGGTGGCTGATGCCACCTTGTCCCTGAGACACTAGCACACACACTGAGGTGACCAAGATGGCATTGCAGATATGTAACGTCTTGAGCCCTGCGTGGGATGCTAAAGATTCAGTGAGCTGAGTAACCCAACCTAGCTCTGTGCTCCAATCTCTGATGTGGCATATTAATGACCAATCAGTTGTTTATGCTCAATGAGGGGATGCCCTTCGGCCCATTAAAGTGTCAATTCTGGTGAACATGTGATAGGCCTTCAATGAAAGAATACCACATATTATATAGCTGTGTCTCCCTCACTATTGCCTGCATTCCCAAATTCTACATTCCTATGTGTTACTCTTGAGATACAACGAATGTGATGTGAAGCCACTGAGTTCTGAGTAGCCCGTTAACAGTGCTAATGAAGCTTTCAGTGGCTTTCATCACAAAGAGAGACCAGCCACAGATGAAAATCCTAATGGTGAAGCCACTCATTACTCTGCTGTTGCAACAGAACTGTGCGATGACTGTACACCTCTACAACCCCCATGTTCCTGTCGTTGATGTGCTTACCTTCCTCGCCAGGTACATAGACAACGTTGGGAACTGCACCGAGGTCAAAGACACCTTCGGGATTTGGACCAGCAAAAGTCAGGTCAAGGTCACACTCAAGATGGATGGTAAGGGAGCAACCCTCCACCCTCCTTCCAGCTTTGCTATAAGGGCTAGCCGTGGCTACCTTATCTTCACTGGGCAGCCCAAAGTTTGTCGCTCATGTGGCAAATCTGGTCATGTGGCGGCCAACTGCAGGGCCGTCTTCTGCAAGAATTGGAAGCAGGAAGGGCACCAGACAAAGGACTGCAGACAGACTAAGTGCTGCAACCTGTGAGGTGAAGCAGGCCACCTCTACAAGACCTGCCCTAAACGGTGCCTCATTTATGCACAGGCAGCCGAAACCAGTGAGTGGCAAGCAGGCAAAATCGTGAGCATCACTACCATCAAAGAGGCTTGCAAACCTCCACTCACAAGGTCTCCAGTGAGCACAATGGGACAAGGGAAAACATTGAGAGAGACAAGAGGAAGGAAAAGATTGAGGCAGCAAATGGCCAAACAACTGTATCCTTTCCCGAGCCTCCCACTCCCCAGCAGAGCAAATCCAGAGGAGGAACCAGCAGATGATCAACTGGGTGAGTGGCAGCTGGTGAAGAAGATAAAAAAGAAGGGATTAAGAAGGGACCAAGCCATTTCCCAGACAAGTAGCAAGAGGCGACTCCAATATGACAAGGATGACGGGGGTTGCTAATCTTCGGATGAAAAAGGGCGAGGGTGGCACCTACAGAAGAAGCGACAAAGCTCTAGGGAGCTGGAGGAGGAGACACCCAAGCTCCAGAGCATTGGAGACAACAAAGAGACCAGCGCATCCCAACTTCGACTTCAACCTGAACAGGCCAGCGCACTCCAGCCCCAGGAAGCTGGTAGCAGTAAAGTGCTCAGTGCACCCCAGCTCTGGGAAGCCGGGAGCAGCAACGCCCCAGAGGGGGAATGGATCGGAGAGATTTCTCCAACAGAGAACAATTCAAACCTCACTCCTTGCATGAACCTTCCGATGTCACCTGAGTGGAATATTTATAATGGGGTGGTACAGGATGGTTTCTTGAGCCCAGCCCAGTGAGACTATTTGCAAATACAATGGGTATGCAAGGGCAGGCCAAAGGACTGGAAATGTCAAAGACAACAGGTCTGGTAAACGACGAATTGCTTTAAAAATGGGGATAAAGATTATATACATAAATGTGCATAGCATTAAATCTACTGTGCGATGTGTTACGATCTTGGATTACCTTGCCAAGGTTAAAGTTGACCTTCTGTGTCTGCAGGAGAATGTGATACCGCACCTCAGCTCCTACAGGCAATGGTCACAATGGTGGTCCCATGGGCCATCGATCAGGTCGGGAGGAAACAACTCACATTCCTCCAGCCTGGGCATTCTGTTGCGGGGAAGCAACTTTGCCATCTCTGAGGTTAAGGGGGTGGTGGGCAGGTGCCTCCTTGTAGCAGATGTATTATACAAGAATGCTCTGCTCCGGTTAATTAACGTATATGCCCTGGCTCAAAACAGCGAGCGGCTGGAAGTCCTTCAGCAGCTCCCACTGCTGCTGGCGACTCCAGGCTGGGCATTCTGGGCAGTGACTTCAACTGCATCATCGATGCAGCTGGATGATCTGGCAGGGTTGACAGTAGACTGGACACCATTTCCAGGCTCCTGATGGAAACAGTAAAGGGTGTCAAGCTGCACGACGTCTTCAGCAACCCTGCAGACAGAGCGCAGCGTAGATACACCTGGTCGTGGCCAAATGGGTCCAGCTGTTCTAGGATAGATATTCTATTTGTGCCCTGAGCATTCACTGTCAGGTCCACTGACGTCAAGCCAGTGTTCTTCTCTGACCACTGCCTCCTACTGGCCGACTATCACTTAAAGGAAGACCAGAGGGTTGGCAGGGGGATACGGGAGCTGAAAATGCAACTGCTGACCCCAGAAGAGGAACTCAAGAGGGATTACAAAGGTTGGAGAACCATAAAACCCTTCTTTGAGTCCCTGATGCACTGGTGGGAAGTGATCAATGAGAACATCAAGATGCTTTTCATCCTCAAAGGTGTTCAGAAGGTGAGAAAGGAACAGAGGGAAAGGGCCTGACTCCAGAAAAACATGCAGAATCTGCTCCAGCTGCAGTCGATGGGGGTCGATGTCAAGGAGGAACTCCAAAAGGTGAAGAGCCAGCAAGCCTCGCTCTTTGCCTCAGAGGCCTCCAGGATCATCTTCCGGTCCAGAGTCTACTCCGTGGAGTAGGATGAGACGTGTTCATGTTTCTTCTCCCAAAAGGTACTCAGTGAGAGCTCTGTGATCAGCAGCCTGAAGGAAGAAGATGGCTCAATAAATTCATTGCAGTTTAGTATTTTGAGGATCAGCAAATTCTTTTATGCCAGATTGTATGATGTGAAGCCCACAGACAGCATAGCCTCCCTGTCCTTCCTGTCCTCTATCACGGAGGTCTTAGACGACAGTACACAGGAGAATCTGGACAAACGATTAACTCCTGATGAACTGACTAAAGCCCTTGAGCCCTTTGAGAAGTGTAAAACTCCTGGAAGTGACGGCTTACTGACTGAGTTGTATTCGGCTCTGTGGGACAGGATCGACCAGACCCGATAGAAGTATGCGAGAATATGCTTCTGGCCATCAGCATGTCACAATCCATGAGGAAAGGCATCATCACCTTCATCTACAAGTGAAAGGGGGAAAGGGAGGAAATTAAGAATTGGTGACCCATTTCACTGTTGAATGTGGACTATAAAATTCTGTCCAAGATCATCGCCAATCAGGTCAAGTCTGCTCTGGAGTTGGTGATCCACCCTGACCAGACCTGCACTGTACCCAGCAGGAAGATCTCTGACAGCCTCGTGCTACTCAGGCATACAATTGTATGGGACAGGGAAGTGGACACCTGCCTCAGCAGCCTAGACCAGGCGAAGGCCTTTGACAGAGTATTGCACACCTACATGGTGGATGTGCTCTCCAAAATGGGGTTTGGGGAGGCAATCCGCAACTAGATCCAACTGCTCTACACAAACATCTGTAGTGCAGTTTCAATCAATGGGTGGGAATCAGAAAGTTTTCCAATTAAATCTGGAGTCAGGCAGGACTGCCCTCTCTCTCCTGTCCTGTTTGTATATTGCATAGAACCCTTTGCTGGGTCCATCAGGAAGGATCTGGGCATAAGAGGAGTAACAACTGATGATCCCAGGCAGTGGAGGCACTCAGGTCAAAGCCTTCCTGTACATGGACGATGTCACTGTCTTCTGCTTGGATCCGCTGTTGATGCACAGACTGATCAACATCTGCAAACAGTTCAAATTGGCATCAGGAGCCAATATAAATCATGGCAAGAGTGAGGTCATATCCTTTGGGAACTGGGCTGACCGACAACTTTGTGCCCTTCACCTTCAGGTCAGACTGAAGGGGAAATGGTTTGGGGGGACCAGGGCATGCGTTAGAAACTGGAAGGAGTGAGTGGCTATAGTGAAAATAAAACTAGGCATGTGAGAGCAAGGCTTCCTCTCCATTGCACATAAGAATCTGGTCATCAGGTGAGAGGCATTCTCGGTGTTGCTGTCCGTGGCGCAGGTCTGGCCCATTCCTCACTCCTGCGCTGTGGCAATCACCTGAGCTACCTTTTGCTTTATGTGGAGGTCGAAAATGGATTGTGTTTGTGGGACATAATGTACAAACCTCTAGATAAAGGTGGAAAAAACATGCCCAACATGGCCCTAATCCTGATGGCCACCTTTGTGTGTGGCTGCATCAAGCTGTGCGTAGACCCTCGGTACGCAAACACCAAGTCACTACATGCTGAGGTTCTACCTGCCCCTGGTGTTGCGAAGGATGGGTCTGGCCACAGTGCCACAGAATGCTCCAAGTAGTTGGAACGTGCCATACCACCTGACCCTCGTGGAAAAATTTATGCAGAGAAACACCTCTGACCTCAAGCCCATCAGGCAGTGGTCGGCATATAACATCCTCAAGGTCCTTCGGGAAAAGGAGATGGTGGATCCTGTCGGATGGTTCCCTGAGCAGACTGTCAAAGTCATTTGGCAGAATGCCTCACCGCCAGAACATTCCAACAAGCACCAAGATGTAGCTTGGCTGGTGGTGAGAAAGCCCTCCCCATCAGATCCTTCCTACACGCCAGCAATCTCACCCCCTCTGCACGTTGCCCTCGAGGTGGCTGTGGCGGGGAAGAGGCTGTTGTTCACCTCCTGTGGAATGTGCCTTTGCAAAGAAGGTCTGGATAGAGACGCAATGGTTTTTGTTGAGGTTCATCCTGAGCAGTTCTGTGACACAGGACTCTGTTCTCTACGGGCTGTTCCCAGGGACAGACACTGAAACAAACATCAACTGGGTGATCAACTCGGTGAAAGATGCACTTTGGTCTACCGAAACTTGTTGGTCTTCCAGTGCAAAGAATTGTCTCCGACCGAGTGTTGCAGACTGGCACATTCCAAGGTCCAGGACTACGTGCTGAGGGACGCACTAAAGCTTGGGGCAGCCGCTGCCACAAAGGTGCAATGGAGAAAGGTCGCTGTCTAAGACCATTCTGCCATAGTGCACCGAGGGACTGGGAACTGTTTAGACCCCTCGGGTTGTATGACCCACAAGGAATGTATACAGTGAATACCAAATATATCATAATTGTATTGAAGCACCTCAGTGTGCAACGTGATCTACGTAGATAACTTAAATACCATTGTACAGCCTGACTGTCTGTAATAACCATTTTGAAATGTCTGCAATGTTAATTGATTGTATTGAAGCACCTCATGATCTATGTGGAAAACTTGAATATGACTGCACTTTTTGTGATGTTCATTTTGAAATGTTTCGTAATGTTCTTTCAGATATTTTATACTAAGAAGACTCCTGCTCATTCCTGAGGAAACAGGAGGTTAGACGGTGACCACAGAAAGGCCCCCCTTTTGGTTACCCTTCCCCCTCACTGCTATTCCACAGCCTTCCCTCCGCTTTGCCCCCTTGTGTTCACCCTTCTCCCTGACAGCTATTCCACAGCTTGGCCTCCCTGTTGTCCCCCTCATGTTCCCCCTTCCCCCTCACCGCTATTCCACAGCCTTCCCTCCCTGTTGCCCCCTTCTTGTTCACCAGTCCCCATCCTTGCCTCACAGCCCACCCCTGGTTGAAGTGTTAGTTTCTGAAAGTGGAGGCCATTGTGAGTACCACAGTGGTGTTCTTCGGGACAATGTAGGCAAAGAGCAGGAACAGACCAAATCTATAGCCCCAGCAGAGTGGTCCTCATCGCAACAAGGCCGGCGCAGCGCTATGGCAAGTAGGCTATGTATGTTCTACTCACCTCGAAGCTACCAGCAAACTGAGGTTGGATTTGTGCACACCACCCCTTTTAAAATGGATTTGAGGCTGACGTAAATTCCCGCTGGTGTGGCTCAAGATTGGAAGGTCTAGCAAGGTTCCAGCGAGCAGCTGTGTTAAAGAGCACTTAGGACATGCTAATGAATGTAAATGGTGTACATGCCACTAGTCGGTGGGATAACCAACCCACCATAAACCCACCATCAGGAGAATTGCAGCCTATTTTTACAGCGGCGGGTTTTCGACATTTTGCCTGCTGCTGGATTCTCCTGCGATGGATTTCGTGGCGGGTGGGATGGGAGAATTCTGCTCTATGTTCTAGATTTCCCAGCCAGCGGAAACAAACTCTCAGTGTCTACCCTGTCAATCTCCTTCAGAATCTTGTAAGTTTCAATGAGATCGCCTCTCATTCTTCTTAATTTTCAGAGAGCATAGGACCAATTTACTCAGCGTCTCATCACAGAGCAACCTTCTTCCATGAATCAACCTTGAGCAGAATTTTATGGTCCCTTGTACCGGTCGGCTCATCTTCCATTTCCGCCGAAGTCAATGGAGTTTTGAATGGCTCGCTGCATTTTACAGACCCGCCCCCAGTGCGACAGGACTATAAAATCCCACCCCTAGTGAACCTTTGCTATACCATCTCCAGTGCTGTGTTAAAAGATCTATGTAAGTGTAAACTGTTATTGTGTACAATTCTGCATTATGCACAATGAAAATGAGAGTGATAAAAGGAGTAGCAAAAGATCACGCTATTGTTATCCTTAAAGCAAAAAGAAACCATCCAGGCTAGAAGGGGACAGATGTGGAAATCATAAGAAAACACTAAACACATCAAACCACTTCTTAACATGACTTTGAAATATTTGCCATTTGTTGGAAGTTAACAATAACCTTTGGTCAAATAAACAATAAAGAGAAAGAAGGATGGCCAATGAGAATTATGTGGGTGTATAATCCACCAGCTATCTGCTCCCCAGTAGGTTCAAGAACTTACTTTTGATTAAGCAATTTAAGTTATTTTAATCTAAACTCAAACATATGTCAACAACAAACAGCATTTATATAGCACCTGTATGGCTGAGAAATGTCCCAAAATACTTCATAGGGGCCATGATTAAATAAAAGGATGTTAAGCCAAGGAGGGAAATGTTAGGAAGGGTGACCAAAAACTTGGTCAAAGGGTTAAGTTCTAAGGATGGTTTTAAGGATGTGGAGAGACAGAGAGGTTTAGGGAGGGAATTCCAGAACAGGGTGCGAATTACCTGAAGACACAGCTGCCAATGCTGGGTATTGCACATGAATCCACAGTATAAAGAGTAGAGGGTTCAGGAGTTAGTGAGAGGTTACAAACTTGAGGACGGGCAAAACAATGGAGGGAGGATGAGAATTGTAAATTTGATATTTTGGTGCATGGAAAGGCAACGTAATTTATCAAAGGCCGGGGTGATGGGCAAGTGAAATGTGACTCAAGACAGTTTATGGGCAGCAAAGTTTTGGATGAACTCAAGTTTCAATGGGTAAATGACTGGCAGGAGATCTTTGAAATAGTAAAGTTTGGAGGTAACAAAGGCATTGATGAGGGTTTCAGTGGCAAATGGAGAAGCAGGGGAAAACTATGGAAAGGAGATGGAGGAAACAGTATTCCCCTGAGTACATTTAAAGAACAGATCAATATTTGTAGGACTGCCGACTGCAAGAAATTTGCATGTAGTAGAACTCGTAGAAAGTAGTAGGCCAATGGGGGCAGACTAGCAGCTCACAGACTGTAATTCTACCATGGCAAGTTGTGAAATCTTGCTTGTATCAGATAAAATAACTATTGGAGCTGCTGCACTGTTGTTAAAAACCCAATTGGTTCTTCAGGGAAGATACCTACTATTCTTACGTGTGAGTATTAATGCCCTCAGGGTAGTAAAGGATGCACAATAAATACTGTCTTTAAAGTAGAAAGATGCCCCAAAGTATTTTGCAAAAACAAAATTCAGAACAAATTCTTTCTTCATGGTATGAGGACATGTATGGAAATTTGGAGACTTCTGCTTTGTTTCATCATGCCCTGCCAGTGGCAAGTAGAGGAACCCCACCTTTGTCTTTTGATTCTACTGTCAACATTTTACAGCCTTTCATGAAATTTCAATCACTAGTCAATCAAAAAAATGAAAATTTATAGACGATGACAGCAGCATTAATCAATTAACAAACACGATTGATTTTTCTTTGCACTTCTGCTGGTGTTTACCTTGTTGATTTTTTTGACAGGATTTTCTGATTCATTTTGTTTTGATTCTGCTATTAACCCATTTACTTTAAATAGTTGTACTAATAATGGTTTTATTTAATGTGTAATGTGTCTTTAAGAATAATACTTGTTAGGAGAGATCACATGATCTGTAGTAACCAATAGGAGAGTAGCGCAGGTTACCTCAGCAGGCAGTGTAGAGATGGGGTTAGAGTTCAAAGCACACGTGTAGTTGCTGCTGAGTATATTGTAAATAAACTTAATGGGCAGAATTTTGCCTTCGTCGGGCGGGCTCGGCGGGAGTGAGCGGGAGCAGTCAAGAAGCTGACCGCCGCCCGCGATTGGGCTGTGACCGTGATTTCACGTGAATTAAGGCCTGCCCAGTGTGATAGCTGCAGTGCTCTGTGCACTGGGGAAAGAAGGAGGACGAGCATGCAAGTTCGCACATGCGCGCAAGTGTGTGCAATGAAAGCTCCCTGAGACACAGAGCTGTCTCAGGTAACTGAAGATCTAAAAAATGAAAAATAAAGAGTTTTAAAATGTTAAAAAAAAATATTTCTCCTAATGTGACCCTGTCACATGAGCAGGGGTATGTTATTAATGAAATGTTAAAATTTTTAGTTAATTTTTAATTGCTGTTGGAAGCCTCAGCCCACCTGTGGATGAGGTTTCCCAAAAAATCCAAAGGCCGCTTGGCTTTTACGCCTGTCCGCCAACTGTAAGGTTGGACGGGCAGCAAAAAATTTCATTTAACTGGTAATTTAGTGGCCTTGACAGGCCTGTTAATTGTCGGCGGGCACACCACCGGCTCCCGCACGCGCCCGCCGACTGAAATATTGCGCAAGTGTATGATGATGTCGGGATACTCGCCCGACATCATCGTGCATTATTTTACGCTCATTCGGGTTGGGCACACGCTGTCGCTTTAAGTTAAAGGAAAAAGCGGGCTCCGATCCAACTGGCTGAGAAATCTCCCGGAGCACTCCCGACATTTGAAAAGTAATATCAAAGTTGCAAGACCCCTGAGTGAGAATCCACAAGGCGGGTGAGCAAACGGGGAAAAGCAATAGAATCTGTACTTACATTGTAGGATGGGCGGCAGCCCCGCAGGCTCAGTAAGTTGGAGAAGCTGGCACACAGCTTGTAAGGTGGGAGGAGGGGCGGTCAGAGCGGAGAGCAGTGCTGCAGTTTTAAATTTTAAAAAAAAAGAAAAAACCCTGCAGAATTGACCTGAAAAGGGAGAAGAAATCATTGCTGTGTCTTTTCCGAACAGGAATGAAGTTTTACAAAGTTAAAAGAGAAGGCGGCCCACGGTCGTGGGGATCCCACCAAAACTCGAAAATCACAGACAACACAACACAGAAAAAATGGCAACTGCAGAGACAGCCTGAGTTTTAAAAAATGGTGACTGCTCTTAAAGCGGCAATGCATTTAAAGTGGTAAATTCAAGAAAAATGGCTGTGGACAGAAAATCAGAAGAGATTCCAGAGAGTGGGCAACTGTGCCAAAGGCAACAAAAAGCCCCAGAGGGAGGGCAACAAGAAATTAAACAGTTGAAAGAATAATTGATTGTCCTTCAAGATCAAATGCAAAAGGAAAATGTCACCATTCAGCAACATGAAGAAATGAAGGCCTAAACAGTAGAATGGAAGCACAGCAGAAGAAACATGAAGAGGGCTCAGGAGAAGCCCTGGTAATCAGAGAGGGCTCAGGGGAAGCCCTGGGAGTCATGTATAGCTGGATACAGACAAGAGACAGGAGTTCAGATAAACTCCAAGGCATTGCCAGCTCAGTGAAGCTAGCTGCCTGGCAAAGAGCTGAAGAATCAGCTAAATGAAGCCAAAGAGGCTTTGAAATCAATTTCCCAAGAAGCAGACAGATAATGAAATTTTGGGAGATTCAGCCATTGAGCTCAGACAAGTTGAGCTTGCATCTGAGAGAAGTCTGACCAATAAATGAATACATTTCGCTGGAATAAACTTAAGGAGATAGACAGATTTTTAATTAGTAACAGGTTGAAAGGTTATGGAAAAGGACATGAAATTGGAGTTGAGGCTGAAATGAGATCAGCCATGATCGTATTGAATGGCGGGGCAGGCGCAAGGGGCTGAATTGCCTACTCCTGCTCCTACTTCTTATGTTCTTATGTTCAATAGTGAAGTTAAAAAGAAAGCTGAGATTAAGGTCTGTGCTAGAAAGAAGAAGACACGTAGAAAGAAGATACAGAAATACTAATAGGGCCTCACCCGGTTGAGGAGAAAGTAAGAGCCACAAGAGAGGCACTTGCACAAAGAACGCCTCCGAGCTCAAATCATTCCCAAGAATGATCAGCTATTGTGGGTGGTTATTACCCAATTTGTCTACAGTGCTGGCCCCCCTGCATTCTTCACTCAAAAAGAACCAACGTTGGTTTTGGGAGGCACCCCAGAAAGAAGCTTTCATAAAGGTGGAACAACTGCTGCACTCATCCAATCTATTGGTGCATTATGACCAGATGACAGAATTGGTGCTCATAAGTGAGGCATCTCCCTACGGAGTCGGAGCAGTGCTGTCCCTCTCATCGGATGGGCGATGGCACGGAACGGCCAATAGATTATGCATCAAGAACGCTCACCACAGCGGAAACGTTATACTCGCAGATAGAAAAAGGAGGCCTGTCCATCATCTTTGGTGTCAAGAACTTTCACCAGTACATACACATCCACTATTTTACAATTGTTTCAGACCACAAGCCATTGCTAGGATTGTTCAGTGAGGACAAGGCTATACCACCCATATTACAATGATTACAACAATGGGCTTTCATTCTGGCAGCATACGAATACACTTTCATATATAGGTCTGGCAATCAAATTGCAAACGCTGACACCCTTAGGCATTTGCCTTCACAAGAAAATGATGAGCACTTCCCAGTTCCACAGGAACTTGCTTTACTGTAAAATTTCTTAGATTCCTCTCCAAGTTGTGCTTAACAGGCCAGTGACTGGACAAGTCAGGACCCAAGTCTTATCTCAGGTACGAGAACAAGTGCTACATTGTTGGTCACAGGAGCCCGTATTTGATTAAATGAAACCGTACTTCAACAGAAGACATGAAATAACCAGCCAGAATGGCATCTTATTGTGGGGAGCATGAGTGATAGTTCCTTCAAAGTGAAGGGAGAGATTTTTAATTGAACTACACAGTGCCCATCCAGGAATTTCCCGAATGAAGATCATATCACGCAGCTGTCTATGGTGCCCTGGAATGGATGGAGAAATAGACAGTTTAGTAAAGTACGGTGTGCAATGTCAGCAACTGCAAAAGTTGCCAGTGACAGCTCCATTACACCCATGGGAGAGGCCAGGTAGACCCTGGGTGCAATTACACATTGACTACATTGGAACTTTCCTGGGAACAATATTTCTGCCCATTCGAAATGAATGGGTGTATATGAGGTGAAGTCACCAACATCGGCCACTACAATTGAGAAACTGCATCAGAGCTTTGCCATTCATGGGCTACCAGAAATAGTAATTTCCAATAACAGCATGGCATTTACGAGCACTGAGTTTCAACGGTTTATCAGGCTCATCGTTACCACTCATGTGAAAATTGCACCATACCACCCTTCCTCAAACAGACTGGCCAAAAGCGCAGTCCAAGTGTTCACAGCAGGCATGAGAAAGCTAACTGACAATTGTTTGGCAACCAAGCTAGCACACTTTCTTTTTCATTACAGGTCTACCCCTCACATAACAACAGATGTCACACCTGCGGGGTTATTGCTGAAATGCTGTCTCACGAAGTTATTAAGTTTAATAATGCCAAATTTAGAGGGGAAGTTGGAAAGGGGTCATGGAAGCCAGAAAACTAGACACAACTGGCAGAGTTGCAAGAGGAAATTTACCGTGGGAGAAACGGTACACATGAAGAACTTCGGGGAAGGACCAAAGTGGTTACCAGGTGAAATAAGTGCAGTGACTGGACCTCTATCTTACCACATGGAGATGGAAGGCCAGATCATCCATAAACATGTGAACCATTTAAGGAAGAGAGAGACAAATCACCAAGATTTGGTTCCACCAGCAACCACGACCGGGTCTGTGTTTCTGTCGAGGACATTCAACCCATGACTGACATGTCTGATGTTCCTGTAAGAGTTGAGAATACAGAACTGCAAGTGCCCACCAAGGCACCTGATGTTCAGGCAACTCTGGAAAAGCAGGTTCCCGACAAAGAATCTGAAGTTGTGGAGCTCAACGTATGACCTGAAAGACTAAACATGTGAATTCCTTACCTAATGTAAATATTAAGTTGTCTTGAAAAATATGTACTTGTAAATATAATATGTATAGTCAAGTTAAAGGGGGAGGAATGTAATAATTATGGTTTTATTTAATGTATAATGTACCTTTGAGAATAATACGTGTTAGGAGAGATCACATGATCTGTAGTAACCAATAGAAGAGTAGCGCGGGCTACCTTAGCAGTCAGTGCAGAGATAGAGTTAGAGTTGAAAGCACACATGTAGTTGCTGCTGAGTATATTGTAAATAAACTTAATGTTTCCACCCCAGAAGTGTCTGCTCATCAACTCAATCATTAATAGTACAACTCAGTCACCCTACAACAATAGTTTAAAATTAGTATTAAAATAATACTTTGTAAAATCTATGTCATTCTGTTTATTTAATTTTTTCTGAATCATGATTCCTCAACTTTAGAACAGGTTTTTAACATTATTTAAATGCCTTCAACATTTAGTCTCTCATTGAACTCAATGGTGATTTAATAGCTGATTCGGTTTGTACAAGTGTAAAAATATTTAAAATATGTGAACATTAACTTTAGTAATTAAGAACACTCTTACTGTTTTCAGGCAGAATATAATTGTAACACTTGCAATGTTTCTTTCCAATGTTTTTATATGCGTTTTTAAATGGACATTGCCCTCTTTTGACTTCTCTAGTAAACACTTCACCAGATCTGTATACAGGGACATGCCCAACAACTTGATCTATGTGGCTCACTGGCAAAAATCTTTTCTGATAACAATTCTTGAAGCACCTTGAGACAATTACTTAACATTAAAGGAGCCAAATAAATGCAAGTTGTTGTTGTAAATTGAAACTCCTAAACATAAAATACACAGTTCTTCCCAAACAGTAAAAAAAAATCTCAAACCAGGAAGCTGTTGTGTAAGTGAGCTGAGCACACAACTCATGCATAGTCAGGCAAAGTTGCAACTGGCAAAAACAGCTTACACCATCAAGATAGAAGAGTACTAGGAAGGGATGGTTTCACATCAGAAATGGCGTCAAGGTATTAAGACCTGGAATCAGTGTCAGTGAGCAGGTAATTGCTAAGCAAGTGCCACTTAATAGCACTGTTGATGACACCTCCCATCTAATGATGGATAGTAGACTGATAAGGCAGTAATTGGCCAGGTTGGATTTGTCCTGCGTTTTGTGTACAGGACACACCTGTGCAATTTTCCGCATAGCCGGGTAGGTGCCAGTGTTGTAGCTGCACTGGAACAGCTTGGCTAGGGGCACAGCAAGTTCTGGAGCACAAATCTTCAGTACTATTACCAAAATATGGTCAGGACCCATAGTCTTTGCAGTATCCAGTACCTTCAGCCATTTCTTGATCTCACATGGAGTGAATCAAATTGGTTGAAGACTGGCATCTGCGATGCTAGAGACCTCTGGAGGAGGCCGAGTTAGATCATCCACTTGATACTTCTGGCTGAAAATTGTAGAAAATGCTTCAGCCTTATCCTTTGTACTGATGTGCTGGGCTTCCCCATCATTGAGGTAGGAGATATTTGTGGAGCATCCTCCTCCAGTAAGTTGTTCAATTGTCCACCATCATTTATGACTGGATGTGGCAGGACTGCAGAGCTTAAATCTGATCTGTTGGTTGTGGAATTGCTTAGCTCTGTCTATCAGTTGCTGCTTACGCAAGTTTGGTATGCAAGGAATCCTGTGTTGTAGCTTCACCATGTAGACACCCCATTTTTAGATTGCCTGGTGTTGCTACTGGCATGCCATCCTGCATGGTCACTTCTACCGATACTGTAATGGACAGATGCATCTGCGGCAGACAGGTTGGTGAGGATGAGGTCAAGTATGTTTTTCCCTCTTGTTGGTCCTCTCTTCATCTGCCGCAGACTAGGTTAGGCTGTGGCGGTGCTATCAAGTCACTCTTGGTGATGGACATTGAAGTCCCCCACCCAAAGTACATTCTGTGTCCTTGCCACCCTCAATGCTTCCTTCAAGTGGTGTTCAAGATGGAGGAGTACAGATTCATCAGCTGAGATGGGGACAGTACGTGGTAATCAGCAGGAGGTTTCCTTACCCATGTTTGAACTGTTGCCATGAGACTTCATGGGGGCCGGAGTCAATGTTGAGGACTCCCGGGGCAACTTCCTCCCAACTATATTCCACTGTGCAGCCACCTCCTGCCGGTGGGACAGGACACACCCAGGGAAGGTGATGGTGTTGTTAAGTCACTGCCTAATGTGAGGTGTACCATGCTGGGATCAGTCTCTGCCACTCGAATGAACGTTAAAAGTCCAGTCATTCCAAACTGATTTGTAACCATTCCTATAGGAGTATTAGTGACTCGTCCATCAGATAATACTTGGATCCCTTTTTTCTGCCGATTTTTGTTTTGCTCTTATGCCATCTAAAGTCAACCACAGATCCTAAAGTTATATCCCAAACCCCTCATGGTTTCAGTCGAGTTGGTGATTGGCTGTCATGGATGATGTTGCAATGTCCATACCCGATGACTGTTCTCCTCCCATTTCTTCTGCATTGCTGCACAATTGGCACACTTCCATGCTACTACTGTTATAAAGGTGTGTTTTTTTTTTAAAAAGATACAATTTCTAATTATACTTTCTCTGGCTAGATTGAAAGGAAAAAACAATAAAGCGTAATTCTATTAAGACAATGGAGGACTGCTAGCCAGCCACAATATTCAACTTACATTGCACCCAAGTGGGATGAAAACAGATCAGACACCCAAACTCCAAGGAGTGTGAAAGACACTGTGCTGAAACTCTTCAAAATTTTCTGAGATGAGCCATCAAAATGCAAAATGGTCTAAAAAGCAATGACTACAGCAGAGATGGATTAATCAAATTTCTCTGAAATATACAGCAAAAAAAGACTTTAAGAACTGTTTGTCAAGCTAGAGGGGTCAGGGGCTAGAATGATGTATTGAAAGGCTGCAAAGAATCTGTCCCTCTCTCTCTTTCTCTAAAGTATTATACCAAGATTTACACAGTAATAAGCCTGAAAAAAGAAATCTACCGCAAACTGAGATCTTTTGGGAATAAAACATAGAAATCTATTCCAAACAACTATGCCCAGGGAGACAGCTAAACAAAACAGCTGCAATGTGGAATCACCACATTGAGACCAGCCAAAGGGTAGCTAACCGTATATTCCCTTATTTGATCTTCTTCACAAACTGTAAAAAATTGTTAAGCCTATCCACTTATTCTACTGCCTGTGCCATTTGTGTGTGTGTGGGCCCAGGGAATTTGTGTGAAGTATGAATGGTGGTTGTGATTTACCTCATTTATTTTTAATTCAGCAAGTAGTGTCAATAAACTTACCTTGTTCTTTGTTTAAACTCAGAAAACCTGTCTGACTAATTCTTTATAATCTGAAAGTGTAAATAGCGTAACCCCTGCAATATTAGCAAAGTACATCCTCTCTAAATTCAAGAAACCTGTTATGGTCAGACCTGGAGCGATAGGTGTAATGAACTTGATGTACTGGACAGGTTTCTTACTTGAAACATATAACTTTATTACAGAGCTCTTTTAGAAGCTACATGCTTGAACTAGGTCCATGACTAGGAAACTCCGCCCCCTTCCCCCCAGATTACCCCCGCTTAAGGCTCATTTGTCAGAACAATCACATGACCCCTAACAGGCAGTAGGAAAGGCTATACCTTCTTTCACTACATTTCCTCAGCCTTTAGTTTTTGTACATCTCCTATTTACAAAGAATATTTTAATCCACAACATATGCATATATACAGGTCAATGATTAAAGGTTACGTCTCTGAGGTGGTTTTCTTATTCGGTTGGAGCGGCATAACTTTACCACTTGAAATTCTTCCACTGGATCAATAGGATCAGGAACTGCAGCATCAGGCGCATCATTAGAAAGTGGCAGTTCAGGGTTAGGGAATTCAACAGAGGCACCAGGTTGGTCTATTCCAGGTCGATCTGTCACCTTAGGGATTAAAGATTCAACATCAATTACAGGTGGAATTGCTAATTGTTGGAATATTTCTCTACTCCTTAGATGATCCACATGTTTTTGAACAACCTGGTCTTCCACTTCCACTTGGAATGACAAAGATCCAGTTTCTGAGACAATTATACCAGGAAGGCAAAAAGGTCCATTTCCAAAATTCTGCATGAAAACTGTATCCCCTACAGAAAACTTTTGAGCTTTGCAATGAATATCATGATTCAATTTTTGATTACTCTGATTCTTCACTATCTTCCCCTCTAAGTTTAGAAACACCAGACTAAGCATTGTATCGAGGTGGAGTTTCATCTGTAATTCAGACAATGCTGAACTTGTAGTTGCATGAGGAGTTGTACAACAATTGAAAACAAAACGTAAAAGTCAAGTTTCTAGCTACCTTCGGATAACCCCGTCATTCCTGATTTGAAAGTTTGCACTGCTCTTTCAGTTAACCCATTTGATGAGCAATGATATGGTGCTGTTTCAATATACTTGATTCCATTTAAACTCATGAATCTCTGGAATTCTGTACGAGCGAAGACTGTACCGTTATCCGAAACAATAACTTCCAGTAGGCCATGTATACTAAAACATTGCCACAGCTTTTCAATAGTTGCATTCAATGTTGGTGATCTATCTTCATACACATCCATCCATTTAGAATGCACATCGATGATCATTAAAAACATTGTACCTAAAAATGGATCTACATAGTCTATATGTAGTCTAACACAGGTTCGACCAAGCCACTCCCATGGATGCAGTGGAGCTGAAACAGGCAACTTCTGTTGTTGCTGACAATGGAGACAGTGCTTGACCATGCTTTCAATGTCATTGTCTATGCCTGGCCACCAGACATAGCTTGGCACATGTGTTTTCATCATTGAAAAGCCTGGATGTGCACTGCGAAGCTCAGTAAAGAGTGGTTCTCTTCATTGCGAAGGGACAACGACTTTTGATCCCCACAACAAGATTCCATCTTGACAACTTAACTGATATAAAAACAAAAAAACTGCGGATGCTGGAAATCCAAAACAAAAACAGAATTACCTGGAAAAACTCAGCAGGTCTGGCAGCATCGGCGGAGAAGATGGACCGCCGATGCTGCCAGACCTGCTGAGTTTTTCCAGGTAATTCTGTTTTTTTTTTTTTTTTTTTGACAACTTAACTCCCTGTTACAGGCATAGAATGGTCTTATCTCTTCAGACATTGATGAATTCAACCATCCTTGTACTACCAAGTCTTGGGCTTTTGACAAATTTGGATCCCTGTTTGTCCAATTCCTTATTTGCTTTGCACACACAGGCAAAGAAAATCAGCACATGTACAACTTCTTGTGGCACTGGAGCACGTACAATTCTATCTGGAAATGGGAGATGACTGAGTGCATCTGCATTTGCAATATGCACGCCAGGGCAGTGCATAAAGGTATAGACATATGCAGCTATTGTCCTCAGCCCAACTATTTTCAGCTGTTTCATCAATGACCTTCCTTTCATCATAAGGAGGCAAAGAAGTTGTTTGCTGATGATAGCACAATGTTCAGCCACATTCATGACCCCTCAGATACTGAAGTAGTCCATGTCCAAATGCAGCAAGACCTGGACAGTATCCAGGCTTGGGCTGAGAAGTGGCAAGTAACATTCGTGCCACACAAGTGCCAGGCAATGACCATCTCGAACAAGAGAACAGCCATCACCCCTTAATGTTCAATGGCATTTCCATCACTGAATCCCTCACTATCAACATCCTGGGGATTACCATAGATCAGAAACTAAACCGAACTAGCCACATAGATACTGCGGCTACAAGACCAGGTCAAAGGCTAGGAATCGTGTGACAAGTAACTCACCTCCTGACTCCCCAAAGCCTATGCACCATCTACAAGGCACAAGTCAGGAGCATGATGGAATACTCCCCACTTGCCTGGATGAGTGTAGCTCCAACAACACTCAAAAAGCTTGACACCATCCAGGACAAAGCAGCCCGCTTGATTGGCACCACATCCACAAACATTCACTCCCTCTAGCACCAACACACAGTAGCAGCAGTGTACTGAATCTACAAGATGCCGTGCAGGAATTCACCAAGGCTCCTTCAGCAGCACCTTCCAAACCCATGACCACTACCATCTAGAAGGACAAGGGCAGCAGATAGATGAACACCACCACCTGGAAGTCACACACCATTCTGACTTGGAAATGTATCGCTGTTCCTTCACTGTTGCTGGGCCAAAATCCTGGAACTCCCTAACAGCACTGTGGGTGTACCTATACCACATGGGCTGCAGCAGTTCAAGATGGCAGCTCGCCACCACCTTCTCAAGGGCAACTAGGGATGGACAATAAATGCTGGCCCAGCCAGTGAAGCCCATATCCCGTGAATGAATTTTAAAGAATGGTCAACATTCTTGCTGCTTCTATTGGTGGAATGGCTTTATCCTCACTGAATAAACCCCTTAGTGGTTTGTGGTCCGACACAATGCTGAAATGTCGTCCATGCAGATACTGGTGGAATTTCTTTTCTCCAAATATTACTGAGGAACCTTCCTTTTCAAGTTGTGAATAACCCTTGTCAGCTGCAGAGGGTGTTCTAAAGACATAGCCGATTGGCCTCTCAGAACTATCTTCCATTCTGTGTGATAACACAGCTCCCCCACCATAAGGAGACAAATCACACCTTAATATTAATATTTTCGATATGTCATAATGTACCATTGTACATGATGAATGTAATAGCTTCTTAACTTTCACAAAAGCTTCTTCTTGTTGTGAATTCCATGACCAATGATGATTCTTTTTCAATAATAAGTGTAAAAGTGCTAACAATTTGTCAAGCTTGGAAAGAAGCGACTATAATAATTTATCATGCCCAAAAAAGACTTGCGTTCAGTGACACTGGGAGGATTGATTGTTCTAACTTTCTCCTCTACTGAATGCAACCCCATGGCATCCACTCGGTGACCCAAGTAAGTGACTTCTGGCGCTTGGGATGTACATTTTTCTTTCTTCAATCATACACCAGCTTCCAAAAATCTTCTTAAAACATCTTCTAGGTTGGCCAAATGTTCAGCTACCATTGACACTGTGATTAGCACATCATCCAGAAACACTACTACTCAGGGAAGTCCTTGCAATAGGCTTTCCATGGTCCTTTTGAAGATTGCACATGCAGTTGATACATCAAAGAGTAGGCGTGTATATTGGTACAGGCCCTTGTGCGTGTCTATGCTTACATATCCTCTAGATGTGCTATCCAGCTCTAGCTGTTGGTATGCACGGCTCATGTCCAGTTTGGTGTAGCATTTTCATCCAGCTAGCTTTGCATATAAGCCTTCTTTCCTCAGGAAAATGTATTTATCTAGTTTAGCTGCCTTGTTCATGGTTAATTTGTAGTCCCCACAAATGCGAATAGTTTGATCTGGTTTCATCACAGGGACTATGGACACTGCCCATTCAGAAAATTGGACTGGTTGGCTGATGCCTAGCTTCTCTAATTGGTACAATTCTGTATCCACCTTCTCCTTTAGGGCATAAGGCACAGGCTTGGCCTTAAAGAACCGAGGTGTCACCTCCGAATCTACATATATTTATGCTTGTAGGCCTTTTATCTTTCCCAATTCATCATAAAATACATTGTTGTATTTCC
Organism: Carcharodon carcharias; assembly: GCF_017639515.1. Taxonomy (NCBI): domain Eukaryota; kingdom Metazoa; phylum Chordata; class Chondrichthyes; order Lamniformes; family Lamnidae; genus Carcharodon; species Carcharodon carcharias. The sequence goes on along the minus strand of NC_054479.1, from coordinate 41,316,235 downwards.
TTAATAACTCAGAAATTCTTCCTGTTCTCAACTTAAAATATTTCTGACCAGTTGAGCTTAATTTTTTGTAACCTGTCACAGCCCAGAAAACTAGGTCCTTCACCTGTCACTATGATCACTGGAAGCTGGGCTGTTTGTTGCCTATAGGACACAGGTACTGGGGCGATGCCCTTTATTTGTATGGACTCTCCAGTGTATGTCTTCAATTGAGCTGTGGTTTGCTCCAGATTCTGTGGTTGGGAACCTTCATTAAGGTATTAAAATGTTTGCTTTCCCACCACTGTGGTTGAGGCTCCCGTATCTACCTCCATTACCAGTGGCTTCCCATTCACTTGAATGATGTGAGTTATTGGTTCAGTTTTTACTGTTTTGACATTGTACAGGGAATAGAGATTGGTATCAGCAACTTCTGGTTCTGTTATATTATTCACTTCAATCATTTTGGTCTGCTGTCTTATAGGCTGTCAAGATTTTGTCCTGCTTTGCTTTGTTACATGCCCTTTCTGTGGCTATAATGGCATTCTGCCTCCTTGAATCTGCAGGTGTCTGGTACATGGTTACGCCCACATCTGTAACAGATTAACTTCAGAATCGCTGCCGAAATGCTTCCATTAGGCCTTTTCATTTTTCAAGCAGCTGTCTCTGGTTTTCGAGCCACGCCCAGTGTTAGGTTCCCACCCCAACTGAAGAATGGCACCATGTTGCACACTCTGTAAAACCTGCAAGTTCCTCTCAGCACTCTCCATGGCTAGCATTATTTCCATGGCGTGCTTCAAATCGATGTTAGCTTCTGCAAGTAAAAGGTGCTGAATGGTGTCATTGTGAAGGCCACAAACCAACCGGTCTCACAACATATCATTGAGTGTGTCTGTGAAGTTGCAGTGCTCTGTCAACTGCTTCAATGACTAGTGAGTATGCTTCTCTTCCCTCTTTTTAAGAACTGATGTACTCACTGGGTGAGGTGCAGCGTTGGGGCCATTTTACTCCTGTCACCAAATGGAATGTCTTGACATACTAGACAGGTTTCTTACTTGGAACAGATTACTTTATTACAGAACTCTTTTGGAAGCTACATGTTTGAACCAGGTCCACAACTAGAAAACTCTGCCCCCTTGATTACCCGTGCTAAGGGCTCATTCGTCAGAACAATCACGAGAACCCTAACAGGCAGAAGGAAAGATTATACCTTCAATCACTACAGTAGGATAGGTGAGTCATTTATTTACCCCTCCTCACAAAGAAGAAAGTTGTAGGTTATCAATACCATTGAGGGATGTGAATAAGACTGAGAAAGAAAACACTTACCAGTCTACCAGGATTCTGCTGAAGACCGAAGTCTACAGAGTGCTGTCCTCGTAGCTTTATTCATCAAAGAAATGAATTATACAATATCACTAGAAAATACAAAAAAAGTGCCGTAAAATGTTGCCATTGTGTATACTTCATGTATTGAAAACAATACCTATGCACTTCATCAGTTAGCAGAATGAAAACCAGGTTGGACCTGCATTTTTCACACGTTGGTTTTGCTTCCAAATTTACTGGCAATAATTAGCATTGAAAAAGCATGCTCGAGAGTTGCCAGCAGCTCAAGTAGTTGACCAGCTGACCAGCAACACAAAGGTCAAAAGTTCAATCCCAAGGGCTCCCTGACTCTTAAAGCACACCCTGCAGGAGTTTTGTCGGTTCTCAGCCTGGTCGCTGGTGAAGCATCATATGGTAGCAAACTGCTTCAATCTGAGGGGAAGGAGATAATTTACATTCTTCTGCTTAACTTGTTCAAATTGTTCTTTCTGGCATGGAGAATCACTGTAGGGATGTTTGTGACCTAACATTGTCCCCCTGCTCCACCACCACCGCCCCCCCCAAACAACCCATATGATCGAAAAGAACAAGGATGAAAGAATATCCTGGAAACCAGAAAAATATAAGTTTACTTATAGCTAATTTGAATTGTTAGAATTAAAACTTTCAAGGTATTCAAATTTTATTTTATTTCAATAAGCACAGACAGTTTAAGTTCGAAACCAGCCTAAATAAAGAGTTGATTTACAAGCAGATCTTTTGAGATGGGGATTTTGTGGCTTAAAGGTCAGTTTGTAATCTTTACCATGACGATGCTGAGGAGATGACCGATTATCTATCTGACAAAGTTGTATCTGGCATCTCACAATCAATCACAGCTGTTTGTGATTATCATGAGGTACAGACATTTTTAATCCTTCTCAAACTGCAAATGTTAAATCTAGCAAACCCGCTGTGTTACAAAGCGACTACCAGACAAGAGAGATGTGTGTTCCATCCTTGTTTTGGTGGCGCGGATAGCCAGCAGTTCCAAGATGCTAAGACGGTATCTTGAATGGACAGGATCCAAAGTGCAGAATTGCAGACGGCACATCCTGATAGACAATGCAAGGCATGACAATTAATTTCGCCTGAAGGGAATGAACTGTATGAAAAACAATAGAATCTTTTTAAAAATGCATTAAACTGGCAAAGGAAGTGAGGCTTGTTCATTCAGTGCTGCCTCACAAAGCTTTACAAAAGGTAAATGACATGCCTTCCTATTTTTTTACATCCTAAAAGAATAATATGTTTGCTTCACTTTGCTTCACTTTCACATTGCTAAATTTGTACTGTAACTTAATAACATTGCTCGAAATATATCTCCCTATTGTTTAAACTAGTGGTGTGACGAGTGCTATGTGGAGTGCAACCTGAGGCTACAAGCTAAGAGATCTTGTACTTATACACACTGTGTTATTAAATGGCTGTTCAGAAATGCAGGCAGACGGCACCTCCATTTAGCAGCTGAGCTAAAAGATGACACCTCCAGAAAAGCAGTATTCTGATAGTGCAGTACTTAAGTGTCAGTCAAGATTACTCCTATTAAATGTTGGTTAAGAAGCTAAGCTATCCAAACGGAGAAGGTCTCTGGTTCAAACAAAGGTCTGTGCTTATAGTTAGCAGATCTCCACCAGGGCAGCAGTAAGGGTGCCGCAAACAGATTGAGGAAGAGAGAATTAATCAGGATACCCAGCTATTTTTGGTCTTCAACCCAGTAACCACTGCTGAATGTGTATGTGTAGGGATATTGTAGGACCAAGTATCGCTCTGATATCCTAGCAATCAGATGGTTTGCTGACCTCACTGTCAAGCAGAGTCACGAAAGAAGTTTACAATGCAAAAGTACTGACCCTGGTCAATCAATCTGTGCTTGTAAAACTCAGAACATAATGTCTAACATTAGATGTGATTCTGCGATTAGACAGCACTTGCTGAACAATCCTGAGTGTGCCAAGGAATTACACTAACAACCAATTTAAAATTGGCGAAATTAATTGTTTGCAATATGGGTCACCAGTGCTTGCTAGGAGCTACATATATTCATATGCAGGGACCTGTCCTCTGCAGGCAAAAGGCATGTCCAGGCTTTGCACTTCTTAAAAATTAAACAAAAGCATGTGGGGACAATAGATCCCTGGTACATTCTCCATGGCAATATCTCAACCAATCAGAATCAACTTGCCAGCCAATCAGCAGTATAAATTGTTGCTCCCATTGATATGTGGCATTATTGCATCTGTCCTGATGAGTGCAAGATGAAAAGCTTTGACAGCATGTCTCCTTTTTCAGCAATATTCAGGTTTTGTACCACCAAGCATCTATATATCAATTAGTTCAACACTACACATGAGACCAGTAGTGTTCTTCATTGGAACAAATTGATAAACTGATGACAATAGCAAGGTCCTGGTGTCAGTTGTCCATAATATCGCATTCAATAGGAGCATCTTTGGCCAATGTTTGAGATTGCCTGTATTCAATAATCATGGGTAACTATTGAGCTTAATTAAATTTAGAAGAGGAGTATAATTTGCTGCTTTTGATTCAAAGGAGGATATTCTGAAGTGGCCCTCACCCTATCCTCCGCCTCACTCATCCCAGTCACAGACAATGTGGTTAGTGGATATGCCCCATCAGGGCATAGTGATTTTGAATGAAACCTTTTCCTGAGATCAGTTAGGAAGTGGGAAGAGCCTTGATTGTCAGCTCAATAGATAGAAACAAAAAAAAAGGAGCATTTATATACAGCCTTTCCTGACCTCAGTAATTGCAAAGATCTTTACAGCCAATTAAATGCTACTGAAGTATAGACACAGTTGCAGTGTAGAAAATGCAGCAGCTAATTTGCACAAAGCAAGTTCTCATAAACAGTAATTAAACAATAACCGGGTAATTCGTTTTTATCAAGGTTGGATGTAGGACAAATGTTGGTCAGGACATTGAGGAGAACGCAGAAACAAAACCAGAACAGAAAATGCTGGAAAAACTCAGCAGGTCTAACAGCATCTGTGGTGAGAAAAAAAACAGTTAATGTTTCGAGTCCATATGACTCTTCTTCAGAGCAGTCATACGGACTTGAAACGTTAACTCTTTTTTTTCTCTCCACTGATGCTGTTAGACCTGCTGAGTTTTTCCATCATTTTCTGTTTTTGTTTCAGGTTTCCAGCATCTGCAGTATTTTGCTTTTATTATCGAGGAGAACTGCCCTGCTCTTCTTCAAGATGGGTTATGGCATTTTTTATCTGAGATGGTAGATGGTTTAATGTCTCAAGTAAAAGATTGTACCTTCAGCAGTGCATGATACAAGTTGTAGAGAGTAAGGGACATTTGGGTTATGCTCACTTACCTCGATATTCAGCTGGCAAAGCTGTTTTCTAGATCATAGAGCAAATCGTGTTGGGGGGGCGGTGGTGGGGGGGAGAGACAAGTGACTAAGTCCTCCAAGAAGCATGTTTCCAACAATAATTGTCATGAACAGGTAGTTTAACCAGAGCAGGCTCATAGGATGAGACTTTAACTCACTCAAAATACATTCACTTACACAAATTTAAAATTAGGCCCGTTATCCCACATTTTTGTAGGTCTACAATGCTATTGATTCCCAGAACATTACCTGATAGAATGTAGCCAAAGGAGGAAGAACTGCATGCCTAATGTTGGCTGCACATACTTAATGTTATATTATCATAAGTATTTGTGCATAAGCTACGGCAGTCAGTGTTTCCTCTGCATGAACACAGTTCTAGCTCTGTTATTACCTCCCACATGTTATTTAAATAATATTAACTTAATGCATTTCTCCTCAACAAAGAAGATCATGAAATATAGTGATAGCCTGAAGTGAGCTGGTCGAACATAAGAGTTTAAAGAGCTTTTGTAACTATTCACTGGGTTTTACATAATATTAAGTTAAGTTGAAAAAAATTTTGTATTTGTGCTCAGCAACACATTATTAGAATAAAAGTATAATACATTGAAAATTGCTCAAAAAATGCAAGACATGATTTGGCCGATGCATTACCTCAACCCAACCCGATGGAATGTGACATTCAATAAATGAAATTAATTAACCAGTTTCCCGCATTTATAGTAAAATAATTTATTTTTATTGCAACATGCACATGCCTGATGTCAAATTAAGTTATTTTGAATATTTGCTTTAAACTATAAGGAGAATAAAATCATGTCACAGAGGATTCAAGAAATTCATTCCCTGCAATTTTTTTGTAAACAAATGATGTTTTCGTTTTTAAAACTGTGAACTTCGCTATTTGATGAATTGGTATCAGATTTATATTTTCCACAGCTGTTGGACATGCTCACTGCCCACCTGAAGTGTTTAAAACAATTTTATATAATTACATATGTGTCAACGATGTGTGAGACCTGAGCCCTGGAGTTAAAACTATAATTCATTGGATGAGCACCTGGATGGGAGACGGATTTTCAACAAGTAAAAACATCACTGCCACACAAACACAATGACATCCTGATCTTTTAAAATGAATATTTTATTCCTAGTCAAAAACAGAATTACCTGGAAAAACTCAGCAGGTCTGGCAGCATCGGCGGAGAAGAAAAGAGTTGACGTTTCGAGTCCTCATGACCCTTCGACAGAACTTGAGTTCGAGTCCAAGAAAGAGTTGAAATATAAGCTGGTTTAAGGTGTGTGTGTGTGTGTGTGTGTGTGTGTGGGGGGGGGGTGGTGTGCGGGGGTTGGAGAGAGAGAGAGAGAGAAGTGGAGGGGGGGGGTTGTGGTTGTAGGGACAAACAAGCAGTGATAGAAGCAGATCATCAAAAGATGTCAACAACAATAGAACAAAAGAACACATAGGTGTTAAAGTTGGTGATATTATCTAAACGAATGTGCTAATTAAGAATGGATGGTAGGGCACTCAAGGTATAGCTCTAGTGGGGGTGGGGAGAGCATAAAAGATTTTAAAATATTTAAAAATAATGGAAATAGGTGGGAAAAGAAAAATCTATATAATTTATTGGAAAAAAAAGGAAGGGGGAAACAGAAAGGGGGTGGGGATGGGGGAGGGAGCTCACGACCTAACATTGTTGAATTCAATATTCAGTCCAGAAGGCTGTAAAGTGCCTAGTCGGAAGATGAGGTGTTGTTCCTCCAGTTTGTGTTGGGCTTCACTGGAACAATGCAGCAAGCCAAGGACAGACATGTGGGCAAGAGAGCAGGGTGGAGTGTTAAAATGGCAAGCGACAGGGAGGTTTGGGTCATTCTGCCAGACGTGTTGAGTTTTTCCAGGTAATTCTGTTTTTGTTTTGGATTTCCAGCATCCGCAGTTTTTTTGTTTTTATTTTATTCCTAGTGTTGTTCAAACCCAGTTGCATAAACGCCACTTCTCTTAAAGCCACTTTTTCATTCAAATTCATCATGTCTCCACCCACTATTGAACTCTGTTTGCAATGCAGGCTGCCGCATATAGGTAGTTTCATTTTGCGTGTTTTTCAGGTTTTAAAGGAAAAAAAATGTCAAAACATTGATGGGGCGGGAAGAGACCATTTCACTAAAAATGAATCATTGTATTTTACCAGCTTGTTGCACTAATTTTTTCAAAGCGTTTTTTGAATTTTTTGACAGCATTAATTTTGACAGCATTGGAATAATTTCAAGGACTGACAATTTATCTTTCTTGCTCTTGTCACCTCATGCACTCTATTGAATCTGCTTCCTGGATTTTTCAAAGCCCACTGAAGATGCAGTTTTATAATTAATGGAGTCCAAGAGCCATCTTGTGTCGCTTAAAAGCACTACAGTTTATGTACTGGGATAGCATAAATTTCCAAAGCAGGACAAGGCCATAATAGCATACTAACAATCAAGAGGCAAAATCTTTATAAGTACACAATGAGAAAGTTTACTTCCATGACAAGATGACAAGTCTGGCATCAGGCAATGTTTTTCTGCTCCACTGTTTAGCTTAATAAATGGAAATGGAAAATAACCCCGTGAAAATGAGAACCTTTCTATTTTAGCACAGATGCTTAGTATTTTCCAGGAATTACTGATTGCTATCAGCAATTTACTTGATCAAAAATAGCGTGCATTTAAGATAGAGATACATTTCAGAGCACTTTACAGATTGGTGAATAGCAAGTAGATTCTGAGTGGGAGGGAGAAAGATAAAATTTATGCCTGAGGCTGGAGGTGGTGGGATGGCGAGGAGGAGGGTGTGTGTGGGCAGGAATAATTGTAGGGGAGTTTCAGAAAGCTGGATGTAAGGTGAAAAGGAAGAGATGCTGAGGGGAGAAGTTCCTGAGGTTGGGAACATAGCTTTTGCAGGAACCAGGCACAGGGAGAGAAATCATGGGCCCCAGTGTTCCTCCTGTTTCTGAGCCCTATACCCCCACAGCCTCATCCCCTTTAACCCTCCCGCTCACATTTTTTGGGCACCCACAATTGGGAATCATAGTCACAGTGGGGTCAAACTGTTTCATATAGCTTTAGAAAAACTTATTGACTTCTTACCTCTGTGCATCTATTTATAAAGCCCATAGAAAGGTCAGGTTTCAGTATGATACACTTTACAGCCAAGGCTTTGTCAGACAATTACACACAACTTGGTCGAAGTGTTCATATTATGCCACCAGCTGCGTTTCTTTGAATCAGGCCCCATGCAACACCCAGGCAGAGCGTCCAAAAGACTTGAACTTCACAAGCACCTCAAACAACAGTCCCATGTACATTCTATTAGCGCATGACTCCTGGTTTCACTTACAAGTTCAAAAATGGCAAAATCAGAAGGTAAACTGGAAGTAAATTAGCACCAACCAATTGACCTGCAATACTGTGCTACTTCTATCCACACAAGTGGGCTTTGTTAACAGAAAATAATGCATTGAGTGATAAATATTTTATCATTTTAAATTGAAACTAAACATACTTACAAATGCCCAGTATGAGGCATATAATAGGAGAGCAAAGTAATGCAATTGTTGGAAATTTGAAATATTAACACAAGATGCTGGAAATACTCAGCAGGCCAGGTAGTAACCGTGGAGAGAGAAAAGAGTCAATGTTTCAGGCCCACGATCTGTACTAGTTCTGATGAAGGGTCACTGACCTCTGTTCCTCTCTACACAGATGCCACCAGATGTGCTGAGCATTTCCAACACTTCCTGTTTGTATAGGAGCAAAAGTAACCCCTTTTGCCAGCCCCCCAAAAGCAATCAGACTCTTTTGTGAGCCTCTTGTTCCTCAGCAAGAAACCCAGCAGCAACTGTCTGAAATCTAATTTGGCACAACATTAAACATGAATTTTTAAAAAAAAATCAGGTATGAAGAAAACATAAATAACTTGCTGAGCAAAAAGAAAGTCAATGTCAAAGCAATAAATTGATTATTTAAAGGAAGAATAATTAATAAAGATGACCATTAAAAAGTTTCAAGCAGCAGAGATAACCAATAAAACCTTCTGTGCCTTTTTGCTTAAGAAACAGAGCTAGAGAGAGAGGGACAGGGCCCAAGTCCTGGTCACCGGGGAAGGAGGAGGGGACCAGGCCCAAGCTAAAGAGTTGGGTTTAACTAACCTGCTTTCACCTCTGCACATTATGAGCCAGACTCAGTGTAGTTCACATGAAAGTAGGGGTCAAAAGTGGGTTGCCTTTCAACCTGAGTTTTCCTACTCTCCCAGCCCAGTGTGTTGATAGGTTTTTAGGGAGTGAGGAGGAGGGAGACGGTGTGCATATGTGTCCATACCGAACAGCGTGTGTATGTGTGTCCAGCTCACATCCAGAATCAGGGTTCGTACACACTAACACATTCACTAGGTCTCACACTCACACACGCTCTCACTCGCTCTCACACATACTCACTCCCTCTCACATACGCTCACTTGCTCTTACACACACTCACTCACACACATGCTTTCAAATATACTTGCACTCACACACTCTCGTTCTCACACACACACTCACTCGCTCTCACATACACTCACTTGCACTCACACACACACACACTCACTCTCACACACACTCACTCTCACATACACTCACCCACTCTCACACGCACTCAATCGCACTCACACACACTCACTTGCTCTCACACATACTCACTCGCTCTAACAGACTAACTTGCTCTCACACATAGATTCATTCACTATCTCACATGCTCACTCGCGCACTCACACACTCACTCACTCTCACACACATTTGCACTCACACACACACTTGCTCTCACACACACTCAATCACTCTCACACATAGATTCTTTCACTCTCTCACACTCACTTGCTCACTCATACAGATTCTTTCACTCTCTCACACACTCACTCGCTCTCTCACACTCACTCACTTGCTCTCACACACACTCCCTCGTTCTCACATACACTCCTTCGCTCTCATGCACACTAATTCATTCTCACACACACACACTCACTCTTGCACACACTCCCTCGCTCTCACATACACTCCCTTGCTCTCATACACACCCACTCACTCTCACACACAGATTCTTTCACTCTCTCACACATTCACTCACATACTCACACACTCACTCGCGCTCACACACACTCCCTCGCTCTCACATACACTCCCTTGCTCTCACGCACTCACCTGCTCACACACACACTCGCTCTCATGCACACTCACTCACTCTTACTCTCACACACTCATTCACTCTCACATACGCTCACTCGCTCTCGCACACAGGTTCGCTCGGTCTCCCACACACTCACTTGCTCTCACACTCACTCACTCGCTCTCGTTCACACTAACTCGCTCTCACCCATTCACTCACTCACACAACACTTGTTCTCACACACTCTCACTCACACACACACTTACTTGATCTTGCACACACATTCGCTCACACTCACACACACTCACTCGCCCCCACACACTCGCTCGCTCCCACACACTCGCTCGCTCCCACACACTCACTCACTCCCACACACTCTCACTCACTCTGACATACATTCACTCATTCTGACATACAATCACTTGCCTTCACACACACACTCACTCACCCGCTCTCACACATTCTCACTCGCTCTAACAGACTAACTTGCTCTCACACATAGATTCATTCACTCTCTCACATGCTCACTCACGCTTTCACACACTCACTCACTCTCACACAGACTTGCACTCTCACACACACACTTGCTTTCACACACACTCACTCATTCTCACACACACTCACTCACTCTCACACATAGATTCTTTCACTCTCACACTCACTTGCTCACTCACAGATTCTTTCACTCTCTCACACACTCACTCGCTCTCTCACACTCACTCACTCGCTCTCACACACATTCCCTCATTCTCACATACAGTCCTTTGCCCTCACGCACACTAACTCATTCTCACACACACACACTCACTCTTGCACACACTCCCTCACTCTCACATACACTCCCTTGCTCTCACACACACTCACTCATTCTCACACACACTCACTCACTCTCACACAGATTCTTTCACTCTCTCACACATTCACTCACTCACTCACACACTCACTCGCTCTCACACACACTCCCTTGATCTCACATACACTCCCTTGCTCTCACGCATACTAACTCATTCTCACACATAAACACACACTCACACTTGCACACACTTCCTCGCTCTCACATACACTCCCTTGCTCTCACACACACTCATTCATTCTCACACACACACACATACTTGCTCTCGCAGACACTCCCATGCTCTCACATACACTCCCTTGCTCTCACACACTCACCTGCTCACATACACACTCGCTCTCACGCACACTCACTCACTCACTCTTACTCTCATACACTCATTCACTCTCATATACGCTCACTCGCTCTTGCACACAGGTTCGCTCGGTCTCCCGCACACTCACTTGCTCTCACACTCACTCACTCGCTCTCATTCACACTAACTCGCTTTCACCCATTCACTCACTCACACAACAATTGTTCTCACACACTCTCACTCTCACACACACTTACGTGCTCTTGCACACACATTCGCTCACACTCACACACACTCACTCGCTCTCATTCACACTCACTCATTCTCACCCACACTCTCTTGCTCTCACACACTCACTTGCCCCCACACACTCACTCACTCCCACACACTCACTCACTCCCACACACTTTCACTCACTCCCACACACTTTCACTCACTCCCACACACTTTCACTCAGTCCCACACACTTTCACTCACTCTGACATACAATCACTTGCCCTCACACACACACTCACTCACCCGCTCTCACACACTCACTCGCTCTCACGTTTGCTCGGTCTCCCACAGACTCAATCATTCTCACACACACTCACTCGTCCTCATTCACACTCACTCGCTCTCACCACTCACTTGCTCTCACCCACTCACTTGCTCTCACATACTCACTCACTCTCACACACACTCACTCATTCTCATTCACACTCACTCGCTCTCACCACTCACTCAGTCTCACCCACTCACTTGCTCTCACATACTCACTCACTCTCACACACACTCACTCATTCTCATTCACACTCATTCGCTCTCACCACTCACTTGCTCTCACCCACTCACTTGCTCTCACATACTCACTCACTCTCACCTACACGGTTGCTCAACAGTAGCTGTGATTTCCCTCCTATGACTTTGTGGCAAGCCCAAACTGTCAGCTGGAATTGTGCCTTGTGGGAGATGGTAGCCAACTTGAGAGGTGAAAGGGAGGGTCCTAGGTTCCTGAGGGCCCTTCCCCTCCTGACCTCTTCTATAAGTCCTGAAGTCCTCCCTTGTCGATGGTGTGTGTGGGCAAGGCCCCTACTCCTCCTGACCTTGAGAAGAGGGGCTCTAATCAGACAGAACATTGAGGAAGAGGAATACATTTGTAGGTCGAGTAGATATCACTGTATGTGTGTAGCCAAGTCAAAAAGATCTATTCATCATGAACTTTGGGCACAATTTTATTACTGCAGACTATTTCTTGCTGGGCGGATCCTCATGCACATAGCTCCGCCGCAAAGCAGCTCTTGGAAGGTGGGAGGTCTCTGTTGATGCTTCAGGTCTGCTTCAGAACATCGTGGTCTTGGCCATGAGCTGTTATGGATGATCAAGGGGAGGGAGAGGAAGGAGTCCGGGGTGAGAGTAGACAGAGGCAGACACAAATCCTTAGGGTGGGAAGGAGGTGGTCGGGGAAGTCAATGTGGATGGGGGTGGGATTCTCAGGAAGGTAGGGAATGTACACGTTCACCTGGACATCCTGGAATAACAAGGGTTTAGGTTGGTAAATGAAGGTGAGGAGGTGGAAGGTGATGCCAGGGGTGTCGACAGTGATGGGGAAAAGGGCATGCGTGACTGGGGAGGGAAAAGGATGAGGGAGCTGACAAGATTCTTGACCATGATCATGGTGGTTGAATCGAAAGTGAGCGGAGCCTCATGTTGGACTGACACAGGTGCTGCATGGGAGTGTGATCATTGGGTGGGTGGAGATGCAGGTCAGCTCAGATGCTCAGCTGACAGAGAACCCCAGCAGGCAGCATTGAAAATGTTCAGGACACTGAGATGAGCGTGATGAGTGAAGGCTCCGTGTGCGTGAGGGATAGCTTGCATGAGGCTCTGAACGGCCCTGCCACAGACACACTTGGCCCTCCAGAATCACTCGTGGTCCAGCTGATGCAGCTGCACTGCTAGTGGGGGGGGATATGGGCGGGGGGGATGGTGGGTGCGATGCACTGGGAGGACTCATGGAGCCTCTCAATGAAGCTGAAAGACAACAACACACATCGCACAGTGAAAGTGAAAATATTTTCAGATTATAAAGTAACAAAACATGTTCACCCATGCAACCACTTGTGATCAGGGTTTCTTAACTGTTCTAGGCCTACCCCTTCCTCTAGTTGCTGCTCTGACATCTGCAGCAGGGGTGGAGATAGACTGCATTGGTTGGCCCTGTTGCCTCTGATGATGTCAGTATGCATCTTCTAGAGAGCCGAGGCTAGAGGGCCCTGTTTGCTTTACTGTCCTCCTGTGGGCCAGCTGCTCCCTCTGCAGTGACAGAGGACAAGGTTGAGGGGCTCACAGGCAGAGGACAGCCTCTGAGATTCCTGAGTGGATGACCCAGAGATGTCCAGCTGCCGCTCCTCCTCCCTTTGGGTGCCTGAGGACCGCAGCCTGACTCCTTGAGGGGAAGGAGCACCTGGGAGGATGTTGAGGTGCCCCATTTCCCTCTCGCCTTGCCACTGCAGGAACTGACCCATGGCTCCCGTGATGGAGTGCAGGTCTACGCGCATCTATGTGTTCTACTGGGCCAGGGTCTCCATGACATCCGCCAACCTTCTCTTGGAGACCTCCACGAGCGCACATATGGGCACCACTTCATCAGAGAGCAGGCGGACGCAATCCTCCGACTTGTGTGCCACTCTGTTGAAGGCTCCCAACAACTTTGCACGATGTTCCCACACTTTCTGCTGACTCTCCAGTTTGCATTGGAAGGCCGAATCCAGAAGCTTGCCATCTGCCTTGGACCTCACAAATCACTCTTACCCAGTAGTGCTCCGAATGCCAGGGTGCTTGGTTGAACCTGCCTCCCCTGCTGCGGATACATAACCGCGCTTTGAACAGCAGATTGTGAATTCAAGCCTGCTCTGGATCTAGGCCGCACCGGGGTGTGTGTCTCTGCTGGTGGAGGGTGTGGATAAGCGCTGTGACGGACCTTCCAGGCTGCTTATTACCAGCTCTTCAATGGAGGAGGTGCCCTCTTGGCTGGAGGTGAGGATCTGGATGGAGCTGAGGGACTGGCTAGCTGAGGGTGTCAGTCAGTAGGCAAAGCTCCCTGTGAACCAAAGTAGAGATAATTAGTGCATGGCAGCAGAGTCAGAAGCAGGCGAGAGAGCACTCACAGTTGCAGCGAGAGAGGGATGATGTGGTACAGGATCCTCAACTGGGTGTTCGCCACTCACCTCACCATTGCCACAGGCACAGTTCGCGTCATCACCAGTCAGCGCAATGGCACTCTCCTCAAAGTGAGTGAGGAGCCAGTGTGGACCCCCAGCCTGGGACCTCTCCCTGCTGTTGTGGGCTAGCTTCTCCTGCATGAAAACAGATGGAGAGAGTGTAAGCAGGATGCAGGGCACTGCCTGGAATGTTTGTGTGGTCAGCGGAGCCATGGATGGGATGAGGATGCAAGCTCAAGAGGTTATGAGCCTGATGGTGTGTGTGAGAATTAGTGGTGTTGCCCCTTGTGATGGGAGATCCCCGTGGATGTGTGATGGGTTTGAGTGAATGTGTCTTGAGGGTGGTGAGGTGGTTAATTTACCCTGGAGGAATAGATGAGACCATTCATCCTCTTCCTGTGCTGGATGGCTGAACTCCTCTGTGCTCTGTTGGCACTGACCTCCACTGCCACCACCTCCCAGGCTGGACTGGTGACTCTGTGGACCTCCTGTGGCCAAAGCAGGGGTAGAGGATATCACTGCATTCATCCACTGCATCCAGCAGGCACCCCAGAGAGGCTTCACTAAATTTGGGGGCTGCCACCTTCTTTGCTTTCAGGGCCTGAAGCAGTCCTGGTCTGGAAACATGAAGTAGGCTGTGCTCTGGTATGCTTTAACTATGGCGCCCAGGGCAAGAAAGCACTGACGTTGTGGTGTGGCGGGCAAATCTGAGCCTGCCCGCCAGCGATCTGGGGTGTTGCCCGTGAATGCATTATTAATGAGGTGGGATGTGCTGGGAAGGGGACAATATGGCAAGAAAACCTGCCATTGCGGCCAGCGGGTAAAATGCTTTTCTTTCCTGCCCTTTGTCTCTGGACTCAGCTGAGAGACTGACCTGTCTACACATTGTGGTCTTATGTATAGGCTGCAAAGTAATGGCAGTACAGAGAAAACTGCACCTTACTATGCTACCTCTACTGTGGAAGTTATTTTTCCATGTTCTCACAAGAATGCCATCAGACTCTGATGATTCATTAACCTCAAAGAGATTGGGAGGTGAAGGACCTGTGCCACAGATACTATCGTTGAAGATGCCGAAGGAATGGAATTGGGAAGGACTTCAGACCTCAGAGAAGATGTCAGAAGGGAAGGGCCTTCAGTGCAAGCTAAAGTAAACATAGAGGTAGTTACCTTGCACTCCAGCAGCCTCTAGGCCCCAGCCAGCAAAAAAAGCAGCACACGATTCTGAAGCAGCAACACCCAACCAGAAGTCCACGAGGAAGTACAAGAAAAGGAAGAACTGGGGGGGGTGGTGGATGGGGAAATATGGCATGCCCTATTGGGCCAATGATTGTTGCTGGTCAGAACAACAGCAATCATTGGCCAAGTAGCCTGTCAATCAGGATGTTCTACGTGCCTGGTTGGCTGCTTTGGATGTTGACCATCCAGAATGACAGGCTACCAGGCCAATGAGCCCAGGCCCCACAAAAGCATGGACCCTGGGGATTAGCACCAATTGCATCCCCTCCCCACCCCCATTCCCACCCCTGGCCCTGTCAGGAACCACGAATGTCCACTAATGTTGGAGCAGAAAAAGTGTGGAATGAGAATTAAGCCAATGTCAGAGGAGCAGAGGATGTGAAAAGGGACATAAAACCAGAAGAAATTGCAGAGTTAGGAAGGCATAATGCTAAAACTGATTTGCTGAGCATGGGAATCAACTGGAGGTTAGCAAAGACTAAATTGATGGCAATTCAGGCTCAGGCCCTGAGGCATTCTGGGAGGCGTTATTTACAGACACAGAATGCTGATGGATTTCAGTACATTTTAAAGGAAGTCAATCTTTCCTGTATCTCTCTTTTTCATTCTGTCTTTCAATTAACACCAGTCTAGAATTTAACATAGTCCTCACACTGCTTTAAATGGGTCAATTATCATATTTTGGGAGGATTGTGATCTGAAGCCAGTGGAGTGGAGGATTGCATAACATGAAGGCATTAAAATATGATGCCATGGATTTTCACACTGTTTTATTAAATGGGGTGTTTCATTATGTGGAATGTGGAGTTGAGGCCATATTCAGATCAGCCATGACCTTATTGATTGGCGGAGCAGGCTCAAGGGGTCGAAAAGCTGACTCTTACTCATAATTCGTATATTCATTAGGACACAGGGAACCGGAGAACTTTAATAGTGTTAGAACGGTGGAGAGTAATAGACGTTTCGTTGGCATGGAGTTAGAATTCTAGATAACCAAAAGTTTATGAATGGTGCAAGTGATGAGACCTGTTAAGAAAATTTGCAGAGTTCAATCTTGGAAGTGCTGAAGGCATGAATTTGAGTCTTGCCAGTGGTGGAAGAGAGGTGTGGGACATTAAAAGTCACTGTATATCCTGGAGATTGGAGGAATCACAATTTTTATGATTGATTGGAAGTGAGGTGGAAATCTCAATGTAGGGCTGATTGGAATACTAAAGTTGCACAGCGCTAAACTTATCCTGAAATGGAGGTCAGGAAGATTGATTAAGTCAGAGCCAGATCCTACAGCTATTGGTAGTAGCCAAAAACGTTTATAACAGTTCAGAAAGATAGCTTCTGTTTTGCTCAGTTTGAGTTGATAGGAATAATTTAGGACTCGTTTCTGACCCTGGGCTAGTGGTACTACTCTCCCTTTTTAGTCAGAAGTGCATTCATTCGAGGCCTATATAAAATACCTGGAAATAATATCCAATGTCACTTCAGTGCAGAACAGCGGTTTGTCTCTTGGATAAGATATTAAACTGGGATCTTATCTGTTTTCTGGAATGGATATAAAATTATCCATGGCAATATTAAAAGAAGAGATTGGGAATGCTGCTAGTGCCTTGGCCAATACTTACACCTCAGCCAACACAACTCAAACAGTTTAGTTGACCATTTATCTCATTGCTGTTCGTGGGATCATGAAGTGCGAAAATTGACTGCCATGTTTCCCTATATTACAACAGATACCACACTTCAAAGGTAAGCTGGCTGTGAAGTGCTTTGGGCCTTCTGAAGGGTGATGAAAGGCACTATATAAATTTCCTTTTTTGTTGATGGCAGACTGGCTTTTATTATTCAGCAGCCAAATCGTAGCCAGCCTGAGATAAGATAATTCTGCAGACCAGTGATTGAACCTGTACTTTCCCAGTCAATGTGCCTCAGTTCTTGCCTATTAAGTCATTGGAGAATCATCATTATTATTAATAATTTGTATTGTTTAAAAGGCAATGCTGGACTCAAAATACTAAGACAGACATCTCCACTGCCAGTGGTACACTGATGTGGATGATTGATTGATTTTGCCAGATGCCAGAACATCCATAATTGACTTTTACAAAATGACAAGAGAGGTAAAGTTGAGGAAGGTTGCATATATCCAAAATAAAAGATCTAAGCAAACAAACTGAGCCTTGAATTTTCTATTTTGTCAGTCAGTGTAGATTATTTTTAAATGTACCAATCAAATAAATAAATGAATGGTTTTAAATTTACCCTTTCAAAATCTACTGCACAGTAATCATTAGATTTCACTTTGTGTGAATGCAATCACTTGTACTTGTGAGAACGCAAGAACATTGCGTAAAAAAAGCTATGTTGTTTTTCTCATTAAAAACAGATCTTCTCAAGAAAGGCCTGTTTTTAAATTATTTACCATCATTGCAATTAAACCATAAGAAAAGCTTATATTTTGTAAGGAAGTCTATGCATAATTAATCAGTCTGTTCCTCAAATTACAGCAGATCATAGATGTTGGCTGCTGAAGAGCACAGAGACACTGATAGGATTGCATTTGAACAGAAGGACATTGTTGATCATCAAGCAGTCATTTGTAGGATCTAGCACTAGATTCATGTACACAACATCTGTATATATGTTCGATACCACCTCACCTTACACAGGCCAAAATGTTTGTTTTAATTTGCAACAGAATGTGTATTAAGGAATCGATCATCTTCAGACAAGAAACTGAAAATGCTTCTTTCCCCCCCCCCCTCCTCTGCTGAAAGTGATGATTGGTAACGGGACAGTTGTACAATCACCAGCACCAACAAGCATCCAGGACCTCTCCCAAATAATATTTTGTCCTGTGTGACTAAACCTGGTACATGGGGTAGCCATTTCATCATAGCAGAAATAGAACTTGTCCACACCCGATGTCCCCAGAGCTACAGCTCTCGGTGGTAATGGATAGCAATCAGGAGAAATAGCTCTGGCACATTTCCTTTTCTTCTATTCTGACACATGCTGAGGCTCCAAATCATTTAGTCTGCTGAGAAAGGCAGAAATAGAGAGTCTCCAATTCTCAAAGGCAATCAGGTTAGATCCATGAGATCACAGTCACTCATGAATATCACAAATCTTAGTTATCCCACTAGCTACCTTCCATAACTCAGCATACACTTTTCTCTCAGAAAATCCATGTTTAGGTATCCCTTCCACAGGCTGATGACACTAGTGTCTTCTGTGAAAGAAATACTTCCTAGCTTATAACCTAATGCTTTGCTTATCTATTTCATGCTTATGATCCTTATCCCTAAATAAAGAAAGAAAGATAAGACATTTATATAACACCTTTCATGACTACAGGATGCCACAAAGAGCTTTTTAGCCAATTAAGTACTTTTGAAGTGTAGTCACCATTGTAATACAGGAAACACCACAGTCAATTTACACACAGCAAGCTCCCAAAAAAGCAGTGTGAAAATGAGCAGATAATCTGTTTTTAATGAAGTTGAAGGGTCATGAGGACTTGAAATGTCAACTCTTTTCTTCTCCGCTGATGCTGCCAGACCTGCTGAGTTTTTCCAGGTAATTCTGTTTTTGTTCTGTTTTTAGTGATGTTGATTGAAGGATAAATATTGGCCAGGACCACCACAGATAAATCCCCTGCTCTTCTTTGAAGCAGTGTCAAGGGTTCTTTTACATCCACGTGAGAGGGGGAAGATGAGGCCTCAAACAGTGCAGCATACCCTCAGTACTGCACTGGAGTGTCAGCCTTTGACAGTTCAGCAGGCACGCAGCTGACACGGCTGTGCACCTGCCGAACTGACAATCTAAATGACGGGCGGTGACATCGGGACGCCCGCCCGACGTCACCACGCATCATTTTACGCTCTCGCTCACCGATGGGAAAATTCTTCCCACAATGTTCTGATTCAGGGGTGAGAGCGCTACCAGCTGAATCATGGCTCTATTGGCCTATCCAACCAGATAAAATATATTCCCAATATCATTTTAAAAGTGTTAACCATATCTCAAAACTATAGGGAATGATTTTGTGCCCCATGCCCACCAATAGTGTCAACATTCCCATCTTACCTAAGTCCTCCTTCTGGGTGGCTGGAGCACTTGAGCTGGGTGGGAGGACTTTTTAACATGTTAAGAGGTCCTATGATGTACATAAGACCCCAGTTGCCATTTTGGGTAGTATTCCGCAGTCCAACTGTAGAGGAGTCCAGCAGATAAATTCTCATTAATTTTTGAGAGGCTGGAGGGAGCGGCGGCCTGTGAGTTATGGAGGTGTGCCTATTTAATGCCACATGGTAATGAGATCTGGCCCTTAAATTCTACCCCAAGGGCTTTAAAATCAATTGCATTAAGAATGGTGTCCCACAGCCTAAACTGGTAATAATGTTGCAAGCACAGTTCAATATTTTTTCAGTTCAAAGTAGCAGCCAAGTTGTACAATTCAAACAAAACACACACTGCGGGTTTTGTTCTGTTATGCATATGACTGAAGCTACTTTTTACTTTGACAGCTAGGTGCCCAATAATTATTTGAATGTAACTGTTTAAATCCAGGAGAAAATTGGCCTAGAACTTTACATTGATTATTTAAACCTGTTAGCTCCCATATGTAGTAAGGTTATAAAAAGGAAAGGATATCTATGACATTAATTATAAAATTATAGTTTAACACATTAATTTTCATTAATTTTCCTATTCAAGAAGGTAGTATAACACCCGCTATAATTTTCTATTACTGTTACTTAATTACTGTTACTATTGTTAAGCTGATATTCAATAAATTTACTTGGTACTTAAAGCCTAAAACCAGATTTGTTAGTTCTGCTCTGCTGCAATCAGACCCTTATGAACCAAACAGGTTCCAGTAACTAAAGAAATTTAAAGAAAGGTTTTCTGTTTGTTTTGTCAACACACTCTTAAAACTTCCCCAGCTTTCAGAGCCAGTGAAGACATTCTAGAGGCTTTAGGATATGAATACTAAAATATGGAAATTAAAGAAAGAGGGGCAGAAAAAATCCTAAAATATTTAAGTTATTCCAATGTTTGCTGGTATCTAAGCTTGCTGTTTAATCAAAGCTGTTTTGCAATTCAACCTAAGTTAAGATAATAATGTTGTAAGACAATGGTGATTTATAAATACTACCTGATCTTGCATGACCTTTCTCCTGCATCCTCTGCAGCCTGTGCAGTGGTTGTAATGATTAGCTGCTAATCTAGGCTGTCTCTTTAAATTCCCTATGTAGGTACCTCCTTGTAGGGCAGTGATCTAAGTAGTTCCTGAAGTCAATTAGATGTTCATTATTTTGGACAGAGGTTTCTCTACATTGGCAGATACCTGGTTTCTTTCCTCGACCAGGTTATTCTGAATGTCAGAAAAGAAACAAAAAGCAGCTAGAAATGGCTGGGCTCCCTTCTCTTTCTCGATACTTTAATTTAAATATTGTTCGGTTGTGATGCATCACTGTTTTAAGTGTGCCATTTGGATTTTGAAGGTACTCAAAACTTTTATTTATAAAGATGGACTTTACACATCATATAATAAATTATACATTACAAGCAGTGACATGTTCTGCATTATTAATTATTGTTGTATACCAAGTTACATGTATAAAAAATATTTTAGGATAAAATACTAAAAGGGTTTTCATTCCTCAGTGTTGAATGGCTCTTTCTGCTTAACTGCCTTATTTCTTCACTCCCTATTCACCATCATATTGTTAAAGGAGCAGGGAGATAAAAGGCAATAATGAACAATTCAACCTTTCAAAAAGCTAATTTAAATCATTGTTCTGCCATTTAATATTAGCTGATCTCCTGCGGCAATGCGCATGGATAGTCTGGCATCTGAAGCATGGTTGTGATGCTTATCTTTTTAATCCGGCCTATCTCCTCAAGGGAAATCAGTAAAATTAACAGATCCTGAGGTTAATCGAAGATTAATTGGTGAGGGATGTTTTTGTGGATTGATTTGGCTTGTAAATCCCAAGTTCCCGGCCTTGGTGAATTGCCAGGTCATCAATATGAGAAAACCAGCAAGAAATTATTGGCCTTCCCTTTCTTTTTTTTAATGCTTTGGAGATGGTGAACAATAACATCTGAAATATGAAAAATGAGCTGTGAAGGACGCAAGCTAGATTCTTTCGCTCATTCACCGGTTAAATGTTGGTCA
Organism: Carcharodon carcharias; assembly: GCF_017639515.1. Lineage (NCBI taxonomy): Eukaryota > Metazoa > Chordata > Chondrichthyes > Lamniformes > Lamnidae > Carcharodon > Carcharodon carcharias. Next base: position 41,294,578 of record NC_054479.1, on the reverse strand, counting down.
TTTAAACATTGTATGGCAAGTGTATTTGTTAACAGTATTTTTGCTACAATAGCAAAGTAACTGCATATATCACAACGGAGGTATGATTAGCATCTTCTGTGTGAAATGGAATTCTGTTTTTTTTAAATGCAGGAAAATAATTTTTCTTAATCTTATACTGAGAAAGGTAGTTGACGCAAGTTATTTTTAGGTCGAACACAATGATTTTCTGCAACCTCCAATAATTGTGTGGAATGACTTACCAACACATGGTTTGCCTTCTTTTTTACAATTTTCCTCCGGGTGTTAAATTATACTTTCACTGGTATCTTGTCCAGGTGGACATTTTTCATACGTGGCCCTGGAAAATGTTAGAAAGTTATTGCACTGGCCAGGAGACTGGGTGGGGATTCTATGGGCTCCTCTGCTCTTCCTTAGAGTAGCAGCATAGGATCATCTGATGGCCACTGATTGAGGAAGACAGGACCTCAGTTTAGCATTTCATCCAAAAGACAGCAAGCCCCTCTTCAGTACAGAACAAGAGTGTAAGGATGGATTTTTGTGCTCAACTCTCTCGTAATGGGACTTAAACCCACAAACCTTCTGAGCTCATAGAGACAGTGCTACCCATTGTGTCATGGGTGACACCCAGCATTTGTAAACACATTCTGAAGGCTTCCTCACTGTTATCGATAGCTCCATCATTCATGTCATATACTTTATGTACAGATGTAAACGTAAAAAAACTATTCAATGTTTATTGTTGAAATTTTCTATGTAAATATTGCCCAGTGCTGCAGTCTGGATGATATGTGACAGGGATGCATACACCCATGAGAAGTTAGTTTTTGCAACGTCACAGAAGTGCTTTAAGGGCAGTGGATGTGATCAGCTGCCATTTCCAGCATGTCAAATGCGTTTTGGTCAAAGGCTGTGTAACCTGGATTCATTTCAAAGTTAATGGGCTGAATTTACTGTGGGCTACGGGAGGGGGTCTCGTCCACTGGTCGGAGAACCAATGGGAGACCTGCGTTGCTTTCATGGAGGATTTAGGACCCCAGTGATAGAAATCCCTCCTGCTGAGAGCTGCCAGCCAATTAGAGGCTGACAACTCTCCATTGCTGGCAGCGCCACCGGCTGCAGTAGCTGCTGCCGGTTATGCTCCTGGGCTTTCATTAGGGATCATCGTTCATTCCCTTGAACTCAGGTGGGTGTGGGAGGGATGGGGTCACAGGATGGGGGTCATAAGAAATTTGTGGGGGTGGGGGGGAGGTCAGAGGCAAGGGCATGAGGTAGCTTTAGTGCCCCCTCCTGCCTCCCAATGCCGAGCCCCTCAGTTGGGGACTGAGAACCAGTGAATGAGGGCCCCGCCCACCCACGAGGCTACAGACAAACCCAAGTATTTGCTGGGCAGTCTTCAAGGCATGGGAAAGTCATGCAACTCCCACTTAGTCCCTGGGTCACCTCAGAGACGGCTCATAGATGAATGGTGTCCATTGGCTCAATGGCTTTCATGAGCCTAAATGACATCCTGCCACAAACAGCCATGTTTTTTTGCGTCGGCCGCTGTCCGTCTCCAACTTGATCACTGCTGGAAGACTGATGCATGGCCTTTCCTGCAATTAAGTGGGCCCAGCCGCCATGTTTCCTGCTTTGACGGGCTGGATTAAATTCCACCCAATGTATGTTGATCATACAAAACCACTCACAATTCATCATGATTTGGCCAGATCACTCAACGGCATTATAAGGATCGATGGTGTGATAGTTAAGGCTCATTCATTGTAACAGAACTAATGGAGTTTGAATTCCTGGTAGAGCATACAGTTGGAGTCAGTGTAGGCACAGCCGTTTCCACTTATCCCAAGGCAGGGGTTTCCCAGGGCTCATTACTCAGCCCACTCCAGATTCTCATTTTTGTAAATGACACTCCCAAGCTAGGCGTGCTAATAATATGCTGATCATCATATGGATATCCTCAGCATTAGAATTAGCATTAGAAAAGTCTTGAAATGCCTTGATAAGCTGGAGAAATGGGCAATCCATGGCAGACTGTGAGGAAGCCTGGAAGACTACAATGTACGCTATTCAACAAAAGAAACTAACACGAGGAATAGGCTGACAGGGCAGAGCAACTGTCAAAGTCAATCTAGACCAATGTGCAGCAGAAATTCTTGAGCATAACTTTCAAGAAGGAAATGGCTTGGACATGATGCATTGATGATATCACCATTATGGTACCTGCCTGGCTGACCACATTGTGAGACTTTGTGATGGTGTTGGTGTTGGAGAAACAAACAGCATAAAGCCTGCCCTGGAACTTGTCTCAGACTGGACAGAGCTCACACCCTCTTGTTGGTGAAAGATGGCAGAGCTTTAAGATAATCACAAAAAAAAAATTAATGGGCAGTTGAGAAAAAAAGTTAAATATGCAAATAGCCAATAGAAGGTGGAATTCTCTTTTACAGGCTATTGTTTAAGTAGACACTGTAATTTCTTTAAAATGGGTATTAGCTTCTTGAGAAGGAGCAATTTGAAAGGGTATGGGGAGCAAGCAGGAGAATGAGATTAGATTAGACGGAGGTGAAATTTGTCCTGGGAATGATTGTTAAACAGGTAAAAGTGACTCGGCAACCCACTACACTCAGTGCAATCCTCTTTCCTATTAAAGACATTGAAACGTGACACTGATTCATTAGTGCCCACTTGCATACCTGCCCAAGATGAATTTCACCTTCAATGTCTGTTATGGAAAAAAGGCACCAGTACAGAATAGATGGGCTAAGTAGTCTCTTTTAGCGCTGTGACATTCAATGGGGATGGGGTTCAACTCTGGTGAGAATGGCAATCAGGTGGCTGTGCATAAGCTGTCGATTATACACCCCAACTAACATAACAGAAAATTTGAAGGGATGTGTAGAACCAGACTGGACAGCCAATTAGCTACCACAACAGTGGAAGTTGACTTTCACCTCTAATGAGATGTAGCTCAAGAAATAGAAGAGAAGAAAAGCACATCTTATGCAATAATCATTTGTATTATATTTTAACCTTTGAAAGCTAGAAAAACAACTAAGCAGGGCAAATGTTGTTTCTTGCTGCATTGTGTATGATAGCATCCTCCTATGTAATTCTCAAACTGTCCCTACAGGCAAAACCAAGAGGATCTCATTGGCCTGCAAAAATTAGGCAGCTGTAATTAGTTAAGTCCAAAATATCAGAGATAACAGTCACCAGCTGAAGCCATTATACGCCAAGGGCATATATAGTCATCTTTAGAAACAAACACCAATGCATCTTAAACAGTGTGTTATGTGGAGAACAGGGGCAATTTTTCTTGTCTGCATTGCCTAGTAACAGTGGACCTCCAGCTTTGTTATAAATGACCTGCATTTCTGGGAACCAAATGGATTGGAAGAGGAAGCATTCCCTTGAAACAGTTGGAAACTTTTTTATGATAAGTCAATGGAGAACCATCCTGCCACCTCTCTCAAAAAGCCAAATATTTCAAACTTTTTTGAGCATTAACTAGGGTTGCTGTTTAAAACTTATCAAGTGGAAAGATTACTTCAGCAGATTGTAGCAATAAATGAAATAACATTCCTATCAAATGTTATGATGAATTATCTGACATAAGGCAAGATATCTCCTCAGTTTAATACCTCTTACCAATCTCCGAACCAAACTAAAGCAGGGTACTGAGTTTAGGAAAATGACTTGAGTTCCAATATTTGCTTTATTGCTCATGAAAATTAGTTGAAAGTGTTAAAGTAATTGAGTGTCATCACATTAATGAAAACATTAATTAATGTTAACATTTTCAATTAAATTCCATGACGGTGTTGGCTTCAATTTTGAAAACGAACTTTGAGGCCAGTTTGCATTTTAGTAATTTCCACTTCAAAGCTGGATTGTCATGTTCAAAAGCAGATGGTTAGCTCCCATACACCTTCTAAACAGCTACGTTAACAAAATGAGGTGACAGAATATGGGCAGAATTTTTGGCTCCTCAGACGGGCATGTGCCTGACCCGAGCAAGTGTAAAATGATGCACAATGATGTCGGGCAAGCGTCCCAACGCACTTGCGCGATATTTCGGTCAGTGGGCACGCACAGGAGTTGGCAGCACACCCGCCGACAATTAAGCGGCCTACTAAGGCCCTTAATGAACTAATTGATTGAAATTTTTCACTGCCTGTCCAACTGTTTGGTTGGCAAGCAGGCAAAAAGGCCAAGCGGCCTGTGCATTTTTGGCAAAACCTCATCCACGGGTGGGATGAGGTTCCAACCAGTGTTTTTTAAAAAATTTAAAGCATTTCAAACTCAAATCTAACATGTCCCGGCTCATGTGACAGAGTAACACGAGAGGACATGTTTTTACCATTTCTAATTTATTCCTTTTTTATTTTAAAAGTCTTACTGCACGCACCCGAGCGCATGTGTGACCTTCCGCACTCACCCTCCTCCCGTCCCCACCCCCACAGCGCAGAGCACTGCAGCACGTGATTCAAGCTGGCTTGCCATTAATTGGTCAGCAAGCGTGAAATTGCAGTCAGGGCCCAATCACGGGCAGCGGTCCCTTTCCTGGCTGCTTCCACTCGCCCTCGTCAAGCCCACAATGACGACCGGAAAATCCTGACCTATAGGAGCAATTCACATTTTAAAAATTCAGAAAAATTATTGAATATGCTGAAAAGATTGTTTCAAAAAACGCCATCCATGATGGGGCTTTGAAATGTCAAGGCCCTGGATAAATAAATGTTGTTTTAGTATTAAATGTTTTTTTAGTTAATAAATGGCCAGTTTAGCATGTAAAACATGGCAAAGCAAAGTTCAGATTGTGTACAGCAGGATTCTGGGAAGACATGTCACGGAAGATGCCCTCTAGGAATCAAAATCCTAACAGACTTTTAGCTATGTGGAGAAAGGTGGTAATTAAGTGGCAGAGAAATATTGGCAAGTTCGTAGGAGGGTCAATTTACTTAGCCACTTCTGGTCAACTAATTGTATATTCCATCGCATCACCATACAGCTGCAGTGTATTTTCCAATGCCATCCACCCTTGGGTCATTCCCTGATTCCTGGAATCTCAAGATTTGACGTTTGTAGGAGTAGCTGTTGACCTCTATGCTGCTTTACAGATTAAACCAAAGATGGTGAGCAGGATTTTGCCCTTGGTGGGTGTGCTTGGCGGGGGCAGGCGGCGGCGGTCGAGAAGCCAACTGCCGCCCGCGATCAGTGCCACCCCATGATTTAATGCGGGCAGGCCAATTAAGGCCCGCCCAGCATGGAGCGTGAGTGACAGTGCTCAGCGCTGCCTATGCGGGTGGGGGGAGGAGGGCGAGTGGGCCTAATGCGAACTTCATGCATGTGCGCGAGAAAGCGCTTCAATCTCCCGGAGGCATGGAGCCACCTCAAGGAGATGAAGCACTGTTTAAAATAACAAAATTAAAATGTCATAAAACATGTCCACTCATGTGACTCTGTCACGCCAGCAGGGACATATTTTTAATTCAAGTGTAAAATTTTAATTTTATTTTTATTTGCTTTCGGAAACTTCATCCCACCCGTGGCTGATATTCCCTAAAAAGTGAAAGGCTGCTTGATGTTTTTGCCTGCCCATCAACCGTAAGGTTGGATGGGCAGCATAAATTTGAATTTAATCACCGTTTCAATGGCCTTAATAGGCCTTTTAATTGTCGGTGGGCGCTGCCGACTCCAGCACGTGCCCGCTGAACGAAATTTCATGCGATGATGTCAGGACGCTCGCCCAACATCATCAAGCATCATTTTACGCTCAGCCGGGTCAGGCGTGTGTCTGCCCGCCGAGCTCAATATTCTGCTCGATCACTTTTGCAAGGTAGGATTGTGAACAAACGCAAAACACTGCAGATGCTGGAATTCTGAAACAAAATCAGAAAATGCTGGAAATATTCAGCACAACATGTGTGGCAAGAGGAACCGAGTTAACATTTCAGGTCGATGACCATCCATCAGAACAAACATGGGTAAAATTTTTAGCTCAGCTGGCGGGCACGCGCCCAACCTGCTCAAGCGTAAAATGACACATGTTGACGTTGGGACACTTGCCCCCGCCTGCAGTTGCACGATATTTTGTTCAGCGGGCAGGCACTGGAGCCGGCAGCACACTGGCCTACAATTAAAAGGCCAGTTAAGGCCACTAAATTATCAATTAAGTTGAATTTTTCGCTGTCCGTCCAGCCTTACAGTTGGTGGGCAGGCAAAAAGGCCAAGCAGCCTTTGCAGCCTTTTTAGGAAACCTCATCCATGGGTGACTGACATTTCTTAAAGCAAATAAAAATAAAACAAACATTTTAAAACTTGATTAATAATGTGTCCTTGCTCATGTGAGGGAGTCACGTGAAGGGACATGTTTCATTAAATATTTCTTTTCTTTGTTTTTTTGTGTTATAACACTTCATCCTGAGGCAGCCCTGTGCCTCAGGGAGATTTTCAAGCACTCGTTCGCGCACATGCACAAAGGTCACGCTCGCCCAGCTCACACTCTCCCTCCCTGCCCGTACAGGCAGCGCTGAGCGCTGCCACTCATGTTTCACGCTGGGCGGGCCTTAATTGGCCCACCAGCGTCAAATCACCTTCCCACCTCGATCGCGGACAGCGGTCAGCTTCCCAGCCAACCCCTCCCGCCCCAGCTGAGCCCGCTCCATGTATCTGAAATGTTAAACTCTGGGCTATCAATTCTGTTGGCTTTATTTTACCTTTCAAGTATAGAACGAGAATCTATCAGAATAGTCATTTCCCCTAACTCCTCCTCTTCCTCTGTGCCTTCACATCACTTCTAAGGAGTGAGGTGGTTGTTTTGTTCATGCTTTTAAATGAGCAGTCTATGTTGAAAAAGTGTAATTTCTGAGCATTTAAATTAACCTGCAAAAGCAATTTTAAGATGAACTGTGCACTTGTTCACATGATTGTGACATACAAATACATGTAGACAACAAATATGCTTGCATACATAATCTCCAATAAGTTCCTGCATCCAGGGGTTAGCGAGGATTGTGGAGCAAATCTCACCCTTGCCATCTCCATGTGTGGCCTGTGTATGGTTAGACACCACCAACTGATAAATGAGGGGCTGGATGTGTTTCACCTGCATGTGTAATGATTTGCATCCATATCCTATGGTAATCAATGGCAAATGATAAATATTTCAATACAGTGACTGCAGAGGGAATGTCGATTTGAATAAAGCTCTCCAAGTCAGAGGAATGGTTGAGCTGGTTGCGTCCTTGGTTCAAAGCTGCAGACTTTCCTTGCTATAGATGAAAATCTTCAAACTATGAGGTGACTCATGTCATGCCAGTTGTTTCTAAACAGATAATGCAATGGGGAAAACCCATTTTGCATTTTCCTCATTGCGCATGGACCCAATGACACTGTGGATAATTGGCCCAGATATTGCCACCATAACAAAGGCGAGAAAGCGGCACTCACTGTTACAAATGTGTAACTCATCCAACAGCATGTGCTGAAGAAGAGATACCCAGTGAATTGCAAACTCTACAAGTCACTGGATGGTTTGTTCTATTCTGCCATTAACCCACAAAAACAGCAACTCACCTTCAAACTGCCTTTGAGTTTCATGAAACTTCTGCATTTGCGTGTCAATTGTCCAGCTAAACTCGCCTCAGGAAGTTAGGATTGGAAATTAACGTTTTTATGATGAAATTGGCGGAGTTGTCTGTCCTGTTGGTGGCGGGTGTCTTGGCAGGCGTGAGCTGATAATATGATGAGAAGGCCAAAAATCGGTTTTATGTGTTGTGAAACCAGTTTGCGGTCGTCCGCTCCACCCATTAATGGTGGGCTGTATTTCCCGCCGCTGCGTGTCGGGAACCTAATTTCAATACTTTAGCATCTCATTGTAGGCCCTGCTCTCTGGAAACATCCCCTTCACATCAAAATTACCATCCATGTCGGTGTGACTTCAGAATGGCTTCACAGCTGCCTTTAAAAGGCGTGCACCTGGCGAGCTGAACTTGGAGGAGAATATGGAGGCGAGTGCATGCAACCTTTCGCAGCAATCGTGAGGATCACCCAAAAGACATCAAGGAAGAGGCGCTGCACATTCGCCGGGGACAGGGGTGGCATAGACAAGTCGCTTTTCTCTGTTTGGCTTTCAGTGTGGTCTCTGGGCAAGGGCTCCAGTACGGGTGAGACTGATGGAGAGGGTGGGGGCTGGGGAGGGTTGGGCACAAGGCAACACAGTCTGAAGGAAGTACACAATCACATGCTGGGGAGGGGGAGGGGAGGAGTGGTGGTGAGGGAAGCGGCCAGGCACTTGGAAAAGCTTGTCTAAAGTGAGCATTCTTTACACAGCTGAGGCCATGCAGCAGCAGCTCCAGTGACATGTTTGGAGTCGGGCCTCTGAAGCTTTTCTGCCCACTCGAGCAACACAAAAGCATGAAAGTGCCACCAAATGCTGCAGAACTTTTCACCCCTCAGGTGCAGACTGCAAATTAATGTGTGTTTTAGGGACAGCAGAACAATTGGATGACTGGACAAGTTGTACAATCCCCTTGTGAAAGGCGGCCATGGTGCACTCACTGGTGGAGGTGCTCACAGCCCCTTGCAATGTCTTTATTAAGGTTTGGACCAGTATCCATCATGGTTCAAGCTAACAGCGCAGCCTTGCACTGTGGATTCGGAGAATGCCTGCACCTGAGCTGTGAGCACAGCATGCAGTCCTGTGTCCGAAGGTGCCGCCAATCAGTCAAGTGGAGTGGGACAGAGGTGGGTGGGGTTTTGGACAGTCAATGAGTGCACTAAACACTGGCCATCTAAGTGGTGGCCTGTGTGAAGGGGCCTTCAGACTTAACCAAGAGAGGTTCTTAGGACACATATGTTAACCCACAGACTCTCTGTTTGATCCAGCTTGTTTGAGGAGAACATCAGGATAATGGAGCCTGGTGATTTAGCGGTATGCCTCATGGCTAACAGAGAGCAGAGAAGAAGGAGAAGAGAGCAGCAGAGGTGCCTGGCTCAGCAAAGGAGCAGCACCTCCCTCAAGATGAAAGGTTGGCAGGGCCTGTTGCGCATGCAGCTGAAGATCCACAGAGAACCATCACTCGTAGCACCTTGCTAGACCCAGCAGATGCAGATCATTCCTGCAGATGACTGAGAACCAGTATTGCTCATGTCTACGGAACTGATCAGTAATTTATGCCACCTGCTGCATGATTTGGCACCACGGGGACATGGAGGGCATTCACTGCCAGTGGCCATGAAAATGACCACTCAATCTTTATGCCAGTGGCATGAGTGTATCCAGAAGGTCACAGACACCATCTTCATGAAAGCACAGAACTTTGTGCATTTCGCCCGGGAGCAAGAAAGCCAGGAAGCAAGAGTGCTGAGATTTGTGCAGATTTCTGGTTTTAACAGGTGCAGGGTGTCATCGACTTCACTCACATGGTGCTTAGATCTCCGTGGCAACAAGCAGTCAACTATGTCAACAACAAAGCCTTCCAGTTGCTGAATGTTCAGATGTGTGTGACTACTACGAGCATATCCTACAGGTCAGCGCATGATTCCTATGGATTGTCCACAATTCCTACATCCTTAGCAGGTCTCAGATCCCTCACATCTTCAAAGATCCAGAGAGGCTGCAGGGTTGGCTGCTCAGGGACAAGGGCTACCCACAGAGGACATGGCTGAGGATGCCCATGTGGCAGCCTCAGACTGCAGCAGAGCTATGGTATAATAAGGCTCATGCTGCTACCCGGACTTTGTTGGTGCAAATAATAGGCATCTTGAAAATGAGTTTCCGGTGCCTCAACAGGTCCAGTGGAGCACTGCAATACAATCAACCAAGAGTGTTGCATATTATCGTAGCTTGCTGTGTGCTACATAGCCTGACACTGCCAAAAGGGAGGACATGGCTGAGGAGGAGATGGAAGAGCTGCGTGTCTCCTCCGATGAGGAGGACATTGAAGGAGATGATGGTGATGAGGTCCCCAAAGGCGACGATGTCAGCGAAGAGGCCATCGTACTGGCCAGACGAGGCAGGTGCGCTGGGGAGGCTTTCATTGCTACAAGGTTCATGGATGATGATGACGAGATGCAGTGAGAACAGTCCTGACATCCTCACCTTGCATCTGTGAACGTTCGACTCCTGTGTGCCTGATGGCAGTGCACATACCCTCAGTGCTTAGATTCATGTCATGGAGACACAGTGGAGGCCCTAATAGTCGCTAGATTCCAGGAGGATGATGACAACTTGCAGTGAAGATACTGCATAGATCTTTACATTGCCTCTGTGAATGTCTGACTCCTGTCTGGCTGAGGGCAGCTCACTTGTAATCAGGGTCTTATCATGGAGATGCAGTTGTGAAACTTTAAATGCACCTGATCCTTTGGCAGCCTTCAGCACCTGACCCCTTCAGGTACACACTGCAACTGCACACAGATGCTGAAGAGATGGGGAACCAGCTCCACCTCAAAGGTGCTGGGAGCGCAGAGGGAGAATGATGGAATTCTGTGGCGCCTGCCCTTGACATTCTGGCAGCAATGACAAGCACCATTGAGGCGCAGGCATCAGTAATGTGTCCAGGGAGTGTGAGGTGGGACTATCACTTTGACCTGAAGGCTGCACAGAGCATTGGGAAGAGGCCCTGGACTGAGACACCTGCCTTTTAACTTGTGCAGAAAGGTTTCACATCTGAGTGATACAAACACTGCTCATCAGAACAAGGAGCCATAGGCAGGGAAACATCCTTGGGGGTTTATTTACAATAGTGCACATTATGTTCAAGTGATTAACACCTGTGCCCACGCTGTGAAACTACATCTTCTCAATCCTCCTAACCCTGCCGCTATATCTTGGTGCTCTCCTGACATCCACAGCTGAGGTGGAGGCAGCCTGCTGACTTCTACGCCCTGTCTGTGAAGTCTTCAACGGATGTCCTCTGGGTGGCTGAGATCTGGAGGGCCCCGGCCTGCCTTGGGTGTCCTGCTGTGGGCCAGCTGCACCCTCCTCGGCCTATGGAGCTGGAGTGCTGGGGGGGCTCACAGGAAGAGGGGAGTTGTATTGGCCGGACATTCCCAGAGTCACTTGGGTGGATGGTCCCAAGGTGTAAAGCTGCTGGTCCTCCACCCTATGGGTGCCCGACGGCCCCTGGCTGACTCCTTGAGGAGAAGGGGAAGCTGCAGTAAGATCCAGCTGCTTCATACCCTCTCATGTTGGAAGCCAACCAAGGCATCAGTGTTAGAGTTCAGCCCATGCAGCAGTGCAGGACCGATATCCTGGACCAAAGTCTCCATGGTACCTGCATCCTGCCAGTGTTGACCTCAGTGCATGGCATGCCAGCGCTATCACCTCAGACTGAAGACCGCTGGACTCCTCCATCGTGCCTTGCAATCTGAGTAGTGCACCAGACACCCCTTCCTGATTGTCTTTGCAGCTCCACCAACTGACTTAGGACTGAGTCCAAAGACTCAGCACCTGTCTCAGACTCAGCAAATTCCTTGTCTCCAGTAGTCCTCTGAGTGTAGGCACCCAAGGATGTCCCTGCCTCCACCTGCTGCAGAACAGATTGCAACATAGGCCACACACCAACCTCATGGGCAGGATTCTTAGCACGTCGGGCGGGCACGGCATGTGGGCACAGGAGTGGCCATTCAATGGACCGCCACCTGCGATTGGGCCTCCGCCACGATTTCACACTGGCTGGCCAATTAACAGCCAGCCAGCATGAAACGCACGCTGTAACCTCAGCGCTGCCAGGGTGGGGGTGGGGGGGTCGGGGGGCAGAGCTGCCTCAGGGAGCTGAAGAATTTTCACGTTAAAATTAAAGTTTTCGAAAAAAAAAAGACATATCCCTTCATGTGACTCTGACACATGAGCAGGGGCATGTTGAGAATGAGTTCTAAAAATTTTTATTTAATTTTTAAATAACAGTGGAAACATCATCCCTCCCTAGGCTGAGGTTTCCTGAAAAATCCAAAGACCGCTTGGCTTATTCGCCTGCAAAATTCTATTTAATTAATTTAATTAATTAACGGGCTTAACAGCCCTTTTAATTATTGGCGGGCACAATTCCCACGGCGCTCGCTGACTGAAAAATCACACAAGTGCACGATGATGTCGGGACACTCGCCCGACGTCATCCCGCATTATTTCACGCTCATGCGTATCGGGCGCTTGCCCACAAGGGACAAATATTGTGAGCGGTCTGCATTGCTTAAAACTATCCTGTGCCTCTTAAAGAAGGGGTGCATTGAGGCTGAAGCAGTTCCTGGCAGTCATGCAGAAGCTGAACCCGAACCCATGAAACATCAAATAATGACAACATGGGAGGGAGAAGGCTTCAAGGTTTTCAGGCCATGCACTGGAGCCTTGGTGGAAGAGATGAAAAGTAGGAGCGATGTCCTGTGTCTGCAGGGAGTCCCAGGATGCCCTCCAAACACATGCTCAGAAGGCAGTGGGAGCAGACAGCTGTGGCGGTCAAACCCATAAGTCAAGCTCTGAGGACCTGGATGCAACATACCACAAAAAGTTCAATGAGCTCACAAGAGTGGTCAAGTTCAGTGAGCGCATTTTCAAATACCATGTCCCACTAACCGCACCGCAAGCCCCAGACACTGTTCAATTCACCACAGCCCACCTGTCAACAATCTCCATCAATCAATATTCAAACCAGGTGTTCTATGCTCCACCTTATCTTCATACGCCATGCACTACTGCCGGTCGCACATCCGCTCACACAGTTTGCACACTGCCAGGTGTTCAACCATAACAAACATGTCTGTTAAACAGATTGTGTGACACTCACTGACATACAACTCTCCTCTCAAGGAGGCAACAATAGCTAAACAAAGAGGGACAGGTGCTCCTGCATGTCCTGACCTCCATGGAGAAGATAGTTATTGGTAAGCCCATTGTTGAGCAAGTGGCCAGCAGTGGGGCTGAAATAATCAAAGAATACTGTAACCTCATATCCAATCCTCCTTCTCAAATCTCAACATCCCCTTCTCCCACACTCTCTTCCAATCTGCAAGTTGCAGACAGTGTAAGCAGGTACCTCTTACTTTCCACCCCCTCCCCCTCTCCTCACACATCAACCCTGCCCTTGTACCTCTCTCCCTTCAGTTACTCAAGAAACTGTCCTGGCCAAGCAATGGAGGAACAGCAAGAAGAAGCCACAGCACAATCACATGATTTCACCACTCAGAGGCACCAGCTCAGATATGGACTGAGTATAATTTTAAAGATATCATAGAGACGGGTTCTGCATGTAGTGAGACACTGGTCATAGGTGGAGTGCAGCCGCAGTAAGGAGGCAGATAATGCAAGTACTAACTCCTTGAAGGGTAAGAACACATACAGGCTCTGCTGCAGATAAGAACTCCAATGCGGCAGGGTACAGTAAAAAGGTATGTACAGAATAATACACGGCACTTTGGGAGGACTGCCAGGAAGCCTGATGTCACTGTCAAGGAGCATGGAGGAGTCCTGTTCCAATTTGGCACAGCCCTTCACTTCGAGCTTGAAGCCCATCCTTCTGAGAATGGTAGTGCTGGTCAACTCCATGACAACATGTAAGGACTTAGATATGATGCAGAGGCAGGTGTCCAATGTCTCAACATCCATTGCAACAGAAGCAGAAGCCACACTATGTCTGAGTACTGCAGTGTTAGCTCAGTCTGAGGTCATGAAACCTGAGCTTGTTTTCCAAAGAAGCCCAGTTTGGTGCCATGCAGGCTCAGACTGTTGCTATCATGGCTGCAGATACCAGTGGTCAAAGGGGTTTTCAAGGTCCCACAGCAATCGGCATGCTTGGATTGTGGAGGTACTGCCCTGGGGAGCTGTGTAGCAGAGGATTCATGAAGCTCAAATTGCAGCCTTCTCTCAGGAGCTTTTCTTTAAAATCCTTTGATGGGATGTGGGCATCGCTGGATGTTGCCCATCTCTAACTGTCCTTGAAATGAGTGGCTTGCTAGAACATTTCAGAGGGTGGTTAAGATTCAACCATATTTCTGCCCCAATTAAGGCCCTTCAGTGGCCAATTAATGGACTCTTAAAGGCCATTTCCTGTCCAGCCTCAATTTTTAGGCTGGCAGGCAGATGACAGGTTGGAGGGGAGCGAGTAGACTGGAAATGAAGGGAGTTAGATCTCGGGTGGGAAGAGAAAGGGCGTCCCCATCAGAAGCCTTCTTCTGACTGGGGCACCCTCCAGTTAAGGCCCGGTGACCTGCGGAACTCCCTCCCCACCCGGGCCTATCCCCCGAGACCCCAATCACCCCCCTCGCAACCCCCCAGGCCTTCCCTACCCTCCTACCTGCCGGGACCATTGACACTTACCTTTTTCTCCAGTTCCTTTGGACTTAGACTCAGGAAGCTTCTTGCTGTGCCTCTTCCAGCCCTACAGTGTCATTCCTCATTTTGGAGGGGGAGGGGGTGGCGGTGTACTGGAGGGGTACCGGCCAATCTGATTGGCCAGCAGCTCTCTAAGGTGGGACTTCTTCCCAAGTGGGGGATGGAAGTCCCGTCTACTGCAAATCAATGTTTGTTAGAGCGTAAAATGGCTGCAGGGCTCTCAGGATCAGTGAGGATGTGTTCCCCGCCCACTCTTCTGATGGCCCCAAAAAACCTAATTAAAATTGGCCAGAGAAGGTTGCGATTATCACAGGCAAAGCTTCAGAAAAGGGCATAAAAACAACTACAGTGAAACTCATCCCAAGGAAGGTCAAGGGGATATTGTCAGCATATCCACAAAGTTCCCCAGTTTGAATTGGGGTGCAGCTGACTTTCTATCTGAATTCAAAATGTTAAAACAGCGTACAGAGCTATAGTTTTTTGATTCAAGTGTGTCTGACCCAGACAAGCAAGCCATAAAAATTAGCTAAGCAATCAGGAATAAAGGTCTGCACAGGCTGAACACATAAGGATTAACAGCAGAAGAGCTAAAGGATCTCCAAATGATGTGGACTATACTGGAAGACTGGTTCAGAATCGGAATCAGGTTGACCTTTCATATTCATCGACTAGAGTTCATGCCATTTTAACAACAGCCCACAGATCCCATAGACCACTTTGTCAGCAGATGCAGAGAAAAGGGTACGTACTGTGATATTTCAATCGAAGAGCTAACAGACAGAATTGTTGAGTTGGTGATTGCATCCAGCCCCATGGAAGCATTGCAGAAAGATCTGCTGTACAAGCCCAAAATTTATAGCAGCGAAGAACTCAAGAATGGGTATAAGTACAAAGCGAGCCTCACAGGTTGACGAAGCTTACAGGTCCTTAGTGCAACCCAAATTGTTGACACACTTACTAGAACACCTAAAACTAGCAAGACATGTGGAAGGTGTGTCCTTCTGCATGCACCAAGGAAATGCCCAGCTTTCCAGCAATTCTGCAAAGCATGTGCCAGAAAGGTCATTGACAGCAGCAATGCACTAGAGCAAAGGATGATACAGCTACAAAGAGCTGTGCACTGATCCAAACAGACCTTACACAGCGGGTACCTTCAAACAATGAGAATGACCATCCAGTAACCTGTAAGAAACACATACTTGAGGTGATCATCAAACCAGAAAATGATAAGCACAGGTATGATAAACAGGGGTAAACACAGTTTTCACACCATCAATCTTGTGGACATCTTAGATGGCGTTACACCATCCAAAGTGTTTGCCAAGGTTCAAATTATCTGCCCTAAGAAAGTTGGTAGCAACTCATTATTGGTCAAGATTGACGCAGCGACAAATGTCAGTATACTACCCCTGCGAATCCTAAAAGACATGTATCCGCAGACATGGAAGGCCATGGCGAAACCTACTACTGCACAACTTTCAGTGTATAATGGTTCACTAATTCCATACTTAGGACCCATTGTCCTAGAATGCAAGTACAATCAATTTTCCTGGATGTCACAGGTGGTCTACATCATGGAGGCTAAAGGCCTAGTGATCACAGGTCTACTATCATGCCATGAACTCACACTAGTGACAGTTACACTTGCAGGAGAATGCAAGTCCATCAACTGATATGGTACATTTTGCACAATGCAAATGCCAGCAACTACAAGAAGAAGTGGCAAAAGATTTCACACTACAGGAACTGTGGAAAGCAATCATCAAATGATAGCCTGATTCAATTCAGCATGCCCACGAACATGTGAGACCATTTTGACAAACTAGGCATTTCCCGGAGAGCTATTTTTAAAGGAATGCAGATCATTATACTGGAACCTTTGCAACCTGATATTCTTCACCAACTTCATAACATACACATGGACATAGACCGGACAGGAAGACCTGCAAGAGAGACAGTCTATTGGCCGGCTATGAACAATGACATTGAAATCGTCATCAAGAAGTGCGAGGCATGTGAAAAGTATATGCAAAGTCAGCTCAAAGAAGTCCACATGAAGTTCCTACCCATCCTTGGTTCAAAATTAAATCTGACCTCTTTCATGTCCATGGCACTAACTTCATTGTCATCGTCAACTACTTTAGCAAGTGCCCCATTATTCAACAATTGCACAATACATCAAGCACAACTGTCGCATACTCTATAAGTACTATTTTCAGTTTATTTGGTGTGGGATCATTACAGATAACAGTCCACAATTTATGGATAAGCCATTTCAGGATATGTGTGAGAAGTGGAATATGAACCACACTACTTCTCCTCCTCATTCCCTTAAATCTAATGGCCTAGCTGAACAGGGTGAAATCCTTGATTCCCAAATGTAGATAGACCAAGCAAGATCTACACATTGCAATGCTACATCTGAGAGCAGCACCTTAAAGTGGAACTATTTCATCACCACAGAACTCATGTTTGACAGTTCAATGCATAGCAACCTACCTGCTCTTACCCATCCTACTCTCTCAGAAACTAGACGGGAACTTTTAAAACTGCAAGAAAGGATGACTAACATGCACAATAGAAATGTGGGGACAGAATTACTAAGTTTAGAGTTGGGACAACACATTCACATCCAGGGTCCCACAGAAAGTACGTGGCAACCAAATGAAGTGACAAAGATTTGTTCAGAGCCAAGGTCCTATGAAGTCATTACACACAAAGGTGCAATGGTGAGGCATAACTGAGGACAAATCAGATCCATCCCAGCTCCTCAACAACTGCATAGTTCTATTGCATCTAGGACAAGATCCCAAATGTAGCCAGGAACAACATCCAAAAATGACAATCCTACAGATCAATGTGAACAATTAAAGACCTACCTCCAGACAAAATTACTATTACAATATTTGTGCATAACAGCAAATTATCTCTACACTTTAGAGACTCATAGTTTCACCAGTCCTATACACTTATGAAATTGTAACTAAGCATGGATATGCATTGCAAATAGTTATGCTTCTTTAGAAGCAGGGAAAATACCTTTAAAAAGAAAGGGGGATGTTGTAATGTGCCTTTAAGGAATTGAAGCATGACATCACAAGAAAGGAAGTGTGTAATGCAATCCAGTTTTAGTTTTACTTTTACTTTTCAGCAGAGCACAAAGTAGCCAGCTCTGTTGCTGGTGTCTTCAAGCCTTATGCCTCAGTATAAATGTTCTCATGTGTCTAGTCTCAGTAAATGAACCCACAACATGTTTGCACAATCCCTAATGAGCAATTTGTGCTTTTATATCATTATAACAACACCAAGGTAGGAGAATTGCTCCCTGGATATTGTGGGTGGATATGGGTTCCTGCTGAGGGCCCTTCTTCCCTTCCAGCCCTCCTTTACCCTTGACCTTCTCTGCTTGGCCTCTGTTTATTCTCCATGCTGTGTTCCAAGGGGAATGGCTACTAGTGTATCTATGTCTGGGAACAACTGGTTTGTGCAGAAGCCTCAAAGTCAGCAAACTCTCCATGAGCACCTGTTATGTCACTCCCTGTGGACTTAGATAATTTGAAGCAATTGCAGAAAGCACCAAATGCTTGTCAAACCATAGCAACAGCCAGAAGAAATCATTCAACAACTGATCCAATAAAAGTTGATGATCTCTTAAAGAAGCACTGATATTGGGGGTCCTTCCTCCTGCAGAATGCATATTCAGCTGTATGAGGTTAAGGGAAGGCATGAGAAGGAGCACTGATCTCCAACATGGCACTCCTGGCGTCAAATTAATGTTGCATGCTGGTTGATGTCATGATCTGCCTGCTCTGCATAATTCTGTCAGTCATTCATGCATGCATGCCAACACCCTCAACTCATGACTCACCCTCGATATTCAGGCTCCATAGATGCCATTTTAAATACCAAATGCATCAAACAACGAGCACAGCCAATCCAAATTTAGCATTTACTGAATCCAAGTAGCAAAGTTACTAAGTAAAATGGCTTCTAAGAACACGAGTGTGTAATAAAATCTGAGATTTCAAAGCTTATATTTTTTGGGACAGGCTCTAAGGGAAACTGAAAGTGAAAGCTAAGGAAGGAAACTGAACCTTCCAGTTTCTAAGAAAACTAAGACTGAAACTGAGATTGGAAACCAAGACTTCTGGGGAGACTGGCTGAAACCATATAAAAGGACACAGAGTCATCAGAGCTTAGGATGTACAGTACAGGCAGGCTGAAGAAGATGGAAGCTAGATCCAGAAGCTGATATTAGGCAAATGTACAGTTGCTGTGGCTGTTTCTGTTACCTCAAGGTAATATTGGTGGATCTACACCATGCAGACCAGAATAAGCAGAGTGGAGGCGGTTCTGCAGATGTGTGCCATTTTTGGTGAAGACTGTGCCTCTGGAACTTGGGTTGATTGTGCGCTGTGGCCAACTGGGGAGCAGGCTAAATCCTGGAAGAAGAGGAGCTGGAATTCTTTGTGAGAAAGACAGAATTTTGAAGGGCTTCATGACTGAGGTTGACATACGTGCCGGGCCAATTCAGAAGATCTGTCTTCTTTGTATCTGTCATTTAACACATAAGTTATAGTTTATAATCAACCACAATTTGCCTACTAATTGATGTTTAACTGATGTTGATTCTGGGTTTTAGAGTATAGGTGAGCATACCCAAGATAGTATTTACTGTTTGTTTTGTTTGACTCTTATACTGTAAAATTTCTTTTGTTTTAAACTGTGGAATCTTGTGGCTTCATTCTTTCAGTAAATAACTGGGATTTTGGATTTCTTTTTTAAAAATTGTTACTGGTCTTGACCGAAATCATGACAGTATTATAATAAAGCTTCTGTTATTTATTAGAATAATAAATCTTTCTCAACCATGGTTTTCTATTACATGAGCATTCTTGACATGGTAATCTGAAAGCATTAATTTCATTAGATAAAAATATTGACCTCCTGTTATGAAAAACTCTTGCTTGCTGATGTTGCAACATATAATTTGGAAAGAAAACAATGAATCCTAAAGAAATATAGATTAAGAAAGAAACTTGCACAGTTCAGGGAAGAATCATTTCTTTTCACAGGGGTCGGGACGTAAAATGCAGCGGGCCATTATAAATGCCATTGACGACAGCGGGAACGTAAAATCCCGCTGTCGTAAAATTCTGCCCACAGAGTTCATCCTTAGTAATACCATGTGGTGGCTTATTGCAATATCGTTAACTACCCCAGGGATAGGATGCATTTGGAATTCCAATTTCATTGCTGCCTTGTGTTCAGCAAAAAGAAAAGGTTTTGAAAATGTAAAACATTTTTCAACAGTTATAATTAGTTACAAGAAAACTGAAGAAATTAGTATCAAAATATCTTGTGCAATGCTGAATCTCCATAGTACTTTACTAAATGTTAATTTTCCTCTCTAGGTTTAAGCCTATTCCATTTGCCCCAGCTCTCAGTGCTTGGGGAACCTACATTAAAAACAGGAAGTCAAAGCTTACATATTGTTCTAGCAGTTTTAGGGCCACAATATATTTTACACTTACTTCAATATTTACTTAACTGGTACATTGGACAGAACATTTGACAGTGCCATGCTTCTGAGGCCTAAGTTGCTACTGTATCACCAGAACAGCTCTCCGTGCCTTTCATTCAGTCTTCATCCTCAATAGGCCTTGCAAGCTTGTGATGTCAATGGACCTGCTATTTTCTGTATATGTGTGAGAGGTGAGAAATCAAAGGAACAGTCCTGTGAAACAGCATTGTGCCTCTCGGGTGTGTTGTGTGCACACAGACTGAGGGTGAATAGCTTCATTATATCGTCACTTTGAAAATTGCAGGCTTAGTCAGACTCAAAATGTTTCAGGTTAGGGGATCCCTTGTAGGAATTGGAAAGGATCACCTTTTTTAAAAAGATTGGATTCTATCACTAAAGGCCACTATGGATAAGCTCCAGTAATATATTGGGTTTTTTGTGTAATGTACAATAAGGATGTAAAATTCTCCTGTGTATTATTACAAATGCAGAAGAATGAGTACTGCAGTTTATTATATAAGAAAATTTGTTGACATATATTAAATATATATGGACATGAAAAGACACGTAACATTTGTTTCACCCTGACTTTCTTTTGCTAACATTATACTGTTGATATTTAACTTCTTCAAGATTAGATGCAGTTTCCATGGTGTTCCCAAAAAAACTTGGATTGTCTCTAACGGTTCTTTATCAAACAGTGAAGAGGAGGAAACAGCCCATGACCTACAGCATAACTTGATAATTCTCAACTGCTTCTTATCAGTCCATTAAATGTAGAAATAGAATGACACCTTGTAAATGCAAAATAGTATCTGATAACAGATGTATTTGAAGGGCTTAAAGCTCTTCCCTGTTGAGGCCTGCCATGTTCTCTGGTGGTTTTGCTTTTCTTTTCTGTCCTGGAGGTCTTGGTGGCCCTTTCATCCAAGCTGTGCTGCCACTCAAGGCTCCAGACCTTTATCTTTCCTGGATGAGTGAAGGCCCTGCTAGGCCTCGCTGATAAGAGATAAAGCTTTCCTCTCACTGCTGGTTTTAAACAACAGTTCCAATTTTAATAGTTCTTTTTCCAGAATGCTAGCCAAGGGAGTCACATGTATAGAGTTCTAGTGACCAACAGTGGACAGACATCAGACTTCAGGATGCATTATGTCAGTGTGCACCTCTTTAATATCCAAGTAATGCCAGTTGGTCTTATCAGCACAGGCCGAGTTGCTTACCATATGCTGAGAAAATGCCTCCTAGTGAAACAATGAAGTTATCTCATGTAAAAAAAATTAAATATTCATACGAATTTGAATGATACATAGGGACTATGCTTGCCATGATGAATGATGATGCAGTCATAAGCCGATTTTTAACTTCGCAGATCGCAGTCTCTCAGGAAGTTACCTACCACTGTACCTTACCAAGTTTGAGTGGGCGATAGTGATTTCAATGAGAATTTACATAACTAAATGGTCATGTCATCAGTACTTCTTTCATTCAGTGAAGAAATTGTATTAATGCTGTAAGGAGCTCCCTGTGTTATAGGTTACACATTGAAAGAGGGAATCTGTTTGATATTCTGTTTCAAAACTACTGATTATTTTTAACATTTATTTTCAGTTGGAATATTCAACTAACCTTTGATTCATTTTCATGCATGGTTCTGACTCCAAGTACCAGAAACTTATTTTCAAACACTATTCTTTTCTTTTTCATTTAGAAGATGTAATAAACATTAATTTTGAAAAAGCTTACAGCAAATGCGTGGTCTAATCATTATTTTGACAATACAGTGAAACTCTTCTGACCAAAAAAGGACATTAACATCAACCCAACGTTAGTAGCTAATGGTTTGTTTTACAGTTGCATCAAGATTTATGCACCAGTGCCATTGGTCTAAGTGGTATAAATTTCATGGACTCCGCTGTAAATTTTATCTGCACACTTCAACATTTACATTTTACTGTAATATTAATCTTCACTCTATCTCCACTCCGTCAGAGCCGATGAAGGCACAGACACATTTAGTGTGCGGTGCTTCCAGAGTTCCTTTCAATCACTTCATGAATGATATTCTCCTCACACACTCCAGTCAAGTTGCAGGAACGATTAAAGGCTCTTGGTTGAGTCCAGTGTGACATTACCGCATGACACTAAAACATATGAGGCAGAATTTTTGCCTTGGTTGGTGGGCTCAGCGGGGGTGAGCGGGGGAGGTCAGGAAGCCAACCACCACATGCGATCGGCACCAGACCGCGATTTCATGCTGCTGGGCTAATTGAGGCCCACCTAACATGAAATGCAAGTGGCAGTGCTCAGCGCTGCCTGTGGATGGGAGAGGAGGGGATGGTGAGCGGGCTGAGCGAAAACTTCATGCGTGCGTGCGTGCATATGAGCGCTTCATAATCTTCCTGAGGCACAGAACTGCCTCAGGAAGATGAAGTGTTGTTAAAAAAAAGAAAATAATGAAAATAAAAATGTAATAAAACATGTCCCCTCATGTGACTCTGTCCCATAAGCAGGGGCATGTTATTAATTCAATTGTAAAACTTTTATTTTATTTTTATTTGCTTTTGGATGAGGTTTCCAAAAAAATGCAAAGGCCATTTGGCTACCAACCGTTAGGCTGGACGGGCAGCAAAAATTTAGGTTACTTGATTATTTAATGGTCTTATCAGGCCTTTTTAATTGTCGGCGAGCATGCTGCTGACTCCGGCGTGTGCCCGCCGACCAAACTATTGCACAACGGCGCCTTGACATTGACATGCTTAACTGACGTCAACATGTGTCCTTTCACACTTGAGTGGGCCAGGTGTGTGCCCGCTGAGTGAAAATTTCTGCCCATTGCAAAGCTGGTGACACACATTAAACATTAGGGCTCTCTCATGCTGCATGTATTGGCACTAAAGAAGCCCCAAAGTCTGTAAATGGTATTTCTAGTTTTTTTAATTTATTCATGGAGTGTGGGCATTGCTGGCTAGGGCAGCATTTATTGCCTGCCCCTATTCAGAGAGGATTTAAGAGTCAACCACATTGCTGGTGGGCTTGAGGTCACATGTAGGCCAGACCAAGTAAGGACAGCAAATTTCTTTCCCTGAAGGACCTTAGTGAACCAGATGGGTTTTCACCATCAGACCTTTAATTCCAGGTTTTTCATCTTCTGCCATGGTGAGATTTGAACCCAGGTCCTCATAGATTACCCTGGTCTCTGCAACACTAGTTCCATAACAATACCACTATGCCACCACCTCCTCATTTCCTCCTGGGTGGCCTGCATGGCACCCAATGCTGGGACTGCTGCTAGTTCGGGTACTGGAAGCTTTGAGTACAGTCATATCGTGATACCAATGAACTGCTCCAGTTGATTTGATGTACGCTTTGGAAAATAGGACCATGCAGGCCCAGTGTACACATGTGGTCATCACTGTCAGCTGAACATACATTTGTGGCTTTGCTTTTAGAGGTGTTTTGGTGAGTTGGTGCATCCATTCAGGGAGGGCAAAAGGTTAGGTCATCAAGTGTGCAAGAGGTATGAGGACTGCAGGTGCCAAGTCTCTGGGTTTGCAACATAACCGAGGAATGGACCAGAGGCTGCAAGTAGGGGAAGCTCTGCAAAGGAGGAGGGGAAGGCTCTCCACAGCAGGCCCTACCCAACACAGGTTTACAGAAAGCACTTCTCATATCTCCACCTCACCCAGGAGCAATACCTGAAGTGACTCAGATTCAAGAAGGAAGTAGTCATTCAACTCCGCCTCCTCCTGCAGCTTCACACTAGGGCAAGGGCAGTGCTGCCAGTGGACGTAAAGATCACATCAAACTTGTACATCATCATTCCAGGCAAGAGCAAGAGACATATTTAACATCTTCCAGTATGCCACTACTGTCAGGAGGTGATGGAGGCCCTGTATGCAAAGAGAGGCAATTTCATTCTGTTCTCTCTAAGCAGAGAAAAACAATCGGGGACATGTTGATTGCCATCAATGGTTTATTTATTTAAATATCAACTTCCATCACGGCCAAGGCCGAATTGAGGTAAATTTTACAATCAATCGTTCCAAGTAAAATATAAGGTGCAAAAATGATAAAAAGAACAGACTAGAATAGCCTGCCAATCATCAGATTAGGGCCTTTGTTTCGAGCGAAGCATTGGTTCGGTTAGGGTAATGGGACTATCAATGGTATAGGGAGCAGTGAGTCCATGTGTGTGGCTCTTTGGACCTCACCCCCCATATCAATGGGGAGAGGTATAAAAGCTACAAGGGCTACCATTCCATCAATATGCAGTTGGCGTGTGACCTTGCACAAAACATTTTGTGGGTGAATGCCCCTTATCCTGGCAGCAGCCACTATGCATGCATCCTGAGGGTATCTGCTGTTCCTGCATCTTCAGGCCTCCAGGGGGAACCAGATGGTGGCTGCCATGAGACAAGGGATGCCACTTCTAGGCATGATTGATGACCACCCCCTCCCCCACTCCACCACCCAATCACACAGGGAAAATGGACATATAATGAAAACCATGCAGTCACCAGAAACCTCATCAGCAAGTTAAAACTATGCTCCCTGTAGCACTTGGAGGGAGCCCTCCAGTACACATCAGGACATATCTCCAGGTTTGTGGTGGTCTGCTGCATCCTCCATAACATTGCCATCACGAGGGCACAGCAAATACCACCAGGGATCCAGAGGCCACTTCAGGAGGAAGTGGAAGAGGAAGAGGCAGACGCATCCCCTTCACTCAGGCGGGCTATCCAAGAATGCATGTTGAGACTCTACTTCCCTTAGGAGAACATACCTTCACCATGTTGCTCCACTATTTCCCACCTTACCATCCATACGGGACACATCATCACAGCACACCCTTGGTCAAGTTGCTGTAATAAAAGTCACCAACAATAACATTTCTCTAACATCTTTATTCAAAAGCACATGCACATAAAAAAAAATGAACCATTCACCTCTGTGCATTCCCTTAGAGCCTGTCTTGTGGGTGTCTGCCTGTCCTAATGCTTGCTCACGGTGCTACCCCAGTGGCTGCAGCATAGCTGGTGAGAGGCTGCTAACGTTCAGTTGTGAGGACAGCAGATGGCCTTGCTGGACAACCTCAAGCAGCCCTTGGCCTTCAGAGCCCAGCTTTGGGCTGCACTATTACAGCACGGGCAGCAACAGTCGGGGCTGACCGACTGGCAACAGCAAGGGCCCTGATGCTGTCATCCTGAGAGAGGGCAGCAGGTTCATGCTCGATGGTGGCACTGCCATTCGCACAGCGACACTCTAATAATCTGCTGTACGACAGATTGCTGGTCTGCAGAGATACCCTGAAAACCCTGATGAGCACTGAGGTCCACACCCATAATGGCAAAAGGCTGAGGCTGCATGGGAGTAAGCGTAAATCTCATGGCCCCTGACTGAGCTTCCATTGCAGCACTGAGATGTTGGGTGGCTTCTGCCTGTGCTGCAGTGGAAGCTGTAGCATTGACTACCAGATGCTACATCATGGTTGGATCCACAAATGCTATCATGGAGTTGGCCACCACTTCCATGGTGGAAAGGGTGGGCTCCAAGCTCCTTGTGAAACCCTCTACCATGTTGGAGCAGGCTTCCTCTATGTTCCTTATCAGTGACAGGATGCTGTCACTGCACACAGCGTCTCAGTGTTCATTCTCATCAGCATTGTCCTGTATGCCGCTCCCTCACAGTCCTCATCTCTCTTCCTCCTCAGGCTTCTGTGGCTGGGCAGGCACCAGTTCTTGGATGCTTGAAAGCAGCAAATAAGGAGGGGAGGGTTGGAGTAAGGGGAGAGGTGTGGGGTGGAAAACAATCGATCCATCTACAACTTACACATCATGCCAGATAATAGGATGAAGGTGAGGCGGGAGTTGGGAACATAAGACTATCTTCTTCAATGTTCTCAGTGACACCAGATGCCGCAGACTCTGTTGCAGCTGGCCATGGTTCAGAGAACTATCTCCTCTCTTGGGCTCAGGGGATGTAGGTTTGCCTGTCCCCGGTACTTGACTCTGCTCCCTTCTTAGAGGGGAAAAAGTCAGTGATTGCGTTACTGTGTTTGGGTGATATATCTGCCATAGCTGTCTAGCTGGGAGGATGGGAGGCAGTGAGAGGCGGGTGTGAGGCTGACATCATTGGAAGATGTGCAAGTCTGAATACCACCCCTCAACCTGACTAATAGGGATTGCTGATGGGCAAGTGATGGGGTTGTGCTGCATTGCACAGCCTAAGATGTCCATGGCGTAGTGGGTAGGTCATGTGATGTTGCATGAGGTCATTGAATAATAGCCTTTTGATACTGGAACCATTATACTAATATAAACCAGGCCTGTTTTAATGGATTAACATTAAACCTTAGTGGTATAAATGATTCTGAGCCCCTATGTATCTAACTCAGGGTTAAAGAGACTCTGCCTTCATGAAAAAGTGTTTGTTAAATTACTTCTTATATGTTTAAAAATAGATTGAATGGAGTTGACACACATGATTTCGAAGCACTGAGAGCCGTCATCAAGCAAAAAGTTGAATTTTGTGGAGGAGGCAGAAGGCTCACTGCCAGAAGCAAGAGAGAGCTAACCCCTTCAGCTAGCAGTGGGACATGGGAAGGGATTCTTTTTTGGTCACAGTTCCACCTTCTGGAAGATGCTTTTATTGCCATGGATTAATGCCCACTACAGTAATCATTTATCGAAGTCTGTTTGTGCTTCTAGGGCAGGATTTTCTGGTTGTCGGGCAGGTGTGGAGGGTGGGCCCATGAGTGGCTTGGAAATGGCCCTCTGCTTGCGATTGGCCCCCCAACCGTGATTTCAGGCTGGCTGGCCAATTAACGGCGAGCCAGCGTGAAATGCGTACTATTTTATGCCCGATCAGGTCGAGCGCATGCCCGCCTGCGGGACATAAAATCCTGTCCCTTTTTTTTCTGTCTTTACATACTCACACATATATAGAGTTCCTCTATTCCCCAATCCACGAATAATGGTCTCTGGTGCATACCGCTGTCATAAGGCTGTCATGTAAAGTGCTTTAATTGCAGATCAAGGTTTAAGATAAAGGAGCAAATGAAAGAAAATGGGGGCCCTTGCTCATGAAACATGTGCAAGTTTATACTTTGGATTGAGATTTGGCTCCAAACCATCCTATTGTCCTTCTGCAAGATGAATGGAACAGCTCAGCATCAATCAGCTGTCTCCTGCAGCTGTCTGAATTAAAGAGATTGCACCTCCAAATATAAGCAGTGTAAACGTAGCTTTACTTTTTCACTGACTACTTAACTTTAGTACACTCTGTTCAGCTATTTAAATAATATCTGTTGCTCATAGAGTAACATACACTCTTATATTTTTTGGAGTGCGCAGGTGATTTGTTTAACTGTGCGCCCTCTTTAAATTGTTTTGTGCCACTGCATGCACATGGTAACTTAAGGGGGTTGATTTGTGTGTAGCCTGTGTGGGAACATCTGAGGCATTGACACACAGCTTAGAAGGGACATAGACATATACGTGCCAAGCTAAACTCTCACCCCTGCCTGCTCCGCACATCATTAGTTCTAGAGTTCTGATGATAACTTGAGAATCATCTAATTTGCCAAATACAATTTGTACGATTGCCATTCAGAAGGTCTGTAAACAATGTCCAAACTCTGAAAGCTGAGGAGATTTATTATAGTGATTGTGATATGAGAGAACCTGCTTTCATATTAGTGCATGTTGTAAGTGCATGTAATCAGACATGCACTAATTACTCATTGAACCTTGTGCCTCCTTCCACTTAGCACTCATATATAGTATCAATGAATAAACTAATGCCTCATTTATACAGTGGAAACACCCCCCAGTGGCAAATACATCATTGGCAATTATGACTGAAATGGTATGCTTGCCTGTAAAATCAAAGATCATCAGTTTGGAGGCTGGTTTGACTCCTTTTGGACAAAGTACCACCTTCAAAGACATTGGACATTATTGGTTCCGCAAAAGCCATTCTACGTTCTGCATGTAGGGAGTTACAGCAGCTCATTAGTTATCAAACTGATGGCCTGTGCATACAATGGTTGTAGGCTTGGCCTAAATAGCCAAGTGGTTATGGTACTGGGGTTTGTAACCCCAAGATCAAGAGTTCAAATCTCACAATAGCAAACTATGAAACAATGTAACTTCATTTGAAACAGATGGAAATAGGTTACTTGAAAGAGTTATAATGGTTGCAGCACAGAAGGAGGCCATTCAGCCTGCCATGTCTGTGCTGGCTTTCTGAAACAGCAAATCATCTAGTGCCATTACTGCACCGCACCTCCACCTTTTCCCTGCTGCCCTGCAAATTTTTCCTTTTCTGATAATGATCCAATTCCTTTTTGAATGCCATGATTGAATCAACCTCCACCCTACTCTCCAGCTGTGCATTTCGGATCCTAACCACTCAATGCATGAAAAAGTTTTTCCTTATGTCACCATTGTTTTTTTTTCCAATTACTTATAATCTGCACCTTCTGGTTCTCGATCTTTCCACCAATGAGAACATCTTCTGTCTATCTACTCTTTCCAATCCGATCATGATTTTCAGTACCTTGACAAAGCTCCTCTCAACCTTCTCTTCTACAAGGAAAACAGTCCCAGTTTCTCTAATCTATCTAAAAAGCTGCACTTCCACATTCCTGGAACCATTCTCACGAATCTTTTCTGCACCCTATCTAAAGCCTTCACATCCTTCCTAAAGCGTCATGCCCAGAACTGGACACAATACTCCAGTTGAGGCCAAACCAATGTTTTATTCAAGTCTAGCATACAGGTCTGAAGAAGAGTCGCACGGACTTGAAACGTTAACTTTGTTTTTTTTCTCTCCACAGATGCTGTTAGACCTGCTGAGTTTTTCCAGCATTTTCTGTTTTTGTTTCAGATTTCTAGCATCCGCAGTATTTTGCTCTTATCATATAACTTCCTTGCTTTTCTACTCTATGACCTGTTGATAAAGTCCAAGATCCCATATGCTTCATTAACCATGCTCTCAACTTGTCCTGCCACCTTCAATGATTTGTACACATATAGTGCCAGGTTCCTCCAATCCTGCACTCTCTTCTTACCCCTTAATTTATTGTCTCTCTATGTTCACTCCCCCTTCACTTCCCCGAGAAGTAGAGGGAAACCCATGGTCAGAAATCTAAAGTTGTTTCTCAGTGTCCACTGGTGCATTATAAACAGGGCAAGCGCAAAGTACATATTGCAGAACTGTTTCATGTGGAGGTAATTCTGCAATATAAATTATCCATCTGGTCTTGTTGAGATTCTGTTCCTCTGCCAAATAGTACCTCACCCAATTATACATTCTGATATGTGAACCTAAATGTGAGTATGGGCAACAATTCCACCGCAAGGCATTGCAAACCACTTCAATCCTATCTCACCTGATGTAAACACACACACACACACACTTCTAGAAGTAACCACTGGATCAGTAATAAGGACCACACCCCCAAATTTAGTTTGAGCACAAATAAACTTGAATTGGCAATATGATTTGGCAAAGGAAAGCTCGCTGCTGTTCAAGCGCACTAACGGTTCTGCAGTTTTTTTTCTGTGTGCACATTTGTCACTAGAATCCACAGAAGAAATGTGGTTCTTTTTGGAGACAGCCTGCACTGACAGATAATTCTAAATCTTGTTTGTTTTATTTCTGCCTTTGCTCTGTTTAATCCAATCAATGTCCAGGATTTTCTGGTGACAGTTATTAATGATATCCAGTACCCTAGTGGATAGTAGAATGGGAAGCACTATAAATCTAACCTGTCCATTTCCATGTGGCGGGGTGGGAGTGAGGACATTGGGAAATCTACTGCTCAGCTATCTATTTTCTTGATGCTTTAAGACGAGGAGAGTGGTTTTGCAACAAGAGATTCATTTCACTAGTAGCTTGGAGGTGTTGACCTTCTAAGGCATTTGTTTGCTTGGTGATTGGAGCGGATGAGGGAACTAAATGACTGAGGACTCCATTTCCCTGAAGATCAGTTAGATCGTGCTAACTAGGCAGCTATTCTTGTGATTGGATGGGGAGAAACCACTTTACAGGTGCAATCCTCTTGGCGTGCTTGATTTAACACCCTAGTGTATGGCTCAGTTCATTTGCCTTGTTTAATTCTTTGCCATATTTTGCTGATCAGGAATTGAATATAATCAAAGTTTTTAGGGATGGGGCCAGGGTTGGGGGGTGGGGATGGGGTGGGGAGGGGGTGGGGGCTGGGGGGGCAGTGGGGGTGAGGTGTGGGGGTGGATATGTGGGGTGAGGGGAGCAGAGAGATGTCCCAAACACAAATGTGTAACAGTAGGGTCAATGTCCAACAAAACGTCACTAAAATCTAAAATTCTTGGCATCTACAATACATCTGGAACAAGTTTAGCAGTCAACTTCTGTTTGATTTATTTGAATGTTTTAAAGTATGCTGGTCTTTAGGAGACTCCTACCAGTGAAATGAAGAATTTTTTCAAGTGATTTATTTCAAAGAAAAGGACAAGCTTTAAAATTGTGTTCTGTTACAGATATAATACGGACACCAAAACTAGAGACTCACTGATAGAAAATGATTGAACTGACTTTTTCTGAGCACACTGTCATACATTTATAATACTAGACTTGATTATTTAAAAGATATAAAGACCTTTTGCTTTTATTGTTTCGCTGTGTGTTGCCAGGCTACTGACATTACAGTACTTCCAAAATGTCAGAATGCCCTTCACATACTATAATGTATGAAGTTACAATTTATTACTAGCTATACATTTCATGCAGACTTACAGGATACATATCTGGGCACAGCAGCTTACTGGAAAGCAAACCATGGTGTGCCATCAAACTACATTACACACAAAGCCAAAGATAAGTATGAAGCACAGGCTCATTGATTTTTTTCTGCATGACTTAGCATTGAGTCCAGGTCATTATTTGTATTCTATTATCTTCTCCCCCTCTCCTCACAAAGTGTCAGCTTCTGCTGGGTGGCTCCAAGGCCATTGGCCGTCCTCTGCTCCCTCATCCTAGAAGTTCTTAGGCCAGAGATTTTCACGCATCAGGTGGGCGCACACCCGACCCCAACAAGCGGAAAATGACGCACGATATTTCGGTCGACAGGCATGTATGCGTTTCGGC
Source organism: Carcharodon carcharias (assembly GCF_017639515.1). Lineage (NCBI taxonomy): Eukaryota > Metazoa > Chordata > Chondrichthyes > Lamniformes > Lamnidae > Carcharodon > Carcharodon carcharias. The sequence goes on along the minus strand of NC_054479.1, from coordinate 41,263,592 downwards.
AGCGTGCCCACCAACAATTAACAGACCTATTAAGGCCATTAAAGATCTGCATGAATTAAACTTTTCAAGCGGTCTTTGGATTTTTTTTTGCGAAACCTCTTCCACGGTTGGGATGAAGTTTTGATTAGTTATTAAAAAAAATCAAAAATTTTCAAACTGATTTCTAACATGACGCTGCTCATGCGACAGAGTCACTTGAGGGGACATGTTGTTAACATTTTTTAAATCTTTCTGTTTTATTTTTCAAAATCTTCATCTCCCTGAGGCAACTCTGTGCCTCAGGGAGCTTTTCCTGCATGCACCCTCGCGCGTGCGCAAACTTGCATACTTGCCCTCATTCCCCTCCACCCACCCACAGCAGCACTGAGCACTACAGCATGCATTTCACTCTGGGCTGGTCTTAATTGGCCCTCCAGCGTGGAATAGCATTTGGGCCCTGAACACGGGTGGTGGGCAGCTTCCTGACTGCTCCTGCTCGCCCCTGCCGAGCCCGCCCGATGCCGGCCAAATCGTGGCCTTAGTTTCTGAGCCTCTACAATTAATGTAGGTTGGCCTTTTGACTATGGGAGGGAGGCAATGGGAGACTTGTAGACCCTGATCCCGCCTGCACCTAACATTCACCCAAGCAGAGTTTATCAGCAGGGATCAGTGATGGGAGTCAACCTCCCTAGCCCAAAGAAACTGAGGCCAAAGTGCCCCAGTCACTGAGCCAGCTGGGATAAGATAGCTCCATACAGTCCAGGGGGTCATTTAGCTTCGTTTGGTTCAAGCCCACACTGGGGAAGTTTCACTCAGTAGCCAAGCAAGAACTGTCTATCAAATACTACCTTCTGCCAGAGGGATTTTCCTGGTGGCATTTTCTCATACAGATATTGATGGGAGCAACACATTATAAGGTTGTTCTTCCTTGTAAAACCTGGGAGCATATGCTATCATTTTTAATATGTACAGAAAATGATGCAATGCTATTGCATCCTGTGTACAAACTAATGCCCCCATTGTCTATGCAAATACATTCCTAGCTCAAAGTCTTTGAGATGCGTGAATTATTGAATAGTGGCCTTGATTGTGGAATAAGCCACTAAGTGTAAATCACTGTTCTGATGTCTACACCTGCAGTGTGAGCACAGAATGAAATATTTTTATCCCCCTGCAGAAATTTTACTTGTTATTTTAAGTTTAATATTGTTCATATAAATTACATTTCACATTTACTGAGCGTACATGTAAAGGTATGGTTTGATCATCTGCAAAGCCTTTACCATATTTATAAACAGAGATAGGGAATACAGTCACATGTTGTGATGGTGTAATCTCATCAACCACATCCACCATCAGGATTGGCTTCTTTTTCCTGTCAATTTTCTCCTCTCATCTGAAAGGCATTGATTCTTTGCTAGGATATGGTTTAATCCATTCTGATTAAGCTCTGTTACCTCCACCAAATGGATTGAAGCATATGTGAATGTTGGCAGGCTGGTTGTCCATGGAGGCATCATACCAAACACATCTCTGGCTAAAAATGTGAACACTTCTTTAAGGAACAATCTGAAGGAAGATTTCCCCATTAGGAATCCAGGGTCCAAGAGGCAAATCGTAACACAGCAGGCCACCTCTGCCCCCCAGCCCTTCTTGCCCACTCCCTAATTTCCCCAGCATTGAGTGTTAACTCCCCACAAAATGCAAGTTGAAACTAGGGCCAGAATTTTATGTTTGGCATGCGCACCCGGTATGCATGAACATAATAGGATGTGCGATGACATTGGGCGTGCGTCCCGACATCACTGCGTGCTCACACGACATTTCGTTCAGTGGGCGCGCGCCGGAGTCAGCTGCCCACCCACCGATAATTGCAAGGCCTATTAAGGCCATTAACGAGCTCATTAACTTGAAATTTACGCTGCCCGTCCAACCTAACGTTGGGCGGGCAGGCAAAAAGGCCAAGTGGCCTTTACATTTTTTAGGAAACCTCGTCCACGAGCGAGATGAGGTTTCCTAAAGCTATTACAAATTAAATAAAAACATTATTTTGAAATTAAAATCATGTCCCAACTCATGTGACACAGTCACATGAGGGTGCATTTCATTAAATTTTTATAGTCTTTATTAATTTTTTAAAAATGCGCTTCAATCTCCCTCTCTGTGCCTCAGGGAGAGTGAAGCGCTCTTCCACTTGCAGGCGCAAGCTGTACGCCAAGCCCGCTCTCCCTCCTCCCCCTGCCCACACAGGTAGCGCTGAGAGCTGCCGCTCGTGATCCACGCAGGGTGGGCATTAATTGGCCTGTCCGCATGAAATCGCAGTGCGGAGCCAATCGCAGGCGGCAGTCGGCTTCCCCACCGCCCCCGCCCACTCCCGTTGAGCCTGCCCGACGAGGACAAAATTCTGGCCTAGGACTTTCCCGGCTGGTTTGGCTCAGTATCTCAATGGATTCATTTACTGAATAATTGGAATGTTTGAGCAATTTCATTTTGGATTTGCCATATGGCAGCCAACATTACAAACGTCTGTTTCAAATTATCCTAAATACTCTGTTCACCAGATAAATTTCCACTGAGGCTTGAATGCATGTTTAAAGCCAAAACATTTTTTTTGTAACAAATGATATTTGTGTGTTAATCCAGTTATTCAGACTCATGTGGAATAGACTCCTTGTTTAGAAAAAGGTTGAAAGCTTTTATGATTGACAGCACCCTGTCCTGTGCAGCTTATTAACCCATGTCTCTGAACCTGCAGAGGAAATGCATGTGCTCTTTTCTTCCCCACAGTGGTTTATCGGAATTTTGCGAGGATTTAATGAAGATCACTAGGGTCAGGTTAGGGTCAGCCAGTCAGCCCCAAGTCATTCAGTAAGTAAAGAGTCATGGAGAAATTGTATCAATAAATGTCAGTGGAATACCTACACTGAGAGCTGAAAGTGTCAGAGTTCAGTATGGGGAAGACAAACCTCGGAAGAAAAATAATCTGTCTCAGAGTCCTAAGTATATTTTCCTTATCACATGTAGCTGCAGGTTTAATGGTCTTAATATTTTTTTTCTCTTTTTGGCATTGCTAGTCTTAGTTTCATGACTAAATGATTAATTGTCTCTTTTTTGACCTTAAACAGTAACCGTTGCTCTCCCACTGCTGAAGTGTAACTACTCTGTCAATGATCCCCGGCAAGAGAGTCCTGCAAAATGTCTTGGAAAAATGATTTACAAACAAAATGGCAAAATTGGCAAATGCATGCAGAGAATGCAAAATGAAAAATGTTCCTCCATCACCCTGCGCCAGAGTTATGGCATGCTCCTTAGAAGCACAGTAGCTGAGGTAATTAAAATCGGCTGACCTCGCTGGTTCACTTCACCTCAGCTTTGGGCGCCAGGCTTTATCACTGCGAAAATGAGCGATTCTACCAAAAGTTCGGTGGGATTTATGAGTGATCTGGTACCTCTCAAGCAGATTAAAGACAGGCTGAAGAAATGCCTCGTGGCCTTCAAAAGGCAGCCTGTGGTGCTGGAAGCCTGCTTTCTCTTCTAGAGGCTTCACATACACAGTCCAGGTTTCATAGAATTACATAGGGCAACATTTTTAGCTCAGCAGGCAGGTGCGTGTCGGGCAAGCGCCCCGATGTCAACATGCAGTCGCATGATATTTCGGTCAGCGGGCGTGCGCTGGAGTCAGCAGCATGCCTGCCAACAATTAAAAGGCTTGTTAAGGCCATTAAAATATCAATTGACTGACATTTTTCACTGCCCATCCAACCTTACGGTTGGCGGACAGGTGAAAAGGCCAAACAGCCTTTGCTCTTTTTAGGAAACCTCATCCACGGGCGGGAAGAGGTTTCCTAAAGCAAATAAAAATAAAATAAAAATATTAAAAGTTAATTAATAACATGTACCTGCTCATGTGACAGAGTCACATGAGGGGACATGTTTTATAACATTTTTAATTTCTTTATTTTTTTAAACTCTTCGGGCAGAATTTTGCCCTCGGATGGCATGCGGGCCCCACCGGCTAGGCGGCGGCTAGGCAGCCGACCCCCGCCACCGAAAGGGGGCGCGCTGCCATTTTGAGTGGGCGGGCCAATTAAGGCCCATCCAGCGGCATCCCTGACAGGAAGTGTGCGGGGGGGGAGGGATTCCCCATCTGTCAAAGCGCACTCTTTCACGCATGCACGCAAAAGGGCGCACTGCTCCCTGAGGCAAAGTCCTGTCTCAGGGAGATTCATGAGAGGTAAGTAAAGTCTAAAAATAGAAAAATATTAAAATTATTAACATGTCCCCCTCATGTGACAATGTCACATGAGATGGGACATGTTAATAATAAACACTTAAAATTTATTAAATTTTAAAAAACGGACATGAAACTTCATCCCGCCAGTGGATGAAGTTTCATGAATAACCTGGAGCCCGCTGGAGCTCCTGGCCTGCCTGCCAAGTTTAAGCTTGGACAGGCAGGTCTTTAGTTATCTTAACTAGCCTGTCATTGGCCTCAATTGGCCATTGACAGGTCAGCAGGTGGACAGCTGATTTCGCTGTCCGCCGCCTTCCTGAAAATTTGAAGGGACCGGGATGACATCGGGGATTCCTCTTGATGTCATCCTGCGTCATTTTCCCCTCAGCGTGCGGGCCCCACCCCCAAATCGCCGAGGGGAAAATCCTGGCCTTCATCTCCCTGAGGCAGCTCTGTGCCTCAGGGAGATTATCAAACGCGTACTCTCGTGCATGCGTGAAGTTCCTCCTCGCCCTGCTCAACCTCCTCCCCCCCACCGCACATACAGCACTGAGCGCTGCCGCTCGTGTTTCATGCTTCCGGCCTCGATCGCGGGCGTCGATCAACTTCTCGACTGCCCACCCACCCCCGCCGAGCCCACCCAACAAAGGGCAAGATTCTGCCCATAGAAATTACAGGATAGGAACAAGCCAATTGCCCCTCCAGTCTATGCTATGATAGGTACCTCCTCCTAACCTACTTCAGTCCACCTTCTCAGTATAACCTAATTTTGTCTTTTCCCCTTTACAATCTTATCTAGCTTCACTTAATTCAATCAATATTATTTCTTTCAACTACTCCACGTGGTGTCAGGTTGCACATTTAATCAAGATTTCAGCCTTGAGGGTGAAATTAAATGGAATGAATGGAAAGTGAGTATTGCGTTAACATATTCTGAGTGACAGCTTTGCTTAATATCTCCAGTTCTCCTTGTAATGTACATTCTGACAGGCAAGAAGAAATATCTGTCACTCGGAGTATTGTAGATGCTTCTCCAAATGTCACCTGACACAGAATCCTGGGGCAGGATTTTCAGGTTGGCAGGCGGCCGTGATGGGCAGGCCCAGGAGTAGCCGGGGAACAGACCGCCACCCACATTCAGCCCCCAACCGCGATTTCACACTGGCTGGCCAATTAACGGCCAGGCAGCGTGAAACGTGTGCTGAAAGGCTCAGCGCTGCCAGGGTGGGGTTGGGGGGTGGTGGTGCGGGATGAAGGCAAGCACTGAAGTCAGCACTGGGGAGCGCAGAATTAAAGCTCCCTGAAGGCAGAGAGCTGCCCCAGGGAGCTGAAGGATTTAAATTCAATAAAAACGGATTTTTAAATCCGGACAAAATGCCCATGAATCAGAATGAGTCACCTAAACATATGGATGTTGAAGTTTGTGTCCAATCACTTTTATGGGCAGGTTTTTTACCTCGTCGGGCCCGCGCCCGCATGCTGAGTGATAAATCCTTGCCCTGAACATCTTGCAGCCATTGCAACTTTGCCAGCGTTGTTTTGATATCGGTTTGGCATTTTACTTCTCAACTGCAAATCTCTGTAAACATAGGCACAGATTACAAAAGTAGGGAGGTCATGTTGGAGTTGTATAGAACCTTGGTGAGGCTACAGCTGGAGTACTGTGTTCAGTTCTGGTCTCCACATTATAGGAAGGATGTGATTGCACTGGAGGGGTGCAGAGGAGATTCACCAGGATGTTGCCTGGGATGAAACATTTAAGTTATGAAGAGAGATTGGATAGACTTGGGTTGTTTTCATTGGAGCAGAGAAGACTGAGGGCGACCTGATCGAGGTGTACAAGATTATGAGGGGCATGGACAGGGTGGATGGGGCGCAGCTGTTCCCCTTAGTTGAAGGGTCAGTGACGAAGGGACACAAGTTCAAGGTGAGGGGCAGGAGGTTTAGGGGGGATGTGAGGAAAAACTTTTTTACCCAGAGAGTGGTGACAGTCTGGAATGCGCTGCATGAGAGGGTGGTGGAGACAGGTTGCCTCACATCCTTTAAAAAGTACCTGGATGAGTACTTGGCACATCATAACATTCAAAGCTTTGGGCCAAGTGTTGGTAAATGGGATTAGGTAGATAGGTCAGGTGTTTCTTACGTGTCAGTGCAGACTCAATGGGCCGAAGGGCCTCTTCTGCATCGTGTGATTCTGTGATTCTGTAAATGAAGCAGCTGAAATTTCCTTCTGTAGCCTTCTCGGCAAGAACAAATCCTTTAGCCTCACAATCACTGCCCCATCCACAGCCACAATTCCTCACCCATCACAACACCCTCCCTCCAACTCGAAGGGCTTACATCTTTGCAGTTTTTATTGCATTTCATAGCAAGGTGTTATATCTATGCCTGTCTATGATTTCTGAGAAGCGCTCACTTTAGTTGTTAAGTTTCAGCTAAGTTAGTACATTTAAGGGCTGCATGCATTATGTCTTGTTTTATCATTCTCTTCATGGGATGTATCTGTTTGTCACACAGCCTTCCTTCTGCTCCGCTGTGGGAAAGCAATATTAGTGAGTGTGTACCAAGAGAAATTGTTGCCCAGCGGTAGCTTTGAGAAACAATAAAATTAACAGTCACTTGGACAGATATGGATTACTTCAGCAAAGCCAGTGCAGATTTGTTAAAATCAAAACTTGTTTGACCAACTTGATTGAATTTTTTAATGAAGTAACATACGATGTATGAGGGTGATCTGGTTGATGTGATGTACAAGAACTTCTAAAATGCATTTGATAAAATACCACATAAAAGGCTTGTCAACAAAGTTGGAGCCTATGGAGGGACAGTGGTGGTAGGCCACCTTCTTGGGCTGCTGCGGTACAGGTGATTTGGGTAGACCCTCAGTGCTAAGGTTGTTTTCTTTGGAATGGAGGAGGTTGAGCGGAGATTTAATTGAGGTCTATAAAATTATGAGGGGCCTAAGTAGACTGGATATGAAGTATAAGATTATGACAGGTCTAGTAAAGGCTGACCAAGAAAGACTGTTTCTATTAGCTGACCATACAAGGACTAGGAAAGACAGATTAAGGTTTTGGAAAAGAAATTCAATGGGGGAATGTAAGGAAGAACTTTTTTTATGCACCAAATTGTGGCCTGGAAATCTCTGCCTATGAAGTGGTGGATGTGAAGACGGTCAATGATCTCAAAAAGAAATTGAATGGGTACTTGATGGAAATAAACTTGATTGGCTACGTCGATAGAGAGGGTGAACGGGATTTACTGGATTGCTGTACAGAGAACCTGCATGGACCCAATGGGCCAAATGGCCTTCTTCCATGCCATTATAACTTTCTGGGCCAATAACAATAATAACCATTATCCATGACTCCTGCCTGTAAATGATTCAGTTTGCTGTAAATTACAATCAAGCCTGTACTTTGCTGTTGGCCTGAATAGGCTGATTCTCCTCATGGAGACCTTGCCTGAACACCAGGGGCAGAATTCTGCCCTTGTCGGGCGGGCTCAGCGGGGGCGGGCGGGGTTGGCCAGGAAGCCGAATGCCGCCCACGATTTCACGCTGGGAGGCCAAGTCAGGCCCGCCCAGCATGAAACATGAGCAACAGCACTCAGCGCTGCAAGTGCGGGCAGGGGAGTAGGGTGAGCGGGGAACTTTGCGCATGTGCGCGAGTAAGTGTTTGAAAGTTGTCCTGAGGCACAGAACTGCCTCAGGGAGATGAAGAATTTTAAAAATTAGAAATAAAGGTTTTAAAAATGTTATAAAAGATGTCTCCTCGTATAAGTCTGTCTGTCACATGAGCAGGGACATGTTGTAAATGCAATTTTATTTGATGTTGGAAAGGTCATCCCACTCGTGGATGAGTTTTCCAAAAGAATGCAAAGGCCGCTTGGCCTTTCTGCCTGCTCATCAACCGTAAGGTTTGATGGGCAGCAAAAAATTTGTTTCAATAACCTTATTAATGGCCTTAACAGGCCTTTTCATTGTCGGCGGGCACGCTGCTGACTCCGGCACACGCCCACTGACCGAAATATCATGTGATCTGCATGTTGACTTCAGGATGCTAACCCAACATCAACGTGCATCATTTTATGCACGAGGGGGTCAGCACATGCCCACCCACCAAGGTAAAAATTCTTGCCCTATGTGTGACGTACTGCATATTCACTGATGAGAGGAGTCTGCTTAATTTCCCTGCCCTGGACCACCCGCATGGCCAGGCAATCATGGCCCACTCCATTGAGAGACCATTGGGAGCACTGCTGAATCCCAGGCAGCTGGTGGGAAAGGGATGCACTGCGTATGGCCATCGGACACATCCACCTTCACAGCAGGAAGTCAGAGCTTCACGTTCATAGTTTTGTGGCTCAATGGCTAGGCCACAATGTGGACATACAGCAGCCTTGCCATTTGCTGCTGGTGAGATCTTCAAGAGCCTTCGAAGTTACGAGGCTCTGACTTCCTGCTGTGAAGCCACCTCCTCTCATCACGGGGGAGCAGACCTTCCGGGGGGGTGGGGGGGGGGGGGCGGGGACGGCGGGGTGGGGCTGCCTCTGCATTGTTCATAAGATCTCATTACAATGGATAAATATTGGCTCATTGCCCTTATAATTACCATAATTGGCTAGCCGCCACTACAGAACTGGTAGCCACTGCCACTAAGAGCCCATCTACAGCAAGAGCCATGTGGTGGAGGGAAAACACACCTGGAAATGGGTCTGATGTGGCCCTATCTAAATTTCCCCACATGCCAGCAACCCTTCCCCACCCCAACCCAATCCACCCCTTAAGTCACTCGGAAAGGGGCTGGGAAAATTCCTGTCAATGTTCCAGGTCAATAACCTTTTGGCATCCTGGTGGTTGACTTGCAGACCCAGGATCGGGCTTCTTTGTCCAATGAGATTACCAAGAGAAGCACTGGAGTTTATTGAGTGAATACTGTAATTGTAATATTCCTGTTTGCAAGTGACAAAAATAAGTCATTCGTGGGGTCATGAAGATGTTCACTAGGATACAAATTACAGTATGCAGCTGTTCATTGAGTATTCTATGTATGTGATGAATTTGAGAAATGATCATGCATTTATTTTTAAAACTTGGGTTACCAACGAGTCATCTCATTAGACAGTTGCTGCTTCTTTTCAAAGTGTTAAAAGCTTGACCTGTTCAATTTATACTGCAACTAAGTCAAATAATCATAATGTTAGTGTTGATTGGTTGCACTGGCTCCAGGCTTGCTTTTGAACCAATCAGATATATTGTTATGATTTGTTATGATATCATTAATGACCTGGGCCTAGCTCCAAAAGGAATCACAGATACTGGAAAGTGGAGGAGTGTGGGTGAGTTTTAATACAAATGGTTGATTTGTTGAAATAAATGATAAAGTAAATATTTGGGAAGTAGAGAATAAACACTTTTCCTCATTTGAATTGAGGATATTTTAAATGTAGTGATGATGATATTCCTATCATCTCATCATTGTTAACCTATTATTTTATGATTCTCAAGTTTTGCAGTGTGAGATTAACTTTTTTTTAAACAGTCTTGCTGAGAAAGAGTGAACATAAGAAATAAGAGCAATGGTAGGCCATTCAGCCTGTCGAACCTACTCTGCCATTCAATATGATCATGGCTGATCTACCTCAATTCCACTATTCTGCACCATTGCCAAATCCCCTAATTTCTTTAGCATCCAAAAATCTATTGAAGTCTGTCTTCAGTATGTTCCTTTAGCAATCAAAAATGATGAGACTCAATACGTTAACCAACTAAGCACCCACAGTCCTCTGGAATTCCAAGGACCCACCACCCCCTGAGTAAATAAAAAGAACACCTCATCTCATTTCTAAATGGTCAACCTCTTATTCTGAGACTGTGACAAGGGCAACCAACTGTGCTGAATTTTTGGGATTGTCCTGGAATTTGGCTTCTCATCCTGCTTGGTCTTCCTTGGATACCATTTGTCCCAGATTCCTCCAGGCAGCAAGTGAGAAAATTGCTCAAGGTCTCCTCTTGATGCTGCCCAAGCATCTTTGGTATCTGTGCATACTTAGCAGTACAGTACACATGCACTGTACCAAAAATGTTCAGGCAGTGTCAAAAGGAGACCTTGAGCAGTTTCCTCACTCACTGCCCAAAGGAATCTGGGACAAATGGTCCATGTGCAGTCCTGAGCCAGTGCAATGCGCATAGGCAGTCAATTAGCCAAGGGGAGCAGCAGTACTGACCAGCACCTTCCTCCCTGGCTTTGGCAGTGGGGGAGGTCGGGGAGTCTGATGCCAGGAAAGGGGATGTTCTATTGCAGGGCCAGCATTCAGGCCTGACTCAGGATGTGGAGGGCGGTCCGAATTTGGGTCTAGCAGTGGCAGCGCTCTGAGGTCCAAGTCCGGGGTGGAGTTGGTTTTGGCACAGGCCGGGGGGCCCAACAGGCCCAAGGGAAAGGGAGGGACTGGACAGGCCTGAGGAGAAGGGTGAATCTGGACGGGTCCAGGGGGTGGGGAAGGGTGTGGTCTGGACAGGTCTAGGGAGAGTGGGGTTCTGTGCAGACTGCTCCTCCGGTCTCATCAGAACCCACTTCTGCCACTCCACTGGTCCAGAGTTGGATATCCTAATTGTGACCCCTGGTATTAAATTCATCAGCTAAGAGGAACATCATTACAGCATCTACACTATGAATCTCTTTAAGAATTAAGAACTTGCATTTATTTAGGGTTTCACAACCTCAAGCTCTATTGAAGTACTACAAAGCCAATGAATTATTCTTGAAGTGTGGTTTATGTTGCTATGTAACAAAATACAGCAGCCAATTCACATACTATAAATTCTCACAAACATTACTGAGACAAATGACCTGCCATCTTGGCCTGAATTTTCGATCCTGGTTCAGGAGCACAGGGTCAGATGAATGTCCAGCTCTGTGAACCCCACTCCTGCAAACCTGCTCTGGAAGTTCCGATTTTCATTCTAGGTGGGTGGGGTACACTGGGAGTCATGCCCACCAACCTCGTAAACAGTTTGGAGGCAGCACAGGGGCTGCCAGGTGCAGAGGCGGACTGGACCAGAGGCTGGCATGGGTGCCCTGGCACTTTGTCCCAGCTGCAAAAAAGCACAACAAAACAAAAAACAGTCCTCTAGCCCTCAACCCCTCACACCCTCTTGCTCCACACACTCATCATGCTTCATCTGTGCCAACCCATGCCACCTCATGCCCCTCACCACCCCTTAAACCACTCCATGCCAATCTATGACCCTCTACCCACTCCTCCATGGCCCTTCATAGCCCCTATAATGACTTATTGTCAACTCATGCCAGCTCATGCCAACCCATATCCCCACCAGCGTTTCTCCCTACACTCTCCATGCTAACTCACCCGGTGTCCACCTAGGGCAGACCTCAGAACCTATGCTGAGTGGAAATAAAATAAGGAATTGATGATTTCACTATTCAAAGAAAAACACTATCATTGATTAAAAACCCATTCATTACATTTAAATTCCTTCAACTACTTAATCCCTTAAAACAACAAGCATTTGTATTCATAGTCTGACTTCAAGACTTTATAACCACTTGGTACTGTCATTCGGACTATGAACTGACAGGTACCCCATTGTGATAATGGTAGGTTGTGGAGTCAGCCATGCAGCACTAAACCTATAATTATAACCCTTAAGCTTATGTCACAGATAGAATACAATAGCAAGCACTGAATTTTTAAAAAACTACAGATAGTTTTTTTCAAATATTTAAAGGGCAGGAGATTTAATTTCCTTGACAGCTTGACAGCACCCCTGACAGTTCCCTTGACAGATTCCTCAACAGCTCCCTTGACAGTTCCCTCACCAGCTCCTTTGACAGTTTATTGACTGTTCCAATGAGCTTGATGGTTGCAATGAGTTTATACACTTTTACACACATTCTTGTCCGCTTTTAATAATCCCAAAGGGAACACTGCCTCTTCCAATGGTGCCCTGGGACCATATTCAATAGGATATCTTACTTCTCCAAAAGGGTATCCTATCTCTCCAATGAACTCCGCTAATGTTAGACCTTCTCCTGACAGATCTAAAGTGCACAGGAAATGTCTTGGACATTCCATTAATGAAAATTGGATCTGTCTGAAGGCAGCTGCACTTCTTACCTCTGTGAACCATGGATATACAAAATACAATCTGTCCCTGTTACCTCAACGTCTCGCTGCAGGCAAATATTGGGGGCTGTGTTTGGCGGTGGGATTTCCAGGCTGAACTGGGGACTCCCTCCATCTACATGAAAATTCAGGCCCTTGTTTTAATGGAGGGAGGGAATTGCAATCACTCAATTGCAATCCTGCTCTTTTTAATCATGAGGGTTGAAGAGTCAGAAACAATCAAGAGCAAAAGCAATTTTGCACTTAGGAAGGCAAATTTGCATGTACCATACAGATAATTAGAGCATTCTAAATACTAATACAAATATCAATGTTTTTGAAGCAATATAAAGTGAGCTAATTGGCATCATGCAGCAGAAATGTATTTTGTTTAAAATACCATGTTAGTCATTTGTTTTTATGTTATAATTTAAAAAATTTTGTATCTTGGACCAGAAAAGCCCCCCTCAGGGAAAGGTTGTGCGTGTGTAACAGTTCACCAAACACATATAACAGCCTGAAGCTGTCCAGCTGCCATTTCCTAGCCTACACTCTTTCTTTTTTTAAAGCTCTCAACCACATTAGCCTATGACAAGTTTGTACAGAATTGCTAAATCTCCAACTCAAGAACTTGTTCAGCTTGCAGGAAACTACAGTCGAACCTGTAGCTCTAGCTGATCTTGTCTGAACATGCTAGTCTTCCAATGGGAGAACTGTAAGATTCCATGGCCATCTGAGGTTACAGATTATGTTGGTGGGAGTGCTCTGCATAGCACAGCAGATGGTATAAAGTAGAAATGCCTTTTCAGCTAACATAATCCAACTAGCAGAGTTTCATACGCATTTCGTTTAGTGAGCACACTTCCATTAAACTTACTCTTCTTGTTATTTAAATATTGCTTTGATTCCAACAGACAGTGCCTGATAGGTACAGCTTGGCTCCCTTTAAGGTAGCTTTACAGACAGGTCCTCAAAATTACGATCCAATCTGAGTACTATTTTCTACATCAGCACACAGTGCTTAACATCCACAAGTATCATTATAGTATGGTACAAAGATGTCTGGCATTGAAGCCTTGGGGGAGAAAGTCCATCCTCATTATCTGTTATGGGGGATACAGGGGCTGCATTCACTGATTGCCCCTGTAATTGACCATTCCACCACCAACCGCAAATGTTTGAAACAAAACATAACCAAGAGCACGCCACCCTTTGCTCACTAACGTCCTCGAACTCCATTAGTTTGATACAGTAGAAACAGCCTGCAGATATATTCATAAAGTTCAACATCTTGAAACAAGAATATGAGAAGTAATATTCTTTAGCCACTGTGATTCGCTAGTAAAACCTTGCACAAATTGGCTGAGTGCTTACTTTAAATAATCCTGCCATTCTGTACGTAATGGAACAAGTTTATTGTTTTTTCTAGGAAGTCAAATTCCTCTCTCAAGGAAAATGCCCGTTCTCCTTTATAAATAGTAACTGCAGGAGCTTATGGCTTTGACACAAGCATTATTTTTCAGAATGCAATTTAGCTAGTAATTAGTTGTGGAGACTATTGGGCAATCTGCCAGTTTTATTTAAGAGAGAAATCTCAGTCCATTTCAGTTACTCACCAGTGTTTTTAAAGCTTTGTGAGACGAAATCACGATGTGCATTTCATACGTAAAGGTTAATATCCTTTAAAAGCCCCTAATAGAACTGAACTTTGATTGAATTCATGCTGCTGATCAATTCTCCTATAAGACAGGGTATTTTCAGTCTGAAACTCAAAGAATTTTTAAAAAATTCATTCTCAGGATGTGGGCTTCGCTAGCTGGGCCAGCATTTATTGCCCATCCCTAGTTGCCCTTGAGGAGGTAGGTGGTGGTGAGCTGCCTTCTTGAACTGTTGCAGTCCATGTAGTATAGGTACGCCCACAGTGCTGTTAGGAAGGGAGTTCCAGGATTTTGACCCAGCAACAGTGAAAGAACAGTGATATATTTCCAAATCAGGATGGTGTCCGACTTGGAGGGGAACTTCCAGGTGGTGGTGTTCCCACCCATCTGCTGCCCTTGTCCTTCTAGATGGTAGCGACCATGGGTTTGAAAGGTGCTGTTGAAGGAGTCTTGCTGAATTCCTGTAGTCCATCTTGTAAATAGTATACACTGCTGCTACTGTGCATCAGTGGTGGAGGGAGTGAATGTTTTTGGATGTGGTGCCAATCAAGCAGGCTGCTTTGTCTTGGCTGGTGTCAACATCCCTGAGTGTTGTGGGAGCTGCACTCATCCAGGCAAGTGGGGTTTATTCCATCACACTCCTGACTTGTGTCTTGTAAATGGTGGACAGACTTTGGGGAGTCAGGAGGTGAGTTACTCGTCACACGATTCCTAGCCCCTGACCTGCTCCTGTAGCCATAGTATTTATATGGCTAGTCCAGTTCAGCTTCTGGTCAATGTTAACACCCCAGGATGTTGATAGTGGGGGATTCCCTGATGGTGATGCCACTGAATGTCAAGGGGCGATGGTTGGATTCTCTCTTGTTGAAGATGGTCATTGCCTGACACTTCTATGGCACGAATGTTACTTGCCGCTGGATATTGTCCAGGTCTTGTTGCACTTGGAGATGGATTGCTTCAGTATCTGAGGAGTCGCAAATGGTGCTGAACGTTGTGCAATCATCAGCGAAAGTCCCCACTTCTGACCTTATGATGAAAGGATGGTCACTGATGAAGCAGCTGAAGCTGGTTGGGCTGAGGAACTCCTGTGTACTGGAGCTGAGATGACTGAACTCCAACAACCACAACCAGCTCCCTTTGTGCTGGGTATGACTCCAACCAGTGGAGAGTTTTTCCCCTGATTCCCATTGACTCCAGTTTTGTTAGAGCTCCTTGATGTCACACTCAATCAAAGGCGGCCTTGATGTCAAGGGCAGTCACTCTCACCTCACCTCGAGAGTTCAGCACTTTTGTCCATGCTTGAACCAAGGCTGTAATGAGGTCAGAAGCTGAGTGGCCCTGGCAGAACCTAAGCTGAGGGTCGGTTATCAGTCAAAGAACTCAGGAGAGGCATGAAGGGGTTAATAAGTTGTAACTGCATTTTCCAATAGTTTCAAAGTTTAATTTTTCTATTAATCATAGCCTTGCATGAAATCAGCTTGCAATTGTTTTAACTTCTGAACCATTATGTGAAACTATTAACCAAGGACATATCTATTTCAAAGCCTACATACAATTTTGTATAGAAAAAATATAGGCTGGAATCTTCCAGCTGGATTGGCATCAGGTGTCATGGTGGGTAGGGTGGGGGTGGGGTGCAATATGGCAAGAAGGTCAAAAGTCAGTTTCTTGCCAGCTGCAGGGCGAGGGCTATATTGGTGGAGGAGGGTATCTCAGGGTGTGTGTGGGTGCACAAGTTGATCTGTGCAATTGGCCTCAAGATGGTGAGGGCTGAGGAGGCAATCTCCAGAGGAGATGAAGCCAGATGGAGATGTGAGGATGTGTGTGGGAGAGTGAGTGGTGATGTCCCTTGAGATGGCAGTGAGTGAGATGCCAGTGAATGTGTCATGGCTTTGTGAGTATATGGGTAGGATTTTGAGGTCGTCAGGTTGGCGTGGTGGGCGGACCCAGGAGTAGCCGAGTGATGGTTCACCGTCCACAATTCACCCCCGACCGCGATTTCACGGTGGTGGGCCAATTAAGGCCCGCCCAGCGTGAAGCGCGGCTCCCCACTGGCCGGGAAGGGCCGGACTGGGCTGCGGCGGTATAAAAACGGCCCAGGCAGCCCCTGGAAGGCTGCCACAGAAGGATGGTCTCCTCTGCGTTTTCAATATTGGACTAATGGAGTCGAGTGTGGCTGGACACAGCAGACAGGAGGGCAGGTCAGGTGGGCACTCGGTCACCCACTTTTCAGCCAAGTACCTTGCCGTCCTCCTGAAGGAGGTGGCTGCCAGGTGGGATACCCTTGTCCCCAGGGATGGAAGGAGGAGGCCACCTCATCTCCCCAACAAGGCATGGGAGGAGGTGGCAGCGCAGGTGAGCAGCCATGATGTGGTGTGGCACGCATGGGTAAAGTGCAGGAAGCGCTTCAGTGACCTGCTGCACTCAGGAAGGGTGAGTACCATGTTGGCTTGGGTCCGTGTGCAGAAATGTTAAGGTGTGGCTGTCCCCTCGTGGACCTCAGGGGCCAATGTCGTCAATTACGCTAGAACTGGCCAAGGGGGTGAGCCCTGGCTGCTTGGACTAAATTGCTTGTGGCTCAAGGGCCACGACTCAGATGTGCCCTGGGAGGTGTTCCTCAGCTGGGGTTGGCCAGGTTGCAATGGTGCTGCAGGTAGAGAGTGGACTAATCAATGCTCCTTTGTTCTTCCAGCAGAAAACAAGCCATAATCAAGCAGAGAAGGCACTTACAGGCAGAGAGCCACCCAACCTCCTACTGCTTAGCAGGTTCGAGCGAGATGCCCTTGAGCTCGAGAGCCAGCATGCTCCACGTAGAACCAGGCATGGAGAGATGTGGATGCCAGACAAAGATAAGAGTGCAGTGCACAGAAGTGAGACTTTTGGCTTGTGCAACCATTTTAGTGTTGTCTCTTTATTGATGGGAGCCTCGAACCTGGAGTCCCCATTGATCATTGAAAGACAAGGGCATCATGACACAGACCTCAATCATCTCACCAGTCTGTCTGGCATGCACAGTGACAGTGTGATGCCTTTAACTAGTGACATGTCATTGTTCTCCCTTTTAGGTTCACCAGCAGGCGTTCACTCTGTGGACCTGAAAGGATCACCCCAGATGCCGGAAGACCATTGGGCTTCAAATGTGCCTGCTCTTTGAAGCAGGTACCAGCACAGATATCGGCACCTTGGTGGGCATTAGATTGCTGGCTAGTATCTTGATGCACATTAGTGAGGGCATTTGACATTCGCTTGAGGTCCAGGCGGGGGCAGAGAGTGACCAGGGTGCTGGCAGCTGGAGAACTGCTGGGTACCAGAACGGTGCTCAGTCAAAGTCAGATGATGAGCCTCTGGAGTCATCCATTAGGCAGCAGATTATGGATGTCCAGCAAGATGTATGGGAGGATCTGGCAGAGATCCATGAGGTATGCATGCCATGGTCTCCGTTATGGAGAAGTCCATGTGGAGTGTGAGCACTGTGTTGACCCTCATGGCCAAGTGCACTGACTCCTCCATTGAGAGAGCAGCAACTCTCATGCAGAGGCATCTCCAAGAACAGAATCAGGAGTTCTTGGGTTTGCGCTCAGACATGCAAGCGCTCACTCAGGCACTGACCCCAGGTGGTCAGTGCAGTGTGGGAGATGGTGAGGCACCCAGTAACCCAGTTAAGTGCCCATCCATCAATGGTGAGCAGGGAGGTCCAGAGTGACATCATGTTGGCGCATGAGCTGCTTGTCATCTCTGTGGGCTCCTCTCAGGGTACTCTGGGTGATGGCAGCACCTCCTCTGCCCCTCCGCCAATGACCATGGCACCTGATGAGGTTGCAATGACTGGGAGATGCCAACCGTGGCACTAGTCGCTCCCTCCCAGGCGGAGCAGCACAGGCTGCACTGGCCAGAGGACAACCGCCAAGGTTATCAAGGCCAGCAAGACAGCAGAATGAGCAGACTGTCTCCAATGCAGGTGCCAGCAAGGGGGGTGCACCAAGACATAGCACTCAGAAACATAAGTTAAAGGCACCATGAGCATTAGAGGGACAGTTCACAAGTGATTATGTTCATTCACGTTTGCTTTATCTATACTGGTCTGGGAATGAAGGTCAGGGAAGGTTATATAAATTGTTTGGAATTGTCAAAATGAGAGCAATTTTGTATTTGCCTGAGTATGCTTCACCTTTTTATTTTATTGGTGCAGTGTACGCCAGTATGTACTGCTGGACATAAGTGGCTCTGAATTTTATTGCACAGACACTGAGTGTTCTTTGGGTTCAAATGAAAGGGTCCTTTCAGACATCCGGGTTGGAGGCGGCAGCCTTGGCATTTAGTTGACGTTGATCTTTGGTAGCTCAGCTGAAGGAGCGTTGGATCAAGGTGTCTCTGGTGTCCCTGCCTCCCCGGAGGTTACCGAGGTCTACCTTCACACCCTCAGCATTCTCCTCACTGTGCGCCTCTTCTGACTCACCACTGGATTCATCATCTGTGGCCTGTGCAGCTGCGTCAAGGTCCTCTTCCTCCAGTGGGTCCCCCCTTGCCAGTGGCAGATTGTGGAGATTGTAGCATGCAACCACTATCAGTGACACCCGCTTTCGGGGTATTGTTGTCCACCCTTGAATGGCCCAGGCATCAAAAGTGCATATTGAGAAGACCTATGGTCCTCTCTTCCACTGCCCTTGTAGAGGCATGCCTCCTATTGTAACGCTCCTCTGCCTCTGTTCTGGGTGGTGGAGAGGTGTCACGAGCCTCCTTTTCAATAGATAGCCCTTGTCACCCAGCAGCCACCCATCCAGTCGGGCTGGAGCACTGAAGAGCCCCGGCACCTGCAAGTGTCTCAGGGTGTAATCATCATGGGAGCTGCCAGGGTACCTTGCACAGACTTGCAGAATCTGCATCCTGTGGTGACACAGTACCTGAATGTTCATGGAGTGGAATCCCTTCCTATTGATGAAGGGACCTGGCTGACCTGCTGGCGCCTTGATGGGCACATGTGTGCAGTCAATTGCACATTGGACATGGGGGAACCCAGTAATCGTTGCAAAGCCTCTCGTTCGCTCAGCCTGGCTGGCCTTGTCCATTCAGTAAAGAATAAAGATTAGTACCTACCTGAACAGAGCTTCTGTCACCAGCTTAAACCAACTGTGGATAGCTGTTTGGGAGACTCCACTCAGATCCCCCACTGAGCCCTGGAAAGAGCCGGAGATGTAGAAGTTGAGGGTCACTGTGACCTTCAGAGTCACTGACATGGGGTGTCCACCCACACAGTCGGAGCTGATCTCAGGCCCAATCATCTGACAAATGGAGGTCACTGTCTCCCTTGAGAGTTGGAGCCTCCTTCGGCATTGCACCTCGGACATATTAAGGTAGCTGCATCATTGCCCGTTAACCCTGGCAACAGGATAGTGGCATCTTCTGCGGCCCCATTCACCCTGGACTTCCTGCTGACCCTGCGCCCTTGTGCCTGCACCTCTCCTCCTATCATTTGGTCCTCATGGAAACTGCATAGGGACACCTGGGCTCCTCTCCCTTCTGTACCTCTCTTCCTCCTCAGAGGAGGTACCTCCAGTGAAGAGCACAATCCCATTTACCAGGGTAACAGAAGGCTGTCTGATACCTGGAAGGGCCCACACAGTCTGAATCCTCCGGGGTCTTTGGAGACGCCAAGGAGACCTGAAGTGAAGCCTGGAAATGCTAAGAATGAAGTCCCAAACAGAGATAAAGCTGCCAAGCACCATTAAGTCACCGGCAACAAACTATGTACCAAACTCTTCATTACTCACACTGGCAATGCTGCTCACCTCTTTTATTCGGCCCTTGGATGAGGTTTTTGAAAAGGTCGGCTGGCCACATTCCCGGTTTGCCCGTGCGATGAGCACAAAATCGCACGGGCAAGGAAAATCATTATAAATTGGATTGTTAATGGTGTTAAGTTGCCTCTTAATAGCGGGTGCAGCTCGGCCACCTGCTTGTGCCCACTGAGCGAAATATCGTGCAAGTGCGCGATGACATTGGGATGTTCGCCCGACATCATTGTGCGCTCTTTTACACCCAATCGGGTCGGGCACGGGATGTAAAATTCTGCCCTATGATTTTAGAGTGATAAAATGGTTGCCTTACCCTGGCAGCATGGATGGGATCATTCATCCGTTTTCTGCACCGGATGGCCAACCTCTTGTGTGCAGCACTGACACTGATCACCTCTGCCACAACCTTGCAAGCTGGAGTGGTTAGGCTGATGGGCTTCCTGCGGCCACAGCAGGGGTAGAGGACATCGCAACAGGTTTCCAGAAGGCATCCCAGGGGCGCATCACTGAATCCATGGGGCCATGTCTTCACCGGAGCTTTCCTGGGCTGCAAGCATTGAGAAGAGTGTGCACAGCTAAAGTTTAAATATGGCACCCTGCATGAGGAGGTGGCGAGGTAATGGCATGGGGGTGCAAATTGGAGGCCACCCGCTTGCGAGATGTCGTATTTCCTGTTTCTGCACTATAAATGAGGCCGGAATGGGACGATACAGCGCGAAAACCCACCATTGCAGCCGATGGGTCAAACAACTTTTTCCCCACCTGCCACTGCACTCTTTGTAAATCTGGGATGAATCCACCCATAGACTTCATACTGAAATGCTGACACCACTCACCTAAAATGCATGCAGTAATCGTGGATCCGCACACGACACACTAAGAATGAGAATAATTTAATGCTGAAAATTTAAAAAGTAACTGCAACTCATAATGAGGAATTGCCTGATTGGAGAACTTTCACTTTCGTGCACTCCTAAGAGCCCCGACACTTCCCAGGTTTACCTCTTCACCAGTTTATGTTAATATTACATTCCAGTGCTTGATGAAAGCTTCAACCTCAGTCTTGAACTCAAATCCCTCCATGGCAACCCATTGTCCTACCTGAGTGATTTTCATCCTTGCAACCACTTTAGCTCTCCTGACTTAGGTCAACTGCATGCCAGTTCCAGGACCCTTGAGTCCATGACCAGTGTCAAGAGTCTTGAATTTATAATATATAGATTGTGACAAACTATTTATCTAAGTCAATGATTTCCATTAGCAACTGCTGTTTAGATTCTCTTGTCATAATGTTATTATAATACAGAAGGAGGCCATTTGGCCCATCAAACCCATCACTGCCTTTTAAATTAAATTGTTTCCTCCAAACTTGGAAATCTCATTCTCTCAGAAATAGACTGGTGAGTTCATGGTTGTTGGGATGTGAGGAGTTTCTGTTTGGAATTTCTATGGTGAAAAGTCAAGTTCCACTCAGCATGCTGTGTGAATTCAGATTTTCCCATTGCAAGCTCAGTAATAATGTTCTTTCTATGCAATTCATGCATTTCATTACCTTGTTCATGCACTGGATAAAATACAGATTACCTAGTAGTTTAGTACAGGTTAATTTTATGACATTGTATGATTGAGGGCGGCCTCTACTTTTGAGGAATTTGCCATTTTGTCACTGCGTTAACCCAGATGTTTTCCCACTTGTATATAATAATTTGTTAGTTTTCCAACTATGAGCTTTGCAATCTTTTCACATCTTCACCAATGAATAGGAAATGCAATGAAACTCTGTATGTGTCAGATGGCTCTTACACAGAGAAGTCATTGTCATCACACCTTTTCAAATTATTGAAATGAATTGCAGCTAACTTTAAATCTCACATTTGGCTCATACCTTTCAAATAATTTAATTTAAAAGGACTCACTGGGCCAAATGGCCTCCTTTGGTGATAACCTTCAAAGAGCAACATCAGAGAATTTGCTTGTCTTTCCAGATTCTTGATCAATCACACTAGAATGGTCACACCACGATATGTCTAATGATATAGAATGAAATAAGTAATCAGATTTATTGGAGTTCTGTTATGAGAATGTTATTGGAAATTACTTTAAATTGGACTTGGAGTAGAGGCTGTGTGAGTGTATGGGTCTTAATTGGATTAGCACCAGGTAGTTTTGAGTGTTTTGATGTATAGTAGTGTTGAGATGTTAAACAGCAAGGTAGGGGGGACATTTGCCTTTTTATGAATAAGCCATTCAAAGACTGGGGGTGAAATCTTGCACCTAGCTGGGAGATACCAAGCAATATGTTTATATTACTCATAAAATTGGAACTATGAAAGGGGTTTTATTGTTAGAAGAGGTGGAATTCAAAGGTCCTGGTGATACAATGAGAATTTACATTCAAAGGGAAGGCTAGGTGTGTACAGAAAAAGAGTTTTGTGAGTAATTCAGAGGCATGTAAGATCTAAGCCTGTAAGCCTACCACTGTGTCTGTGAAGGAACACATTGAAAGGGACTTCATATTGAATTTATAAGATAAACTGTGCTTTGCCTGGTGTCTGTTTAAGTCTATTGGCAGGATTTTACACGTCGGTGAGCGATGGCGGGATCCGCTCGCCGACGCATAAAATGACATGCGGTGATGTCAGGGGAAGCTCCCGATGTCACCGTGCCCCATTTAAATTTTCAGGAAGGCGGGAGCGCAGCAAAATCAGCTGCACGCCCACTGACATGTCTTTGGCCAATTGAGGCCATTGATAGCGACAGTTAAGTAATTAACAGACCTGTCCATCCAACCTTAAGACGGGCAGGCCAGAAGCCCCGGCAGGAACTAGAAAAAATATGAAACCTCATCCATGAACGGGATGAGGTTTCATGTGGGGCTTTAATAAATTTTAATAACAGTTTTGTAAAAATTACGGACGTTTCCCAACTCATGTGACATGTTAGGGAAATTTTATTTTTCTATTTTTATCTTTTTTACATGTACAGCCGATCTCCCTGAGGCTGCATTTAGTCTCAAGGGGATGAGTGCGCTCTTTCGTGCACATGCGTGAAAGATCGCACTCTCGATTTTGGGATTCCCCCACCCCCCACTGCCCGTACAGGGAGCGGGGATATGGCTTCCATGTAGACATCACGCTGGGCGGGCCTTAATTGGCCCGCTCATGTAAAATGGCAGCGCGCCTTCGATCAGGAGCGTTGATTGGAAGCGTGCCTGTGAGCACCTACCCTTCAACTTCCCCCCAACGGGGGGATAATTCAGCCTTATGGATTATTGTTCCCTTGGGGAAGATTACCTGGGCATGATTAATTTTGGGGGTTGTTTAAAAGTTATTATGGTAGCAATTTGTAGATATGTGTAAGTGTTTAAATTTGTCGTTAAATGGCCAAGTGTTTAATTTGATTTGTATAAAAAACCTCTTGAGGTTTGGTGGCTTTTATGCCTGAAGTCAGCGATGCATCTCAAATATACCAATTGAAAATATAGGTTATGACAGCTGTTTAAAGTTTCCCTCTGGGATTTTAAATAACTCAACCTTTACCAACTTCTGTGTTATATCATAGCTCATTAGTAAATTGTGGCCTATTGTCAGACACAACGCTGTCCAGGATGCCATGACATTCTCTTGAGGGATTGAATTACTATTTCTGCTGTGATACTATGCAATCTGTTTACTTCAATCCACCATAAGTAATAATCAGTGACAAGAATGAAGATTTTCCCTTAAATTCAAAAAGGTCATTCCCGGGTACTCCCAAGGCCTTGATGGAAAAGTAGAAGGTAATTGTAGTTCTTATTAATTTGGCTGTTTATGGCACAAGTAAGACCATTAGAAATCATTTCTTCTGTAGAACAAACAATGCCTGGCCACCAGGCTGGTTGTTGTGTTCTCGCATGACATCTTTCTGTTCCTATATGGCCTTCATGAAGTCTTTGAAGATTATCAAGCTGAAGTGCTCTCAGTATGACTATTCTCTCATTGAAGACTAGTAAGTTGTCAATGACAGTGAGGTGCTTGCACTCAAAGTGCTGTCGTAGTATTGGATTACTGGGGATATAGTCTGGCCATCCTTCCAGGCAATATTTAGAGACATTCTTCATCTCATTGCTAGGTTTGTTTTATCTCCTGTGACTCTTTTGCAATAGCTGGTAAGTGCTGAGTGATTAAGGATGTATATGCTTCAATCTCCTCGATGAAGTGTAAGTCCTCTTGTTTAGTTCCTTCTGATGGCATTCGTGACAATGTGTCTGCCATTGTTTTATACTTCCCTTGCACACACTCTGTGATGGAATCATATCTCATCAATCTTAATCTAAACCATTGAATTCTGGGCAGCATCTTTGCAATTTCCTTTATGTTCAGAGGGGTAACTGGTGGCTTATGGTGTGTTTCGATTTTGAAACGCAATCCTATAACATAATCTGAAAATGTTTTGCACACCCATATTGCTGCACACCCAAAGTGCTGCCAATGCTTCTTTTTCTATCGCCACTGTTCTGTTTTTGTTTGTGACCTAGAGGCATAGTAGACTGGCCTACGCTTACTGTCTCTCTGCATTTGAAATAAAACTGCCCCCAGACCTGTGGATAATTCATCTGCTGCTACTATGGTAGGTAATTCTAGGTTGTAATAGGCCAAGTTTTCAGAAGAGATTTAAAGTTGCTTAATTATTTCAAAAGTATTTTGCTGTTCCACATTCCAACAACACTGTTGACCCTGTCTCAACAGCTGTCTTAAGAGCTTACTGACCTCTGCTAAATTTTGTAGGAACTTGACTACTTGGCTTACCATCCTGAGGAATTTTTGAAGCTTAGTTATGTCCCTGGACTGTGGTAATTCTCTGACTACTTTTGTTTTTTTTTGTGGCTCAACTGCAATTCCAGTGGCTTGTACAATGTGAGCTAGAAACTTAAACATAGATTTGGCAAACTCACACTTTTCATTCAGTACAAGGCCTGCATCCTATAAGACTCTCAGCACTCCTCTGAGCCTGAGATCATGCTCTTCTCTCATGGAGCCATGTATAAAAAAGTTGTCCATATGGCATGTTATTCCTTCCATACCTTCTAGAGTGTGAGACATCATTCTGTGCAAAATTTCTGGCATCGACACGATTGCAAATGATAATCTATTGAAACAATAATGGCCAAATAGTGTTATGAATGTGGTCAGTAATCTGGATTCTTTTTCAGAGTCAACTGCCAAAGTTCACTGTTGACATCCAATTTGGTAAATAAAGTATTCATGGCTAGTTTGATAACGTTCTCATTCACTGAGATTATTGGGTGGATCTCATATTCTACTGATTTCTTTATATGAGTTAAATCTGCACAGATTCTTATAGAGCTGTTTAGTTTTGGGACCGTAACCATACCTGAGCACCATTTTGTTGGCATGGTGACCAGTGAGATAACCCCTTGCTGCTGCATCTTTTCAATTTCACCTTTGCCTTCACCCAAGAGTGGGTGAGGGACTTTCTTCGGTGTATAGAGGCAATTGGTTTAGCATCAGCTCATAGGGTGATATGGTACTGGGTCTTTAACTTCCCTAGCCCTGTAAATAGTTTTGGAAATTCATTTTGAAATGTACTGCTCTAGTTCTCATCAGCAAATTCATCAATGTTATAGATTACTTCCAGTTTTAGGCATGCCTTTCTGCTTAGTAGAGAATATTCTTGATTTCGAATGACATAGGGAGGTTCCCGGATTTCTCAGTCCTTATATTTAAGCTTTGCTATGAGTTGACCTTTCACTTTTAAAGTTGTCCCACCAAGGCCTTGTAATTTAATAATGGAACCTGAACCATTTGACTTCATCTGATAAAACAGAAACCCTTGCTCCAATGTCCAATTTTAAACTCTGTGCAGTGTCCATTCACTTTGATTTTAATATTCCAATACTTGTTTTTAGTAGGTTAAGAAGATTAATTCATTTGCATGTGATTCGTCCACTTCTGGTGTGTGGCTCTGTTTTAAAAATATTTTCCTCTTTTTACAGGCTGTCAGCATTTTTGAGCGACAAACAGCTTTCAAGTGCCCTATTTTTCCACAGTTGTGGCATTCTGCACCACTACCCAATGCCCCCCCCAACCCCGTGCCCCCCCACCCTGCCTCGGCTGTACATTTTTCTCGCTTGTATGGTTTGTTCCTGCCACTATGTAGACATTTTAAAAGGGCAGTTGGTGTACTTTTCCCCATTTTAATGAGCTTAGGCTTTGACATGCTTTCTTTTTTATGGCCTACAAACTGAATGGTCTCACTCGATCTTCTCCATGGAAACCACCCATCCACCCCTCCCTGCAAACAAACATCCTGTTCTGTTTCCTGAGTTCCATTTGCTCACAATCAGTAATGCTTTCACAAGTGTTAAATCCTTTTTTGTCTGTAAAAGAGTTGATAATATTTCACCTAGGGCCCCAACTGTGACTCTGTCACAAATCAGCTCATCTGTGAAGATTCCATAATCGCAGTTCACTGCCAGCCTATAGAGACCATTGATGAACTGATCCAAGATTTTGCCTGATCTTTGCCTTCTGTTATTAAACTTAGCCCTCTCTATTATTAAATTTTGATGGATGCTAAAATAAGAGTTAAAAGTTTTGCAGGACTTGAAGTTGTACTCATCAACCCCTGCCTTGCTATTATGTCATCAGTGATAGATCTTGCCACATGAAGTAGCGTACTGACCTTGTCTTTTTGATCTTTTTTGTGAAATCCTGGAAGCAGCTCCGTACCTTGTGAACCTGTACCTAGGGTACCAGAAAACTCAGTTAGTAATATGCATCTAGATTTCCAGGGAACAGAGAATCCTATCTGATTAGAATGCCAGGTAATCAAGATGCACACTTTGAGAAACACAAACACAGATTCCAGTAGTTGCCTATGATCTTG
Source organism: Carcharodon carcharias (assembly GCF_017639515.1). Lineage (NCBI taxonomy): Eukaryota > Metazoa > Chordata > Chondrichthyes > Lamniformes > Lamnidae > Carcharodon > Carcharodon carcharias. The sequence continues at coordinate 41,236,914 of NC_054479.1, read as the reverse complement.
CTGCTCTTGTCCTTTTTTCTGGCAGAAGTCACAGAACCATGAGGTGCTGTTAAACTAATGTTTGGCAAATTGGTGTCATGCATCCTGTGATCATATATACCACAGCCACAGTGACCAGGTGATGTAGGTATAGGGGCATTGGTCAAACAGATTGCTCTGTCTCAGCATCAAGCTTCCTGAGAGTTGTTGCGGTTGTATTCCACTAGGCGAGTGGTGCATTTTCCATCCCACTGCTGACTTGAGCTCATGTGGAATGAACTGAATTGACTGGACACTGCCAACTGTGATGGTGGGACTTTAGGATTGGGCAAGTGAGATCATCCACTTGGCACTTTTGGCTGAAGATGTTTGCAAACAATTTAGCTTTGTCTCTTGCACTCACACAGTAGGTCACATCATAGTTGAGGATGTGCATGGACCCTCCTTCTTCCATTAGTTACCTAACTGGCCACCAACATTCTAGATTGGATGTGGCAGGGCTATAGAACTTTGGTCATATCCATTGTTTGCGGATTTTGTACTTATTCATTATAGCAAGATTTAATAGAAAGAATATATACATGTCATTGCTGAGGGGCAATCTTATAAGAAACTAGAGTAAATGTTTTGCACAGGAAATTATTTTCCATTAACCAGAAGCAAAGAAAGATATGTTGGGCAGGGTTTTACCGTCGGCGAGCGGGGACAGGGCCTGCTCACCAATGCATAAGATGATGCGGGATGATGTCAGGTGGAACCCCCGACATCACCCCGCACCATTTAAATTTTCAGGAAGGCGAGGGCGCAGCAAAATCAGCTGCGTGCCCACTGACCTGTCAATGGCCAATTGAGGCCATTGACAGGATCAATTAATCAATTAAAGGACCTGCCCATCTAACCTTAAGATTGCCGGGCAGGTCAGGAGCCCTGGCAGCAACTAGAAAAAAACATGAAACCTCATTCGCCGGTGGGATGAGGTTTCATGTGGGGTTTTAAAATTTTAATAACGTTGTTATGGAAATTATGAACATGTCCCAACTCATGTGACATTGTCACATGAGGGGACATGTAAGGGATTTTTTTTTTCTCTATTTTTAATATTATTGAAAGTACAGCTGATCTCCCTGAGGCAGCACTTAGCCTCATGGAGATGAATGCACTCTTTCATGCACATGCGTGAAAGAGCGCACTCTCGATTTTAGGGATTCCCCCTGCCCACACAGGGAGCGCCTGGCGCTTCCCTGTGGACATCATGCTGGGCGGGCCTTAATTGGCACGCCCACGTAAAATGGTTCTGCATCTCCGATCAGGAGAGCCAATCGGAAGCGCGCCCACGCACGCCAGCCCATCAACCTCCCCCCCGATGGGTCGGGGGTGGGGGGTGGAATTCTGCCCATTAAATCTGTAAGATATTGTGTCTGTTCTGAGGAATTGGTGGGCTTGGTTATGAAATGGTGCACGGTGTATTAATGACGCCTTAGAGAAAGGAATAATTTCAGTTGACAGATGAGAGCCATTCTAACTTGGTCATGCATGTCTCGGATGGTATATTCTATTGGCTTGTGGAAACACAGGTGATTCTCATTGAAGCTCCCTTTCTATGATAAGTGAATACTGAATGTTTATATTATTGATATTGTTTCCTTCTTAACTGTAAAGTAACAGAAAATCTTGATTTCTGAACAACTTTGTAACATCCATATAAATTTTAATTTGCATATTGAGAAGAGAGGAATGTTATACTCCCTGACTGCATGACATGTACATTCACAATACATTTGATATTTCAATTCAGTACTCTGGGTCCCCAAATATGGCCACATATTCCAGAGCTTTATTTTTCTTTCTTTTTGTCTAAAAAGAATTAGATTTTATTGAATCATGCTTCATAACAGATGTAGCCTTTATATTCTTTCAGCAATACCTGACCGCCTCCCACACAGAGCTGGGCAGAGCAGCAATCAAAACAAAAGTCATAAATGTGAAAACTATTGGCCTGTAAACATTAAATACCTCAAGGCCTCAATCATCTTTCGCGAGCTGCACTAGAAATTCTAAGATTGTAAACCTTTCCAAGTAGTACAATAGTAAAGGTCACAGGGAGCAGTTAAAGCATCTGCTGGTGCAACGTCAATCAGTGAACCAGAGGCTTGACCTGTAAACCTTCTGAGTTCAGACATTTCTTCTTTAATTTGCAGCGGGCAAATAAGTTGCATAACATCACTGACAATTCTGCTATAATTATAGTGACAGCTATAGCAAGCGGATTAAAACCAGTCACCAAATGAAACCAATTGCTGGTGCTTGTGAGTTTATTATCTGCTGGTTTTCTAATTAACGATTAACATTACAGTGCCAGTTTATACCAGACAATTCAGTTTTCTGCCTGAAATGGCATGGTATCCTTGCCATGATGTTTATCTTCCAAATTCATTGTTTTGAGAGCACAGGAAATTTAAGGAACAAGAAAAGGACATTGGCCCAACAAGCTTTTAATTCTTAGTCAGAAACAAACATTTACCCTGTTTAACTTAGCCTTCAGTTCACAGAGTCCAACTAATATATCAAACTGTTACTTGGGCCAGGATTTTCCGGCCCCAGCGTGGGTGGGACCCGCCGTGGGTGAGGCGGTGCCCCAGCCAGAAGTCCATTGACTTGCAGTGGGACCGGAAGTTCGTGGCGGCGGGCGGGTGCAGAAAATCCTGCCGTTGGTCTTTATTAATGCAGAGCAGCAAATTGTGCTATGGAACTAGTTGTAACATAAAGCATTATTCTCCAGAGCTTTGTTCTACAAATGACACACTGACTGCCATTTTCTGATGATGAGGAACTTTGGAAAATTCATCTCCTCATCTTCAATTTCTGACCATACTTTCAGATTGTGTTGCCTTTTATGCAGCAAAAGTTGAATGTTTTTTTTTGCTGAAGTATTATCTTGAAACTTTTTCTTTAATTGCACGAATGGGTAAAAACCTAGTTCACTTATAGAGAACTCCCCGTCGTATTTGGTAGTTCAATAGTTCAAACACAGACCAGTTGGCATGTATAGTAAATTTAGAATTGTATGGATCCTTGTCTGGGCTGTTGTGTTCCAAAATGTTAGTACAAATAGGTGAGGGTTGAATTGAAATATCTAATCTAAAACATTAACTGATCTGTTCTCCACAAATGCTGACTGATCTGCTGAGTGTTTTCAGCAGTTTCTGTCCTTCTGTCAGGTGATTTTATTGCCGCAACAGCAATCTGGTTTGTTCACAGTTGTGGAAAGGGGTTAACTTACTTAAAGATAAGCATATATAGCTCTCCAATGAAAAGTATGCTTCGTTGGTAGCTTGTAAACGCCACTTTGAATCCATAGCTGATCATCTGATGTCATAATGAGGAATACCGAATTTTAATATTGTTTGTTCTAATATATCATTAAAGGGCTTCCAGTGATCTATCCGATGCTGACTTTCATCTATGTATATTAAATCTGAAACCACCAAGGTTAAGGGTGAATCTGAGACTTTGTAGCAGTGGACCACAAGGCTAGTCAGGGAATGTGCTTCAAAGTTTAGTTTTATATTGTGAATCTACACAGGAAAAACACTTGTTTTTAGCATTCTGGGAAGAATAGTGAAGTCTGCAGTCGGTGTAGATCTACTCTTTGTGTTTAGAACAGCCCTGGTCTGGTCGAGAGTTTGTTCGTCTGTCTGTCAGGTCAAGGAAATTATGTGAGGGCACTTACTATATCCAAGAAGGCAGACGGGAAAAAGATTTTCTGTCTGATCCCTAACCTCACTACATGTAGGTCAATATTGGGCAAATAAAAGTACACTTCGGATTATGGAGAGCAGGTGCTCACTTACAAAGTGGTGTATGGCACTACATCTGAGAAAAATGTCCAAAAAGGAAACCAGAAATCCTATAATTCCCTTACTGCCATGTGTTGATTTACATAACACAGCAACATTCTCTCTCTCTCTCTCTCCCTCTCTCTCATTGAATCTTAAAATGCAGGTTAGTATAGTTCTCATAGTTCTAATGGGTATAAACAATGATACTTGTATTATAATCTAAGCAAATGAGAAAATACAGTGTTATAGCACAGACGCTGATTTCGGATTCCAGCAGGTTACATATACCGTAAAATTAAGATACTACACATCATATCATGTATTCGCTCAGATCAAAAGCACTGATTTTTGTTTAAATAGGTGTAAATGGGGTAATGGTTTAATATATAAACTCTCCTTTAACCTCTGGCGCCTGGATTTGAATTGTAGCCAGACAGTAGGGTGACTCAACACCCTCTACCACCTGGAAGAACAAGGGGAGCAGGCTAAAGGGGCAAAATCTTGGGAGTCCCTACCTAACAGTACTGTAGGAGTACCTTCATCACACAGACTGCAACAGTTCAAGAATGTAACTCACCACCACCCTCTCAAGGGCCAATAGGGATAGTCACAATGTCGCCTTGCTAACCACACCCACATCTTAAGAATTCATTTGTTTTTACAAAACTAAAGCCATCGGTAATCCACTGCAAATCAGTTAACCTTACTGAGAGAAGGTAACTGTCAGGAAAAAGGAAATTTAACACATGTGCACTTGGTTATGGGTTAAGAAAGAAATAGGGGAAGATTTGCACTGTTCACTAATAGAAAAATTGCAAATACATTCTTTTTACACACCATTATCATTTCAGTACTAATGGTCATCTTTCCCCATTGTTGGACAAGGTAGGATGAGCATTCAGTACATCTACACTGTGCTTATCCAATCTTGGAAATGCTTGACATTGACAGTTCTCCAAGGCCAAAGCTCCTCACCCACTATAACATGAGATTTCCTCACAGAGGGGAAGCAATTTTTGTTCTTGTTGAGATTCCCTTCAAGCAGGAAAAAAAGAGTTGTGGGTAATTAATAAAACTCAATGTTTCATCCAGCCTTGTTAAGGAACCGTATAGGATTATCACAGTCCTGTGAATTCCTATGAGAATTTGTGGTCAAATGTTGTAAGAGATGATCCTATTTGGTATTTCAGTGCAATGTTGTTGTGATTTAACTGCATAATTTCTGTTTTATGTTTTTGTCTGACTCAACACTCTTCACGAACAGAAAACAGAAGAAATATTAAAGACACTAAAATATGTGGTTCATTTACTGCATTCTCACAACATACAAAAAAAATAACAAAATAACCAAGGAGAAGAAGCAATAATCGGGTCTAGCAGAACACATATAAAGCAGCCAGGAGTGCCTGTACAATGGTACATGTACCTATGATGTCTCACAATATCAAGGTATAAATCACATTCACCTTGTGCTGAAGAGCATTGTATCATGTACAGTGAGTCTGGGGATGACTTCATGTTAAGTAAAGATGCAGAAGAATCTGAGTTCATGTTGAGATGATGCAGTGCTTTGCAGTTCTATAAAGAAAAGTTTGTAAAAGGTAAATATGCTTTTGTGTATGTTCACTTGCTGCAATCTGCCAGATAACATCATGCTCGTTCTAAAAGCTGGACAGGGAATGGCATAGTGCAAAAGAGCAAAAGTCAGCTTGATTTAAAAACATAATATTATGGGTTGCCTGCAGCCTTGCAACTGAACTTTAAGAACTGAACACACAACTGAGTGAATCTGCAGGACACGTTGCAGCAGGGTCCTTGCACTGAACAATTAAATGAATCTAAAGCAAGAGTGCAGTTCAGAGGACAGCTATTTTTTGATTGGAATGCTGGCTGCTTGCCAGCCTCCTTCAGAACGTGAACCAATGTGACGAGGAGTATAGTGCAGAGCTGAAACGATAAATGGTACAAGGTCTTGGCAAGTCAATCAGAAATGAATGCTCTGGCAGACAAACATTTCTAGTTAACTTTGCCCACAGGTTGATAAGTGGTGTGGAGAGGGGCTTGTAGAGTGACAAAGCAGCAAGCCAAAATCTACTGTTTATCATACATACAACTCATAAATGAGGAGTCTAGTGGCCAAAATCAAAATATATGTATTGTGCAAGTTTAGCAAAAGCAGCACTTTCCTTAATGTACTGAATTTTCCCTTCTTATGCTAGCATCAAATACTATTTAGTTAGTGTCAGCTACCCAGAAATTTAATTTTCGCTACCTTTGTGCATATAGTCCAAGGCATCTAGTTTTCTCATTGATAAATTCTAGTCACTTTCTTCCACATCAGGGAATAAATACAACCCTGTTTCTTTATTTATCTGAGTGCTGCTCTGTGCTCTTGTTAGCCATTCATTAGGTAGAATGCCCAAAAACCAGAATTCTAGAACAAGGTTAGCCATATTTTCAGAATACTCATTGTGGGGAAATTTTAACATTCAAAAATGGTCAGGTTTGGGTCAGACAGGATCCTAAAATGTTAAAAAGCTGAAATTGAATCGCAACTGTCCTCCAATCCACACCGCAGCCCCCCCCACACCCCCGCCCTCCCCCTCCCCCCAACCACCCGACCAACCCCACACCCTTCCAGTTTTAATAGAGGCAGGACAAGGGACCAAGGCAACAACTTGTTCACAGGAGGCAGATTGGCATTTTAAATATTCTAATGAGGCTGTGGCCTACCTATTTAACCATCATTTTAAATTTAATCCTGGCCATCTGAGCTTCCTGGGCTTTGGAAAACCCAGTGGCTAAACCAGTGACTGCTGGATCCAGGAGATCAGTGACTTTACATTTATCTTCTGGATTCAGTTTTCCTGCTTCATCCACCCTCTGTGAACAGACTTACGCTGATCCTTCCAATCTCCCCTATTGACTGGTCTGATCTGCCTCTGGTTTCTGATCTCCCCTGATCCCAGGCTCCCCAGCGTTGCCTGGCTCCCTACCCCGATCACCCCTGCTTCAACCTCCCCTATCCTCCCCAGCTCCTCTTGGCTGCCTGGTTGCAGTCTAATGCCATAGTGACTGACAGCTAGCCAGCCTGTCAATCTGGCTGGGTGAGGCTAGTAAACATGGATAAAAAATGCTAATCAGGTCTCACATTAAATTTGGCAGGACTTTCAGGAAGCCCAAACTTCCGAGCTTCCTGAACTCAAAATAGCCCCAACGCACAATCCCATCTCCCTCCCAGCTCTGAGCGAATATCCAGTCTATTTAGGCCATTATAAAACATTGGAAGAAATATAATGCATCATTGAGCAAATAAAACAACACAGAGATTCAACCATAATAAATCCTAGCACTCACAAAAACCTCTCTTTATATAGCCATTGAAGTAATACAGCAACATCAGCAACCTAATGAAACCAGTGGGCTAAAACTACTAATGGGAGTGCAATTATCTACTGTGTCATTACAAAATCTCCTGTTTCCTTGGGATATACCATAGCTCATGGCATATATGTTGACCCAGCGTATAAGATGACCCTTTTTTAGCATCAAAAATCATGCTTTTGCATATACTCTATGTATAAGTCGACCCCTTTATTCAGCCACAAAATGCTTTATTCAGTTTTCCACCCCAGAAATGCATGTTTTACTTACCTTATACTGTAAGTTGACCCATGACATCAAACAGGCGATATGGGCTGTGTTATAAAGATGCACGGGAGTTTAAGCCAAATTGTTATGACGTGGCAGATGATGTGTGCCAGGTGGATCAAATCCACGAGGGAAACTTGATCACGTGGTCACAACTAATGCGTGCCTGAATTCAGAAGTAATAAATCTACCATGACTTCAGAGGTTTTTTAGAAAACTAAATTAAACATTTATTAACAAAGAAAAGATTTCAAGCACATACATGGGTCTACAAATTACTACTATAATAACTCCTAAAACTCCTAATTAATCTGGCTCCCAGTTACACGTTAAGGCAACAGTAAAAACAAATAGATTTAAACAGACCAAGGCAAAGCAACACATTACCCTGGACAGTGAGTTTCAAAATGCGTTTTCTCAGCTTCAGTTCCTGTAGACAGCAACTTGATACACAGAGGCTGGAGGCTTTTCACACTTGTGTTAGATCTTAGAATTCCTTCTTTCTCTTACATAGAGCCTCATCTCCTTTACACATGTTCCTCCCTTTTTAATGCAAATTCCATTGTTCCAATATGTTTTTGGAACTTCACTTTTCCCATCATATAAATCCTTCATAGTACTCATTTAATCAGAAACCTTTGGGAAAAATAAACATACTGTCTGGCTTACCTTCTTCTGGCTAGGTGTAACATCTTACCATCTCTTTGAAATTCAAACAAATCTAATTTATCCAAAAATGCAAATGTTCCTTACACCTCGCATTCTAAAGCTACAGCCGAGCTTACATATTTAGCATTTCAAACCTAGCTCCTTGTTGATAACTCAAAGCCTTCAGGCCAGCTGTCTCCAATTCAATTAAATCCCACACACAAACAAATGCACACAGAGGGTAGAATTTTTGGGTCAGTGAGCAGGGATGGGGCCCAGGCAGCCTTTGCATTTTTCATGGAACCTCATGGGCGGGATGAGGCTTCATGAAGTGTTTAAAAATTCAATAATTTTTTTTTTTAAATTCATTGACATGTCCCAGCTCCTGTGACACTATCACACATGAGGGGACATGTTTTAAAAGTTTTTAATTTCTTTATTTGGATGTTTAAAACTTAAACAGATCTCCCTGAAGCATGCGCAAAAGAGCGCAGGTCCCCGACTCAGGGAATAACCCCGCCCGCACAGCGCTTCTGGGCAATGGTGATGCTGGGCAGGCCTTAATTGGCCCATTCATGTAAAATGGCAGCACGGCCCTGATCGGGGCCACCAATCAGGTTTGTGCCTGCCCCCACCCGCCCCCCGGGCAACACCCCACCCCCTCCCCTGCCGCCACCCCCCCGCCGCCCTCCCCCCCCCCCCCCCAACAACAGGGGGAAATTTATGCCCAGAGAAACTAATCCAAACCCCACTATTAATCCATTTATACAATAAATCACAATAATTTTATGAAAACTACTATATTTTCATGACAAAACCCACACAAGAGCAGGCCACGCACGGCATGATGAATGATGAACAGAAATAGGTCCTCCAGTTCAAGCTAAAGTTTATAACATTTGCTAACTTGTCAATTAACTGTGCTGCCGCAAGGGAATTTGAACTGGTGCGAGAATCGAAGAAAAAGGAATCCATCATGACGAAGGTGCTGAAAACCAAATGTGTCATCAGAATAGGGGCTAGCCACTGGCCTTATCTTGAGAAGCATTTATCAGAATGGGTCCTTGGAAATCGTCAGAATGGTCACATCGTCACCAAAAATGCAATGCATGTATCGGCACTTAAGTGGACCAAATCAAAACCTGAGTCTAGCAATGATTTCAGCCCAACAGCTAGTTGGTACAGCCACTTTATGGAATGAGGCAGTGCAATGTTGTGACAGAAGACCAAGAGCTCTCGTTGCCAAAATGACTAGTTTCTAGCGATTCTTCATCAGACTGTGATGAAATGAAAATGATTTTGATATGCCCAGCAACCAAACGGTGGAGTGGAAAGGTTCAAAAGTCATGCCAATGAAAACAACAGGGCATGTAAGATGGGATACACAGTGGCACTAGCCTGCATGGCTGACAGAACTAAATTCAAGCCCATGGTAATTTTCAAACATTAAAATATGCCATACAAGAGATTTTGTGCATGTCCATGGCAATGGTTGGACGGTTGAAGATGGATTGGATTGGAGTTATGGATGGATAATTTATGGAATAGGTGCCCTGGTGGCCTATGCGAAGAGTGCAGCTTATTAGTGTGGGACATGTTCAGATCCTAATCAATTAGATCAAGAGGCGCCTGCGAAGAAATGACTTCAGGAGTCTAACATCTGTAGTTCAACCTTTGGATGTGTGCCTCAGCAAGCCATTCAAGGATCATGTTTGTGCCAAATGGAATAGGTGGCTGCTTGACAGAGAAAAAAACCTTCACAAAGAATGGAAATATGTGCGCTGCCCCGCTTGATGTTTTGTGTGGTTTCATTATCAGATCATGGGATATGCTATTAATGCACAAACAGTTATCAATTGTTCAAAAAATGCAATATAAGCCCGTGCAATGGATAGAGAGGAAAATGATTTTCTGTGGAGGGATAATTCTGAAACCGTTAGTGCCACATCTGATCCAGAGTCAGACCCTCACGATGATGCCATGGCCAAAGTGACTCAGAATGAATTCAATGAACTCTAGGTTGGATGCTGAAGACAATGAATTTGATGATTTTAAAATGCTTTGGTAATGGGTTTAAGGTATCTTAGTACAATTAATTCATTCAACAAGCCATATTGACAGAGCTTCATAGTGCACATCCTGGTATGTCGAAAATGAAGATGCTAGCACAAAGTTATGTCAGGTGGCCAGGTATGACAGTTATATATAACAAATAGTTAAAGACAGTCTCCAGTGTCAACAACAGCAGAAGTTACCGGTTTCAGCTCCACCGCATCCATGGGAGTGGCCTGGACGACCCTGGGTTAGACAACATATAGAATATGTAGGTCCATTTTTAGGTACTATGCTTCTTGTGGTTATCGATGCACATTCAAAGTGGATGGATGTTAATGAAGTGAGATCACCTACATCGTGTGCAACTATTGAAAAGCTGCGCCAATATTTTAGTGTACATGGGGGAGAATTTTTAGCTTGTCGGGCAGGCACGCGCCCGACCCGAGTAAGCATAAAATGACGCACGATGACATCGGGTGAGTATCCCGACGTTATTGCACACTCGCGTAATTTCAACCGACAATTAAAAAGCATATTAAGGCCATTAAAAAGATAATTGTCGCTGCCCGTCCAACCTTATGGTTGGCAGGCAGGGGAAAAGGCCAAGCAGCCTTTGTATTTTTTAGGAAACCTCATCCACGGGCAATTAAACAGCAATTAAAAATTAAATAACATTTTTTAAATTTAATTTATACCATGTCCCTGCTCATGTGACAGAGTCACATGAGGGGACATATTTTATAACATTTTAGAAATCTTTATTTTTTATTTGCATCCCCTGAGGCAGCTCTGTGTCTCAGGGAGCTTTTCGAGCTTGCACCCTTACACATGCGCAAAGTTCTTGCTCGCCCTCCTCCCTCCCCCACACAAACAGCATTGAGTGCTGCCGCTTGCAGGCCTTTACTGGCTCACCAGCGTGAAAAGGCAGTCCGGGCATGATCGCAGGCAGTGGTCAGCTTCCCGACCACCCCTGCCGAGCCCGCCCGATGAGGGAAAAATCCTCTTCATGGTTTACCAAAAGTTATCGTGTCAGATAATGTTACTGCTTTCACTTGTACTGAATTCCAAAGATTCGTGAACCTAAATGGGATTAAACACGTCAGAACAGCACCATATCATCCCTCATCCCATGGGTTAGCAGAAAGAGCAATAAAAACCTTTAAAACAGGCTTGAATAAACTATCCGAGGGAACGTTAGAGACACGAATTTCAAGATTTCTGTTCAACTATTGCACAACCCCTCATGCAACCACAGGTTCAACACCTTCTGAACTGCTAATGAAGTGTCGACTTCAGAGATGATTGAGTCTAGTATTCCCTAAGTTAGAGAGGAAAGTGGAGAAAAACCAGAGTATTCAGAAAGTGAATCATGATGTAAAGGCCAAGAATTTGCTATGGGAGAGACAGTTTTTGTATGACATTTTGCAACTGGACAGAGATGGGTTCCTGGTACAATCATTTCTGAAACAGGACTTTTATCATATCAAATGGAAGTGGAAAACAAGATTGTTAGGAAACAAATGGATCATCTCTGAAGTTGAGACACACTCCAACAACTAACTAATCCACCTGAAATCGAAGTCGAAACTTTGATGTCTCTGTTGAAGTAAATAATTCTGAACTGCTGTTGCCTAAAGATGTCCCTGATGCTGCAGTTCCTGCTCAAGTTGATCCATGGAAGAATCTCAAGTTGTAGACTTGTGTCGCTCTACCCAAATAGAAAACTATTTCAAAGACTAAATCTATAATTGCATGAATTGTATATATTTGTATAGGACTTGGATTAAGATATTTTTGTAATAGGAGTGGTAAAACAAAATTAAAGGGGTGGAATAAAGTAATTGTAAGTTAAACCTTTCACACTGTATGGGGTCATGTGAGTATATAGGTGAATCAGCCCTAAGCGTGGGTAATCTTAGGGACAGAGCTTTCTATCCTTGGTCTTGGAACAAGTATGTAGCTTCATCAGGAACTCTGTGAATAAAGTTTATTGTTTTTGCAAGAAACCCATCCTGCACTCCAAATTTATTACAGAATTAAATTTCTTTGGTATTGTAAAGAGTGTAAATGTTCACCAAAGCTTGAGAGGGCCTTTACAAAAGTCCATATGTGATGTTGTAGAATTTCGTTGATGTGGATGAAAATCGGTAAATTTTAAAACTTGGTGTTACTGGCCGGGCTTCTGTTGGGCTGACAAGGGTCTCACTCACAGGTCAGAAAATTGGCAAGGAACTCCTGTCAGTTCTGTAGGGAAGCCCCAAGGGAATCAAGTGCCCTTCAGGCACTTGAGTGGCCCAATAGTGGGCCCCATGATTGAGTTCGCCGGTGGTGGAAGTCCAACCCACAGGCAGTTGCTGGCCAATTAGGCCGGCAGCTTCCCATGCTGCCAGCGCCAATGAGAGTAGCTGGCAACAGCTGACCCACCAGAGGCCCAGGATCATTGTGGGATCCCAGAACAAAGGTGAGTGAAGGCGGAATGGAGGTCACAGAATGGGGTTTGTCCAGAGGTGGGGAGCAGGGGGGCCTTAGGCAAGGGCAGGGGGTGGCTTTCAGTGGCCCCCACCCTGCCTAGTGCCAGGACCCTCAATCAGGCACAAAGTACCTGATAGCGAGGGATCTTCCCCTCCTCTCACAAGAGGCTGCTGGCAAGTGTCAGGAAGATATAATAATTCTCATAATGCTATTGGGATTTATTGTAAAATAGTGGTGTATGTGTGTGACTTAATTGGATTAAAGGCAGCTGGTCTGAAGGGTTTAATGTAAACATGGTAAACATGAGGGAAATTTAGAATGTAAGGTGTAAAAGGGCATTTGCATTTCTAAATAAACCAGACTAGATTGTTTTTAAAGGAGGGGGTGAAGTGTGCCACCAAGCCAGGTGAAGTTTAGAAACAGTGCGTATATATTTCCCAAAGATTATTGGTAAAATTTAGCGCTATGAGAGATTTTTATTATCAGAAAGGTAAAGACACAAAGACATAGTGAAACAATGGGAATTTGCATTCAAAGGGGAAAATTTGTATAAAGCAGCGAAGGCTGTGTGTAAGGTTAGACATTTTTATGTTCTAACAAACGTGAAAAGCCTTCAGCATCTAAGCCTCAAGCTGCTGTTTTCAAAGAACCGAAGTTAAGAAAACTCACTTTGAATTTGACTGGTTCAGGGTGTCACCTTGCTTGGGTCTTTTAAAATCTGTGTATCTTACTGTTGCCTTAACGAAAATGTAACTGGGAGTCAAAATAAGTCGGGGATTCAGGAGTTATCTTGGTAGCAATTTGTAGATCTATGTATGTGTTTAAAATCATTTTTCTTATTAATAAATGTTCAATCTAATTTTGCAAAAACCTGTAAGACTTGGTGTTCTTATTACTACTGAATTCAGGGCACGGATCTCAAAATTTTTACAAATTGCAAAACAAGTTGTGGCAGTTGTTTCACCTTGAACTAAGTTGCAGACTCCATTGTCACTCATTACATAGTTGATCTAGTTCACTAACAGGCAGAATGTGCAGCAAAATAACCCTCTGCTACTAGAGATAAATTTTAATGTTTGTACATCTGGATGTGTTCACCTTTTTTACCATAATTGAAAAAGATTTGATTCGAGTACTGAAAACAGTTTCTCAACAGATAAAACTGAAAAGGCTCTCACTCCTCCATACAGTAAGTCCTCATCTAAAGTTGTGTTTGTGTTCCTGAAAATTGTGACTTTAAAAGAAGAAACTTTAAGTGATCATGGGTTCCCATAGGAATAGATGTTAAAGCAGGAATTAGATTCCTTTGGACGTTTCTTGTCCAGAAAAACCAATGTACACATTGAAATACTGTACCGTGCATGTGCAGCACTGTGCAGTCCTGGCTGGAATAATCTGCAAGATACAATACATCACTGATATAACAGAAAAACAGAATAAATTCAAATTAAACAACACTAAATCACCTAAACAAGCCCTGATTAGCACAGCTTCATTGTCTCACTCTCAGCACTCCTGAAATGCAGCTCAACTTTTGCTTGCTTCCCTTTCCCACTCTTTCTGTCAGTCTGTCTCTCTCTTTCTTTCTCCTTTCCCAACCTGTCTCTCTCTTCTTCTCCTTTCCCACTCTGTCTTACTCTCCAGAGCATGGATCCTTTGAATACAGTCTGCTGGTGTGGGGGAAATACCTCTTCTACACGGTGGTTTGTGGCTGCTGCAATACCAATGTAGGCAGGGAGGCCACCTAGACCTGTCTTTTCTTAAACGAATTTACGGTATGTGGGCATCGGTGGATAAGCCAGAACTTATTGCCCATCCCTGCCTGTAGATCTCTGCCACAAGAAGGTGGCCTCCAGGCAGTTAAACTGCAATATTGACCTCTACCAACAGGCCTTAATAGGCCATTAAAATTACTTTAATCGGCTACCCACCCACGTTTTGACAGGTAACCCTGCCATTTCCCCTTTCCTCCTTCCATTTTAGCAACAATGACGAGGCTGAGGGATAGAGCCAAAGAACTGACACAGAGACAGGCAGCTCTATTTTTAGCTTCCAGCTGCCTTCACCCACCCCCGCCCCTGGTGGGCTCTAAAAATCAAGCCTATTGCATTTTCTAACAGTACATCTGAATACATCAGTGCTTTTGCCTTTCCATTGCGGATGCGATGTTAAATCAAGGCCCTATCTGCCCTTTAAGGTGAATGTGAAAGATCCCATGACACCTTGGATGTCCTGGCCAATAGTTATCCCTCAACCAACAAAGGCAGGCATCATTTGGTTTTTATTTCATTGCTATTTGTGGTCTTCACTGTGCACAAACTGGCTGCCGTGTTTCTACATCACACACAGCCACGGCACTTTAACAAGTACTGAATTGTCTTTGAAGCACTTTGGGGCACCCTGAAGTGGTGTAAGGCACAATATAAATGCAACTAAAAGTAAAAAGTCCTTCTTGTAAGTCTCCAATTCATATCTGGAGCAATTTAAGTATCAGGATTTCTGCAGCAACTTTCCCTGCATTTGTGTTAGCCTGACTGCACTTGATATTATATAATAGGAACATTTTAGTTATTAATTGCATATATATGGAAATAAACATGAGTTTTTGCACAAAACAGTTATGCACAGTAAATTTTTAATTGGCTGTCAAATTTCAGTGTAGTTATTAATAGGAACTTTCCAGCATTGAAGAAAATATTTTAATTAGTTATTTTAAGAAAAACAAATGTTAATATTTCTCCTGCAACTGCTATAAAAATGTTATTAGGAAAGAAATACCTTTTGATATATTCATTGATCTAATTGAAAATTTGAAAATATTATTGCAATAGCACTAGAATGTTAGCATAATAATTAAAAGTTACAGTATATCTTTATGATCCTGGGGCTATAGAAGGACTGCGCCTTCACATCTGCTTCAATTAAATGAGATGAAAGAATTTGCTGTCAAAACACATTAATGATTTTCACTGTTTAAAAGCAAATATTAATTATGGAGAAGAAGAGCCTCTTGTTCAAAGAGCCCAAATTGCAAGCAGTGTTGTCTTTTGACATCATAATAAACACTACACCTAGAGCTAAACTCCACAAATTGAGCACAGTGACAACTGAAGGGGGAGGTCTTGTGGTGCAGTGGTAGCATCCCTACCTCTGGATTCAAGTCCCACTTCAAGACTTGATGGCCATGGAAGGTGTGTTCATAGTGTGGCCAAACAGGTTGATTATCAGCCTGAGAATCCTTCCAATATGCCTAAAGGCAGGCGTAAGGA
This sequence comes from Carcharodon carcharias, assembly GCF_017639515.1. NCBI lineage: Eukaryota > Metazoa > Chordata > Chondrichthyes > Lamniformes > Lamnidae > Carcharodon > Carcharodon carcharias. The sequence goes on along the minus strand of NC_054479.1, from coordinate 41,221,001 downwards.
CAGAAGAGTTTCCTGGTCAGCCATACTGCAGAAGACAACAGCAAACCACTACAGTACTTTGCCAAGCATAATCATGGACCAATCCAATGGAAGTCCATGGTCACCAATGCCCTCTTAGGGCAGGGTACCTGAAGGAGAAGGAGGAACAACTGAAGGACAACACTGATGTTTGTGCAATCAAAGTTTGATCATTTGGAGGAGTGTAGGATGGGGAAGAGTGATTAAATAAATTCAAATAATCTTAAATGGCCATGGCAATGGCACTGAACTTCAAGATTTGTTAATACAAATTGAGTGTGAAGGAAGAATTTGATCAAATGAAATTGTGCTTATGTTTCTAACTAATCTTAGGGAAGTATTTAGATCTTTAAAAAGATGTAATTTCCTGGTGTAATTTCCTTCCCGCTATTTTTATAATACATTTCAGACAGATATTGCTCAGTAGCCATTCATGCTTTGTGCTAATCCAATTATGTTAAACTGATTTGTGTTGAAGCTTGTGCGATCTATGACAGGTCGAGTATCCTTTATCTATAAATCCAAAAACTGAACATATCCAAAAATGGCACTGTTTTTGAACCTCATCGATTTTTACCGCGGGAAGTCTATGACCCAAGCCAACATGACCCAAGCCGACATGGACTTCGCTGAGCATACCCGGCCTTTATTATTCAGTGGTCAGTGGTACATCTTACTTTTCTAGCCATTTTACTTACTTTAGACTGTAGCTAGCCTAGGCTTAGGCCATTGTTCTGTAAGTAGATCTGGCCTACATGTGGTATCTGAAAACTGCAATTATCTGAAAGCCGGAACGCAATCGGCCCTGAGGATTTCGGATACAGGATACTCAACCTGTAGATCTATTGAATAGGATGGTAGGAATGGGAAGTGAAGGGGGAAAACGGGATGCAATTTTTACAGTGTGTACGAGACTTCTTTCTGATCCTCCCTTGTTGGACTTTTTATGTACTGGAAGCACTGTTAGGCTTAGTAATGGAAAATAAACTGGAGAAGATAAGAGAAGTAGGCACAGAAAGCATCTAGAGGGTCATCGTCACTATTAGTAGGGTTTAAGATAATGATTGAGAGAAGTACTATTAGAACAAAAGCCAAAGTAATAAATGGGAAGAAGTGTGAGCGAATGAGGATTGAGCTGAGGAATATAAACTGGATAGATGTAGAAGTAAAACAACTGTAGGTAGTATTTAAAGTGGAGGTTAATAGATTTCAGGAAAAAAAACCTAAAACATTAGCACTAAACTTTAAGAACACACTAGCCAAGGATGAGAAGCCATAGACAATTAAAGCGATGCGTATAAAATTAATATAAAGAAAAATGTATATGCAAAGTATATGCTACAAAGAAGGCAATGTTAAAAGGAAATATGAGGAACTTGGAAAAATTTAAAAGACAATTAGAAAGGCAAAGGGAAAATATGAAATTAAAGTATAAATAAGTACACAAATAACAAAAGGAAAATTTATGTATGAAACAGCCACCAAGGCACGATCAAGATAAATGCCTGGGATTGATGTTGAAATGGTAGGAACACAGATTAGATGTGTAACTCCTGAAAACAGGCACAGGAGATTGCAATGCAAGCACCATGTCAAGATGGCACTCCCTGTTCATTTTAATGATTTCACTGTCTTACTAGAACTAGGGGACTAGGTTAAAAATAAAGGGCAGGATTTCCCCCCCTATCAGGGGCGAAGTTGAAGCGTGGGCACATACGCACGAAAGAGCACACTCATCTCCCTGAGGTTAAGTGCTGCCTCAGGGAGATGGGCTGCTTTATGACATATATGAAAAATAGAAAAAAAATTCCTGACATGTCCCCTCATGTGACACTGTCACGAGTTGGGACATGTCCATAATTTTTTCAAAAGCTTTAATAAATTTTTTAAAAACCTACATGAAACTTCATCCAGCCTGCGGATGAGGTTTCATGCTATTTCTAATTCCCACCGGGGCTCTTGGCCTGCCCACCAACCTTAAGGTTGGACGGGCAGGTCCATTAATTAATTTAATTACTCTATCCATGGCCTCAATTGGCCATTGACAGGTCGGCAGGCACGCAGCTGATTTTGCTGCACTCTCGCCTACCGGAAAATTTAAATGAAGCGCAGTGACGTCGGGAGTTCCGCCCAACGTCACCGCGCATCATTTTCCGTGTTGGTGAGCGGGCCCCTGCCCAAGGGGTTTCCCATTTAAGATGGAGATGAGAAGAATGTTTTTCTCTCAGAAGGTTGTAAATCTTTGGAACTCTCCCATGGGGAACGGTGGAGGCAGGGTCATTGAATTTTTTAAGGCAGAGGTAGATAAATTCTTGACTAACAAAGGAGTCAAAGGTTATCGGGGGTAGGCGGAATGTGGTGTTGAGGCCACAATCAGATCAACCATTATCATATTAAAAGGCAGAGCAGGCCTGAGGGACTGAATGGCCTACTCCTGCTCCTAATTCATATGTTCATATGTGCAAATTGCAATGCTGTTTGGCTGGACACCTGAGTAGGGGCCCAAATCACGAGTGGCTAGCACCAGTTAAAGCTAGCCTGCACTGCTTAAAGGGGAGGTATTGGTAATTCTGGACTTGCCACTTATGCTAATCCCAGTGTCATACTTGATCCAAGGTATGCACCATGCCCATATCTCAGCTGGTGTCTGCAGGTTTCAGATCAAGTAATAGGGCCTCTTTGTCATTGCTGTGCTGGTGCTCTCCTCCGCTTAGGCTCCTGTGGCAGGTGTTGGTACTCGCACAAACCTGGGAAACATTGAATAATAACATGAGAGAGAATGGGCTTCAAGGTTTTCAAACATTCCACTAGAGGCCTTGGTGGAGGAACCAGAAAGGAGGAGAGTTGTCCTGTCTCTTCAGGAAGCCAGGAACCCAAACAGACATACTCTCAGAAGGCAATAGGGGCAGCAGATAGCCAAGGAGGTCAATACCAGGAGTCGGGCCCCAAGAACCTGGATGCAATAACACAAGAAGTTCAATGACCTTATACAGGGGTTAAGGTCAGTGAATCCATCTTCCAATGTTATATCCTACCAATGACATTACTAGCCTCAGACGCTGCTCAACTGACCACACTCCAATCATTCACCAATCAACAATGTCCATCGATCAGGACTCATAGATTTCAACTCACCCTTATAGACTTAGTACTGTTGTAAACCTTACACCCACATTTCTCAGCTTGAACACAGTGCCGGCTATTCAACCACGGCAGGCACTTTAGCCAAACAGATTGCGCCACACTCGCTGATGTCACATGCAGACAGATAGAACATGTACATACATTTCCCCTGTTTCAGCTAAACAAAATATGTGATCACCAATCGTTGGTTCATTTCTCAGGGCAATGCCTTGACTAATCAGAGTCAAGCTCCTGGTTTAAATTTCAAACAATGCTTGGCAGTTAACTGTGAGCCACCATTAACTGGTGCATTCTCCAAGGCAATATCTGTACCAATCAGAGTCCACTTACTAACCAATCAGCACTCTGTTCTCTTATGGTATAAAGTTGTTGCTTCCCCTGACATTGTGATTGTCCTGATGACTGCAAGCCAAAAATCTTTGACAAGATGTATTTTTTCAGCAATACTCAAATATTGGATACTTGTGATAAAGGGCTAGCAATAATAATGGGATATTTTAATCTACATGTAACTGGAAAAATCAGATTGGCAGTAGCCAGGATGAGGAATTCATAGAATGCTTTCGAGATAGTTTCTTAGAGCAGCACGTTCTGGAACCAACCAGAAAGCAGGTTATATTAGATTTGGTATTGTGTAATGTGACAGGATTAATTAATGACCTCAGAGTGAAGGCACCCCCAGGTAGAAGCGACCACAACATAATTGAATTTTACATCCAGTCTGAAAGGGAGAAGTCTTCGACTAGTATTTTAAACTTAAATAAGGGCAACATGTGGGTATGAAAGCTGAGATAGCTGAAATGAATTGGGATACTAGGCTAGGGGATACATCAATAGGAAAGCAGTGGCTGACATTTAAGGGGCTATTTCAGAATATGTATATTCCTAGTATAAAGTAAAACCCTAAGAGGAGAACCCACCATCCGTGGTTAACTAAAAAAGTTAGGGAAATCATCAAACTTAAGGAAAAAGCATATAACTCCACAAAGATGAGTGGCAGGTCAGATGATTGGTCAGAATATAAAGAACAGCAGAGAATGACTGAAAGGTTAATCAGGAGAAAAAAATTAGAGTATGAGAGGAAGCCGGCTAGAAATGTAAAAACAGATAGCAAGAGTTTCTATAGGTATTTAAAAAGGAAGAGAGTAGTTAAGGTGAGTGTTGGTCCTCTAAAGAGTGACAGTGGGAGTTAATAAGGTAGATAATAAGGAAATTGCAGATGAAATGAACAAATATTTTGTTTCTGTCTTCACTATAAAGGATATAAAAAATCAGGAGGTGGTAGGGAGAGGGGAGTTTGATGAAATTACAATCACTAGGGAAGCGGTACTGAGCAAACTGATAGAGTTGCAGGCTGACAAGTCTCTGGGTCCTGATGGACCTCATCCTAGGGTCTTAAAGGAGGTGGCTAATTATGTAGTATATGCGCTGATTTTAATTTTCCAAAATTCCCTAGATTCTGGAAAGGCTGTAACAGACTGGAAAGTAGCAAATATAACATCTCTGTTCAAGAAGGGAGGGAGCAGAAAACAGGAAGCTATTGGCCAGTTAGCCTGATGTCTGTCATGGGGAATGCATTAGAATTGATCATCAAGTATAGGTGGGGACCAAGAAAAACTCAAGGTAATCAGGAAGAGTCAGCATGGTTTTGTGAAAGAGCAATCATGTTTAACCAATTTATTAGAGTCTTTTGAAGCAGTCACATGTGCTGTGGATAAAGGGGAGTCTGTAGATGTGTTGTACCTAGATTTCCAGAAGGCCATTTGATATTGTGCCACATCAAAGGTTATTGCAAGTTAGCATGCCGGTACAATAAAATAATTAAGAAGGCTAATGGAATGCTGACCTTTATTATGAGAAGAATTGAACATAAAAGTAAGGATGTTATGTTTCAGTTGTACAGGGCATTGGTGAAACCATATCTCAAATATTGTGTGCAGTTGTGGTCTCCTTATTTAAGGTAAGATATAAATGCATCAGTAACAGCTCAGAGGAGGTTTACTAGTTTGATGCCTGGTATGAGCAGGTTGCCTTATGCGGAAAAGTTAGACAGATAGGGCTTGTTTCCACTGGAGTTTAGAAGAGTGAGGGATGACTTAATTGAAATATATGAGATGCTGAATGGTGTTGACAAAGTGGATGTGGAAAGGATGTTTCCTCTTGTGTGTGAGTCTAGAACTATGGGGCACTGTTTTAAAATTAGGGTTTCCCTTTTAGGACTGAGATGAGGAGAATTTTTTTCTCTCAGAGGGTTGTGCGACTTTGGAAATCTCTGCCTCCAGAGGCGGGGGTCATTTAATATTTTTAAGGCAGAGGTAGATAGATTCTTGTTAGTCAAAGGAATCAAATGTTATTGGACGTAGTGGGGATGTGGAATTTGAAACAGAAACAGATCAACAATGATCTTACTGAATGGCGGAGCAGGCTTGAGGGGCCGAATGGCCTACTTCTACTCCAATTTTATATGTCCGCACGTTTGTATGTTCGTATGTTGCTGCATTTTCACAGAAATAACAAAAGAGTCAATGAATTATCCACACAGAGGTTGCAACACATAGATGGACAGCAGTGGCAATACCTCTGGGTCTGCAGGATGACAGGAAAATGGAGCAGATGCTGCGAAGTGGGCAAGCTCTGCATGATGCCCTCTGCCAGTTTGGAGCTAGGCACCTTCATGCTCCTTGAAATTGACATGAGGCTGTCTGGCGGACCAACAAATGCACCCATTATTTTGGTGCACATGTCGATCAGCATTCTCCTGTATGCCATCCCATTGAGGTTGTCATCTGAATCCCTGTAGCAGAATTCATCTGCGGCTTTGCCCTCCGGTGAGCTGACAAACAAACCATCCTTCACCTCTGGCCTGGTTGAAGCCTACTCAGGCCCGCTGACTCACCACATGCTGATCCCAATCTCATACCTCCTTCCAAGTTATGCACAGTGCCCATATTTCTGGTGGCTGCAGCATTCAGATCAAGTGATGGGGTTGCTTCATCAATGCTGTGCTGTTGTTATCTTCCTTCTCCTGGGCTCTTGTGGCTGGACAGGAAGCAGCCCTTTAGCGTCTGAAAGCTGGAACTCAGAAGAGGAATATTGGGGTGAGGGAAATAGGGTGGGATGAAAAGTAAGAGGTCCATGGTCACACTATCAGCAGCTTGCTCATCATGCCAGACAGCAGAATGAGAGTTAGTTGGGAGTTGAGAAGAGGTATAAGGTAGGAAAATACCATTATCCTGAATGTTCTCAGTGATGCCAGATGGCACAGGCTATCTTGTAGCTGGCCCCATGATGTTGGGAACCATCTCCTCCTTAGGACTCCTTGGCTCATGTTGGTTCTACTCTACTCTATTCTATCGTGTGTGGATGATATGCCCGCCATAGCTGAACAGCTGGAGCTATGAGAAGGCAGTGAGAGGTGGATGTGAAGTTGGCAGTATTGGTAGTAGAATTGCTGAATGTTATGCATGAACTTGAATGTTGGGGTGTGCTTTTGGATTAGTGATGTATTGATCAGTGTGAGAGGCTGGTGCTGTGTTGGGTAGGAGATGTCATGTGAAGATGCACTCGCTGACCATGATGTCATTAGACTTCTTGGGGTACTGTTGCCAGGTCCTTGGGTCCAGATGCTGGGAATTAACCTCCCTAGCCACCTGTTCCCAATGCCTTCTGAGTGTGGTCCTTGAGGGCTTTCTGGCCCCCATGAGGTCTCTTATCCTATCCACCTCCACCACAATAGTCTCCAGTGCACCATCTGTAAAGCTGAATCTCTCTTTGTCCTGATATTCCATTTTGCACATGTTGCTCAGCTCCCCACTGGCAACTGGCAGTGCAGCAGAAACTTGATATTATGCAGCAATCATGTAAGTGAGGTGTCAGTACCAAAATGTCTGTTGCCCACCCCTATTGGAATCATCAAGGGTGGGTTGCAAATTGCAATTCTTGCTCCAAAATAATGGTTCAAACCAAGTATTAGCCCCATGACAGTTGCCAGGGTCACAGGCATTAATCTGCATGATTCTCTGCCTATGGTTACACACCAGCTACACGTTGAAGGAGTGGAATCCCTTTTAATTGTGGTATAGGACATGTGCTAAACACAAAGAAACATGCCTTCAGTTAATGGCACCCTGCACTATGGGGAAGCCTGTAACCCTCACAGAACAACATCTTTGTTCCATCTGCTGTTCTTTGGCAAGAATAAATGTAATTTAGATCACTCTCAACCATTACAGAATGTCACTAAACTCCCTTATGCAACAGTGGATGACAAATGGCAAGACGTTGCAAATATCTCCAGCTCGTGCCTGGAAAGGGCCAAATGTACAAATGTTTATTGCCATGGTCACCTTCATAGCCACTGGTAATTCGGTCCTTGGCCTGCTCTGAGGTTGTATTGGGTGATAGATTTCAGTGAGAACATTCTTACTGAAGCATAGACATCATGCACATGCTAAAGTTCTTTGCTAAAGTTGTGGTAGGAGAATTGCTCCCTAAACACCCTGGACGGAGATGGACTGTTGCTGAGAGCCCTGATCCACCTCCTCCTTCTCCCACTTCCAGCAGCTTGCCCTGCTCTGCATAGCCTCTGTTTATTATTTAAGTCATGCTATATTCAATGGGGAATGCATACTCGTGCACCTATGTCTAGAAGCAATTAGTTTACAATGAAGCTTTTAAGTCAGCAAAAAACTCTTGGCATCTGCTGCACTATTCGCTGTATACCTTTGAAACTTTGAGCAACTAAAGAAAACAAAAATGCTTATAGAATTTAATCAACAGCTAGAGGAAATCAGCCACTAACTAATCCATAAGTAGTTGAAGATCCCTTTTAAATAGTACTGGTGGAGTGGGGAGTGGTGCAGGGCCTTCCTGTTGTATCTTCATCTTTGTGAGATCAAGACAGGGCATTGGCTGGGCATTAAGCTGAGCAAAACTGGCATCACATCACACTGATTGTTATCATGGCTTGTGTGTTCTGCATACTTCTAGTGGCTGGCTATGACATGCGCACTACATCCCTTATCTGCCCTTCAAGAGCATTACCAAAAATGCAAAACAACAGAGTAAAAAGATATGTTATAATGATGTTTATAAGAGATATCTTTAAACAATGGCTTAGATTTTCAGAGTTGTGGAGACTTGGTGGCATATCCAAAATGGTGGAGGGAGCCCAGGTCTAAAGTCCTGTCCACCCCTCCCCAATCTGGCAGAAACTATTTTCACTGGTGGAGTTGGGGTGTACTGGAGTGGGAAATAGCCCCCACCTGTGGCAAACCCAAACTCAGCAGGGCTTTTTGAACTCAGTGCTGAGTTCAAATAGGCCCTATTTTCACTGCAGCAATGGCTTTATCATACAGTATCTGAGTTGCAAATTTTTACAGTAGACTTAAGTGCTCTTGAACGGCAGATAATGTATATAGAGCTAAAAACAAAGAACTGCCGATGCTGGAAATCCAGAACGAAAGCAGAATTACCTGGAAAAACTCAGCAGGTCTGGCAGCATTGGCGGAGAAGAAAAGAGTTGATGTTTCGAGTCCTCATGACCCTTCAGCAGAACTGAGTGAATCTTAGGAAAGGAGTGAAGTATAAGCTGGTTTAAGGTGTGGGGGGTGGGGAGGAGGTGGAGGTGGGAGAAGTTGGGGGGGCTGGGGTGGTGGTAGGGACAAGCAAGCAGTGATAGGAGCAGATAAGCAAAAGATGTTACAGACAAAAGAACAAAAGAACACAGGTGTTGATTTTGGTGATATTATCTAAACGAATGTGCTAATTAAGAATGGATGGTAGGGCACTCAAGGTACAGCTCTAGTGGGGGTGGGGTGGAAAGGCTAGCAGGGCATAAAATATTTAAAAATAATGGAAATAGGTGGGAAAAGAAAAATCTATATAAATTATTGGAAAAAACAAAAGGAAGGGGGAAGAAACAGAAAGGGGGTGGGGATGGAGGAGGGTGTTCAAGACCTAAAGTTGTTGAATTCAATATTCAGTCCGGAAGGCTGTAAAGTGCCTAGTTGGAAGATGAGGTGCTGTTCCTCCAGTTTGCATTGGGCTTCACTGGAACAATGCAGCAAGCCAAGGACAGACATGTGGGCAAGAGAGCAGGGTGGAGTGTTAAAATGGCAAGCGACAGGGAGGTTTGGGTCATTCTTGCGGACAGACCGCAGGTGTTCTGCAAAGCAGTCGCCCAGTTTACGTTTGGTCTCTCCAATGTAGAGGAGACCGCATTGGGAGCAACGAATGCAATAGACTAAGTTGGGGGAAATGCAAGTGAAATGCTCCTTCACTTGAAAGGAGTGTTTGTGAGGAGAGAGGAAGTGAAGGGGCAGGTGTTGCATCTTTTGCGTGGGCATGGAGAGGTGCCATAGGATGAGGAGTAGGGGGTGATGCAGGAGTGGACCAGGGTGTCCCGGAGGGAACAATTCCTATAGGATGCTGCCAGGGGGGGTGAAGGGAAGATGTGTTTGGTGGTGGCATCATGCTGGAGTTGGCAGAAATGGTGGAGGATGATCCTTTGAATGCGAAGGCTGGTGGGGTGATAGGTGAGGACAAGGGGGACTCTATCATGTTTCTGGGAGGGAGGGGAAGGCGTGAGGGCGGATGCGCGGGAGATGGGCCGGACACGGTTGAGGGCCCTGTCAACGACCGTGGATGGAAAACCTCGGTTAAGGAAGAAGGAAGACATGTCAGAGGAATTGTTTTTGAAGGTAGCATCATCAGAACAGATGCGACGGAGGCGAAGGAACTGAAAGAATGGAATGGAGTCCTTACAGGAAGTGGGGTGTGAGGAGCTGTAGTCGCGGTAGCTGTGGGAGTCGGTAGGCTTGTAATGGATATTGGTGGACAGTCTATCACCAGAGATTGAGACAGGGAGGTACTCGAACAGCGGCCCAAACAATCCCCATCCACCACTACTCTCCTCCGCCTGGCTGAACTTGTTCTCACACTGAACAATTTCTCCTTCAACTCCTCTCACTTCCTCCAAATAAAAGGTGTGGCTATGGGTACCCACATGGGCCCCAGCTATGCCTGTCTCTTTATGGGGTATGTGGGACATTCCTTGTTCCAGTCCTACTCCGGCCCCCTTCCACAAATCTTTCTCCGGTACATCGATGATTAATTCGGTGCTGCTTCATGCTCTCGTCAGGACATGGAAAAATCTATTAATTTTGCTTCCAATCTCCACCCCTCCATCATTTTCACATGGTCCATCTCTGACACTTCCCTTCCCTTCCTTGACCTCTCTGTCTCAATCTCTGGTGATAGACTGTCCGCCAATATCCATTACAAGCCTACCGACTCCCACAGCTACCTCGACTACAGCTCCTCACATCCCGCTTCCTGTAAGGACTCCATTCCATTCTTTCAGTTCCTTCGCCTCCGTCGCATCTGTTCTGATGATGCTACCTTCAAAAACAATTCCTCTGACATGTCCTCCTTCTTCCTTAACCGAAGTTTTCCACCCACGGTCGTTGTTAGGGCCCTCAACCGTGTCCACCCCATCTCCCGCGCATCCGACCTCACGCCTTCCCCTCCCTCCCAGAAACATGATAGGGTCCCCTTTGTCCTCACTTATCACCCCACCAGCCTCCGCATTCAAAGGATCATCCTCCGCCATTTCCGCCAACTCCAGCATGATACCACCACCAAACACATCTTCCCTTCACCCCCCCTGGCAGCATTCCGTAGGGATCATTCCCTCCGGGACACCCTGGTCCACTCCTCCATCACCCCCTACTCCTCAACCCCCACCTATGGCACCTCCCCATGCCCACGCAAAAGATACAACACCTGCCCCTTCACTTCCTCTCTCCTCACCATCCAAGGGCACAAACACTCCTTTCAAGTGAAGCAGCATTTCACTTGCATTTCCCCCAACTTAGTCTATTGCATTCGTTGCTCCCAATGCAGTCTCCTCTACATTGGAGAGACCAAACGTAAACCGGGCGACTGCTTTGCAGAACACATGCGTTCTGTCTGCAAGAATGACCCAGACCTCCCTGTTGTTTGCCATTTTAACACTCCACCCTGCTCTCTTGCCCACATGTCTGTCCTTGGCTTGCTGCATTGTTCCAGAGAAGCCCAATGCAGACTGGAGGAACAGCACCTCATCTTCCAACTAGGCACTTTACAGCCTTCCGGACTGAATATTGAATTCAACAACTTTAGATCTTGAACACCCTCCTCCATCCCCACCCCCTTTCTGTTTCTTCCCCCTTCCTTTTGTTTTTTCCAATAATTTATATAGATTTTTCTTTTCCCACCTATTCCCATTATTTTTAAATCTTTTATGCCCTGCTAGCCTTTCCACCCCACCCCCACTAGAGCTATACCTTGAGTGCCCTACCATCCATTCTTAATTAGCACAGTCGTTTAGATAATATCACCAAAATCAACACCTCTGTGTTCTTTTGTCTGTAACATCTTTTGATTATCTGCTCCTATCACTGCTTGCTTGTCCCTACAACCACCCCAGCCCCCCAAACTTCTCTCCCCCCTTCCACCTTAAACCAGCTTATATTTCACTCCTTTCCTAAGATTCACTCAGTTCTGCTGAAGGGTCATGAGGACTCGAAATGTCAACTCTTTTCTTCTCCGCCGATGCTGCCAGACCTGCTGAGTTTTTCCAGATAAATGTATATAGAGCTGTTAAGCTGTCATTATTTAAATCTCAAGCCCTTTAAAAATTGAAAAAGCTGCCTCTCTTTGTCTGTGAGTGTTGAACAAATTCTGTTGTGACAGTTTCAATAACTGTTTGTTGACATAACTCTAAGTGCTATCAATACAGGACTACTAATGCTTGACTGCTTTCCACAACATATCATTATCACAGTGGGGGAGGGGGCAGTGGTGGCTATAAATTAACAGTTTGATTGACAGCTCAAAGAGTTTATTGAAAGATTGGCTATCTTTGTGTTGGGTTAATGAATACAGATGTTTGTTTTCATAAGGGATTAAGTACTTCAAGGGATTTAACTGCATTGAATGGCCTTTCAAGAATAATTTTTTTTAAATATAGTGAAGTTTACAATAGATATTTAGAGCTTTATTTTATTTAATCTCAGCATGGCTCCTCAGATCTGCCCATGGTGGATACTGGATGAGTTGGCATACGGGCTATAAGGGGCCATGGGGATTGGTGGGGACATGGGTTGGCATTAATTGGCACTAAGTTGGCATAGGGGCTGTAAGGAGCCATGGAGGTGGGTGGGCTGTGTTACGAAACTGAATAATCTTTCTCTCCGGGTTGGGGGGGTGGGGGTGGTCTTTCCTGGGAGGAGGCCAAGGGTTACAATCCCTGGCAGGCCATGAGTTTTGGCCCATGCACAGTATGCAATAGTATAACTGGCAGTGCATGTCCTGTGCTGGGTCTTTTCTCCTGCAGCTACAGGACTCGGTCATCCTGACAGCAATACACATGTATGGAAGTGCAGTGTGAAAACCCTACAACAGGACCCCCAATATGGCACCATAAAAGGAAGGAGTCCGGAGACAGTGGGGAACAACCACCAGGGAAGGCCCACAGAGAGATGAGAACCATAAGGAAAGGAATCACCAGGAAGAGGACCTACAAGAGGGCCCAGAAGGGGATCCAGTGAAGGATCTAAAGAAGGAGAGAAACCACCAGGGGAGGAGCAAAGGAAGAGGCTCCAGGAAGTGAAAGAGATGCTGTGTGCTATCTCAATACAGGTAAGGCTCAGAGAAGCGCTGGAAAGCTGAAAAGGGAGTGGCAGGTTGTTGACTATGTGCTGCAGGCCGTTGGAACAAAGATAACCCTTAGGAGCAGTGGTGTTCTGCTCGGTGTGGCTGAAGAGCTGAGTGTGCCTATGAGTCGGTGCTAGAATGTAGCCTTAGGAAGCCAGAGAAAGTAGTCTCAGGAGAAGATATTAAACCATCAGGAGGTAAGCAATCATTGAGGCAGTTTGAGAATCTTTTGGAGGGAATTCAAAGGTTAGACCTTCAATGGTGAAGACTGGAAATCCCTCGTGAGGGAGACAGAGTTTTAACAAAATTGTGTAATTCATAGTGGATACTGACATCTGGGTGGGTTGCTGAGAAACCCACGTGATCTGCCTTTGTTGCATCTGCCATTTGTTGCCTAGTGTACTGTGTTTGACCACAGTGGCCTGTAAATTGACAAGTACCTCATGGTAATTCTGAATGTTAGAGCATTGTGCATAAAGTTAGATATTGTAAATTGTTTTACATTTCTGACTATGTATAGTGAAGTTTATTTTGTTTGTTCAAAAACTGTGGAATCTTGTGGCTTTATTCTCTTAGTTAGTAACTGGGATCTCAAACTTTGTCTACTTTAAACAAAAAGTTATCTGGCCATAACTCGATCATACCAAAAACGTGGAGGTCTGATTCACGATCATAACAGGTGTCATGAGTTAGCATGGAGGGTAAGAGAGGCCATTTTGGGTGGGTGAGAGGAATTGGTTGGCATGAGTTGACATGTATGGGCATTAGGAGTGGGTGCAGGGTGAGGGGTCATGGGCAGTGAAGGATAATGTTTAAGTAAACAACTGAGGCAAAGTCCCAGGAACTTGAGAACTTTTCATCAGCCCACCCCAACACTTGGCAGCCCCTGTGGCCACCTACGATCTGCATCCCGGGCTGTGTGCCCAACTCCATCCCACACCGGCCATCACAGAACCAAGATCCTGCCATTCGGAGCACTTTTTCCCAGACGGGAGATTTCCCAACTCAGCGCACCCACCTCAGGAGCAAAAATCCAGGTCAGTGTTTGTAGTTAAAATGTTTTGTGTGATGTTTTTGTGTTAGTGAGTGAGAATGAGTAGGGAGAAATGATATGACAACGCCAGGTATTACCAGCTCCATTCTTGGGAGAGGGCTCATTCCCTGCTTCCTTTGTGCTTACATAGCCAAAGATAATTAAGGGGAGATGATGGTGTAGTGGTATGATCGTTGGCCTAGTAATCCAGATAAACCAGGGTAATGCTTTGGGGACCTGGGTTTGAATCCCACTGTGGGGATAATAAAATCTGGAATTAAAAGTCTGATGACCATGAGACAATAGTTGTAAAAACTTATCTGGTTCACTAATGTCCTTTTAAGGAAAGAAATCTGTTGTCCTTACTTGGTCTGGCCTAAATGGGATTCCAGACCCACAGCAATGTGGTTGACTCTTAAAAATGCCCTCTGAGCAAGGACAATTAAGAGGTGGGTAATAAATGCTGGCCTGGCCAGTGATGCCCACATCCAATGAATAAAGAAAAATCTGTTTTTGGCAGTGTTCATTGAGGAGTAAATGTTGTTGAGGAGAACTCTTCTTTGAATAGTGTCATTATACCTTTTACACCCACTGAACAGGCAGGCTGAGGCCTCACTATTGCATGATTGAGAAGCTTCCATACTCTGAAAGTGCTGAAAGAGCTGCAGCCCATTAGATTGGAGACAGTGTCAAATTGGTATGAATGCTTTGCTTTGCTAGGAAAGCAGGGCTGCACACGTCAGAGTCAAAGTATGTCCATCTTGAATACTGGGAGCAAGCAGCCCCGTGACTGCGGTCAGGATATAATTGCATGGCACTGTTTACCCATATTTTGCACAAAAACAGCCATTTCCCTAATCTCCTTTCTCAAGAAATACCTGGCTTTCAACAGAGCCTATTTTACTTATCCCATGGCTTTCCCGGGTAACATATTCCATACAGCTAAAAAAGGTTAGCTTTTACAATAGAAATTCAGGTTAAAATTAACTACTTTGCTTATATAACTCAGTAAAATGGGCTGCCTTTATCAGAGGGAGAGAGAACAACTGCGATAGCCAAGTGCCATTTTTACCACAGTGCCATAAAACAGCTCAGTAATGTTTTTGCAACAGTGTAATGATGCCTTTTAATGTATATTGTTTTTACAAATTCACAGTATTTAGCTTGAACATTGTGCTTATTTAGCCATAACTGGTGCGAATGGGAATAGGAACCCTAACACAGGTCAGCTTTCACTATTCCATCCCTATATTTACACATTCTTTTGGTAGGTTAAACTAACAGCTGGCTTTGATCATAAGAACATGTGTGAGACTCTTAGCGCTTTAAGAATACTGTCTGTTGATCAAAGGGTGCAATTTTGACAGTAAAGCAGAATCTGAACTGTTTCGAAAGAAAGCAAGCTTCAAATTAAAAGATTTAATGTTCATCATCGTCTTCACATGCAAAGAAGATTGGAACAACCTTTACTATTGGAATGCGCTTCCTATTGTTAATTAGTGCAGTGATAATGATTCAGTGGCCCAGATTTTGCAGTCATTGGCAAAGCAAGGGCACTTACCACTGACCTCAATAGCCTTGCTGAGAGAGCTAGCGATCTCTTCTGAGCGCTTAAACTTTTTCAACATGCAATTGATTGTCATGTAGTTTAATGAGGGTTCCCGGTGTTGAGCTGCAGTGATGTCATCAAGTTGTCTAAACAGAAAATCATAAAGAATTTTCACAACCAGGAAATGAAAAGCACTCATGTTAAATCACTTTCTGAAAATTTTGCACAGATCTAATAAAAAATTGAGACATACAAATGGGGTGAAGGTAGATGGTGGAATAGTATTTCAAATGTATGAAGACAAGTTTTAAAAGTTTCAATTATTTAAAACAAGTCCCATTTAAAAAAATTTGTAATTAATCATAAAGGAGGCAATTGACAACATTCCATAGATTTTTTAAGGTTAAGATCATAAGAAATAGGAACAGGAGTAGGCCATTCAGCCAATCGAGCCTGCCCCACCATTCAGTAAGAACATGGCTGATCTGACTGTTGTCTTAACTACATTTTCCAACCTCTCCCCAACCCTTGACACCCTTGTCAATCAAAAATCTGTCTAACTCAGTGTTGAATGCGTTCAATGACCCAAACTCCATGTTCTCTGTGGAAGAGAATTCCAAAGACGAACCAAGAGAAGAAATTCCTCCTCATCTCCATCTTAAATGGGAGACCCCTTATTTTTAAACTGGCTCCCCCATGAGAAGAAATATTCTCCCAGCATCTTCCCGATAAAGGCTCCTCAGAATCTTATGTTTCAATAAGATTATCTCCCACTCTTCCAAACTCCAATAAGTATAGGCCCAACCTGCTCAACCTTTCCTCTCAGCCTAATTTTCAGGGTCACATTGGTTGTTCAGCAGTAGTTATTACTCAAATCACCACTTAATCTAGTTACACCATGTTAATTATTTTATGGAATTTCTAACAGGGATATGAAAAAGAAAAATGGGATGTTCTTGCCAGATTAATTTATTGATGTTTGGGGGGGTGGGGTGGTGGGGTGTAGAGAGGAAGGGGAGTTGGGGTCGGACTCCACAGCATAGCCTGTAGCGGATCAGTGAATGACAGACCTCAACAGTTCACAGTTAAAAACTGCGTATTTTGGGAAATAATATCACAGTAGAACCATACAAATTATTATTTGCATTTCTTGGATCTGATTTGAAAAAACAATTGAACTATTGCATCAGAAGTGCAGCACTACATCTAACTTTGTGGCATTTATTCACACAGTGGCAGGGTAAGGCTAAATAAGTGAAGAATGTTCAGGTACACAAGTACATATTTATCAGATTGTTAAGGTCAAGAGAAGGCTTAAATTCATTTAGTATAAAATGACCAATAAAAGCCCAAACTAATTAAGCTTCCTAATAAACAAACTTTGCTGACTGCATCATCTACAATAGATTTTTACAAAATTTTACTTTTTGGCTGAACAAGAAATATGCACAGAGTGGATATTTTGAAAAAGATCACAAACAACCTACTACCACAACACTTAAATTAGTACTATCCCATTTTCATATTTAAACTTGTGGAGTTAGCAATTAAATGTAGGCAACAATTATTCGGTTAAAGTTTGTTTCTCAGTAACTTCAGACTTTCTAAGGTTGTGAGATCAAGCCTGTTGGAGTTGTCAACTCTGGTTGAGCAGATTCTTGAAGATCATCAAATGACCTACCATACAGTTATTCTTTGAATCTCCAATATATTCATAATAAAGAAATGTGTTCAAAGAAAATGAAAAAGAAACATGTTTATTTTTAAATATCGCTATGATTTTTCTCCCAGATTTCTTGTGTCTTGTCCAGGAGATTAGCCCTTCATTCCTGGAGACTTCACGACAACCTTAGAGGGTTGGTAAACCTAGCCCTGTTCCAGGACATAATCATTTTGAAGGGAAGAATAGAGAACTATAGTGAGAGTAGCTGCCCTTGATATCATTCGTGGTGGAGCAGATATGAGTCTGGAAGCTCACCTTGGAGTCGAAATAAGGCATCACGTGGTCTGAACACTAGACAAACAGTGTGACAACTCAGAGACAGTGGAGGGGTCAAGAATGGTAGTGGTGAGGTAGAGCTGGGTGTCATGAGTGAAAATATAGAACCTGATGTCATGTTTTCAGAGATAAAGGTTAGATCTTTTTCTGTGTGGCATGAATTGTACCTGCAATTGTTAGTCGATCGGCAATAAGGGCAGGGTGGCTCTCAGCAGGCTCCACCCCTTCCCGATGTCAGACCATCTTCAGCTGCTTCATCAATGACCTTCCTTCCATCATAAGGTCAGAAGTGGGGATGTTCTTTGATGATTGCACAATGTTCAGCACCATTTGCAACTCCTCAGATACGGAAGCAGTCCATGTCCAAATGCAACAAGACCTTGGACAATATTCAGGCTTGGGCTGGCAAGGAACAAGTAACATTCGCACAACACAAGTGTCAGGCAATGACCATCTCCAACAAGAGAGAATCCAACCATCGTCCCTTAATGTTCAATGGCATTACCATCAGTGAATCCCACTATCAACATCCTGGGGGTTACCATGGAGCAGAAACTAAACTGGACAAGCCATATAAATACTGTGGCTACAAGGGCACGTCAGAGGCTAGGAATCGTGCAATGAATAACTCACCTCCTGACTCGCCAAAGTCTGTCCACCATCTACAAGGCACAAGTCAGGAGTGTGATGGAATACCCTCCAGTTGCCTGGATGAGTGCAGCTCCCACAACACCCAAGAAGCTTGACACCATCCAGGACAATGCAACCCACTTGATTGGCACCACATCCACAAACGTTCACTCCCTCCACCACCGACGCACAGTAGCAGCAGTGTGCACCATCTACAAGAAGCACTTCAGGAATTCACCAAGACTCCTTTGACAGCACCTTCGAAACTCATAAACACTACCATCAAGAAGGACAAGGGCAGCAAATGGATGGGAACACCACCACCTGGAAATTCCCCTCCAAGTCACTCACCACCCAGACTTGGAAATATATCGCCGTTCCTTCACAGTCACTGGGTCAAAATCCTGGAACTCCCTTCCTAATAGCACTGTGGGTCTAGCTACATCCCTTGATCTGCAGCGGATCAAGAAGGCAGCTCACCACTACCTTCTCAAGGCCAAGCAGGGATGGGCAATAAATGTTGGCCCAGCCAACGAAGCCCACATCCTGTGAATGAGTTTAAAAAAACCTCTTGAGGGAGCAACTCCACCCCCTCCCACCCCACCACCCACCAGGAGACAATAAGCAGTCCACACAAGTCTACTTGTCCTCCTCCCCGCATGGTGATAGTCCTGCCAGCCACTGGGTTAATACCGGCGGTAGCAGGATGAGGCCCTTAAGTGGTCACTAATTGTTCACTTAAGGACCTGAATTGGCAGCAGAGTGAGAAGGTTGATCACAGGCTTTCCAGCCCCAGACTTAATTGGAGTGCAGGCAGAAAGAAGGAAGGGTGCTCACCCGTCCCTCAAGCACCTTTTTGACACAGTGAAGGATGCCATGATGTCCTCTACCCCCGCTCAGGCTGCAGGGTGGGCAGCAACATCACCAATCCAGCATGGGAGGTGGTGGCAGCAGTGGTCAGCGCCAATGCCCTGCAAAATAGGACAACCATCCAATGCCGATAAAGAATGAATGATCTCCTCCGTTCTGCCAGGGTAAGTCACTCTTCTCATCACTCTCAACTCACAAACCCATCACACATCCACAGGGATCTTACTCACTGCCAGTTCAAGGGACATCATCATTCACTCTCTCACACACACCTTCATTGTCCTCATCCCATCCATGGGGCCACTCACCACCCGCACATGCCAGGCATACTTATCATCTGATAAAAACAAAAAACTGCGGATGCTGGAAATCCAAAACAGAAACAGAAATACCTGGAAAAACTCAGTAGGTCTGGCAGCATCGGCGGAGAAGAGCAAAGTTGACGTTTCAGGTCCTCATGAACCTTCAACTTATCATCTGGCCTGGCATGTATCCTGCTTACACTGTATTCATGCAGGACAAACTGGCACACAACAGGGAAGGTTCACAAACTGGTAGAGGAATGCCTGAGATCAAGGTGTTTACAGACTTTGAAAACAGAGTCATCCAACTGGCTGGTGAAAATCTGGACTGGTCCTGTGCTGACAGTGAGGTTGGCACTGCTCTATCAAGTTAGGATCCAGCAGTGCAACATCCATCAGACAACCATACCGTGGTGATGTGTCCTATTTCACAGTCCACTATCATGCGCTAATTATCTCCCCTTGCTTTCGCAGGCACATCTGGGAAACAGCTGACCTCCACGACCCAGGGCTCCAATCAAGCCCTGAAGAAACCTCTGCAGAGGAATCTGAAGGCACCGTCCTTGAACACTCATCACAGCGCTCACCCACACCTTCCATCAGTGCAGAGACACACACCTCAGTGGAACCTAGCTTTAGAGTAGCCTCAGGATAACAACCTGCTGAGAACATTGCACTGTCTGATCCACCGCAGGTGGGACCAGGGACTTCCCAGGTCTCCAGCACTCTGAGGACTGCTAGAGGCCTGAAATCTGCTGAGTCCGAGTCAGATGACGAACCCCTGGACTCAGTCATGTCTCAGTTGCTGGAGCTGCAAAGGCAAACTCGGGAACATCAGGAAGGGATGTCTACTGCACTTTTCAGATTGCAAGGCACGATGGAGGAGTCCATCTATCTTCACTCTGAGGTGATAGTGCCAAAATGCCAATGCACCAAGGTTAACACTAGTAGGATGGTGGCGGCCATTGGAACCTTGGTCCAAGATATCGGTCCTGCACTGCTGCGCGGGCTGAATTCCATCATTGATGCCATAGCTGGTCTCCAACAGTATGTTCGCGAGACTGGTGTGGGGCAGCCCGATCTCACTCCAGCTACCCCTTCTCTTCAAGGAGTCAGCCAGGAGCCCTTGGGCACCCTTAGGGAGGAGGATCAGCATGTGCAAACCCTGGAGTCATCCATCCAGGTTACTCTGAGTAACTGGCTCATCTCTTCTTGTGACTGCAGCAGCCCCAGCACTACAAACTGAGCAGGGTGCCACTGCCACAGAGCAGAACCTCGAAAGCAGTCCGGGGCTCTCCAGGTCTCAGCTCTCCAGATGACTCCAGGCAAGGTGATCAGAGACAGAGCGCCGCAGTCAGTAGGCTGCCTCCACATCCACTGTGATGTCCAGGGAGCACCAATATGTTGTGGTAGGATTAAGAAGGTGAAGAAGCTACACAGTCTGGCACAGGTGTTAATCACTTGTACATAATGTTCACTATTGTAAATAAACTCCCAAGAATGTCTCCCTGTCTATGGCTCCTTGTTTTGATGAGCAGTGTTCATGTCACTGAGACATGAAACCTTCGTTCCTGCACAAGATATGGGCAGCTGTCTCAGTCCAGGGTCTCTTCCCTGTGCTTTGGGAAAGTCTTGAAACAAAAGTGATGGTCCGGTTTCACACTCCCTGAACACATTACTGATGCCTGCACCTCAATGGTTCTTGTCATTGCTGCCAGAATGTCGTGTGCATGTGTCACAGAGTTCCGTCATTCTCTTTTGTGTGCTCTCAGCACCTTTTAAGGTGGTGCTGTCTTCAGCATCTGTGACCAGTAACACTGTGCTCCTGAAGGGCTCAGGTTCTGAAGGCAGCTAGAGGATCAGGTGCATTTTAAGTTTCACAGCTGTGTCTCCATGATATGACCCTAATCACAAGCAAGCTGCCCTCAGCCAGACAGGAGTCAGACATTCACAGAGGCTATATGAAGATCTATGGAGTGTCCTCACTGCATGTTGTTGTCATCATCCTTCTGGAATTGAGTATTAGGGTCTCCACTGCATCTCCATGACAGGAGCCATATCACAGGGCATATGTGCACTTTCATAAGCCAGGCTGGTGTCAAACATTCACAGATGTAATGTGAAGACCTGTAGTGTCTCCTCACTGCACGTTGTCATCATCCTCCACAAATTTAGCAGCTGTAAGGGCCTCCTGAGAGTGCCTGCCTCAACTGGCCAGTTGAATGGCCTCATCACCGTCACCGTCACCTTCAAGGACCTCCTCACCCTCATCTCCATCGATGTCCTGCTCATCGGAGGAGACATCGACCTTCTCCTCCCCAGCCAGCACCTCTCCCCATTTCCATGCCAAGTTGTAAAGGACGCAACAGGTGATGATGATGATGAGGGTGATGATGACACCCTCTTTGGACTATATTGCAGGACTCCATAGACTGATCCAGGCACCAAAACCTCATTTTCAAGATGCTATTGTTTGTTCCACCAAGGTGCAAGTTGCAGCTTGAGCCTCATTATACCGTCGCTCTGCTGAAGTCTGAGGCCACCGCATGGGTGTCATCAGTCACGTTCTCTGCAGGTAGCCCTTGTCCATGAGGAGCCATCCCTGCAGCCTCTGTGGGCCCTGGAATACATCAAGGACCTGTGACCAACAGAGAATGTAAGAGTCATGGACACTCCTTGGGGACCGTGCACAAACCTGCAGGGTGGTCGTTGCACACCAGCTGCACATTCAGTGAGTGGAATCCCTTCTTGTTGACCACTTGTTTGCACTCATGCTCAGATCTCCGTGGAGTCAATGGCACCCTGCATTTGTGGGAAGCTTGAGATCTGGGCAAATCTAACTAATCTTGCATCCAGGATTTCCTGGTCCCAGGCAAAATGCATCAAGTTGTGTGCCCTCACAAAGATGTCATCTGTGACTGAATGGATGCCTTTGTGGGTGGGGGCTTGTGATATCCCACAGAGGTCACCTGTGGAGCCCTGAAAGGAGCCATTAGCGTAAAAATTTAGCAGCATGGTCACTTTCACGGCCATTGGCAGTGGATGTCCTCCATGTCTCCATGGCGCCAAATCCTGCAGTAGCTGGGGGGTGTGACTGACTAATTCCCTAGACATGCGCAGTCTTTGGCAACACTGGTTCCTCAGTCATCTGCAGGAATGAAAGGCAGCATCCATAGACCCTGGGTCTAGCTAGGCAAGACTCTCTGTGGCTCTTCAGTGGCTGTGCAGGAATCCCAGCCACCCCTTTCTCTTGAGGATGCTGTTCCTCCCTCTGCATAGCCAGGCACCTCCGTCAGTCTCTTCTCCTTCGTCTCCGCTCTCTGAATGCCATGAGGCATACAGCTAGTTCATCAGGCTCCATCATCCTGCAGGATGAAAGAGGGAGAGAGACGTGTGTTAGCTTGGATGTTCTAAGAGCCTTTCTTGGTTAAGCCTGAAGGCCCCTAAACACATCCCAGAGAGTGCTGGCCACCACTTGGATGGCCAGAGATTAGTGATTGCTCCATAGCCAGCTTTAACAAGGAAATTTAACAACCTGCAAAATCGTCCAGTTGTTCTGCAGTCCACTAAAGTGCCCATTAGTTTGCAGTCTGTGCCTGAGGGGTGAAAAGCTCTGGAGCACTTGATGAAACTTTGATGCCTCCACATTGCTTGAGTGGACAGATAAGCTAGAGGCCCGACCCCAATGATATCAATGTGGCTGTGCCTGAACTGTCTCAGCTGCAGAGGAATGGTCACTTTTTATACAAGGTGCCCCTAATGCATGGCCACTTCCCTTGCCCACAACTCCCCCAACCCCATACTTGCTTGTGCACTACCTTCACTATTGCAGTCTTTGCCTAACCCCCAAAGTCACCTCAACAGCAAGGCAGCCTTTGGTTCCTGCCCACACACACACACACCACCATCCCCCCCCCCCCCCACCCCCCCACCCCCCAAAGTTGCCTGAGCCACAGGGCAGCCTTTGCCGCCCCCTTGACAATGCACCTCAAATTTGAAATCCAACAGGTGTCCCTTGTGAGCGCTCCACAACGTTACTGTGGGCTCACCTCTGAGTTCCCCTCAAAGTGCAGCCCGCCAAGTGCATGCCTTTTATATGCTGTTGGAGTGGTGGCTGATCAAACAGGGGCTGATGTGTCCAGTGACTAACCTTATGCTCCTGTATTGCAATGAGGTTCCAGATGTCTGTTAGCAGGAAGAGCCACCCACCGATTTTTGGCCTTCTCATCATATTGTTCGCTCACACCACCATACACGCCCAACGCCAGCATGCACGGATGATTCTGCCCGTTAACTGATGGATAAACATTGGCGAAAGCACTATGAATATACATACATACGAACGTGCAAAATAGGAGTAGAAGTAGGCCATTCAGCCCCTTGAGCCCTTTCTGCCATTCAATAAGATCATGGCTAATCTGTTTGTGTTTTGAGTTCTACATTCCCCTCTACCCCTGATGACCTTTGATTCCCTTGACTAACAAGAATCTATCTACCTCTGCCTTAAAAATTCAGTGACCCCACTTCCACTGTCTTCTGAGGCAGCTGCACAAACCTCTGAGAGAAAAAATTTCTCCTTATCTCTGTCCTACAAAGGCAACTGCCAATTTTAAAACAGTGCCCCCTAGTTCTTGGCGCGCCCACAACAGGAAGCACCATTTCCTCGCCCACCTCATCAAGACCATTTAGTCGCTAATATACTTCAATCAAGTCACCCCTCGCACTTCTAAGTTCCAGTGGTAACAATCCCAGTCTGTCCAACCTTTCCTTCATAAGACAACCCGCTCATTCCAGGTATCAATCAGGCAAACCTCCTCTGAACCGCCTCGATCACATTTACATCCTTCTTTAAATAAGGAGGCCAAAACTGCACACAGTATTTGAGATGCGGTCTCACCAATGCCCTGTATAACTAAAGCATAACGTCTTTATTTTTATAAAAAACAAAAATAAAAGTACCTGGAAAAACTCAGCAGGTCTGACAGCATCTGCGGAGAGGAACACAGTTAATGTTTCGAGTCCATATGACTCTTCAACAGAACTAAGGAAAAATAGAAGAGAGCTGAAATATAAGCTGGTTTAAGGGGAGGTGGGACAAGTAGAGCTGGATGGAGGGCCAGTGATAGGTGGAGATTGCCGAAAGATGTCATAGACAAAAGGACAACGAGATGTTGAGGATGGTGATATTAGCTAAGAAATGTGCTAATAGGTGATATTAAGGGTAGAAAGCAGGACGAGCAAGGTACAGATAGCCCTAGTGGGGGTGGGGTGGGGGAAGGAATTGAAATAGGCTAAAAGGTAGAGATAAAACAAAGGATGGAAATACATTTAATCTTTATTATTATGTTCAATTCCTTTCATAATAAAGGAT
The DNA here is from genome assembly GCF_017639515.1 of Carcharodon carcharias. Classification (NCBI taxonomy): domain Eukaryota; kingdom Metazoa; phylum Chordata; class Chondrichthyes; order Lamniformes; family Lamnidae; genus Carcharodon; species Carcharodon carcharias. The sequence goes on along the minus strand of NC_054479.1, from coordinate 41,196,386 downwards.
AGCATTCCATTAGCCTTCTAGATTACATGCTGTACCTGCACACTAACTTTTTGTGACTCATGCACAAAAACACCTAGATGCCTCTGCATCTCAGAATTCTGCAGTTGTTCTCCATTTAAGTAATACTCTGCTTTTTTATTCTTCCTGTCAAAGTGAACAACTTCACATTTTCCTACATTCTACTCCATCTGACATATTTTTGCCCCACTCACTCAACCTATCTATATCCATCTGCAAACTCCTTATGTCTTCTTCACAACATACTTTCCTACCTATCTTTGTGTCATCTGCAAATTTAGCTACCATGCCTTTGCTCCACTCATCTAAGTCATTGATGTAAGTTGTAAAAATTTGAGGCCCCAGCACAGACCCCTGTGGAATTCCACGAGTCACATCCCGCCAATCAGACAAAAGTCCATTTAGGCATACTCTCTGTTTTCTCACAGCCAGCCTACCCTCTATCAAGGCTAATATATTACCCATTACACCGTGAGCTTTTATTTTCCTCAATAACCTTTGATGTAGCACCTTATCAAATACTTTCTGGAAACCCAAGTATAGTACATCTGCAGGCTCCCCTTTATTCACAGCATATGTTACTCCTTCAAAGAACTCTAATAAATTGGTTGAACATGATTTTCCTTTCACAAATCTATGATGACTCTTCCTGATTACCTTGTGTTTTTCTAAGTGCCCACCTATAATGTCTTTAATGATTGACTCTAACATTTTCCCACTACAGACGTCAAACTAACTGGCCTGTAGTTTCCTATTTTCTGCCTCCCTCCCTTCTTGAATAGACAGGTTATATTTTCTACTTTGCAGTTTAGGGAATGTTGGAAAATTAACACCAACTCATCTAATACCTTATTAGCCACCTCTTTTAAGACCCAAGATGAAGTCCAACAAGACCCGAAGATTTGTCAGCCTGCAGCTCCATCAGTTTGCTCAATACCACTTCCCTAGTGATTGTAATTTCCCTAAGTTCCTCTCTCCCATCTACCTCCTGATTTACAGCTATTACTGGAATGATTTTTATATCCTCTATAGTGAAGACAGAAGCAAAATATTTGTTCATTTCATCTGCCGTTTCCTTATTTTCTACTATTAACTCAATATTCTCACTCTCTAGAGAGCCAACACTCACTTTATCTAATAATTTCCTGTGTAAATACCTGTAGAAACTCTTGCTATCCATTTTTACATTTCTAGCTAGCTTCCTCTCATACTCTAATTTTGTTCTCTTGATTAGTCATTCACTGCCGTTCTTTATATTCTGACCAATCATCTGACCTGACACTCACCTTTGCACGGTTATATGCTTTTTCCTTAAGTTTGATGCTTTCCTTAACTTTTTTAGTCAACCACGTATGGTGGGTCCTCCCTTTAGAAGTTTTTCTTTATAGTAGGAATATAGGGCAGAATTTTGCCCTCATTAGGTGGGTATGGTGGGCAGGCCCAGGAGCGCCCAAGAAACCGACCGCTGCCTGCGATCGGGCCCCAACTGCAATTTCACGCTGGTTGGCAAATTAATGGCCAGTCAGTGTGAAATGTGTGCTGCAGCGTTCAGCGCTTCTCGGGGGGGGGGGGGAGGGGGGGCACCGGGAGAAGCGCGAGCACTGAAGTTCACGCATGCACGCGGGTATGTGCTGTAACAGCTCCCTGTAGCACAGAGCTCCTCAGGGAGTTGAAGATTTTTGTCAATAAAAATAAAGATTTTTAAAGTAATGAAAACGTGACTCTGTCACATGAGCAGGGATATGTTAAATATGAGTGTATAAAGTTTTTGTTTTAATCACTGGTCAAAACTCCATCCTGCCTGTGAATGAAGTTTCACCAAAAGTGCAAAGGCTGCTTGGCCTTTTCGTCCACCCACCAACCGAACAGTTGGATAGGCAACGAAAAATTCCAAACAGTTGATTAAGAGCCTTCATAGGTTGCTTAATTGTTGGCGGGTGTGCTGCTGACTGCCGTGCATGCCTGCTGACCGAAATATGCGCAAATCTGCGATGGCGTTGGGACGCTCACCCAATGTCATCACATGTCATTTTCCACTCAAGCGTGTCAGGCGCATGCCTGCACACCAAGTCAAAAATTACGGCCAAACTTATTCTGAGCATTCTGAAAATTCCCCTTAAAAGTCTGTCACTGCATTTCTATTGATCTATCCCCGAGCCTAGTATCCCAGTTCACTTTATCTAGCTCAGCTTTCATGCCCATATTGTTGCACTTATTTCATTTTAAAATACTAGTCTTAGACCCACTCTTCTCCCTTTCAAACTGGATGTAAAATTCAATCATATTGTGGGCACTGCTACTTAGGGGTGCCTTTACCCTGAGATCATTAATTAATCCTCTCACATTACACAATACCAAGTCTAATATGACCTGTTCTCTGGCTCCTGAACATACTGTACTATGAAACTATCTTGAAAGCACTGGGAATAACTCTACTGCTGTTCTTAGAGAAATAATGTCATGGGATCTTTTGTGCCCACCCTAGGTACTTAACATCACATCTGAAAGACAGCACCTCTGGCAGTACAGCACTCCCTCAATACTACACTGGCATGTCAGCTTAGATTGTTGCATTGAAATCCTGTCGTGGTACCTGACCTTAGAACTTACTGACTCAGATGCAAGTGTGTTAACTGATCCATAGCTAACATGGATGAAGGAACATTGACCTGAAACATTGGCCAGGCTTTTGTTAACAGTGTGCCATTCCCAAGTCATAATTGGAACTGTGAACCACTTGTGCCCCCTTTTTATTCCCATTTCCCATGGGATTACAATTAAAATTTTAGGTGCTGGCATCATGCATGGAAACCATGTGTGATTCAGTGGCGGGTGAAACTTTTCATTGGTGAAACCTACTATCAGCTGACAATGCAGAGGGTACAGGATGGCTATAAAAGAGCCTCCTGTTCAAACAGGGAGGCTCTACGTCATGACCACAACATTCCTGCTCAAGCACGTTGCCATTAACTTAAGGCCTGAGAGCACAAAGGTCGCACGTGTGTTATCAAAATTAAATTTTACTTGCAAATATTTCACATTACATTGGTTTCACGTCATTCATATGTGGATCATCGTTATTTGTCGAGACAAGTTTAGACAGAGAGCTAGGTGAAATGGCATGCCTCATAGATGGCATGTATTGATGGTTTCAGGGGAGTTGGGGATATTTCCTTTATTGTGGAAGAAATAATTTTGTGCTTTTAGGCAAAAAAAAAATGTTAATTGTGGGAAGGGCGGAGGCGGGCGAGTCAAGGGTAGATTTGAAAAGCATTAATACACATAAAGGATATGATTACCATCTTTGATTTTCGATGGCAATGAGGCAGCAGTGCGCCAAAAATTGCAGGGCTAAATTTTTACGATCCTCTTCCCACTCTTGACCTGCTCGTCAGCATTTTCGTTGGGATCGTCACTTGGATAACCCAGGTGCCAGCTTGTTTCAAGATGAAAATCAGCACTGAGGGGTCATTAACAGTGAAAATTTTACTGAGTGAAATCAAAAGTGACTGTGTACATATGTAACATTTTAATTGTCACTGCATGAAATATTATTGCCAGGGATAATGAAGATAACAGTAAAACATGTATCTTTAAAAAGCACCTATTTGTATGAATCTTCAGAGACACATTTAGTGCAGGCATTCTAATAACTCTGTGCAGTTACTTACTGGGATTAGCAGAATTTCACTTCCTTAATGCTCTTTCCTCTATTGAATGTATTCATGTAAACATTCTTGATCTTTTGTTATACCATAATGACAATTTTAATGATTTAGCTACTTCCATCTCTGTTTAAAATGCTAATGAGAATCATTGTGCATATATTTGTTCCTAATTGCTGCCCAACAAAATGAGCATTGGTAACTAAATTGCAAACACATTTTCTTACAGAGTTTCCAATTAGAAACAGGATTTTTCAGATGCCAGTTTAAAAGGTACAGAAAAGGAGTTCTTGGGGATTTTGCACACAGAAAAGTCACTTCTTGAGAAATGCATCAAAACAATCAAAAAGGGTATTAAGTAGATGAGAGGGAATGCACTGCCTGGGTTCAATTCAATTAGAATAGAGATGGATTGACACAGAAAATTCGGGATGCTTACTCAGTTCAGTTTGGATTAATATATGTTTGTCACTTTAAGGGTATTAACCTGCAACTATGATTTGGATTTAGATTGATGGGGTGAAAGCTTCGCTCCTCTGATTGCTATCGAGGTTTTAAGTAAAATGAGTTTGTGTAGTTTTAAGCCCCAGTTAGAACAGGTCTAAAGCCGAGACTGTCTATAATTGATAATTAATTTGCATTAAATTGTCAGTCTTGGTGTGAGAAATTGAATTATTATACCGTATAACTCTAATTAAGGCATGAAATTTATCTGACCTGAGCTTCTGTTATTGACACCTTCCAAACCCATGACCACTACCATCTAGAAGGACAAGGACAGCAGACATATGAGAACACTACCACCTGGAAGTTCCCCTCCAAGTCACTCCTTCCTCCGAACTATATCGCCGTTCCTTCACTGTCACTGGATCAAAATCTTGGAACTCCTTCCCTAACAGCACTGTGGGTGTACCTATACCACATGGACTGCAGCAGTTCAAGAAGGCAGCTCACCACCGCCTTCTCGAGCAATTAGGGATTGGCAATAAATGCTGGACTAGCCAGCGACACCCCCATCCCATGAATGAATTAAAAAAAAGGGCAAAAAGCAGAAAAGGGCTTAATTTCTATTAACTGAAGCAACAACCTCGTAAATAAATGGGAAAATTGGAACCGTCAGATTACTGTATATTATTCATCATGCGGTGCAACATAGAGAATACGTGATTGCCTCTGTATTTAATGTACACATGGTGCTGGCTGGAAAGGGGTGTCCAACAGGTGCATTTTTTCAAAATTCCACCCTGTTCTATGAATTCACTTTGTTTTAAATATCCAATTTAATGGTGGCCTAGGGGACTATATGCCCACAGCATCTGTTTCAGTGGTAGTCTGGGACAGATCCCCCAACCAAAGAGACACTTGTCTCTGGCAGTCTTACAATTGTATTTCACAGCCTTACCTCATGTAGCAGCTTTTTATTAACAGACTTCAGATTCTGATACAGTGCGACCTTAATTCTCTGGGCTACAATTATCTGTTTTCCTGATTGTGAGCCAAAACCGGATACAAGATATCCAAATAACATGTTTAGTTTATTATTTTTGATTTGGTGAATAAAACTGCACAGTGCTACTTTTGTTATTGGGATTATACTTGCCTTTATTCCTATGCCTAGGGTATTGTTGTACCAAACGTGTAAGACAAAAATGTTTGCAACTCTCAATTATCTACCAATTCCTATATAGGAAAGGGAAAAAAACTCCTGGCAATATGGTGGCTAATGGAGCTTCCATTCTATCCTAAATTGAGGAAAGGGAAGGTCTAAACTGAATCTAACGGCTGAATGGATTTAAAAGGGATAGTGTACGTATTCACAATCTGATTTTAATTAGTGCTCAGCTGTTATAAGTTGAAGTATCTCATTCGGTTTGAATGAGCCAAGGCACTGAAACAGCTGAGCACTAATTAAGATCAGACCTGGAGAACAATTTGTTGCCCAAGAAATAGGATTCATTGGCTCACAACGGAAATATCTTGGCTTAGGAATAAAAAAATGAGGGAATCCAGATTTTGCAACAAATAAAATAATAATAATGCAGAAAACAGATTTTAGCACAAAAAGTGAAATGTAGTTGAGTGAATAATTGTGGATTCTCGCTTACAGGAAATCATCACATCAGAACTTAATCGAGTTTATGAGTCCATTGACAGTCACCATTCTTCCAAAGCATTAAATTAAGAATATCTTATCTATTCATATATTACAAATTAGGTCACATTTCATACTTAGCAAAAGAAGTGCAAGAATACAGCCAAATATTTAAGAAGTATTTGGATTGCACTTGCAATGCCATGGCATACAAGGCTATGGACCTAGTGCTGGAAAATGGGATTAGAATAGTTAGGTACTTGTTTGACCAGTGCAGACTCAATGGGCCGAAGGGCCTTTTTCTGTGCTGTAGACCTCTATGACTCTATGACTCTATGTGCAAGCTGGTACAAAGTGTTAAATTTTCAAAAGATGCAGTAGAATCATAGAATAATATGGAACAGAAGGAGGCTATTCAATCTATTGAGTCAACGCTAACTATTTTGCAGAGCAATCCAGTTAGTCGCACATCCTGGGTCTTTCCCCATATAGCTGCAATCTTTTCTATGTCTGTCTATATTTACACATTGGGTGGAATTTTCCGTGCCCGCTGGCAACGAGCGTGTTCGGCAGTGTGAGTGGACAATATGCGAGAAGACAAAAAATCGGTTTCACAATGTTGTGAAACCAGTTTGCAATCATCCATTCTGCCCGTCAATGGCAGGCCGCTTTTCCCACAATTGGATGTCGGGAACCTCCTTGTAATACACCTGCATATCATTATAAGACCAGCTCACCAGAATCATCCTCACACGCTGGATCATTCGGACATGTTGGTATGATTGCATGCTGACGTGTTTCACAACAGCGTATATAAGGCGGGCAGCAATTTAAGGGGAATTTGGAGCTCAGTGCATCGTAATGTTGCGAAACGCTTCCAAAGTTCACCTGTTAGACTACAAGGTTGAGGCACGTTGTTATGGAGACAAGGGCTGGTCTGCAGTGGATACCAGTTTGATTGGGGGGTTGGGGGGAGCAGCAAGAGCTGCCCTGCGGTTGAGGCGAGTTGGGGGGGGGCAAGTGCTGCACAGATGATGGTGCACAAGCACATGTGGACTGTGGGGGACGGAAGCGGCTACGTATTAGGGAAACCTTGTATAAAGTGACCACTCCTCCGCCGTTGAGACAATTCAAACACAGCCACATTTATATGATTGGAGTCGGGCCTCTAGCTTATCTGCCCACTCAAGCAATGCAGAGGCATCAAAGTGCCACCAAATGCTCCAGAACATTTCACCCCTTGGGCACAGACTACAAACTAATGAGCATTTTAGTGGACTGCAGAACAGCTGGATGAATGGGCAAGTTGGAAGGTCAGAGTTTAGTGCTCAGCATGGCTGCCTGAGACCCCACCACCTCCATCCCACTCCACTTGACCAATTGGCAGCCTTGTCCACTGGACTGCATGCTGCGCTCCTAGCTCAGGCATAGGCATTCTCCTAACCCACGCTGCAAGGCTGCATTGTTAGCTTGAACCATGGGGCAGACTGGTCCAAACCAGAATGATGACATTGCAAGGGGTTGTGAGAGCCTCCACCAGTGACTGCTCCATGGCCAGCTTTAGCAAAGATATCATCCAACTAATCTGTAGTCCACTAAAATGCTCATTAGTTTGCAGTCTGTGCCTGAGGGGGGAAAATTTCAGGAGCATTTGGTGGAATTTTCATGCCTCAGCGTTGCTTGAATGGGCAGATAACCTAGAGGCCCAACTCCAAGCATGTAAATGTGGCTGTGCTCGAACTGTCTCAGCTGCGGAGGATTGGTCATGAGAAATGTGCAAGGTTTCTCTGATACGTGGCCGCTTCCATCCGCCCCAACCCGCAACTTGCCTCAATCACAGTGCAGCCCTAGCAAACTGGTTTCACAACGTTGTGGAACCAATTTTTGGCCTTCTAGCCATAGTCTGCTCACACCACCAAGCAAGCTCCACGTCAGTGGGCACGGAAATTTCCCTCCAAAATCTTTATTTATTATTTTGGGACAAAAGTGACTCAGGCATCCAAAAAATCCCCCTTGAATTAAATATTAACATGGATATTGGGGATTCCAAAGGCACATGATCTAAACCTGAATGAGGTTACCTACGTATTGAGGCAATGGTGTTTAGAATATTATCTACTCTGTTTGAATTGCAAATGTGATGTCAATGAATTTCTGTTTTCTGTAGCTCTTGTCTGAATTTGAATCTTGTTGTCCCAATCCTTCCTTTATGTATGAAGTGAGGTTTTGTTCTTCCTTTGCTTGTGACTCTTGGAACTCAAGCTGTAAGTTAACCCACTATTTTCATATAACATTTGTCAATTTTGTGAATGTGGAAATACCAAATAATAAGAATACTTCTTAGGGCTGAATTTTCCCCCCGTTGGGGGGGGACGTTGATGGGCGAGCACGTACAGGCACGCTTCCAATCGGCGCCCCCAATCGGAGGCATGGTGCCATTTTACATGGGCGGGCCAATTAGGCCCACCCAGCGTGACGTCCGCAGGGAAGCATTATGCGCTCCCTGTGCAGGCGGGAGGGGATGGGGGGGAGGAATTCCAAAATTGAGAGTGTGCTCTTTCACGCATGCGCACAAAACAGCGCACTCATCTCCCTGAGGCTAAGTGCTGCCTCAGGGAGATTGGCTCTACATGTAAAAAAGATAAAAGTAGAAAAATAAAATTTTCCTTACAATGTCACATGAGTTGGGACATGTCCATAATTTTTACACAATCTTTATTAAAATTTTTTAAAGCCTACATGAAACTCATTCTGCCCGTGGATGGGGTTTCATGTTTTTTCCAGTTCCCACCGGGGCTCCTGGCCTGCCCGCCAACCTTAAGGTTGGATGGGCAGGTCCTTTAATTGCTTATTTTACCCTGTCAATGGCCTCAATTAGCCATTGACAGGCTGGCGGGCACACAGCTGATTTTGCTGTGCTCCCACCTTCCTGAAAATTTAAATCGGGTGTGGTGATGTCGGGAGATCCCCCCGACATCACCGCGTGTCATTTTACACATCGGCGAGCAGGTCCCAGCCCCACGCGCCAACTCGGAAAATTCTGCCCTTAGTGTACTTCTAACAATGATGAAGTTAGTTGAGAGGATTTGAGAATGTTCTTTTAAATCATAAGCCTGTAAGAAGTCTGGTGTTGCGATTTTACAATCTAGTCTGAGGATATGGTCCTACATGAGTTCTGCTGTAGAGTACTCAGATGAGGACATCAATGGGTTGGCCAATTGAAAAAGGCTGATGGATATGCATTCTGAAATACTTCATGCTTTGGCAGGCCTGCCAGAAAGCCTGCGGTCACTGTCAAGGAAAATGGCGGAAGCTAGTACTAACTTGGCACAGGACATTGTGTGGAGCTTGGTGCCCATCCTTTCCAAAGTGGAACCACACTTTTGGACTCAACCATAGTGCAGCATTGAATGGGCAATGTCACAGCTGCCATTGCAGCAGAAGCAGAAGTTACCCACCATCTGGGTGTTGCAGTGGAAGCCCATACAACCTCAGCTTGCTGCCACACAGGTTCAGAGTACTTGTGACTGCGGATAAAAGTATAGAAAGGGGCATGAAGGGTCTCACAGCGGTAACCTGTCATCCAATATTAGGATCAACCCACTGGAATGGCAATGCCTCTGTGGAGTTCGAACCTGCTGTCCTCTATTGGGATGACAGCATTTGTCCTCCCACACTGCCACTCTGCCAGTGACCTTGCTATTGCCTGTCAGCAAGCTAGCCCACATTGCTACCATCCCTGCTGAGATTGTGCAGTCCGAAGTGGGCCTTCTAGGACTAAAGCAAAGGCCAACTGCACTCTAGCCCCAGTGAAAGCCAATAGCCTTCCACGTAAAGCCAGGAAGACACAAGGAAAGCAGGAGCTAATAGAATGCATGATTAGTTGATAATTGTATGGAATATTGGATAGTTTGATTTATTAATTTGGTTTAGAATATTTGTTTTGTGGTGCTTTTATTTCAGGATTATGGTCAAGTGGATGCAGTGAAGGTAAGATGTGGGAATGTTATTGAATGGGGAATTGGGTTTGAGCTCACTGGTACCACAGTCAGATATGCCAATTGTGGACACCTGACCAGGAAGGGAATATATTTGTTTCCTCCTCTTCCTTCTCCTCAGCTGCTTACTGTACACCTGGTGACAAGGGCTGTGCCATCATGATGGTGAGGTTGTGCAGGATGCAGCAGGCTATGGCAAATCACGGCACATACATGCTGAGTCCTGTAGAGCTTCTCCAGAGCAGTCAGGGCAGCGAAAGCATTGTTTCAACATCCCAATTGTCTGTTTAATGGCATTTCAAGAGGCAACATGGTTTTCATTATGTGCATGCTGGCCATGTGCATGTGGGCTGCTCACAGGAGTTGCAAGTCATATCGTCACTGGATAGCTATCGTTGCCCAGTAGGCACCATCATGGTGGCTCAAATGCAAATGATACAGTAGAGTCTTGCAATATAAAAGCATCATGACTACTGCCAGGACACTGGGCACTAACCTATATGATACACTGAGTATGGCTGCACACCAGTTGGATACTGAGGGAGTGGAATCACTTCCAATTGCGATAAATGTCAGAACTTACATGAGCTGCCTGCAATATGACATTTACAGTCAATAGAACCCTGCAGCATGGGTAAGTCTGTAATCATAGCAAAGCCAATTGCTCACTTTACCTTCTTCTTCCTGGGAAGTAAAGATTAAATGCATTCAGATCGCTTTGCATACAGAGCCTTGGTGACATCCCTTATGCAACAGTCGCTAACAAACCGCACGATGTTGCAGATATCACTTGAAAGGAGTTAGGCGCATAAAAATGCATGGTCCCAGTCACTTTCACAACCATTGGCAATGCTGTTGGTGCCCTACTCTGAGGCTGCAGTTCCATCTGCAACAGTTGACAGATTTCAGTTACCACCTCCTTACTGAAGGTGAGACATCACGCACATGGCTCCTCATTGAGGTTGAGAATAGATATTGCTCCCTGCAGACCCTGGGTGGATATGACCTCCTACTATGAGCTGTTATCCATCCTCCTCCTCCACTCTTTTCAAGCAAATTGCCTCTGCTCATCCTTTCAGTCATGCTGCAGGCCAAGGGGAATAGAAGTTACTGCATCCATGCCTAGGGGAACATGGTCTGGATAAAACCTTTGAATTCAGAACCAAAGCCTTCAGCATGCACCACTCCGTTTCTGTAGACTGCACCAACTTTAAGTAGCTCTACAAACTTCCAAACACTTCTACTAACTCAACAGCAACAAACATGAAGAGTAGTCCCTTTAATATGCTGTTGGCAGGTCCTTCAGCCTGCTGAACGCATGTTCAGTGTTCTGAGATTAAGAGAGGATGTCAGCTAGAGAGTCCACTTTGAAATGGAATTGCTGACATCAAATCAGCCTACTCTGCATTCTCCTGACATACACTCTCTTCACCCAAGCTAATGCCCTGACCAAAATGGCATCTGAATTCCCAGCCTTTCACCTGCCGTTGTAGCGACATTATTTAAGTGGTTGGTTCAGTTAAGTTTCTTTTTTTTTTCCTTCATGGGATGTGAGCATCATTTGGCAAGGCTAGCATTAGTTGTCCATTCCTAATTGCCCTTGAGAAGGTGATGGAGAGCCACCGTCTTGAACTGCCTTATGTGTAGGTACACCACGGTCCTGTTAGGAAGGGAGTTCCAGGATTTTGACTCAGTGACAGCGAAGAAACAGCCATATATTTCCAAGTCACGACAGTGTATGCCTTGGAGGGGAACCTGCAGGTGGTATTCTCATGCATCTGCTGCCCTTTTCCTTCTAAGTGGCAGAGTTTGCAGGTTTGGAAGGTGCTGTCAAAAGAGCCTTGGTGAGTTATTGCAGTGCATCTTCTAGGTGGTACACATTGGTTAATGGTGGCCCATAGAATGTTGATGACAGGGGATTTTGATGATGGCAATGCAATTGAATGTCATTGCTGGAGGTGATCATTGCCTGGTGCTTCTGCAGTATAAATGTTAGTCATCAAAGCCTAGATGTTGAGCAGGTTTTGTTTCATTGGAGCATGAACTACTTCATGGTATGAGGAATTGCGAATGAAACTGTGTACTGTGTGGTATCAACGAACATCTCCACTTCTGACCTTAAGACGGAGGGAAGATCATTGATGAAGCAGCTGGAGATGTTTGGGCCTAGGACACTACTCTAAGGAATTTCTACAGCAATATCCAGGGCTGAGATGTTTAACCTCCAATAACCACAAACATCTTCCTTTCTCCTAAGTTGGATGCCACCCCATCCCACTGCTGATTTCCATTGACTTTAATTTTATGAGAGCTCCTAAATGCCACACTCAGGCAAATGCTGCCTTGACATCACTCTCATCTGGCCTCACCTCTGGAATTCAGCTCTTATGTCCATGTTTTTACCAAAGCTGGAATGAGATCTGGTGCCAAGTGTTCCTGGTGGAACCCAAACTGAGCATCGGTGAACAGATGAATAAATGCCTCTTGATGCTGTACCTTACATCCTCCATCACTTGGCTGATGATCAAGAGTAGACTCGTGGGACTCTAACTGTCCAGATTGGATTTGCCCTGCTCTTTGTAGGCAGAATATACCAGGGCAATTTTTCACTTTATCAGAATGATGCCATTGTTGTAGCTGTACTGGAACAGCTTGGCTGGATGCACAGATAATTCTGGAACACAATTTTTCAGCAATGCAACCAGGAAGTTGTCAGGGCCTATTGCCTTTGCCATATCTAGTGCTTTCAGCCATTTGTTGGTATTGTGTGAAATTAATCAAATTAGCTTCTATAATGGTTGGAACCTCAGGAAGAGACTGGGATGGATCATCGACTTTGGGCTGAAGATGGTTGCTAATGCTTCAGTCTTGTCTTTTAGACTCAAATGCTGGGCTCTGTCATCATTGAGGATGATGGTGTTCATGAAGCCCCCTCCTCGATTAGTTGTTTAATTATTCACCACAATTCACAACTGGGCGTAACAGAATGCAGAATGTTGATCTATGATTGCTGTTAATATCTGCAAGGCTGGGCCTTAATACATTCAAACATTTATAGAATGAGCTCTGGTGGTGGTAAGTTGACAATCCGCTTGGCAGTTTGCTAAATCAATGAAAAATAAGCCCATCTCTGATACTTTGGGCAGCTGTTCAAATACCAGCTGGTGCTTTTTAATTGAGGTGCCTTAATTTTACGTAACATATACATTACTGAACTTAAATTATGTACTTTGTAGGATTATGTCTGCTTGAATACAACCAACAAAGCATTAAAATGCATGTAAACAAGTACAATCTTTCTCTGAATGTATGAAAATGTTTAGATCATGTAGAAACCACAAGATTATAAAATACTTCTGACATAAAGGGGCTGATTTCATTGAATTATATGGGTCAAATAAAAGGTGATTCACACTGATGAGAGCATTTTTGCTTGCTGAAATTAAAAGTTAATACCATAGTGATTTTCTTGTTACATTCATAACAAGTGAAAGGTGCACTATAATCTTCCATATACTTTTGCTGCATTATTCAGTCAACATTTACTTGCTGCCACCACTGTTGAAAACATAGTTGAATATTCCGTTTTATTCAATTCTAATTTATGAGCTCAAGTGCTAAATATCAACAAGAAAATACTTTGTCAGAATTAAAAATGTTATTAAAATTAAATTTTTAGGACATCTGGAAAATGCTTCTCTAGACTTTTGTACTTTTCAGTGCTCGAAGCTGAAGTGGAAATGGTTTTAATTGCAGATTTTATTTCATTTTTAAAAATCATAGTTTGCTTTATTACTATGCAGAAATATTACTTCAGCCTTCAAAGCACGTTAAAATGCAAATTGTCATTTAGTTTTATTTTCATTATGCCAGTAGCTTTTTTATAACTTTGTTGGAGGAAACCATGCTATTGTTGGTCTACTCAAATAAACCATTTTTCTGATTTGTTTTATCTTTGATGACATGTTACATAGACTATAAAAGGCTGCCTTGTGTTTTATTCTTAAAACAAAATTGAGTTGAAGAGCCTTCAACAGCATCTTTACTGGAACAATGGGGGTACCTGGAAAATGAAGCAGAGCTGCTTTCTGTCTTTCTGAGCCTTTTAAACATGTTTAGGTATTCTATTCTCAATGTCATGTTACAGCAATATAAAATATTTGTTAAATTTAATGCAATAATTTTAGTATTAACTAATATAACTATTAAGTTCTTGCAAAATAATAGTAAAATAAATAATGTTGTTGTTTGAAGGTAAATACGATAGAACTAACAAATGTAACTCAGAATAACTAGTGGCTAACCAGCTGAGCAATTTTATTTTGAAGCCATTGTTTTCACATGTAAAAGCTTTTCATATGTGCAGTGAGGAATCCTTTCCACCCTACCCACAAATATCAAACTGATTCAGATTGGTGAAAGAGCATTTTTGGAGTTGTCAGCTTAGTCAAAGAGCTAACAATATTGAAAAACTACTAAAGCTCCATATAAAACATAGAGCATGAAAATATTCCATTTATGAGGAGGGATAGATGCAAAGCAGATTAGTGGATAACTAAATGGGAACCAATTAGAGAAAAGTGCTATTGTTAATAAAGCCCAGCATTTGTAGCAAATAAGGTCCCAAATTGGTGAATACTGGGGACCAATAAAAAAACACTGAAGTCAAAGCCCATGTCAAAGCAATATTGGACTTTAATATCATGCTATTGAATGTTTGGCCAGTAAATGGTGAGATATTATCAGATCAGATAAATAAGAAGATTCAAAAGGACAGTAGTTGAATACTGGAGAGCAGATTTCTCTTTTTTTTTATAAATAAAGCTTTATTAGGCTATATAGAAATGAAACACTGCATAAAGACAAATTCAAACTTACTTTCAAAAGAAAGACACACAACTCCACTCATGTTGCAGGTATTATTTCAATGTTCTACTGCTCCACGACAGACCACTGGATTATTTCTGGTGATGCATCTGCCTCTTGAGAATTGCTGGCCCCAATTTGCAGTAGTCTATACAAACTTGTGCTGGCAGCCAGGCCCAACATGGTTTGAGTTTATCAGTTCAGAACATTAACTTAATTCTTCCATGAACAGAACTCCACTTACAAAATCAGTGCAACCAGCAATGTTGCAAAATGCATCATTTTGAACTGTAAATTAATTTTTCCAGGGTTACAAGTTTGCCAGCTTGTGACAGAGAATTTCCAAGTATTTACATCATGTCAATTATTTTGGTTCAGGAAACATATGAATTACATAAAGATAGCATGCATATCATTTACACCGCACATGCGCCATACATTAACTGTGCACCACAGTTCAAAAAAACGGGATAATTTATGTGAAGATATGTTATTTTTAAATGGTTGTTAGGGCAGAACAAAGAAAAATGTAACTGAGTTAGCCTTATTAGTCCATGTTGTTG
This sequence comes from Carcharodon carcharias, assembly GCF_017639515.1. Classification (NCBI taxonomy): domain Eukaryota; kingdom Metazoa; phylum Chordata; class Chondrichthyes; order Lamniformes; family Lamnidae; genus Carcharodon; species Carcharodon carcharias. Next base: position 41,181,184 of record NC_054479.1, on the reverse strand, counting down.
ATATATAGATGTTAAATATTACTGACATCAACCTCATTTACATTTTAAAACTTTCCTTCAGCTTCTCTCATTCAGAAGTATGTTCCTTCTAAGTTGTCCTATGGGTAAGTGTGTTACACATCGCATTGCACATACAATTAAGTATTTTAAAACCATTTTTATATTCTGGAATATTTAGAACACATTGCAGCACAGAAAGCATCATCTCTCTTCCTACTATGTCCACTCCGCAATATACACACAGTTAAATCCTGTTAAATGCTACTGTAGCATTTCCATCCCACAGCCAAACATTCATCACACTTCTCCAACTCATTGCCATTTATATGTGGAAATCCTGTACGAAATATCCTCTATTGGAAATTTATGGGAAACAGCTTCATTGGAATGATCAGAATTTTGTTCCTGTTGGTAATTTTTAAAGCAATCTCTCCCATTCTCTTCAAATATCCCATGCCTTGTGCTGTACTCCTGCTGATATGCTGCCAGGTTTTGCAATGTTACACGACAACAGATCGTAAGCAGATGATTGAAAGTAATTTAAGTTATCTAGTCTTCTGATCGTCATTCTCACCCTGTTGGGAAATGCTTGGCCTCCTTTCAACTCCTCTTTAGCTTAGATCAAAAAGTCAGTAAGGTAGTTAATCTCTCGCCAAAAATCCATCAATTACTTTATATTTTTTCTCTTTCTTTTATAATGACATGGAGTAGGCAACATTATTTAAGCTCCTGTGCTACAAGAGATTCTTGGATCCCTCTTCTGCTTAGATATGTATCCATATGCCTCTCATGCGGCATGCAGCATCAAGTTGTGTGGCATATACGGCACCAAACAGGCCATTCAGCCCAACTGATCTATGCTGGCGTTTATGTTCCAGGCTATCCTCCTCCCACCCTTCTTGGTTTAACTCTATCATCATATCCATCTATTCCTTTCTCCCTCATGTACTTATCTAGCTTCCCCTTAAATGCATCTATGTCATTTGCCTCAATTACTCCTGTGGTAGTGAGTTCCACATCATAACCACTCTTTGGGTGAAGACATTTCTCCTGAATTCCATATTGAATTTATTTGTGACTATCCCATATTAATGTCCTCTTATTTCGGACTCCCCCAAAAGTGGAAACATTTTCTCTATGTTTATCCTATTGGGCACTTTCAGTATCTTAAAAACTTTCAGTAGGCCGCCCATCAGCCTGTTTATTTCTAGAAAAAAAGAAGCCCCATCCTATTTAACACTTCCTGATAAGTATATCCTCTCAGTCCTGGTGTCATTCATGTGCATTTTTTTTTGCATCTTCTCTAAATTCCCTGTATCCTCCTTTTTAATAATATGGAAACCAGGACTGGGTGAGACTGCACTCACCTGGTTCGATTCTTTGATGGTAGCCAGAGAATCACCTGCAATGGCTTCTCTTTCCCTGCCGAGGTTATGTGAAAGGCAAATCATGTTTAACTAACTTGAGTGAGTGTTTTGATGAGATAGCAAAGGGGGTTGCTGAGGGTAATGTGGTTGATATGGTGTATATGGATATCCAAAAGGCAGTTAATAAAGAATCACATAATAGACTTACAGAAAAGCTGAAACCCTTGGAATGAAAAGGTAAGTTGCAGCATGGATGTAGTGGTGAGCTGTTTCACAGACTGGAAGAAAATAGATAGTGGGTTCTCTGGGGATTGATACTAGAACCACTGCTTTTCATGATATGTATTAGTAACTTAGAGTTGGTTTACAAGATGCAATTCAGAATTTGCAGATGACACAAAACTTAGAAGGAATGTTAAATGTGAGGAAGATAATGATAGATTTCAAGAGGATGTAGACAGGGTGGTGGAATGAGCAGACATGTGGCAGATGAAATTTAATGCAGGAAAGTGTGAACTAAAACATTTTGGTAGGAAGAATGAGGAGAGATAATATAAATAAAGGTTACAAATCTAAAGGGCTTGCAGAAACAGAGAGACCTGGGGGTATACATGCACAAATCATTGAAGATGGCAGGGCAGATTGAGAAAGTAGTTAATAAAGCATACAAGATTCTGGGCTTTATTAATAAATACATGAAGCACAAAAGCAAGGAAATTATGATGAATACTGATGAAATGTTGTTTCAGCCTCAACTAGAGTATCGTGTGTAATTCTGGGTGCCTCACTTTAGGAAGGATTTGCAAGGGTGCAGAAAACATTCAAGAGAATAATCCTGGGGTTGAGGAACTTCAATTTCATGGATAGATTGGAGGAGTTGTGATTGCTCTCCTTAAAGAAGGTTGAGAGAAAATTTGATGGAAATTTTCAACATCCTGAGGGGTCTACACAGAATAGATAGAGAATAACTGTTCCCCATGGTGGAATTTTTGAGAACCAGAGGAAACCAGTTTAGGCTGATTGGCAAAAGAAAGAAAGGCAACATAAAGGAAAATGTTTTTATGTGATGAGTAGTTAGTACCTGGAATGCACTGCCTAAGGATGTGGTGGGGGCAGGTTCAATTTATCTTTCAAAAAGAAATTGGCTATAAGAACCTGAAGAGAGAATTTACAGTGCTACGCAGAAAGAGTGGGAAAGTGAGACTACCTCAATTGCTTTTTCAGAGAGCTGGCACAGACATGATTGGCCACATGGCTTCCTTCATTATTCTATGATATGGTAGACCTGTTTATTTCCATGAGCAATTTGACAAGTATGCCCATTTCACTCCTGCAATAGCATCACATTACTACATTCAAAAGAACTCTCATTATAGTCCTCATTTATCTCACAGGTGATGGTGAAAGCCATCCCACAAGAAGCAGAATGTGTGGCCTCATCCATGAATTATGTAGATTTTACCAGACACCTCTCTGATGAGTCTGTGGGAATTACTAAGGACCTCAGGGAAGAAGATGTACACTCTGTTGCATCTCTGCTAATATGTAGGTTGAGATGTGTTGTTAAATATGGAGCCCCCTGTGGTTCAATCCAATTGACTCAATAAAACATGCTTTGTTGCTATTGCAGCAGCAGCTGGTGCTGATGAACCATATCTTCATTCTGCATAAGTACCTGTGGGTGTGTTGAACCACAGCACAGTGTTATTCTCTGCCAATTCCTCTGGAACTTGTTGACTCACGAATGCCTGGAACCTATCCTGGCAATCTTCCAGCATTACAATCAGCCGTCACTTGGAGAACAATAATTCTCTGTTGAGCTCTACAAATTTTGTGTTGGGATAGTGTTAATCTTGGATATTAGCCACGTAAAGGAGTGAAAATGAAGTGTAGCTACTTAAAGGCAGTGGTATATTCCAGGTGCTTCCATTATTTGAATGTACTTTGTTTAAGATTGCACATGGATTCACTTGTAGTCTGACTGATGCATTTGCCCTCGGGTTCAATGATGCTCTTCTAAAGAAGAAAAGATGAATATTAGGAACTAATTGAAAAACACACCTGATGTACTTCATTTACCTTTACTCAAAATGACATTTTTTTTTAAATTGCTGCACCGAGAACAGATTTGTATGAAATTTGTTCTTCCCAAATCAAATGGGTTGAGATATTTCGGCATTTCCGTGTGAGTTGCTGTGTATGGGCAGGCCTCCTTGTATTCTTGCATGCGCAGGGCTGAATTTCCCCACTCCCACAGAGACAAGTTGGGAGATGGGGCCGAGAGCAAAATTGTAACATTGCACGTCAAGTTGATCTTGCCAGAGGTGGTGTCAACACGGCAGAGGGTACCCTCCCTGCAGTCACATGTAGCCAGTTAAGCTCATTAATTGGCCAATTTGAGGAAGATTGATGGTGCTACTGGGATCTTCCCACCACTGAGGTTGGAGCTCATCAATGCATGACAGGCTACCAGGGGAGTCATTGATTTCTCCTCTCTATCACCCCAGCATGGACCTGTTGGATTGTGACAGCCACAGCCCATCCTGTGAAGGGGCTCCTCCTTCCACAATGATTGCCTGACAGCTCCATTTTGAGGTGCCCTCATGGTCCTACGTGCCTCAGCTCCAGGAGGCAGCTTCTTAATTGACCGCCTCCAGGAAGGTCACAGCCAAAACCTACCGTGACCAGTTCCAGGTCTCCAACCTGGAGTTGAGATCAAAGTTGGGATCGTAACCCAATTAGGAAAATTCAGCTGTCATATCCGATTTTTAACTCTGTAACTGAATAGGGTTTAATTAGGATTAGGTATGAGGATACTATAACCTAATGAATTGAGCCTCACTGCTAGTCACAGCCTCCACATTGGCCCTTTCAATAATGTCACTGTCTCTTGGGAGTCAGAGCTTTCAGGTATGATTCTTCCCCTCTGGTTATTTCCTGCTGCCTTTGGTTGTGCACCAACTTCTCCTGCAAAAGAGAGGGAAGTGTGCCAATGAATGTTATGCAATCTGTTTGGTGATGTGGCTGTTGTGGTCGAATAGGTGTGGCAATATACTCAAGCTGTGAGGTGCAGGTGTGAGGTTGTAGCAATTCGAAATGTGTAAGGGTGAGGTGAAGTATATGAATGTTAGGTGTGAATCCTGATTGATTCAGATTTTTGGTAGCTGAGTGAAGGGTGTGATGATTTGCGTGATGTCTAATGCAAATGGTACAGTTGCTAGGACGTGTCATTTTAAGATGCAGTCACTGATCTTGACCATTCATGTCAGTTCATTAAACTTCTTGTGAAACTGTGTCTAGGTCCCTGGGGCTGTCAGCTTCCTCTGCCTGCTCATCACGTGCGTGGAAGTTCTCTTGGTCCATGTAGATATAGGACAACTCTCCTCCTTTCCACCTCCTTCACCAAGACCTCCACTGCTGTGTCTGCAAACCTTGGTACGCAGTCTCTCCCACGTTCATCTAATCTTTTTTGCTGTCCAATACCATTTGGAAAGATGGCAGCACCTCCAGCAATCACAATGTACCTTCCCTTTAAAAACAGGGGTTAGCTTTAAGCAGTGCAGGCTAGTAATAAGTAATGCTAGAAAGTAATGATTTTGTGCCCCCTACTAATGCTGTAGCTAATGAAGAGCATAGGGACTGCTGGCTGAATGCAGAAATCATGGTCATGAACAGGCAGTACTAAGTTGGCAGGCTGCCTCCATTGCATTGGACGGGCACGAGTTAATTGCACATTACGATCCCTACCTTCTTTTTTAGAGGTTATCCAAGTTCTCCACCCAGGGATGAAACTAGTATCTTGTGCTCCTGCATCAAATTTGATCAGAATGCAGCTCCAATTGGATGCCACTTTCTTGCCGATGGAGACAGACAAGGAATTTACAGCCAACCCAACTGTGTTCTTCCTGTCTCGCTCTCTCTCGTTGTTCCTCCTCCTGATGTACCACTCCTCAAACTAAGTATCTGCTCCAGGGATCTGTGTTGGGGACAGACAAAGTCTTTGATGCAGTGTGCTATGATGCATGAGAGAGCATGATGCCTCTGTGTTCCAGGACCTCATCTGCTGCTTCAACTTTTGAGGCCTCTGTTTATCAGGGTCCCATGTGAATGGATAAGCATTGTCTTGGGCTGCAAACAGGATACTGTCAGGAACTCATGCAGCACTCTGGATAGCAACCCCTTGACCAAAACACCAATGCTTTGCAGAGGGAATGATGTGGTCTTTGTGATGATGCTAATGAGCTGGGATACTTCAGGCAACTATTAAGTGAGAACTGCTTTCTCTTCCTTGGCTTGGCTGTAAATGTTTCCAGCAGCTTAGGTTCCTGTTATGGAACAGAAAAGAGCTACTGCTCCTCCTGAACCCCTAAAAGGGCAAGAGGACAGGAGGGAAACCTGGCAAGTCACATTCCATGGAAAGGAGTGTCCAGTTACCATGGCACTTCTATAGATGTCTGCAAATTTCTCCATTTGTTGTTAGCAGGACCTGGGAGAGCATATTTACCTACTATGCCCCCCTTTTGAAAGGATTTTTTAAAGTGAACTTGCACTGCCACCTTGCAGGAAGATTCCTCTTTTGCTCCACCTCCCAGAGCGGAGGTTTATGGGGTTTCTTTAAGAGGGACAGCTTTGACAACGTGTTATTCCTTCCAGCCAAGCTTTCAGAAACCTATTGGATCTGGGGAAAAACATGTCTCCCCTTTAAAACTGAGCTTCCTCTCTTTAAATGTTGTCATAGGTGTTGACAGCCTACGCTTTTGCAAGATGGAAAATCTAAGACCGTAAAGCAAAGCTAGTGAGTCTTTGGCTACAACAGCCATTGGCCTCAGAATTCCAGGGTGATCCCATAATCCAGCTCTCTTAACAACAGCTGACTCTCATTAGGTATGCAAGTCATGGAAACACCTCTAACATCTTGAATTTAATCTAATCCACTGTCTCCCTCATATAACTCAATATGACTTTCCCCAAATAAGTTGCTTTCAGTACTTGATTCAGTCTGATATGCAAATTGAGTTTAATTGAAGACGCCAGCTTGTTTTTCTGCTCTTGGTGTTTCCCTGTGAGCGCATAACCTGCTCCATGGACTTTGAAGCTGTTCCAGAATAATTATCTATCCATAATTTCAATGGCAATTATTATCTGTTCTATATCAGAAACTCATTCATTGCTGCTGCTGCTGCTTGTAGCTACTCCTACCAGGAGATCCGATATGTCATGCTCGACTGTCTTGTGCCATCCTCACTCATCCACTGTAGCTCATCTGCAACCACTCTGTGAAGTCCATCATCCAACTATGCCTCAGTGAAATGCTCTTTCTGTTACTCTCTACTTTGCCATGTAGAAGAGATCTCTGCAGCTTTTCAGCCCTGATTAAGTGGTAGAAATACTGACATTTTCTTTTTTGGGTGTCACTTTTTAGAAATTTTATTGTTGTTATGGACAGGGGAGGAAGACAAACTGAATTATTTTATTTTCTCCCCATCTGTCCATAAGTGGAGGTGTTTTAACTTTTGAAATAGACCATGGTGTGTTTCCCCAAGCCCTTTGTTTGTGAAATCAATTTTAAAGTGTCTTGCAGCAAAATCTCTTCAGGGTTAAATCAGAAGTATTGTTTATTCATACATTCAAACCCTGGATGTGATGGGGAAACGGTCATTGCAACTACATACACAAAAGAAAGAGATAGGAAAGAAAAGAATTTTACAACGAGGAATAACTTAAAACAGAAAAAAAGCAAAGATAAGGATGTTAATTCATGTGAATGTCAGATTCCAGAATGTCAGAGTCCGGTGAGGTTTCCTCACGTGGGAGTTAAAGTTCAGGCGGGTTCAGCTAGCTGAAAGCAGGAGTTGCCAAATTAATTCAAAGTTGGTGATGACGCAGCAAGATAAGGTTGGTATACGGAGACTTGGACCAAGAGAACCAGGCTTCGAGGAGGTTTAGAGTTGAAGCAGGTTTTGTTGTCAGGCTGGAGTCCTGCTTTAGTGTTAATAGGCTAAATATTAACAGCAGACTGCCCTGGGAGTCCAGGAATGTAACATAAAATTTTCCAAAGGCCAGCGGAGCTTAGGTCATGTCGTGTTGCCAATTGAAGTGTCAGTTTCAGGTTAACAATCTATTTCTATGTCTCTGGTCAAAATCCATTGTTCATCTCAGGTGATAGATGGTGGCTAATGCAAGGGTAATGAGTTTTCATGGCTCCCACACTTGTTTCTACTCTAGGAGCAGGATTTTTCAGTCGGTTTGTGGGGGCAGGCCTGACACGCCAATGCATAAAAAGACATGCGATAGCGTCCCAACGTCATCGCGCAGTCCCGCGATATTTCATTTTGCGGGCACACGCCAGAGTCAGCTGCACGCCTGCCAAAATGTAAACGGCCTATTAAGGCCATTAACAAAGTAATTATTGTCATTGTTAACACTGCTTGTCCAACCTTAAGCAGCCTTCGCGTTTTTTAGGAAACCTCATCCACGAGCGGGAAGAAGTTTCCTATACTTTTGTTAAATAAATTTTAAAAATTTCATACATATAAAAACATTTCACATCTCTTGTGACACAGTCACAGGAGGGTATATGTTTAAATAAATGTTTAAACCTTTCATTTAATTTTTTGAACATTGATTCAGTCTCCCTGAGGCAGCTCTGTGCCTCAGGGAGATTGAAGCACCCTTTCGTACACATGCAAAAGAACGCCGGCCCCGACTCTCCCTCCTCCCACTCCCACTCCCACTGAGCGCTACCACATGCATATTACACTGGGCGGGCCTTAATTGGCCCGCCTGTGTAAAATGGCGGCACGGAGCCGATAGTGGGCAGTGATTGGCTCCGCAACCGACCCTGCGCCCGCCTGCTCCAGCCGAGCCTGCTCACCATATGAAAAGTTCTGCCCTAGGTTTAAATTCAGACTTCATTTTGACAATTTCTGTTTCAAATATGTTATTATTTCTTTCTATGATTATTTTCAGTATCAGTTTAATGAGATGATTCGGTAAGCTTATAGTTCTAAATTGATTGCACTCCATTGCTTTAGGTTTCTTAGGTAATTTCATGAATAATGAATGTCTCAAGTCACTTGAAATGTATCTTTTGGTATATATTCGATCCCAAATTTATTTTATCGCTTCTAATTCTGTTTCTCCAAGGACTTTTAGATTATCTGTTGTTACTTCATTTATGCCTGGAGCTTTTCCTGTGCACATCAATTTCGAAGCATTTTTTACCTTTGATATAATGTTTGATCCTTCAATTGCCTCAAAATCTTGAGGATTCCCTCGATTTGGATCTTCATACAATTTACTTATATATTCTGTCCATCTTTTTGCTCCTGCAATCCTTCCAAACAATTTTTTACCACCTTTGTCTTTTATACAATCATTATCTATTGTAATCCCTTTCTTTCTATCTGCCAAAGATTTCACTTTCAGGTGCATAACTCCTCATTCTGTGATTTCTTTCCAGCTCTAATACTTCATCACAAGTCTCGTTATACCATTTCTCTTTAGCCTGCCTGCTTGCATTTTTTATTTTCTTTTCAATTTCATCACACTCAGGTTTGTTTATTTTCTTTCTTCTTTCTATCCTTATTGCCAGTATCACCCACTCGTCTCTTTCTCTTTTCCATTTGAGTAATATTTCATTTGATGCATGTCGTATACTCTTTCATGTTTTTCCATTTGCTTTTTATTTCTGGTTCTGAGACCTCTGCTTGTTTCCTCAATCCTGAGACATTCACACTTGTTTTTTATTTTAAGAGTGAATGCCTCTCTGATGTTCTCATCTTTCATGTCAATGTTTAAATGGTCGCACATCTTTTTCGTCTTTGATATTTTCAGTGGCATTTTAATTTTTATAATGAGACAATATCCTGAATTTATCTGGCAGCGGGCAGGCTTGACTGGAGCCGGTGGGCGCGGAGGTGGTTGCAGAGCCGATCGCCACCCTCGATCAGCTCCGTGCCACCATTTTATTTGGGCGGGCCAATTAAAGTCCGCCTAGCATAAGACACGAGCCGTAGCACTCAGTGCTACCTGTGTTGGCGGGGGGGAGGAAAGAGTCAGGGCCAGCAATCTTTTGAGCATGCGTGTGAAAATGCGCTTCAATCTCCCTGAGGCACAGAGCTGCCTCAGGGAGATTGAATTGCTATTGTAATTAATGAATAAATGGTCTAAACATTTATTTAAACATGTCCCCTGATGTGAGTGTGTCACATGAGATGGGACATGTTTTTATATTTAGGAAATCTTTTTATTTAACTAATGAAAGCATTAGGAAATCTCATGCCGCTCATGGATGAAGTTTCCTAAAAAACGCGGAGGCCACTTAGCCTTTTCACCTGCCCACCAACTTTAAGATTGGACAGGCAGCGTTAACAATTACCTTAGTCACTTCCTTAATGACCTTAATAGGCCATTTATATATCTGCGGGCACGCAGCCAACTCTGTCATGCACCTGCCGAATGAAACATCACAAGACAGCGCGATGACATCGGGACGCACGCCCGACATCATCGCGCGCCATTTTATGTGTTAGTGTGTCAGACCCGCCCCCACACGCCGACTGAAAAATTCTGCCCAATGATCTGAATTTATATCCGCATTTGATATGTATGAATGTTCTTTACACTGTTTCTAATATATTGTTTCACCATCACACAATCTATTGGATATTTATGCACATTTCCCAGACTTTGCCAAGTCTACAGTCTTCTTTTTGGTCAGATAAAAAAAAATGTTTGCCACTATCGGCTCACTTTCTTGACAAAATTGTATCAGTCTTTCTCTTTCATTTCTCAGTCTAAGGCCATATTGACATGTGTTCCTGATGTTCCTTCAGCAACTTTAGCGTTTAACTCACCCATTACAATTACCACATCAGTTGATTTAATTTGATCATAACACTTCAGGATGTCACCATAAAATTCCTCTATCTCCTGCTCAACGTAATCTTGTACTGGGGCATAAACTTGGATGACAGCCAGATCAAAAGGCTTTCCTTCAATCTTGACCATGATCACTCTTTCTGAGATTGGCCAGTACCTCTTGAATATTTTGTTTACTAGGATTCCTACGCTTCTCACCTCCTGAGAAGTAAAGCACATAATTCTTCTTTTGCATCTGACCATATTACTTCTGCAAATCCTAGAAAGCCAATATAGTGTCTATGTATGCAATTATCAAGTTTTCCTCCCTGATATAAAGTCCATATATTCCATGGTCCTATTGTCAAGAAGCTATCTCTTCCATTGAGTGTAACTGGCTCAGAAGCTGACCTCTGCTGTAAGTTTAGGTGAACTTTGTCATAAATCTGTTGGTTACTTCATTAGGCAAGAGCTTCTCCTTCCCCATCACTATTTACAACAGAATCGGCTGCAGGGGGTCCAACCTCTTCTGTATCTCTTACTGTTCGACTATGACTTTCCATGGCTAATTATGGGGCTTAGGCTATCTGAGATCTCAGATTCTTCACAAGTGACTGGCCAGGTATTGCCTTACTGATCATCATGACTGTGCCTTTGGGTGTGGCGTTGGGTGTGTCACACACCTTGCTGGTCTCTGCCTTCTGAGCCATTGCTCTGCTAACTTATAGGGATCTTCTGCCTTTTCCACCTTTGCCAGTTTTGGTGCACTTTGGAAGGGGTGATGTCCCCATAGTGCACCAACTGAAGCTGATGGGCCCCTCACTTAATTTTACATGACAGCCGAGTCGAGCTCCTGGGATATGGCCCCAGGTGTGCACAACCAGCTACTTGGAGTCATAAGTGAGAGTTGGAGAGTTGTGGAATGCTGGTCTCCCCTACCCATAACCCTATTGATATGGGTGTGCAACTTGGCAGGGGATCAAGGGTACTAGCCCTTACAGCTATCTCCCGTATCCCCCATTCACTGGGCTTTGCTATAATGTTGAGCAGTATTGAGACACGGATTGCAACACAAACCAGATTTGTACAAAAAGTGCTGAAAACTGTTAACAGGTTTTGTGATGGTATGCATATCTATGTTGCAATCTAAAAATCTTGGATCCTACAAGTTGCTCTCGATGGACATGATCTTTATTGTATGATATGTATATTTCCTTTAGGAGCCTTTCAGTCATAAACTTAATTGAGTTAATTATGTTATTTCCACACTGTTTCTACTGAGGCACCATTTGATAGGAAGATTTTTTGTAGACTTCATAAGGGTGATGTCTTTCAATAGCAAAGCATGCTTGGTAATATAGATATGACATATTTAAATAAAATCGGGAAAGACCTGGAGTGAGATTTGCTCAGTGACATTTTCCCCATGAAGGGTCACTTCAGGAACCAATTAGCCAATAATGAGGCACCATGAATGATGAAAGAGATGAGGAAAATTTGAAACTAAAAAAAAAAGACATGCACTGAACACATAGAAAACAAAGGAGAGGCTGACAAAAGGGAATTCAAAGCAATTAGGGAAGAAGCCATAAAAACAATCAGGAAGGCAAAGAGAAATTAAAAAATAAACAGTAGTAACATATTTTACAAACAGATAATTAATAAAAAGAAAAAAGAAAATAGGGATAGGGCTACCAAGAGATGCACAAGTAAACTGTCAGGTAATGGCAGTGAAACAGTAGAAACATTGAATAACTATTTTGCCTCAATATTTACCAAGTAAAGTACAACATGGTGGAGATGTCATTGGAAGAAGGAATGTAAAAAGATATGAAGATATTTAAGATGGGTATGGGAAAGATAATTCATAAATTAGACAAACTTAGAGAGGATAAAGCCCCAAATTAAGATGTATTGCATTAAAGTATATTAAAAGGAGTTTGGGAAAGAGATAATAGAGGCACTATTGGCTACATTCATTGGAAAACAAAATAGTACCAGGACTTAGCTGGGAGCTAATATTATTCCTATATTTAAAAACGGAATGTTCCAGACAGAATTTGTGTGGTCCCTTCCAGTCCATAACGCTTGTGTGTAAGGTATTACCTTATCCTCAGAATGATTTTTCTTAATTTTAAATAAATTCCAGCAACAGGCTTCCTGGCGAGTTTTAAAAGTAAAGAAGGTTATTTATTATCACACACTTGCCCCGGATGTTTAAATGCAATGTCTCAATCAATTGTCTCACTCTGACTATCACACAAACAAAGATTAGATACAGATTAAATTAAAGCCATAATTATAAAAATGGAATTCACAACTTGGTCTTTATTTTGATAGAGGCCTGATGTCTTCTTGATTGAATTGATCCTTTAGTTAGAGTGAAGGTCTTTTAGAAACAAAGCCAGGAGGTTGGTTCTCGGTGGAAAAGAAGCTGGAACAAGTACAGTACTTTGACTGCATTAGAAGATTTTCATCTATGATCGTTCAGCTTTCTCAGATGTTTTTCTGGTGTTTCAAATGTTGCACACACACTCACAGATACACACTCACATGTACACACACACACACAAACACACACACAAACACTTGCTTTGTTCAGTTTGTATTATGCAGTCCCTGACCATTAGTTTCAGTCACATGACTGCAGGATTAACACTTCTGTGGTCCAGACCATCACAATACAATAGCAGTTGACAATGGTCAGTCAATCAAAAACAATTTAGTCACGAACAAATTCAATAGAAAATTCAGAAAAAAATTCTTTGTCTAGAGATTGCATGGAGTGTGAACTCGCTACCACAAGGAGTAGGTGAAGTGAATAGATTGGATGGATATGAGGGGAAGCTAGATAAGCACATGAGGAAGAAAGGAATCAAAAGTTATGTTGATAAGGTTAGGATGAGAGGAGACACTTAAACATAAACACTGGGATAGACCAGTTGGGCCATATGGCCTGTTTCTGTGCAGCCCATTTGACATAATTCTATGTAACTCTGAGAATTATTCACCACTATTTTCATCATCACTATTTCCTTTTGCCATGGATAACATGGTGGAACCTCGCCCTGAAAAATAATTATTTTATGCACTAAGTCTGAAATTATTGGGGTAGTTCAAATTTTGGGCAGGATGTGGTGTGGGAGTGATGGTCCATTTTAACAGCAGGGCTCTCTCTGAATGTAGCTGGCTGCCAGAATGGGTTTCCAAAGGAAATTCGCCAGGCTCCTGTCAGCACAATATCAGGCAGCTCCAGAAAAAAGTACAGAATTCACTTCCGGATTCCTACATTGGATGTCCAGTGGCTTCTGCAGATCAGAGTGTCTCAGTGGGCAGTTAAAATGGTTTGGGGGTCCTACCTAAGTGAAGCATCATTTCACAAGTCTCCTGTTTGATTCAGGCAGCCATATCAGTCAACCAGCTTTAAACTCACTACAGGGCGGAAAAAGAGTGGCACATGGACTGCTGTGATTTGTGCTCCCATTCTGCCTGTATACCAGTATGTGGAGGAAGTTAAAATTCTCTCATTATTTCAGCAGAGTAAAAAGCAGAAGTCCCCATCCTGAATGATGGGGGAGTCCAGCACATTAGAGCAAAAAACAAGGCAAAAGAATTTGCAACTGTCTTTGTCCAGAAGTTCACAGATGCCTGTCTTAAGAGAATTTAATTCAATCTACATGATATCGAGAAATATGATATCAAGTGTACTGGATGCTGCAAAGGCTATGGGCCCTGAAAACATCCTGGAACAATGAAGACTTCTGCTCCAGAACTAGCCAGGCATTTAGTCAATGCTGGATTATACCCATAAATATATGGAAAATTGCCCAGGTATGTCCAAAAAGCAGGACAAATCCAATCCAGCCAATTACTGCATTATCAGTCCACTCTCAATCATCAGCAAAATGATGGAAGGTTGTTGTTGACAGTACAACCAAGCTACGTTTGTTCAGTAACAACCTGCTCACCGGAGCTCAGCTTGGGTTTCGTCGGGGCACTTGGCTCCACACCTCATTACAGCCTTGGTTCAAATGTAGACAAAAGAGCTGAACTCCAGAGGTGAGGTGAGAGTGACTGTCCTTGACATCAAAGCAACATTTGACCGAATGTGGCAACAAGGATCCCCAGCAAATTTGAAGTCAAAGGGAATTGGCAGGAAACTCTCAACTGCTTGGAATCATACCTAGCACAAAAGAAGATGGCTGTGGTTGTTGGAAATCAATCATCTCAGCTCTAGGACATTGCTGCAGGTGTTCTTTGGTGTAGTTTCCTAGGCCCAACCATCTTCAGCTGCTTCATCGATGACATTCACTCTGACTTAAGATTAGAAGTGGAGATGTTTACTGATGATTGCACAATGTTCAATGTTATTCAACTTTTCAAATACTGAAGCAGACCATGCCCATACGTAGCAAGACCTGGACAAATTCAGGTTTGGCCTGATAAGTGGCTAGTAACAAATGCGCGACACAGTGACCATCTCTAACAAGAGAGAATCTAAACATCTCCCCTTGCCATTCCTGAATCCCCCACCAACAACATCCTGGGGATTGCCAACTGAACTGGACTAGTCATATAAATATTGTGGCTACAACAGCATCAGAGACTGGGAATTCTGCTCCTGACTGCCCAAAGCCTGTCCACCATCTACAATGCACAAATCAACAGTGTGATGGAATACTCTCCATCTTGCACGTGTGCATCTCTAAGAAAATTAAAGAAGCTCGACACCATCCAGGACAGTGAAGCCTTCTTGATCAGCACATCATCTACCACCATAAGCATTCACTCCCACAACCACCAAGGCACAGTGAAAGCAGTGTGTAGCAATTACAATAAGGAAAAAGGAACTAGGTGCATGGCAAGATCATTAAATGCAAGCTCCCTTCCAAGCCACATTACAACCCTTACTTGGAACTATATTGCCATTCATTCACTGTTACTGGGTCAAAATCCTTGAAAATCCCTCCCTAACCGCACTGTACCAATGCCAGATGAACTGCAGCATTTCAAGAAGGTGGCTCACCATCACCTTTTCAAGGGCAATTAGAATTAGGAAATAAATGCTGGCCTTGTGGGTGATGCTCACATCCCAAGAACAAGTATTAAAAATGGCCACCGTTTAGACTATCAGGCAACTCACTGTTACACACCGGTCAGTAAACTGTCTGACGTAAATTGTAAATCATTATTTTATTATACTTTCAAAAATACACTTTGTCAAATATTTATGTGTTTTCTTTGGCAATAGAGAGTAGAATAACGCACCTGTTGCTCATTATAAAATGCATCTGCAAGTTTACTAAATGTGTTATTACTTTTTCCATTAAGAGCGGTTCACTTTATTTGCAGTTTCCTGGTGAATAGCATTGCTAACCCTCTATTAAAAACACTGATTCCCTTGGAAGGATTATTGGAAAATGCAAGTAGGACACCTGCTTAACTAAGCCACCAATGCCCCCTACTGGTCAGTGGTTGTCCTACAGCAGGAAAGCTCAATGGCTCCTGTTGCACCACATCAGCTCTGCACTTGTCTCTTGCTTTTCTCTGTTTAGGGGAGCGATCCAGTTGAAGTGATCTGTTTGATAGTAAACATTCATGATCCAGTCTTAATTACCTAATCAGAAAAATAATTAATGTTGTAATCAACAATTGTGACCGGTTTAGTTAATACAATAAATCTCAATTGAAAATTACTAAAATTTAACATACAATTCAGCTTTTCACAAATTATTGTTAACTGCTTATTTTCTGGCATTTCGTTTTAAAATATATACCTCCTGGTACTGCAGTTGCTTTCTCAGGAAAAATCCTGCATTTATAATGTCATTTGAATACTTCTGCAGCCTGCCGTTGCTCAAACAAGAAAAAAATTGTTTAGACTCTATTTAAATCAGAAATTAAGCTTTTTCTTCTAGCATTTCCAATTAAATAGATTATTCTATGATAAGCTTTGCCTAAACCTTTGTCAAGCCACCTTGTATATTGGCTATGGGTAGTGTTATGATCTGGTTAGGACCAGTAATGGAAAGGGCGGAATTTTACGCCGGTGGGACTTTACAGTCCTGTCAAAGTCAATGGAGGTTTGAAAGGTTCATCACATTTTACAGCCCTGCCCCTGCCAAAATGGGGCCGTAAAATTCCACCCTTTTAGTTTAAAATAGACAAAGGCTCCACAGTTTTAAACAAACAAAATTAATTTTATAACACAAAGCCAGAAACACAAAAAAATCTAAAATACTATCTTATGCTCTAACATTCAGAATTAATGTGAGGTAAATATGAATTAACAGGCAAACTGTGGTCGAACACACCACACTGCACATTAATTGGCAGATGCAAATAAGACAGAGCCCACGATTTCTCAGCAACTCATCCCGATGTCAGTGACCACTGTGAGTCACAAAATCTCATTAAAACTCTGTCTCCCTCACAAGGAATTAAACTCTTCACTTTCAAAGATCTAGCCTCTGAATTCCCTCAAATGTAACTTTGACTCAGGCTGCCTCAAATACTGTTCACTTCCCAACAGCTTAATCTCTTCTCCTGAGTCTGCGTTCCATGGGATTCACAAAGCTGCATTCCTGCCCCTAATTATCATCTCACTTTCAACCCTTTCACAGACTACTAGCTTCACTAAACTAGCACTGCCCATGAGTTTCTCCAAACTCCAGTCTCCCAGCTGCCCCAAACTATAATTGACTCCCAGGACTTCTCTGAGCCTTAACTGCCTGGCACAGAAGCAGTGGCCTTTCACCACCTGCTCAGCTATCCAGGACTGTTCCTGGGCCCTGACAGCTTCCCAGGCTTCCCTGTGACCTGTAAACTACATGAGCTCCAAATTGCAACCAAACCCTTCTCCTAGCACGTACACAGATACATTGAAACCAGAGAACCTTCTCAAGCTCCACCCATCTCCATGACAATGTAGCCTTTCATGTTTCACCGAATGCATTTAAACTAATTTAACTCTAACTCCCAAAACAAAGCATCTCTTTGCACTTGTCTGTAAGCAGTGTAGATATCATACCTCCAGTTTTCCAGCTAAGTCAGCCCACCTGCTGTTTTAAGGCTCCATCTCTTTTATTCTTACTCTATTAGACAAACATGGGTAACCTTTTGAACTATTTTCTTTCAGGTGTTCTGGCAATTTCTCAAGCCCAACATTTTAGCCATCTTACCTTCACAACAATAATTCCAGAATTAAACATTATCTCTGAAATACTAACATGAGCCATGAACTAGATGTTTGTCACAGTAGATGTTATCAAGGTGCATGTGTGTGTGTGTGTCTGAGTGTGTGTAAAATGCAAAATAATACATTTCATCAATTCTATATTATCCAATTAATGATTGATTATAATGTAACTTTTTAAAAAGGACCCATACTCAATAATGAAATACATGGTGCTATTTTGATGAAGAGCAGGGAGTTCACCCCAGTGTCCTGACCAATATTGTTCCCTTAGCATCACTAAAACAGATTATCTGGTCATTACCTCATTGCAATTTCTGGGACCTTACTGTGTGCTGATTGCTTGCTGTGTTTTGCCAAATTACAACTGTGAATACACTTCTACACTTCATTGGTTGAAAGTAATTTGTACTGTTCTGAGGTTTTGAAAGGCTTTATCAAATAAAATCTTTCTTCTTTCCAATTGTTGTCAATGCTTTTGTTTTTTATTCCTCTGTTCAGAACTTACTTAGTTAAACCATCTGAGGTGTAGTACTGGCCCTGAAATTTCCTGAGGGTTCTCCTGGTCTCACTGTAATATGACAACAAAATCCCCAGAAAAACTGCATTAAGCAGCAGAAAGCGACCACTCACTTCATATCTTCAGGGATCACAGTGGGAGACTGTGAGAACCCCTATAGGATTTCAGTCACTATGTCAAGCTTTGGCCTTCCTTATGCATCATTATTGTTAAACAAGCCAACTGTTTCTATAAGGGCAGCCAGTTTTACATTTGAAATATATTGTGAAACGAATGGCTTGGCCACCTGCTTTTATTTCATTTGTTGGTTTGCCTTAATGAGTCCCAAGAGGAACAACAGAAAGACAGTTTATGTTGGAATATTCTTTATTACAGTAACAAAAACAGAAAATGCAGGAAGTACACAACAGATCCGTCAACATCTGGTGGGCCTGTTGTGCATTTCCATATTTTCTGTTTTATTTCAGATTTCAAGCATTTGCAGTGCTTTTTTTGAAGTGCACTATAAATAGTGCCATGAGAGACTTTGACATGGTTTCTAGGTTACGGGTGAAGTTCAACACAACAGTTATGACTAGAAAATCAACTGATCCTCGTAGCAAGGAACAACTGGATCAGTTCCCTCCTGCTGAACCATCTCCATATATCACCTTCTCTCACAAAGCTGTTCTGTTCTTCTCAAGGACACTGATGCTAAAAGCGCCAGATCTCAAGTACTATCAGGAACTTGTGTTTGAGTTACTCATTACTACTGAAATATCTGCACATTGCACAATTAATAATATATCAATGGTTTATAATCAAATAATTGATTCCTAAAACTCTACTGCAGTTAACTCACAATAAACTCTAGTCTACAGCCTTAACTTCCTCCCCTGTGCATTCATCACATTGAACTGGCCTATGGGCTAGAAGTAGTAATAGATTAAAGCTGCACCAAGGGTTAAGATTGGGCTGGATGCCAGACTGTCGCAATTTCATCATTGATTGGAGGACATAAAAAAATTTGAAATATGTACACAATATCCCACTTATGTTTATTAGTTTTCCAGCCCTTTGCAATTCCCTGACTTCACCGCACATTCAAATTCACAATAAGTGGTAGGACACTGAGAAGTGTAGCTGAACAGAGGGACCCTGGAGTGCATGTCTACAGGCAAGAAGGCCATAGGACAGGCAGATAAGGTGGTCAAGAAGGCATATGATATACTTTCTTTTATTGGCCAATTCCTAGAGTATAAGAGCAGGGAGATTATGCAAGAACTGTATAAAACCCTTGTTAGGACACAGCTAGAGTGCTGTGTGTTGTTCTGGTAACTCTATTCCAGAAAGGATGTGATTGCACTGGACATGGTATAGAGGAGATCTACAAGGAAGTTGCCAGGAATGGAGAATTCTATTTATGGGAAAATTTGGGATAGAATAGGGAATTTTGTTCTTTGAAACATGGCATTGCCATGGGGAATAAGCCAGGAGATGACTGTCCCTCAAGCTTTTGTTAAGCTGAAAAAGGTGTAATGTGTGGACAAGCTCCTTATGTCTCCAAAGGATGGGGCCTTGTGTATGAAATTATGTAAGTTCTAGTATGCATAAGTGAGCCACACTGTGAGCCCGACTGATAATCTTAAATTGGTTTTCAGTGTAATACTTAGCACAATCAGGATTGTTTAGCAAGTGCTGTCCAATCACATAATCACATCTAATGTTGGACAGGCTGAAGGTGTAGATAACATGGTTTTATGGAGAGTAAATTGTGTTTGACTAACTTGCTAGAGTTCTTTGAAGATGTGATAAGCAAAGTGGATAACAGGGATCCTGTTAATGTAGTATAATTGGACTTCCAGAAGGCCTTTGATAAGGTGCTGCACAAAAGATTAATACACAAGATAAGATCACACGGAGCTAGTGGTTATATATTAGCTTGGATAAAGGATTGGCTAACCAACAGAAAGCAGAGGGTTGGGATAAATGGGTGTTCTTCTGGATGGCAAGCTGTAACTAGTGAGGTGCCACAGGGTTCGGTCCTTGGCCCCCAACTATTTACAATCTATATGAATGACTTGGATTCAGGGATAGAAACTAATATAGCTAAATTTGCAGATGACACCAAAATAGGTGGGAAAGTAAGTTGCAATGAAGAAATAAGAAATTTACAAATGGATATGGACAGGTTAGATGAATGGGCCAAAATTTGACAGATGGAGTTTAATGTGGATAAGTGTGAGGTTATCCATTTTGGTTGGAAAAGTGATTTATTATTTAAATGGAGAGAAACTTCAGAATGCTTCAGTGCAGAGGGATCTGAGTGTCCTTGTGCATGAATTGCTGAAAGTCAGTATGCAGGTACAGCAGGTAATACGGAAGGCAAATGGAACTTTGGCATTTATTGCTAAAGGAATAGATTGTAAAAATAGGGAAGTGTTGTTACAACTGTACAGGGCATTGGTGAGACGGCACCTGGAGTACTGTGCACAGTTTTGGTCCCCTTACTTGAGGAAGGATGTAGTTGCATTGGCGGCGGTTCAGAGGAGGTTCACTAGATTGATTCCAGAGATGCGGGTCTTGTCTTATGAGGAGAGATTGAACAGTTTAGGCCTAAACTCGCTAGAGTTTAGGAGGATGAGAGGAGATCTAATTGAGGTATATAAGATGCGAAAGGGGATAGACAAAGTAGACGTGGAGCAGATGTTTCCCCTTGTGGGGCATTCTATAATGAGAAGTCATAGTTTTAAGCTAAGGGGTGGTAGATTTAAATCAGAGATGAGGAGGAATTACTTTTCTTAAAGGGTTGTGGAATTCACTACCTCAGAGTGCAGTGGATGCTGGGATGCTGAATTAATTTAAGGAGAAGATAGACAGATTTTTAATTAGTAATGGGTTGAAAAGTTATGGGGAGAGGATGGGAAATTGGAGTTGAGGCCGAAATGAGATCAGCCATGATCGTATTGAATGGCAGGGCAGGCCTGACGGGCTGAATTGCCTACTCCTGCTCCTAGTTCTTATGTTCTTATGTTCTTATATGCTGTTTATTATGATCAGTCAGTCATTGGGATGTCTGTCCTACATACCTACATCACAATGGCACTGTTTGCAACAGGCAAAATACAGATGCTACCCAACCAGCCCCGTGCTTGCAGAACTCAAAACATAGTGTCCAACATTAGATGTGATTTCACGATTGAACAGCATTTGCTAAACAATCCTGAGTGTGCTAAGAATTACACTGGCAGCCAATTTAAGATTTTCAATCAGGCTCACAGTGTGGCTCACTCATGCATGCCAAAAGCTATATATAGTCAAGGCAATGCCTTGACCAATCACAGTCGACCTGCCTGGTTTGAATTTAAACAAAAGCTTGGCAGTTAACTGTCCCTTGGTGCATTCTTCATAACAATGCCTCTACTAGTCCCATGCAGTATAAATTGTTGTTCTCTTTAGTTGCATACTGTCCCGATGAGTGCAAGATAAAAAACTTCGACAGCATGTCTCTTTTTTCAGCAATACTCAAGGTTATTTATTCTCACATGCTTACCCCAAATTAATGTAATGTTACACATTTGGGGCAGGATTTTACACGTCGGCAAGCAGGGCAGGGCCTGCTCACCAACGCGTAAAATAACGCGCAGTGACGTCAGGGGGAGATCTCCCGATGTCACCGCGCCCCATTTAAATTTTCAGGAAGGCGGGGGCGCAGCGAAATCAGCTGCACACCCGCCGACCTGTCAATGGCCAATTGAGGCCATTGACAGGGTCAATTAAGTAATTAAAGGACTTACCCTTCCAACATTATCCACATTAAACTCCATCTGTCAAATTTTGGCCCATTCATCTAACCTGTCCATATCCATTTGTAAATTTCTTACTTCTTCATTGCAACTTACTTTCCCACCTATTTTGGTGTCATCTGCAAATTTAGCTATATTAGCTTCTATCCCTGAATCCAAGTCATTAATATAGATTGTAAATAGTTGGGGCCCAAGGACTGAACCCTGTGGCACCTCACTAGTTACAGCTTGCCATCCAGAAGAATACCCATTATTCCCTGGCGGGAATTAGAAAAAACATGAAACCTCATCCACGGGTGTGATGAGGTTTCATGTAGGCTTTAAAAAATTTTAATGAAGGTTTTGTAAAAATTATGGACATGTCCCAGCCCATGTGACATTGTCACATGAGGGGACATGTTAGGGAAATTTTATTTTTCTATTTTTAGGTTTTTAACATTTGGACCCAATCTCTCTGAGGCTACACTTAGCCTCAGGGAGATGAGTGCGTTCTTTCATGCGCATGCGCGAGAGAGTGCACTATTGATTTTAGGATTCCACCCCCCGCCCACACAGGGAGCACATAGTGCTTCTGTGTGGACGTCACACTGAGCGGGCCTTAATTGGCCCGCCCAAGTAAAATGGCGCTGCGCCTCCGATTGGGTCGCCAATCAGAAGCATGCCTGTACATGCCCGCCCTTCAACTTCCCCCCCCCCCCGATGGGGAGAAAATTCATCCCTTTGTCTCGCACCTACTCTTACACAAACAAAGATTGAACACAGCTAAAGATAGTGCACTTTTACAGATTAATGTTGTCAGTCTCTGCTTTATGATTTCCGGTCTTCCATGTGACAGGCCTATGACTTCTTGAATGGATTTGACGACTGAAGCGAGGATCTTGTAAAACAAAGGACTCACAGCAGATTGTGAGGTTTCTTGTAGTCGAATATCTAGGAGGTTGGTTCTCAGGTGAACTTGGAAACTGCAACAGGTTAAGTACTTCGGCTGCTTGATGTCTTGCAGTTAGTTTCAAAATCTGGTTCCCAGACAGGCTGACAGTTGGTGGTTCTGAAAAGGGAAAGATGGAACATCCTTTTCGCTGCAGCTGCTGTCTCTTTGGTGTTTTTTCTGCAGACTGTCCTTGGCCCCCTGAGTCTTTAGGTAAAACTCATCGTGCAGGATTTTTACATCGGTGGGTGGGCGCACGCCGAAGCCGCTCGAGCTTAAAATGACACGTGTTGATGTCAGGAGAACATCCCGACATCAATGTGAAGTTGCGTGACATTTCAGTCAGCGGGCATGCGCCAGAGTTGGCAGTGCGTCCACTGACAATTAAAAGGCCTATTAAGGCCATTAAAAAGGGTCATTGAAACAAATTGCCTATTCAATCTTATGGCTAGCAGGCAGGTGAAAAGGCCAAGCAGCCTTTGCATTTTTTTTGGAAACCTTATCCACAGGCAGGATGAGGTTACCAACATCAAATAAAAATAAAAGTAAAACTTTTTAAATTTAATTTATAACATGTCCCTACTCATGTGACAGAGTTACATGAGGGGACACGTATATAACGTTTTTTAAATCTGTATTTCTAATTTTCAAAACTGTTCATCTCCCTGAGGCAGCTTTGTGCACACTCGTGCACATATGTGAAGTTTGCACTCGCCCCCCTCCCCCCCGCACACAGGCAGCACTGAGCACTGCCGCTCAGTTATCACATTGGGCTGGCCTTAATTGGCCTGTTGGCATGAAATTGCTGTTCCACCCCGATTGCAGGTGGTGGTCGGCTTCCCAACCACCCCCGCCCGCCCCCGCTGAGCCTGCCCGACAAAGGCAAAATTTTGCCCATTGTCTTAAGTTGGTTTTGATCTCATGACCACTAGGTTAAAACTTCTGAAGCCTACCCAGTCTGGTTTGGATGGGGAAAGGCCATTGTGATATAATGGAAAGTTGATAATGACCATTGAGATTTGATCTTTCTTTTTGTCTAGTAAGAAACATGGAGACAGGCAGTCTCCATCCTTAAACAATGACGTGTGAATTCCACAAATTGTGAGGTACCCTCACCTATGTTCATATTTATTTAGGTGTTTACCAAAGATTTGATACTGTCTGTAGTACAAGTGCCAAAAGTCACATGATTTGCAAGAGTCATCTTAACAGCTTGACTGCGTCCATCTTCCAAATAAACAATGGTTCCAGAAACTTCTGTACGAATACAGAGTCCACATTTAAAGTTATGAACAGGACATTACAGTATTGATTGATTAAGCATCTTAAATACATATAAAGTGAGACTGTTTTAGTTATTGTATCCTTTTAAGGTTATTGTTCTTTAATTTGTTTATTTGATTATTGTTTGCTCAAAGGAGTATAAAGAGAGACTTATGGAACACTGAGTGTTTTTTTTAGGGCACAGGAGGACATTTTTAATTTATTCAGCACACACTGTGTGTGTAAATAAATCTGATATTAAGCAAAAAGATTGGTATCTGGTTTCCTACTTCACCTTCTGGCTTCAGAATGAATTAACAGTTAGGCCTCAGCTGGAGCATTGTGGATAATTCTGGGCACCATTCTTCAGCAAGGACGTAAAAACCTTAGATAGGGTAAAGAGGAGGATTATCAGGAGGTTACCTGGTATGTAAGATTTTAGTTCTGAGGATACATTGGCAAAGCTGGAATAGTTCTCCTTGGCACAGAAATGTTTAAGGCGTGACTGAGATTTTCTAGATGATGAGAGACTTTGATAGAATAGATGGAGAAAAAATATTCCATCTGAAGTGTGAGTCAATAACTAAAGGTCATAGATTTAAATTCATTGGAAAAAGATTCTATGAATGATTTTAAACAAGACTTGGACAGATGCTTGAAGATGAGAAACTTAGAGTTATGGACAAGAAGTGGTGATGTGGAACTAAAAACAGCCACTTTTTCAAAAAGACAGTATAGACGTACAGGGCCAAATGGTCCCCTTTTGTTATGTGGTCTTCTATAATTCTATAATTCATATATACATAACAAAAGGAAATGTTACTCCACATAGCCTCTCAGTTGAGGGAAAGTAGAACCAACAACATCCAGCACTGGATTCAAGCATTATAATGCCAGGCTTCAGTAAAGACATGGCAAATTGTTGCAGGTTGAACTGTTCCCTTGTGATAGATACATTCTTCATTTTTGAAAAAAATGATGAACCACAAGACAAAGACTGATAAATGAGATTATATCTGCACCATACTCACACCGGTCCAACTTATGAAAGATTCTTTAGCAACAAATTAGTTAGGAAAGTGAAATTACTTTTATTCAAAGATTTCAATCAAATCTCCTGCGGAATTTTAATTGAAACTAATCATAGGGCATTATAGTATAGGGCCTTACAAGATTTTGGACCTTCTTTGTCACTAGAGCTCAGTGATATTATTTTAGAGCAGTTTGCTTCCCCCAAAAGAGTAAGAGTATATAGATTACAAGTGAAAAATTCGCACTGCAGCAAATCTCGTAAGTAACATGTTGCCCTGGTGGTCAACAGTTTTGGCAGAGTTTTCAGAGCAGACTGGCTGTTTGAGAAACCACTAAAAAAAATCCCAGCATGGCAACACCACGCCTGGGCTGAGGGTTGAAATAACAATCTCATTGTAGACTTACAATCTAAGCCAATCAAGTTAAAGGAAGTCAGCTCGTTCACATCGTGCTGAACAATTCAACTGTGTAGTTTCAGTGTGTGCTGAGCTGGGTATTGTTTACATTTTATAAGCTGTGTGGTTTCTGTTTTAATATGTTGCTGAGGAGTTGTTTGCATGCTCAGCATCTGCTGCTATAAAGTTTTGTGGCGTAAAGTACCAAGTATCTGCATATTGTTTTACCATTATATCGCAACCCTGTACGTCTGAAGGATTACCAAATACTGTTGCTGTTCAGGAGTGTCACATTACTTTGGCAGAAGAATTAGAGGGGAGATGGGGAAAAATGTTTTCAGCCAGAGGGTAGTGGGAGTCTGGAACTCACTGCCTGAAAGAGTGGTAGAGGCAGAAACCGTCATCTCATTTAAAAGACGCTTAGAAGTGCACCTGAAGTGCCATAACCTGCACAGCTATGGACCAAATGCTGGAAAGTGGGATTCGGCTGGGTGGCTCGTTTGATTGGCCGGCATATTATCTGAGAAATCCAAATCTGATTGGCAGAGCTCTATTTAGGATTGCCAACACTGCTCAAATATATTCTTGGAAGTTTCAATGCATGATCTCCTCCAACTGCCCTGCCCCCATGTCATGCCTCTGCCATTCGTTACTTCTCATGTCCATCCTCACAACTCAATCCCGCATCAATTAGAAAACAAGCAGATTCCTCATCGCCTGTTTGGATGATTCTTGAACGTCAGTGAAACAGCCTTTTTCCCATGTCCGATATTTTTTATAAATAACTAAAAGTGGTCAAAGGAAATGTGAAAAAACACAATTATTTTTAATCAGAGAAAGTTTACGGCACAGGAGGAGGCCAGCCAAGAAAACGAGCCAGCCAGCCTAATCCCACTTTCCAGAGTTTGGTCCATAGCTCTGCAGGTTACCGCACTTCAGGTGCACATCCAGGCACCTTTTAAATGAGATGCACATCCAGGCACCTTTTAAATGAGATGAAGTTCCATAAGCCTTCTTAACCACCTTGACAACCTGTCCTGCTATCTTCAGGGATCTGTGGGCAATCAGTCCAAGGTCCCTCATTTCCTTTATGCCTCTCAGTATTCTTCCTTTTATTGCATATTCCTTTACCTTGTTTGACCTCCCCAAATGCATCACCTCACCCTTCTCTGGGTTGAATTCCCTTTGCCAATTTCCTGACCATTCCATTAATATCTTCCTGCAGTCTACATCTATCCTCCCCACTATGAACCATGTGGCCAATTTTAGTATCATCTGCAAACTTCTTGATCATCCCCCCTACATTTAAGTCCGAATGGTTAAGATATACCACAAGAAACAGGGGACCTCGTACTGAGCCCTGTGGAACCCCGCTGGAAACAGCCTTCCAGTTGCAAAAACACCCTTCAACAATTACCCTTTGTTTCCTGCCACTGAGCCAACATGCCTGTGATTTTTCTTCAGGGCTGGAAATTAATCTTCAATTCCTGGAGACACCAGGCCAATCCTGGAGGTTTAACAACCCTAGCTCTGCTACATCCTGTTTTGAGAAAGGGAGAAGATGAAAGGCCTGCAGGAACAATTCCATCGCATTTAGCTTATTTAGATTGAGTTTGCCTCCTTAAAATGTTAGAAGCTATTGAGGTCTAATTTAAATTTGAAAGTGAAGACGAGAACAGGTTGGGCTAACCCTGCCACAGATAGCTTACAACTGTACTAAATTAAATTTGTTACAATAGGCAGTGCTAGGCTCATACCGTGATCATACAAATGCCCAGTCTTTGAACTTGCAAAATCTGTTAAGAATATATCATGTCATTCACTGAATATAAATATCAAACATATGCACTATAGGCTTAGTATAGATGACAAGGTACCATTATTCAGGGTGATTTAAAACATGTGTAATATTCACTGTCCCCTTGCATTCCATAAATTTAAAAAAAGTAGGAATAGACTTTTCCCAACAGCTGGAGCTTTTCTCCTCAACCCTGAACTTTGATGAAAGGTCACAGACCTGAAACATTAACTCTGTTTCTCTCTCCACAGATGCTGCCAGACCTGCTGAGTTTTTCCAGCATTTTCTGTTTTTTATTTCATTCTTTGCCATCCCTGTCAGTGCCAACCAAGCTTGATTAAGGTTTATTACTCAGTGAGCTGGCACATTATCTCCTACCTATGCAAATATTATGATTTACAAACCTACATAATAATTAATTGCCAATGACTATAACACAATTTGAGTTAATTTAAATGTTTAATGCTCAATTATTATAACTGAGTTAATCATTATACTATCAGGAGAGAATGAGCAGTCTGAGGTTCTTTACACGAAAAAGATAAGGCTGAAAGGGTAACCCAACCTATGATTGGACTTAATAAAGTAGACATAGGAAAGATTTTTACACATGTTGGAAAGTCCAAAATTAGGCACCATAGAAATAGGATAGTCAGTAATAAATAAAACAAAGCAACTGAGAAATCCACAGAAGCAGTGAGTTTTAATTTGCTTGATATGGAATGTGCATTCTTTTCCCATGTGGACATGCCCTGCTTACTGAAACCCAAACAGTTTAGGCACAGGTTGGCAGAGCTGTGGCTTAAAAAATACTCCATTGCGTGCAAGCTTACTGCTGGAGTTTAACCATGCAGCTCACTGCCATAAGGTACTGGTGCAGGTACAGCTGCTTGCTCAGTCACAATCAAATTACTCTTTCAGATGTTCTCTTACAGGGCTGAATGGGAAGATTTCCAGCCTCCAGACAGATCTATCCCTCTGGGTTCATCAGTGAGCCAACTTGACTTGTCAATGATGAACAGTGCCCTGCAGATCTGGTTCGGTTATTGGATTACCAAACTTGCTACGAAGAGGTGACCTGAATCTAAATGTCCTTCATCAGGCAGCTCATTTTGGAACCAAATCAGTCCCAGATCCTGCTTACCTATCTCCCCCGCCTCTCCAACTCTCTTTCAAGAGGATATTTATTAAACCTCAAGAGGTGGGCAGTGGCTATCCAAGACTTCTCAGAGCTCCCTACATTGTTGGCACAACTCATCCTTATGTAATAGCACAAACCATTTGAAGTTACAGAGCTTTAGCAGCTGCTGCTTATCTCCCTGTAGCATAATACATGGAATTGTGCACTTAATCCCAGACTCCAGGCAATGATTTCTCACAGTTGTAATCCTAAAACTCTGAATTTTCTCATGTGTTGTATAATGTCTGTGTCCTTTCAGCTTTGTGAAGGGACCTACACAGGGCAGCTTGCTACTTTCCACCTAGCTACCTTACACTTAAATAAAGTTTGAATTGTCTATAGGGACTGCTCTGGTTGGTGCTAAAGTGGATTTAAAACCTTTTGCTGAAACAAGTTACCTCTATACATGAGTGGTCTAGAATGCCTTCTTCTGAGAATTAAGTATAATTGGTTGATTGAAGAGAGGCCAGATAGAGCAGGTCAAGATGCTAGAAGAGGAAGAGGGAGAAAGGCTCTCCAAGGGAAGCCATACCTGTTGAGAGTCTTTAGGAAACAATCTCTATCTCAATTTCAGTGAGGACCAATGCTTGAGATATCTTTGCTTCACAAAAGAGATTATGACTGAAATCTAACAACCGCTGCAGCCATAACTACAACCCCAAATCTGAGCAAGGACATTACCCATTATCCTGGCATGGTCACAGTCCTTTCATTCTGCAGCACTCCTTTCTCTTTTTGCTACCTCTATTTGGCTCACCATGGGAAGTCAGAAACTGGGCACTGGGTAATGAGGGCTATCTCCTCATGACGTGGCTCAGGGGTCCAGTCATGAATCCACATAGCAAGCTTATAATGAGAGCCATGTTGGTACAAAGAATGTTATAGAGCACAGCATCAGCATCCTTGAGCAACACTTCCAATCCTTGGGCTGCTCTGGGAGGGCCCTACAGTACTCAGCTGAATGGATTTCATGATTAGTGGTAACATGCTGTACAACCTCACCATTATGTGCAGCAGCCCTTGTCATCATCTATCAGACAAGAAGCTGATTCACAAGAGCAAGAGCAAGAGGAAGAGATGGAAGTCCAATAGGGAGTGGAGGGACAGGAAGAGAAACAGGGATTACAATATAGGTGCTTGCTGTTTTGGCTCTACATGATCAAATGATTCATAAGCAACACAAGTAATCTTAACCACCTGTCCCCTTTCTCCCACAGTCTCACACTCCTTACCTTTCCTCTAACACTGCCATTCACATCATTCTCTTTCTAACAATAGGAAAATTAAAAACCACCAGAAAGTGCATTTACCAATTCAATTTTACGAATTGAATCATGACATATGCATACAAAAATAAATGAATTACCCTTGTGCATTCCCTTAGTGTCTGCCTTCTGTTTAACTTTGTCTCTCCTAGTACTCTTATAAGATGCTTCTCCAGTGACTACAACGTGGATGATGGAAGTTTGCTGATCTTCAACTGATGAGACTGAAGGGGCAAGCTCAAGCAGCTCCGATCCTAGAAGGCTCAAATTCAGACAGCATAATTCTGGTCTTGGCTGCAGTAGTCCGGGTTGGCTGGCTGGCAGGCAACAGCCCTCTAGCCCTCATCCCTCAGATGCCCTCACCCACCCAAGCACCCCTGCAAGTTCCCCTCCAAGTCACTCACCATCCTGATTTGGAAATCTATCACTGTTCCTTCACTGTCGCTGGGTCAAAATCCTGGAACTCCCTTCCTAACAGCATTGTGGGTGTACCTACACCGCATGGACTGCAGTGGTTCAAGAAGGAAGCTCACCACCACCTTCTCAAGTGCAACTAGGGATGGGCAATAAATGCTGGCCCAACCAGGGAAGCCCATGTTCCATGTATGAATTATAAGAAGTACTTAATTCCTGTTGAAAATATACAATTCCTTCAGGCATTTGATTGCTTATGAAGGCATACATTCGTATTCATAGTCCCACATCAAAGATAGCTATTATCTAGCTATCAAAGATAGATATAACCACTTGGAGCTATCAAACAAACTGTGAACTTACAGCCCCCCACTGTGATAATAATGGGTTGTGGAAGCAGTCAAGCAGCAGAAAATTTAAATGAGCTCGACAGTTCCACAGAGCTTCTCCACCTTTTGCATAAATTCATGTCTACTCTTAACTATCCCAAAGGGATACCTGACCTTCCCAAATGGCACCTTACTTCTCCAAAAGAGTACCTTTCCTTTCCAAATAACTCCAGCAGCTTTAGGCCTTTTCTTCAAATGTCTAATGCCCATGAGTCATGTTTTGGAAACCTCAGTAATGGGAGTTGGATCTGTTTGAAGGCAGCTGCACTCTTACATGTGCAGCTGCTCCCGTGAACCATGGGGGAGAATTTTCTCCCCGTTGGGGGTGTTTTGCGGGGGTGGGCGCAGGCATGTGCTCAGCCGATCAGCACCCGCAACTGGTAGAACACTGCCATTTTACAAGGCCTGCCCAGCGTGATGCACACCCAGAAGCACTGAGCGCTCCCTGCGCGAGCAGGGGTGGGGGGGGGGGCGTTGCCTGAGTCATACATGCAAAATTTCTGCGCAGAAATCTCCCTGAGGCACAGAACTGGTGCAGGGAGCTTACTTACACTTATAAAACATTGAAGAAAGGGAAAAAAAAATTTTAAGGACATGTCCCCTCATGTGAAACTGTCACATGAGCTGGGACATGTCCATTAATTTTATTAAACATTTTTCAAACAATTTAAAAATGTTCATGAATCCTCATCCTGCCTGTGGATGAGGTTGCATGAAAAATGCAAAGGCCACCTGGACTCTTCGCCTGCCCGCCAACCTTAAGGTTGGACGGGCAGCTCAGCTCATTGCTTTATTGGCTTTTTAAATGGCCTTAATAGGCCTTTGACAGTGCAGCGGGCATGCAGCCGACTCGGCTGTGTGCCCGCCAAACTGAAAATCTAAATGACATGTGGTGACGTCGGGACACATGCTCAACGTCACCGCCCGTCATTTTATGCTTCTGCCCATGGATGTGCAAAGTACAGCCCACCCCTGTTATGCCCATTCCCCCCCAACACCCCCCCCCCCAACCAACCCCCCTCCTCACCCGAGAAATGAAAATGGTGGATACTGGGTTCAGAGGACGGACTACTGGAATCAGGATTCCATTGCCACGTTGGCTAAGACAAAGAGCTCATCTGTCTTCAGGAAAATTCAGGGCTAAGAGATCAAACCTGCAAATAGAAGTAAATAATAAATAAACTTCAAATGTTGCATTTAAAATGCATTGATAGTTAAACCTACATGTATTAAACAGGTTTCATTTCCCTCACTATTTCACACTGTCATACATCGAAAGAAGTAGATTCTAGCAATGAGACACTGAACACCACATCCAAAAACAATAAAAACAATCTTTTCCAGGACTGCTTATAAACATCTTTTCCTTTTTTTGCAACTTTTGGTTTTCACTTCCACTTCTCCATACCAGGCACCCTCCCTCAATCAAAAGAGTTAATCAGGTGGCCTAAAACTGGGTCTTTGATAATGCTTGATAGTCCACAGTAACTTTCAAAAATAACTTGCCCTTCCAAATTACCTCTCCTTCCTGTTCCGTATTTGGCCCAGATAGTATTATTATAAATTTGTGTGACAAGTAAAACTTTGCACTTAAAATGTTTATTTTTTGCAAAACTTCAGATCCTGGAAAGTGTCTTAGCTTGTATTGCTGCAAGGGAGGTGGTGGCGTAATGGTATTCTCACTGGACTGGTAATCTAGAAACCCTGGATAAGCTGTCTTCCAGGCAAGTGGGGAATATTCCATCACACTCTTGACTTGTGCCTTGTAGATGGTGGACAGGCTTTGGTGAGTCAGGTGGCGAGTTACTCACCATAGGATTCCTGGCCTCTGATCTGCTCTTGTAGTCACAGTCTTTATATGGTTAGTCCAGTTCAGTTTCTGGTCAATGGTAACCCCCAGGATGTTGATAGTGGGGAATTCAACGATGGTAATGCCATTGAATGTCAAGGGGAAATGGTTAGACTTTCTCTTGTTGGAGATGGTCATTGCCAGGCACTTGTGTGGCATGAATGTTACTTGCCACTTGACCAGGTCTTGCTGCATTTGGACATGGACTGCTTCAGTATCTGAGGAGTCATGAATGGTGCTGAGCATTGTGCAGTCAGCCAACATCCCCACTTCTGATCTTATGATGGAAGGAAGGTAATTGATAAAGCAGCTGAAGATGGCTGGACCTAGGACATTCCTGCAGTGATGCCCTGGAACTGAGGTGATTGACCTCTAACAACCACAATCATCTTCCTTTGTGCTAGATATGACTCCAAACAGCAGAAAGTTTCCCTCATGATTCCCATTGACTCCAGTTTAGCTATAGCTGCTTGATGCCACACTCGGTCAAATGTTGCCTTGATATCAAGGACAGTCACATTCACCTCACCTCTGGAGTTCAACTCCTTTGTCCATGTTTGAACCAAGGCTGTAATGAGGTCAGAAGCTGAGTGACCCTGGTGGAACCCAAACTGAGCTAAGCAAGTGCTGCTTGATAGCTTCCATCACTTTAGCGAAGATCAAGAGTAAACTGATGGGGTGGTAATTGGCCTGGTTGGATTTGCCTTGCTTTTTGTGTACAGGACTACCTGGGCAATTTTCCACATTACCGGGTAGATTCCTGTGTGAGGTAGCTGTACTGGAACAGCTTGACTAGAGGCGTGGCAAGTTCTGGAGCACAAGTCTTCAGTACTATTGCTGGAATATTGTCAGGGCCCACAGCCTTTGCAGTACCCAGTGCCTCCAGCCATTTCTTGATATCATGTGGAGTGAATTGAATTGGCTGAAGACTGACATCTGTGCTACTGGGGACCTTCAGAGGAGGCTAAGGTGGATCATCCACTCGGCACTTCTGGCTGAAGGTTGTTGCGAATGCTTTAGCCTTATCTTTTGCACTGATGTCCTGGGCTCCTCCATCATTGAGGATGGGGATATTTGTGGAGTCTCCTCCTCCTGTGTGTTACTAAATTGTCCACCACCATACACGACTGGGTGTGACAGGACTGCAGAGCTTAGATCTGATCCATTGGTTGTGGAATTTCTTAGCTCTATCTACTCTGAATATCCCTTGCTGTTTATGCAGTTTGGCACACAAGTAGTCCTGTGTTGTAACTTCACGAGGTTGACACCTCATTTTTAGGTATGCTTGGTGCTGCTCCTGGCATGCACTCCTGCACTCTTCACTGAACCAGGGTTGATCCCCTGACTTGATGGTAATGGTAGAGTGGGGGATATGCCGGGCCATGAGGCTACAGATTGTGGCTGAGTTCAATTCTGCTGCTGCTGATGGCCCACAGTGCCTCATGGATGCCCAGTTTTGAGTTGCTAGACCTGTCCAAAATCTATCTCATTTGGCACGGTGGTGGTGCCACACAACATGATGGAGGGTATCCTCAATGTGAAGACAGGACTTCATCTCCACAATGACTATGCTGTGGTCATTAGTGCCAATACTGTCACGGACAGATGCATCTGCAGCAGGCAGGTTAGTAAGGATGAGGTCAAGTATGTTTTTCCCTCTTGTTCCCTTGCAACTTCCATAGATCCAGTCTAGCAGCTATATCCTTTAGGACTCAGCCAGCTTGGGCGGTAGTTGTGTTACCAAGCCACATTTGGCGATGGACATCAAAGTACCCAGAGTACTTTCTGCACCTTTGCAGCACACGGTGCTTCTTCCAAGAGGTGTTCAACATGGAGGAGTAATGATTCATCAGCTGAGGGAGGGCAGTACGTGGTAATCAGCAGGAGGTTTCCTTGTCCATATTTGACCTGGTACCATGAGACTTCATGGGGTCCAGAGTTGATGTTGAGGACTCCCAGAAAAACTCCCTCCTGGCTGTATACCACAGTGTTGCAGCTTCTGCTGGGTCTGTCCTGCTGGTGGGACAGGGCAAATCCAGGGAAGATGTTGGTGGTGTCTGGGTCATGATCTGTAGAGGTATGATTCTGTGAGAATGACTATGTTAGGCTCTTGCTTGACTAGTCTGTGATCTTTGGCATAAGTCCCAAGATGTTAATAAGGAGGACTTTGCAGGGTTGACAGGGTTGGGTTTGCTGTTGTTGTTTCCAGTGCCTAGGTCGAAGCCAGGTGGTCCGTCAAGTTTCATTCCTTTTTATTGGCTTTTTAGTGGTTTGATACAACTGAGTGGTTGCTGGGCCATTTCAGAGGGCATTTAAAAGTCAACCACATTACTGCGGATCTAGAGTCACATGTAGGCCAGACCAGGTGAGGATGGCAGATTTCCTTCCTGAAAGGAAATTAATGAACCAGATGGGTTTTTACAACAATTGGCAACTGTTTCATGGTCATCATTAGACTTTTAACCCTAGATTTTTATTAAATTCATATGCCACCACCTGCCATGGTGGGGTTCAATCCTGGTTCCCCAGTATGATGAAATACTCTCCACTTGCCTGGATGAGTGCAGCTCCAACAACACTCAAAAAGCTTGACACCATCCAGGGCAAAGCTGCCCACCTGATTGGCACCCCAATCCACAAAGATTCAATCCTTCCACCACCTATGAACAGTGGCAGCAGTGTGAACCATCTACAAGATGCACTGAAGAAACTCATCAAGGCTCCTTCAGCAGCACCTTCCAAACCCACAACCACTACCGTCAAGAAGGGCAAGGGCAGCAGATAGATGGGAACACCACCACCTGCAAGTTCCCCTCCAAGATACTCACCATCCTGACTTGGGAATATATCACTGTTCCTTCACTGTCATTGGGTCAAAATCCTGGAACTCCCTCCCTAACAGCACTGCGGGTGTACCTACACCACATGGACTGCAGCAGTTCAAGAAGGCAGCTCACCACCACCATCTCAAGGGCAATTAGGGATGGACAATAAATGTTGGCCTAGCCAACGATGCCCACATCCCATAAATGAATAAAAACATTAAGGGACAGGAGGTGGAGATGTGGTGGTTACGTCACTAAACTAGCAATCCAGAGACCCAGGCTAATGTTCTCCACCCTCCACCTGGACCCCTCCCTCTGGATTCTTACCTTCTCTTGATATTTTCATTGAGAACTGTCGGCGCGACATTAGTCGTCTCAATTTCTCTGTTCCTCTCACCCATTCTAATCTGTCTCTCTCTGAACTTACTGCACTCCGTTCTCTCAGGTCCAACCCCAACATTGTCATCAAACCCGCTGACAAGGGTGGTGCTGTTGTTGTCTGGCGCACTGACCTCTGCCTCGCGGAGGCTGAGCGTCAACTCGCAGACACTTGCTCCTACCGCTCC
Source organism: Carcharodon carcharias (assembly GCF_017639515.1). Lineage (NCBI taxonomy): Eukaryota > Metazoa > Chordata > Chondrichthyes > Lamniformes > Lamnidae > Carcharodon > Carcharodon carcharias. The sequence continues at coordinate 41,145,551 of NC_054479.1, read as the reverse complement.
CTGGACCATGACCCCACCACTGAACATCAAACCATTATTTCCAGGACTGTCACTGACCTCATCTCCTCTGGAGATCTTCCTCCTACAGCTTCCAACCTGATAGTCGCCCAAACTCGGACGGCGCGCTTCTACCTCCTACCCAAAATTCACAAACAGAACTGTCCCAGTAGACCGATGATATCAGCTTGCTCCTGCCCCACGGAACTCATTTCTCATTATCTTGACTCCCTTCTCTCTCCCCTTGTCCAGTCCCTTCCCACCTACATCCGTGATTCCTCTGACACCTTACGTCACATCAACAATTTCCAGTTCCCTTGCCCCAACCGCTTCCTCTTCACCATGGACATCCAATCTCTCTATACCTCCATCCCCCACTAGGATGGTCTGAGGGCCCTTAGTTTCTTCCTCGAACAGAAGCCCGAACAATCCCCATCCACCACTACTCTCCTCCGTCTGGCTGAACTTGTTCTCACGCTGAACAATTTCTCCTTCAACTCCTCGCACTTCCTCCAAATAAAAGGTGTGGCTATGGGTACCTGCATGGGCACCCCAGCTATGCCTGTCTCTTTATGGGGTATGTGGAACATTCCTTGTTCCAGTCCTATTCTGGCCCCCTTCCACAACTCTTTCTCTGGTACATCGATGATTACTTCGGTGCTGCTTCATGCTCTCGTCGGGACTTGGAAAAATTTATTAATTTTGCTTCCAATCTCCACCCCTCCATCATTTTCACGTGGTCCATCTCTGACACTTCCCTTCCCTTCCTTGACCGCTCTGTCTCAATCTCTGGTGATAGATTGTCCACCAATATCCATTACAAGCCTACCGACTCGCACAGCTACCTCGACTACAGCTCCTCACACCCCACTTCCTGTAAGGACTCCATCCCATTCTCTCAGTTCCTTCGCCTCCATCACATCTGTTCTGATGATGCTACCTTCAAAAACAGTTCCTCTGACATGTCCTCCTTCTTCCTTAACCAAGGATTTCCACCCAAGGTTGTTGACAGGGCCCTCAACCGTGTCCGGCCCATCTCCCGCACATCCACCCTCACGCCTTCTCCTCCCTCCCAGAAACATGATAGGGTCCCCCTTGTCCTCACTTATCACCCCACCAGCCTCTGCATTCAAAGGATCATCCTCCGCCATTTCTGCCAACTCCAGCATGATGCCACCACCAAACACATCTTCCCTTCACCCCCCCTGGTGGCATTCCGTAGGGATCGTTCCCTCCGGGACACCCTGGTCCACTCCTCCATCACCCCCTACTCCTCAACCCCCACCTATGGCACCTCCCCATGCCCACGCAAAAGATGCAACATCTGCCCCTTCACTTCCTCTCTCCTCACCGTCCAAGGGCCCAAACACTCCTTTCAAGTGAAGCAGCATTTCACTTGCATTTTTCCCAACAGTCTACTGCATTCGTTGCTCCCAATGCGGTCTCCTCTACATTGGAGAGACCAAACATAAACTGGATGACCGCTTTGCAGAACACCTGCGTCTGTCCGCAAGAATGACCCAAACCTCTCTGTTGCTTGCCATTTTAACACTCCACCCTGCTCTCTTGTCCACATATCTGTCCTTGGCTTGCTGCATTGTTCCAGTGAAGCCCAATGCAAACTGGAGGAACAGCATCTCATCTTCCGACTAGGCACTTTACAGTCTTCCAGACTGAATATTGAATTCAACAACTTTAGATCTTGAACTCCCTCCTCCATGCCCACCCCCTTTCTGTTTCTTCCCCTTCCTTTTGTTTTTTCCAATAATTTATATAGATTTTTCTTTTCCCACCTATTTCCATTATTTTTAAATCTTTTATGCCCCCACACCCCCACTAGAGCTATACCTTGAGTGCCCTATCATGCATTCTTAATTAGCACATTCGTTTGGATAAAATCACCAACTTCAATACCTCTGTGTTCTTTTGTTCTTTTGTCTGTGACATCTTTTGATTATCTGCTCCTATCACTGCTTGCTTGTCCCTACAACCACACCACCCCCCTCCACTTCTCTCCCCCCCACCTTAAACCAGGTTATATTTCACCCCTCTCCTTGGATTCACCCAGTTCTGCTGAAATGTCATGAGGACTCGAAACGTCAACTCTTTTCTTCTCCGCCGATGCTGCCAGATCTGCTGAGTTTTTCCAGGTAATTCTGTTTTTGTTTTGGATTTCCAGCATCTGCAGTTCTTTGTTTTTATGGCAATCTAGATGATGCATGCCCGACGTCACCGCACATCATTTTACGTGTCGGTGAGCGGACCTCGCCCCTGCTCGCTGACAGGAAAGTTCTTCCCCATTATTGATTGGTCATAAAAAACTCATCTGGCTCACAAATATCCTTTGGAGGAGGAAACCTGCCAACATTACCTGGTCTATCATGTGACTCCAGAGCCACAGCCATGTGGTTGACTCTTAAATGCCCTCTGAAATAGCCTCGCAAGTTATTCAGCTCAAGGGCAATTAGGGATGGGAAACATATGCTGGCCTTACTAGTGACACCCACGTCCTAGGAGGAAATATAGAAAATAACGCTCTATAAATTAAAGCTATTCTCAATTTTGTAATGTATTCTAAATTTTGGAGCTAGATTAATTTATTTTAGGTATGCGCATATCTGCAAAGAACAAAATGAATGCTGGCTCATATAAATGCAAAGATCACTTAGAGGTATGTACTATTATTCAAGTTTACATAGTTTTTGATGATGAAGTTCTGATTGCAAACATTACAACATTTCAATTCCTTATTAACTCTAACAATTAAAGCAGAAAAGGTGCAACTGCATTTTATCTTTACATAAGTTTTATCATTTTTGGATGTCATTACAAAATTCCACACCAAGCCTGACTTCCCTTACTCAATCTGTATTCTGCTGATTGTTGAATTTGTATTATTCTATTCATAACATTGGCCCAAATTTTGTAGTAGTAGTGACAGCAAAACTGTCAACATTCATTGTTCCTCTGAAACTAGTGGCAACTTCTGGAGTCCACATATGCACAGGTGAAGGTGGAAATCCAGAAGTTGCTGCCAGTGATTCTATGCTTCTTATGTGATCTACGCCTGCTCCTCTTCTTATGTTTGCATCATACGCACTACTGATTGCAATCAATTAGAAATCACTGAACTGACAGAGTTATAATCATATAATAATATAATCATATAATCATCCTTTTACACTGCTGGTCTTGCTTGAAAATGTTAGCTCTTGTTGAATGAGGTATTACTGGGTTTTTAATGGTGTACTGCTGGAAAAAACATGGCTAATTGAATGTTATACTTTAACATTAAATGTTAACTTTAAATGTTATACTATATTAAATATTTTTAATAATTTTATAATATTTCAGATTTTACCTTAGTTTCATGTGTATGTTCCCAATTATTTATTTTGCTCTCTGTAAAATTTAATTATAAGTGAAGAATAATCAGTACATTTTACTTTGCTTCCTTTCAGAATACGTCAATGTGATTGGCCACTTACCCTGATATACTTATATACTAAAAAAGCATTGCCCACATGGAAACAACAGGGCTGGCTGTGGAACACAGACATGTATTTTCCCCCTGTTGCATGTGGTAATATTGAAGTGACCCATATCCTACCACCCTGGCACCAATACCAACATGTACAGGCACTTATCCACATATACCATTGACAAATTCTGGTTTCTGACTGAATAACTTCATTGCTCTTTATAGATGTACTTTCACTGGAATAAGATAAAGCTAATTCAAGCAAATTATTTAAATTGAACTATGGGTGCAGAGCTAGATGGTATAAGCATTAAAACATATAATCATCAAAACAGATTATCTGATCATTTGCTCCATTGCTTTATGTGGGATCTCACTGTGCACAAGTCGGCTGTTATCTTTACAGCATTTACAATAGTGATTATTGTTTCACTGCTTCACAAAATGGACAATATAAATGCAAGTCATTTTCTTTCACACAGAGCCTCAAGTTGTTATACTTAACAAAGCCAGGTGGTGAAGGATAGAACCAGAAACAACCTCTACACATATTTATGAGTATTTATTTACAGACATACACATTGTAAATGTGCACCCAACAACCACATTTTCAATCTGTTCCTTTCTAAAGAGGCACAAGTGAGCCCTCAGTTAATGCACACCACTTGCATACAATTAAATACAATTGATAATCAATTAATAAGTAATATTTAAATTAGATTCTCTACCTGATCATGAATAGATTAATGCTGCAATAATTCATATTGTTTGAAAAAAATCAGAGACAGAAGTAAGGATACTTACAGATAGATGTTACCGTTGCATACAATGTAATTCATGATGATTCCTGAGGTCTCAGAAGCTTAGGTATATCTGTAGGTTATAAGGTTAGAAAAATAAACAGGTGATTTACTTGAATTACTGTTTTGAAGTTGAAAGGAGAATAGGAAAATATGTTGTTGTTTATTGTACATGACTGTGGAAGGGTAATTTTTTTGGTTCTTTATGTCATTAATTATTGAACAAAATTTTATCTTTTGCAAAACTATCATTGTACAAATAGAGTTTTCAAGGAGTAATATATTTAATAAAATGGTTTACTTCAAAAAGTACTAAGCTACCAGCTTATATCTCGTATGATAGCTGCATATTTATATAGCAGATTTGATTGTTTTGTAATGACTGCATAAACTTTGTACTTCCTACAATCATTGCATATACACAGGACTGGATGGCTTCTGACATGATCAATTCCAGAAGAAAATTATGTTAAATAATTGATTTGAAAAATTCTGGTAACAATAAGTGGTTAAACACGGTATGGTATATTAATTTCAGTCAATTTTCAACATGCATTTGTAGTTTATTCTAAATATATGGATCAACATTATGATGAGTTCACAAAGCATAGCTACTTGGCAACTAAATAAAACCTATAGAGAAGGTGACTCATTTGCAGCATAATTCACAGGGAAGTGAGAAATTATTTTCAGATCAGTCAGTTTTGGACCTGGTATTTCCCAAATCTAAAACCATTAACAATGATCAAATATTAAAATGTTCAATTCATATAGAAGCCAGAAGCAGAATCCAATTAGTAAACCCTGGCCCTCATAATGTAACAATGTGATAATGGATTGCAGACTAGCTGTAAGATTTAAATAATGTTTTTGCTGCTCATAATATTGCAAAACTTTCACTGAACGAAACCAGTCTGAAATGAATGCTTAATCCAGGAATATTTATGGAAATTAAAGTTTCACTAACTTGTACAGCACCTGTATTATCTTCCAATGATTCTATGATGAACATTGTTGATTTTCATTGTAATCAATTAATGTCTACTGTATTATTTGGATTACATTGTAGTATCAATGTCCTCTGACATCTTATGTTTCAGCAACAAAATGGTAGCAGCTGAGTTGGACTTCTATTCATTTATTTACATGAAGAAACTTTGGGATTAAAAGGGCACCTTGGACAGATGGTCATTTCCCCCAAGGCCTGTTGTCTGTCAATACAGTAATTCCTCTTAAATACAAGGTACCATTCTGCTGAATTTATTTGTGAGGATCTAAATACATAATGAGATCCCCATATTGAGACAAATGCACTTTCATTTGCCTGCTGATGCCATTTTCTCCACTGTTTCTACTTGCAATATTGCCAAATGAAACAAAGATGTCATGCATGTGATCATATCACACAATTATTGTTTGCAAATGGCAGTAGTGTTATTAGAATGGATGGCATCTAAAGCTGAAATCTATTCATAAAGCAGAATTTTCTGCCTGTTGGGCGGGTGGGCCTGACCTAATCTCCAGTGGGCGTGGAGCCGATCGTTGCCAGGGAAGCAGGCCCCATCGCCATTTTACGTGGGCGGGCCAACTAAGGCCTGCCCGGTGTGATGTCTGCCGAGAAACACTATGTGCTTCCCGTGCAGGCGGGGGGAATCCCTAAAAGTGAGAGTGTGCTCTTTCGTACATGTGCACGAAAGAGCGCACATCTCCCTGAGGCTAAGTGCAGCCTCACGGAGATCGCTTCGACTTTTAATAGTATTAAAAATTGAGAAAAGAAAAATCCCTTACTTGTCCCCTCATGTGACAATGTCACATGAGTTGGGACATGTTCATAATTTACAGAATAACTTTATTACAATTTTTAAAACCCTGCATGAAACCTCATCCCGCCACTGGACGAGGTTTCATGTTTTCTCTATTTGCCACCGGGGCTCCTAGTCTGCCCGCCAACATTAAGGTTGGACAGGCAGGTCCTTTAATTGGTTAAATGATCCTGTCAATGGCCTCAATTGACCACTGATAGGCTGGCGGGCCCGCAGCTGATTTTGCTGCGCCCCCGCCTTCCTGAAAATTTAAAAGGGGCAGGGTGACGTCGGGGGTCATCCTGCATCATTTTTACCTGCTTGCTGAAGGCAAAATTCTGCCCCAAATGTTTGTGCATGGGATGTTATGCAGCAGCATTGACATTCATGATACAACAGAGTTAAAAAATGAAGGAAATCTATTTCAGCAAATATTTTTGACATTAAGCAAATACAGTGGTGCCGAGAGAGTGGTATAAAAAGAACTGCTACCCTTAAAGTTAAAATATTGGGAGAATAATGAGGAAAAATATACAGAAAACACTAAAAAAAATAGAGTATTTGGAGAAATATTAGATAAATATCTAGTTGAATCTTCCATCCCAAATGTATTAACATAATTAATAACAGCACTCACAATATGGAGGGCTCATTATGCTTTTCAGCACTAGGTTTTTATAGGGCTGTAGAAGACGTGCTAAGCACCTTGAAATCAAGACCTGCAGAATTTTCTTCTAAGAGGCACTTTTATAATGCAAAGCATCTTTTCTTGTAGCCATTCCAATGTTTTCCTCTCAATCTGGCTGTGCTTACACGCTTTCTCACAAGTCAGGCAGTGAGGTCTATTAGGCTGTGCTACTAGCTCAGTAACTTACAGCAATAAGATTTGATTGACAGGTAGAATATAAAGCCAGTAAACAACAGCTTGGAAAGATACCACCTTGGCAAGTGAATAGATATAAGTACCAGTTAATAGGCGTTGAGTACAGGGGCAGAAATGTGAAAATAGTTTTGCAGTGTTTTAAAAAATAAAAACTGACTTAAACCAATTAAGCACAAGAGCATTTTTGTGCTAAGTGAAAAATGTAAGTAGTTTATAAATTTTTACATTGCTCTGGTATATAAGAAATAATTCTACCAGATATTATTAATCATTACACGTTAGGCCCAAATATCTGTATAGCTGCATAATGGAAAATGAAGGCATTTTTTTTATCACTGTAAGTTAGTGATAAAAGGACTAATGAAGCGATGCATCAAATTGCTTTGGGTCAAGTGCAGACAATTACACTAAAACTCACAGTAAATGCACAGAGATTTACAGATTTTTTTTAGACAAAGGTAATTTGCAATCTTACTTTTTATGGAAATAGACTATAAAGTGCAACTGTAAGATATCCTTCATTTCAGAGACCTCGACATTTCGTGGCAGAAAGTGGGGAGATTTCTTTAACCAGGTTCCAGCATTGTAGTTTGAGTTCTGTTTACTGTAAGATTTCAGTGTAGAAAGACTGCCTGTTATTTTATGTGAGATGCTCCTTGTACAGTGAGCACCTTCACATGTCCTGGTGGGACTGAGCATTGTAGTATTCAATGAGTGGATTGATCTGTTTGGTTAAGTTCATTAATTCTCTGATCCTTGTAACAGTACTTAATTGCTTATGCCTTTACGTGGAGCTAGAGAGTTAAGAAATCTGAGAATGTTCCAGAGGCTCCCTGCAGAGTGCATTACGTGTACTAGATCCTGTAAGTTCTGAGATGTTTACAAGTTCTGTCAATAAACATATTTGGATTTAGAACTAGAGTCATCTCTGCATTGCTCTGAGATAAATTGTATATTTAAGATATATAGTAGACTGGCAGATACATAATAAAAAGTGACAATGAGGATAGTTGAGAAAAGTTTAACTTCACCTGCTCCAGAACCATTCCTTTCATCACTGGGAGAGAATATGTCATAGATGTCATGGATTTTGGGTTTCAAGGCCTACTTGCTCACTACATGTAGCAGTGATCCATAAGAAAGTGATACTTGCACATTGTCTCAGAGCAGAAGGCCAACGAATATTTCAGCAGCTCACCGGCATTATGTCTACATTTGACACGGCAGTAATTGCTCTCAAAAAATACTTGGGCCAAAAAAAGAAGTGTGAAGGTCAAGCAGTATACAATCTGTTAGAGATCCCAGGAAACTGTGAGCCTCTTATGCAATATGTGGCAATGTTGCATCAATTGGCTTCTATGTGAAAATTTTGTACACTAACCAATGAACGAATTTGTGACCAATTATTTGAAAAGACATCAATTCCATGAATTAGGGAACATCTCCTCATGGAGGATGATGATCTAACTTTGGAAAAAGCCATGACCTTAGTGCTACAAATGGAATTTGCCATGTTAGATTCAAAGAAGTTACACAGCGATGCACCCTTAGACTCAGGGTTGCAGACAAAGCTTGTCCAGCCAGCTCAAATGCAACCGTTATAAACAAGGAGACCTCAGAAACCTCATCAACACCTGCCCCAGCACAGGCAGATACTTTCAAAGCAGTGCTCAAACTGTGGAAATGCTCATCAAGTCACAACACCATGTCCAGCTTGAGGGAAAAAGTGCAATTCACGCTTAAAGTGGAATCATTTTGCAAATGTGTGTAGGTCATCGAAGAAGAAGACCTCATTGGTTCAACACATGGAAGAGTCTCTTCCTGAGAGTGAAGTACAACATGTACACACTATTGCAAAAGGATTAGCTCTCAGAAATGTGCACAAGAATGACAAAAAGACACACTTAGAAGAGAGACCAATCCATGTGAGGTGTGTAAGGCTTTGTTTCAGGCTCCCTTCTCCCTGCAGAAACATCTACTGATACACAACATTGAACAACATTTCAAATGTGATCTAGGTGACAAAGCCTTTGTCACACCCTCTGTACTTAAGAGTCATAAAAAAGGCACAAACTGGAGAGAAGGAGAAGATTTGCCCATATTATGGCCATTGGCCATATTGTGGTCAGAAATTTGCAAGCGTTAGAACATGTGTGCACATATGAAGTCATACAGGTGAGTGCTCCTACCATGCCCCTGTTGTGACAACATTTTCAGCAAGAATGAAGGTTTAAAGAATCATATGAGAACACACATAAGGGAAAAACCTTACCAATGCTCAGAATGTATCAAGGCTTTAGTCAGTAAAGGGGCCTAGAAGAACATATTAGGGCAGTGATTATGAGGATACATTTCCTTGTCCTAGAAGTGATATTGATCATCAACCTTATCAAGTTAATTGCATAGAATCACAACAATAAATTTGTAGATCTAATCATAGATCAAAGAGACATTCATATCTCAAAAACTAATTGTGTTCTTAGAGAAAACAGATAAGTTGATCTCTAAGAAATGATTTAATTGAAAATAATGTCTTTTGTTAAAAGGGGGGAAAGATGTAATGTTCAATCATTTGATTAATCTGTGTTTGATTATGTTAATTGGTTCTTGTACCAATCCTTGTAGCTGTACTTGATTGTTTAAGCCTGTGAGTAGAACTAGAGAGTTAAGAGATCTGAGAATGTTTTAGAAATATAGGCTCTCTGCAAAGTCCATATGTGTACAAAATCCTGTAAGTTCTGAGATATTTTAAAGTTCTATTAATAAACCTGTTTGGATGTAGATCTACAGTGATCTCTGCATTGTTCTGAGATAAATCAAACATTAAAGATACATAGCAGATTGGCAAATACATAACAAGCAACATTTGTACAAAAGGTACATTTAGCCACATACTTTCTTTGCCTTTCCTTCAAATTCATCATCCTTTTTTTATAACACTGGCATACCATCAACATTCTTCCATCACATCATCTTTTATCATCATCCTTCTTTCTAACTATCTTATTGTTATTCTGCCTTTCTTCCCACATTCTCTTGTTATGTTTTGCTTCTGCTTTTTCTAAATATCCAGGTATCAGTTTTGCCTCAATATCTTTCTTTCTGAAATAGGCTAAATGTCTACTACAAATAGAATTAATATTCTTACACTTTTAAGTCCCTGGAAAGTATGTGAGTGAGGGGTCTGATGCCTGCTTTAGTTTCTCTCATGAAGTACCTTGAAGCACTGGGCTGGCTCTGTGCAACTTCATCAGGCATGGATAGACATGAGTTATAGGGAAAACGTTTTAATTCACATGGACTCCAAATGTCCACTGTTGGCTGCCATTGGTCTCACAATATAGTTAGAGTTTATACAAGACTTCTTTGAGAAGTCTTATATTTTATCATATTTATTTCTGACTCTTGAACTTAAAATTTTTTTATTCATTCACAGGCTGTGGGCTTTGCTGGCTGGGCCAGCATTTATTGCCCATCCCTAGTTGCTCTTGAGAAAGTGGTGGTGAACTGCCTTCTTGAACTGCTGCAGTCCATGATTCTTGATACTGACGTTCTTTCTTTATTCTGTAAAAGACAATATTTTTAAGGTGATGAGACGTTTGTTAATGGAATCTGATTTAATGTGATGATATTATATCCCATGGCCTCTAATTCATGATCTGCCTCTGGAGGCTGAATTTCTGCTGTAGCTTTAAACAACTGCATGTTTTCTCCAACAGCTACAAAAATACATATCTGCAATTTTCTAATTTTTCATGGCTCCAAAATAGATCAGGTGCTAGGAATCTTACAGCAAGTAACTCATCTCCTGACTCCCCAAAGCCTGTCCACCATCTTCAAGGCACAAGTAAGGACAGTGATGGAATACTCCCCACTTGCCTGGATGAGTGCCACTCCCACAACACTGAAGAAGCTTGACACCGTCCAGGATAAAGCGGCTGCTTGATTGGCACCACATCCACAAACATTCACTCCCTCCACCGCCTACAACCAGTGGCAGCAGTGTGTACCATCCATAAGGTGCACTGAAAAACTCACCAAGGCTCTTTAGGCAGCACCTTCCAAAAACACGACCAGGACCATCTAGAAGGACAAAGGCAGCAAATAGATGGGAACACCACCACCTGCAAGTTCCCCTCCAAGTCACTCACTATCCTGACTTGGAAATGTATTGCCGTTCCTTCCCTGTTGTTGCATCAAAATCCTGGAACTCTCTCCCTAACAGCAATGTGGGTGTATCTGCACCACAGGACTGCAGCAGTTCAAGAAGGCAGGTCACCACCACCTTCTCAAGGGCAATTAGAGACGGGCAATAAATGCAACAACCACATCCTGTAAATTAATTTTTAAAAAGCCAGGAAACTGCAAAGAGATGAAACTGTTTCTCAACTGTACCACAGGCATGGCCTGTAGCCTATGGGAATGCTTACCTAATGTTCTCACACACAAGGTTGTCATCTACATGGGACTGTTCTCCAAAATTTATCTCTCGTTCATCAACACAAAATCAGATTATCGGGTCATTATCACATTGCAATTTGTGGGAGTTTGCTGTGCGCAAATTAGCTGCCGCATTTCCAAATTACAAGTGGCTACATTTCTAAAAGTACTTAATTGGCTGCACAGCACTTTGATGCAACGGTTGGCCTCAAAAAGTGCTATATAAATTTGTCTTTCTTCTTTTTCGTCTGAATATCCCAGTCCTAAGTGACTACCTATTTGAAGCTCACTTTGCCCTGGGTTTAGGTGAGCTGTCACAAAGCAAGTTTGCATTAAGCTGCAAAATTTATGCATTTTTAATTACTTAAATGTAAGTACAGTAGCTAATTTGGGAAGGTGATTTGTGGCATGCTCTTGGAGTTTGGACAGGCTGGATAGGGAGAAACTATTTCCACTCATGAAAGGGTTAAGAATGAGAGGGCACAGATTTAAAGAAATTGGCAAAAGAAGCAAAAGCGACACGAGGGCAAACTTTTTCACACAGCGAGTGGCAGTGTTTGAGTACGTGGTAGGGGTAGGTTTAATTAAGGCATTCAAAAGGCAATTAGGCTGTTACCTGAAAAGGAAGTATGTGCAGGGTTACAGGGAGAAGGCAGGGGAATGGCACGAGTTAAATTGCTCATTCAAAGAACCGGTGCAGACATGATGGGCAGAATGGCCTCCGTCTGTATTGTAAACATTCTGTGGTTCTGTCTGTCTTACTCCTAATTAAAATATTTGGAGAAGTCTCTGACATAGTGGCTTGTATAATGGTCTCTTACTCATAACAAAGCATTACAGAAGGTCATGTCAAAGAGCTTAATTCACTGTATTTCAAGGGTTTATTTCATTATATAATAAAGAAAGCTTAGAAAGCACTTCTGAGAACTTAATACTTTCGGGAAGGTTATTTCGCCATGTCCCACAGTCACCACCTCGAGGATAAAGTACAGGAATATTGATTCTTTCACTGTCTCAAACTAACAGGGGCATCTTTCACACAGATCTGTTTTGCTCAATAATTTATCACTCCCACCTGACTGGCAATTTTGGGAAAATTGCATAAATGGTCCTCTGTCGCATGCATTTGCTGCCTCAGGTTTCAAATAATTCATTTCATGTACCTATGTACCTTAGGTTATAATTAATCTAACTAGTGCTATCACCTGGAGTACTCCCAGGTTATGGGAGAAGGTCCTAGTCCATGGTGGAATCTCAATACTCAACCCTGAATCCCGCCACTGACTATCATCTCCGACATCGGCAATCTCTTTCCTAATCTGACTTTTCTGCTGTTCTATTACCTAATAATGTCAATAAAAGCACTCAGTATGTATTGTGGTACACAATATTTACCTTCGCCCTATAAGCTAGTTTACAGGACACTTGCCTTTATCAATTGAGGCATAGATTACAAAAGTAGGGAGGTCATGTTGGAGTTGTATAGAACCTTGTTGAGGCTACAGCTGGAGTACTGTGTGCAGTTCTGGTCGCCACATTATATGAAGGATATGATTGCACTGGAGGGGGTGCAGAGGAGATTCACCAGGATGTTGCCTGGGATGAAACATTTAAGTTATGAAGAGAGGTTGGATAGACTTGGGTTGTTTTTGTTGGAGCAGAGAAGACTGAGGGGCGACCTGATCAAGGTGTACAAGATTATGAGGGGCATGGACAGGGTGGATAGGGAGCAGCTGTTCCCTTTAGTTGAAGGGTCAGTCACAAAGGTACATAAGTTCAAAGTGAGGGGCAGGAGGTTTAGGGGGGATGTGAGGAAAAGCCTTTTTTACCCAGAGGGTGGTGATGGTCTGGAATGCACTGCCTGGCAGGGTGGTGGAGGCGGGTTGCCTCGCCTCCTTTAAAAAGTATCTGGATGAACACTTGGCACGTTATAACATTCAAGGCTATGGGCCAAGTGCTGGTAAATGGGGTTAGGTAGATAGGTCAGGTGTTTCTCATGTGTCGGTGCAGACTCGATGGGCTGAAAGGCCTCTTCTGCACTGTGTGATTCTGTGAACTGGAAAGTCTTCCCCGCTAGTGACCATCATGGTGCAGTTGATGGTCCATTGAACTGGTCTCTCCCTTGTGCTTGGATAACCATCTCCCATGAGGCTACCTGTAAAATTCCACCAATTTCTCCCTTCAGCTCTACTGGCTGTTACCCTAGGAGCATGCGGTGCAAAGATGTCCTTTGGATTCGTCCAGTTGAAATGCTTGCCACAAGACCAAAAGACGTAGGAGCAGAAGTACGCCATTCAGCCCATCGAGTCTGCTTCGCCATTCAATGAGATCATGGCTGACCTGATAATCCTCAACTCCACTTTCCTGCCTTTTCCCCATAGACCTTGATTCCCTTCCTTATTAAAAATCTGCCCACCTCAGCTTTAGATATACTTAATGACCCAGCTTCTACAGCCCTCTGCAGTAAAGAATTCCACAGATTTACTACCTTCTGAGAGGAGAAATTCCTCCTCATCTCTGTTTTAAATGGGTGCCTCCTCACTCTGAGATTATGCCCTCTGGTCCTAGACTCTCCCACAAGGGGAAACAATCTCTGAGCATCTACCCTGTCAAGCCCCCTAAGAATCTTATATGTTTCAATAAGATCACCTCTCATTCTTCCAAATTCCAATGAGTACAGGCCCAACCAACTCAACATCTCCTCATAAGAAAACCCCTCCATACATGAGATCAACCTAGTGAACCTTCTCTGGACTGCCTCCAATGCCAGTATATCTTTCCTTAGACAAGGGGACCAAAACTGTTCACAGTATTTTAGGTGCAGTCTAACAAGTGCCTTGTATAGTTTTAGCAAGACTTCCCTATTTTTATTCTCCATTCCCTTTGACATAAAGGCCAACATTCCATTTGCCTTCCCTGTTACTGCTGAACTTGTATGCTAGCTTTTAGGGATTGATGCATCCCTCTGCGCTCTAGCTTTCTGCAGTCCTTCTCCATTTAAATAATATTCAGCTCCTCTATTTTTCCTGCCAAAATGAATAACTTCACATTTTACCACATTATATTTCATCTGCCAAGTTTTTGCCCATTCACTTAACCTGTCTATATCCCTCTGTAGACTCTTTGTGTCATCCTCGCCCACTTCCCTCTGCACCTATTTTTGTGTCATCTGCAAACTTGGGAATAGTACACTTGCTTGCCTCAACTAAGTAACTAATACATATATTGTAAATAATTGTGGCCCTCACACTGATCCCTATGGCACTGCACTAGTTACAGATTGCCATCTTGAAAATCCCCCCTTCTCCCAACTCTCTGGGCAGGATTTTCTGCCTGTCGGGCGGGTGGGCCCGATCCAATCTCCAGCGGGCGGGGAGCCGATCCCCAGCAGAGAAGCAGGCCGCACTGCCATTTTACGTGGGCAGGCCAATTAAGGCCCACCCAGCATGACATCCGGCGGGAAGCGCTATGTGCTTCCTGTGCGGTTGGGGGGATTCCCCAAAAGCGAGAGTGCGGTCTTTCACGCATGCACACAAAAGAGCACACATCTCCCTGAGGCAAAGTGCAGCCTCTGGGAGTTCACTTCCACTTTGAAAAAGATTAAAAATAGAAAAAAAAAATTCCCTAACATGTCCCCCTCATGTGACAATGTCACATGAGATGGGACATGTTCATAATTTACACTAAAACTTCATTAAACTTTTAAAAACCCTGAATGAAACCTCATTCCTCCACTGGATGAGGTTTCATGTTTTCTCTATTTGCCGCCGGGGCTCCTGGCCTGCCCGCCAAGCTTAAGGTTGGACAGGCAGGTCCTTTAATTGTGTAAATGATCCTGTCAATGGCATCAATTGGCCATTGACAGGTCAGTGGGCCTACAGCAGATTTTGCTGTGCCCCTGTCTTCCTGAAAATTTAAATGGGGCAGGATGACGTCGAGGGTTCCGCCCGACATCATCCCGCATCATTTTATGTGTCGGCGAGCGGGCCCCACTCCCTGCTCACTGATGACAAAATTCTGCCCTCAGTCTTCTATTAGTTAGCCAATCCTCTATCCATGCTAATATACCATCCCCAACACTATGAACTCTTATCTTATTAAGTAGTCTTATCGAACACCTTTTGGAAATCCAAATATATTACATCAACTGGTTCCCCTTTATCTATCATGCTTGCTACCTTCTCAAAGAATTCTAATAAATTTGTCGGGCATGATTTCCCCTTCATGATGTCATGCTGACTCTACTTGCTTATATTATGCATTTCTAAATGCTCTGCATTACATCCTTTATAATAGACTTTAACATTTTCCCAATGGCAGATGTTAAGCTAACTGGCCTATAGTTACCTGTTTTTGTCTTCTCCCTTTTTGAATAAAAGTGTTACATTGGCGATTTTCCAATCTATGGATTCTTGGAAGATTACTACCAGTGCCTCCACTATCTCTGTAGCTACTTCCTTTAATATCCTAGGATGCAACCCATCAGGTCCAGGGGGCTTATCGGCCTTTAGCCCCAGTAGTTTCCTTAGTACTTTTTCTCTAGTGATAGTTATTGTATTTATTTCCTTCACTCCTATTGCCCCTTGATTATTTAGTATTTTTGGAATGCTATTAGTGTCTTCTACTATGAGGACTGATGCAAAGTATCTATTCAACTCCACTATTTCCTGGTTCCCCATTATTATTTCCCCAACTTTATTCTCTAAGGGGCTGATGTTCACTTTGGCCTCTCTCTTCCTTTTTATATATTTAAAGAAGGTCATACTGTCCATTTTTATATTACTTGCTAGTTTACCGTCAAAGTTTATTTTCTACCTCTATTTTTTTTTGGTCACCTTTTGTTGGTTTTTAAAGCTTTCTAAATCCTCTGGGTTGCCACTAGGCTTTGGCACATTGTATGTTTTTTCTTTCAATTTGATACTATCCTTAACTTCCTTGGTTAACTATAGTTGGTTTATCCCCTTCCTAGAATTCTTATTCCTTACTGGGGTCTATCTTTGTTGTGAGTCACAAACTATTTTCTTAAACTTCTGCCATTGTTCATCAACCATCTTTTCTGCTAAGCTCCTCCCGCAGTCCACTCCAGCCAACTCTGCCCTCATTCCTTTGTAATTGCCCTTATTTAAGTTAAGCACAGTTGTTTCTGACCCAAGTTTCTCACTCTCAAACTTTGCTGGCTGGGCCAGCATTTATTGTCCATCTCCAGCAGCCCTTGAGAAGGGTGGTGAGCTGCCTTGTTGAACGACTACAGTCCAAGCAGTGTATGTACACCACAGTGCTGTTAGGGATGGAGTTCCAGGATTTTGACCCAGCGACAGTGAAGGAACGGCAATATATTTCCAAGTCAGGATGGTGAGTGACTTGGAGGGGATTTTCCAGGTGGTTGTATTCCTATCTATCTGCTGGCCTTGTCCTTCTAGATGGTGAGTGGTCATGGGTTTGGAAGGTGCTGTTGAAGAAGCCTTGGTGAATTCCTGTCGTGCAGCTTGTAGATGGTAGACACTGTTGCTACTGTGCGTTGGTGGTGAAGGGAGTGAATGTTTGTGGATGTGGTGCCAATAAAGTGGACTGTTTTGTCCTGGATGGTGTCAAGCTTCCTGAGTGTTGTGGAAGCTGCAGTCATCCAGGCAAGTGGGGAGTATTCCATCATGCTCCTGACTTGTGCCTTGCAGATGGTGGACAGGCTTTGGGGAGTCAGGAGATGAGTTATTCGTCACACAATTCCCAGCCTCTGACCAACCTCTTGTAGCCACAGTATTTATATGGCTAGTCCAGTTCAGTTTCTGGTCAATGGTAACCCCCAGGATATTGATAGTGGGGGGTTCAGTGATGGTATTGCCATTGAACATCAATGGGTGATGGTTGGATTCTCTCTTGTTGGAAATGGTCATTGCCTGACAGTTGTGTGACGTGAATGTTACTTGCCACTTATCAGCCCAATCCTGAATATTGTCTAGGTCTTGCTGCATTTGGGTATGGACTGCTTCAGTATCTGAGGAGGCACGAAAGGTGCGGAACATTGTGCAATCATCAGTGAACATCCCCACTTCTGATCTTATAATGGAAGGAAGATCATTGACAAAGCAGCTGAAGGTGGTTGGGCCAAGCACACTACGCTGAGGAACTCCTGCAGTGAAGTCCTGGAACTGAGATGACTGATCTCTAACAGCTACAACCATCTTCCTTTGTGCCAGGTATGACTTCAACCAGCGGAGAGTTTTCCCCCTGATTCCCATTGACTCCCATTTCGCTAGGGGTCCTTGATGCCACACTCGGTCAAATACGGCCTTGATATCAAGGACAGTCACTCTCACCTCACCTTGGGAGTTCAGCTCTTTTATCCATGTTTGAACCAAGGCTGTAATGAGCTTAGTAGCTGAGTGGCCCTGACAGGACCCAAACTGGGCATCAGTGAGCAGGTTATTGATAAGCAAGTGCCACTTGATAGCACTGCTGATGACCCCTTCCATTATTTTACTGATGATGGAAAGTAGACTGATGGAGTGATAATTGGCCTGGTTGGATTTGTCCTGCTTTTCATGTACAGGACATACCTGGGCAATTTTCCACATAGTCAGATAGCTGCCAGTGTTTCAGCTGTACTGGAACTGCTTGGCTAGGGGCGCAGCATGCTCTGGAGCACAAGTCTTCAGTACTATAGTCGGATTGTTGTATTCAGTGCCTTCAGCCGTTTCTTGATATCACATGGAGTGAATCGACTTAGCTAAAGACTGGCATCTGTGATGCTGGGGACCTCTGGAGGAGGCCGAAATGGACCATCCACTCAGCACTTCAGGCTGAAGATTGTAGCAAATACTTCAGCCTTATCTTTTGCACTGATGTACTGGGCTCCTCCATCATTAAGGATGAAGATATTTGTGGAGCCTCCTCCTCCAGTGAGTTGTTTAATTGTCCACCACCATTCACGACTGGATGTGGCAGGACTGCAGAGCTTAGATCTGATCCGTTGGTTGTGGGATCGCTTAGCCATGTCTATCATTTGCTGCTTATGCTGTTTGGCATGCAGTTACAGATGTGTTCTCTCTGGATCACTTTGGTATCCAGCACCCCATATGCTGCAGCAGCAACACATCATGTTTTATTTCATTACTTAATTACTCTAGTATCCCTGCTCTCTACACATGAAGAATCCCCCACTCTTTACACTTTATCGTAATTTTTTTACACACCAGCATCGATCTTATACTTAACAAACTATTTTTAAGAACAAAGAAGAAAAGAGGACCTGGAGACCTAAACACAAACTAAAGACCTTACTTTTACTTTAAAGACAGTAAATACTCACCAATCCTACTCACCAATCAACTGCTGTCTATGCTCTTTAATAGTCTCTCACCTCTCTCTCCGTGCTCTTTAATAGTCTCTCACTCTTCTTGCACTCTCTCACTCTTAAAGGCCATGCTGCTGTTCTTGTACTCGCTCACTGTTAATGGCCCCACTGCTTCTCTCACTCTCTCACTGTTAATGGCCCCACTGCTTCTCTCACTCTCTCACTGTTAATGGCCCCGCTGCTTCTCTCACTCTTTCACTGTTAATGGCCCCGCTGCTTCTCTCACTCTCTTACTGTTAATGGCCCCGCTGATTCTCTCAGTCTCTCACTGTTAAAGGCCCCACTGCTCCTCTTGCTCTCTCACTGTTAAAGGTCCCACTGCTCCTCTCACTCTCTCACTGTTAAAGGCCCTGCTGCTTCTCACACTCTCTCACTGTTAAAGGCCATGCTGCTTCTCGTCCTCCTGTCAATAAGGGTAGTGCATGAAGAATGAGAAGGGTTGGGTTGGTATCATCATCATCATCATCATTCTGAATGGTATCATCATGGTAATTTCCTGCTTCCTGCAAGATAAATGTAGCATTGATTCTTTCACAGGTTTTAATTGATTCAAGCAGAACAATTTAAATATTGGGTCTCTTGATCGCTATTTTGGAGGGTATTTGATCAAATACCTGCCTGGGTTCAATTTGTCCACTACACAATATGGTGCATGCCAATTAGGTTCCTTTGGGCTATGATTCCAGACTATTACCAACTGGCCACTTGAAGTTCTGAAGGTGTTACCTTCTTATTGAACTGTTTCTTAATTTGCTGTTGCATTTTTCTCAAGTTGGTTGCTACTAATTTTTCCATCTCCCCCATGTATTTAACCAATTGCTCTAACCAATTGTGGTTGCATAGTCAGTGGCAAACCGTTTGTCAATGTTAGACACCTGGGTGTCCTCAGAAGGTGCCCGGTTATCGCTTGATAATGAGATACTCCAGTAGGTTTATGTGGAGTATAAAGAATAGCCATCAAACAAAGTGGTTACACTTCAGTCCATCTCCATCAGGTATTGTGCACATGCCTTGCTCAGCTAACCATTCAAGGTTCTGTTGCCAGTCCCTCTGATCCCAGATGATTAGGGGTGATGAGCGATGTGCAGCTTATGTGTGATACCTAGTAATTTTTGTAAATCTGGAAAAACATCTCCTGTGAAATGAGATCCCTGGTCACCATCTACCTGCACTGGTAATTCACACCTGCAGGACACCTCAGTCAATAACAATTTTGCTGCCATTCAACGAAATGTTATTTTGCTAGGGAAGAGTTTTGATCCAGTTGTAAGTTGATCAATCACTACCATAACATATGAATACTTCCCCTGCGATTTAGTAATTGGACCTATCAAATCGATTTGAATGTGAGTCTAGGGTCCCTGTGCTGGAGGCTGTGAGTGCAGAAATGCTCGATTAGAGTTACTTGAGGGGTCTGTCTGAAGCCAAGGAAGAAATTGATTATCATAGCTCTCTACAACTTGGCGCATATTGGGCTGCCAACATCAGCTAACTCTTCTCGGGTAGCAGGAGCTAATGGCCACCCGTGGTACTGTGCATGAAAGAGGTAAATAAACTTTTGCCCTAAGGGAGGAAGTACCTGATTGGCAAGGCCCACATCAAAAGGAGGTGCTGTGTTTGTGTGTTGAGAGAAGTGTCCATTGCCCAAGGAGTTGGGGAAGATGCCAGCCCTAACCCAGCCAGTCAACAGTGGCAACAGAGGCAGGATCACTCAGGTCAAGGGGTTCCATGGAGGCGGCGCCAACTGGGAAAGCACTGTTTAGGACCCATGGTGATAAAGGGACCCTCGTGCCTAGCAGCATGTTTGGTGGCCTTATCAGCAGCACAGATCCCCCCAGGTCTGTGACACATTGTCATTCTTATGCTCAGCCACTTCCCTATACACAGTAGGGCTGAGCACTTCTATAGGACATTGCATAATATCTGTAATAGGGGAGCATGTGCGAGTGATCCATCATCATTGGAACAAAAAGAATTTTTCTGACACAGAGGCAGTGCAAGGGCAGCATTGCAGAAATAGGCACTATCTGCCCACACGTTTATAGATAGGTCGCTGGTCTGGTGCAGGACCACAATCACAGCTGCGAGCTCAGCCATTAAAAATTAATTAAAAATTAAAATTACAGTCATTAACAGCTCAATAGCTTTCATTGGGGGAGAGCGGGAAATAATGTCTCTCTAGTCTTTAAAGAGTGAATTGCTCTATCAAGATGTGAACGTATAAGGAGTGTGGCACATATTGCAGACATGTGGACTTTAAACATTTTAACTTGGTGCATTATATAAATAGTTGAAATAACCCCTGATCTTTCTGGCACATTATTTACTTTAAATGCCTGCTATGCAGTTCTGTTAAAATAACGGTTATCAAGCACACACTGGACCAAGTCCAAGGCTGCCTGTTTTTTAAATATTCTGATTCAGCTGAGGCAAATGAATATCACACTGAGCACTCTGTGTGTGTACTGTAAGTATGTTGAGGTAGTGAAAAACATTCACCTTAAGGTATGCTGTTTGCCTTATATATTTCTTTTTGTTTTTAGTTTTTTTGATTTAACATTACTTTCATAAGAATGCTCACAAAACGGCTTTTATTCAATCTGATGTTCATTAATCTTTGTTACAAAATATAAATATGTTATGTCATGTGGCAGAATCCACCAACAGTCAGCTTAACTTTTAATTAGAAGGCAATGCTCGACTTCAACAGGACTTTGTGTGCATCAATTTGAGAGTGGTGCTAGGGTAAGGAGATCTGATGAACAGGGTTTCAGCAGACCCATAATAATGTGCATTAGCAGCACCTTTATTACTTCTCCCTAAAATTGTCAATTAGTTTTAATAATAAATGAAAGCTGATTTACTGGCACAATATATTGCACTAAAACATGTTTCTCAAGTATTAAAATTCAACCAAACCATCGAATGAAATGTGCATTTTTAAAAAAATAATTTAACGATCAGAAGCATTGCAAGAAGAGGCTGGGCTTCCTTTCGAAAAGGTAAAGATCCATCCTTGCCATGATCCATCCTTGCCCCTGCATACTAACGAAGTTATCCAATGACTGGTGTTTTCTTAGTTGCAATCATGTTGGCTTTTGACTCCCGTTTCATACAGTATTAAGTACCACAATACAAGACAATGAAATAAACTGGAACTGTTTTCAAATTCTAATATGAATAATACTTATTAATAATCCCAATACTTAGAGCATACATGCATTCAATGATGTCAACAGAAAATGCTGGAAATACTCAGCATGTGTGACAGCATCTGTGGAGAGAAACTGGGTTAACACTTCAAGTCAACAACCTTTCATCAGAACTGGAAAAAGTTAAAGATGTCTTAGGTTTTAAGCAAGTGCAGAGGCAGGGGAAGGGGTGGGAGAAGAACAAAAGGGTAGATCAGTGATAGGATGGAAGGCCAGAGGGATTAAATGACAAATGGAATGATAGTGCAAGGTAAAAAGAGATGGCAGTGAAACAAGTAAAGAAATAAAGAATGGGTCTAGAGGAGGTGTAAATGGGAATAACAGAAATGTTACCAACAGCTGATGTCCAAAAAAAATGGGGGCTGAGGTTATGATTTGCAGTTGTTGAGGCACTGTTCCTCAGGTATGTTTCTTTGGAGCACTATAAGAAGCTGAGGACAGAGGGATCAGAGTGTGAGTGAGGTGGAGAATTAAAATGACAACTGACCTGAAGTTTGGGGTCACAATTGTGGGCCGATGGATGTGTTCGGAAAAGCGATCACTCAGCTTGGTTTTGGTCTCCCCAGGTAAAGGAGATCATGGACAGGATTTTTCAGTCCCACAGTGGGCAGAGTTGGAGGCCAGCTGGTGCTAAAAATAGTGTCACTGGCCAGCAAGCAGGTTTTCCGTTACCATGTCTGTCACAGGGAGTTTCATCAGGTTGGAAGAAGGTGGACCCCATCCACCCATCCCATTCTACAATGAGGCCAACTAGCTAATGAGCTCTTTGAGAGTTCGTTAAGCGGAAGCTTCGGATTTTGGTGGAAGTACACGGGTTGCACACTGGGTCAGGAGCAGACCATGTGCATGGAGACAGAAACACAGCAGGGAGCCAGCCATGGAGATGGACAAATAAAAGGGATCATGGTTGAGAGGCACACTGAGCCATTGGCACACAGACGCCATCAGGTGTGCATAGGTTATGGGGAGAATGGCCTGTATGCAATTGGGCTTCTGAAGATGTGGTTCCGGTGACATATTCTTGCGCTTTGTGTTTTCAGAGATAAATTTGAAGTCTGCATATTGATGTTAAAAATATTTTTAGTATTTTAGAAACATAAAATTCAGCTACAAATAGTAATGAATGCTACACAACAATGAACTCTTAACAGGTTATTATGTGTCATCTGTGGCTCATTTGGTAGCACTCTTGCCTCTGAGTCACAAGGTTCTGGGTCCAAATCCCATTTCAGGGTTTGAGCACAGAAAATAAGGCTGTCGCTTCAGTAAGCACTGAGGAAGTGCTGCACTATCAGAGGTGCCAACTTTTGGATGGGACGTTGAAACCAAGGCCCCATCTGCCTGCTAAGGTGGATGCGAAAGATCCCATGACACTATTTTGAAGAAGAGCATGTGTTATGCCAATGTTTATCACTCAAACAAGATCACAAAAACAGATTATCTGGTCATTATCATGGTGCTGTTTGTTGGAGTTGGCTGTGTGCAAATTGGTTGCCGTACTTCCTACATTATAACAGTGAACATTGCAAAAAGTACTTCATTGGCTGTAAATGCTTTGAGACATTCCACAGTCATGAAAAGAATTATATAAATGCTTGTTTGAATGGGGGGGGCGGAATTTAATGGGGCACTTGGGAGCACATTGGGAGGTGGAGGAGGCCGTAAAGTGTCAAGGGAAGGTGGAAGGTTAGAGGACGATTGCCTTCTCAATGTCATGAAATTATATCAGCGAAGGACCGCCTTTCCATCTAGAGGCACATTTAGGTTTTTTAGTGACCAATTAAGGCCATTAAAGAACCTCTTCCTGTTGCAGCTGGCAATTTACCAGCGGCGAGGAGGGGGCAGGGAAAGACCACCTAGTAAAATATGACGGTCTCCAAGAGGGCTTGGCGAGGACACCTCTGATCGAGTACTCTGTGGCCCACACAGCAGCCCCCAGTGGAAACACCTGCCTGCCTTCACCAACCACCCACGCCACCTCATCGAGGCCTGCCCGACTTGCCCCAGTGACCCTAACCCCATTTGCCTTCTTCTGACAAGAATGGTGCTTTTCCTGGCAGGGTGCTATCCCAGTGGCTCTGCTAGAACTGTAGGGCTGACAACCCTCTGATTGGCCAGCAGCTTTTGGAGGCGGGATCTCATCCCCCATAGGAATGGGAGCTCCAACTAGCTGCCTGATTGCCACAGAATCCAGTCGGGACTCCCCTAAACAGCTGAGGCAGGGTTACCCTCAGCTCTTCAGCCTGCCATTCAAACCACCACCACCCTGACAAATTTCAGTTGGGAAAATCAATTGGGCTCTGAACACACAGCTTAAGACAATTCAGTGCTGTATCATCCTTCAGACCTAACATCACATGTTAGAGACGGTACAGGTTCACACCTGTAATTTACCACAGTAGCAGTTCTTAATTCTTTCAGCATTGGGAAACATTGAACAAAAGACAAGTGCTATCTTACAGAAAAGTTAAAAAAAATGAAGGAAAATTCATCATTGCCTACTTAGTAACTGGAAACATCAACAGAGATCTGGGGCTTGATCATCTGCCTAATTTTCCAGTTGAGCACGGTTGTTGGCTCATGAAGTAATGAAAAAGCAATTCAATGAAACAGCTTTTTGAAAAAAGTGCTATAAATCTCATAGCATTGTACACAGGCTGAGGAGCAGAGGCTGTGAGAGCAAGAAGGAAGCTATTTGCTAGGCAGTACAATGAGTAAGTTTCAGGCAAAGGAAACAGAGGAAGGGACAAATGTGGTGCCAAGAAGCTGGAGTGGGATAAGGAACTAGTGGAGCACAGGAAAGCAAGAATGTTTTCTTGGAATTGTTCCCCTGGGTGCATTTGACCTCTGCTAACCACACAATCAATAAATACCACATAATTAGCATGTGCACTATAATTACAAAACCACACAAACATAAAACTTTAATTGGTAATTTTAGAAAATGCAGGAGAATAAAGTTCCATATGTACTCTATTATCAAATCAAAGGAACCAACTAGTCACCACAGAGCATCCCATCTACCACCAGGAATATAAACTGATTCCCTGAATAAGGCAAGACTGATACCCTTGGGTGCTCACCAGTGTGAGCTGCACTGTAGCAGTTGACACCAGTAGCTTTGTTCAGTTGCACACAAAAAATAACAACTCACTTTATTGTTAAATGACTTTTCAGCTGATGCAAAGTAATAAAGAGGGTGGAGCTTCTTCTAAAAAATCAATTTACCTAAGTGTGAAATCTTAAAGGGAAAACAAATCAGTCTGCAACACAATATTTTACATTCTTTCTGTGAAAGGCCCAATCAAATGAATTTGTGGTTTGCACTACATAGCCACTGTTAAGTAAAATATTATTAATGTTACTGCATCTTGCTTGAAACCATGCTGATAATGTGAAGTGCTTCAGATAATGTCAAGTTTGTATTGTACAACAAACTTCTGTTTCAGTTACTGCTGCATTTCAAATCTGTTCCACATGATCCAGCAGTGATTATGGCTCTAGGGGAGCGATTGCAGTGCCAGGGTGATATAGCCAGAAGACATCAAAGAAATGTATTTCTGTTTAATTTTTTATAAGAGCTGACTAACAAGCCTAAATAAAGATTTGAAGTCACTGCCCCCAGGGTTCCATTAATGTACAAACAGTTATCCATTGTTTGATTCCCATTTCTATGCACTTCAATCCTTTGGATTGATGCACAATAGTAAATAAGAGAGGTACTTCAATCAGCTAAGAGGAATAGCTATCAACTTTTTACTCCTTCTGAGACAATAAACACTTAGCTTAACTGAAACTGGAAGCCATAAATGTTAACCAGTGCCAGCTCATCATATATGAGTTGCAAAGCAAGCAAGAAAGAAAGGGCCTGCATTTATATGACATCTGGCACAACCTCTTAATGTCCTAAAGAGTTCCTTAGCTAATAAAGTAATTTCAAAATGCAGCCACTATTGGAACATAGGTTTAAAAAAAACAGCAGCACAGAAAGGTCCCACAACAGCAATGAGATAAATGACCAGGAAAATCTGTTAAAGTGGTAATATAAACAGAAAATGCTCCAAATACTCAGCAGATCAGGCAGCATCTGTAGAGAGAAAAACAGCGTTAACTTTTCAGGTTGATGACCTTTCATCAGAACTGGGAAAAGAAAGGGATGTAATACGTTTTTAGCAAGGGGCAGGTGGGGAAAGGACAACCTTCCACACTTCTGCTCTTACCCACTTCCTTACCTCCCAGAACCATAATAGGGCTCCCCTTGTCCTCACCTTCCATCCCTCCAGCCTCTGTGTTCAATGGATAATTTTCTGCCATTTCTGCCATCTCCAGCAGGAAGTCACCAACAAACATGTCTTACCCTCCCCTCTCCTTTCAGAATTCCGAAGGGACAATTCCCTCTGGGATACCCTGGTCCACTCCTCAATAATCTTCAACACCTGTCTCTTTCCCACAGCACCTTTCCATGCAAATGCTGGATTATGTAACACTTGACATTTTACCTCCTCTCCCCTCAACAACCAATCTCCAAAGGCTCTTCCCAGTTAAAGCAGCACTGCATGTATGTTTCTTTCAATTTCTACAACCATATTCACTGCTCACAATGTGGTCTCCTGTTCACTGGGGAGACCAAATATAGAATGGGTGGCCAATTTGCAGAACATCTCTGTTCAGTCAGTAAGCATGACTCAGAGCTTCCATTGGCCTGTCGTTTTAATTCTCCATCTTGCTCTCACACTGACGTCTCTGTCCTTGGTCTGCTGCACTGTTCCAGTGAAGCTTAATGTAAGCTTGAGGAACAGCACCTCATCTTTGGATTGGGCACTTTACAGCCTTCTGTACTCAACACTGAGTTCAGTAATATCAGACCATTGTAAAGGGATGCCATTTTTCCTAATATTACTGTGGGATACCGTAACAGGCTTGTGGGGGCTGTGTGTGTGTTGTGTGTTTGTGCAGCTAATTTAATTAAACTGAAGACAGTCAGACTGCAAGGATTGAATCATCAAAGTGGTTAGGTGTAAAAGCAGGCATTTTGAAATGGAGATGGGCAAGCTAGGATGAGATGCCCGTAGATACAGTATGAATGGGAATTTGCATTATGAGATCAGTGAGGAGTGAATTGTTAGCTGTTTGAATTTCAAGGAGACATGACCAGAAGTTTTACAACTGGCACAAATCATAAATAAATAAGATAAAGTTATTAAGTTTATTTTTCCAGAAAGTACTGACCATAATGACAATATGAAAGATTTTTATATTTTGGGAAAAGTAACTTTTGAAGAAAGTTTAAAAGAATGGATTTAAAGATCAAAGGGGGAGTGGCCATGTGAGAGCTTGAAAGGTGGGCTATAGGGGGACAGACTTGTGAAAAATAGTCTTTAGCTGCTCCAGAAAAGTATTTGTTTATTCCAGAAAGCAAGGTTTTGTTAAAGCCTTGGATTTCAACTGTCGCATGAAAGGGAGAGAGAAGCTGTGAAATACCTCTCCTATAGCAACAGTGGGTGCCTTGCAGTAATATTACTGGATGTTTTATAGATCAAGAACCTATTTGGACAGTTGCCTGGAAAAGGGTATTTATTTGGGAGTCTATCTAAGTAGAAATCTTTTGGGAAATGTTGTAAAACTAAATTTACTTGTGTAACCATAATCATGCATGTTTAAGTTTTCTTTAATTTTGTTAATAAATGTTTTAATTTAGTATTTAAGATCTCAAAAAGTGGTAGTGGACTATTTACTTCTAACTTCAATGCACATACCTTCTCATATTAAAATTACAAATTGCAAATCGTTGCGATTGCTTGGCCAAGTTTCCCTTTGGGATTTGATCAGCCCAGCAATTACCACCTCCCATGTCATAACACTGTAAACTTTGTCCCTCCATTATGGTTTCTTTTTCTTTGCATGTTTTGTATTTTCTCTCAGTTTTGCTTTCATTAGTACATCTGCTCTAGGTACATCTTTTGTTTCTTTGTTTCTTTTCTTGCCCATCACCATTCCTTTTGTAAGGCTAACTCTTCTGCCGTTCAGTATCTCCCATCTTCCACCCCAACTTGGATTTTCTTTTTGTCCTTCTCCCACCCACCCCTTGCTCAAAACCTATTACATCTCTGACATTTCCCAGTTCTGATGAAGGGTCAGTAACCTGAAACATTAAATCAGTTTCTCGCTCCACAGATGCTGCCTGACCTGCTGAGTATTTCCAGCATTTTCTGTGTTTATTTTAGGTTTCCAGCATCCACACTACTCTGCTATTCTGTTTAAGTGGTATTGGTTAAGGGTTAAATATTTGCCTAAACTGATTTCTTGTGCCACACATTAGGAACAAAATCAGTTAAATAACAATGAAATTTCAATTCAAATTACGCCTTCAGTTTACCCATCACTACTGTTATTAAAAGCCCTTCAACAATCACAACTGGCTGGTGAGAGATTCACTTAGGGATGCCTCGAAATGAATATGAGTCAATCAGGCCAGAAAACTTTGGAAACAAATTAGAGGAATGGCAGAGTGGTAGAATGTTATCAGGGAGAAGTTTAACACTTTTTGCATTATGTGGTACAACATGAGGAAGCCAACTACAGAGAGAAATTAAACTAGTTGCTGACTCAGTTGATACTTGTTTCTTTATTCAATATGTCAGAGAGAAAACCAGGATTCAACTTATTAGATTTAATGTTCAGTAGTGATCCAGAGCTACAACTTGATATTCTTCCACTATCACATCCAAAATCAGTCAGTATAGCAGTTGAAAACTGGGAGAAACCAAGCAGTGGCCTACCACTTCATTCCCACCCTGACCTCCGTTTGCATCAGTCACCCCTTTCCCACCCACTGCATGTGTTACAGCAGGAAGGAAATGTCCAGAAGCCTCCACCATTTTCCAACTTTCAACTGACCCCAGACACTGTCAAAGGATGGCAGAATGTACACTGATGCTCCCTTTGAAGAGAGAGGGATCTCTGTTGAGCACTGTTCCTTTCCTTTTTAGAACCCAGTCTAGTCCAAGTCCTTATTTTTGGAGCTCTTTTGTCCTTGTTAAATGGACCTACCTCTTCAGGTCCTGCTGCAGAACTACCTGAATTTTCCTATGTGGCAGCAGTGAGCTTCCTTAGAACTAAGGGTGGCATTGATCTTTTGAATGGTTAGTCAAGTGGATTATGCATCAAGATAAAGAGAAGGATTTAGCTAAGCGAATGACTTTGCATTGGGTTTCAATTCTGAAGATTATGTCATATTTTCTGCATAGCTAAGGTTAAATAAAAACAGAAAATGTTGGAAAAACTCAGCAGGTCTGACAGCATCAGTGGAGAGAGAA
Source organism: Carcharodon carcharias (assembly GCF_017639515.1). Lineage (NCBI taxonomy): Eukaryota > Metazoa > Chordata > Chondrichthyes > Lamniformes > Lamnidae > Carcharodon > Carcharodon carcharias. The sequence continues at coordinate 41,116,269 of NC_054479.1, read as the reverse complement.
ACAGATTTAATGTTTTGAGTTTGTATGACCCTTCTTCAGAGCTAAGGAGAAGTAGAAATGTGATAAAATTTATACTGCTTAAGGAGGTGTGGAGCAGGTGAAGCTAGACAGAAGGCCAGTGATAGGTGGGGGCTAAGAAGCAATTGACAGAGATGTCATGGATGAAAAGCCAAAAGAGTATTAATGGTGGTGGTAAGGGTTAAAGGAGATGCTGATAGTGCCATAAAGTAAGAAAACAAAATGTGTTAATAGCAGAACAAGGGTAAGCACATTGTGAAAGAGCAACATGGAACAAGTAACAGATGGCCCTTTTGGAGGTGGGGTGAGGGGAGGGGACAGTGGTTGGGGATAAAAAAGGGAATAAAACAATGAATAAATGAAGAAAAAGAAAAATAAGTGGATAAAAAAAAAATAAATTTTACAAAAAGGGGATTTTAAAAAAGGAGAGAGTTCATGGTCTGGAGTTGTTGAACTCAATGTTAAGTCCAGAAGGCTGTAAAGTCCGTAAGTGGAAGATGAGGTGCTGTTCCTCCTGGTTGAATTGGGCTTCACTGGAACATTGCAGCAGGACAATGATGGACTTGTGGGCATGAGAGCAGGGTGGTGTGTTGAAATGGCAAGCGACAGGAAGGTCTGGGTCATGCTTGTGGACAGACCAAAGGTGTTCTGCAAAGCGGTCACCCAGTCTGTGTTTGGTCCCCCCAATTCTCCCCAAATTTCTACTGCATTCACTGTTCCCAATGAGGTCTCCTCTACATTGCGGAGACCAAACACAGACTGGGTGACCGCTTTGCAGAACACCTTCAGTCTGTCCGCAAGCATGACCCAGACCTTCCTGTTGCTTGCCATTTTAACACACCATCCTGCTCTCATGCCCACGTGTCCATCCTTGGTCTGCTTCAATTCCAGCGAAGCCCAAAGCAAACTGGAGGAACAGCACCTCATCTTCCAATTAGGCACTCTACAGCCTTCCGCACTTAACATTGAGTTCAACAACTTCAGATCATGAACTCTCTCCTCTATCATCACACCTTTTTTAATCCTTTTTTAGTTTTTAAAATTTATTTTTATTTCTTATCCACTTATTTTCATTTTTATTCATTCATTCATTGTTTTATCCCCTTTTTATCCATTATTTAACCCCTTTTCCATCCTTTTAACCCCTCTGAAGCACTATATTATATATTTTTTCTGTATTAAAGACATTCTATGCCAAGGGTTTTAAAAATATAGATCTCCCAGGATTTAGGTCACTTGTTATGTTGACTAGGAGACCTGTTAACTCAGTTGGTTAAATGGCAAGTGAGTGATTCAGAATAATGCTAACAGTACAGGTTTGATTCCTGTTCCAGCTGAGGGAGACTTGCGATCTGTCTCCTTGCCCTGCCCTTGAGAATGGAAAGCAATGACAAACCACCACTGGCAAAAACTTCCCAGAAAATGGCTCAGGATGAAGCATCAAATAGACAATGAGCCAAGAACCTGTCTCTGGCCAGAGAACATATGACATGATTATGATGACTGGCTTGCTAACTGAAATCAAATCAATGGAGGGTTGTTAATGGAGCGAATCTGATCGGGGCTCTGTTCTGCATTTGTTACTATTCATCATTTTCATTCATGCTTAGCTAGGAATATTCTTAAATTTCCAAATGATACAAAAATGTACACAGGGTAATTCAAAACAAATAAGTTTCAGACTGATTCAGGTAAGTTATTAAAGACCCCATATGTGACAGATATCATTTAATTTGAACAAGTGCAGTGTCATGAGAATTGGGATTAGGAAATTCCAGGCATCTCTTGACTATACAGGGGTGCCCATTAAGGTCAACAGATCAATCACAGGATAATAGATGCTTGTTAAAGGTACAGAAGCAAAGAAAGAAAATAGAGTTTTAGGTTGTTAGTTCGGATCACTGGGGGACAGCTGAGTGCAGAATTTAGTTATTTAATGATGTGCTATATCCACATTTGAAGCATAGACTCATAGGCTCATAGACGTTTGCAGCACAGAAGGAGACCATTCGGCCCATCATGTCTGCACCAGCCAACAACGATCTGAAATCACTAATCCTGTTTTCCTTCGCTTGGCCCATAGACATGGAGGCTATGGCAATGCAACTGAATATCTAAATACTTCTGATATGTTACCAGAGTTTCTGACTCAACCATCTTTTCAGGCAGTGAGTTCCAGACTCGAACCACTCTGTGGGTGAGAAAATTTCTCTTCAACTCCCCTTTTAGCCTTAAATCTATGCCCCTGATTATTGACCTCTCTACTAATGGAAAAAGTGCCTTCCTATCCAACCCATCTATGCCCCTCATAATATTGTAAGTCTATCAGGTCCCTCTCAACCTTCGTTGGTCCATGGAAAACAACCCCAGCCTATCCAATCTTTCCTCATAGCTCAGGTCCTCCAGCCCAGGCAGCATCCTGGCAAATCTCCTCTGCACTCTCTCCAGTGCAATCACATCCTTCCTATAATGTGCTGACCAGAACTGCATGCAGTGCTCCAGTTGTGGTCTAACCAGTGTTTAATACAGTTCCAGCATAACCTCCATGTTGTATTCTATGCCTCAGCTAATAAAGGCAAGAATCCTATATGCTTTCTTAACCACCTTATCTACCTGCCCTGCTACCTTCAGAGATTTGTGGAAATGCACACCAAGGTCCTTCTGATCTTCAGTATTTTCCAGGGTTCTACCATTCATAGTGGAATCCCTTGTCTTGTTAGCCCTCCCCAAGTGCATTACCTTACGCTTTTCCGGGTTGAATTCCATTTGCCACTGCTCTGCCCACCTGACCAGCCCATTGATAACCTCCTGCAGTTTATGGCTATCCTCCTCACTAGTTACCTCCCTACCAATTTTCATGTCATCCGCGAACTTCTTGATTATATCTCTTACATTTAAGTCCAAATCATATATGTACACCACAAACAGCAAGGACCCCAGCACTAAGCCCTTTGAAACTCCATTGGAAACAGACTTCCAGTCACAGAAACATCCCTCTACCATCACTCTCTGCTTCCTACCTCTCAGCCATTTTTGATCCAACGTGCCACTTTGCCTTGGATCCCATGGGCTCTTACTTTCTTGACCTGTCTGCCATGAGGGACCTTATCAAAAGCCTTGCTAAAGTCCATATAGACCACATCAAATGCATTACCTTTATCAACACTCCTGGTTACCTCCTCAAAAGATTTAATTATATTTGTCAAACACGACTTCCCTCAACAAATCTATGCTGACTATCCCTGATTAATCCATAGCCAGAATTTTATCTTCAGCACGCGGGCGCACACTCGACACGCCGGAACGTAAAATGATGCGTAATGAAGTTGGGCTAGCGTCCCAACATCACCGTTCACCGTCGCGATATTTCATTCAGCGTACCGGAGTCGGCTGTGCGCCCGCCGATAATTGAAAGGCCTATTAAGGCCATTTAACAAGGTAATTAAGTTGAAGTTAAGCTGCCCATCCAACCTAATGGTTGGTGGGCAGGCGAAAAGGCCAAACGGCCTTTACATTTTTTGGGAAAACTCATCCACGAGCAGAATGAGGTTTCCTAAAGTTATTACAAATTAAATGAAAATGTTCTTTTGAAATTAAAAACATGTCCCATCTCATGTGATACAGGACATGAGGGAACATGTTTCATTGAATTTTTATTGCATTTATTAATTGTTTCAAAAAGCGCTTCAATCTCCCTGAGACAGCTCCACGCCTCCAAAGCACTCCTTAGCACACATTAGTGAACTGCGGGCCAGGCCCACTCTCCCTCCTTCCCCCGCCCGCACAGGGAGCAGCGCCACCACTCATGATCCATACAGGGCGGGCCTTCTTTGGCCCGCCTATGTGAAATCACGGTGCGGAGCCAATCACGGGCAGTGGTCAGCTTCCCGATTGCTGCCAATCCACTCCCGCCGAGCCCACCCGATGCAGGAAAAATTCAGGCCCATGTCTGTCCAAGTGCAGATATATTCTGTCCCTTAAAATTCTTTCTAGTAACTTCCCCACCACTGAGGTTAGACTGGCTGATCTGTAATTTCCTAGCCTATCCCTTCATCCCTTTTTTAATAATGGGACAACATTATCAGTCCTCCAGCCCTCTGGCACCTCACCTGTGGCCAGAGAGGATTTGAAAATTACTGCTAGGGCCCTGATATCTCTTCCCTTGCCTCCCTCAACAACCTGGGATACATCTCATCCCGGCCTACGGATTTATCCACTTTTAAGGCTGCTAAGCCCGCGAGTACCTCCTCTCTCTCTATGTTAATTTCCTCTGACATTTCACAGTCCACCACCATGATGTCTATGCCTGCGTTGTCCTTTTCCATTGTGAAGACCGGCGCAAAGTATTCATTGAGGACTGTACCCACACCTTCGGTGACCACACACAAATTACCTATATGGTCCCTAATTGGCCCTATTCGTTCCCTAGTTATTTTCTTGCTCTTTATATATTTTTTAAAAACCCTTTCGGTTTTCCTTTATTCTACTCACCAAAGCTTTCTCATGCACTCTCTTAGCTTTCCTAATTTCCTTTTTAAGACACCCCTGCACTTTTTATACTGCTCTAGGGACTCTGCCATATTGAGTCCTCGGTATCTGTCATAAGATTCTCTTTTTTTCTTAATCCTAACCTTTATCTCCTTTTATATCCATACTTGATCCCCCACTTTGTCTTTATGGGAAGATATTTGCCCTGTACCCTTGCTATTACCTCCTTGAATGCCTCCCACTGCTCTGACACGGAATTTTCTGCAAGTAGCTGCTCCGAGTCCATTTGGGTCAAATTGTATCTCATCTTAATAAAATTAGCCTTTCCCCAGTTTAGAGCTTTTATCCCTGGCCCAACCTTATCCTTTTCCATAACTATCCTAAATCTAACTGAGTTATGGTTATTATCTCCAAAATAATCCTCTACTGATACGCCTTCCACAAGCCTGGGCTCATTTCCGAATATTAGGTCCCGACTGCCCCTCCCTTATTGGGCTTTCTACATACGGCTAAAAAAGTCATCCTGGATGCAACTTGAGGGGTAGAATCGTCGGCTCAGCGAACGAGGGCAGGGCCCGCTCGCCGAGGCATAAAATGGTGCACGGTGACGTCAGGCATGCATCCCGATGTCACCACATGTCATTTAGATCTTCGGTTCGGTGGGCATGCAGCTGACTGCCGAACTGTCAAAGGCCTATTAAGGTGATTTAAAAAGCCAATGAGCTGAGCTGCCCATCCAACCTTAAGGTTGGCGGGCAGGCAAAGAGCCCAGGCGGCCTTCACATTTTTCATGGAACCTCATCCACAGGCAGATGAGGTGTCATGAACATTTTTAAGGTGTTTGAGAAATGTTTAATAAAATTAATGGGACAGTTTCACATGAGGGGACATGTCCTTAAATTTTTTTTTACCATTATTCAATGCTTTATAAATGAAAATTATCTCCCTAAGGGCAGCTCTGTGCCTCGGGGAGATTTCTGCGCTCTTTCGCCCGCATGTGTGAAAGATTGCACTCCCCGAATCAGGCAACCCCCCCACCCCCACCCCACTACCCGCACAGGGAGCGCTCAGTGCATCCAGGTACGCGTCACGCTGGGCAGGCATTAATTGGCCCGCCCACGTAAAATGGTGCCCTGCAACCCATCGGGGGCACTGATCGGCTGTGCACCCGCCCCCGCATAATCCCCCCAACGGGGAGAAAATTCTCCCCAAGAATTTTGCTCCCTCCCTACCTTGCACACTAAAACTGTCACAGTTAATATTTGGGTAGTTAAAATCCCATACTATTGCTGCCTCCTTATTCTTACACTTCTCTGAAATTTGATTACATATTTGATCCTCTATCTCTCCCTGACTTGTTTGGGGACATAATGCCCAACAGTGTGTTTGCCCCTTTTGTGTTTTTTACTTCTACCCACATGGCTTAATTTGATGATCCTTCCAAGATATCAAGCCTCCTCACTGCTATAATTGATTCCTTGGTCAATATTGCGACCACCGCCCCTCACTCCTTTTCTAACCCCTCTCTATCTCGTCTGAATACCCTATCACCAGGAATGTTGAGCTGCTAATCATGCCCTTCTTTTAGTCAAGCCTCAGTCATAGCTAAATCATACTCCTATGTGCCTAACTGTGCCCTCAGCTCACCTGCCTTATTCCTCAGGCTCCCTGCATTAAAATATATTCCATTAAGGTTTGCTGAACTAATTTCTTTCTTATCTAGCCTATGTTTCTTCTGCCTTCCAGACTCACTTAGAAATGTTTTAACTTCTAATTCCATCTCAGCTTGTCTCCCCTCTGAACTACTTTTCAGGATCCCACCCCCCTGCCAATTTAGTATAAATCCACCCCAACAGCATTAGCAAATCTCCCCGCGAGGATGTTGGTCCTGTTCCTGTTCAGATGTAACCCGTACAACTTGAACAGGTCCCACCTCCCCCAGAGATGGTTCCAATGCCCCCGAAATCTAAAGCCCTCTCTCCTGCACCATCTCTCCGCCACGCATTCATCTGCTCTATCCTTCTGTTCCTATACTCATTACTGTGTGGCACCGGGAGTAATACCTTTGAAGTCCTGCTTTTTAATTTCCTACCTAACTCCCTAAAGTCTGTTTGCAGGGCCTCATTTCTCTTTCTTCCTATGTCATTGGTCCCATCATGGACCACGACCACTGGGTGTTCACCCTCCCCCTTCAGAATGCCCTGCAGCCGTTCTGTAACTTCCTTGACCATGGCACCTGGGAGACAACATGCCATCCTGGAATCACATCTACTGCCACAGAAGCACCTGTCTACTCAAGTTTGTGCGGAAGGTGTGGGAATTGTGATTTTCAATTCTGGGCACCACACATAATGAAAAATGTCAAGAGGGTGCAGAGGTACCAGGGACATTGATTACATGGAGAGATTGGAGAAGCTGAGATTATTCTCTTCAAAAAGAAGTCTGAAGGGAGATTTAATAGTGGTGTTCAAAATCATGGTGGACTTTGGTAGAGTAAATAGGGAGAAACTGTTTCCATGAGTCTTAACCAGAGGATGCAGTTTAAGGAATCGGCAAAAAAAAGAGGGAAGGTGAGGAGACTTTTTTATGAAGCGTGAATTGTTATGATCTGCAATGTACTGCCTGAAAGGCTGGTGGAAGCCGATTCAATAGAAAGTATCAAATGGATTTGGATAAATACCTGAAGGAGAAAAGCATTGAAAAACTATGAGGAAAGAGTAGACATGGGACAAATTGGATAGCTATTTCAAAGAGCCAGCAGAGGCACAATGGGCTGACTGGCCTCATGTGCTGCATGATTCTTTGATTCTAAGAGAGAGCAATCAAGAAGATGCCAAAAGCTCTTGGTTATGTGGATAGGCTTTTGGGCTGAGGTTTTTACTTAGAGAAATGCAAGTTTAGATGGCAGATGATTGGAAATTTTAAACTGATGAGGTTGGATACAATCCAGATATATAGAATATTCAGAAATAGGTAGGCATAGAAGGATTAGAGGAACTCCCTATAAATTAAAGCAGCTGGTAGAGTTAGGAATAAGGCTTTTCAACAGGAACTTTCCACACAAGCATATTTATGAGTTCTGTTGTTTTTGTGATGCTAACCTTGTACTGTAAAGATTTAGAGAACAAAGAGCATTCAGTCTTTGCAGGATAAATAAAACATTTATATCTTGCATTAACTGGGCACAGTGTGTTTATGTATCAAGCCATTGTACCAATGTAGAAGCTCGCTTCACACATTTCTAAAAAAGGGTGGAGCACAGAAAGACAGGAAACATAGGAAAGCAAGTCTATCCATGGACATCCAAGAAGCCATCTCGGCCTCCTCCAGAGGTCCCCAGCATCACAGACGCTAATCTTCAGACAATTCGATTCATTCCAAGTGATATCAAGGAACAGCTGAAGGCAGGGGATACTGCAAAGTCTAAGGGCCCTGACAACATTCCGACAATAGTACTGAAGACTTGTGTTTTAGAACTTGCCGTGCCCCGAGCCAACCTATTCCAGTACAGCTACAACACCGGCATCTACCCCGCAATGTGGAAAATTGCCCAGGTATGTACTGTACACAAAAAGCAGGACAAATCCAAGCTGGCCACTTACCATCCCATCAGATTACTCTTCATCATCAGTAAAGTGATGGAAGAGATTGTCAACGGTGCTATCAAGTGGCACTTGCTTACCAATAACCTGCTCACTGATGCTGAGTTTGGATTCCATCAGGGCCACTCAGCTCCTGACTTCATTACAGCAATATTACAACATGGACAAAAGAGCTGAACTCCAGGGAGTGATTGCCCTTGACACCAAAGCAGCATTTGACCGAGTGTGGCATCAAGGGGCCTTAGCAAAACTCAAGTCAATGGGAGTCAGGGGAAAACTGTCCGCTAGTTGGTGTCATACCTAGCACAAAGGAAGATGGTTGTGGTTGCTGGAGGTCAATTATCTCAGTTCCAAGACATCACTGCAGGAGTTCCTTAGTATAGTGTACCCGGCCTAACCATCTTCAGCTGCTTCATCAGTGACCTTCCCTCCATCGTAAGATCAGAAGTGGGGATGTTTGCTGATGATTGCACAATGTTTAGCACCATTTGCGACTCCTCAGATACTGAAGCAGTCCATGTCCAAATGCAGCAAGACCTGGACAATATCCAGGCTTGGGTTGAAAAATGGCAAGAAACATTCACGCCACACAAGTGTCAGGAAATAACTATCTCCAACAAGAGAGAATCTAACTGGCGCCCCTTGACATTTAATGGCATTACCATTGCTGAATCGCCCACTATTAACATCCTGGGGGCTATCATTGACCAGAAACTGAACTCAACTAGCCATATAAATATTGTGGCTACAAGAGCAGGTCAGAGGCTAGGAATCCTGCAATGAGTAACTCACCTCTTGACTCCCCAATGCCTGTCCACCATTTACAAGGCACAAGTCAGGAGTGTGATGGAGTACTCTCCACTTGCCTGGATGAGTGCAGTCCCAACAACACTTAGGAAGCTTGGCAACATCCAGGACAATTGACATCCCATCCACAAATATTCACTCCCTCCACCACCGACGCATGGTGGCAGCAGTATGTACAATCTACAAGATGCACTGCAGGAACTCACCAAGGCTCCTTAGACAGTGCCTTTCAAACCCACGACCGCTACCATCTAGAAGGACAAGGGCAGCAGATACATGGGAACACGACCACCTGAGAAGTTTCCCTCCAATTCACTCACCATCCTGACTTGGAAATATATCACCGTTCCTTCACTGTCACTGGGTCAAAATCCTGGAACTCCCACCCTAACAACACTGTTGGTGTACCTACACCACATGGACTGCAGTGGTTCAAGAAGGCAGCTCATCACCACCTTCCCAAGGGCAATAAGGGATGGACAATAAATGTTGGCATTTCTAGCGAAGCCCACATCCAATGAATGAATTTTTAAAAAGCCAGATACGGAATAACATGAAGAAAGCTGCAGGGAAATATTGTTTACCTAGTCCCATGGGCAGAGCTGTGACTGACAACTAAAAAATAACTAGAAACCGAGATAAGATGGGGAATAAATATAAATTTCAAACAATAGTTCTTACAGGATTCAATTGCATTTGTGAAACAAGAGACCTAAAGTGAGGCTTAAAATCAACCTGATGCAATAATATCAAACTGTCTCATTAATCAAGAAGAGAATGAAATGAAAATGTTGAATTATTTCATTTACCGGTTGGAAGAAGCTTTGTGTGCAGCAGTACTGAATTTGGAAATATTTACTAGATGAATCTAACACTAGAATATAGAAATGTCTATGAAACAAAACTATGCTTTCATCATTCTCATTAAAATAATGATACTATTTTCAGGTTTTAATGTGCCTCCATTTGTTTTGAAGTTTCCAGTTAATATAATTTGTACTCATTAAATGATGTCAGTTCAATCAGCTGAAAGAACTAGCATTTTTACAGTGCCTTACACACATCCATACATCCTACAGTGCTTCACAACCAATGAATTATTTTTGAACTGCAGTTACTGTTTGGTAGGAAAATGTAGTAATCCAGTTTTACACCATATGCACCTTCAAGCAGCAAATAAAATGAATGACTTGTTGATCTATTTTGGTTTTGTTGATTGAGGGATAAATGTTGGGCAAAAAACCAAGAAAAGTCCTTATTTTTGGTCAAAAGAGCCAAGGAATCATTTATGCCTCAATTTAACGTCTCATTCAAAAGACATCACCTCTGGCAGTGCTGCACTGTCTCAGCATTACACTGACATACCAACATATTTAGTAGTCCGAAAGATCTACACCAATCAGAGCGCAAATCAAACATGTTACTAAAAAAGACACAAAATTTTGGGCATGTGTGAGTTACATACTTAAATACACCGAGCCAAACTCTTCCCACTCTTTTATAATCATCTAATGATCCTTCTGCAGAAATGTATCTTGAACAACAATGATGGCCCCATCCCCATGTCACAGAGACTTCTGCATAAGTTCCTTGCAGTTGCACCTCATCTCTTCAAATTGTGACCAGGTTGTTAGCTGCTGCAGAAAACAAATCCATTTTTTTGGTGTTTTACTGCAATTTTGAGCATTTAAAAAAAATATATAATTATTCCCACTGAGACCTGCTTTGTATTTTCTGTTTCTTTGAATGGATTTATTTTGGCTGAAGTAGAAGTCAAATTTAAAACTGAAAAGCTTCCTCCATTGTATGCTGTTATACATGCTGTGCCTGTTGTAACTTGAATGATAGTGGAACGAGTTGAAACTTTAGTTTTCATACCTATAAAGAATATCATGTGAGATTGGCACATTCTGAAATTGGGCCCTAATTGTTTATGCTAACTTAGGTCCATTTTATGTTTGGACATATTTAATAAGGTTCAAGGAAATTTGGGCATAATTTGACATTGGCAGGATGGGCACAGGAATGTGTGTATTTTTGGGGTATCATTTTCAGGTTATGTCCATGGAAGGAATTGAAGACCATTTCCCCAAGTCCCCAAGTGAGTCTTAAAACCAAAACCTTTTTATCACCGAGCTAAGCCCATAAACGTGCAATTGATGACCTGCCCTTGTCTGCACTGTCTGCCAGTCTGCCTTTTAGACTCCTTGGGTAAATTTTTAATGGCCTGATCCTCAGGGAGTAAGTCAGTCAGGAAGACAGGGGGAACCCACCACTCAGGATTCCCCCCAACACTGTGGAGTTTTAGAACAACAGCATATTAGTGGCATCAGTGATCGGTTCCCTATCCGAAGGTTCACCTTGGTTGACGGTTGGACCTTCAGTCAGGCAACAAGCGGGTCCCAGACAGCCACAGCAGTGGGTGAACCCACTCCCCAGAGATTGGTGAGGGAGGGGACAATGGGCCTGGGGGGAGGCAGGGAGGAGAGAGTTAATTGAAGTTGTGTGAGAGAAGTCTCCATCAGTGGTGGTGGTGGGGGGTTGGGGGGGGGGTGGTGTGGTGGGGGTGGGGGGGGCGGTTGGGGAGGGGTGCGGGGGGGAAGGAAGGGTGTTGATTGGAGGGATGGCAGGGGTGGGGTTCAGTAGGTGGCTTGATGGGGGATTGAATCTGGGGGACGGGGGGTGCTGAAGGAGTGGCAGTCTAATTTCTTATGTTGGGATCAGAAGACTCGGGAAGATGATTTGGGAGGGAAGGTAGCCCAATTATGGAAGTATCTCAGGCAAACTTGCATATGTTAAATTATCATTTCAAACTCTCCACATCCAGCATATCCACAGAGCAAAATATATAATTTTGTGATTGTAAAATTATTTCTATGATGCTACATTGACTTTTCTTGCATATCAGCAGTTACCTTACACATTATAAAGAAACTTAAGTACCATCAGGTTTCATTTTTCACATGGACTTGAAACAAAATATTTAATATTATCAAATATTAGTTTCTGTGATGAAGGATCGGATTTTCATTATGTGTTCTTGGCTGAGAGCCCAGACATCCATTATTCTGATGAAACACCTGAGCCCCAGGGAAGACATTGCTTGATTGGCAGCTCTGGCTCTCTGATCTCTGCTATCAATTGTGTAATTCTTTTACACAATGTTAAGAGATCTCAAGTGCCTGCAGTTTCTGTTGTTGATATTTTGAAGTGTTTGGATGATTGATACATTTATCACCCTGTAATAAAAGGAATTTTTCAACATAGTGGAGACTAATAAATTAATGACGGTTTTTAAAGTTTTTTTTACACATGCTATTATCATTATAGGGTTCATTGGTTCTATATAATGGATCAGCAGACATGGAAGTGCCATAGCTTAGCATGGGAGGCATGAGGGGCCATGGGTGGGTTGAGAGCCATATCTTGGCATATGTGGTATGAGGAGTCATGGTTGGGGAGTGGGTGGAGGGCCATATCTTGGCATATGGGGCATGGGGGGTCATTGGTGGGTGGGTGGGGGCACAGACTGGATAGGGGGCAAGAGGAGCCATGGGGGGGAGGGTGGAATGGAGACCATAGCTTGGCATAGGAGGTATGAGGAGGACATTTTGAACTCACCGTTTAGAAGGTCCCCTCATGCAGACTATGGTTCATGACACTTCCTTATAAATCTTGCCGAACTCCATGAAAATTGTTGAGGAGTAGGACATGCCTGTCTCTGCAATGGAGCCAACCAGGTCAGGAGACCCGGTGTGGGCTTGCAACCTGAACCAGCTCACACCCTTAAAAGATACTCTTGAAAATCGCACAGCCTGGGAATGGGGTTTGGAATTCCAGATTGGGACCTGCCTGCCATTTTTAAAGGACTCCCGTGTCATCCCAACTAGGCACAAATCCAGGCCTAAATGTCTGCATGCTACAAACTGATTTGTCAATGTTGAACTGTTGGACATACCATTTATTCCAGTCACCTATAACATATTCATGAGCTACTAGTGATTAATTGCTCTTGGGTTACGATGTCTTTCTTAAGTTGTGAAAAAAACAATGTATCCCACTGTGTTCTCCAATGACTGGCCAAACGCAACAAGCATTCAAAGCAAGCATCATAATTCACTGGCAATCACGGCACAAATGAAAAGGCTTAACAATGACTTATTGAATCCAATACCATGTGCTTGTGAATGACAAGTTTATTTTCCTGCACAATACCATAGTATTTTTACAAAGAACAATTGATGTAATTTAACCTCTGAAGTCAGACAAGCTTTACTTCTTGCTTCTGCAGTTCTGTTTGAAGTTCATGACTCAGCCTTAGTCCCTCACTCCAGTACACCCTTTGTCGTACCACATATTGCCTTTATCTCCTTTGTCAATAAAGAAACCATGGGTAACACTCTGCCTGTCTCACCATGCCACCGATATGTCGATTTAACTCAGGGGGAGGATCTGATGCAATTAAATTAATTCCTTTATTTCGCATAATTATTTCTAAATGTGTATCACTTATGGGATGTTGTGCAATTGTTTGATTCAACAGGAACACAAAAAATGAATATAGGGAACGTTTTGCCTCTGATAGTCCACTACACAACAACAAAAAGCAAAATGGCTCAGATGTTGGAAATTTGAAATGAGCAAAAAATGCTGGGAACATTCAGCCCAGCCAGCATTTATGGAGAGAGGGATGGAAGGTTCACATTTCAGATCGTCTGTCATCAGGACCTCTATTGAAATTCTAACAGCCTGAACCATTAACCATGCCTTTCCCCACAACACCCCACACCACCCCATAGATGCTGCATGAGCCATTGAGTGTTTCAAGCATTTTCACTCCTAACAGTGTGTTTGTTTCAATATCTATATACATTTCTTTCCATTGGTTTCTAATTTTGGATACAATTTGATTCATTTAACATGTCACAAAAATAATTTAGTGCCGTCAAATAAATGGGATCATTTCTAATCTGACTTGTCTTGGAGTGTCAAAATGTAGTGTTTTTCCTCTGTGGAAACAGTGAAGTCGAATACTGAACAACAACGATGCCTTTAATGTAGGCTCAGGAATGGGATGATTTGGGCCATTGGAAGGTGGTGAATTTAGCAGAAAGAGCCATCTCAACCCTATTAATGAATCACTTCTGAAACCTCATTGAATTCCTCATTATGGCATTCAGAGTGTCCTCAATTGCTTGACTTCTCAAAGGGGGAACAGCCAAGAAGTATCACTTCAATATCTCAAGGATCCCATTGCAACTCATCAATCAACCGTTTCTGAACCCCCTTCTACTGTAAGAAAAAGGGAGTAAGACTAAAAGAACACACAAAAGCAGACACAAAGAGAACCATTCTTCATCATTTAAAAGCAAGAAGATTGTCAGATTTGTTAACAGGTAAAATTTTTGTCATTTTGGAATATGTGCAGGATGATCTGGGTCAAGTTGGAGAATGTCCTTGGGAAGGAATAGGAGAATATTCCCCAAATGTTAACATTGGATGTTCTGGCGAAGTGCTCAATGCTAGCGAGTGACTGAGTTGAGTTTGGTGCAAAAGGGGATCATGATGCTAGGACAGTAAAAGCAGAAAATGGTGGAAATAATGTGTGGAGAGAGAAACAGGTTTAAAATTTCAGGTCTGGATCTGACGAAGGGTCATTGACTTGAATATTCATACAATTGTTCCCTCCACAGACTTGCTGAGTATTTCTAGCATTTTCTGTCTTTACTTCTGGTTGCCAGCATCCCAGTATTTCTGCTTTTGTACCATGATGGTAGGACTTGTTTGATATTTGGCACTTAAATCTTTGTCCCTACATGATTTCTTGGAACTGTCTGGCAGCTGCACAACTCAATCATTGCTTTACCAGAAAAACGTCCAGGTGGGATGTTCCAATCCGGCCAGTGGCGGGCATCGTTGTGGGTGGGATTGCAAAATTTGGAGAGGGGCCAAAAGTCAGTTGCAAAAGTCAAAAGCAACTGACTTTTGACCGCTCTCCAAATTTTGCTGTCCTGCCCACAACAATGCCCACCACAGGCGGGACCAGAAAATCCCAGTCTATGGCCTTTTTAAGCATTTTCAAGGTGTCATGGTGAAGTAGCTAACTTGGATCTTCAGACAAGGAGGCTAGCAAGGCTGCAATCCTAAGGTCCAGGAGTAAACTTTAAAAACATCCTTTTAAAAAATTAAAATGGAACTTAAAAAGAATCTAATAACACTTACAGGCTTTAAAGATCTTAAAAAGTCTGTTCAACACATAAATTTACTAAAAGAAAATGACAATATTTAAATACTTCCCTGCAAATTTCTCCCATGACCTCTAATAGTGGATGGGCCTCTGGCCCACCACAAGCAGGTTCCAGTAGCAGGTATTTCAAATTCAGGTCTACTCCAGATATCTTTTCAGGGTCAGTGGAGCCAGCCGTTCTTGTGAGAGATTTGAGCATCTTATTTTTATGGAAGTAACTTAGGTTGCCCCATATAATTTTTCCCTTGCACGATGTTACAATGTTAGGATGTAATAATTGCATCCATTTGTGATCCAGGCTGTATATTTGTGTATTTTTCACATTTACTTCTTCAGCCTCTCTGTAAGAAGATTGAGCAAATACTTGGTCAGACAGGACCATATATAAATGCATAAGCTACTTCTTTCACTGAATGTACTTTTTTGTCAACAGTGCCTGACACCGTAACCAGAACTGTGCATCACTTATGCTTTCTCTCTTTTTCCTGCTTCCCATGTGATTACAATTAAAATTCCAAGTGCTGGAGGCATGCATATGAAAAACATGTGCGATTCAGCGGTGGGAGAAGCTTTTCATTGGTGAAACCCACTGTCAGCTGACAATGCAGCAGGTACAGGCTGGCTATAAAAGAGCCTCCTGTTTAAACAGGGAGGCTATTCATCATGGCCACAATATTCCTGCCCAACTTGATGCCATTAACATAAGACGTGAGAGCACAAAGGGTGTTTTTCAACTTTGAGTTTCACCTGCAAATATTTCACATTACATTGGTTTCACTTTATTCATATGTGCATCATTGTTATTTCGCGAGACTAGCTTCGACAGGGATCTAAATGTATTGGCATGTATTAATGGTTTCAGGGGAGTTAGGGACATTTCCTTTATTGTGCAAGAAACATTGTTGTGCATTTTTGTTCACTGTTCATTGAGCATTCATGTTAGTGTAATCTCCACTCTGTGGGACATGGGTGAACTTGCAATTCAGCTGGCCCTCCCTTCTATGCATTATACAGGACATTGTCAGATCATTCTCAGCGGGGATAATTTAAATGTTGTAGGTGAACTCAAAGCTCTCTTTGGACTCTGCCAGCCAACACCCTGAGATGTACCCACATTTGGACAGTACTGACACCCCCTTTAGACCCTTCACTTTCTACCTTGATTGACTGTCCCCACCACCCCTCCTCTCACCATCCTAAGCCCTTTCCCATTTCATTCCTCGATGCCCCCCCGACCCCACCCTCTGTCCTCCCCTGAATTCCTCTTCCACTCCTCCATGACGCTGTTCCCAGTGCCCAACCCCATCCCCTGCCCACCACTGACTCATCCTTGCCACCCCTGAGCATCCAAACAAGGAAAACCACTGACCTTACACACAAATGCAAAACGCTGACTAGTGCATGCCACCTTTAAATGAGCTTGAACTGAATGCCACGAGATTCTCATGCACTACTGCCTTTATCCTGAGGATGGGACTTTCTGAAAAATTATTTTACACTGCTGAGTATTCATGACATACAAATGTGTTACAAGTATGTACCCACCACAGGCTGTGTAGTGCTTGAAACGCTGCAATCAAACCATTGACTTTATCTCTACATCTCAAACCACCGTCAGGAAATTGAAATTGAAATTTCACATCATGCCAAGTCACCCCACACACCACATTTTCCACTCTTGTGGGCTCCATAAAATCCACCCCCACAACCCACCCTCCCGCTACCCCATGTGTTATGAACAGACCCAATTAATTCCATCCATACAACTTATCTTCATATAATAAAAGTTGTGTGAAGCCTTGACATGTATGAGCAGCCAAAATGGAAAAAGTTCACAGGCTGCATGATGTGTCTGTGCCACATACCGAATCCATGGTATTGTTGGTTAGTCTTATCTTACCAGATTCCTTAATAATTGCACTCATCTTCCGCATCTGTTACTGGGAAAGGCAGATATTTATTTAATTAATTTTATGGGTTAATGAGTATGCTCCCTGATAGGCTTGTACTACCCAGTTATACCTCGAATCCTGTGTGACACTGTGACAGTTTGGTTGGGGCCTTCTGCCTGTTAGCCCATTTAAAAAAAGTCATTCTCAGGATGAATGTTTCACTGGCAAGCCAAGCATTTATTGCCCATCCATTGTTGTCCTGGATGGTTTAATACAACTCAATAGTTTGCTCTGCCACTTCATAGGGCAATAAAGACCCAACCACATTTGAGTGGTAATCAAGTATAGCCCAGAGCAGATTTTACAAAAGTAATAAAAGCAGAAAATGCTGGAACGACTCAGCAGGTCTGGCAGTATCTGTGGAGAGACAAACACAGTCGGGCTCCGATGAAGACTCGGAGCATTGACTCTGTTTCTCTCTCCACAGACGCTGCCGGACCTGCTGAGTCTTTTCAGCATTTTTTCATTTTATTTTGGATTTCTAACATCCACAGTATTTTGCGTTCAGGTTTAAAAAATTAGGTCCCCTTCTTTAAAGGACATTAGTGAAACGAGTGGGTTTTTAAGACAATATACCATATTAGACTCCAGGTTGTTACTTCCAGCTTTTTTAATTGACTTCAAATTCGCAAACTCAAATTGTGGCCAGAATTTTCCTGTCGGCGATTTGGGGGCGGGGCCCACTCGACGGGAAAATGATGCGGAATGATGTCAGGTGGAAGCCCTGACATCATCCCGGTCCCTTTAAATTTTTAGGAAGGCGGGCGGACAGCGAAATCAGCTGTCCACCCGCCGACCTGTCAATGGCCAATTAAGGCTATTGACAGGCTAATTAAGATCATTAAAGTCCTGCTCGTCCAACCTTAAGGCTGGCAGGCAGGCCAGGAGCCCCAGCGGGCTTCTGATGCTACATGAAACCTCATCCACTGACGGGATGAGGTTTCATGTCCGTTTTTAAAAAGTTTGATAAAGTTTATGTCACTTTTATTAACATGTCCCATCTCGTGTGACATTGTCACATGGGGGGATATGTTAATAATATTTTTATTTTTCTATTTTTTAACTTTTGTGCACCATCACTAATCTCCCTGAGACAGCACTTAGTCTCAGGGAGATGTGCACTCTTTCGCATTCATGCGCGAAAGAGCGCACTTTGACAGCTGAGAAATCCCTACCCCCCCCCCCCCCCCCCCCCTCCCTGCACAGGAAGCACATAGCACTTCCTGTCAGGGATGCCACTGGGTGGGCCTTAATTGGCCTGCCCACTCAAAATGGCAGTGGGCCCCTTTTCAGCGCGGGGGTCCGCTGTCCACCTGCCGCCGAGCAGGTGGGGCTCGCACGCCCACCAAGGGAAAAATTCTGCCCTGTAGGTTGAAATTTAAATTCACATTCTCTGCATTATCTGTTTAGTAATATAATCACTACGCTACTATTCCCTCATCTTCTCACATTTGGCGAGCACTGTCTTTCTATATCTCATTCTATATTAAGATTCTATTGTTTATTATTGATCTTGAGGACACCATCTCTCCAGTTACTTTGTGTATAAGATGACCCTTGGCCTTTGCGGTGAGCATAAGAAAAGGCATCAGGTGAGATTCTGAATTTTAATATGTACTTTCTTTTAGTACATGTCAGCCTCAAGACAAGGGACCACCAAAATCTGAAACATAGATCACATTTTGAATGCTCTAATCCACTTCCCATTCATTCCCATTGACACTTCCCACATACAACCCCTTCATAGTTCACCTCTATTGCATAGAATTACTGATCCAAATTATGAAATTACTTTATTTAAGAACAAGTAATTTAAGTGCAGGTAAATTTAATTCTGAATGTTGGAATTAGACCATGGTATAAGGTATTGTCCTGATTTCTGATGCTCGAGTTTGTTACACTGCCTCCAGTGGCTCTCTACGTTTTCCCTATAGCCCACACTGACTCCAGTGGCTTTCTACGTTTTCCCTATATCCCACACTGACTCCAGTGGCTTTCTACGGTTTCCCTATAGCCCACACTGACTCCACTGGCTCTCTACGGTTTCCCTATAGGTTTACATAAGATATAAGGCAAAAAAACAGGCCATTTGGCCCAACCAGACCATGCTGGCATTTATGATCCATTCAAGCCTCCTCCCATCTTTCCTCATCTAAATCTATTAGCATAACCTTCTATTCCCTTCTCCCAAATTTGTTTATCTAGCCTCCTGTTAAATGCATCAACTATTCACTTCAACCACTCCCTGTAGCAATGAGTTCCACATTCTCACCACTCATTGGATAAAGAAGTTTCTTCAGAATGCCCAAGTGGATGTCTTGGTGACCATCATATATAGATGTCCTATAGTTAAGCAGTTCCCCAAAAGCAGAAACATTCTCTCTGTATCCACGTTATCCAAATATTTCATAATTTGAAGGGTCTCTATTAGGCTATCCCTCAGCCTTCTTTATCCAAGAGAAAAAAGGTGCAGTCTGTCAATCCTTTCCTGATATGTATATGCACCCATTTCTGGTATTATTATGGTACATCTTCTCTGCACCTTCT
Organism: Carcharodon carcharias; assembly: GCF_017639515.1. NCBI lineage: Eukaryota > Metazoa > Chordata > Chondrichthyes > Lamniformes > Lamnidae > Carcharodon > Carcharodon carcharias. Next base: position 41,096,608 of record NC_054479.1, on the reverse strand, counting down.
CCAATGTCTCTATGTCCTTTTGTAATATGGTAACCAGAACTGCATGCAGTATTCTAAGTGATATAATCAACATAGGTTTAGCACAACTGCTCTATTTTTCAATTCTATTTCTCTAGAAATAAAGCCCAGTGTTTGGTTTTTGTTTTGTACAGCCTTGTTAACCTGTGGCACAACTTTTAGTGATTGGTGTATTTGTACTCCAAGATCTCTTTGTTCCTCTACTCCACCCAGATTTGCACTTTCCAAATACTAGGTAACTTTACCATTTTTTTATCAAGATGTGCTACCTCACATTTATGTTAAAGTTAATTTGCCAATTATTTGTCCATTCTGCATGTTTATGAATGTCCTCCTGTAATCTGTTGCAGTCCTTCACAGTATTGGCTATCCCTCCAATTTGGTGTAATCCACAAATTTAGAAAAAGTAATTTGGATTTCAAAGTCTACATTGTTAATGTTAATCATGAACAGCAGAGGTCCCAGCATTGATCCCTGTGGAGCATCACTTCCCAGTTCTGCCACTCTGAATAACTACCCTTTAATCCCACTCTCTGCTTCCTGTCTTGAAGCCAGCTAGTACTCCATTCTGCCACTTGTCCCTGGCTCATTCTCTGACCTTATTCATTCGTCTATACGGGACACCTTTTCAAAGCTTTTTGCAAATTCAGATAAATTATAACTACTGTATTACCATTGTTTACTCTATTTCTTACCTCCTCAAAACAGTTAATAAAGTTAGTCAAGCATGTCAGGAAGATTTAATAATTCTCATAATGTTGTTGGAATTTACTGCAACAAGAGTAAAAGTGGTGTCTGTATGTGTGTGACTTAATTGAATTAAAGGAAGCAGGTCTGAAGGTTTGAAATGTTAAGTAGGTAGACATAGGTGTAAAGGGAACATTTGCATTTTTAAGTAAACTAGACTGGATTGGTTTGAAAGGTGGGGTGAAAGGTATCACTCAGCCAGGAGAAGTTAAACAGTGTGTTTATTTTTCCCAAAGATTACTGGTAAAATTGGTATTATGAGAGATTGTTATATTCAGAGAGGTAAAGTCCAAAGACATAGTAAAACAATGGGAATTTGCATTAAAAGAGGGAAATATGTATAAAGGAGGAAAGGCTGTGTGTAAGGACAGGTATTCTAAGACCTAGAAAGTGTGAAAAACCTCCAGCATTTAAGCTTCAAGCTGCTGTCTACAAAGAACTGAAGTTAAGAAAACTCATTTTGAATCGGATTGCTCAGGGTATCATGTTCCTTTGCCTGGGTCTTTTAAAATCTATGGGTAGAATTTTGCCTTTGGCTGGGGTGCTTGGCCGGGTGGGGGGGTGGCGGTGGGGGGGGGGGGGGGGGGGGGGTTGGTGTGGTCAGGAAGCCGACTGCCCCCTGCGATCAGCACCACACCGTGATTTTATGTGGGTGGGCCAATTATTGCCCGCCCAGTGTGGAACATGAGCAGCAGCACTGAGTGCTGCCTGTATGGGTTGTAGGAGGAGGGTGAATGGGCCTAGCGCGAACTTCTCACATGTGCGCGAAAGAGCGCTTCAATGTGCGCGAAAGAGCTGCCTCAGGGAGATGAAGTGCTGTTTAAAAATACTAATGCACAAAATAAGAACGTCATAAAATATGTCCCCTCATGTGACTCTGTCACATGAGCAGGGACATGTTTTTAATTCAAATGTTAAATTTTTTTTTTATTTTTATTTGCTTTAGGAAACCTCATTCCATCCATGGATGAGGGTTCCTAAAAAATGAAAAGGCCACTTGACCTTTTTGCTTGCCCATCAACCGTTAGATTGAATATGCAGTGAAAAATTCAGGACAACTGTTAATGACCTTAATAGGCCTTTTAGTTGTTGGCAGGCACACGGCTGGCTCTGGTGTACAGCCGCTGACCTATCATGAGAGCGTATGTTGACATTGACATCATTTATTTATTGGTGTCGGGCACACGCCTGCACACCAAAGGTAAACTTCTGCCCTATGTGTCTTACTGCTGCCTTTATGAAAGTGTAACTGGCAGTTAGATTAACTAGGGGATTTAGAAGTTATCATAGTAGTAATTTGTAGATTTATGTATCTACTTGATATTATTCCTTCTATTAATAAAGGTTTAGTTTAGTTTTGTAAGAAACCTATAAGACTCGGTGATCTTATTGCTGCTGAATTGAAGGCACTCATCTTTAAATTTATACAAATTGCAAAACAGTTGTGGCAGTTGTTTCAAGCTTCCCTCTGGGATTTGAGCAGCTCAGCATTTACCATCGGCTATGCCATAATAAAGTTGGTGGCTTGTACGGGATATATTTAAGATTCCTTGATTGGGTTGGAGTTGGTGAATCTTAAGGTTAAGAGTACAAGAAGCACATTGAATTCAGGAGTTGGTGTGAGGTTGTTTTTTAGGTGGTGAGATTGCAGTATGGCTTTGGCAGTTGCTAAGACTTGTCTGGGAGTTGAAATTATAATTTTGGCTGGTTTACAAAAGGGAACTAAAGGTAAATTAATGGAATTGGCAGATATGTCACAACAGGGATTACCTGCAGGGGCAAAGAAATCAGACATAATTGAATGTATAGCACAGCATTTGAAATTGGAAGGAATACCTGACAGACCAAGTACTCCAAGAGATGGGTCATTGGAATGGCAAATGAAAAAACTAGGAACTAGAAAAAGAAAAAAACAGAGCATTTCAAAGAGAACAGACAGAAAGGCAGGAGAGAGAGAAAGAAAACAAGAAAGGGAATTAGAAATGGTGAGCTTAGAAAAGGAGGAAAGAGGAAGAGAGAGAGAGAGAGAGAATTCCATCTTAAAATACAGGCAGTTAAAAAGGAGACGCCTGTAGGTGAGGAAGGATTTATTTCCAGATCAGAACTCAATGGGGAGATGTTTAAATTTGTGCAAGCGCTTCCAAAGTTTGAGGAAAGAAATGTTGAAGAATTCTTTATTTCATTTGAGAAGATAGCTAAACAGATGAAATGTCTATAGGACAACTGGACATTGTTGTTATAATCCAGGTTGGTGGGTAGAGCACATGAGGTTTATGCTTCACTGTCAGAAGAAATGTTGTGAACTATGATGCGGTAAAGAGGCTATTTTGGCTGCATTTGAGTAGGTTCCTGAGGCATACAGGCAGAAATTTAGGAATATGAGAAAACAGCCTGGGCAAATTATATTGGGTTTGAGAGAGTAAAACAAAGTAAATTTGACCAGTGGACACGGTCATTAAAGATAGAATCAATGTATGCAGCTCTTGGAGAGGTAATTCTTTTGGAGGAATTTAAAGATTCAATTCCTTCGGTAGTGAGAACTCATGTGGAGGAACAAAGGGTTCAAACAGTAATACAAGCAGCAGAGATAGATGATGATTATGAGTTAGTTCATAGAGCTAAACATTTTTTTGTCACTCTTTTAAATCAGAAAAGGATAGAAAGTGGGAAAGTGAAGGGAAGGTGGGTAGTCAGGGAAGAGAAGTAGGGGGAAATTTCCAGGAAGTTTTTTCTCAGAATAAAAAGAAAGGTGCTGAGGGTAGAGGTGACATTCGAAAATTGAGGTGTTTTCATTGTAATAAAGTTGGACACGAAATCTGTGTGCTGGTAATTGCTGGGGAAATGTGTTGGAATTATAGGGGTACAGAAATGCTCTGGAAGAAAAAGCTCTGTGGGCTCTGAGGTTCAGGCACAGGAAGAACCAATGGTTTGTGTACAGGTAAAACAGGAAGAGTCAGTGATAGGTAAAGAAGTGGGAATGTGTGCACAATTTACCCAAGAGAATTCTGAGGAGCAGATTGCAGAAATGTTTAAAGATTTTGCATGTGAAGGAAAGCCTTACCATGTGTACAGGGTTATAATGACACAGTCGATGGTAAAGGTTGAGTTATTCAAATCCCAGAGGGAAACTTGAAACAACTGTCATAATCCATTTTGCAATTTGTAATTTTGAGATGCAGACTTTGAATTCAGTAAGAATAAAACTACAGAATCGTGTGGTTTTTACATAAACTAAATTAAACATTTATTAATTTAACAACAAATTAAACACATACACATAGCTGAAAATTACTACTATAATAACTTTTTAACAAATCCCCAAATTAATCACCTCCAGGTAAATCTTCGCTAAGGCAACAGTAACCCGTAGACTTTAAATAGACACCAAGCAAAGCACATTTGACCTTATGAATTCCAAATGAGGTTTCTTTGCAAGATGCTTGGAGGCATACAGGCTGGTTAGGTCTTTAATGCCTCTACCTTACACACAAACTCCTTTCTTTATATACCTAGCTTCCCGTTTGAATGTAAATTTTCCATTGTGTCACAAGGTCTTTTGAGCTTCAGCTCTTCTAACAATAAAACCCCTTTTATTGCACCAATTTTATCAGTAAGCTGAAGGTGCAAGATTTTACCCGCAAACTTGAATGTTTTATTCAACAAATGTAAATGAACACTTTACCTTATTGTTCTACTTACTGTTCACCCAACTAACATCTCAAAACTACTATACATCAAAGCACCCAGACTAACTGGCTTTAATCCAAGTAAGACACACACACGCACACCTAGGGCAGAATTTTCCTGTTGGCGTGCGGGGGTGGGCCCCACATGCCGACAGGTAAAATGACATGCGGTGACATCGGGCATGCGTCCTGACATCACGGCGCGCCATCGCGATATTTTGGAAGGCGCCTATGAGTTCGGAGGCACGCCGCCATTAATTAACGAGCCAGTTAAAGACCTTGAGGCAGCAATTGAATGTAATTTTTTTGCAGCGATATTCAGGACGTCGCACGGGTGCATTGGGCAGGTGGGTAGCAGACATTTGTATAAACCTCATCCACAGGCGGGATAAGAGGGGTGAGTGGGGTTGCAAGTGCGGTCTTTCAGGTATTTAAGTGTGAAAGTTACTTTTACTTGCCTGTGCGAGCAGGAATACTTCAAAACTCATACCAGCTGCTTGGACAGGAGTAAAAACCTTCAGGTCAGAACTCTACAGTAAAGAGTATTTTTGGGACCTGCAGCTTTCAGGAAGCCTTCCCTTAGCCTGGCAATGGGAGTTGTGCTCTCCACTGGAGGCACCTCCAGGTGGAAGAGAGGACCAGAAGGGGGAGGAGGCCAAGTGTCCACATTCAGCCTCCAGGGGAACCACCTCTGGGAGGACAGGCACAGGCACAAGGAACGCAGGGCCAACAGGAAGTCCAAGGCGGAAGGGGCCGCAGAAGACACCACTATCCTGCTGCCAGGATATATAGGCGGCAAAGCAGCTACCTCAATATATCTGAGGTGCTGTGCCGAAGGAGGGTCCGTCTCTCAAGGGAGACAGTCACCTCCATTTGTCAGATGATAGGCCCTGACATCTGCGCAAACTGTATGGGTGGGCACCCCATGCCAGTGGCTCTAAAGGTCACAGCTGCCTTCAACTTCAATGCCTCCGGCTCTTTCCAAGGGTCGGTGGGTGATCTCTGCAGAGTCTCCCAATCAGCTGTCCACACTTGTGTCAAGCAGGTGAAAGATGCTTCATTCAGGCAAGCATTGACTTTCATCCACTACCGCTGGGACAAGACCAGCCAGACAGAGCGAGCCAGAGGCTTCACGGCTATTGCTGACATTCCCCGTTTCCAGGGTGCTATAGACTGCACACATGTGGCCATCAAGGTGCCAGCAGCTGAGCCTGGTGCCTTCATCAACAGGAAGGGCTTCCACTCCATGAACGTGCAGATAGTGTGTGATCACAGGATGCTGATTCTACAAGTCTGTGCAAGGTACCCAGGCAGCTCCCACAATGATTACATACTCAAACACTCCCGGGTGCCAAGGCTCTTCAGTGCTCCTGCTCTGCTGGATGGATGGCTGCTGGGTGACAAGGGCTATCCTCTCAGAAGGTGGCTCATGACGCCTCTCTGCCATCCAAGAACAGAAGCTGAGCAGCGGTACAATAGGAGCCTCCGTAGGGCTGTGGTGGCGAGAACCATCGGTCTTCTCAAGATGCTCTTCTGATGCCTGGACCATTCAAGGGGCGCACTCCAATACCCCTCAGATTGTGTGTCACTGATAGTGGTTACATGCTGCACTCTCCACAATCTGGAGCTGGAAAGAGACGACGCAGTGGACGAGGAAGACATAGACGCAGTTGCTCTGGATGCACACGATGAGTCCAGCAGTAAGTCTGAGGATGAGCACGCACAGGAGAATGCTGAGGGGGTAGACGCTGACCCAGGCATACTCCAGGGAGGCAGGGACTCCCAGGATGCTTTAATCCAAAGAGCCTTCAGCTAGTCCACCACAGATGGACCTTCAACACACGCCAGGGCTGCAGGCTCCATAATCAATACCTGAGTGCTAAATCTGCCTGCATACTAACAGTAACTAAGGTCCCTGTCAATAAAGCTCAATGTCAAACAATTCACTCATAACATCATGGATTCCCATTCACTTGCAGAAGTAAGGAATCACCCTGAGGCATGACAGCGTCAAAATTTATTGTGGGAACAAATGTAACTTCATAAATCAAAAAAGCAAGGTGTTGGACATCACACCAAGTCTTCAATAAACTACTAAGGGCCAACATTAAAGCACCAGTGAGAAACCCTTGGTGTACCTAAGGTGCCTTGAATTTACGCTTATGGGTGTTACATCTAGGTGCTGTCCCCTTGCTGGCACTAGCATCTGAAGCAGCCTGCTCACTGTGCTGTCCTGTTGGTCTTGATGACCTTGGCGGATGTCCTCTGGCCCATGGAGTCTTTGATGGCTCCGCCTGGTAGGGAGCGGCCAGCTCCACAGCTGGATTCTCCCCAGTTGCCGCAGCCTCATCGGATGCCACGGTTACTGGCAGAGGGGCGGAGGATCTGATGCCCTCATCTGGAGTGCCCTGAGAGGAGCCTGCAGAGATGACAGGCAGCTGCTGCACTGACATGAGGTCGCTTCGGACCTCCCTGCTCACTGTAGATGGATGGGCAGCAAGCAGGGATACATGGTGCCCAAACCATCTCCCACACAGGCAATGACCAGCTGAGGTCAATGCCGCTATGAGAGCTTGCAGGTCCGAGCGCAACCCCAGGAGGCCCTAATTTCTCCTGGAAGAGCCTTTCCACGAGAGTCGCCAATCTTTCCAGAGAGGAAGCATGGCGCATGGCAATGAGGCTCAATGCATTGGTGATGCTCCGCATGGACTCCTCCAGCACGGGCACTATGCCACGCATAGCCTCGTGTATCTCTGCCAGATTGTCCCACATACCCTGCTGCACTTCCAGTGTTTGCTGCCTCACAGACGACTCCAGAGACACATCATCAGCCACTGACCAAGCATGTGCCTGCCCCCAGCAGTCCTCCGACTGCTGGTGCCCTGGACACTCTCTATCCCTGCCCGCACCTCAAGCAAGTGTGAAATACCCTCACCATCATCTCCCGGGACACTAGCCGAAGATCTAATTCCCACCGAGGTGCTTGTATCTGCACTGGTGCCTGCCTGGCAGAGATAGTGTGACGCTGGTGAGTGGATTTTCTCTGGGCCCTCAGGGGTGAGAGGTGGTCCCTCTGAATCCTCCTCCTGGCCCTGCTCTGGTGATGCTGAGGGGAACCAAAAGGATATTTGATTAGTTACAGTGCAGACAATGTCAGCTTGCATTCTGCTCCCCCGGATCATTATGCGCTCATCCTTCCATAAACAATGGTAAAACCATGTTGCAAACTTCAATCATTGAGCATTCAGCAGTGCCATGCCTTCTGGGACACACATGGTGATCTGAGTGCTCACCAAACATACCTCCCCATGGCACCACAGCCCCACTGCCACCGGTGGACCTGGGGGCATGGCGTCTCTCTGGATCCATGGCCTGCTGCTCATAAGGTGTTAAGATCGCTAACTGGGCCAGGCCTCCGCCAGTCCACATCCACTCTGTGGAATTGTGCACAGTCTTCTCCTGAAAAGGAGGGAAGAACATTGATTAGTCCAGCCTGCACCTGAATTCCCATTGCATCCCTGCGAACCCAGCCAGGGTGGGACATTACAGGACTCCAGTTCTTCGTCACCCCGCAGCTGCAGCACACTCACCCAAAGAAGCCAGGGCTGAGTGCCCCCATTGCCCAAAAGCTGCCTCCTTCACATGTGGCACCACAAGGTGTTACTTTGCTAAACAAGGAGGCACAAGCACGTTGAGCGCAAAGGCCAGCAGATGGATTGGTGCCCTGCAAACTGGAAGCTCCCCTACCAGCAATTTAGCACCCTGACTTTGACATGCTTCCCAGTTCCAGCACTCTGCCTAGGTGCAGATCCTTGACTTTCACCCCCATTCTATACTCTGGGTGCCAGTGTCACATATGCTGCAGATGCAGAATACATCCTAGCTGAACCCTCTCAGGGTGAACTAGGCATGGGCAATATCTGCTGGCGCACCCAGTGAGGGCTACATGTTGTGAAGGATTCAATGCCGTTACTGTGCTCAGATCTTCTGGGACCTTAATTGGCCCACCTGTATAAAATGGCGGAGGGCCTGATTGCGGGCAGCAAACAAGTCCATGCCTGCTCCCGCATAGCCTGCCCAACATAGGGAAAATTCTCCCCTTGGACACAGACCCCCACCAGAATTCTATTTTAAAAATAATTTGCAATAACATTATACACATTAATATCTCTTCATGACAAGGGTAGAGTAAGTAAAGGTGTTAAAATTTTAAGAGACATAGGGGCTAGTCAATCCTTAATGTTGTGGGATAGTGACATTTGTTTTTCAGAGGGAATATTGCAGGAACAGGTGATAACTCATGTGGAAGGACAGAAGGTGGAAACGGTAAGAAAAGCAGCAGAGTTAGCTGATGATTATGAGTTAGTTCATAGAGCTAAACATTTTTTGTCACCCTTCAATGAGGACCCACGACTCACGTAAAGTTGTTTCACTTAAAGTCATGATTTTTGGGGACGCAATCACAACTTTAAGTGAAGACTTTCAGTATAGTGCTTCTATTTCAGTTAATGCAGGTTTTACAAGTTTTCCAAAAGATAGATACTGAAAAAACTTATTCAGATGTTGGTGTCACAACCACACACCTACACACGGAAAGAGTTCTTGAACTGTGAATGTTGTTCACGTGAAAGTTGGCTCCATGTAATACTATACCTCACCAGGATAATCAAAGCCATTTGCCTGCATTTGGGAAGGTACAGTACTTTCTGGAATGTCAGCGGATTCTAAGCTATTTAATGGAGCTGCTGTAAATCTGGTGCTATACCTGATTAAAGTGATATAACACAGACGTGCATTATGTCACCTTGAATTTGATTCATAGGTTTCGCCTCAGCCACCAGCCAAATATGTTTGGGCAGGTGGCTAATGTTGTTAGACACAATTGCTTCAGGAATTGAAAAAAAAAGTAAATTCTAACTGTTAGCAAAAAGGAAAGCTTTGCAATGCAGACAGAGCTCGGTTTTACAAGTTCAATTCAGCCCCATCAGAAATGGTTTAAACTGACTAATTTGATAGTGAGCGATGACAGAAAATGTCACACCAATAATCACTGACTTTCCAACTTACTGGTTGTGGGTTGTTTTGGTGACAAGTTGCCTGGATTAATTTCAGATGCCTCTAGGCAGAAGGGGGATAATTTGAAATGAGCAGGCAGATAAATTCAAACTACTGTTACAGAGTCCCTCTTCCAGTTGCGATTATTGAAATACAAAGTTCCCTCCCACTCCTTGAGCAACAAACCAGAGTAGCAATGAAGATATCCCTGCAAAACACAAACATTTCCTCCTCACCAGGCAACCATGGTACTTCAATGAATCCCGCCCTCATTTGCTTTTCATGCAGTGATCAGAAAAGAACAAAAAATACTGGACATACAAAGAAGGTCAGTCAACAGCTGAGTAAGGGAAGAAGACAGGTTAACCCTTCATTAGATCTGAAAGTTGAAAGATAAACAAGCTTATTTGGGAAATGAGAGGACTGAAAGAGGAACAACAGATATTCCAATAACAGAGAGCATGGGCAGAATCTTCTGTTCAGCGTGCGGGTAAAATGATACGCGGTGACATTGGGCATGCATTCCAACGTAACCACGCGTCATTCCGAGCTTCAGTTCAGCGGGCACGCTGGAGTAGGCTGCTCACCTGCCAAACTGTCAAAAGCCAGTTAAGGCCATTAATGAACTAAATAAAATACTTGTCAGGGCTACCCGTCCAACCTTAAGATTGGCGGGCAGGCGAAGAGCCCAGGCGGCCTTTACATATTTCATGAAACTTAATCCATGGGCGGGATGAGGTTTCATGAAGGGTTTATAATTAAATAAAATGTTTTATGAAAATTCATAAACATGTCCCAGCTCATGTGACAATGTCACACGAGGGGACATACTAAATAATTTTATTTTTTTTATTTTTCCCATCTTTATTACTGAACTTCATCTCCCTGAGGCAGCTCCGTGCCTCAGGGAGATTTTTGCGCTCTTTCGTGCGCATGTGCATGAAAGAGCACAGAACCCGACTCTCCGTCCTCCCCCCACCCGCACAAGTAGTGCTGAGCGCTTCTGCATGCGTGTCATGCTGGGCGGGCCTTAATTGGCCTTCCCATGTAAAATGGCGGCACGCGGCCAATCGCAGGTGGTGGCAGTCTCCGCGCCAGCTCCAGACCGGCCCGCCCAATGGTGGGAAAACTCTCCCCCATGTTACTGAGTTGAATGACATGACAACTGCTTAACAGAAAACTGATCATTTCAGGGAAGTAACAGAAATACAATAAAAGAATGCAAGAATGTGTGAAAAGCTAAGAAAGTGAAAAGGCCACATGAGGAAAAATAAGTAGATATGGCAGGGAGGGAGAAAAGCCAATAGTTGCAAGCAATCAAAGATTAAAACAGGAAATAATAGATGCACACCATAAGATTGCCTGCCCGAAAAAGAGAACAAAAATGTCAACAACATGGTGGTTGCCTCCCTTATATGAAATATGTTCTGACAGCTTTTTGGTTGGATTGTCAGCACACATTTGAGAGGTTGCAGAGGAGATTTACCAGGGATGTGGGGCTTCAGTCATGTGAAGAGATTAAGGAGGCTGGGGTTTTGGGTTATGTAGACAAGTTTGGTCATACAGCTTTCCCAAAGGAAAAGGTGATCCTCAAGTTGAAGGCTGTTCTTACAAAAATAATGTATGTTTTTCACTGGCAAAAAAAATGGCAGACGAACCCATGAATTGCCAATAAAAAAGCAAACAAAAAACAAATAACTATGGAATGGTTCCATTCGTTGTGTCCTTGCAGGTTCTGGCTTTGCACCTCTTTCCAATGTCTTAATCAAAAATCTAGGCTGATGGTCCAATGTATTATGGAGAGATTGTTGTATTTTTAGAAGTGCTGTCCTTCAGTTGTGGTGTTAAACCAAAACCATATTTGTCTTTTCTAAGGATTCAGGTGAACAAGATCCCAAGTCACTATTTCAAGAAGAGAGGGAGTTCCAACTTTTTTAGACCAACACCCAACTCTCAACCAGATTCATATTGCTGTTCATGGTATCTTGCTATGTACAAAATGGGTATCACATTTACCTATAGAGCAATTGTGACAGCACTTCAAAAGTCGTTCATTTGTTATGAGGCACTTCTAGATGTTTCTGAACAATACAAAAAGATGCTATGTGATATACTTCGTTAGATAGAAGGGAATTGCATAAAATATAGTTTGCTGTAATAAATCAAAATATTATGAAATCTTTATCATTCCTGCATTTAACTAGCAAATTCTGTAAAGCTTTTGGTACATCATTGAAGCCTCACCTCATTTGTTTTTCATACCCTGATCAGTCCCAAAGGCAAGTTTCATTCTGTTTCTGTACTTTATTTCGCTGGAAGGCAGAAATTGAAAGAAAAAGAACAGAAAATGTTGGATGTATAAAGATCATAGGTGAATGAGAACAGGATGGGGTCAGAGGTTGGGGATCGAGAAGGGGAAGATAGTAGGAGACAAGGGGGGTGGTGGGGTGTCTCTCAGCAACGCCTACCCCCCTTTCCGATGCCGAGCCCCTTGATCAGTCACTGAGTGCCTGATAATGAGGGACAACATCCACCTCACTCCTAAGCCCACAAGCCTTCCTACCCCGGACTTAATCAGGACACAGACGGGAAGGTGGAGGGGTCCCCACCCAGCATCGTCCCACCCGATTAAATGCCCCTCTCTCCTCCAAATTTGCTTCGGAGAAAGGTATTAAATTCTGCCCATTCATGGAGAACCACCATCCCTGTGCATGTATATTGCTATCTGCTGAGTGTGTGGCCCTTACTGCTGAGTAACCAGCTACTGAGAGGCATTCGAGTGGCCTGAAGTGGCTCGTCCTCATGCTAGGCCTTAACTCAGTCCCTTCCCCTGATAGTAGAGCTGAGATCAGGAACACTGCGGCGTGTGAGGGTAGTCACAGGCATGAACCTGCATACTTTCACTCCATGGTACTCCATGTTGAAGAGCCAAGATTGAAATCTTATTTTTTAAATGTTCACTGCTGTTTGGGAGGCAGGAGGGACATTTTAAAAGCCATCTCATCCTCCTCATAACTTGTAAAACTAAATGATCCCAAACATAGTAAAATAGTATTGAATAACAACTTTGCTTTAATCTACTGCCATAAAGTAAACTACTGGAATTTTGAACCATCTGCAACTGGATACAAGTAAAAATTAACGAAGAGCATAAATTGGGTCAGCTGCAGTTCTAATAAACTGTATTTTGCTCATGGATTAGACCCGGATTTTACATATGTCACAGGGATATATTATATTACTCTGGAATATATTCTTAGCATGTTCTGCACACTCGACAATGTTCTTTGAATCAAATAAAACATTGTTAGTTTTATAAAAGGTAAAAGTCTAATACAAGCATCCTGGTAAGATTCTGACAAGGATCCAGCGAGAAAGAGGGAACAATATTGAAATTGGAAGCTATGCCTGTGCCAGGTAACATAAGATGAATGATTATAGTATTCTAAGAGGCCCCTGCATCCTTTAGAATTTCCTTTCTCAGTAAGTCGTTTTATTTGATTGGCTATTTTCACAGTAAAATGTGCAGTCATATGCCACATGGCTATTGTCTTTCCCAGGTGGAATTAATCTTATTCTGGCAATGTCTACCCAGCTCTTTTGGGTCAAAATACAAGAGTACAGAGTGAATTTTCATTTCTTTCTAAATTGTTTCAGTGTATCCAATGATTGTCAATAAACTGAAGAACACATTTCAGTGAGAGACAACTCCAGAATTGGATTCCTGAGCCAGGAGGTCACAAGTTCAAATCTCTGCTTCAATTGACGTTCAGGCTTGCCCACCTTAATTAGACCAGATTCATTAACTCTAGCGGGCAGGTCAATGCCTGCAGCAATAACGGGATGAGAAGAAGGGTGATGTTGTAGAGTGGCTGAGTTGTACTATTAATGATAGACTTGATCAGCAGACACTTCTTGGGTGGAAACTTTAAGTTTATTTACAATATACTCAGCAGCAACAAAATGTTTGCTTTCAACTCCATCTTTATCTCTACACTGACTGCAGAGGTAGCCCGCGCTACTCTCCTATTGGTTACTACAGATCATGTGATCTTGTCTAACAAGTATTATTCTTAATGGTACATTACACAATAAATAAAATCATAATTGCTGTAGGTGAGGACAAAGATCAGAGACATTTGGAGGGGGGGAAATGGATGTGGGATGATGAAAACATCATTTTCACAGGAGTTGCATCTTCAGGCCATGAAGCACTGGTCAGATCAATATGGACAAGTTGCCTCCTCCTCTGTCTTCCAAGTTGAAGGAGGAATCATGAGAGTAAGAACAGAATTTAATAAAAGAAAAGAATAAAAATTTATATGATTCTGATCACAACCTTTGAATGCTAATTAGTAATATTCTGTAGGGCAATGGCCATAAACACCTTCCATGTCTTCATTTTATAATGGTCCAATTAAAAACATCTGAAAATTATGCACTTTATTGTCAAGATATCCTTCAATACCCAACATATATTTTTGTCAATTATTACTCCTATTGATTTTGTGATGGGAAATAGGCCTGTAATTAATGAGGAGTTCATAAAAAGGCTTTGCAGGTTCTAAGTCATGAATTTCTCTGTATGATGAGAAATAACAGCTCATAGTTTTAAATGCATATATTTTTGACACAGCATTTACAACTGGTTGAGCTTTTCCTTCACATTCAGAATTTGTGGAGGTTTTATATCTCTAAAATAATTTTTACAGTAAAATGAGGAAAATGTTGAACTATTCAATTTTTTTCAATTGTCACTTGCAATGAACCAAAAATCATTTCCTTCCCACAATGTTGATTTAGAGTAATGTGATTATTTCTTCATTCATATTAATTCAAAAAAGAATTTGACATAAAGTCAAATTATGAAGGGACATATTCCAGCAATGCTTCCAAGCTAAATCCTGTGTAATTTGTTAAGCATTACAAAGCACCAAGCTTCATTACAATATGGAGAATGTTGTAGAATACCCAGCATAAACAGGATCACACAGACACAGTTATGTACTTGGAACCAATATTCATCGTTGGACAACCATTTGTGTTATAACTGACTTGATTTTTAACATTGCTCTATGCAATTAAATCTGGATGTGTTCATCTTAAGTGTAAATATTTAGACTACAAAGCGCCCAGACTATCCATAACTGAGTGTTTTTTTATTCATTTATGGGATGTAGGAGTCACTGGCAAGACCATCATTTATTATATATCCCTCGTGAATCTTGAAAAGGTGATGGTATGCTGTGTCCTTGAATGGTTGCAGTCCTTGTGGTTTAAGTACACCCAAAGTGCTATTTCGGAGGGAGTTCCAGAAATTTTGACCAGCGATAGACAAAGAACAACGGTATAGTTCCAAGCCAGGATGATTTTGAGGGGAACTTGCAGGTGGTGATGTCCCACCAACCTTGTTGTCCAGGTCTTGCTGCTTGTAGGCATGGACTGCTTCAGTATCTGAGGAGTTGTAAATGGTGCTAAACATTGTGCAATCAAGAGCGAACATCCCCATTTTGTAGTTAAGAAAAGCTGAGGTGAAGTCGGGCCAGCTCAGAAGCACATCCTTGCTTTGTTCCAGTGTGATTTACGTGATACTTATAGGACCTTTCCAAGGATCATCATTTTGCCGTGGTGGAGAGGCTTGTATGTCCCAATGAACCTGAAAGCATCCAGAGTTCATGCTCCTGATTGGGACTCCCATGGCAGTAAGGTCGAGGAGGAGCTTCCAGACGAAGAACAATCCAAGAAGTCCTCAATGGCAGAGCAGACGGAGGCGGGCTGCAGTCCCAATGGCTGTGAAGGCGGAAGAAGGCAGCAATGGGGAAATGGCCCCAGTCGTCAGCTTCCATGCCACTGAATCTGGCCACCAACCACCAAGACCATGTGGAACCCGGCTGCACACCCGAGTTCCCACGCTAAACTACTCCATGCGCAGGCTTACGTCAGATGAAAAGCCTGCACAGATGGAGGATTGGTGACAGGGGCAGGGCTGTGGTACCTGGAGGCCCCCAGCCAAGATTCCGCACACAGGCGGCTGATGTCTGACGGTCATCGGGCACCTGTGTCAGGACAGGGATGCCTTTCAGCAGCTGCATCTGTGACTGAGAAGTCCTCTTCAGGATACCCTCTGCTCATCCCAAAAGGGGACGGGGCTAGAAAAGGTGACCCAAAAATAAGCTGTCCTCTTTCTCCTGGCTGGGAAACCGCATGCAGCGGGATCACCATCTCTGCGGTCAAAACAAGAAAAAAAACCAAACTTCGGAACCTAGAATGTGAGAACACTTGTTGACGTAAAGAGCGATTGCCCGGAAAGACAAACTGTCATCGTGGCTCGGGAATTAGCAAGGCAGAACATTGACATCGCTGCACTTAGCGAAACCCAGCTCACTGGGGAGGGGCAGCTGAGGGAGGCCAGTGAAGGAGTCTGTTTCGCCATGAGGAACAGGATAGCTGCCATGCTCTCTGGACTCTTGTTGGGGGTCAAAGAGAGGATGATGACCCAACTCCTGCATCTCAATCATAACCAATGCGCCACTGTCAACAGCGCACACACTGATTCCGACCATGAAATAAAGGAGAGGTTCTACTCCAATTTCGATGGTGTCCTTGCTTCCATCCCCAGGAATGACAAGGTCATCCTCCTAGGTGACTTTAATGCCCAAATTGGACATGACCACGAAATCTGGAGTGGACCTATCGGCAAGTATGGCATGGGGAAGACCAATGCCAATGGCATCCAAGTGCGCCCAATATGATCTGATCGTATCGAACACAGTCTTCCACCAGAAGGACCAGCTCCAGACCACATGGAGGCACCCGAGGTCGGGGCATTGGCATCTTCTGGACTACATCATTGTCCTAGGCAGTGACCTGAGGGACGTGCTTGTCACAAGGGCCATGAAGAGTTCTGAATATTGTTGTATGGACCATCGACTTGTGTGCTCGGTGATGAACATCTTCCTCATGTCAAGTCACCAGAGGACCCAAAAAGCAGCCCGGAAAAAGCTGAATGTTGCAGCATTAAAGGACCCAGGGCTGTAGGAAGAGTTCCAGGCCCAGTTGCACAGTGCAAATACCCCCCACTAATGCCATTTCCATTAGGCATACTGGGAGCAACTCAAGTCCGACGTACTAGACATCTATGCAGACTATCGGGTTCGCACCACAACGGATTTGACTCCAATGACACAATGATCTGTGATCTCCTAGAGCAGAAGCGAGCAGCCCTCATCACCTGGAAATGTCTCCCACATACCAGGCGAAGGATGGCAATGTACCACTAGCTGAAGACTGAAGTCCAGCAATGCATTTGAGACATGAAGAACAACTGGTGGGTGGAGAAGGCGCACAAGGTTCAGGCCTACACCGACCAGCACAACATGCACAACTTCTTAACTTCTTCTAGGCTACCAAGATGATCTATGGACCCCGCTTGACCGGACAAAACCCTTTCCAATCACAGGACGGCTCCAGACTCCTCAAGGACGACGATGCTATCCATTGTCATTGGAAGGAGTACTTAGAACTCTCCTCAATCAGGACTCCACCATATCAGGAGATACCCTCCAAGCCATCCCACTACACTTTGTGGAGGATTCCCTCAGCGATCCACAAACTATCAATGAGCTTAAGCAGGCCATCCAACACATGAAAACCAAGAAAGCTTGTGGGCCAGACGGTATGCCCGCAGAGGTCTACCTTGCTGGCAGCTATCTGCTTATGCCTCGACTCCACCAATTCATCCTCCGCCTCTGGGACGAAGAGGACATTCCCTGGGATCTCAAGAATGCGACTATCATTGCTATCCACAAGAAGGGGGACAAATCTGATTGTGAAAACTGCAAGGGGATTTCCCTCTTGTCCATCGCGAGTAAGATCTTGGCTGCATCCTCCTGAACTGCCTTCGTCTGGTCACTGAGGAGATCCTCCCAGAAACCCAGAATGGCTTCCGACCATCCCGGGGTACTGCAGACATGGTCTTTGTGGCTAGGCAAATACAGGAAAAATGTCGGGAGCAAAATCAAGAATTGCTCCTCGCATTTATCGACATGACCAAGGTGTTTGATTCTTTAAATCATGAAAATCTATGGATCGTCATCCAACGCTTTGGTTACCTGTTGAAGCTTGTCACCGTCCTGAGACTCCTGCATGACAATATGGCCACCACCGTCTTGAGAGGAGGATCTGAAACTGACACCTTTCACATCTGGACCGGGGTCAAACAAAGTTGTGTATTCGCCCCCCACCTTGTTCACCATTTACCTGACTGTCATCGCCCATCTCATGATGACCTACCACCTGGTGTCAGCATTCAGCATCGGCTGGACAGGAAATTCTTCAACCTTGGTCACTTCTAGGCAAAAACAAAACTCACCACCATGGATATCCATGAACTTCAGTTTGCGGATGACTGCTGCATGATGGCTCACTCAGTACAGGACATGCAATGGATGCTAGACCTCTCCAATACCTTATATAAGAGGCTTGGCCTGTCCTTAAAAATCTCCAATATGAAGGTCCTTCACCAACATTCCCTGGGCCAGTTGAGCATCCCTCAGACCATCCACATAGATGGGGTGGCTCTGGAGTATGCAGCACTTCCCTTATCTCGGCAGCCATCTCTCCCAAGGGACTACCATCATTAAGGCAGTCCAACCCCAAGTCAACTGTACCAGTAGTGCCTTCTTCAAGTGTGCCAATGTGCTTTGACAAAAGGTACCTTTGCAAGCCAACAAAGGTTCTGGTTTATTAGGCCGTTGTGTTGACAACCCTCCTCTACTGCAGCGAAATATGGACTGTCTACCGATGCCACATTAACATCCTTGAGAACTTCCATCAGCGGTGCTTGTGTTGAATCCTGGGGATCAAATGGGAGGACTGCTGGACTAACGTGAGCATCCTCCATGAAGCTGCATCTACCAACACTGAAGGCCTGCTCCTATAGAACCAAATCTGATGGACAGGCTATTGCATCCAGATGCCCCAAAATCACCTCCCTTGGCAGGTTCTCTTCTCACAGCTCTCCACTGGCCAATGCTCAAAGGGCAGCCAAAGGAAAAGGTATAAGGATATGCTCAACGTCGCCCTAAAGCACAGAGGTATTAACACCACTGACTGGGAGGAGAAAGCTGCCGATCGCTCAACATGGCACCACCTGGTCCATCAAGGCACAAGCCACTTCGAGGCTTAGCGACTTGACAGCGAGGCAGAATGGTGGCGGCAGAGGAAGGAGCAGGGAGCTAACCTGGGGCTACAATTTCCACTCCCCTGTGCAACAACGTGCCCTCACAGTGGAAGAACATGTGGATCCAGAATTGGGCTCCTCAGTCATCTGAAATCTCACCAAGCCTGACAGGCGTCATCCTCAATTCCAGGGGACCGCTGACGACGATATAGGATTTGAGCGTAAAATGCTACATTATTGGGTAAGGAAGAAGGAAAGATCTTGCATTTATCTAGCATCTTTCACATTGTTATGAGCCAAGATCCTTAGCATGGCAGGGTTTCCCTTCCTGCTCCAACAAGCATTAATTGGCTGGAGATGGGACTTCCCCCCCCCTCACTTGGAAGGAAGTCCTGCCTCAGAGACCTGCTGGCCAATCTGATTAGCCAGCAGCTCTCAAGTCCCTGGAGTGCCAGAAGCTGCAGTGGTCAGGATTGGGACTGCATGCAGTCCTGAGAGCCGAAGTTCCAAGAATCCAAGACCAGGTAAGTGTGGAGGTCTCATGGGGGGGAATGGTAAGTGAGGCCCAGGGGACCGGGCAGAGGGGGGTAGCGTTGTTGGTAGAGAGGCTGGGTGGGGAACGGAGCTCCCGCAGGAGTCAGACCTTTTGAGGGGGTGCCCGATTTTCAAAGACGCCCCCTCATCACCGCCTTCCCGCCCAAGGCCTGAAGACATTTCATTTTCAGGTTTCCCCTCCACTGCTGAACTCCTCCTGCCAGCCTGAAAATTGAGGCTGGGTGGGAATCCACTCTTAAGTGGTCCATAACTGGCTACTTAAGGATCTCAATTGTTGCAAGTGTGGGCGGGCTAGCCAAGGTCCCACCCATCCTAGCTTAAAATTGTGGAGAGGTTGGGGCGGGCTAGAACCCAGTGGGAAGGCCATCTGAGAAATGTTCTGCTCACCCCCCACCCCCCGCTACCGCCTACAAACAAACCTACCAGTGGGGGAGCATAAAATTCTGCCAATGATATCTCAAAGTTCTTTTGAAGTGTAGTCACCATTGTCCTGTAGGAGAAGGAGTAGGCCATTCAGCCCATTAAGCCTGCTCCACCATTCAATAAGATCATGGTTGACTGAATGCGGCCTTAACTCCACTTTCCTGCCTGCCCCACATAACTCTTGACTCCCTTGTAGATTAAAAATCTGTCTAACACAGCCTTGAATGTATTCAATGACCCAGTCTCCAATGCTGTTTGGGGAAGAGAATTCCAAAGAGTAATGATCCTCTGAGAGAAGAAATTTCTCCTCATCTCTATCATAAATGGGAGACCTCTTATTTTTAAACTCTGCCCCCTAGCTCTAGATTCCCACACGAGGGGGACCATCCTCTCAGAATTTATCCTATCATACTCCCTCAGAATCTTATAAGATCACCTTTCATTCTTTTAAACTCCAATAAGTATAGGCCCAAACTTTTCAACCTTTCCTAATAAGGCAATCCCTTCATTCCAAGGATCACCCTAGCGCTTCCAATGCTAGTATATCTTCCCTTATGTAAGGAGACCAAAATGGGAGATAGTATTCTAGGTGTGGCCTCATCATTACCCTGGACAATTATAGCAAGACTTCCCCACTTTTATACTCCAACCCCCTTGCAATAAATGCCAGCATTCCATTTGCCTTCCTAACTATTTGTTATACCTGCATGCTTACTTTCTGTGATTCATGTACAAGAACACCCAGATCCCTCTGTACCGCAACATACTGCAGTCTCTCCCCATTTAGATAATATCCTGCTTTGCTATTCTTCCTGCCAAAGTGAACAACCTCACATTTTCCCACATTATACTTAATAAACCTCATTGTTGTTTGCTACAAAAAGCTACCTGTATATACCAACAACTGCTTTTGCTGCAAGATTTCACTTTCATGCACAATTGTTATTGGAGAGTCGGCATTGACCTGAAGTTGAAGCAAACTATAATATCCACTATAAAACTATAAAAGCTATAGCTACAAGCAGGGTAAAGGGTGGAGATTACATAGGGCTGAATTTTACATTCTGCGGGCGGGCGTGCACCCAACCCATTCGGGTGTAAAATAGTGCACAGTGACATTGGGCAAGCATCCCGATGTCATTGCGCACTTGCATGATATTTTGGTCAGCGGATGCGCTCAAGAGTCGGCAGCGCGTCTGCCAACATTTAAGAGGCCTATTAAGGCCCTTAATGAATTAATTTATTTCTATTATTCACTGCCCGTTCAACCATTTGGTTGGCAGGCAGGTGAATTGGTCAGGCAGCTTTTGCATTTTTAAATTTTTAACGAAACCTCATCCACGGGTGGGATGAGGTTTTTAATGGTAAATAAAAATCCAATAAAAATGTTTTAACATAATTTTTAATATGCCCCTCTTCATGTGACTGAGTCAAATATGGACATGTTTATATCATTTCTAAACTCTTTATTTACGTATGTCCAATTCTTCAACTCTTTGAGGCAGCTCTGTGCCCTCAGGGAGCTTTCAGCGCACCTCCCCCGCTCATATGCAGACTTTACCGTTTGCCCCCCTCCCGCCCTAACCCCAGCAGTGCTGACGACCTCAAAATTCTGCCCATAATGATTAACTCACATCTTGGTCTCTAAAAGTGTCTCCACCAGTTGCAGGAGAGTGATGGAGTACTTGCCACTCATGTAGATAATTGCAGCCACATCACTTAAGATGTTCGATACCATTTTAAAAAGTCCACTTGAATATTGCCCTTACTAATGGACTCAATGTCCACTCTCTCAATTACTGGCATACTGTGGCTGCAGTATATGCTATATGCAGGATGCACTGCAGCAACTTGTCAAGTTTACTTCAACTTCTCTCAACTTGACCTGTCACAGAACGAAAAACAGTGAAAACTGAGAAATAAGGATACTGGCCTGAACTGGTCTTGTACACCTTAAAATGGAACACCAGTAAAAACTGGGAAATAGAAATACTGGTGTGAACTGGTCTTGTATACCTCAAAATGGAACAACAGTAAAAACTGGGAAATAATAGTACTGATCGGAACTGCTTTTTTCTTCTTGGGTATCATCAAGAAGGATATGAAAGCAATCTCATGAGAAGACCATGCCTCCAGGTTCCCTTCCAATCACACACCATTCCCACTTGAATGGATATTGCCATTCCTTCATTGTTACTGAGTCAAAATCTTGGAATTCCTATCTAACATCAGTTATGTGGCACCATCATCATAAGGACTGTGGAAGTTCCAGATGAAAGCCCAACACTACAACCTGGGTGGAAATACATGCAACTTGCTAGCAGCATCTGGTCTCATAAACAAACTAATAAAAAGCCCTAACTGGGTTTGAGATAAGGTTACAAACAGGATTAGTTTTCTTTTGAATATTACCAATGATCGGTTATAGTTTAATGTATTTCCAAATGGTGCTATTTTGTATACAGATGGACCATTGTTGATGCAAAAGTTTATTGTTAATAATCCCAGATTTGTGAACTTAAAAAAATTGACACATCAATAGCTTTCAACAATAGAAGTTTGTGGATTTGATAGTTCTCAGCCTTTTGATGGAATTTTTAATAAGATGCTGAGGGAAATGAATACTTAAATTAATATTTAATGGGTGAATGAACATAGGGTAGTCTAACAAAATTCCCTTGCAAGGGCTCAGATTTACACAGTACATATTGCACTTAATTTAATTCCTATTAGAACTAGGACAAGTACCTAGCTGAGATCAAAACACAAGTTTTTCTAAAAGAAAGAGGAATATTGTGCCTACCTGAAGTCTTGTGTAAATCTACAATACATTTACTTATAGTGCAGGGGAGTTTAATCTACCGTTTTTTGTTCCTGATATTATTTGATATGAAGCCTGCATTATTCTGTAATACAGGATATAATGACATAAATGGATTATGGAATCATGCAGTGGTACACCACAAAAGACTCTCCAGCCCATTGTACCTGTGTCACCTCTTTCAAAAAGCTATCAAATTAGTTCTAATGTCCTGGTCTTTCCCCATAGCCAAGCTAAATTTTCCCCTTCGAGTATTTATCCATTTCTAGTTAGGAAGTTATTACTGACTCTGCTTAGATCATTCTTTCATGTTGTGTATTCCAGATCATAAGAACTCACTGCGGAAAAAAATCTTCACCCTTACCTCTGTTTCTCAATTACCTTAGACCTGTATCCTCTAGTTACTGATAAAACATAACAAATGGCCTTAGTCAAAATGCTGAATTCAAGCCTGAACAGCAAATGGAGGATAATTCATACACTGTCAATTGAGATGAAATTACAGACGGGCTAGTTTTGAATTGTTAGCCTACTGAGGAATAGATCCTTCATATCGAAACACCAATGAAGTTGAGGACATTTGGATTATTAATAGTAACATCATAAGAAAGATAACATTTGCTATGAAAAGAAATACTAACATTTCATGAGGTAAAGGCTTTCAAATGACAAAGTAATGTTTTGCATTTAATCTCTGGGGGGAGGTGTTAAACAGGAGTGTACTAATGGAAAAATGGCAGTAGTTGAGATATTAAAAAGGCTTTTAGGCAACATGTACAGACAAAGCAATGATTGAGCGTCTCACAAACATACGAATGTACGAAATAGGAGCAGAAGTAGGCCAGTCGGCCCCTTGAGCCTGCTCCACCATTCAATAAAATCATGGCTGATCAGTTTGTGTTTGAATTTCACATTCCCATCTGCACCAATAACATTTGATTCCCTTGACTAGCAAGAATCTATCTACCTCTGTCTTAAAAATATTCAACGACCAGGCCTGAAGTCAGAAAGTTCCAAAGTCGCACGGCCCTTGAGGGAAAAAATTTCTCCTCACCTCTTCCTAAAAGACCGACCCCTAATTTTAAAACAGTGCCCCTTAGTTCTGGACTTACCCACAAGAGGAAACATTCTTTCCAAGTCCACCTCGTCAAGACAGTTCAGGGTCTTAGACACTTCAATCAAGTAATCCTCACTCTTCTATACTCCAGTGGAAACAAGCCCAACCTGTCCAACATTTCCTCATAAGACAAACCATTCATTCCAGGTATGAATCTAGTAAACTTCCTCTGAGCCACCTCCAATACATTTACATCCTTCCTTAAATAAGGAGACCAAAACTGCACACAGTAGTCAAGATGTGGTCTCAACAATGCCCTGTATAACTGAAGCATAACATCCTTACTTGTATGTTCAACTCCGCTTGTAATAAAGGATAGCATTCTAATAGCCTTCTTAATTACTTGCTGTAACAGCATACTAACTTTTTGTCATTCATGCACTAGGACACCTAGATCCCTCTACACCCTGGAATTCTGCAGTTGTTCTACATTTAAGCAATATTCTGCTTTTTTATTATTCAAGCCAAAGTTAACGACTTCACATTTTCCCACATTATATTCCATCTGCCAGATTTTTGCCTACTCAACCTATCTATATCTGTCTGCAACTTCTTATGTCCTCTTCACAACATAATTTCCTACCTATTTTTGTTTCATCTGCAAGCGTAGTTATCATGCCTTTCCTCAACTCATCTAAGTCATTGGTATAAACTGTAAAACGTTGAGGCCCCAGCACAGATCCCTCCAGGACTCCACTCGTCACATCCTGCCAATCAGAGAAAGGCTCATTTCTGCATACTGTCTGTTTTCTGCCAGCCAGCCAATCTTCTATCCATGCTAATATGTTACCCCCTATGCTATGAGTTTTTATTTTCTGCAATAACCTTTGATGTGGCACTTTATCAAATGCCTTCTGAAAATCAAAGTACAGTACACCTACAGGCTCCCCTTCATTCACAGCACAAGTAAATCCTTCAAATAATTCCAATAAATTGGGTAAACATGATTTCCCTTTCACGAAATCATGTTGACTCTTCCCGATTACCTTGAGTTTTTCTAAGTGTCCAAATATAACCTTCTTAACGATTGATTCTAACACCTTTCCCATGACAGACATCAAGCTAACTGGTCGAGAGGTTCCTGTTTTCTGCCTCCCTCCTTTCTTGAATAGAGGGATTATATTTGCTACTTTCCAGTCTGTTGGAACCTTTCCAGAATCTAGGGAATTTTGGAAAATTAACACTAACACATCTACTACCTCATTAGCCAGCTCTTTACGACCCTAGGATGAAGCCCATCAGGACCCAGAGACTTGTCAGCCTGAAGCTCCATCAGTTTGCTCAGTACGCTTCCCTACTGATTATAATTTCACCAAATTTCTCTTTCCCGTCCACCTCTTAATTTACAGCTATTACTGAAATGTTTTTTGTATCCTTTATAATGAAGACAGAAGCAAAATGTTTGTTAATTTCATCCACCATTTCCTTATTATCTGCTATGAATTCCCCATTCTCACTCTCTAGAGGACTGACACTCACTTTCTCCTGATTAACCTTTCAGTCATTCTCTGCCCTTCTTTATATTCTGATCAATCATCTGACCTGCCACTCACCTTTGCACAGTTATATGCTTTTTCCTTAAATTTGATGCTCTCCTTAACTTCTTTAGTTAACCACGGATGGTGGGTCCTCCCCTTAGTATTTTCTTTATAGTAAGAATATACTTGTTCTGAGTATTTTGAAATATCCCCTTAAGTGCCTGCCACTGCTTCTCTATTGGTCTATCCTCTAGCCTAGTATCCCTGTTCACTTCAGCACAGAGCAGCTTTCATGCTCACATAGTTGCCCTTATTTAAGTTTAAAATATTAGTCTTAGATTTACTCCTCTACTCCAAACTGCATGTAAAATTGAATCATATTGTGGTCAAGGCCTTTATTCTGAGGTAATTAATTAATCATATCACTTTACACAATACAAAGTCTAATAGAACCTGCTGCCTGGTTGTTTCCAGAACAAGCTGTTCTAAGAAACTATCTTGAAAGCATTCTATGAACTCTTCATCCAGCCTACGACTGCCAATCTAATTTTTCCAATTTATATGAAGATTAAAATTATGTTGTCCCTTTATCACAAGCACACAATATTTTTTCTTTTATACTTTGTCCTACATTGTGGTTACTGTTACGGGGTCTGTAGACCACTCCCACTAGTGACTTCTTTCCCTGACTATTCCTCATCTCCACCCAAATTGATTCGACATCCTGAACAAAGGTCATCTCTAACTATTGCACCAATGCCATCCTTGATTAACAGTGCTACCCTTACACCTTTACCTAGTTTCCTTTTCTTCTTGAATGTCATATACCCCTCAATGTTCAGGACCCAATCCTTGTCATTCTGTAACCACGTCTCCGTAATAGCTTTCGGATCATACTTAATTACTTCAAAGTGAGCTAACAATTCACTTACTTTATTATTAATGCAACGTGCCTTCAGATTCAGAGCCTTTAGCTTTGTCTTTTTGTTATCTCTGCACATCTAGTTTTGACATTTAGTGAATCATTAGGTTTTATCCTTCTATGCCTTCCTGCCATTCTCTGGCCCTCATTTCCCATATTACTATTTTGGTCTCCTGCCATGTCTCTACCATTTGATTTGCTACATCTACCCAAGTTTGATCCCACACTAGATCACATGTTGATCCTGGATAAGGGAGTAAATCAGTCCATTCTAATTCACCCATCCAGTGAGATCTTCCAGTCCATCCCCATTGCAATACCCAACTGTACCGTAAGTGATCCCATGTCTTTTGCATCCAGTATTATTTCAGAAGCCCATTTTGTAGGTTGACCATTCTTTATGTGAAGAAGAACTGCCTGATAACTGTTCCAAATTTATCTTTTACTAACTTGAACCTGTGACCCTTTGTCCTGCTGACACATTTTAATTTAAGGTTATAGTTCTGATTTACCTTTTCCATTTCTCTTTCTAACATATCTATCTTGCTCGCTGTAAAATCAGCTCTCATGGGCCTCCTTTCTAGAATCAGAAAGCCCTATGGGACAATTTTTGCAAGTAGGCAATGTGGAGGGTGATTGGGACAGCTGGCTGAAGGAGTTTGTAGGAAACCCTTATGAATATTCAGGTTGCCCCCCCCATTCCCACCCACCCACCCCCATTAATATCCAGTAGGTGAACATCCAGCTGAAACTCGCTCCCACGTTGGCAGCTGGAATTGGCAGCATACATGGAGCTGGGGAATCGGGCAGTTAGGCCGCTTCTCAAAAGACTGTGGCAGTGCCTTAAAGGAATGTTTTGTGTGCCACTGACAGAAGCAATGATGTGGAGCAACAGGCAACAGGAGCTCAGAACCTACAGCAGCAACTACAAGCAATTTCAAATTATTTTAGCGGAAAAAACCCACAAGTTATCACAAAAAATAAATTATATAAGAACTAGAAAACTACATCTGTAAGTAGTTGAGGATCACAGTCCAAATAAACACATCCTGACCTGTACCACCCATGGCTGGAGGACAGGAGTGAGAACTGACAGAGAGCAGATGACTTCATGGTGTCAGTGATCTCTATCTACTTGTACTCCTGATGTTCTCACTGTTTCAAAATCAGGCCAGTCAGAGGAGCACTGGGATGTGGGGTAGGCCACTATCACTCCTTCCTCGAGCGCAAATAAGGCACTAATGAGATTTTAAAAAATGGCTCTCCAATCTCTGCAGCTTTTTCCTCGTATTTCCATCTTGTAATACTGCCGATCTGCCTTATGGCTTTTCTCTAGCATATGGATGCCACTCTTGTATTGCAGTGATCAGAACTGAAAGCAATACTGAAGGTGCATTCATACAACCCTATACAGCTTGACCATGACATCCTCTGACTTGTATTGTACCATTCTACTTTGTAATTTAGCACCCTATCAGCTTTGCATCAGTTTGACATGCTGAACATTGAAGCCTGAATTTTCGTGCAGGCAGAGAGGGTGGAATTTTCAAGTATGGTAGCAGGTGGGTAAAAAGTTGCCCTACCCGCCAGTGAAAATGGCAGGTTTTCACGCCGTATCTTCCTGAACCTGCCTCATTATATATTCACTCCCGTAAAACACGCCATTTCTAGCACGGGCTCTCATTTGCCCACTCGCCAGCACCCCACTGTTGTATCACGCTGGCCTCCATCATTAAAATACAGCCACCAGCAAAGCACTCATCGCCACCAGCTCACCACCACTGCCTGGGAGACATGGCCAGCAAATGAAAAAGGGTTGCAGCCCCCACTTCAACAATAGGCTGCTTGAGCGACTGCTGGATGCCGTGGAGGCCATTGAGATGTGCTCTACCCCGGCTCTAGCCACAGGATGGTAGCAATGTCACCAGCCCGGCTTGGAAGGCGGTGGCAGCGGTGGTCAGTGCCAACACCCTGCAGAGGAGGGCAGCCACCCAATGCTGCAAAGGGATGAATGACCTCCTCTGTTCTGCTAGGGTAAGTCACTCTTTTCATCACTCCCAACTCACACACTCACAAACCCATCACACACCCACAGGGGCCTCATTCATTGCCACTGCAAGGGACATCACTGTTCACTCTTGCACACACACCATCATTGTCCTCATCCCATCCAAGGGACCACTCACCACCCACAAAGGCCAGGCATACTTATCATCTGGCCCGGCAGGCATTCTGATACGTTCTCCCCAGCTCTATCCATGCAGGACAAACTGGCTCACAACAAGAGGGAAAGATCACAGACAGGTGGAGGGATGCCGGAAATCAAAGTTCTGACAGAATTCGAAAACAGCCATCCAGCTGGCGTTGACCGGACTGGTCCTCAGCTGACAGTGAGGTCGGCGCTGCCCTACCAAGTGAGGATCCAGCAGTGCAACATCCATCATGGCCATGCCGTGAGTGATGTATCCTCTTTCACCGGCCACTGCCATGCACTAATTATCTCCCCTTGCTTTCGCAGGCACATCTGCCAAACAGCCAACAGAGTCCAAGTCACAGGGCCTACAATCAAGCCCCGAAGCAACCTCTAAAAAGGAATCTGGAGGCACCCTCCCTGAAGACCCATCACAGTGCTCACCCACACCCTCCACCAGCGCAGAGACACACACCTTGGTGGGACCTAGCTTTAGAGCAGCCTCGGGATCACAATCTTGTGAGCACATCACACTTTCTGCTCCACAGCAGGCAGGGGCAAGAACGTCCCAGGTCCTCAGCACTCGGAAGACTGCTGGAGGCCAGAACGTTGCTGAGTCCGAGTCAGGTGATGAGCCTCTGGACTCGGTCATGTCACAGTTGCTGGAGCTGCAAAGGCAAGCTAGGGAACAACAGGGAGGGTTGTCCGCTGCACTCCTCAGATTGCAAGGCATGATGGAAGAGTCCGTCTGCCTTCAGGCTGAGGTGATAGCGACAGCATGCCAATGCACCAAAGTCAACACTGGCAGATGATGGTTGCCATGGAGACCTTGGTCCAGTATGTCACTCCTGCACTGCTGCGTTGGCTTAACTCCATGGCTGATGCCATAGTTGGCCTCCAACAGTGTGTACACAAGAGGGGTGCTGGGCAACTCAATCTCACTCCAGCTACCCCTTCCACTCACGGAATCAGCCAGGGGCTCTTGGGCGCCCATAGGGAGGAGGATCAGCAGCTGCACACTCTGGGGCCATCCACCAAGTGACTCTGGGAGTGACCAGCCCATCTGACTCCCCTCTTCCTGTGACCTCCATAGATCCAGCTTCACAGGCCAAGGAGGGTGCCACTGCCACACAGCAGGACCCTGAAAGCAGGCCAGGGCCCTCCAAATCTTGGCCCTCCAGAGGACACCTGCCAAAATCATCACAGATAGGGCATCATAATCAGCAGGCTGCTTCAACCTCTGCTGTAGATATCTGGGGAGCATCAAGACGTAGCGGCAGGGTTAGGGAAATTAGGTAAAAGCAGTTGCACAGCCTGGCCATGGGTGTTGCTCACTTGTACGTAGTGTTCACTATTGTCATTTAACTCCTAAGAATTATACCTTGCCTGCGGCTCCTTGTTCTGATGAGCAGTGTTCTTGTCATTCAGATGTGAAGCCTTTCTGCACTAGATAAAAGGCAGGTGTCTCAGTCCAGGGCCTCTTCCCTGTGCTCTGTGTGGCCTTCAGATCACAGTGATGGTCCAGCCTCACACTCCCTGGAAACATTACTGATGCCGAAACCTCGGCGGTGCTGGCCATTGCTGCCAGAATGTAGTGGGCAGGTACCACAAGTTCTCTCATACTTTCTGTGTGCTCTCAACACCTTTATGGTGGGGCTGGTCCCCATCACACCAGCATCTGTGATCAGTGTTGCTGTGCATCAGCTCCTGAAAGGCTGAGATGCTGAAGGCAGGCACAGCATCAGATGCGTCTAAAGTTTCATGGCTGCATCTCTGAGATGGACCTGATCATGGAGCACAAGTGACCTGCCCTCGGCCAGACAGGAGTCAGACATTCTCAGGAGCTGTGTGAAGATCTATGGAGTGTCCTCACTGCATGTTGCCATCACCCTCCTGCGATTGAGTGGCTATTAGGGCCTCCACTGCATCTCCATGACAGGAGCATTCTCACAGAGGGTATTGGCACTGCGATAAGCTAGGCTGGAGTCAAATATTCACAACTGCGATGTGAGGATCTACAGAGTTGCCTCACTGCATGTCATCATCATCCTCCACAAATCTGGCAGCTATGAGGGCCTCCCGAGTGTGCCTGCCTCATCTAGCCGGTGCGACAGCCTCATCCCCGTCATCGTCACCACCAAGGGCCCCCTCACCCGTATTCTCATTCGCGTCCTCCTCATCAGAGGAGACACGCAGGTTCCTCCATCTCCTCATCAGCCAGCTCCTCACCCCGAAGCAGCGCCAGGTTGTAAAGGGTGGAGCAGACAACAAGGTTGCGTGACACCCTCTGTGGACTGTGTTGCAGGGCTCCACCAGACCAGTCCAGGCATTGGAACCGCATGTTCAGCATTCCAATGGTCTGCTCCACCAAGTTGTGAGCTGCTGTATGATCCTCATTATAGCTTCACTCTGCTGCAGTCTGAGGCCACCGCATGGGTGTCATCAGCCACGGCCTCTGTGGGTAGCCCTTGTCCCCAAGGAGCCAACCCTGCAGCCTCTGTGGACCCTGGAAGACTGCAGGGATCTGCGAGCGATTGAAAATGTAGACGTCGTGCACACTCCCTGGAAACCATGTGCACACCTGCAGGAATCATTTCTGGTGGTCACATACCAGCTGCACGTTCAATGAGTGTAGCAATGGAGATCTGAACGCCATGTGAGTGCAGTCAATTGCACCCTGCATCTGTGGAAACCCCAAGATCAGGGCAAATCCAATGGCCCTTGCATCCTGGCTGTCCCAGTCCCAGGCGAAATGCACAAAGTTGCGTGCCATGGAGAAGATGGCATCCATGGCCTCATAGATGCATCTGTGAGTGGCGGATTGTGAAATCCCACAGGGGTCACCTGAAAGGGCCACTGGCATAGAAATTGAGCACCACAGTCACTTTCACAGCCACTGGCAGTAGATGCCCTCCATGTCCCCTTGGTGCCAAGTCCTGCAGTAAGTGGCAGATGTGAGCCACCAAGTCCTGAGACATGCGCAGTCATCAGCAACGCTGGTTCTCAGTCATCTGCGGGAATGGCAGGCGGTGTCTATAAACCCTGGGTGTCACTAGGCGCCGACCAGCCACGGTTCTCTGTCGCTCCTGAACAGCATTTGTGGGACCCCCTGCTGCCCCTTCTTCATGAGGTTCCTGCTTCTGCCTTTGCGCAGCCAGTTGCCTCAGTCACCCTCTCTTCTGTCTTCTATGGTCTCTGTAGGCCTTCAGGCATACAGCCAGGTCACCAGGATCCATGATCCTGACATGGTCCTCCTGCAGCATGAAAGAGCTGGAGAGCGCTGGTCACCCCTCGGATGGCCAGAGATGAGTGCGCTGCATGGCTGCCCTATCAGCCTGTGACATGGGGGTCACTGGTCCAAACCAGGATGCTGAGATTGCAAGGGGCTGTGAGTGCCTCCAGCAGTGACTACTACATGGCCAGCGTTGTCGAAGAGATTGTAGAACGAGTGCAGTCCAACTGCTCCATGGTCCAATAAAGTGGTGGCGGACTCGAAGTCTGTGACGGGTGTTGGGGGGTGGCGGGGTGTAAGGTATGGAGCACTTGGTGGCCCTTTGGTGCCCCCGCGTTGCTTGCATGGGCGGGCAGACTAGGACCCTGACCCCAATCATATCACTGTGGCTGCGCCTGATCTGTCTTAGTTGCAAAGGCGTGGTCAGTTTATACAGGTGTCCCTAATGCGTGGAGCTGGGATTTGTCCTGACTCTGCGCTCTCAACCTGGGAGCAAAAATTCAGGCCTGATTGTATTGAAACTCCCAGATATCTTCATCTTTGGCTGTTTCAACTCTATCCATGGATTATGTTTGTCATTTATATTCTCTTCCTATGTGCAGTATTTTAC
The DNA here is from genome assembly GCF_017639515.1 of Carcharodon carcharias. Taxonomy (NCBI): domain Eukaryota; kingdom Metazoa; phylum Chordata; class Chondrichthyes; order Lamniformes; family Lamnidae; genus Carcharodon; species Carcharodon carcharias. The sequence continues at coordinate 41,064,572 of NC_054479.1, read as the reverse complement.
ATGTGTCTGCGTTACATTTCACCTACCATATCACAAATGTTATCCAATTAATACTATTATTTCATAGCTGCCTGCTCTAAGTTACTTGCCCTTCCTTGTTTGATACATTCTCAAAATCTGAACACTTTGGGCAGAATTTTATGGCCCCATTTTGGGGGCGGGGTGGGGGGGGTGGGCGGGGCTATAAAATGCTGCAAAGTCCATTGACTTCGGTGGGACCATAAAATCCTGTTGGCATAAAATTCCACCCTTTGAGTCTTTTATCCAAATCATTTATATAAACTTGAGTCAATAATGATGGCAATAATGAAGCCCCCGGACACCCAATTCTCCAGTCCCAAATATAATTTCTCTAACTGACTCTTTTCTAACATCTGCCATGTTCTCAGCTATTCCCTAAATCCCTCCACTTTTGAGTTTAACTAGTAGTTTTTTTTTTAGTGTGGATGTTAAGGTACACCACACCATGCGGCTTGCCACTATTACCTAGAAGTCAAGACAACCATTGCTTTAGAGAATTGCAGGCTGCTTTATTCCTGGCCCTTTTTGTCACCATTTCAATAGTTTTACCAGAAGCATCAAGGAGTGGAAACCATGGGGCAATCTTCACGACAGATTGTGATTACCAACCTCTTTGTCTCCCCGATGGAAAAGGTTCAAACATAATTACAAATTTACTTTCAAGCTTATTTGTAATTCTTGATTGTCTTAGGAAATGGGCAGTTAAACAATGTTTGAATGGTGGGAGGGCATGTTTCACATTACAGCACTAAAGGCAGGCTGGAGCATTTATACTGTGCCCTAGTCACTTGTTCACAATACCTTCAAGAGGATTTCTAGGATCTAGACTCAACTAGCAGGTTTATCTTATCCAGACATTTATAGTCTTTGAAGAGCCTGCAGAGGAGGCTTACCATAACGGAGTCAAGAATGAGCAATCTTAGTTATGTGGAGAGAATACAGGTGCTGAATTGTTCTCCATAGACCAGAGAAGTGTTCAAAACTATAAGGGGTTTGTTAGAGTGTATAGATAGGAACTGTTTCCAATGGCAATAAGGTCAGTAACCATAAGATACATAGGATAAAAGTGAAATAACAAGGAAGTGATGAGCAGGTATTTTTTTCACTTTTTTATGATCTGGAATATAAATTCAATAGTAACATTCAAAACAAAATTGGGTATATACTTGAAAAGGAAAAAGTTGCAGGGCTATGGGGACAAAGCAAGACAGGAGGACTAATTGAGTAGCTCTTTTAAAGTGCCGCTGCAGGCAGGATAGGCCAATTAGTCAGCTTCTGAGCTGTATGATTCTATGATTAGTGCGTTACCCATAGTTTTTAATGGTGAGGCCCATGAAACTTGGGGACTCTGCAAGATTATCATATTTCTGTCCATTTAGATTTGGCCATCAGACATGCAGTCAGCAAGAATTTTGTATTCCACATTTTTCTTGATTTGCTAGCCATTATGACCACAGCTGGTGTTAATTGCTGCGCAAACCAAATCCCAGAGGGAAACTTGGCTTACGGCCCACAACTTTTTTTTCTATCCTGATTACGAGAAGAAGACATACCAATCTCAGCAGTAAAAGTCCAGTACCACTTTTTTTTTTTAAATTAAAAGTAAAAGTTTTATTAACAAGAAAGAAAAGAAAACTTAAGCACACAAGATTACAGTTACACAGTCATGGTTAGACTTACAAAATATTCCCCCCAAACTCTCTACTTGGTCAAACCCACAAGTAAACACTTTCCAGGCAACACTCCGTTACAGTTATTTAAATATGAAAAATCCAGTAATTCCACACAAGCCAAACTGTTGTAGCTTCAATAGATGTGTACCACATGACCTTTATCCTCTTCTATAAAAACAAAAAAACTGTGGATGCTGGAAATCCAAAACAAAAACAGAATTACCTGGAAAAACTCAGCAGGTCTGGCAGCATTGGCAGAGAAGAAAAGAGTTGACGTTTCGAGTCCTCATGACCCTTCAACAGGCACTCATCCAGGCAAGTGGAACGTATTCCATCACACTCCTGACTTGTGTCTTGTAGATGGTGGACAGGATTTGGGGGGTCAGGAGGTGAGTTACTTGCTGCAGGATTCCTAGCCTCTGATCTGCTCTTGTAGCCACAGTATTGGGCTAATCAAGTTCAGTTTCTAGTATGTCTAACTTAATGTAGATAATAAACGTTTTTAATACCATGCAGTCTGTCAAGCTGCACAATAAAGAAATGGAATCTGGCAGCATATTGGAAAGCCCACTCCACACAATCTCCCATTAGGATTGAGTCTGCCTTACATAAATGCTGTCTGTAAATGTTTCTGTGTGAATCTACAGCAGCAGTGCCATGACCATAAATTGAGGACTATATAATCCTGGTGTTTAGGATATCGGGGTAGACTTTTGGTGTAAAGCTGGTGTTGTGAATCACCTGTCCATTATAGAAACTGGCCAAAAGTAAGAGAAATGCAAATCAGGCAGTTATAATGGGCAGTCATTCCTCACAGTCAGTTTTACCCCCTCGTGGCAAATTGAAATGTTACCCCATTGTTTTTAAATGCTGATGCCAATAAAATGTGGACTTTATTGTATTCAAAAACTGAGATGGTGTACATGATTAGAAGCTAGAGATTTTGCAAACCGATAAATAATTTCTTTTCACTTTTGAGTTGTTGACTTGTGGAATTGATTAGTTGTCAACTCGGAGCATAGAGTCTTACCTGCAAAGTGAATAATGACCAAGCGAAGTTTTCAAAGGAAAGTGGATCAATTTAAATTTCCATAGGGAGTAAAGGGATATGGGTTTGGTTTTAAAAAATGGTGAAAAATAGACAGGTCGGATCCTACAATGGAAGCTGATGATGGAGTGAGCTGGGTGGCTAAATGTGTTTTTTCTTCTTCCTCTATTCTGCAGTTCATATTAATTCTCATGTGAGAATGCTGTCATCCATCAAGGACAAGGCATACTGGCATCCCTCGTGAACACTGACAGCTGCTGCTGACACAAAGACTAAGTAAAACCATAATAAATAAGTAATAGTGCATGTTTAGTGATATAAAGACAAATGATGATTGCTAAAAATTTAAAACAAAAGTCCGTTTTCTAAATTTGGGATAGCTGAAACTGTTTAGCCTCAGGACGGAATCGATCCAGGTTTGCACTAAGTGTGGTAGCAGGCAGATAAGACGACGTTTTACCCGCCGGCCGCAATGGAGGGTTGTCAGGCCGTATCATTCCAAACCTGCCACGTTACTTATGCATTCCAGGAAACATGCTGTTTGCATGGCCAGTGAGCTCCGATTCACCTGCCACGCTATCACCTCACCGCTTCATTATGCCGGGCACCGGATTTAAAGTACAGCCGCACTTGGGGCTTCCAGCCCAGGACTGCAGCAAAGACATGGCCCTGGAAGGCAAGAAGACTGCAGCCCTCAAGTGCCTTTTGGACACCACGCTACGATGTCCTCTACCCCCACCCTGGCCATAGGAGGGTCAACTACATTACCATTCCAGCATGATGGGCAATGGCAGTGGTGCTCAGTTCCAATGTTGCACAGAAGAGGTTGGCTATCCAATTCAGGTAGAGGATGAATGATCTCATCCATGCAGCCAATGTATGGCAACCATCTCATCACTCTAAACTCACACACTCAAGTCCATTACACATTCACTGGCATCTCACTCGCTGCCAGCTCAAGGGACATCACCACCTATTCTCACACACATATCCTCACATATTCACCTGGCCTCATCTCCTCTGGAGACTGTCTCCTCAGCCCTCACCATCTTGAGGCATAGATCAATATGTGCCCCCACACACACCCTGGGATACCCTCCTTCCCCAGTACAGCTCTCATCCTGCAGCCTCTTCCCTTGCCTGAGACCACTTCTCCCCCTTTCCCGAGCAACCTTGCCCTGCAGCCATTGAAAATCCACCCACATATGGCTGACCTGGTAGGTAGCGACCTACTTGTGAGCCCTTCTAAAAGCAATGTGGTGCTGTCTGTGAAGCCTGGCGCTGATGACTGCGAGTGCTGGCTGAAGCAAGGTAGGCAAACAAACCTTGAAGTCCTGAGAGAAGTGCAGCCCGCCAAGTGCAGACCTTATCGATGCTGTTGTGAAACACGTTGGCGTGTTTTCCCACTGACGTAGGCAGATGATCCAGCAGGGGGGGATGAATCTGGCAGGCTGGCCTTCCAATGATATGCTGATGTATTACAATAAGGTTCCCAAAATCCAACAGCGGGGTACGCAGTCCGTCATTGGTGGGTGGACCAGACAATTACAAACTGGTTTCATGACGTTGTGAAATTGATTTTTGGTCTTCACATCATATTGTCTGCTTACGCCACCGAGCATGCCCAATGCCAACGGGCATGGAAAATCCTGGCCTCAGTCTCACCATCACTTTTTGAAGTCCATGAGTAGAGTAATGCTTTATAATCATTCTCATTTACCTGATACTTTCTATTTGCACACTTTATTTGTAGCATTGTAAACTATAAAGAATCCCTGATCAGTTATTTTCTCCCTTCAGCAAGCACATTTCACCCAGTGCAAAAAGTTAGAGAACTGAATTTTTTATGGTATAAAGTCCACTTGCTTTCATCATACTAGCTAAGTGAGAATTGATTTACTGCTACAAGTTTAAAAGAAAAGGTGAAATGACTTCAGCTCAAAATTCGCAACCTATCTTCAGCCTGGAGTAGAACCAATTTAGGAAACCAGGTTTTCCTCACTTTACTGACTGAATATTAGATAGTGAACAGACAGATGGGGATCTGAGAAAATGGGAGGCAATGCTGGTCAGCAAAGATAGGGATAATGAGTCGACAAGACTTGGCGTAGGTAGGATATAACAGCAGCGTTTTCTGTGAGCTGAAGTTACAGATTGTCAGAGCTGGGAGAACATTAGAAACAGATGGGGCGGGGCAGAGAACAACAATGTTAAAATGGTGGAAGCAGATATCTTCATTGATGGCGAGGATATGAGGTTCAAGGCTCAGTTCAGAATTGAAGGAATGCCTTGACATTCCAATCTTTGGGTGGAAGCTCCATCAAGTATATATGTCCACCCATGCAAGGCAGGCATTAAAAGCAAGCAGCATTGTTGATATGAGGACAGGAGCTCTTAAAACGGCATTGTGAATTTTAAATTTATTACTGAATTTCTTAAAATCCTCCTGTCACTTGAAGACCAATAGGATCAAAGAAGGTAAGACAGGAAGTTCAGCTAACACCATTGCTGGACTGTCCACCAACCATATTTTCAGGCTTTGGCATACCTACCTAGTGATTCAGAGGAACTCTGCAGGCTCTGTGCCTGTAGAGTGAAACTGCAGAGACGTGCCATCAACTGCAAGGGACCTGCAGATGATCTAGTTGTCAATAATATAATTCAACTGCACAGAATTAGGCCACTTAGCCCATTCCTACTCATGGAAAGATATTTCTACTTAGTACCATTCTGCTGCCCTTTCTCCATGACCTTGAAAATGTTTCTCCTTCAATTGTTTACCCACTCCCTTTTTAAAAGATATTATCACAGTTTCTGGTTAGGGCAATCCATGATTCCTCTATTAAAAGTAAATCCCTTAACCACTCCTTTTGGTGATGACCTTAACTTTATTCCCTCTAGTTATCCACTCACCAACCAGTTTTCCTTCTTGACCTTATCCTTCATAATTCTGAATACCTCTATCGTTTTTCCTCTAGTCTTCTTTGAACTGATAAAGATAACCCCAGTTTCATAATTAAACCCTTTCTTATTTAATATGGTCTTAGTGAGTCCCTTCTGCACAATCTACTTGGTCACGCTCTTCTTTTCTGTGCTGTGAACCTCTATGGTTATATTCTTCAAATTTTCTTCTTGGTAAGGCATTGCGATTTTCCCCTCATTCACTTCCTTTATGTTCTTAGCACCAATAAATTCCAGCAGAGCCTCATTGAAAGCTGACAGAAAGTAGACAATTTTGTGCCCTCTGTGTTTGTAAGCATAATGTTGAGATATTAGAAATTTCAAGGTGTACATATATGTTGACAGCTAATTGCGACCCGCATTCCAGCTTGTGTGTAGTAATTAGGGAAAAAGAGGGACCTGGATTGAAGTTCTTTGACAATATCATTGTGAGAGTTACAGTTGTAAATTGTCACTTGAATGTGTCCAGTTGTACATGGACATATGTTGTAAATAGTGAAAGAGATGTAAAATTGTTTGAATGCATGGCCAAATGTGTTGGCAGGTGAAAGATTGGTGGAATGTACACTTGAGCTAACTCCCTAGTATATGTATTGTCGAGTATTGGTACATTAGAACCTTCTTAATGTCCCACATATCCACATCTATTACCAGAGCCTGCAAATACTGGAGACATCTTTGACATTGGCCTTCATTTATTTCTGGGCATGCTGCACTTGTATCCTCTAAAGATGGTATTCCATTGTGCCAAACCAGGGAAGAGCTCCTCACACCCAGTTCATACAATATAACCTCACTGCACTAACCATTAAACAGTTGGATGAGAAGATTGTTTCTTGCGGCATTCCGCAAATTTACCTATCTGTTCACTGAACAGTTTTTTTCTTCCTAATGACCATTTGCCTTTAAGTGATTGTTTCTCTTTAAGAGGCCATTGCAGTCCTTTAAATAACCACCATGTAGGGTATTCCATCTACATGCATGTAAGCTCCCAAAGGCAGCTGGTGTGGTTAAGATTTCAATATATATATAAGAAAAGAAGGCTAAACCCAAAAGCTCAGGTGTGTCAACTCTACTGTAGATTGGGAAGCTGACCCATTGTGCACTGTTTTCATTCCATTGTGCACGCATTGTAGAAAACCTCCACCACCTAGAAGGATAAGGGCATCAAGTGCATGGGAACATCTTTGCCTCAAAGTTATTTCTCAAGTCACGTATCATCCTGATTTGGACATATATCGCCATTGTCATTCCTTCAGTGACGCTGAGTCAAAATCCTTTATCTTCCTACCTAACAGCATTGTGGAAGCACTTTCAGTGGTTCAAGAAGAAGGTCCACCAATATCTTCTCCAAGGCAATTAGGGTTGGCAATAACTGCTGGTCTTACTAGTGACACCCATATCCCAAGAATGAATTAAAATTAAATTGTAAGTATTGGAATTAATTGTTTAGTTTATTTAGATTTATTCAATTGTAATCCACCTGCAACCTTTCTCAGCTCTAAGGAACAATATTCCTTATTAACACCACAACCTAAAGAATAATGATTGCAATGGTAGCATATATTTGTACAGCACATCTAAATTCTCTCCTTTAGCAGAGGCATCAGTTCATGTACATTGAATTTGTTAACACTGCCACTGAAATAGTAGGCAGAGGGATATTATTGCCAACAGCAATTTCTAGACTTATTTGGCATTTTGTATAACTTATTACTAAATTTCATGTCCACAATATATAGCTTTGCAAATACATTGCATTAAATTGTATTTTTTGTTGTTTTGCACTCATTGGAGATTTTAAACCTTGTCTCTAACTGATGCAATGTTAATGGAGATACAGAGGTATAAGGTCTATGCCAGCAATGCAAATAAGGCTTGTAGCAAATTGGCTGCTTGCTGTACACTGGGCCAGTTTTTAATTTCTAAAGACTTGGAAAATATTTCAAACAAAAAAAAAGTTTCGAAAAGTAATTTGAGCTATTGCTCTGTGAACTTCAGTAGAAAGATAATTACCAATTCACTGTGAGCTTGTTTTGAACTGCTGCTGTGGACCAATTTCACCCCCATAAAGTTTACCAGAGCCATGGAATGCTAAGCTAGCATTGGCAAGTGTTTGCTAAATTTTGCGTGGTTCAATGCTGGAGTTCAGCATGATTGGAGCAGAAAATTTTACCTTTATTTGTCCATCTAATATTAAGTTCAGTTTAGAGTTATCTCTTGCTTTAGTTTTGCTTTGTTACAGGATTTGTACAAATTGAGTGACTCAAATATAAAAACACTTGTTACAATAAGGTTGAAATGTGAAAGCAACCTTATTCAAAATTTTCATCGTGCTCAAATCACACAGAAATAATGAAATTTTCATACAAAAAATTACAGTCTGGATTCAGAAGCAATTAATTTTAATATAACAAAATATATCACTGTGACAACTAAAGCATATTTTCTTTAAAAAATAAGATTTATTGAGGTGGAGACACATCCAGGTCCCATTAATTTCCTGCAGTGATTTGTTAACAATTATGGAATAGTCAGGTCATCTTTATTTGGTATAACTGCTATAAAACTTGCAGAACTTTTTGTTATTCTTGTTATATCAAAGTGTTATAAATTTGTAAAGTTGCCATATTTTAAACACATACCTGTCATCATAGTTAATGTTTTGAAGTTATACAGCCTGTATTTTATTGAAACAAGAATTTGTATCAATGTTGGAATGAACAGAAGCTGATCTTCATTTGTCCTTCCTTTCAACGTGCCAACTTTATTAAATGGAGATTTGTATTAAACTAAGACCATGAACCAAAGCCAATAGGGATTTCCTTGGATTATATATGTGGGGCCATGCCAATGTTTTGGCTTGGAAAACTGTGGGATGTTCTCAATCTAAATTATAAAAGTCATATGAATGCATATCCTACTTAAAGAACTCAGTCATCCCTTTTTTGGGGTTTGCAATCAAAAAACCTATGCTGCCAAACCTATACATAGTTTAATTGTGTTCGTTCATCAGGTGTCACTTCTTTGTCAATAGATATGCAGGTAGAAATTATCATGGAGATGTATGTTTGACTGGATCAGATCACAGCACGTGCTGGGAATGCACAGTTTATAAAAGGCTGACATTGCTGTTTATTATTATTTTCCAATAAGAATTCATTGTACACTGTGAGGATTGCACTTTACACTGATAGTTGGTCTAATGAAATGGGACCAGGGCCAGGGAGAGAAATCATGGGCCTTGGTGCTTCTCCTGTTTCCAGACCCTTTACTCCTTTCCACCCTCCCCCCCACCAACACCACCACCACCACTTTAACCTGCCTTCTCAATCATGCATGATATGTTTTCCTTTCCCAAGGTTCACCAATCAATTCACCAACCAATCACAGAAAGGTCCTAGTGAAATGTTAATGCCCATTGTTGGCATCTGGTTACAAATATCATCCGATATATATGCAACATGTATCATTAATATTAAGAGCAGCAATAATATAATGCAGTTATTTTGTGTGAGCCCTATGGGTGATCCCATCATGACTATTAAATAAAGCAGAAGATACAAATTTTACTGTAACAGCATCATGCAATATTGTTAATTTGACAGGAAAATATCTCATTAGTTATTTATAACACTGTGCAGACACTAACATTGATTTCAGTGTCTGCTTCAGCCCTCATTAACATGTTCTGCACATTGCACCATATGGACATGGTGACAGTAAATTCATATTTGGGGGAAAGATTCAATACTTATAACCCAGATAAACTGCACAAGATCTTTTCCATTCTGTAGAAATAGAAGATCTTCTTCTACCTGGGTACATGATATTATTCAACAGAATTATTTCATACAAGGGGTGTAATTGGATTCTATATTATCAGTAATTTCACAGGATAGAAAGATCAAATAACTCCTGAGCAATAAAGTGGAATGATTGCACAACATAGGTCTTCACTGTCAGTGAGAAGCAATGGGGGCCCTTGGGGGTCTCTGTGCATTTTAAGAGGCCAGAGGGCAAAGACTGAATGGTTTACAATTGTGTGTGTTTTCTTGATCAGCAAGTCTACAGACTCTGCTGATTGCTGCTTCTTACTACAATGTATTTTTGATATCTGCTATGCAACACCTCAAAAAACTCATAAAAAGCACCAAGATTGAGTTGGGTAGTAGGTAAGTAGACAAAAGGACAAGATTGAAGTCAATGGAAAAGACTCTTGAGAATCATGTGCAGTGTAAAACAAGTTACCGATTCACTATGAGCCCATTATGTACTTATGTCCTGGCAATTTCACCCCAGAAATCCTGCTCACAGTAAACTTTCATTAGCAACAAAATAAACAGAACTCCAGCCATGATTCCATCCTCTATTCACAAGATAATTATGGATGACAAAGGCCATCTAGCCCAGTTCACCTCATCCATCCCAGAATGACATACAAACATGCGTATTATGAGCAGGAATAGGTCCTTCAGCCCATTGAGCCTGCTCCACCATTTGATAACATTACCTACATAATACAGTGACTACAACTCAAAAGTACTTAATCGGCTGTAAAGCAACTTGGGACATTGTGAAAGGTGCCGCATAAATGTAGGTTTTGTCTTTCTTTCATTACACCTGTGTGCAGTAGGCAAAGTGATTGTAGCGATGGTGAAGTTGGAGGCCCAATGCTGATTCGCTCAGGATTATTAATCACAGAGCAATCGACTGTTGTTAGGTTATTGGCTACAAAGAAATCATTACATCTACAAAACAATTCAAACTTCCCCCCAACACCTCCTCCAACCCTCATTCCAAACTGCCCCAACTCCCACTTCACCCTTCCCCCAATATCCCCTCCAACCTCCTCCAACCCACACTGAAACCTCCCCACAATCTCCCCTCCAATCTCCCCCAACGTCTGCTAACCCCCACATCCACCTTCACCCAAACACCCTAACAACACCCAACCCGCATTCAAACCTCCCTCCAACCTTTCCCCAACTTCCCTGCTATACTCCCATCTAACCTCCCAAAGCCCCACACGCCCCCTCCCCCAACCTCCCCCCAACTCTCCCTCCCACCAGCCACCCCCACAACTATTCTCCCCGGCCCCAACAAACACACACCATCCAATTGGTGCTAAAATTGCAGGGATTTCACTTCTCATTTTTCAAGCCAGAGCTCTCTCCTGGTGGTTGCTGCACTGCCATTGACCTTCGGGCAGCTTCAGTTTTCTGGCGGGCTTTCCAAGAAGAAAAAATCAGACCCACAAAGCTGCCTGAAGGTCAGAAGCATCAGCGCAACAACTCTTTGAAACTGACACTGACTCTCCGGTTTTGATTTTTTTAAGGCAGGTCTGCTGCTCTGGCTGTTCAGTTTGGACAGTGAGAAACTCCATTTAAAACATGGAGCTTGGACCCCCTGCCCTAATCCCAGACCCCAGTGTTTGGCACCATCTGCACCCTCATCACCCGGGCCCTGGAGAGGACAAAAACATATGTGCACCAGCAACCCTTAATGGAAAATTGTTTAGTCAGAATTCTGTCTTTATAAAGATACAAAATACATTTAAATAATAAGCTGTTTAAGGTAAGTCTGTAAGAGAGGAAGGAGAATCACAGGCAGAAGGAATCAAAATGCCTAAGGCTTGCTCACCCAATTAGCCAATCTGTCTGCATCTGTTCTGCACCTCTGCAATGGGCACAGCTGAATCAAAATCCAACCCTATGATCTATATTAGTTAGTGAATGGGCATAATAAATTAGCCTTGAAACACATATTATGTTCAACATGACCTCAAATTCAGAAAGTCATTGCAATAAAATTAAAAGCAAGCATGAGCCTTGTGCTGCCCAGAAGTGTCTTATACTAATGTGAGTCCCACTCTTAAGATCGACAAAACTAAACTTCAATTCATATAGGACTGAATTTTGCTAGAGAGGGACAAGTCCTTCCAATGATGCTGAAAGCAGGAGCTGACCCTGATCTGGCGGGCAGAAGGACCCTGGGCAGCATCCCACAGGCAGCTGCACAATCCGTTCAGAGGACCGGGAATGCAAGTGCCACCAGTAGCAGTGACCACTGTTGGGGCTGCATCACCACGGAGAGGGTGTCTCAATGACAAGGTCCCCCTCAAGGACCAGTGAAGTTTTTTGGGGATGCCAGGGCCAGACAGACAGACCCAGGCAAGCAGAGATTGGAAGGGCATTCCGTTGGCACCGCCTTGGGCACAAGGGTGACCATTGCTGCTGGGGGGAGGCCTCCTTAGGCCATCAAAGACAGCCCGCCACCTTCCCTGCACCACCACACCCTGGAAATTGCTGAGAAGCTGCCAATTTGTTTTTAACCATTTCACACATGTACAGTTTAGGGAGGCAGCTAGCAAATTAAATCATCAGCTGCCTGCACTGTACAGATGTACAAAATGTACAGGTTAGACTAGATATGAACAGGTCTGAACTTTGTGGATTTGTTTGGATAGCCAGTGTACCCCTTTGGAGAGGTAAAGTACCTCTTTGGATCTGGTCCCAGGGCATCTTTGGGGGAGGTCAGATGCCCTTTGAAATTGTTAAAAGTGGACATAAAGTGTGTAAAAATTGCATAAACTCATTACAGTCAAGCTCATTGGAACTGTCAATAGGCCTGTCAAAATCAATGTCAAAGCTGACAGAAGCAGCTGTCAAAGGGAGCTGTCAAAGGGAGTTGTCAAGCTGTCAAGGCACTTAAAAGTCCTGCCTTTTAAAAATCTTTGAAAATATGTCTGGATTGCTTGCTATTTCACTCTCTCTGTTAACATAGACCTGAAGGCTTCCATTACTGAAATGGTACTGCATGAATAATTTCACAACCATCCGCTATCACAGTAGGGTGCCTGCCCTTTTCAGTTTGATTGACGGTCACAATTGGTTGTAGACTCTTTGATATGGGACTACGAATTCCAATGTTTGTTGTTATAAGGGATTGTGCACTTGAGTGAAATGTGTGTTGTTATAAAGCTTTATTTAGTTGAAGAAATGTAAATGTAGTAAATGAGTTTTTATGAATGAGAATGTTTTTTTCAAAATAGTGAAGTCTGAAATAGAACTTAGAGCTTTAGTTTAAAGAAGTTTATTTTATCTCATCTCGGCATGATCCTGAGGTCTGCCCATGGTCGATACTAAGTGAGTTGGCATGGTAGGTGTCAGGACAAAGGGCGATCATGAGGGCATGGGTTGGCACCAGTTGACATTACATTGATATAGGTGCTATGGGGGTGGGTGGAGGACCATAGGTTAGCATGGAGGGTATGAGGAGTTATCAGGTGGGCATAGTGGCATAGATTGGCATAGGGACTATAAAGGACCATGGGGTGTGTGGAGGGGCATGGGTTGGCATTGGGCAATAGGCCATGGGGAATGGGTCAAGATGCATAGATTCGCATGGGGGGTATGAGGGCTTACAGGGAGTGGGTGGTGGCATAGGTTGGCATGCAGAGTATGAGGGCTGGGTGGGGGACATGAGGTGGCATGGATGGGGAATGGGGACCGTGTGGGGGTGAGGGATGAGGGCGGGAGGGTTGCATGTTTTTATCTTTATTTCTACACTTTGGGCGCAGTACCAGAGCCCCAAGGCAGGCCTTCCACCCAGCCAACTTCCACACCTGGCATCCTCCTCACTCCTTCCAAGGTTGCCCGCCCCGACTTCTAATATAGCACACCCGTCTGTCTCGAACCAAAAATCTGATGTCCGGGCACTCATTTTCTCACAGATCTGAGAATTCTCCCGTCACTGCACATCCGACCAGGGAGCAAAAACCTGGACCTGTGACTCCACCCTCACCATATCCTATGACAGGAACAGAAAGCACCCAAAAGCCCCATACGTTGCTCTCGGTTGGGTGAGATCTTTCAGTTGGTGATACCCCTTCCTCCTGTTGGCTAACCTCGTGGGCATTTCTTTTTTCTCTGTAACAAGACTGAATGAATCAGGCGAAGGTTGATAAAAGAGTAATATCTTCCAGGTACCATGAAATAGATGAAATAACAATTATCCTGTTAAAATGGAGCTTGGGGCATTAGGGTTGCAGATGTGAGTTATTGCAATTAAGAGATGGTTAGTCATATTATATGAGTTAGTGCCCACTTATCCAGAGTGCAGTGGGAAGTTTATTTGAGCAGCTATTCAAGTTTAGAGGCCAAAGAATACTTTTGAAGCCAAAGGACAGAAAGAGACAGTGGTGAGTATTGTTGTAGGGTGTTGGATACAATTCAATAGGTCTGACGAAGTCTTCATAGGCATATGTAGGTTAACTGTAAGTCTTTAATGTCTCTTAGAACTATTTACAAATATACAGTAAAGTGTACAAGCTAGGAGCTGTTTCCATGCTGGCTGGTACTCACGGCTTTGTCCAACACTAGATTGACCCTATGTTGAGTCATGTGCTCTCTTACATCGCTGTGTGAACGGTACTGTACTCAGCCCCACATTAACCCTACATGTACCAGACACTTATACTACAGTTATGTTACCCAACTTGCCCTAATCTGGTCATTAAATTCTTTATTGTGCATTTATACAGTCCTATGAATAAGGTAATTTGCAATCAGTGCCAGTGCCACTTCCTTCTCTATGGCACAAGTGATGTGTTTGGCAGTCTGTCTCTCCTGAGCTCACTTTCATGAGAGGGTCATTTTCAGGCCTGTCTGGTGAAATGGTGGCCCCCTTCACCTATGTCACATTGCCATGTCCTTGTCTCCTTTTGGCTGCCTCCATCAGCATCTGCTGTGGCAAAGATTGTTGAAGTGACACTGAAACAATTAAGTGTCAAGCTAATTGACAGACTCACCGAGCCAAGTACTTTGGTGATTGTCTACTGCTCCCCCAGCCTGCAGGTACAATCTTCAGCAAGAATTGACTTTTAAAAGACACTTAAAATTTTCAAGCTCTGCAGCACATTGATACTGATTTACATGGTGTTAATGCTAACAACTTCTCCAATGAATAAGTAAATGAGTTGACATGTAAACTATGATGCAAAAAAAATCTGCAGATTATAGGTGAGAAACAACTCATCTCCAATTCAGCGTTGCTCACCACCTGGAAACTCAGGACAATGGTGAAGAGCTTCGGAAGTTACTGATCATTCCTCTCTTCTCCAAAAGTCCTGCTTTCTTTCCTGCATAACTGCAGCATGTGGTTTTGGTTGTGCTTTTTTACAGAAGCACATGCTTTATTTGTCATAACCACATTTTTCAGAAATGTTTTTTCACTTAGAATCATAGAATGGTTACAGCACAGGAGGCCATTTGGCTCATTGTGTCTGTGCTGACTTTCTGAAGGAGCAACTCACCTAGTGCCACATTGCTGCCTTCTACCCAGTACCCTGCATTTTTTTTTCCTTTTCAGATAACAATCCGATTCCCCTTTCAAAGCCTCAATTGACCCTGTCTCCTCAGGCAGTGTATTCCAGATCCTACCAACTGGCTGCGTGAAGAAGTTTTTCCTGATGTCATCATTGCTTCTTTTGCCAATTACTTTAAATCTGTGCCAGCTGCTTCACAATCCTTCCACCAATAGGAACAATTTTTTCCTATCCACTCTGCCCAGATGGTCATGATTTTGAACACCTCTCTCAAATCTCCCCTCAACCTTCTCTTTTCCAAGAAGAACAGTCCCAACTTCTCCAATCTATCTTTTTAACTGAAGTTCCTCATCCCTGGAACCATTCCCATGAAATTTTTCTATATCCTCTCTAATGCCTTCACATCCTTCCTAAAGTCTAGTGCCCAGAACTGAATGCAATACTCTAGTTGAGGCTGAACCAGTATTTTATACAGGTTTAATATAACTTCCTTGATTTTCTACTCCACGCCCCTATTGATAAAGCCTCTGTGCCCTAAACTATGTGCTCTATGCCCCTATTGATAAACTTAATGCAATGGTTACAATAGTGATGCCAATGGTTTACATCATGGAGTCACTGTTACTGCTGTAAAAATTTGTTATAGGAAACTATGACATGCAAAGGATTATATTATAAATTTTTGAGAGCAACAATTTTTCTGTTCTTCTTGCAGGCAGTGTGGTTTTTCAGTCTGCTCTGAGTCAGTCTAACGTGCACACGTGGCAGATGACCTTAGTTGTCAATGGACTGCTGTTTTTATTGGATTTCCAACCCACTCTTATTCATTGGTTAAACTGCTGGGTTTAAGATTCTGTGAAAAATTGTTCTGCCTATTTTAATATTAGGTTGATAATTCAGCTTTGCAAAAATACAGCCAAAATAAAAAAGAACTGATCTCTCTTCAAAACACATGCTTCCACTCAGTGGGAACAAGGAATTTACCAACAACTAGATGATTCTGTCCAAAACATTTTGGCTAACAATGACCATAAGAAAATATGAGCAATTTACTTACCCTTGAATGAGAAACAAATGTGTAGCATGCTTACCAAATGATATTCCA
Source organism: Carcharodon carcharias (assembly GCF_017639515.1). Taxonomy (NCBI): domain Eukaryota; kingdom Metazoa; phylum Chordata; class Chondrichthyes; order Lamniformes; family Lamnidae; genus Carcharodon; species Carcharodon carcharias. The sequence continues at coordinate 41,048,436 of NC_054479.1, read as the reverse complement.
TTTAAAGCACAATCGTTTCTTAACGCTTCACTTTTCGTAATATTTTTCCTATTTCCCCTCATGCTCCATCCTTGCAGATATTTCCGTAAATAGTTCCAGTGCTGAAGTCTGATTGGCCCAACAGATGTTAAAAACAAGTTGCTCTTGATTGGTTTGCTTACCCACTCCAAGGGAAAATGAAACACAATAACAATCTTTCTTTCCTGTGCATCAGAATGTGGGTTCAGTCAAGTGTAGTATTTCACTCTCAGTCAAATCTAGGATGTCACCTTCAGTCGAGTCTAGGATTTTCTCCCACACTCCGTCAAGGTGAACATTCCAAGTTCCTAATTGTACTAACATTACAATTAGTCGGCCACCAATAAGGTTCTTGAATTCTGATGTTTGCAGCAATTGAATTTTCACTGTATAGACAATGAAGCTTAACTATGGAATTGACACATTAGAGCAAGCTTGATTGATATAGCCAGACCACAGTGAGGCCTCTATGATGCTAAAATCACCTCATAATATTTCATTTCCACAGACTAATATATTTCAGTGGGCATTTTTTGATGCCTTGGTTTGTAATCTTATTCATTCATGTATGTTCTTTTCTTGGCTCACTATCTGCTGCTACTTCATCCTGAGGTGTTTTCTTGGCACTGATGGTTTGCCATTGCCTTCCACTCTCAGGACAGATTGAGAGAGCAGATCCCAAGTCTACCTCAGCTGGAACAGGAATTGAACCCATGCTATTGGTGTTATTCTGAACTGCACACTAAGCCATCAAGCCAACTGAGCTAATCACCACCCTTTAATGCTATAGATGCCAACAAATTCAGTGCAAGAATCTTATTCAAAGTAGCACATGTTTCATGGAGCAGCACGAAGTTCTAACAGAAATTTAGTTTGTCACCAACTTCAAACTGCCACTCAATGTAAACTGCTCCAGTCCACCTGAATCGGGGTTCAGTCAACAGATTAAATGTTTGAGATTATACCTGCAGGCATAATGATAACCAAACCAGTTTACTAGCTTTAAACGTTTGATGGCATAAGAACTTCAGACAAGTGTTACTGACAGGAATGAGACAGAGCTGAAACTTCTGTTCCCTACCCTCACTTTCTATTATTAGTGTATTTTTGAAATGATAAATGTGTGTGTTTCTTAGCCCTTGAGTGTACAGTCAATTCAAATAACCAGCAGTACACTTTTCATAGGTTTAAATAAAGAGGATTATTTGTTCACACATTCACCCCGAAACGCTACATCACTCACTTGCCACTGACACACGTATATTGAGGAAAATACAGTTGAAGAGGATAGTGCACTTTTACAAGTTACATACAAAACAATAGTTCATAAGTCACATGATTGGCTCATCTTGGTGCAGGCCTGGCGAAGAAGAGGTTCCTTCCCACTCTTGAAGTGTAGCTAGGTAAATTCAATAATCAAAGTCATATATCAAAGTCATTGCAGGATCCATCAAAGACGTGGATTTTCAGTAGGTCATGAGGTTAGTTGCTTGTTACTAGACGGTCAATTATCTGTACTGGTAGACTTAAAAGTGAACAGGCTTGGAGATCTTACAATGTTGCAATCTCCAGTCTTAAGACATGGATGTTGCTGCCTTTGCTGCTGCTGCTATTTCTTGCTGTTTTGTTTGAAAATTAATTAGTTTCTCCCTGGTGCTTGGAGTAAGTAAGACTGGCTATCTGAAGACAGTTTTGATCAGGTGACCATTGAGCAATACTTCTATTGTTCAACCAGAATGATTTAAAGTTAGCAGCCATTGTTGCAAATGAGGGATGGATAGGGGAGTTTCCAACCTACTTATGATGAACTGACTTCTCTACAGCTCTCTATTAAGTTTCAAACTCAGAGACATTAAGTATAGGAGTCCATAGATTTTGGGTTTTAGGTAAGTCCACCAACAATAGATGTGAATTCTGCAAATGGTTTCATCTTGGTATGTCCATTTAGCAGGGCAGAGGGCAGGTGGGGGCCACCTCTTATGGGTCATTCAATTAGTAACTTTCCAGAGACGTGAGGTCATTCTGAGTCTATAATGTAATTACAAAAGTCAACTGGCCCTCAGTAGCCTTCTTAGCAGCATTTTAATATCCATTTTTTAAAAATGTCCATTTTCGAATCCCAACAGGATTTGCTTTCAGGCTTCCCGCATGGTGATATCCCATCTGGTGCTGTTTGAATAGCAGCAGCAGTAGGATGAGGCCCTTATATGAGCATTAATTGCCCACTTAAGGGCCTCAATTGGTCGTAGGGTGGGAAAGCCGTCCACAAGCCTTCCTGGCTCAGGCTTAATCGGGGCAGAGGCAGGAAGGCAGTGGGGTCCCCACCTGCCACCGTCCTGCCCAATTAAATTTCCCCCCCACCCCCACTTCCAAACTCACCTCAGCAGGCATATTAAACTCTGCCCAATGCTGCCCATGTCAGCTGGAAGCATAGAGTGGTTCTTTCAGGCCTTCCTGTGAAGAAAGAGTGCCTCAGACGCCAATAAATTGAAAGGGAAATAGGAAATATCTGGGTGGAATAACTGCCTTAAGACCATCCTACTGACATGCTTTGGGGGTGTTCAGGGCAAAAAAAACTTCTGTAAAAATTGTCGGGACAGCTGAGGTTACAAGGAATAAATTACATTTTACATTATTCAGAAATTACATTTTTTTTATTTGATAGCATATCCATTCAAACTGAATGAAAAATCACCTTTAACATCTGATATTGTTTAATATTGCTGAGTACTTACCTGACATTTCTTGGAAACCAAATGATCATTTTAATTTACTAGGTTTCATGTTCATTTGACAAGCTGCAAGGTTGCTTGTCCTGTTTAGCCAGCAGCTCTGAAAACCCATCTTCCAGTCCACATACAGGAAATGTCATCTCTTGATGAACAGCGCAATCAAAAAGTGTTATTTTTAACACTTCCCCAGTAAAATGATCTTAAAATAAGTCAGCCAAATGTAGTAAACTAAGCAGGCCAGTGAGAACCTCAATGACTCCTTTGAGAATGATCGCATGCAAGTTTAACAAGGAAGATGATATAGTAAGATGACAAATGCCCCAAGGCCATGCATCATGCTACATATGAAACCATCTCTGTTCATTCAACTCATAGATTTTTGATAAGAAATATTATGAGGCACTTGAATAGGACAGAGATGAAGGCAATCAATCAGTTCTTATAATTATCTTAAATGATTATGTGAAATTTCACCTCAGACTAAGGACTTGACAGATCATCTTATGCTGACCTGATAAACAACTTATTTATCACATTATACAAACTTGGCAGGGTCAGAATGTGTTGCCGAAGGTCAGCGTTTCAGCCCAGGCGATCCTGTTTCTCACTGCCATATGCTGCCAAGTATTAGCAGCTTTCAGCATAATAGGGCTACAGTTCCATTAATTGTCAGACATTAATTGTCATATTTCACTTGTGATAGTTTTACTGCGGCACTCAGGTTGGATGAAAGGGTTAAAAAAATTGGACAATTGTGAGACTGTGAAAGTGGTACACACTGAGGGAATTGAAAATGTAGGTTTGATTAGTATGATATAGCAGAAGTGTTAAAAACTTATTTGGCAGAATTGAATGATTTCTCACATCCTTCTCAAACTACCTTGTCCACAGTACAGTATTAAAAAAAATTAAAATGACCTCAAATTCAGGATGAAAACCAAGCCATGTTATGCAAGCAACAACAACTTGCATGTTAATAACACTCATTACCTTTTTTTATACTCACTCATGGGATGTGGGCTTCGCTGGCTAGGCCAGCGTTTATTGCCCATCCCTAATTGCTCTTGACATGGCTGTGGTGAGCCACCTTCTTGAACCACTGCAGTCCATGTGTTGTAGGAACACCCACAGTGCTGTTAGGAATGAAGTTCCAGGATTTTGATGCAGCAACAGTGAAGGAACCCTGATATAGTACTAAGTCAGGACAGTGTGTGGTCTGGAGAGGAACTTGCAAGTGGTGATGTTCCCATGTATCTGCTGCACTTGTCCTTCAAGGTAGTAGAGATCACAGGTTTGGAATGCGCTGATGAAGGAGCATTGTTGAGTTGAGGAAAGATGTCTTGGAGCACCTCACAGGATGGTGGATAGAACAGAGAAAGGGAAGAGGGTCAGGAAGGGGGCTTTAGCAGGGTGAAAGGTGATAAAGTGGAGATGCCGATGGAAGGAGTTCCTAATGGTAGGTCATATAACTGGTGAAGTGGCAGCTGGAGAAGAAAAGAAGGGGTTGGCAAACAGTAATTGGGTCATTTTCATAGGACCAGGGGGAAGCACACAGGAACTCAGCATTGGGAATATTGTAGAGGTAGGATGAGGCAAGGTGAGGAAAATATCTGACATTGGAATCTGTGACTAAGGAAACCTTATGGAGCTTGAAAAGGACATGGGTGATTGGGATGCAACTCCTAGTGCAGGTGAGAACACAGAGTGAGGTGGATGTGGATTTCAATGTGGGTAGCAACATTAGAGAGCTCCAGCCATGTGCCACTGAGGGATCAAGAGCAAAGAGAACAGTGGATGGAGTAACGTTTCATAGATGAAAATAAAGAGTCTTAATCATGCATCGCACATGGTATAAGCAGTTAAGCGCAGAATCAAACTATATGCCAGGTAATGAGATGAAGTCAAGGTCAAAGGTGATGTAAATGATAGCAGGAGACAATAGGATTGCTTCAGTTTTGCCAATGTTAAACTGATGATCCAGTTCTTAAAATCAGTGTTAGAAAATTTGGTACAGTGACAGAGACAGTGCAGTCAATGGAAGAGATAGGGCTGAAAGTTATTGCCATACACATGAATCCTGACCCTATATAGATCCTATGGAGTCCGCCAGGGCCACTTGGCTTCTCCAAATTACAGCCTTGGTCCAAACATGGACAAAAGACCTGAACTCAAGAGGCGAGGTTAGGATGTCTGCCCTTGACATCAGAGCAGCATTCAACTGAGTGTGGCATCAAGGAGCACGAGCAAAATTGAAGTCAATAGGAGATAGGGGATAACTGTCCACTGGTTAGAGTCATACCTAGCACAAAGGAAGATAGTTGTGGTTATTGGAGGTCAATCATCTCAGCCCCAGGACATAACTGCAGAAGTTCTTCAGCGTAATGTCCTCAGCCCAACCATCTTCAGCTGCTTCAATGATCTTCCTTTTATCATAAGATCAGAAATGAGGATGTTTGATGATAATTGCAGTGTTCAGTGCCATTCGCAATTCCTCAGACACTGATGCAGTCCGTGTCCATATGAAGCAAGACCTGGGCAACATTTGGGCTTGGGCTGATAAGTGGCAAGTAATATTCATCCATGCCAGGCAATGATCATCTCCAACAGAAGAGAGTCTAGCCATCTCCCCTTGACCTTCAACGGAATTACCATCATTGAATTCCCCCATCATCAGCATCCAGGGGTTACCATTGACCAGAAACTAAACTGGAATAGCTACATAAATACAGTGCGACAAGAGCAGGTCTGAGGCTAGGAATTCAGAGGCAGGTAGCTCACCTCATGACTCCTCAAGCCTGTCCACCATCTAGAAGGCACGGGCCAGGAGTGTGATGGAATAATCTCCACTTGTCTGGATGAGTGAGGCTCTAACAATACTCAACAACAAGCACACAACACAATCCGGGATAAAATAGCCTGCTTGATTGGCACTCCATCCACCAGCTTAAACATTCACTCCCTCCAACACCCATGAACAGTGACAGCAGTGTGTACCCAATGCAAGGTGCATTACAGCAACTCAGCAAGGCTCCTTTGACAGCACCTTCCAAACTGTGACTGTTACCACCTAGAAGGAACATGGCAGCAGATGCATGGGAATTCCATCACCTGCAAGTCCCCCCTCCAAGTCACACACAATCCTGACTTGGATCCCTTACTGTCACTGGGTCAAAATCTTGGAACTCCCTTCCTAACAGCACTGTGGGTATATCTACACAACATTGACTGCAGCGGTTCAAGAAGGCAGCTCCACCACCTTCTCAATAGCAATTAGGGATGAGCAACACATGCTGGCCTTGCCAGAGATGCCCACATCCCATGAAAGAATTACTAAAAAGCTCCCAGATGATGTGATTGACAGACAGCATATGAATGATGAAGGCAAGAAGGCCTAGGATGTTGCCCTGGATTATACAGAGATGACCATATAGTTGATAATGTTGAAGTTAGCAGAGAGATTGAAAAGAGTAAGAAGTGACAGTGAGCCATGGTCACAATCACAATTTACAATTTAACCTTTGTGATTTCTGTGCTAGATGGGCTAGAAGCTGATTACAGCTCTTCTGTCAGACAGTGGTGGGAATGGTGGAAATGCAAAAAGGAATTCCAGGAAGCAAAGATTGGTGGATGGAGTAGTAATTAGAGATGGTGATGGGACCTGAGGGTAGGTTTTTTTTGAGAAGTAAGTGATAAAAATGGTTTTGAAAGAAGTAAGGCTTAGATAGATTATGATGTCATTGGTCTTAGAACTGAGAAGAAGAAGTTTTACGGTCAGGGTCTGTGAGTAAAAGAATCATTGGAAAAGTGATGGACTTCATTGATGAGAGAAGTTTAGTGATGGCAAGCCGGGTGGATGGGGGGGGCGGGGGGGGGGGGGGGTGTGGTGGTGGTGGTTGTGGTGGAGGTATCAAAAGCAGGAGTGGTAAGACCAGAGAGCTGAAAAAGGGAAAAGGTTGAAGGAGGTAGAAAAGCAGGTTCCCCAGGATTTTGGATGTTAAAAAGTTCACAAACTCTTTACATTTGTAGGGGGAATGGGAATTTTCCTCCACAACCCCACTTGAAATTAAATGAGATTGTGTGGAAACAGTGTGTAAAAGGGACAGTAAGGCCTACTGTTGCCTCACTCCCATGACTGGGATTTCCCATCTCCACCCTTACCAAGATCAAGTGTCAGACTGTGCTAAATAAGGTCAATTGTTTACTTTTAGTTTGTAAATAACCCTAAGAGATTGGAATGTACTTGCTTTTTGGTCTTGTACACATTGTCATTATTTAGTTAATTCCCACATACGATATAAGAAATGTATGATGAGAAAAATTATAGGCACCTCTATGCTCAACATGAAGGACTTCAAGATCATCCTCTTACCTCTGTTTCCAATATACTGACCATTGAAAGTCATGCAAGAACTACACCAAATAACTATTCTTCCTTTGTACAAGTGCTTTGTTCCACTCTTCATGTCCTTCAATGTCCCTTTGGAAGTTAATAACTCAACAAATGAGGAACAGTGACTAATTGTCCTTAGGATTATCTCCCAGACAATAATGTCTATGTGAGGATTGTCCCACTGGACGATCTTCATGAGGACATTATTGTTGAGATGAAAGACAATGCCACTTGTAAAAATGTGAATGGTTCACTATGAGTTCTCCCAAAAACCTGCAGTGACTTTCACGAAGAAAATGTTATCTCTGCACCAGCAACAACAGGTTCTATGGATAATGTATAGAAATGTATAGAAATGACAGGTTTCTCCATCTCTCTTACCGAATCTGGTGCCTACTTGGCTTGCTTCCATGGGAAGGATACCATAGATGTCAGCAAATTTGCAGAGCTTTCTTCTTAGCAGCAAGAATATGCATTCTTCAATTGGAGAGATAAAGCACCAAATGATATGAGCTTGCTTCCTGCTGGCATATTCTGCCCAGCCTACCATACACTATCCCTTTTGCCTCTCAACTATACAAAGTCCAAAACCTACCAATAACTACGGAAGAAATGGCACCTTTCATGCTAGTATATCTAAGTACCCAAATCATTCAAAACCAGTGACATACAAGTCCAATGACCAATCTTACCTTCTGTCCCAATTTAGCACTTCTCAAAGACCCAGATTCTGTTCAAATTTTAAAAAAGGTACTGTTGCATAGTGGTGTGTCACTGGACTTGTAGTCCAAAGGCCTGGACTAATGATCCAGAGATTTGAGTTCAACTCCCAGAATGACAACTGGGCAATTTAAATTCAATTGGTTAAATAAAACTTGGAATAAGAAATGAGCATCAATAATTGTAACCATGGTTATTGCAAAACCCCATCTGGATCACTAATGCCATTTAGGAAATTAAATCTGCTTGATTTGATCAAGAATTGACTCCAGATCCAGAGCAATGTGGTTGATTAACTGCCCTCTGAAATGGTCTAGCAAGCCATTCACCACCATTCATGAGCAACTAGGGTGTGCAATAAATCCTGGCCTTGCCAGCATATTCTAATCGCATAAATGAATTTAACAAAATGTCCAGAACCATGCAAAACTCTCAAGATACCTACAAATATCATGTATCTTGACATGGGAAAGAATGTAGTTTCTTCTAAATTTTATTTTTGTTTCTATTAAGAACAGTTTGTTTTTTAATGCTGTTGGTGCTGCAGGCATTGGTCGCTGCTGAAATGCATTTGCCTCAGTAAACTGGCACTGAATACACAATTATCTGGTATGCAATTCATTTTTGTTTTCTATTAACTGGCTAAAATTTGCTGCAGATCAAGTCTGATGCGGAGTCATGTGACTTGGCAGCATTGTTTAATCAAACTGAGAGAGAAGGTGCATCAGCATCCATATAGGGCAATGTACAGTGTTGCTGCACTTACTCCAGCTAAGTCAAACTGGTTTCCATCAGTGGTGTTCAGCTCATGTGAAGTATATATACAAGCTTATGTTTGTCTGGCGGCACAGTCAATTGGGAGCACTCAGTGGATGGAATTTTCTGGTCTTAGAAGATTATCCGGCGTTGGGACAATTTCTGGCCCCAACCCCAATGGTGTCTGTGTTCTGCTTGCCTGCGCAACCTTCCCAAAGGCAGCCAATTAAGAGGCCACCTCTGTGTTCGCCATCCAATTAAGGATGGTAGGTAGGTTCCTGCAATGGGAGTCCTAAGCAGAGAGCTCAAAGCTGTAGATGGCAGGCAGCACCACCAGGAGAGATGGGCAGTGCTGAAGTATGTAAAGGACAACAATGGTGCCTGACAATGAAGGTGCTCTCAGAAGCTATATGGAAATTTAAAATTGAAAAATAGCCACAGCTACAACCACCATCAGTGTGGAGGCAGAGCCCCTCTGATGGTGGCCCTCTGATCCCCACAGCTCAAGGATGGGGGGATTTAGAGGAGGCATTGATAATTGCCCCCACCAGCTCCCCCCCCACCCCACCCTCCACTCCTGGCCTGCCGCAGGGAGGTCGCCTCCAGTTACCTGTCAGGCTACAGCCTCAACAATTGGCCATCCAACATCGGGAAGATCCTAACTTTCCCCAAATTAGTCCCTCAAGTGGCCCTAACTGGCTAACCACCACTGCCTCTTGAAATTTGCAGTGCTGAAAGGAAGGAGTGTGCCAGCATCAGAGATGGATGATAAGCAGTTAGTACATGTGCAGTTCAAAAATCCTATTATAGTACAGACAAAACAGAGTTCAAAGCTTTACTTTGAGACATATTGGGCAGTATTTAATTCCCTCCCCTGTACCAAGTTTGGTGGTGGGGGTGCATTTAATCAGGTCAGAGGATGGCAGTTGGGGACCTCATCCCAATTAAGTCCATGGTGGGAAGGACTGTTGTCAGTTTTCCTGCCCCAATGCCAATTGAGACCATTTAAGGCCTCATCCCACCACTGCTGGCAGCAGTGGGCAGAGGGCTTACCATGCAGGGAGCATGAAAAGTTGCTTGCAGGCTCTCAGAGTGGGATGCTGTGTCCTTCAATAAAGCACATAGTTCCTGATGAGCGACCCAGCATTGGGAAGTGGGTGAGGTGGCCTGCTGACAGCCATGCCCCTGCCCTTGCTGCTGACCCCCTCATGACCCCCACCCCATGACTCCTCTCCAGCCATCACTCACCTGTGGCCAAGGATCTGGCTACAAAACTAGGTCTCTGGTGGGCATTGCACATGCTACAGTCACTGCCTCTCCTGTGGCACTGCCATTCACTAGAAATGCAGGTTTCTGATTGGTCAGCAGCTGTCGTCGTTGGGACTTCTGCCCCCAGGGTCCTTGAACCCAGGCAAGGCCTGCAGCTAGCCAATTAACTGTCTGAGTGTCACTTAATATGGCATGCCTCTCCTAAAAGAGGCAATGGTGGGGCTCTCACCAGCTCCCCAGCATCATTTCCAATCCCTATGGGTTTCCAATCTCGTCCGAGCTATGAGGAGAAAGGCTAACTGAAGACCAGACAATTTTCCACGGAAGGAAAGGTTTGTCACCTTCTCATTCCCCAAGTGCTGCCCCAATTGTCTAATTGTGAGACAATACAGAATGAATCTTGGCAGCAGCTCATGTATTCACTGCTAACATGGACTCAGGAGACTTAAGATCAGCCTTAATCTAAATAAGTGGAGGATTGTGCTCGAGGTGCAAAACGTTCAACTCTTCTTGCTATGCTCCTAGGTGAGGGAGAGAAACATTGCAATTAACTCAACAGAAAGAAACTTAAAATTTAAAATGATTTCTGTTTTAATGATTGATGGATCCCTCCAAAAAATATCAACACAGCTTTATGAATTACTATTCTAGAGAGAAAGAGATCAAGAAACATTGTTTTAAGTACCTCATGCTGCAGCATAGGGTACAAAGACTGTACAAAAACGTACAGCCTGCAGCATTTACTGTGGTATTTGCTTTGAACTGCTGCCATGCTCTGCTATGGGTGCTAAATGAAATTGTGTTTAAAAATGCACAGAGAAAGAAGGATGAATACAAACAACAGCAACAGTGTCTTAATGCTTCCGTGTCTAATTAGGCTGAAACTCGCTTTCATTATCAACTTCCTCTGATGCCAGAAAGAAAAGAAACAACAGTGAACACAGATAGGTGCAGGCAAGTACTGAGTGACTGATCAAAGGTAAGCGATAGACTGATTAATTTTAGAACATTGGGTGGAGATAGTCTTTGCATTTACTTCTTCTAACTTAATGAGTATTTTCCCCTTCTACAGAAGTAGACTTCAGTAAACTCAACAATGGACCTTATTAAGCAACTTATAATTTATAAAGAATTGATAATCTATTGAGAACCATTAAATTTGGATTGTGGAGATTATTGTTTTTCTGTACAAAGCACACCAGGTTCCTTTAAGTGGTATAATGGAAAGTCATCAAGAGCCCAAATTTTATAACTCTGGCTTATTTAACACATAACTATCATTACCAAACAACCCTGGATAAACATTCATTTCTTCTTAAGCATAGCAAACGGATCATTGGGACAAAATGAGTCCCTTTCAAACTCATGAGCGTTATTGAGGGCCAGAGCATTTTTCAATTTTAAATTTAAAAAGGTGCGAATGTCAGAGAACTGAGTGAAAAAAGAACATTTTGCAGAGGTTTTGGAACAGGTCGCTGAAATTCTGATCCTGAGTTCTTTCTTCAATTCTGCCTGTCTAGTTTGTTTTGTTAAATTGTTTTCAAAAGGAAATAAAATGGGCAATTGTTTGAAAAGGGCCTGCAGCAATTGTTTCCATTCTTGAGAGAGTTGGTAATCAGAGGACACAGATTTAACATAGTTGGCAAAAGAACCATAGGGGGAAATGGAGGATTTTTTTATATGTAGCCAGTTGTTCTGATCTTGAATGCACAGCCTGAAAACAGTATGGTGAAAGTAAATTCTGTAGTAACTTTCAGAAGTGCGATTGGATATATACTTGAAAAGGCAAATTTTGAAGGTCTATGAGGAAAGTGAGTGCCATAGGCTGAATGGGCCAAATGCTCTTCTGGACTGTAAAATTCCATGAAAAAACATCAGAACTGGAACCCCCAAATCTCAGCCGTTCAGTAGATAGGGAAAAGTTTCTCCTATCTATTTGTCCAGACCCCTCGTGCTTTTGAACAGAACCTTCTCTCAACCTTCTCTTCTCTAAGGAGAACAATGCCAGCTTCGCCAATATATCTGAGTAACTGATGTTCTGCATGCCAGAACCATTCTCATAAATCTTTCTGCACCCTCTCCAATTCCTTCCTACAGTGTGTTGCCCAGAATTGGACACAATACTCCAGCTGAAGCTGAACCAACATTTTGTCAAGGTTCACCATAACTTCCTTGCTTGGAAATAATAGTTGCTACAGTCATTTGTGATGCAGTTTTGCAATTTTATGACAGGTTGCACAATTTTTATTTTCCCCTTTTCTCTTGAAAAGTCACACTGAAATGTAATTCTATGGACAGTGGCTGCCTTCCAGTGCCTCAAACAGAGAGTTATTCCTTATGTCCGACAGTGCAATGACTGACAGTCTGTTCAAGCAGAAAGCATCACAACAAATAGGCATCAGCCATGGCCCAGTGGTAGCATTGTGACCTTGGAGTGAGATTATGGGCTGAATTTTCTGTTTGGCGGGGGGCGGAACAGGAACGGGCGCGGGTGCACATAGACCTGATCGCTGCACGCGATTGGGTCCAAGCCGCCATTTTATGCAGGCGGGCCAATCAAGGCCGGCCCAGCGTAATTCTTGACTCCCGATGATAGCTGGAGTGGGCAGCTGGCGGTGGGAGTGCATTGTCTGCCAGGTCCAATGGGGACCCAGTGGCCTGTGTATCTGAAGTGCTGGCAGCCTTTGCCAGGTTGCTCATAATGGCAAGTGGAAGGTCTCACCAGAGGGCTTCTGGTGAGCAGGCCAGCGGAGCAGGCGAGGCTGGAGGGTAGGGCAGCAGGGCAGGCCAGGCTGGAGGGTAGGGCGGGGCCCAGTGTGCCCCTCATTTCTCAGATGAGTGCCTTGCTGCCCTCCTCGAGGAGGTGGCAACATGGCGGGAGGTGCTGGTTCCCCAGGATGGGAGAAGGAGGACCCCCACATGACAAAACGTGTCTGGGCGGAGGTGGTGAGCTCCCACAACGTGGTGTGGCCCACCTGGATCCAGTGTCACAAGCACTTCAATGATTTATTGCGCTCTGGCAGGGTGAGTACCATGCTGACATTGGTCATGTAACCCAGGAGGTCGGCTTACCCCCCCCAACCCCCACCAAGTCTGAGTGTAGTGACTGCATTGAATCATTGACAGTATTTGTCCTTTGCTGGGTGGGTGGGCAAGCAGATACTGAAGAGATGTGCCTTGCCCCCACAGCATGTGTTACACTGAGTCCCACATGACTGGCTGGGGGACAACCTGGAGGAGCTGCACCTAGGCGCTGTGTTTGAACTCCAGGAGATGTCCAAGTCAGGGTGATGACATGCTGGAAGGGAGCTTCAAGGTGGCGTGGCAATGAACCAGCTGCTGCGCTCTGCGCTCCATGTGCTTGCACCTCCTTGCTATGGAAGGATATAGCATGTGATTCCTAATGTGATGTCGGCAGCATGTGTCCAAGGGAGGAATGGGAGGCTGTGGAGCAGGCCTAGCATCTTTTTGTGAGTGTTCAGCAGTAGTTGGGTGAAGAGGCTCTGGAGCCCTGATATGTCCGATTCTGGTTGGGGTGGGCTGTGCGCGAGGAGAGTCCATGTGCAGTTTTCACCAATCAATGTGTGTCACCTGGAGAGGCGCCATGTGCCAAGGTCCACTGGTGTTGGTGAGGCTGGAGTGCCACTGCCAGGTATTTATGCCCAACAGTGAGGTCAGCATTTTTCTCCCAACAGCCATAGCAGTGCGGAATGTTAATTGATTTAATTTTGCAACATGGCTTGACCATTGATTATGGAAGGATGAGCGCACAATGATCCAGGGGACAGGGATGCACATTGACATTGTCTTCACGTTAACTGATCCACTGTCCTTGTTCTTCCTTTCAGCATCATTGGAGCAGGGCCGGGAGGAGGAGCAGCAGAGGCCCCTTCTCACACCTGAGAGGCCTGAAGTCTCACCAGCGTCACACCATTTCTGCCAGGCAGGCAGCAGCGCAGATATTAGCACCTTGGTGGGAATTAGAATATCGGCTAGTGTCCCAGGGCACAGAGGGTGAGGTCCTCACAGTCACTGGAGGAGCTGGCAGAGACAGAGAGTGCCCATGGTGCCAGCAGTCAGAGGACTGCAGAGAACCAAGCACATGCTCAGTCGGTGCCTGATGATGTGCCATTGGAGTCGTCCATGATGCAGCAGGTGCAGGAGATGCAGCCGGGTGTGTGGGAGCATCTGGGGGAGATACATGAGGCTATGCTTGGCTTGATCTCCATGGTGTAGGAGTCTCCGCAGACAATCGCCAATGCAATGAGCCACATCCGAGCGCCGTGCATCCTCCATGGAAAGAATGGCAACTCTCATGGACAGCCTACTCCAGGAGACCAGTCAGGGCTTCCTGGGGATGCGCTCTGACCAGCAAGCCCTGACATCGGTGTTGACCTCAGCTGGTCAATGCCAGTGTGGGAGATGGTTTGGGCGTCAACTTTCCCAGCTTGATGCCCATCGATCCACGGTGAGCAGGGAAGTCCGAAGTGACCTCATGTTGGCACAGCAGCTGCTTGGCGTCTCTGTGGGCACCTCTCAGGGCGCTGCAGATGAGGGCCACAGCTCCTCTGCCCCTCTCCCAGTGACCGTAGCATCCGGTGAGGCTGCGATGACTGGGGACGCGGCAGCTCCCTCCCAGGCGGAGCCAGCACTGGCTCCACGGGCCAGAGAACAAGCGCCAAGGTCATCGAGGCCAACAGGACAGCAGAGTCAGCAGGCTTTCTCAGATGCCACTCCGAGCGATGGAGCAGCACCAAGACGTAGCCCCCTGAAATGAAAACATAAGGCACCTTAGGCACACCACAGGTTTTTCATTGGTGCTTTTGTGTTGGCCCTAGATGAGGTCCTTATGATTTGCTTTGTTTTATAACACTATTCCCTTTTTTTTTGGAATAAGTTGGTTTGCTTGACATAATAAATTCAGATATGCCACCATGGTTGAGGATGCCTCTTTTCTTCTGCATGTGTATGGTTTCCAAAACTGTAATGAGTGCTTTGTTGGACATGCAACTTTATTAACAAGGCTCTTAGTGACTGTTCCTAACCAGGCAGATTTTGCACTTAGGTGCCGAGGATCGAGCCTACAGCCTGCGCTTGTCCTGGTGGTCCATCTGTGGTGTCCTAGCTGAAGGTTCATTGGATTAAAGCCTCCCTGGTATCCCTGCCTCCCTGGAGCATGCCCGGGTCAGCGTCTATCCCCTCAGCATTTCGCTGCGCATGCTCATCATCTAACAGATATAGTTGACTGTCTCATTTGAGAGATGGAACCTCCTTGAGCACTGCACCTCAGACATATTGAGGTAGGTGCTTCACCGCCTGTATACCCTAGCAGCAGGATAGTGGCATCTTCTGCAGCCTCTTGTGCTAACGTCTGTCCTCCCAAAGGTGGCTCCCCTGGAGGCTGAATGTGCACTCCTGGCCTCCTCCCCCTTCTAGCCCTCTCTTCCTCTTCAGAGGAGCTGCCTCCAGTGGTCAGTTCAGCTCCCATTCCCAGGCTAAGGGAAGGCTTCCTGAAACCTGCAGGCCCAGAAAAGGTTCCTCACTGCAGACTGCTGACCTGAAGGTTAAGAGTCCAGAAAAAGCAGCTTGTATGCGTTTTGAAGTACTGCAGATCACACAGGCAAGTTTCAAAAATTTTCATAAATAAATACTTGACTGTGCACACTCGTGACCCCAGTGAGCCCTCTTATCCCGCCCATGGATGAGGCTTATAAAAATGTGGCCTACCCACCTGCCTGTTGCACCTGTGCGCCAACTTGAAGATTGCACGTGCGCTGAAAAATTGGCGTCAATTGGCACCTCAAGGGCATTAAGTGGCCCATTAATTAATGGCGGGTGCGCACCGGACATCATGGTGTGCCCTCCCAGCGAAATATCACAATGGCGCGCGGTGATGTCGGGACACTCGCCCAACGCCACTGCGTGTCATTTTACATGCGGACGTGCACAAAATCTGGGCCGATAAGTAATTCAGTACTAAGAGAGCGCTACAGTGTTACAGGAATGTTGCTTTAATTGGTTGAGACTTCAAACTGAGGCCCTGACACACCTCTTAGCTAAATATAAATGTTCCAGTAACACTATGGAAAGTCCAGTGGGTAGTGTTCTCCCTGTATCTTGGCCAATATTTATCTCTCAAACAACATCATCAAAAACATGATCTGGTCATTTAACTCACTGCTTTTTTGTAGGATATTGCTGTGCACAAATTGGCTGCCGCGTTTCCTGCATTACAACAGAACGGGATTTTCCAGCCTCGCTTGCCACTGGGATCGCTCAGCTCCGCCAAAAGTCAATGGACCTTTGGCTGGGCTGTTGCATCGTCTAAGGTGGGTCCTACCACTGCAAGGCTGGAAAACCCCAGCCAGTGACTATACTTCAAAAAGTAAAAAACTTCGGGATATCCGTAGGACAGAAAAGATGCAACATGAATTCATTTTTAAAAAACGTAGCCACCTGTAGCACCTGGATGAGATCAGCTAACTCAAGCACAAGCTACGGTGTTGAATCTGAGACCTTCAGTGTGAATGGTTCAGCTATTCTCTGGGCAATGTATTTACCAATGGAGCCATTTAGGGAACTTTGTATGTCAAATTTTTTTGTTGCTAAGTAATGCATACTATTATTAGCTCTGTGATTGTACTGAATATTGACTTACAATTTCATCCGGATACTCAGCTGTCACAGTTCGATGTAGCAATAAGTGTAACTGTTCAATATATAATAAGCCGAATTTTACGCTAGTGGAATTTTACGGTCCCGCTGAAGTGAATGCAGTTTAGGGCTCGTCATATTCCAGCCAATATTTGTTCTGTCTTAAATGGTAATTCATATGGTTGGCTGGAAACATATGATTGGGTTTATTTCAGAGCTCAGCTGCATAGATACATGAACAGGAGAAACCGGAAATGAGACACAAATTGAGGGCTAGTTAGTAAATTTATCTTAATAGAGCAATGAGTTGTTATCAGTATATTTGCCTTCAATGGAAGTAATGTTCCAATGTCTATTAAGCTTCTGACATATAAGACATGTCCAAAGAGTTCTTATTTTCTCAGGTGTCCAAATGTACAACATAAGAGCTTCGTCTGACCTATGTGCTGTGAACTGTATTGGTAGCAAAAGGGAAAGCAGCTGCAGGTAGGAACAACTTCAGCCCTGACATTGATAACCAACAGTGGATGATTTGGAAGATTCTTTCCTCTCAGATCCTGATCAAATAGCCCAGCAATGCCCTAATAACTAGTGTGATCTAAGTTGGACAAGCAACCGTGGAGCTTTCCAATGTATTGTACCTGTAATCTGGTGGTTTTAACTGGTAAAACTGAAACAGTATCCCTGTGCAGACCTCCAGATCCTGAAAATTTGTCTCTAATAACCTGCACCTCTGGAATAAGGTAATTGTGATAGACCGTTATGCAAGAGATCATCACGATTGCTAGCAAGATTCCCTGTGTAAGTCCTTCCACCAAACTGAAGAGTGATAGATGCCTATTGTTTAACTTATGTAGAAATCCTGATAATTGGCATGATCGACAGTTTGCTGTTCATTTATCTCTTATTCACAAATTTAGATTTAACAAACTGTGTTAATATCTTATCTGAAAATGCAAAGTCCTGATGAATCAGCACATGCCATTTTTCATGGACATCCATTAGACATCAATGCCAATTGGCATCATTGAGTTTATTTATTGCTATTTAATGTCACTCTATAACTATCTACCATGTACAGGTGTTATTATTATTCAATTTATTCATCTGTACTTAGTCATTTTTTTAACAGTTTCATTACATTCACGTGAGAAAGCATTGATTTTTGATTCTGATTTTGCCAAAACATCCCCACTTGGCTGTACGGATTTTCTTTTGATCAGCCAGGTGCCTGATGCACAGAAACCTGCTATCATGTTTCACAATCAGTAAACAAAGTTTCTCAAAGTTAAGTCATTAACATTTACTACTTCTATTTGCCAAAGAGGACAAAGTCTACCCTTAAACTTGTTAATAAGGTAATGGAGGAAAGAGTGTGAAAACATTTAGGCGACCAACAAAGTACAGGGAACTTGGATCTTCCTGTGGAGAAGTCGTGTTAACTTTGGTGGTTTCTGAAGGTACAGTGCAGTACAACGCTTTAATATTTTAATCCATGTAACTTCAAGGAATGTAAGGAATAAACAAAATAAAATTGAAACAATGGTGTGAAATTATTCATGGTTAACATATTATGTATGTTATCACTGCTGCTTCAAGATTCCCTGGTACTGTGGATCAGAAACTGATGGAATCTGGGCTGATTATTGGGATCATTAGAATTACAGATAAGGGAGAGGATAGACTGAAACCCCCATTTCCCTTTCCCGTCTGTCTATAATCAAGTAGTTTAATTTTGATAAGGCTCCCAAATCCCTCCAATAATGCAGTCAATTTAAAAGTCACAAACAGCAGATTTTCATGGATTTAAACAAGGAGTACTTTTATTCGCACACTCACCTTGATAAGGTTTATTGCTACATCAATCATGCAACACACATGCCCAAGAAAGATACAATTAAAGACAGTTGTGCACTTCTACCAATATTAAAAACAAACAGAATAGTTAGCAGCTCATATCTTTTTGAGAGTCCAGTGAAGGAGGAAGATTTTTCCACTCTGGAATTGAAATTCAGAGAAGTTCAGATGGCTTGTGTCAAATCTGGATTAACTGCAGGATTCCTTTGAAGCAAAGACTGTTCAGCAAGTCATGTAGACAGGATCTTAAGGCTGTTGTAACCAAAGGTGCAATTTCTTACAGGCCAACTCGGAGCTGTTTGAAACAGGTTGTCAGAGACTTTTAAAACTTTAAGTCTCACATTTCTTGAAAAGGCAAGAGTACACAGCCTTTTTTTTTTGCAGCTGTGATGTTGTTGCTGATGTTCTGCAGACTGACTGCTGTTCATTGTCTCTCAGTTTTTGGATAAATGCATTTCAAAATCAGGCAGCAGTTTTGATCACATGATGAATGGCCATTAATACACAATGAAAGGCAAATGATGATCTTTCATGGTGAAAAAGGTGTTTGAGTCACCCAGTCAGAAGCCACTGATATACAATAGAAGGTAGATAGTTGCCTTTAGCAGTTTATTAAAAATAGCGCGAGAGCGGTGGAGCAGACAAAACAGCTTGTGGTCCCCCAGACCGGGACTGGGAGGCAGCGTGAGAAGAGCAGTGGCCTGGGTAAGATTTTAAAAGAGCAAAAGTTGAGAGTCAGAGTGGAGATTTAAAAAGAGCGGGAGCTGAGAGTCAGAGCGGAGATTTAAAAAGAGCTGGAGCTGGACCCGGGGCTGAAAGTGATGTCAGGACAGAGCGAGAGTTCTGGAGAGACTCAGAGCTGTAAACGACACAAGGTCAGAGTCAGAGTCCCTGGGAGACTCGGGGCTGACAGGAGAGGAGAGGCCAGCAAGTGCAGTATAAAAAGGCATGAGAAACAGAGGCCAAGACCAGAGAGGAGAGGCCAACAAGAATGATATAAAAGAGCGTGAAAAACAGAGACTGAGACTGGAGAGGAGAGGCCAGCAAGACTGGTACTAAAGGGTGCAAAAAACAGAGGCCGAGACCGGAGAGGAGAGGCGTACCTTCAGGACCTTCAGGCAATGGAGTTTGAAGTGACGTCATGAATCAAAGGATGATGCGACGCAGGGAATTCAGCTGATTGGTAAGAAATTGCTTCTATTTTTTCTACTAATTAAACTGCTGCAGTTCATTAGCTTAAACAAAATAAGGTGAGGACCTTGGACTGTAGTAGGATTGTTTGGAGTGGAATACGGCCCCTAGCATAACTAGTATTCTTTAAAGGGAGTAATTAACAAGTTTAATCTAAAGGGAAGTCATGGCAGCAGAGCTCGCACCCGTGATATGCTCCTCCTGCACTATGTGGGAAGTCATGGACACTTCCAGTGCCCCTGGTGACTATGTGTGCAGGAAGTGTGTCCAGCTGCAGCTACTGGCTAATCGCATTTTGGAGTTGGTGCTCTGCGTGGATTCACTGTGGAGTTCAGTGGGGTTGTTACACTGCAGGTAAAGACTGAACAGGCAGCAAGGGATTGGTTGACCCATCAGGCAGAGTAGAGGAAGGCAGGTAATACAGGAGTCCCCTGTGGCCGTCCCCCTCTCTAACAGATATACCATTTTGGAAACTGCTGGGGGAAATGACTTCTCAGGGGAAAGCAGCAAGAGCCAAGTCCATGGCACCACAGGTGGCTCTGCTGCACAAGAAGGAAGAAGAGTGGCAGGGCTATAGTGATATGGGATTCAATAGTAAGGGGAACAGACAGGCATTTCTGTGGCCGCAAAAGAGACTCATGGATAGTATACTGCCTTCCTGATGCCAGGGCCAAGGATGTCTCGGAGAGGCTGTAGGGCATTCTGATGGGGGAGGGCGAACAGCCAGTGGTCATGGTACATATTAGTACCAACCGCATAGGTAAAAAAAGTGATGAGGTCCTAAAAGCTCAATATAGGGAGTTAGGACATAAATTAAAAAGTAGGACCTCAAAGGTAGTGGTCTCAGGATTACTACCAGTGCCACATGCTAGCAAGAGTAAAAATAACAGGGTATATCAGATGAATACATAGCTGAAGAAATGGTAGAGGGGGAGGGATTCAGATTCCTGGAACACTGGGACATGTTCTTGGATAGGTAGAATCAGTACAAACAGATGGGTTGCATTTGGGCAGGACCGAGACCAATGTCCTCGGGGTGGGGTGGGGTGGGGGGGTGGGGTGGTGGGTGGAGTGGGTGCTTGCTAGTGCGGTCATGGAGGTTTTAAACTAGAATGGCATCAGGATGGGAACCTGAGCAGGAAGCCAGAGGAGGAGGAAACAAGGATAGAAACAAAAGACAAAAAAGTAAGAAGCAAGAGTGGAAGGCAGAAAAAACAAGGGTGATAAACAAATGGGGTCACAGTGCAAAATAAAGCTAAGAAGACTAACAAGATTAAAAATACAAGTCTAAAGTCATTGTATCTTAATGCGCGGAGCATTCACAATAAGGTAGATGAATTAACAGTGCAAATAAATATTAACGGTTATAGTACAGTTGCAATTACGGAGTCATGGCTGCAAGGTGACCAAGAATGATAACTGAACATCCACGGGTGTTCAATATTTAGGAAGGACAGACAAATAGGGAAAGGAGGGCTAGCATTGTTAGTAAACAAGGAATTCAATGCAATAGTGAGGAAGGATATTGGCTCGGAAAATCATGATGTAGAATCTGTTTTGGTGGAGATAAGAAACACCAAGGGGCAGAAAATGTTGGTTGGGAGTTGTCTATAGGCCCCCAAACAGTAATGGAAATGTAAGGGAAGGCATTAAGCAGGAAATTAGAGATGCATGCAATAAGGGTACATATGTAATCATGAGAGACTTTAATCTACATATAGGTTGGACAAAGCAAACTAGCAATAAAACTGTGGAGGAGGACTTCTTGGGGTGTGTACATGATGGCTTTTAGACCAATACGTTGAGGAACCAACCAGAGAGGAGGCGATCCTAGACTGGGTTTTGTGCAATGAGAAAGGATTAATTAACAATTTTTGGGAAGAGCGATCATAAAATGAGGGAATTGTTCATTAGGATGGAGAGTGAAGAAATTGAATCTGAAACTAGGTTCCTGGATACAAATAAAGGGAATTATGAGGGTATGAGGCATGAGGTGACAATGATGGATTGGGGAAACCTTACTAAAAGGGTTAACAGTGGATAGGCAATGGCTAATATTTAAGGAACGTATGCATGAATTACAATTATTCATTCCTGTCAGGCATAAGAATAAAGCAGGAAAGGTCACTCAACCATGGCTTACAAAAGAAATTAGGGATAGTATTAGATCCAAAGAGGAGACATTAAAAAATTGCCAGAAAAAGCAGCAAGCCTGAGAATTAGGAGCAGTTTAGAATTCAGCAAAAGTGGACAAAAAGATTGGTCAAGAAGGGGAAAATGGAGTATGGTGTATGAGAGTAAACTTGCAAGGAATATAAAAGCTGACTGTAAAAGTTTCTAAAAATATGTGAAGAGAAAAAGATTAGTGAAGACAAATTTAGGTCCCTTACAGTCAGAAATGGGGGAGATTATAATGAGGAACAAAGAAATGGCAGAAGAATTGAACACATTTTTTGGTTCAAATAATTTCCCAGAAATGTTAGGGAACCAAGGGTCTAGTGAGAGGGGGGAATTGAAGAAAATCAGTATTAGTAAAAAAATGAAGTTAGAGAAATTAATGGGGTTAAAGGCTGAAAAATCCTCAGGGCCTGATAATCTACATCCCAGAGTACTAAAGGAAGTGGCCCTGGAAATATTGGATGCATTGGTGTCATCTTCCAAAATTCTATAGACTCTAGAGCATTATGTACAGATTGGAAGGTGACAAATGTAACCCCACTATTTTAAAAAGGAGGGAGAGAAAAAACAGAGAATTACAGACCAGTTAGCCTAAAATCAATAGTGGGGAAAATGCTAGAGTCTTTTATAAAAGACATGGTAACAGAACACTTGGAAAGCATTATGGGATTGGACAAAGTCAGCATGGGTTTATGAAAGGGAAATCATGCCTAACTAATGTACAGGAGTTTCTTGAGGATGTAACTAGTAGAATAGATAAAGGAGAACTAGTGGATGTGGTGTATTTGGATTTCAAGAAGACTTTGGGTAAGGTCCCACATAAAAGGCTAGTGGGCAAAATTAAAGCACATGGGATTGAGGATAATATACTGGCATGGATTGAGAATTGGTTGACAGAACAGAGACAGAGAGTGGGAATAAATGGGTCTTTTTCAGGGTAGCAGGCGGTGACTCGTATTGTACCGCAGGGATCAGTGCTTGGGCCCTAGCAGTTTACGATATATATAAATGACTTGGATGAGGGAACCAAATGCAATATTTCCAAGTTTGCTGATGACACAAAACTGGGCGGGGTTGTGAGTTGTGAAGAGGATGCAAGGAGGCTTCAGAGTGATTTAGACAAGTTGTGTGTGTGGGCACACACATTGCAGATGCAGTATAATGTGGATAAATGTGAAGTTATATGCTTCAGTGTGAAAAACAGAAAGGCCGAGTATTATTTAAATGGTGATATATTGGGAAATGTGGGTGTACAAAGGGATCTAGGTGTCCTTGCACACCAGTCAATGAAAGCAAATAGGCAGGTGCAGCAAGCAATTAGGAAGGCAAATGGTACGCTGGCCTTCATTGCAAGAGAATTTGAGTTCAGAAGTAGGGATGTTTTACTGCAGTTATACAGGACCCTGGTGAGACCACACCTGGAGTATTGTGCGCAGGTTTGGTCTCCCTACCTAAGAAAGGACATATTTGCCATTGAGGCAGTGCAGCGAAGATTCACTAGGCTGATACTGGAGATGGCAGGACTGTCGTATGAGGAGAGATTTGTTCAACTGGGCCTGTATTCACTAGTGTTTAGAAAAATGAGAGGGGATCTGATTAAAACTTATAAAATTCTAACAGGGCTAGACAGACTGGATGCAGGGGAGGATGCTTCCCCTGCCTGGAGAGTCTAGAACCAGGGGCCACAGTCTCGGGATATGGGACAGGCCATTTAGGACTGAGATGAGGAAAAATGTCTTCAATCAGAGGGTGGTCAACCATTCTCTACCACAAAAGGCTGTGGAGGCCGGGTCATTGAGTATATTCAAGAAAGAGATGTATTAATTTTTGGATATTAGGTGCATCAAGGGGTATGGAGAGAAAGTGGGAATATGGCATTGAGATAGAGGATCAGCCATGATCATATTGAATGGCAGAGCAGGCTCGAAGGGCTGAATGGCCTTCTCCTGCTCCTAGTTTCCATGTTTCTATTGTTGATAATCAGTTTCAATTGCCCTCCTTTGTTACATGGCCGACCCAGAGTCAGAGATTCTGGAAGTTTATTGTCCCTGTGTTATGGAATAAGCCTCGAAAATAGCAGGTGTGAAATTCCACAGAAGAGTGCTGTTTAGGCATGTCCATTCAAGGGAGACCCCTGCCCATTATAATCAAATTTGGAACTCTCCAGAAAGCTTGCTAGGCTGGTGAAGTTGCAAAAGTCAGGAGACTCCTCTGCAGCCATCTTAAAGTTCATTAAGGTGCACTTTAAAAGGAATAGTTTTTTTTTAATGTAATACCTTCCTGCTTGCACTGGCATGACATTAACTTTCAATTATCAATGAATGATGCAGATAACAATTATAGTGAAATACACTCTGTTATAAATTGGGTCATGTACAAATACATGTGGTATCATATTTTCTTGTCTCATGGGAAAATTTGATAGGTATTGTTTTCCTTTCCAGTTTCTTTTTTAGACCTATGCAGAACAATCATGTCAGCAAACAGTTTGATTATCTCCATGCTGACAGGGACATTGACTATGTGACGTTCTAATATATTTTAATTTTTCTCAGGAAAAGGGGGGTGGTGAGACAATGGTGTGCAAGAGATTAAACATACTGTTATGATTGGGTGAGGAGGGGGTCAAATGGCTCCACTCTTTTCTCTCTCCTCATTTGACAACAGTTTTTATTTGAAAAAGATAAACCTGCCAAGTCAATGAGTGTTTAACTGTTTACGTGCAGTGATCATAAAAGAATCAATCGGACATGTTTTCTTGAGTTTAGCAAAGAGAGAAGTTAGCTTTATTATACTTAAATTGATCGAAGTAAAATAATAAAAGAAACCCTGACTTTCACGCACACATGCACACACATACTCGAAGTTCACACACGGACACCAATAGGTCAAAGACTGGGAAAGGATAGATTTGTCAACTTAGAGTCCAGAGAAATAAAAGGGGTTTACAGTCTGTAGTTTGACAACTCAGCTGGCTCCAAGCTGAATTTGGCAGAGTTGCGACTTTCCTTTGGGGGCCTGATGCTTCCTATTTAAGGATGTAGATGGTAGATTTGGCTGTTCTCCTGGAGATCTTAGTGCGAGGTTACATTCTTTTAAGAATACTTTGCCTGCATTAGATGTGTCCCTGGATGGTCATGATCAGGAAACAGGGTTCGAAGCTTGCAAGGTGGGTTGGAGAGAGAGGAAGGAAGGAGGGACCCCACTCGGGTCTTCTCTCATCGGTGACTCAGCTGCTTGTTCTCTTACTGCAGAGAATGCAGAAGCTTAAACCATGAAAAGGGTGGGCCTATAACATGACCATCACCCACTGATTCAAAGATGGTTGTAGCTATTGTATCCCACCTTGCAACTTTAATCAGTTAAAAACAAAAAAACTGCGGATACTGGAAATCCAAAACAAAAACAGAATTACCTGGAAAAACTTAGCAGGTCTGGCAGCAACGGAGGAGAAGAAAAGAGTTGACGTTTCAAGTCCTCATGACCCTTCAACAGAACTGAGTGAATATTAGGAGAGGGGTGAAATATAAGCTGGTTTAAGGTGGGGGTGGGGGGTGGGGGGAGAGAAGTTGGGGGGTGGTGTGGTTGTAGGGACAAGCAAGCAGTGATAGGAGCAGATAATCAAAAGATGTCACAGACAAAGGAACAAAGAGGTGTTGAAGGTGGTGATATTATCTAAACGAATGTGCTAATTAAGAATGGATGGCAGAGCATTCAAGGTACAGCTGTAGTGGGGGTGGGGTGGAAAGACTAGCAGGGCATAAAAGATATAGATTTAAAAATAATGGAAATAGGTGGGAAAAGAAAAATCTATATAAATTATTGGAAAAAACAAAAGGAAAGGGGAAGAAATGGAAAGGGGGTGGGGGTGGAGGAGGCAGTTCAAGATCTAAAGTTGTTGAATTCAATATTCAGTCCGGAAGGCTGTAAAGTGCCTAGATGAGGTGCTGTTCCTCCAGTTTGCACTGGGCTTCACTAGAACAATGCAGCAAGCCAAGGACAGACATGTGGGCAAGAGAGCAGGCTGGAGTGTTAAAATGGCAAGTGACAGGGAGGTTTGGGTCTTTCTTGCGGACAGACCGCAGGTCTTTAATCAGTTCATGCCTGAGAATTCTCCTCTCACAGTAAGGGTCCTATTTTTCAAGTGATTGGATTTAAGGCATTCCCATTATAGTTTGATGAGTTCATGTCTGGGGATCCCTCTTAGCTGGGGTCCTCTTTTCTAAGCAATTAGGCTTACTGGTTCGTCTCCACCAATTGAAAAGTACAAGTGATTGCCTTGTTGCCTTGCTAATGGGGGCAAGACATTTCCTTCACTCACATTCCCCAAAGCATTGTCCTTGATAGATCTTTGCAGAAATGCTGGCTCAGATTTTCACCATGCCAAAAAAACGAATATAGCAAAAGTCATCAGAAATTCTAAGCCCTGCCCCGAACACGGCATTTCCCATTTTCATGGGAGCATGCATGGTTCACAGAGGCAGCTGGCCATTTAAATCGTCAGCTGCCTCCACTGAATTCGGATTTAGGTTTTCCTACTGTCTGGATCCCAAAGTACGTCAAGCAGGCAAGGTCAGAGCAGGTCTGTATTTTGTGCATTTGTTTTGGATAGCCAGGGTACCTCTTTGGAGAGGCGAGGTAGCCCTTCAGAGTTTTTTATTAATTTGTATTTACTGACCCAGAAGTGGGAGGGTTGGGCTGCTCGCCTGCCAGGGCAAATTCTTGTTGCCCCCGCTGCCGGTTGCACTCAACGCAAGAAAAAAAAGTAGTGCTTCAGAAGTGAGCATAGCACTTTGTCTGAGGGAGCATAGAGGTTGGGCATGGCACCCTCTCACATACAGGCAGTAGAAGCCTGTCAAAGTAAGCAGCCAAATCCAAGAGAGAGGGCTGAAGTTCAGGACAAAGAGGATGCAGCATGAGCAGCGGGGAGGAGGAGAAGAAAAGGGAGGACAGCCAGGTTCTAGCCTGTGGAGGTGGTGCACAGACCAATGACATCATACATCAACGTGACAGAAAATCAGTGCCAGAGAAGACTCAGGTTGAGCCATGATGTTGTGACAGACACTTGTCGCATGGTGCAGCAGCAACTGGAGCCACATGCCCTGTCAGTGGCTGTAAAGGTAAGAGTCACACTGAATTTCTATGCCTCAGGTTATCCCCAGGGCTCAACAGAAGATATGGCTGATGTTTCCCTGTCAGCAGCATACCACAGCTGCATTAAGAAAGTGACTAATGCCCTGTTTGCTCATGTTGGGGAATACATCAGTTTCCCCATGGATTTTGCATCTCAGACTCAGACAGCCAAGGCCTTTGCCTAAATTTGCAGACTTCCCTCAGGTGCGGGGCATCATTGACTGCAACTATGTTGCAATAAAGGCACAAACTCAGCATGCAGAAACCTTTATAAACCACAAGTGCTTTCACTCAATCAATGTCCAGGCGATAGGTTTTTTTTCAAGTGTGTGGAAGATTCCTGAGCAGCTGCCATGGCTCCTTTACATTAAGGAATTTGCAGCTCCCTCATCTATTTCAGCCACCATCACAGATCCATGGATGGGTCTTAGAGGACAAGAGCTACCCCCTAAGAACATGGCAAATGACCCCATTTAGGAACCCACAACCCAAGGAAGAGTACAACTACAATAAAAGCCATGTCATCACCAGGTGTACCATAGAACAAACCATTGGCATTTTAAAGGTGAGATTCAGATTCCTTGAATGCTCAGGTGGAGCTCTCCAATATGTTGCAGCAAGGATTTCAAGAATAGACCTCTTTACTAAGACCTGCAGGTCCTGGTCAGAAAAGCATAGGGCAGCTAGCCCCATCCCTTCCAAATGGCTCCTCTGTACAACATTCTATTAATTAATTAATTAATTAATGAAAAAGTAAGGCGAGAAGGGTCATGAATAAATCAGAATACATTGCTCTAATTCACATCTGTGTGCTTACATAAACTAACCATTGACATCATTTGACGTCTATGAATACTGCTAACAGTGTGATTGCGAGAAGGGCTCCGCACATACACTTGGTGCCATGTAAGTTGCAGCTGTAACTCTAAGGTGAGATGCTATGCTCAAGGACAACTACAGCCCTAATGGCTCACTCCGTCTTATTCAGACCGTCATGCCTCTACAAATATCCAAATGTGAGGGACCTTGTGCAAGTGCATCCAGAGGGACTAGTGGCAATAGGGCAAGTGGATGAGATAATGAGCACGGTAATGTTGTTCATTCATCCACTGAGTTTAGTCAGCTTACTAAATCACGGCATATTATCTGCATTAAGTAGTGGTGGCAAGATGATGCATCTCCATGGCTGTGTCTTGAGAATCCACTCAGTCGTTTAGTTGAGCACACTTTTGATTAGGAAGCAGCAATGACAATTTATCCATATGGAAAGCCTATGATGGGCCATTTGTTCTAAGATAATCTAATAGTTGGACAACATTCACAGCTTTGACATTCGCCCTGACAACCCAAAAACATCTCCTCCAAGGCTTGGAATGTGCAGCATCCAGGAATTACTTGTCAGATTGATAATTCAGAAGGGCCAATTTTTATATGTGGCTGAGTTGCCCAACCCACATTGGGCCCTGCTCTGACCCTTCACCACTTATGAGGTCACCTGCCCCAACTCTGAATCCAGCCAGCGTCCCCATCACCCCCCACCCTGTCCCACGCCACCCCTGACTGAAAATCAGTACCGCGGGCTGTCACTTTTAAAGGTCGGGTTCATAGAGCCGGGAATTCTTCCATCTCCATGCACCCGACCCAGGAGTGAAAATCTGGGCCACTGTCTCCATCTCAATGGATTGGGATGTGGAAAGTCCAATAATGCAAATTGGGGGTAGCCATCTTTAGCTGCGAGCTCAAGTCATCTTTAGTCTCTGTGTTTGAAAAGTCTCCGTTTGGTTTTCCAGCTGATGGTTCAAAAATCATCATTGGCATAAAGCATGTTTCCGTGACAATACATACAATCAAGACCATAGACTGACTAAGCAACTTACAGTCAGCAGCCTGGGTACAAACAAACAAATCATAGACACAACTTTACACCTAAGCTTCTGCTTATTCAAGCGACAATTTCATCTCCAATGCCAAAACTCTTATCAACCAGTAAAGCCAGAGTTTGACTTTGAAGTATGGGTGTAGTAGGTGGGGGCATATCTCTGTGCAATCCAGAGTTCTTCAGAAAGTAAAGCTTCTGCAAGTTTAGTACCAGCTTTTAGAACAGTCTTCATTTCCGTTTTAGGAGAAATGCACAAGGATTGCTTCAGTATGAGCACACTGATAGTGTTGTAAGCCTGTGAAATCCTAGCCTTCCAGAACAAAAAACATCCCTTCAGAAAGGTAGAGATTGCTGTATCAATGTTAACAATTTGACACCTGTAGAGCACATACCTGATCAGGTGCACTTTCTTTCTATAATGTGTCAGCCATATCAGATTTTATTAAGTCAGGACCTTCATTAATATGTACGATTTCTTTACCTGCAGGTTAATGTGATCCTCTTGAATCACTAATGAAACACTTCAGGTCTACTGCCTTGTTTTCAGCTAGTAGCTGCCCTGCAGCCCTGACAGGAGACCTTAGTCTCATGTTACATGTTTCAGAAACTGATCTTCCCCACACTTCAGATTTAGGCCTATGATATGGAAATTAATAAAGTGAGTGTCACTGATATCCACCTGTACTGACTGAAAACTGGAGGCAGCAATAATAGGCATGCCGGTGATACACCTGCTGCCCCTAATGAGATTACCTGAAATAGGAAACAGCCAATCCGAGGAGAAAGTAACTACAGGTGAGAGTGTCACACTTATCCACGGCTGAATGCAAGAGGAGCTTTCATCCATTTTATGGGTAAGTAACAATAGAGTGTTTGAGGCTGGTTGCAAAGAAAAATAATCCAAAGGATATTTATTACTCGGTCCTTAAATGTGCACTCTGTATCAGTGGTTAAATGGGTAGAGGTCTGGAAAGAGAAAGAAATACTACAATGTTTGTGGAAGAAGCAAATTAAGTAATATATTAAAGTCGTTGCTTATATATTATTACTGTAACTAGGGTAACCTTTGCTTTTTTTTCCATTTTCTTAAGTGAATCATTACATTCCATAAACATCACTCTATTTTGGTGCTTAAAAATGTATAAGTTGTTTTTCATTCTAGCATGACAATTATGCTGCAAATCTCACATTAGTGCTAAATATTTGTGGCACTCATAAAATTTCCAGGCTCCTCTGAGGGGTCAATGAATACTTCCACTGAGATTCTAAGCCATGGAACAAGAAGATCCTAGATTTGATCCCCAGCCTTAACTGTGGTTTAGTAGAGATGGAATCCCTGCCCCTGGGTTAGGAAAGCCACCCAAGTTCCTCATTTCTGATGGGTATGAAGTGGCCCCTCATGTAAGTAGGCAAACATGCATCTCAAGTGAGAACAAGATGGGGTCCAATGGTGACATGCCCATAATTGAATAAATTGTGGTTTCAGCTCATCATGGTTGTTAAATCTGATTGAATGTATTTTAGGAGGTTTCATCACCGATCTCCTGCCTCCCACTTCTCCATCTCACATTCAAGCCATTCCCTCTACTTCTTCTTAGGAAATCCATTGGGATTGAGGATGGCTTGCTTCCATTCCAGGTCAATGGACTCTGAGATGGCTGATAAGTCCAATGTGTAATCTTCAGACTCTGGTGCATGAAGGACAAGTGGTGCTTAAAGGGTCAGGCAGATGAGGCATTTGGAGGTTTGTGTGCTGTCTCAGATGCTTCAATTTTCCTCTGCACCCTCCTGATGAAGCCTCTTGATGTGTTTGGTACCATCCCAAATGAAATCTCCATTTTGATCAGTCACAAGCCAGGGACTCACAAGCAAGGGTGTTTGATCTCTTCAGGGGAACATTCCAATAATGTTTCCTTTGTCCTCCAAGGAGTCTCCTGCCACAGCTGTGTTCCAAGTAAAACAGTTACTTCTGGTGTTGGGCATTTGAATGACATATCCCACCCAGCGGAGCTGGTTTTAAGTGATTAGAGCCTTGATGCTGCATATGTTGGCTTGGGAGAGGATGCTGCTGTTAGACCATCTTTCTCGCTACTGGGATTGGAAGATCTTACAAAGGCACCACTGATGGTAATTCACCAATTTCCACCATTGGTTACCAAATAAATCCATCCTGTAACACACTGCTGTTATGGTTGCATCATATGCTGTAAAATTTATGAGGAAGATGGATACTTCACTTTATAAAATATAGAAACTTACCTTGACACAATGGACTCCAGAGGGTCAGGTAACTTCTTTTGAGATTACTATATAGATGAGGATTAACTCATGTCTGAACATGCCTGTGGAAAATCATTAAAATGTAAATGTCCTCCTTGAGGAGGACCTTCCATTGAAGGGGCATCAGGATGCAAGATCACTTATTGAATTTAAAGTTACTATTGTATGGATATTTACAGAAACTCAGGCATAATGGTTGCCCCAGACATGGTATCTACAAACTTGAAACCTAACAAAGAGGGGTGTGAAGGAACCATTTTATCATAATCAGGTGCAAATGGACACCATTCATTCTCCATTGTGTGAAGGTGACTTATGGCATCGAATCAATTGTGTGGATAATGGGAGTACTGATCCTGTGGTTACATGATCGAATTTGGCTTATTATTCCAAGGACAGACCAGGGCAAGTCAGTCTGGGACCAACACCACAAAGGGAGAGATCTTGCCCAGCAAAAAGAAAGAACCCTACTTCGCAAAAATATCACCTCAGGCAGAGAAGTAGAGCTTTTTTCTTGTACCAGGATTGTATTTTTGGCTTCAGGGACTCTACCATAGATTTCAACTGGAAAAGTCAGAAACCTGCGATGGTATAAAGCACTATTGTGAAGTAATCACCAGAATCATCTGACCTTCATTTTTCCTTCCCCAAACCAAAAGCGAATTCTCAGCCTACGATACTCCTAACAACCTTCTTGGAGAAATAGCATAATGTTGGCTTTTGGGATTTTAGGTAATCTAAGTGCATGTTACATCTTTAGAAATCATCTTTTCTTGAGTGTGTGTATGTGTGTGTGTGTGTGTGTGTGTTTGTGTGTATGTGTGTGTGTTTGTGTATGTGTATGCATGGATGAAGAGTGGACATTTGTTGTCATTACAATCCAGGTGTTATGCAAATAAATGTTTATCCTTCCTTTTGATTTAAACTTACCAGAGAGTCTGTTTTAATATTCCTTCTCAAAAATAGATCTTGCTGCAGTCAGTCAATAGGTGGGAAAAAGGGGAGACATTTTCCTACATCTCTCCCCTGTTTGTAACACTTCCTTCCTATGTAAATTAGAAAGCAGGCAGACTCTTCTTGCCCAATTGCATGATTCTTGACTGTCAGCCAAACAGCCTTTGCATCATCGCCAATATTTTTATAACTAGTCAACACACGTGTTCACAGAAAATAAAAAATATAAACTTTTTTCTTTAAATCTTTGATTTTTCTTCCAATTTCCTTACAGGAAATAGCTGGGAGAATAAACTAACTCCTGGAGACTCCTGGACAATCCAGGATAGTTGGCAACCTTAAAGCTCACCCATGCGTAGTGTTCACCTTGGCAATATGGGCCAGCCAGCTGCACTTAGTGGCAAGAGAAATGGGAGAAAATTGTCTGAAAGAGAAATTCACACTAAACTTTCATTTTTAATAGTAGAAAACAGCAAGGATAAAGCAGAATTTTCAGATTTTTTTAACTTTAAAAAATCACTGCTTGTTGAAGGCAGATAAATAGAGCTCTGGACATGTGTTTAACTATCGATTTGTGAAATTCTACTCCGAACAGCGAGAGTGAATACATGAGCTTGGAAATTCAATCAACTTGCAAATGGATATCGCACATTATGCTGCACATACCAGGTCATGTGGTCCCAGGGACCATGTGAAACTGGTGCTGGCAATTCATTATCATAAGCCAGTCAGGCAGCCAGCACCATTCATCTTGATCGTTGGGTTGGTCACCTGTTTGGTGAGGTGAGGAATCAGGCTTCACTGACATAACTTGAAGGCAGCCAGCATCTCTTAAACAGGAAGTGCACTTTGCACACAGCAGGGAACACTTGTGCACCTTATCCTCAACATGCACGTCTATCCCTATGACAGGCACATTCACTAAACAGCTCACAAGTCTGTTACAATCAGATTTCTGGGTCATCATGTACATCTCTTGAGATTACATTCCTAGTGTGGAGCCTCACTTGCCTGGAATACAGCTCAGAAAATCAGATTGAAAGGCTGGCATCTTTGATTTTTCCAATGTAGACCTGAAAAATCTACCCATGCAAATTTACATTGCCCCTATGTACTGTTCCAAAAATAGTACTGTTCAACTGGAGCTTGCAATATAGTTGGATTATAGAGAAATAAAATCATGTATGAAATACAAACAATGACCTCCTGTATCAGGCTTTGAATACTGTACTGTAAGAGTTCCAGTCATATGGAAGGTATTTTCTCCCACTTGCAGGTCAAAGTATTAAATTCGCATTGAAATGAAAATGTGTAATCAAAATGTTTCATCAGTTTTCTAATTTTAAAAAAGAATCCTGTTTATTGTATTCTGAAATATTTATGGATTTGAATGAATGACACTATTTGGATAAATATCTTTGTACACTGTGATTTGCCATATGACTGCTGATGTCATCTCATGTAAATAAATGTTTTAGGGCAGTAGCCATTTTACAAACCACATGGACTGGAAGTGTGCAGCTAGGATTGAGTGGATTTTAATAGCTGTGCGAGAGAAAACAGTTGTAAGAAATAGCAGAGAATAAGATTTTTTTTTGTACAAGACATCGACAGTTGGGTGAGTGATTTTGTCTTTGGATATTCCAGTACCTGCTCCCATCTGGAGGTGAAGGGAGATTTGAGAGGGAATTGGCAATTCTTCTAGTTTCAATGGAAGCTTTATGAGATTTCCAGAGAGTTGAACAAGAAGCCTGAACAGATAAGAGTAGCAACTCAGTTAGCAGTGATGGGGAAGGAGTGCCACAAGCTGTATGCACCCTTGACCTCATTGAGTAGCAGAAAAGCAAGAAATTTTACAGACCTTGAAGATTCATTTTGAACCTTCTAATAATGTCATTTATGAACACTGTGTGTTCAATACTAGAGTTCAGGAAGAGAGAGAGAATATTGATCAGTATGTGACTGTACTGAGACATCTAGCTGAATCTTGTGAGTTTAGACAACTGAAGGATGATCTCATAAGATATAGGATTGTCTTTGAAACAAGGGATCCTGCTGTGAGAGCACGCCTGCTAAGAGAAACAATCTCTCAAGAAGACTAGGGATATGTGCAGAAGCTCCGAGGTGACTAATCATCAGCTGAAGAGTATTGATGGGAGAACCAATGAGGCTGTGCACTATGCTGAGAAGTAGTCCAAGCCTTACAAGCACAAGTTAATGATTAAAAGGAAGGATAAAAATAACCAGCAGAAGTATCAAGGTCTGCAAACCAAAAAGAAATTAAGTCTGGTCTGAGGAAGGCAAGAGAAACACTCTCCTGGTCAAACATACGCAATGAGATTAAGGGCCACATTAGCCATTGCAGTACTTGTAATAAACAATCAAGCTAAGCAAACTAAAGAGCGGCCCGTGACTTATGACATTCCAGACAGAGCATGGATGAAGCTTGGAATAGACTGCTTCACTCTCAGTGGAAGTGATTATCATGTCACTGTCGACTACTACTCAGTCTACTGGGAATTAGACCAGCTGACATCAATGACTACCAGTGAAATTATAGAATGCCTGAAAACACACTTCAGTTGTCATGGCATTCCTGACATTGTGATGAGCTACAATCACCCACAGTTCACATGTGAAGAATTTAGACACTTCATGAATGATTGGGAAATTCAGCACGACACATCATCGCCAGACTAACGACAATCAAATGGAAAGGCTGAGACAGTAGTGATAATTGTCAAAAGGCTCATCAAAAGGTCAAGAAGATCCAGCACAAATGTGTACACACAAGCTTCGAGTGGAAAAGGCATGGAAAATAGTCCAGTCCAGCGTGTAATGTCATGTCGCACCCTGAATATTCTTCCAATAACTAAAAAACTAGTAGTAATAGAGTGAGTGACAAGATCAAAGTTTTTTTTAAATTTATGCATTCATTGGAAGTTGGAGATGCTGGTTAGGCCAGCACTTATTGCCCATCCCTAATTGCACATGGGAAGGTGGTAGTGAGCCACCTTCTTGAACAGCTGAAGTCTATGAGATGTAGCTACACCCACACTGCTGTAAGGGAGGGAGTTCCAGAATTTTGACCCAGTGACAGTGAAGCTTCAGCAATATAGTTCCAAATCAAGATGGCATGTGTTTTGGAGGAGAACCTCCAGTGGTGTTGCTCTCATGCATCTGCTGCCCTTCGGCTTCTAGGTGGTAGAGCTCGCAGGTTTGGAAGGTGCTGTCGAAGGAAGCTTGGGTGAGTTGCTCCAATGCATTTTGTAGATGGTACACACTGCTGCCACTATGCTCCAGTGCTGAAGGGATTGAATGTTTAAAGTGGTGGATACCAATCAAGCAGGCTGCTTTGTCCTGGATGGTGTCGAGCTTCTCGAGTGTTGTTGGTGCTGCACTCATCCACTCATGGAGAGTGTTCCATCACAATCCAGAATTGACCCTTGTAGATGCTGGACAGGATCTGGGGAGTCAGGATATGAGTTACTTGCCATAGAAGTCCCAGTCTTTGACCTGCTCTTGTAGCTCCAGTATTTATGTGGCTGGCCCAGTTCAATTTCTGGTCAATGTTAGTCCCCAGGATGTTGATAGTGGGAATTCAGTGATAATAGTGCAATTGAATGTTAAGGGGACATGGTTAAATTCTCCCTTGTTGGAGATGGTCATCGCTTGGCACTTGTCTAGCATAAATGTTACTGTCACTTATCAGCCCAAGACTGAATGCTGTCCGGGCCTCACTGCATTTGGACAAGGACTGCTTCGGTATCTGAGGAGTCGCAAATGGTGCTGAACATTGTGCAATCATCAGCGAACATCCCCACTTCTGACCTTATGATGGAGAGAAAGCCATTGATGAAACAGCTGAAGATGGTTGGGCCTAGGACACTACCACGAGGAACTCATGCAGTGATGTCCTGAGACTGAGACGATTGATCTCCAACAATCACAACCATCTTCCTTTCTGATAGGTGGGTCTTCAGCCAATGAAGAGTTTTCCCCCTTGATTCCCGCTGATTCTAGTTTTTCTAGGGTTCCTTAATGCTACACTTGGTCAAATGCTGCCTTGATGTCAAGAGCAGTCACTCTCACCTCACTTCGAGAGTTCAGCTCTTTTGTCTGTGTTTGAGCCAAAGGTGTAATGAGGTCAGGAGCTGAGTAGTCCTGGTGGATCTCAAAATGGGAAATAGCTGATGTTATTTCTGTGTAAATGCCATTTGACAGCACTGTCAACAACCCATTCCATCACTTTGCTGTTGAATGAATAGACTGATGGAGCGGTAATTAGCTGGGTTGGATTTGTCCTGTTTTTATTGTGGACAGGACATACCTGGGCAATTTTCCACATTGCTGGTAGGTGCCAGTGTTCTAGCTATCCTGGAGCAACTTGGCTAGGGGCACAGAATGTTCTGCAGCACAGGTCTTTGGTATTATTGCAGGAATGTTGTCAGGCCCATAGCCTTTGCAGTATCCAGTGCCTTCAGCCGTTTCTTGATATCACATGGAGTGAATCGAATTGGCTAAAGACTGGCATCTGTTATGTTAGGGACCTCATGAGAAGGCAGAGATGGATCATTCAATTGGTACTCCTGGCTGGAGATGATCGCAAATGCCTTAACCTTCTCTTCTGCACCGATGTGCTGAGCTCTCCCATCATTGAGGTTGGGGATATTTGTGCAGCGTCCTCCACCTGCTAGTTGTTAATTGTCCACTGCTGTTCATGACTGGATGCGGCAGCACTGCAGAGCTTAGATCTGATCCATTAGTTGTGGGATTGCTTAGCTTTGTCTATCACATGCTGCTTCCACTGTTTGGCATGCAAGTAGTCCTGCGTTGTAGCTTCACATCATTTTTAGGTTTGCTTAGTGTTGCTCCTGGTATGCTCTGCTGCGCTCTTCATTGAACCAACGTTGATTCCCCGGCTTAATGGTAATGGTAGAGGGAGGATATGCTGGGCCATGAGGAGACAAGTTGTAGTTGAATGCAGTTCTGCTGTTGCTAATGTCTCACAGTGCCTCACGTCCAGTTTTGAGTTGTTAGATCTGTTCTCAATCTATTCCACTTAGCAGATGGTACACAACATGATGGACGGTATCCTCATTGTGAGGACGTGACTTTGGCTCCAGAAGGACTCTGCGGTGATCATTCTTACTGTCATGGACAGGTAGATTGGTGAGAACAAGGTCAAGTCAGTTTTTTCCTCTTGTTAGTTCCCTCACCACCGACCACAGGCCCAGAAAGCCAAATTTTACTTTAATAAAGCTGCCAAATTGTTGCTAGAATGACAATTGGAGAACTAGCCAGAGTACAAACGTTCAACACACTCAACAGAAGTCAGCTCTCTTGGCAACTTGGGACCTGTGTAGAGAAGTTTTCACCTCGATCGTACATGGTGAAGGTGAATGACCAGATCTATTGTCACAACTGCAGCCATCTACAAGCAACCAAAGAAGTTGTTCCTTCACAGCAAACAACTATGAGGCAAATTTGATTTTGCCAACTGAGCAACCGTTTTCCAACAAATGCAACAGATCAGCAGCAACAATTACCAAAGCAGCAACACTCACCACAACAACATTCCACAAAGAAGAAATGTCACCCCAGGAGCAAGCAAACACCAGACAAAAAACCAATAACAACTTGCACGTGTATCATAAAAAGACATGAATGCATTAAAAATTGTTTGCAATGCGCGTGCAGCGACATATGAAGTTGGAGCTAGCCACTAAGAATGAACAGTTTTTGTACATGCATGATCAATTTTCTTCACGGGCTATGTATGTGGTGTAACTTGCAAATGATAGTGAATGCAAATTTTTTTATGAAAAGGGAGATATTTGGATAAATACCTTTGTACACTGTGGCTTGCCATACTTATGTGACCTCTTATGGTTTTAGGGCAGGAGCCATTTTACACATGCAGTGCATGGAACAAATCTCTCAGACAGCTCTAGTGGATACATTTGCTGCCCAATGAATTGTGAGAGGTGGATATAGCTGGAACCAAGGCAGCTTTTAAAGAAGGATTGTGGCTATTTTAAGCAAAAAGCCTGGAAAAGCTCAGAATAATCTTTGTGCCTACATTTTTCTGACAATCTGATGTTTTTGCAATATGAGTACAAAAAGAAAGACTCATAGGATATCCCAAAATGCTTTACAACCAATCAAATACTTTCAAAATGTCATCACTGTTGTATTGTAAGAAACAAGGCAGCTAATTTGCACACAGCAGGACCCCACACAATATGATAATGACCCAGATTTTCCTAAATAATAATGACAAAGCTATCTGCGCTCGCCATTATTACAGGGTAAAGCTGACAACAACGGTGCAGGCTGGATTTTCCTCTGGGTTGGGAAACAGGAGTTGGATGCTTTCCAGGTTTCAAACCAACCCCCCTGGGCGGGATTGGATTCACTCTGATTGGTTGAAGAGCCTTGCTGTTTATTTGTTCTGTTCACTCACATTACAGATCCCCTGTGGAGGGCACAATGCTGAAACAGACACCGAATTAGGGAAAATCTCTGCTAACGATCCCACTAAAACTCTTGTGAGCAACTGTCCACGAAGTGAACACCGGGCGCCATTCCTTTGCTGCTGACCGCAAAATCTAGGCCATTCTGTTTTAGTGATGTTGGTCAAGGGATAAATACTGGCCAAGACACCAATTGTAAATATTTGTGTTATGTGTGAGCAGCAGGAAAAAGCTTTCTCAAAAGAATGCAAAGAGGCAGTGCTACCATTTATAAACATATCCTTCCTCATGCAATTTGTAGTGCAGACTTTCAGGTTTATTTGACTGAAACAAAATTCAGAAAATAGGCAGCTTTTGCACCTAGTGTCATCAAATCTTCTCCTTTAATTCTTGTTTGTCGCAGAGCAAGGATATTGTTGAAGGGGATTATGAGCAGCCGAGTATAGCAGCATAAGTTGACCGTTCATATGTGCACCTCAATTGCCTCCAATCCCATATGGACACTTGGACATTTCCAGCAAGAAAAAACTTGAAAAGTTTTAATGGTTGGTGTTTTCTTTACCTTTACATCAGGATAAACATTAAGTGTAGGGCCACTGTGGGTCAGTAAGGCTTTAAGATAAAATTGAACATTTTACATTTGAGTCACATTGCTCATATGGTCTACAGTTTGCTGTTATCAAAATACAGGCAGCAACCATTTAGAAGAGATTTTCTAATTTAGTCAAGGTCCTCCTGGGTCCTCCTTCTAAGTAAATACTTATTATTAAGCCAAGCTCCCAGAAAAACAATCTGACTCAACATAGCACATGCATCAAGGCATCAATTTGTATCTTTCAATGTATATTTTGAAAACTGTTCATGCAGCATTCGAAAGATCCAGGTGTTGTTTTGCTCTAGATATTTAATGAAAATTATTTCTAATTGTATATGCCCTGTTGTGTTCGGGTCATGCACATAAACACTGTAGCCTATGTAATTGAACGCTGTGCAGGAAATGTCTACTGATGAATAGACTAATGATTTCCTTTTGTAATAAGTCTCACTGTGATATTACATTTCCAGTCATATTAATGCAGCTCATTTTAAGGAGAACAGGGCCATAAGATTTACACAGACTATCTCATGCCAGTAATCACACCAGCAATAAGCACCAAGCACACGCTCAGTACTGACATAAATATTTAACTGCTGAGAATTGATTGTGGCTGCTTTTTTTAATATAATATCTACTTGAATATCATCACCCAACACCAGCATCATCAAGTGAAACATCCCCAGGGTTCTGTATAGGCTGAAAAATCCATTTAATATTTATTGTTTTCAGGAAGTTTCAGAAGAAAATCACAGAGCAACTGACAATGGTTTCGATCCAGTGGAGTATCCCGCAGTGCAGCTTGATTTGAATCTGAGTCTATTTTTCCATTGAATGTCAAGGAGGTAGATCTGGTAGCCACTTAATTAAAGTGATAAGATCAAGAGGAATATGTGTGCTCACAGTGTAGTTCAGCTGTCAAGAATTCATTAAAATTGCATGAAGGCTAACAGATAACATTAACAGTTCACTGCCTGCACAAGTCTGGGGACTGAAGGTCACACTAAGTGGCAACACTGACCAACAGTGTTAAGAATTTATATTCAAAGCTCAGCCAATAGTATGAAAAAAGGGGGGATATTTAATTTGGTAGCAATCTTAAATTATATATTTTTGAAAGGTTTTATTTTTGAAAGCTTGCACATGCCTCACTTTTCAACCAAGTCCTACTAATGGATCAAGATTGAAATGGAAGGTATGGCATCTGTATGTATTGATAATGTTACTTGGGTATGAGGAGATCCCTGACCATTCAGGCCTTTCCATTCATTTTTTTGTTTTGCCGAGTTTGGTAAATGATTCTGTTATGTTTTAATCACCGATAACTGGAATCTACAACTAAATGTTTCCCCAGAGTCTGCATCGTTAAAGAAGGTATTGGTGTATTCTAGTTTTATAGTGATCATCGAGATTTAGAACCTAATTAATTTAAATGAAAATTCAGTTCAGTGGTATGCAGTGCAGTATATTTCAAATAAGAACATAAAGTGCCTGAAATGTATAGCAGGTCAATCAGTATGTTAAAAGGAAATGTAGGTTAATTATGTAGAGTTGTAATAAATGACATGATTAAGGATGAGATTGGGTCATTGAGCCAATCACATCTGATACTATCAATGCAATATTTTTAATACTAGCCAGTTTTTGTTGCAGAAATCATCTACTCTCAGCAAGGATTATAATTTTAGGGTGAAACTCATTGCTAGTAGGTGTCAGCCTCTTTATTCCCATGCTCAAAAATTCTATAAGGTGTTTAGCAGGGCGATGCTGCATACTGGAAATTCCACCAATTCCACCGAACCAATGTTCTAAAAAGAAAGTAAAGCTTACATTTATATAGCACCTTTCATTACCTCAGGACATCTCAAACAACCAAGTGCATTTGAAGTGTAGTGATTGTTAATCCGTACAATAGACCTGAATATTACAGGCATGTTCAATATACAACAGCCATAGGAGTGTCATAATAAGATGGCACCTACCCCTTTTTATTCTAATGTTCCTGTTGTCATTGATAGAGTGGACTGCAAGACAGAAATCTCTTCCCACCACACTTCTGTAACACAGCAGCCCAACAGGAATTTTCAGGCTTTTGCAATAAAACATTAGAATAATAATAAAGCATGTATACCCTATGAAAAGATGATGTTGTGGTAGTAATTCTGACTTCTGAAATATCATAGCCATGCAGTTAGGATTTTAGGACATACGGGCAGAATTTCCCAGCCAGCTGGAGGGTTCAGGTGCACATGAGATGGAAAAATCCCAGAATATTGGTTGGGTAAGAAATCATACATCATCATGCCTCCTTCTGGCTTCCCTGGGACAGGTTCCAAATTCTGAGCGGAAGCTCCCAAGGGTCTAGTGCAAATGCAATTGTGGTGATTAAAAAGTCAATTAAGCTCCTTTTCAACTATGAATTCCTTCTTTCCCAAAAGGGCACAGCTTCCAAGCTGTGTCTGCAACTTGTCAGAGTCACCAAGGTGAGTGCACAGCAGGAAGAGCCTCTTCAGTTAAACTGACAGGAAGGCTTTGATCAGTTACACTGAAGAGTTCCAGGCACAGCAAGGTGAGAGTTTACTGTTTAAAGTACTCCCTCTCTCAGAGAATCCTTGCAAGGCACACCACCTGCCAAGCACTTCATACCTTCAGCTGCACTTCCCTGCTGCCAGCCTTCAACATGGCATGGGAGCAGCTTATGCAACACCATCGCCCACCTCTAATGAGGGTCAAGAGTGGAGGCTATGCCACTGCCACCAGTTCTAATTGCAGCAGGAGCAACAGCAGCAGCAGCAACAACTGCACCAGCTGCCTCCTCCTCAACCCCAGGCCTCTTCCCAGGGCAGAGGGCAGAGGACACTGAGGTCCAACTGGAAGAAGGTGAGACCCCAACACAGGGTCTACAGACGTATGACTAGCTCTGTTAACATGTCTGAGCACCAGTTCTTCAGGAGACTCAGGTTCTCATTGCAGGTTGTTGCTGACATCTGCAGCCTCCTGGAACAAGGCCTTATTCC
This sequence comes from Carcharodon carcharias, assembly GCF_017639515.1. Taxonomy (NCBI): domain Eukaryota; kingdom Metazoa; phylum Chordata; class Chondrichthyes; order Lamniformes; family Lamnidae; genus Carcharodon; species Carcharodon carcharias. The sequence continues at coordinate 41,006,337 of NC_054479.1, read as the reverse complement.
CAGCGGAACAGGTGGGCAATCATTGGCAATGGGCAGCAAGATGCCTGTTACTGGAGAGTCATCCTCCAAACCCTCCTCACACTCCCACTCCTGTGTTTCTCTACCTCTCTTCTGCAAGGAGAGAAAGTAGAGATGTATGAATGTTCAGAAAGCCTTGATTAGAGAGGAGGGAAGGACTCCATTTGTGATCAGTGACTATGACGCATGAGTGCTGGAGAGGGTAGTAGGTTGAAGGTTAGTGTGAATATTGGATACATTGATGTAAGGTGCCTGAATGTAAGAACATAAGAACTAGGAGCAGGAGTAGGCATTTCAGCCCCTCGAGCCTGACACGCCGTTCAATATGATCATGGCTGACCTCATTTCGGTCTCAATTCCAATTTCCCGCCCTTTCCCCATAACTTTTCAACCTGTTACTAATTAAAAATCTGTCTATCTCCTCCTTAAATTTATTCAGTGTCCTGGCATCCACTGCACTCTGAGTTAATGAATTCCACAGATTCACAACCCTTTGAGAAAAGTAATTCCTCCTCATCCCTGATTTAAATCTAACACCCCTTAGACTAAAACTATGGCCTCTTGTTCTAGAATGCCCCACAAGGGGAAACATCTGTTCCACATCTACTTCGTCTCTCCCCTTTAGCATCTTATATACCTCAATTAGATCTCCTCTCATCCTTCTAAACTCCAGCGAGTATAGGCCAAAACTGCTCAATCTCTCCTCATAAGACAAGCCGCACATCTCTGGAATTAATCCAGTGAACCTCCTCTGAACCACCTCCAGTGCAACTACATCCTTCCTCAAGTAAGGGGACCAAAACTGTACACAGTACTCCAGGTGCGGTCTCACCAATGCCTTGTACAGTTGCAACACTTCCTTAATTTTATACTCTATTCCTTTACCTGCACACTAGTTTTCAGTGATTCATGCACAAGGACATCCAGATCAAGAAAGTGGAGAGCTGATCTGCAAGGATTTTTGGCCTGAGGTGTATTGTGCAGGAGAATGTTAGGAAACTGTGGTGCTTGGCATTTGAAAGTGTTGGGCCACACACCTGTCATGCCCTTCTGAGGTCCTAGATCCTGAAGGTGCATTGTCCTCATGTTGGAGGGAGCACATTTCTGCTGCTGATTTCCTTGGCCGCTTCCATCCACACCTCCTTAGATAGAGAGGCTGGCGAGAACTTGTAACCCATGCTGTGGTCCCTTTAATTAGAAATCTTTCCTTTGACAGGATGGATGCATCATCCTGCCTACCCTATCTATTGGTCAGGGAGCCTGGAAATGGGATGATAATGTCATTGCTCTGGGAAAGAGTCTCTGCAAAGTCTGCCAACAAGGAAATCCTGACCTGAAAATTGTCCCTCCATTCCATCAGGGACTAAGTGGAGAAGATTCTACCCATTATTTCTGGCAAATATACAAACATTCATTCTTATATAGCACTATCTTTAAAAAGTGTTTTCCAATTTGGATGCCTTTGTGCTCAGGGGTGATATGAGTGGCCAATTAGAAATTCAGCAAAAATAAAATATTGAGATATCAGTTCTTCTGCTTCAGTTTTTACAAGTGTGCTTCAAGAAGCATTTCATGATACATCTGTTTTATATTCACTTTTCACTAATCTGCATATTTGTCTTATTGTCTTGCTATACTTTGAGGTAATGATGCAGATTTGATCAATCCATGTTACTGAAGTGCCTAACAGAGCACCCATCTTGCACCACCCCGTGGAACCATATGCCTTCTTGGCAAATAGGTTACTGTGCTACTACATGCACAAACTCCTGCTGTGGACATGTGTCTGTGCGGTGACCACCAGACTGTGAACCCGAGCCTCCTCTCGATCTAGATCCCACCGAGGTGTGTATCCCTGCGCTGGTGCAGGGTGTGGGTAAGTGCTGTGACAGGTCTTCCAGGCTGCTTATTTCCAGCTCTTCAATGGAGGAGGAGTCCTCTTCATTGGAGCTGAGGATGTGGTTGGAGGGTCTACATGACTGAGGGCATTGGTCGCTTGGCAGAGTTCCATGTGAACCAAAGTAGAGCTAATTAGTGCATGGCAGCAGAGTCAAAGCCAGGAGAGTGAGCACTTACATTTGTGTTGAGGTGGATGAAGTTGTGCAGGGTCTTCATGTGGCTGTTCGCTGCTGACCTCACTGTTGCCGCACCAGTCAGCATGATGGCGTGCTGTTCAAAGTGAGTGAGGGGCCTTAAAAGAGCCAATCCACCCCAGATCTGGGACCTCTACCTGCTGTTGTTAGACAGCTTCTCCCGCATTAAAAAAGATGGAGTGAGTGTGAGCAGAATGCATGGCACCAAGTGGAATTTTTGTGTGATAAGCAGAAATGTGAGGGTGTGTGTGAGATTCTGTGGTGTTGTCCCTTGAGGTGTGAGATTCCTGTGGATGTGTGATGGGTTTGGGAGTGTGTGAGTTGAGACTGATGAGGCGGTTGACTTACCCTGGTGGAACAGGTGAGATCATTCATTCTCTTCCTGCACTGGATGGCTGACCTCCTCTGTGCTCCGGTGGTGCTGATATCTCAGGCCGGATTGGTGACTCTGTTGGATCTCCTGCAGCCAGAGCGGTGGTAGAGGCCATCGCAGCGGCCTTCGACTGCATCCAGCAGGTGCCCCAAAGAGGTGTCACTAAATTTGGGGGCTGCCATCTTCTTTGCTTTCAGGGCCATCTGTTACCCAGAGCAGTCCTGGTCTGTAAATATGAAGTAGGCTGCGCTCTGGTGTGCTTTAAATATGGCACCCGGAGCAAGGAAATGCTGAGGTCACAGCGTGGCAGGCAAATCCGAGCCTGCCGACCAGCGATCTGGAGTGTTTCCTGTGAATGTATTATTAATGAGGCAGGACACGCCAGGAAGGGGACGATATGGCATGAAAACCCATCATTGTGGCCAGTGGGTAAAACAGCTTTTTTCATGCCCACAACCGCACTTAGTGCAAAGCTGGGACAATTCTGCCCTGTGTGTGAAACAGAAAAGTTGTTCCTTTACTGGGTCTGTGAACTGTACAAAAGTATTCAAATTTATTTTTAAAAATGCTCAAACCTCATCCAGCAGGAGAAGCTCAAGACTTATTATTATGCAGTACTGAATGTTTGCTGAGGAGTCAAGAACATACAAATACCACCTCTATACTACATTAACATAATTATCTTACAGAAACACCATTGTGAAAAAACATGTAGGGCAACCTCTTAAAGACTGCTTACTCTTTTTTGACATATTAATCTGTTTAACAATGCAATTGTGTTGCTGAGGTACTATCTTGTTTTGTCTTTGTCATTCTATGTAAAAAGGTTTCAAAGTAATCGTATTGACTGCTCACTTTTCAGACTTGCACCTAATCAAAATAGATGCCAAAATTGCAAAAGAAGGTGATGGGTAATTAGGACTGTTTATAGGGGTGTTTGCTGAACCTTGAAATGAATGGCTTCAGGGTATCTGTTATGTTCTACCATGGGGTCGCTTTGCATGCAAACCGGTTGCACGTTTATCTGTCGGCAGGTGAGTGGATTACGATATATTGCAGATACAGAGACCAATATGAAATGAAGCAGGTGATATTTATTTACACAAACAACAGAGCACTAACATGATGTATGCTTCCCCAACCAGACCCTACTCTAGACTAACATTAACATGATGGCCCACGCTGCACAGCTATTGGGTCTTATAGTCATTTGGTCAGTCTGCTCAGATTCTCTTAAAGGTAATTAATAATTCTATAAATAACCTAAGGTTACCACAGTATCTATCATTTATTATAATATTAGATGATCTCCTATGATATTGCTCACGTTTGGTCAATGTATTGCTGTGAATATGCACATTCTGAGATTATCCGGATGATCCCAGGGGCAGGCGGGCTAGAAAATCTCGACCTAGAAATAATAGAGGAGAGTTATCAGGATGTTACCAGGGATGAAGGCCTTTAGTTCTGAGGAGATGTTGGAAAAATTAGGGCTGTTATCCTTGGAGCAGAGAAGATTAAGAGGTGATGAAATAAACATTTTTGAGATGATGAGAGGTTTTATTAGAGAAAATAAGGAAAAATATTCCCTCTGGCAGGTGAGTCAATAACTAGAGGTCCTGAATTCAAAATCATTGGCAAAAGATCTATGACAAGATGAAGAGAAATATTCTCATTCCGAGAGTTATTGGGACCTAGAATGTTCTTCCTGAAGACATAGTGGAAGCTGACTCCATAAATAATTTTAAAAGAGAATTGGATAGGTACTTGGGGATGAGGAAATTACAGGGTTACCAACAAAAAGCAGGGATATGGGACTAAACACAACTGTGCTTTCAAATAGCCAACATAGGCACAATGAGCAAAATGATCTCCTCTTGTGCTATACATTTCTCTGATTCTACGATTCTAAGTCTAACAACACCAACTTGTGTGTATAAACTAAAACATATAGCATGTTTAATGAAATAAAACATCTCAAAGTGCTCAGTAAAGAAGAACCAAAGGTGCAGTTGAAATAGGCAGACTTAGTGATGGGCTAGATGTAAGCTTTGAAGCACAACCCAGGGTCAAATAGAGGAAAAAGGCAATGCATTGTTGAGTACAGAGTCAGATACAGAAGTGGGAAGTTTGTAATTGCAGCTAAACAAGAGCAACTTATATTTACATAGCACGTCTAACTTATAACACACCCAAGGAGCTTCTCAGGAGCATCATAAAGTAAACATGACATTTGACAAAAATATGATAATAGCGCTGTAAACAAATGTATTGCCCTACTGCTTTTGAAATGGAGAATGATCCAGTTCATCCATAACTTATTATTGGGCAGGTAGCCCAATTGCGCAACAAATATTGTGGAGGCAAGTGCTTTGGTATCACCATGCGAAAGTTGGCCCAATGCTGTAAAAGTTATTGCCAAGTATTGTGATATTTGAAGTGTGACAGGCGTCCTGTGTACAATTTTTTTGTGAATTTGTAGAAAAATCCTGAAAGCTTCATAGGTATTCAGAAGTGATTGAGAGATTGCTTGCAAAAAGAAACCCACCAATAGCAATACCATACAGCTAATATTGCCTAATATCAGGTGTATGTTAGTGTAATTTTCTTATGTTGATAGCAACACATAGTGTACATATGATTGTTCTTGATGAGTGTTGATGTCCACTATGAAGGAGTCCCGATAATGACAATTGGCCAGGATTTTGCAGTAACAATGGAGTCCTCACATGTGCACTTAAATGCAAAAATCTGTAAGTTGCTGTCAGTGATTCTATGATTCTCCTTAGAGTGTGCTGTCGAGGTCTCCACAATCAATTAGAAATCACTTATCTGATGGTAACTACTCCTTTTACACTGTAATACTACTGTGAGAATCTCCACAATAAAGTTATGCCTTGAAAGTGATGTATAACTAGATTTATAATCGTATACTAAGTAATGCTGTTGAAGAACCTCTCTGACCCTTGAAAATTAATTTTATATTTATATAATGTCAATGTTTTCCATTCTGATAAAAATTCCAAGTTTTTAAAAATATTTTAAACTTTTTTATGTATTTCTAAGGTATATGTTCCAACTCATTTCATTCTCTGTTAAATTTATAAAAAGTGAAGGATAATCAGTGCTCCCTGGTTTGTTGTTTGTGACAATACTTCAGTTTGATTGACTGCTTACCCTGGTTAATGGCACTACTGTTGTTTGATGTCTGGGGTTCTCCTTGACTGGACGCCAGATTCAACGTATCTTCAGGATAAGGGAAATCGACACCATCGATCTCTAGATCTTTGTAGGTAGCTTTCTTTGAAGGGCTGATGAATGCCATTGGCCTAGATATAGTGTTCAGCAGTGAAGCAATCACTACCTGTTTATTGTGATTAAATCAGCAAATGGCTTCCATAAAATAAGAATAGTATATATGGATCATCATTTCTTTGTAGTTTAAATGATGTTTCTTGATAGCTATGTTCATGTCCACTTTACTGCTCCTGCATTGAACTATTGTCCATAAAGTGTCACAGTACAATGGAGATCCACCATGCCAAAGAATAGTATAAGACAGATAGCATAAGCCTGCAGTTCCCCACAGAGTGAATCCCTGATTACCACTGTTCTTTTTCAGCAGAGAAGCATCACCTTGGGTTACTATAATGTGTTGAAAGTGCAACATTAACAGAGGTCTGTTACCAGATTGTCTATTTCCCCTTTGCCCAGGAATTGTGTACGGTGTGGATGGAGTCCTATAGAGGAACCATTTTTAAAAAATATATTCTTGGGATGTGGGCATTTCTGGAAAGACCAGCATTTGTTGCCCATCCTTAAATGTCCTTGAGAAGGTGGTGGGGGGCCACCTTCTTGTGGTCCAACTGTGCTGTTAGGGAGGGAGTTCCAAGTTTTTGACCCAACAACAGTGAAATAGTGGTGATACAAGTCAGGATGGTGTGGCTTGGAGGAGAACTGACATTTTGATCCATAAAAGCATAGTTACACAACCTAGTAACATGATTTATGGCCATTTACTGACACCCACCATGTTTATCACTATTTACTCCTTCAATTTATAACCTGCCAAAATAAATACTACAAGGAAACAGATTCAATCAGAGTCAGGCTCAGAAATTACGGACCTTTGACTTCCTTGCAAGAGACTATCCAAGCCAATTCTGCCTGTAACAGCATTGAAAAAAAGAGATGATGAGATGATAAGTCTTCTCCAAACCATAGGCTATTACTAAACAATTCTTATATTTTGTCCCGTTTCATTCTTGTTCATTCTTACACAGGCACACTACAAACAATATAGAACTACAGTTTCCTGCAGTGTCAGCTATTTAGGAATGTGTTTCTTGAATGCAGCTGTTACCCACTTTTCTGTCCTTACAAGCCTAGAGCAGCAGCCCAGCAGTATTGCCAATGGGCCAAAACAAGACACTGCATCACAACACTTGCCTTCTCCCTCCCTAGCTTTTCAATATCAGGGCAGTGCACAAAATATTGAATTTGAAGAAATAGAATTGGGTGAGTTACTAGACCAGATGAAGAGGAGTAAGCAATGATTCCAGAGGAAAGTGTAGACCTGTGGCATCACATATAAGGGATCCTCAGTCTTTAGGAAATGCAACAGGGCAGTGACATGGGCAGGGCACCATGCTCATGTTGGTAATAAATAGGAAACTAGTTGAAATATGCGACCTACTGACCATTACATCCTTGATTGTTTCATATATCTGTTTATGTTACAGGCAGGAGAGACAGTTTAAACTGCGCCCATTTCCTCTTACCACCTGTCTATAAGCAGAAGGTGTTTGAATTAGTTTTAAAGAATAAGTGGTAATGTGTTTTTCCAATCCCTTGGGTTTTGATCCAAATGAATTACCTAATGCACAGAAAATTTAAGTTAGGATTAACTCAGAAGGGTTAATTTATTTAACATATTTAAAGCCTGCGAAAAGGAGTGTCCTCAATGTCCCACTCCACACATTCTTACAGTAAAGGGAGGGATAGAGAAAAGCTTTTTCTTCACAGTACAAAGACTGCAGAAAAATTAACTTTGGTTTGCGTGAGTCCAAAGTCAAAGTCCAGTGATGAATTCTTTCATGTAAACGTTCGAGTTTGGCTGGCTGAAAATCAACGTTGTATGATTCGCTTTTGTGTTGGGGGCAGATGCCACAAGATAAGGAAGGCGTGCAGGGATTGTGTCAGTTCTATAGGCGATGGTGCAAAATATTCCAGCAGAGTCAGGTTGGATGGGCAAATTGTTCTGCCTGGAGGAGCTTGCTTCTTTGTGTTTTACTAGTTGGATGTTAAATAGCAGACTGACTGTGAAAACCGAAGATGTAATATTCAACTGTCCAGAAGGCCAAGGGCTTGGGTCATGTGACCTTCCTTCCTCACAGTGAGTTTAAAATGGATGTTTATCCATCATCTAGAATTGGCTTTGGGTTCAGGACTGATAATGTCCCAGTCATTAGTTGTTGAAAGGGTTGCCATTATGTTGAGGGTCTGGCATTTGGGAAGCCATTGTCTCAGCATATCCACTGACTCTGCTGGCAAGTTGGCTCATCAAGTGCAAATTACATCTCTGTAGTTATCTTTGCAATTGTTCTGAACAGTCCCAGATGTGATGTAAGCCTGTTAGTAGCTCTCTAGGCGTAATGAGGTGTGACATTCTAGAAATTGAGGAAAGAATTCTTTTGTCCTTGAAACTCCTGGGGATAGCTCCCAGGCAGAGGGCCAACTCTGTGTCAGGTGATCTGTAGCAGCCATCTTAAATTTCTTTGTTGAGCAGAAAAAGTCTAGCTTAAAAATAAGAATAGCAATAAGGATAAAGTTTATATATACATATATATATTGGATTTCTTTCTGTGTCGTAGGAACTCAACAGTTAGCAGCACATTGGCTGATTGGCACCATCTGCACTTTGTTAGATGGCAAGGAGGTGAAGCCATAAAAGTTGTGCATATGAATAACCTTCCCTCCCACCCACCAACTATGTCAACTGCATGGTGCATATTGTCTGCAGGTATTCTAGCAGCAGCTCACCTATGGAGTCAGTTTCCCACAGTCATTGCTAGGCAAGTTTACCAGATCCTGACAGCTACAGAAACTGGAATCAACATGGCCATTTTGATTACAATAAAAGTTACAGGACTTCAACTCTATTACTAGCATTAATTGGTGGCAAGTTTGTCGGGCTGCAGCGCTCAGACTCTGGGTTTTGCAATCAAATCAGCTGCTCTTTTTTTATTTGGGCATGCACTTTTCATATGGTCGTTCCAAGATTGTCAGAGATTCAATTCTGCTGGGCTGTATACTGGTTAGTAAATGTGGGCAGAATTAATTTCTGGTAATGGACAAAACAATGCTCTCAGTTACAGTTATTATGTCAAATTACTCATGTTACTTCCAGTTTCTAGGACCATTTATCCATTACTGCCCCAAAGTAAAAGTAAAGGATTATCTGAGTCTAAAAGGCCAAAATTAGGTTTAAAACTTAAGATTAAGGTATGAGAAATGATACATAAAAACATAAAAAGTAATTGATGAGAAGAGGCCACTTAGCTCATGAAGCTTACCTCTCCAGTACACTAAAGCTCCCATGATTTGCATTGTCTCATTTATAACAAACAAAATGTTTCTGCTCGTAAGCACAACTGTTAAATTAATTAAAATGTTTTCCAATCATGTGCTATGTTTTACTTCTTTGTTCTACTTCCCTGAGATTAATTTGAAACATGCTTTGAATCCTACCTATGCCATTTAATATTTTTTGTATATTCAAAATTGCAGCAGAACATTTGCCACACACATTCCCAGCTTTGCACGAGGTGCGGTAGTGGGCGGGTAAAAAGACATTTTACTCGCTGGCCGTGATGGTTGGTTTTCAAGCCATATCATCCCAAACCCACAACATTATTTATGCATTCCCAGGAAACATGCCGTTTCCATGGTGGGCGGGCTCCGATTTGCCTGCCACGCTGACACCTCACCGCTTCATCACACCAGGCACTGCATTTAAAGTTCAGCGGCGCTCAGTGCTTCTAACCCAGGACTGCAGCAAAGAAGACATGGCCCCGAAAGGCAATAAGTCTGCAGCCCTCGAGCACCCTTTGGATGCCGTGCAAGCCTGCTGTGCTGCCCTCTACACCTGCTCTGGCCACAGGTGGGGCAGCAACATTACCATTCTGGCTTGGTAGGCGATGGCAGTGGTGATCTGTGCCAATGCTGCACAGAAGAGGTTGGCCATCCAATACAGATAGAGGATGAATTATCTCATCTGTGCAACCAGGGTATGGCAGCCATCTCAGTACTCTAAACTCACACACTCAAGCCCGTCATGCATTCAATGGCATCTCACTCTCTGCCAGCTCAAGGAACATCACCATCCATTCTCACACACATACCCTCCCATGTCCATTTGGCCTCATCTCCTCTGGAGACTGTCTCCTCAGGCATCACATCTTGAAGCCCCAGATCAACATGTGACTCCCACACACACCCTGGGATACCCCCCTTCCCCAGTACAGCCCTCATCCTGAAGCCTCTTCCCTTGCCTGAGGCCAGTTCTCCCACCTCACCAAGCAAGCCCTAGCCCTGCAGTTATTCAAAAGCCACACACATATGGTTGATCTGGTAGGTGGAGACCTGCCGTGAGCCTCCCTAAAAGTGATATGGTACTGTCTGTGAAACGCTGATGACTGTGAGTGCTGACCGAAGCAAAGTAGGTGAACAAACCTTGAAATCCTGAGTGAAGTGCAGCCTGCCAAGTGCAAGTCGCTTACGTGCTGTTGTGAAACACATCCGCATGTTTTCCCGCTGATGTGGATGGATGATCCAGCGGGGGTGAGGGAAGAGGACAATTCTGGCCTAATAATGATATGCTGATATATTATAATGAGGTTCCCAACGTCTGATGGCGGGAAACATGGTCCACCATCAGCAGGCTGAGCGGACAATCGCGAACTAGTTCCACGCCTTCGTGAAACCGATCGCGTCATATTGTCCGCTCATGCCATGGAATGTGCCTGACACTGGTGGGCATGGAAAATCCCAGCCAGAGTTGCATCGCCACAATCAAAAATTTCCAAGAGTGCATGTGCCATGAATAGGGTTACTGTGTTGGCAGACGAGGAATGTTTCTGTTTACTTCAGTATTTTCCATTGGAAGCTCTGCATTTCCCATCGTGCTCTTTATGTTTACTCCAGAAAAAGTAGCTTATTGCCAAATCATTGCACTCAGTCTAACATCAATAGACTCATTTATTTATAGGTAACATTATTACACACAAACAAATGACCAACAGAACAATACTTAATCAATGACCCCAATATTTACTCAGGACCATAAAGAGTGCTCAGGGGTGGTGGTGGGAGGAGGGTGGGGATGCAAGAAGGAATGATTTTTGAATAGGATACCCAGAAGTATGGGTTTCTTGGATGTCCTACAGAAATTAACTGATAACTTTCCCAAGTGGCTCCAAAAGTCATAAAATGTCTAAAATGTAATGAGCCAAAGTTGTGGAGGCCAGAGAGAGTAAGCAGTTTGTCAGTACAATTTAGGGTTAAGCCAGGATTATATTTCTTCTGAAGAATGACTCACATTCCAGTGAGGGCAGGAGAGCTAACAACTTGCTTTCGCTCTCGATAATAACAGCAATTTGTATTTATATGGTAACCCTAACACAATAAAATGTCCCAAGGCACAGAACAGAAGCAGAAAACAAAATTTGGTACACAGCCACATAGGGGATGATGATCAAAAGCTTGGTCAAAGAGGTAGGTTTTAAGGAAGCACTCGAAGGAGGAATAGAAGGTAGAGATGTGGAGAGCTATAGGGAGGGAATTCCTTAGTTCTCCCTTAATTTCCCCTATTTTTTACATTTTTGGACCCTCACTCATTTTTTGTCTATCCAGTCACAATTGCAAAGTATTACACAGTATTTACAGCACAAATTCAGACCATTCAGTCCAACCGGTCCATGCCACTGTATACTCCACATAAACTCCCCCCATCCTTCTTCATCTATCCCCATCAACATTTTCTTCTATTCATTTCTCTCTCATGTGTTTAACTAGCTTCCCCTGAAATACATCTATGTTACGAGCCTCAACTATTCCTTGTGGTAGGGGGTTCCACATTTTAATCACTCTCTGGATAAACATGTTTCTCCTGAATTCCCTTGGGTTCATTGGTGGCTGTTTTATATTAATGGCCCTTAGTTCTCATCTCTCCTGTAAGTGGAAACGTTCCCTCTACATCTATGCTACCAAACTTGTTCATAATCCTAAAGGCCTCCATTGGGTCGTCCCTCAGTCTTCTCTGTTCTAGAGGAAAGAGTCTCAGCCTGTTTAATTTTTTCTGATAGTTATAATATTTCAGCTCTGGTATTATTCCAGTCAACCTTTTTGGCACCTACTCCAGTGCCTTTATAATTTATATTATTTTTATAATATGCACACCAAAGCTGTTCACAGCATTTGAGTGTATTCTAATCAAGGTTCTATACAAGTTTAATATATTGAGTTGGATTTTACATTCCACTGCCAGCATGTTTGAAGATGGGTGGCTCGTAAAATGCAGTGTGTGGCCTGCCTATCTCCTTCCTGCCCACCCATCCTAAACCTGTCTCCGATTTTATAGGAGGTGCCCAGTGGCTATCGCCCTTGGGCCAACTGAGGCCCTTAAGTATCCAATTAATGGCCACCTCCTCTAGTCTATTTCAATTCTTATTTCCCAATGAATAAGTAACCTCTGAATTCTTGCTATCAAAATATACAATCTCACTCTTACCTATATTGAAAAGTTCATTTGTCAAATACACACCCAATCTACAAGTATTTTAATGACTTTCCTATAATTTGTTGCTGTCCTCCTCTATTAGAACTCTGCCCCGCAATATGGTGTCATCCATAAAATTGTACATCCAATTCCAATGCAAATGGTCAATAATAGTGATCTCGAACAGATTATAGTTGAACACCACATTCAATCAGTTAACAATATGAATAATTACCTTTAATCCCCTACTTGCTGCGTTTTTGTTTGGCAGCCAGTTTACAATCCATTCTGCCACTTGTCCCCTAACTCAACGTGTTCTTAGCACTGAGTTTACTGTGCAGTACTTTATCAAAAGCTCTTTGGAAATTCAAGTATATTACATCTACTATTTTAACCTTAGCCACCCTTTCTGTCACTTCAACACAGAATTCAATAAAATATGATCTTTCCTTTTGTTACCCATGCTGACTACTCTTTATATTATGGTTTCCAGAGCTTTTTTTGGTTACATTTTAGAGTGAGAATTCCATTATCTTTCATATGCAAATGCATATATAAATTACAAGCTATGATCTTCACCAATGGATGGGAAACTACAAACTACATAATCTTCAATCCAAATTCAAAACCACTCCGACCTCAGTCGTAGAACTTCAGTATGCAGATGAGTCTTGTGTGTGTTCTCACTCAGGAACTGAGCTCCAGGTCATTGTTGATTCCTTCTCTGAAGCATTTAAGAAAATGAGCCTTTCACTAAACACCCAGAATGCTAAGGTCCTCTTCCAACCAGCTCCCACAGCACAGCACCATTGATTAACATCAATGGTGAGATCCTGGAAAATGTGGACCATTTTCCAATACTTGGGAACCTCCTCTTGACAAAGGCAGATATAGATGAAATTCATCATTGCCTCCAATGTGCCAGCTCAGCCTTCAGCCAACTGAGGAGTAAAGTATTTGGGACCAGGATCTCAAACCAGTGACTAAGGTTATAGTTTACTGGGCAGCAGTGATCCCTGTGCTCCTTTTTGCTTCGGAGACTTGGACAACCTATAGCAGGCATCTCAAAACACTGGAGAAATATCACCAGCGATGCCTTCACAAAATCCTCCAAATCCAGTGGCAAGAAAGGTGGTCCAACAGCAGCATCCTCTCCCAAAACAAGATGCCCAGCATCTAGGTACTAATCACTCAAAACCAGCTCTGCTGGGCAAGACATGTAGTTCATATGCCTGATATCAAACTCCTAAAGCAACTGCTTTATTCAGAACTCAGTCGCAGCGGGAGACTCCCAGATGGACCATGGAAACACTTTTAGGGGTGCCCTCAAAGTATCCCTGAAGAGATCAAACATCCCCATGACTCATGGAAATCCCTGGTGTGTCGCTGATTTTTATGTCAGTTATTTCACATTTTTCTACTGCCTTGTTATCTATAATCATTACAGTTACACAACTCCACTTTTTCCTTCCTTTCTGATTATGGTAGAACCTGTAATATTGCGTTCTATGTGCAACAATGTTTTAGTTTGTCTGACTACATCTGGTCCTTTGCTGCAGATTATTGCCTCCAGTTTGATTTTGGATGGTATGTACATTGCTGTACAGGGAATTTAATTCATCTCTATGGTTTCTCCTTTTACTTTATTTTTAGCATCCTTTTATGCTTCTGTTTTATAACCATTTGTTCCCTACTTGAATATAAGAAAGGTCTGTTAAAAGTTTTTCAGTTATATGTTACTGAAAAAGGTTAAAAAAAATTGTGTCTTGGTGTAGACAGGATGAAACAAGAGTCTGCAAACACTGACCTTCACAACATTTTCATCATTAAGAACAGCAGATATATTGACAAACAAGAACCTGGTTAACCTTTTAGATTTTGTCTCTGTTGTGTCTACTTTTCTTTTGGTGGATTAGTTCTCATGCTCTTATGGTCATCAATGATGTGACACTATGGGCTGAATCCTCCCCCCTTCAGGGGGGTTGTGTGGGGGCGGACGGGAGCGAGCGCAAACCCAATCGGCGCCCCCGATCGGGTGTGCACTGCCATTTGACGTGGACGGGCCAATTAAGTCCCGCCCAGCATGACGCACACCCAGAAGCACTGTGTGCTCCCTGTGCGGACGGGGGTGAGGTGGGGGGGAGATTCCCTGAGTTGGGTCCTGTGCTCTTTCACACACATGTACGAAAGAGCGCAGAAATCTCCCTGAGACACCTCTGTGCCTCAGGAAGATTAGTTTCAATTCTGAAAAATTTAATAAAGATAAAAAAAATTTTTAAGGACATGTCCCCTTATGTGAAACTGTCACATGAGCTGGGACATGTCCATTCAATTTTTCAAAATTTTTTATCTAATTAATAAACCCTTCATGAAACCTCATCCCGCCCGTGGATGAGGTTTCATGAAAATTGCGAAGGCCGCCTGGGCTCTTTGCCTGCCTGCAGCATTCTTAACAACTTTAATTACTTTCTTAATGGGCTTAATAGGCCTTTGACAGTTTGGTGGGCTGCACGCCTGCTGTACTGTCAATGTAAGTGACGCCCGGCTGACATCACCGCGTGTCATTTTACGCCCCCACTTGCCAACCGGAAAATTCTTCCCTATATTCAATCAAAGAACTCTGTTAATGTTTTTTTAGACACAGATTTAGGCTGAACAGAATTGCTTTGATTCTATAGTGGACCACAAGACTAGCAATGATCACATGCACAATATCTTCATTGCTGTTAGACACTTTAATCAAAGAAACTGTGTATCATTAAAAAACAATTAGATGCTCTCTGCTAGTGCTATAGGATTCTGGGAAGGATAAATTAGATGGATCAATGGCCTCTTTCTATTTGATTTTGTAAATTTGACTCCAAGCTGAGATTCTTAACCAATTTCATTATAAAAAACACCTACTTCAACCTTTGTAACATTTCCCACTTCAGCCCAACTGAAATCCTCATCTATGTCTTTGTCACATCCAGACTTAATTATTCCGAGGTTCTCATGGACAACCTGCTAACCTCAAATCTCCATAAACTTCAGATCATCCAAAACTCTGTTGTTCATATACTATTGCATCACCAGCCACCATGATTAAAAAAGTAATCCTTGTATTTAAATCTCTACGTGGCTTCACAAACCCCTTCATTTCTATAATCTCCTCTAACTGATCCTGGATGATACGTGAGCATTGCAGGTTATTTTATCCTCTTTTTCTCACTTTGATTGGGTGAAATTATGCTGCCTAACCTTCCAGCCTTCAGGTAGCAACCAGGCTGAGATAAGGAAGTCACTGACTGGAAAACCCCACAGCTCACCATTCCAAAGATGTCCTCTCCTCTTCAGTTTGTACAAATTATTCATTAATTTCAACAAGTAATATACTCAGCTGTCACAAAAGCCATACTCTCAGAACATCACCACATCTAACACAAACTTTTATTGGTTTAACTGACAGCAAAATATTAACAATTGATCTCTACTGGAATGTTTCCACAATTGTTTAGTTAACAAAGCAACTCCAAAATTTGGTAGCTTTGTACTATTATAATATTTAACTTGCTATTTGTTAAAATGCAGATTTTTAAAAATGTTGATGTATGTCAGAGCAGAAAAGCTGCTTCCACGTGATTCCAGTTTCCTGACTATGTGGTTGACTCTTTATGCCTGAGGATAACTAGTGGGCGATAAATACAGCTAGTGTTGCCCATGTAACAACTGTTACAAAAAATCTGTGGTCTAATAAATGTAATTCTTTTATTGCAGCCAAACCGTATCAAAGGCCTTAATTACTATCACCTTGCTGTATTACCCATAGTATACTTTACATCCATTTTCCCTGCTGTTATGTAGTGACTTGTGCTTATCTGTATGGAACCACTATTGACTTGCAGTGGGATTTTCCATGCCCGTCCGCCACCGCGATCTTCCGGTCCCGCCGCAAGTCAATGGGCTTCTGGCTGGGGCACCACCTCACCCGCAGCGGGTCCCACCTGCGAAGAGGCCAGAAAATCCCGACCTTGGTGTATTGCAGCTTTTAGCTTTCTACCTTTGTAGGTCCTTAGCTCCTTTGTCTGCGTGATGCCCTCTTAAGTTCATCTGTCGACCTAACCGAGTTTTCATCAGTTTTCTGGACCTAAAACACTAACGTATTTTAGCATCATTAGTGGCCCTAGCATTGAACCCTGTGACACTGAACTCTGTCCAATATTTGCCCCAGCCTAACATCACCCCCTGCTGTTTTCTTCAAACAATTTCTTATCTGCATTCAGGTTTTACTTTGCATTGAATTGCAGCCTTTCATGAGGAGCTTTATCAAAGGCTTTTTGGAAATCTAAGTACATAATACCATATGGTTTTCACTGTCCCCATTTGCGATGCAATTTCCTCAAAAAGTTCAAGGGGGACTCCAAGGGATAATCTTCCCCTTTTAAAGACATGTTGGTTTATATCTATTTGATTGTTCTCATACAGGTACTCCATAAGTTTTCTCATAGTCAAATGCTTTAGCCAATTTAGACTGATGGGTCTGTAGTTGCCCAAATTAGGTTTACCTACTTTCTTTTATATTGGTATTATGTTCGCTTGTTTGCAAATCTAGTGGTCTCTCCAATATTCATTGACTCTTTTAAGATGATGGTTCACAAATTTGATCCCTGGTCTCTGTTAAATCCTGGGATAGGTACCATCTGTCCTAAGGGATTTATTCATTTTGAGCCTTTTAAGCCTGTTTAGCGCTTCCTTAAGTCCTTAAGTCTGCTTAAATTACTTTTGTCACAGTGGGGTATATGGCTGAGGTTAGTTCTTGTGAGGTTTCCTAGGAAGTATTCGTTGAAAGAAAGAAAGCAGAATTTTCATTTATATATCACCTTTCATGACCTCAGGATGTCCCAAAGTACTTTATAGTGTTACGACCGGTGAGGATATGTGTCAGGATTTGGCCTTTCTGTCCCACATCTCAATTGATTATAACTGATTTTTGTAATTTATAAGGATGAAGGTATTAATTCAGTGTCTGTACTTAACCATTTACGTGCTGATTGCAAAGAACTCAGTCCAACAGGCTTTCTTGGATTTAAACACAAATTAGTTAGTTTTTATTGTGCTAAAACCCATCCAAGTAAGAAATAAAATATCGGTTAAAAGGCCAACACAAATCCCGACCTTTGCAACACACACACATACACACGCACGCACACGCACACGCACGCACACACATACACACACATGCATGCGCACACACACACACACACACACACACACATATACACATGGACACGCACAGAATTTCAAGTTATGCAGTAGGAGGTTATCTCTTGGCCAAGTTAAAATTTTTAAAATTCATTCACGGGACATGGGCATCACTGGCTAGGCCAGCATTTATTTTCCATCCCTAATATCCCTTGAGAAACTGAGTGGCTTCCTAGGCTATTTAAAAGTCAACCACATTGCTGGAATCTAGTCTGGAATCACACGTAAACCAGACCAGGTAAGGACAACAGATTTCCTTCCCTAAAGGACATTAGTGAACTAGATGGATTTTTACAACAATTGACAATGGTTTCATGCGGTCACCATTAGACTTTTTTAAATTCCAGATTTTATTGAATTCAAATTCCACCATCTGCCATGGTGGAATTCGAACCGGGTCTCCACAGCATTACCTTGGTCTCTGGATTACTAGTCCAGCAACAATATCACTAGGTTAAAATGGAGAATTCACCATTTATGAGTTCTTTTCTGGTGTTCATAGCTGAGGCAGATTTTTTCCACGGTGGTCTTGAAATTTCAGTAGGTTGAGGCCTATATAAACTGTAATTTCTGGAGACAGTCTCTTTTAAACTATAATTGGTCTTTTCCTTTCAGTTGAAGTTCTCTATCTCTGTGATAGATTCCACAATGTACTAGAGATAAGGTTTTGAACTTGAGAGCAGGAGAGAAAGAGAGAAAGATGACTCTACTGACTTATTAGACTTCTTCTAGACTGCCCAAAAGCAACCAGAGTGTTGTAATAAAAGACACTTCAAATTAGTCATTCTGGTCACATGAGCTCTTTCCCCATAATGAGTATTCCACAGAGGTTAATTGATTAGCTCATGTCTGCACAGTTTTGGTTATTGTATTACGGTCGAGGTGATGAATTTTTTTAATGTCCTAGCCAGCGCCACTGAATAGGCAATTCTTCCTTGTGATGAGCTAAGCAGAACATATCAACACCCTCCATATAGCCATTGTACCAGTAGACTTTCTGTCTCTGCCTGAGAGGTAGTTTTATGGAAATGCAAATGGTGAGAGCCAGTTACAAGTTTCAGTTCATCTTTGAAGTAATTCTTGACATCAGCAGGTGTGAAATTCCATGGGGGTTTGCTTTGGCATATCCTAATTGTAATTCACATTGGAAACTTCCAGAAACTGACCAACTTGTAATACCTGGCGTGTCAGAAGACCTGTGGCAGCAACTTTAAGTCAGTCTTTGTTTGTTTTAAAAGGTCCTTTTAAAGAAGTTAAATATATATTTGACAAGCCGATGAAATTAAAGATTAATATTACACGTGCACACATCACATCATCATGACAGTAGGCAATGAAGTACTTTCTGAAGTGGCGTCACTGTTGTGCTAATGGGTTGTATACTGAAGAACTGTCTCCTGTCTTCCAACCTATCACAGATCCTCCCTTTCAGACCTGCTGAGTACTTCTAGTGTTTTTTGTTTTTTATTTCCGACCAGCAACTGCATTATTTTGCTTTTGCAAACAATTTATCTCAGTAGCTATCTAAAATATATGTCAGCCATCCCTTTTGAACCTTTGTCGGTTTTTGTAACGCAAAGCAACTTTGTGACACAATGTTTGATAATATACAAGCTGATGATTTTCCAATTATGAACCTTGGATTATAATAATTTGAATCTGTTATGCCCCTTTTCAGCTAAAAACATATCAATTTAACAGTGGGACGAGGTGTGCCCAACCTCTGCAGGTATTCAGACTAACTACTAAATTTGTGTGACCCATTTGTTAAGAGTGCCAGGCGACTGCCTGAAACAGGCATTAGGCTCCTTGCGTGTGTTAATTATAGAGCCTATAGCACCTGGTGAAGGGTCTCTTGTTGAAATTTATCTAGGATAAGCAGGCCAGGGGTTGCACAACATCTCTGACAATTCAGCACCTCTTCTGCATTGCACATAAGTGTCAGCTTCAGCTAGACAATCAACCTTAGAGTGGTGCTTTAACCCATGACCTTCTGATACATGCTGCCCTGCAGGTTCAAAATGCTGACAACTCAAAACAGCCCTGAATATAGTTCTTCTGATATTGTGAAGACAAGAGGTTCCACTAAAAGCCCAGTGAGAAACAAACTTCTTACACCTTAAATGCTTAATTCGTTTAATTGCTTTTATAAATAAAAGAAAATCTAAAGCACATGGAAGTGCGGTTTACAGCAGTGGCGAAAGGCAATGGGAATGCCAAAGGCAGGAGATTTATTTTCGATAGTTTTGCTTTTAGATACTTTGACCAGGATTCGCCTCCTATTGGTGGCCATTTGGCAGTGTGGTCCTAAACTCACCAATGTGAAATACAGTGCTTCACCATTTGTACACTGCTATGATTTCCACCCAGAAACCTCAGTGGCAAATAGTGGGGTGGGGAGATAAGAAGGGTGTTGAGGGTGGGAGGCATGGGTTGGAGGATAGAAAATGTCCCTTCATTAGCACTAAATTTGGGATGACATTCAGTGCAGCACTGCAAGAGCACTACACTACCGAAGGTAGTATATTTTAAATGAGATATTAAATGACGGCCTACTCTGCCCTCTCAGTTGGACATAAATATTGTACCATACCATCAAAGAGCAAGATTGTGGGTCAGGAAGGAGATCACGGATTGTGACAGAGATTGTGAGTCAGGGCTATCACAGGCCAGGGAGATTTGAGTCATGCAGAGGCAAGCAGGTTTGTTGAGGTATTTGGGGTGGTGGGGGAGGGCAGAAGCACTCTTGCTCCTTCTGGCCCACATGGAGTGCTAGAAAGGCACTTGCCTGCTGGATCCTGATGTTCCCGTTTCCCTTCAGCTGCTGGGTTTCCCGGCCGTGCAAAACCCTGTCCACTACCATAAAGTGTAAAAATCTATTAAAATTTGCAGCCCCATTAGAATAACTAATTAAGTGATCCGCCTTGGGAAAGCAAGTTAGTTGCTATCCCACAGCCCAACTCCATTAAAACCAAAGTGTGTGTTCCAGACAGGCTGGGGTCGGGTTTCAGATTTTTGAATTTTTAGCTACTCCCAACACCCCTTCACAGCATCATAGGGATAATATTCCTCCTTTAAATTTGTGCCCACTAGTTATCATTCCCCCTGCCAGCGGAAACAGTTTCTCCCTATTATAATCCCCTTATACTTTTGAACATCACTATTAAATAATCCCTTCACTTTCTTTGCCGTAACAGGAATAATTCCACATTCTCTAGTGTTTCCGAATAACAGACACACCTCATCCCTGGTACCATTCTGGTAAATCTCATCTGCACCGTCTCCAAGGCCTTACATCCTTCCCCAAGTGTGATGCCCAAAATGATACTCCAGCTGAGGGCTAATCCAGTGACTTATAAAAGTTTAGCATTATTTCCTTCCTTTTGTACTCAATAACTCTACTACTAAAGCCAAGGATCCTGCACTCCCTTAAATATTAAACCAATAAAAATATAAATCATTACAACCTGCAGTTGTTAATAGGACAGCTAATGTTCACAAAAATGTGAACATTAAAAAATAACTTGTACCTGGAGCTGAACAGTGTCCCCTCTGAATGACCTGATAGTGTCTCCAGTTCAGCAGCTTATTCAT
The DNA here is from genome assembly GCF_017639515.1 of Carcharodon carcharias. Lineage (NCBI taxonomy): Eukaryota > Metazoa > Chordata > Chondrichthyes > Lamniformes > Lamnidae > Carcharodon > Carcharodon carcharias. Next base: position 40,985,240 of record NC_054479.1, on the reverse strand, counting down.
TTGCTTACTGATTATTATGAGTATGTAATAATATTCCCCAGCATCCTGGCCAATATTTATCCCTCAATCAACATCACAAAAACACATTATCTGGTCATTAGCTCGTTGCTATTTGTGGGAGCTTACTGTGTACAAATTGGCTGTCACACTTCCTGCATTACAACAGTGACTACACTTCAAAAGCACTTCATTGACTGTGAAGCACTTTGAGACATGCAGTGATCATGAGAAATGCGATATAAATACAAGTCTTTCTTTTAAATTTAACTGATTGGTTTTAACACTTTTAATCCTGCCTTCCAATACACGGGGATCATTTGATAGCCTTCTACTCAGTGTAATATGATTTCCTTCCGGAAATACTGACAAGCTGACACATCGGATGAACTAGTGACTTTGAAAGGCAGTAATTGGCATGCATGGTGAAGCTAGCTAAGTGTTGATTATAGTCCATAGGGTTATCTTCTGCATTGCTTTTTCCACATCCTTGTCGTTTTGTAACATTTTTTTGCTGGCTGGTTACTAGCAATGTTATTCTATCCTTTTTACTTCTAATTAACATACACATTCATTTTAACCTGTTTGTGGTCACACTCTCTGCACCAGAGAGAGTGCAGAGAAGATTTACCAGGATGTTGCTTGGGCTGGAGAGTTTTAGTTATGAGGAGAGATTGGATAGACTGGAGTTATTTTCCCTGGAGCAGAGGAGATTGAGGGGGGACATGATTGAGGTGTATAAAGTTATGAAGGGCATAGATAGAGTAGACAGGAATGAGCTTTTCCCCTTGGTGGAGGGATCAATAACCAGGGGCATAGATTTAAGGTAAGAAGCAGGATGTTTAGAGGGGATGTGAGGAAGAATTTTTTCACTCAGAGGGTGGTGGGAATCTGGAACTCACTGCCTGAAAGGGTGGTAGAGGCAGAAACCCTCATAACATTTAGGAAGTATTTGGATGTGCACTTGCGATGCCATGGCATACAAGGCTATGGGCCTAGTGCTGGAAAATGGGATTAGAATAGTTAGGTACTTGTATGACTGGTGCAGACTCGATGGGCCAAAGGGCCTTTTTCTGTGCTATAGACCTCTATGACTCTTTGACTTTTAGAGTTCGGATAAGCCAACATACTTGACCGAGCACACAGGGAAAATTTAGACAGCACACAACTGGTAGAGACTAGAGCCTTAGGATGTGTTATGTTGATAAGGTTCTATATTTATTTTGAGACCCAATATTCAAAATACAAAAAGAATATTAAGGCACTAAGAGGAAAAGACATCAAAAGCACAAAAAACTGTAATGTTAAGTTCATGATTATTCAACAACAGAATAGTTGTTATCATTTTGTTTAAAAAAGAAATACATTTTCATTGGATAAAGTTTATTTTAAAATGATATATTGCAAGACTGGCATTGCTTTAAAACACAATTTGTGTGTTTGATTTTGTGCATTTAATGAACCAATATTGATCTATTAGTGTCTACTACCACCTAGTGGCGGTTGTAATGTAGTGCATATTCTTTAAAAGTCATTTGTACCCAATGGTGAAAATTTTCAGTTCAGTGGGTGGCACATGGCCGACACGACTGAGTGTAAAATGACGCACGATGAAGTCAGGCATGCGACCCGGCATCATCGTGCATTCACATGATATTTCGGTTGGCGGATGCTCGTTGGAGTCGGCAGCGCGACCGCCAACAATTAAAAGACCTATGAAGGCCATTGACAAGTTGATTAAAAGAAATTTTTCGCTGCCTATCCAACCTTACGGTGGGGTGAGGTTTGCAAAAGCAAATAAAAATCAAGTAAAAACTTTATTTTTTCATTAATACCATGCCCCTGCTCATGTGACAGAGTCACATGTCAAATGTTTCATAACATTTATGAAGCCTTTAATTTTTTTTTAAATCAGTTCATCTCGCTGAGGCAGCTCTCTGCCTCAGGGAGATTATGTAGCGCTATCTTGCACGCATACGTGAAGATTGTGCTCGCCCGGCTCGCACTCCTCCTCCTGCCGCACAGGCTGGCCTGCCAGCATGAAATCGCCTTCCTTCCCCGATCGCGGGTGGCGGTCAGCTTCCTGACTCGCCCGACAAGAGCAAAATTCTGCCCATGTCAGACATAAGATAGCACATATTAGGCAGAATCTGAACTTCAACTAGATGGGGGTGCGGATTCGAGTGAATGGGGGTATTAAATCCTTCATCTTCCTCCCCACTTGCGGGTGTTACTTGCACAGTCTGCAGGTGAGCCGGGCTTCCCCTCGGAGCTTTTGAGTAAGTCATTGTATATGTAAATAGGTAATTAATTCCTGTTTTAACTCAGCAGTCTGGCTTTGACAACCATTGCATGTATTTCCTCAGCTACAGTATGTACGCAATTCACCAAGATCAACCAAGGGAGTGCACTGCGGAGAGAGCAACTTCAGTGAAACTGACAGTCTACTTTGGTTAGTGAAGCTGAAGAATTCTTGTCATGGCCAGGTAAGAGGCGGCTACTTACAGTACTTCTGATCTGTTCTTACTGCTTAACAGGTGATTTCCAATTTCTTGGAAGTCAGTTCACCTGTACTGCACTTTACTCACGTTGTGCTGCACTTCCCTGCTGTCAGCTTTCACTGTGGCATGGGAGCAGCTTATGCAGCTGTACCTTGGACCTCTGATAAGGAACTAGAGGAGCAGCAACACCATCAACAGCAACTGCCTTCTCCTCATGCACATGCCCCTCCACAGGGCTGAGGATATGGACATTGAGAGCCAGTTGTAAGGAGGCAACACAAGGTCTACAGAATCACAGAATTTTAACAGCACAAGAGGCCATTCAGCATTGTGTCTGCACTGGCTCGCTAAATGAGCATTATGTCCTAGTGCCATTGCCCTGCCTTTTCCCCGTACCCCTGCACATTGTTTCTATTCAAATAATCATTTAATGCCCTCTTGAATGCATCGATTGAACCTGCCTCCACCACACTTCCAGGCAGTGTGTCCAGACATATACCACTCGTTGCGTGAAAAAGTTTTTTCTCACGTCACATTTGCTTTTTTTGCAAATCATTTTAAATCTGTGCCCTCTCATTCTTGATCCTTTTATGAGTGTCTAGCTCCCTCATGATTTTGAGCATCTCTATCAAATCTCCTCTTAGCCTTCTTCTCTCCAAGGAGAACAGACCCAACCTCTCCAATCTATCCTCATAGCTGTTGTTTCTCATCCCTGGAAACATTCTTGTAAACCTCTTCTGCACTCTCTCCAATGTGTTCGCATCCTTCCTATAACATGGTGCCCAGAACTGTACACAATACTCCAGCTGAGGTCTAATGAGTATCTTATATAAATTCAGCATAACTTCCCTGCTCTTTCACTCTATGCCCTTAATAATAAAGCCCAGGATACTATATCTTTTTTTAACTGCTCTCTCTACCTGTCCTTCCACCGTCAATGATCTATGCACTTTTACACCCAGGTCTTTCTGCTCCTGCACCCAATTCAAAATTTCACTGCTTATTTTATATTGTCTGTCCATGTTCTTCCTATCAAAATGCATCACCTCACACTTTACTGCATTGAACTTCATCTGCCACCTATCTGCCCACTCCGCCAACTTGTCTATGTTCTCTTGAAGTTCCACACCATCTTCCTCGCAGTTCACAACACTCCTAAGCTTCGTACCATTCACAAACTTTGAAATTGTCCCCTGCACACCAAGATCCACATCATTAATATATATCAGGAAAAGTTGTAAGGATAAACCCAGCAATTACAGACCAGTCAGTTTAACTTCAATGGTGGGCAGGATTCTAGAAACAATTATTCGGGATAGAATTAGTTGTCACATGGAAAAATATGGATTGATAAGGAAGAGCCAGCATGGATTTCTAAAGGGGAAATTGTGTTTAATTAACTTGCTGGAGTTTTTTGAAGAGCTGACAGAAAAGGTCGATGAGGGTAATGCTGTTGATGTGGTATACATGGACTTACAGGAAAAGGATCAACTCTCTTGAAATGTCTGAGCATAATGTTTCAGGAGATTCAGGCATTTACTGCAATTAGAGTACCTGCCCATTATTGCTATCCTCTGTCTCCTGCTGCTTATCTAATTTCCAATAATTTGCCTTCAATTTCATGACCTTCAACTTTAGATAACAGTCCCTTACGAGGAACCTTATCAAATGCCTTCTGAAAGTTCATATAAATAATATCTATAGGCGTTTCCCTGTCCACTACTTCAGTCTGCTCTTCAAAAAATTCAATCAGGATTGTCAGGCATGACCTACCATTACAAATCCGCACTGACTCTTTCTGATCAGCTGAAAATTTTCAAGACATTCAGTCACTCTATTCTTAATTATAGATTAGTAATTTCCTAGGTTAACTGGTCTATAATTCCATGGTTTCCCCTTCATATTTCTTAAATAGTGAAGTGACATGCACAATTTTCCAATCTAAAGGAATGTTTACCGAACCAAGAGGACTTTGAAAAATTATAGTTAGGGCAGCTGCAATGTTGTACCTTCTTCCTTAAAGCCTGGGGTGGAAACTATCTAGTCCTGATGATTTGTCATTCCTTCATGTCATTGCTTTCCTCATTAATGTCACTTTGTTGAGTTTCAGTCCCTGATTCAATATTAGTTTCCTTGCGTTGTAATAACCGATGTAATGTAATTATTCAACATATTCGCCATTTCCTTATTTTCATTTACAATATCACCGTTATCAGTTTTCAAGGAGTCTGCATTGTTCCTGTCCCCCTCGTTTTACTAATATAGTTGTAATTTTTTGTGTTGATTTTTGACATCCCTTGCAAGTTTCCTTTCATACTCTTTTGTAACCCTTGCAATCTGTTTTGTCGCGTTTGTTGTTCCTTGTAAGACTCCCAGTTGCCAGGGTTTCTGCTAGCCTTTGCATTTTTGTATTGCATTTTCCTTTAGTTTTATGTTATTCGGTGCCCCTTTATGTTGTCCAGGGCTGTCTTTTTTCTGTGGCAAGTTGGGTCCTTGCCTCTTAGGAGTATCAACCGGCTCTGTATCACATTGAATTCTTCCTGGAACACATACCATGGATCTTTGGTATTTTACTCATTAACAGATTTGCCCAGTTTACTGTGGACAGTTTATGTCTTATCTCATTGGAGTCAGCCTAACATAAATCTAGAACCATATTCCTGTTATCCCTTTCAAACACTACATTGTACTCCATCATATTATAATGGCTAATAGATGAAAGTTCACATACTGTTAGGCACATACTAAATCTGTCTCGTTACTAAACCTAATATAGCATCGCCCCTTTTGTTGGTTCGAGGTCAGATTTCTGCAGAAAGCTACCCTGAAAACACTGCCGAAATCTCGCACCCTTTAATGTATCAATCGGTCTGCTCCACCGGGAGAGGAGCGTTTATTGAACCATTTTGAAGTGCAGGAGGGTTTTGTCCATTGCCCCTTGCCGTAGTCCGAGCCGCAAGGGGTTGTGGGAGGGGGAAATTCGCGTTAGCGGCCAGAGGTTCCGGCTCGCGGCGGCTGTGACGGTTACAGGAGAGCACGAGGACCTGGGGGAGGGAGATCCAGAGCGAGGACCCAGGACCCAGTGGGGGGGGGGGGGGGGGGAAGGCAGAGCGCACGCGCTCGGACCCGGGAGGGAGAGCGAAGCAGCGGGATGTCCCGGCTCATTGTGAAGAACCTGCCGAGCGGGGTAAGTCCTGGAGGGCGAGGGAGACTCGGCCCGGTGTTATTCATGTTCAACTCCCTCAGTTCACACTTACTTATCTTAAGTGAGTCCCAAACCTGAACAAAACACAACGTGGTCTTAGCCCCACTGTCAGCAATTGAATATACCGGGCACTGGCCAGAGTTAAACCTGTTCGCTTATCATGTTGTAGCATCCCCCCTAGCTCACTGCGTTGCAGGAACAAGTGTGTGTTCCTGTTGTTCACCCAGTGCAGTCTCAGCTTCATTTTAACCCGGCAATGTGGGCAGCCCAGTCCGGCTCCTGGCGATCCACCCAACTCGGGTCTGTAACTTGCCCAATGAGTCACTGTGAGCTACACTTTAGATTTTTATGGCACAGCTCATTTGCTCTAAAAATGCTGCCATCCGTATTCAAGCTAATTTTGTGTGAATATAAATGCTGGCCCAGCCAGCGAAGCCGACATCCCATGAATGAATGTTAAAAAATTCGAACACTGAATTATTTTCCAGAGCTGTTGCTGAACGCCTAAACCAATCTGCTTTTCGAGAGTGAAGCTTTTGTAGACTTAAGGGCTTGGTTCCTTTGAGACCCTGGTTCTAAAAAGCTACTCAAGTAAGACTTCCTGTATTACCAATAATATAATTGTCCAATCATTATTTGTAATCTGGATGAACAGAATACTGTCTGAGATTGTTGCTGAGCAAAGCATGTTGCCTATTTAAGTGCTGGTTTCTGTGTAAAATAATCTCTGACTGGAGTATCAGCATGCAAAGGTATGTCATAGTTTGATCTGTGGTTGTTTAAGTGTTACTTTTTCATTTCCCAGATGAAAGATGAACGTTTTAAAACTCTGTTTGGTGCCTTTGGAACATTAACAGACTGCATACTGAAGTTCACAAAGGATGGAAAATTTCGAAAATTTGGATTTGTTGGCTTCAAAACAGAAGAGGAAGCACAAGCTGCTTTAAAACACTTCAATAAGAGCTACATAGACACTTCTAGAATTGCTGTAAGTGTTGTGCGGTATTGATTTATTTTAAAGCATATATTATTTTGCAAAATGAGTTACTAGTTGTCATAATGTTGTTGGTTTGATATCTCCTGAGACCCCTCAATCCTTGATGAAGGTGTTTATGGTTCAGTATTGTTGAAGATATCAGTACACTTTTGAAAGTAGAAGTTCACAAATTAATACAAATTGTACCTTTTGTGATGTAATCCTGATGAATAAGAGCAAAGTGACAGATCTCAACAATTTTTATCTCCAGTTTTGTAATATTTTTTGAATTTGTAATGGGGGGAGGCGATGGCACAGTGGTATTGTCGCTGGACTAGTAATCCAGAGACCCAGGGTAATGCTCTGGGGACCTGGGTTTGAATCCCACCATGCAAGATGGTGGAATTTGAATTCAATAAAAGTCTGGAATTAAAGTATAAAAATCTGGAATTAAAAGTATAATGATGACCATGAAACCATTGCTAATTGTTGTAAAAACCTACCTGGTTCACTAATGACCTGGTCTGGCCTACTCTTAAATCTCCTCGGAAATGGCCTAGCAAGCTGCCAAGTTGTATCAAATTGCTACAACGTCTCAAAAAATGAATGAAACCAGACGGACCACCTGGCATCAACCTAGGCACTGGAAACGACAACGGCAAACTCAGCTCTGTCGATCCTGCGAAGTCCTCCTTACTAACATTTGGGAGCTTGTGCCAAAATTGGGAGAGCTGGCTCACAGACTAGGCAAGCAACAACCTGACATAGTCATCCTCATAGAATCATATCTTACAGATAATGTCCCAGACACCACCATCACCATCCCTGGGTATGTTCTGTGTGTCCAGCAGGACAGATCCAGCAGAGGTGGCAGCACAGTGGCATACAGTCTGGAGGGAGTTGCTTTGGAATCATCAACATCAACAACATCCGGATCCCATGAAGTCTCATGGCATCAGGTTAAACATGGGCAAGGAAACCTCCTGATTGCCACGTATCACCCTCCCTCTGCTGATGAATCAGTACTCCATGTTGAACACTACTTGGAGGAAGCACTGAGGGTGGCAAGGGCACAGAATGTACTCTGGGTGGGGGCTTCAATGTCCATGACCAAGAGTGCCTCAGTAGCACCACTACTGACCGAGCTGGCCAAGCCCCAAAGGGCGTAGCTGCAAGACTCGGTCTGCGGCAGGTGGTAAGGGAACCGGCATGAGGGAAAAACATACTTGACCTCATCCTCACCAACCTGCCTACCGCAGGTACATCTGTCCATGGCAGTACTGGTAGGAGTGACCGCGGCATAGTCCTGGAGATGAACTCCCGCCTTCATATTGAGGATATCTTCCATCATGTTATGTGGCACTACCACCGTGCTAAATGGGATAGATTTCAAGCAGATCTAGCAACCCAAGACTGGGCATCCATGAGGTGCTGTGGGCCATCAACAGCAGCAGAATTGTACTCAAATGCAATCTGTAACCTCTTGGCCTGGCATATCCCCCACTCTACCATTATCATCAAGCCAGGGGATCAACCCTTGTTCAATGAAGATTGCAGCAGGGCATGCCAGGAGTAGCACCAGGCACACCTAAAAATGAGGTGTCAAACCGATGACGCTATAACACAGGATTACTTGCATGCCAAACAGCATAGCAGCAAGTGATAGAGCTAAGCGATCCCACAACCAATGGATCAGATCTTAGTTCTGCAGTCCTTCCACATGCAGTTGTGCATGGCGGTTGACAATTAACCAACTCACTGGAGTTGGAGGCTCCACAAATATCCCCATCCTCAATGATGGGGGTGCCCTGCATGCCAGTGCGAAAGATAAGGCTGAAGCATTTGCTACAATCTTCAGCCAGAAGTGCCAAGGGATGATCCATCCCTGCCCCTCCGGAGGTCCCCAGCATCACAGATGCCAGCATTCAGCCAATTTCATTCACTCCACGTGATATAAGAAACGCCTTAAGGCACTGGATAGTGCAAAGGCTATGGGACCTGACAATAGCCCAGCAATAGTACTGAAGACTTGTGCTCCAGAACTTACTGTGCCCCTAGCCAAGCTGTTCCAGTATAACAATGGCATCCACCCGGCTATGTGGAAAATTGCCCAAATATGTCCTGTACACAAAAAGCAAGACAAATCCAACCTGGCCAATTACCGATCCATCAGTCTGCTCTCAGAAGGGATCATCAACAGTGCTATTATGCAGTACTTGCTTAGCAATAATGTGCTCACTGACGCCCAGTTTGATTTCCACCGGGTCCACTCAGCTCCTGACCTCGTTATACCCTTGGTTCAAACATGACAAAAGACCTCCAGAGGTGAGGTGAGAATGACTGCCCTTGACATTGAGGCAGCATTTGACTAAGCTAGACATCAAGCAGCCCTAGCAAAACTGGAGTCAATGAGAATCAGGGGGAAAACTCCCCACTGATTGGAGTCATACCTGGCACAAAGGAAGGTGGTTGTGACTTTGGAGGTCAGGATTCTCAGCTCTAGGACATCACTGCAGGAGTTCTTTCAGGGTAATGCCCTAGGCCCAACCATCTTCAGCTGCTTCATCAATGACCTTTCTTTCATCATAATGCCAGAAGTGGGGATGCCCGCTCACTCATGATTGTGCAATGTTCATCATTCATGACTCCTCAGATACTGAAACAGTCCATGTCCAAAGACACCAAGACCTGGACAATATCCAGCTTGGGCTGACAATGGCATTATAATCACTGAATCCCCCACTATCAACATCCTGGGGGTTGCCATTGCCCAGAAACTGGATTGGACTAGCCGTATAAATACTGTGGCTACAAGAGCAGGTCAGAGGCTAGGAATTCTGTGACGAGTAACTCACCTCCTGACTTCCGAAAGCCTGTCCACCAACTACAAGGCACAAATCAGGATTGTGATGGAATACTCCCCACTTGCCTGGATGAGTGCAGCTCCCACAACACTCAAGAAACTTGGACATCAAGGACAAAGCAGCTCACCTGACTGGCACCACTTACACAAACATTCACTCCCTCCACAACCAACGAACAGTAGCAGCAGCGTGTACCATCTACAAGAGGCCTTGCAGGAATTCACGAAGGCTCCCTTGACAGCTGCTTCCAAATCCACGACCACTACCATCTAGAAGGACAAGGGCAGCAGATAGATGGGAACACCACCTGGAAGTTCCCTTCCAAGTCACTCACCATCCTGACTTGGAATTATATCGCCATTCCTTCACTGTCGCTAGGTCAACATCCTGGAACTCCCTTCCTAATAGCACTGTGGTGTACCTACACCTCATGGACTGCAGCGGTTCAAGAAGGCAGCTCGGTTGAGGTTTGCATCATTTGCACCTTTCTCAAGGGCAGCTGGGGATGAGCAATGAATGCTGGCCCAGCCAGCAAAGCCCACATGCCGTGAATGAATAAAAGAAATACTTACTATTTTGCAGTTCATACATTGTTGATGTACTTTCCTTAAATTCGTTTAGGGACTGAGAGAGGATTATTTGTTTACCATTGAATCGTTTTCATGTTTTAAAACACTAAATTTTTTTTCAAGTTTTTTGTTGATCCCCCTCATCTATAATCACATTCATACAGTAACATACATTGATGCAGCATTGTGGCAACATTGGTGTACTTTGTCCATAGTTATAGACCGCCTGATTTAGCTGAAAAAATGTACTCTTTTAAAAGGGGTGCCACCCTCCATGCCTTACACCATTGTATGCTGGATATTTAGCTGTGTTTATCTGCTCGGATTGAGTTATCAATAAAGAAGCCAGTCAAACTGTTTACTAATAGACATTGCATCTGATAAAAACAATGAAACACTTAACATGTAACTAATCATTGCCACAATCTATTTAGGACAATTGTAGCTTCACTAATACAAAAACAGAATTACCTGGAAAAACTCAGCAGGTCTGGCAGCATCGGCGGAGAAGAAAAGAGTTGACGTTTCGAGTCCTCATGACCCTTCGACAGAACTGAGTGAGTCCAAGAAAGGGGTGAAATCGGCGGAGAAGAAAAGAGTTGACGTTTCGAGTCCTCATGACCCTTCGACAGAACTGAGTGAATCCAAGAAAGGGGTGAAATATATATTTCGCCCCTTTCTTGGATTCACTCAGTTCTGTCGAAGGGTCATGAGGACTCGAAACGTCAACTCTTTTCTTCGCCGATGCTGCCAGACCTGCTGAGTTTTTCCAGGTAATTCTGTTTTTGTTTTGGATTTCCAGCATCCGCAGTTTTTTTTGTTTTTTGAAGCTTCACTAAGCCTGTCAAACCCCCTTCCTGATGATCATTGATGGGGCTTTGTATTTGTATTAATGTAGCTGCCTACCCACTTCTTAATAATTAGTTTTTACAGAGCAGCTTAATATCAAAGGTATTAAATTAATCAGTGCAACATCTTAAGTTTTGGATGTGAATCATTGTTGAAAAACGAGGGGAGGTGAGCCAAAGTTTGGTCAAATCATAAAATTTTAAAGGTGGGGGAAACCTGATTAAAAGAAACTGCAGACAGAGTAAGCTGAGGCTGTGGAGGGAACTAAAGAGGGCAACAACGATTTTGACAAAAGCAAAATACTGCAATGCTGGATACCTGATATAGAACAAAAAATGCTGGAAAAACTCAGCAGGTTAGGCAGCACCTGTGGAGAGAAACAGTTAATGTTTCAGGTTGATGAACTTTCATCAGAACTGAAGAGAAATGGAAATGCAAGAGATTTTAAGCCAGTGGAAGGCGGGGGGAGGGGCCAGGAAGAACAAAGGAGAAGGTCTGTGGTGGGGTGGAAGCCAGGGGACATTAAATAACAAGATTTTTGCATTCCTCCTACAAAGATTTTGAAATCAGTGCATTGAAGGGCGGGCAGCCATTGTAGATCAGCAAGGACAGGTTGGTTGGATGACCAAGAATTTGTGGAGTACGAGGCAAAGAAGCAATTTGCATTAATTGAAGCATTTCCAGTTGTAACTCTGGTTGGGATGAGAAACCACAGATGTGTGGCTGTTTTGAGCAGATAGGAGTGGAACTACATGAGCAGTTTGATGAAGATGGGCACTGTGAAAGCAGGCAGCGGAGGAGGCTGGAATGATTAACCATGTTGAATTGTATCGAGGGACTGATGAGAGCAAAGACTGACAGCATGCTGCAGTTGTAATCATGAAGGATGTCATGGGTAACTGACCACTTGCTTATACCTTGTAATTTACATTGATGCTTAAGGAAACTGCCAGTGTCTGGACTTAAACCTGTCACCACCTTAGTTGAGTTAATCTTTCAGAGATGCACTCTGCATCGAAGTGCAATAGTTCAGTTTTCTCCATTGTGGTAGATTTTAATGAATTTGGGATGGGTTGTGCATAGGAGTGGGGGGGCCCTGGTATTCTTAGTGCCCAAGATCTCTAAGAGTTCTTCAGCTTTTATTCTCAGTGCCTGTTACTGCTGCTTTTGGAATGGCTGGGTTTGATTTTAATTCTGGTTTATTACATGATCGAACAAAGAGAAAACCCCTCTGGAAATTTTGAAGATCCTTAGCTAGACCTTCTCTAATGGTTCACTGAGTTTACCTTCACTAATAAATCCAGCAAGGCATCCAGAAACTGCTTTAGTCAAAGTGTGCGGAACTTCCTACCACATGGAGTAGTTGAGAATTGTATAAATGCACTTAAGGATAAGTTGGATTAGTTCATGAGGGAGAAATGAATAGAGATACATACTGATGGGGTTAGTTAGGAGGCTAGTAGAGCATTAGTGCTGGCATGGGCCAAGTAGGCTGAATGGGCTGTTGCTGTGCTGCTGTTTATTTGTATTGTTTTTTCAATGGCCTATATTAGTATGATAGAGTTTGCTGCATAATGTTTTAGTGAAAAATGCACTGTAAATATCCAAAGAGGTATGCAAGAGTATGGTGATATCATTGGGTAGAAAAGGTAAATGTTTGATGATGCACCTTGCTGTCACCATTACCTCCGCAAACTTGTTTTGAATCGTCTTGGTTTGGGAGGGATTTTCCAGAATTCTCTTTCCCTTGAATTGATCTGACATTTTAAAAAATCTGCTTCTCCCTGGAGATCGCATGGCTGATGTTGGGTGAGGCATATTGAAAGCCCCCAAGGCTTATTTGCAACATGATTGGATGCATGGGATAGACTGGATGGGCCAGCTGGTATTTTTCAGTCCCTTTTTTCTGTATGTTCATATTTTTAATGCATTAGGAAGCAAGCGAAGCCTAGTTGTACATTTTTGATCTATCTTTTATTTTTATAGAAAAAAGTTAGTCTCACCTTAAATTACTTGGAATGATGCTACAAGCGCTTTAAATTTCTTTGCCAATGTGGAAACCTACAAGTAATGTTGACTTTCGTGACTTCAAATTGACCTAAGCCACTCATTGCTGACCGAAACAGAACCTTCCTAGTTTCTATATGAACTTTCACCCCCCCCCCCCTCCCTTAAAGCAAATGCCAAGTACAGATGGTTGTTTTTCAGATTGGATGAAAGTATACAGCGGGGTTCCCCAGTGTCAGCACTTGCATCACTGCACTTCTTGATATATATTAATGACCTGAATTTGGGTGCACAGGGCACAATTTCAAAATTTGCAGGTGATACAACTTTGAAGAATTGTGAGGCTAGTGATACACTTCAAGAGGACATAAGTGAGCTGGTTGAATAGATGGACATGTCGCAGCTGAAATTTAAAACAGAAGTGTGAAGTGATGGATTTTGGGAGGAGGAGCATTATAATTTACAGGGTGCTATTCTAAAGGGAGTGCAGGAGCAGAGAGACATGGGGGATGTATGTGCACAGATCATTGAAGGTTGCAGTGTACGTAAAGTAAGTGGTTAAAAAGGCATGGGATCTTGGGCATTATAAATAGAGTCATAGGGTACAAAAGCAAGGAAGCCATGATGAATAAAACACTGATTCAGTCTCAACATGAGTGTTGTGTCCTATTCTTGATACTGCACTTTAGGAAGGATGTGAAGGCTTTAGCGAGGGTGCAGAAAAGGTTTACGAGAATGGCTCCAGGGATGAGGAACTTCAGCTATGTGGATAGTTTGGAGTAGAGAAGGTTGAATGGAGGTTTGGTAGTGATGTTCTAAATCATGAGAGGTATAGCCAGATTAGATTTGGAGAGACTGTTCCCATTGGTAGAAGGGTTGACAACCAGAGGAGACCAATTTAAGCTGAGAGGTAAAAGAACCAGACGGGACATGAGGAACAATTTTTTTACACATTCAAATGGTTAGGATCTGGAGTGCACCTGCTGAAAGAATGGTGGAGGCATCTTTGAATTGTGGCTTTCAAAATCAGGTTGGGTAAGCACTTAAATATAAATTTTCAGAGCGGAAGGGAAAAGATTGGGAAGAGGGAACAGCAGAGTTGATCACGCAGACAGTCAGCATGGGCTTGAAGGACTGAATGTCCACCTGTGCTGTAACCATTTTATATTTCTATAAAAGACGACCATTTCTCTTACAGTATTCTTCATGAATCATTGGAAAATATTAAGAATGCATAAATTCTGTTCATTAACTGTCCAGCTTGGTCATGGCTGGTACATTGGGCTGGCTGTCTGGTTATACAAGCATGACGGGGGGAGGGGATACATTATACATTTGTGGAATCTTTTTTGGAACAAATTTATTGGAACTGATGTGATATATGAAAAAATTCTTTGTAACTTCATTGGAAATGTGGCCTCTGCTAAAGTTTCAGACTTGTCGACAGGTGTGAAGGCAATATTTTACTTTTTTAAAATTCATTTACAGGATGTGGGCATCGCTGGCTAGCCCAGCATTTATTGCCCATCCCTAATTGCTCTTGACAAGGTGGTGGTGAGCTGCCTTCTTGGACCGTTGCAGTCCGTGTGTGTAGGTACACCCACAGTGCTTTTAGGGAGGGAGTTCCAGGATTTTGACCCAGTGACAGTGAAGGAACGGTGATATATTTCCAGGTCAGGATGATGAGTGGCTTGGAAGGGAACTTCCAGGTGGTGGTGTTCCCACGTATATGCTGCTCTTGTTCTTCTAGATGGTAGCGGTCGTGAGTTTGGCAAGTGCTGCCTAAGGAGCCTTGGTGAGTTCCTGCAGTACATCTTGTAGATGGTACACACTGCTGCCACTGTTCATTGATGGTGGAGGGAGTGAATATTTTGGCTGCTTTGTCCTGGATGGTGTCAAGCTTGTTGAGTGTTTTTGGAGCTGCACTCATCCAGGCAAATGGAGATTATTCCATCACACTTCTGATAGAAGATGGTGGGCAGGCTTTGGGAGTCAGGAGGTGAGTTACTTGCGGCAGGATTCCTAGCCTCTGACCTGCTCTTGTAGCCACAGTATTTATATGGCTAGCCCAGTTCAGTTTCTGGTCAATGGTAATGCCCAGGATGTTGATAGTGGGGAATTCAGTGATGATAATGGCATTGAATGTCAAGGACTGTCAAGTTAGATTCTCCCTTGTTGAAGGTGGCCAATGACTGGCACTTGTGTGGCACAAATATTACTTGCTCTGGTCAGTCCAAGCCTGGATATTGTCCAGGTCTTGGTGCATTTGGACATGGATTGCTTCAGTGTCTGAGGAGTTGTGAATGGTGCTAAACATTGTGCAATCATCAGTGAACATCCCCACTTCTGACCTTATGATGGAAGGAAGGTCATTGATGAAGCAGCTGAAGATGTTTGTGCCGAGGATATTCACCTGAGAAACTCCTGCAGTGATGTCCTGGAACTGAGATGACTGACCTTAAACTACCGCCTTCCTTTGTGCTAGGTATGACTCCAGCCAGTGGAGAGTTTCCACCTGATTGCCATTGGCTCCACTTTTCTTAGGACTCCTTGATGCTGCACTCAATTGAATGCTGCCTTGATGTCAAGAGCAGTCGCTCTCGCCTCACTTCTGGAGTTCAGCTGTTTTGTTCATGTTTGAACCACAGCTGTAATAAGGTCAAATATAGAATTTATTGCTGCAACTTTGGATGAATGCTGATAGCTTTAATGTGTATTATAGGTGGAGTTTTGTAAATCATTTGGGGATCCAGGTTTGTCCAGACCATGGAGCAAACACTCGCAGAAAAATCTAACTGGGCAACTTCCAGAAAAAGCAAAAGAACAGAAAAGTCAAACGGAACAAAAGAAGGTAAAGATTTTTTTTTTACAAGTCTGTAATCCTTTAAGTAAAAATCTAAATGAATATAAAATGAGCACAAGTGACTCACATAGAATTCAAATTGTTACTAAGTTTTTAACAAATTTTAAAGCATTCAAAATATTTGTAAAAATTACTGTATTCTCAAGTACACAACTGCAGTATGCTATGCATCATTTTCAGGATAAGGAAAAGCATATTTGATATATTAAGTTTGTATTGATGCAATAAGAAAAGGCTATTTGAAATTAGTTCACTGGTGATAATGCAAGGCTTATCTCACAGCATATTTAGTTAATTGCTTTAATAGTAATCTGCTTCCATTCTTTAGCAAAGTTATTCAGGATTTTGTTTATGGTTTCCCCCACACTGTGCAAAGAAGGGATATCTTTCCAAGGTTTAGTCTTAATTCTTTACATTGCTGACCGGTGGGAGAACAGATATGTTTAGGAGAGAGAGCTTGTACAGAGAATTCCACTATTAAGAGAAAAAGATTCTTAATCTAAAAACTCTGGGGGGGGAAAATACTAAGGGTAGGAGAGATATTTGCTTTTCATAAACCACGTCAAAACGACAATTTTTTGTGATTTAGCCTGTTAGCTAAATTCCTAATAGCTCTTGGATCTACATTAGTGTCTGACTGTATGATAGTTTTAACTTTTGTCTTATCTTAAAGGGTTATATAATAGGCTAATTGTTTTCCTGAATTCTTAATCAATATAAATTACTTCAACTTTGGAAAAAAATGAAAATTGTTTTTTCTTCTTTTAAACCCAGATATTGTGTAAAGTTTTTGAACTATTTACATTATGTAATATGTGGTGTACAGCATTCAGAACTATACTGTAGCATCTTTCCAACTATTATAATTTATTTCTAGTATAAGTAAATGTTTCACTGACCTCTAAATACAAAAGACCAATACTATCCACATATGTTATTTTATATGTAGTGTTAAAACATGCATGATAACCATGCATGGTAGCAAAAATCCTTGTAAATTTGGGGAAAAACAAAACCCTCTAAGATGCCTGAGTGCCATTGTTGGCAGACTTGGTGACTTCTTTTATGGAACTAAGTCATTGGTAGAATAACACAAAGCGTGGTGGCGAAATGAATATATCATTTATAGGCTAGTTTAAATTTCAGTATATTCAGAAATTATAATCTACTAATTACTTTTTCCTAAATTTGTTTAGCATCACTTTTGAATTCTCTTGGAGATTGCTCAGTCATATTATGGATCAAAATTGCAATATAATCACTTCTTTTGGCAAGAGTTATAATTCAACTGCTTAATATCTGGTATACTTGCTTCACTTATTAAACTTTCTATGATGCTGGCAATATTAAAAGAAAAATTGGTGTAATATAGCTTGGATCAGATTCCAACTTTCATTAGACAAATCTTTTAAACTTGCCAAATTTTGGGCTTATAATGCTTATAACTAATAGTGTACATTATTTTTGCAAGATAAATGTTGGAAAGTGATTAATGATGTGGGGATGCACCATGAGCTATTGAGAAAAGTCAGAGAGGAGGTAGCAGAAGCTCTATCCATTGAATTTTTTTAAAGCTCATGTATACAAATTGAGCTGTGAGGAGGAAAGGAAGGAGGGATAAACCAGTGTATATTGACCATAATACCAAAATTTGCATGATGTAAAATTGTAAATAATAAAATTGACTGATGATACAAAGGTAGAAGGTTTGACATTGAGGAATATTGTAATAGAATTTCTGTAGACATTTGTATGATAATGAATGGACAAATAGGCAGCAGGTTTAAGCCTGTATAAGTGCAAGTAGTGCGTTTTGGGAAAAAATAGAATGAGGAATGGGAATACACACTTAATGCAATGACACTGAAGGGTATGAATGGCCAAAGAACTGGTGACTGTACCGTTGGGATGGTCTACACCTGAACCGTGCTGGGACCATTGTTCTGGCGAACTGTATAACTAGGGAAGTAGAGAACATTTTAAGCTAAATAGTGGGGGCAAGGTATCAAATTTGGGAAGATGTAGTAAATCAAAGAGTAGCGAAAAGGCAAGCGAGAAAGGAATTAATGTGGGAAATGAATAACAGATTGTGATAGGAAGGGACAGAGTAGAGGGAGCACAAATCTAAGACTAAATCAGCAGATAAGGCTAGAGATTACAAAAATAATAAAAGAACATGACCAAAGGCTCTTTGAATGCACGTAGCATTTGAAACAAAACAGATGAACTGAGAGCGCAAATAGAAATGAAAAAGTACGATCTGATAGCCAATACAGAGACATGGCTGCAGAATGACATAGTTTAGGGCGTGACTATTGAAGGGTACATGATATTTCAGAAGGACTGGAACTAGGAAAAGGTGGAGGGTGGCTCTGTTAATTAATGATGGTATTAGCACAATAGAGAGGGATGACCTAGTTCAGGAAACCAGGATGTAGAAACTGTTGGCTAGAAATGAGAAATTATAAAGGCAAGAAGTCACTTGTGAGAATGGTGTACAGGCCCCTTAACAGTAACCATATGGTAGGACGGGATATAAAGGAAGGAATAATGGGAGCTTGTCAGAAAGGTACAATGATGATAATGGGGGTTTTTAATCTGCATATAGACTGGGGAAATCAGATGGGCAAAGGTAGTTTAGATCAAGAATTCATAGAAATGTTTGCGTTAGTTTCTTAGAACAGCACTCTCTGGCATCAACCAGAGAGCAGGTTTTACTAGACTTGGTATTGTACAATGAGATAGGCTTAATTAATGACCTCACAGTGAAGGTGCCTCTTGGTAGCAGCGATCACAATATGATTGAATTTTACATTCAGTTTGAGGGAGAGAAGAATGGGTCCAAGACTAGTATTTTAAACTTAAATAAGGGCAGTTATGAGGGCATGAAGGCTCAGTTAGCTAAAGTGAACTGGCAAACGAGGTTTAGGGATAGGTCATTAGAAATGTAGTGATGGACATTTTGAGGTAGATGTTTCAGAATACATACCATGGATGCATTCCAACAAGGCAGAAAAATTCCAAGGGGAGGAGACACCATCCTTGGTTAACTTAAAAAAATTTAAAGATAGCATCAAACTTAAAAGGCATTTTATTGTGCAAAGGTGGGTGGCAGGTCAGAAGATATGACAGAATATGAAAAACAACAAAGAATGAGCAAAAGATTGATAAGGAAGGAAAAATTAGAATATGAGAAAGCTAGCTAGAGATATATATGCAGTAAAAGTTTCTATTTTTTTAAAAAAGAGTCAACAATATGAGCATTGGTCCTATAGAAAGTGAGTCTGGGGAATTAATAATAGAAAATAAGGAGATGACAGATGAATTGAACTGGTATTTTGCATTGATCTTCACTACAAAGGATACAAATAACATCCTAGAAATAGCTGTAAATCAGCAAATGGAAAGGAGGGGGATTTGGGGAGGATTACAATCACTAGGGAAGTGGTACTGAGAAAATTGTTGCAGCTGTGGCTGACAAGTCTCCAGGTCCTGATGATTTTCATCTTGGGGTTTTAAAAGAAGTGGGATAGTTGATGCATTGGTTTTAATTTTCCAAAATTCAGTAGATTCGGGGAAGGTTCCATTAGATTGGAAAATAGTGAATGTAACTCCTTTATTCAGAAAGGGAGGGAGAAAGAAAGCAGGAAACTATAGGCCAGTTAGCTTAACATCTGTCATAGAGAACATGCTAGAAGCTATTATTAAAGTCGTTATAGCAGGGCACTTGGAAAAATTCAGGAAGTTGGAGGCAGAGCCAGCATGGTTTTGTGAAAGGGAAATCACGTTTAACCAATTTATTGGAGTTCTTTGAAGAAGTAACATTTGCTGTGGATAAAGGGGAACCGGCGAATGTACTGTATTTAGATTTCCAGAAGGCATTTGATAAGGAGCCACATCAAAGGTTATTGGGAAAAAGTACAAGCTCATGGTGTAGGGGCATGGCATATTGACATATTGGCATGGATAGAAGATTAGTTAGCTAACAGCAAACAGAGAGTAGGCATAAATGGGCCGTCATCTGGTAGCAGGATGTACCGAGTGGTGTGCTACAGGGATCAGTGCAGGGACCTCAACTTTTTACAATTTATATAAATGACTTGGACGAAGGGACCAAAGGTATGGTTGTTAAATTTGCTGATGAGACAAAGGTAGGTAGGATGGAAAGATGTGAAAAAGACACAAGGAGGCTCCAAAGGGATATAGCTAGGTTAAGTGAATGGACAAAGACCGGGCAAATGAAGTATAATGTGGGAATATGTGAAATTGTCCATTTTGGCAGGAAAAACAGAAAAGAAGCATATTATCTAAATAATGAGAGATTGCAGAGGGACTTAGGTGTCCTAGTGCAGGAATTGTAAAAGACTAGTATGCAGATACAGCAAGTAGTTTGGAAAGCTAATAGAATGTTATCATTTATTGCAAGGGGAATTGAATACAAAAGGAGGGAGGCGATGCTTCAGTTATACAGGGCATTGGTGAGACCACGTCTGGAATACTGTGTATACAGTATTGGTCTCCTTATTTAAAGAAGGATGTAAATGCATTAGAAGCAATTCAGAAAAAGTTTACTAAACTAATACCTGGATTATGAAGAAAGGCTGGACAGGCTTGGCTTGTATCTGTTGGAGTTTAGAAGAGTGAGAAGTGACTTGATTGAAACATAAGATCATGAGGGGTCTTGACAGGGTTGATGTGGAGAGGATGTTTCCTCTTGTGGGGCAATCTAGTACCAGGGGCCACTGTTTGAAAATAAAGGGTCGCCCCCTTATCTCAGAGATGAGGGTTGTGCGTTTTTGGAACTCTTCCTCAAAAGGTGGTGGAAGCAGAGTCTTTGAATATTTTTAAGGCAGAGGTAGATGGATACTTGATAAACAAGGAGATGAAAGGTTAGCGGGGGTAGGTGGGAATGTGGAGTTAAGGTTACAACAGATCAGCCAAGTACCCTACTCCTCCTAATTTGTATGTTGATAACCTCAGGATTCAAATGCATGATATCCTGAGAATATAAGTGTAGATAGCTTGACAAGTTTAAAAAATGACCACTGGCATGTTGACTCCTATAAATACAGCCAGTGGCCCAGATTTTGCCGGAGTGATGCATCTCACAACGTGCCTTGTCTCTTAGGCTTGCTTGTGTATGTTTCTATTTCAAAATATTTTTGCACACAGCTTCTGGAATGTGAGCAAGTAATGGCATAGGGAGCAGAAGGGCATATGGGATCTTGATGAATAACTAGACAAACAGTGTATCTCTTCAAACATTGAGATTTAGGATTGAGAAATAAACAGAGGAACAACTGAACAGGGGGTTGAATTTGAATGGGTGAAATCAGTGTTTAATCAGGTATAGCAAGATAAATAAAGAGGCGGAAAAGAAAGATAGCATTAAGCGAGAAAGAAAGAGACAAATGAATTTCCACTGGTGTTGCCAAAGCCTCCAGGGCTATGGACCAAACACTGGAGAATGGGATCAGAGTAGTCAGATCTTTGTTGACTGGCGCAGGCACGATGGGCCGAATGGCCTCCTGTGCTGTAAACGTCAATAAGTCTATAAAAGTAAGAATTTAAAAAAAAATTTCTAGAACAATTCACAACCTGACAGAATGAGATTCCACATTTACTACAAAAACAGAATTAGCTGGAAAAACTCAGCAGGTCTGGCAGCATCGGCAGAGAAGAAAAGAGTTGATGTTTTGAGTCCTCGTGACCCTTCAACAGAACTGAGTGAATATTAGGAGAGGGATGAAATATAAGCTGGTTTAAGGTTGTGTGTGTGTGTGTGTGTGTGTGTGTGTGTGTGTGTGTGTGTGTGTGTGTGTGTGTGTGTGTGTGTGTGTGTGTGTGTGTGTGTGTGGGGGGGGTGGTTGTAGGGACAAGCAAGCAGTGATAGGAGCAGATAATCAAAAGATGTCACAGACAGAAGAGCAAAGAGGTGTTGAAGGTGGTGATGTTATCTAAATGAATGTGCTAATTAAGAATGGATGGCAGGACACTCAAGGTACAGCTCTAGTGGGGGTGGGGTGGAAAGACTAGCAGGGCATAAAGGATATAGATTTAAAAATAATGGAAATAGGTGGGAAAAGAAAGATCTATATAAATTATTGGAAAAACCAAAAGGAAGAGGGAAGAAACGGAAAGGGGGTGCGGATGGAGGAGGGAGTTGAATTCAATATTCAGTCTGGAAGGCTGTAAAGTGCCTAGTTGGAAGATGAGGTGCTGTTCCTCCAGTTTGCTTTGGGCTTCACTGGAACAATGCAGCAAGCCAAGGACAGACATGTGGGCAAGAGAGCAGGGTGGAGTGTTAAAATGGCAAGCGACAGGGAGGTTTGGGTCTTTCTTGTGGACAGACGGCAGGTGTTCTGCAACGCGGTCGCCCAATTTACGTTTGGTCTCTCCAATGTAGAGGAGACCGCATTGGGAGCAACGAATGCAGTGGACTAGGTTAGGGGAAATGCAGCTTCACTTGAAAGGAGTGTTTGGGCCCTTGGACGGTGAGGAAAGAGGAAGTGAAGGGGCAGGTGTTGCATCTTTTGTGTGGGCATGGGGAGGTGCCATACGTGGTGGTTGAGGAGTAGGGGGTGATGGAGGAGTGGACCAGGAACACCTGTGGTCTGTCCGCAAGAAAGACCCAAACCTCCCTGTCACTTGCCATTTTAACACTCCACCCTGCTCTCTTGCCCACATGTCTGTCCTTGGCTTGCTGCATTGTTCTAGTGAAGCCCAACGCAAACTGGAAGAACAGCACCTCATCTTCCGATTAGGCACTTTACAGCCTTCCGGACTGAATATTGAATTCAACAACTTTAATTCTTGAACTACCTCCTCCATCCCCAACCCCTTTCTGTTTCTTCCCTCTTCCTTTTGTTTTTTCCAATAATTTATATAGATTTTTCTTTTTCCACCTATTTCCATTATTTTTAAATCTATATCTTTTATTCCCTGCTAGTCTTTCCACCCCACCCCCACTAGAGCTGTACCTTGAGTGTCCTGCCATCCATTCTTAATTAGCAATTCGTTTAGATAATATCACCATCTTCAACACCTCTTTGTTCTTCTGTCTGTGACATCTTTTGATTATCTGCTCCTATCACTGCTTGCTTGTCCCTACAACCACCCTCCCCCCCACTTCCCTGCCCTCACCCCCACCAATCTTAAACCAGCTTATATTTCACCCCTCTCCTAATACTCAGTTCTGTTGAAGGGTCATGAGGACTCGAAACATCAACTCTTTTCTTCTCCGCCGATGCTGCCAGACCTGCTGAGTTTTTCCAGCTAATTCTGTTTTTGTTTTGGATTTCCAGCATCCACAGTTTTTTGTTTCTATTCCACATTTACTACCTGGCCAACAGAGGTGGATTGGCAGTCATTCCTTAACTAGCAATTTGCTAAAAGGGTTACTTGTGCTTTTATTTGCAAGAATTAACTTTCTGTGGCAATACTTTTTTTATATCCTTTCATGGAATGTGTGTGTCGCTAGCCAGAGCAGCATTTATTGCCCATTCCTAAATGCCCTTGAGAAGGTGATGGTGAGCCACCTTCTTGAACTGCTGCAGATTAATGGGCAATTAATTTGCAAATGCAGACATTTCTTGAAAATCATAGTGAGGATTAAGCATTAGAGGTCACTTTCACAAAGCTAACAACAGAGCAACACATTTCAGTTAGTAGCTTGTGATTTGCAATTCATGGGGTATCTCTTCCTTGCTCCAAGTTCCTATTTGCACATTAATATCAGAGTGTGTCGTTCACTGCTATTTTCTCATTAAAATCTGGCCAATATTGAGTACAAAAGTAAAGATGTATTGATGAATTTAAACAAAGTGTTGGTTAGGCCACAGAGTTGTGTGTTCAGTTTTGGGAATCTCACACGAGAAAGTCAATAAAGCCATTGAGAGCAAACAGCATAGATTTATCAGAATGGTGAAAACTATTGTTATAACGAAAGACTTGAGATAATATGAAGATTTAATACAGACTTTTAAATTGATTAGTTTGGATAGAATGAATAGGGACATACAGGCCAAGAACTTACAATTGCCGGGGTGTCATATTCAGGATGAATGCTCTGGGGGCTCCCTCTGGAAGTCCACATGCAAGGGCTGCATGGCAATTGCCTGGAAAGTTCAGACTTTCGATGGGCAATTACCCTGCACTGGAAACCATCCGAAACTCCCAACTTAAATTGGAGACTTTGGACGGTTCTGACACTCTTAGCAGAACATTACCTAGGGAAAGTTAAAAGCATTAAAACTACTTCTAACTCCTGGGTAACTATATCAGTGAATCCCCCCCCCCCCCCCCCCCCCCCCCCAACCTCCCGCCACCACTACCACCCCTTCCCCCAATCCGTTTTATCCATTTAACTTGCATAGTTACTTTCCCCCTGGCTTCTCAAAGTGGCTGGGACCTTTAGCTGCTGTAAACTAGGTAAGTTTAGTGCTGTAAAAAGGGGGTGTGTCTTCACTTGCCTGACACTGCTGCCCTGCACTGGAAGGGGCTGCTGTACTGCACATTTCTCACCAGGCCTGGGTTGGAAGGCAGGACGAGAAATGCACAGCTCCCAAGTAAGGTATGTAAAAAGCAGTGGAATAGCAATCCGACTGTGATTGCCACCCCTTGGAAGTTCTGGCCCATAATTTCCTCTTGTTTACTTTGTGATGAGAGGTCATCAAATTAAAATCTGAATCTGTTTGAGCTTTAATAATATCTGGTAGCAGAATCCAAGGGCAGAATTGTCTGTGCCCATTGGCGTTGGGCACGCTTGGCAGTTTGAGCCGACAATATGGCGAGAAGGCGAAAAACTGGTTTCATGACGTCATGAAGCCAGTTTGCGATCATCCACTCAGCTCATCAATAGCGGGTTGTGTTTCCCGCCAGCGGACATTGGAAACCTCCTTGTAATACATCTGCATGTCATTATAAGGCTAGCCCGCCGAACTCATATCCACACACACACACACACACACACACACACACACACACACACACACTGGATCATCTGCCCATGTTGGCGTGATTGCACGCTGACTTATTTCACAAATGTACATAAGTGATGTGCACCTGGCAAGCTGCACTTCACTTGGGACTTTGAGGTTTGTTTGCCTATCTTGCTCCAGAGAGCACTCGCAGTCATCAGTGCCAAGCTTCGCAGACAGAACCACAGCACTTTTAGGGGTGGCTCGTGGGCAGGTCTCTACCAACCAGACCAGCTGTAAGGCGGGGGTGGCTTTGTATGGCTGCAGGGCTAGGGCTAGGGTTAGCTTGGGGAAGGGGGAGAAGTGGCCTCAGCCAAGGGAAGAGGCTGCAGGATGAGGGCTGTACTGAGGAAGGGGGTTATCTCAGGATTTCTGTGGGGGCATGAGTTGATATTTGCAAGTGACCTCAAGATAGTGATGGCTGAGGAGGCAGTTTCCAGAGCAGTTGAGGCCAGTTGGAGATGTGAGGGGGTGTGTGTGTGAAAGATTGAGTGGTAATGTCCCTTGAGCTGTCAGTGAGTGAGATGCAAATGAATGTGTGAAGGGCTTGAGTGTGTGGGTTGAGAGTAATGAGATGGTTGCCTTAATCTGGTGGCACCGATGAGATCATTCATCTTCTATCTGCATTGGATGGCCAACCCCTTCTCTGCAGCATTGGTACTGGGCACCACTGCTATCGCCTACCAAGCTAGAGTGGTAATGTTGCTGCCCGTCCTGCAGCCAGAGCGGGTGTAGAGGACATCACGGCAGACCTCCACAGTGTCCAAAAGGCACTCGAGGGACGCTTCATTAAACTTGAGGGCTGCAGTCTTGCCCTTTGGGGCCATGCCTTATTTGCAGTGGTTCTGGGCTGGAAACACTGAAAGGTGTGTGCATGGCTATACTTTAAATGTGGCACCCGATATGATGAAACAGCAGGGTGATGGCGTGGTGGGTGAATTGGAGCCCGCCTGCCATGGAAGCTACGTGTTCCCCGGGAATGCATAATTAATATGGCAGGTTTGGGATGATATGGCGGGAGAAGTCGCCATTGCAGCCGGCGGGTAAAACATTGTTTTACCTATCCACTACTGCAGTTGGTGCAAATTTGGGATGATTCCACTCTGTGTATTGCAATATTTAAAGGAAACTCATTTCAAGCCTGGCCTTTTTTAAAAACAACAAGACTATTGTTTAAGATCCAATTAATAGCTTTTAACTCCTGGTTTGCCTTTTGTAATTAGCTGAAAAGTGCAAGAAGGGAAATGACACTTAAAACTTCCAAATTTGCCATTACAGGATAAGAAAAAGAAACCTATCATTGAAAATCTGGAACATGTGAGTAGGAATTTGAATTTACGTTGGAATATATTGATTCTTGATTCCTGTTAACCCATATACAAATTTTGTGCTGGAAATGTAACTTGGTTTCACCTTTTTCTAAAGCTGAAGGAAGATGACGAGTTTGAGGAATTTCTGGCTGTACACAAGAAACGTTCCAGTGCACCTACCTGGACTAATGATACCTTGCCAGCAAAGAAAGAAGATGCTCAGAGGACGGCTGATTATCTGAACTTTGATTCAGAAGATTCTGAAGAACTAAGTGAGGAGGAGGAGGAAGATATCAAAGGAACAAGTAAATACATTAAATTTGGTTGTACTGCATAATTCATGTCCCATTCTTATAGTTTGTTGTTTTATAGCTCTGCCCCTTTAGATTCTTTTGCAATCAACATTTTGTATTTCTCTTTACACCCTGTGAATGTCAGAAGTCGGCTCTCTGCTGGGAAAGAGCAGAAGAGTGGAAATAGGGTTGTGATCACTATGTACATAGTGTACTAGGACTTGATATGTGATTGCCTACATAGTGAATTGGCATCCCATTTAAAGGAAGACAGTGATTGGAAGATGAGATTTTTTTCCCCCGATGAACAAAAGAATCCTGGTCTGGGATTTGGATAATCCCTTAAGCAATTAAGTGGCAAAGATCATAGTCTGGAAAGAAGTCGCACATTTATATTATGTAAACTTTTGTATCTTTCCTCTTCCAGGCAAACAAAAACAAACAAAGGAAAATGTGGCATTGAAAAAAGAAGTATCTGACATGGATTACTTAAGATCAAAAATAGTTAAGGCTGAAGGCAAGTCTGAAAGTGATGATGAATCTGAAGCCGATGAAGAAAATGAAGTAAAGCCATCCACTGAAGGAAATACACTATTACATACAGATAGTGATTGTGAAAGTAGAGAAAAAAAGCAGGATAGCAAACTGGAGAGATCAACATCAGCACGGAGGAAGAAAAAGGAACTCGAGGTTTGCAATTTTTTCCATTGCTTTTTGTTAGTATTTCTTAATACTGTCAAAATATTATATTTTAAGTAGCTTATTTTTGTTCAGGAGCACCGTTGTAGTCTCTAACATCCTTTTTCCAAAACTGATCATGTCATTTGTTTTCATCCTAGTGCGTGCCTATGTATTATTTAAAACCTTCACCAAGGTATTTGCATAATTGTAAATGTCTCAAAAATAGTGTGTAGAGATTAGATAAGTTTTAGAATTCAGACTTATGCAGGTTTTTCCATTAAGCATTTTAAAGTACTTGGTTACAAATTTTCTTCAATTTTAAATATTTTATATCAAACAAGGAATTCAGTATTATTTGGCTAACTTTAAACAGACTAAAACTTGCATTATATGTTTGATCCCAACTTCCTGCACTAGTAAAATTTGCTACTGTTCCAGACAAATGTTTACAAATAAAGTAGATTTCTCACTCTTTACTCTGATGAGTACTTTATCATTTCATTTCAGCAACAAAAGCACCAAAATGAACCTACCACACTGTATACTTTGAAACTGCGAGGGGCCCCCTTCAGTGTGAAAGAGGTACCAATCATATGTGATTTGTGTTTTCTATTGCATTCATACTTAGTTCCGTGTGTGAGCAAGTGTCTGCAGTGTTGGATAGAGGCAGAGGAAAAAAATGGATGCAAAATTTTGTTTCATGGCAGCATAAGTGACTGTTGATATACTTACAAATTATGTGAACAGATTTTTAATCTGGTTAAAAGAAGCAGCTTTGTTTCTATACTTCTCATATGGATAAAATATTCTTTATTAACCATGAGTATGAGAAAACAGTCTTCATTCATTTTGATAAAATTTGAATTTGGAAGTTTAAAATATGAATTGCTTGAACATTAAAGTGAAATACAGGCTATCAGTCCTATATATACAAGGATTTAGTTTGTCTGTATATTCACATGGTATACTAATCTTTCTCCAGAAACATGTAAGAGAATTCTTTGTTCCGACAAAACCTGTGGCTATCCGAATTATCAAAAATGCAAATGGGAACACAACAGGTTTGTAACCAATTCAAGTTTTCTTCTGTAAATTATTTTGTGTTTTGGGGAGTGATGGTGCATTTTTAATTAGTCTGACAAATGAGGAATACTCCTTTCATATTGAATTCCACCAGTCTTTGGGACGTATGGGCTACGTGCCTAGCATCACATTAGCACTGAAATTCATATACCACATTACTCATTTGTGTGTTAGCCAAATAATCCTCAGTATGCTAAGAATTATGCTGACGGCCAATTTAAGGCTGTTAGTAGGGCTCGCAGTGTGGCGCATTTGCGTGTACTGGAAGCTACATATATTACTACACAGAGCCCTGTTCTTTGCAGACAGAAAGAACACGTACGTGCATTGTGCCTGTTTCAGCTAAACACAATAAGTGACAGCCGTTTGCTGACTTATTCCTCAGAGCAAGCAATGCCTTGACCAATTGGTCAAGCTGCCTGGATTAAATTTCAAACAATGTTTGGCAGTTAACTGACAGTCACCATCAGTGGTGCATTCTCCATGGCAATGCCACTTGCCAACCAGTCAGCACTCTCTTCACATACAGTATAAATTGTTGTTTTCCCCCTTTTTATTGCTATTCTTGCAAGTGTCCTGATGAGTGCAAGACGAAAAGCTTAGACATATCTTTGTTTTCAGCAGTACTTGAGTTCTGCACTACCAAACAACTATTGCTTGGTTTCATCGCTCTTTAACCGATTTTTGGTATCTTGTACAAGACACAATTTTGCAAACTCATTATTCTTGTTCTTGGCACAAGCCCCATTGGCTCTCCATGTACCGCTTTTAATTGGTTTTCATATTCTTGTCTTAATTTAACTCGATTGTGTCAGTTCACATTGAATTGAATTGATCAATCTTCCTCTAGCACCTGTGTCTGCTTGTCTGTCTCTAGATAACTGTTTCCTTCCTATTTTCTCCACTATCATTAGAGCAAAGTTTTTCTATTATGTCCATCCTTCCTGAACTTCCATCCAAAATATCTTTGCTTTTCTACACTACTATCCATCTTGTTAAAATTCAGCTAATATTGGGGGAGGTTTCTTCTGGTCTCTTTCCTGAATTTCTTTCTTTTATATCTGATTGGTTTTTTTTTATTCCTCCTTACAAAGCGTTTTGCAATGCTGCTTACATAAGCACCATTGCAAAATGTGCATGTTTGCCCTTGGCTGTTTCTGATTTTTATAGGAGGCAGCAAGGTCAGATGTGTGCTTATTTTCACTCAGCACTAACCCATTCAAACAGGTTAGCAACATTTTTCTGTTAACTAATTTCTTTCTTTTATTTGTTCGCAAGATGTGGGCATTGTTGGCAAAGCCAGCATTTATTGCCCTTCTGAATGAAACAATACTTTTACCACACAGGTCAAATTGTTTTCACAGCCTTTTGTCTTCACCATACCCTCCCTTCCACTGTTAAGTGAATTGGATTTGGCTTGGGTTGACCTATTGTCGGACGACTGGTTCAGTTATCTAGTGCTGCTAGTTAAGCACAGTTCCCTGATCAATGCTGTTCTTGCAGTTCAGCATTATGCATCATGCATTTATCCAAGAGACAGAAGGGAGCAATGTGTATTTCCATATATTATATATATATATTATATATATAAAACCATAATGAGTTTTTCTTCACTTGTATAATAATTGAATTATTTGATACCTTTTAATATTTGCCCTGAACCTTTGCAAAATCTCAGTCTATTGCTACTTCATTCTATAGATCTGTCACTTTTGGCGTTCTTCTGAATTTATGGCATGATGTTTCTTTCGTTGTTGATTTAACAAAGACTCCATGTATCAGTGGAAGATGTTTGAGGACAGGCTTTTTCTATTATACTAGTTTGGTTGATAGTTCTGTAAAAAAACTATTCACTGGATTTGGGAGGATAACCAACTTACTGGAAAGTAGCTATTTACTGAAAAAGTAAATTCTCTCCACCTTTCATCCTTTAAAGCCACTTATTCAAGCCTTACTCTTCGAAGCTTTTGGCCACCTGCCCTTAATGCCTCTTCCTTTGACTTGGCGTCAGTTTTTTAAAATCTTAATATGACCCTCTGAAATGTCTTGGGACCTTGAACTGCATTCGAGGTTCTATATAAATTCAAGTTATCAAATTCAACATTTGTTATATTCTTCGAGTTGTTAAAACAGATGATTCTACCTTCCCATTATTTCCATTCATCATAAATTCAGTTTTATCTAATTGTGGGACATGCTTCTTTTGCAGGTTATATATTTGTTGATTTTCAGTCAGAGGATGATCTTGAAAAGGCATTGAAAAGAAATAAAGATTACATGGGTAAGGGGTTTTGACTTTCGAGAGGCTATGGCACTTGACCTGTAGCTCACCCTTGGTTATAATAGATATTATCAAGTTATAGTATAGTATCAAGTTATAGTATAGTATCAAGTTATAGTATCTGAAATGCTTTTGACCTCAAAATATTTCCTGCTTTGATTAAAGGTGGAAGATATATTGAACTTTTTAGGGAGAATAATGTTCAAAAAGCTAAATCAGGTGGAAAAGATGATGAGCAAAAATGGCTAAAGAGGGAAAAGAAAGAAGATGAGGAGGAAGAGGATCTCTCTGACTCGGGAAGATTGTTTGTTCGAAACCTACCATATACCTGTACAGAAGAAGACTTGGAGAAAGTATTTTCTGAATATGGTAAGTAGCTTATTCTTTGCACTGTACAAGAACACCAAGAAATAGGAGCAGGAGTAGACCCCACGGCCCATCAAGCCTGCTCCAGTATTCTAAACGATCATGGATGACCTTGAGCTGCAAGTCCATTTTCCCACCTGCCCCCCATATCCATTAATTCCCTGAGAGACCAAAAACGTGTCTCTCCCAGCCGTAAATGTATTCAACAATGGAGCATTCGCGGGTTTCTAGGGTAGAGAATTCCAAAAATTTACAACCCTTTGAATGAAGTAATTTCTCCTTATCTCAGTCCTAAATGATCGGCCCCAATCCTGAGAAGTGTCCCCACGTTTTAGATTCCCTGACCAGCGGAAACAATCTCTTGGCATCTACTCTATCAAGCCTCTTCAGAATGTTGTAGGTTTCAATGAGATAGCCTCTCATTCTTCTAAACTTCAGAGAATATAAGCCCAATTTACTCAGCCTCTCATCATAAGACAACCACCACATCCCAGGAACTAATTTAGTGAACCTTCATTGTACCACCTCCAATGCAAGTATATCCTCTTTTAAATGTGGAGGCCAAAACTGCACAGACTACTGCAAATGTGGTCTCACCCTGTGCAACTGTAACAAGACTTCTTTATTCTTGTACTCCCCTTGCAATGAAGGCCAACAATAAAGGCAAGCAATTTGCCTTCTAAATTGTTTGCAGCATCTACATGCTGACTGTCTGCACATTTTTGTATCTTTGAACGTCAACTTTTATAAGTTTCTCATCTGTATAAAAAAATAATTCTGTTTTTTAGTCTTATGACCGAAGTGAATGACTTTACTCTTCCCTATATTATATACCATCTTGTTGCCAACTCAACTAACCTTTCTATCTCTGCAGCCTCTCTGTGTCTTTCCTACAGCTTACCTTGGTAAGCGTGGTATCATCAGCAAACTTAATGTACATATCAATTACATATCTTTGAAGAAGTGAATTTTGTTTTGTTTTTACATATTCTATGAAACAGCTTTTAATTTACTTGCAGACAGGTTTGTTGCTGATTTTAGAAACAATCAGGTCATTTGGCCCACTAAACCTGTTATCCCGTGGTGTTAGCTATGATGCCTTGAACTTTTTAGTCTCGGCCTTCTCCCTTTGCTCCATATCTCTTGATGCCCTTACTTTCTGAGTGAAGATCTACACCTCTCACACCTCAATTGATGTTGCCTGTGGCTTTCTGTTACAGCTCTCGTCACAAATTATGTGGGGTAAAAAAATTGGATTGATTTTCAGCTATTCTGAGGAGAAAAGGTGTTCCTTACCTACTAAAGTTCCTTGTATTATACTTAAATGCCTTAATCAGCTTTTTAAATTGATGTATTAACGTACCTTAATTCTGCAGTTTTTTAACTATAAAACTGTAACTCAAACCATTCCAACAATTTATTTCTAAAATTTGTCCAGTGTTGTTGCTAAGGGCATTATATCTATCCTGAAACTTTGTAGGCGCCCTTTTCTGTGAACTTCAGGGCCAGAATATTGCTGTCAGCATGCAGGGGCAGGCCTGACACGCCGATGCATAAAATTAAGCGAGATGACCATCCCGACATCATCGTGTGTCATTTTGATATTGAGTTTGGTGGGTGCGGGCCAGAAGTGGCTGCGTGCCTGCTGAAATGTCAAAGGCCTATTAACACCATTAGGAAAGTAATTTAGCTCATTAACAGCACTGCTGTCCTGCATTAAGGTTGGCAGGCAGGTAAAGGGCCCAAACGGCCTTCACCAGGTAGTAATATAAGGGGCATATTGGTGTTAAATGAGTGAACTGCAAAACCAGGAAATGCAAAGTAAAGACAGTGTGTGCCTTTGAACCTGGTTCGAAATTGCATCATGACTCAGTTTTCCAGCCATTTTTTAAAAAGCATCTAACAAAGTATAACATGAATGGGTCAAAATCCTGGATCTCCCTCTCTAACAGAATTTTGCGTGTAGCTACACCATTTGGACTACAGCGGTTCAAGAAGGCGGCTCACCGCCACCTTCTCAAGGGCAGTTAAGGATGGGAAACAAATGATAGCCAGCCAGCAAAGTCTACGTCCTGTGAAGAATTTAAAAAAGGCCAGTTAACAAAATTGAGGCTCATGGAACGTGATGGGCAGCGTCAGTTTGGATAAAAAAATGTACTGTGGACAGAAAATGGCAAGTTGTAATAAATGGTTGTTTTCAGACTGAAGGATGATGGTCAGTGGTGTTCCCCAAGTGCCAGTGATAGGACCATTACTTTTTTGATATATATAGATAGAGGCACCATTCTCTAAGAGGGCTTTTGCTTCCATGGGCTTTCATTGGATTGGTCCATGAATATGCTTAACAAAATATTGCAGTGGTTTGCCGGTGCCTCCTGCAGTATGACTGACCAAGAAACCCTCCTGCTGTCACCACCTGCCAGCAAGAATATTGGAAGGATTTATAGGCTGATAATCCACCTGTTTAATTCACCTTCTGTGGCCATGATGAAGTCCTGAAGTGAAACATGAACCTAGAGGTAGGGATGCTAGCACTGCACCACAAGACCTCCCTACGGATATTGGAATACTGAGTAAAATTTCAAAATTTGCTGATGATGCCAAACCTAAATTTGTGGCAAACAGTGAGGATGATAGAACTGACTGCTACAGGGCAGTTGATGCATTTGGCAGAAGAGATAGGGAGAGGCAATATAGACTTGATGGGGCACTGGGATAGAGAGACCGTGGGATTCATGTGCATAAATCTTTGAAGGAGGCAGGGCATATTGAAAGAGTAATTAGCAAAGCAATATGGGATCTTCGACTTTATTAATAGATGCATTGAGTACAAAAGCAGGGAAGTTATGCTAAATCTTTATAAAACTCTGGTTAGGTCACAAATAGAGTATTTAACCATTTCTGGCCACATTTTAGGAAAAATGTGAAGGTCATTGAAAGGGTGCAGGGAAGTTTTGATAAAATGGTTCCAGGGGTGAGAGATTGTAACTACTAAGTTAGATTGGAGAAATTGGGCTGTTTTCCTTGGTGAAAAAGATTTTGAGGGGAGATTTGATGGACATGGACAAAATTATGACAGGATTCAATAAGGTAGACAAAAGCTATTTCCATTCACTGATGGTACAAGGATGAGGGGGCACAGATTTAAGGTTTTGGGAAAGAGATGCATGGGGTTGTGAGGAAGAGCTTTCTTATGTAGTGAGCAGTAATGATCTGGAACTCCCCTACAAAGACAGTCGAGGAAATGATGAATGATTTCAAAAGAAAATTGGATGGGCACTTGAGGGAAATAAATTTACAGGGCTCTGGGGATAGTGTGCAGGAATGGAACTGACTGGACTGCTTGTCAGACAGCTGGCATGGACTCGATGGGTCGAACGGCCTCCTTGTGTTGTTATGACTTCAAACCTCTGCTGATTTCAGGTAGTTTGAAGTAGTAACAAGGTGCCAAAATCTTGTACAATGCCTGTGCACTTAATAGTTAAAAGTGAAACCTTTATAATTGACTTCTGTGGCGATGGAAATGATTATGGAAATTTAGATTATTCATAGCTGCACAAATGCCAGCAGTTATAGCTATTATCTGATATTGGAAACTATACTTCATATACAAATACACTTTTTAGAAATGTGACAATTGATGTATCTTATGGCTTTGACTTACAAAAATTAGAAAAAATAAATGAGTTTGTATTAAAAATGGTTGTCGTATCGTTTCATATTAATTTAGAGCAATGCATTTCTGTTAAATGCTAACAGGACCGTTATCGGAGATTCATTTTCCTATAGACAGTCTGACCAAGAAACCAAAAGGCTTTGCCTTTATCACTTTCATGATGCCTGAACATGCTGTGAAGGCCTTTGCTGAACTTGATGGTGAAGTGTTTCAGGTAAGGTTGTAGTAATTCTACACAAAATTTGTGATTCACATACAGTTACAATTGGATTTAGAAATCACTAAAATGCTTTATAAACCAGTCATACCTTTAATCGGTTCTATGATGATGTAGTTCTCAGTTTCTGTAAGATATAAAGGGTTGAATAGAATTCCAGGATATGAAATAGATTTTTTGCCTTCTAGTAGTAAAATCTTCCTGTTGTTTTTGTCCCATCACTGCTTGATGTCAGTGTTATTTCTGAAGAGAGTTAGGATGTTACATCACATTGAACGTATTTTAAGAAGGCAAAATTTGTAGCTGCCCACTGTTGATAACAAAGTTGACCAACTTTCATTTCCAGTGACAGTGGTTTGCCTTGATTTTATAAATAAATTGAAATTATTGACAGGAAAAAACACATTACTCCATCTATCCAGTCCCATGTTGTTGTGACCTCTGGGAGAGGTCAATTAATCTAAAAACTGAGGTCACTTAGGGAAATCTGGAAAATGTCCCCGTGTCCTTTAGAGGGTAATAATTAGTCCAAGAGATCACCTTAACCCTGATTTTGTTGAATTCCTTTTTTCATTTAATTTACTAATGCATAAGGCTGGTGTTCCATTATTTGACCACCTTGAAGCCCACTTTTACAGACCACATAACAAGGGTTTAAAAAAGCTGCAAAGGTGTGGCACCTAAACTATGAATTATGAGCAAATGTAGAAATGAGGAACTGTTGAAGGAAGGTGCTTTTCTAAAAAGTTTGTTTATACGATTTTAAGTAAGAGATGCTGCATGTTTAAAAGTGAGTAACATCTGAGGGTTTTGAGATTTTCTACCTGAATGAAGCATTAAGTTGAATTTGTGTGTTCAGTTTTCTGAAAGTTGTATGACAGATATTTTCTCGATTAATGCATTTAGTACATTTTTAAAAAATTACTTTCTGTGCACACAGGCATGCGCACACAAACATGCACTGTACTTGAGTTTTACGTGGGCTATCCCACACATTTCCCATCATCTTTCTTATTTTGATCCTGAACTCGGGGAAAAATAGTATGATAGTATTAAAGGTATAACGATGAAGAAACCAGTTCAAAATGAAATGCCTGAATTTCAAAGGTATTAATTTAAATATGTAATTCACCAATCTCACCAGAGGGTGGCAGTCATTAACTAATCTGAGGAGTTAAACCTTCAAGAATAATAACTTAATAGTCTTTCTTAAATTACAAATTGTTTTTAAAGAAGTCCAAATACAAGAAATTTTAAAATAAAACTTGAAGTTCTATAAATGGAAATCATGCCTATCCACACCTGAAAGACCAAAGACAGGCTAATGAAGACACTTTTTGAATTTGAAGATGAGCCTTTCCAGATTTCAGATCTGTATTACCTCTGTTCATAATATTTCATTACCTCTGATATGCTCTCTATCTTCGCATTTTATCACTCTGCCAGCCACCTCATGTTTGAAGTTGGAGTAAAAAACTTTTGGGGTGGGGGGGGTGGGGGGGGGGGGGGGGGGGGGGGGGGGGGGGGGGGGGGGGGGGGGGGGGTGGGGAGGTGGCGGGGAGGGGAGAACAATATTAGCACTTATTCAAAAAATTTTTGCACTTTGTATCTAAGACTTTTTATAAGCTAAAAGTTATAATGGTTTTTGTTCAATCAATGTCAGTTTTTTAGGAAATGCATCACTGCATTTAAGAATATCAAAACAAACTATTGAGAAATCCATGAAAGGAGCATGTGTGTTCAACATGATTTTTGGATTGCATATTTTGTTCCTGCATGACAAACCTATTTACCTAAATCCAGAGCGTTCAGTCCATTGCATAAGGTACAGCTAGATTTTAACAAATTAGAAAGCGAAACCACCAAGAGAAAGCACTCTCAAGTTTCCTGTTACTTGTGCAGTCAGGACCACTGTGAAAGTATTGACTGGAGTTGAGTGGAACAGAATTTCTGCATTGGGTGACTGGTCTTCCTGCACATTTCCATTACGAAATGGCTTGATCAATTGTTATCATGTGTTTTGCGGAGAGGTCTGACTCAAAGGGTAACTTGGTAGAATTTGTTTCTTTTTCCTATCCCTACCCCAGAGAAGATGGTGGATTATAAGAGAAAAAATGAGCATGGTTTGAGCCCTTTTAACCACATGGTTGATACACGCCACAGCCCTCCCACAATGTCCACTCTTTATGCCAATTGACATCAGTAGAGGATAGATTAAATAACCAGTCTGGTTTGGTGCGCATTTTATTTGGCAAGATTCACTTAAATATCCTTCACTAATAAATCTACTAGAGAGGGTGGTGCAGTTGGCTTGTTACTTCAGGTTGGCCTTGACTGACTCGTAGTGAACCATATCATGTAGGGTGTTGTTAAATCTTTCTCAATATTCCTTCTCATTTCAGTGAGCAGGCTATAGAACTTTTAAAACTACACTTGTTATTTCAAAGGAAAGAGAATCTCAGAAATTGTTGCATTCATTCATACTATTAATGTACAAGGATTAGAGGTTGCACAAACATTTATTTGCATGTTTTAAATTGATTATGAACAGAATTGTAATTTATTTAAAAAATGTGATGGCCCAATAACACTCAACCTTAACGTCAAATTCAAATAAAATTTGTACTTCAGAAAGTTCTTTAAGGGAGTGTTCATTCTAATATGTTTTGTTCAGACTTTTATTTCAGTTTGTTTTGAAGTTTTTGATTGCTTCATTATGTTGGCAAACCAGTGTGCTATGCCACGGGGTTATCTAAGGGCATTTTAAAGCCCTTTTATTGCTAAACAAATTATACATAGTTTCTTCTTCATGGATAAAGATGAAACTTTTTTTCTAAGGTAAATTATCTTTTATGCAGCATGTGGTAATGCAAATAACAGCTTGAAATTGAAAAAAAAGCTGGATAAATGACATACAGTAAAATGATTTTCTATCTGTATAGGGCAGGATGATGCACATTTTACCATCTACAGTAAAAAAAGAAAAGGCTGAAGATAGTGATACAATAGGTTCTTCTACATACAAGAGAAATAAAGCAGCTAAAGACAAGGGCAGCAGTAACAGGTTGGACATCAATGCATTGAAATTACAGATGGTAGTTACTCAGTTAATGTCTTGTGTCTTTGATCCAAAATCTTTGCATCTGAAATACTCTACCAAATATAGAGAGATTCTTCCTTCATTGCTTGCTTGTTTTCAATTGAGCCAGCAAATATTGTAAGTTTGTAACTTTTACTTCAAACTTCAGATTATTCTAATTTATATTGAAATGCATGTGATATATTGTTTTTTTAAAAAGCGGTCTCAAGCTTCCAATGCAATGTACCTGACTAAGTGGCATTGTGAACATGAGACTAGATGCATTGATTGCAGTGAACTAGCAACAAAATGTTACATGACAGCCCTAGATTCAACCCCAAAGTAGCATAAAATCAGTCTATTTCGGAGGTTGAGCAGACAGCTTAGCCAAAGTCATCCCCCTTTCATTGAGCAGTTGGCCACCGTTCCTTCAAACCTGCAGAGAGATATTGGTTAACTCCCTCCTCCCCCACAGAGCAAAAATGCGCTGTCCCTTCGCAAATCGTAGTTGACAGCCTCCCTGCCATTGAGTTTGAATTGTAGCATCTCTATGCCAAAAGTAAAGATGTAATGTCCAAACATTCGCAAATGTAGCCATCATCAAAAGCGATGCAGGAGGTGCCTGTATCAATGAGGATTTTGTTTTTAAAATGGAGCTTTGGCCCCAAAAAGCAATAGTAAATCTACCCAACCGACTCCGCCCCACCCTCCCCTCCCTGACATCACCCCCAAACAAATAGAAAACAACCCCTGCCAACTGAGGAGGAAAGTATGAAACACCTCAGTCCCCGTTGCCTGAGCTGAAATCTCACATTCACATCTGAGCTGAAATAGAGGCATCCACATCACATTGCAGGGATAGTAATTACTCCACCACCACCACACTGCACAGGAATATGACTAACAACCACCCCCCGGAGAAGAATTCTAGTTACCAGCATCTCTCTACCAGTTGTCTACCAGATTCCTGACTCAGTGCTATTATGCCACAGCCAATGGTAAAGGCTGAGTTGTTCAAATCCCAGAGGGAAACTTGAAACAACTGGCATAACCCATTTTTTGCAATTTGTTTCGAGCTGCAGGCTTTGAATTCAGTAGTAATAAGACCACCAAGTCTCAGGTTTTTATAAAACTAAACTAAACATTTATTAACACAAGAAAGTTTGTAATCACTTGCATGCGTCTATAAAATCACTATTATAATAACTACAAAAATTCCCTAATTAATCTGATTCTCAGCAACACCCCTGTTGAGGCAACAGTAAATCTCATAGATTTAAACAGACACCTGGCAAAGCACACCCTGGACTGTTGCATTTAAAATGAGTTTCTTTCAGTTCTGTGTCTTTGCAGACAGCCTTGGGCCTTACAGGCTGGAGGCTTCTCACACTTGTTGGATCTTAAAATGCCTCTACCTTGCACAAAATCTCCCTTCTCCTTTATACATATCTTTCTCTTTGAATATAAATTTTCCATTGTATCACTAGGCTTTTAACTTTACCTCTTCTAACAATAACATTATAGACATTAATATCTCTTCATGACAGTTCTGTGAAACAAGCTCTCCTAGCTTTTGTAAGCTGTGGTCTTCCGACACCCCACCCCTCCTTCAAACATCACATACCTTGTAGACGTGGACAGAGGAGCCAGCCCTCCCACAAGGTCATGTGAGAATTTATTCACGTTTACCCAATTGAGTTGAGATGTTTTCACTGACACTAGAAAACTGCAATACCAGGGCTGAAATGTTATTTATTTCAAGAGCTCATATGAAGGAGGTTTCTGCATTTTCTGGTGGTGTTAATTTCTAATTTCCATATGATAATTTCAAAATATAGCCCAGTCTGTTTAGTTTTTTAATTTCATTAAAAAGCACTTGCTGATGCCATAATTCTAGGCTTACTTTTCCACTTATTTATTACTTTTGATTTCCAGTATCACCTTATTGCATGGGCTGAAAGGTGAATTTTAAATGAGTAACATCTATACACGCTCCACGTTATTATAATGACTTAATCAGTTAAATTGCAGAGTAGTCAGAAATTAGGACTTAATTTTAGTTCTGTGCTGTTTATATTGTTCATTTCAAGTGACACCAAATTCATGTTTTGGGGAGAAACAGGATTCTTAAAAGTTGTGTAATTTATCTATTTCTATATAGCTTATGAATACTTTCCTTGTGCTTTTCAGCTCGCACAACTGGAACACTTTATTTATGGGAACTAATGCTGTTGCTGATGCAATAGCAGCAAAATATAATGCTACAAAAAGTCAAGTACTCGATCACGTAAGTTTTAATTTGAATGGCACAAATGGTTTTATACAAGTAACATGGCTTCACTGCACATCAAAAATATTGTAAAATGGTAATGCAGCACAAAATTGCTCTTTTTGTAGCACTGCATCACTCCCTTATGAAATACGATAAGCATATGATCTGCTTGGTGGTGTGAAAGACCATCTGATGTTTCAAAATCACTAATTTACTTGAGCGTAGGATTTAAGCCAAATAATTTTAATTTTCCATTTGTGCTTTTTTTGAACTTGGTTCTTCCCTCTTGTCTTTTATTTGTTTTCCGGGTAACTTCCCCTTATGCTCTGCAATTCTTCTATCTTCTGTAGTAAGAGAACAGAACCGGACCTATCCTGACAGGTTTTTTATCTCCTTTCTCTCATCTGCCACCACTCCTATCCCCATCCCAAATAGTGTGACAATCTGCTGCTCCATTTGTAGCATGTGAAACAGCAATTCCAGGGGAGAATAGTTCATTGTCTCTTATTATTATTGCCAAACAGTTCAGTGATCTGTTTTAGGAGTTGTCTCAAGTTGAAATCAAATTGTCTTGTACGAGGGCACAGACAGACAAGTTTATCTGATGTGGAAATACTGCTGTAATTCCAAGTTAACACCCAAGATGATTCTTTAGTGAATAACTTGGACTGTGACTCTGAGTTGTTTTTCATGCCAATGCTACATTTCTCTTGTAACTGTACCATAAAAACCTTCATTGAGCAAAAGCTAATTATTTTGACAAAGCTCTGCTTGGCATATTCTGTTTGATCATAGATACTGTAGCATTGGCATTCCAAAATATTGTTATGGCACAGCCAATGGTAAATGCTGAGTTGCTCAATTCCCAGAGGGAAACTTGAATCAACTACCACAACTTGTTTTGTAATTTGTATAAATTTTGAGATGCGTGCCTTGAATTCAGTAGTAATAAGACCATCAAGTCATGTACGTTTCTTACCAAACTAAATTATACCTTTATTAATAGAAGGAATGATCTTAAATACATACATAGATCTACAAATTACTACTATGATAACTTCTAAATCCCCTAATTAATCTAACTCCCAGTTACAGTTTTGTTAAGGCAACAATAAGGTTCATAGATTTTGAAAAGCCCAGGCTAAGAAACATGATACCCTGAGCCATCTAATTCAAAGTGAGCTTTCTTAACTTCAGTTTGTAGCTTTTGTGACACCAGATGGTTTTGATAGTTTTCAGTCCGACATGGGAGGAGCATTTACAACATCTGGAAGAATTATTTACTCAATTACAAGAAGCTAATTTGGTGATGATCTTGGCTAAAAGCGAATTTGTAAAAGTGCGAGTTACATATCTAGGCCATACCATTGGACGTGATAAGGTGGCTCCAAGAGATGTGAAAGTCAAGGCTATTGAGGATTTCCCTGTGCCTACAACAAAACAAGAAGTTTTGAGATTTCTGGGCATGAGTGAGTTTTATTGGAAATTTGGATCGAATTTTAGCTCCACTAACTGAACTGTTAAAAAAACAAGAAGTTTCAATAGGCACTGGAGCGTTTGAAGGCATTTGACAGTTTGAAAACTGTATTAACTATGACACCAGTTTTGGCAGTACCCAATTCCGCCAAACAATTTAAGCTGGCTGTTGATGCAAGTGATATAGGCATTGGAGCCATACTGTTACAAGATGAAAAAATGGAATTGAAAAACCGATAAGGTTTTTTTCACAGAAGTTGAATGTACAACAGAGAAGATATTCAGTGATTGAAAAGAAGTACTTGGGTTTGGTGTTAGCATTGCAGCGTTTTGAGGTTTATGTTGCAAACAATTCGTTGGAAACAGGTGTTTGTATAGACCACAACCCTTTAAAGTTTCTGGACAAATTCCGAAACAGAAGTGCAAGGCTATTCAAATGAAGTATATTACTGCAACCATTTAATCTACAGATTATACATGTAGAGGGACGAGAAAATCTGATGCAGATGCATTATCAAGAGTTGAAGCTTAAAGGGAAAATTGGGCATTTAAAACATGGACACTGAACTGAAATGATTTCTGTTGATATCAAGGATTTATGTGTATGTTATCACATTAATGCATGCATCTTGTAAGTATATAGATAAGTATAGGCGATGGTGTAAGATGGGTTAATAAAAGCAAGGTCGTATTTTTAAATTATGACAGTTCATTTTTCAATAAGGAGGGGGATGCTTGGAAGATATAATAATCTTATTAGAGTTTACTATAAAATAGTCATATCTGTGAGACTTAATTGAATTAAAGGCAGCTAGTCTGAAGGCTTTGATGTATTAGGAAAAGCTAGGTCTGAAATGTTAAGTAGGTAGACACAGATGTGAAGGGAACATTTGCATTTTAAATAAACCAGACTAGCTTAGGTTTAAAGAGGGAGGGAAATATTACACCTAGCAGGTGTAGTTCAGAAACAGTATCTTTATTTTTCCCAAAGATTACTTGTAAAATTAGTACTTTGAGAGATTATTATTAGAAATGTGAAGTCCAAAGACATAGTGAAACAATGGGAATTTGCATTCAAAGGGGAAAATATGTATAAAAGGAGCGAAGGCTGTGTGTAGGGGTAAGCATTTTAAGATCTAACAAGTGTGAAAAGCCTTCAGCATCTACGCCTTAAGCCCAAGTCATATGCACTCAAAATAGCCTTTTTTACCACATCATAGCTCACCGACATTTCTTCTGACAGTGAAACATAAACCTCATGTGCTCTACAAGCTGGTCTGATGTTGTAAATTCTCCTCCCATGTCGGACTGAAAACTATC
Source organism: Carcharodon carcharias (assembly GCF_017639515.1). Taxonomy (NCBI): domain Eukaryota; kingdom Metazoa; phylum Chordata; class Chondrichthyes; order Lamniformes; family Lamnidae; genus Carcharodon; species Carcharodon carcharias. The sequence continues at coordinate 40,942,377 of NC_054479.1, read as the reverse complement.
AAAACCATCTGGTGTCACAAAAGCCAATATCTCCTTTGCTCTCTCCAATAATGGTACTTGCCAATATCCTCTCAACAAGTCAATCTTTGTGATAAATTTTGATTGTCCCGCTTTCTCAAAAGAATCTTCCAACCATGGTATAGGATATAAATCCGCTTTTGTCACCACATTCACCTTTCAATAGTCCACATACAGTCTTTGTATCTCATTCGGTTTGGAACCAGCACAATAGGCGATCTTCAGTTACTGCAACTAGACTCGATATCATTTTGAAGCATGAATTCGATTTCTTTCTGTACTTGTGATAACTTTGCCAGATTTAATCTATAAGGATGTTGTTTTAGCGAAGATGAAACTTCTACCGACACATCAGGTATAGCTAAATTTGTCCTTGCCAACTTATTTTCACAAATATCTTTGTGTGACCGCAGTAGCTCCTCCAAATCACTTTGACACTTGTCTGGAAGGTAACTGGAATATTACATTTAAATTTTCAAGAGCCCCCTCGTTATTCAGTTTGATTAGAGGAAAATCAATTTCATAATCCTGCATTTCTAATTCTTTCTCATTATCTACCAACACCAATATCTCCCTTTAACCCCCTTCCTTGTCATAGTACTTTTTAAGCATATTTACATGACACACCCTCTGCTTCATTCTTCTATCTGGAGTATTTATTAAATAATTTACTTCACTCAGTTTCTTTTCAATCCTGTGAGGCCCACTAAACCTCACCTTTAATGAGTTACCCAGTACTGGTAACAGAATAATACTTTCTCCCCAGCAACAAAACGATGTGCTGTAGCTTTCTTGTCTGCTTTCATTTTCATCACTTGCTGTGGGGATATCTTTAAATGTTCCTTAGCTAGCTCTCATCCTCTGTCCAATCTCTCTCTGAAATTTGATACATTATCCAGGAGAGTACGTTCTGAACTTTGACCCATCAATTTCAGTGGTCCCCTTCCCTCATGACCATTAACTAATTCAAAAGGACTAAAACCAGTCAATGCATTAGGAGCGTCCCCAATAGCAAATAACAAGAATGGAATGCCCCTGTCCCAATCCTGTGGATAATCTTGACTGTATGCTTTCATCATAGTTTTTAGAATTTGATGCCATCTTTCCAAAGCCCTTTGTGACTCAGGATGATAAGCTGTTGACTTCAACTGTATTATTCTCAAACTGTTTGTTACTTCCTTAAACAGCTGTGACATGAAGTTTGAACCCTGATCTGATTGGATTTCTTTAGGTTAACCATACCTTGTAAACAAGTTTAGTTAACTCTTCCACAATTTTCTTTGTTGTAATATTTCTCAAAGGTATTGCCTAAGGAAACCTGGTAGATACATCCATTATTGTCAATAAGTACTGATTTCCACTTTTCGTCTTAAGGAGGGGTCCTCTACAATCAATCATGACCCTAGTAGAAGGTTCTTCAAATGCTGCAATGGGAATTAAAAGTACTGGCTTAATCACTGCTTGTGGTTTCCCTATCACTTGACATGTGTGACATGTTCTATACAATTTGCCTACATCCCTATGCAATCCAGGCCAAAAAAAAAGCTCTTAAAGAAAAATACCTTTGCTTGTGCCTTTCTAATTCCTAAATGTGCCCCCCTCCCCCCCCCCCCCCATTGGAATTTCATGAGCTATCCTCAGAATCTAATGTCTATACCCAAATGGTAGTACAAAGCAATGCACCTCACCTCCCTCTAGTTTTCATTTGCTGAATCATGATATGGCCTCCATTTTCTCATTAAAACATTACCCTTAAAGTAATAACATTCTGGAAAACATTTTGCCTTTGTTTCTGAGTAAGCTTCCTGATATAAATATTTTATCCTTTTTCTGTAACTCCACTAACCTCCTTGAGTTAAACACTTCAGCTGAATTGTCTTTCAGTCTTTCATCTGAACGATCTTATCAAATTCAGTGTCAGCTAATTGGATTTCCACACCACCTTCCTGCCTTTGAACTTGCTGTTCTTCTTTCAACCTATGAGCCTGTGACCTCGTTATCACACAATCTGGAAACAATCCACGATGCTCTCTCTGCAACACTTCTACAGGCTGCTCAACTACTGTAGGCATCACCCACGTCTGTGATCCAGCTATATCATTACCCAGGATAAATTAAACTCCTGCAATGGGCAATTTTTCCACTACTCCAACAGTCACCTCACTTGTTTTCCACTTAGTCTCTGAATTTACCTTCCATAATGGAATAGATTTAGCCTCTCCATGAACCCCACTTATTACCACCTGTTCCTGCAATACTCCCTCTGAACAACAAATGTCACTATCCCACAACATTTAGGATTGACTAGCCCCTGTGCCTCTTAAAATTTTAACATCTTTACCTACTCTACCCTGTACACATGGAAAAACTTCCCCTTCACACAAAAAATCTTTAAACATTTCTGCAACTTGCTCCTCCAAATTCTCTTGGATAAATTGTGAACACATTCCCACTTCTATACCTGTCGCTGATTCTCCGTTTTACCTGTACACAAACCACTTTTTTTTCCTGTCCCTGAACCTCAGAACCCACAGTACTTTTACTTGAGTACTTCTCTGCACCCCTATAATTATAACAAATTTTCCCTGCAAATTCCAGCACAAAGATTTCATATGTCCAACTTTATTACAATGAAAACACCTCAATTTTCGAATTTTGCTTCTAGCTTCAGCATCTTGCTTTTTATTCCGAGAAAAAAACTTCCTGCGAATTTCCACCTACTCCTCTTCCCTGACTACCCACCTTCTTTTCACCTTCCCACTTTCTATTCTTTTCTGATTTAAAAGAGTGACAAAAAAGGGTTTAGCTTTATGAACTTACTCATAATCATCAGCTATCTCTGCTGCTTGTCTTACCATTTGAACCCCCTGTTCCTCACTCCCGAAGAGATTGAATCTTTAAATTCTTCAAAAGAATTACCTCTCTAAGAGCTGCATATGTTTTCTCTATCTTTAATGCCTGTATCCACCGCTCAAAATTACTTTGTTATACTCTTGGAAACTCATTATAATTTGCCAATGCTGTTTTCTCATATTCCTAAATTTCTGCTTGTATGCCTCAGGAACCAAGTCATATGCACTCAAAATAGCCTTTTTTACCACATCATAGCTCACTGACATTTCTTCTGACAGTGAAACATAAACCTCATGTGCTCTACAAGCTGGTCTGGTTTATTTAAAATGCAAATGTTCCCTTTACTGCTATGTCTACCTACTTAACATTTCAGACCTAGCTTCTCCTAATACATCAAAGCCTTCAGACCAGCTGCCTTTAATCCAATTAAGTGTCTCTCTCTCACACACACACCACTACTTTAAAATAAATTCCAATAACATTATTATATCTTCCGGACAATATCATGAGCTCTGAAACCCAAAAGCACAAGCATAACGTTTTCCATTTGGTCAGTTTAATCTTTGCTAAAATTTAAATGGAACTATAAAAACTAAACAAATTAGCCTGACTTGTTGCATGGAGATAGGGATGTAACATCACAAGGCATATGTAAGATTTGTTCCAACTAGTGGAATTTGGCTAAACAAAAATGTACCAAAGTACAAAAAATGGTGTACACAAAGCTCAGGATTCAAAACCCTTGTACCAGATACAAACTAATGGAGATCCTTTTTTCACATTAATGACTTTTGTACTATTTCGGGTTGATGTTGGGCCTGGCAAGTAGTTCTCGTGACTTAGTTTTTACTGGTTGTTTTATAAGAAGAATGCCAAGGTCCTTGAGAGAATACAGAGGATATTTACAAGAACAGTTCCAGGGATGCAGGCTTTTAGCTGCAAGGTTGGGTTGATGAAGCTGACTTGTTTTCCTTGGAGCGAAGGAGATTGAAGGAAGATTTGATAGCGGTGTGCAAGATTATGACAGATTACGATAAAGTAGACAAAGAAAATCTATTTCCATTAGCTGATGATACAAGGGACACAGATTTAAGGATAAGAGATACAGGGCTGCTGTGAGGAAGAATTTTTTTACGCAGCGAGTGGTAATGCCCTGGAAGTCGATGCCTGCGAGCATGGCGGAAGCAGAGACAATCTGTTTCAAAAGGAATTGGGATGAGTACTTGAGGGAAATAAGCTTTCAGTAATATGGAGACGGGGCAGGGCGTGGGAAATGGTACTGACTGGATTGCTCTATAGAATAGGCATGGAATTGATGGGTTGAATGGCCTCATTTGCTGTTGTGATTCTATGGGTAATTATTACAAAATACACTTGCTTAAGGGCTAAGCTATTTGTTCAGTGTACATTGGAACAAGAGTGGACATTCAGCCCCTTGAGTCTGTTCCACCATTCAGTGAGATCATGGCTAATCTGCTTTGAATCCACATCCCTTAACACCGTTTGCTAGAAAAATTCTGTCAATCTCAAGTTTAAAATTATTAATTGTGCTACATGCATTTCGTGGGAGTGAGTTCCACACTTCTGCTGCCCTGTTTATAATATGTTTCCTGCTTTCTCTCCTGAATGGCCTAGCTCTGATTTTAAGGTTAAATTGTCTGGTCCTTGGCGCCCTCATCAGCAGAAGTGGTTCCTCTCTATCTACCTTATCCATTCTTTTCAAAATCCTAAAACCCTCAATCAAATCACCCCTTAACCTTTCATTTTCCAGGAAATACAAGCCTATTTTATGTATCTTGCCTTTATAATTTAACCTTTGGAGCTTTGCTAACATTCTGGTGAATCAGAGTTGTATGACTCCCAAAGCCTTTATTCCAGATGTGGTCTAACGTGGGCTTTGTATAGCTGTAACAAAATTTCCTCCCCATTATATCCTAGCCCTTTATTTACAAAGCTTAACATTCCATTAGTTTTTTTAAAAAAATGTTTGTACCTGTGTACTACACTTTTGTGATCCAAATCCATGGACCTATGAATCTCTTTGGAGTTTCTCTGTTCCTAGTTTTTCACCATTTAAAGAAAGTACTTGCATATTTTTTGGGGGGGGTCCAAAATGAATGATCTCATACTTTATGTATTGAAATTCTTCTGCCACAGTTTTACTTACTTAATCCATCAATGTATCTCTGTAATTCTGTGTTCCTGCCTACACTACTTACTATGCTATCAATGTTGTGGCAATGGCAAACTTCTATATTGGCTATTTCTTGTGTTATCTGAGTCATTAATAAATATAGCGAATAGCTAAGGCCCCAACAAAGATCCTTGTGGGACACCGCTAGTCACTTCCTTGTCACTCGTACATTTAAACAGTATATATTTTTACTTTGATAAAGGCAAAATACGGCGGATGCTGGAAATCTGAAACAAAAACAAAAATTGCTGGAAAAACTCAGCAGGTCTGACAGCGTCTGTGGAGAGAAAGACAGACTTAACATATCGAGTTTGCAAGACTCGAAGAAGAAGAAGCTCTGAAGAAGAGTCATACAGACTCGATACGTTAACTCTGCCTTTTTCTCCACAGATGCAGTCAGACCTGCTGAGTTTTTCCAGCATTTTTCGTGTTTGTGTTATATTTTTACTTTATTCATTCATGGGATCTGGACATTGCTGGCAGCGCTAGAACTTACTGTCTATTTGCATTTGCCCTTGAGAAGGTGGTGAGCCGCTACATTGAACACAACACATTTCCCACAACCAATAGTAGACTATAGCAGGTCTATAATTTCCTGCTTTCTCTCTCACCCTATAAAAGTCAGTAAATCTGGAAGGACAAGTTGCAAGTAAGTACTCCTGCAGCTAAGTTCAGTTAGCTTAATTTTAGGTTTGACTTAATTGGTGAATTGGTCACCATTCTCCATTTTCTCTCAACTCCACAGTTTTTTCATTCCTGATCACATGCTAACATCCTTTAGTTTTCAGCCATGTTTGTTATCGGGTTGTCTGAACACTCTGGGGCATGAGTCTGGAAATATCTGGCCTGGGGCAGAAAACTGCAGTGACAGATTTAGTGATTCCTGGGCCAGACCTAGCCCTCCTTCCAACTGTCAAGGTCCAGTGGCCAGTTTCTGTTACACTGCTCATGTTATAGCATCTTGTAGGTATCAATCCTCATCTTTGTCCTGTTGCATGTCTTGTGCAATGGGTACACATTCAGTCACGGTGTACAGCATATTTAGAAAAATAATTTTGTTTTTAGCGAAAAACAGCCACCTGCTGTGTTCTTGTGTGATAGCATTCACAGGAGAGAATTTGTGATGTAATTGCTCAATAAAGCTGAAATAATTATCTATATTGGATCATTAGAAAATTTGATGGCCAGTGTATTCTATATAAGTTTATGCAGGTGATGAGATTAAGGTATCGTTTTTCAAGTTAAATTTAAATTTGGGTAGAATGAATAAAAACTTCTGGTATTTTAATAATCATTGCATGCGCTAGCCATTTTCTCCTCTCAGGAAGCTGTTTTGAACAAATAAGTGGACCACTTTCACAGATATAGACTCACGTAGTTTAATGTTGCTTTGATGTTTTCAAGGAAGGACAAGGCAGTGTTGCAGTCCGTATGGCCCTGGGTGAAACGCAGATTGTACAAGAGACCAGGCAGTTCTTGGTAGATAATGGAGTTAGCTTGGACTCTTTCAGTCAGGTAAGACAATTCAAATAAATACAGCTGACACTTCAGACAAGTGTTAATAACTTTGTTGATTAATGCATTAAACAGAAACATTAATGTATTTTTTTCACTGTTGCTGAAGCATGAAGCATGCGGTAATTAATCTCTTGTCCAACAGCTTGAACATGTTTTCCATCAAATATAGTTGCAGAAAAGGAGTACAAGAAATCACAATCAGTACTTCAGTTCACTATTTAACAATTTTCTGTTTTGTAGTAAAGGAATGATCCTTTCTTTGTCAACAGAATGCAAATTATAAATCCAAAGACTGAGTTGACTCTTGAGAGAGTTTTTTTGTATTTATTACCTGTTTCTGATATTCAGAATTAATACAATTATTTTAATTAATTAGTATTTTTTTTTCTGGTAAATGCTGCTCCCTCGTGTGAAATTGAACTTTACCACAAGAAAATAAAGATTAGAAAAGAAAACCACAATTCAATTTTGAATTTTTTTGGAGACTCCATAGGGATGTTGTATAAATAGGAACATAGACTAAAAGAATGAAGAGATATTTGTCGGTTGGTTATACAGAACTTGAATATTGCCAAAAGAAAGACAGGTTGCTGAAACTTTTTATCTTATATTCATCAGGACAAATGTAATGCCAAGTTTCAAAACAATCACAATTTGTACAATTGAAGAAAAGGGGTGCTGATTGATTGGCAAATTGGCTGAGGTGTTGCCATGGAAAAAGCAACGGGGATGTATAGCCTCCCCATGCCTCTTGATAATTCGAAAAGGCGCAAGGCTTGAACATATTCCCTTTGCTTGGCGAGAACATGAATGTGCATGAATGTATGTCGCTTCTAGCAAGGGTAAATGAGCTGCATTACAAGCTCGACTGAATATCTTAAAGTGATTATTACTGTAACTATTAGCTTACTCCAGATTGTTCTGCAAGTGCTGTCCAATCATGGAATCACATCTAAGGGTTTTGTTTTTGGGTCTTGCAAGCATGGGCTGGTTGAGTATGGTCTGTACTCTGCCTATTACGAACACCTGGAGGAACATATTGATTTGATTTGACCAACCAATCATTGGGATGTACGGTCTATATACCTGGCATTGCACCGGCATGACATTGCTCAATTGTGTGATAGATAGAATATCTTTTTGCACTGGTGACAGCAGCCTGTTGGTGGAAAATACCATTTGGGTTGCCACTGCAAAGCAACAGGCTTGCTTAACTTGTTTAAATTTTTGAGATATTTTGCCTTTCCAAGGCAATTTGAGGTAAGCCAGGCACTTTTCAGTTCCGAAAGTGGTGGCCTTTAGCCCATTTGCGAGTTTGCATGATGCACTGAACAGTGAACTGATCAGGATAGCCATTGTCCTGCAGGATAGCTTTGATGCACTTTATTTCTCTATCAAGCTTGCAAGGTAAGCAAATGGTGAGAGTCCTATTTGCAAGATTGCTGACAGGGCCAATTTTATAGCATGTGGAGCTATACGAATCCCAGCGAGTATATTGATAGGTGAAGTGGTAGACATTAGTGGAGAAACCATTAGTGAATTTCTCAACTCGCTAATCGAGGAAAGGGTTTGTGTTAGACCGTTCAATCCCAAAGGTAAATTGGACCGTGAGATGGAGCGCATTAAGCTGTTAAGGAAAAATGGGCCTTGCAAATGGGCCAAAAGCAAACTCACAAATGGGCCAAAGGCTGCCACTTTCACCACTTACTATAGGGAAAGAGCAGGAATAGTGTGACTAATTGGATGACGCTCCCAAAGAACTTGCATGGACGTGAATAGTCAATTGGTCAACTTCTGTAATGTATGATTCTACATGTAATTGTGGTAATACAAGCCAAAATTAAGTTGCATACAATATCTTCTTTGGTATGATATTTATCTGTATATTTCATACTTTTCTAGGGTACTGGGAAGAGAAGTAAAACAGTTATCCTTGTAAAGAATATTCCTGCAGGAACGCAAGTGGATGAATTAGAGAAAGTATTTAAGAAATATGGAGACCTTGGGCGGGTTTTGCTTCCAGCAGCTGGTGTAACTGCCATTGTGGAATTCCTAGAACCTACAGAGGCCAAACATGCATTTACAAAACTTGCATATTCCAAGGTATACACGATGCAAGGACCATTATAAATGCCAATCTGTTCTTGTCATTGATTTGAAAGCTTCATTGGTGCAAGATAGAGCCTTATAATATTCTGGACATCATTTTTGATTAAAATAACCAACAAGGACCATTTTAGAGAAGTGAGACCTAATGGAGCTGCAGATCCAAATTTTCAGCTTTGAGCTTTGGAGACTGACAAAACACTGGGCCTTATTTCTAGGGGTATAGAATTCAAAACTAGTGAAGCTATATTAGACTCCTGTAGGACCTGGTTAGAATGCACTTGGAGTACTGTACACACTTCTGGTCTCCATATTACAGAAAAGACGTAGAAACACTGAAGTAAATGCAGTAATGATTTACAAAGATGGGTGCCAGACTGTGATTACAGCTGTTGGGAAAGATTGAACAAGATGGGGCTTTTTCTTCAAAAGAGAAAAACTTAAAGATATAAAAGACAGAATACTGTGAAAGTTGCAAATCTGAAACAAAAAGAAAATGCTGGGAATACTCAACAGGTGCTCCAGCATCTGTGGAGAGAGAGAAACACCTACCAGGAATGCTAAATCTACCTCTCTAAGCAAAGCTTAGAGGTAACCTGATAGAGGCATTTAAAATTGTGAATGGTTTGAAGAGGGTAAATGTAAAGAGAATGTTTCTACTTATAGGAGAATCTAAAACTATGGGTCAAAAATCCAAAATAGTTGCAATAAATCCAGTAGGCAAAGAGAAATTGCTTTACTCAGTGGTTAGAATGAGGAACTTATAACTACAGAAAAAGGCACATCGTTTAGATGCTTTCAGAAGGAAACTGGATGAGTACATGAGAGAAAAAGGAATAGAAAGATCAGCTTGAAAGGCTGAGATGAGGCAGATGGAATTGGATGACACACGTGGGGAGTATAAACACCAGGACTGACTTGTTGGCCTGAGGGTTTCTGTGCTGTCTAATTCAATTCTTTGGAACTTGATGAATTGTTATTCAAATCTAACACTACAGATTCTTTACTCGTGTGTATGAAGGATTTTAAGTTTTGTAGATTAAGGGCTGAAAGTCTGCATTTTATTTTCCATGTGAGGAAAGAACTGTGTGTGAGCCTTTTATATCTACAGTTGCACTTGCTAACTGAAAAATTACAAAATCCTCAACATAATTTCAAATATACTTGATTGCCATTTTGATGATGAAAGTGTGCAAGGCATTTCAGCCTGTTTTCCACATTCTTAAAATATAATGGAGTGGTTTTACATAATTGAAAAGCATTTTGTTTAATTTACCAAAATAATGTCACAGAAATAAAGAAATAATTATTCATAGCTACGTATCATGTTGCCAGGATTTTACAGGCTTTATCCAATGCTGCCAAAGCGAAATATCTCTATAATTTCTGTTTTTAAAATTTAGTTCCAGCATGTTCCACTTTACCTGGAGTGGGCCCCAATGGATGTGTTCTGTAGCCCAATCCTAGAAATGAAGAACCCTGAAAAGAAACTGAGTGATACAGGTAACCTTTTAAAAATATTTTCACTGGATGTTGGCATCGCTGGCTAGGCCAGCATTTATTTCCCATCCCTGATTTCCTTCAGAAGTTGGTGGTTCATGTGCTGCAGATACACCCAGAGTGCTGATAGGAAGGGAGTTCTGGGATTTTGGAAGGTGCGGTCAAAGAGGTCTTGGTCAGTGGCTGCAGTGCATCTTGCAGATGGTACATGCTGCTGCTACTGTGTCGGTGGTGGTGGGAGTGAATTTTGAAGGTGGTGGATGGGGTGCCAATCAAGCAGGCTGCCTTGTCCTGAAAGGTAGTGAGCTTTTTGAGCGTTGTTGGAACTGCACTCATCTAGGCAAGTGGAGAGTATTCCATCACGTTCCGACCTGTGCCTTGTAGGTGATGGACAGGCTTTGGGGAGTCAGGTAGTGAGCTACTGTCTGCAGATTTCCCAGCATCTGGCCTGTTCTTATGGCCACAATATTTATATGACTGGTCCAGTTCAGTTTCTAGTCAATGGTAACCCTCAGGATGTTGAGAGTTTGGGATTCAGCCATGATAATACCATTGATTGGGATTCAGCCATGATAATACCATTGAATGTCGAGGGGAGCTAGTTGGATTCTCTCTTGTTGGAGATGGTCATTGCCTGGAACTTGTCTGGCACAAATATTACTGGCCACATGTCTGCTCAGGCCTGAGTGTTGTCCAGGTCCTGCTGCTTATGGATACGGATGATTCAGTATCAGTGGAGCCGTGAATGGTGCTGAACATCGTGCAAACATCAGCAAACATTCCCTCTTCTGATCTAATGATGGAGGGAAGGTCATTGATGAAGCAGCTGAAGATGGTTAGGTCTAAGACTTTACCCTGAGGAACATCTGCAGTGATGTCCGGGGACTGAGATGGTTGACCTGAAACAGCCACACCCATTTTCTTTGTGCTAAATATGACTCCAACCAATGAGGAGTTTTCCACCGATTCCCTTTCACTCCAATTTTGCGAGTGTTTCTTGATGCCACACTTGGTCAAATGCTGCCTCGATGTCAAGGTCAGTCACCCTTGCCTCACCTCTTGAGTTCAGCTCTTTTGTTCATGTTTGAACCATGGCTATAATGAGTTCAGGAGCTGAGTGGCGCTGATGGAACCCAAACTGAGCAGCAGTGAGCAGGTTATTGCTGAGTAAGTGCCGTTTGATAGCATTGTCCACGACCTCTTCCATGACTGCTGATGATTGAGAGTAGACTGATGAGTCGGTAATTGGATGAGTTGAATTTGTCCTGCATTTTGTGGACTGGACATACTTGGGCAATTTTCCATTTGCCGGCTAGATGCCAGAGTTGTAGCTGTACTGGAAATGCTTGGCTAGGAGCGCAGCAAGTTCTGGAGAACAAGTCCTCATTACTATGGCTGGAATCTTGTCAGGACCTAAGGACTTTGCAGTGCCTTCAGCCATTTGTCGACATCACATGCATTGAGTGGAATTGGATGAAGACAGGCACCTGTGATGCTGGGGACTCAGTACTTCTGGCTGAAGATGGTTGCAATTGCTTCAGCCTTGCCTTTTGCACTGATGTGCTGGGCTAAAATATCATTGAGGATGGGGATATTTGTGGAGCAACCTCCTCCAGTTTGTTGTTTAATTGTCCACCACCATTCATGATTGGATGTGGCAGGACTGCAGAGCTTAGAAATGAAGAACCCTGAAAAGAAACCGAGTAATACAGGTTATGAGATCGCTTAGCTTTGTCTATCGCATGCTGCTTCCACTCTTTGGCAAGCAAGTAGTCCTGTGTTATAGCTTCACCAGGTTGACAGCTCATTTTTGGGTATGTCTGATGCTGCTCCTGGCACGCCCTCCTCCACTCTTCTTTGAACTAGGATTGATCCCCCTGCTTGACGATAATGTTAGAGTAGGGGATATACCAGACCATGAGGTTACAGACTGTGGTTGTATACAGTTATGCTGCTGCTAATGGCCCGCAGTGCCTCTTGGATGCCCAGTTCTGAGTTGCTAGATCTGTTTAAAATCTATCTCATTTCGCACGGCAGTAGTGCCACACAACACGATGGAGTGTATCCTCAATGTGAAGCTGGGTCTTTCTCTCCATAAGGACACTGGTCACTCCTACCAGTATTCTTGTGGACGGATGCACCTTTGACAGGTAGATTGATGAGTACGAGGTCAAGTACATGTGCAAATGTGTATAAAATTAATCAACTGGTAAAAGTTCAAAGTAGAAGAGAAGTGCTCCGTCCCTGCGCTCACTCTCTCTCCCGCCTGCTCTTCCCGCTCCCGCTTTCTCTCTCTTTCTTCGCCCTGCTCTCACTACCGCTGGTGCTGGTGAGCGCTTCCAGTGAGCCCCCTGAAGGCAGACAGCTGCCTCAGGGAGCTGCAGACCTCCACAGAATAAACAAAAGAAGAAAAGTGCTGCAAAATATGTCTGTGCAGCACAACCGAGCACCTGAAAGCATACCTGATTTTAAAAAAAACTGCCCTCATATATCTCTTTTTATTTTCTTTCCCCACAGAGATTCCATCCTGCCCTGGATTGAGGTTTGACAAAAATGCAAAGGCCAACTGGCCCATCCGCCAACCGTAAACTTGGACAGGCCATGAAAAATCACTTTCAATTGCCTCCTTAATAGGCTTAATTGCCCGCTCAATTCTCAGCAGGCGTGCTCTTGACTGCCGCGCGCGCCCACCGAGCTAGATGTTGCGTGAATGTGCAATGACGTCAGGATGCTCGTCCGATGTCATTTCGTGATCGGGCGGGTCAGGAGTGTGCCCACCTGTGGGATTTTGTACTCCCAACTAACCTGTTCATTCCTCTTCTACTCCCGGGCTTGTTTGCTCACTTTTTGTGAATCAATGACTTGAAGAGCAGATCAACACCCAATGCAATTACAACCTAGGTTTCAGAATTTTTTTTGTTCACTGTTAATGGGTGGTTCTCAATGACCATCATTTCCAAAATCTTAAAATTGAAACCAGGTGACTGCAGTATGTTGCATTTGAAATATCACTTTTTCCACTTTTGTGTACATAGAAGGTAATCTATGCTCCCTTTGAAGAGCTTGTCTGTAGCAATGTACACATGGTGAATTCTCTAGTGCATTGCAGTTGACTTCATCTGTGAAAATTAACATTTTTATCCAGCATGAGCAGCCCAGAACACCATGGGATCTATGGTAGTTGTATGTGTGAAATATGTAATTTATCCTGCATAGGTGATATCACTGTTCCAAAATTAATTCAATGGGAGTCACTGGTAATTTAAAAGAAAGCAATCAGCTATGAAGTCCTTATAGTGAGCACACCATTGTAACCATGACAATAACTTGCCCATAATTGACTCAAAGCATTTTCAAAGTGCTTCAACAGTCCAGAAATTCTTCAGTTAATCCACAACACATTTGTACAATATCATAAAATCAAAGTAGAACCAAGTTAATCTTGAACACTTTGCACACTCACATATGCATATCTGGAACAAAACAAGTCAATCTTCAGCCAACAAAAATGCCACTCAGTGCATGCTTTTGTTCTGGGGGTGAGGGGGCTTTGAGTTTCTTTTTCTAACCTTGCATACTCAACTCGGACTTACTTGCTTCCACACCATCATAGATATCTGTCTGATTCTGCAGGTAAACATTTCCCATGTAAGGCTTTTGGGGACAAAGAAGATGGTGAGGCTAACTTTGATTTTCTCCTACCCATGGGAACCCTGTAACGTCTGGCACCTACAGGCTGCACTCCTCCAGTTCTGGCTTCTGGTGCATTCCCTTTGTTCACCACTCTATTGTTGGCTGCCTTGCTTCCGCTTGCCTAGGCCTTATGCTCTGGCATTCCTTCCCTAAATCTCTCTGACTCATGACCTCTCTCTCCATCTTTAAGACTCCTCTTCAAAACCAACCGCTTTGGCCAAGCTTTTGGTCACCTGCCCTTTTACCTCTCCCTGTGTGGCTCCATGTTAAATTTCCTGATTAAACCTCCTGTGAAATGCCTGGAAACATTTTAGAACATTGCAGGTGCTATTTAAATGCAAGTTATTGCTGAGATTTAGTTCTCAGTAGATTGGGAAGATGTCAGTAGATTCTGCTGATCCTTCTCTGGATCCAGTATACTATGGGTAGAATTTCCCCCACATCGGGGGTGGGGGGCAGTTATGCGGGGGCGGGTGCGGACCCGATTGGTGCCCCCGATCGGGTCTGCGCCGCTATTTTACGTGGACGGACCAATTAAGGCCTGCCCAGCGTGACGTGCGCCCGGAAGCTCCCTGTGCGGGTGAAAGGGGGGTGGTGGGGAGGGTGGGGGAGGATTTCCCTGAGTTGGGAATGCACACGAAAGAGCACAGAAATTAGGTTTAAGTTTAAACAGTGTAATGAAGTGTTCAAAAAAATTTTATGACATGCCCCCTCATGTGAAACTGTCACATGAGCTGAGACATGTGCATTAATTTTAATAAAAAATTTTCTGAAAACTTTAAATCATTCATGAAACCTCATCCCGCCCGTGGATGAGATTCCATGAAAAATGCGAAGGCTGCCTGGGCTCTTTGCCTGCCTGCCAACCTTAAGGTTGGATGGGCAGCTTTCTCACTTGGCTTAATTAGTTCATTAATGGCCTTAACAGGCCTTTGACAGTTCGATGGGCACGCAGCTGACTCGGCTGTGCGCCCGCCGAATTGAAAAAAATCTAAATGACACGCGGTGACGTTGGGACGCATGCCCCACGTCACCCCGTGTCATTTTACGCCTCGGCGAGCAGGCCTCGCTCCCGCTCGCCGAGCCAAAGATTCAGCCCTGCGTTATTTCATTGCATGTAAATAAGTTTAGTCTTGATGTACCTACAAAAACATATTTGTAAAATAAAATTGTATTATGTAGGATGTTGTTCAATATCTTGTTTAATTCAATCGTAAAGGAGAGCAGTATAACTTATTCCCGACTTGTGAATAAATTATACCGCCTGCTTCACTAATAGAATAAATTTATAAAGTATACTATCATTCTTGGCATTGAGTCATAGAGGTCTGCAGCACATCGGGTCTGCGCCAGTCAAACAAGTACCTAACAGAATATAATCCCATTTTCCAGCATTAGGCCCATAGCCTTATATGCCATGGCATAGCAAGTGCACATCCAAATACTACTAAAATATTATGAGGGTTTCTGTCTACCACCCTTTTAGGCAGTGTGTTCCAGATTCCCACCACCCTCTGGGTGAAAAATTTTTTCCTCATATCCCCTCTAAACCTCCTGCCCCTTACCTTAAATCTATACGCCCTGGTAATTGATCCCTCCACCAAGGGAAAAAGTTCCTTTCTGTCTACTCTATCTATGCCCCTCATAATTTTATACATCTCAATCGTGTCCCCCTTCAAACTCCTCTGTTCCAGGGAAAATAACCCCAATCTATGCAATCTCTCCTCATAACTAAAACTCTCCAGCCCAGGCAACATCTCCTGCAATCTCTCTCGTGTAATCACATTCGTCCTATAATGCGGATTCCAGAACTGCAAGCAATACTCTAGCTGTGACCTAACCAGCATTTTATACAGTTCCAGCATAACCTCCTTGCTCTTATATTCTATGCCTCGGCAGGTACCCCATATGCCTTCTTAACCACCTTATCCACCTGTCCTGCTACCTTAAGGAACCAGTGGACATGCACACCAAGGTCCCTCTGACCCTCGGTACTTCCCAGGGTCCAAGCATTCTTCGTGTATTCCCTTGCCTTGTTTGTCCTGCCCGTCGTCCACGAGCAGGCCTTGCCCCCACTCGCTGAGCCTAAGACTCAGCACTGTACTTCATAGTATGCAAATAAGTTTAGTCTTGATGTACCTACACAAACACATTTGTAAAAAAAAAAATTGTATTCTGTAGGATGTTGTTCAATATCTTGTTTAATTCAGTCATAAAGGAGAGCAGCACAACTTGCTCCCAACTTGCGAATAAATTATACAGCCTGCTTCACTAATAGGATAAATTTATAAAGTATACCGATTGCATATCCTGTTTATCACACTAGATTAATTTTCCAATTTTTGAATACTTTAATTCGGCATTTAACAGAGCAATAAGCCATTTGAGTAATATTTCTACGGAATTTATATAAAATACTAACTGGGATTATGTAAACATTTTAAATGGTTGCCCACTAAATAAGACGTGAGATGTTATATCAGTTGGGCAAATGGGGATTAATTAAGGAAAGTCAGCATGGATTTGTTAAGGGCAAACCATGTTCAACTAACTTGATTTGAGTTCTTTGAGGAGGCAGATGAGGGTAATACAATTGACATGGTGTACTTGGACTTCCGAAAGGCATTTGATGAAGTGTCACTAACAGGCTTGTGAACAAAGTTGGCTCTCCTAAATTGAAAGGGACAATAGCAGCATGGATGCGAAATTGGCTGAGTGACAGGATCAGAGAGTGGCGGTGAACAATTGTTTTTCGGTCCAGAGAAAGCTTTATGGTAGGTTACACCAGGGCACGTAGGCTGCTTTGTCCTGGTTGCTGTCTGTTTCTGGAGTGTTGTTGGAGCAGGCAAATGGAGAATATTCCATCACATTCCTGACTTGTGGGTGGTGGAAAGGTGGAGTCAGGAGACTTGCCACAGAATACCCATCCTCTGACCTGCTCTTGCAGCCATAGTCTTTATGTGGCTGGTCTTTTTAAGTTAAAAATTTGGCATTTGTGAATACCTTTTGTTAATTTTTTGTAACAAAACATTTGCCATAAAATGACTCTCTATGTCACAGCCAGCAAAGTAGAAATAATATAAACCATATTTTTTGTTGGTTGACTGTATATTTCAATGTCATGTCCTGAATCTAAACAATGCTGGGGGAGAAAAACAATATAATTCCCCAAGGTACAAAATAATTTAGGTTAAATGGGTAGCCCTGTGTTTGAGTAATTTCACTCTACATTTTTATCATAAACATTTAATTTTATTTTTCTTGAATATTTTCAACAAGTTGAGCAATAATCCAGGTGTGGGGTTCCCTTCCAAGCTCCTCTCAGCATGAGTTTTGCAAAAGTACTTTGAGTACTCCTTTTCAATTTATTTGCTTTCCCTTACCATTTCCACTTTTTCTTTTGCTTTTCCTTTCCATTTTCCATTTTCTGCTCTTCCCTATAACCATCATCTCCATTGCCTTCTTATTCTCCTCTATCTCATAATCCTCTAACATCCCTTTTGAGCCTTTCTTTTTTTGCCATGGGTCTATTTGTCTTCCTTCAGTACTCCTATAAAATCAGAACATGGGTTTTGACTGCATTTGGTCCTCGCAGCATGGAATTCTAGTATATGCCATGTTGGTTGTAAGTAAATATAAGGTAAAATTTTGAGGTTGGCGGGCCCAGGATTGGCCAGGAAAAGGGCTGGCACCTGCAGTCTGCCCCCATTTAAGGCCCACCCAGCGTGAAACGCTGCTTCTCATTGTTTGGAAAGGGCTGAGTGGGGGCGGGGTCCAACAGCGACTTGGCTGCTGGGTTAAAAACTGCGCAGGCAGCCCCTGGAAGGCTGCCACAGAAGAATACCTTTCTGTTAGTAAACTCACATGATGGAATTGACTGCGACTGGAGACCCCAGGTGGGAGAGTAGATCGAGTGGGCATTCGGCCCCCCACCTTCCCCCCAGTTTTCAGATGAGTGCTTTGCTGTCCTCCTGGAGGAGATGACTGTCAGGAGGACCACCCTTGCCCCCAGAGATGGGAGTAGGAGGCCACTGCACCTCATAAAATGGGCATGGTTAGCAGCCATGACGTGGTGCGATGTGTATGAGTGCAGTGCCGGAAGAGGTGCAATGACCTGTTGTGCTCAGGAAGGGGATGAGTACCGTGTTGGCATTGGTCACTGTGCAGGAATGTTAAGGCATAGCCATCGTGTGTGTGGTCCCCCCCCCCCCCCCAAACGCCGTGGACCTCAGGGCTGCTAGAGTCTGAGTGCCAACTGTCATTAGCACTGGAGCTGGCCAAGTGGGTGAGCCCTGGCTGCTTGGACTGAGCCTTGATGCCATTGTCTTTCAATGATCAATGGAGACTCCAGGTCTGAGACTCCCATCAATGAAGAGACTGCACTAGAATGGTTGCACAATCCAAAACCCTCACCTCTGTGCACTGCGCTCTTATCTTCATTTGGCACTCAACCTGCTGCTGCTGATCAGTTTTGAGCAGGACGCCCTTGAGCTGGAGAGATGGCACGCTCCACATGCTACCGGGCATGGAGAGGCGGGGTGCCAGACGAAGATAAGAGTGTAGTGCACAGAGGTGTGAGGGCTTTGGATTGTGCAGTCATTCCAGTGCAGTCTCTTCATTGATGGGAGCCTCAGACCTAGTATCCCCATTGATCTTTGAAAGACAATGGGACCGTGATGCAGATCTCCATTGTCTCACCGGGGTACCTGACATGCACAGTGACAGCATGATGACGTTAACTAATGACATGTCCTCCTTCTCCCCTTTTGATTTAGCCCACAATCACTCGCTCTCTGGACCCCGAAGGGCCACCCCCTGATGCCAGAGGACCAGGCACCGGTGCAGATACCAGAACTTTGGGCATTAGATTGGCAGCTAGAATGTCAGTGCACATTGGTGAGGGCACTTCACACTCACTTGAGGTACAAGCAGAGGCAGAGGGCTCCCAGGGCACCTGCAGTTGGAGGTCTGCTGGGGACCAGGACGATGCTCGGTCGAAGGCAGATGATGAGCCTCTGGAGTCGTTCATTAGGCTGCTGATGCTGGATGCCCAGCAAGTTGTGCAGGAGGATCTGGCGGAGACCCATGAGGGTCTGCGTGCTAAGGTCTCCATTGCGGAGGAGTCCATGCGGAGCATGAGCACTGCATTGACCTTCATGGCCAAGCATACTGCCTCCTCCATTGAGAGAGTGATGACTCTCATGGAGAGGCAGCACCAGGGACAGAATCTCCAGGGGCTTCTGGGGTTGTGCTTGGATCCGTAAACCCTCACACAGGCAATGACCTCAGGTGGTCAGTGCCATTGTGGGAGATGGATGAGACACCCAGTATCCCGGCTAGGTGCCTGCCCATCAGTGGTGAGCAGGGAGGCCCAGAGCAACCTTATGTTGGCGCATAAGCTGCTTGTTGTCTCTGTGGGCTCCTCTCTGGGTGCTCTGGATGACGGTAGCAGCTCTTCCGCCCCTCCGCCAGTGACTGTCACATTTGATGAGGCTGCGATGACTGGGGAGATGCCAGCCGTGGCACTGGCCGCTCCCTCCCAAGCCGGGTCAGCACAGGCTCCACTAGCCAGAGGACAACCGCCAAGGTCATCAAACCAACAAGACAGCAGTGTCAGCAGACTGTCTCCAATGTCGGTGCCAGCGAGGGTGGAGGTTGTGTGGGGTGGGGGGGTGGGGGTTGTGTGGGGTGGGGGGGGGTCACCACGAGATAGCACTCAGAAATGTAAGTTAAAGGCACCATGAGCACAAGTGGGTCAGTTCACGGGTGATTTTCTGTTCATTTCTGTTTGTTTTATGTGCCTGCTGGTGTGGACATGCACACCAATGATGGTAATGTCATTATGCATTCAATCTGACAATAACATTAAATTTGCTTTGGTTTTGATGGCCTGGGGCATGCTTTACCCTTTTTCTTTCTGGTGCAGGGTACACCAGTGTGTAATGTTGGATGTGAGTGGCCTGATATTTTATTGCACAGGCGTTGAATGGACTTTAGGTGCAAATAAAAGTGTCATTTCTGACACCTGGGATGCGGAAGCCCTGGCATGAGCTGGAAGCATATCTTTGGTAACCTAGCTGAAGGAGCATTGGATCAAGGTGTCCTTGCCTCCCAGGTGGTGACTGAGGTGTGCCTCCATGCCCTCAGCATTCTTCTCCCTCTGCTCCTCTTCTGACTCATTATAGGATTCTTCATCTGTGGCCTGTGCAGCTACGATAAGATCCTCTTCCTCCAGTGGGTTTCCTCCCTTGCCAGTGCCAGATTGTGGAGAGCGCAGCATTCAATAATTATTAGTGATACCCACTCTGTGGGGTATTGTAGTGCACCCCCGATTGGTCCAGGAATCGGAAGTGCATCTTAACCTATGGTCCTCTGCCACAGCCCTTATGGAGGCATGACTCCTATTGTAATGCAGCTCTGCCCCTGTTCTTGGGTGGCAGAGAGACGTCATAAGCCCTTTTCACCCAGCAACCAACCACCCATCCATCAGGCTGGAGCACTGTAAAGCCTCGGCACCTGGGAGTGTCTCAGGATCTAAGCGTCATGGGAACTGCCAGAGTACCTTGCACAGATTTGCAGAATATGCATCCTCTGCACGTTCATGTAGTGGAATCCCTTCCTGTTGACGAAGGCACCTGGCTGACCTACTGGCACCTTGATGGCCACGTATGCAGTCGATGGCACACTGGACGTGGGGGAACCCAGCAGTCATTGCAAAGCCTCTGGCTCGCTCAGCCTGGCTGGCTTCGTCCGTATGGTAAAGAACAAAGGTCAGTACCCACCTGAACAGAGCTTTTGTTACGAACTTGATGCAGCTGTGGACAGCTGATTGGGAGACTCCATGCAGGTCTCCCACTGAGCCCTGGAAAGAGCCGGAGGCATAGAATTTGAGGGCTGCTGTGATCATCAGAGCAACTGGCATGTGGTATCCACCCACACTGTCAGAGCTGAATCTCAGGCTCAATCATCTGACAAATCAAGGTCACAGTCTCCCTTGAGAGGCAGAGCCTCTTTTGAGGTAGCTGCATCACCACCTGTAAATCCTGGCAGCAGGATAGTGGTGTCTTCTATGGCCCCTTCAGCCTTGGTCTACCTGTTGGCCCTGCACCTCTCCTCCCACAGGTCCCTCCCCTGGAAGCTGCATTGGGATACCTGGCCTCCTCTCCCTCCTGCCCCTCTCTTCCTCCTCAGAGGAGGTTCCATCAGTGGAGACCACAATCCCCATTGCCAGGGTAACGGAAGGCTTTCTGATCTCAGAAAGGGTCCACACTGTCTGAATCCTCCGGGGGCCTTGGAGACACTAATAAGCCCTGAAATGAAGCCTGGAAATGCTAACAATGAAGCCCCGCACAGAGTTGAGGCTGCAAAGTACCAATAAGCAACCAGCAGCAAACTATCTCCAAAACTCCGCACTACTCTCACTGGCAATAATGCTGACCCTTTTTATCCCTCCATTGGATGAGGTTTAGCAAATTATCAGCTGTCCACCTGCCTGTTTTGCTCATGTGACGAGTGCAGAATGGCACACACAATGTAATATGCAGCTTAATTGCCTTTTTAATTTCCTTAGCAGGCCTTGTAATTGATGGCGCGCACGGCTCCAACT
This sequence comes from Carcharodon carcharias, assembly GCF_017639515.1. Lineage (NCBI taxonomy): Eukaryota > Metazoa > Chordata > Chondrichthyes > Lamniformes > Lamnidae > Carcharodon > Carcharodon carcharias. Next base: position 40,920,889 of record NC_054479.1, on the reverse strand, counting down.
CCCACGCGTGAGTGTGCAATGCCATCGGGACACTCAACCGTTGTTGTCGTGCACTATTTTATGATCGAGCGGGTTAGGTGCTCGCCTGCTCACTCGGTGAAAAATTCTGCCCCTAAAAACAAAGACTTAAGTACCTTACTGGTTTTAGTTGTTAGTCGGAGAAGCATGGCTACCCTTTGGAAATGTTGGCAGAAGTTTGCCACTGTGATGCCTTTGAATGTGAAGCAAAGGGAAAGTTGGGAAATTATCTTGTTTGTTGACTGTAATTTCAACCCTTCAAGCATCCAGTTAAGTATTGTACTTCCTGCATTTGGATTAAATAAATCCAAATTCTAATTTATCCCTTTTGAAAAATAAATGTTGCCCATACATGGACTGGTAATGTGTGTGCTCCACTCCCAACAATAGGTTATATCTTTTATTCTGAGCGAGCATTGTGAAGGAACAATTGTTTTGTTCTGTCATAGCTTTTTGTGATCCCTTTTCATTACACTTAGCATCAGAAGATGGAGCAGATATTGTGATACAACATTTGCGTGAAGAATAATTTTACTCAAATGATTAAAATGCTGCATATTGTACTAATTGCTCTGGAGGTTTTGTTGTATGGATCATGGAAAAATACATATCTCAATGTTTGTAATAGAATATTTATGGCTATGTCCATAATCATGTCTATAGTAGCTTTCAAACATTTTTTTCTGTTTTAATCTAACTTTAATTTAGCTTTGTGGTGGTTTTCATCTAAAACAATGGCTTTCACTCCAATCTTTGAAAACGTGCAAAATTGAAGTCTCTTTTAAAGTATGTCCTTGCTTAAACATATTCTGTAACTTATTATTGAACCTAAAGCATCCAAAGATTACTTGAGTTAGGATCATCTGAGAAAATAATAAGGGAACAAAACAAAGCCTCTGTTGTCCAACGCGACACAATGCTTACTGTGTAAGCAGTACATATGACTGCATTGTATTAGTGACAGGCTAATACCTGTCCCAGTGCTCTCCTCTTTCTTTCTTCAAGGACATGACTCATTTTGAACTTTCATGGTTTTTTCATACATATATAAGGCTGCAACAGTGGCCTTTGGGGGAGGTGAGCCTTGAGCTTTGAGAATGAAAGCAGCAATGCCAATCTGGCTACTAGTCACCAGGGAGCTATTATCTTACTGTGCCGAGACCCAGGCCCTGTGATAATGAACTTCAGGGGAATGCTTAGCGAAGGCTGCAGTTCACTGATAATAGCTTTTGTTGTGCAGGGTGTGCTTTGCATGCAGAAAGCCTCAGAATTTTGTAGCTCAAGAATAATGTAACTGCTTTTTGCTTTGCGTGACTGCATTTTATCGTGTGAGCCACAGATGGAGGTGCATTTAAATCTTTTTGCTGATGGATTAACTGTCAATGATTTATTAATTTCCCCTGAGTTGACAGAACCCTTACTTACTAAATTTAAACAAATGAAATATTTTAAATTTTCTTTTGGATGAAACAAATAGAAGAAATTAAAAACACCTGAGCATTAAAGTAAACCTTTGTCTGTAGATTTTTAATGGCATTACATGTTAGCTGAAAAAGCAATTCATTTTGATGGATATTACAAGCATTTGACTAGGGGGATTACGGCCACTGAATATTTTTCTATTGTATATAAATCTTTGTAAATTCCAAGAAAGTGAAGATTTTAATTTTCATTAAACATTATTGTGCTGTCAAGTGTCTTGACAAGGTCATGCAATAATATAAGGTATCAACCTATGTGTGGTTTTATAATTCTATTGACACATAAGGAATTGATTCAGTCAGGTTCATCAACCCCTACACCACTTGTATTTAAAATATGCCATATAAAATATATTTTTATTTATGACCCTTAAAGTTGGCCTATATTTGTTTTTTGCATTCATTAATAGGAAGCGTTCCTTTTTTTTTAAACTTGGGTTATTTTGACCATGAGATTTAGAAGCAATTGAAGTGTGTTGAATCATAATTCCTATGTTATTTATTGCAGTAGTTTCTTCATTAATGCATTTATGTTTCCCTATATTACCAAGTGGTGCAACCATGCCCTTGTTCTCATCTTGCTGCTAGCTCTAAGGTATAAAGACTGACTTTGAAGTATGTTGTACATCAGTTTTCATTGTTAGAAGTTCTCTCAAAAGCCTCACTTTGAGGTAATCAATTTCAGCCAGGGGTGGTAATGAGACTACCTGTGTGTCCTCAAGTTGAAGAGGGAAAATATTAGTTTAGAATTCCTGTTAATAATTGTTGCTTCTTGTATATCGTGCGAGTTCCTAGCAGTTTTGGCTGTAACTCTTCGCATCCCTTTCTCTAGCCCCAAATAAATGGTCTGCTGACAATCTCCATACTTGCATGTGAGTTTTGGCTACTTGAGGCACAGTCTGCAAGGTTATTGATGCTAACTGATTTTTCTCAAGTGAAAGTAGTCACTAAGAATGAGTACAGAAGAATGATTCAAGAAAATGAAAATCTCACACAAGTAACCGTAAGGTTCAAATGGAGCATAAACTCTGGCATGGACTGATTAGGCAGAATGGCTTGTCTCTGTGCCATATATTCTATGTAAATTCAATATATCTTTTAAATCTTGAATTTTTTGAATCAGACAATAGAATCCTGTTAAGTGTAATTACTCCAGAGGTTTAGTCAATGACTGAAAACAATACTTGTTTTTGTAATGAAAGTTGCAAACATTGAAATTGGTGTTAAAAGTGCATGTTGATGCTGCTCTGATTTTGGAAGAAGCACTCTTGTATCAGCGCACTCATCAGTGGAGATCTGTATAATTATGGAATTGAAGGAGAGTTGTTTGTAATGGAGTTTTGTTTTGGTTTTGGGGAAGGGGATAAGACCCAATATGGAAAAAAAAGTCCGAGAGGAATTTAGGGAAAGCAATATGATGAAATTATCCTTAAAAGATCATCTGTCTTTCCATGTTAATACTAATCAGACTTGAATCTGTATTGGATTAGTCTCGATGATAGTTATAGAGTTTTTATTTTAATGATTTGTATAGAATCAAAAGAAACAAGTATTAATAATTATATGGTGCGAGAGGACAATTGAGAGAAATAGAACAACTTGAGAGAAGGATGGCAGAAATAGAACTAAAGTTATAATAAAAGAAAGAGAGATCTAATTTCTCTTCTCTAACCCAAAATAATTACAATGCCTTGATATTAAGGAAAATACATAATTATTATGACTTTTGCCTTAACAAACTGAAACTAATTAACTGAGGGTAGGAATTTAAACTGTTGCATTTATGTAAGTAGATATTATTATGTAATGTTTATGGAGAATAATTACAAGTAAAACTGCTGTAGTAGACTGCATTCCTGTTTCTCTCTACTGTCTTTTAGCATGGATTTGCAGTACCAGTGCAGCATTGTTGTGAAGCAGAAACCACTTCACACTGATGTTAAACTTGTGTAATTGCACCCTGCATATCCATTTAAATTTGAATCTGTTCTTAATCGCTCAGTGTATTGTAGACATAGTACTAAATACCTAATGTCTCCTAGAAAGACTTAGGCTAGTGGTTAGAGATGATAAATGGGGAGGTGGGAATGAACACTGGCTCATGTATCCTCTGTCTGTAACACTGGGAAAGATGCAGATTAAACTGCCTCTTAGAATGTGTTCTGTGCTCTGCAAATCTGCTGCCTTTTGTAGACTGATACATGATAATTTTGAGTTTGATGATCCTGTCCTCTAATTTAGGAATACCGAAGTTGAGTCATAGTTTTATAAAGACTATTAGGTAGGGCACTTTAGGTATAGCTCTAGGGGGGGGTGAGGGGAGCATAAAAGATTTAAAAATATTTAAAAATAATGGTAATAGGTGGGAAAAGAAAAATCTATATAATTTATTGGAAAAAACAAAAGGAAGGGGGAAGAAACAGAAAGAGGGTGGGGATGGAGGAGGGAGTTCAAGACCTAAAGTTGTTGAATTCAATATTCAGTCCGGAAGGCTGTAAAGTGCCTAGTCGGAAGATGAGGTGCTGTTCCTCCAGTTTGCGTTGGGCTTCACTGGAACAATGCAGCAAGTCAAGGACAGACATGGGGGCAAGAGAGCAGGGTGGAGTGTTAAAATGGCAAGCGACAGGGAGGTTTGGGTCATTCTTGCGGACAGACCACAGGTGTTCTGCAACGCGGTCGTCCAGTTTACGTTTGGTCTCTCCAATGTAGAGGAGACCGCATTGGGAGCAACGAATACAGTAGACTAAGTTGGGGGCAATGCAAGTGAAATGCTGCTTCACTTGAAAGGAGTGTTTGGGCCCTTGGACGGTGAGGAGAGAGGAAGTGAAGGGGCACGTGTTACATCTTTTGCGTGGGCATGGGGAGGTGCCATAGGTGGGGGTTGAGGAGTAGGGGGTGATGGAGGAGTGGACCAGGGTGTCCCGGAGGGAACGATCCTTACGGAATGCCGACAGGGGGGGTGGAAGGGAAGATGTGTTTGGTGGTGGCATCATGCTGGAGTTGGCGGAAATGGCGGAGGATGATCCTTTGAATGCGGAGGCTGGTGGGGTGATAAGTGAGGACAAGGGGGACCCTATCATGTTTCTGGGAGGGGGGAGAAGGCGTGAGGGCGGATGCGTGGGAGATGGGCCGGACATGGTTGAGGGCACCTCGAAACATCAACTCTTTTCTTCTCCGCCGATACTGCCAGACCTGCTGAGTTTTTCCAGGTAATTCTGTTTTTGTCCAAAAAATGACTATCTCATTTCCCTTTCACTATGTCACATCCTCCCCTATAGGCATATTTGCTTTTTGATGGTTGTAATATTTATAAACTAAAGATGATGATCCCTAAATTATTGGCCAACTCAGCATTTCTGGGGCTTAGAATTGAGACGGCATGCTCTAATGGATATCAAATTAGGTGCAAGCATTTTCCACCTCAGATAGACTGCTCAAACATGTTTTTGGCTTATTTGTGATCAATGTGCTAAAGTTTTAAGCACCTTTTGGTTTTCTTTCATGGGATGTGGGTGTTGCTGGCAAGGCCAGCATTTATTGTTCATCCTTAATTGCCCATGCTTAATTACCCTTGAGAAGGTGGCAGTGAGCCACCTTCTTGAGCTGTTGCAGTTCACCTGGTGAGGTATATCCACAGTGCTGCTGAGAATGGAGTTTCAAGATTTTGACCCTGTGACAGTGAAGTAGCAGAGATTTTAATTCCAAGTCAGGGTGGTGTGTGGCTTCATGGTGGTGATCCTGTGCATCTGGGTGGTAGAGGTTGCGGATTTGAAAAGTACCGGTGAGTTACTGCAGTGCATATTGTAGATAGCACACACTTCTGCCACTTCTGTAGGGAATGAATGTTTAAGTTGGTGGATGGGGTGCCGATCAAGCATCCTGCTTTGTCCTGGATGTGTCGAGCTTCTTGAGTGTTTTTGGAACTGCACTCATCCAGGCAAGTGAAGAGTGTTCCATTGCATTCTTTGTGCCTTGTAGATGGTGGACAAGCTTTGGGGAGTCAGGAGGTGAGTTACTCACCTCAGAATTCCCAGCTTCTGACCTGCTCTTCTAGCCACAGTATTAACATGGCTGGTCTAGTTCAATTTCTGATTGGTGTAAACCACCTGTATGTTTTGAGTGCCATTGAATGTCAAAACGAGGTGATTATGTTCTCTCTCTTGTTGGGGATGGTAATTGCATGGCACTTGTGTGTTCAGAATGTTATCAGTAATCCTTTGACAACGTCTTGGTATTCTTCAAACTCTTCAACTTCATCTTGACTAATGTGGCAGCATGCCATATCAGCCCAAACCTAAATGTTGTCCAGGTCCTGCTGTACATGGACACTGACTGCTTCAGTATCTGAGGACTCGTGAGTGGTACTGAGTATTGTGCAATTATCGGCGAATATCCCCTCTTTTGACCTTATGATGGAAGGAAAGTCAGTGATGAAGCAGCTGAAGATGATTGGGTCTAGGACACTTCCTTAAGGAACTCTTGCAGCAGTGTCCTGAGACTGAGATGATTGACCACCAACAGCCGCAGCCATCTTCCTTTGTGCTAGATATGACTCCAACCAGTAGAGAGTTTCCCCTCTGAAAACCATTGATTTCAATTTTGCCAAGGCTCCTTGATGCCACACTGAGTCAAGTGCAGCCTTGACATCAAGGGCAGTCACCTCACCTGCTTTAAATAAATTGAAATGAAGGCCAGCAATAAGGTTGCACCGAAGTTACACTGTTGCTACTTTTAGAATGTAACTTCAATTTTGTATGGCATGCTGCCACATTAGTCAAGATGAAGTTGAAGATTTTGAAGAATACCAAAACGTTGCCATTGGATGTGATCGCACCGGAGGGGGTGCAGAGGAGATTCACCAGGATGTTGCCTGGGATGACACATTTAAGTTATGAAGAGAGGTTGGATAGACTTGAGTTGTTTTCGTTGGAGCCGAGAAGACTGAGAGGCGACCTGATCAAGGTGTACAAGAGCTGGGAAAGAACTTTTGCAGTTTTTTATTTTTCCATTTTCATGCACAGCGCTGAACTTGCCACTGACTGACTGTCGGATTGAGAAATTCTGAAATATTTTTCCCTCAACTTAGTGAGAAGTGCTATGGATCAAATAAGTTTTCCATTATAATGCAGGATGAGAAAGAACAGGAGGATGGGGAAGAGTGAGCTAGCAGATGAGGTGATTGAGCCCTTCTAGATATTATCTATCTCCACATGCAACAAGATGGATCACAGGCTTTATACAGATGTTAATGAGGCACTGAATTAGAAGAATGCTGCACAAAAGAATTAAATGGGGAGATATGCTAATTATGCTATGAAGATTTGTGGCTGCACTCCTCTGCACGTGCAGCTCTATCTGTGGTAGTGAAGTTATGATCTCAGTCAGCTTTTATGTTAATGGATTATTTCATGTAAATTTGGCGGACTAGCCAGGGTGCTGCCTGAGAGTGTATTCACCACATTTGCAGGGATTTCATCCCTTTTTGCATCACAGTAAAGCAGCAGGAAAATAGAACCATGAGTTTTATACTGTTGCTGGCTTTGTCAAGGTACAGGATACAATATGTAACACCCATCAGCTTTGTGAGTTCCTTCTGAACTTCCTGAACAGAGCAGGCTACCCTCAATATCCAGAACATGAATATCAGCCAGCACCGACACGTGAGAAACACCTGACCTACCTACCTAATCCCATTTACCAGCACTTGGCCCATAGTCTTGAATGTTATGATGTGCCAAGTGCTCATCCAGGTACTTTTTAAAGGATGTGAGGCAACCCGCCTTCACCACTCCCAGGCAGCACATTCCAACCCGTAACCACCCTCTGGATAAAAAAGTTTTTCCTCACATCCCCCCCAAACCTCCTGGAACTCTCACCTTGAACTTGTGTTCCCTCGTGACTGACCCTTCAACTAAGGGGAACAGCTGCTCCCTATCCACCCTGTTCATGCCCTTCATAATCTTGTACACCTTGATCAGGTCGCCCCTCAGTCTTCTCTGCTCCAACGAAAATAACCCAAGTCTATCCAACCTCTCTTCATGACTTAAATGTGCCATCCCAGGCAACATCCTGGTGAATCTCCTCTGCACCCCCTCCAGTGCGATCACATCCTTCCTATAATGTGGCGACCAGAACTGCGCACAGTACTCCAGCTGTGGCCTCACCAAGGTTCTATACAACTCCAACATGACCTCCCTACTTTTATAATCTACGCCTGGATTGATAAAGACAAGTGTCCCATATGCCTTTTTCACCACCCCACTAACATGCCCCTCCGCCTTCAGTGATCTATGGATACACACGCCAAGGTCCCTTTGTTCCTCAGAACTTCCTAATGTCATGCCATTCATTGAATACTTCCTTGTCAAATTACTCCTTCCAAAGTGTATCACCTCACACTTTCAGTCCTGATCAATCCAGAATTTTCAGAAAGATGCCATGATGCGTTTGCCCATGGGAATTCTGTCCTTCCACAGTTCCAAATTGTTTCCTGTATGGTAGGAGCCTGCACGACTTTGCAATCCAAAAAAGACCTGGATGAGAATACTCCTGGTGAGATGGCTATAGTTTCTTTGGAGAAACACTCCTCTATGTTTTTCTATCAGGATGATCATCTCTCTGACATGACTGACTGACTTCTACTCATGACACAACTTACCAAGGAGCTCTTTTCATCTATTTATCACAGTAACATCTGTATGCTTCCTCAGGTAATTCCATGACTTGTTTGACAAAATACTGTGATCTTGTTAATATCAGGGTGCCCTTTTCATCCCCTGCCTCTCTAGGGCATTGTATTCCAATTACTCCTACAATATGAGTAAGCCGTTAGGTTTTAGCTATCATTTTAAGAAATGCCTGCCTGGCAACATCAGATAGCTGGAGTTGCAGATCTCTTAATTTGAGGAAAAGTTTTAAGGTTCTGCCTCCAACCAATTGCTGCAGCAAAGATGATTCATCCGTTATAAGATCCGAAGTTAATGCTCCCATTAGTGTGAAGTACGAAAGGTTAGATGCATAACTATTAATTTTCGATTATAGACATGGAAGAAAAGGGAAACTGGTCAGTGCATTACTTCACCTGCTCACAGTTCATTGAACTTCTTTGGTACTGGGCATCATTCCTTGGAGTGGGAAGAGAAGGGGAAAATTGGTACTCTTGTGTCTCTGCCATTTCCCTTCATGTGCTATGAGAAACAAGTTTTTAAAGTTTCATCCTAGTGTTCTATCTCTCCATGTCTTCATCTCATCGAGGAGGATTAGAATGTCATGCTGTGAAATTTTAAGTCTGCCTTTGCCTCTTTGCATTGCCCTGCTCCCTTTGGGCCAACCTCTAGCACCGCTTTTGATCATTCTTCCTAGCTCCTTCTCTGGCCCAGTGACATTTCCATCTGATTATACTTATGTGAAATACTTTGGGACATTGTACTACATTAACAGCGCTGTATTACTGCAAGTTGTAGTCAAACATAATGATGCATCATGGTAGATTTGCTTTGCTGTACATAATCAGCCATGAAGAACAACTGCAACATGTTTTTCTCTATATTCTGGACAAGATAGATGCGCACTGTAAACGTAAGAAATACAGCTATGCTTCACCAGGCATTACTGAACACATATTGAAGTCATCCTAATTGACCTGTGCCAAGGATGATTCAGTTGATGCCAGGAACTCTGTTGACAAACTTCAGCACTGACATTAAAAGAGTGTTGACACCAAGATGGTATTAGTTGTGATTGTGCCAAATTTAATATAAACAAGGAAATTATAATTGGCATTTCAAAGGTGGTAGCTATCAGTTATCAGCTATCAGTACAGAACTTTCCTTAGTGTGATTTTAGTACAGAGATCCCAAAGATAGTGAATTGCAAGCCCCTCATGTAAATACACATTTTTGATTTAGATTTCTGATAGGATCATTCTTAGAATTCAACTTATGTTTTTGCAAAGGGTTGCGTCCCAGTTTCATTTGGTTAGGGAAACTCCAAAGGCAGAACTGGACAAGTGTTCACACTTTATGATTATATTCAAAATGTAAATGTTACTTATGCAGAGCACTTTAAGATTTCTTGTAGGACAAAGAACTGAATCAATAAATGATTATTGAAAAGCTAACTGGATGATTGAATGCATACTACACTGCTACCATCTTGCAAGGAAGAAGCCCAGGGATAGGTTGAGGGTTATTTAATCACTTCCATCACTTCAATTGGGGATTCATTTATTATCATGTGCACGGCTACTGCACAGAGCAAACCTCACACTTTTGCTTATTTTACTGTCAGATTCAACATATGACAATGTCTTGGGACTAAATTGCCAAGAGGCTGGTGTTAAGGCAGTGCTCCCTCTTCCTAATTTCGATCCAGTTTGTCATGCGCCTGTGGTTTGTGTTGGATGTAGAATAAAGGAGGAAGATTATTTAATTGAAGTCTTTAAATGATTATGCATATTCCATACATCAAAATCCCATCTGTTTCCAAAGGCATTATAAAGTTATAACTTAAGGTGAGAAAGATTTTGAGCAAGAATGGAACCAAAAGCTTCTGGTGCAAAAATCAACTGGAATGTCAATTTAATAATTTATAAATGAACATTTTAATCCACACAGGCCAGCAAAAACAATTTTTGGATTTGAATTAATTTACCTTGAATTTACTGTTAATTTGGGAAAATAAATATTAAATGATTGCAATTTTACAAAATGGCTTTTTGAGACTGGGTGCATTAAAAAAATGTTTATGTTTTATGAAAGCTCAAGGCGCCAAAGCAAAGGATGAAAATGAAGCCGATGATTTGAGTGAGGATGAGGAAGAACGTATTCCAGGATGCACTTTATTTGTGAAAAATGTAAATTTTTTAACAACTGAAGAAACCCTGATGAAGGTATGTATTCTTCCAGGTTCTAAAACATTGAATTAATGGACCAGTGTTAGTGGGGATTTGCACTAAAGTCACCAATAATTAAAATCTGGAAGAATGACACTCCATACTTGTAAAAGTGAATCTTCAGTGCCAGGATGGTTGTTTGGCAGTAATTATAACTACTTATGACATAAAAAATTACCTACATTAGAATGGACAAGCCCCAACTTTTTCTGGCAAGTTTGTGCATTGATTACACAAGTACAGCAGCTCCACACTGTTCCTTGTGTTTGAATGCCAAGTTTCTTGACGAGATACTTGAGGGCCAGGGCATACTTGAATAGCAACTTGCTGATTTCCACATTTAACTGCATGTACAGTCATCGAAAGTTGCTATCTGATTTGTATTTTAATAATGGTGAATACTGATAGCCTCACCGTTAATTTTACTGCCAAATCTGTGAAATTTGAGTGTAAGTTCCTGTCAGCAAAAAAAAATGTAAATGTCATAAATTTTCTAGATCTTGAGCATCTAAATAACTGCATGACAACCAACTAGCTTCAAAATATTGTTACTGAATTAGATATATGTCAGTGGTAAACTTTGCATTGGAACTTCAACATAGAAGAGAGAGAATTCTGGACAGTAAAATTGAATGAAATTGAATTGCTGAGCATGACAATTCTGGTGTTGCAGCAGCTGATGAAACATTACAGAATATTCGCCTTTTTTTTTTGAAAGAAATACAGGAATCAAATGTTCACACTTGCTGTACAAAAGCAGTAACATTTAATAGCAACAGAATTTGGGGCGGGGCAAGATTTCCTCTGCTAGTTGTAGTGTCATCTAACCCTACCCATGAGAGTACTATGTCTGCGAGAGGCATGTTCAAGGTGTCAGTGAAATTTAAGACTCTTCAAGTGGCACCATCAGAAGTTTTAACATTAAAAAATTATTTTAAAAATGATAAAATTGCTTTCCCACTTGAATGAAAAGAGGGACATTCTGACAATCAGTTTTATTTTCTGTTTCATTTTGTCAGTTTCTGAGAAGTGAGTATGGACTTTCAATTAATTTACTTTGGATCTATTAATGTGACATGTATTGTTTACACTTAGTTGCTGTATTTCAAATCTAAGATGAGCCACCAATGGAATAGCAGCAAAAACAACTTGTATTTATAGAAAACAAAAACAAAAATTGCAGGAAAAACTTAGCAGGTCTGACAGCATCTGTGGAAAGGAAGACAGAGTTAACATTTCGAGTCTGTATGACTCTTCATCAGAACTAAAGAGGAATAAGAAATGTGGTGAAATACAAGCTGTTTAAGGGGGGTGGGACAGGTGGAGCTGGATAGAGGGCCAGTGATAGGTGGAGGCAAAGGAGAGATTGCCAAAGATGTCATAAACAAAAGGACAAAGGGGTGTTGATGGTAGTGGTATTAGCTAAAGGATGTGCTAATGGTGACATTAAGGGTAGAAAGCAGGATGAGCAAGTGACAGATGGTCCTAGTGGGGGTGGGATGGCGGGAAGGGATCGAAATAGGCTGAAAGATAAAACATTGCTTTTATCTTAGTATTTATATAATTCGCCTTTAATGTGGAAATTCTGAAGATTAAGTCCACACGCAGCATAAAGTATCCTATGAATGCACAATAAATAATAATATCAATAATTTTTAAGATAAAGTACTTTGAGCAGCCAGGATGCTAGGACAGACCTGTTGAGGACGTTGTGTTGCATATAACTGAATAGCCAGAAAGGGAATAAAAGATTTTCGATGTTTTGTGATGTAATATCTAAATAATATGCTGTGAGGCAGAAATATAAATTACTTCAGAAATGGAATATCTAAGTATGGCAGAAATAGGGGTATGTCCAAAATACTGTACATAAAGTTCATTGTAGCAGAAGTGACAAGTAATAATTATTTACATCTAACATTGCTAAACAACAAAATGGAACATGGAAGAGGTACTTAAGATTATGTTCCATTGTTTCTCCCATGGGTCTGATGGCTGGAAGATGTGTTTTTCTAAGTCTCTTTCGCCGATACTTAGATTATTTTGAATGTTAAAAAGTCAGAAGTACCACCAGCCAGGCATGCATGGAACTTTATTTCCCCTCCTCCCTAGTAGTGATATGCTTCCCTTATGCAGTTTTCCCTTGAGCATAAAGTCTAGGATAATAGTTCTGTGTGATACTGAGTGACTGATGCATTAAGAAGGCTTTGGTTCAGTGTCATCCCTATTTTCCCCCTTAGCTGGGATGCAAAAGATCCCTTGACAATATTTTAAAGAAGGGAAGGTGTCCTGACCAATTTATATCCCTCAACCAACATTACTAAAACATTGTCTGATCATTATCACATTGCTCTTTGTGAGACCTTCCTGTGCACAAATTCTTACATTGCAACAGTAACTGAATCTAAAGAACTTAACTGGCTATGAAGCACTTTGGGACATCCTGAGGTCATGAAAGGTGCTATTTAAATGCTACTCAGTCTTTTTCACATTGTAAGATATGACAGAGACTTGAATGGCTCTATTTGAAAGTAAAATTCATAAACAATTTACTGATGCAATGTATGTAGCAATGAAATCTATTGAAAACACAAAATACAGTGATAATTTGCATGCATTTCTCCTAAAGATTTTTGCTGATAGACTAAAAGTGCAGCACAATAAAAGATGTTTAAATGGTTAGAATCTTCCAGGTACTATCTTTCATTCTCACTACTGTGACACTCTGAGCGCTCCTATGTTTGACCAGATTAGCTGTCCCCTACTAAATCAACTTGACAAGCTTTGTTTATTTAAGCAATCATTTTTAGATTTAATTCTCATGGCATTGCCCTATCTCTTAGTTCCTTTTATTTTTATTAATTATTTAACATGGCATCTACAACGATTTCTCTCTATTAAACATGTGAGTGAAATATGCAAAGTATTTTGACTGTTAAAATTCTCAAACACACAAGCTTTTCAAACTGTGCACAATTTTAAAAGATAAATCTGAACATTTCTTGCACAATTAGGGATGAATCCAATCTATAAGTTCACACTCACATTACATAGGCATTTTCAAAAATCTAATTAGTTATGTACAAACCAGGGTTATGCATGCACAATGTATTTGGTGGAAGCCAGGCTGTGAACAGAGCATACTGATTAACAGCAGCTTGAATTTATGAAGTGCCTTTAACATAGTCAAGCAACCCAATGATTCTTAAACAACATTTGACACTGGGCCATATGAGATATTAGGACAGGTGAAGGAGCATTTTGGGGAGAGTATTTTAGAGCTTAGGACCTAGACATCTGAAGGAATGGCTGCCAATGGAGAACGAACAGAATGAGGGATGTGCAAGGCCAGAATTTTAAGAGCACGGATTATTTTGTGGAGATTTGTCATGCTGGAGTAGGGAGGGGCAAGGGCCGTGGTGGGATTTTAAAACCAGAATGAGATTCTTAAAACTGAACCATTGCTGAACTGGGAACCAAAGTAGGTTAGCAAGCACGGGGCAGTGGATGCAGGGGATTTGGTGCGAGTTAGGATAAAGGCAGTAGAGTTTTGGGTGAGCTCGATTTTACGGAGGGAGCATGGTGGGAGGCTGATCAGGAGATCATCGGAATACTTGGGCCCAGAGGTAACAAAGACAGGGATGACTGTTTTAGCAGTAGATGAGCTGAGGTAGACCTGGAGTAGGCGATGTTGAGTGATCTTAATGATGGAGTGGATATGGGGTCAGAAGCGCAGCTAGGCTAAATACGATGCCATGGTTGCAAGTAGTCTAGTTCAGCTTCGGACAGTGGCCAGGAAAAGAGAGAGAATTTGCGGTTAAGAAACAGAGATTGTGGCAAGGACAGAAGACACTGGTTTGAGTCTTAATATTGGAGGATATTCCTGCTCATCCAGTACTGGAGTTTGGACTAGGAGTGTGATGAATCTAGGATATTGAAGGGGCTGAGATTGGTGATGATGATGTGAAGATGAGTTTTATCAGTGTACATGTGGAATCTTGCATGTTTTCAATAATGTTGCTGATGGCAAAGCATTTGGATTATAAATGAGAAGAGCCGAAGATAGATCCTTGCGGGACTTCTAACTTAAGTGTGCAAGAGTGGGAAGGGAAGTCATTGCAGGTGATTCTCTGACTACAAATGGATAGATCAGAATGAAACAAGGTGAGTGCAGTCCCACCCAGGTGATAATACTGGGAGGTACTGGAAGGTGGATGGTATGATCAACTTTGTCAAAGGCTGCAGACAGGTTGAGAAAGAAAAGGGACAGATTAACATTGTAACAGTCATTTAAGATGTCATTTAAGGGTCGTTATAGTGATGTGGCTGGGGTAGAAACTTGATTGGACAGTTTCAGATTGATTTCTGGAAAGGAGGGCAGGGAATTAGGCAAAAACAATTCAAAGACTTTGGAGGGAAGGAAGTTTGGAAATTGAGTGGTGGTTTGGAAAGACAGAGATCAAGAATACTTTTTAACGAATCTAAGAATGCTGGGTAAAGGTACTTTTACATACATACATGCCCTTTAGAAACAATACCTTCATTGCAGCATTTTTAAGAAAAAGAATCAAGAGAAAGCTCTGGCTGGTAAAAGTAGAGAAAATCCTAAGATATCCTATAAGTATATCAATGGGAAGAGGATAACCAGGAAAAGAGTAGGGTCCATAAGGGACCAAGGGGTCACTCTATGGGTGGAGCCAGAGGACATCGCTAGAGTGTTGAATGAATACTTTACATCTGTCTTCACCCAAGAGAATGAGGATGAAGGTATGGAACTTGGGGAGAGGGACTGCGAGGTTCTTAAGCAAATTGATATAGAGAGTGACAACGTATTGGAGGTGTTGGCAGGCTTAAAAATGGACAAATCTCTAGGTCCAGATGAGTTGTGTCACAGACTGCTGAGGGAGGTAAGGGAGGACATCGCAGGGGCTCTGACCCAAATTTTTAATTCCTCTCTGGCCACGGGGGGAGGTGCCAGAGGACTGGAGAACAGCTAATGTGGTTACGCTATTTAAGAAGGGTTGTAGAGATAAGCCAGGGAACTACAGGCCAGTGAGTCTCACGTCAGTGGTAGGGAAACTATTGGAGAAAATTCTGGAGGAGAGAATCTATCTCCACTTGGAGAGGCAAGGTTTGATCAGGGATAGTCAGCATGGCTTTGTCAGAGGGAGGGCATGCCTAACAAATTTGATTGAATTTTTGAGGCGGTGACCAGGTGTGTGTATGAGGGTAGTGCAGTTGATGTAGTTTATATGGATTTCAGCAAAGCCTTTGACAAGGTCCCACATGAGAGACTTATAAAGAAGGCAAATGCACATGGGATACAGGCTAATTTGATAAGGTGGATTCAAAATTGGCTTAGTTGTAGGAGACAGAGGGTGTTGACAGAAGGATGCTTTAGTGACTGGAAGCCAGTGTCCTGTGGCGTACCATAAGAATCTGTGCTGGGTCCACTATTATTCATCATTTGTATAAACGACGTAGGTGACTATGTGATTAGTAAGTTTGTGGATGACACTAAAATTGGCCGGGTGGTTAACAGTGAGGTTGAGTGTTTTGGGCTACAAGAAGATATAGATGGGATGGTCAAATGGGCGGATAAGTGGCAGATGGAATTTAATCCTGAAAAGTGTGAGGTGATACACTTTGGAAGGAGTAATTTGACAAGGAAGTATTGAATGAATGGCATGACACTAGGAAGTTCTGAGGAACAAAGGGACCTCGGCGTGTGTGTCCATAGATCACTGAAGGCGGAGGGGCATGTTAGTGGGGTGGTGAAAAAGGCATATGGGACACTTGCCTTTATCAATCCAGGCATAGATTACAAAAGTAGTGAGGTCATGTTGGAGTTGTATAGAACCTTGGTGAGGCCACAGCTGGAGTACTGTGTGCAGTTCTGGTCTCCACATTATAGGAAGGATGTGATTTCACTGGAGGGGGTGCAGAGGAGATTCACCAGGATGTTGCCTGGGATGAAACATTTAAGTTATGAAGAGAGGTTGGATAGACTTGGGTTGTTTTCGTTGGAGCAGAGAAGACTGAGGGGCATGGACAGGTTGGATAGGGAGCAGCTGTTCCCCTTAGTTGAAGGGTCAGTCACAAGGGGACATAAGTTCAAGGTGAGGGGCAGGAGGTTTAGGGGGGATGTGAGGAAAAACTTTTTTACCCAGAGGGTGGTGACGGTCTGGAATGCACTGCCTGGGAGGGTGGTGGAGGCGGGTTGCCTCATATCCTTTAAAAAGTACCTGGATGAGCATTGCACATCATAACGTTCAAGGCTGATGGGCCAAGTGCTGGTAAATGGGATTACGTAGGTCAGGTGTTTCTCACGTGTCAGTGCAGACTCGATGGGCCAAAGGGCCTCTTCTGCACTGTGTGATTCTGTGAAAAGATATGAGCTTGAATTTCCTTGATCTGATTTATATGTTCAGCCTAATTGGCTGCTACAAAAAAGGATAAATCCCAGAAATTTGCAGTCACCATTGACTTAGCTGGGAGGTAGAGCTTTGATTTGCATTGCTTCGATGATAATATTGGCAAAGGTCAAGGGAATTAAAGGGTAGCACAAATGATGGTGTAACTCACTTATGCCTTTGATTTCCTGAGATTTTTATGGTGTGTGACAAACCAATGTGCTAGATGTACCCTTCCAATGGGATAAGACTGGGAAATTTTCGACCAATGTTGAAATACAAAGTGTAGTGATACTATCTGAATAAGATAGCACTGATAGTGCACGGTATTTGCAATATAAATATAGCTTGTGCAAAGCCCATGGGAGAGATAATGCAGACATTTTTTTGTGCTGTCATTCACATTTTAACTTTAATTCATTAAAAATATCACTTGCCAATCTACTGTACTTGCTATTTGATTTCCTCCTTCTCCTCTCTCTTTATTAAGTTCTCATTTTCTTTTGACTTCTGTATTCCTGCAGAAGTAATGCCCAATTATCTGTCTCAAACAGCAGTTCCCTTTTGCTAGACTGAGTCATAGAAATCTTGTCTTAAGATCTTTTGTACTGTAAATTCTGTAGGTGATCACTTCCTCCATCGTATCCTGTGATTCTCTTCAGCATAGCCTTTTACTTTTGTACAATTTAAAACCAGCATTAGTGAAATTTGCAAAGGAGAGAACATTTTTTTATCTCTGATAGAACTGACTCCAATATTTAAGTTCTGAAAGCATTCTTGAGTTCCTTTTTAAGTTTTTCTGAAGAAGTTTTAAATTAATAATATGTATTGATGATGCAATCTTTAAAGTTACTTGTTTTCCCCTACCCCAATCTTGGACACGCAATAGGCACATTGTGTACTGTACAAATTCTGCCCCCTCATCGGGATTGGGTTTTGGATCTAATCCGAACCACAGCTGACTATAAAAATGCTAATTGAAATTAATTTTGGACACTTTCACCCAAGTTCACAGCTTAGAATTGTTGGTGTGACTAGAAAGACCAGCGAAATGGAAGTGTGATTGCTTTAAGTGCTTTTTAGTAGTTTTGGTTGAGGCCCACTGTTTAGGCTGTGTGGGAGAACTTTACCTGCACCTAACTTGTTGCTTTTGTTTGATGTCATGATTGTGTTTGGAAGATGGGAGGTTCCTGTATGTTTCTAACCAGGTGAGCAAAAATATTGGCCCAAGTGCATTTTTTAAAATAACCAGCCATTTGGAGTTGAAGCCTTTTGTTTGAAACATAGCTATATTCCCTTATCAATCACCAAAATGAATGAATCCTCAGAATAGTACATAGCTCCGCAGAGATGAGAAACCGATCTGTAGAAATAAGTAAGCTGCCAAATTATGTAGAATTACATAGGAAAAATAGTACAGAAATAGGTCATATCAGCCCAGCAAGTCCATTCTGGTGTTCATGCTCCACTCGAGCATCCCCCTTTCTTGCCTCATCCAAATCTATCATTGTAACCCCTCTATTCCCTTCTCCCTCATGTACGTGTATTGTCTTCCCTTAAATGTCTCTATACTATTCGCTTCAACACTCCATGTGGTAACAAGTTCCACATTCTAACCACTCTTTGGGAAAGAAGTTTCTTTTGAATTCTCTATTAGATTTCTTGGTGACTATCTTAGACAAGAATGTGAGAGAAACTGATGGCCTCTACCCATGCTCTTGTCCACAAGAGGAAACATTTTCTCTCTATTCACTTTATCAAAACTGTCCCCTAATTTTAAATACCTTTATTCAGTCTTCCCTCAGCCGCCTTTCTCAAGGGAAAAGAGACACAGCCTGTTAGTCCTTTCCTGACATGCATTCCCACCCATTTCTGGTATAATCCTTTTAAATTTTCTGCACCCTCTCCAGTGCCTCTTTATCTTTTTTGTAATATGGTGACCAGAACAGCCCGCAATATTTTTAAGTGTGGCCTTACCAAGGTTCAGTGCAACTGGTTTAGTGCTTCCGAAAGGCTTAGTGCTTGGTTTACCTTTTTTTATGGCCTAGCTATCCTATGGCATAATTGTTGGGGCAAAATTTTTCAGCCGGTGTGCGGGGCAGGCCTGACATGCCGACACGTAAAATGACGCGCGATGATGTCGGGCGTGCGTCCTGACGTCATTGCGTTGTCTCACAGTTTCATTTGGCAGGCGCACACCAGAGTCAGCTGCGTGCCTGCAGATTTAAACAGCCTACCAAGGCCATTAAGGTAGTAATTAAAGTCATTGTTGATGCTGGAAAGGTGAGAAGGCCAAGTGGCCTTCACGTTTTTTAGGGAACCTCATCCATGAGTGGGATGAGGTTTCCTAAAGCTTTTATTAATTAAATGAAAACTTTTTATGAAGTATTAAAATATGACATGTTTAAATAACTTTTCAAATCATTTATTTATTTGAAAACCACTTCAATCTCTCTGAGGCAGCTCAATGCCTCGGGGAGATTGAAGCACTCTTTTGCGCGCATGCCGATTGCAGGCAGCTATGGGCTCCATGACTGCCCGCACCCGCCGAGCCCACCCACTGCTGAAAAATTCAGGCATTAGTGATTGTATTTGTAATCTGAGATCCCTTTTTCCTCTACCTCACTTAGACTTGCAACTACCAAGTGACAAGTGATCTTCCTATTCTTTGTACTGAAATGTATCTGTGTTGAGCTTCATTTGCCAATTAATTGCTCATTCTGCAAGTTTATTGATGCCCTACTGTAATTTGTTGCAGTCCTCCTCAGTAGTGACTTTTTTTTAATTCGTTCATGGGATGTAGGCATCGCTGGCTAGGCCTGCATTTATTGCCTATCCCTAATTGCCCTTGTTGAAAGGGCATTTTAAAAGTCAACCATATTGCTGTGGGTCTGGAGTCACATGTAGGCCAGACCAGGTAAGGGTAGCAGATTTCCTTCCCTAAAGGCCATTAGTGAGCTATCACCCTAATTTGGTGGAGTTTGTAAACTTAGAAATTGTGTTTTCAATTCTAAAGACCTAATCAATAATGTAAATTGTGAACAGTAATGGTCTCAGCACTGATCCTTGTGGAACACCATTTCCCAGTTCTGTCTTTCTGAATAACTACCCTTTACTCCCACTTTCTGCTTTCTGTCTTGACGCCAGCTGGTAATCCATTCTGCCACTTGCCCCCTGATTCCACATTGTCTGACCTTATTAATTAATCTATTATGGGGCACCTTATCGATGGCCCTTTGAATATCCAAATAAATTACATCATCTACATTATCGTTATCTACTCTCTTTTACCTCCTCAAAAAATCAATCAGTTTGTTCAAGCAAATTTTCCCTTTTGTAATTCATGCTGACTATCCATTATCATATTTTCCGTTCCTAGATGTTCTTCTATTCTCTCCCTTTAGTCAGGATTCCATTATTTTTCCGACCACCAATGTTAAGCTGACTGACCTATGATTCCCTGATTCTGCCCTCCTCAAGTACAGAAATTACATTAGCTATACACTGGTTCTCTGGCACTATACCTTTTTCTAACGATTTATTAAAAAGTATAGTAATGCCTCTGCTATCTCTCCCCTAGCTTAATTTCAGAATACGTGAATGCAATCCATCTGGATCAGGGACTTTATCATCTTTGACTTGGTTTAATTTATTCAGTACGCCGTCCTTTTTTCTTTTAAATGCACTCACCTCATACCTTAATACCATGCCTACCTGTACTATCTACCTGGTAATTACCGAAGCAAAATAATTATTTCATGGGCAGCATTTTTCACTGAGCTGGCGGGCGCGCACCCGACCCACTTGAGTGTAAAATGATACGCGATATTTCAGTCAGCCGGCGTGCCCTGGAATCGGCAGTGCACCTGCCAACAATTAAAAGGTCTATTAAGGCCATTAACAGTGTAATTGATTTAAGTTTTTCGCTGCCCATCCAACCTTACGGTTGGTGGGCAGGCAAAAAGGCCAAGCGGACTTTGCATTTTTGGCGAAACCTCATCCATGGGCGGGATGAGGTTTCGACCAGTGATTTTATTTTTAAAATTCAAAACTTTTAACACTTATATTGAACATGCCCCTGCTCATGTACAAAGTCACAAGAGGGGCCATTTTTTAAAATCATTTCAAAAATCTTTATTGTTAGTTTTCAAAACTCTTCACCTCCCTGAGGCATCTCTGTGCCTCAGGGAGCTTTTCCAGCATGCGTAGACTTGTGCACTCATGCCCTTCCCACACCCCCACTGCCACGCACATTTCACACTGGGCCTTAATTGACCCACCAGCGTGAAATCACAGTCCCGCCCCAATTGCAGGCGGCGGTCGGCTTCCATACCGTTCCTTCCCTGCCCAGCGAGGGAAAAATCCTGGCCCATATTTCTGCCATCTCTTTATTGTTACCTGTGGTATTATCCAGTCTATCCTTTAATAGTGCTATTCTTCCTTTTTTTAATTGATGTGCTTGTAAAATATTTTACTGTTTTATGTTCCTTGATAATTTAATTTCATAATTCATCTTTACTTTCCTAATTGCTTTTTTTTGGCTTTTCTCCTAATCTCTTTGTATTTTGTCTTATCATGCCCTCCTCTGCTTTACTTAATGAATGCCTCATTCCCAACCCTCAATTGTTCCCCTATACCTTTATGTATCCACGGAGTCTCACTATTGTTTGGTTTGTTCTTTCCTTTTAACGGAATGTATTTTTCCAGCATTCTGTTGAACACTGTTTTAAATGTTTGCCAATATTGTTGCCCACTTTATTTTCCTAAATTCTATTCTCAGCCTCTCAATCAACTTTTCTCCCTAGCTATTAACTACAATGGCCGCAAAGAACCAGATGCAGGAGGGAAAAAAATTGATGAGGAATTAAACACATTGATATTTGCCTACCAAAACTGAAAATTTGCCTCAGTCTCTCACTTAGTACGCATGTTGAGCATACAAGAGGAACATGCGAAATAGGCAGAAGTAGGCCATTTAGTCCTTCGAGTCTAGTCTGCCATTCAACAAGATTATGGCTGACCTTCTGCCTCAACTCCACCTTCCCACACCCATAGTCCTTGATTCCCTTAGTACTCAAAAATTTTGAATATACTCAACGACTGAGCATCCATGGCTTTCCAGGGTACAATTCCACATTCATAACTCTTTGAGTGAAGAAATTTCTCCTGATCACAGTCCTAGTTGGTCACTCCTTATTCTGAGAATCCCCAGCCATTTTTTCAACCTCTATTCTGTCAAGCTCTGTAAGAAATTTACATGTTTCAACCATGTCATTTCTTCTTCTGAACTCAAGGAAATATAAGCCTAGATGATTTCTCCTCATAGAACGCTCCCCTCATTCCAGGAACCAGTCTAGTAAATCTGTATTACATTCCCTCCTAGGCTAACATGTCTTTCCTTAGGTACAGAAGTACACATTTCCAGTCTTTATATAAGCTTGTTTATATGCGTCTGAATCTCTGTGGAGTTTTTTTCCAATTTCCCTAAATTTTATATAATTTTAATTAGTGTTCATCTTTGCTCATTGCTTCCTTTGTAGGCGTTTGGCAAGTGTGGATCATTGAAAAGTTGCAGTATTTCGAAGAAGAAAGACAAGACAGGTGAATATTTCAGTGTATTAACTTTCTCTCTCTCTCCCTCTCTCGAGCTTCAAAATTTGATGAATAATTATGTATTTTTAATGATGTCTAGATGTCTATGATCTGAAATTTGCCTAGGTGGTTTCATGTAATGCATATGACCTCTAATATGAATTGGGCATATTCTGTGCCAAACATTTTTTTTAAATAACCTAAATGTGGAAGGTCACTTTACTCCAGAGCCAATGATCTTGAAAATGTCTGTAATGGTGGGATGAAAATTATACTGCACAATTATTTATCAAATATACACATGGATTTAAAAAATACTTCTGGCCTAGTAGTAGAACTGGTGAAAATTTAGCTTCATGTCCCCACACTGCGTGAGAAATCCATATATTTGGATCCAAAATCAGTTAAACATAATGCTTTAATATCAATTTTTGAAGTACAGGATATATTTACACTCTGTTATGTTCTGAAATTCTGCTGCTATAAATACTGTCATTGCTTTTAGTGCTGACAGAAAGCAGACTTTGATAAAGGTTGCAAGTGTTGGAATGTATACCAATACAGTACTTTGTACAAAACTGGTTTCTTCATGCGCTTACAAAATTCCACTTCAAAAATTTTCTCTCTTTTTGGTGAGTTATTCTACCTTGCATATTTACACATATCTGGTAAACGTATTTTTTTGGATTATGTGCAGGAATTATTTTTCCTTTAATTTTCTCTTGCTGCAGTCCAAGTGGCAGAGCATTTGTGACTAGTAGCTGAGAAGAAGGCCAGATGATTATGGATTGCTTTAACTGGCCTCAGTTATACACACTAATCATCCAGTAGTTGGCTTACTTTCAGCATGGGAACTTGGATGATATAAATGATGAGCAACTATGTGGCAAACTGGTGACTTCTGGTTATGAATAATCCTCTTGCACTGTTAGGAAGCATTTGAATTTCTGAATTTTGTTTTATAGGTTCTCTTTTATCAATGGGATATGGTTTTGTGGAATATGCAAAACCAGAGTGTGCGAACAAAGCACTAAAACTGCTTCAGGTAACCAGACTTGTATTATGGTCGTGGAACAGTATTTCCGGTGTCTCTTTTAACGGGAATCAGGATATAGAGAATGTATATTTTTTTAAAATTGTCAGAATAGAAAATGGTTCAGATTTTAAAATTCTGTTTTAAAACAATGTACTTGTTAATTTCAACCTTGTTGACTCTGCTCATTACTGAAGGTTCTAGAATTGTAAAATAATGCTGGTTAAACTGCCATTTGTAAGCAAAAGCACAGGTGAGGGTTACTAAGCCATGCTGTTAAAATCAAATAATAAAGCTGTGTCAACCTCTGATAGGTTGATATCTAGTAATTCACATGCTATTGTAAAGCTGGTGAAGGTTCAGGTTAGTGGAAGTAATTATGCTGAAACGTCATACATTGCATAAGCACAAATATTCAACTGGTAAGTGAAATAATACACACATGCCTGGAATGAGGAAGACATTTGCAAATGATAAGTGAAACATTTAAGTCTTCTCCACAAGTCGGCTAACAATGGTACTTCATAGTTTTCTATAGAATGTTCTGTTTGTGCCACAAGTTAAGTTTAAATATTCTTTTCAAAGAATCTTTCGTTTTACTGGGAACTTTACCTATATGTGACCTTGTAATATTTGTATAGCTAGATACAGTAACCTTTATATCTCTTCAAATATGATTATCACATTGAAATTTTGATAAAATGTTATAAAGTGCCTTTCAGGACCTCAAGCTGTCTCAAAGTGCTTTGAATCCAATAAAGAACTTTTAAAATGTAGTCACTGTTTTATTGTAAGAAAAGCAGCAGCACATTTGTGCAAGCAAAGACTTACAAACAGCAACGAGATACTGACCAGTTAATATGTTAATTTTTTTTGTTGGTGCTAGAACTTGGCTTGGGTAGGGAGGGGGTGAGGAATCAAACCTATCACCACCTAGTGACTGTTGCTAGAGAGTAACTGTAGTGCTAGGATAAGATTAGGTGTGGCTGTGATGCCCAAACTCACTGTCTGGCTCAACAGTAATGCTCAATTAGTGAAAGATATCTAAACTTTTACAAGTCAGAAGAGAAAATTGGTATTGTGCAGGAGCAAAAAGAAGCAAAGTTGTGAGGGGGAAGAATCACAGACTTAGAGAAGAGTTAGAGGAGGCAGTATGCTGGAAAGTTTGGCATTGAGTGATTGCAATATGAAGGGGAATATGGACTGTGGCATTGCAAATAAGATCCTGTTTGTGGAACATGGAAGCTCCAAAAGACTAGAAAAAGCCTCATGGTGAAAAAAGAGGTAGTGACAGAAGTGGGTGTTATTTCTAAGGGTGAAGAAAAACATTCTTGATAGGGAATCATATGTCAGGAAAAACTCAGCTGAGATGAACAGTACACCGTGAATGTACATTCTTGGAGCTGGTCTGAGATATCATAGCCTGAGATGGTAGTTGCAAAGGTGGTTAGAGTTGAAAACTATTGTATTGCTTGGAGGTAAAAATCTATGGATTATTACCTGAGCCACGTGCAAATTGGCATAGGGCAAATAAGATTGGAGAGATGAATGCGTGGCTCAAAGATTGGTGCGGAGAAGTGGGTTCCAGTTTGTGGGACACTGGCACCAGTACTGGGGAAAGTGGGAACTGTACTGTTGGGATGGTCTACGTCTGAACTATGCTGGGACGAGTATTCTTACAAATCCCATAACTAGGGAAGTGGAAATACTTTTAAACTAAATTGTGGGGGCAAGGGATCAAATGTGCAAAGATGTGGTAAACTGAAGAGTGGAGACGAGATAAGAGAGGAAGGTATTGATTTGGAAAATGATAAACAGACCATGACAGGAAGGGATAGAGGGTGCAAGTCTAACCGTAAACCAATAGATAAGGCTAGAGGTTACAAAAATAATAAAAGGACAAAACTTAAGGTTCTGTATCTGAATACGCGTAGCATTCAAAACAAAACACATGAACTAGTAGTGCAAATGGAGATAAATAAGTAAGATCTAAAAGCCATTACAGAGCTACAGGTTGGGATAGATTGGGACCTGAACATAGAAGGGCATTTGACTTTTAGGAAGGATAGGAAGTTAGGAAAAGGTGGAGGGATGGGTCTGTTAATTAAATACAACATTAACACAATAGAGAGGGATGGTGCAGGAAACCAGGATGTAGGAGTGGTTTGGGTAGAGATGAGGAATGATAAAGGCAAGAGGTTGCTTGTGGGAGTGGTGTACAGTTACCCTAACAGTAATCAAATGGAAAGACGGGGTTTTAAAGAAGAAATAGTGGGAGCTTATGAGAAAGGTACAGTGATTATCATGGGGGATTTTAATCTGCATATGGTGCAAAACTAGATGGGCAAAGGTGTCATGAATGAATTCATAGAATGTTTTTGGGATAGTTTATTGGATTAGCATGTTCTGGAGCCAACCTGGGAACAGGCTACACTGGACCTGGTATTGTGCAATGAGATAGGATTAACTAATGACCTCACAGTGAAGGCGCCCCTAGGTAACAGTGATCATAATACGATTGAATTTTACATTCAGTTTGAGGGAGCGAAGACTGGGTTTAACAATAGTATTTTAAACTTAAATAAGGACAATTACGTGGGCATGAAAGCAGAGCTAGTGAAAGTGAACTGGAAGCTTAAGTTAAGGGATGGTCCAATGGAGATCCAGTGGCAGATATTTAAGGAGATATTTCAGAATATACAGAATAAGTATATTCCAACAAGAAAGAAAATTTCCAAGGGAGGATCCACCATCTGTAGTGAACTAAAAGAGTTACAGGTAGTATCAAACTTAAGGAAAAAACATATAAATGTGCAAAGATGGGTGGCAGGCCAAAAGATTGGACAGAATATAAAAAACAGCAAAGGATGACTAAAAGATTAATAAGGAGGGAAAAATTAGATTACAAGAGAACGCTAGCTAGAAATATAAAGAGTTTCTATAGATATTTTTCAAAAGAGTTCAAGTGAGCATTGGTCCCATAGAAAGCAAGTCTGAGCAATTAATAATGGAAAATAAGCAGATGGCAGATGCACTGAATAGCTATTTTGCATCGGCCTTCACTATAGAGGATACAAGTAACATCCCAAAAATAGTTGTAAATCAGGAATTGGAAGGGAGGGAGGAACTCAAGAAAATCACAATCACCAGGGAAGTGGTACTTAGCAAATTGTTGGAACTGCGGGTTGAAAAGCCCCCAGGCCCTGATGGATTTCATCCTAGGGTCCTGAAAGAAGTGGTTAGTGGGATAGTTGATGCATTGGTTTTATTTTTCCAAAATTCACTAGATTTGGGGAAGATTCCATAGATTGGAAAATAGCTAATGTAACTCCTTTATTCAAAAAGGGAGGGAGATGGAAAGCAGGAAACAATAGGCTAGTTAGTTTAGCATTTGTTGTAGGGAATATGTTAGAAGCTATTATTAAAGACGTTATAACAGGGCACTTGGATAAATTCAAGGTAATCAGGCAGAGTCAATATGGCTTTTTGATAGAGAAATCATTTTAACCAATTGAGGCTCTTTAAAGAAGTAACAGGTGCTGTGGATAAAGAAGGTATTTGATAAGGCGCCTCATCAAAGGTTATTGCGGAAAATTAAAGCTCATGGTGTAGGGGATAACATTGGCATGGATAGAAGATTGGCTAGCTAACGGGAAATGGCAGGCATAAATGGCTCATTTTCTGGTTGGCAGAATGTGACGAGTGGTGCGCCACAGGGATCAGTGCAGGAGCCTCAACTCATTACAATTTGTATAAATAATTTGGTTGAAGGGACTGATGGTATGGTTGCTAAATTTGCTGATGACACAAAGCTAGGTAGGAAAGTAAGTTGTGAAGAGGACATAAAGCGACTACAAGAGAATATAGATAGGTTAGGTGAGTAGGCAAAGACCTGGCAAATGGAGTATAATGTAAGGAAATGTGAGATTGTCTATTTTGACAGGACAGTCATACAGGATAATTTTCTATAGCTTAGAGCAGTGAGCAAAATTGGATAGGGACGTAAACAAGGATTTTTGTGAGTATAATTATAAGACATCTACGCATTCCAAAATTTTTTGGGGACAAAGGGAAAATAGTTGGAAAATGAACAAGATTAGAGATGAAGAGATGAGCACTTGGTTGAGGTATCACAGAGCAATTGTGGAGCCATACTCAAGAACGTGTCAGTACCTTTAAGGGCTGGGGAAGGAGAGAAATATGTGACACTTGCCATAATTCAATCTTGATGAGATTGCCAAGAGTGATGGGTTGCTAAAAACACTGCCAAATCTTTAGCCTCCAATTGAGATGACCTAGATTCAGCCTTGTTTCCTTATTGTTACGACCAGGTGAGGAGGGCTCGAATGGCTCCCCGCTTTGCTCTCTCATCATTTGATCACAGCATGTTTTTTTTGTTTGGAAAGGATATACTTGCCAATTCAGTGAGAACTTACCTGTTTACACACACTGATTATAAAAGAATCTACAGGACAGGTTTTTACTAAGAATGAGGTTCGCTTCATTATACTTAAACTGATCTAAACAAAAATAATAAAATACACACAGACTTTCACACGTGCACACTTGAAATTCACACACAGATTTTGGAATGGGGAAGGATAAGTTGGCCAAGTTAGAATCCTTAAAAAAGGTGAAAGAGTATACAGCCTGTAGTTTAGTGACTCGGCTGGCTTAGGCTGAACTCGATGGTCTCAGTGCTTCCGATTTAAAGATGTAGGCGATGGAGTTGGTTTAGCTTCAGGTGAGTGTAGTGCTGGGTTGGATATTTTAAGAAATCTCTGTCTACAGCAGGGCGTCCCTGAATGATCACAGTCAGCAAATGGGGCTCAAAGCTTACCAGGTGGGTTGGAGAAAAAAGGATGCAGGAGGGACCCACTTGGGTCTTCTCCCTAAGCCACTTGTCCTCCATTCTGCTGAGAAAACATGAGGTTTAAACATAAAGGTTTGACTTATCATGTGACCTTCATTCTCCAACAGCCTTGGGGATTCAGAAAAAGATATTGACTGCATTCCAAAGGTGACTGGTTCATGTCTGGAAGCAAACTTAGCCAGGGTCCCCATGTCCAAGCGATTAGTCTTAATGGCCCATCTCCAGCAGTTGAATACCTCCATGTGATTGCCATAGATGCCTCGCTAATGATACAGGAGATGTCCTTCACACTCCCCTGGAATCGTCATCTTTGATGGGTTTTGCAGACAGACTGACTCGACTCCAATGAATTGGAATGTGGAATGTTAGTAGTGCAAATTAGGGTTGCTGGGTTTTAAGAAGTCTGTTTTTAAAAGTTCAATTCAGGTTTCCAGCCAGTGGATTAAAAATCATTATTTGGCATAAAGCACATCTTCATGACACTTAAACCATTGAAGATATTCCTGTTTAAACATGCCTGCATTTGTTGCCAATGCCGTGCCTGCACAATTCTAGTGTTTTACTCTGGGCGGGCTTAAGGGCATGGGCGGGGATATGGTCTGGAAAACAGTAAGTGTTGACTTCTTTGACTGTCTTTGAGTTTTAACTGCTGCAAGTGTGAAAATTACTCTTGTTTAAAGTTAGGAAAGGGAAATAATAAATTGGGCATTTAATGTAATAACTGTTATAGGAATGTTGATCTATAATAATGTTATTGCATATGACTCTAACACAGTAAGCTTCAATATATAATGCTAAATAAATTCATATTTTATGTTTGTTGATTTCTAGAATCATGGGCAGCATTTTACGCCAGCGGGATTTTACGGTCCCACCGCAGTCAGTGGAGTTCAGAATGGCTCGCCGCATTTTATGACCCCGTTCCCTCTGTGATATGGCCGTAAAATTCAGGCCTATGTTTCACAAAGCAGCCCAGAAAATTGTAACAGGGATTGACCCTGATGGCTATAAAGCAGACCTGTGAAGCCCTCCCCCATGAACTCCCCATTACTGACCCAGTCTTAATCTTCCTCCGACCACGCTCTTCCCTCCGCAACATTAATGTCACTTGTTCACGGCTGCAGCCTTTTCTGGGGCCTTCCCTGCCCAACACACAGTCCAGACCTCTAGAGCGAGTTTTCCCATACAAGGGGAGGGGGTCTTGTATCCATGTAGGTGGAATTAAATTCATTGAAATTGATGTTGGCTCTGGTTCTCTGCTACCTTGTCCTGCAGGTCTGACAGGCGCAACGCCATTCTATTTCTGCGCATGCACAGACCAGTGCGCATGTACATTCTGGTATCAGTGGCCATCTTGCGTTGGCAGGAGACAATATTTTAACGCGTGACACTCAGTCTCCAAACCAAGTCATATTTTTCTCCCCATATCACTTTCCTTTGTTTTCCTCACCTTTGCAGGTTATTGTTTTCCACCCATTCTACAGCTGAGAGACAGG
This sequence comes from Carcharodon carcharias, assembly GCF_017639515.1. Classification (NCBI taxonomy): domain Eukaryota; kingdom Metazoa; phylum Chordata; class Chondrichthyes; order Lamniformes; family Lamnidae; genus Carcharodon; species Carcharodon carcharias. The sequence continues at coordinate 40,891,090 of NC_054479.1, read as the reverse complement.
AATGGGCTTTCTTAGACTGTTATCATGAATGCTATCAATGTGAAACTGAGTTTAGCCAGCTAGAAATGCTTGTAGATGGAGAACATTAGTTTTACCTTCAATCCAGTTAATTTCTTGTTTAAATTGAGCGCAGAAAGATTTTAGTTTGAAAATACAATCTGTCCTTGAGTTGGAGGGGCCTGAGATGTCATTGTTATCACTTCAGGTGCAGTGTCCACTATCACATGCTTTGAAAAATCAAGTTTAGCTACTAATAAAATCTGATTGCAAAATAATATAACATCTGTTTAATCCTGAAAATATTTAACTCCACAGGTGTTCCCAGCTGCTCCCAGTACTGAAGGGTTATCTAGCTATGATATAGATTACAAATTAGTTACATGTAAGGCAAGAAAAGGCCAGAAGATGGAGCACTGAGTGAATTTAAATAGAGAGGGCAGCAGTGCAAATTAGTTGGACCAGTTACTAGGAGATAAAGCAGGCTGGAAAGATAGGTGGAATGTGAGAGAAACACATGGGAAGCAAATTGCAGTACTCTATTCCAATGACTTGGTGTGTTATAAGGGAACCTATATAAAAGTGCCTTCAAGGCTAAGATCTTAACTTTGTTCCAAAGTTTTTATATTTAGGCATGCTGCATCTTCTCCACTACAACACTACCAGCATTTGTTTTTGTAATTCACACATTGTAGAGATTTATTTTCCTTTCTCTACCTCTGCTACAGAATGGTAGCAAATTTTGATTCTTTACAGTTTTTAATGCTATAAAGTAAAATTGTAAGATTTAGATTTTGAGAATGTTTGAAAGTACATAGTATTCTTGGAATAAATATTTCAAACCGGTTAAATGCCTTGATTGTGAAGGACAGAAAAATATTTTCAATCAGAATTGCATGCTTTCAAAACACGATTTCCAATTTTTTAGCATATTATAGTTTGAGAGAATGTGCAAAAGTAATGTTATGAAGATCCAGCCTATTTGGCAATCTTGCTGGATTTGCACTCATGATTTATCTGGGTCTGTCTTCAGTTGGCTGCTATTCATTTCAGTGGGGAAAAGCTTTGTTATGAAGAAGAGTACTGAAATACAGAGCATTCAGTGTCTGCTGAAACTAGAGTTTTAATATTGAACTTTATAGTTTTTGCATTCACACAAGTAAACATTTCTCTGTTCAGGTAAAATATTCAAACTTTCCTGATTCTTTTAAGTCCTTAGGCTGCCAGTGACTCACTGTTCTCATCTTTCTGAGCAACTCATGTTTAAGCTTTCAGCTCATATAGTCTGACACTGAAACAAATGGTATATGCAAGAAGGCCAGCTTTTGCTTTTTTACACAAATATTGTGTACTGAGGAGGCTGTACTGAACCAATATATTCATCAGAGCCTGACTACTGGCATACAGTAAACTAATTTGTGGCTCTGTGAAGCTTAATGGCGTTTCTAGGCAGTACTTTAAATTGGTAAAACGTTCAGTGTCTCCCCCACCCCATTTTGTCTGGGTGTTACGATTTGTCAATGTTTAGTGTAAGATTCTCAATACAGTTCTCAACTGATTGAATATAAATTACTTTGTCTTTATGTTTATGACATGTACCCTGGATTTCTTTAAAATCCTAGCATTGTATGGTGGATGATCATCGGTTAGAGTTGAAGATATCAGACAGAGCTACAATGTAAGTATTTTGATTTTATTTAGTTATTAAATGAATTGAGTACATCTGTTTATTTGAAGCCCTGACCCAAATATTAAATATATGATGATACAGCTGCACTCATAGAACTTAGGGTTTTAAGTAAGGAATTTTGTGCTTTTGCGTTTATAGTTATTTTGCAAAACTGTTTATGCTGCAGTTTAAGACTTTTGCTCAAATTGAGAAATAATTTGATGGATTCAATGTGTCGTTTGATGTGCGAGATGTCTCCACAATCCACATTTTAGCGTTTAGGTGCCTTGTAATGGAATGGTTTCTTTTTGAAACTATAAAATGAAGAATGGAAAGAATAAACAAGTGCTAGCATTCATTCTTTAAATTTCACTGGGATTGATTTCAGAGGTAGGCATACATTGCTTATACATTTTATTTAAAGGTAATTGTATTGGAATGTCTAACAAGTGTGTCGATGCTAGTTTTGAAAACTTATTTAGAATTGCATGGAAATTTCTTTCATGGGCATCTAAAGTTATAAAGAGCGAATTGTAATCCAACAAAGGACTGCTACCAGGTTTTCAGGGTCCCACCAACATAATTGTTTACCAGTCCAAGTGGCAGTGGAAATAAAGGTAGCATTAATTCTGGAAATTAACAATAGCCATTGATTTTAATGGAGGTGGAGTTATGGCAGCAAATGTCTCATTGTGATGGAGATAGAGCAACACAGAAGGCTTAGGAAATTATGAAGTAGTCATGACATAAATCATAATTTCTTGGAAAATCTGTGATGGAATAATGGCATTTGCCATTAAAATTATGTGGGTTCACAGGAAAATCTAGGCTAATGTCACAATGTAATGTTGCTCAGAAGCATCCTTTTCACTTTTAGAGACAATTCTATTCCTAACCGTGCATTTACACTACGGACGGATATGTACAAAGTTCTTCCTGCCAAAAATTCTGGTTAAATTTTAATGCCAACAAAAACTGACTTGACCATACACCAGTTCTATTATACTGCGCCTCATAAATGAGCAAAGTGGCACCTGCTACAGGTGATTTCACACCAATTGCTTAAATTCAATTGGTTAACTTTGCACCAGAGTTGCATTGCACAGTATGCAGTGTTGTGAAACCATTCTTTTCATTGTGCCAACTGTATAGCTTAACCACTCAATATTAAATATTATAGAAAGCTATGAACTGAAATTGCTGTTTAGGTATTCAGAATATTTGCTTGCATTTGTTAATGTAGAAATCTTCTTTATACACAGTTGTTTTGGAGTTACAATTTAGAGTAAAGTAACTGATAACAATACCTTTTTCAATTGACACAAAACCTCCATGCAGGCCAGCAAGCACCAAAGCAGTTTAGCTCAATTGAGCAGTCTGAGTGCTTGCATTTACAAAGTAGTAATAAATCATTTAATCAAACATTAGCAGGGTTTCTGGCTCCATATATTTAGCTGTTGAGGAAGTTTCAGAAATAGTCATTATTTTTAGAATTGGTGACATAAAATGTGCAAAATATGTACAGGGCAGTGAAAGCATTTATTTTCCTCCCTCGCATTCAATTTGAGAACAGCTTGCACATTAGAAACTTAACTGCTGTGAAAAACCGTGGGCAGAATTTTACACCCTGCTGGCTTGCACGTGTCTGACTTGATTGGGCATAAAATTACGGGCGATGTATCCTGACGTCATCGTGCACTTGCGCGATATTTCGGTCTGTAGGGGCACGCATGTGCCAGAGCCAAGCCTGCCATTAATTAAAAGGCCACTAAAGGTGCTTAACAGTCCAATTGACAGTGATTTTTTCCTTGCCCGTGTGGCTTTGCACTCGCTGCGTGGGCAAAACAGGCAGGCAGCGAGCTGACATTTTCAGAAACCCCATCCGTAAGCGGGATTAAAATGGTCAGCAGCATTGCCAGTGAGTAGTGAGGAGTTTTGGGGATAGTTTGTTGCTGGTTTCTGCAGCAACATCTCTGTTCAGGGCTTCATTCTTAGCATTTACAGGCTTCATTTCAGGACTTTGGTATCTGCAGGGCCCCTGGAGGATTCAGACCGTGTAGACCCTTCCAGGTTAAGACAGCCTTCCGTTACCCTGGTAATTGGGATTGTGGTCTCTGCTGATGGCGGCACCTCTGGAGGAAGAGAGGGGCAGAAGGGAGAGGAGGCCAGGTGTCCCAATGCAACTTCCAGGGGAGGACTTGTGGGAGGAGAGACACAGGCACAAGAGGCGCAGAGCCAGCAGGAAGTCCAAGGCGGAAAAGGCCGCAGAAGATGCCATTATCCTACTGCCAGGGTTTACAGGCAGCATTGCAGCTACCTCAGTCTGTCTGAGGTGCAATGCCAAAGGAGACTCCACCTCTCGAGAGACAGTGACCTCCATTTGCCAGATGATTGGGCCTGAGATTGGCTCCAACTTTGTGGACGGACCCACCCCACGCCAGTGGCTCTGAAGGTCATAGTGGCTCTCAACGCCTATGCCTCCGGTTCTTTCCAGGGGACAGTGGGGGATCTATGTGGAGTCTCCTAACCAGCAGTCCACAGTTGCGTCAAGCTGGTGACAGAAGCTCTGTTCAGGCGGGTCTTGACCTTCATTCTTTATTTTGCAAATGAGGCCAGCCAGACTGAGCAAGCCAGAAGTTTTGCAGCGATTGCTGGTTTCCCCTGCGTCCATGGTGCAGTTGACATCAAGGCAGCAGCAGGTCAGCCGGGTGCCTTCGTCAACAGGAAGGAATTCCACTCCATGAATGTGCAGATAATGTGTGACTGCAGGTTGCATATTCTGCAAGCCTGTGTAAGGTACCTTGGCAGCTCCCATGACGCTTACATCCTGAGATACTTCCAGGTGCCGAGGCTCTTCAGTGCTCCAGCCTGAACGGGATGGGTGGGTGCTGGGTGACAAGGGCTATCCGTTGAAGAGATGGCTCATAACGCCTCTCCATCACCCAAGAACAGAGGCAGAGAAGTGTTACTCAGGCCATAATGAGAAAAACACAATCTATCTTATTCTGATAGTTCAATAATATTTAGATAAAAGCTCCTGGTCTTCAACCTTCAACCCCAGACTAGCATACATAAAGTAAACATAAATGAACTTAAAATCACCCGTGAACTGTCCCTGTTGTGCTTAAGGTGCTTTAAACTGACATTTGCGAGTGCTACATCTTGGTGCTCCCCCCTCGCTGGCACCGGTATGGGAAACAGCCTGCTGACTATTGTCTTGTTGGCCTTAATGACCATGGCGGTAACCCTCTGGCCAGTGGAGCCTATACTAACTCCACCTGGGAGGGAGCAGTCAGTGCCACGGTTGGCATCTCCCCAGTTGCTGCAGCCTCATCAGATGCCACAGTCACTGGCAGAGGGGCAGAGAAACTGCTGCCATCATGCAGAGATGACAGGAAGCTCATGCGCCAATGTGAGGTCGCTCTGGACCTCCCTGCTCACAATTGATGGACGGGAACCTAGATGTGATACCTGGTGCCTCACCTATCTCCCACACTGGCACTGACCACCTGAAGTCAGTGCCTGTGTGAGGGCTTGCAGGTCCAAGTGCAACCCCAGGAATCCCTAATTCTGTTCCTGGAGCTGTCTGTCCATGAGAGTCTCAATGGAGGAGGCCATGACAGTCAATGCAATGCTGATGCTCCGCATGGACTCCTCCATCATGGAACCATGGCATGCATACCCTTATGGATCTCTGTGACGTTGTCCAGCACAATCTTGCTGGGCATCCGGCATCTGCCTCGTAATGGGCAACTCCAGAGGCTCATCATCAGCTTCCGACTGAGCATCGTCCTAGTCCCCAGCAGTCCTCCAACTGCCGGCGCCCTGAGCACACTCTGCCTCTGCTGCACCTCAAGCGAGTGTGAAATTCCCTTACCAATTTGCACCAAGATACTAGCCGCCTGTATAATGCCCACCGATGTGCTGGTATCTGTGCTGGTGCCTGCTTCAGAAATCGGGTGATGCAGGTGCAACAGAAGCTCGTTGGTCCTCCGGTGTCAGGGGTGGCCCGTCAGACATGTCATTAGTTAAACTCATCACACTGTCACTGCATGCCAGGCATCCTGGTGAGACCATGGAGATCTGAAACAAGGTGCTCTCTTCTTCCAGTGATCGATGGGGACTCCTGGCTTGAGTCTCACATCAGTGAAGAGACTGCATTTGAATGGTTGCACAAACCAAAAGTCTCACGTCTGTGTACTGCACTCTTATCTTGATCTGGCACCCCCGCCCCTCCATGCCTGGTTGCACGAGGCGCATGCTTGCTCTCGAGCCCCAGGACATCTTGCTCGTATCTGAAAAGGACTAGGAGGTTAGCGGGGCCGCTGCCGGTCCGTGACCTTTCAGTATTGTTGTAGGCTGTCTTCTCCTGAAAGAACAGAGTAGCATTGATTAGCCCACTCTGTATCTGTAATGCCGTTGCAGCCTGGCCAACCCCAGCTGAGGAGCACCTGTCAGGGCACATCCAAGCTGTGGGCCTCGAGCCACAAGGCACTCAGTCCAAGCAGCCAGGGCTCACCCCATTGGCCAGCTCCAGCGTCATTGACAGTTGGCACTCAGACTCTAGCATCCCGGGGGACGGCCACACTTTAACACTTCTGCACACTGACCCAAGCCAACATGGTACTCACCCACCCTGAGCGCAACAGGTCATTGAAGCGCTTCCAGCACTGGACCCAGGTGTGCTGCACCACATCGTAGCTGCTCACCATTGTTGCCACCGCCTCCCGCGCCCTCTTGGTGAGGAGCAGTGGCCTCATCCTCCCATCCCTGGGAACAAGGGTGTCCCTCCTGGCACCCACCTCCTTCAGGAGAACGGCGATGCACTCATCAGAAAAGCAGGGGCTGAGTGCCCATCTGACCTGCCGTGTCCAGCTGCACTCAACTCCATTGCAAAAGTACAGGAAACGTATTTCCGTGGCAGCCTTCCAGGGGCCGCCTGGGTCACTTTTAAACTGGCCGTGGGTCGCCATTGGACCTGGCAGCCAACCACCCCCTGCCCTTGTTTGGCCATTCCTGGCCAGCGTGGAGCCACGTTTCACACTGGGCAGGCCTTAATTGGCCCACCAGTGTGAAATCACGGTTGGGGTCCAATCACAGGCGGCAGGCCATTTCGCAGCCATTCCCCAGCCCTCCTATTGCGCCCACTCAACGGCCTCAAAATCCTGCCCCATTGAAAAGTAGATGAGATCACGTTACCTCTTCTAGCTTGAAAAACCCCCACTAGCCTGGCTTTTATTCAGATTTTGTGCCACTTGAATAGATAATTTAATGAGGCACTAGTAAGTGAACACTGACATCTTTCTGTATGTGAAGATTTGGAAACCGCTTCAGATAATTCTTGCTGCTACAGGGTAACAGTTCTACGAAGTTCTTCATAACTGGTCTTGCTGTTCTTGAATTCTACCTAGTTTCCTGCATTGTGATGTCCAATTTTTAACTGCATTAGAAACATAACAAAATATTTTTGTATGCAGATCTCTGAATCCAGCTAGAAAAATCCAAAAAGCAAAGAAACAAAAGGTCTCCAAAATTCTGATTCGAAATATCCCTTTCCAGGCAAAAGTGAAGGAAATCCACGAGCTTTTCAGGTAATAAACTAAGATTTTTCAGTTGTTCGTCACCAAACCAGAACTTTGAGTTTTCTATGGCATTGCACGTGGTAAATTGGAGAACTTGAACTTTTTTATCTATCTCACTGTTGTTTTGTTCCTGTTCTTCTTTGTCTCATTTATTTTGCTTCTCTATACTGAAAGAATGAAATAGGAACTTTGTTTCATATAATGCCATCAATGACTCGGTTTACCTCAAGGCACTTAACAAGGTGCTCCTGAAATGTCGTCATTGTTGCAATGTAGGGAAGCACAGACACCAATGTGCATTAAGATCTGTTTTAATAAATTGTGAGATTAGTCAAAAAGAAAAAGGAAGCATTCGTAAGGGCTAGAAGGCTGGGAACCGATGAAGCTCATGGAGAATATAAAGAAAGTAGGAAGAAACTTAAGCAAGGAGACAGGAGGGCTAAAAGGGGTCATGAAAAGTCATTGGCAACCAGGATTAAGGAAAATCCCAAGGCCTTTTATACATATGTAAAAAGCAAGAGGGTAGCCAGGGAAAGGGTAGGCCCACTCAGGGACAGAGGTGGGAATCGGTGTGTGGAGCCAGAAGAAATGGGAGAGATACTAAATGAGTACTTCTCATCAGTATTCACCAAAGAGAAGGACTTAACGGTCGATTTGTCTAGGGAAGAGTGTGTAGATTGCCTGGATCATGTTGCGATCAAAAAAGAGGTGTTAGGCGCCTTGAAGAATATTAAGGTGGATAAGTCCCCGGGGCCAGATGGGATCTACCCCAGAGTACTGAGGGAGGCAAGGGAGGAGATTGCTGGGGCCTTGACAGAAATCTTTGTATCCTCACTGGCTACGGGTGAGGTCCCAGAGGACTGGACAATGGCCAATGTTGTTCCATTGTTTAAGAAGGGTAGCAGGGATAATCCAGGAAATTACAGGCCAGTGAGCCTTACGTCAGTGGTAGGGAAATTATTGGAGAAGATTCTTCGTGACAGGATTTACTACCATTTGGAAGCAAAAGGGCGTATTAGTCAGGGGCAGCATGGTTTTGTGAAGGGGAGATCGTGTCTCACTAACTTGATCGAGTTTTTTGAGGAAATGACAAATATGATCAACGATGGAAGGGCAGTGGATGTTATCTACATGGATTTCAGTAAGGCCTTTGATTAGGTCCCTCATGGCAGACTGGTACAGAAGGTAAAGTCACACGGGCTCAGAGGTGAGCTGGCTAGATGGATACAGAATTGGCTTGGTCATAAAAGACAGAGGGTAGCAGTGGAAAGGTGCTTTTCTGAATGGAGAGCTGTGACTAGTGTTCGGCAGGGATCAGTGCTGGGACCTTTGCTGTTTGTAATATACGTAAATGATTTGGAGGAAAATGTAACTCGGCTAATTAATAAGTTTGCAGGCGACACTAAGGTTGGAGGAGTTGCAGATAGTGAAGAGTCAAAGGATACAATGGGATATAGATCGGTTGGAGACTTGGGCGGGGAAATGGCAGATGGAGTTTAATCTGGACAAATGCGAGGTAATGTGTTTTGGAAGGTCTAACACAGGTAGGAATTATACAGTAAATGGCAGAACCCTTAAGTGCATCGACGGGCAGAGGGATCTGGGTATACAGGTCCACAGGTCACAAAGTGGCAACGCAGGTGGATAAGGTAGTCAGGAAGGCATATGGCATGCTTGCCTTCATCGGCAGGGGTATTGAATATAAAAGCTGGGAAGTCATGCTGCAGCTGTATAGAACCTTGGTTAGGCCACACTTGTAATATTGCGTGTAATTCTGGTCGCCACATTACCAGAAGGATATGGAGACATTGGAGAGCGTGCAGAGGAGGTTTACCAGGATGCTGCCTGGTCTGGAGGTTATTAGCCATGAGGAGAGGTTGGAGAAACTCGGATTGTTCTCACTAGTGCGACGGAGATTGAGGGGCGACTTGATAGAAGTTTACAAAATTATGAGTGGCATGGACAGAGTAGATAGTCAGAAGCTTTTTCCCAGGGTGGAAGAGTCAATTACTAGGGGACATAGATTTAAGGTGAGAGGAGAAATGTGCGGGGCAAGTTTTTTACGCAGAGTGTAGTGAGTGTTTGGAATTGGCTGCCAGAGGAGGTGGTGGAAGCAGGTACGATAGTGGTGTTTAAGAGGCAGCTTGACAAATACATGAATAGGATGGGAATAGAGGGATATGGACCCTGGAAGTGCAAAATGTTTTAGTTTGACTGGCAATATGATCGGCGCAGGCTTGAAAGGCCGAAGGGCCTGTTCCTGTGCTGTACTTTTCTGTCGAAGGGTCATGAGGACTCGAAACGTCAACTCTTTTCTTCTCCGCCGATGCTGCCAGACCTGCTGAGTTTTTCCAGGTAATTCTGTTTTTGTTTTGTACTTTTCTTTGTTCTTTGTAAACTTGATTGTTAAAAATGTTGCATCTGCATGCACTTCTGTCTAGACATGATTTTTTTTTATTGTCACCCATTTGTGCCATGTTTTTGCAATTGCCAATTTTGCTGATGGAGCTCCAAAACAAAAACAAAAACAGAGTTACCTGGAAAAACTCAGCAGGTCTGGCAGCATCGGCGGAGAAGAAAAGAGTTGACGTTTCGAGTCCTCATGACCCTTCGACAGAACTGATGGAGCTGTTGACTGCACAATCTGGCTTCCACAATTTCTGAAATTTTTTCATTTGCCATTTTTTCTGTCTGTGATTTAAAAAAAAAACAATTTCATGGAAACATTGGAGGCACCGCAAAATCGGGTATGCATAAACTGACAGCCAAGCACTATAATGTGTTTGTGCGCATGCTTGTGATCTCCTATGGTTTTGCGCACAAAGCCGAGGGTGTTATTTTCTGGCTCCATCTGTTTCCAGGATCATCCGATCCCATCGAAAGCCAATGAACTTGTGGCTGTGCCACCGAATACCCCGCAGCGGGTCCTGCCATGACGGGGCGTAAAATCCCGGCCCAAGCCTAAGTATAGTATTAAGCTGAAGCAAGGTTAGAAGATTGGAAGAAAATTGGATCAAGATGAGGAGAAGCTAAAAGAGGTTGAAGAGTAGCTGTGATGGACATGTGAGTGACAGGGAATAGAACAAAGGGAAAGGATGAAAGGGACCGGGTTAGAAAATTAAATAGAAGAGTCTTTGTAGAATGACGCAGGAAAAGAGAAATCGGGAAACCTTTTCAGGAGGACTGGTCAGTCGAGTGGAATTGGGGTTGAGTTGGGTGGTGGGGGGTGCATGTATGTCCAAGGGCAAAAAATTTGGAGAGGGCATGGGAGAAAAACTACATTAATATTATAAAAGCGAAACCCCACGAATGCTTGAAATCCAAGAATTGAAATAGAAAATGCTGGAAATACTTAGGTCAGGCAACATCTGTGGAGAGGGAAAAATTTAGAGTTCATCAGGTCATCAATGTGAAACATTGGGCTGTGACCTCCGAGCTCTCCAGTGTCGGATTCGGGGAAGTATCCCAAAGATGCGCTGGGGAATCCATCTGGGAAGTTCCCAGCTAAGGGTTTGCACTGCAGTTGCCTGGAAGTGCACGCTTCCTCTGGACAATAGTGCTGCACTAGGAACTATGAAAATGTGGTTTAAATTGCAAACTTCGGATGGTTTCGCCAGGGTTATACTAATAATTACACAGAAAAAGCTAGAAGGATTAAAACCTCTTCTAGCTTCTGGGTAATTGTTGTAAAGACCCAGACAGATCTGCTTTTATTTTAGCTGCAGAGCTATACTGGTTCAAGACTGGGAGAGGGATGATGGGCCTTGGGGAAGTTTAACTTGGGAGCAGGGCTGGGTGGTGTTGAATTAGGAGAGGGAAAAATTTAGAGTTCATCAGGTCATCAATGTGAAACATTGGGCTGTGACCTCCGAGCTCTCCAGTGTCGGATTCGGGGAAGTATCCCAAAGATGCGCTGGGGAATCCATCTGGGAAGTTCCCAGCTAAGGGTTTGCACTGCAGTTGCCTGGAAGTGCACGCTTCCTCTGGACAATAGTGCTGCACTAGGAACTATGAAAATGTGGTTTAAATTGCAAACTTCGGATGGTTTCGCCAGGGTTATACTAATAATTACACAGAAAAAGCTAGAAGGATTAAAACCTCTTCTAGCTTCTGGGTAATTGTTGTAAAGACCCAGACAGATCTGCTTTTATTTTAGCTGCAGAGCTATACTGGTTCAAGACTGGGAGAGGGATGATGGGCCTTGGGGAAGTTTAACTTGGGAGCAGGGCTGGGTGGTGTTGAATTAGGGGAGCTGATAGTCAATCTTAGTGAAAAAGGCCATGAGCACCTTGCATTTTTGAAGGGGAGGTAGGAGAGAGAAATTTAATGAGATGGCTGGTAGTGGAGAAAAACTTGGGGTTATATTTGCATTTCAGGATGACCCTGAAGTAGATACTACTGTTAGAAGAGATTGAGGACAAAAGCACTAGATATGGTTCACCCAGCTTTTCAGAATTTGTGCCTGAGGTATGAACTATCTGTGCATATATTATGAAAACAACAGTCCTGGAAGTGGGCATGACTCACAAGTGATACTGCAGTAAGGAAAAGGTACAGTGCATGAGGAAAATTGGGCTCACTATGCTGGCAGTTCTATGGAGACCTACAGGGGTAATCGAAACAACAACACTGTGTTACCTTTGGCAGTGAAGACTATCACTGTGCTCAACCCTTTTATGCCACAGAACCTTCCATGCACCAAAGGATTCATGGAGTTGATTTTTGTGCCATTTTAGGCAACTGAATTTATTTTCAAAACATTTTAGTGTTATTTTTGCCATCAAAAATCCATTTGCAATTTTTCCCATAATGCAGCTTAGCCTGTCTGCAGCCTTCTTTCTAAATTGGACTTTCCATAATTGCTATTGAGCACAGATATGTTAACTTTATTAGTATATTACCCCCTCCACAGTTGGATTAACAACCTTTCCAATATTTATACTGATTATAAGTGCCTTGGTAGCTGCTGGGGAAGAGGTTAAAAAGTCGTCATATAGATGCTTTTTTCCTTGTAAAACTTAGGTGCAATTCTTGAAGATGCAATTTTATCAGAACACGGCATTGCTGCAATTACTTTAATGAATGTTAAAATATGAAGAAAGATATGTGGGAGGTATGAAAACCCGCCCAAGAATCTTGATTCATGTGATTTTATAAATGGAGCTGATTGCTGATGTCCACTTGGCTATATAATTTACACTAAGAGTAAGATGTCACATGTAGCTGAGGACTAATCTCATTTTAATCATGTACAATTTTGAAACAGTGCTAGGAAGACGTAGTCTGAAATGTGCTTTTTTCTTACTGCAGACTGCATAAGGAAAAAAAACCCATGCAAAGTAATGTACTTCCTGGGTTTATTCACCAGAGGGCACAATAGGATTATAATTTGAATTTAATCCAAGTCAATTTTCTACTCGAGTCATTTTGTGGCTCAGTAAACATGAGACAAGAAATGAGTTAAAGGTTTATCTTAAATGCTGAGCAAATGAAGGGCTATAATTACTACCTTTTAAGATTTTTCACAAAAGTTATCTATAATTAGGTTAGGTCTGAGCAGTTTCATAATGGATTAAGAGTTAGAAAACCCAGAAGCCAGGATGTTCCAGTGATTAAACAAAGCAAGAGGACTCACACCTGTACTTCCCTACATGGTTTGTTGCTGGTTTTAGCCAGGGAAGACCAAGAAAGATGCTGTTTCTCTATAGGGTCCTAAGGAAAATAGATGGTTTATTCATTTTTGACTGCAATTGTTCGCCAGCTTGTCAGTGTTGAATGGCAGTAGCTTGCAAGCAGGCCAGCTGCTTTCATGACTAGGAATTGATGCACAGTGAAATTTAAGAGTGGAAGGGCACTTACAATCATTTTAATTTATTTTAATGATTGGAACTCATGTCTAAGGAAATTTTACTTTCTATAGAAATTGAGCTAAATAAAGATGTATTTGAAACAGTAGTGGAGGTGCTTTCACTGAATGGTTCACTTAGTAAATGTTATGTTGTAAACTATTTAAAGGTATTAAAAAGTAGCCAATGGCAATTGTTTGTTTTAAGAAAATGCTGTGGGTCAGTAACAAATCTTAAACTTCTGCATGAACAAAGTTATAATCTTTCACTTTGTCAGCTGATTTAAGGCACAATTTACAGTAATGACGTTTTTTGCAATTCAATTATGCAGTTGGTGTTAAAATGATTGTTTTCTAATCTAAGATCACAAAATTATAATTGTTGAATTTGAGAAAGATTTTTTGACTCCTGAACGAGTTTATTAATGTTTACAATTTTTATAACAAAGGTTACTTCAGGTTGGTACATACTTTTGTTACTCATGTCACTGTTTATTGAGTATTAACTTCTTATTGAAAAAATTCCTAACGGGACAGAAAAGTAACTTGTTAGAACTGTCTTGTTGCATATACATTTTTCAAAGAGAAGTGCCACATTGGTTGATTTCCTACAAGCAAGACAGGAAGTTGCTCTGCATTAAATGTTTTACGAAAGCATTTACAGAGAGGCTATTGGCTTTTATTCTTAAGAACTGATCAAATTTTCAATTAAATTATTTTGCCACAAATAGCCCTACGTTGAACATTTATGGATGAGATATTGAAGATATTTAAATGAGGGAACAGAATTCCTAATGGAACATTGGTATAAATGATGTTCTTTGTGGAAATTATTAATGTCATGGGTGTAAGGACTACTTTTTGCAGGCACATTTTTGAATTGAAGTCAAGTTAAAATATTTGGCAAAAGGGAACTGTCTTAGTTCTTTGAGGGCGAAAACAATTGCAGATGTGCTTTGAAATTGGGGCATTAGAACAATTTCTAGCTTTCTTAGAAGTTGATGCCAGGATTGATTTAGGTCTGGAAGTTCTGAAACAGTGACCCTATCTTTGCTATCAGTGCAGTTTTACAGACTTGAAAAGACATGCTCTGTTTTGACTTGACACCAAAAGCATTGAATCACCTCACTTGGTAGTGAGAGTTAAATACCTACCATGCACTCTGATTTTGTTTTTGACCATGTTTCCCACTGGATCAGCACACTCTGTTCTTCTGTATATACATTTGATGTGTCATTGTCAGTTGCAGGCTTTGTGGGAATTATTCCATAAACATCTGAAACTAGTCATGATCTATTCTCGGGTTTCTAGCAAAGTAATGCTTTTTTGGAATTGTGTTTGTTAGCACTTAAGAGTAAGCTGTTGCAGACTTAAGTTTGTTTAAAATCATTTTGACATACTACATGTCTATTGTTGAAATCTGTACAAAATAATTACACTAAATTTTTATTTTTTTAAAGATTTTTATAGACATGCAATTCAACATGAATTTTTGTATTGACAAGTTGTTCATTCCATAATTTTCAAAGCTTATTTTGTAGCATTACATTGCTGGAGGGAAAGTTTAGGTTCCATATACAAATCCTTGGCAAGACAGGTTGATAAGTTGTTTTTAAAAAAAGTACGTAGGATTCTTGGTTTTATAAATAGAGGCATAAAGTACAAAACAAAGAAGTCGCTCTTAAACTTTATAAATCACTGACTTGACCTCTGCTGGAGTAGGGTTTCCAGTTCAAGCCCTTGGAGAGGGTACAGGGATTATTTGCTACAATGAGACCAGGGATGAAGGGATTAGAATAACTGGGATTGCTCTCCTTGGAGCAGAGGAAGTTGAGGGGTGATTTAATCGAGGTTTTCAAATACATGGGTTTTAATGAGTCGTACAGGAGAAACTCTATTTATACCTGGGATGGGGGTATTATGAGGAAAGTTTGGACAGACAGGGTCTGTATCCATTGGAGATTAGAAGATTGAGAGGTGATCTTATTGAAACATATAAGATCCTGAGGGGACTTGACAGGGTAGATGCTAAAAGGATGATTCCCCTGATGGGAGAGACTAGAACAAGAGACACAGTTTAAAAATAAGGGACCTCCCATTTAAGATGGAGATGAAAAGAAATTTTTTTCTCTGAGGGTCGTGAACTTTCAGAACGCTCTTCCCAGAGAGCGGTGGAAGCAAGGTCAGTGAATAATTTTAAGGTGGAGGTCGATAAATTCTTGACTAACAAGGGAGTCAAAATCAGGGGTAGGCAGAATGTGGAGTTGAGGCCGCAATCAGATCAGCCATGATTTTATTGAATAGAGGAGTAGGCTTAAGGGACCGAATGGCCTATTCCTCCTCATTCGCATGTAAATATTTTCCACTGGCGGTATGGTCAGTGCAGTCTTAAGCTAATTGGCAAAAGAATTGGGTGGGGGGGGTGGGGGGAGACCGGAGGATGAATTTTTTTAATGCAGTGAGTTTTTAAGATCTGGAATGCAATGCACTGCCTAAATGGTAGTTGCAGCAGGCTCAGTAATACATTTTAAAAGGAAGATAAATGTATACTTGAAAAAAAACCATTGACATGTCCATCTCTCCCTGAAGGCCATGTCAGAATCCTTCAATCAAGTTTCCGCTCTTGCCACAATATCGAAATAGCTCTTGTGTACACGTGCAACATTAAGATCGCCTATTTCCACCTCTGTAGCATGGCCCGAGTCTGTCTAAGCTCACCTACTGCTGAAACCTTCACCCATACTTTTGTTACTTCTAGACTAGACTATTTCAGTGCACTCCTAGTCAGCCTCCTATATTCTACCCTCCCTTCTTGACATAGCACATGGGCAGCAAAGATTTCTAACTTATACCAGGTCATGATTACCCATCAACCTGTGCTCATTGACCAACATTGCCTTAAAATTCTCATCCTAGTGTACAAATTCAAGAGGTTTTGAGACCAGACTATAAATTTCAAGTTAGGAGACATTTGATGTAGTGATAGTAGGACAATTTATTAGCAACAAAAATTATACATAACAAAAGAAGGCATTTGATATCCTAATTCACATGGTCCTAGCTTCTCACTGATTCTCTTACCTGGATGTGACTCCGTCCTCTTTTCTTGCCCTATCCTGGTTTTCTGAAGGATAGCTGAAGAGGCTGTCCTGTTTCTTTTCTGCTTGTGGTTTCTGCTAAAACCTTGCCTCCAGCAAAAGAGAGAGGGGAAAATCGCCTGCTTCTGCAGGAGTTACTGGTGGTTCTTGTTGTCACACACAATAGCCTGCAGCCCGTTTTTTCTTGTGTATTCCCAGGAGGGGAAGTAGGCAAACCTTGCACCCAAAGTCTGTTTTGCCTTCACCTCGGACCATTTTACTCATCCGGAGATATGAATCAACAACAGATCGATTTTTGGATGATTGCTGAGATGTGGGAATCAATCTCCATTGTCTCCGCAAACACAGGAGATTAAAAGCCCAGTCTTTTGAATTTTCTATATCTTCCTTTCAGGTGTCTATGTTTGAAGTAGGCCTTGAGACCTCTTCAGGTACAACATTCCATGTACTCTCAGGGCAGGTGTGTCAGTATAATCCACATTAGAATTTTCCAGAAAGTGGTCACTTTACATTATCAGCCATCTTCTGATTAGTCTTTACTTATGTTTCTTTTAAAAACACAGGTCCTCCTTAAAAAAAGTTCAATGTGCCCGTAGATAGTTGGTAGCTGTAGCCCGCTTTGTGACGATATCCTTTGATCACAACTGTTAACATAGTTCAGACATACATCCCTGCTTCCCTTTTGCTGTTCACGCTAGCAATTTACAGAGCAATCCCTGTTATAGTGTGATCTCGATTTAACTCAAGTCACACGGGGAACAACTCAAGTCGCACATCTAAAATTAACCCTTCATCTACTCGCAGCTCGTATTAAGCACACATAATTCATAGCACAAAGTATAAAAAGAACAAAAATAAAATAAAATGATTCACATTTCCTATGGCTTTGCCCTTCCCACTCCATAGGCCAAATTTTTGTCTCCCAGTGGAGGTGTGAATCAGTTGTGAAATGATGAACCTGGCTTTTCTTCTAACTGGAAAAGCAGTTTTCCTCTTGTCTTCCCATACCCTCGCCATTTTTTGTGTGGCCTTTTCACAGGTTGGGAATGTCTTGGGTACCAAACCACATGCACCTCTTCCAAGGCCGGGGCCCCCATTGTGAGGACCTCAGGAAGATTCTATTTCCTCTCTCGCACCATTTTCATTAGCTGGTGCGGATTTTGGAAGCCTTAAAGAAACGCACCTCCTTGGAGAGTTTATGGCTACTAGGGAAAGGTTGCTGAGGAGTCTGGAACATTCTGAAAAACAAGTTTAAAATGTTTTGACACATTCAGATGTCACAACTAGATGCTGCGTTACAATGTGGATGTATTTTTAATGCAGTGATTAAACAGAGTGCTGTCTTGCAAAGGTAAGTTAACTATTATATTGACCAGCATTGTACAAGTGTTAACATGTATTGCAGTACTTTTTTTCCATTGGAGAAAGTGCCTTAATGCAGAAAAATGTGTTGGCAACTCCTTGTCGTGTTTAGCACTGAGATTTAAATGTGCAGCCTCTGACTGTGAGGTAAGAAAGCACCCACCACTTTTTGAAAGGTAACAAAAATTTCTTTCCTTCATTGATTGACAGGTAAATCTGCTTTGAAATGAAGAAGACACTTGTTCTTTCAATTTCAGGCTCTTGCAGTTATTTTGATAGATGTGGCTGTTATGAATACTTGGCTGAGTTACAAAACCTTAAGGAAAACTTAGCTCAGTCTGTTGACACGGTTGTTTAAGCGAGGCTATAATAACATATTCAGCCTTTGATGTGGTTTGAATACATGATTTGTTTATACTACATAATTGCCACTTAGGATTAACCTTTTCCAATGGACAAGGTTCTTTGCATTGATGGCCCTTTGAGAAGATTACAGATAGACCTTTGAGAATTACATTGCCATTGTTTAGTTTTTTTAAAGCTGCATTTAAAATAATTCATATTTCTGTTGCATGGCTCCTGAGGAGTGGATACTGGATGAGTGGCTATGGAAGTGGCAAGGGAGATCTGAGGGAGTATGGAGGTGGCATAGGGGACCTGAGGGGGCATGAAGGTGACATGGGGATCTAAAGGGCAATAAAGTGGCGTGAGGAGACATGTCTCTTTTTTTTCAGCAATACTCAAGTTCCATACTACCAAACAACTATCTGTTTGATCATTGTTTTTGTTTAATAATATTCAAAGCAGTTAGCTGCTGCTTGTACCAAATGTTTTCCTGTTTGTTTTTTTTAAAGTCGCTGTTAAACTTTTGACTACTTAATGCATGTACAAAAAGTATAAGGAAGAAGGAATTGAATAAAATGTCGACAAGATGGGATGAGTTTCCTCCCAAAAAGATGATGAGAGTCAGTTTTAAATATGGGCTTTACCACAAGCCAGATTTCACAATTCTATTTGAATCTCTACTTATGCAATTAATTTATTATATTTAAATATACATTTGTCTAATGAAAAGGGAAAACACAATAAACAGGAGTCAAGTCAGAAATTGAAGACCATATTATTTGCACTGTATCTGTTTTATTTGAAACCTTAGAACTACAGTAGTCTGTTTCTTCTTCTCAGTCAAACTGCTTTAGTATAAATTTTGTAATCTTCATGAAACTATCCTATACCTGTTACTTTGGCCACAAATACCACTTAACATTGTTGTGTTGATGCCTAAGAATACTACTCAGTCATCTTTAGCTTTTTGCTGTATAGTAATCTGCAACACAGCCAATGAGTATGACTCGCGTGCCCTTTTCTTCGCCTTAAAACCCCACATCCCACCCCTCCACCTGACCCACAAAAAATACTTTAAATGTTGCTCCGAAAGTTTTGTCCTTTATTTAGGCAAACATATACTCTTGGGTAATACTTGGAACATTGATAATTCATGGTTGCTCAATTTTAAAGATTGAAGAATTTTTAGAACTATTTTTAATTGCTAGAAAATTAAATAGTTGATTCATGACGTGTGTGCATTGTACTAAGTCATGAACATGACCCAGAAATTTACATTTCTTTTTCAAAGATTGCTGACACCACCTGGTTTTAAAAAAAAGCCCTTTTCCAGTTTTCTTTGGTATAGTTCCACAGGTAATGGGTAGAATTGGCACCTCTCCTGTAATGAAAGATTAACCTTCTGGCCACCCTTGCAAGTATCTAATAGTCAAATAACTATTTGAGGTATCACAGCTGAACTTGCCCTGGAGTGCAAGAAGTATAAGGAGAAGGACCTGAATAAAAATGTTCACAAATTGTGATTCCAGTCCTCCCAAAATTATGATGAGAGCTCATTTTAACAATGGAGCTTTACCAGGAGCTAATTTTCAAAATTATATTTGGATCTATAGCTATGTGGTTCATTTGTTATCTTTAAATATACTCTTGTTTGAAAGAAAGGGAAAATATGTTGGGCAGAGTTTTGTTGCGGCATCAGGGGTCTCGCCTGGCTGGAAAGCCAGTGAGTGGCCCATGCTGCCTTTTTGGAAATGCCCGCTGACCCTCAAGCCAATCAGGTAGTGGCAAGGCTTAAGGCGGGTCTGTCCCTGGAATCAAGACCCCAGGATTGGAAGTCTCTCCTCCCGAGAACTGCCGGCCAATCGGAGACTGGCAGTTCTTGTGCTCAGCAGCGCCACTGGGGAGGCCGTGGCTAATGCCAGAAGGACAAGCAACAGTGTCCCAGGATCGCAGAGCGACCCAGGCCACAGGTAAGTAATGTGGGCAGGGGGGTGTGGTTTTGTGGGGGTGGGGTACATGGAGAGGGTTGCAGGAGGGTGGTGCTCAACGAACCCCCCCACCCCACCTCCCCAATGTGCAGTCTCTTCATCAGGCACTGGGTGCCTTTGAATGAGGGCCCCCCCCAACCCAAGAAGGTGACAAGCTAGCTATGCAGTTTTAGTTGCCGTGGATACTGCATGGCGACAGGCCTGCCTGCAGCTGGGTTAATTCCGGCAGTGACGCGATGGGGCCCTTAAGTGGTTATTAATTGGCCACTTAAGGGCATCAGTTTTCAGGGTGGGAAGGACGACCACTTAATTCTGGTGAAGCTGAGGAAGTGGTGGGTTTCAGGTATGCCATCATGCTGCCCAATTAATGCCCTTCCCACCTCCAGGCTCGCCACCAGAGGGAACAGAAGATTCCACTCAGTGAATGAGAGCCAAGTCAGAAAGTGAACTCCACACTAGATGTACTGCATGTAATTTTATTTGAAACCACGCTTAACTCAGTATGTGCTGGAAACCTTTGAACTGCAGAAAAGGCAGTTGTCAATCCAAAGTCAGCAACTTAACTTATTTTTCCCCTCCTAACTCAGTGCCACTAAGGGGCTTTCATTCTTAGTGACAACCCAGCTGAAATCAGTTAATTCAAAAAGGTCTGGGAATTTGGCTTGAGATTGTTGGTTTGTATTGTTTGGTTACAGTGGTCATTGTTATTAATCTCAAAATGAACACTGAAGAATATATTTTCAGAGCTGCTGAATTTTCTTTTGTGTTGATATCCAATGTTATATTAGCATATTGAGCAAATCACTAAAAGCACATTAGTGACGCCATTTTATTTAGCATAACCAAATTTCCTAATTGGCCAAAGAGGAGCCTGAAAATCATAAAGCTCACAATATATGCTCAGTTAATTTTTAAACCAACTTATTTTTCTACAGCATAACTGTTGCTGTGACAGCAACAGGATCTAGACAACCGCTAAAAATGCTCAAGAACACATTAAAATCAATTATGCAGGTGCCTGTAATCTAATGCAAATTTGGCTATGAGGCAACTATTTGACACAGCAGGACATATTCTAGCATTTTGGTTTTCCTCATGCCACAAAAAACCTATAATGCTAAAACTTGCTGTAAGTAAACTTGATGTTCACTGTTTATTCCCAGGCAATCAGAATGTTCTCAATCAAGAATGTACAATATCAATCCACAACAGAGGAAGAAATAAAACTAAAACAGTGAACCTAGACACATAATTACTATTTTCTTTTTGTTTCTTGTGTTCCTTTTTGCAGCTTTACCCTGCCCCCCATACTGCATTTCATTTTTGCATTTGTGCCTATTACTTTGCTTTCTCCTTCGTTTTCTCGAGAGATTTTATTTTAAAAATTGACAACATTTGCAATCGCATGAAAAACATTAGATCCTGCCTTGGGTTCATTATAGGTGCACAATGCATGGCAAATCAAAAAGGACCTGTAGTTAGAGAGCTTGCAAAAGTACAGCTCTTGATGACCATTCTTTTTTTGACTCATAAGATAAATTGTTACAGGAAAAATAAACCCATTAATTTAATAACAAACTAATTACACCAAGATTTGATCTGATTTATTTACATCCATTATTTTCTATTCCATTTATACTCCTATTTTACACTGTTGTGTTGACCATTAAGGCGTCATGTATATATGTTTAATGAACTAGGGTTTACCAAGGGCAAATCAAGTGCCACTGTTACGAAAACCTGGTTTATGATTCACAAGTTTTAGAATGTAACTTTTAGTTTCAGGAGCATAACTTTTAGATTGGATATTAAAGTATTAAGTGACAGATAAGTGAATATCTGATTGAGAAACTGGTAATAACTCTGATGTACTTGCAATTTAAACAAGCCTGTGTTTATACACTTAAATAGTAACCTTGCAAGGTCAAAGTTGATGGTGAGAAAGAAAGCTTGTTATGGAGCCAGAAGGTCTGGAGAAAGATCATAAAACTCTATTAGCAATATAAATTATTCATATGGTTACAGTATCAAAGAGTAGAACTGAAGGTAAAATAATTTGTTTCCTTTTCTGTTTGAACCATTCCAAAGTACATCACGTTGCCATAGGGATAGTGATTCAGTGTGGGCACTTGGTTAATTTGGGAACAGACAAACAACTTTTTTCTGATGTAGAGTACATCTCACCAGAGAGAGCCAGCAGGAGATGATAGTCAGTTAGGTCTGCATTTTGAGCAGAGAAAATACTAACTTCACAATTCACAGTGTGAAATGCAGTTCAGATTTTGAGAGGGAAATGCAACTGGAATATTTGCTTCAGCTTGCAGCAATTGGAAGAAATCTACAGGGGTTTTCGCAGAGCCTTGTGGCAGAAATCAGTTAGCAGAGTTAGCTTGGAAAGCTGTGGGAAGGCAGTTGGGTGTCTGCCGGCAACCCGAAAAAGGAGCTGAGGCATCCATAGTTATGAGGTGTGTAGGGAAAAGATGGAGGGTTATATAGTCAAAAAGCTAATGGAAGGACGCTATAGAATCTTACCTCGGAAGATAGCTGAAACACTCAGGAGAATTAAAGTGAATTCCGGAGATCTGTGGCATTCCTTTGGGTTGGTTTCCAGAGAAGTGAATACACCTTCAAGCTTGTTACAATGCCTCAAAATTATTTGTTGGGTTGAGGGAGCTTGGTTGGAGAAATAGAAAGTAGAGCTGAGCTCCTAGCATTAAGTAATTATAAACTATGGTGTTGAGGTAATAGTGTTTGCTTTGTTTAATTCTTATATATGATAAAGTGTGTTTTTTAGTTTGAAAATGTAAAATCTAGTGGTGTAGTTTTGTTTGATTTGTTGGGTGTTCGGATTTCTCTTTCGATGTTAAGTCCCTAACAGGATCGTAAAACCACATGTATCCATATTTCACATGGCTCACACCCAACAATCATAGAATCATGGAACATTTACGGGACAAAAAGAGGTCACTTGGCCCATCATGTCTGCACTGGCACCTGGAGCAGGAACCTGGAAAAGGTCCTGTTAAGTGAAGTTAAGAGTGAGGGGCAGAGAGGAAGGATCCAAGCTTCAAGTTAAAGAGAAAGAAGTTGCAGAAAGCAGATTCAAAGCAATATAAATGCTGGTGAGAAGTCAGAAAGTCCAAAGAGACAGCTGAAGGTCTGTAACTCTTTGCTATGAGCATGTGAAACAATGGTGTACTGTTGACAGCTGAGTTGGTGAGAGAGTGTGCGGAAGACAGCTCGAATGCATGTGGGATGACTGAGGGGAGAGGAACATTGGAAGGAGAGTTCAAAACCCTGGAAATGGACTTTTGCGGGACGTGTGTAGGAGAAAGCATTGGTTTGGAAGAAGATTCCAAAGCGAGTTCTTGGAGAGTAGAGATTGGAAGCCCTCATGTGAAAGATGGAGTTCAGTGCAGACTAAATATGGAACATTTAAGGCACAAGATGTTCCACTGCTTGTTACATTTGTTCCCACCTAGTAACAAGGGTGGGACCCATTTGGAATGCTTTGATAGGTCACCAGATCAGTTCAAAGGTCTGTGAACAGTCAGTTTGAGTCAGTCAGTCAATTTTCATCAGAAGAGAAGTGCCCCAGAGAGGCTCAAGGGAGGGAGACAAGGAAAAGTCCCAAGAGGAAGTCCCAGGTAATTAACAAAGAACTGGGACAGAAACAGGTCCCATTTAAGAATAAAAAAGGAGCAGAGAAACAGGCTCCATGTTAGAGAAAGGGCTGTGGGAAGCAGACTTTAATTAAAGAGGGCCACTGGTGATAAAGGTACCCCTTTGGAGCAGTGGTGTCCTGCTTGGCATGGTGGAAGATCAGAGATTGTGCTTTTAAGCTGACGCCAGTTAAATAAAGTGAATCAGACCTGCCTAATTGTTTGCTGGCGGGGCAATTAGATCAGGTGTGCAAACGTTATTCTGACGAGCTGGGTTTTTAATGAGCATTCATGAGATGCAAAGGCATGCAAATGTGCTTCCCAACATGGCACAGTGCGAAACTCGTTCATCATGAAAGTCAGAGGGGAAAATTGCAACCTGTTTTCCTGTTGGCGGAAAACTGACTTTTGTCCGAACTCTGAATTTTCCGATCTTGCCTGTGACGATGTCTGCTGCTGGTGGGATCAGAAAATTCCACCCTTTGAGCGACTTATTGAACATGGATGCATTTTTCTCTCTCTCCTTCCTGTGTCTCTCACTTTCTCCATTGTAACTCGAATAAATTTATTTTTAAAAGCCAATTTAATGTGTGAATTAAAAATAGGAGGAATGATACATAGTGACTTTGTGTATTTGTCATGAAATGTAACTGCAGAACATTTTGCATTTTATCAGAAGTCAACAATTGAATTGTACTATAACCTAATATCGGGAGTATGTTTATATTAAGTAACTGTCCAGGTCTTATTTCAAGAAATTCTCAAGTTCAAGGCTCCTCTCCCAGCTGGAAGAATATGAGATTTAAAAGAAAGCAACAACTGCTGAACAAAAGCAGATAGCACTTTTTACAATGTCTTTCACTGAGTGGTGACTAAAGGCAGTCAACAAAAAAATCTTAAATGCCATAGTGGGTGCTGAGGGCACAGAACAATATGGAGAACTTCAGCTGAGAAGCTAATATACAAGCCAGAACATTTCCATGGCCTATTTTACTTATGTTTGAAGGTCTGCATATAAAAGACAGAAGTCCTAATATTTGGGTTTTTTTTTTTGGATTGTTCCTTTGCTGCTTCATAAGTATTAAATGGTACCAACTCCAGTGATGTTATTTCACAGAAAACTTTGTCAAGAATAATGAAGCTGTCCACAGCTACAATTTTGTAAAAGATGAAATCAGCAAGAAGTATGCCATCTCACCTTGTCACATTATTGTTCATGATCTGTTTATAAAAAGGAGCAACAAAATAAATCAGAAGACCAGTAAGCCCTATAAACTTGTGATTCCCTCCTTCAAAGAATGATTGCCATTTATTCACAGTAATCCTCAGTTCGGGAGAACTGTGCATTCTAGAATCATATTTGTGAAAATTAAATACAATGTTATGATATTTTACATGTGGAATAGGCATTCATAACATGTCAGTGACGTGAAAGTCAAGATTCAAATCAGCTTAATTTGTGCATACAAATTGGGTTGAATTAACATAGTCTGCTAGCATTCTCTCTTCTAGCAGAACTAATGTACTATCAGAGTTTCATAAAAACTGGATAAGCAATTGATCAAGTATTAAAATAAAAATATATGGTCTACATTTTATTTTATCCCTCCTATTCCTACATAGTACCAATTTAAAAAGAGCAACAATGTGTTCTATAACAAATCTTATTTTAAAATCAAGGAAGGGTATACTGTTAAGAAATACAATCATTACAACAGACCTTATGATACTTAATAATTCTATGTTAAATTAACGATTCCAACCTTGCTAGTAATTTAGTGAGTCACTATTGTCCTTTATTGGCTCTGTGTTTAATTGTATACATTATTTTATGGCACTCTTATCATAGTGCTGTAAAAACTTAATTTTGTCAATTTGAAGACAATACATATAACAGGTCAGGTATTTATTTTTAAGTAAATGTTCTACCTTTGCCCTTCTCAAATAAATAATTGCATATTTGTATGGCAAAATTGGAAAGAATCTTTAACTTTGCTGTTAAATCAGTAATGTAAAGATTTCACTTCTATTCCAATGTAGTTCATCAAATTTATAGCTGTTGTATGGCATTACTAAAGTACAGTCTAGTTCATAAATAATCCTTTTTTATGAAGTATTTCCTTGTAATCGTATTGATTACTGGAAAAGTTTATTTTTTGTTTTCACTGAAGATGACAATTTTCCCCTTTGGTGTAATCTGAACAAAATCTAATTCTAATTATTTGAACGTAACTCAGCAATGTTAATGAGGTCCATCAAGTTGTTTATGATCTGAAAAGTATCAATTGTGGCTTGTACATAGTTTGTGAAGATTAAAGTTCAGGACACCACTTCAATTTGCTGATTTGAGTAGACATTAAGTAGCAATTTGGTTACATAAAATATGAAACCACTTTAGTAGGCATTAATAGATTTCTCTGTGTCTAGTAGATTGTTTACTCAGGGAAACTATGTCAGTTCTGAAGAAGAGTCATACGGACTCGAAACATTAACTCTACCTGTCTCTCCACAAATGCTGTCCGACCTGCTGAGTTTTTTCAGCAATTTTTGTTTCTGTGTCATTATTTGTCACTGAGTGTTAGGGAAGATCAGGTGGAGAGAGAATGTATATCTTGGAATAATGATTCAAAAGCTGATCTTGCATATCTAACAAATAGTGCTTTAAGCTGGAATCTGGGATAAAAGTCAAATTCTTGTGTTCCTGATTGAAATTCACCATTATTCCACCAGTAGGCACCTGATTTAACCCTCATCTGAGCTTCCGACCCCAGATCCTCCTCTTCACCAAGAATGCTTACTTCCATCTCTAATGACGATTGTCTTAGCTAATCTGGTGCTGAAATCCTCATGTACACGAACTGTGCTTTTGTTACCTCCAGACTTGACAATTCCAATGCTTTCCTGGCCAGACTCCCATCTTCCACCTTCTGTAAACTTGGGTTCATCCAAAATTCTGCTACCTAGTTTCGTAACTCGCAGCAAGACCTGTGCATCCATCACCCTTTTGCTCAATGATCTACATCCTTCCAGTCGAGCAATGTCTCATCTTGTTTTTAAATCGCTCTGCAGTCTTGCCCTTCCCTTTCTCTGCAACCTTCCAATTCTGGCCTCTTGTGCACCCTGATTTCCTTCACCCTTCTATGGCTGTACCTTAAGCCCAAGACAGCAAGCTCTACCTCTCTACCTCTTTCTCTTCTTTTAAAACACTACTTAAAATCTATTTCTTTGGCCAAGTTTTTGGTCAGCTATCCTAATATTGCCTTTGTGTTGCTGGATGTCTGATTTTGTTTGCACTTTAGGATGTTTGTTACATTTAAAGTGCTATTTAAATGTATATTCTTACGCTAAAGTTTATAGCAGTGTCAATATTCTGTTCATGAGCCTATAAGAAGTTTGTTTTCTTCTTTTCACAAATACAGGCCAGGATGCAGAGCTAAATTTGGTGGATTCTAGCTAATCTATGGTTCATTATTAATTCATATTTTTTGATTGTTATCAGATACTGTTTTATTTTACATTTAGTAAATGCAGTTCCCAAGTGCAATGGTGGATAGCTATTGAAAATGGAAGTAATTAATTTTGTTTCTTAGCGCTTCAGCTATAAAATAAAAACAGATAAGAACATAGTATTATGAAATAAAATCTATTCAGGCTAACTTCATAAAATCATTTTAACATTCAGATTTGGGTTCTGACCTTTTGTGAACATTTGTGAATCCCAGCCATTGTTTGTATCCTATAGTGAGCAATATAGACGGAAAAGGGAATGCACCTGTCTTTTTTTTAATTTCTATCTTTAAAATGCCCCAAAGCACTTCCTGTAAGACAGCATATGACTTCCTCCTCATACGCTATATAACACAATTTGCATCCAGGCCATCTGTTTTTTTTCCTTTTGGCAATAATTTGATAAACCGTGCTGTTCCCAATGTTGCTCAGAAATCTAGAGAGGTCACTTATTGAGAATGGAAGAAACAGAATGGACAGGTTTTTTTTACCCACATGGTAGACTTGCATCAGATTTGGAAAAAACGTTGAGTAGGTGTCTTTCCACTTACACAGTGATAACTAGTGCACTTTTGTGTAGTATATTTTGTTGCAACAAGCAACCAGTGGCATTGTTGCATAATAAGATGAATAACCAGGTACTGATACCACATCAGTATGTAGAAGAGAGTTTAATGCATACTTTGTATCAACGTCAAAGTCTGTAAGCTTAGCAAAAAGCATATGTGTGCTTCTTCTCCAAAATGCAGAACTTATGATGTACAATTTATCCTGTCTTGGAGTATAGAGCACAAAAAGTAACAGGTTAGAATTTTAAAATCAGTGCAGGGGGTATGTAGAAAAGATATCAGAATTAGATTCTCCCAACTCACAAACTGATGTCTTTGTACTGCTTTCCCATTCACAAGTTAAACCACAAAAAGTTTGCCTAACTGGACTACCCAGAATCCATGGGGAACTGCACAGGCATCACCACCAGTTCACAGTCCTGTGATGACATGAAGTGAGATGAGTGAAATAAACTAGTTAGAATTTTGATTTGGAAAATTCAACTTGAATGTATGCTTGAAGCTTAGAGCTGAACCTTTTGCATCCTGAAGCAATATTGACTAAGAACTAATTGAAATTTGATTGACTCTTCAAATTGTTGCCTTCCATGTGCTGATGGTTTGGTATAGATATTGTCAAAGCAAACAAATTTTGATGCACCAACAATAAATCTATATTGAAATATGATTGCTACAAAAATCTAATTCACATGAATAGTTGGGTATGAAGTTATTACATGAAGGATAACTTTCAAATAATGAGGAAGGGTCTAATCAGGTATCGTTAGCCCTTAATACTGTTCCCGTTGACTTTAGCACATATGTTAGTGCTAATGCCATTTGCCTGCTATGCATATTGGACAGTCTGTATACATCCATACAATATCAAATTATTGTGGATTCTGGAAATGTGAAATTAAAGCATAAGGTTATAATTTCCGAGCTCCCCAGCATCGGATTGGTGGGGGTTGGACAGGGGGCATTGGTGGGGGGTAACCCCAACGATGCGCTGAGGAATCCCCATCAGAAATTCCCAGGTAAGGGTTTGCACAGCAATTGTCTATACTGTGAACCATCCGAAAATGTGATTTAAATTGCAAACTTTGTATGGTTCCGACTGTTACACAAACAGTTATCCAAAAGAAGTTAGAAGAATTAAAACCTCTTCTAACTTCTGGGTAACTATTGTAAAGATGCAGACTGATCCCCCCCCCCGCCCAAGGTCCAGCCCACCTCAACCCACCCTCCACCACCACCCCCCTCGCAATGTTCCATCCCACACCCCCTCCAGGTCTGACCCACTCCCCCTTTCCGAGGTCCAACCCCACCTCCACTGTTGAGCTACTGCCATAGAAAAGGGGGCATGTCCTCTCCTATTCAATGGAGCTGGTCTTCGATGCTAGCCCTCGGGCACTGCTCAGACCTTGCCCAACCTTCCGATTCAGGCCAGGCGAGACGGGCTCAGAAAAAAATCCATGTAAGTAGTTGGGCACAGAATGGCAATCTGACGCTAATTGTGACACACACAAAGTTATGGCTGAAATTCTGGAAATTCTCAGCAGGTCATGCAGCAGGAACAGCGTTAACATTTCAAGCTGAGGACTATTCATCAGAATTGGAAAAAGTTAGAGATGTTAAGCATATACAGAGATGGGAAAGAGAAGAGTGGGGTAATGACAAAAGGGAAGGCCTGAGATAGGGTGAAAAGCAGGATTCATTAAATGACAAAGGAATGATGGTGCAAGATAAAAGAAGATGGTAATAGGCCAGTGAAGAAACAAAAGATAGGCCCACGAAGGTGTAAATGGTAAATGCAGAATCATCACCAGTAGCTGCTGTCTGAAATAAAGGTAGTGGCAGTGATGATCTGAAATTGTTGAATTGTTGAGCTTCATTAGAGCACTGTGTGCACCTGACGTCAGAATGGGGAATTTAAGTTACAAGTGGGCAGGGTCAGACTTGCAGACTGAATGTAGGTGTTCTGCAAAGCGATTACGCAAATTGCATTTGGTTTCCTTAGTCTAGCAGAGACTACATTATGAGCATCGATTACAGTACACTAACTTGAAGGAAGTACAAGTAAGTTGCCATTTCCTCTGGAAGGAGTGTTTTGGAACCTCAGATGATGGGAAGATAGTAAGTAAAAGGCCAGGTGTTGCATCTCCTTTGCAACCAAGGTCCCAACAACCTGTTTGTTTTAAACCTGACTGGAACATTTTTTTCCTTAAGATTTCAAAATGTCCCATTTAAAGCCTGTTAATTACTGTATTTGCTGACTAGACTTAAACTATCATGTTAGAATCAAGTACATGGTATATGCTACTGGAACTCTGTACTTTATAGTTTTGACTTCTCTTACTTTTCTCTAATGCAATGTATAACAGTATAATGTATTGGTGAAAAAAGAGATTTTTTTGGTTGAAGCTTTTCATTTTGCATTCATCTGGACAATTCGCAAAAATACCAAATGCAAAGGGAATAATTTATTTTGCATGCGAGGAGACTGCTGATTGGTTGGCAAGTGGACTCTGATTGATAGAGGTGTCGCCACGGGGAATGCACCATTTGATGGTGACTGACAGTTAACTACCAAGCATTGTTGAAATTTAAACAGGCAGCTTGACTCTGGTCAAGGCATTGCCCTGAGGAATGAACCAATGAATGGCTGTCACTTATTTTATTTAGCTGAAACAGGCTCAATGTGTGTACTTGTTCTTTCTGTCTGCAAAGAATAGGGCCCTGTGTTTTAATATATGTAGCTTCCAGTACACACAAATGTGCCACACTGCAAACCCAATTGACAATCTTAAATTGGTTGTCGGTGTAATTCTTAGAACACTGAGGATTATTTAGCAAATATTGTTTAATCGTGGAATCACACTTAATGTTGGACACTGTTTTGAGTTTTGCAAGCACAGGCTGGTTTGATACGATCCGGCCCTAGCCTTTTGCGAACAGCTGTTTGATACGACCTGCCAGTCTTTGGGAAGTACTTTGGCATCTCACTGGCGCTGAAATTCATATACCACATTACTCATTTGTGTGATAGGCGGGTCTTTTTGGCTTGATGGCAACCTCTTGTTATTGGCAAATATCACTCATGTTGCTACTGCATAGCAGCAGCGTAGAACAGCTAACTTCACCTGTTGCTCAAATGTTTGAGACATTTTGACCTTCCAGGGTAATCTGAGGTAAGCTGGGCATGTTGAACTGTAACAATCCCAACATGTAAGTTAACTAGTGAAGGTAGGCTTGCAGTAGACTGTGGTGGAGAACCCCCTGGCAGATTTCGCAACTAGTACATCAAGGAAAGGGAGTTCATTTGACCGCTACATTTCAAAGGTGAGTTTGAGTGCAGGATGGAACCCATTAAGACATGCAGGGAAATCATTACATGCTCCTACAAATTTAAATATAGCAAACGTCTCATCCAAATACTGGAAATGAGCAAGTGGTAGGAGGTTAGCTGTCATTCCATCGAAGACGTGTGTCTCATGGAATCCAACAAAGATGTTTGTGAGAGCTGGCCTAGAGGGGACCGCATGGTAACACCATCTATTTGGGCATGTATGGTGTCATTAAAACTGAATTCAACTGCGCGAGTTGCTGAGTTCATAAGTTCAATGAATACCTATTCACGCAGTGGTGGCGTGTCTAGATCATCATGATGTAGTGCTGCAGAGAAAATATCTATGGCTTCCTTGAGTGGAACATAGTGGATAGGCTAGCAATATGAAATGAGCAAATAGACACAGCACTGATATCGAAATGCAAGTTATGTATGGTGGTCTACGCAAATGTGCAGGAATCCTTCACTGTGCAAGGAAAACTTGCTCAAAACTGGTTGTAACAATTTGCCCAACCATTTGGCCAATTCATGTTGTGCAGAACCAGTCATAGATAAGAAAAGATGTAAAGGGACATTACTTGTGCGTGTCTTGGGCGGCCCATGCAGCGAGTCATGTGGACGAACCCATATTGTAATGTTCTGCGTGACTCTCATTCTGACTGCACATGACAAAGAATCATGAAATTTTCACTTGTACTTCTGCATTGATTCTGTCCACATAGATCAGTCAGTATCATCCAGCTTCTCTTCAGATGAATTCCCCTGTGGCTCCATGCCTGAAATAGCCAGTTTGCTTAACCAAAGCTCACTGAACACTGGTGTCCGTCTGCAATAGCTGGCATGCTTAACATGCTGTAAGCGGAAACTTTGTAATTGACAGTATGGTAATGGCAAATGGTTTGCGCTATTTGCCCAATTTAAACATGCCATTAGAAGTGGTGGGTACTGTGTATTAAGCTCTTAATGGATATTAAGATTTTTGTGGATGTTTTTGCATAATTAATATATGTTGAATCTCTTGAAATGCTTGCGTAACCTGCTGTTTTAAGAATTTAGGCTCTTTAAGATGTGAAAACATAAGCTAGAGAATATGGCACAAAATGGTCCAATGATCTAATGTTTTGCCTAAAAATGTTATGTAAAGTAAACAGTAATGGAGTTGTGTGAAGGCTGTAACTCCGTGTTTCAAATGACAGTAATTGACTCTGCTTGGAAATAATTCCCATATTCTTAGCCTAGCTATTTAATTATTTTAAAATCTTTTCTTAACTTTCTCTGCTGCTAAAGATTGTTAAGAGCAATGCTTGCATTTAAATTGTATTTTTAAATTTAATGCTGTTGTAAATACAGTTAAGTTGACATTGTTCTATATTTACTCAAAGAATTTTAAAAGAAATTACAAATGTTTGATGGAAGGAAAGAGTTAGCCCTCCTTAAACTTAGGTACACATGTTAATGTGACATGTTCTGACTTGCTGTAAATTTGGAACCAATTTAATGATCAATATTTATCATATTTTGATGTAATAATAATATAATTATACCAAGGTGTCACAAGTGCCAAATCAATGCCTTTTTTTGTAGTTCAGATTTCAAAATATCTGCCCTATTTCACATTCATAGTGCTTTTTTTTCTGTGCTTATACTTGTGACCCCTGTGGCTGATTGTGGATTTTTCTTAAAGCTACATGACTAATGCTTTGTTCCTTCAGTCTAGCAGTGCCAATTTCATAATGGCAAGCATTTCTTGAAGCCTAACATTTGAATTTTCATTATATTAAAGGTCACGAAAGGAGTGCAGAACAAAGTGGATTTACTGTGTTTGCATCTGTTTTGCAGCTGTTTTGGTATCTCCTTTAACCTCTGCTTCAGCCACCCTTCTCATATCTTCTATTAGATCTAATAAATCGGTCCTGTCATTACACAGATGTTGCACAGTTAGGGACATTCAGCTTATTTTTGAATGATTGTTCAGGGTGCTGGCACAGTCATGATATGCTTCACAGCGTATGCATAACATTTCTGCTTAACTCTGATTTTCCTTCTTGAATATTGCATAGGCAGAATTTTGAAAGGGAACGTGCAGATTCATTTGTGGTTTTCATAATCCCAAATTTGCACACTGTAGTGTTTCAGGAAATGCTGGAGATAAATGCTTGATCATGCTGGGTGCACTTAGTTAACGCTGTATATAGTTTCAGCCTCTCTGTTGCTTATTAAAGTATTCATTACTACAGATTCTAGGCTCACATTTCATTTTAGTCTAATATACAGAACATATTTATTTTTGGATAGTGAGACACAAAAATAATTAGATGTAATTAAAAATCAGGTGCATTGTGCATGACCATGGCAGCATTTCTTGCTATTACAAACCAAGCAAATCATTCAAAAAGAGTGCAATTAAATAAATCCACTGTTATTTATTTAATGGATAATTACTTCTCGTGTTCTTCTCTCATTGTAAACTAAAATTTGTGATTTCTATTTGATTTAAAATCATTAAATTCTGCACTTAGTTTTGTTTGTAGGCTACAATTGATACTTTCTACTTCATGAAATTTATAGTACTTGTATTTAATTTACTTATAAGTATGAGTATTTTTAAAAATAGAAATAGAAGGTGGAAGCAATTGGTCGTTCTCTAGTACTTTTTCTGAAACTGCTATGTTTTTGTTAATATATTATAAGACCATCTGATACATGTTCTTTTAACTGGTTTGTTTGTTGGCAGAACTCACAAAAAATATTAGTTATTTACACCTGTCTGTATCATTGCAGAATAAATTATTTTCTCTTTTCTATGTAGCAATGTCTCGAATAAATGCAATTATTGGTTGTAGACTGGAATACAGTAAAAGAGTGCATGACATGTAATCTTCATTGACTAAATAACCATAACATCACCCAGAAAGCCTTCTATTTTAAAAAACATGCCATACCTACAAATTAGATTTTTGTTGGATGAAGTTTTAAAGTACTTGTCCTGAAGCCAGTACCATGTGCTGCTTCTGAGAGAAGGTTGAGTTGCTGTTAGCCTTTAGTTCTCTTGCAAAATGTTCCGGAAAGCATTGAAATAACTCCAGGTTTGCACGGATTGATACAAATCACAATAGAACAACTCAGCAATTCTACCTTTTTATAGTTGTATATAGTTAACGCTACATCCTATATTCTAGTTTTGTTCAAAGGGCCATTTGCCTTTGTTCGTGAGAAAATACAGTATCTCTTAAGTCAGTTTCATTTATTTTCTGACCCACATTTTTCATTGAAATTGATGTAGTTCCCTTAAGTAATGCAAAACTCATTCAGGTGTAATTTTTATAGTTCATTACAGATTCATTATTATGTTGTTATAGATTTATTAAAGCTTGAACATACTTTAATAACGAGGAGTCCGCCACCAAATATGGATTCAGGTGTGCTGTAAATTTCTACCCCAGTTATGTCAGTTGTGCCCATAAGAGGCCTAAGCATCTGATTTTTATGGGAGTTACACTGCACCATATATGTTTGCATGATGACATTATCTAGAGGACCTTAATACTATATATTTTGTAGCCTGCTGTGGATATCCGTGTCTTTTGTGCATGTACAAAAGGAGTAGGCCTGTCAGTCCTTCGAGCTTGTTCTGCCATTCTGTAAGATCAGGGTGGATCTTCTACCTCAGCTCTAATTTCTCACATTACATCTGTGTCTCTTGATTCCCTTAGTATCCAAAAATATGTTGATCTTGGACTTGAATACTCATTGACTGAACATCCACAGCTCTCTGGGGCAGAGAATTCCAAAGTTTCACAACCTTTTGAATGAAGAAATGTCTCCATATCTCAGTGCTAAATAGCTGAAGGGATACTGATCAAACACTTGGTCCTTTGATGCTGGATAAACTACTTTACCTCATGTAAATTAACTTGCATAAGTTATGATCAGACTCACCTAAGTCCAATAGGTACAAGTTGTCTTTGTCTTTAATTATATAACAATATTGAAGGGCTATACTTTTCCACGCTAGTGGAATATCTTCCTTCAGTTCAACAAATTTAAGCTCTAAGTAGGCAGCTGCATTGTATCCTCCTTTAAGCACCTTACTTATTTGCAGCTTTCTCTTTGGAAAGCTGACTGCTGTGCTAGATTCTGCACCTTTCCCTTACCTCTTTATGTTCGCAGCCAATGGGATCAAAGAATCCCCAATACATTGGCTACAGTGTTTTTGAGTTCAAGACTATCTTTAGTATCTAGAACTTAGGTGGAAAAATGCCTTTTCTGTCCAGTTTTCAGCTGGGGGTAAATGTATATTAAGAACAATGATACAGGATAAAAATAAATTAATTATTTTAAATTTAAGTGAGTGGGGAAGAAAAACTGAATTAAGTAAATTGGAGAGCTGGAGCTAAGGTAAAAAATAAAATGGAAAGTTAATATCATAAAAATAGAACAGAAAATAGGAAAAGAGAACAGGAAAAGAATGGTAGTATTTAGTTTTTGTGTAAAATGTAATTTAGTCTTTTTGGGTCATTATATGAATAATGCTATTGGCATTTGAACAAATTCATTGTTTCAATAACTTGTTTCAGCACTATAGTAAATGAGCTGAAAACTAAACCAGTTGGCCCATAGTAAATGAGCTGAAAACTAAACCAGTTGGCCCAGTGAGACAGAAATTCCCCTGAATTAACCAGTAGTCTATAAGCTAGTGGTGTCATGTACAAATAGTTATGTTGGTTACCATGTAAATATTTAGTGATATTATGGGCTAATAAAATTCTTTCTTGAATTTTGAGATTTTTTGCCTCTGTAACATAGTGTATTTCTACCTTGCTAACAAGTGTTGATTTGTCCGATTGCAAAAAATTAAAAGGGAAATTGGCTATTCCTTGGCCCAGAATTCAAGGTTGTTCCCAAACATTTGGCCGCAGTGTGGTATTTAGTAGCAATAATGGATTATATAAATTAAATCAATCAATATGTTTTTTTTTCTGTTTCAGTACTTTTGGCGAAATAAAGACTGTACGACTGCCTAAGAAAATGGGTGGAACTGGTGCACACAGAGGCTTTGGATTTGTAGACTTTCTCACTAAACAAGATGCAAAGGTGCAGTAATTTACAAGATAATCTTTGCTAGATGTGAAAGTGGATTTGACCAGCTTCATACATGGTTAACTTTAATGACTTCAAAATAAGTAACTAAATGTAAGAGAGGTCTTCCGAGCCTAGAGGAGAAAGCTGCAGACTCCCTTTCTCTGCAGTGAGGATCTCCCAAGCCCTGCCCTTATCTGCATATCAAGGGCTGTCCAATTTTCTGCTTCTAGTGGCTGCTCTGCCCTCTTTTCAACTGCTCAATATCCTTGGGATTGAAGTCAACCCTTCATTTGAAATCCATGGCATTTTTGACTTATTGAATCATTGAATCATTGAATCATAGAATGGTTGCAGCATTGAAGGAGGACACTCAACCCAGAAGGACACTCTTCCCAGAAATACTAGGGAACCAAGGGTCTCATGAAAAGGAGGAATTGAAGGAAATTAGTATTACTAAAACAATAGTGCTGGAGAAATTAATGGAACTGAAAGCTGATAAATCCCCAGGGCCTGGTAATCTACATCCCAGGGGGGATGCCACGGAAATAGTCTTTGCCTCCACCTATCGCTGGCCTTTTATCCAGCTTCACCCCCCTTAAGCAGTATAAATTTCATCATATTTTTACTTCTCTTTAGCTCTGAAGAAGTCATACGGACTCAAAATGTTAACTCTGTCTTTCACTCCACAGATGCTGTTAGATCTGCTGAGTTTTTCCAGCATTTTCTGTTTTTGTTTCAGATTTCCAACATCTGCAGTATTTTGCTTTTATTGAAATAGTGGATGCATTGGTTGTCATCTTCCAAGATTCTGGAAAAATCCCGGCAGATTGGAGGGTGGCAAATGTAGCCCCACTATTTAAAAAGGGAAGGAGGGAGAAAATGGCGAATTATAGACCGGTTAGCCTAACCTCAGTAGTAGGGAAAATGCCTAGTAGGGATGTGATAACAGGACACTTAGAAAAATATCAACGGGATTAGACAAAGTCAACATGGATTTATGAAAGGGAAATCATGTTTGGCAAACCTACTGGAGTTCTTTGAGAATGTAACTAGCAGAATAGCTAATGAAGAACCAGTGGATATGGTGTATTTGGATTTTCGGAAAGCTTTTGATTAAGTCCCACATAAGAGGTTAGTGTGTAAAATTAAAACACATGGGATTGGGGGTAATATATTGACATGGATTGAGAATTGGTTAGCAGACAGGAAGCAGAGAAGGAATAAATGGGACTTTTTCGGGGTGGCAAACTGTGACTAAGTGGTGTACTGCAGGGGTCAGTGCTTGGGCCCCAGTTATTCACAGTATATATCAATGATTTGGATGAGGGAACCAAATGTAATATTTCCAAGTTTGCTGATGACATGAAACTTGGTGAAAATGTGAGCAATGAGGAGGACGTTAAGAGGCTTCAAGGCAATTTAGACAAGTTGAGTGAGTTGGTAAGTACATGAGATGCAGTGTAATGTGGATAAGTGTGATGTTTTCCACTTTGGTAGGAAAAATAGAATGGCAGAGTAATATTTAAATGGTGATAGATTGGGAAATGTTGATGTGTAAAGGGACCTGGGTGTCCTTGTACACCAATCACTGAAAGCAAGCATGCAGGTGCAGCAAGCAGTTAACAACGCAAATAGAATGTTGGCTTTCATTGCAAGAGGACTTGAGTACAGAAGCAAGGATGTCTTACTGTAGCTGTACAGGGCCTTGGTGAGATCACATCTGGAGTAGTGTGTGCAGTTTTGGTCTCCTTACTTAAGAAAGGATATACTTGTCATAGAGGGAGTGCAACTAAGATTCACCAGACTGATTCGTGGGATGGCAGGATTGAGGAGAGATTGGTTCGACTAGGCCTGTATTCTCTGGAGTTTAGAAGAATGAGAAAGGTTCTCATTGAAGCATACAAAATTCTGACATGGCTGGCCAGACTGGATGCAGGGATGATATTTCCTCACGCTTTGGTTGGGGGTGGCGGGGGGGGTCTAAAACAAGAGGTCGCAATCTCAGGATATGGGGTAGACCATTTAGGACTGTGATGAGGAGAAACCTCTTCACTCAGAGGCTGGTGAACCTATGGAATTCTGTACCGTAGAAGGCTTTGGAGATCAAGTCACTGAATATATTTAAGAAGGAAATAGATTTCTGAACTTTAAAAATGTCAGGGGACATGGGGAGAGCGCAGGAGTACGGCTTTGCGATAGAGGATCAGCCATGATCATATTGAATGGTGGAGTAGGCTTGAGGGGCGGAATCACCTACTCCTGCTCCTGTTTTCTGTGTTTCTATGTCTCTAACCTGTCGTCTGTGCCAGCTGTCTGCAAAATTTTTCTTCAGGTAATAATGCAATTCGCCTTTGAAAGTCATGATTGAACGTGCCTCCGCCACATTCCCAGGCACTGCATTCCAGATCCAAACTGATCTGCCCTAAGAAAGTTTTTCCTCGTCACCTTTTCTTCTTTTGCCAATCCTCTGAAAAGAGTTTCCTCTGGTTCTTGATCTTTCCACCAAAGGCAACAACTTCTCCTGATCTATTCTGATCAGACCCCTCATCAAGTTGAACACCTCTAAGTATCTCCTCCTAACTTTCTCTTCTCTAAGGAGAACACCTCCAGTTACTCCAATCTACCCGTGTAGTTCCTCACCTCCAGAACCGTTCTTGTGAATCTTTTCTGCACTCTATCTAATGCCATCACATCCTTCCTAATGTGTGGTGCCCAGGACCGAACACCATATTTCAGTTGAGATTGAACCAGTGTTATAGACAGGTTTATCATAACTTCCTTGCTTTTGACTCTATGCCCTGTTTATCAAGCGCAGGATCCCATATGCTTTATGAACCACTTTTTCAATCTGCCCTGCTACTTGAATGATTTGTGCAAATATACCCCCAGGGTCCTTCTACTCTTGACTTATACCATTCATCAGATATTGCCCCTTCTCGTGCTTTCTACCTAAATGAATCATTTCACACTTCTCTGCATTAAATTTCATCTGCCAGTTGTCCGCCCATTCCACCAGCTTGTCCATGTCCTTTTGAATTTTATCACTATCTTCCTTGCAGTTCACAGTATTTCGAGTTTTACATCATCTGCAAATTTTGAAATTGCACCCTGTACACCCAAGTCTAGGTCATTAATATATATCAGGAAGAGCAGGGGATCCTAACACTGACCCCAAGGGAACTCCACTATAGAATCATAGAATGGTTACAGAATAGCACAGAAGGAGGTGGTGACATAGTGGTATTGTCACTGGACTAGCATTCCAGAGAGCCAGGGTAATTCTCTGGGGACCCGGGTTTAAATCCCACTATGGCAAATGGTGAAATCTGAATTCAGTAAAAAGCTGGAATTAAAAGTCTGGTGATGACCATGAGACCATTGCCGATTGTGGTAACCTAATGTCCTTTAGGGAAGGAAATCTACCACCCTTACCCGGTCTGGCCGACATGTGACTCCAGACCCACAGCAAAGTGGTTGACTCTTAAATGCCCTCTGAGCAAGGGCAGTTAGGGACAGTCAATAAATGCTGGCCTGGGCAGCAATGCCCACATCCCGTGAATGAATAAAGAATTTTAAAAATCTTGTCTGTGCCAGCACTCTGCAAGAGCAACCCACCTAGTCCCACTCCCATGCCTTTTCCCTGTAGCCCCGCAAATTTTTGTCTTCAGATAATGAACTAATTTTCTTTTGAAAGTCGCTATTGAATCTGCCTCCATCACACACGGGCAGTGCACACCAGATCCTAACTACTTGCTGCCTATATGCTTTGTTCCAGTCCAAAAAAAAAGCGTTCACCACTCGTCTCTGCTCTGTCACTCAGTCAATTTCTTATTTGTGCTGCTACTGTCTCTTTTATTCCATGGGCTGTGCCTTTGCAGACAAGCCTATTATGTCGCACTTCGCAGAATGCCTTTTGGAAACCCGTGTACACCATTTCAACTGCAATATCCTCATCAACCTTCGCTGTTACCTCATCAAAAACTCAAGTTAGTTAAACAGGATTTTCCCTTAACACATCCATGCTAGCCTTCCTTAATTAATTCATATTTGTCCAAGTGACTCTTAATATGGGTTACGATTTCTAAAAGCTTTCCCACAATCAAGGCCCGTAGTTGCTGGGCTTATCTTTACACATTTTTTAAACAAAGGTGTAACATTTACGATTCTCCAGGCATCTGGCACCACCCATGTATCTTAGGAGGATCAGAAGATTATGGCCAGTGCCTCCACAATTTCCACCCTTACTTCCCTCATTTTCCATAGCTGCATGTAATCTGGTCCTGCTGACTTATCAACTCCTAAGTACAGCCAGCTATTTAATACCTCCTCTTTATTAATTTTAAGCCTGTCCAGTGTCTCAACTACCTCCACTTTTGCTAAGACTTTGTCAACATCGTCTTCCTTGGTAAAAACAGATGCAAAGTACTCTTTTAGTATCTTAGCCATGTCCCTCCTCCATGTGTAAAACCCACTTTTAGGTCCCTAATTGGCCCCACTCCTCCTTTTACCACCTTTTTACTATTTATATTCCTATAGAAGAATTTTCGATTCCTTTTATGTTAATTGCCAGTCCCTCCGCTCTTTGTTTCTCTTATTTGTTTTTTCCACTTCCCACCTGAACCTTCAGCCTGGTTCTCAATTGTATTATTCCTCTGACATCAGTTATATGCACTCATTTCCAAATTCATTTTACTCCCTATCTCTTTCGTCATCCAGGGAGCTCTGGATTTGTTTGCCTTACCTTTGCATCTTGTGGAAATATACCTCGACTCTACTCGAGCTATCCCCTCTTTAAAGGCCAAGCCTAGTGTTTTGTTACAATTTTGCCTGCCAATCTTTATTTCCAATTTACCTGGGCCAGATTCATTCTCACTCCAATAAAGTTAGCCCTCCCACAATTAATTATTTTTACTCTGGATTGCTCCCTGTCTTTCCATAGTTAACCTAAACCTTATGATACAATGATCACTGTCCCCTAAATGTTCTCCTACTGACTCTTAATCCACTTTACCCACATCATTCCCCAGAACCAGATCGAGAAATACCTCCTTCCTTGCTGGACTGGAAACATACTGATGTAGAAAATTCTCTTGAATGCCCACTAGAATCTCTTGACCCTCTTTGCCCTTTTACCCAATTATTGTTCCAGTCTATATTAGGATAATTAAAGCCCCTGTGAGAAATACTCTATATTTCTCGTGCCTCTCTGTAATTTCATTTCAAATTTGTTCCTCTATGTTTTTCCCATTAGTTAGTAGCTTATAGAATTTATCCAGCAATGTAATGACGTTTGTATTGTTCCTTAGCTGCAACCAAATAGATCCTGCCCTTGATCCCTCTAGGACATGCTGCCCTTTGAGCACTATAATGTTCTGATCAATCATTGCTGCTACTCCCTTTCTTATCTTTCCTGAGTACCTTGTATCCAGGACTGTTTGATAGCCTCGATTTCTACTTGCATATGCTACTAACTAGATAGTTTTAATAAATGCCAAAGTCACGCAGATCTAAAAAATCAAAATGTAAGAGAACCACTTTTCATGATAAATGTGGACCAAGAAAATATGTTATCAGAAAATGCTAGAAATACTCACCAGGTCTGGCAGCATCTATGGAGAGCTCTGACCTGCTGAATATTTCTAGCTCTTTTTTTGTTTCCATTTCGAGAATCCTCCGAATTTTGCCGTTAGACTAGGAAGAAATCTGGCAATGGATGATATCCTGCATGTCACCAGGACACGCTATTCATTGAGGCAGCATATTCCAAGATGGTGGAAGGCT
This sequence comes from Carcharodon carcharias, assembly GCF_017639515.1. NCBI lineage: Eukaryota > Metazoa > Chordata > Chondrichthyes > Lamniformes > Lamnidae > Carcharodon > Carcharodon carcharias. The sequence continues at coordinate 40,849,275 of NC_054479.1, read as the reverse complement.
TAACTTCAGTTTGTAGTTAGGATCTTTAAGCACAGTTAGAGGTCATTTACCCCATTGTACCTGTCATTTTTTTGGAAGAGCCGTATTACAAAAGCAATAGTCTAAGCAGGTCTGTCAGTTTGCCAGTTCGAGCTTCAGTGTTTCAAAAAAAGTCACCAGTGAGACAATTGACGAGGATTTAAATTAATCATTGCCTTAGTGGATAAGCTTGATTTTTTTTTTTGGAACTTATTTTGGATTAAATTATTTTTATTATGGCTAGCACAGATTCTTGTATTGGCGGAGGCTTAGTTCTGAAAGTTTACCTGTGTGACATGAGTTTCTTGAAAAGTAGCTCTAGGTGTTGACTTGAACAATAGTCACTTTTTAGATTTGTGACAGGTGTGAGTATGGAACACAAAAGAATTAGGTCTGTTGAGCTGCTTTCTTCAAGCAGGCCATTTACAGTTGGCCATAATATCTAGTGTGCCTCAATTTATTTAATCTCAAGGGATGCAATTCGCCTCCCCAACCCCCACCTCAAACAAAGCAGAATTTGAATTTAAGTTTGAAATTAGTATTGCTTCCCGTTCAATATCAGAGTACAAATCAGAACCTCTTTCCATCCCATAGTGAATCTCGTCTGGCCTGTGAATGTCAACATTGTTTTTCTCAGGTCTATATGTGAGTGTTAGAAGGTCGGAAGTTTGGACTGATTTTGATCAGCAACTTTTGTGATTTATTCAGAATGACAAAAGAAAGGTTTAACTATATGGTGAGTGATTTGTGTTGTTAACTTAAATATTAGAAAGATTTTACATTCTAATAAGTAAGCTCCATGTACATTGCAAATAATTGATGAATAGGCATAAAAATGTGCTTTTATTTCTAAAGTATTATTAAATTACTTTAAATGGAATTGCTGAACATTTGTGATTTTTAAATGTTTGATATATAATTTTTTAGTATTCATTTCTATTAATATTTAGGAGATGATGGTGTAGTGGTAATGTCACTGGGTGAGTAATTCAGAGGCCCAGGCTAATACTTTGGGGATATGTGTTCAAATCCCACCATGGCAGTTGATGGGATTTAAATTCAATTAATTAATATAATCTGGAATATAGATATAGTCTCAGTGATGATGACCATGAAAATATCATTAATTGTTGTGAAAACCCACCTGGTTAATTGTCCTTTAGGGAAGAAAATCTGCCATCCTTACCTGATCTGGCCTACATGTGACTCCAGACCCAAGCAATGTGATTGACTCTTGACTTTCCTCTTCAATGGGCTAGTAAGCCACTCCTTTCAAGGGCAATAAGGGATGGGCAACAAATGCTAGCCTTGCCAGCAACGCCTACATCCCATGAAAGAATTAAAAAAAAGTCAATGGCCTCCTACTGAAATAAATTTTTGAAAATTTCCCACTTTAGGGCAATTTTACTTTGATGTAATGTATGATTAACTAAAAGTTTTTGTATGTTGTTCAGGCTCCTGGGATTTTCAGTCATGTACTAGATATAGTTTTACCATGTAGCTACTTTAAATCATTTGTCATTGCATTTGTTAATTAAGAGGCTTATTAAGGCCATTAAAGTTGTAATTAACGAAGATTTTTCATTGCTCATCTAACATTATGGTTGACGGGAGGGCGAAGAGGCCAGGCGGCCTTTACATTTTTCAGGAAACCTCATCCACGGGCGGGATGAGGTTTCCGTTATTAAATTTTTAAAAAATGTATGGACAGAATTTTCCCCATGTATATGTTCAGATGACTGATTCTGATGCGTGGCATTTTTTCCGGATTTTAAAATCTGTTTTTTAGGCATTTAAATTCTTCAGCCTCCTAAGGTAGCTCTCTACCTTCAGGGAGCTTTCATTCCGTGCCCTCCTCCCACCCCCCACCCCCACCCTGGCATCGCTGAGCTTTTCAGCATGCGGTTCATGCTGGCTGTTAATTGGCCAGCCAATGTGAAATCACAGTCGGGCGCTAATTGCAGTCAGGTAGCCGTTCCCTAGCCACTCCAAGGCCCGCCGATAGCGGGCACCTGCTGAACTAAGAATCCTCTAGATACTGGTGCAAACAACCCAGTTAAAAATAATAGGGGCAGTTAAAGAAGTGTTTTTCTTCCCCCTTTGAACACTTGTTTATTTGTTGTAAAAATATTGGAGATGAGAGGAAACTGCTGCATTGCTGGATTGGTGGTGGGAGGTTCAGTGATGAAATCTCCAGAAAAGCCTTCAACTCCAATTGGCAAATCTAATTCTGTGTAACCTTCAATTCACTTTTACGTACCACTGAACACTGCAAAAGGTACATTTTATGAATATGAGCATTAATATTTAAAAACCCATAAAAATTAAAACTACTAAAAGTTTCTTTGTTGCCATTTCTCCCCCTCTCTAATGTTGTTTGGTGCAGCTATTTATAGTAAGGCTTCACTTTCCGATAAGAGTTTCTTCTAAAATTGTTCATTGAAAATTTTTTGGGATTTATCATTTTTATATTTAAATTTTAATTTGCTTTCAAAATATGCACATTTTATGCAATACTTTTAATTATAAACAACACTGAATATTATCCAATAATATAACTTGAAACTCAACTAGGAATACTTTTTCAATTCAATCTTCAACACAATACATAACTTTTAGAACTAGAGTTTGTATTTTCCTCTTAGCTAATGTTGAATGTTAGAGGGACAATGCTTTATATTCATATCTACATTTTTTAGTAAAGTTAGTCAATTCAATTGAGAAAAATGTAGCCATTTGTTAGTATCTTACATCAAATGATTTATATCTTGTGTTATTTTTAGTTATCTGTATAATTTCAAGTAAGACATAGCCTCATTTTATGACACAAACTGAAAGCAGGATTTTCTATTTGTTTGAAGTATCCATGTAAATAAAACTTGAAGAACTGATTGGACTAAAAGTCTTAAAAACATTGAGGTGTCCATTCTTAATCACTCAGTTCCAATATCTGTTGCAACATGCAGGATAAGCTTTTGTTCCTGTTAAGTGCAGTGTCTCTTCTAGAAGAACTTGCTGTGAACATCTGGCTTAGGAGCGAAATCAATTTCAGGTTGTTAATGTAACATTGAGATGCTTGAAGTGGATTTGAAGCAGGTCTGAGTTTTAATTTGATGTGGTCTATTGTAGAAATCTGGAGAGTCTAATTAAATTGATGTCAAAGCCAGCTTGCAGAGCTGAAGGCTCTCCTTGAGCAGAACAGCTCCAGATTCTGTGCCAGTGTTTTTAGTTCCAATTTATTGTGGCTACAGTTACACAAGGAAAAGGACTTGAGGAGGCAGCACTTAAACCATTAAGCATCATCGTCATGGCCAGCAATTTCAGCAGCAGCTTAACTTGGTCAATTTTCAGAGGCCCGTTACAAGAAAATACAGTTTGATGACTTGATCACTGGAGGTCTTATACCATTTTGTATTTTTTAAAAAATGCTGGCAAATCTGTAGATTCTGTAAGGAATAGTATTTAAATGATAAAAACAAAAAAACTGCGGATGCTGGAAATCCAAAACAAAAACAAAAACAGAATTACCTGGAAAAACTCAGCAGGTCTGGCAGCATCGGTGGAGAAGAAAAGAGTTGACGTTTCGAGTCCTCATGACCCTTCGACAGAACTTGAGTTCGAGTCCAAGAAAGAGTTGAAATATAAGCTGGTTTAAGGTGTGTGTGTGGGGGGCGGAGAGAGAGAGAGAGAGAGGTGGAGGGGGGGGTGTGGTTGTAGGGACAAACAAGCAGTGATAGAAGCAGATCATCAAAAGATGTCAACAACAATATGCTGCTGCATATTTTGCTGTAGCAGGGTACCTAATATAGCTCAGCCGAGAGTTAGCCTTGTCCCAGCTTTCAGCAACTTCATGGGCAAAAATATTTTAAGTTGAAAGTGAGTTGATAGCAATGAAGTGAGGGAGACAAAAATACATATGAATATACAAATTAGCAGCAGGAGTAGGCCATTCGGCCCCTCGAGCCCACTCTGCCATTTGATAATATTACAGCTGATCTGATTGTGGCCTCTACTTTCCTGTCCACCCCCTATGCCCTTTGACTCCCTAATAAGACAAGAATCTATCTAACTCGGCCTGAAAAATATTCACTGACCCTGCCTCCACTGCTCTCGGCAGGAGAAATCCGTAGACTAACAACTTTCTGAGAAAAAAGCAATTCTCCTCATCTCTGTCTGAAATGGTAGACCCCTTATTTCTAAACTGTGTCCTAGTTCTTGTTTTTCCCAAAATGGGAAACATCCTTTCAGCATCCACCCTGCCAAGTCCCCTCAGGATCTTGATATGTTTCAATAAGATTACCTCTCACTCTTCTAAATTGCAGGGAATACAGGCCCAACCTGCCCTCATAAGACAACCCCTTCACCCAGGAATAACTCGAGTGAACCTTCCCTGTACTGCTTCTAATGCAATTATATCCTTTCTTAAATTAGTAGACAAAACCTATACACAGTACTCCAGAATGGTCTCGCCAACACCCTATATAACTGTAGGAAAACTTCCCTGATTTAAAATCCATTCTCCTTGCAATAAATGGCAACATTCTTTAATCACTTGCTATATCTGCATACTAACCTTTTGAGATTCATATACCAGGACACCCAGATCCCTTTGTACCAGAGTTATGCAATCCTTGTCTATTTAAATAATATGCCACTTTTCTTCCTGCCAAAGTGGACAAGTCTACGTTTTACCACATTATGCTTCATCGCCAATTTTCTTCCCACTCACTTAACCTGTCTATAACCCTTTGCAGACTCCTTATGTCCTCTTCACAACTTGCTGTCCTACCTATCTTTGCGTCATCAGCAAATTTATCAACCTGCTCCTTAATAATAGGTTCCAACATTTTTTCCCATGACAGATGTTAGGCTAACTGACCTGTAGTTTTTTTTTACTTTCTGTCTCCTTTCCTTGAATAGAAGAGTTACATTTGCTATTTTACAATCTGTTGAGACCTTTCCAGAATCTAGGTAATTTTGGAAACTTACAACCAATGCATCTACTATCTCAGCAGCCACGTCTTTTAAGACCCTAGCAGAAGTCCATCAGGGCCTGGGGACTCGTCAGCCTTTATTTCTAATAATTTCCTCAGTACCCTTTCCTTGGCAATTGTAATTTTTCTAAGTTCCTGTCTTTCAAATCTTGATTTAGTTATTTCTGGAATGTTGTTTCTAGGTAGCTTTCTCTCATACTCTAATTTATTCCTCATTATATTTTTTAGCCATTCTTTTCTGTTTTTTATATTCTGTCCAATCTTCTGACCTGCCACTAATCTCTGTGGAATTTATATGCCTTTTCTTTCAATTTGATGCTATCTTTAACTTCCTTAGTTAGCCACGGATGTTATGCCCTTCTTCTAGAGTCTTTCTTTCTCACTGGAATGAATCTTTGCTGAGTGTTAGGAAATATCCTAAATGCCTGTTACTGCATCTCTACTGGCCTATCCCTTAACCTAATTTTCCAGTTCATTTTAGCCAGCTCCTTTTCCATACTCTGATAATTGCCTTGATTTAAATTTAAAACACTAGTCTTAGACTGACTCTTCTCTCTCTCAAACTGTGAAATTCAATCATGTTATGATCACTGCCTTTACTATGAGGTCACTGATTAATCCTGTCGCATTACACATTACCAGGTCAAGAATATGCTTTCTGATTGGCTCTAGAATGTGCTGCTCTAAGAAACTGTCCTGAAAATACTCTATGAACTTTCCTTCTGAATTGAGTTCTGAAGATGAATCATATTAGAGTAAAATGTTAACTCTGTTTCTCTCGCCACAGATGCTGCCAGACCTGCTGAGATTTTCCAGCACTTTTCCGTTTTTATTTCACATCTCCAGCATTTTGCTTTTATCTATGAACTCATCTTCCATGGTTACCTTTGCCAATCTGATACATCCAATCTATATATAGATTAACATTACCCATGATAATCGCTTTACCTTTCTCACAAGTCTCCATTATTTCTTCATGTATACCCTTTCATACAATGTAGTTACTGTTAGGGGACCTGTAAATACTCCCTCAAGTGACTTCTTACCTTTACTATTTCGTATCTCTACCAAAACTGATTCTACATCTTTATCTTTGAAACTAAGGTCATCTCTCACTGTTATATTAATCTCATCCTTAATTAACAGAGCTATCCCACCCCTTTTTCCTAGCTTCCTGTCCTTCCAAAATGTCATGTACCCTTGAATATTCAGGTCCCAGCCTTCGTCATCTTTCAACCAACCATGTCCCTGTAATAGCTATCAGATTGTACATGCTTAAAGGGGTAGACCGGGTAGAAGTAGGTAAGATATTTCCCCTGGTTGAGGAGTCTAGAACCAGGGTGCACAATTTCAAAATAAGGGGGAAGCGCTTAGGACGAAGATGAGAAGAATTTTTTTACACAGAGGTTTGTGAATCTGTGGAATTTTCTACCCCAGAGCGCTGTGGAAGCTTAGTCATTGAGCATGTTTAAAGCAGAGATTGACAGATTTCCAAATACCAATGACGTAAAGAGATATGGGGATAATGTGGGTAAAAGGCATTTAAGTGGATAATCAGCCATGATCGTATTGAATGGTGGAGCAGGCTTGATGGCTGAATGGCCTACTCCTGCTCCTATGTTCCTACATATGTATTCCTATTTGGGCTGACAATTTATCAGATTTGTTACAAATACTATGTGCAATCATTATCTTTTAACTATTTTTGCAACTTCTAGCCTTATCTGCTGGTGCTCTCTTAAGTTTTTGACTCTGTCCCATCCTGCCACACTCAGGTTATCATTACCGTTATTGCTACCTTGTCTTGTCCTCTCTCTTTAATTTATCATGTCTTTCTTCACTTGACCCTTCACCCCCTCAATTTAGTTTAAAGCCCTCTCTACTGCCCTAGTTATCTGACTCACCAGAACTCTGGTCCCAGCATTGCTCAGGTGAAGACTCCCCCAATGGTACAGCTCCCATTTTCCCCAGTACTTGTGCCAGTGCCCCATGCATCCAAACCCATTTCTCCCACATCAATCTTTGAATCACCCATTCAGCTCTCTAATCTTATTTACCCTTCCCCAATTTGCTCATGGCTCAGGTAATAATCCAGAGATTATTACCTTTGAAGGTCCGCTTTTTAATTTAGCTCCTAACTGCTCATACTCGATAATCAGAACCTCTTTACTAGTCCTATCTATGTCTTTGGCACCTCTGTGGACACTGAAAACTGGATCCTCCCCCTCCTACTGAAAGTTTCTCTCCAGACCATGGCAGATTTCCCAAACTCTGGAATAAAAGCAAAATTGTGCAGATGCTGGAGATCTGAAATAAAAACAAAATGCTAGGAAAACTCAGCAGATCTGGCAACACCTGTGGAGAGAGAAACAAGTTAACATTTCGAGTCCAATATGTCTCTTCTATCGGGTTCCTAAGGATTGTTCTTCTTCTGGAACAAAATATCCAAGTAACTTTCCCCCTCCCTAAAGCATCGCTGTGTCCGAAGCTCAGACTCCACATTCATCTTCAGCCAAAATTCAAGTGGCAGCTAACACAAATGTGTTTGCCTTGGATCACACTGGCATCCACGAGACTCCCACATAGTACAGCTGCAAGACATCACCTGCACTGCCATCTTTATGGTGTTTCATTTGATCAATTATTTTATTAATTAAATTTTAAATAGTGTCTCTAGCCCTGCCTGTACATATGTTCTTATTATTTCATTACCCCGATTGAAATTTCCTAGTTTAGATAAGGGAAAATAAAAAATACTCACCAACCGCCCACCTACCTGTTCCCTGTGATGTCAACATTGAGTCCTGCCCTCTCTGCTGGCCCCCGCATCCTGCCCTCTCTGCTAGGCCACCCCCCGCCTTCTCTGCTGGCCCCTTTTGTCACAGGGATTCAGTTTTAAAATGTAATTAATTTTTAACAAAACGTTTCAATTTTATGACCAGTGTCTCCTGACCATATGATGTTTCACTGTCTCAGATTTAATTAAAGAAAAATGCATGATACTTTGTCTATCACTATCCAAAATTGAACTTGATTAATGTTCATCTGTTTCAAGAACAGCAAAAAACATTTAACCTTACCAGATAACGTAGCTTATTCAACAAGGGATCTTGGTCCTTCCAGCTCCTTCAGTTTAATTCCAACTGTTATTAACAGTGTCAGCTAATTCTAAGGGGATTGCCTGAACTTCCCAGGGTTCTTGTTTTAATGTTTTTTTCCCTATAGTTCTGCATTACCTTGTAATTTTTAAGACTATTTCTTTATGGTTCGAGAGCAGTTGTTCCCAATACTTCTAGTTAAATTGTTATTCGTGTGTCTCATCTCTAGTGATGGAAAAAGAATGTTTGTACTATGATGACACCAAGCAGTTCAGCTAGCACAGCTGTTTTACATGCTATGTTTACACTTAGGGAGGTTACCCAATTAGTGTAGCAATGTGTTGAATTAAATAAACACTTGGAAGTCAGCAATTTATAATTTAATTGCTGTTTACATTTACACAAAACTTCTTTTACAAATGATAAACAACTTTGTAATTGCCATAAATACATTTTGTTTGTAATTCAAAAATGTTCAAGGGTGTTTTTCTTCTTGTTCTGCAGAAAGCCTTCAATGCCCTTTGCCACAGCACTCACTTGTATGGTCGACGATTAGTACTAGAATGGGCAGACTCTGAAGACACAGTGGAAACATTGCGCAGAAAGACGGCTGAACATTACTATGGTAAACAGTTTTCAATTTGCAAATTAATATTTTAACTGATGAAATTTAAGTTTGAAATGCAATATGAAATGTAGAGGATTCAAACAAGCCATTTTCTTGAGTCACATTGCAACATTAATGGCAAATACTAAACTTGGAATAATTTTTGTATTTTACCATAAACGCAGAATGGATACATCTCACAATGAAAGCAATTCATAAATGTATCTCTTATTCAAAACTATTATCCTTATTCCCAAAGTGTGGAGAAGGGAAATAAGTGAGGATCCAAAACCCAGCCTAGGAAGTTTAATATTTTTTTTAAGTACTTATTTGTATATTATCTTAATAATTATTAAGCCCATTATAACAATAGCAAAAATCTGACTTGCAGTCACCTTTAAACAAGATGAACTGAGCCTGCAACAAATGATTGATCATATTTGAATTCAAAGCTAATGTAAATTTCAAGCCATCTCTCCATTTTCTAAATGTCCTACAATTACCATTTTAATCATCGGTTCTAGTATTTTCCCACTGACAGATGTTAGGCTAACTGGCCTAGGGTTTCCTGCTTTCTGTCTCCATCCTCTCTTGAACAGATGTTTTCCAATCTGATTGATATTAGCAATTCATATTGGTCAAGACAAAGGATTTGCATAGGTCTCATTGCTTTTATTAGTCTGTAATTTATTTATTTTCCAGCTATTAGGTTAAGGAAAACTAGAAGAGATCCGTACTTGATATCTCTCCACCCTTCACCTTGTAAATACTTTCCATTGGCAGTTTCACTCTGCTGCTGTCTCTCCTCCTCTCCTCTCTCCTTTCCTCACCTCACTTCTTCCTTTTCCTCTTTCTCTTCTCTCCTCTCCTTGCTTCTCGCCCCTCATTCCTCGCTCTGGCCACCCCCCGCCTCGCACCACCCCGCCCTCTCGCTCACTCTCACACGCGTGGACTGTGGACTGTCCAACCTTGCCTGTTATGGACCCAAGATTCTCAAACTGTACCTAACATTAAGACCAAGGTGAGCTGGGTTTGCACCATGCAACAAGTTAAAAGCAAAGCTAAGCGATTCCACAACCAGCAGATCAGATCTAAGCTCTGCAGTCCTGCCACATGCAATTGTGAATGATGGTGGACAAGTAAACAACTCACTGGAAGAGGAGGCTCCTCAAATAGCCCCATCCTCAATAATGGGGGAGCCCAGGACATCAGTGCAAAAGATAAGGCTGAAGCATTTGCAATAGTCTTCAGCCAGAAGTGCCGAGTGGATGATCCATCTCGGTCTCCGGAGGCCCCAGCACCACAGATGCCAGTCTTCAGCCAATTTGATTCACTCCACGTGATATCAAGAAATGGCTGAAGGCACTGGATACTGCAAAGGTCATGGGCCCTGGCGATATTCCGGCAATAGTACTGAAAATTTGTGCTCCAGAACTTGCCGCACCGCTAGCCAAACTGTTCCAGTACAGCTACAACACTGGCATCTACCCATAAATGTGAATAATTGCCTAGGTATGTCCTGTCCACAAAAAGCAGGACAAATCCAACCCGGCCAATTACAGCCCCATCAGTCTACTCTTCATCATCAGTAAAGTGATGGAAGAGGTCATCAAGAGGGCTATATATCAGCACTTGCTTAGCAATATTCTGTTCACTGATGCTCAGTTTGGGTTCCACCAAAGCCACTTGGCTCCTTACCTAATTACAGCTTTCGTTCAAAAATGGACAAAAGAGCTGAACTCCAGAAGTGACATCAAGGCAGCCTTTGACTGAGTGTGGCATCAAGGAGCCCAGCAAAACTGGAGTCAATGGGAATCGGGGGTTGGGAGGAAACCTCTCTGCTGGTTGGAGTCATGCCTAACACAAAGGAAGATGGCTGTTGTTGTTGGAGGTCTTCTTCTCTGTTCCAGGATATCACTGCAGGAGTTCCTCAGGGTAGTGACCTTGGCCCAACCATGTTCAGTTGCTTTATCAGTGACCTTTCTTCCATCGTAAGGTCAGAAGTGGGATGTTCGCTGATGATTGCCCAATGTTCAGTACCACTTGCGACTCCTCAACTGCTGAAGCAGTCCACGTCCAAATGCAGCAAGACCTGGACAATATCCAGATATGGGTTGACACGTGGCAAGTAACATTCATGCTACACAAATGCAAGGCAATGACCATCTTCAAAGAGGGAGAATCTAATGATCGTTCCTTGGCATTCAATGGCATTGCCATCGCTGAATCCCCCACTATCAACACCCTGGGCTTATCATTGACCAGAAACTGAACTGGACTAGCCATATAAATACTGTGGCTACAAGAGCAGGTCAGAGGCTAGGAAACCCTGCGACGAGTAACTCATCATCTGACTCTCCAATGCCTGTCCACCATCTACTAGGCATAGGTCAGGATTGTGATGAAATGCTCTCCACTTGCTTGGATGAGTGCAGCTCCAACCACACTCAAGAAGCTTGACACCATCCAGAACAAAGCAGGCCACTTGATTGGCACCCCATCCACAAACATTCAGCCCCTCCACCGCCGATGCACAGTGGCAGCAGTGTGTACAATCTACAGGATGCACTGCAGGAACTCACCAAGGCTCCTTTGACAGCACCTTCCAAACCCACGACTGCTACATCCAGAAGGACAAGGGCAGCAGATGCATGGAACACCACCACCAGGAAGCTCCCCTCCAAGTCACTCACCATCCTGAGTTGGAAATATATCGCTGTTCCTTCACTGTTGCTGGGTCAAAATCCTGGAACTCCCCCCCAACAGCACTGTGGGTGTGCCTACACCAGACAGACTGCAGCGGTTCAAGAAGGCTGTTCGAGACCATCTTCTCAAGAGCAATTAAGGATGGGCAATAAATGCTGGCTTAGCCAGCGACACCAGCATCCGATGAACGAATAAATAAAAGTGGTGGATGGGGTCCCAGGCAAGCAGGGAGTATTCCACCTCACGCCTGACTTGTGGGGTGGGTGGCATGTTTGGGGGCTGTCACTCTTGCCTCGACTCTGGAATTCAGCTCTTTTGTCCATGTTGGAAGCAAGGCTATAATGAGGTCTGGAGTGGAGTGGTCCTGACAGGACCTAAACTGAGTGTCAGTGAGCAAGCCGGGTAAGACCCGCTTGTTGACGTTGTCATTGATATCTTCCATCACTTTTTTGGTGATTGAAAGCATTGTTGGAATGGTTATTGGTTGGTTTAGATTTGTCCCCCTTTTGTGGACAGGGCGTACCTGGGCAATTTTCCATATTGTCGGGTAGGTGCCAGTCTTGTAGCTATACTGTAGTTAGTTCTGGAGCACGAGTCTTCAGCACTACAGCCAGGATGTTGTTAGGGCCCATAGTCTTTGCTATATCCAGTGCGCTCAGCGGTTTCTTGATATCGCATGGAGTGATTCACTTTGGCTGAACACTAGTGTCTGTGATGCTGGAGGACTCTTGAAATGACAGAATCATCCACCAAGCACTTCTGACAGAAGGATGTTACAAATGCTAAGCCTCATCTTTTGCACTGCCATCAATCAGAATATGGATGTTTATGGAGCTTCCTCTTCTCCATTCGTAGTTTGATTGTCCAGCTCCATTCATGACTGGATCTGGCATGACTGTAGAGCTTTGATCTAATCCATTGGTTGTGGGATCATTTAGTTCTGTGTATCGTATGCTACTTAAGCTGTTTAGCATGTTTGTGATCCTGTGTTGTAGCTTCCCCAGACTAGCACCTCATTTTCTTGTCTGCCTGATGCTGCTCCTGACAAGCTCTCCGAGAGCCTTCATTGAACCAAGGTTGATCCCTTGGCTTGTCGGTAATTGTAGAGTGAGAGGTATGCTGGCCATCAGATTACAGATCATAAAGATAAAAACAAAAAACTGCAGGTGCTGGAAATCCAAAACAAAAACAGAATTACCTGGAAAAACTCAGCAGGTCTGGCAGCATCGGCAGAGAAGAAAAGAGTTGACGTTCCGAGTCCTCAAAAAAAACTCGAAACGTCAACTCTTTTCTTCTCCACCGATGCTGCCAGACCTGCTGAGTTTTTCCAGATTACAGATCATGCTGGATTGTTGCCCTATTCTATCAGTGGCTGCTTTCTCAGCCATTATATTCCAGTTCTCCAGTACACCCTCCATAAATCATTTTTGTCTTGCCACTTCTTACTTTAAAAATATCTCAAGATCTTTCTCTTCAGCAATTGTGCCCCTACACCTGACAATTTTGCAGTTCTTTTTGTTTTTTGCTCCTGCTCAGCATTTGCTATATTTCCTCTGCCCCAAAGAGCAGCTTTCTTTTTATAAATACCAAAGAAATGTGGATGCTGAAATCTGATATGCATAGAGCATTTTATGTTGTTTAGGCTTTCACCATTCTGGGCACCAATTTGTTTTCTTTGGAGACCTTACATTAGGAAAACTCATTACAAAGCAGAGGGTAACAAACTTAACTGTGTTTACTTCTCAAAAAGGTAGGATTTGGAGCTCATTTACGGCGGTCACTCTTTGGGCTGTTATGCATATTTGTCTTCCTGATGGTGCTCAACATGGCATCTAATTTGACTGGTTGTCACATTTTATTGAATTATTCTTAAGTTGAGCTGAAAATTCAGTATGCTAAGAACTTGGTAACAGCTGTGTTCCAACCTGGCCTCATGTTATAAGTCCTTAGGTCACTCTTGTGTGGTTTTGTGATATATTTGCTGATTGTATGAATTCATTAGAATGAATGAGAAGCAATGGTAAAGCACATTACCATAGTTATATTATTTCTTAAGTTCAGCTCCCACATACAAAACACTATCCGAAACTGGATCTCAGTCTGACACTACAAACTAACTGGAAGGGTCAAGAGAGGGGTTGGAGCAACTGAGTTGGGTGGTAACAACTAAAATTATCCCCTGGCTGGATAATTTTGCCCAGAGGGAGCATAAATGTAGAGGAGAAGGCCATGGATGGATCCTTGGATATGTCAGAGATAATAGAGGAGGAGGAACAGCTATCATTGTTGACGTTCATGCAATTCTTGGTTATATATGAATAGAATCAAGCAAAGGAAGTCCCTCCAGGTTGGATCATGGAATAAATGTGTTGATGTCGTTGACTATGTCAAAGGCTGTAGATCTGTCGAAGAATAATGAATAAGGACATATTCACCGAGAGTGCTCTTTGGGACCTTGGTTAAAAGTCATTTTGCTGTGTAGGAAGGCCGATAACCCAATGTTGGAGAAGTTCAAACAGTGATCGTGGAGATGTTGGCAAACAAAAATATGTGCAGGCACTTTAGAGAAGATGATTGGTGATGGGGTGGTAGTTTGGAAGAGTAAATTTTTTAACAAATAAAGTGGAGCTGTTCATGACAACATTTTTGAAAGGGAAGGGGTCAATGCCTGAGAAGAGGGAACCACTTGCAATGTCAGCTCACGTGTGACCAGAAGGGAAGTTCGATAGTTGGTAATTTATTCAGAATGGTCAGGTGGGCAAGAGGTGATTCTCATGATCAAGACTGTAAAGGGTTAATTCTAATAATAGCTACTGAGCATGTGCATAAGGACGTATCACAGTGATACGTCAACTCTTTTCTTCTCCGCCGATGCTGCCAGACCTGCTGAGTTTTTCCAGGTAATTCTGTTTTTGTTTTATATCTCAGTGATGTCGCTCAATGAAAGGCGATGAAGCATCCAGCTGTGTCTTGGTCTTATTTAACCTTTGTAAATAGTTAGCATGTAAATAAATGTTTTTGAACAAAAGACCATTGCCTCTGGAAAGATCTCTTATAGAGTAAGAAGCTAACGAGTTCTGAGAAAAAACCCACAATAACAGCATGACAAGCAGAGGAGAGAAATTGGAGAGATATCAAGAGTTCGGCACTGGAGTGAGAATGGGGGTTGCAGGAGGCTGATGACTGGGATGAATGGTTTGGTGGACAAGGCAAAGGCAGGGAAACAACAATAGTAGCTGAGCAGATGGCCTGTATCTTGGTGACAGAAATTCATGAGCACCTCATATTTGTTAGAAGTGAGTGTGGAGGGAGTTTAAGGAGATCATCGGAAATGGAGAAAAGAAAGGTTATCTTTTGTTTCCAGTTTGATCCTAGTGTAATGGGTAGTTTTGGCAGAGAAATGCTCAGGACTCAGAAATCCACATGGTAGTTGCTAGGATGAATGCAGAAATCTTTAAAACAAAAATTATGGAACTTCTGATAAGGAAAAGAGGAATCTGAAAATGAGCATGGCTATAGTCAGAAAGCTTAACAGAAAAAATGCTAAAGCAGTAAGAGACCTGTGAGCTGTGAAGCTTTAAAGATGCTCACAGAGCTGAATTTGAGGATCATAAGATGATTATCTTAAGCAATCGCTTTAGTATGTTCTAATAGCCTGACCTTGATTACCAGGTATAATCCAAGTGAGTTTAGTAACTTTGATGGAATGAGGTGGAACTTCTAGATAGGGTCAAAGGGCCCCGAAAACATGGAACAGACAGTATTTGTCCCAAGTTACAAAAATAGGGTGAGATTTGTTGAGTGTCATCATGAGTGATTTGAATACTGGGGAAATGTTTTTGGATTGGAAACAAGCTGTGTTCTAAAGTGGTGACAACATTGATCCATGTAACTACAGACTCATTAGTCTTTGTATAATTCAAAAGCTTACATTTCCCATGTTGCACCTTAATTGTGTCCAGAGCAGTAAAAGATGAAGTGTAGTACATTATTATTAGCTCAACGAAACAACTTAACTATACAGAATTGGTGAAATATAGACTAGTCAATAACCCATACAAGTACAATCACTTTAAAGGTTGCAATCTCAACAATTTGTATTTACCATTTTTTTTGTGATTCCAGTCATTTTATTTTGAATCCAGATAACTTTATCACCATATAAACTCAGTCTAAAAGAGCTTTGTTACCATATAAAACATTGAAGTTGACCATTTATTTCATTTAAAAGAAACATTCTACTATTGCTGTTCAGTGATAGGTCTTGAAGCTCTACTTTTCCTCCTTGGCTGCAGCTTCATTTCTTATATGTTTTATCCCTGTGCCTTTGCCTTGTAGCTGGATCCAATTGTGCAGTTGGGTTACTGTATTTTTGAATATATAGTCCAGCCTGGCCTGATTAAGTTTTTTTATATGTAGGTAAATGCCTGATCATGATCATCTGCTAGATGGTGAGCTGACTGGTTGAGTTCCTGTCAGCAACAATGGAGCATAACTGGAAAGCAGACAGGGAAACAAGGGTCAACCTACAGTAGGCTGGATCCAGCCCCACTATTGGCCTGAGTCTCACCGAGCAGTCAGCCTGAATCTTATCACAAGTCTGCAGATTATCAATGTTGCAGGTAGATGATTAACTTGATTGTCTTTTCAGGAATTTGCATCTAACTCCCAGGAACTGCATCTCCTGCCCTGAGTTTTGTCTTAGTCCTCAGGTCTTATACTCAGCTGTGTTAATGTCTTGCCAATTACACTGTTAAGGCTTATTAATGTCATGCCAGTTGCATTGTTCAAGTTAAGAGAAACAAGCATAACTTGTCTTTGAGCGAGTACCCCACCAATGGCTGTCACCCATTTTATTGGTTTATTTTACTGATTATTTGTTTTATTATTAAAATTGAATATAAATAGGCGATAGCTGGGACACTGGGTTGAGTGGGAAGAGAGCTGTGAGACCGAACAAGTCAATAAACTCTCTCAATAAAGAAAATCTCTGTGACTTGGTTTTGGCTTCACTAATCAGTTTGGACCCTGTTAACAAGTGGTGTCTCATATGGATGCAGAGACAAGCTTCAGGCATCTGGCAGGAAGCAGCCTTGAGTACCAAGTGCAGCAGCAGAGTTTAGCGATAGAATAGGAAAACCAACTGCAAAGAGAGAAATATTCCTGCCTCTGGCAGAAGAAACAAATGTACAGTGAAATAAAATAGCCACACCCATGTAAAACCTGCCTCTGGACATGTGGAACTATGCATCAGTAAAATGATTATAGTTTTTTTTTACAGTATTTTGTTTGCTTACTCATCTATTTCTGTTCTTTCTGCTTCTGTGCTGTGCCATGGAGAATGAATTGTTAACAATAAAATAATAGAATTTAATATGAAGAGCAAACTTGGATGATTGCCTTCATGACAGTCTGGTAAATATCAGCTCTATGTGGTTTCAGAATGAGAAGATCTTGCCTGACAAAGCAACTTAACATTTTAGCAAATTACATCTCAAGCAGGGGTCAACCTGAGCCACAGTGAAATTAAACACTCTTCGCACGTCTATCATGGCATAAATAGGACAATTTGTGACTATTCACACTGTACTTATACAATATGGACAACAGTTGTTCCCTTAAACCATTGCGGTCACTGTCACTTGCTTTTTGTTTTGAGCAGTAACTTCTGCAGTCTATTTATATCTAATCCGCGATTCTGAAGCAACATGGCAATCGGTGGAGCTTTTTCTTAAAAAAAAAACCTACAGTTATATTGCAAGCAGAACAAAACAGTTTGCTGCTATCTGCATGCAAGGTTCCTGTCATAAACAGCTTCACACCGTCCTGAGCTGAAACGTATTTTGCTTTTATATTTGTCCATCATGTTCACGTTATATTAAATAATGCCTAAACTGATGTAATGTTTTCAATCAAACTGATGTCGCCTGTATTGTATATCTCTCAAAGTATCCACACACTAAGTCAGTGAGAAAATGATTGGATTTAATTATCACATGATCACGTAAAGAAGAAAGTAAAGTGCTTTTGCATCACAGTGAGCATGCAGAGATTTTAAAACAAATGTTTTATTAGTAATCCACACTTTGTTTTGAAAAATACTTTGATCATTTTATGGACAATCTTGTATTTCATGTCTCTGTGAAATCTGCAAGATCATGAATTATGTATACCCTCAATTCCAAGTAGACTGTGGAAAGCTTAGTTATGTGGTATGTCTAGTCTTCCAGAAAGTAACTTTGAGTTTAGCACGAGCGGCCAACATGTAAAGTTAAAGCAGTTGGAATTTCGGGTAAAGCATGAAAGTTGTTAAGAAATTAACCAACTGGAAGTATTAGGTGCCTGCTAAGCAGGTAACACTAAGGTAAAGAAAACGTTCTCTGTGATGTGCTCAAAGAATCAGTGATGTTTATTTCTGTTTAATTTACATTAACAATTTGGATTCAAAAGCTCAATACAAATTGGTCACATTTTCTGACACTGAACTGTGAGGCGTTTGTTAATACACAAATGAGCCAAACCAAATATCTAAGTGGACAGAACAGGCATAGACGGAATTGCTTATGGATAAGTTTATGGACTGCATGTTTGCAGAAAATAAATGGGCGGCATGTCTTCCCTGAATATGCAGAACTAATTACAGGTGAATTTTAAAGAAATCTCAGCATTTGAGTAGACTCAGCACTTAGAGACCAGTTACTAGGAAGCAGCCAGTGGAATTATATTGCTTGGTAGAACATAAGTTAGAAGATGCCATGCAACTGTAAATTGGTCAGACTATGCATTCACAATTGTGTCCAGTTTAGCCACTGAGACACAAGAGATAGCCCAGCCATGTAGACATTGTAAAGAAGAGCTACAGGATGGATCTGTAGAATTAGTATTATGCCAAAAGCCAAGAGATAGGCTGTTCCAATTTAAAGGAGGGAGACTTATGGACATATGAGATAGTACACTATAGGTTTAGGTAAATTTTGACCATAAGAAAAGGAGGCACAAATGTTTAAAGTGGTAAAGGCAAACATAGGATTAATGTCAGGATGTTCTTTATCAAGCAGAGTGATCAACTCTCTGAACGTTAGGATAATAGAGACAAAAATCTTAGTCACTTAATAGACAGGGGAACTGGTAGCCTACATTCTACTTGCATGATTCTTGATGAAATATGGAAATTATACTGATCAAGATAGCATTTCACAATAAAATCTTGTTTTGGTTAAACTCCTGTATTTTTATTTTGCCCTTTATGTATTACATAACAATATTAATTCAAGGCTTCATACACCAGGGAATCAGATGCTTGCCAGGAGGAAACTTCCTCAAGGCAAAGCTAAATTACTATTGACTTGTTCTTATGGTGTGCTGCCAACATTTCAGTCCTTTGCTGCCAACAGGCATCTGTAGTTCTTGCCAGGTGTAATCTGGAAATGATTGTGGAGGCTGCTTTGCTAGCAGCATTGATCACAGCATTAGGACACAGGATAAGGATTTGATAAAACCAGGCACTGAAAAGGAAGTGGGAATGAATGGGTTGACAAAAGTTAGAAAGGCAGGAGAGAAGAAAGTTGTGCATATTTGCATGGGAAATAAGAAAATCCATTTTCCCCTTCTTTATAATATGTTAATCATTATTTTTTTTAATTTGAATTGCAACATAGCCATTTTTCATTACCATTTGTACCCACATAATGCCATTCCTCAAGGCAGTATTAATGCCTCCAGTAGTAACACAGATTTACAAAGTTTAAAAACACATTAAAGATGATTTGATGTTTTACAAAAGAGTAATAATTGATGCTGTGGATAAAGTATATTGACAATTAGCAGCAGCCATGCCCCATTTCTACCTTATGTACGCCTTGGTCTAATTAATCACCACTCTGTTACCCGGCTTGACCTAAAAACAACATTTGGGCTTGACTACCATTTGAGGTCGACTAGTAATATAAAATTGAAGGTATTGTATGTAAATAAGGACTTTAAACTTGGGACTGAATTTGTCTGTGCTGTAATCTCATTATCCATGCCCTCTTCACTTCATCTGAAGGCTACATTTAGCCTTGATTCTTAATACATTAGATCTCTTTTACAAACTTCCTATTGGTCACACACTTTGTTCTATTTCAAGTCAATCAATAATAAGATAGAAAAACATGAATCAAAAGAACTGAAGTTGGCTAGAAAATTTCCAGTGGGAAACCACTAGGATTTTCTGAAATTCCATCATTATATGCAGTAAGGAGGATCTACTGAAATGATTTTTTTTAAAAAAGCAAAAAGTTGAATGCTAGAAGATTAGCACACTCAACGAATGGTTCCCTGATTTTCAACCTAATGGGTAGACAGAAAAGTAGGCAGATTAAACCCTCACATTGGATACTCGAGTTCATTCTTCTGTTGTGTGAAGCTTGGTGCTACATCCAATGTTTAAAAACTCACCAACTGTCTGAAGGATTTTCATGTTTTATTTTTGTAACTTAACCTTAAATTATTTGTCTCTCTTACGTTAAAAGAGAACCTTCCCCTAGGACGCACACACAAATACTACAATTATTTATACTTCACTAATGAAAAACTACATGCATAATATTTACCGTAACAAATTATGGAGTAGAAATTTTTCTCAGATGATGATACAAAACAGGTGATGTCAGATGAGCCGCCCATTGTATGCAGCGCCTGGTACTCAATTCCATTACAGTCAACGGATTTAAATATTGTGCGCTGCGTTTAAACAAGCGACTGGTCGGTTCTACCCATTTTGCATCACCGCGCGAGACAAATTTCAGCCTCTATGTTATTAATGTATTTAACGATCAGTGCAATAAATTAGCAGTAGGATTCCTCAAATGGGATAAAATTTATTTTAATTTTCTTTAAAAGGCTGTGTGAGAGTGATTGAGAAAAGAAATACCATTTTGATTGTACACCTGTTGCAGCTTTGCCTTTGTGTTCTATGAATGACAAAGTGTTAGTTGGTGAGAGACAGGCAGAGAGAAACTTAGAGACTTTATATAGTTATGTTTTCAAAATAAACACTAGTTATTATTAATCATTGTTTTGCTGACAGAATCAGTAAGTCAAATCAATTTGTTTCTGCGTTTATAGTAACGGTGGGATATCAATTTTTATTGTAGATATGTGCAAAGATGTTTTGGGTAATAGTTCATGTGTTTGTCACTCCAGCATTTGTGTGTATATTGGGGATGAGATTATTCAGAATTGCTTACACTTGCATCATAGCATATGTGACGTGATGGCATTTTTGTTGACATTGACAGCTGTTTTGTCAGACTGACTCCTAACATTCCTTCAGTTAGCAGTTTTCACTAATTCCTGCTTGCACTGATTTCCAAATCCTAAGAAGACTTTTGGAAGTAATGTGTGAAAAGTAAGGACTTCCCCATTAACAAAAGGAAGGGGTGGTACTGGATCTAAACTTAGGGCATGAAACCGGGCTAGTGGTAGAAGTGTAATTAGGGGAGCATTTCAGGGAAAATGACCATAACTTCAAAATTTAAGGTAGTTATGGAAAAGAACAAAGATGGGCCTGAAATAAAGTTCCTGAATTGGGGGGAAGGCCGGTTTCAATATGATAAGACAGGATCTGGCAAAGTGGGAGCAGCTACTTGTAGGAAACTCTACTTCAGACCAGTGGGAGTCATTCAAAATGGAAATAGAGAGAGTTCAGGGCCAACATGTTCCCGTAAAGGTGAAGGGTGGGACTAACAAGTCGAGGGAACCCAGCATGTCAAGGGATTTGGAGAATTGGATATGGGAAAGGAAGGAGGCTTATGGCAAATTCAAGGGCTGAAAACAGTGGAAGCCCTAGAGGAGTATAGAAAGTGTTAAGAGGGTACTTAAAAAGCAATTAGGAGAACGAAGAGGGGGCATGAAGAAACATATTTTATAAACATATTAAGGGCAACAGGATAACCAGGGAAAGAGTAGGGCCCATTAGGACCAAAGTGGCAATCTGTGCGTGGAGCCGGAGGATGTAGGTGAGGTTTTAAATGATTACTTTTCATCTGTGTTCACTATGGAGAAGGACTATGTAGGTGGGGGAGGGTGACTGTGATACACTTGAACAAATTAGCATTGAAAGGGAGGAGGTATTAGCAGTTTTAGCGGGCTTCAAAATGCACAAATCCCCAGGACCAGATGAGATGTATTCCAGGCTGCTATGTGAGGCAAGGGAGGAGATTGCAGGAGCTCTCACACTAATTTTCTCCTATAACTCTGGCCTCTTGAGCACCCTGATTTTAATTGCTCCAGTTTGGTGGCTGTGACTTCAGCTGCCTGGGCTTTGTAATTCTCTCCCTAAACCTTGTGGACTCTCTACCTCGCTTTTCTCTTTCAAGACACTTGTTAAAACTTTCCCTTTTGACCAAGCTTTAGTCATCTGCCATAATATCTCCTGTGGCTCAGTATCATATTTTGTTTTATAATGACCCTGCGAGGTACCTTGGAATTTTTTAGTCGGGTAAAAAGTTAGTAGGTAGGCATTACCGTTGCTGAATCCCCCACTTTCAACATCCTGGGGGATACCATTGGCCATAAACCGAACTGGACCAGCCATATAAGTACTGTGGCTATCAAGAGCAAGTCAGAGGTTGGGAATTCTGTGGAGAGTGACTCACCTCCTGACTCCCCAAAGCCTGTCTGCCATCTACAAGGCACAAGTCAGGAGTGTGATGAAATACTCTCCACCTGCCTGGATGACTGCAGTTCCAACAACACTTAAGAATCTCGATACCATCCAGGACAAAGCAGCCTGCTTGAGTGGCATCTCATCCACTACCTCCAACATTCAATCCCTCCACCACTGATGGACAGTGGCATCATTGTGACCCATCTATAAGATGCACTTCAGCAACTCACCAAGGTTCCTTCGACAGCACCTTCCAACCCCACGACTCAAGTAGTGAAGACTTGTACTCCAGAACTTGCCACACTCCTAGCCAAGCTTTTCCAGTATTGCTCCAACACTGCATTTACCCGGCAATGTGAAGAATTGACCAGGTATGTCCTGTACACAAAAGGCAGGACAAATCCAAGCTGCCGTATTACTGCCCCATCAGTCTACTCTCTATCATCAGTAAAGTGCTGGAAGGGGTCATAACAGTACTATCAAGCGACACTTGCTTAACATTGCACTGCTCACTGACACTCAGTTTGGGTTCCACCAGAGTCACTCAGCTTCTAACCTCATTACAGCTGTAGTTCAAATATGGACAAAAGAGCTGAACTCCATTGGTGAGGTGAGAGTGACTACCCTTGACATCAAGACAGCATTTGACTGAGTGTGGCATCAAGGAGCCCTAGCAAAACTAGAGCCAATGGGAATCGGGGAAAACTCTCCACTGGTTGGAGTCATACCTAGCACAAAGGAAGATGGTTGTGGTTGTTGGAGGTCAATCACCTCAGTTCCAGGACATCACTGCTGGAGTTCCTCAGGGTAGCGTCCTAAGCCCAACCAACTTCAGCTGCTTTATCAATGACTTCCTTTCCATCATAAGGTCAGAAATTGGGATGGTCACTGATGTTTGCACAATGTTCAGCACCAGACTCCTCAGATATTGAAACAGTCCATGTCCAAATGCAAGAAGACCTGGACAATATCCAGGCTTAGGTTGACATTCAATGGCATTACCATCACTGAAATCCCCCACTATCAACATCTTGGGGGTTACCATTGACCAGAAACTGAACTGGACTAGCTATATAAATACTGTGACTACAAGAGCAGGTCAGAGGCTAGGAATCCTGTGGTGAGTAACTCAACACTTGACTCCCCAAAGCCTGTTCACCATCTACAAGGCGCAGGTCAGCAGTGTGATGGAATACTCCCCACTTGCCTGGATGAGTGCAGTTCCAACGACAATCGAGAAGCTTGACACCAAACATCCAGGACAAAGCAGCACGGTTGATTGGCACCCCATCCACAAACGTTCACTCCTTCCACCACCAATGCACAGTGGCAGCAGCGTGCACTGCAGGAACTCACCAAGGCTACTTGGAGGGCACCTTCCAAACCTATGACTGCTACCTCCTAGAAGGACAGGGCAGCAGATACATGGGAACACCAACACCTGGAAGTTCCCCTCCAAGCCGCTCACCACCCTGACCTGGAATTATATTGCCATTCCTTCACTATCACTGGATCAAAATCCTGGAACTCCACTCCTGACTGCTCTGCAGATGTACGTACACAACTTGGACTGCAATGGTTCAGGATGGTGGCTCGCCACCACTTTCTCAAGGGCAATTAGGGATGGGTAATAAATGCTGGCCTAGCCAGTGATGCCTACATTCTGTGAAAGAATTTTAAAAATGACTATATAAATACAGGTTGTTATAGGTTTTCACAACCCTACTCTTTAATGTATAATATGTGTATGTACACTGAGTGTATTGTTTACAATATTTGTGTTTGCTTAGTGTCAGACTTTACATCCTAGTGTTTCACACTGTGAATTACTTGTGAAGTGCAGCGAGTGTTAGTATTATAGTATTAATAGAATGAAAATGTTTGAGACACAGTACTGGCTACCATTAACACTAATTCTTAAAACTGGAATAAAAGAGTTTCAAGTTTGGCTGCCTTCAGTGTTACTTGGGACAGATAGGGCATTCGGTATGCACAGATCAACAGAGGAGAACAGACAAACATGGGATCCAGTCAGCTTTTAAACTAAAGATAGCATTCAGGTACCTTATGTTCAATACAAGAAATCAGTGTGATGCGGATGCCGATCCAGAAGGTGGCTGAGTAACTGGAAGTTGTGTCATCGACTCTTCAGTAGATTGTACAATTAATTTGTTCCCAGTAAAGGCTTTGCAGAGGTTTTGGAACTACACATATAAACATAAAAACAAGCTTGGACAGAATTGTAGGCATGCATGAGTAAGCATCTATTATACCCTGTACTTTTCAACCAATAATTCTGTCAATCTTTTTCTTCACCATTACTCACTCTACATTTGACTTTTAGTTAGCCGGTCAATATGTTCCTAAGCTGCCTATGTTTCTCACCCCCATTCCACCACAATCGGGAAGATGTCAAGAATTCAGTTGTCAGGGTGGTATTTTGGACTAAGTGTTTTTATTAGTTTGGAAAACCAAAGCCTGCAGTGCAGAACACAGTCAAGGTTGAAAAAGAAGACAAGGTAAATGAGAAACTAATGACAAATGTAAATTTTTTAAATCCTGAATGTTGTAGGTGAAGACTGAGGAGTTACACAACCACTTGAAAAGTGTGTTGAATTGAGTGGTGATGCAACCTCCAGTGACTTAGTTAACTTCTGTGTCCGCGCTTGCTAGAAAGCCATGTGAGTATGTTAATTGAGGAAGGAATTGAGTTGAGATGTCCTGCTTATCAAGCAGTCTACTAACACCGTTAAGCTCGTTCGTGAGGAAAATCAGTTGGCTGAGGCGCTGGAAGACAGCGGCTGCCCACGAAACCATACCTAATCATAAATACCAATCCTCCAGAAGAGAAGGCCATGGATTGGCAAATAAAATAGTTTAACTAGTAAAGATCAAATTTTTTAATACATCTTGAGAAGTGCTGGGAAATTTAAATTTTACATTTTCAATTCTTATAAAACCATTCAGAAGAATGATCTGTTTTATTTGTGAAATCAGTCAAATTTTGTCCTACAGTGCTCAAGTAGGCACACTGAGCTTGACTATGAATGTGCATGCACTCAGAACAACACATTCTTTGGGAGGGTCAAGATAATTTGATAACAGTTCTTTGGTTTTTGCTGGATCAGTGTTAGGAGGTTCGTATAATACAACTGTACTACATCTTCACATATTAACTATATGTTTTCTGAATGAAAATAACATTTTTAAAAATTGAATAGGAAGTTTGGATTTCCCATGGCTTTTCTCATGTGTTGCAAAAGGTTGCGGTGATTCCCAAGTTCGCTACATGTAGGGAAAGATCTTATGAGATTGGATCACAGCCCTTTGTGAAGCCTTAGGAGAGCCAATAGTGCCTTGAGTTGGCTCACTGCTTTCTCATTGGTTTGAATTTGAGGTGTCTGGATTATTGAGGAAATCAAGGGATAGAGCAGAAAAAAAGAGTTATGGTAGAAAAGTCAGCCAGGATCTTATTGAATGGGGCCGAATCTCGGAGGGTCTATAGGATCTATTCCTGCTCCTATTTCCTATGTACTTATGTTGTATAGGTTTCCAGGAAAGGACTCCAGACTGCCTGTGAGCCAGTGTTTTTAAAGCTTTGCTTACTTTCCAAGGTTTGTGTAACAGCTATTTTTGAGGATAATCTCAGAATTGCTTTCAATTTCCCCATATTTAATGTCCACAATAGCATTTGATAACTGCTGATCTGCATGTCAAATAAAATTTCAATAACTCTTTTGGGATCAGCATTATCTAGCCCACATGTTTCCTGTTCAGATGCCCTATAAAAGAGAATTCAATTTCATGGCACTTTGTTGACTTAAGGCCCCATTTTCGTAAAACTGTTGCTGATAATGTTCATTTCTGTCTACCGATGTATTGGGAGGGTGTAAATAATAATTGGCAGAAAATTAAACTTCAGAGGGGCAGTTAAACCTTTGATAAGTCGGCACAAATATTGTGTAATCTGAGTGCTCCATTCAGTCCTAGAAAACAGAATGCTCATATATTGCACACACAATTCAGGGATTTCAACCCCTTTGGCAGGCTCATAATCAGACAGTTGCAGTTTTTGAATACACAAGTTTTTTTTTAATTCCTTCAAAAATGATTAAGAACCAGCTATTTATTTTCTGAACAAAAATTCTGTTTGATGTGTACTCCTCAGGCGAATTGTTCTGATTTTTTTCATCGCTACTTTTCACTTGCGGTGCAAGTGATAAACCTGTCTGATAAGTGCTGTAAGTGAGCGTGATTGTCATGGCAAACAGTAGTGAAACAGTGCTGCAGATACTTTCAGTTATTTATAGACTTAAATTCAAGTATTGGTGTGGCATGGGTGGGATTGCAGCTTAGTCACCTGAAATATTTGCATGTGAAGCTTCATTGAATAGCTGCTGATTAATACACATAGTAATGCTAGAAAGTATGACCTTTTTTGGTGGCAAGTTACAGGATGGCTTACCTCACCTCTGCCTGCTTTAACATGTTCATGGAGTCTGTTGCATGATATTGACCTCCACCATTCAGTGCAGTTCTGCATTTTTAGGATTGTTTTCTTTGCAAAAGAATATTTTATTAATTAACAAATTTAAAATGGAAGAATTGTAAGGGGTGTGTTTTGACCTAATTAATTTGATTTTTCAGCATTAATTGATTAAACATATTTGTGTTGTCATTCAACGTTGATTTAGAGCTTTTTGGTTGAGATATTTTAAAATGATAACATTTTTCTTTTTAGATTCCAATTACTAACCTTTACAACACGTTGTAAGTGCCCAGAGAATTACCTTATAGAACAATTATTGTATATTTATAAATTAATTTTAAAATGAAAAGTGTGTAATTTTTGAATCTTTTTTTCCTCCCCTTGGTGTTTTCACCTGGAAAAAAATGAAGCTCCATTTCTTGCTTATTAATATTTTGCAATTCACAGTACCCTGACCAGAGAGAAATGAGTTCTCACTAGGTTATTTTGCCAACAGCAAATCTGATGCACTGTTGATCTGATGATGTGTATTACTTTCATCTGGAGAACTGTATTAACAGCAACACTTGATGAGGCCCCAAACGGAGAAAATAAAATGCGTTGCCCGCAGGGTTTCAATTGCTTTTTAGTTACAGCCATGTAATCTAAAACACTGTGAAACATGAAGCATTTTAATATTGTTTTTACTCATTTTATAAGCAGTAGCAATTTCAAATAGTAAAATTGTATCAATTACTTACCTATTTATGACTTGTATTTATTCAGGAACAGTGAGGTCTTTACAATGATTCCACTGTTTAATGAAAGAGATGATATAGTACACTGGGCATTCAAATTAATTATTCTGCAGTTTAGCAGATGTAACTTGAATGGGAAGAATAATAAAGTAGTTCAGAAGGTGTGGAAGAGAAGAAAATACAGGCACAAAAACTGAAGGATAAATTGCTTGAAGTTTTGCAAAAATGGAGATTTTTACACCAAGAATTAATGTTTATATAACAACTTTAGTGTAGAAAAATGCCCCACGGTGCTTAATATGGTTTAAAACATGGATCAGTCATGCACTTTGCATTTTTTTTGTAGTCCCTAGTCCTAAACATCTTATGGGCAGTTCTGCTTTGGAGCCAACCATAATCATATTTAGGATAGTGAGTTTTCAGCTTTGCCTGGTTGGAGAGTTTTTTTGCAAACAGGACTTGATCTTTATCAACTTTTTTTTATCCTTTCATGGTTCTAACTCCTAATGCTGTGAATGCTCTTTACACTTCTGTGTAGATAATTTCCACAAAGCACAGTTACACTATCTGATAGTATTGATTCAGAAATTATTTAAACATTTGCAATAATTTTTGTGATCCTGCAATGTAACCAAAAATAAAATCCAATTTCCATTTCCAATGAGAAGGTTCCTGTCTAACAATAATAACTCATGATTTTTTTGGCACCTGGAGGAAGAATTGAGTTTCCATTTCTGACAGATTTTCTGCTAGTTCTATGCAGATATTTGAATTGCCAAGTAATTTCCTTTTCCTTCGCATACCCCTACCCTCCAAGTTTCATTTGCTTTACCAAAAAAGTTGATGACCTTGGATCAATGTGTGAATGATATCTTACAAATAACCACACAATATATGTTGGAAGGAGCTGCAATGTTAGAGGTAATCTTCATAAGAGCATGGAATTAACATGATTACCTTTTGAAAATGGAGAGTTAAATTACCTTGAATGTATTTTAACAGTGTGATTAATTTGAGGTCAAATAGTGACAATGTAGTGAGCTGATGTTTCAATCATATTGAAAATTACAGCTATTTTTGTTAAGGCTAATTAATACTTGCTTTGTGTTTCAAAGTAATATTTGGCTACTGTTGTACTTATTTTGTTTAGTTTCAGCATGACCTGTAACTAAAAAAGGATTCTGTTTTACA
The DNA here is from genome assembly GCF_017639515.1 of Carcharodon carcharias. Classification (NCBI taxonomy): domain Eukaryota; kingdom Metazoa; phylum Chordata; class Chondrichthyes; order Lamniformes; family Lamnidae; genus Carcharodon; species Carcharodon carcharias. The sequence goes on along the minus strand of NC_054479.1, from coordinate 40,820,784 downwards.
AAAGTGGAATTTCGTGAATACTTGTACTAGATTGCAAGTCATTTTGTTGTTTATCTTCTGTGCAGCACTTAGTTATTTTGCTTGATTTGCAAAGTTGCACCAGTTTAGCTATAAATAGAGATGTAGATGTGGTTTCATTTGCAGTCACCTTCATGCTTTGATATTTATTATTTAAAGCATAAGTTGAAAGTCCAGGGGCATAGCACAATGCATGGCAACACTTGTCATTCAGCAGTGTCTTAGTAATTTTCAAGAGACATTTTTCTCCAGACAGTCCCTGAAAATGATACCCAACATGAACTAAATATGGTTAATATCTTGTAATTTTGAACCTCAAGACAATAGCTGCCCATTGTAACATTGATTAACCTTTACCAACAACTGCTTCATATATGACATCCAATCTTTTTGAAAGCATGGTCTAGAACAAGTAAAGACCTTTTGGTTCATTAAACTGACATGGTTGAAAATCTAAGGATTAGGTTCTCTATCATGGGCTGCTCTTTCACATCACCTTGCCCTTACTTTATGTAAATTAAGCTTTACCTTTCCTGGAAGCAGTCAATTATTAATATTTATACCTTGCAGTAACCCTTGTCAACAGAGATCCAGGTAAACTCCTTTTTAAACAATGCACAAGCATGAAAATAATGTAAGGGAAGATAACTTGTATATTATAAAACCTGATGTATGATAAAATGTGACATCTTCTTTGGTTTTGTGCCTGAATGTGCAATTATAGATTTTCCACTCTTGGGAGGGACTTGAAAACAAGAATGAGAATTTTTAAATCAAGATGTCACTTTACCAGGAGCTAGTGTAGGTCAGTGAACACAGTGTTAGAAGATTCGTACTTTATGCGAGTTAAGACATAGGCAGCAGAGTTTTGGATGACCTCAAGTTTACAGAGGGTAGAATTTGGGAGACCACCCAGGGTTGTATTGGAGTAGTCAAGTCTAGAAGTAAGGCATGAATGAGAGTTTCAGCAAATTGAGACATGGGCAAAGTTGGGTGATGTTACAGAAGTGGAAATAGCCACGTTTGATGATGATGTGAATAAGAGGTCAAAAGCTCATCTCTGGGTCAAATGTGACACCAAGTTGCTAACAGGTTGGTTTAATCTCAGACTGCTGCCAAGGAGAAGGATGGAATCAGTAGCGAGGGAATAGTATTTGGAATGGGACAGAAGAATGACTTCAATCTCCTCAGTGTTTAACTGGAGGAAATTTTTGCTCACCCAGTACTGGATGTCATAAAAGCAGTCTGATAAGTTAACAACAGTGGAGTTCAAGTCAACAGTCAAGAAAAGTGCTGAGGTAGAGCTGAGTGCCATGAGCAATATGTGAAAACTAACATTGTGCTTTCAGATAATGGCGCTGAGGGGTAACACAGAGACGAAAAATAAGAGCGAGCCAAAAATAATTTCTTGTGGCACACCAGAGGCAATGGTGTGGGAGCAGGAAGCAAAGACATTGCAAGTGATTTTTGACTACGATTAGATAGCGAAGAATGGAACTAAGTGAAAGCATTCCCATCTAGCTGGACAACAGTGGAGAGGAGTTGGAGGTGGATGGAATTAACAATATTCTCCCTTGAATTGTCTATCATGGATATCCCCATCAATTGTATAATTTTATGACCATCATCTTAACATTTGCTGCTTTGTTAAAGGGGGGAGAGGGTGGGAAAGAGCTTTCTTGTGCACCACGGAAAACCGGATAGTACTGGGATTCCAACATATAAAAAGCAAACTTCTTAATTGCTATTGTTCAAAGTCGTTTATCTATGTAGTGTTTATCAATCAAACACACTTTTTTCTTTACCAGGGCGCAAGGCTATTATAATTTTCAGACAAATTTAAGCCATGGGGTGGAATCTATTACAAGTAAGATTTTTTTATATTCTTTGGTGCTTGAAGCAAGTAGCTTGCTAAACCATTTCAGAGGGCAGGTAAGAGTCAAGCACATTGCTGTGGGTCTGAAGTCAATGTAAATCATACCAGTCATAATCAGACCTAGAGAGCATTAGTGGATCAGATGGATTTTTTTTTACAGTAGTCGATGATAGTTGTCATAGTCACCATTACTGCAACAAGTTTTATATTCCAAGTTCATTAATTGAATTTGCTGTGGTGGAATTTGAACCCATGACCCTAGGGCATTAGTCTGGGCCACTGGACATTACCACCACACCACTGTGTCCCCATTTGCAATTGATGTTTGAATATGAAGAGAGTTGCATTTTTGTTGGGGGACACCTGTATTCCTAAAGTGAGACCTTCATGCAATGTGTGCCGGCTCTTGTGTATCTACATTTGTTCCTGTAATACTGCATGATAACAATTGTATATGTTTTTTAATTGTAATTTTTTGTTACATTGGTGAACGAGAAATGGCAATTTCAATTTTGTAAAAAGCCACAAGGAAACAGTGTTTGTAGTATTGTGTTGGAATCTGATTACAGCCCCACACTGTAGCTGGAGGTCCCCCATAAGTACAGACACTTGTTTAGGTTAGTGGTGCTGAAATTCAACTTAAGTAAATGGCAAGCATATTCCAGCATTGAAGGCACAGCCTTACCCTATTTATTATGTTGCGCAAGCTGGAAGATCACTCTTCATTAATGTTTGTTTTGTTTATGCTTAACTAAGCAGTGCTGTTTATGGCAGGGATCACACTTGGATCCAAGATTTCCAACTGTGAAAAGAACCATTTTGCTTTTCTTCAAAGCTATGCCTAAGATGTATTTTAGTATCATTCAATTTGCTAAACAGTTTTGCTGCATGCGCTAATATTTGTTCTGATCACAATATCATGATAACTTTTTAAAAAATCATATATGAATAAAAGTGGATGAGTCTTGAGATTTTAAACAGTAACAAGTAACTAGTTATGCTGAAATGAGGAAGTAATTTTTCCTTTTTAATCTAATTAAATCTAGTGCAAGCTTTTTCTGCAAAGTTAAAAACAAGTTATGAAATCTTAAATTATGTAATTTTATTATGCTCCTGTGTTATTGCTATTAGCTGCAAAAACATATTCCCCACTGTACCAGTTTGTATCTTGTTCCCTCAAGGATCAGGTGGATGAAGCAGCTATAGAATTCATGTCAGTCATGTCAACTACATAATGTATGGGATCTGCCTGTAAGCAGATCAGTTGCCAAGTAGTCTGCAGTTGTTTTTTGAAAGTCTTAATTTGATTTTTCTTGTTAACACTTCTTAAATGAAATGTTTCATAATTTCTGTTATATGTTGGCTACCTGATTGTCTAGTTATTTTAACCTCTTGCAATGAGCATAGATTCTTAAATTGCAGTTTCCCAAATCAATATTGATTAGTCCAATGCTGAAGCACCTGTAACACATTGGTAAAGATTTTTTTTCTCGTTATAGTGTCATTATGGCGTTATATTTCATTGGTTTAGTGTTCACATGCAATTGATTTTCCACTCTCTGGTATGTCGTAATTGGATTACTAACCATAAAATCCAGGTGCCTGGAGGTTTTATATAGGATAAGTGTTGAATGAATTTGTATCTCTCTGTTGCGGGGAAAAGAAGAAAACTTTGGTATTAGATCCTTGTTGCCTACCTTTCCCATCTGCTATAAATTACTTTTTCATTCATCGTCTATTCTTGGGATTTTTTATTTTCCTGGATTCTTGGACACATTTCTTTGTGTCTCCGCTATTTCCACATCCTGCTAGGTGTTTCGTTCTAATATCTTGCACTCCAGGAGGTTTCTTGGGTAACGTGCTGGTTGTACAACCTGTGACCAATCCTGTTCAAACCTGCTGAATTTCTTCACGCCAATTCTAAGCCTCCCAGGGTTGTAATTGCACCTCAGTGTGAGACTTAATATTCAAACTTAGTTTTGATCGCTTTACTGTTTCTAAGACATTTTACTTCTTTATCATTAATTTCATTACATTAATTTCAAGCTGCCTGGAAAAATATTTCACCATAGTCTTTAACACAGTCACCCTTATACTTCAGAGGTCAATCTCCATGGTAAGTTGTACTAACCTGAAAAGATCACTGATTTGATTGGGGTGTTAAATTAGCCGCCGAACCTCGGAGAAAATTCGCCTAGTTCCTTGCTGATTACAATCTAGGTAGCTCTCATGAGGTAGAGAGCATGTTCACTTATATGTCACATAGATAGTGTGCAAGCACTCATTGTCAAAGTTCACACATGTATTGTTATTTGAATGAGGTATAAAAAGATGTTCACAACCATTGATACTGTAACCCAGTCATCATCTTGAGAAGGGAGGAGGAGAATTGAGAAAAAAAACCTTAAAACCTTTTTATCACAACTTGTATATGGAAATATAAGCTCAAAGCCTGCAAATGTGAATGATTCTCATTTTGCAATGGAGTATACTTCATGCTGAACAAAATATCAGATTTCTATCCCTTCCACGAGATTGAAATGACAATCAACAAAGTTGCAAATAGCATTCTGTTTAACTGACTGTGGATCCAGTTTTGAATAAATTATAAATCCCTTCAACTAAACATTGGGAAGACCAAAGCCATTGTTTTTGGTCCCTGCCACAAACTCTATCCTGCCCTTCATTCCATTCCCCTTTCTGACCACTGTCTAAGCTTGAACCAATGGGTTTGTAACCTTGGCATCCTGTTTGACCAATGCAAGACTGCCTGTTTCCACTTCAGTAGCATTTTCTACTTCCATTCCTATCTCAGCTCATCTGACACTGCAACATGCCTTTGTTACTTCCAAACTCAATTACAGAAGTGCTTTCCTGGCCGGACTCCAATCCTCAGATAGGTGCTTGATGGCCGGCACAGACACCATGGGCCGAAGGGCCTGTCTCTGTGCTGTATAACTCTGACTATGACTCCACCCTCTGTAAACTTCAGCTGATCAAACTCGCTACCCATATCCTATCCTTTACCAAGCCTTTCACCCTCACCCTACCCTTAGTAGCCTCCATTGCATCCTAGTCTAACAATGATTCTAATTTAAAATTCCCAATCTTCTGTTCAAATCCTTCTGTAGCCTTACCCCTTTTTATCTCAGCATCCTTTTGCAGCCCTGTAAAACTTTTCTTCCCCTATCCCCCAAACAAAACTACCTACTACTCTGGCTAAAATTTCAGTTATTCAGTCGCAACTCCCTCCAGTGTGCGCAGAAGGCCCTCTCCTCAAGGCTTGCAGAAATGGACTAACCCACCTGGTATCTCTCCTGTAATGCACATTTTGTATGAATTTGCCCTGCAAAAGCAGATGAAACCTTGCAGGTGTGATCATGACAACTGTTTATGGGGATGTGGGGTACACAAAATCTTGTATTAGGTAGCTCTGCAGACATTACATGGATTTGAATGATGGATGTGATGTTACATCATGTTTTCCCTTGCAGTCTGACTTCATGGTATCAGTGCACTACTTCATGAAAAATTCTCTGTTCAAAATAGACTAAAACGGTTTCTCAACACCAAAGTACCAGGCGTCTTCCTAAGTAAACAAATTCTGCTAAATGATTACACTCTAATAGACAACTGTCCATGTCGCATCCTAAAGATCTGTCATTTGCCTCTGCAACAGCGAGCATGTCCTTAAGAGCAGCTGTTGCTCGGGGAAAGTTGTAAAATCATTAATATGTCACAAGTCTTGCCATCAGATGAAATGCAGCAAATGTGAGGGCTTTATCATAAAATAAAAGCAAAATACTGCAGATGCTGAAAACCTGAAATAAAAATTGAAAGTATACTCAGCAGGCCTGGCAGCAACTGTAGAGAGAGAAACAAAAGGAACTTTTCGAATTGAATATGACCCTTTTTCAGAACTGCTTTACCATGTTGGTCCTGGTCAAGTTGTTGAATTATTTGTGATACATCTACAGTCCATGGAGTTGGAGGTTGCACTGGGAACCAATTCCACTTCCCTCCAGGCACCCTGGCTAACTTCATGTGCGGTTTGAACTTGAATAGCCTGTCTCTTTTCAGCTCAATCTCTTCCAAATGGGCCTGCAGATCTCCCTCGAAGAAATTACTGACCTGCTTCCTGTCTGATTTCTCTTCTGTGGGTGACATCTCTGTGAAAATGTAAGCTGTTGCTGAGGCACTGAAAAAAACTTTTTTTAAAAAAAAAGGGGAGAAAACCATGCTACGCTTTCCTGTCACCCCAAACCTTATGCTGAGGAACAATGATTATTCTCACTGCATATTATTCTTGCCATTTCCAAGATCCCAAGTTTTATGCCAGTTTGTACGTTACGGCATATGCTAATCAGATTTGCAAGGAACTTCAACATAAATTTCCATCAGCAAGATTAACACAGATTAGCGTAATGATCAGTGTAAATTGACTGTGCTGATCTGGGATGTTCCAAGGTCACTGCTGTCTTTGTTCTGTATTCATGATATTTTCCTTAAGTGTCATATCACTATTCAAAATTTGAAGAGTTACTGTTCAATGTCACTTTCATATGTTCTGCTCCATAAGTTGTTACTAAAATCACAGCCTTCAGCCAACTTGTACGTTGTTACTTTGCTCAAAAATGTAGCTTGCCTGTTGCAGCACAGAGAATTTCAGTTGGGCGAGCACTTGTCAGCAATAGGAGCAGGCACAGGAATAGCTGATTTGAATTTTCTGGCTGGTAGCAGATTTTGCTTGGGAGTGCTTTCAGTTGCTGCAGATAGAATTCAAAATTTCTCAAACATCTTTTGCACAGGCAGCTTGGCAAGTTCCAAAAGCAGAATAAGCCTCATGTGAACTGAAATCTTTCACCTGTGTTAGCATAGTTCTGATCTAACAATTGAACCTTATTGTTGTATGTTTTTACTGGAGGATATGTAGGATGCCCAATATTGCCTCTGTCAATTCATACAACAAAAAAATCACACCATTAGAAAATCTTATACAAGCTTAATGTACTGTCTAGGTTTCTTTTACAAATAAAATCACAGAGGTCTTGATATAAACAATATTCTATACAGCAATACCTGGAATTTATCCTACATACAAATTGAGTTTGTTTTAAAAAAACCCTATAATCCTTTAGCTTCCCTTTGCAAGTTTTTTAAAAGCTATTCAGTGGTAATACATTGGTGCTACTTAAAAGATCTATCCAACTCCATTTGCAATGGCATGTTGAATAGAACCTGAAGGTTTTCTAGCAAGCTTAATATGATAACCGCTTTTGCTACAGTTTCTCAAATGGTGCTTTCCCATTTATGTCTACTCCAATAGTCTGATACTTGTGTTTTCCTTCCTCCTTAGCTGCTTAGGACAAAGTAATTCCTAGTGTTTTAAGCTAGAGTCTGAAGTTTCTGATGCAAGGTCATCGATCTGAAATGTTAACTCTGTTCTGTTTCCACAGATGCTGCCTTTTTTGCTAAGTATTTTCAATATTTTGTTTTTATTACAGATTTCCAGGATCTGCAGTCTTTTTTTTCTCTGTTTTAAAGTTTCTTGTAGAGCTTATTCTAGTTATCACTGTATTAGCACTGTTACATTTTCTTAACCTGCCTATTGTCTGTGTTGTCAATGCTTATCCAACATCTTATACTTGAGCAGACAACAATTCCCTCCCACTAAATGTTGGGAAGACCAAAGCCATCAACTTAAGGTACTGGCCATAAGTTCTATGCCCTTGCCACCTATTCTATTCCCGCTCCCTAGTTACTGTCTCATGGAATCAGACTTGTTCACACCATTGACATCCTATTTTACCCTTGACTGAGCTTCCATCCCATATTCCTCCATCATAAAGACTACCTGTTCCATCTCGGTAACTTTTTCTACCTTGACCCCTAGTTCATCCAATCTGCTTCTAACCCTCAGGCTTATTGCCACCTCCAGAGTCACCTATTCCAACGCTCTCCTGGACAATCGTTTCAGCTTATTTAAATCTCCATTGCTCCTGTCCACACTAGCCCCCAATTCCACTCAGCCAGCACTTCTACCCTTGCATTGGCTACTAATCCCCCTCAGCCTCAGATTTAAAATTCTCGTCCTTGTGTTCAAATACCTTCATGGCCTCACCCCTCCTAATCTCTGTAGTTTCCTCTAGCCCTCCAACCCAATAAAATTCTGTTGCCCCAATTCTGACTTTTTGTGCACCCCTATTCTCTTTGCCCCACCATCTCAATACTCACCAGGGCAAGCAGCACTGGAGAGGGCAAGAGTTATCAGGTCAATAACCTTTTCTCAGGGGTCTGTATCCAATTCTGATAACTTGAAACTTAAGGGAGATATTCAAGCATTGGAGGCAGTGCATAGGAGAACCATGTGGCTAGCCACACATATCAATACATTATGAGGAAAGATTGAAGAAACGAAAGCATTTCAGCCTTGACCACAGTGATTTTATAGAAGCATGTCAGCTTGTTGAGTGGCCAGTTAGTGGTGCAAAGTGGGGGCTCAGTGTCCAATTGGGCATCAAGGTTGGGACATCATGCGGAAGAGGGATTATACCATGAACAAGAAGTCAAGCACGGGTACCACTTTAAAAGCCCCCCTGCCCCCTTAACCTCCTTATTTATTATGGCAGGCTCAAAACAGTGAAAAAAATGAAGTCAAAAAACATACAAATGCTGTCACTTTCATCAGCAGACTCTGCTGCTACATGCAGCTTTGGCCCTGTTAGAAGGCCTTTTCTTCCACCCTTGTGCCGCTGCCACAAACCTAACGTAAAGAATTCCCAAAATTTTTCCTGCCCAATTCCTTAAAAAGTGGACTGGGTAACAAAAAAATTGGATGTATTTGGGTCGTTAACAAGCTCAATAGTTTGTTAAATGGTTATTTTAAAATGGCAGGCTGACTTCCAATTTCAGCACCTGCTTGCCTCTGCAATTTTGGAGATGACATGATGCCATTGGATTGCCAACCCCACATCATCATGCCATATTTTACGTGAACAGTGTGGGGAGTGAGGTGGGTGCCAAGTTTGTGGATGTAAAATCCAGCCCTGTTTTACTAAACTCATCAAATTGTGGAAAAATGTACTTTCTGGAAGGAGGAAACATAACCACAAAAAGAGAACCATTACAAGCCTGAGTTTTTTACCTGGACATCTATTGTGAGCCATTTCCTGTTTTGCTACACCTCATGAGTGTTGTTTTAATGTTTAAATAGTCTTTTGAACTCCGTGCAGTTGCTTGTATTACTACAGCACTATTTTGTATCTCAACACTGACTGGCATTGTGTGTTAAGCGTCGTTAACCCTTTAGGGTCACTTTGAGGTCTCAGTCCTTCCTGTGAAGAATCTTGATTTGAAAATTCTGCAGACACTTTGGCTGTGTGCTGTCCGTGACTGGGATGGATATAACAGTATTTGTACTTGTCAGGTCTGAGCCTGCTCTGCCGTTCAGTAAGATCATAGCTGATCTGATTCTCACCTGAACCCCACATTCCTGTCTACGTCCAATAACCTTTCACCCCCTTGTTAATCAAGAATCTATCTAGCCCTGCCATAAGAATATTCAAAGACTGCTTCCGCCGCCTTTAGAGCAAGAGAGTTCGAAAGATTCACGACGCTCTTGAGAGAAAAAAATTCTCCTCATCCATGTCTTAAATTAGTGACTGCTTATTTTTAAACAGTGACCCCTGTTCTAGATTCTCCCACAAGAGGAAACATCCTCTCCACATGCTGCACCCTATCAAGATCCCTTAGGATCTTGAAGGTTTCGATCAAGTCCCCTCTTACTCTTCTAAACTCTAGTGGATACAAGCCTAACCTGTCCAACCTTTCCTCATAAGACAACCCACCCATTCCTGGTATTAGTTTAGTATACCTTCTCTGAACTACTTATAATACATTTGCATCTTTCTTAAAATAAGGAGACCAGTACTGTACACAGTACTCCAGATGTGGTCTCATTAGTGCCTTGAAAACTGAAGCATAACCTCCCTACTTTTGTTATCAGTTCCCCTCACAATAAACAATAACATCCTATTAGCTTTCCTAATTACATGCTGTACCTGCATACTAGCCTTTTGTGATTCATGCACTAAGACACCCAGATCCCTCTAAATCTCAGAGCTCAGTAATCTCTCACCATTTAAATAATAAGCTTTTTTATTCTTCCTGCCAAAGTGGACAATTTCACATTTGCCCACACCATACTCCATTTGCCAGATCTTTGCCCACTCACTTCACCCATCTATGCCCCTTTGTAGCCTCCTTATGTCCTCTTCAAAGTTTACTTTCCTACCTATCTTTATGCCATCATCAAATCTAGCAACCATATTTTTGGGCCCTTCATCCAAGTCATTTATATAAATCGTAAAAAGTTGAGGCCCCAGCACTGATCCCTGTGGCACACCACTTGTCACATCCTGCCAACCAGAAAAAGACCCTTTTATGCCAACTCTGCTTCCTGTTAGCTAGCTAACGAATCTTCTCTCCATGCCAATATGTTACCCCCTACACCATGAGCTTTTATTTTTCGCAGTAACCTTTGTGACATCTTATCAAATGTCTTCTGTAAATCTAAGTACAGTACATCCACTGGTTCCCCTTTATCCGCAGCAGATGTGACTCCAAACAACTCCAATAAATTGGTTAAACATGATTTTCCTTTCACAAAACTATGTTGACTCTGCCTGATTGCCTTGATTTTCTCAGCTGCCCTGCTATCACATCTTGAGTGATAGCTTTTAGCATTTTCCCAATGACAGATGTTAGGCTAACTGGCCTGTAGTTTCTGCTTTCTGAATGTCTTCCTTTTTGAATAAAGGAGTTACATTTTCTATTTTCCAATCCTTTGGAACCTTCCCTCACATCTAGGGAATTTTGGAAAATTAAAACCAATATATCAGCCATCTCACCAGCCACTTCTTTCAAGACCTTAGGGTGAAGTCCACCCGGACCAGGGGGTTTGTCAGCCCGCAACCCTAATAATTTGCTGAATACCACTTCCCTGGTGATTATAATTTTCCCCAAGTTCCTCCCTCCTTTCCATTTCCTGATTTGCAGCTATTTCTAGAATGTTACTTGTGGCCTCTATAATGAAGACTGATGCAAAATACCTGCTTAATCCATCCGCTATCACCCTACTTTGCATTATCAATTCCCCAGACACATTTTCTATAGGACCAAGTTCACTTGGTTGACTCTTTACTTATTTCCATATCTATAGAAACTCTTACTATCCATCTTTAAATTACTAGCTAGTTTTCTCTTGTACTCAGTTTTTCCCTCCTTATTAATCTTTTTGTCATTCTTTGCTTCTCTTTATATTTTTTCCAATCTTCTGAACTGCCACCAGTCTTTACGCAATTATATGCTTTTTCTTTGAGTTTGACACTTAGATTTTTTAGTTAATCACGGATGGTGGGCCCTTGGAATTTTTCTTTCTCATTGGAATGTATCTATTTTGTGTATTCTGAAATATCCCTTTAAATGTCTCCCACAGAACCTCGATTGACCTATTCCTTAACTCCATTTACCAGTTTAGTTTAGCTAACTTGCTTTCATGCTCTCATAATTGCTCTTATTTAAGTTTAAAATACTGTCTTGGATGCACTTGCCTCTCCCTCAAAATGAATATAACATTCAATCATATTATGATCCCTGTATCTAGGGGTGCCTTCGCCATTAGGTTATCAATTAATCCTATCTCATTGCACAATACCAGGGCTGGGATTTTCCATGCCTGACAGCGTTGGGCATGTTCAGTGGTGTAAGTGAACAATATGGAGAGAAGGTCCAAAATCAGTTTCACGATGTTGCAAAACCAGTTCACAATCGTCCGCTCCGCCTGTCGATGGCAGGCCGCGTTCCTCGCCATCAGACTTCGGGAATCTCATTGTAATAAATTAGCATATCATCATAAGGCTAGCCCACCAGACTCATCCCTGCCCCTGCTGGATCGTCTGCCCACGTCAGCTGGAAAATATGCTGAAGTGTTTCTCAATAGCATATACAAGGTGTGCACTTGGCGGGCTACACTTCACTTGGGACTTCACGGTTTGTTTGCCTACCTTGCTTCGGTCAGCACTCTCAGTCCTTGGCGCCAGGATTCACAGACAGCACCACATAACTTTTGGGGGGCTCGCGGGTAGGTCTCTACCTACTAGATCAACCATATGTGGTTAACTTTTCAATGGCTGCAGGGCAAGGTCTTGCTTGGGGAAGGAGGAGAAGAGGCCTCAGACAAGGGAAGAGGCTGCAGGGCAAGAGCTGTACAGTGGATGGAGGGTTTCCCATGGTGTATGTGAGGGCACATGCTGATCAATGCAAGTGGCCTCAAGATGTTGAGAACAGAGGAGATGAGGCCAAATGGAGCTGTGATGGTATGTGCGAGAGATTAGGCGGTGATGTCCCTTGAGCTTGTAGAGAGTGAGATGCCAGTGAATGTGCAGTGGACTTGAGCGTGTTAGCTTAGAGTAATGAGATGGTTGCCGTACCTTGGCTGCACAGATGAGATCTTTTATCTTCTATCGGCATTGGATGGCCAACATCTCCTGTGCAACATTGGCACTGATCACCACTGCCATCGTCTACCAAGCCAGAATGCTAATGTAGCTGCCCCTCCAGCGACCAAAGCGGGGGCAGAGAACATCACAGCGGGCCTCCACTTCATCCAAAAGGCGCTCGAGGGCTTCAGTCTTCTTGCCTTTCGGGGATATGTTTTCTTTGCTGCAGTCCTAGGCTGGAACCACTGAGCGAGGCTGTACTTTAAATGTGGTGCCTGGCGAGATGAAGCGACAATGTGATGGCATGGCAGGCGAATCGGAGCCCACCCGCCATCAAAACGGCATTTGTCCCACGAATGCATAATTAATGTGGCAGGTTTGGGACGACACAAAGTGAAAAGCCACCATCCTCTCCAGCGAATAAAATGTCATTTCACCCGCCTGGTACCACACTTAGTGCAAATCTAGAATTATTCCACCCCAGGTCTAGTATATCCTGCTCTTTGGTGTTGGCACCAGAACGTGCTATTCTAAGAAACTATCCCGAAAACATTCTATGAGCTCCTCATCTACGCTGCCTTTGCCCATCTGAATTTTCCAGTCTATATGTAGATTAAAATCTCCCATGATTATCGCCATACCTTTCTGACAAGCTCCCATTATCTCTTATGCTCTGTCCTACTGGTATAGATACAATAGGGGGTCTGTACACCACTCCCACAGGCGACTTCATTTCTCATCTCAACCCAAACCACTTCTACATCCTGGTTTCCTGAACTTAGGTCATCCCTCTCTAATGCACTAAAATCATAATTAATTAACAGATGCATCCTTCCATCATTTCCTAACTTCCTGTCCTTCCTAAATGTCACGTACCCTTCAATATTCAGGTCCCAATCTATGTCATCCTGTAGCCATGTCTCTCTAACAGATCATACTTATTTATTTATTTTTGTGCCATCAGTTCATCTGTTTTGTTTCAAATGCTATGTCCGTTTAGATTCAGAGCCTTTAGTTTTGTCCTTTTATTATTTTTGTAACCTCTATTCATATCTGCTGATTTACTCTAGATTTGTACTCTATGTCCCTTCCTGTCATGGTCTGTCTATCATTTTTCATATTAGTACCTTTCTCTCTTGCCTTGTCTCTATCCTTTGGTTTACCACATCTTCCCAAATTTGATCCCTTGACCCACTATTCAGTTTAAAACTCTGTCTACTTCCCTAGTTAAGTGGCTTGTGAGGACACCAGCCCCAGAATGGTTTAGGTGTAGACCTAATGGTACAGATCCCACTTTCCCCAATACTGGTGCCAGTGCCCCAAGAAACGGAACCCACTTCTCCCACACCAGTCTGAGTCACACATTCATTTACCTAATCTTATTTGCCCTATGTCAATTTGTAAGTGGCTCAGGTAATAATCAAGAAATCATTACCTTTGAGATCTCTTAATTTTGTGCCTTGCTCCTCATACTGACTATGCAGAACCTCCTTCCTTGTGCCTATGTTGTTGGTACCTACATGGACATGACCATTGGATCCACCCCCTCCTACTGCAAGCTCCTCTCCAGCCCTGAGCAAATGTCCTGAACTCTGGCGCCAACATAGCCATCTGGACCCTCATTCCTTGTTGCAGAAAATAGTGTCAATCCCCCTGATTATACTCTCCCTTAACACCACTACATTCCTATTTGCTCCCCCACTTGAATGGCTCCCTGTACCACAGTGCCCTGCAGCCCCCAGTCTCAAACAATCAAGCTGAAAGAATCTCAAACCTGTTGGACAATTGCAGAGGCTGACACTCCTGCCCTCTGGGTCCCCTTACCTGTCTCAGCTACAGTCACATCCTCCTGTCTCTGACCACTTTCCAAATCAGAAGACCCTATCCTAACAGGTGTAATTGACTCCTGGTACAAAGCGTCCAGGTAACCTCCCGCTTCCTGATATGTCACAGTGTCCACAGCTCAATGACTCTGAGTCAAAGCTCCTCAAGCCGCAGACACTTTCTACAAGCATGCTTGCCCTGGATAATACTGGAGCTCCACATGCTGCAGCCATGACACATCACCTGTCCTGTCATACTTATGTACTTTAATTAATTACTGAAGTATTTTTTTCAATTATTTATTTTCTTTTATATATTTATTGATCTTATCACAAATACCTGCACTATTTTAAACCTTAGGAACAGAATAGACCTCGACCACTTACCAGATACTCACCAAAAAGCTAGCTAGCTTCCCCCACAGTAGAACGAGTTCCAGCAGGGTGAGTAAGTTAGAAAAAACAAAGGAGCACCTGCCTGCCCGCCTCACCAAACTCTCTCTGTTGAGGTCACACACTCGTACTCATCAGGTAGTAGAAGCTTCCCTTATTTTAGAAACTTTTACAGTGTTCTAGGTGTGTTCGAATAGCTAGTAGAAAGTTGTTCTTACATTCCTTCATTAATATTGTTTCCCTCACGTTCTTAAAAATCTCTGCTAGTTTCACTGAACAATACCACTAGTTGAACGTAGAATTTGCTAAGGCAAAAGAAATTATGAGGGTTTGGGTCTGCCTTTTCCTAAAAGGCCGGAATTTTGGTTGATTCACTTAAGGGTCAAGCTCATACATGTTAAGTATTGCATTTTTAACTGTGTCATAATCCAAAGTTGTTCTCCCAATATACTTGAATAAATATCCATTGCTTTTCCAACCAAAACACTTTGCAAAATCAAATTCCATGTCTTCTTGGGCCACCATAACTAAGTAGCAGCCTTCTCAAATGAAGTAAAGTATCTTTCAACCTGGTCTCCATTAAATTTAGGCACTGGACAAATAGCCTTTGCTAAATCGAAACTCAGAATTGGATCTGAACCACCAGTTCTTCCTTTGTCATGCAAATGAAGCCTTTCCCAACTGTGTCTCTTCCCTTTCTATTTGAGCATCTAATTCAAGCTTAAGTTCCATTTCCAATTCAAACTTGTGCTTTTCTCTATCTCTTACCAATTCAATCAACTTCATCTGCAATTGCATTTTAACTATCTCAGTTGTGTTTTATCTGATTAAGTCTCTTCCTGTTCCATATGCAAACACTATGCTAAAATATCCACTATTTCTGCTTTTTTTTAGCATCTGCTTTCAACTCCAACTCCAATTCTTCTGCTAATTCTATTAACCTAACCTTGGATAATTGTTGCAAATCACTCAGGGATAAGTCTTCCTCTCCAGAAAAATCTTAGCGATTTACAACACCATTCTGAATCTCACTAAGTAGAATAAAATTCACCGTGAAATCTTGTTAGCTTAAACATTAACCGATATCCCAGTATACCCGTCTTGGTCTGTGGATTCAAAATCCTGCCAAGAGCCCCAAGTTTTGTTACGATTCCGTTAGAGACTGTTAACATTTAAAAAAAGAAATCCGAACACAGCAATTAATCCAGCAGAAGTACACCAAAAGATTTCACATTTTTGAACAAGAGCAAATTTTATTGTATATCAAAAAGAATTAAACAAAGTAAGAACCGTTAACATTATGGCTTATAATGACTTATGCTATAAACACAATTCTATTTTTGGCTCTCCCCCCAAGAATTTACTTATCTTTCAAAACCTTTAAGTGAACCTTACTTTTCCTGGGTCCAACTCAAAAGGTATGTCATTGCTTTCCAGAATTTACTCTGATTTCCCTTCAGTGTTTCAGCTATTCACCAAGGTACAAGATTTCATGGGGGGTCCTTCTGTTAGCTTTTGGCTAAGCAACCCTCCAATTTTTTTTTTTACCGACCTCACGATCCTGGATTCCACATCTCAGCATGGACTTCCCTGTGACCCCTATGCCGTGGCTTAAAACATCAGAACATATTTATAGGTCTGCATTGGAGTGCTGCTTTGAACTGCATTAGAGTGCTTAAGTTGGAGTTTGGTGAGTGAGGGAGTTTGGTAAAGAGGAAAGGAGGTGGTCCTTTCATTTTTTACCTTTCCACAGAAAGAACAACGGCCTTGGTAAGTAGGACCCAGTGACTATTTCTACTGTCATTAATATTTTTTAAACTTGGAGTAAAAGTGAAGGGAGTAATTTAAGGGTAAGTCATCGCAGGGCAGTTTGGCCACATGGAATACTCCTGTACGATGTGGGAAGTCAGGGACACTTCTAGTGTCCCGGGCGACTGTGTGCAGGAAGTGCCTCCAGGTGTGGCTACTCAAAATCTGCGTTTTGGAGCCGGAGCTGCGCAGGAGTCACTGTGGACCATCTGCAAGGATGAGATCTTTGTGGATAGCACAAACAGTGAGGTGGTCACACAGCAGCTGAAGAGTGCACAGGCAGAAAGGGAACGGGTGATCACCAGACAGAGTAAAAGCACTAGGCAGGTAATGTAGAAGTCCCCTGGGTTCACCTCCCTCTCTAACAGATTTTCAGTTTTGGATACTGCTGGGGGAGATGGCTTCTCAGGGGAATGCAGCAAGAGCCAAGTCAGTGGCACCATAAGTGGCTCAACTGCACGGGGTGGGGAAGAAAAAAGAGTGGGAGAGCAATAATGATAGGGGATTCTACCATAATGGAAACAGATAGACGTTTCTACGGCTGCAGACATGATACCAGGATGGTATGTTGCCTCCCTGATGCCAGAGTCAGGGATATCATTGAGCAACTGCAGGACATTCTGGAGGGGGAAGGTGAGTAGCCAGAGGTTGTGGTCCATATCGGTACCAACAACATAGGTAAAAATAGGGTTGAGGTCCTGAAAGCAGAATATAACAAGGTAGGAAATAAAATAAAAAGCAAATTCTAATTAAAATGCAGAAAATTCAGATGTAGAATCAAAGGTAGTAATCTCAGGATTACTCCCAGTGCTACAGGCTGACAAGATCAGGAATAGGAGAATAGACCAGATGAATGCATGGCTGGAGAGATGGTGTGGGAGGGAGGGATTTAGGTTCCTGAGGCATTGGGGCCAATTCTGGGGAAGATGGGACCTGTACAAATTAGACGACCGGAACCAAGATCTTCGCTAGTACTGTGGGGGAGGGTTTAAACTAGAGTGGCAGGGGGATGGGAAACTGAGCGGGGAGACCTAAGAGAAGGTTACAAAGATAAGAATGAAAGACAGAAAAGTAGAAAGCAAAAGTGGAAGGCAGAGGAAACGAAGGCTAGCAGTAAATAGGGCCATAGTACAAAAAAATGTGTAAAAATGTTAAGAGGAGAAGCCTAAATGCGCTGTATCTGAATACACAGAGCATTCACAATAAGATAGATGAATTAACAACGCAAATAGATGTAAACGGGTACGTTATGATTGTGAATACAGAACATGGCTACAGGGTGACCAAGGGTTGGGAACTGAATATCCAAGGGTATTTAGCAAAGACAGGCAAAAAGGAAAAGGAGGTGGGATGGCGTTGTTAGTTAAGAATGAAAGTGCAATAATGAGGGAGAATATTGGCTCAGAAAATTTAGATGTAGAATCAGTCTGGGTGGAGCTAAAAAGCAACAAGGGATGGAAAACATTAGTGGGAGTTGTCTATAGGCCTCCAAACAGTAATGGTAAGGTAGGGGATGGCATTAAACAGGAAATTAGAGATGCATGTAACAAGGGTGCAACAGTAATCATGGGTGACTTTAATCTACATATAGACTGGGCAAACCAAATTAGCAATAATACTATGGAGGGTGAATTCCTGGACTCTGTACGTGATGGTTTTTTTTAGACTAGTACGTCAAGGTATCAACTAGAGAACAGGCTATCCTAGATTTGGTATTGTGCAATGAGAAGGGGTTCATTAATAATCTGTGCGGGGTCCTTTAGGGAACAGTGACCATAACATGATAGAATTGCCATTAGGATGGAAAGTGAAATAATCCAATCCAAAACTAGGGTCCTAAATCTAAATAAAGGAAACTATGAAGGTATGAGGCCAGATTGGGGGACTTAATTAAAAGGTATGTCGATTGGCCAAGGCTAATATTTAAAGAAAAAATGTATGCATTGCAACAGTTATATATTCCTTACTGGAGCAAAAACACAACAGGAAAACTGGCCCGATCATGGCTAACAAAATAAATTAAGGATAGTATTAGATCCAAAGGGGAGTCACACAAAGTTGCTAGAAAAAGTAGCAAGCCTGAGGATTGGGAGCAGTTTAGAATTCAGCAAAAGAGGAACAAGAGATTGATTAAGAGGGAGAAAAATAGAGTTTGAGAGTAAACTTGCAAGGAGCATCAAGGCGGTCTGTAAAAGCTTCTATAACCATGTAAAAAGAATAAGATTAGTGAAGACAAATGTAGGTTCTTTATAGTCCAAAACAGGAGAATTTTCAATAGAGAACAAGGAAATGACAGAGCAATTAAACAACTACTTGAGTTCTGTATTCAGGGAGGAACACACAAATAACTCTCCAGAAATGCTAGAGAACCCAGGGCCTAGTGAGAAGGAGGAATTGAGGGAAATTAGTATTACTAAAAAAAAAAGTGCTGGATAAATTAATGGGACTGAAAGCTGATAAATCCCCTGGGCCTGATAATCTACATCCCAGGGTACTAAAGGAGGTGGCCATGGAAATAGTGGATGCATTGATTGCCATCTTCCAAACTTCTGTAGAATCTGGAACAGTCTCTGCCGATTGGAGTGTGGCAAATCTAACCCCACTAATTAAAAAAGGAGTGAGGGAGAAGACACGGAATGACATAC
Source organism: Carcharodon carcharias (assembly GCF_017639515.1). Lineage (NCBI taxonomy): Eukaryota > Metazoa > Chordata > Chondrichthyes > Lamniformes > Lamnidae > Carcharodon > Carcharodon carcharias. Next base: position 40,801,721 of record NC_054479.1, on the reverse strand, counting down.
TGGTTAGCCTAACATCAATAGTAGGGAAAATGCTAGAGACTATTATAAAGAATGTGATAAAAGGACATCTAGAAAATATCAATGGGATTAGACAAAGTTAACATGGATTTATGAAAGGGAAACCATGTTTAACAAACCTACTGAAGTTTTTTGAGGACATAACCAGCAGAATAGATAAGGAGAACCTGTGGATGTGGCGTAATTAGATTTTCAGAAAGCCTTTGATGAAGCCCCACATCAGAGGTTAGTGTGCAAAATTAAAGTAAGTGGGATTGGGGGGTAATATATTGGCATAGATTGAGAATTGGTTAGCAAGCAGGAAACAGAGGGTAGGAATAAATGGGCCTTTGTCAGAGTGGCAGGCGGTGACTAGTGGGGTACTGCAGGGATCAGTGCTTGGGCCCCAGCTATTCACAATATATATATCAATGATTTGGATGAGGGAACTAAATGTCATATTTCCAAGTTTGCTGACAAAACTTGGTGGAATGTGACTGGTAAGGAGGATGTTAAGAGGCTTCAAAGCAATTTACACAAGTTGCGTGAGTGGGCAAATACATGGCAGATGCAGTATAACGTGGATAACTGTGAAGTTATCCACTTTGGTAGGAAAAACAGAATGGCAGAGTATTACTTCAATGGTGATAGATTGGGAAATGTTGATGTACAAAGGGACCTGGGTGTCCTTGCATACTAGCCACTGAAAGCAAGCATGCAGGTGCAGCAAGCAGTTAAGACGGCTGATGGCATGTTGGCCTTTATTGCGAGAGGACTTGAGTACAGGAGCAAGGATGTCTTACTGCTGCTGTACAGAGCCTTGGTGAGACCAGACCTGGAGTAATGTGTACAGTTTTGGTCTCCTTACCGAAGAAAGAATTTACTTGCCATAGAGGGAGTGCAGCGAAGGTTCAGCAGACTGATTCTTGGGGTGGCAGGATTATTGCATGAGGAGAGATTAGGTTGACTAGGCCTGTATTCACTGGAGTTTAGAAGAATGAAAGAGGATCTCATTGAAATGTATAAAATTCTGACACAGCTGGCCAGACTGGATGCAGGGATGGTGTTTCTTCTGGCTGGGGGTCTAGAACAAGGGGTCACAGGTCAGTAGACCATTTAGGACTGAGATGAGAAACAACTTTACTCAGAAGGCAATGAACCTGTGGAATTCTCTACCACAGAGGGATGTGGGGGCCAAGTCACAATATATTTAAAAAGGAAATAAATAGGTTTCTAGACTCTAAAGGGGTCAAGGGGTATGGAGAGAGAGCTGAGAGTATGTCGTTGTGATAGAGGATCAGCAATGATCATATTGAATGGCGGAGCAGGCTTGAGGGGCCGAATGGTCTACTCCTATTTTTTATGTTTCTGTTTCTACCCTTGGTTTTCAATAGCTCACTGATATGGTTTCAAACTGCAGCCAAGCTGATTATTTCTATAGCTCCAACTGCAAAAAAGGTTAACTGCCTTTTATTGAAAAGGTTACTGTAGATTTCTTCCTTTAGCTTCTAGGTAAGCAAATCTTCCAGTCATTTCTCCCTTTGCCAACTTTGTCTGATACTAAGTACCAGCTCCCAATTGCAGGCTGCATTATGGGCAATAGATCTAGTATTTGCTCTACTTCAGGTTGAGGTCTGGCTTTATCTTTCGACTTTCAAGGAGTTACAAGCTTCGTAAGACACAAAGCTGACAGCCTCTTAGCTGTTCCTCCAAACATCAATGAGTCTTGCCTGCTGACTATGCCCTATGCCTTAACTGAATTCACAGATATAAACTCTAAACAAATAAACTCTCTAAGCTCTACCCATCTCCATGTTCCCAGATAAAAATGCAAATTAACTACCTTTTAATTCCAAAGCTTTCTTTAATTCTGGAAAACTACATGAATAATTAATCATTTACTGCAATAATTGCAAACGTCATGTCTCCAGTTCATTAAGCCCACCTGCCATTTATGATCTTGCCTTTCCAACTTTTAACCTCTTAAGCCAACATGACCCTGACATTTTAAGTACAAATAAACTCCAAACTTGCTTGAATTGCATTTTACTTCGGGGTTGCTTTTACCACTTTCTCAACCAGATACCCCCATTTTCTCCAGTTAAAACTTCAATTCCCAAAATGAAAAGTTATAATTTAAAACATTGGAATTTTGAACAAGATATTTGAAACAATATATTTTGCATGTCTTGACTTCTCTCACATTTCAAAGAACATGCTTTTTAATTGAATCAGTTGAAGTCAAATATGTAGGTGGACTATTATCTCATCACTAAAATCTAGTAGTTTCCATATAGAATCCAAATACAGCCAGAAACCTCAGTTTTTTGCTGTTGCTTTGAAATTTAGCATTTTTTTGCAATAACTTGCTTTTCCCACTCTCAGGAGTTCTCTACCCAGTTCTTTGTGTTTTGTTACCTCTCTCCATGCTTTCAAAATCCTCCCCTTGAAATATGCCATTAGTTCTGATTCCTAACCTCACTTTTCCCCTCTTTCCCCATGTTGGGACCTTGTATTACTTTTCTTTTGGATAATAAAGTGCAGTGAGCCACCTTCCAGCATGTGAGCAGAATAGTATAAATTCAAGTTACTTTTTTATCATATTAGGTATGCTTATACCTGAGTCCAGGACATATTGGTAGCATTTTGGAATGCTTAGTTTTTTAAAGAACTGAATATTGGGAGTGGTACAACGTATTCCATTCCTATCGGAATTTAAACTAAGATCCAAATGGTGTCTTTGATGTTTCAACATTCCTTAAAAATGTAATTTTAATCAATTCTGACCCACTTGGAACATCTGTTTGAGGGACTATGTAAGGTGGTGTCTAGCATTTGAATTGAAAGGCTAGAGTATTCCAGCTCTGTTGCTACAGCAAGTGGCATTTTGTGGTTTGGTTGGAGGAGCTTTATGGACCATGGCCACCATTTTCTGGCTGCTTCCACCAGCAGGATCCTCCAGTCCTGCCTAAGGCAACGGACTTTTGAATGGCGCGTTTTCCGATCCTGTCCCCACTGCGATGTGGTCAGAAAATTCTGCCCCGTAACAGGATACAATATCAAGGTTTAATTTAGTTAAAAATCAGTTTCCCTCATCACTGTGCAATCTGATGTCATAAACATAAAACCAAATTGAAAACTATAAAGGCTTTTTTTCACAAGCTTCGGTTTACCTTTGAATAGTACTAACAGTAAATCCTGGGATATACTATTTTTAATATGAACGTTATAAAATGCAAAAACGTATTAATTCATGTGTGAATATCTGCCTGAATGTATATGTTGTATCAGAGAATACACCGTTAATGCAGTATATATTATAAAGGCACTCGTTCGCTAACCCAATAAACCAAGTGGCATTACTGTGAAATTTTTGACTTAAATTCCATGGTTGTGCATATTTGGAAATGTTTGTTTAATTCTGTAGCAAATATTATTCCTTAAAGCTAAGCAGGTAGCTAGTGCTTGGATGGTAACTGTGCGATTTGGTAGCATTGAGAGTTAAGGATAGGAGTCTTGCAGTGAGAGAGTTTTTTTATTCTTTCATGGAATGTGTCACTGGCGAGGCCAAAATTTGTTGCCCATCCCTAATTTCCCTTGAACTGAGTGGCTTGCTAGGCCATTTCCGAGGACGCTTAAGAGTCAACCACATTGCGGATCTGGAGTCACATGTAGGCCAGATCAGGTAAAGATGACAGATTTTCTTCCCTAAAGGACATTAGTGAACCTGATGGGTTTTTATGGCAATCGATGATAGCTTCGCTATTACTTTATAACTTTATATTCCAGATTTTGTGAACTGAGCTCAAATTCCAGCTGCTATGGTTGGATTTGAACCCATCTCGCCAGAGCATTAGCCTAGGCCTCTGGATTACTGGTTAAGTGACATTACCATTGCACCACCATCTCCCCATAGTGCTGGGGAGGCTTGTGGCATGTGTTATTGGAAGGTTCAGTCACATTAAGGACAGTAGTATGGGGATACCAGGATTTGGTGCAAGTATCTGGGGAGTCCTAGAAAACGGCAGAACTGAAAGGCAGTGTCCTGGATGTGAAGGCACTGCAAGGATGATTACAGTCTATGGTAGCACCGAGAAGTAGGTCTTGGTTGGCTTGGAATAGTGAGAGGGAGTTTTCAAAATTGCTAACTAAAGGTGCAGTAATAGGAACATTGGAAAGAACACTTGAAAAGACTTTGCCATCTAGCTGGATATTTCCAAAAATGAATATCTCTTAATCACCTACTTCTAAAAAAAATGTGTACCCAATTCCTGCATACATTTTCCATACTATCTACCTCTGCTGTACTAACATAGGGGTAGAGGTGGGAAGTGAGGGGAAAGATATGGATGCTCAGCATGAAAAGGCAGTTGAACAGAAAGTGCAGCTGCTCAGGACCTAGGAGCCAGTAGTGGTGTGAATATTAATATAGGCAGTCCTCGGAACCACAATATATTTGGTTCCTGAAAACCATTTTGTAAGTCAAAATGTCCACTAGGAACAATGTTATAAATAGGGGGTTGGTTCCTGAACCAAGGCCCAATATCCTATTTTCACCAAAATAATCCAGGATTTTGTACTCAATCAATTATAAATGAGTAATATAGCAGCATTAATGTATTTATATTGTTAATAGCAATTATATTGCTATAAATCACATCATAAGCTAAAAATACATATATATACCATCGTAATGGTGTTGGAACAGCAACTGAGCGTTTGAGTCAGGGTGATGGGTGGGGCAGAATGTTGAGTATGTATGAACGTTTGAACTTGCTTGCTGGCATGGCGTTGTAAAGTTAAAGTCAATGTGGGAAAGCCAAAACAGGGTGTCAATTTATAAACGTTGTAAGTGCCGTTCATTGTAACTCGTACGTCGTAAAGGCGAGGACTGTTTGTAGGAGGAAGTTCTGAATGAAGGAGGAAAGTTTCAGGCGTTCAAAGTGATGAGTGGATTCTTCATTCCAGAGGTGTGGAAAAAATTCCTCACAGTGACTTTGAGAAACTGAAATTAATTATTTACAGTTGAGACTTGAATTTTTTAAAGCTAAATTGCTTTCCCATGTTTGTGATGGGTTTAGGTGTCAGCCATGGCTCAGTTGATGGTGCACTTTCCCCTGAGTTGTGTTCGGGTCCAGCTCCATGACTTGAGCACAAAAATCAAACCTGACACTCCAGTGCAGGATCGAGGGGATGCTGCCATATTGGAAGTGCCATCTTTCAGATATTAAACTGAGGCCCCAACTGTTCCCTTAAGTAGGCATAAAAGATCCTATGGAATTAATTTGAAAGAAGAGCAGGGGAGTTATCCCTGGTATCCTGGCCAATATTTCTCCCTCAATCAATATTTGGAACAAAAACAGACTATGCGGCCATTATTATACTGCTGTTTGTGGGAGCCTGCTATATGTAAGTTAACTGCCACATTTCCTGCATTGCAACAGTGACTACACTTCATCAGTATTTCATTGGCTGTAAAGCGCTTTGAGAAGTCTGGTGATTGTAAATGGTGCAAAATATTTTTATGTAATATATTTATATGCAAGTCATTTTATATTAACTTTAATAGGCAGTTTCCATAATGAGTATGGACAGAGGAATTTATCAGGAAAATGCTGACAGGAAATGTGGGCAGGTGTAAGATTTTTCATATATTGCTAGTTAATCCCCGAATGACATTACACAGAGGGGAGAGATTATACCAAGCACAATTCTGAGCTCAAGTGGTCTTAGAGGCCATAATTGGGGAGATGTAGAGAAAGGGGGAGGGATTAGAGAAAGCGAGAGAGTACTGTGTGGGCAGAGGAGGGGACAGGGAAGATAAGTGAAGATGATGATTACAGCCCAACATGTAGCTTACTCAGTGAATGGGATGGGTCATAATTCTGGTTGTGTGCTCAGTAGTTGACTTAGTTGGGGTGTTTTCCACAATTTCCTGTTCTATTGCCAACCTTCCAAGATTTCCCTAGAGTCTCCAGGAACAGGTGCGATGGGTGACCAGTGGCAGGATTAAGAACCAGGTGATTAGAGGCAGGAGGTCATGTGATAACTCCAGGAAGACACCCAACCAGAGTTGGCCAAACTTAGTTTGAAGTGGAGAGTCAGGGAGTTGATTGAGTCTCTGACTGTCTGCTGATTAGAGTGAAGTCAGCCCTTAACTGCCTGTTCGGTTTGCCTTGGGTCCAATTATTCAACAGTTTGCTCAGTTGGAGGAGTCTCAGTCCTCCGCTGCTTGCTCCCTGGACTTTTGGGTTGGCTTGGCTTGTGTCAACCCACTTCCCTACTTAATGAGAGGGATTCATAGGCCCTGAAACCCAAATTGATGAAGGGGATTTGCATTCTTGCTCTGAAAATCTTGATTTTGTATTTAGATGGACCTGTTTATAGAGACGTTGTAATACTGAAGAAAACCCATAGAGTTTGATATTTCCTGTTTGAAGAAATGGTGTGCAATTGCTAAGGTAGAGATTGCCTGTCAAAAATCTAGTTTTCTTCCTAGATTCTTAATTAAATGCTGAGCCCGTGCAAAAATGTGTGTAATTTCTTTGAATTCTGGACTGTAACGTTTTATGGGTCTATACATACAGATGGCAACCCTATGATCCTTGACTGTCAATTTACCTGAAATAAATTTGACATTTTGACAAGAATAGTTTGTGTAAAGGCATAAAATATACCAACTTAAAATTGATAAAATGGATACTGTTGCTTTGCAAGTTAATTTGCATTGTCAACTTGGCTATCATATTTTACTAGTGCTTTGTGAGTGGCTTGAAGATACAAATTAAAAAGAAAAAGTGTGATAACACTGCAAATTTTATGGGGGAATATTTTATTGGACCACAACTAGCACACAAGGTTAGGTAACAATCTGTTATAGTTTCAACATTAATTTGTTAAAAATGTCAGTGCAATTCATGTTTTATTTCAAAACATTTTAATTATAATGTCTAGTTTTAAAGGTGAATTAATGGTGTCAAGAGTATCAAAACATTGCCAAAAACACTGGTCTTTTATTAAAAATTTGCTGCCCCCTTGTTTTTCACAGGAAAACATTTCCCAACTCTGGTCCTAAATTTCACCACGTTCATTATCAATTTTAAAATAGTTTCCTTAATCTTGATTTGTGAACCTCGAGTGGCCTCCTGAATTTTAAACATTTAGTTGTTTTCAAAGTCAGTTGTGGCATGCTTGCAACTTTTTAAGTCCCTGAAAAGATTTTATTTGTTGCTTCAAAAACATCAAAACTCCTTATTAGAATTTGTCCAATGATTGCATGTAACTCTACCTTCAGTCTTTGGGTCTTTTTAAAATGCTGTATTAACCCATATGATGATTATTCAGCAGTTCCCTTTCTTCAAACACTAATTTGTCACCTCAATAATTTAAGAATACTTCCTCAGATTTTATGCAAGGCTTAATATCTGGCTACCTTATGTTGAGAATCTTAGTTCCTTTAGAAAATAGATATAGTATAAAAGTGTATGCCTGTAAAAGCAAACCTTTAACCTTGGCAAAACGAATTAATAATTCCTGATTAAATTTTTCTCAAACTCCATGCTGCTCTACCCATCTTCTGACATGAGGTTCTTTATCAAAATAGCATGCTGGGAATAGCTTTTGTGCCCTGAAAATGCACATATAATCAGTGATTGTTCGAGAGTAGCAATGCTAGGTGTTTAAAATGCTGGAACTAGGAGGTTTGGGTTAACAGCCAGAAAAACTGCTGAAGCCTTTTGCTGTGTTCTTCACAGCTTCCTGTGTGTCAAATGGAATGAGGAAGAAAGCATGAACTGAAAATGGAAACTAAAATTCGAAGTGGTTTTTCAACAGTTGAACCTGTGCTATCCGTACAGTTTAGTGTTATGGACAGACTTTGTCTCATTTAATAAAAAGCTGGTTATCAAAATATTGTTTAAAATAAATTGAGTAAGCTTTGTGCAGTCGATTTTCAACGTACAATAATACTTTGCACACATGAATTTGTTCTTATCGAGTTTGGCATGCCCTTTAATATCGGCAAGATTTTCCATCTATTTGCAATTTTTTTGAGGTGACAGCAAGTATTGTTAACTCGCCTTCCTTCAGTCATCCGGTTTAAGCCAAATAAATGAATAAGAATTGTGAGTAATGTCTACTTACTAATTGGAAATGAATTAGGTAGTAAACTGAGTGGTCTTTCTAAATCATCAGAATTTTAAAAACAAAGATCATCCACAATGTTTGTCCAGATGACACTGGCAGATGTTTGCACACAATTTGTTACAAAAATAAATCTGGATTATTTTGGTATTTTAAGAATAGGAACATCATAACCATTTACTACCTTATTCCTAAGAATTTCATAGAAATGACTCTCAAACTGAAGCTCCTCTTAAACTTTTAAAATGGCAAACCTAGTCATATGTATTTCATTTTCATTCCTTTCCTTCACCTTAAAATCTAAATATATCACTGTGCCCTAGCATTAATGGCGATTGGTTTAATCAGTTGTTCATCTGCAGGAGCATGCCAGCCTATTGTTGGTGTTAATGATGTAAATGATAGACAGTTCATGCTTTGCTGCTTACTGTTCTATTTCTAGGCATCCTACTATTACTACTTCCCAAATCCAATTTCCCAGCCTATTGTATGAATGGCCTATTTATTACTGCTGAGCAAATGAGACTCGAGAAGAGGGAGAAAATCAAATCTAATTATTGCATATTGATTGTCTTCAAATTCATATCTTCTATTAAATTCTCTTTATTCTTTCTCTATGTTCATCCACAATAGATTCTCCAAAAAAGAAGCGGTCAGAGATCCTGGACGAAATTATGGATGAAATAGAAAAAAAAGACTAGATCGCCGTTTATCTATTTGAATGTAAGTACTTTTTTCTGCATTTTTACTCTCTATTGCTGTACTGCAAACAAAATTCACAAGATTTTATTTTAAAGACATTCCTGCATGTATGTACAGAGCATATCCCATGGAGCTGAAGGAAAAGATTAACTCTTTGGAGCTAAAATTGTTTTTTTTTTTACTATATTGTGTATATCATATTGACAAATGCAATGCAAAATAAATTGTGGCTATTTTAAGAAAGGAGATGCAGAATTTGGTCAAGCAAAGATAATTAGGAAGAAACTATTAATAATTTTTAGAATTTATTTGTCACTTAAATTAATTAAAACATTGGGCGGAATCATCCCAGATTTGCGCAAGGTGCTGCAGATGGCAGGCAATAGGACATTTTACCCGCCATATTGTCCCATGCCTGGTGTGTCCCGCCCCGTTAATTATGCATTCACGGGGAACACGCCGGCTTGCTGATGGGCAGGCTCGGATTTTCCTGCCATGCTGTGACCTCAGCGCTTCCTCGCTCCGGGCGCCATATTTAACGTGCACCAGAGTGCATGGCTACTTCATGGGCAGGATTTTCCCATCAGAGGGCAGGGCCCGCTCCCCGACGCATAAGATAACGCGTGGTGACATTGGGCGGAACTCCTGACATCATTGCACCCCATTTAAATTTTCCGGTAGGTGGGAGTGCAGCAAAATCAGCTGTGCACCCACCGACTTGTCAATGGCCAATTGAGGCCATTGACAGAGTCATTTATCTAATTAATGGACCTGCCCGTCCATTCTTAATGTTGGCGGGCAGGCCAGGAGCCCCGGCGGGAATTAGAAAAAGCATGAAACCTCATCCACAGGCAGGATGAGGTTTCATGTAAGTTTTAAAAATTTTATTAAAGTTTTTGTAAAAATTATGGACATGTCCCAACTCGTGACAGTGTCACATAAGGGAACATTTGAGGAATTTTTTTTTTTTCTCTTTTTAACATTTGTCACAGAACAGCCAATCTCCCTGAGGCAGCACTTAGTCTTAGGGAGATGAGTGCACTCTTTCGTGCGCATGCGCGAAAGAGCACACTCTCGATTTTGGGATTCCCCCCGCCTGCACAGGGAGCGCACAGCGCTTCTGTGTGGAAGTCGCGCTGGGGGGGGCCTTAATCGGCCTGCCCACGTAAAAAGGCACTGCGCTCCCGATTGGGGGTGCCGATCAGAGAGGCGTCTATGTGCGCCCGCCATTCAACTTCACCCCCGAGGGGGGGGAAAATCCTACCCCATGTCTTCAGACCAGGACTGTTCCAGGTGAAAGATGGCCCTGAAAGCAAAAAAGATGGCAGCCCCCAAATTTAATGACGCCTCTCTGGGGCACCTGCTGGACTCAGTGGACGTCTGCATGATGCCCTCTACCCCTACTCTGGCTGCTGGTGGTCCACCAATGTCACCAATCTGGCCTGGGAGGCAGTGGCAGTCAGCAACACTGGAGCGCAGAGGAGGTCAGCCATCCATTGCAGGAAGAGGATGAATGGTCTCATCTGTTCTGCCAGAGTAAGTCAACCACCTCATCACTCCCAACGCACACCTCAAATCCACCACACTTCCACAGGGCTCTCCCACCTCAAGAGACAACACTACTAACTCACACGCCCTCACATCTCCATCAGTCTCATATCCTTGACTTCGCATCCTCACCCGTCCATGGCTCCACTTACCACACAAACATTCCACACAGTGCCATGTGTCCTGCTCTCACACTCTCCATTTGTTTTCATGCATTAAAAGTCAACTCGCAACAGCAGGAAGAGGTCCCAGAGCGGGGGGTTGGAGTGGCCCACATTAGACCCCTCACTCACTTTGAGGAGTGTGCCATCGAGCTGACTGGTGAGGACATGGACTGTGCCAGTGGCGATGGTGAGGTCGGCAGCAAACACCAATGTAAGGATCCTGCTCCACATCATCCTTCTCTCAAGGCAACTATGAGTGCTTTCTCACCTGCTTTTGACTCTGCTGCCATGCACTAATTATCTCTACTTTGGTTCACAAGGAGCTCTGCCAAGCAGCCGACACTCTCAGCCAGCCAGTCCCTCAGCTCCATCCAGGTCCTCACCTCCAGCCAAAAGGGCACCACCTCCATTGAAGAGCTGGAAATAAGCAGCCTGAAAGAACCAATCACAGCGCTTATCCACACCTTGCACCAATGCAGAGATGCACACCTTGGTGGGGCCTAGATCTAGAGTGGGCTCAGGTTCACAATCTGGTGGCCACTATACAGACACATGTCACAGAAGGAGGAGGCAGGTTCAGCCGAGCTCCCTGGCACTGCTAGGGAACAGGTATCTGTGAGGTCCAAGTCGGATGACGAGCCTCTGGATTCGGCCTTCCAACTCATCGTGGAGAGTCAGCAGAAGGTGGGGGAATATCACGCAGAGCTATTGGAAACCCTTCTGCTGACTCTCCACGATGAGTTGGAAGGCTGAATCCAGAGGCTCGTCATCCGACTTGGACCTCACAAATGCCGGTTCCCTAGCAGTGCCAGGGAGCTCGGCTGAATCTGCTTCCTCCTTCTGTGACATGTGTCTGTATGGTGACCACTAGAGTGGCATGCAAGTCGAAAGTGTGTGTCTGGCTGCTCTCTGATGAAGTGGTGCCCACATGCACATATGGAAGTTTCCATGGGAGTGGTGGCAGACACCATGGAAAGCCTGGTCCAGCAGCACACAGAGATGCAAGTAGACCTGCGCTCCATTGCGGTAGCCATGAGTTGAGTTCCTGCAGTGGCAAAGTGAAAGGGAAACTGGGCACCTCGACGTCCCCCCAGCTGCTGCTTCCCCTTGAGGAGTCAGGCTGGGGCCCTCGGGCACCCAGAGGGAGGACGAGCTGCAACTGGACACCCCTGGGTCATCCTCTCAGGAATCTCGGAGACTGTCTTCTCCGTCCGAGTCCCCTTTAACTGTGATCCCCTCAAGTTTGTCCTCTGTCACTGCGGAGGGAGCAGCTGGCCCACAGGAAGGCAGCCAAAGCAAAACGGAGCCCTTGACTCTCCAATGGATGCATGCCGAAGTCATCAGAGGCAACAGGACCAACCATTGCACAGGTTGCTTTCACCCCTCCTGCGAATGTCAGTGTAGCACCTAGAAGAAATGGTAGACTTAGAAAAGTTAAGAATTTCTTGAACACGTTTTGTCATTTTATAATCTGAAAGTGTAGTCATTTTCACTGAATAATGTGCAATGGTGTCTTCCAGCTTCATTTGCAGGTTTTGCGAGTCCTCCCCCCACCTCCACCACTCGCAGTTCAGCTGCATGCAGCCGGACCACAAGTGATCCTGGAGGGAGAAGTGTGTGTGTGTGGCAGGGCTTTTCAGGCCCTCTTGCAAGCATTCTCCAGTACACGTGGAACTTTCCTCCACACTCATCTCAATGTCCTGAGCATTTTCAGTGTTGCCTGCTTGGTGTTTTCTTTCAGTTGTCCATCTGAACTGTCCTGCATCTCCGCCTACCCATTGATTACACTCCCATGCAGCACCTGTGCCCATCCAACACGAGGCTTCACTCACTTTCGATTTGAGAAATATAGTCTCAGTAACATTTCTTCTCAGCTCCCCTGTCCTTTCCCCTCCTCAGTCACCCATGTCCTTTTCCCCCATCCCTGTTGACCCTCCGGCATCACCTCCCACCTCTACCTTCACCTACCAACCAGAACCCTTTTGTTTTCAGGATATCCAGGTGAATGTGCACATTCCCTACCTTCCTGAGAATCCCACCCCCATCCACATTGACCTCCTTGACCTCCCCCTGCCCACCCCCAGAGTCTGTGTCCTCCGAGTTCCCACTAACCACCTTCACTGTCCTTTGTACTGCTACCATCACACCCTCAGCCTCCCACCCTTCCGGCTCACTCTGCCCGTTCTCACACTTGCTATTCCCACCTCCCACATCCATCTCCACCACCCCCCAGGAGGTAGTCATTGACTCCACGGGCCCTTCACTTGGACATTCTCTCTCTCCTCCCCCCACCCACCCCCCCCCCCCCCCCCCCCCCCCCACCTCCGTATCTTACTTCCTCTTCCACCCTCACTCCTTTCTCCACCCCCACCCCTGAACCCTTCCTTCCCCCCACACCTGACTCCTTCCTCCTCCCCCAATTCCTTACCCACTGAACTCCTTCCCTTACGTCTTCCTCACACCTACTTCCCTAGTTGTTGCATTTTCTCCTGTTACACCCTCCCCCTTCCCAACCTCACCCCCCCAACCCCCGACCTTTCCAACTACCCCCCCCCACCCCCACCCCGACACCTTCATTCCCTCCTCCAACCTCAATCCCCACCCCTGACAACTTTGTTGACCCACCCCCTCCAAACCTCACCCGCCCCCCCCCCCCCCCCACCCCACCACTGACACCTTCACTCCACCCACTACCCTCCCCCAACCTCACTACCTCCTGGCCAACCTTCACCTCCCAGTGAAACCTAGACCTTCCTCTCCCAACTGCCCCCCACACTGATCATCCATAGCAGCCCTTGGACAAAACCATGATGCCCTGAAGCAAACTCCAGACATCAGATGAGCCCTCCCACCTTCCGTGAGCTGCTTCGTAAAGTGCCATGTCTGTGAGAATCAGCCCAGCATACGATGCACATGTTCCTCCAGGGTCCAGTAGCTGTAAGGGTTCAGCATCTTCTCCTCAGATATCTGCGACTTCTGCATGTCATACTTGTCCAGACGTATTCTGGGCCGGCGTCTCTTCCCGTCGGCTAACAGTAAATCTGGCGTGATGGGGTGATTCCACTCGGGCCTTATTTGCATCCCATTAGTGGGAACCTGATTTGCATCCCTTTAATGGAATGCAAATCAAGTTCACGCCGGCCTCCAGCAGTCTTGGCATTCCACCATGGTATACAAGATCGGATGATTCCACTGTGCTTTAACATCGGTGTGAAATCGATTTTTGCCTTTCTTGCCATATCGCCCGCCATGATACCCAACGCCAACAGGGACGGAAAATTCCGACCATTGTCCTGGGACCTGATTGAACAGGACAAACAATTTATTAGGTTGAAAGATTGCAAAATTAAAGTGCAGGTACTGAAAAGGAAGTGTAAATTAGAGCAAGTAAAATCAGTGTCAAACTGGGCACAGAAAATGGAAGGAGACAAAAAAACCTGCAAAGAAAAAGTAAACATGAAAATGTTTTAGATTTTAATTTGAAATTTAAAAGATCTCCAACAAGAATTAGAACCTGTATGAATGAGACTCCTCAATTGTCCTAGTTAATTTTCAATGGCAGAGAGGCCTTCTGACACTGATTAACAATTGTCATAGTGTTAAAAGAGTGCTTAGACTGATATTGGCAAGACTTAACTTTCTGAGGTGAGTTTAATTTGTAAATATTGCATCAAAATGACTACTTTGCACAATGTTGAACCAGACTGTGCAATAGCACTTTTGCGAAGCTAGCAACTAAGCAACACACCTTGGACAGCAACTTTTTCTTCACTTCTAACCATGCATCTAGTCCTCACCCGAAGTTCCAGAACTGTCTGGAGGAAGTAATGACTAGCGCCATCAATTCGTCATTATTTTGACACGAAAATCTAGATAGTTGAAATAAACCTTCAGATACCTTGCAATTTGTTTTTGAAAAAAAAAGGAAGCAGATTCAGTTTCAAGAATATCTATAACTAAAGGAAATTGAATAAATATGATACTAATGAGAATAACTAGATTCCAGAAGAATATACAGTAAAATTCTAGTAATGTAATTGGCCCGGGCAAGTATATGGCATACACCCAGTGTTGAATGTAATACAACATACTCACTGTGGACTGAACAAAAGAGTTTACACATATCTGACTTTAAAAATTGGCTTTATTTTCTCACCGAAGTGTGAATTTTGTTATCATAGAAGCGTTGCTTGTTAAACAATTAAGCAATTATTTCGTTTCTAGAAAATACATATGATGAAAACAGCATTAAACGCGTATCCAGTTAAGCACAATATGATCAAAGCATAGATATAAATCACTCGCTACAACCTATTTTGTACATATTTCTTGCTGTTTTGTTTTTATATTTTTTCTGAAGACAAACTCTGGAGTGCATTTGCAATCCACAGGTGCAGGTAATTTAAAGGTGTCTGGCATTGTGTTGAACAGCAGTGACCCGGCAAGATTATGGTTGAGATACTTGTTTCATGCTCCTCCAATTTTAGGCTTCATGTATTTTTAAACACTTTAATGTGCCTGCCAATGTACAGTTATGTAATGATTTTTTCAGCTGGATTTACCTCTGGAAAACATATGCTTGATTTTTTTTTCTAGTGATTTACATATTACATTATTAGTGATTAAATATTACATATTTACATATTACATAGTGACCATCTTACTGGTCTGTAATATAACATCAGGATTTCATACATTGAATTCTGTTTAACTAAAGAAAAATAATTTGAATGAAAATATGATGCTTGCCTGTAGTCAGAATTTATTGAGGATTTCTATTTGCATAATATATGCCCTCTATCCGCCCAAAATTATTGTAAATGCAATGATCAGTTTACCTTGCTTGTGCTTGCAAGTTCATGTTCTCACAAGTTCATGTTCTCACTTTCTCTTTAAATATATACGTGTATGTGCATGTTTTATATAAACTTATATATATGAACACTCATGTACATTTCATACACATTGGCCCCATTGTCTTGAAGTAATTCAGCATACCATGTTCGTCTCGTGCCATTTTTTGATACAATTGTCTTCTAAGACCATACTTTGTCACTATCCAGAGCATAGTGCATTGCTTTGTGAAATTGTTTAACTTACTTGTATTGTGTGCATACCTCTCAGGTGTTCATGATGGAACTGCAAATTGGAGCATGCAGCTAAATTTTTCAGAGTACATTTATTTAAATCACTGAGACCACCTATTTCCACCTCTTTGGATCACCCAATTTCACCCCTGCCTTAGCTCATCTTCTGCTGAAATGCTCATTCATGCCTTTATTACCTCTAGACTTGACTATTCCAACGCACACTTGACTGGTCTTCCATGTTCAACTTCTGTAAACTTGAGGTCATCCAAAACTCTGCTGCGCATGTTTTAACTCACACCAAGCCCCATTTTAGCATCAGTCCTGTGCTCGCTGACCTTCATTGACTCCCAGACAAGCAACATCTTCAATTTAAATTTCTCATCCTTGTTTTCAAATTCCTCCATGGCCTTGCCCCCATCTCTGTAATCTCTTCCAGCCCACAATCCTCTGAGGCTCTAATTCTGGCCTTTTGGGCAGCCCTGATTCCAGTTGCCTTGGCCCTGAGCTCTGGGATACCCTCCCTACACCTTCCACTTCTCTCCTTTAAGACGCTCCTTAAACCTGTCTGTATGCTCACCATCTTGACACCGCTCGTCACCTCTTGACACCGTCCAGGACAAAGCAGCCCGCTTGATTGGTACCACACCCTCAAATATTCACTCCCTCCACCATCGACGGACAGTAGCAACAGTGTGTACCATCTACAAGATGCAATGCAGGAATTCACCAAGGCTCCTTCAACAGCTCCTTCCAAAGCCATGACCACTACCATCTAGTAGGACAAGGGCAGCAGATAGATGGGAACACCACCACCTGGAAGTTCCCTTCCAAGCCACTCACCATTCTGATTTGGAAATATATTGCTGTTCCTTTACTGTTGCTGGGTCAAAATCCTGGAACTTCCTTCCTAACGGCACTGTGGGTGTACCTACACCATATGGACTACAGTGGTTCAAGAAGGCACCTCGCCACCACCTTCTCAAGGGCAACTAGGGATGAGCAATAAATGCTGGCCCAGCCAGTGAAGCCCACATCCTGTAAATGAATTTTTAAAAATGCTTTTGGTATTTGGCCTAATATCTCCTAATGTGACTGCGTGTCATATTTTGTTTTATAATGCTCTTGTTAAGTGCCTTTGGGTGTTTTATTACATTAAAGGTGGTACTGGAGCTCAGAACATAAGTGCAAAAGATGAGCTCATGTTTGCAGGTGTCTTCAACAAAAGTCCCAGCTGGATGATCTTACTCATTGTCATCCTGAGGCTCCAACCATGAAATGCTAACTATGTTGAGTCAATTTGATTCACTCCACATAACACTATGCAATGGCTGAGTGCACTGGAAACAGCAAACGCTATGTGCCCTGACCGCATTCCAACTATATCACTAAAAGCCTATGCACCAATGCTAGTTTCTTCCTTTGCCAAGCAGTTCCAGTACATGTATGACCTGACATTGTGGAAGATTGCCCAAATTTGTTCAATCCATAAAAGTCTAAACATAATTCGGCTAATTACTGATCATTTGGCCTCTTCCGTAAAAGGTCAGGTGACAAGCATTAATCAAATTAATCATAGAAAGGCTATTGTTACAATGCTGAGCTTTACATGATGGTTATGTTTTAAAATGTCTCCTTTAACTTAAGGTGAAACAATGTTCTGAAAAGGGGGATTCTCTTTTAGTATAAGGTCATACTAAACATCTCTGCTCAAAGATAGGTCCATGTGATTTGGTGGCCGTGAGAGAGGAACTCGAATAGAAACCTATTGAACTATCATGTGACAGTTTCCAGACCTTTCCACATTGACTCACAGTAAAGGAACTGCAACTTGAGAGACATGGAAAGAGAAATAGCAAGTACTGCCTTGTGGAGAAGCAAATCCGCTACCGCTGTGAAGGGCAGAAAAGGATTGTTTTGTGTTGAACATGCAAGATGCTTGCAAGAATTTGTTTTCTGTTCACAAGGAAGGGGACAGAACCAATGGGACTTTGGGAGATTTAAGGAACAAGGAGTTGCCTAGGTGGGCCTTGCTGGTAAAAAAATCAAATCTGGAAAACTCGGGCTGAGTGGAACAACTTTCGAAGGACACCTGAAGTTTTAACCTAGCACAGCGGGGAGAAGTTAACCTGCTGGAGAGCTATGAATAACTTTGGACCTGTCCGTGTAATGCTACACGTGCTAGAAGTGCAGAAAGGTGTTGTAAGACTTATCCCAATTGCATCGTTTATTGCAGAAGTACCCTTTTCCTTAGTTTGTATTAGTTGCCTGTTAAGTAATGTTTGATCTGTGTTGATTTAGTTTGTTACAGTAAAAAATCTGAAAAAATGTGAAACCTTGTTCTTTGGTTATTTCTGTTTGGTTGTGAAGTTATCGGTCAGTTTGGGATCGTAACACTGTAATACAGGAGGCCATTTGGTCTCTATCATGTCCATGCTGGCACACTGCAAGAGTCCCATTCTCCCACCTTTTTCTCATATTCCTGCAATGTTTTTCTGTTCAGAATAGATAATGAACTGCTCTATTCTTCACTGTTCACTAAAATGATGGAAGACATCATTAGTGATATCGCCAGAAAGTGAAACTTGTTTAGTAATCCTTTGCCTATATTACACAGTTTCCATTTTGCCAAAACCTCTCGATTCCTGACTCCTTCACAGCCTTAATACAAACCTGGATAGAGAGCTGAATGCCAAAGGAAGGATGAGAGTAGTTCCCCTTGACATGAAAGTATAGCTCATTGAGTGTGGCACCAAGGAGCACTAGCAAAACTGAGGTGAATGGAGAGGATGAGGAGGCAAAAGAAAAAAAAACTGCAGTGACAAGAGCCCTACCTAACATAAAAGGAGAGGTTAGAATTGCTTGAAGCCAGTCATTGCAACCAGTTGAAACTTAGCAGTTCAGTAGCAGAGGCATAATGAGAATGGGCAGAGAGACATGTCACTGGATTCCCACCTTTGAGGATGTCACCAGTAATTTTCCTGACTTTCACATACCTTGTTGCGTTTAAATGATGATATAGAGTTAAGGCTAAGGAAACTGACCAATTTTCCTGGCTGCCCTATGAAGTACCACTGGCCCAAGGTACTGGCAAGAGAGAGATGGCAGTAATTGTGGGAGAAGGCTGCAAGATTGTTCTTATGCCATTTTGGAGGAAGTGGGTCCAGTTGTGGTCACCTGTTTCTCACTTCTGTCTTCATACTTTCAGAAAGGTTTCCAGTGGCTCAGGCAGGCTCTTT
Organism: Carcharodon carcharias; assembly: GCF_017639515.1. NCBI lineage: Eukaryota > Metazoa > Chordata > Chondrichthyes > Lamniformes > Lamnidae > Carcharodon > Carcharodon carcharias. The sequence goes on along the minus strand of NC_054479.1, from coordinate 40,782,842 downwards.
TTTTCTAAATATTGAAATGGTCCCTTTTGGCATGGAGGGAAACTTGCAGATGGTGGTGCCTGCTGTCCTTGTCCTTCCACCCAATAGAGATTGCAGATTTGGGAGGTGCTGTTGAAAAAATCTTGGCAAGTTGCTGCAATGCATCTTGTAGATGCTACATTCTACAACCATGGAGCACCGATGGTGGAGAGAGTGAATTTTGAAAAGTTGTGGATGGGCCGATCAAACAGGATATTTTGTCCTGAATGGTGTCAAACTTCAATGCTGTTGAAGTGGCACTCATCCAGGCAAGTGAAGAACATTCCATCATACTTCTGACTTGTACTGTGTAAGTGGTAGAAAAGGCTTCGGAGAGTCAAGAAGTAATTTATTTACTGCAGAATTTCCAGCCCCTGGCCTGTTCTTGTATTCACAGTATTTATATGGTTGGTCCAGTTAAGTTTCCGGTCATTGATACCCCCCAGGCTATTGATGGTCAGGGACCTGGCAGTGATAATGCAGTTGAATATCAAGGGAAAGCATTTAGACTCTCTCTTATAGGGCATCATTGTTGCCTGACACTTGTGTGGTGTGAACGTTAAATTGTGCTCATCAGTCAAAGTCTGAATTTCGTCCATGTCTTGCTGCATGTAGTTACGGACTGTTTCATCATCTGAGGCATTGCAAATGGAACTGAACACTCTGCAGTCATCAGCAAATGTCCCCCATTTCTGACATGTTGGAAGGAAACCTATTGATGAAGCAGCTAAAGATGATTGGGTCTAGGACACTGCCCTGAGGAACTCCTGCAGCGACGTACTGGGGCTGAGATGATTGGTCTCCAACAACCGCAAGTCAGATGGCAGCTGTTGGTGATTATTCTGCTTTTCACATTTACCTCTCTAGGCATTTTTGTTTGCTTAATCCATTACCACCCCACCACCCTTTTGCCTTGCACCATCATCCCTTTTGTCATTTAATCTCTCCTGCCTTCCACTCAATCGCAGATCCTTCACCTTCATCCTTTCCCTGCCTCTACCAGTATCTATGATCTGGCACTGCTCCACCAGAGGGACGAAAGACGAGTTCTACGAGTAGCTTGACACTGCTATCAGCAGAATCCCTAAGACAGAACATGTTTACCTTCTGGGGGATTTCAGTGCAATAGTGGACACATATCATGAGGCATGGCCCTTGTGCCTCATACTACATGGCATGGAAAGCTAAATGAAAATGGGCAGAGACTATTTGAGATTTTCTGCTACCCCAAGTTTTATGTAGCTAATACTTTATTTTAGAACAAACCGTGCCACAAGGTGTTCTGGAGACATCCAAGATCAGGGCATCGGCACCACGGGTCTGATCATCATGAGATGTGACTCTCTGAACAACATTCTCAACTTACTCAGCTACCACAGCTCTGAGTGCAATACAGGTCACTCCATGGTGTGCACCAGGGTTGGAATTCAACCCTTGAAGCTTTTTCATTTAAAGCAGAAAGGCAGGCTTCATATCAATGTCAGTCGTACTGCCTACCCAGATGGTTCCTTGACTTGATGGAACAGGTACTCTCCTGCATTCCCACAGTGCAATAGCAAAGTGGAATATACCTCGTAACACCTTTTACAATGCCATACTCTCAGCGAATTGGGAACAATGAGTGGAAAATGCTGGCTGGTTTGAGGCTAACATCACTGTAATGGAACTTGTCATTGAAGCCAAACGATCTGCTCTCATCAATTACAAGAGAGACCTGAACGAGAAGAATGAATGCACAAAGAACTGCTCGAAGTAAAGTCCAACAGACTGCTAGGCACTGCACCAAAAACCATTGGTTACAACTCTTCCAGAATTTCTATTGACACAGGGAATGTTAAGGGCACGTATGATGAGACCTGGATCATGCTAATTCCATCAGCATAAACTTAAGCCAACAATGTCTGTGTTGGCACGGCTGCATTTGTCAGATGGATGACAGCCAGATACCCAAAAACCTTCTGTAAAGTGAACTGGTCACAGGGTCACAATCTGCTGGATGTCCATACCTCCGCCACAAAGACCCCTGCCGGAAAGATATGAAGTTGGCGGATATGACACACACATTGGTAGACAGTTTGCCAATGGCTGCGACCTTTGGAGGCTGACTGAAGGGACATTGAAAGAGGCAAGGTGAAACGGAAAGCTCAGGTGGCCAAAACAGCGACCAGCAAACCCTACACCTTCTCGGTCCACTGTCTTTGTGAGGCTTGCAAATACGGCAGAGATTGTCATGCCAGAGTGCTCCTGAGACACACCAGGTGATGTTTAACACGGAGTTGACCATCAAGTTGCAAAACATTGTCTCATGAGTCAGAAGAATGCAAAAGACTTGATTAAAACCTGTTATATCTCTAATATTTTCCATTTCTCATGAAAGGCCATTATCTAGAAACATTGGGCAGCATTTAATGGAGCCCAATGCAGCAGGGAGTGAGGTGGCAGGGGGCATAGAAGTACATGGGAAGTGCTGTTTCAGATTCCTGCTGACGGTGGGAGATGGCAATGCTGCATGGAAGCGGAGGGAAGGCAATTGCTATTGTTATAGACGTACTCATGTCGCATTTGCATGCCTTTGAAATGGAGAGGAAGCCAGAAAACTCTCAAAACTGAGGGGCAGAGCTACAAGGCTGAGGGGCAGCTCAGAGGGGGAAAGCTACCGGCAGCAGATGTATTGTCAAGGCCCAAGACCCACTGTATAGGACATTCCTTCAAGGACAACAGCCAGCAAAGTGGGAGTGAACGAGACATGGGACTCATCCATCCAGACCTCCTGGATCCCTGAGTGGAGGAATGGTGTCACAGACAGACCAGGCACCAATGGCACCAGTGCCAGCACAGGGGTTCAGCCTGCAGCTGAACAGGCCACAGCAGCATACAATGGGGAAGTGGCAGCAGGCGCAACACCAAAGACGGGTCATGCCACGTTCCAGGGTATTAAGGAGTTGCATGAACTATCTTCAGATGTCAGAGCGCCAGTGCCAGAGAAGACTAGCTCTTAAGGGAATCTGTCACCATCCAAGCTGATGCTGCAGATCAACTTATAATAGATGAGATTGATGCCAGTGACACTGCAAATCACCACCGCTTTTAATTCCTATGCATTCGGCTCTGTTGAGGGAATCACTGGGGTCATGTGTGGGATATCCCAGGCAGACGTACATCGCAGCATTTAAGGAGGTCACCAATGCCTTGTCTCAGAGGGCTGGAGCGTTTTTGTGCAACCAATACTCCTCTCTACCTGGCTTTGGGGCCATTTCATTTCAGGCTTTCCACAGGTGCAGAGTGTACTCAGTTGCATCCAAGTGGTAGTCAGAGGTCCGCGGGCCAACCTGTTGTCATCATAAACAGGAATGGATTCTAACCAATCGACATCCAAGTGGTATGCAACAACCAAAAGTGCACCCTGGTTCCTAGGGAGCACTCACAATGCCTATGTGATTTGGCATTCCCAAGCACCACAGTTGTTCCAGTCCAACAGATACCTTCAGGATGAATCCTCAGTGACAAAGGGTACCCCCTCAAGACAAAACTGACCACGCCATTGAGGAACCATCACTCTGCAGCTGAGTAGCGATACAGTGTTTGCCACAGGTTGACCTGGGCCACAATCGAGCACTTGGCCTCCTGAAGATGCAATTCCATATAGACCCTTTCAGTGGAGCACTGCAATATGACCCAACAATGGCCTCCAGGATCATAGTCATCTACTGCGCTTTACACAACCAAGCGCAGCAGAGGGTGGGCAGGCCATGTAGCCAGGCGACTTGGAGGAGACTTACTCCTCTTTTGAAGAGGAGGAGGCAGAGCAGGCAGGACAGCAGGTTGAGGGGCCTGCGTCAGACGCAAGAGCTTTGGAGGGACACATGAAGGAGACTTGTGACAACCTTCCAGCAGGCATGAGGTCCTTGAGCTGCTTGCCACATAAGACCACCAGCTGAAGCCACCTCTACATGTCACGAAGAGGGCCAGAATGTGCTTTCCACCTTATGGGCAGATGAGGGTGCAAGGGTTCACATTGGCCGTTGTCCTCTCACTTGCAATGAATAAAGGATGCAGGAGTAAATACACCAATGAAATTTAATGATACACAAAGACCAGTCACTTACATGTAAAGTTTAGCCACTCACCCGTGCAATCCAAGTGCGGCAAGATGCTCTTTCTATTATGCTTCCCAGTGCTCTGATATGCTTCCTACATTTGCTGAGGTGGAGATAGGCTGCTGATCGCAATGCCCTGTAACTTGAGATGACCTCTGGGCGCATGATGCCTGAAGGGCCCTGGCTTGCTGAGGGGCTGCTGCACAGGTTCTGTTGCCTATTTTGTGGCCATGCCTGTTGGGGCAATCAGGTCACTGGCAGAGGCACTGAGGAGCTATCCACCCTCTGGCCGCCTTGAGAGTAATCCTCAGATGCAACAGGCTGCAGCTCCTCCTCCGTCTCAGTACATAGTGGCATCTTTCTCTCTGCTGGAGGTGGTGGGACACCTGAAATGGTGCCCAGGCACCTCGTCCCCCTCTCGCCTAGCCACTGCCACATAGAGCTCATGGTTAAAGCAATGGTTTGCAGGTCTTCACGCATATCCAGCACCGCTGAATGGCCTGCTGGATCTGACTCACCATGCTCTCCATGGACGAAGCCATGCGCTCACATAACTAAAACCAGTGGTGGACATCAAGCTCGAGAGAGCCCCTTACTCTCCTCATGCTGCACTCCAGTCTCACCATCCGCTCTAGCATGATTTTCCTGCTTTCTAGCCAGTCTGACAGCGGGTGTCAGAATTCAGATGTTTAACATACCACAACCTGTCTTCACTCTTTCCCTGGTGTTGTGGGCCCTTTTCTCAAGCAAGCAGAAGAGGAAAGTAAGTCGCCACACATTGAGCAACTGGCCCCCAATCAGCTGGCATTCCTTCGGCACATAATCGAGGCTTCTGGATGTCTCGTACACATGTCAACTCTTCATGGGACTTGGAGGACGCTGGCACAGAGCCACCTGCCAACCTCATGAGGCAGCTACTGCAGCACATGAATCTTTCACCCGCCTGACTGATCTCTCCCCATGTTGAGACTCATTGCGTGTGATTCATGTGAAAGTCATTGTGCACTCAGCATTCATTCACACTCATCTTGGCAGTGTGGGGGAGATTACTGGCCTTCTTTCAACACTGGACCCAGGTATGTGCTGGATCCCACAGCTGCTAACCTCAATTGCAATCTCCATCCAGGCTTCCTTGATAGACTGGAGAGGCACTTGCCATCCATAAGAACAGTATGTCCTGCTATTCCCATGCAGCCTGGAGGAGCACCTGCAGGGAGGCATTGCTAAACCTAGGGGCCATCCTTTGTCTCCCCTGCAACATTCCCCTGTTTACCTCCTACTGTGCTCCGTTGACTGTGTGCTATAGACATAGGAGATGAAAGTTATTGTTCTGGGTGATGAAAGCCGCTGATCACTGCAAGGAAGTGGGTCCTCGCAGGGGCTGGCATGACAGTGCGAGAAGCTTTGAGGCACTGCAGGCAGGTCTGGCTGCTGTTTAGAAATAGCACCAATATCTGTGGTCGCAACACCATCTCCGGGATCAATGCCTTCCTGGCAGCTCTTGACACTTGATTCGTCGGGCCCAGCACCACTAACTTTTTGATTGACCAGCCACTGCATAATTTCAGTCAGTTAGCCGCATCCACCCCAAACAGCAATGCTGTCCACTTCCAGCTCCACTAGTGGGACCTGCACCACTGATGTTAAATTCCAACCAGTTGCTTGGTTTCTTTGTTCATAGATACTACTTGACATTCTGAGCATTTGTTTTCTATTTTTATATCAAATCCATTTTCCTTTGCCCTCAGTGTGACTACAGCCAGTGGAGAGTTCTCCCCCGCCACCACTTATTCCCATTAATTTCTGTATTGCTAGGGCTCTTTGATACCACAATGGAAAAAAAATAACTTATACTTATATAATGCCATTCATGACCTGAGAACATTCCAAAGTACTTAATGGCCATTGAAGGACATTGTAGTCATTGTTGTAAAGTAGAAAATGTGGTACCCAATTTTACACAGCAAGCTCCAAAAACAGCACTGTAATAATGATCAAATAATCTGTTATTGTGATGTTGATTGAACAATAATATTGGCCAGGACACCGAGGATAATTCTCCTGCTCTTCTTCAAAATAGTGTCAAGGGATCTTTTAAGTCCACTTGAGAGGGAAGATGTGGCCTCAGTCTTACGTCTCATCCGAAAGTTGAGACCCCTGAGTGCAGCATTGCCTCAGCACTGGACTGGAGTGTCAGCCTTGATTTTTATGCACATCCTGGATTTAAATCCACTTGCTAACTCAGAGGCAAGAATACTGCCAACTGAGCCACAGCTGACCGATGCTGTCGATATCAAGGGCAATCATTTATGCCTCACCTCAGGCATTCAGATCATCTGTCCATGTTTGGATCAAGGCTGTACTACAGCCTGGAGAGAAGCAGTCTGGAGGCAAGTGGTCCTGGCAGAGCCTAAATTGAACACTGGGGTGCAGTTTATTGGTAAGTGCTGCTTGATAGCACTTTCAATGACTCCCTCCATCACTTTGCCAGTGGTTGAGAGTAAACTGATGGGGCATTGAATTTTGTTTTTTTGTATACTGAGCATGCTTCAACTTTGTCATGTAGAAGCCAGTGTTGTAGCTCTACTGGAACAACTGGGTTAGGGATGCAGCTAGTTCTCGAATAAAAATATTGAACGCTACAGCCAAGAATACATTCAGAACCCATAGTCTTTGCTATATCCAGTGAGCTCAGCTAGAGCGAATCAAATTGGCTGAAGACTGGCATCTGGTGATGGTAGGAACCTCAGGATGAGGTCAAGATGGATTACTTACTGGGCAGTTTTAGCTGAACGTGATTACAAATGCTGATAAACTGCCTGTATGGTGGAGGTACATAGAGAGTCCAACAAACCTTCACCCAGACGGAAACTAAGTCATCTAGTTTGGCACATGAAATGATGGTGAGGTTACAAAGAAAGAAGGTTGCCTATGAAACTTTACACCAGAATGAGTCAGCATCATGATGTGCAATTATATAAGAAAATGAAGTAGAAACTGTCTGTTTGAATGAGAATTTGTGTACATAAGTCATCAAAAGTCAAACTAACTCCTTCACATGTTGCAAAATCTTTCCAATTAATAAATGTACTATATATGACCTTTTTGTTATTTAGACTCAGGTCACTGGTTATTTAATTGTTTTGTAATCTGTCACACACATAAATAGTTTATTAATCCATGAACTTGCTTTAACAAAGCTCATGACCATTAACTAAAGCAGTTCTAACATTTATTAATAGTGGTTGCAAAAGAAAAGCTATTTCTTCTCAGTAAGATTTATGAAATGATCAAGTAATAGATGGATTGAAATGTATTTCAGGGAAATTGAGTGACTTGGTTCCACAGAAATATTTAAACTATCTAAAGCAACTATTAACAGCATGTTTTAGAAGAAACCTGTAGTGATTTTGCGTTTTTGTTTTGTAGTTAGTCTGCTCAGTTTATGATCTAGCAGACATTTCTCATTTCTCTAGCTGCATTTGTCCATAGCAAATTTGGGTGAGGTGTAAGGTCATTGCTGACTTTGAAGCATGCCAGGTGATTGTAGGAGCGCATTAGGAAATCACAATCAGTAAATCTTTGCAGGCACAAAGCAATTTGATGAAATGCTCAAAGATTTTAAGGAGCTTATGCAAAATGCTTGAAAACTTAATGCTATCATTGCCCTCTAAAGCAAGCATTATTTCCATGGTAAAATTCTGGACTAAGAGGGGTTGATTTAGGACATGTTTTCAGCAAACAAACCTGTTTTTTGGCCAATAATGAGACCACCCTGGACAAAGTCACCATTAACATCTTGTACAATTGTAGCTCACTGTTTCTAGTCATGAACTCTGCTGCTTTCAGGACTGACCATTGTATTGTCCTGCATCTTCTGTTCTTCACCATCCATTTCCACAGTAGCCTTCAGTCAGTTTCTCTCCTGTGCATTGCAAAATGGTAATCTTCATACAATTTCACCTCCTGTGCACGATCCACAGTGTTGTGCCCTAGGGCTTCCTTTCCAGTCAGTTTATTTCCTGCTTAACATCCACCTCTACAAAAAGATTTGAACTTCCTTCAACATGAAGGGTACCATGTACATGCAAGTTGAATTTGTTGACAGCTGAAACCAGTTAATTGGTCTGTAGTAGTAGAAATGATGCTGTTTCATTAAGCAGTTTTTATCCGCATCTGTTCAAGTATATTCACAACTGATCAGTTTTGAGAAAACACATTCTTAAGAACAAGTGTCAAAAGATTGAGAAAGCCTTTATAAACAGAAACAGCTTCCATCTGTATTCCCTCCCAATGTCAAGGATGGGAGCATATCTGAGGGAGTTTCTAGACTTTCCCAGGAAACTCCACTTCTAAATGTTTATGTTGTAAGCAAATAATTGTACTAGATCATGTAACTACATATTATAATATTTTTCTATTTTTATTGATTTCTAAATATTTGTGGTGTAAGCATCTTGCTGTTTTCTTTCTGCTTCTGTATGATGCCTTACTTGAGAATATTCATTTTATTCTGCATGTTAAAGGTCTAGCAGTATGGTATTTATTATCTTTTGGAGTAGACATGAGAACATGTTAATATCCCATGAGCTTTTCTGTGTAATATTCCATAGTTAAGGGGCAATATTTAGTACCCCTTATCCACTACCCCACTACCCTGCATAATGCTGCAGGTTTAAATTCATAGAAGACTGCTTTTTGAAACTGCTTTATTAGTGTGAACACAAATTAAATTTAAGTGCTGGGAGAAAACATACATCATAAGTTTAACTTTGATTAATTACTTCTAAGAAATTTTAAAATTGGCTTTAAAGCAATGAAAATTAAATTATTTTTAGCAATTAAATTGATGTGACTATTGACAGACATTCTCGCTCACATTTTCCTGTATAAAGCTGCGGAGAGAAACAAGGACTGGTATTTTCAGGCCCCGCTGTAACAGGACCTGCTGTAGAGAATGCGGCGGGCCAGACAATAGTCCATTGACTTTTGGCAGAACTGGACAATCCTGGTGGCGGGCAGGACCAGAAAATCCCACTCAAGGTCACTGAAAGAACTCCAGCAGAAAACTTCTGTGATAGCTAAACAAAGTTGTTGCAAAAGAAACTGAGTTAACTTGGCCTTTGAATTCGTTAGGTAGGTAATGTTTCTTAGAATGTGGAGCATATGTAAAATTAGATATATTAACTGTAGGTGATGTTGCTCAATATGCAACACCTCTGTTTTATTATCTTTTAGACTTGAACGAAGATTTTTTTTTAAAAATTCATCTAATATATTGCAACTGTATTGAGAGCAATTTTCTCATTTTCCATAAACATAGCATTAGAAATTTAGAAATGTGAATTGAATAGGCTTTTAAAGCAGTTTTCTTATACTTATTAATGGTGGATTGTACAGATGCTTGTGAACACCAAGTCTGTTTGCACCTTCACTAAGAAATTGCTGGATTCAAAGCTGTAGGATCCTCCATATATACTTAACTCACTGATGCACTTGAAAAAATAACTGTTCATTATTCACTGGCCCTTGCTCATACTTGGACATTTTCATAGATAATGCAGAGTAATTATTCATTCATGACAAATGATTCTCTGCATATTTAAAAAGAATGGTGAAAATACACCTACAAAAGTGAGGCAATTAAAAAAGAGATGTGAGAATTCATGAATTATTTTGCATTTTAAGTCATTCTGAACAAGCTGTATATGTATGAGTAAATGGATCAACTGTACGGGAAAATGCATTTTAGGTTACAGAATTTTGAAAGGCGTTAGTATAGTTAATTTAAATTTGTCAGAATTTAAACACAGCTATAAACTTTGACTCATTTTAAGTTTTTAAACAGTTATATTAATATATAGTCAGCTGAACCATGTACCTGAGAGTATTGGATTTTAAAATTACATCTTAGCTGAAAGACCTGGAAAAGGTTAAAACAGTGATGGGGAAAGCTGGACTTGGGCACATTAAAATTACGGTGCAGTTTTAGAACAAAATTATTTTCAGATTTTGTTTTCTGTATTGAATTTGAAATTTTATGGGGTTTTTTTTGCACAAATTATGTCTTTGGAACATAGGTGAAAGTTAACAGGAATTGCAACACTTCATACAAATTATCTTTGAATTGCATTATAGTATGCCATACATTAATAACTGTTAGTAGGGAAAGGCAGAGCTGTTGTATGCCAGCAAGTTCCAATAAACAGCAGCCTCTCATCAGCATTGGTAAAAACCTCGGAGTAGGTTATTTGCCATGTCTTTCAGTGGAGGATTAGTGTGGGGATGGGAATATTGTTTTAAAAAATGTAAAAAGATCCATTATATATACAAACTTTAAGGAACTGTAAGTCAAAAAGTCGGCCAATAGCAAAACATTTCTCAGTGAATCATCATTAAAATATCATATTGATGTTAGGCAAAAGCCAACATTCATAATGATTATAAAATTTTACTTTGTCTGTATTGCTGCTCATGTTTGAATATGTTGTTCACTGAACTTGATACCAGTACTTTGACAACTAAAAATAGATCATAAATTCAGCCTGCAACTTGGGCTAAAAGCTGCTATGTATTGATAAATGGTCCATGTGTGAAAACTGTTTTTTGCATTATTTTAAAATGCTGGCCTTCCAAAGTAACATATTAGCGTTGCTGTTTGGAAAAGCAGATCCACCATAGATTTAATCTTTATGACACTGAGTTCCTAATCTCAGCCATCCTATTGTGAAAAGAAATCATGCTCTTTTTCACAGCGAAAGACATCAAGCAGAACACCATACTTAGGTGAGCTTTATGAGCCCCTTTAAAGCCAGTCCAGAGTAGCATTGTGAGTAGACTTGAAGCAGTTGAGTTGCATTGCGCACATGGCCTACATTTGGAAGATATGTAGATGAACCTTACCCTCAAAAAATCAAATTGCTGTTATAAAGTTATAGTAATTGAGTTTTATTAAGGCATTTGAGGATAGTAGGACCTTCCAAGGTAATGGAAATTATCAGGAATGCTAGATTCAATCTTAAATCTCCCCCAATCTTAAATTGACTCTTCAGTGCCTTTCCGAGATCACAATTACATGCTTTGGGAGTGTCGTCTGAAAGATAAAATAGATCACAAAAGACAAAAAACAAGAAATGAGATAAGGGAAAATTGAAGCAATGGCACAAGAAAATAATAAGATAAAGAAGCTAAAAGAATAAGAAGTAAATCGACAACACTTTGAGCAAAACTGAACTGTCCTGCAAAACAGCGTCTGGACCAAGAAATTCACATTTTGTTCGTAGGAATTATTTCTCTTTTGAACAATTTACATATATTGAAAACAATTGAAATATTTCACTTGGGTTATGAATCTAAGTTTTGCATGAAAAATTATCTTCAACTCTACTATAGCTTTAAAATGTTATGGTGATGCATTGAGAAGAGGATGAGGTTTTTCCTGTAGGGTGCTACAAAGTTATTTACATAGTCTTTGACCCACACTGACTTTTTTTGCATAATACATTTGATATACTGTAGCTTTAGGATATGTCAGTTTAGTCTGGTTCCATTTGACCTGAAAAGGGAAAATGCAGTTACCCTTTTAATTGAGATGTCAATTTGAAATGAGCATCATTAATTTGTGATAAGGAATGGTGGCTGCTATCACAAATACTCTATTTTGCTTTTCGCAGCTAATTACATGTGTTCAAATTTGATGCTGTGTAGGAGAACTTAGTATCATGCCAAACAACAGATGTGTTAGTGAGCCACTTAAAATAACATGTTGTAAGCTTCTTGTCATGTAGATAATGATCCTGGTCTTAGGGCGAGGGTCTGTTTACCAACATTAAGATGTGTTTACTGCTCTCATGTTTTTGAGGTGATGTTGACGATGATTTAGAGGATGAATGTGGTTGATTCAACCCTGCTTCTGTGGATGATGAGCAGCAAGCTTCAAAAGCCACGTCAGTATAATAATGTGCATTTAAAAAAAAATGTAGCTTGTTTGAAATTTGGCCTCTGTAATAAATACCCGTGTATTTCAAAAGCAGGCTGCATAGCTGAAGGCTGTGTTGTGAAGTTACTTAGAATTCAGCCGTTAGATCTGTTCTCTGATGGCTGAGCGTGATTGACACTTACAAATTACCCAGCTGAAAGTGTTGAGTCTTTGACCCCGGAGTAACATCTTCAGTGCGGCTGAGATTTCCCAGCATTTTGTCATCTAATTACTGCAAATCCCTTGAAAATTCACTTGATGGTGAATTTTTAATGCGGGGCAATTTCAATGTGATGCATAGCGCAGATGGTCACAGTCCTAGTTTGTAAAATATGATTCAAATAAAATACTGTTTTTCTGTTTCATATCTTCTTAGGATTGGTGCTGGTTTTCCCACTTCCAATTTAAAAAAAAAATCATAATGTAATGAACTCTATAGTTTAATGGAAAATGCTACACTACCTGTCACCATCTTCATTGTTTTTGCTGTTTTTGGAATGTCTATAATATTTTACAAAATACTGTTTCTTGAAGTATCGAAGAAGTCTAATGAAAGCTGACATCCTTCAAGTTTCTTTTTAGCTTTTTATGTATTGGTATTACTTAAAATGAATAATCTTCCAGATCTCTGCAAAGGAGAACAAAAACAAACATAATGTAAAATTTCAAAAAGAAATGTCCACTTTTTCATAGGTGTGTGCAATGTCCCCATGCCCTTGTGGAAAAGGCAAGAAAGAAGTGGTACATTAAAATGTTAAGTTATTTGTCATGTTACAGATTGTTAAAGTGCCAAAAGTGAAATAATAGTTATAGGCTAATCCTATTTCCCAGGAGCACCACACTTTCATACTCCTCTGCTACTTATTGATAGTTGGCGCATTTTTAATTTCAGCCAGCTTTGAAAAAATTTAACTTTTTTTAAACTAATTTTATGGAAGCAGGTAGCCATTGCTTTGAAAACATGCCACTTGCATTAACTTTCCGCTTAACTTTCCTAATGAAATTAATTAGTTTTTGGCGAAAATTGCACACACAAGAATTTTCTTTTTTGTGTCATGGAGTGATAGAGGTCTACAGCACAGAAAAAGGCCCTGCGGCCCATTGAGTCCGCGCTGGTCAAACAAGTACCTAACTATTCTAATCCCATTTTCCAGCACTAGGCCCATAGCCTTGTATGCCATGGCATCGCAAGTGCACATCCAAATACTTAAATTTTATGAGGGTTTTTGTCTCTACCACCCTTTCAGGCAGTGAGTTCCAGATTCCCACCACCTTCTGGGTGAAAACATTCTTCCTCACATCCCCTCTAAACCTCCTGCCCTTTACCTTAAATCTATGCCCCCTGGTTATTGATCCCTCTAAAAAAGTTCCTTCCTGTCTACCCTTTCTATGCCCCTCATAATTTTATACACCTCAATCATGTCCCCCCACAACCTCCTCTGCTCCAGGGAAAATAACCCCAGTCTATCCAATGTCTCCTCATAACTAAAACTCTCCTGCCCAGGCAACATCCTGGTAAATCTCCTCTGCACTCTCTCTAGTGCAATCACATCCTTTGTGCAAATAACTTTCTCTGTTTAATATACACACCATAGTTTCACAAAAGTAACAGACAGGTTAAACAGTGAAATGTGTTAAAATTGTCAGGATGTGATATAGATTAAATTGAAATTGCACATATATTTTAATTAGAAAAATTAGAACAAATTTGGTATATTTCAATTATGTTGTGTTTTATAAAGTCCTGGTGAGTTTAGAGTAGGCTGCAAGCCTGTGTGTTTGAACAGAAAATTGCAAGTTAATTTGCAAGTAAATGTTTGTTTAGTTGTGAGTTTGTGTAAGTGTAAATAGGCAGGTGAAGGATATGGGTGCAGAATAGTTGAGGATAAGTTGTATTCGTCAGATACTGTGCATTCACGGACAGAGTATATAGTTTGGGAGCTTTTTTAGTTGTTTTGCTGAAAATAATGAAGAGCTAGAGGTGAATGTTGTGTTATCAGATAGTTATTGTGAAATTATGATTATCAATCTTTCTCAAGATGCTTTGCATAGAAGCCACTAGAGACAGGTATATTGTTGGAGACTAACTGAGAAAATGCACTGTAGTGCCATATAATGTTATTGAAAAATATCTACCTTCTCTATTTCTCCACAGCCTCTACTCCACCCTGCAACCACCACCACATCTCCCCCATTTTCAAACCTTCAGCAAAATCCTTTAAACCTTAGTGTCAGTCTGTCTCTTCCTCCTACTCAATATTACATGTCTGGATATCTGCAAGAAAAGTCTGTAAATCAATATCTATGCCCTTCCTTGGTTGTCGCTTTTGACATCTGTTGTATGGGATGATTAAGAGATGACTAAAATCCTGTGAAATGTAGGCTAGCTTCCAGTGAGATCCCCATTAAAGAAATGGCAGCATTGTGTTAGATATTAAACTTCACTTCATGACGTAGGAAAAAATGCTATTTTAATATATATCCCAAAATCCTCAGCTAGATATAGTCAAGTTTCAATGCATTATGCAAGCAGAAAATGGATAGGATTGGGGTACAATGACATAACAGCAAACATCTATCAAATGACATGTCCTCTCCTCACATCATAATGTCTCCTGTTGTTTTGCTGCTGAAACATGGCTCCCACATTTTGTGTTTAGTTGAATGCTGTGTTACAGACCATAGATAAACAAGGATTATTTTATCAGAAAGAAATTATAAGTGCATCAGTGGCAAAAATACTAGTTTATATGAAACTTCTATCGGGGAAATGAGGTAACAGCCACAGTAATCGGTATTAATTGATAAAACATAATTTTTTTGTTATTCAGGCATGACTTCAGCCAGCTGGCATTGCACATGAAAAGCTTACTGTATGTTTCATAGCACAGGAATGAAAGTACAAGTTTAAAGTAAAGCTGAACTTCTATGTTTGTTCATTTGTACAGTTCATCCGCAAGGAGTGTAAATGTTAGCCTTCTGATGCCCCAGTCCTGACCATTTGTACAGAATATGCTTCAGAAATATTTAATTTTAACAATTTTCCTTTGAACTAATTAAGAGACTTTATGACCGTGATTTATAAATGAACATCAAGGCATTATTTATAAAGCAACATGCTCTTCACTTTCAGAACGTTAGAGAAGGCTGCCAGCAGCAGAATTGAACTGCAAGTATGTGCTGCTTAGCTTTAAGGACAGGTTTTTTTTTTAATCTGCTTAATACATTTAAAATGTATGGTCTAAATGAGCTGCATCTAGTATTTTAGAATTATTTCATGGAACTTTTATGAAATATCCTATTTTGGGAAACACTGCTAATTTTTAACTCCAATACTACTCACAGGATTTCCAGTATGGTGACCAAATACCTCTAGTTAGAGGTGAAAACTGCCTGTGGAGTATTATAACATCGTTCATGCTCTAAATTAGTCACATTTTAAAAATTATATTTTAAAAATCTTTAAAAATGCATTATATATTACCTTATCTTCTATTAATGTACCATCCCCAACACTTAGATTTTTTAAAAAACATACTTAAGCCAGAAAATTTTTAATTTCAGTTTTAGAATTTATAATATTAATTGTTTAAGCTTATGTTATACTAACAATACTTTCAAATGGTGCATTGTGAGCTTTGCATACTGCACTGCTCAACCTGTTTCCTGTATTAAAGTTAGGCATGTACTATTAAAATTAGCATAAGACTGATGAAATGAAAAGATGTCAGTTCTATGGCAAGCTCCTCTGATGATGAGGGTTGAAATTCTGTGAATATGAATTCCCTACGGATCTTGCAAGGTAGAAGATTTTAATTTTCACCCTCGAGACAGACCGTCTGATGGCACTTTTTTCAAATGGTAATTTCTCAGTTTGTAGCTAGAAATCACCCAGGCTTGTCTGGCTGATGCGTATGAAGGGAATTGGAGAGGATGATTTTCAAGGGCTTCGTTCTCACCTGTCAGTCCTTGCTGCAAGGGAGAATCAGAAAAAATGATTTGGGTTTGACGTTAGGGGTGAGAAAGCAAGGGTCAGAATGGAAAAGATGCAATCAGGGTGCTGTGTGGAAGTGCTTGTGAGCACACTGAGCATTGTTGCTGAAATGTTAAGAACACTTCATTGTGTTTGAGTGCTGATTGATCATTCTTTTACTTGGCATTAGCCCTGCTGGGAGGCAGAGTGGGGAGACACAAATGAGTACTAATTTTCTGTTTGAAATACATACTGCCTTAAATGCATAGACAAAGACTAACTGTTTGATTATTGAATTTCTGACAATAGAAATGAGATTAACTGACGGTGGATCTTATAGACTCAAGGAAAAGAAAGTATTTTATGTAGCATTTTGGTAAGAATTCAAAAAAAAATCTTTTAAAGGGATATAATGTTTTGGAAACTCTAGATAAAACGGTATTAAATATACTTTGGATATCCTGAGAGGCTGTATAAAGTAGTAGCCACAGTTCTTTGTCCTGTTGTTCTGTCTTGGAGTTGTCGAGATTTTTATATAACATTTCTTCCATTTTGAAAGTATTAACCAAAGGCTTCCCAAAAAACTATGTTACTATTCGATGATGCTCTGTGTTTTTATTATTTTCTTACTATTGGTTCAAGTGCCTCCTGTTTGAAGTTAAATTATTTGACTTAAACTTGAATTTTGGTTAAAACTGGCCTGAATCATCTTAAATATTCTGACAAGCCATACTAGCTTTTAAATCTTAAATTACTGGTGCCATTTCTAGTTGGACTTTAACAGAGCTACTGCACATCATGCACTGGCCAATAATTTCATTTTTCAGCTCAAGTGCCTGCTTGAAACGTGCTTTGAAATCTTACTTGGTTATTGTTCTAGGTTGATCTAATACAAAACTTGACACATTTTACAATTTCAACCCATAAAAGTTATAATTGCAGCATTACTTGTCTTAACTATTTCTGTCTAGTCAAATTAGCTGATATGTTAGCATGCAGTTTAATCCATTGCAATTGTATTTGAATCAAATTCTATACATAGCTTCAACCACATCACACTCTGAGTGATGTAAACTGGAAATAATAGTATGTGGATCACTGCATCTCTCTTCTATAAATTTCAGAGAACACTAATCAAAAATGCATTGTTTCCTTTTTTGCTCCATAACTCTTTATTGAATAAATTACAATTTTGGCTTTGGTTCTGTAAATTAAGCTTGCGGCACAAATAGTATAGATCCTTTTAACTTAACCACATTTTTACTGACTGCTTGCAGGAATATAACTTTGCCTTGGAGCATTTGAATTAATAATGAATTAACAAATAGAAAATGTGATCCAAAATTTTGATTTTTTTTATTAAATATTGGCAGAATAATTACTTTGTGACTATGATGCTGATTGAGTGAATGAAGAGCAGAAGCTTTCTGCATTCTAATAATTACATATTATTTGCATGACATGTTTTTATTGTGACCATGGAAGTTTGTTATGTATGTCAAGTCCAGAAAATAATTTAAGAATGAGTTCACTTGAAAAAATTAGGAACAGGAGTAGGCCATTCAGCCTCTTGAGCCTTTTCTGCCGTTTAGTTAGATCAAGGCTGATCTGTATATTAAAGCCATTCACCTGTTTTAGTTCCATACACTTTAATGCCCATGTTTAACAAATATCGATCTATCTCAGTTTTTAAATTTTCAATTCACATAGTCTCAAAAGACTTTCGGGGAGCCTGTTCCAGATTTCCACTATCCTTTGTGTGAAGAAGTGCTTTCAGACATTACCCCTGGAAAAAATTAGCTCTTATTTTAAGATGACGCCCTCTTGTTCTGGGAGGCAGTGGCGTAGTGGTAATGTTACTCGTTGAACAATCCAGGGGCCCAGGCTAATGCTTTGGAGACACAGTTTCAAATCCCACCATGATAGCTGGTGGAATTTAAATTGACTTAATAAATTTGGAATTAAAAGCTAGTAATGATGACCATGAAACCATTGTCGATTGTCATAAAAACCATCTGGTTCACTGATGTCCTTTAAGGAAGGAAATCAGCTGTCCTTACATGGTCTAGCCTACATGTGACCCCAGACCCACAACAATGTGGTTGGCTCCTAAATGACCTCTGAATTGGACTAGCAAGCCACTCAGTTGTATCAAACCGCCTACAAAGTCTAAAAAGAATGAAACCAGACGGACCACCCGGTATCGACCAAGGCACCAGAAATGACAACGACACACCCGTCCCTATCAACACTGCAACGTCCTCCTGGGGGTTTGTGCCAAAATTGGGACAATTGTCCCACAGGCTAGTCAACCAACAAGCTGACATAATTATACTTTGCCAAACAGCAAAACATACCTTGCAGCCAGACACCACAGTCACCATCCATGGGTTTGCCCTGTCCCACCGGCAGGACAGAACCACCAGACATGATGCGGCACTTTGATTAACAGTTGCCATGGGAGTCTTCAACATTGACTGTCTAATCCATGAAGTCTCATGGCATCAAGTAAAACATGGACAAGGAAACCTCCTGCTGATTACTACCTACTACCCCTCCTCAGCTGACGAATCAGTACTCCTCTATGTTGAACGCCACTTGGAAAAACACTGAGGGTGGTTAGGGCACAGAATGTACCCAGGGTGGGGTACTTCACCAAGAGTTGATTGGTAGCACCACTGTTGACTGAGCTGGTCAAGTCCTAAAGGTCATAATAGCTAGACTGGATCTGCAGTAAGTGGTGATGGAACCAACAAGGGGGGGAACACCTTCTTGAGTTCACCCTCACCAACCTACTTGTCGCAGATGCATTTCTTCATGGCAGTATTGATAGGAGTAATCACTGCATGGTTCTTGTGGATACAAAGACCCATTCCATTGAGGATACCCTTCATGTTGTGTGACACCACCATTGTGCTAAATGGAATAGATTTCGAACAGATCTAGCAGTACAAAACTGAGCATCCATGAGGTGCTGTGGGCTATCATCAGCAGCAGCAGAACTATTCGACCACAATCTGTAACCTCATGGCCCAACATTTACCCCACTCTACCATTACGATCAAGCTGGGGGATGAATCCTTGTTCAATGAAGATTGCAGGAGGGCAGGCCTGGAGCAGCAGCAGGCATACCTAAAAATGAGGTCTCAACCTGGTGAAGCTACAACACGGGAGAATACTTGCATGCCAAACAGCGGAAGTAGCATGCGATAGATGGAGTGAAGCGATCCCATAACCAACAGATCAGATCTAAGCTCTGTAGTCCCGCTACATCCAGTCATGAATGGTGGTGGACAATTAAACAACTCACTGGAGGAGGAGGCTTCACAAATATTCCCATCCCTAATGATGGGGGAGCCCAGCACATCAGTTTTTTTGCAATTTGTAAATTGCATTTTCCGTCTCAACCAGAAGTGCTGGGTGGAACCATCTCAACCTTCTCCTGAGGTCTCTAACATCACAGATGCCAATCTTCAACCACTTTGATTCACTCCACGTGATATCAAGAAACAGCTGAAGGCACTGGATCCTACAAAGGCTAAGGGCTCTGACAACATCGCAACAACCTGAAGACCTGTGCTCCAGAACTAGTACCCCTAACCAAGCTGCTCCAGTGCAGCTGCAACAGTGGCATCTATCTGGCAGTGTAGAAAATTGCCCAGTTATGTCCTGCCCACAAAAAGCAGGGCAAATTCAATCTGGCCAATTACCACGCCATCAGTCTATCCTCAATCATGAGCAAAATGATGAAAGGTGTCATTGACAGAGCTATCAAGTGGCACTTGCGCAACAATACCCTGTTCACTGGCGCTCCATTTGGGATCCGCCAGGGCCATTCAGCTCCTGAACTAATTACAGCCTTGGTCCAAATATGGACAAAAGAGCTGAACTTGTAGTGAGGGTGACAGTCCTTAACATCAAGGCAGCATTTGACCTAGTGTGGCATCAAAGATCCCCAGGAAAACTGGGAATCGGGGGGCAGGTGGGAAACTCCACTGGTTGGAGCCATACCTAGCATAAAGAAAGATGGCTGTGGTTGTTGAAGATCAATCTTCTCAGTCCCAGAACATTGCTGTAGCAGTTCCTCAGGAAGGTGCCCTAGGCCTAACCACCTACAGTTGCTTCATCAATAACCTTCCCTCTATCATAAGGTCAGAAGTGGGGATGTTCGCTGATTGCATAATGTTCAGCATAATTCGAGATACTGGCCTTATTTCCTCAGATACTGAAGCAGTTCATGTCCATATGTGGCAGGAGCTGGACAATATTCAGGCTTAGGTTGATAAGTGGCAAGTAACTTTCTTGCCACACAAGTGTCAGGCAATGACCATCTCCAACAAGAGAGAATCTAACCATCTCCCCTTGAAGTTCAATGGCTTTCCCATTGCTGAATCCCCTTCTATCAACATCCTGTTGGTTATCGACCAGAAACCGAACTGGACTAGCTATTTAAATACTGTGGCTAGAAGAGCAGGTCAGAGGCTAGGAATTCTCTGGTGAGTAACTCACCTCCTGACTCCCCAAAGCCTGTCCCCCATGTACAAAGCACAAGTCAGGAGTATGATGGAATACTCTCCATTTGCCTGAACGAGTGATGTACCAACAGCACTCAAAAAGCTCAACACCATCCAGGACAAAGCAGCCTGTTTGATTGGCAACCCATCCAATCACCTTAAACATTCATTCTCTCCACCACTGACGCACAGTGGCAGCAACGTGTACCACCTACAAGATGCATTGCAGCAACTTACCAAGGCTCTTTTAACAGCACTTCCCAAACCAGTGAACTCTGGCACCTAGATCAAGGGCAGCAGCTGCATAGGAACACCACCACCTGCAAGTTTCTCTCCAAAGCCACCCACCATACGAATTTGGAATTAATCACCACTCCTTCACTGTCGCTGGGACAAAACCCTGGAATTCCTTCCTGACAGCACTTTGGGTGTACCTATGCATAAAGACCGCAACAGTTCAAGAAGGCAGCTCGCCTTCTCAGGGGCATTTAGGGATGGACAATAAATCCTGGCTTAGCCAGCGACACCCACATCCCATGAAAGAATAAAATTAATGACTGTCCACTAGAGAAAAAAATTTATTTTTATCAAATCCTTTAATTGTCTTAAACACCTCAAGTATATAACTGCTCAGCCTTCTATACCTGAGGCAATACAAGTCTACTCTATGCAACCTTTCCTCATATCTTAACTCTTTTAGCCCCAGTATCATTTTGGTGAATCTACACTGCGCCACTTGCAAGGTCAATGTTAGACCTTCCTGAGCTGTGGTGTCCAGACTAAACACAATAGTCCAGACATGATCTAACTGGAGCTTTATATAACTGTAGCATTTCTTCCACCACTTTGCATTTCAGCCACCTTGAGTGAAGGTTAATGTTCCATCACCTCTTTTACCTCCACTAGTTTTGTGAAACCCTAAGTTTTTCTAAGTTCCTCCTCAATTATTAGTTTCTCATCAAGAAAATACCCTGATCCATCTGGTTTAGAAGTAAAGTGGATAACCTCACATTTCCCATGTTGAGCTCCATCTCCCACATTGTTGCTTTCTCATTTAATCTAAGTTTCCTTCTCATCTTTCTGTTCTCATCTGTACTTCATACTATGCATTCTAACTTATTGTTGTTAGCAAACTTAAATATATTCAGCTACCTATTCCTTCATCTAAGTTCTCGATAAAATTAGTCAAAAACCGAGATCCCAAAACATATCTCTCAGAGGTATCGCTAGTCTTGGGCAAAACGTGGAAAATGAAGCTGAATTCCAGAGATAAGGTGAGAATAACTGCCCTTAACATCAAGGCAACATTGACCAAGTGTGGCATCAAGGAACCTTAGTTAAAGTTGAAGTCAGCAGGAATTGGTTGGGGGGGGGTGGGGGGGGGAGCCTCTCCATTTGAATACCTAGCACAAAGGAAGATGGTTGTAGCTGTGGTTGTTGGAAGTTATTCATCTCAGCCCCAGGATATCACTGCATGAGTTCTACAGGGTAGTATCCCATGCCCACCCACCTTTGGCTGCTTCATTAATGACCTTCCCTCTATCATGGTGAGAAGTAGGGATGTTCACAGTCTACAGTTCCATTTGCAACTCTGCAGGTAATGAAGCAGTCTGTGCCCACATGCAGCAAGAACCGGCTAACATTCAGGTTTGGCTTGTTAACTACCAGGTAGTGATGATCTCCAACAAGAGATAATCTAACCATCTCCCTTTGGCAGTCAGTGCCATTACTATTACTGAATCCCCCACCGTCCACATTCTGATGGTTGCCATTGACCAGAAACTTAACTGGACCAGCCACAAAAATACTATGGATACAAGAACAGGTCCGAGACTGAAATATCTGCAGTGAGTATCTCACCTGTTGACTATCTAAAACCTATATACCATCTACAGGGCTCAAGTAAGGAGTATGATGGGATACTGAATGAGTGCAGCTCAAGCAACACTCTAAAAGCTTAACACCTTCACCATCTTAAACATTGACTCCTTTCACTACTGGTGCGCCTTTGCTGCAGTGTATACCATCTAAAAAGATGCACTACAGCAACCTGTCAAGACTCCATTGACAGCACCTTCCAAACCACCAAGAAGGTCAAGGGCAGCAGGTGTGTGGTGCCACCACCACTGTAAGTTCCTCTCCAAATTGGAAGTATATTGCCATTCCTTCATCATTGCAGGGTCAAAGTCTTAGAACTCTCACCTCAATAGCACCCTGAGTGTACCTACACCAAATGGGCTGCGGCGGTTCAAGGAGGCGACTTACCACCACCTTCTCAAGGGCAATTAGGGATGAATGATAACAGCACCTTTATCCCATAAACGAATAAAGAAAAAGTCATATCCTGCCAGTTGGACTATGTACTCATCCATGTTCTCTCCCTTCTACCTCCTAATCAATTCCCTACTTCTGTCCAAGGTTGCTTCCAATTCCATGTACTTCCATTGTTCCTTACAGTTACTTGTGTGGAATCTATTTGCATGCCTTATGGGTGTCCATTTAAATAACATCTATAGTTGCTCCT
The DNA here is from genome assembly GCF_017639515.1 of Carcharodon carcharias. NCBI lineage: Eukaryota > Metazoa > Chordata > Chondrichthyes > Lamniformes > Lamnidae > Carcharodon > Carcharodon carcharias. The sequence goes on along the minus strand of NC_054479.1, from coordinate 40,759,738 downwards.
TTCGGTGCCATGTTAAGAGGCCTCGAAAGAATTTCAGCTAGGTTCTTCAGACATGACTTAACCTTCATAAATCCATGCCGGTCCTCTCCGATCAGCTTATATTTGTTGAAGTGCTCAGCTGCTCTGACCCTGATGACATACAAACATACAAATTAGGAGCAGGAGTAGGCCACTTGGCCCTTCAAGCCTGCTTCACCATTCAATGAGATCATGGCTGATCTGATTGTAACCTCAACTCCACATTCCCACCTACCCCTGATAACCTTTCACCCTCTTGCTTATCAAGAATCTATCTGCCTCTGCCTTAAAAAATATTCAAAGACTCTGCTTTCACTGCCTTTTGAGAAAGAGTTTCAAAGACATTGAATCCTCAGAGAAAATAATTCTCCTCATTTCTGTCCTTAATGGGTGACCCTTTATTTTTAAACAGCGGCCCCAACCCTAGATTCTCCTGACAAATTCCAGTAACCTGTAGTCACAACAGACGTTAGACTAATGGCTCTATCATTTCCTGATTTATGTCTGCTATTCTTTTTAAATAATGGAGTGACATTACAATATTCTTTAAAAAGAAAATGTTACTGACAATCTAACTAGCATAAAAAATTGAATGCCAATGTTTATTAAGTCAGGAGTCTGATTGTGGAAATTATTTTTGAATGATCCTGCTTCAAAATATGTCTTGGGGTGTGCTTTTTGTTCCAGCCTTCTTCATCTGTGCATTTGTTTGTTCATAATGATGTTCAGTGCTTATTTTGACTCAGCTTTTTGATTGCAGGTGTCCCACATTTTACAACTACTTTTAATTTTCTTAGTGGTAATTTTCTTCCCCAACACTCCCTCTGCATCCATGTTTCAAATAGAAACAATATTTTTAGTTTAGGAAACAACATTGTTATAGATTTATTCCACCAATCATAGATACATATGTAGGGTTTTTTAACCTTTTTATGATCAGCATTTTATTGGTATTGAGATATGTCTGAACTTCAAAACTTTTGGTGGTGGAAAATCAAACACTAAGTTCTAATTTATGAGACAAAAACTGAAAGTGCTGGAAAAGCTCAGCAGGTCTGACAGCATCTGTAGAGAGAGAAAAACACAGTTAACGTTTCGAGTCCATATGACCCTTCTTCAGAGGTAATTTATGAGGTTGTTTTGTCAAAAGATTCAAGCAGTTTTGCTTGTCCCTTTGAAGTATATATGTGAATCTGTTTTTAATATTTATATATCTCTCAATCATTCTACAACTAAGCAGGTGACTGTTCGAAGCTGTACAAAGCCAAAGAGGTTGGCTTTTTCTCACTGTGTAGAGATGTCTCTTCCTAACACATGCATAGCAATCCAGGTTCAAAAGATTAGGAACTCATCAAAATGAATATCAAAGTCCTTATGTCAAATTGGCATTTGTTGGTACATTGTACTTTTCCACTGCAATGCTTGTCACGTTTCTGTAAATCTTCCATCATGTGAAACATTAAAAGTACAGTAGAATTCTGCTAGAATATTGGTAATCACTAATCCTGAATTTCACCATAATTGGAAGATAAAACAAAACTGTACATAGTCTTTAGACTTCAGAGCACAATCTAGACTGTAGTTAATTATTTCATTGTGATTCTGCAAGCATGCTATGTTGTCAGAGGTGCTATCTTTCAGTTAAGATGTTAAACCAGGTCCCATCTACCTGTCTGCTTAAGTGAATGAGCAGCAAGGAATTCTTCTCACATCCTGGCCAACGTTTCTACCTCATTCAACGCTACCAAAATCAAGATGATCCAATCATCCATTAATTTGCCTTTTGTGGAACCTTACTATGCACAGGCTGGTGCATTTGTTTGCCTACATGAAAATGGTGATCGAATTTGATAAGTAATCCATTGGTTGTAATGCACACTGGGATAACCAAACACTGATGAAGTACCTGGAAAAACTCAGCAGGTCTGGCAGCATCGGCGGAGAAGAAAAAGAGTTGATGTTTCGAAACATCAACTCTTTTCTTCTCCGCCAATGCTGCCAGACCTGCTGAGTTTTTCCAGGTAATTCTGTTTTTGTTTTGGATTTCCAGCATCCGCAGTTTTTTATTTTTATCACTGTGATGAAGTGCTATATAAATGCAAGGCTTTTTTCTTTTGATTGAATTACTCAGCATATGCAGAGATTGCTTTGAATTTGCTGTATCATGGCTCTGTTAATGACTCAACTGGTTATGGCATTGAGTAACTGATCCATACATATCAGGAAAATTCCAGGTTCAATTCTGAGTCTGTTAAGTTCTTTGATCAGAGCCAGATCAGCAGTAAGGATACTTAAGATATCCAATATTCCACAGGTACAGAGAGGAATATCAGCCAAAGTTCCCACTTTCCAGGGACCTATTACCAAAGTTTGTGCACATGGAGGATGGATGAAGGCTAGATCAGGCACACATGAAGAATAGTAAATTGAACAGGACTAGTGAGCAACCTGTAGCCTTGAAACCATCCCCAGTGTGGGTTTCATCCCTTCCAGAATGAAGGGGGAATGGGAAAACATTGACAGAAAAAAAAAAACTGCCAAAATTATTACATTAATGGTGTATGCCTGTGAAAGAACTGAAGCCAAATTTTAATGGTTCTTGTCATTAAGCTATTAATGTGTATAATATTATTGGAAAATATTTTTCTTTTAAAATGAAGGTTTAGCCTGTGGGTGTGTCTTAGTTGGGTTAAAGCCAACTAGTCTGGGTGCTTTAATGCGTACTAGTTTTGAGGTGTAACAGGTAGTGTGCATTTGCATTTTTTGAAAGAGCATTCAAGAAGGCGAGTGAAATCTGGCATCTAGTTAGCAAAGACCTAGCAATATGTTTATATTCCTAATAAAATTGGTCCTATGAAAGGGGTTTTAATTCCGCTTTACCAAAAGGCTGTCTCATAACAATTGGGGGCTTGTTCGGGATAAAAAGTATTTCTTATTCCTTGATTGGTTTGGATTTGGTGAAGATAAAGGCTACGAATACGAGAAGAGCTTTGAATTCAGGAGTTGGTGAGGTATTTTAGAAGTGGTGAGACTGCAAGATGGCTTTGGCAATTGTTAAGACTTGTCTGGAAGTAGATGAGAAAGCTCTGATTGGGTTGGAGAAAATAACCAGAAGTAAGTTAACAGAGTTGGCAGATAAGTTAAAATTCGAGTTACCTGCAGGGGCTAGGAAATCAGATATAATTAAAAGTATAGCACAGCATCTACAGTTGGAAGTGAAACCTGACATTAGTGAGTCACAGCTGGAGGTAGTGAGACTTCAGTTACAAATGAAAAAGCTTGAATTAGAAGCAAAGGACAGAGATATGGTTTTTAAAAGGAAATTAGAAATTGTGAAGATAGAGAAGGAAGAAAGAGAAAAAGAGAGAGAGAGAATTCCAACTGCAAATGTTGGCAATTAAAGAAGAGATGCCAGTTGGTGAGGATGGATTTATCTTGAGTCAAACCCAGTGGGGAGATGTTTAAATTTGTACAAACTCTCCCAAAGTTTGAGGAAAAGGATATTGAAGCATTCTTTATTTCATTTGAGAAGCTAGCTAAACATGAAATGGCCACAGGAAAACTGGGCACTATTATTACAGTCTTAGTTGTTAGGTAGGGTGCATGAGGTATATATTTCGCTATTAGAAGAAATGTCTGTGAATTATGATGTGGTGAAAAGGCTATTTTAAGTGCATATGAGTTGGTTCCTGAAGCATACAGGCAGAAATTTAGGAATATGAGAAAACAGCCTGGGCAAACTTATATTGAGTTTGAAAGAGCAAAACAAAGTAATTTTGACCAGTGGATACTGCATTAAAAATAGAAACAACCTATGCAGCTCTTAAGGAAGTAATTCTTTTGGAGGAATTTAAAGATTCAATCCCTTCAGTAGTGAGAACTTATGTGGAGGAACAGAGGGTTGATTCTGTAAGACAAGCAGCAGAGATAGCTGATGATTATGAATTAGTTCATAGAGCTAAACCTTTTTTTGGCACCCTTTCAAATTGGAAAAGGATAAAAAGTGGGAAGGTGAAAGGAAGGTAGGTAGTCAGGGAAGAGGAGGAGTGGCTGGAAGTTCCCAGGAAGTTTTATACTCGGAGTAAAAAGAAAGGTGATGAAGTGACATTCGAAATTTAGGTGTTTTCATTGTAATAAAGTGGAGACACACGAAGTCAGTGTGATGGAATCTGTTGGAATTGTTGAGGTACAGAAAAGTCCTGGAAGTAAAGCACTGTAGGTTCTGAGGTTCAGGCACAGGAGAAACCAGTGATTTGTGTACAGGTAAAACACGGAGAATCAGTGAAAGGTAAAGAAGTGGGAATGTGTTCACAGTTTACTCGAGAATTCTGAGGAGCTGGTAGCAGAAATGTTTAAAGATTTTGTGTGTGAAAGGAAAGTCTTTCCATGTGTACAGGGTGGCGTAGGTAAAGATATTTAAATTTTACGAATCACAGGGGCTAGTTAATCCTTAATATTATGCGATAGTGAAATTTGTTGTTCAAAGCGAGTATTGCAGGAGAAGGTAATAATAAGTGAGGTTCATGGAGATGCTAAATCTATTCCATTGTAGAAGGTAAATTTAAAGAGCAACTGGAAGACAGGTGAAGTTATAGGTGAAGTGGTGGAAAAATTGTCCGTTGCAGGGGTTCAATTTATTCAGGGTAATGATATAGCTGGATTGCAAATGTGGGTGATACCTATGGTAGTTGAGCAGCCTGTAGAAGTGTTTTCAACAGAGGTGTTACAGAAAGGACATCCTGGATTGTTTCCTGATTGTGTTGTAACGAGATCAAAGGCTCATCGGGAAGAACAAGACAAAGAAGATAAGCAGGCAATTCAAGGGCAAGAAGAAGGTGTCGAAATTCAATTAGCTGGCACTGCATTTGATAGCATTGTTCAAGAGGAAGGAATACAGGAAAATTCAGCTGAAATGTTTAACTCAAAGAGGTTAGTGGAATTACAGAAACATGATTTGCAATTAAAACAATTATATCAGAAAACTTATTCAGAAACAGAAGCAAAACGTATTCCAGTATGTTTTTATCTTCGGGAAGGTACTTTAATGCTAAAATGGAGGTCGGATCATGTCTCAGCAAATGAAAGCTGGAGGGAGGTGCATCAGAGTGTTATCTCATTGGGGCATAGAAATGCGATACTGAGGATTTCTCATGAAATTCCAATGGGGGGACATTTAGGAAAACACAGGAAAAGATAGAGTTTTTTTTTGGCCAAGATTGCATAAGGATGTAGTCAAATTCTGTAGAACCTGTTATACATGTCAGTTAACAGGAAAGCCACAAGCAGTGATTAAGCCTTCAATCCCAATACCAGCATTTGAGGGTTGTGACTGATTGTGTAGGACCCCTCCCTAAGACTAAAAGTGGAAATCAGTATCTATTGGCAATAATGGATGTGTCTACTAGGTTTCCTGAAGTGATACCTTTAAGAAATATTACAACTAAGGAGATTGTGGAGGAGTTAATTAAATTGTTTACAAGATGTGATTTACCTAAAGAAATACAATCAGATCAGGGTTCAAATTTCATGTCACAGCTGTTTAAGAAAGTAATGAACAGTTTGGGGTTAAAAAAATTTAAGTCAACAGCTTATCATCCGAAGTCACAAGGAGCTTTGGAAAGTTGGCATCAAACTTTAAAACCTATGATAAGAGCATACTGTCATGATTATGCACAGGATTGGGATACAGTTTTGTTATTTGTATTAGAGACACTCCTAATGCATCGACCGGTTTTAGCCCTTTTGAACTAGTTTATGGTCATGAAGTAAGGGGACCACTGAAATTAATTCATGAGAAATTGTTGGGTTAATATTCAGAAACTATTCTCCTGAATTACGAATCAAATTTCAGAGAAAGCTTGAACAGAGCACGTGAGTTAGCTAGGGAACATTTAAAGACGTCACAGCAAGTGATGAAAGTGAAAGCAGATAAGAAAGCTAAAATTCACAGTTTTGTCTCTGGAGAAAAAGTACTAGTTTTGTTACCAGTACTAGGTGATTTATTAAATGCAAGATTTAGTGGGCCTTACAGGATTGAAAAGAAGTTGAGTAAAGTAAAATATTTAATAAACACTCCGGATAGAAGAAAGAAGCAGAGGGTGTGTCATGTAAATATGCTTAAAAAGTACTTTGACAGGGAAGAGGAACAAAAGAGGTATTAGTGATGAGAAAGAGGTAGAAGTGCAGGACTCTGAAATTGATTTTCCTCTAATCAAATTGGATATTGAGGGGGTGCTTGAAAATTTAAGTGAAATATTGAGTTACCTTCCATGCAAGTGTCAAAGTGATTTGGAAAAGCTATTGCAGTCACATAAACCTATGTGTAGAAATAAGTTGGGAAAGACGCATTTAGCTTTACATGATGCATGTATAGAAATGTCATCTTCAATAAGGCAACAACCTTATAGATTAAAGATGGCAAAGTTATCACAATTACAAAAAGAAATTGATTTCATGCTTCACAATGATATCATTGAATCTAGTTGCAGTAACTGGAGTTCGCCTATTGTACTGGTACCAAAACTGGATGGAACACACAGACTATGTGTGGAATATCAAAAGGTGAATGCAGTGACAAAAGCAGATTCATATCCCATACCATGGTTGGAAGATTGCATTGAGAAAGTGGGACAATCGAAATTTATCACAAAGATTGACTTGCTAAAAGGAAATTGGCAGGTACCGTTGTTAGAAGAAGCAAAGGAGATATTAGCTTTTGAAACAAAGTGGACTATATCAATTTAAAGTCAGGCCATTTGGTATGAAGAACGCACCTGCGACATTTCACAGACTGACAAACAAAGTAATTGCAGATCTAATCAATTGTGCGCTTTATATTGATGATCTAATCGTTTCCAGTCAGACGTAGGAGGAGCTTCCACAGTATCTGGAAGAATTATTTGCTCGACTACAAGAAGCTAATTTGGTGATGAACTAGGCTAAAAGTGAATTTGCAAAAGCACAAGTTACACATTTAGGCCATACTGTTGGACATGGTAAGGTGGCTCCGAGAGATGTGAAAGTCAAGGCTATCGTGGATTTCCCAGTGTCTGCAACAGAACGAGAAGCTTTGAAACTTTTGGGCATAAGTGGGTTTTACCAGAAATTTGTACCAAATTTTAGCCAAGTGGTTGCTGCACTGATTGAACTATTTAAAAAGAACAAGAAGTTTCAATGGACACTGGAGTGTCGGAAGTCATTCGATAATTTGAAAGCTGTATTAGCTACGACACCAGTTTTTGCAGTACCAAGCAATTCAAGTTGTCTGTTGACACAAGCAATATAGGCATTGGGGCTATACTGTTACAAGAAGATTACACAAATTGAAAATACACAAATTGAAAAACCAATAGGGTATTTTTCACAGAAGCTGAATGTACAACAGAGAAGATATTCAACGATCGAAAAAGAGACTTTGGGTTTGATGTTAGCATTGCAGCATTTCGAAATTTATGTTGCAACAATTCATCAGAAACAATTATTTATACAGACCATAATCCTTTGAAGTTTTTGGACAAATTTCAAGACATAAGTGCAAGGCTTTTCCGATGGAGTCTATTATTACAACCATTTAATCTACGGATTGTACATATTGCTGAAAGAGAAAATCTGTTCGCAGTTACGTATCAAGAGCTTGAAGCTTGTTGAAAAATTGGACATTTTTTAACAAAACCTAGACACTGAATTGGAGTGATTTCTGTTGATACCAAGGACTATATATATATATATATATATATATATGTGTATATATTATGTTAATGCATCTATCTGATACTATAATAGTGTAATAAGCATAGGAGATAGTGTGAGATTGGTTAATAAAATGAAGCCGTCTTTTAGATTTATGACCGTTCATTTTCGATAGGGAGGGGGATGCCATGAAGCTATTATTGCATATAATATGAATGGAAAATATTTTTCTTTTAAAATAGAGGTCGAATTTTTGGGCATGTCTTAATTGGATTAAAGCCAGCTAGTCTGGGTGCTTTGAGATGTAAGAGAGGTAGAGTGCATGTGAATTTTTTGAATAGAGCATTCACGAAGTGGAGTGAAATATGGCACCTAGTGAGCAGAGACCAAGTTTATATTGCTAATAAAATACTGAATTGAAAGGGGTTTTATTGTTAGAAGAGGCGGTGATACAATGATAATTTACATTCAGTGAGCTGTGCTAGAAAGAACTTCAGTTTTGTGTGTGCAGGGCAGAGGCAATGTAAAATCAAAGCAGCTGTAAGTCTACAACTGTCTCCACAGGAACCAAAGGCAGAGGAACCTCATTTTGAATTTATACAGTGAAAATGCTTTGCCTAGTGTCTGTTTAAAGTCTATGGGTTGCTGTTGCCTTAATGAAGATTAGTTTGGGTATTTGTTAAAAGTTATGGGAGAAGTAATTTTTAGCCATGTATGTGTTTAATGTGTTGTAACTTAATAAAATGTTTCATTTAGTTTAATATAAAACCTCTTGAGAACTGTTGATCTGATTCCTGAATCTAGAGTTGCATCTCAAACATTTCACTTAAAAAAATATAGGTTATGACAGTTCTTTAAAGTTTCCCCCTAGGATTTTTAAATAACTGAACTTTACCAAATGACTGTCTCATAATAGTTCCTTAATATCATTCTTTTCTCCTTCTTTCAAGCAGATATGTTTAAATTATGACAAATGTCCAACAAGTAGCATCATGAACTGTGCTGCTGCTACAGTAGTAACCTAATCTATTGCTATCAAAGGCCAGAATTTTCTGCCACTGTTGGCATAGGGCGTCATGGCAGGCATGAGTGGACAATGTTGCGAGAAGGTCAAAAATCAGTTTTAAGCTACCATGAAACCAGTTTGTGATCATTCACTCTGCCTGTCAATAGTGGGCCGCCTTTGCCACCGTCCAACGTTGGGAACCCAATTTCAATGCATTTGTATCTCATCATCTTACCTGCCCGCTGGAATCTTCCCCCAGCATTGGCATGGTATTTCACAACAGCACTTAGAAGACATGCACCTGGTGAGCTGAACTTCAAGGGAAACTCCGGGATGAGCGCACACTAATGTTGCATCACTCTTGTGAGAGTTGCCTGTTCGACTTAAAAGAAGAGGCGCCATGCATTCAGGTGAGGGCACAGGCAAGTTGCTTTTTCCTGGCTGGCTGACAGTGCAATGCCAGGGCAAGGATTGCACTGTGGTTGGGGCAAGTGTGTGGTGTGGGGGCAAGGGGTGGTTGCTGTCAAGGCAGCACAGTCTGATAATAGTGCACAAGCATGGGCGGATGGGAGTTGGGGGGAAGCAGCCACGCGTTAGGGAAACTTGTATTAAGTGAGCATTCTTCCGCAACTGAGACAATTCCCATGCTGCTGCATTGATATGCTTGGAGTCAGGCCTCTAGCTTATCTCCCCACCCAAGTATCGTAGAGGTTTGAAAATGCCACCAAATGCCCCTGAACCTTTCACCCCTTGGGTGCAGACAGCAAATTAATGAGCGTTTTAGGGGGCTGCAGTCAGACGACTGGCAAGTTGTACTGCCTCCTTGCGAAAGCTGGCCATGGAGCAGTCACTGGTGGAGGCTCTCGCAGCTCCTTGCAATGTCTTCATTCAGGTTTGGACCAGTATTCCTCATAGTTCAAGCTAACAGCGCAGCCTTGCTGTGCGGATTAGGAGAATGCTTGCGCCTGAGCTGAGAACATAGTATGCAGCCCAGTGGGCGAAGTTGCTGCCTGCCAATTGGTCAGTGAAGTGGGGCAGAGGTGGGTAGGATTTCAGGCTGACATGCAGCGCACTAAACTCTGGCCATCCAAGTGCCGGCCAGCATTCTGCGGCACGCGTTAAGGGTCTTTCAGACTTAACCAAGGAAGTTTCAAATTATACCCATGCTAAACCACATGTCACTCTCTTTCATCCTAAAAGAGGAGTACATCAAGGAGCCTGGTGACCTAGCTGTATGCCTCAAGGCTTGCAGGGAGCGGAGCCAAAGGAGAAGAGAGCGATTGAGGTGCTGGCAGAGGGAGGAGCAGCACCCTCAAGAAGATGGGTCGACTGGGGCTCCTGCACGTGCCATGAAAAGCCACAGTGAGCCGTTGCGGGTCAGTGCCTAGCTAGACCTAGGGTGTACAGATAGTGCTTGTCATTCCTGCAGGTGACCGAGAACCAGTGTCACCGAGGACTGCACATGTCCAGGGAACTGGTCACATATGTCACGTGCTGCAGGATTTGGAGCCACGAGGACTCAGATCGCATCCATTGGCCGTGAAAGCGACTGCGGCACTCAATTTCTTATACCAGTGGTTCCTTCCCCGAGTGACCTCTGCAGCATCTCACAAGTCTCCACAAACAAGTGCATCCATAAGATCATGGACTCCATATTCACAAAGGGACACAACTTTGTGCATTTCGACCGGGATCAGGCAAACCATGAAGAAAGAGAGCTGGGATTGATGCAGATCTCTGGTTTTCCACAGGTCCAGGGTGCCATCGACTACTCTCACATGGCCTTTAGGTCTCCATGGCAAAAAGCAGCTCACCAAGTCAACCACAAGGGCTTTATTCACAAAATGTTCAGCTGGCCTGTGACCATGGAAAAAACATCCTGCAGGTCTGCATACAATTCCCTGGGAGTCTCCGTGACTCCTACATTCTCAGTGGGTCTCAGTTCCCTGTCATCTTCCAGGGTCCACAGAGGCTGCAGGATTGGCTCCTCAGGGACAAGGGCTGCCCACAGAGGACATGGCTGATGATGCCCGTGTGAGAGAGAAGGTAAAACGAGGCTCATGTTGCAACTCATACTTCGGTGGAGCAAACCATTGGGATATTGAAGGTGGGGTTCCAGTGCCTGGACTGGTCTGGTGGAGCCCTGCAATACAGTCCACAGAGGGTGTCACGTATCATTGTCACCTGCTGCGCTCTTTACAACCTGGCGCTGCAACTGGGGGAGGAGCTGCCTGAGGAGACGGAGGAGCTGCACGTCTCCTCTGATGAGGAGGACATCAAGTGGGCTGAGGGTGAGGATGTCCTCGAAGACACGGATTCTGGTGATGAGGCTATCGCATTATCCAGGCAAGGCAGGCATGCTCGGGAGGCCCTCGTAGCTGCTAGATTCATGGAGAATGATGACGACATGCAGTGAGGAGACACCATAGATCCTCACTTTGCATCTGTGAATGTCTGACACCTGTTTGGCTGATGGCAGCTCGCTTGCGCTCCATGATCAGGAGGTGCAGTGGGGAAACTTTAACTTCTCCTGATCCTATGGTATCCATCGTGAGCTGAACCCTTTGTGATCATACTGTCACCAGACACGGTTGCTGATGATAAAAACAGAAAATGCTGGAAAAACTCAGCAGGCCTGACAGCATCTGTGGAGAGAGAAATATAGTTAATGTTTCAAGTCCGTATGACTCCTCTTCATAGCTAAAGAGACATAGAAATCTGATGGAAATACTGATGAGATGGGGGGTCCGGCCGCACCTCAATGATGCTGAGAGCACAGGTAAAATGACAGAACAAAAACAAAAAATGCTGGAAAAACTCAGCAGGTCTAACAGCAACTGTGGAAAGAAAGACAGAGTTAACATTTCAAGTCCATATGACTCTTCAGAGCTAAAGAGAAGTAAAAATGTGGTGAAATTTATACTGTTTAAGGGGGGGTGGGGCAGCTGAAGCTGGATAGAAGGTCAGCCTTAGGTGGAGGCAAAGGAGAGATTGTCAAAGATGTCATAAACAAAAGGTCAAAGGGGTGTTAATGGTGGTGGTATTGGCTAAAGGAGGTGCTGATGGTGACATTAAGGATAGAAAGCAGAATGTGATATTAGCTGGACAAGGGTAAGCACTCTGGAAAGAACAACATGACCAAGTGACAGATGGCCCTAGTCAAGGAAGGAAAGGGAGGTGTCGGAGATGGACCATGTGAAGGTGATGGAGGGGTAGAAATTGGAAGCAAAATTGATTTTTAAAAAAATTTCAGGTCCAGACGAGAGCATGAAGCTGCACCGAAACAGTCATTGATGTACTGAAAAAGAGTTGTGGGAAGGGGCCTGAGTAGGACTGGAACAAGGCATGTTCCACATACCCCATAAACAGGCTACTCCTGCATGAATAAAGAGAGTGTGTGGAAGCAGAATGCCTCCCAGGCCAGATAATAAGGATGCCTGGCACATGTGGGTGGTGTGTGGTGCTATAGATGGGATGTGGCCACGATCTGCAGGGCAGATGAAAGTGTGTCTGAGAGTGAATGGTGATGTCCCTTGAACCAATAGTGAGTGAGACCCCTGTGGATGTGTGATGGGCTTGTGAGCATGAGAGTGATGAGAAGAGTAACTTACCCTGGCGGAACAGAGGAGATCAGTAGTTCAGCCTCTTTCAGCACTGGGTGGTTGTCCTTTTTCTCAGGGTGTTGGCGCTGACCACTGCTGCCAATGCCTCCTATGGTGGATTGGTGACCTTGCTTGCTGGTGTTTAACCAGAATTGGGCTAGAAGACTTCACAGCAGGCCTCCACTGTGTCCAGTAGGTGCTCAAGGGAGGCATTGCTAATTTGGGGGTAGCATGTTTCCTCCCTTTGGCAGCCATCAGTCATGCTGCATCATTCGCAGCAGCTTCTTATCCCTTAAAGAGTGCTCGCCACATGCAGGGGGCGGCCTTTAAATATTGCGCTCACTTTACTGAAGGCCCGAGGTGATGGCAGGGCAGGTGAATCAGAGGCTGACCTGCCAGCAACCTGGCATGTTTCTTGGGAATGCATTGTTAATGGGATGCCAGGCAGGGGATAATGCGGCACGAAAAGCCGTCATTGCAGCCGGCGGGTAAAACGTCCTTTTTCCCGCCCGCTAATGCACTTAATGCAAACTTGGGATGATTCCGCCCTAAATGGTTGAACGTGAAACTAGGTTTGGATGATCATTAGTGAAACATTCAATATCATAAAAATGCAAACAAGTTACTTTTACTTTAGAAAATTAAAGCGTGGATCCTCCAAATCCTAAAGCCTTGTAAAAAGTATTCTGGGGGCTAGTATCAAAAATTGGACAGATGACCACCCTAACAGAAATGTGCTAAGGGTTGCGTCACAGCACATTTCTAGCAGGTGAGAGCAGTGACGGTAAAAGCACTTCCCTTAATCAAATGAACCCTTCACTTATGTATTGATTTGTGTCAGTCCTGCATGCCACCTCCCTCCATTTTCACAAACAAGATGTCAAACATAAATCTCTCACATTTGAAATGGATGTCCAGTTCTACTAAGAGGCAGGAAATTTCCTGGAGGCCATGGAAGGCACAAAGTATTGCCAAAAAAAAGTGTTTTAGCCATTTCCTAACCACTTCCTTTTCTTTTTCCAGTTCATAGTTGGGTTCTCATGAATTCTTCTAGCAATTGTTGTAATTTGTTTTTCCCTTCAGCTCTGTTACTGGGACAATGTGTATCCTAGTGGGATTCATCTCTATCTAAAAATGTCAAAGAGGAGGGGATGTCAGGTAGATTAGGCTTTAAAAGAGAAACTTTATGTCTCCTCTGTGAACAGATGAACATACCTGACTTTGGTACACCTCATGGAATTTAATTAAAAAGTTATCTTCCTTTTTCTTCAGTGGTTCCCTAACTCCCAAATGGTGTGACACTGGCATTTAGACCAAAAAAGTTCCAGAGATGATCCTTGGTCCAGAATGAGATAACAACTTAGTTGATGCTGCCTTCTACGTCAAATAATCCACTGTGATTCACTGTCCTCACTCAGCCATGGGCAAAAGCAACTTGGTTAGTACTGCAGAGTTGTGCCTTGTTGAATAACACAAAGTAAGTTATTGTCTTCCGTAGAAGTGCAGTTAGTAACTAAGGAAGTGAAGATGGTTACATTGCTGAAACATTTACTTAGTCTTCCTTAAACATTTTTTTTGACAATTTTCATCTTTTTCCAGTACTGGACTGGAGCATATTTAATTTCTAGTTTTAACTAATATAAAGTGGTATTATTGGTGACCACTGAATTCCATAATTTAGGCTCATGCAAATTAAACAAATATTAATAGTTGTTTGGTAGTCCAGAACTTGAGTATATGCATTTCAGTGCCAGTATGAAACTAGGCAGGTAGGCTGTACATCCCAAAGACTGGGGGACCGTATCAAATGGCATACCCCAGCCGCTGTTCACAATGGGCAGACCGTACCCAACCAGCCCGTGCTTGCAAAACTCAAAACAGTGTTCAACATTAGATGTAATTCCACAATTGGACAACATTTGCTAAATAATCCTCAGTGTGCTAAGAATTATGCTGACAACCAAGTGTGGCGTGTTTGCATGTACTGGAAGCCACATATGTTAATGCACAGGACCCTGTTCTTTGCAGTCAGAAAGTACACGTATTGTGCCTGTTTCAGCTAAACAAAATAAGTGACAGCCATTCGTTGACTCTGACCAATCAGGGTCAAGCTGCCTGGTTTAAATTTCAAACAGTGCTTAGCAGTTAACTGTCAATCACCATCAATGGTGCATTCTCCATGGCAACACCACTTGCCAACCAATTAGCATTCTCTTCACATATAGTATAAATTGTTGTTTTCCCCTTATATTGATATTCTTACAAAGTGTCCCGATAAGTGCAAGACAAAAAGCTTAATCCTGTCTCTTTTTTCAGCAATAAACAAATATTCTTTAGTGTTCATAATATTGGAGAACTAGGAATGCTGCAATGAACTAGCGACAGGATGTAAGTTTAATTGTGTCAATTTTAGCTCAGTTGGTAAAACTTTCACCTCTGAGTCACAAGGTCTTGGTTTCAAGCCCCATGCCGGGACTTGAGCACAAAAATCAAGGCTGGCATCTCAATACAGTACTGAGGGGGAATTCCATACTGTCTTTCGAATAAGATAGTAGGAGAGTTGTCTCCAGTGTTCTGGCCAATATTTATTCCTCGATCTACATCATTAAAAACAGATTATTTGGTCTTTAAAATGCTCTTTGTTGAAACTTGCTGTATGCAAATAGGCTGCCCATATTTCCTACATTAAACAGTGACTACGCTTAAAAAGCAGTCCCTTCATTGTAAAGCACCTTGAGATGTATGGTGGTCATGAAAAGTGCTATATAAATATAAGTCATTCATATCATTTGCAATCATGTTAAAATATAGAAAGTATTAAGTTTATCACTATTATTTTACTGAAATGCCCCTTGTAAATAACTAAGATCTGTATGACAGGTTTTCTAATTTCTTTGTAACCTTATAGCTCATCAATTAAAATTATTGCATCAATATTGCAGGATGGTCTCAACCTGCAATAAATTTAAAGGACAATTTAAAATATACCTCTATATAGCACATCTCTGCACATGGTAGAACCTCTAAGTCATATCAAAATGTTGCATATATTTGTGGATGGTAGTGGAGAATGTTTCACGTTTTTTTTGCAAAGATTAATCCATCCTAGCAGAAGGTGCTGTGTGACATTCTTAAAGTCATCCAGGACACCATTGAATCATACCAATGCACTATTTCCCCTTAACCCTGGTATGGGCAAACTGTCAGGTTTACTAAATTCAGCCTGTTTGGTGCTTTGTGTTGCATGGCAGTAGAGGGCACCCTTCTCCCTCCACTCAGTGTAGATTGAGACACTATGGAAGGTGGCCCAGTTTGAGAAAATGATGCAGCTCTTGAGGCTGAACTATGAACATACTTAAATATCTAGTCTTTAGTCTTGACCCAGTGCTAAAAGCTGGATGGTACATTAGCAGCAGCTTCTCATACAAGGCACAATGCCAACCATCAGAGCATGTTCCATCCTACAGAATAGAGGAGCTATCAAGACCCACCTGGCATTAACCTACCTGGTGAATAAAGTAGTACACCATAACTAGTGCCACTAACTAATCAGACCCTCCAGTCATCTTCAACTCCATTAATTCAGCAAAACCCACTTAATGACGCAATGTGCCATGTATACTATAAATGCAGTATTTATCATCATGTTAAAACCAAACAATGATTACAGTATTGAAAAGAAAACCGCCTCACTTGCAGAAACAAAATTCCTGCCATAAATATCCACCATATACAACTAGTTACTTTCAGTAAAATCATTTGGGTGTTTTATGGCAGTGGTTTGAGAACTCAAACCCTGGCAGATTTCAGACCCATCCATTTACTACTGTATTTATTACATATTAAGAGAGCAGAAGGGGGAATTTAAACACAGGTTGATTACTAGTGGTGAAGTGTTGTTGCTGCCAGGAGACCCAGCTATTCTGACACCCAAGTTTCATTTATGCACTGTGGCATCTTGATACAGTTTGCTGATTGTGGGAAGTTGGAAGATTACATGGCTCTCACAGTGAGCCCACCAACGGTCAGCGTGAGAAGGGATGAAAAACCATCCCAGGTGAAGGCACTCATATGGGACAGAAGTGGTTCAGGTTATATTGTAGGCCCAGGAGGAACACACCTTCAAGCCACACCAAAAAATATATTGCATAACTTGGTCCATTTTTTAATAACTTTAAGAGCTATTACTAAGGCCACTCGGTGCTTGATGCAACCCCAATTTGCATAATACAGGTAACCTTCTACATAAAACAGACAAGTACTCCAGCCATCTATTTCAGCATCCTACCAAAGATAGCTCCAGTTGGTATGCTAACATAAATGGGGCATTGTGTTATCAAGCACTATTTGTGGGATGCTGATGACTCATTTGCATCAGAAGTTAAAACTGGCCTAGAACTCTTTGTTAGTTATGTTAAACGATGTTTCTCTTTTGTCTTTAGTACATAGGACTGAGATTAGCATATTAAAGGTATCATCTTTCCTGAAAAAAGTGGACGCTGTAGCCACCCAGGACAGGTTAAAATTGTGTAGGCCAAAGCAGTAGCAAAAATGGGAATATGCCACTGCCATCTTGTTCCTGCCAGGCAGAGACCTGGGATGGTGACTCTCTTGTGTTTGTCTGCAGCTTTGCTTCAGCAGAAGCCTGGGAAAAAGCTGGATAGTCACAAAAGTATGATATAGAACACAGCAAGCAGCAAAATTTCTGTTGACTCAGGAGGAGCATTTGTGTTGGATAGGCCACTCAACACCTGCTTGCCAATAGGAAGATTGTGAGCAACACACACACTTAATTATTGGTGTCTGAAAATTAAGGCTGGATCCTTTTAAATGGTGTGAAATCCCACTTAGCCTGAAAAAAGCAGGTGCTCCCACGACCCGTTTTCAGTACGGGTCAACAATAATGACAGCTGGAGCAGTAGCAGAAACAGGAATGCTGCGTTGCAATTTTCAGAGAGTGCCTGCTCCTGCCTGGTTGAGGCCCTGAAAATCACCACTAATGTCTGTCAGCAGAAGGGCTTTGGCACTGCCCTGGGAGGAAGCCATACAATAAGGAAGGTACATTGGGCAGTGAAATTGAGAGAAAGGAAAATAAGTGTTTCTCCAAAAGTATTTGCTCAGTTGTTTGATTTTGTTCTTCAGGAGACTACATCATTTTAAGATGCCAAACATGAATGTATCTTCTGGTGGGCAGACAGGGAATCAGATCAGTTAATACAACCATAATCAACCATTGCAGACATTGCACTAACTCCTGATACAAATACAACTGATATAACAAACATTTCTTGAACCTTAAGCATTGAAGAAAATATCCAAAACAGAAACAGAAATACCTGGAAGAACTCAGCAGGTCTGGCAGCATCGGCGGAGAAGAGCACAGTTGACGTTTCGAGTCCTCATGACCCTTCAACAGAACCATTCTGTTGAAGGGTCATGAGGACTCGAAACGTCAACTGTGCTCTTCTCCGCCGATGCTGCCAGACCTGCTGAGTTGTTCCAGGTATTTCTGTTTTTGTTTTGGATTTCCAGCATCCGCAGTTTTTTGCTTTTAAGAAAGTATCCACGCTAGTTGGTGTAATGTTGCTAAAAATACAGGAGATGGCACTGTTTCAGTGTTAAATTATCACCTATTTACTAATAATTTTAATTTTTTTAGTCAGCTTATTTTTTTATAAAATATCATAGTAGCTTGAAATAAATTCTGTTTGTCACAAGTATTAACAGCACCTGTTTCTAAAACTCTGAGCTCCTTCAAGCCATACAAAACACTACTTTTAGCCTACATGTTAGGACTGTCCCTCCTTTGTAAAATCCTTTGTTAGACTATAAACCTTGTCCTGAGGTGTCTGTGTGTATGCTCAATGATATAATCAGTGGATACATGCAGAGACTGCACAACTTGAGCCTGACAGCTCAGTTCCTGTGGAGACTATATACTGAACTACATATTGAGCACAATTCTGACCTCATACTTTCTATGCTTCCATATGAACTGCTGCTCCAGGAGCTTCAAAATATTTTTGCCATCCTATGACTTGAAAACTCTATCGAGCTTCCCAAATGTTATCAGTGCAGTGAATGAACTTTTATGTTAAATGTTTACAAGTGTATTTATCCAAGTGTATTTTTCATTGTAGAGGACATTTATGTTAATAAATAGATCATAAGGTATTTCAAAGTGAAATTTATTTATTTTTTGTGTGAACAAAATGTCTACCTTAATAGTTTGTGAAAGTAATTTAATAGGGCTCATGTTTAGTTTTTGAAATCACTGTTTCACTTGTTACTCTCACCACTGTCAGCTGTATTAATTCATAGACCAGAAGGATAATATGGACCTAAATATGCTCAGTAATTCAGTAAAGAAGTCTTGTCTCATTAAACCTGGATATTTTTATCTTGCTGTCTGCAAACCACCTAATTGACAGACAGAATTGGATCACCTGGTTAGGCAATTCTGCTCATACCTTACCGAAGTGCCCAATTTTCATGTTTCTCTTAAAAGTGAGTATCACCAAGCCTGATTCTTCAGTCCTTCAAAGGCATCCACACATGTTCCATTCAGGCAAGTGAATGGATGGTGTTCAGATGCAGGAACCAGTCTTACCTCCTTAACCCAACCCATCTCCGAGGGGAGATCGCTGATGAGAGTGCCTTGCGGCTGAGATCAACTGATCACTGTAACCCAGGATCAAACCAGGGAGCTTTCTGGCTTGTATAGATCACCAAATTCAAATGTCAGGGAATTCTGTGCAGATTTATTTTATTCATTCATTCATGGGATGTAGGTTTCGCTAGCTGGGCCAGCATTTATTGCCTGCCCTAGTTGCCCTTGAGAAGGGGGTGGTGAACTGCCGCCTTGAACCGCTGCAGTCCATGTGGTGTAGGTTCACCCACAGTGATGTAGGTGTACCTGTAGAATGGGAGTTCCCGGATTTTGACCCAGCGACAGTGAAGGAACAGCGATATATTTCCAAGTCATGATGATGAATGACTTGGAGGGGAACTTCCCGGTGGTAGTGTTCCCATCTATCTGCTGCCCCTGTGTGTCCAGATGGTAGTGGTCATGGGTTTGGAAGGTGCTGTCTAAGGAACCATGGTGAACTCCTACAGTGCATTTTGTAGATTGGACACACTGCAGCTAATATGCATCGGTGGGGGAGGGAGTGAATGTTTGTGGATGTGGTGCCAGTTAAGTGGACTGCTTTGTCTGGATGGTGTCAAGCTTCTTGAGTATTGTGGGAGCTGCACTCATCTAGGCAAGTGGGGAGTATTCCATCACACTCCTGACTTGTGCCTTGTAGATGGTGGACAGGCTTTGGGGAGTCAGGAGGTGAGTTACTTGTCGCAGGATTCCTAGCCTCTGACCTGCTCTTGTAGCACCAGTATTCATATGGCTAGTCCATTCAGGTTTTGGTCAATGGTAACCCCCAGGATGTTGACAGTTGGAGATTCAGCAATGGTAATGCTATTGAAAGTCAAGGAGCAATGGTTAGATTCTCTCTGGTTAGAGATGGTCATTGCTTGGCACTTGTGTGGCGCGAAAGTTACTTGCCACTTGTCAGCCTGGATATCGCCCAGGTCTTGCTGCATTTGGACATGGACTGCTTCAGTATCTGAGGGGTGTCGAATGGTTCTGAACATTATGCAATCATCAGCAAACATCCCCACTTCTGACCTTACAATGGAAGGAAGGTCATTGATGAAGCAGCTGAAGATAGCTGGGCTGAGGACACTACCCTGAGGAACTCCTGCAGTGATGTCCTGGAGCTGAGATGACTGACCTGCAACAACCACATCCGTCTTCCTTTGTGCTAGGTATGACTCCAACCAGTGGAGAGTTTTCCCCCTGATTTCCGTTGACTCCAGTTTTGCTTGGGTTCCTTGATGGCACACTTGGTCAAATGTGGCCTTAATGTCAAGGGCAGGCACTCCTCCTCACCTCGGGAGTTCAGCTCTTTTGACCATGTTTGAACCAAGGCTGTAATGAGATCAGAAACTGATTGGCCCTGGTATAAGCCAAACTGGGCATCAGTGAGTAGGCTATTGCTAAGCAAGTGCCGCTTGATGACCTATTCCATTACTTTACTGATGATGGGTGTAGACTGATGGGATGGTAATTAGCCAGGTTGGATTTGTCCTGCTTTTTGTGTACAGGACATACCTCGGCAATTTTTCACATTGCCGGGTAGATGCCACTTGTAGCTATACTGGAACAGCTTGGCTAGGGGCGCAGCAAGTTCTGGAGCGCAAGTCTTCAGTACTATTGCCGGAATATTGTCAGGGCTCATAGCCTTTGCCGTATCCAGTGCCTTCAGTCCTTTCTTGATATCCCGTGGAGTGAATCGAATTGGCTGAAGACTGACATCTGTAATCTTGGGGACCTGCGGAGGAGGCTGAGTTGAATCATCCACTCAGCAATTCTGGCTGAAGATTGTTGCAAATACCTTAGTCTTAAATTTTGCACTGATGTGCTGGGCTCCCCCATCATTTAGGATAGGGATATTTGTGGAGCCGCCTCCTCCAGTGAGTTGTTTAATTGCCCACCACTATTCACGACTGCATGTGGCAGGACTGCAGAACTTAAATCTGATCCTTTGGGTGTGGGATTGCTTTGCTCTGTCTATCACTTGCTGCTTATGCCATTTGGCACACAAGTAGTCCTGTGTTATAGCTTCACCAGGTTGACACCTCATTTT
Organism: Carcharodon carcharias; assembly: GCF_017639515.1. Taxonomy (NCBI): domain Eukaryota; kingdom Metazoa; phylum Chordata; class Chondrichthyes; order Lamniformes; family Lamnidae; genus Carcharodon; species Carcharodon carcharias. Next base: position 40,738,721 of record NC_054479.1, on the reverse strand, counting down.
TTCGGTATGCCAGATGCTGCTCTTGGCATGCCCTCCTGCACTCTTTATTGACCCAGGGTTGACTCCCTGACTTGATGGTAACGGTAGAGTGGGTGATATACCAGACCATGAGGTTACAGATTCTGTTCAAGTACAATTCTGCTGCTGCTGATGGCCCACAGCGCTTCATGGATGCCCTGTCTTGAGTTGCTAAATCTGTTCGAAACCTTTCCCATTTAGCACGGTGGTAGTGCCACACAACACAGTGGAGGGTATCCTCAATGTGAAGGCTGAACTTTATCTTCACAAAGATTTGTGCAGTGGTTACTCCTACAGATACTGTCATGGACAAATGCATCTACGGCAGGCAGGTTGGTGAGGATGAGGTCAAATATGTTTTTCCCTCTTGTTGGTTCCCTTACCACCTGGTACAGACCCAGTCTAGCAGCTATGTTCTTTAGGACTCGGCCAGCTCACTCAGTAGTGGCGCCACTGAGCCATTCTTGGTGATGGACATTGAAGTCCCCTGCCCAAAGTACATTCTGCGCCCTTGCCACCCTTAGTGCTTCCTCCAAGTGGTGTTCAACATGGAGGTACATTGATTCATCAGCTATGGGAGTGTGGTATGTGGTAATCAGCAGGAGGTTTCCTTGCCCATGTTTGACCTGATGCCATGAGACTTCATGGGACCCAGAGTCGATGTTGAGGACTCCCAGGGCAACCCCCTTCCACTGTATGCCACTGTGCCTCCACCTCTGCTGGATCTGTCCTGCTGGTGGGACAGGACATACCCAGGGATGGTGATGGTGGTGCCTGGGACATTATCTATGGTAGGTCAGCAAATCGCCATAGGATATCAATTTACAGATTATTAGGGACAATCTTGTTTTCTTAGTCTTAATAAACAAAATATCTTCATCTACCATTCCAGAGGCTATTAAAAATAAAATCTGCCTAAATAACTTTATCAGGTTCTTGTGTTCATTTTTTAACACAGACTAATGAAAGGCTTTTCCAATTTTCATAATGTATGCAGCTTTTCTTTCATACTAGGTGCTTTTATACAAGTTCCTAATTCTGAACTGTATAAAGTTAGGGAAATCAAAAACACGTTTTTCCTGGAATTCTTTGGAAAACACTAATTTACAGTTTGGCAGTGACTGATAACAGGTTCAATATTCTCCTCGCCCTCTTTCGCCATCCCCCTCCCCCTGCCCTTCCTTCATCCCCCCTCCCCTTCCCTTCATCCCCCCCCCCCCCACCCCACTCCCTTCATCATCACCTCCATCAATTTAAACACTTTTTGAAAGAATGGAGTAAATGTGTTGAGGTCATATTTTGGTTCATAAATTGTACTGTGATCTTTTTAAATGTTTCACGCCCCTCTTTTGTGAAGACAGAATTTTGTGATTACTGGCCAAGTTTGATGTCTCTTTATTTTCTACATTTGAACATTAATGCAATACCCTTCTGGAAGTTAAGGATAAGCATGTCAATTTAAAGGCAAACCTAGCAAGTTAATTTGTATATGCTCATGGGCAACCATTCCATTTTTGTTATTTGATCCTATCTTATAAAGATGAAGAAAGGCAACCAATTGCTCTTTAATGTGGAAGCCCTAGTAGATTCTAGAATGCACTTTTAATCTCCTGATCTTCATGACCATAGTTTTGGTTCCTGGTTTTGCAAAGGCAGGTACCAGTACCACTCTGCTTGTTGTGAGAAAAATTAGTGAAATGTCTCAATCGGAAAGAGAGATCTACTAGATATTTGTTTTTTGTGTTTATATAGTATGGACAACCAAGACAGGACATCATTTTAATTGCTCAAAAGACAGAAGGAGTCTACCATATAGGGCAAGCCAGACTGGATGGGAAGGCATGGTTCACTTCAGTGGAAGACATCAGTGAACCACTTGATATTTTGCAACAATCCTGTAGCTTTCATGGCACAAATTGTACAAATTGCAGCACTAATTGAATTCACTTCCATAATCTGTGTCATATTGTGATTTGAACTGTCAGACTCTGGGTTGCTGGTCCTGAACCATGCGTTGACTACCATACGTATTATTCTGCATAATTTGGGTGTGTCTTACATTAAAACAAATGTAAAATACTGTAATGTGCTGTGGAAAATCTGAAATAAAAATAGAAAATGATGGAATCACTCAATGGGTCAGGCAGAATCTGTGAAGAGCGAAAGAGTTAGCATTATCAGGTGAGTGACCTTTCATCAGAACTCTGTGCCTTATACTACATCATCTTTGCACTCAGGAGTTGATGGTGATGGGATTGGAACGGTATTTCTACTTTTTTTATTTCACAGGACGTGGGCGCTGCTGGCTTGGCCAGCATTTTTATTGCCCATCCCTGATTGCGGTTGAAAAGGTGGTGGTGAACTGCTTTCTTGAGCTGCTGCAGTCCATGTGGTGTAGGTGCACCCACAGTGCTGTAAAGGAGGGAGTTCCAGGATTTTGACTCAGCGACAGTGAAGGAAAGGCAATTATAGTTCCAAGTCAGGATGGTGTAGACTTGGAGGGGAGCTTGCAGATGGTGTTCCCATGCTTCTTCTGCCCTTGTCCTTCTAGGCGGTAGAGGTCACTGGTTTGGTAGATGCTGTCGAAGTAGCCTTGGTGAGTTGCTGCAGTGCATCTTGTAGATGATACGTACTGCTGACACTGTGCGTCAGTGGTTGGGGGAGTGGATGTTGGAAGTGGTGGATGGGTTGCCAATCAAGCAGGCAGCTTTGTCCTGGATGTTGTTGAGCAGCTTGAGTGTTATTGGAGCTGCACTCATCCAAGCAAGTGGACAGTATTCCATCACACTCCTGACTTGCGCCTTGTAGATGGTGGACAGGCTTTGGGAATAAGGAGGTGAGTTATTCATCGCAGGATTCCTAGCCTCTGACCTGCTCTTGTAGCCCCAGTATTTATATGGCTAGTCCAGTTCAATTTCTGGTCAATGGTAACCCCCCAGGATGTTGATAGTAGGTGATTCAGCGACAATAATGCCATTGAACATCAAGGGGCAATGGTTGGATTCTCTCTCTTGTTGGAGATGGCCATTACCTGACATTTGTGTGGTGCAAATGTTACTTGCCACTTGTCAGTCCAAGCCTTGATATTGTTCAGATCTTGTTGCATTTGCACATGGACTGCTTCAGTATCTGAGGAGTCATAAATGGTGCTGAACATTATGCAGTCATCAGCGAACCTCCCACTTCTGACCTTATGATGGAGGGAAGGTCATTGATGAAACAACTGAAGATGGTTGAGCCTAGAACATGTACCTTGAGGAACTCCTGCAGTGATGTTCTTGGATTGAGGTGATAACCTCCAACAATCGCAACCATCTTCTTTTGTGTTAGGTATGACTCCAGCCAATGAAGACTTTCCACCCTGATTCCCATTGACTCCAGTTTTCGTGGGGCTCCTCGATGCCACACTCGGTTAATTGCTGCCTTGATGTCAGGGGCAGTCACTCTCCCCTCACCTCTTGAGTTAGAGCTTTTATCCATGTTTGGACCAAGGACTTGCCACCAAGATATCTCCTAAGTGTATGCAACCCATCCACATTTTATTGCTTGCTAATTTCTTTCCGATTTTGTCTTCCACAGGACTGGCATCCAAAATAATCTTTTTCCCTTGTGGGACTGTCCTTAAGAATTCTTTGAATAATATTGAATATCTCTAGTAGTGTAAATTCTATAATCCACTGTCCTTGTCCTAGCCCCACCACCTCACCATTATCAGAAACAAAGCAATAACTTGTATTTATATTGCACCTTTCACAATCTTTGGACATTCCAAAATGTCTTACAGCCAATGAAGTAATTTTGAAAGGTCACCACTATTGTAATGTAAGAAAATGCAGCAGCCAATTAGTTGGGTGCAAGTGAACATTTAAGCTGGTGGGTGAGTTCCAATCAAGCAGGCTGCTTTGTCCTAGATGGTATCAAACTTCTTGAGTGTTGTTAGAAGCACACTCATCAGGCAAGTGGAAGTATTCCATCACACTCCTGACATGTGCCTTGTAGATAGTGGACAGACACTGGGGAGTCAGTAGATGAATTACTCGCTGCGAACTTTCCAGCTTCTGACCTATTCTTTTTTCCATAATATTTATGGTGCAGTTAAATTTCTGCTCAATGGCAACTGCCCCCCTCCCACTGAGGATGTTGATGGTGTGGGATTTAGATATAGTAAATGTTGCTGAATGTCATGGGGAGATGGTTAGTTTCTCTCTTCTTCTAGATGGTCATTGCCTGAGCTTTGTCTTGGTGTTGGGAAAGAAAACTAAACTTATAATAGTTGAGTTTTCTCAACCAATACAATAGCTATATTCGTCTAAATTAGTTAGTTGCCAAATGTTATGCATAGCTTACCTTCGAACCAGGAAAATCAATGGGTCACCCATGGGTTTTAGATCTTGTCCTTCTTGTATAAAATAAAGCCATTTTGGAGTGATTGCCCTCAGTTATATTCTCCTACTATCATTGGAAATCACATTATGTCAGCTCTATCAGAAGGTGGTTAATTCAGGAAAATTTACTTTAGTCAAGCATAATACAAGGTCAAGATGAAGAATGGAATCTTAGGTAAATTGATTAAATCACTGGCCCAAGAGCTGAAACATTAATGCTCCACCTGGTTATGACAGGGTGAGAGGAAATGAGCTGGTTCCCCTCTTTTGCAATCTCCTCGGTCGGTCGCAATGAAGGTTTGTTTAAAATTATTTCCCCATGGATACCTTTTCCCAATCCAACTATATTTACTAATTTATAAGGAACCAGTTCTTGGATTTTCTTGAGTAAAAGGAAGAGTAAGTTTAGCTACTAAAAACCCAAGGAAAAATAATAAGAGAAGCAACATGCACACAGATCAAAAATAAGATAAGAGTCCAAATAAAAGTTAAAAAGAATATATGAGTCAGCCCTTGGCCTGTCCGTGAGGCTTAGATGTTGGTACATTGCAGCAGTTGAGTGATTTCAGTAGAACTCTGGAGCTAACTTTGGCAGTTTCTCAGTTTGTTGGAGACACTTGTTGACTTGTCCCCAGAGGGAGAGGTGACCTGCTTGTCTCCGCAGGGGTGACTGAGGAGGCTGTCCTGTTTCTTCTGGCTTGTTGTTATTCCTGTTTCGGCCACTGCCAAAACACTGGTCTTCAGCCTGTTTTAACCCATTTTCCCTATGTATTTCCAGGAGGGGGAAATAAGCATGTCTTGCATCTACAATTAGTTTTATTTTCATCTCAAACTTTTTGACACATTCTAAGATATAAATTAATAGGATAAATGCAAAAAACTGAGGATGCTGGAAATCCAAAACAAAAACAAAAATACCTGGAAATCCCCCCCCCCCCCACCCCCTGCCCCCAAACTAGCTTATATTTCACCTCTATTCTATTTTTACTTAGTTCTGTTGAAGGGTCCTTCGGACTTGAAACGTTAACTGTGCTCCTCTCCACAGCTGTTGCCAGCCTGCTGAGTTTTTCCAGGTATTTTTGTTTTTGTTTTAAATTAATAGGAGATGGGTTCTTGGATGTCCGATGAAAGTAGCTGGCTACAGGAAAACTGTTTCCATTGTCTCCATAAACACAAGAGATTGAAGACCAGCCTTTTACACTTTCCATGTCTTCCTTTCAAGTGTCTCTGTTGAAGTGGGCCTTGACACCTCTTCAGGTGTAAAATTCCATGCCTTCTCAGGACAGGTCTGCCAGTACAATCTGCATAGGAATTTTCCAGAATGTGGTCACTTTACAGTATCAGCCATCTTTTGATCAGGGTCTTTACCTATATTATTTTGAGTAAACAGGCTTTCTTTAAACAGTGCAATTTGCCTGTAATGAGTTGGTGAAGTTGTAGGTGGCTCTCATTGCGTCATTGTGTCCGTTTTCGTGACAACGTGGAAAACATTTAATTGACTTGAGATCAGTTGTAGATATTAGCTGATTGGACCATCTTCCAAGTGTTATATAATTATATGCAACCAGATTATCAAAAACTCAACTGAATTAAGTCTCATGTCTTGCCCTCTTAGCCTCCTCAAAATGTGTCCTTATCTCCTGGCAAGCAAACAAACCATAAGTGGCAGTAAGTACAGTCCTAACCTAATAGCTTGTTCATTAAAAGGGTAAGATTCTTGTTCTTCATACAGACCTTTCTACATACAGACTCAATGTTTTACAGCTATTAATGTTGATTTACAAGCCTTTGTAGATGTTGCACTGAAGTTGGTAGCGCAAGGAAATTGCTTGATACCACATCAATGGACATTCAGGTTTATTGAAGAGGGTGGCCACATTAACCACCCATTACAAAATTCTTTTGCATGTCATTTCGTTTTTAAGTTTGTGGTCTTGAGAATGTTATAATTTAGTGGAAGACTGCTGTATGAAATGCACACCATAATAATTGACTCTTCATATGGCATAGAGATTAAGGCCTTCCTGTGTCCACACCTCAAGCTCTCCTATATTTTGGCACCATACCTTCTTGTGGCCCAAAAGGTTACTGATCGTTTTTTTTTATCCAATATTTCACAAATTGGTGAATAATGTTCTGTGACATCTATTCAAGCAATTTTGTCACCATTGTAGATAGGACCAAACAACTCTTGAAATCTGTGTGTACTTGTAGAACCAAAGGAAAACTATGTACCATAGTATCAAAGCAATGATTAGTCTTGCCCCTTGCTGGCAGCTGACAAGGCACAATGGCCTTGGATTTTTTGCAGTTTTGTGAATTAGGCTCTTGCAGCCTTGACCTTGCAAAAGGATATGCAGTCTCAGCACTGCCTTCGCATCAGCTTCAGGCAAGAATTTACTGTGTAAATAATGGTGGGACTAACAGCACTCACTGTTATCTATGCACAAATCAGATAACAGCATCAGGCAAACGCAGATAAGAAAATCCAAAAGTTGCTGTTAAAGGTGTGCTACTCTGCCATAAAACGACATCTTGCTTCCTGGCTTCCCATTCAAATGTATTGAGTACATTGAAGTTCTTGTACTGATACTGTAGATATGGGTTTGTCTTGTTCAGTCTAAGTATCCTTTTTAATGGTGTGATGAGTCTTAATTACTCCAAAACAGCCTCTTTGGCATTAACTTTCATATGTGTGAAATTGCATTCCTTCAACATCCAAATGTTCCTGGAGATTTATATTTTAAATGAATTTGCTCTAAATCCAATCTTTTCTTCCTTCTCCCTATTTCACTTTCTATACCTGATTTGACAATAAATTCACTATTCTAACTTACACTTCCTAGTTCAGATTCTGCATCTTTTAATTAATAATTCTTCAATCTGATTGTTATGGGAAAACACAGTTGTTTGCCCTGTTCACACAGGTCCCAGATTCCCAATGGAGAATGTTGTACCATTTCAATCTCCCACTTGCAGCAACATGTCATGCAAAAGCTCATGGAAATTTAATGGGCAGTGGCATATCTTTTGGTCGGTTAAAGTAAATTCTGGTCCATTATTTTCCCATGATAGTGGATTATAATCTCTAGTCACCTGTTAATGTTAGTTAATAATGATAATCATTCTTTGGATACAGTTATTTCCACATGCCGTGCCTTCTACCTTCTTTTACTTTGGACTAATAGGTAGTAACTGTTAATAGAATATCCACGGTTTGTGCCGCATTTAATAGTACATGTTGTGTGTTATGTAAATAGGTGGTTTACATATTTCACTAAAAATGTTTTGTTTTTGACCCTTGTTTCTGGGCTAAGTTATTGGATTCCTTTCAGTTCACTTAGAATGCAGAAAGAAGAAATGTTACTGCCCATAAAAACCTGAAAGCAGTGGCTCTCAAACTGGGATCCAAGAAATAATGTGAATGGAACCTGTTGCTCCTATGGCGCAAGTCGGCTCACTCTGTTGGCCATCCCAGATACAGGCAAGCTTAATCCTACTCTGGGAAGGTGCTGTACGGTGAAGTATTCAACAAGCATAATGCTGAAACTGTGGAGTTACTTTTCAGCTGGAGGGTGGATAAAGGGGATGTGAGGAAGAATTTTTTCACCCAGTGGATGCTGGGAATCTGGAACTCTCTGCCTAAAAGGGTGGTAGAGACAGAAACCCTCATAACATTTAAAAGTATTTGGATGCACACTTGCGCATACAAGGCTATGGGCCTAGTGCTGAAAAATAGGATTAGAATAGTTAGGTACTTGTTTGCAGACTCGATGGGCTGAAGGGCTTTTTTCTGTGCTATAGACCTCTATGACATCAATGTTTACTATATCAGACAGCCTTGGTGAAATTTAATGCAAGCCCCTTCAACAGGACACTGATGAACTTTACATTCAAAAATGTAAATATGCAATGAGCTTATGGTATTATAATTTAGATGGGGAGTCCATGATTACTAATCCATTTGAAAAAGAGGTCGTTCAACCAAAAAAATTTTGAGAACCACGGCCTTAAAGGGAAAAATATCGCTTGTAATTATTACTGGTTGATAAGACAGCCTACCTTTGTAAGGTTACTTTCCTTCAAAGGATGTTCACTGTAGTTCCTAAAAGCAAGTTGCCTACTTTTTACTCAATTAAAATTTCAATTCCTACAGATAGATTTGCAACCTGTTCATTGGAATGTCCTAATGGAAACTAAATTGCCCTCATTTGTTGTCTGTAATTAAGTGAAAGCAATCGGGACTGGCTTAAATACACTAAAAATTAAATGGTGCCTGGGAAAATATCCCTTATAAAAGATAGTCTTCATTAATATTATCCCTCTTAACTGGTATCAGTATACTGTGGACTTTCTAAACAAAACTGAGGTGAAGGTGGGGATACTGTGCAACTATGTAGCTATTTCGGTTTATAATTTTTCTGAGTTAACTTTCAGAAACAATTTTGTTTTTTTAACCTGATCTCATAAGATTTTCAACTTCATGTAAATATGTTAGTGAAACGTTTGCAACTTTCAAAGCAACAAAGATTACTTCTTTCAGCTAGCATATGCATTTTTTTTAATAAGCATGTAGTAATATTACATATAAAGAAAACGATTGATTACTATGCACACACCATTTCTAAACCAAGGTGAGTGGGCAACTTTTGATTGGTCTCTGTGTAACAAAATTCTAAGCTGGATACCAGGCTGTTGATGCAAGGATGATAGTTGCCTCACCTTCCTGTTTCTTCTGCCTCAGTAAAGTGCATTGCTCTTGTTCAGGACCTTGCCAGTCAGGCCCTATTGAGCAAGGAACTCACCTTGTGGGGAATGGCAGTGGAAAACCAACAATCTATCATTGCACACCAGTGCACAAGTTAACTGCATCACTGATCTATCTGGAACAGTAGTTCATTTCTGACCTTTGTTTTATGCTGAATTCAATCCTATTTATTATTCATTTTGGCGGCAAAAATGATGCTATAGCCCACAGTCTTTGTGAAAGAATTTACTTCAAAATACAATTTCATAAGAAGGCATGATGAATGGATGTCTTTCTTTGATGGCTTGTAGTTTTGTAACAAAATTAAGAGGATGATGTTGGCACCAACTATTGTTTTCTCTAGTCCATAATGCATCTGAGAGAATTCTGTGATGGTATGTAATTTGATTATTATTTTTGAGCACATTTAGATTTCACTAGCATTATTATCTCCCTTTAATAATCTAGGTTAATTTTCAAAATGTGACATTTTTACATCCTATAGCATATTAACTGCACTGTCATTACTAAACAGTGACACTAGCTTTCACGTGTGCTCAGTGGTGCACTCATGCTGCAGGCGCTGTCATCAGTACACCATCATTACTGAAAGTGCCTGGCCTGCTGCAGGCTACTGCCCACCCACCCAGAACAATTGGCAAAATAACACTAAGGCTTTAGCCCAGCAGTGTGCAACCTATGGTTTGGATTTAAAATATGCAAACTATTTGCAGCATTTTTAATAGTCATTCATTGCATTACCTTTTTGAGCACACCCCCACCCAACCTCCAAAGTTTACTGATGTATCTAATAATAAATGTTTAATGAAGCAAATTATATCCTATACATAAGGAGAGTTTTTATATTTTGACTTTCTTTTTCCTTCGAAATGACACATTAGTATGTATTTTGAAAGATGCAATAGGTTGTGGCAAAAGGAAAATTACAACTGTCAATCCAAGTTCTACAACTTCATCTCCACTACCTACAAGGCACAAGTCATGATTGTGATGACATACTCTCCACTTGCTTGGAAAAACGCGGTGGTTGCAGCTACAATGATTGGCAATCCACTCTACCACCTCAAGAAGCATCCACATCCTCTACTACTGGCATACAATAACTACACTGTGTGCTATCTACAGGATGCATTGCAGCAACTCACTTAAGGCTTCTTTGACAGCACTTCCAAACCTTGTGATCTACCACCTAAGACAAGGGCAGCAGTACATGGGAACATCATTGTGCACCATCCCAACTTGGGCATATATTGCATCTCCTTCAGCATCACTAGGTCAAACTTCCTAAATGCAGTGTGGGAGTACCTTCACCACATGAACTACAGCAGTTCAGGAAGGTGACTCCAGCTTATCACTTCATCACAGCAATGTCATTGGGTTTGAAAATCAAGCAAGGCATTTCCCTATAGAGCCAATGGCAGAAAATTAGAGAGAACATTTGTCCCAAGATGCTAGCGTGCATTTGGAAGCTAGTTATACAGCAGCTCAACAGAATCAGGGGATCCGGTTATCTAACTTTCAGTTTGGGATTGTATATATCAAGAGATATATGAGAATAGTAACAACTAAAAGGAGCAATCTAAATCTTAAAGTTTTCACATTTTCCATGGCATGCTGGGTTGAGGAATTGAAATGAGCTTTCGAAATTGAAGTTACCTCAACAACTTTGTAATGGGTATTGTAGCCAACTTGTTTGTCTTGGTGTTTCTCCTTATTTAGATGTCAATTCAGGAGAGATTATTGGATAAATCATAATAAACAAGACCATTGGACCCCTAAGTGCCCTTAAGGAAAGCATATTCAATCAAACCCTCAATTTTTTTTATTGTCACGGGATGTGGGCTTCGCTGGCTCTTTTGTCCATGTTTAAACCAAGGCTGTAATGAGATCAGGAACATAGTGACCTTGGCAGTACCCAAACTGGGCGTCAGTGAGCAGGTTATTGCTTAGCAAGTGCCGCTTGAAAGCACTATTGATGACTCCCTTCCATTACTTTACTGATGATGGAGAGTAGACTGATGGGGTAGTAATTGGCCTGGTTGGATTTGTCCTGCTTTTTGGGTAAAGGACGTACCTGGGCAATTTTCCTCATAGCCGGGTAGATGCCAGTGTTGTAGCTGTACTGGACCATTTATTGCCCATCCATAGTTGCCCTTGAGAAGGTGGTGGTGAGCTGCCACCTTGAACCGCTGGAGCCCGTGTAGTGTAGATACACCCACAGTGCTGTTAGGAAAGGAGTTCCAGGATTTTTACCCAGTGACAGTGAAAGAACGGCAATATATTTCCAAGTCAGGATGGTGAGTGACTTGGAGTGGAACTTCCAGGTGGTGGTATTCCCATCTATCTGCTGCCCTTGTCCTTCTAGATCTTAGTGGTCATGGGTTTGCAGGTGCTGTCAAAGCAGCCTTTGTGAGTTCCTGCAGTGCATCTTGTTGATGATACACACTGCTGCCACTGTACGTCGGTGGTGTAGGGAGATAATGTTCGTGGATGTTGTGCCAGTCAAGTGGGCTGCTTTGCCCTGGACGGTGTCAAGCTTCTTGAGTGTTGCCAGAGCTGCACTCATCCAGGCAAGTGGGGAGTATTCCATCACATTCCTGACTTGTGCCTTGTTGATGGTGGACAGGCTTTGGGGAGTCAGGAGGTGAGTCATTCATCGCAGGATTCCTAGCCCCTGACTTGCTCTTGTAGCCCCAGTATTTATATGGCTAGTCCAGTTCAATTTCTGGACAATGGTAACCCCCAGGATGTCCATAGTAGGGGATTCAGCGATGGTAATGCCATTGAACATCAAAGGGCGATGGTTGGATTCTTCCTTGTTGGAGGTGGTCATTGCCTGACATTTGTGTGGCGCGAATGTTACTTGCCACTTGTCAGCCCAAGCCTGGATATTGTCCAGGCCTTGCTGCATTTGCACATGGATTGCTTCAGTATCTGAGGAGTCGTGAATGGTGCTGAATATTGTGCAATCATCAGCGAACATCCCCATTTCCGATCTTACAATGGAAGGAAGGTCATTGATGAAGCAGCTGAAAATGGTTGGGCCGAGGACACTACCCTGAGGAATTCCTGTAGTGATGTCCTGGAGCTGAGATGACTTGACCTCCAACAACCACAATCATCTTCTTTTGTGCTAGGTATGACTCCAACCAGCGGAGAGTTTTCCCCCGATTTCCATTGACTCCAGTTTTGCTAGGGCTCCTTGATGCCACGCTCGGTCAAATGCAGCCTTGGTGTCAAGGGCAGTCACTGTCACTTCACCTTGAGAATTCGGCTCTTTTGTCCATGTTTAAACCAAGGCTGTAATAAGATCAGGAACAGAATGACCTTGGCAGTACCCAAACTGGGCGTCAGTGAGCAGGTTATTGATAAGCAAGTTATGCTTGAAAGCACTACTGATGACCCCCTTCCATTACTTTACTGATGATGGAGAGTAGACTGATGGGGTAGTAATTGGCCTGGTTGGATTTGTCCTGCTTTTTGGGTAAAGGACATACCTGGCAATTTTCCTCATAGCCGGGTAGATGCCAGTGTTGTAGCTGTTCTGGACCAGCTTGGCTAGAGGTGCGACCATTGTCCCTATTTATTGCCTTTGAAGACAAACAACCACACTGGGTTTTTTTAAATGTGTGTATTAATTTGTGAAAGAATTCCGCAAATTTGATATTGGGCAGCAATCAAAGATCATTCAAATTTGGCAAAACATTACATACATGTACCAGTAATGTCTCGGAGGCGGGCTAGGTGCAGAAAGATTGTGATTATTTACAATGATTTTCATTTTTCTTCACATGCACCTTTATGATCATTTATGGATTTACAGTGATTTCAGAAATCGAGACAATTGTTCAAAATCTTGAAATTTTGCCATTGAATGTAAAGTTCAGAATCGAAGCTTTGACAAATTTTATAAATTAGCTTTAAATTCTAAAGCTACTCAGAATCTTTATATATTTTTAACAAATTTCACTTTGAAGAAACATGGACTGCTGAATTGTGCTGGCCATATTTGTTACTTGGAGCAAGTCAAGTTCCTTGCCTTAATTTTGCAGATGTAAATTATCAGAATGGAGCAGCAATGTGTGTGATCAGCCTTTTAACTGTTATACTTGAAAATAGCTTCTGCAAACTTACATGGCCATCTGAAGCCAGTGCTTTGAAGCAGTTCCCTTCCATTTGTATCTTAGGCACAGGTTAATATAATCAAAGAGCTGTTAGACTTGATGTTAACCCTTTGAACAGCTGTCAAAATACTGAAAAACATATTTTCTGTTGCATTTGCTAAGTCAGCAACTATGTTGTTCATATACAATTACATAGACTATACAGCACAGAAACAGCCATTAGGTCCACCCTGTCCTTGCCGATGTTTATGCTCCATCTCGCCTCCTCCCATCCACCCTCTATTCCCTTTCCCTCATGTGCTTATGTAGCTTCTCCTTAAATTGTCTATACTATTCATCTCAACCATTCTTTGTGGTGGCAAGTGCTACATTCTCACTATTTTCAGGGTAGAGAAGTTTCTTTTGAATTTCCTATTTGATTTCTTGGTAACTATCTTATACTGATGGTCTCTAGTTCAGCTCTTTCACACAAGTGAAAACGCTTCTCTGTCTGCTTTATCAGAACTTTTCATAATTTTGAAGACTTCTATTAAGTCACCGTCAGCCTTCTCTTTTCAAGAGAAAAGAGACCTAGGCACCACATCTTTTCCTGCTATGTGTAACCTCAGGTCTCGTATCATTCTTTGTAAATCATATTCTCACCCTCTCTAGTGCCTCTGTATCCTTTTTTATAATATGGCAAGCAGAATTGTACACTATTCTCCTAAGTGCGATTTAACCAAAGTTCAATACAGGTTTAGCATAACCAAATGCAAGCCTGCATTTAGCTTTGATCAAACTGTGCATCTCTCATGACCTAACTCTGCATTTCAGTTTGCAGTCCTGTTCTAGATATTGCAAAATCAATACCATTTTTCCATCCATGTGAATGAATGAAAATTAATGGAATATGAGCCTCAAAAATGTAACTCCAATAAAAACAAAAGACAAAGTTGTTGCTCGCTGAAATCATATACATTGTGGCAATGTCTACAATATAGTACTATAATAATAGCTTTTGTAAGACAACAGTGGGCCAGCAAACAGTTAATCTCGCCAAAAAAAATAATTGATGCATTTTGCTGTGAGCAAGTATTTGTCAGAGGGAGTGATTATTTTACTACACTGCTTTTGAATGTTTTCGAATTGTCGTTGGCATTGGTTCAGTTACATTACCCAGGTCTGCTGACAGCTGATTTTCCAGTATGTAAAACAGCATTTGCAGTTAGCTCTTAGATGTGGTCAGTGTGTAACACAGCAGCGGCTGAGCAGACCGATTATACCGCCAGAATAGTCAGCAGCGAGATAGCAGACAAAACATCTGTGTCTCATTTTCATATCTAGCTAAATAAAATGACACAAAAACACACAAGCAGACTCGGGGGTAGTTGCGTGTTTCTCCTGGGAATGAGAAAAGCATGTTGGAGAGATGCAGGTTATCAGAGAACCATGAAGACAATAATATAACCTGACACATTTGAAATGAGACACCAGTTGTCATGGCAACAGCTCACGTGGGAGTAGATCTCGAGAGACAGCTATGAGATGTAGTATAAATGATGTTTGATTAGAACTTAAATCATTTAGGCTCATGGAAGATAGGCCTTTTGTCAGCATGGAACCTTGGGTCACTTGTAAAGCGACTGGGCCTGAACGTATTAGCCTTACACGTGGTCCTGGAGGTGAAAGGGCATGCAGACTGATTAGTTTGCCCTTCTCCACTTAGTTTTTCATAACCTTCTGAGTACTAAAGCATCATTTCTATACCAAAAGCCACTTCACATGTAAAGAGACCATTTACTCTTGATAATAGAAGTACTGTTAACAATTTAAAATTTGGAATATTGAGTTGCTTAATGTAGTATTGTTTAGGGTGGTTTCATGTTGTAAAAGCTTTTCTACATGTTACAGCATTTTTTGTGCAGCAATATAAAATGTTCTGAAATAGTTAAAGAAGTGGACGCTACTGTCCCTCACTCAATGTAAAAATAAATCTCATTGCAGTGTACGTACAACAATTCTGTCTTTGTAATTTAAACTTTAGGGGCATTAAATATCTTTTAAGTTCCACTTTGCGCACACAGAGCAAGCTATTATTCATCTTATTTGAAACAAAATTCTGGCAGCATCTCCAATTTGCAATTAATGTAGTTGCAGTTTATTTTCTGTGTTCCTCCAGGCTGCTGGAAATTGCATGTTTCTTTTATTTGGTGGCGGCAAGTGCAGAAATGTAGCGTGTGCACCGCTTGCCTGAAGGGCCGTGTCATTTGCAGTGTTTCAAGTAATGAATCCTGGATCTGGGCTCTCTTAGACAAATGACCTGTGGCCTAGCGGCCGTTTGTGGACCCAAATGATTTTGTCAGCTGTCACTTTGTAGCCAGAAAAATGTCAAAGCCTGTGGACAAGTGCTGCATGAAAGAAATTCTACCTTCCATTAAATATTCTGTGCTAAATAAGCCCTAGTTATCTAATAACCAATGTGATCCTAGATTAAGAAATTCCTTGGGGGACCAGCATGCAGATTTAACTCCTTATTTTGCACTAATTTATGTTAACCCTTTAGAAGAATAGGAATACTATTACAATCTGGAATTTCTGTCTATTCTGTTTATAAGGTTAAAATGGCAGTAACATTTCTTAACAAAAGTTTCATTTAATTGTATTTCAAATATCATTTGTACTGTATTTTCAGTGCAACTTTTGTCATTGTTTTATATTTTGTGTTTATATTCTGTTTATCATTCTCTTTGCATTCTAATTCTTCCGTGTCCAATTTTTATTGCATGGTTTAACATGTTTACATTAAACCCATGTCCACTCTTTTTTAACACATTTAGCACACAGGTAAAATTAAACCTGCATGTGTTAGTATAACTACTAGTTTTTTAAGTGTTGGGTACTAGCAAGTAGGAAATCAACTGGAGGTTGCTTCTGAACACTTCAAACAGGTAACAAGTCGGAGATCAAAGCTTCATTTGTGTTTGTTTAATTAGCAAGTAGAAACCTTTAATTAACATTGACAAAGTTAAACATGTAGTTATCAAACATTAGTACTTTGCACACCTGATTGGTGAAGTTACAGAATGCAACACAGGCAATTCCTGAGATGAAGAGCACGCTAAAAAATTTCTTAATTAGTAATTTAATAAAATTTGAAAGATGATGGCTTTCTCATTAAACTAATATATTTGTACCAGACCTAAGCTTTTAAACCATGTTTCTTCATCTGATTAACTTGCTGTACAGTGTACTATAAATTATGTAAGTTGAGGCAACCAAATGTTTCATTAGTCATGAAGCTTGCTGTTAAATTCATTCCATATTTCAAAGCTCAGTTCAGTAAAGGACTAGATCGTGTAGTGAACTACACACTTACATTCCACTTTGCCTTCAAACCCATTCTCATTGAAGAGATGGAATTCTTTCCCCCTCTAGTGATCATATGACTTTGAATAGTCTCAATGCAGTTCCATTAGGTATGAGCCAACAGTACAGAACAGCCTAAAGTTCAGCTTTAATTCAAATCTCAGGCACAAAGAGCAAGAAAGATAACTGGTGTATCAAAAAGAAAAAGTCACATTGATGCGACAAGGCTTCTGAAACTGAAGTTCCAGTGAGCTGTTGGAAGAGTAGAGTGTGCTTTCTTCTGCATCTGGTCATTCTGTACCTAATGTGGGACTGCTTGGTGCCAATGTAGGATATGCAAAAATAAAGCTTTCCATTCCCAGAACTGGCATCTGTCACCTTATTGAGCACAAAAACAAAATTGGTTCAATTTTATTGCACTAATTATAATTACCAATATTTTGGCAGAATATCAGAAAAACTGCTCACTGTGAGACTATGAAACAAAGCTAAACAATGCGATTGAATTGTTCCATAGTCAATCCCAGCTCTTGCCTTCAGATTGTGAAGATGAGGACATATGAGGCAATAGGAAATATAAAAATGTAAGCCACATGTGCCCTGTGATCCCTTCTTCTCAGGAGCCAGAATAGAAATGATTTATCAATGACAGAAAATGGGTAGTGTAAAATATGAGAGTAGTGATTTACGGGGGCCAAAGCTATCCAGTGATATCAGAAGCACTGAATTCATGAAATTCAAGGTCACAAGTTATAAAACCTGATATTACTTGTGTTTACTGAAAAATAAATTATTTTTTTCATGTTCCTTAATTCTTCCAATTTACTCAACTCCTTTGCTGAAGGCATTGATTCTTATTGGCATATGTTTATATTGTTGCCAACAGCCCACTGCTATCTCACCTAAGTACCTTTTCACTTGAGGCTAAATGGTAAGCGTTGCCAGCTGTTCAAAAATGTAGGACATCACATCCAAGCCCAATCTTTTCTCTCACACACAGACACAGACACACATGCGTTCACTTCACTCTCGTGCTCTCCCTCTCTCTCTACTCCCCACCCACCGCCCTGCCTCCGGTGATAATCATTAGATAACAATCAGATGTGGTAACCCTTATTTTCCTCCATGCTCCAGAAACATGGAAGACAATTGCACCGTGACTAAATTCAACATGGATCAGGTTTTAAACCTGATACTTTTTGATTTAGTGCTATGTCACAAGATGTCAAGCTATCGATATCATGGTTTGCCCTATACATATTGAAATCTAACAGTTCACTGTAAGAAATTTCTGCACACGTCATAACTTGAAATTCAAAATTCTTGATCATCAAATTGCTCACTTGTTTAATATTGCAGTTGTATAGCACATCTATGATGGATTGCGATTTTATGTTTTTAAGCTTCAGTTTTCTGAATTTCCTTTATTGTTTTGTAAGGGATATATGATTTCTAACCAATAACCTTGGAACATAATTATTTCCTGCATATATCTCATGCAAAATCCCAATAAGTAGACTCAAAAAATACATAGAAGCGCCTTTGCAATGATAACGCCTTTTTTTCTAAATTAATTTTTGTACTAAATCAATACATGTGTATGCACTAAAGGAAGATGGGTTGAGGAATCACAGTTGACACTTTCATTACTTTATTGCCTTTTCTGCATTTGCAGCACAGTGGGATGTTTTTAAAATGGGTCATATTCAGTGAAAATGGAGTTCTCATTGCACATCCTTAAAAAATTATTTAAAAGAAATGTAGATATTGATGAAAATGCCTTTTTAAATAAGAGTATTTAGAGTGTCTCCTCCCCGTGTCCGTTCTCCCCCCCACCCCACACACACACACACACACACACACACACACACACACACACAATAATTCAGTTAGTTATGGAACTGAACTGTACAGACAATGAAATTCCCAGGTTCAGTCTATAGCCTGTGCTCACTTAGCAGTCTCAGCCAAGGCATTAAGAAAGAAACTACATTTGGCTCAATGCCCTGGATTAGATGCAGAAAAACAGCAAGACTTCCCACTCCTAATTGCTATCCAATCCTAAACTACCCCCTGTAGTTGACTAGCCTGCCAGTACTCACTCTAGACCCCAGTTTACTTTTGAAGAACGGCCACTTCAACAAGGTACAGAAGAACAGCTGCCACTGGTGGAACAGTATACTTGCAAAGAATGGCATCAGCAATACGGCAAGAAAATTAGCAGAAGGGAAAAAAGGTTTCTTGCCATCAATTGGGAACTAATGGAAACTGAGCAAATAGTTAGGATACACTTAATTTCAAGTACAAAGAATCTTATTGTCAGTTCCTTCAAAGCATTCTCCATTATAAAACTTTGGAGGTGCAGAAAACTGCTCAGTGGACTACGCAAACTGCTTACACTGCTGATATAAGAGTCAGATCAAACCATTCACATTCACTGTGATCCATATGCATCAGATAGCAAACATTCACTTCCAGGCCACTGTTTAGTGCTGTGTGATGGGTTTGATCAGTGAGTTTAACTCAACTGCTGTTGACAGTGATTCATGGCCAAGGCAAACTACTGATTTTCTGATAGGAGCCTTCACTGCACAAAATGATGTACATCACAGATCTGTATGAGAATTCTTTAAGCCCTGCAAATGGTAGCAGGTTTGGTGCACTTGAACATTAGCTGTTCTCTGGAACTGCTAAAATAATTTTGGTATGTAAATTTTCCCACTGTCTGCCAGATGCATACCAACTAAACTACTGAGATATTCATCCGTATCACTGTGGTATAAAAGACAGGCATCATTCCAGTGAGGCTTCTGTGCTTTTGGAAGACTATTTTTTTCTTCCTTCCAGAATTGTGGTGGCTGGGGCTTAACCCTTCAACCTCACCTTATTGTATGTGTTGTAAAGCTCTTGTTGCACCATTTCTAATGTATAGAAGGAATTGTTGCAGTTTAGAGTTTTAAACCCCATTTTCCTTGTAACAGTTGTACCATGCTCCTTGCAAGTGAGCTGCATCTCTTGTTGATGGTTTTTTAGCTCAGAATCGGCAATTACCTTTTTGCAGTAATTATGCACTAGAATTTACATAGGATTCCAAGAACTTATTCTATCAGTCCACATGCAAAAAGGCCACCTGCCAGACTTGACATCTCAAAGTAAGACTTGTTTGTGTTTTGTTTTGACCAAATTAAACAGATTAGGAAAAATCATTTGTTGTTACCCCATATCCTATAATTTTGAAATTATAGAGAAACTTCCCTTATTTTTTGCTTCACAATAAATTTTAATCAGCATATTATAAAGCACTGGTACACTGCAATTCTCTGCCCACTCAAGAATGAAGGAAATTGCCAGCTGATTGCTGTTTTAAAAAAAAAACGGAGGCATAGTCAGCAAGCACTCTGTTTACCAGTTCATCAATGTAGGCAGTAATTTTAAATAGTGCCTGAGAGTTCAGCACTTGCTGATGGTCATGAAAGATTAGAACAAAGCAATGTACTAAACTGCAGAAAGCAATGTAGTAATAAATGCAATATATAAAACCCAACAGCACATCATCTTTTGTTTGCTTTTTCTTTGTGTAATTTTTAAAAAGTTTTTCTAAAAAGACTCCCACGGAATATGGTTTGCTGTAATCTAAGCTCTTGCTCACTATCTGTCTCATGCTTTTAACATAACTTCAGCTTACAAAACCAAGTTTTCTTTAAAAGTTGGATTGTCAATCCACGGTGATAATAAAGAAACAATATTACGACAAAAGAAACTTCATATTCCTTAACTTTAAAATGCAATATTAATGGTCTGACTGCTATGGATGCTTGCAATACCATTGTAAATGCCCACTATAGAATACTGTGGTTTAACCTATAGTGATATAATTGGAAGATAGGAACTGGAGTAAGACCATTCAACCCCTCAGCCTGTTGCCATTCTGTTAAATCATGGCTGATCTAATCCTCAATCCCATTTACATGCATTTGCTCCATATTCCTTGACTAACAATGATCTATAAATCTGTCTTGAAAATCTCCATGAAATCCAGCATCAGCCTTTTGAGGAGAGTTCCACATTTCTTCTAGCCTCTGTGTGAACAACAGCAGCTTATATTTATATTGTGCCTTTAACATAATGAAACATCCCAAGATGCTTTACAGTACCTTTATAAAACAAAGCATGACACCAAGCCACATGAGATATTAGGTCAGATGACAAAAGCTTAGTTAAAAAAGTAGGTTTTAAGGATCTTAAAGAAGAAAGCAAGGTGGAGAGGTGTAAGTGTATTCCAGAGCTTGAGCTCTAGGCAACTAAAGGCATGACCACCGATGGTGGAGCAATTAAAATGGGAGGTGCCAAAAAGGCCAGAATTAGAGGACTGCAGATATCTTGGAGGTTTGTGGGGCTAGAAAAGATTATTGAGGTAAGATGTTGTCTTGATCGGGAGCCAGTGTAAGTCGGTGAGAAATGAAGAAGTGCTTGCTGATATCACTTCAAAATGGACTGGCTCTAACTTTTTTGGTTATGCCCCCTTCTTTCACCAAAGGACATCGTTCCTCTTTAAATACCCTATTGAACCTTTTTAGGAGGTCTTGTTGCACAGGAGCAGCGTCCCTATTTCTGGGCCAGAAGCTCTGGGTTCAAGTCCCACTTCAAGAGTTCATGGCCAAGGAAGCTGTGTACATTAAGTGACCAAGCCAGTTGACTATCAGCCTGTAAGCCCTTCCTGACAGCAGTGGTAAGAGCTTGAGAGTTTCCTGGTCAGCATACAGCAGAAGGCAACGGCAAACCACTGCAGTACTTTGCCAAGCGTAATTATGAATCAAGCCAGTGGAAGCCTCCAATGCCCTCTTAAGGCTATGACACCTGTAGAAGGAGGATTGAACCCTTTAATCATTTTAAACACCCATATTAATCACTCCCCAATCTTCTTTACTCAAGGGAATACAGGCCAAGTTTGTGCAACCTGTCCTCCTAGTTTAACTCTACTTGCACTCACTCCTAAACTAATGTGCCTTTGTTGAAATCTAGCGCCCAGAACTGAATATAATATTCAAGATGACATCTGGCCAAGGCGTTATACAACTGAAGTTCAAATTACTTGCCTTTGTATTCCAACCCCATGAGATAATTCAAACATTCCATTAACTTTTTTGGACATGCCCACTAGCTTCCTTATACATTTTTTTTTGATGGAGATGGAGGAGGCTATTTGTTCCTTCTCACTTGAATTTTAAGTTCTTTTCAAAGTTATTTTTAAAGATTTCATTGCAGTGTTTTCTTGTGTATTTTTATATACTGTAAGTTATAATTGTCCATTACCTTTTTGAATGCTGTTATCAATTTAACCTTCCTTATTCTGATAATCTTAGTCTAAATAATCTTTGTTCTTGGGATGTGGGTACCACTGGCAAGGCAGAATATGTTTCCTACCCCTATTTTCCCCTAAGGGCATTGAGTCAATGACATAATGGTCCAGATCTGTCCGGGCACTGTACGTACCCCAGAGGATGCGTTACGGGACTCCTCTGAAATCCCAACACAAGTTTCAGCTTTCCACGTGCAATTCCTGTGTATCCGGAATCCTCTGAAAAAGTCTCCAATTCTATGCTAGTTACCTGGATAGTTACACCGGAATTATTGGACAGGAAAATATCATGTCTAACTTCTGAGGTACATCTGAACCACCCCTCCCACCTGTTGCTCCTATTCTTCTTACCCCATCCCCCCGAAGCTCTAGCAACACCCCACCTCCAATCCTGCAGCTCCCTCCCTGACCCTCCGGCTCCAACTGCCCCCGACCCTCTGCCAACTCCCCTGACCCTCTGACTATCCTCCCCAACCTAGCCCTCCCTGAGCCTCCAGTCCCACCCGACACCCCATTCCACCACCCTCTGACACTCCCAGACCCTCAAACTCTCCACTGACCCTCCGGCTACCCCATGGCCCTCCCCCTATTCCTGACTCTCTGCTGCCACCACCTCCCTTGACACGCCAACTCCCTCCTTGACCCTCCAGCTCCCACCTCCCCTGTGACCTGACCTTGCTATCCTGCCACGCTACCATCCTATCCATCTGCTGCCCTGCCACCCTTGCCACCTACCACACTGCCCACTTACCTCACACATTCATTCACTAACACAAGGAAAAGCTATTTAAATGTCCCAAAGCCTTTCAGTGTGCTAGTGAACGAAAACTTACGGCAGCTGATGTCGTAAAAAGGGGAACTTGGCTTGCTTTCCTCTGACAATCCTGCACTGCAAAGGAGGACTCCCAGAACAGGTATGCTTTGCATTTCCGAGCCAGAAATGCAGAGTTATATCCCAGTGTAAAAAAAAGAGTGGCAGTCAGATGGTGATTGCCAGTCCTCAGAAGATTCAGCCCAAAGTTGAGCACATACAGTTAGGCGGGCTGGGGTGCAGGATCCCTTCCCTATTATTGAATTAGCTGGGTCTTTATAACAATGAACCATGGTCATTTTCTGGTGTTAGCCTAAAATTTACCAAATTTATTGAACTTATTTTCAAAACTTGCCTTGGTACAAATCATCTTTTTACTTCTGCACTCAATCCAATTTGCATTTTAATTTCCATTCTTAGAGGCTTTTTTTTAACCTGATCACCACATTTCTATATTTGCACAGCTGGATTCCTGTGCTAGATCCCTGTGGTTCAAGAACATTACCATTTAAATAAGTTTTCATTCATTATTCCTATGTCCAAAAATGTTCTATATATTCCACACCTTAAGATGTCCTCTGCATTCTTCATTTCACGCTTTCTTCATTCTCCTAGTTCTGTAGTCTCTTTCCTTCATCCTCGTAATTTGCTACTATCCCCAGTTTGACACCATTAGTAATCTGCCATCCACGTGTATGTACATATGTATGCATGTATGTTCACATGGATGTGTATACATATGTATGTATGCATGCATGCATGTGCATTAGTGCTGAATGAGAAACAGCATATGCCAAATATTGATAGCAAGAAAAGATCCAATAACAGATAATTGTGTGTGTGACAGACATCCTTTCTGTATTTTTTTTCTTGAATTTCTGTCACTAGCCGCCATTTATTTCAATTCCAGGTTTAACAGGGTCTTAAAATTAGTCTGATCTATACATTCCTTTGACATCATAGATAATTCTTGTGCACATCTGTGGAGATTTGATATTGGATGGTTTTGATATTGAACATCTCTAGGGCAGCAAAAGGGAGTATGTTTGGTGTACTCTAACAAAAATGCATTTGGGAAGAAAGTGAATTGAAGCTACAAAAAAAGGGTTTAGAAACAGAGCAAAAAAAAAGATGAGTTGTAACATTGTGCATCTACTTTTGTCTTTGTTTAAAAATTAAGATAAAGGTGGGGTTTAATGGTGCAGTTCAGATGATAGTTTTCAAATGGATTTATCTTGCTTTTACACTGCACTTATTATTAATGGAGTTTGAAGCACAGAAACAGTATGCCTATAAAAATCTGAAATTATAGTCAACATATTTCAGGTTGATGGTTGGCTTTACTTTTTGTCAATAAAACATAGGATGAGTTAGCAATACAGAGGCAAATATATTTGCTTTCTGTCTCTCGCCTACAGATTTATTAATCATTTTGTAGGCAGTGAGCGTACATACACTGCTGGAATAGCATCAGTCTCCAAGAGGCCCACTGATGCGTGTTGCTGGTAGCTGCTTTGCTGCATGGCTAGTCAGCAGAAGAACAGTGAAGACTGTTTTATTGTTTCTGGTGGAGCGAGCTAGGCTGATTGGAAAATCCAATGAATTTAAATCACAGCACTATATTGTACCAGGGCAAATAAAATATACAGTAAGAAAATTTGTTTTTGCCAAAACATTCACCTGCAGCGCTTTGACGTAATGGTGTTTCAAGCACAGTCAGATAACTGCCATTGAAAACTGGAAGTTTATGCCAAACAGGCAGCTTGTTTGCTGTCCTAGGTGGTGTTTCTTTTATGCATGCAGCATGTCTCACATTGTTTGATTCAGAAATGCAAGAGTAACAGCGCACACAAGAAGTTTATTTCCCTGCAGCATTTAAAATAAAACTTCGCACTTGGTATTTGAAAATAAAGCCAATTTCTGGTGCTTTGATTGTAATTTAGTAAACTGTGCAAATAATGGATCTGGAATGCATTGTTACTATTTCCCCATTCAAAAGGCAGTATTATTTGGGTCAGATGCACTGGTTCCAAATTATTTGAAGTAAACTAGTGCTAAATTCAAGGCGATCAAAGTTTGTGCGATCATGAACAAAGGGAAAGCTATCAGATTTAATGCATTTGTGATCCGCTACTGGCCACGGGAGAAGGAAATGATCCTTAATGCTGAATCCCAAAGGTAAATACAGTCACAGGGGTTATTAGCTTAACCAAGGCATACAGTCTCAAATAAAACAAAGATTTAAAAATTGCAAAATCTGAGAATCACAAGTAAAAGCAAAAATATTGCAAAGCTGATACGTCAGCATTTGAAAGAAAATCCAAATTAATGTTCCAGATGGATACCTAAACTGAGTATAAGGTATCCAGCTGAAACATTAACCTGTACTTCCTTTCAGATGCTGATGCACTAGCTGTAAATTTCGGTATCTTCTGTTTTTATTTAAAATGTAACAAACAGCATGGTTTGCATTTGGTTTGTACGATAATTTCAGAAGTTAGCTAGTTTATTTGCCTTGAAAGCACTGGAGGAAACCATAGAATGATACCCACAGGAGGCCATTCAGCCCATCATGCCTGTGCCAACTCTTTAAAAGATCTATCTAGTTGGTCCCACCCACTTCCCACTCTTTCCCCAAAGTCATAATTGGAAGTTATTAGTGAATCGTTTACCATTCTTCTAGGCAGTGCATTCCAGATCATTATAACCTGCTGTATTAAAAATAATCTCCTCATTTCCTCTATGGTTCTTTTGCCAGTTACTTTACATCTGTGTCCTGTGATTCTGCCATTAGAAATGGTTTCTCTTTATTTGGTGGTATAGTGGTATTACCAATGGACCAGTATTCCAGAGACCCAGGGTAATGCTCTGGGGACCTGGGTTTGAACCCCACCACAGCAGAAGGTGGAATTTGAATTCATAAAAATCTGGAATTAAAAAAAGCCTGATGACCATGAAACCATTGCCAATTGTTCTAAAAGCCCATCTGGTTAACTAATGTCCTTTGGGAAAGGAAATCTGCTGTCCTTACCTGGTCTGGCCTACGTGTGACTCCAGACCCACAGCAATGTGGTTGACTCTTAAAATGCCCTCTGAACAAGGGCAATTAGGGATGGGCAATAAATGCTGGCCTAGCCAGTGACACCCATATCCCATGAATGAATTTTAAAAATCCTTGAAGATTTTGAGCACCACTATCAGATTCCACACCCACACCCCTGTTAAAGTTCTCTGATTCAAGGAGAGCAATCCTAGTTTCATTAGTCTCTTCATGTAACTGAAGTCTTATTGTCCTTTGTACCATTCTACTAAATCTCCTTCCCACTTTTGGGCCCATAGTTTATGCCTAATAACTTCTCAAATTCTAACCAAGTAGGCTGTGTTTTTGAACCCACAGGTACAACATCCTTTCTAGTTCTGTAACAGCACCTTTCATTGAAGCTGACACCCCTACTTCCTCTTATTCCTTTCCTGTCTTTCCAAAATGCATTGTAGTTAGGAATATTAAATGGTCATTCCTCCCTTTGTTTGAGCCAGGCCTCCATTAGTGTCACTATATCATAATCTCATGTGGGTATTTGTTCCTGTAGGTCACTAACGTTATTTACCATGCTTTGGGCATTTACACACACGTACTCTATCCATGTTACTCTGCCTCGCAGTTTTCCCATACTCCAACTTTCTGACCCTTCCTATTCTCTATTCTAATGCTTCTGGTCTCTCCCAGTCCTCTATGCACCTGGTACATCCTTTCTAATGCTTTTTCCTAGTGCTCTTCGCCCTACCACTTTAATTTAAACCCTCTCCCAGTTACAGAAAATGGAGCTACTGCTTTGAATGGATATTAGCAGCTCCGAGTGGCATTGCTTATGGGTGGTCTTGCGTCTGGAGCAGTTTTGATGCTTAGTTGCTAAACAGACCTGTGTCTTTAAGGCCATTGCCTCTGGAGTGCTTTCTCGGTGGAAGCAGTCTAGAGAGGCCCACAGTCAATGAGAGGATTCTAATTATTGGAAGTTTGTTTAAAATCCTTCTACCTTTTCTTGCTTTCTCAAGGCCAGATAAGAAATAACTAGCAAATAATATTCCCTCTTCTATACATTTTTATAGATTGTTTGGCTGTGATGCGTTTGTGCTTTGTTTTCAGACGTTTTCAAGACGTTATAAATATAATCATGCATGAGTCCTTTATTACTGAGCAACAGACTTATTTCAGATCTACAATATTAAAAATGATTAATTTACCCTAATAAAATTGTAGAAAATACATTTTGTTTTACATTGCTTTATCTTGCATTAATCCTTAGTCTACTAGGAATGATCAAAATTGAAGCCACAGGCCTGAATTTTGCGCTCGTCATACACCTGCAATCGGTGGGCCCAGAAGGTGGCGCGATATGCACTTCCAGTCTTGGTCGCAACTGACATGAGACTTCACAATGACTGGCCAATTAATAGGTTCAGCGCTGCTGGGGAGAGCAGGAAGAGGGCAGGTGCCGAGACAAGTGAGGTTGCATGGTGGGCAGTTTACAATGAGCTCCTTGAAGGCCCAATTGCTGTGCAGCCAACTCAGGGAGCTGCAAAACTGTTCAGAGGATATTTGCGCACACAAAAAAAATGCCACAAACTATCTCTAACAGCTGACAACAGTATTCATAATTCCTAAACCTTCAAACATCTTCTGGGCATTTTATCCTGCCCTGGATCGAGAATGATGAAAAAACTTGAAGGTTGCCTGGCTGATTGGCCCATGCGCCAAGCGTAAAAGTGCACGGGCCACTAAAAATATCAGCTGATATTGGGGCTTTAATTGGCTTTATTGGAACATTGATTGTTGGCGGGCGGATTCCCGAATCATGCACACGCCTGCCACCCATGATATGGTGCACCGTCAGGACACCCGCCCAATGTTTTCTCACGTGATTTTGCGCCAGGTCGGGTCAGACAAGTGTCCGATTGTAGCATGTAAAATTCTGGCCATAAAAGAATTCTGCACAGCATGTAGAAAGTCAACAGTTCAAATAAAGGTTATACTGGTTTATACCACATCCAAATGAGGGGCTTTGGTTCACAATTGTGAACATAATTCATACAGGAGATGGACTTATCACCAAAAATATAACTAATAAAAGTTTCAAACAAAAACAGCACCACAGAATTGTTACAGCACAGGAGGAGGCCATTCGGCCCTTCATATCTGCACCAGCTCTCTGAATGAGCATTTCACTTAGTGCTGTTCTCCTGCCTTCTCCCTGAAACCCTGCAGATTGTTTCTTTTCAAATAATCATCTAATTCCCTCTTGAATGCCTTGATTGAACCAGTGGGAACAATATTAATCTTTGAACTCAAATTTGTTCCAAAGCGATAATCTCATTTATCTATCAATGTTATGTTGTTTTGCCAACATTAATTGCAAAAAAAGGAATTACTTTTCCATTTATTTACAATGGCAATTTTCTTGAAAGATAAATGAACTATAATTGACTCTACTTGTCTCCGTGCACCTGTTATCATTTAAAATTTTAGCAAATCACAAGCCTTCATATTGCCTAGTAGGTCTTGAAAAATTTGAAGGAACCTGTATTACAGCAGAGATGTCAACTGACCATCATTACACAAGATTCCCAAAACTTTGAATAAAATATGAATATTTCCTCAGTTCTACTAAATTCATATTTTCCACATTAAATAAGGCAAGTTACACACCTACGACATCCATGGGTCAGGCTGTTCGCTTTCCTTAGTGGTTGTGACCTGGCATGCGCATGCAATAGACAGCTGCATACGCATACACGACAACTGTGTGGACCTTAGTGTGTGATGTGAGGAATGTAAACCAGGGTTTTAATCCCAGTATCTTGCAAGTGAGATTTTTGTTTATACAAATGATGTAGGTTGTTACAGAACAATCCTGACTATGTTAGTAAACTCATATTACATTATTATGTGAATTTTACTCAAAATCAATCCTTGTTTATGATCAGTCTTCAAAGAGGCTTTAGAACAGAAGATTTGTAAATTACGTACAACCACTACACTATAGAATGTGAGAATCATTTGCAAAATAGATGTAAAACTTTCTGATGGAACTGGTTGCCTGCTTCTAAATTTTTCTAATTTCCATGCATTGCCAACTTGAAAGGTTGTTGCAGCCCTGTCAGAAACCAATTTACTAGATGCAAATTTATATCATTCTTTCTGTATCAGTGTCTTTAAAGCCCTATATAATTGGTCAATCTGAATAATGTCTATTAAAGGCCTCATTCAAACTCTCTTTTCCACTCTGTTAATATTGCAGAACAAATTGAATCCTAAAAAAAAAACAGATTTTCTTACTTTATTCCTCAAGGCAATAATATACTGGATTGCAGTATGCCTGCATACTGTTTAAAGGTTAAATACTTAAACTACTTTCCTGGTTAAGTTGTTTTCTCACATTTATTCCTATCTGTACCTTTCACAAGTTTTATAAAGCTGTTCAAGATCAGTTTATGTGTAAGATCACATGTACACAGATGTAGATAAAATAAATAATACGTTGCATGCACAATGGAAAGTATTACTTTTGCAGGAAAATAAACTACCAAAGGGCATCAGGCTTAATAACATGCAGCTCCACAAATACTTTATGGGCTTATAGACAAGCCAGAATATGTCTGGAAAAAAAACATTGAGTTATGTATCTTGTTTATATCCCAGTGCATTTGTTCAAATTGAATTCCCAACTTTTCATTACAAAGCGATTGCATTGTTGAAACTGGGGTCTTTAATGTTTTGGCAGTTAGACACCATAACTGGTCAGTAGCAGCCGGGTGTTTTCTACTACTTCCTCATAGCTAATTGCTCATATTGAGAAGGTAAGAAGATACGCTAAGATACAGCAACTGTTGAGAACAATGGTTAGCAAGGACAGGATGAAGATAAAGCTAGAGAAAGAGTGGCCAGAAGTGGCAATAAATACATGAGGCTGGAGAGAAAAGATTAGGTTGTGGAGGAAGGAAATACTTTTTTTAAAAACAAATTATACCTTTTTATTATTTTATGATGAAATAAAAAGTTAAGAGACATTGTATGCATGACCATGGTAAGAAAATGGCACTGAGGAAAATTACTGTTACACTAAAAAAAACTGCAGAGTAAGTTCATTAGTGTTGAACTCTTGCATGATACTTGTAACAATGAAAATAATTTTTAAAATAGTGAAATTAAATCTTAATGTTGAAAATTAGACTTTGGAGAAATAATGTAGCCTCCCCAATTGAGCTGTGGTCCAATGTCAGAACTATAATGAATTGATTAAACCATTTCTGATTACATGTTATCTATCTTGTTAATCATTGTTAGTGGCATAATGGCATTAGACCCAATTTATTGACCTTTATTAATGGCGTTAGATTTAACGTCGACTGATGCATGTTTTGTAAAGCATTTACTTGGAAGAAACATTTTGCTGTAAGGCCCTATCGTCATTGGGGAAAATAGTAGAAAAGGCTCAAATGTTATGGACAGACATTTTAAAATTATAGATCTTTGAGTAAATTGTTTTATTTTTAACTCTTCCAGTGTTCTACATCTATATTTAATTTTGAACCACATGCCCCCTGGGCAGTATTAAGCTGCATATCAGTTTATAGTGGCACCTTCATTATTTGTTCAGTTGACAACACTTCAAGTCTACTTAGCACTCACTAAACGTACAGCATACAGAATTGATATAGTTCAGTAAAAATTCCAAAATAAAACAATTACCAACATTCAGTGATAATTTTGTGATGACCAGAAATGAATACAAATCTTCAAACTTTCACATTAAGACTGTCTGGTGAAAGTAATAAACCAGCAATGAACTGTTTGTGGAACAATAGCCAGCCTGCTAAAGTTCCAGTTACTAGCGTAAGTGAGCAGTGAAATAATTAACTATAATTTTCTGGCCCTCTGAACTACAATATCAGATCAGTTGCAAAAGGGACCTTCAGTTGGCAATTATATCCTCAGGGCTGTCAGAATTATACCAAGCTATTAGTTCCCCTTGTAACCTTAGGACATCACTTCAGTTCATACCCCTCCAAAGTTAAAATATTTACAGAAATCTGTATACCCTTACAAAATATATTCTTAATAGAGTGTGTGCAGCAGCTGCATAAAGCTAAAAGGCTTAAATATGCATAGTATAGCCTGCTTGCTTGTAATTGTGATATATGTTATATGAATGAATTTGGTCCATCTCCTCGGTCTTTTTTTGATCTGCTAAAATGCACCTACCGTTTTTCCCTAAATCTAAAGTACATTTTAGTAGACCAAAAGTGAATGGGGAGAGGCAAAGTCAGAAAAAAGATTCCTTTCTCTTGTATAAACCCAACTTCATATATGTAGATTCAACTGTAAATCAGATTAAATGTTCATATTAATCTTTCAAGAATAGTAAGAGCCAGCAGCCTTAGATGTTGTACTGTACTTGCTGATGCAATTGAATAACCAACAACAGCATTCTGTATTTTACTTGGTTTTAATTCCAATAATATTTCTCTTTTGCAAAGGTATATCATGAATTGGTTATATTTGCTATGCAAGAGAGACAGCCATCAAAAACCTCAAGAACTGTATCATCATGAACCAATGAGAAAAAAACGAGGCCTTGGTCCCATCAGCAAATTGGAAGAAGTCAAATGACCATCTGTTTTGATTTTGAAATGTTCCTTGGCTGCATTGTGAGAAACTCTTAAGTGCAAACAGTACAACCTGCAAAACTCTGATAGATATCAGTGACTGTTTGCAGTCTAGTCATAAATCATGATGCATGAATGGCACACTCTACAACCTATTGAGCAACATTTGTGAAAAGTAGCGGCAGTGTAATCGATTTTTGAACTCCCATCTCAAACTCATGATGAAAAACCGTTGTGCCAACTGGTTATGTATTCATGGAATACTAAATAAACTTTATGAGGTAATTTGAAGTCTGACACATAGTGACTGGAAGATGAAAACTAATAGCAGAAGAAATCTTCCATGCGCACGAATATTGTGCAGTTGTATTGATCTTGCTATTGGAGAGAGAGAATACGGTAACTTCTCTACATCAGTCATAAGTCTGAGAATGTGGGTAGTCAGTGCTTTATTGTTGGTTTTCAAGATGAATAGCAAAGAATTTCACTGAATTTCTATCTTTGTATGTTTTAAGTACAGTAAGTGGGAAACTTCCTAATGAGTCATTGCTATTGTTATGCTTAAGCTTGTAAAATACTGTACCATGTATTTATGAAACCTTCATATCTGATACCATTTTCTTAAAAATAGGCTCTGCTTTTCCACAAAACTCAGTAAAGATTCACAATTTGCCATATTGGCGTGTTGCATTTTGAAGTGAAAGATTTGCTACATCATATATTTATACATTCTGGCATGTCGAGGCTAAGTAGTTCTAACACTTCTATGTTCTGCAGATTGGGAGATTTTGATACAACAATGAATTTATACTTGAAGTCCTAATGTGAATTTTGAAAATGAGTTTCATTTGGAATGTTCCATTTTCACACACACTTGGAAAGAATATTTATTTGGTGTTTGGACACATCTCTGAAAACAGTGTGGCTTCAGGGGCTGTAGTACCACAGGCATTAAGGAACAATTACATCAGCATATTACATGTATTTACATGCATAATAGGTGCAGATATCTGAGTTGAAGGTCGAACTATGTGTTTTCTTTATTACGTACACATGTGAATATACATAGCAGCTCACTAAAAATGTCACATCCAGAAGCATTTAAATGTTACAGGGTTCAGCAGTTTAGCCTTAAAGCAATAACCAACTGAATTGCTGAAGACAAGCTTAAAATTCATATAAGTAATGGATCTATTGTATTTTAATATATAGCATTTCGTACGTTTTTATGCCTCAGTTTATGTCAAATTTATGTTGCTGTCCCTGCTCTCAATGGGCTGCTCCACTTTTGGTCCTATTATCATACATCAGGTAATTTTTATTGTCAATGAAGAAGCTAATGTTGAAACTGTGCCCAACAGCATTTTTACAAGTCAAGGTGCAGATTTAGAAGATTGAACTTTTTAAACCATATTTAATAAGGGGTCTATGACGATTGGAATTTCACAAGTGCGGTATTAGTTTGCTTTATTTTCCCAAGACAAAACTTTCACTAAAATCTAAGTTCATTTGGTTTGGCACTGTTATATTTTCAAATCAGTGATACTTTGAGCCTGTGTTTTATTATTGTAATATTGTTTTAAATCGCACCCTGATGTATACATCCACACTGAAGGCCCAATTTCAAATTTGACTCAGATCAGTATAATAGAAATATTCCTCCTCTCTGATACCTGTTAAGTTAAAGTAGAGGCTGTTTTTCTAAATTTCTGATTGGTCTGGGACTACTTAGGTAGTGTTTGGACATTTAGTAGCACCTGAAATGTTTAGATATGTCGCTGTAAATATATGATGCACAGTCCTGTCTATAAATGTTACTTAATGCGACATGATTTTTAGTCGCACTCTTTAATGTCAACACTTAACACAGAAAATATCTATATTACCATTTATTCCAGGAAGAGCCTATTTAAAGCTGTACATATTTCAACATCACAGTTTGGTGTTGAACGAAATTACTCAAAATACTTTTTGAAGAAATTTGTAGTTTCCTCAGTAACTGAAATTTTTAATGTGTAAATGTTACAAATTGTAAAACAAAATCAAAAATTTTTATATTTTAAAATAACATGAATAACATTGCCTTTAGTTCTTAAACACCTTGTTCCATTCCTCCCACATCTTAATTGCCATCTTCTATCCCACCTCCCCCCACAAGTCCCCTGCCGAGTCTGATTATAATTTTCCCCTCAGGGCGCCCTCATTTTCTTTCCTCAGCTCTTTATCTTCCTCAGATCTTTATCTTCAATGATTGCAACCTTTACCTTTGATCACCTCAT
This sequence comes from Carcharodon carcharias, assembly GCF_017639515.1. Classification (NCBI taxonomy): domain Eukaryota; kingdom Metazoa; phylum Chordata; class Chondrichthyes; order Lamniformes; family Lamnidae; genus Carcharodon; species Carcharodon carcharias. Next base: position 40,704,968 of record NC_054479.1, on the reverse strand, counting down.
CTCTCTCTCTCTCTCTCTCTCTCTCTGAATTGTCTCCTGTCCTCATTAAACCACATCCACCATTAACTCTTAACGCATATTCATGACCACTTCCTCCTGCATCATCCCTGAAAAAAAACTCTCCTTATCATCTTGTTTTCAGATTCTCAATTGCTAAGTTTTTGGCCCACCTTTTGCCATGATACCTCTACAGCTATTAACCTACTCAATCATTCCCCCACCTCTGCTTTCATCCATTCCCTTTGTATGCCATCAAACTGTAGAGAGAGACTCATTGATTTATAAATGTTTTCAACTCCCAGTCTCAGAGATGCTTTGTCCCTTTTTTAGGTAGTGTCCCCCACAACAGTTTCTCCTTTTTTCTCCCTATAGATCCTGTTCTCTCCCTTTAGATGTTGTCCTCCATATAATTACTATTTTTTTCTTTTTCATTCATTCAGAGTCTTGAGGCCTTTCTTTGCAATTTTTTATGTACATATACACAGCTTTTTTCTGCTATGTCTCATTTCTCACCTGCACAATAACACATCCTCAAGGGCCTAATATTGTAGCAAATGTGCCAACTTTCATTTTTTTCCTCCAGCTGGTCTTCCTCATCATCACTCACTGGCCTGTGCACAGTCCGTAGTGCTGAATGCAAGTGTGACCTGGAACAAAATACTGGATCCACAAATTCAAAAATTATGTATTTTACAGTTAGTGTATTTTTCAACTGGTATCTCAGCAATCTATTAGTTGAATTGTCATTTTAAACTAACTGACTCAATTTTATAATTGAGTCATTCACTAAATGTTCTAATTCAGCAAGTGATCTCCTGTGGCATTGCTCATTAAGTACTGCTTGCTGAGATAATTAAAAACAAATTGTCTTCCTGAAACATTTTGTGCCACTTTTTCTGTATTCTGTTTGTCTTCCACTTCACTCTGTGGCTCTTACACACTTTATCACTGTAACATCTTTTTGTATTTGCTTCAAGTCTTTCTCAATCTGTGCTTAAGTCTTCCTATATTTGTGTCCCAATCTCTCTGTATGGCTGTCATGCATGTTTCTTAACCAATGTAATGAATTTCTATTTCTTTCTCATTTAAAAGCCAGGTTTAACAAGCTGACAACCAACCTGTATTGGGTCAGTAGGAAAGAAGGTATCCAGGAGCTGTAGAAGCTGACAGGTGAGGTACAAGATTGGGCTCCGTTTTAGGGCTGCGTTTAATAGTTAGTTTATGCGAGGCATTTAATATTTAAATTATAGACTACATTTAAAAAGCAAATCAATATATTGAAAACATTTATAAATCAACGAGTCTCTCTCTACATTTTGTAATGAAATTTGTATCTGAATTTATTAGTTTATTCATTGTGCCTATGATCAATGCCATAGAAAATTAAATACTGTTTTTAATAAATGCTAACATTTTTGTATTATGATTTTACCCAAGGTTAGAGGTCAACAGGGTTGAATGTAGAACCCTCATCAAACTCATACGGCTGGCGTTGTGTGGATCTGTAGTCTGCAGTTAATTTCACAGCTGTGAGATTTTCCGCACTAACCATTGTGCTCTTTCAGTCAAGGTAACAACTTTCCATGACTCACAATGAACCCTTTGTCCTCCCTGTTGAATGACAATGTGCTGCACCCTGTACACCAAATGCTCCATATTTAAAGGACCAGAGGAAAGGATCAACTTTTCTCAAACCTCACCACGTTAGCAATTTTAGATTTTTCCCTTCCAACCACTTAACAGTTACTAGTTTTTATATTGTAAGGAGGTAAATGGATTATTTACAAAAACACAAGCATGTTGAAATGGTTTAGTAGTCCCAGAAAGATATGCATATACTACAATATATAATAGTTTACGCTGAGCAGTTCACATACACCATTAATGATAAGATTATGTATTTTGTGCAAAATATGCAAGCGTGTTGTTTTGTGAAAAAAATTCTAAATTTTAATTCTAATTGACATAAATCTTTTTCTGGAAGACTCATGCAACTCTTAAGCAGAGACAATCCATTTATTGAATAAGAATGTATTTTATAGCCACATTTTTCTTCCATTTGGGTTTTGCATGATGTATTCAAAAACTAATTAGAGAGCCTATGTGCAAAATCTTAAAAGTGGAAACTTACTCTCACTGAAAGCCATTGGAATTTAAGTATGACATATTTATCCACCTGCTTTTTTAATTTGTTCCTGATCTGCAAACACTACAGATATTTTCCAAATATTTGTCCTGACATCCAATGTCAGACATTACTGTGATAGCACTGATGCAAAATAATGATACCAAAATCATCCATTACTGATAGGTGAATTTTGTTTATAATTTTAGCTGGTCTTTCCATGGCATTGTGTATGGATAGTCTGATAGAAGTGATTAAAATGATGAAAGAGTGGGATACATTAAAAGCAGAGTATTTGCAATTGTTAAGGAGTCAAGAATGAATGGTCAGAGATAAGAGATTAAATGTAAAAGAATTACAACAGAGAAACTCTTGCACAGAGAGTTGTGAAACTGTTCAGTGCTCAGGCTGGGGAACCTTTGCTTTGTGGATATGTTGAAGGAAGGGATACAGCCAAGGCAGCTTAACAGATGGTCTCAGTGTTTGTGACAAAGATTTTTCTGAGCTGCTCGCACATGTTGATGAAGATGCAGGAGCCAGAGGAGAGTTATTTTAGGAGACAGTTGGGAGTGGGGAAATGAAGCTGCAGGTTATTTTTGTATTCCAGGATTATCCTAAGTAGTGAGAGGTTTAGAGGAAAGCAGGGCTTGATGTAGTCCATACAGATCTGACAAATTATTAAACCAGTTGTGCACTATATTCAAGCTGAGCCCCTTGGAGTAATGATGGGAGTAGTACCAGAGGGAATGACTAGAGTGGGAGAAAGTGGATTTTACAACAGGAACAACTTATATTTATATGGTGTCCTTAACATAGCAGGACAACTTTACAACAAAACAATTGATTATTAAACAAAATTTGACACCAAACCTCAGAGAGTGCTATCGAGACAAGTGACCAAAATCTTGGTCAAAGATTTAGGGTTTTAGAATCATCTTAAAGGAAGAGAGAGACCAGGTGTTTAGGGGAAAAAAAATCAAAAGCTTGGGGCCTAGACAGCAGAAAGCACGCTATAATCAGGATGCTCAACAAGCCAGAATTGAAGGCGGAAGAGATTGTGGAGGGTTGTAGAGCTATGATACAGAGATAGGGCATCACGTGGCCATGGATGGATTAGGAAATAAGGATGAGAACTTTAAAATCGAGGTATTACCGTACCTGATGCCAATGTAGATCAGCAAGCACAGGGGTGATGGGTGAGTGAAACTTGGTGCAAGTTAAAATAGGAGCAGCAGAGTTTTGAATGAGCTCAAATTTGCAGTGTGTGCACAAGGTGGGAGGTTGGCCAGGAGAGCATTGGAATAGTCAAGTCTAGAGGGTAGCAAAGGCATGGAAGAAAATTTCAGCAGCAGATGAACAGAGACAGGTGAGGCTAGGGAGGTGGAATTAGGTGATCTTTTTTAAATGGATAATGAGCTTGAAAGCTCAACCCATGGTCAAATGGGAGTCAAGATTGTGAATAGTCTGGATTAGCCTCTGGCGGGGACAGGAATACAGTTTGTGTCAGAGCTGAAGACAATGACTTCAGTCTTCCCAACAGTTAATTGGCAGGCTTCCCTGGTCAACCGATACTGGTTGTCAAACAGTGTGACCAATTAGAAGGAGTTGAGAGTGTTGGTGCTGTGGTAATGCTGGGTGTCATCAACACTGCATATGGAACCTGAGGGCCTGAAATGGGCCCTCGACTGTGATTTCATGCTGGATGGCCAATTAACGGCCAGCCAGTGTGAAACGCGCACTGAGAAAAGCTCAGCGCTGCCAGTGGGAACGGGAAGAGGGCAGGTGCCGACGTCATCAAGGGTGTTGGTGAGCGCTTCCATTGAGCTCCCTGAAGGCAGACAACTACCTCAGGGAGCTGCAGACCGCCACAGAATAAACGAAACAACAAAAATTCTGTAAAGTATGTCCATACAGCACAGTCAAGCACCTGAAAGCACACCTCATAAAAAAAAATCGTCCCCAAATATCTCTTATTTTATTTCCCCACAGAGATTTCATCTCTCCCTGGATCGAGGTTTGAGCAATAATGTAAAGGCCGTCCAGCCGATTGGCCCATCCGCCAACCGTAAAAGTGGACGGGCCATGAATAATCACTTTCAAATGCCTCCTTAATGGGCTTAATTGTCAATGGGCGCACTTGCGACTGCCGAGCGTGATATCGCGCGAGTGGGTGATGACATCAGGACGCTCGCCCAACATCATCTTGCGCTATTTCACGGCCGGAATGGTTGGGCACGTGCCCGCCCATGGGACATAAAATTCTGGCTGAACTGTTTTTGGGATAGGTCACCGAGGGACAGCATGCAGATGAGAAATAGGTGGGCACTAAGATTAATGGGAAAAGAAGCCATTGCAGGTGCTTCTCTGGCTATGACATCATAGTTAGGAATAGAATCAGTTGAGCAGTTGAAACACTGAGCTACACAACAAAGGAGAGGAGTTGCAAGACGGTAGTGCGGTCAACAATGTCAAAAGGAACAGACAGCTTGAGGAGGGATTGTTTATCATGTTTTCAATCACACAGGTTATAATTCGTAAGTTGCTCAGGGCTGTTTGTGTTGTGGCGAGGTGAAAGCTTGTTTGGAGGGGGTCGTACATGGAGTTACATAGAATTAGGAGGCGATAACAACAGGTTCAAGGACAAGAAAAGGGATGTTAGGGATTGGGTTGGTAGTTTAGAAGGAGAGTGCGAGTGTTGAGCAATAGAAGGAAGTGATCATAGCTGGCCTTACCTGATTGACACAGTGGAAACAGAGCAGACCGAGGGGGTGACCTTGAATATGTGTCAAGGAGTTTAAATGGAGGAAGAGGCTAAAGTTAGTGCTGTGAACTCAGAAGAAAGGGTAAGTTGAATTGAGATGGAGGTTGAAATCGCTGAGGATGAGAAGTTGCCTGATGCAAAGGTAGAGAAGGAAAACACAGGATATTTCAGTGAAAAATTTGGCTTGTGTGGGTGGTTTGAAATGAGGGGCTGGATTTTAAAACCCATGAAGGAGGGTTGGCAGGTGGACGTGATTGTAAAATTGGACACTATGCTGTGGGTGCCATTCCTGGTCCCTACCCATCTACCCTGCTGAAATATAACCAGCCCATGGGCCAATTGTGGCTCTTAAAATTAATAGCCACTTAATGGCCGCCTCCTGCTGCTGTTGGAGTTTTACCATGCCAAGTGTGCAGCCTGGTAGATTTCACTGGTTGGGCTGGTGACCAGTCAACTTTGGGGGGTGGGGGGAGGGGGGGGTGGCTGCGGTGCTTCCTTTACGGGTCCCCTGTGTTCATCAGAAACCACTCCACCCCCAAAACCAGATGTTGCTACCCTTGCATTTGCCCTTCTGCCATGTCCCAGTGAGACATCCCGGACTCACCATAAAGCCCTGGCTCCATCACAGCACACCTTCTTCGCAAGTGGCTGCAGTCCCAGCAGTGGCCACTATTCCCAGTGGCTCTGGTGGGACCAGAGAGCTGCCCACCGTTTAGTTGGTTTGTAGCTATTGGAGGTGGGACTTCAGCAATGGAGGTGGAAGGCCTACCTTAAGCCAATTAATGGCCCAACTGCCATTAAATGACTGCAGGACGAGCCAACCAACTGGAGGCAAGCTCACACGCCACCTTTTTGCCAGGGGGCATGGGAGGGATGCTGCAGTGGAGTTGGGTGGAAAGGAAGAATTGTAGAGAGGTGAGTATGTGAAATTTACAACAGCTTTCGTTTTTTATGCTCATTTCAAGTAACTATGGGGGATCTATCTCATCACTGAATGCCATCCATCCATATATTCATCAAATAACTGACACATTTTCTCAAGAGAGCTGGGGAATTATTCAACTTGCCATGAGAGCAAAATAGTAGTAAGTTAGGGATATCCAGTTTCACTACATTACTGGGTTCCCTAAAGTGCAGGGTGCAATAGATAGAATGCACCAAGTAATTACAAGTTTCTACTGTTAACTCCCTTAACTTAAATAGGAAGGAGTGCAGACCGTAGATGACCAAGGGCAAAGAATGTGTCACATGAACACCAGATTTGCTGTAAATTGCCATGATGCACTCATTCTCAAGAATTCTGCCCTCCCTGAAAATAGTCAAGTGAATTGATGGCTTGTAGGTGGCTGAGCTGCCATGGACAAATAATCCCATTAAGTGCTGCAAAAACTGCAGCTGAGGAGTGCTATGACAAGTCATTTGCCTCAACCACAGTTGTCACTGATAAAATCAGAGGAGTCCTATGTTTGTTGCTTTAATAGATCTGGAGGAACTCTGCAATAAGCTTCAGAACATGGATCCCACATAATTATAACCTGCTTGAATTAGATGAGCTTTAGCATTTGGGGGATTTCTCCCAGATGGCATCAGATAGCTGACGTCACACCTGCTAGTATCCCCCTATTAAAGTGGAAGAAGGTGTTTTAAGGTTTTGCAAATGAGTGCTGTAGCTTGTGGTGTATAAGTCGACCTTTGAAGCCTCGGAAAACCCTTCCAAAAATGGGGGTCGATTTATGCGCCAAGTATAAAACGTGAACCACCAATGTTGGCGTAGGTGGTCGCCATTTTGAAATGCAAAAGACCCACCAGTAATTTAAATTAAATAAACGTGACACATTTTATTGTATGAATTAATTCTACAAGCAACCTTTAACTATAATGAAAATGTTTTAAAAACTGTCATTCATTCACCACAGATACAAAGAGTTCATCAAATTCACTCTGAGTCACCTTGACTATGGTATCATTGTAAGGATCCCATTCACGATCAGATTTGGCACTTTTGGCTTCAGTATCACCCCTGCACAACAAATTATGTCTGTCCGCAAGAATGACCCAAACCTCCCTGTCGCTTGCCATTTTAACACTCCACCCTGCTCTCTTGCCCACATGTCTGTCCTTGTCCATTGTTCCAGTGAAGCCCAACGCAAACTGGAGGAACAACACCTCATCTTCCGACTAGGCATTTTACAGCCTTCCGGACTGAATATTGAATTCAACAACTTTAGGTTGAGCTCCCTCCTCCATCTCCACCCCCTTTCTGTTTACCCCTTCCTTTTGTTTTTTCCAATAAATTATATAGATTTTTCTTTTCCCACCTATTTCCATTATTTTTAAATATTTTTAAATCTTTTATGCTCCCCCTACCCCCACTAGAGCTATACCTTGAGTGCCCTACCATCCATTCTTAATTAGCACATGCTAATAATATCACCAACTTTAACACCTATGTGTTCTTTTGTTCTGTTGCCTGTGACATCTTTTGATGATCTGCAACCACACCAACTCCCTCCACTTCTCTCCCCCCACCCAAACCCATCCCCCCCCCCCACCCCTCCCCACACACACACCTTAAACCAGCTTATATTTCACCCCTTTCTTGGATTTACTCAAGTTCTGTCGAAGGGCCATGAGGACTCAAAATGTCAACTCTTTTCTTCTCCGCCGATGCTGCCAGACCTGCTGAGTTTTTCCAGGTAATTCTGTTTTTGTTTTGGATTTCCAGCATCCGCGGTTTTTTTGTTTGTAAATTATCTTCCTTTCCATCCAATTGGATATTCTGCGTGAATTGAGCAATCTGATGACAGTTTGTGCATTAATTGAATCCTGCAACTTAACTTCAGGGAGGATTTCTTATTTGATTCTTGCACCAGTTTTTCATGAACACCAAATTCCCTTGCCTCAGTACAGTTATATAGCAAGTTAGCAAATGTTATGACTTCTAGCTTGAACCAGCTTTGCATTTCATTGTTTTTCTTGGAGGACCCATTTCTGTTTGTCATTCACAGTGCAAAGTCTGCACTGGGCGAGCACCATAAATTCCCATGCATCTTCTTGGCAATATGGCCCATATCACCTGCTTGATCCCGTGTGCTGACTTACAAGCTGAGTGAAATGTGTTTCTGAGGTGAAACATTGAAGCCAACTCCTAATGTGAATACATCATATCTTTGAGTGTGGGGGGAGCTGACTTATATGCCAAGTATAGACCTAAACATTATTTTTGGTGCCAAAAACAGGCTTGTCTTATGCGTCAGGTCGACTTATACTCTGCAATCTACGGTAATTGATGTTGGGGGAGCATATATTTTCAAATATTTTGTCATATCCACAGTGAGTGTTCTCTTTCATGAAAGTGCAGTATAAAGGGTAACTTATGCAGCTAATAATTTTAAAGGGTGAACAATTTGTTGGTGCCTAAAAAAGTAAAGGCAGATTAGCTGGTGTGTTGAACTTTTGCTTGTTCTGGTCTGAAATTCTGGGCATGAGTGAGATGGCAATCAATGGCATTGCTATCTCCCTCCACATAGCACAAGACACTTTTTTGTGGTTTCTTCTCCTGGACACCAGGTAGCATCTCCTTTTCTTCTTTCTTGCATCTAAAGCATAAGTTTTTGTAGGTCAGCCACATTAAAATCTTGTACCCTTCTGCTTAATTCCAGTGTCCTTCTCCTTTTGAGTACCTCATCCAATTCCAGTTGAAGACATTCTTCAATAGTGCCAAGAGTTTCACATGAGTAATCAAACATGCTAATTACCTTAGTCTGGCAAAATGATCACCTACTTAAACCTGTCAATTTATAGCAATGTGGGACTCTGGAATATTTTCTAATACTAGCCATCTGATTTGAGCCACAAAACAGGCAGCTGGTATCTGAAAGTCCTGGCCAATGTCTTTACCCAGTGTGTCCTAGGTTGTATAGAATTTCAAAGTCTTTGGATACAGATGGAGCCATTTAAAACAAAGGTGCTGTTTCATTATGTATTCAAAATCAATTACCTTTTAAATAGAATGAAACTGGGTTCTAAAAGTATCAGTTCATATTTTCACCCAACTTTGAATCCCCTCATAAAGTTACTCTAATTTATTTCAAACATCTCTAGACTGTGGTGAAAGTGCTTCATACTTGACAAAGTAGCAGTTAAAGTGGTGAACACTTCTCTTCCCACACTTGCTGTCTTTCATTCATATACTTCTATTGTACTTTGTCAGGTCGGATAAGAGACCCCAGGTCAGGTACGGTAAATTGCAGCTGGCCAAATAAATAAGGAAAATCAATTTACTTTACTGCTGAAGCTTCTGCAAGTGTTTTGTGCCTAGGTGAATTAACAATAGAAACTAACCCATGCAAGTGGGTAGAGCAAGGAGTCTGATTTCCACTAAAGTTCTAGCACCAACTTTACCTCAACTTTTGCTCATCTAAGCAAGACTCAGGCTTTCAAAAAGGTAATTCCAGTTGGCTTATGGAAATTACCTGATGATTTCATAGAGAGTGGCATTATGAATTTAACCTCATTATTTGTTGCACAGATTCCTTCAGCTCTGGCAATAGTCTCTCATGGGAATAGCAAAAGTAACCTGTTTGTAATTGGCACAACTCTGTTTATACAGATGCACGTTGAAAAAGTAATAACGTAGTAATTCAGATTCAGACCGATTTTAATTGTGTGCAAACAGGAAAACCTAGCTAGGTGATAAAGGCCTGAATTGACTTTTGGCTGAGGCGAAGTGGAATTTAGACTGTCCTTGGTATGCACGCTTTCCTTCAATATATTAGCGAGTTCTCAGGCACACATTCTATACAAATCCCATTTTACACTTGAATAAAAATTGGCTCTACATTTTGCAGGAGTGTTAATGTTGGTTCATATAAAGGCTGCATATGTCCATATCCCAATTATGGTCAATGTTCTTAAGCTGACTAAAAATTATCAGACTGTCAATACTTACAGAACTCAAGTACTGTTTTGATTACTCACTTACTCCATGCTGCATGAAGGACACTATGTCTATTGATGGCAGCATGCAAATATATCCTGAATATTTGAGAACGTATGACAAACACACATTGCATACTTCAAATAGGGCAAGGGGGATGTAGCATAGTGAGGAAAAGTCAAAATATTGTTCACCCTGGCTCAACAAATTTCAAAAATGAGTTAGCAATGAATTGTTGAGCAGGCTAAGTGCTGATCAATCAAGATGCTTGTTGTTGGGTTTAGTGGTAAGGGGCATCTATACAAGTGATCAAGTAGATTACTTTAGCTACCCTTATCCATATCAGTATATTAAACATTCTAATTCAATGGTCAATCAAATGCACTAACCTTTCCAATTGTTAAGTACTGGTGAAAGAAAATACAAAATAGTGGCCATTATTGCAAGGGATATCTGTAGTGTGTATAACCCTCTACTAAATAAGTTAATATTCATAATGAAATGACATTAACAAGGGTGGAGAAGTTCATAATCCACTGTATTTCCAGACTGAGAATGGAACAAGTGCCAGCTCTATGAAGGCACAATGGAAGTATGGTCTCTTACTGTCCTGAAATAAATGGTCAGATTTTTTTTTAGAAAGCACTATTGAAGTATTTTTATGGATTCCGTCAATAACCCCATGGAGGTGAGGCTTTAAGAAATATTTTATATGAGCTAAATTAAACAAAGATACTTTTTGTCATGTCAGTACACAGAAGATGCTCACCTTTGAGGTGAATTAGTTGTAGAGGGCCTTTAATGGCCGCAATGCAGCATGTGGCAAAGATTGTAAGTGTTATTTTCACACGTGTATATTATTTTATTTTTGTTAGTGTGAAATGACAGTGCTGGGACTGTGAAAATGTGTATGCTTAATCCTATCCATGCATATGCTCTTCAATATATTTTTATGGGAGTGCAGGGAGAGAAATGCATTCTTTCAATCCTGTGCTCTGCTTGGCTGAGATTCAATGTCAAATACTTCTCGAAGTTAATCAGTACTAATGGAAAACAAAAGGCCAGGAATGCAATGCGCAACATAAATACTGTCACAAAACTGAAATCAAACTTTTTATGTAAAAACAAAGATTTGAGCAGATGAAAACAATACTATTTTGATCACTCACATGTTTGAATTGTTTATTCTATAAAATAAGAGCTAAAAACTAAGATTCTATCTCACTTATTAGCTGGAAATGTTGATTTAATAGAGGAGACTAGGCCTTGCTCAGTTAATTTTACTTACCCTTGCAGCACACAAGTCACAACAATTGGGAAAGACATTGCCCGCCTGCCTGTTTTATTTCATACACTGCTGTGCAAGAAATTGCATGAAATTTAGAAGTGTCACACCACATTTCGGTGAGATGCGAGGAAGAGGTGGGAGGCCTGGTTGTCTGTAAACAGAATGTAGCAGAGATGGAGATGGTATTACATGTCACTCGCTATGGGAACATTTAATCCAGGTGACTGAATTCTGATGGGGTATGGCTTATCTGAGGAAAAATATATATCAAGAATGCAAAATGCACTTAAATAATGTATGCAAATATTTGCAGCAGAGGAGAGAACAGTTTAAGGGGCTTGGAGCTGTGTGCTTCACAGAGTGCACGAATGACCACCAACCTAGAATTAATGTTTTTAACGTTCAAACTCTTGAGAGAACAATGGACAGAATTTCTTGAATTGCAAACTTGTGTTTTTTTCTGTTTTTTCACCCCTTTTGTTAGCCAAACAGCAGCTCATAAATCAACTATTATTCCCATGTTCAGGTATTGTAATCTGTCTGTTAGGAGCAACCTTAATGAATATTGTTTTTATGTGATGGAATGTTTAATTTCTGTTTGGATGAAATTTACAATTAGGTTGAGGCTGTTTTTCCTGTGTCCTGGGCTGTGAACTGCACACATGGTTGATTCTGCAGATGACTGCTGTAGTTTAATCTTGTTTGTTTTCATGCCCGATTAGTGAAACTGTCTCCCAAGTGTCCCGCTTGCTGAGATTTGTATGCATTAAATTCCTTCAAACAATTGCAGGACAATTTTTTTTTCAATTTAGCGGCACCGGTAGAATTTTAAACCGTATCTGGGAAATATGTACAGTGCATATGCAAATAGCTGTGACGTTTAATGAATCTCTGTATGGTGAGCTGGAATAATCACTAGAACATGTGTGGGCTGGCATGGTGTAAATTGTGTTTTTGCAACTGTTGTTAAAGGCCAGTAGTTATGGTCCAGGCTGCGAAAATCATTCGAAGGTGTTAACTGAAGTGTGAGAATTCAGAAATCGTATTTTGTTTGTCAGTAACATCTTGGTGTTGATATCTATTTTTTTCTCAACACAAGTTAAAATATCCTTAAAATATATTTGTGGAAGCTGTACTTCTTAACTTCATTACAGCGAAAACTCATCAAAGGCATCAAGGCGTGACTGCTTAAGATCATTAATGATATATGTTCTCACCTTGAATGGTGCAATTGGCCTTGTGGAAAGGAGGATTCTGACTTGCTATCTGGTGAGTGTATTCAGGAATGGGCACACATGTGGATATCTGGTGAGGACATTAGCTCATTTGGTGATGAAGCACCTCACAGTTGAATAGCTTGCCTATATTCACTGTCTACACTGGCACATGGAAAATAGCCTTTTTGGCAATGTAGTCAAGAGTTATCAGCACCAATGGAAACAAAGAGGAGGACGAGGAAAGTATTAGATGGAGGATCACTATGAAAAACAGAGAAACCCGTTTCTTACAACATTTGGTTTTTAATGCCATTTTTAATGTCAACCTCAATGTTGTGAACATGCAATTTTAAAAAGTCAGAAATTCCAGTTAAGCACTTATCTCTAGCATTTGCATCTTTCCATTTAACATAGTCATCAATAAAAATGCCAATAAAATGAGTGGAGCAGTACCAAAGTGGTAAAATGGCTCTGCCAAGGTACATTAATTTATTTATTTTCTTATAAATGCTATGGGAAAATATAAATGATATTACATTCTGCTGATCCAGTGATACATGGAAAGAATATATTTCTAACATATTGTATTAATCACTTGATGCATGGTAGCCCATTCATTTTCATTTCAAACCTTGTTATTAGAACTTTTTATTATTCATTTCTTTGCCAGATACCTTGGTCAGGAAATACTTAAGGGTACTTCTAATCTCTTGCCGTAACCTTGTCAGGAGACCAGTGGAGCCCATAGAATTGTTGTGAACAGCCATTTTCAGCTGTTCGCGATAATTCTTTAGGGAGTTCACCTGTTGAAATTCCATCAAGAGATCGGGAGCACCCATGTGGAATTCTAGGGCAATTGCTATTGCTAATTCAATGCCACAGTTAAGAGTTTATACTTGGCCTGAATCTTCCAGTATGGGGAGTGACGGATGACTCAGCTTAAGTCGTGGATGTACCTTGGGATCCTGAGGAATTCCCAACTCGTGGCACTTAAGCACAAAGTTTAAACTTCTGATTGCCATTTTTACCCTGCCTGGATTGCTGCACAATTCCCTACAACAGTGGGATCAGATGGCCAGAAGCAGAGAGAATTGGGCTGTTTGCTCTATACTTACCCTGGTTTTTACATAGAATTACTTTGCGTTTTTCATAGCAAGTGTAAAGCCTGCTGAGGAGCGCAGATCCAAGTAAATGAGCTGGAGTGTCAAAAGCACTCCAGCAATCCCAACTATATTCATCCCTGCCCACCGCCACAAACCCAGCAATGTTCGTTACACCTACTCAACCATGTTGACCTCCACTCCCAGCAACATTCACTCCGTCCTCCTGGCAAAGACTAGCCCCCTCCCCTCATTGTTGGGTGTGTAGGGATAGGAGGAATGAGTATTTGTTTGGGGAGGATGGGCCAGGAGAGGTGACGGATGGGGTGAGCATTGTCACGGGGTGGGAGATGGTGAGCATCGCCGGGGTGTATAAGCATTTTCAGACGGTGACAGAGGTGGTGAGCTTTGTCAGGCGGTGAGGGTGGGGGAGCATTGTTTGAATGAGGTAGGGGACTGAGGGAAGAGGGTGAGCATTGGTGATGAAAATTGTCGTTGGTGAGCTGTGCAGTTTTGGAGGTTGACAGGTCCATTCAAAAGCTACAATGCATTGAACTGAAGATCGATCTTAAGGGTCTTCAGTTCATGATGAAAAAAGGGTATGACTTCGCTGTAATTACACTCGCCACTTGGCCTCCCAATTTAGTTCACCATTGGATTCAAACTGGAGGTGGGACCAGAAGGTGCAAAGGCTCCAGCATAAAATGATAAGTATGCAGTTTAAATCGCAGTCAGTGGTAGGTGCACCCACCACTGACCAGAGATCTGGGGCCTTGTTTTACCACCATGGTGTTTACCTGGTGATTCCTGCCCAATGTAGAACCTGAAATCATTGGGATGAAAATTAGTTGAATTATACCACAAGTGAACAAGCTGCTCTGCAGGATTACCACCCAGGTTGTGAAGGTGAAAATTCAGTGCCCTGTAGAAGGTACAGGAGTTGGGTAAGGAGCAGATCCCAGAATTTTCGAGTGCCTTCATGCCTCAAACTTAGCATTGATGAGAAGTGCTATTTCACTGACTTTTTAAAAGAAATGTTAAGGCAGCTTGAACCCAGTAGCAGGGCCTAATCTGGAACTGTAGCAAAGTGGAGTCTGACGGAATGGGGGCTGAAGTTTCACTTAATTCTTTCGTAAAACTTCATGCAATATTGCCAAATTTACACCAAATGAGGGATAACTTTGGTTTTGGATGGTAGTACAAAGCAATCAATGGAAATTGCAATCAAGAAAGATGTAGAAGGACGACTGGTTCAATATTGCTCATTTTCCACTATCATTCAATGTCAAAGCTACCTGCAATGAATTTAGTGTCAGTGCAAAGTGAAGCTGCTGTCCACTCACTAACTTTCCAGTGTAAGCACATATAAGATGAAATTCAGTAATACAGACAAAAGTATGTCTAACCTTTTCTCACTTTGGCATGTTCTTATTTATTCTTTTCAGCATGAGTATTTTTTTAACCAAGCTAAGGGATATCAGAACTAACGAATGAGACACTTTTCACACCAAGTATCACCATTGAGCAGATCTGCGTAAAGCCAAGGTAGCTTACAAGGTAACCTACGCTGTACTCTGTCCCAAAAGATGCAGAAATATGAACAGTATACTTTATTGCAAACAATGAGAGATCTCCATTCCTACACCAGGCATTCTTGTCGAGCCTCAAAATGAGATTACCAATTGGAGCCAAATTATGGATAGGTTTACGCTGCGGCCATCTGCCCTATTAGGAATGTACTGAGACTGCCAAAATGAATTTCATTTAGACCACTTGTGAACAGCAGACCCAGGAGACTCTATTTTGATTTCAAGCCAATGCCTTGACTCCCCCTGGTGGATTGCCTGGTTTTTTTGGTCTGTGCTGACTTGCTCACCTCAATCCACAATGACTGAGCTAACTTTACAACTGTTCTTGGTACTCTTAGCTAACTGCAGGCAAAATCACTCGGTTTCTGATTCTGTATGCTATCCATTGACCTCAAAATGCACTTCTATGGACATTGGCCAAGGACAAAGTCAGCCTCAACAATGACAACCCGAGGTCAATTAGCTTTCCAACACTCATTCATTAGCCTCCTGCATAAAGGTTGGCCACTTTTGGTATCTAAGCATGGATCAAGCAATTTCAGGAAAAGAGGCAAGAAAATGTTTTGAGGGGTGATGGTGGGAAGGAATTAAATGTCAAAGAGATGAAAAGTAAATGTTTGACCTTCTGCCCTCCCAACTCCAATTACTGAATTCAAAGTATTTCAGTGTCTATCATACACCCTGTTTTAACTGAATATTACTCCTTATACTGTGCAAAAAGGCTATGTGCAATTCATCCAAAATACACAATGTATAAACAAATCAGGACAGGACCAGGACAAGTTCTGCAAGTATATAATCCTATAATACCAGAAAAAATGTATGTAATTACTATTTAATATCGAAGATAGTGGATAGCTCTAAGTAAACCATAAGGCAACAATTCAACCAAGGGTTTATACAGCAAACTACAAGAGTGAAGCATGAGCAGTTCATGGATGTCATCTGAATCCTAAAATTAGACAATGAATTAATTTTTGTAACATGTAGAAGATTGAGTTTTTTCCAGTTTGATAATGGATTTGCATGACATCAAACCCAAGTCTATTTTGAATAAAGTGGCAGGATTCTTGAACTATAAAGCATTATTTCAACTTTGAACTGCGAGAAAATTAACATTTAATGCATAAAGACACAAAGTCTAAGTTTTAAGTTCAATTGGATTTCAGGTTCAGCTTCTTTTTAATCGTTCTTGGGAAGTGAGCATCATGGCAAGGCCAGCATTTATTGTCCATCGCTAAATGCCCTTGAGCAGGCAGTGGTGAGCTGCCTTCTTGAACTGCTGTAATCCATGTGGTGTAGCTACACCCACAGTGCCATTAGGAAGGGAACTCCAGGATTTTGACCCAGAGACAATAAAGAAAGGGTGACATAATTCCAAGGCAGCTGTGAGTGTCAGCTGCGACTCAGTTGTTAGCACTCTTGCCTCTGAACCACAAAGTCCCGGGTTCAACTCCCACTCCATTGCTTGAAAGCATAAAGTCAAGGTTGACACTCCAGTGTAGTTCTGAGGAAGCACTACGCTGTCACAGATGCCATCTTTCGAATGAGACATTAAACCAAGCCCCATCTGCCAGTTCAGGTGGATATAAAAGATCATGTGGTACTATTTTGAAGAAGAGCAAGGCGTTAGCCCAAGTATTCTGGTTAATATTTATCCCTCATTCAACTTCACAATATTATCTGGTCATCACATTGTTAATCACAATCATAATAAAAATATTAACAGAACACATGTTGGTCTATGATGCTTACACAACTGAAGCGGAAGCAGTCAGGATGGTGTGTGACTTGGCACGGAACTTGCAGGTGATAGTGTTCCAATGTATCTGCTGCCCTTTTCCTTCTAGGTGGTAGAGGTTGGGGTTTTTGAAGGTGGTGTTGAAGAAGCCTTGGTGAATTGCTGCATTGTAGATGGTACAGCCATGCCCAGTAAAAACATGTCATATTCATAACTTTAAACATGGACTGTATTCAGTATAGAATTTTCTGGAACAGCCTCTTCTTTTTAAAAATGGACATTAAAAGGCTGCTGAGATGGCTGCCAATGTCAGGTAGCTTTTGCAATTTCTGCATAGACTCGGAAGTATCTCAGATCTCTGGAAAGCCCCGAATTGGGCCTTGGTAGGAGTGCCTTCCTTGAATGAACATACCAAGACAAAACCATTTGTGGAATTCACATCTTTTGTTTGTGGACTTGCCTAAAACTCAAAATCTATGGACTCCTGGACTTACTGTCTGAGTTCAAAACATAACAATGAGAGCTGTAGAGAAACCAGTCAATTCATAATGGTGGCATGAATGGCCACCATCCATTCCCCATTGTGTAGCAATGGCTTCTAACTTTAAATTATTCTGGGTGGACAATAGGAGTATTGATCATGTCATCTGGCTGAAACTGTCTTCAGACAAATCTTATTACCTCAAGAACCAGGGAGAACCTAGTCAACCTGCAAACCACACAGCAAGATACACCTGCAGCAAAGGCAGAAACCTCTATGCCGTAAAACTGGAGACTGCAACATTGTAAGGTGTCTCAGCCTGTTCGTTTTCAAGTTCACCAATGCAGAAACCCAACCTCCTGGTAAAAAGACCACAGGTAACTAACTTCATGACCTGCTGAAAATCCATCTCTTCAAGGGAGTCCTGCAATAATCCTGATATACAACTCTGGCTATTGAATCCACCTAGACTTCCTTTCAGAAGCGAAAGTGCCTTCTTCACCAGGCCTACAACACATGTTTTTTCCTAAGATGAGCCAAATGTGAATTCTGAACTGTTCTTTTGTTTATGGCTTGTAAAAGTGCACTCTTCTCTTTAACTGTATTTTTCTCACTGTGTATGTGTCTGTGCGTGCCGAGTGAGTGACATAGCGTTAGACTTTTGTGGTAAATTTGTGAATAAATAATCCTCCTTATTTAAATCCACAAAAGTTGTTGCTGGTTATTCAAATTAACTTCACACTTAAGAAACACACACATCTTCCTCTTCAAAAACACACGCCCCTTTTTAACAGCACTAGTTGCCATATTTTGGTTAGTCTTCATTCACAAATAGCTTTGGGACATTTAAATACTTTCACTGTGCTAGTGAATGGGCTGAATAGCACGCACTGGCGTGGCGTGCTGGCCACACACCTGCAAGCGGCCAGCATTCAGACTTCCAAGCGTATCATCCAAGGATGCTGAATGAAGCATCAGTTGGGCCAATTAAGAGTGCTGGGTGGATTTCGGGCCACAGACTGAGAGAATCCCACCCAATCAGAGCAGTTAAGGAGAGATGGTTGGATTCGAATTTGTTGGAGGTGGTCAGTGGTCGCACTTTTGTGGTGGGCATGTCACTTGCCACTTATCAACCCAAGTCTGAAAGTTGTCCAAATCTTGCAGCATGCAGGTACAGTTTGCTTCAGTACCTGATTAATTGTGAATGGTACTGAACACTGCAATCATCAGCAACCGTCCTCACTTCTGACCTGACATTGGAGGGAAGCAGCTGAAGATGCTTGAGTCTAGGACACTACACTTCAATGAGGCAAACTTTATGTCCTCAAATTTATATTTGAGGTTTTGATATGGAAGTTAATGGTGAAGCTTCTTACCCTGGTGCCTTAGCAGAAGTGAAACCACTATAAATACAGTACCTTCTCCTCAGCTAAGAAACTAGGGTGCAATCAAATAGTCAAACATTATTTGTCAACTTATCTGGGTGCATAAGGCAATATGACTGTCTTTTTATATTCAAATAACAAACAAAAATATAATTCAATATTGTCTACAAGACCGAGAACTGCATATCTTGCACACGCTGACGTTTGCCACTTGGCAATTTTTCAGTAGGTTTTAAAAGAGTATCATTACCTTTCCCAATGTGGTTATTGTCACGAATACCCACTTGGTGACTATTTGGCGTAAAAGAAGCTAAACTTGCAGCAAAAATTCTTAGCACATTTAAAATTGAACAATACTGTAACATCTGTTGCAGCTTTTAAATGTTGAAGAGAAAGATGTACATGAGTGAAACAAAGTCCTGTTTTTCAGATGCATCAACATTTTGTTCGTTCCCAGTGAGCTCGAAATCTGAGAGTTGGGGCTGTAAACCCCATTTTTGAAAGCAGTGTTAGCGTTTAGTGTTTGTAAAAGGACTGAAAAATAAAAAAGAAACTTTGCATTGCTTTCAGTGTTTATCTTTTTTTGGATGCCCATTTGCAAGTGAATTGTGGAACTGATTTTGATTGAACATTTCGAAGTATTTGTTTTGGGCACTAAATATTTCTTCTGTGACCAGTTATAAAATGACCTTACCCTTGGAGCTACTGTGAGCCATATTTAACCTAATCCTTAATTTTAATTATTTTCAGTACAGAAACTTTGTCATTCCTGAAGAGATATAAAGTCATATTATTATGTGGAGAATATTAAAGAACTCTTCTCTATTATAATACTCCCAATACAGTTTAAATTCAATATATTTTAAATACATCTCTTTAGCAAAAGAAAATAACTCCAGATTAAATAGAATACTCTGAGGGCAATCTGACAATCCATTTATCCCTGCAACAAGGAAATCCTTCATAATTCATTTGTGCCTCATGCGTTCTCTCTTCTTTATGGGCGAAACCTAGCACACTTCATCCCGTCCATTAAGTGTACCTTCTATGAGCAAGACAAAGCTTCCTAAGGATTTTTAGGACATAAACAATAGCAAAATATCCTAGATATTCTGGTCTCTATATTTGACTGTGTCACAAATTGGGCAGCCAATTTACCCAGCCCAGCCATCATTTCTAAGGTAAAAAACAATTTAACGTATCTTACTTTAAAATGGCCTAGTTCCGTATTAATGGTGTTCTATCACACAAAGTTATTTTCGTAACAGTTTGAACAAAAGCTCCTGCTGATATAAACCAAAGTATTTTTTACTTTAAAAAAAAGAAATAGATGGGGCAAAACCACTAATTGTATTTATTTTCCACTGTTTCACTTTTGAAAGTTACTGATTGTGAAATCCCCTCTTTCCATGAACTCTGTATTTCCCAGTTCAATTACGCAATTAGTAATTAACTAGAATTAATTTGCAATCAAGTCCATTTTTCAAGATATTGGCCTGAATGCCTCATTATCCATTGACACTTTCAATAATACTCCTAACATTTGTCCACCACTGACCCTTTGAAAGCATTCTGACCCACTGGTTTACACATGGAGCTGTATTTAGATCAGTATTTTTGGGTACCCCATTGCTGAACTCTGGTGCTGAAGAACCGGGAACTCGTAACAACAGCAAAATCTCTGGTCAACAAATAATCACTCAAACTATAACATTTATGTGAATATTTAATGATTTTGGGTAGATTCTGCAATGGTAGATGTAATTGTAAGAATTTGAGTGAAGAGATATGGATGCCTTAATTATTGAGAGTTACTAATCTTGGCACTAACTTGGTGAGAATCAGAAACAAAACAGGCTGGTCCTTCTACCCACATCACCCCAACCTCAAGAGCAGCCAGTTAGAAAGTGATACTGGCAAAGGTTGCTTGGCAGCCCCCTTGAGCAGAGAATGGATTGAGGGTGAAGCATGATAAATAGGTTTTATTTTTTTTTAATGAGTTATATAATAAAATATTAATGAAGACTTGTTTAAAAAAAGGTTGACTAAATGGCTGAAAGCATTTTCAAAATAATTATTTCTTTATAAATCCCCACCTCCAAAGAAAGTAGTTTAAAAAAAAACAGGCCATCAGTTGATCAGCTTACTAGCACAATGAAAATAGAAATAAAGTCATGCATATCACAATAAAACCCAATGCTGCTACTGTCAACTAAATTCATGACTCAAAACTGCAATATGTTTACTGCAACGAATCTTTATATATTAGTTTTTGTATATATTTATGTGTGGTGCCTCTGGTGCAGAGTCTGTAACTCACCAGAACTGCCTACCAAGGTGAAGGATTCATGAGTAGATTGAGGCTTGTGCTGTGAATGGAGTAATTATACAACCTGATGTAGCTGTCAGTCAGTTGTAACAGAGTAGAGACAGGTGATGGGCATAAATTTATTGGTATGTCTAGTTTTATCTTAGCATATCATTAGCCAATTAAAAGGCAAATTAATTTGTCACCTAAGAATGTTACATTATGATGCCATATTATCAGGTAGCCATCACCCTATCAAGAGAAACTTATATGATCTATATATCATATCATCTAACATCATTAATGAAAAGAGCCTTTCATTTTAAACTCTCTCGGTCTTTTGTGTTTAATATGATATTCTGGATTAAGATTATGGTGTAACATGTTACATCTGTTTTTAGCATTGAGCGCTGCAGATAGGATCCTGTGTTTAGCATTGAGATACTTACTGTGCATGGCATTCTGTGTTTAGTATTGCTCCTGCACATGGCACCCTGTATTAGCATTAGGGTCCTGCACATAGCATCCTCTGTTGAGCATTAGGGTACTGCACATGGCACCCTGTGCTTAATATTGGGTATTGCACATGGTGTCCTGTGCTTAACATTGGGTACTGCATATGGTGTCCTGTGCTTAACACTGGGGTATTGCACATGGTGTCCTGTATTTAGCTTTGGGTTGCTGCACATGCAATGAGACCTGCACTCTACATCAGCGACATATAAGACCATTAAAGAAACTCCATCGGTAATGCCTCCGCCATATCCTCCAGATTTATCGGAAGGATCACTGAACAAATAAGACAGCTCCACAAGCTTTCAGGCAAAACACTTGGAAAATCAACTTTGATGGACTAGGAATTCTATCCGGACGGTCGAGAAAACTTGATCCCCGCCCTGTTTTCCCAACTCTCAAATGGCAACCTTCCAGGGAAGGACATAGAAAATGCTTCAAAGACACTCTGAAGCTTTCCTTGAAGAGCAGCTGCATTAACATTAATGAATGGGAGGAGCTTGCTACCAATCATTCAAAGTGTTGACAACTTGTCTATCAAACAGTATCATGCTTTAAGTCACAACGCCTTAATGATGAGGAAAAGCAGTGGCAGAGAAAGAAAGAAAAGGAAGCAAATCTTGCACTTCAGATCCCAATACCTCATGGGGCATCCTGCACTATGTGCTCAAAGATCTGTGGGACGAGAATTAGCTGTTCAACCACATGGAAACCCATGGTAGTAACCTGAATATACATCATCCTCAAATCGAGAGACATCCAATGATAACTGCACATGGTATATTGTGTTTAGCATTAGGGTACTGCGTCCTGTGTTTAGCATTGGTGTGTTGCAAGTGACGTCCTGTGTTTAGCATTGGGGTGCTGCAAGTGGCGTCCTGTGTTTAACATTGGGGTGCTGCAAGTGACGTCCTGTGTTTAGCTTTGGGGTGCTGCAAGTGGCGTCCTGTGTTAAGCATTGGGGTGCTGCAAGTGGCGTCCTGTGTTTAACATTGGGGTGCTGCAAGTGGCATCCTATGTTTAGCATTGGGGTGCTGCAAGTGGTGTCCTGTGTTTAACATTGGGATGCTGCAAGTGACATTCTGTGTTTAGCATTGGGGTGCTGCAAGTGGCATCCTGTATTTAGCATTTGGGATGCTGCAAGTGGCATCCTATGTTTAGCATTGGGGTGCTGCAAGTGGCATGCTGTGTTTAGCATTGAGTTGAGATGCTGCAAGTGGCAACCTGTGTTTAGCATTTGGGATGCTGCAAGTGGCGTCCTGTGTTTAGCATTGGGGTGCTGCAAGTGGCGTCCTGTGTTTAGCATTGGGGTGCTGCAAGTGGCATCCTGTATTTAGCATTTGGGATGCTGCAAGTGGCATCCTATGTTTAGCATTGGGGTGCTGCAAGTGGCGTGCTGTATTTAGCATTGAGATGCTGCAAGTGGCAACCTGTGTTTAGCATTTGGGATGCTGCAAGTGGCGTCCTGTGTTTAGCATAGGGTACTACGCTTGGTGACTTATGATTAGTACTAAGCTACCACACACACAGGCAATGAAGTTGGACAGGGCCCAAATCAGTAAAATATAAACCAACATTTCACCTCTCTTGTCTGAGTCACATTTGAGCATGTTCCTACTGTGAAGATTATGCTAATAAGCAACCTTCTTTATACTAAGGTTGCAAAACTGGACAGGGCGCGAAAACAGATTTGGCAATGCATAACTAACCTGCGCCTTTTGCTTCAGATGCAGACAACACGCAAACTTTGGGCAAAATCGTCCCAGATTTGCACTAAGTGCAAATACATTTTACCCGCTGGCCGCAATGGCAGCTTTTCACGCCGTCTCATCCCAATCCCACCTCCTTAATAATGCATTCCCAGGAAACACACAGTTTCGCTGGCAGATGGCCTCCGACTTGTCCGTTACATGATCACCTCTCTGCTTCCTCACGCTGGGCGCCATACTTAGAATGCAGCCACGTGCACACCTCTCAGTGCTTCCAGCCCAGGACTGCTGCACAGAAGACATGGCCCCGAAAGGCAAGAGGACAGCCCACTGATTCAATGACGCATCCCTAAAACGCCTTTTGGAAGGCGCGGAGGCCCACTGTGGCGGCAGGAGGGCCACCAACATCACGAATCCGACTTTGGAGGTGGTGGCAGCAGTAGTCAGTTCCAAAAAGGGTCGGCCATCCAGCGCAGAGCGAGGATGAACAATCTTATCCGTGCCACCAGGGTAAGTCAACCATCTCACCATTCTAAACTCTCTCACTCACAAGCCCATCTCACATTCACTGGCATCTCACTGACTGTCAGCTTAAGGGGCATCACCACTCACTCACTCTCACACACCCTCACATCTCCATTTGGCATCCTCTTCCTGTCCATAGCTCCACTCAGCACACATGCACGCCTAGCGTCCTTCTCATTTGACCGGGCATGCGCCTTGCTCACACTTTTTCCATTTGCCTTTATGCAGGACAGGATCATGCACAATAAAAAGGAGAGGTCCCAAACTGGGGTGGAGTGTCAGACATCGAGGTCCTCACCTCTTTCGAAGAACTCACGTTAGAGCTGGCTAGAGAGGATGTGGATGGTTTCTGCGCCAACGGCGAGGTCAACACAAAGCATCCAAGTGAGGATTGTGCACCAGATCATCCCTCTGGCAACTCAACTGCGAGCTCAGTGTTCTGTATACCGCAGCAGCCATGCACTAATAGTTTCCACTTTCTCCCATAGGCATATCTGCCATGTCGCCCTCAGGCAACTTTGGCCTGGCGCCAGCAGGACACTGAGAACAGCACCCTCGAAGACCCATCACAGTGCTCACCCACATCTCACCCAGTGCAGCAACACACACCTCGGTGGGACCTACATGTACAGCAGGCTCGGGCTCACTATCTGGTGAGCACAGCACACAATCTGTTCCACAGCAGGAGGAGGCAGGGACACCAGAGGTTGCGAGCAGGAGGAGGACTGCTGGAGGCAAGGGATCTGCTGAGTCCAAGTCAGATGACGAGCCTCTGGACTCAGTCCTCAATAAGTTGTTGGAGCTACAGCAGCAATCACAGGAACAGTAGGAAGGGATGACAGCTGCACTCCTCAGATTGCAAGGCGCAATGGAGGATTCTATCCGCCTTCAGGCTGAGGTGATAGCTCCGGCATGCCAAACCACCAAGGTCAATACTATTGCGAGTTCAAGTTGCAGCATGAGCCTTGTTGCACCTTTGCACTGCTGCATTCTGAAGCCGCCACATGGGCATTATCAGCTACACCCTTTGTGGGTAGCCTTTGTCCCAGGGGAGCCAACCCTGAGCCTCTCTAGCCCTGGAAGACGTCAAGGATCCAAGACCTACTGAAAATGTAGGAGTTGTGGACACTTCCAGGAAACCATGCACAAACCTGCAGGATGCATTTGTGGTGGTCACACACCAGTTGAATATTCAGTGAGTGGAAGCCCTCGCGGTTGACGTAGTTGACCACCTGTTGCCATGGAGACCTGAGCGCCATGTTAGTGCAGTCGATGGCACCCTGCACCTGTGAGAAGCCTGAGGTCTGCACAAATCCCAGCACTCTTGCTCACTGGCTTTCTGATCCTGGGCAAAATACACAAAGCTGTGTGCCTTTGCGAAGATGGTGTCCGTGACCTCATGGATGCATTTGTGCATGGAGGCTTGCGATATCTCACAGAAGTGGAGCCCTGGAAGGAGCCATTGGTGTACAAATTGAGCACCACGGTCACTTTCACAGCCAATGTCAGTGAATGCCCTCTATGTCCCCATAGCACCAAATCCTACAGCAAGTGGCATATGTGACTGACCGGTTCCTTGGGTGTGCGCAGTCTTTGGTAACACTAGTTCTCAGTCATCTGCAGGAATGAAATGAGTCTAGCTAGGCGTCGACCAATGATGACTTGCTGTGGCACTTCAACGACATGCGCAGGAGCCCCAGCTGCCCCTGCTTGAGGGTGCTGCTCCTCCCTCTGTTCAGCAAGGCACCTCTGCCACCCTCTTCTCCTTCGTCTCCGCTCCCTGTAAGCCATGAGGCATACAACTAGGTCACCAGGATCCATGCTCCTGATGTACCATGCTCTTGATGTACCCCTCCTGAAGGATGAAACAGAAAGACGCGTGGTTTAGCTTGGGTGTATTAAGAACCTCTTTTGGTTAAGTCTGAAGGCCCCTTAACACATCCCAGTGAGTGCTGGCCACCAATTGGATGTCCAACGTTTAGTGCACTCTATGGCTGCCCAAAACCCCACCCATCTCCACCCCACACCACCTGGCAGCAGCTTCACCCACTGGACTACATGCTGTGCTCTCAGCTCAGGCGCAGGCATTCTCCTAACCAGCACTGCAAGGGTGGAGAATGGCCCAAACCGGGATGATGACATTGAAAGAGGATGTGATCGCCTCCACCAGTGACTGTTCCATGGCCAGCTTTTGCAAGAAGATTGTACAACTTGCCCAGTCATCCAACTGTTCTGCAGTCCACTAAAACACTCATTAGTTTACAGTCTGTGCCTGAGGGGTGATAAGCTCTGGAATATTTGGTGGCACTTTCATGTTTCTGCATTGCTTGAGTGGGTAGATAAGCTGCAGGCCTGACTCCAAGCATGTCAATGTGGCGGCGCCTGAACTGTCTCAACTGCGGAGGAATGGTCACTTTATACAAGGCTTCCCTAATGCATGATTCCTTCTCCCCACCCTCCACCCTTCCCCACCGGCATGTGCTTGTGCACTACCATCAGACTGGGCTGCCTTGCCTCCCACAACTCATCTCTCAGCATGCTGCCTTGTGCTCCCCCTCAACTTACCTCTGGTATTGCACTGTCAGCCAGTTAGGAAAAAGTGACTTGCCTGTGCCCCCACCTGAATGCGCAGCGCCTCAACCTTGAAGTCAAACGGGTGACCCTCACAAGCACTGCACAACATTCGTGAGCACTCACCTCTGAGTTCCCCTCGAAGTGCAACTCATCAGGTCTACACCATATAAATGCTGTTGTGAATATGCTTGGATGGCCCAGTGTAGGGAAATGATTCCAGCTAGCAGGGCTTA
Organism: Carcharodon carcharias; assembly: GCF_017639515.1. Classification (NCBI taxonomy): domain Eukaryota; kingdom Metazoa; phylum Chordata; class Chondrichthyes; order Lamniformes; family Lamnidae; genus Carcharodon; species Carcharodon carcharias. The sequence continues at coordinate 40,678,480 of NC_054479.1, read as the reverse complement.
TAATGATATGCAGATTTATTAAAATGATATTCCCAACCTCTGGCGACGGGAAACGCAGCCTGTCATTGACAGGCAGAACGGATGATCGTAAACTGGCTTCACAATGGCGTGAAACCGATTTTTGCCCTTCCTGCCATATTGTCCGCTCACACCCACCATGATGCCCAAAACCAATGTGGACGGAAAATTGCACTCTTTGTTTTGCTTGTTGATTTGCATGATAGTTGGGTGCAGTCTAGCACTAAACTCGCTGCTGAGTGGCTATGCACTTCAGGGTGGCCCACATTTGTGTGCACTAACACCAGTTAAAGGTAGCTTGCACTACATAAAGTCAATGTGCAGCTCTTAATGTGGCTTGCATTCTGACTTAACTAGGTTCTGGAGCTGGTTGCAGAAGCAAGAAGAACACTGAATTATGGTGCAACAGAGCAGTGACCATGCTCCAGGGTTCTTGGACACTGCACTGGATGCCTGGTGGATGAGGTGGTTAGGAGGAGAAAGGTCTTGTATCCACATTGGGTCAGAAGACAAACTATGTGAAGGCAGAAAGTGGTGCCAGTCAGCACCATCTCTCTCGCCCTGAGGACTGGATGGAGTGCAGTAAGATGTTCAATGGCCTCAAGAGTAAGTATCCAGGGCAGTGAATTAATCTTCAAATATCAAATCTCGCTAACAGTGCCACTAGCTTCATACACTGCAAAATGTACCAGTCTCCTTTCACTTACCTACTGACAATCTCTATCAGTCATAACTGCATAAGATTTCACATGTACGTTGACAACACCTAGCTCCACCTCACCACCACTTCTCTCGACTCCTCCACTTGCGAATGATCAGACTACTTATCCAAACATCCAGTACTGGATGAGCAAAAATTTCTTCCAATTAAATATTGGGAGACTGAAGTTATTGTTTTAGTACCCCCTCCAAACCCTGTACCTAGCTATCAATTCCATCCATCTCTCTGGCAACAGCCTGAGATTCAGCCAGTCTGTTCGCAAGCTTGCTGTCATGTTTGATCCTGAGATGAGTTTCCCACCTCATATTTGTGTCATCACTAAAACTGCCTATTTCTACCTGTGTAACATCACCCACCTTACCCCGTCTCAGCTCATCTGCTGCTGAAACCCTCATCCATGCCTTTTGTTACCTCTAGACTCAACTATTCCAACATACTCCTGGCTGATATCGCACTTCTACCCTCCATAAATTTGAGGTCTTCCAAAACTCTGCCGCCCTGTCTTAACTCACAGAAAGTCCATTCACCAATCACCCCTGTACTTGCTGACTTTCACTGACCTCTGGTCAAGCAACATCTTGATTTTAAAATTCTTTTCCTTGTTTTCAAATCCCGCCGTGGTCTTGCTTCTCCCTATCTCTGTAATCCCCTCCAACCCCGCAACCCTGCAAAGTATCTGTGGTCCTCTAATTCTAGCCTCTTGTGCATTCATCTCTCTGCCTCTCTAACTCACTTTCTTCCTTTAAAACAACTTAAAACATACATCGTTGATAAGCTTTTAATTATCTGACCTCCTTATGTGGCTCAGTATCATATTTTCTTTTATAATGCTTCATAATTTCTTCATTAATAAAACTAATGAGTTAACAGCGCAAAAAGAGATAAATAAGTATGATTTGGTGGTGATTATTCAGACGTGGTTACAGGGAGAACAGGCTTGGGAGTTGAATATCCAAGCGTACTCAGTGTTTCGGAAGGATAGGCAGGAAAGAAAAGGAGGTGGTATAGCTTTGTTAGTAAAGGAAGAGATCAGTACTATAGTGGGGAATGATATAGGTACTGGACAGCAAGACGTAGAATCAGTCTGGGTAGAAATAAGAAATAGCAAGGGAAAGAAGTCCCTGGTGGGAGTAACAGTAGTTTAGCAGGAGGGCACAGTATAAACCAGGAAACACTGAGAGCATGTAAGAAAGGCATGGCAATGATCATGAGTGATTTTAATATGCATATAGACTGGACTAATCAAATTGGCAAGGATAGCCTTGAGGGAGAGCTCATAGAGTATATTAGAGATTGTTTCTTGGAGCAATATGTTGTGGAACCAACCAGGGAGCAGGCTATCCTGGATTTGGTTTTGTGTAATGAGACTGGATTAATTAATGATCTCATAGTAAAGGATCCTCTAGGGAAGATTGATCATAGCATGATAGAATTTCAAGTTCAGTTTGTGAGCAAGAAACTCGAGTCCCATACTAGTGATCTGGAACTAAACAAAGGTAACTACATAGGCATGAGGGCAGATTTGGCCCTTGTGAACTAAGCAGGAAGACTACAAGGTAGGATAGTTGATGAACAGTGGCAGATATTTAAGGAAACATTCAATTCCTCCCAAGTAAAATATATCCCAATGAGGAAGAAAGATGGTAAGAGAGGGGATAGCATCCATGGCTAAGCAAGGAAGTTAAAGTAACTTAAAGGCAAAAACTAAGGCATACCAAATTGCAAAGGTCAGTGGCAGACTGGAAGATCGGAAAACTTTTAAAGATCAACAAAGGGTTACTAAAAAAAAAAAATAAAAAGAGCAAAGGTAAATTATGAAAGAAAACTAGAGTAAAATGAAAAAACTGATAGCAAAAGCTTCTACAAGCATATAAAAGAAAAGAGAGTAGCTAAAGTGAATGTTGGTCCCTTGGGGTTCGAGACTGGGGAGTTAATAGTGGGGAATGCAGAAATGGCAGTGACGCTTAATCAATATTTTGCCTCAGTTTTCACAGTGGAGGACGCTAGTACTACCCCAACAGTAACAGGTAGTGCAGAGGATATAGAGAAGGAAGAACTTAGAACAATCACCATCACTAGAGAAAAAGTACTGAACAAACTATTGGGATTAAAGGGTGACAAGTCCCCAGGACCTGATGGTTTACATCCCAGGGTCTTAAAGGAAATGGCAGTAGAGATAGTGGATGCATTGACTGTAATATTCCAAAATTCCCTGGATTCTGGAAGGTGGATTGGAAAAATGCTAATGTAACACCCTTATTCAAAAAGGGGGGAGGCAGAAAGTAGGAAACCATAGACCAGTTAGCTTAACGTCTGTCATTGGGAAATTGTTGGAATCCATTATTAAGGAAGTAGTAATGGGGATTTGGAAAGTCATAATGCAATCCATCAGAGTCAGCAAGGTTTTATGAAGAGTAAATCGTGTTTGACTAATTTGCTAGAGTTCTTTGAAGATGTGACAAGCAAAGTGGATAATGGGGATCCTGTAAATGTATTATATCTGGACTTCCAGAAGGCCTTTGATAAGGTGCCACACAAAAGATTAATACACAAGATAAGATCACATGGAGTTAGGGTTAATATATTAGCTTGGATAGAGGATTGGATAACCAACAGAAAGCAGAGAGTCGAGAAAAATGGGTCATTTTTTTGGATGGCAAGCTGTAACTAGTGGGGGGCCACAGGGTTCAGTCCTTGGGCCACAGGGTTCGGTCCTTGGGCCCCAACTATTTATAATCTATATTAATGACTTGGATTCAGGGATGGATGGTACTATTGCTAAATTTGCAGATGACACCCAAATTGGTGGGAAAATAAGTTGCAATGAAGAAATAAGAAATTTACAAATGGATGTGGACAGGTTAGGTGAATGGGCCAAAATTTGGCAGATGGAGTTAACGTGGATTAGTTTGAGGTTATCCATTTTGGTCGGAAGAATAAAAAGGCAACTTATTACTTAAATTGAGAGAAACTTCAGAATGCTTCAGTGCAGAGGGATCTGGGTGCCCTCGTGCATGAATCGCTGAAAGCTAGTGTGCAGGCACAGCAGGTATTAAGGAAGGCAAATGGAATTTTGGCATTATTTGCTAAAGGAATAGAGTATAAAAATAGGGAAGTGTTGTTGCAACTGTACAAGGCATTGGTGAGATTGCACCTGGAGTACTGTGCACAGTTTTGGTCCCCTTACTTGAGGAAGGATGTGGTTGCACTGGAGGTGGTTCAGAGGATGTTCACTAAATTAATTCCAGAGATGCTGGCCTTGTCTTAGGAGGGATTGAGCAGTTTAGGCCTAGACTCGCTGGAGTTTAGAAGGATGAGCGGAGATCTAATTGAGGCATATAAGATGCTGAAGGGGATAGACAAAGTAGATGTGGAGCAGATGTTTCCCCTTCTGGGGCATTCTAGAATGAGAGGCCATAGTTTTAGGCTAAGGGGTGGTAGATTTAAATCAGTGATGAGGAGGAATTACTTTTCTTAAAGGGTCGTGAATCTGTGGAATTCACTATCTCAGAGTGCAGTGGATGCCGGGACGCTGAATAAATTTGAGGAGGAGATCGACAGATTTTTAATTAGTAATGGTTTGAAAGGTTATGGAAAGAGGGCAGGAAATTGGAGTTGAGGCTGAAATGAGATCAGCCATGATCGTAAGGCTCGAGGGGCTGAATTGCCTACTCCTGCTCCTAGTTCTTATGTTCTGTTAAGCACCTTGGGATGTTTCATTGTGTAAAAGGTGCTGCATAAATAGAAGTCGTTGTTGGATTATTGTTTCAATCAGCTTCCCACCACTGAAAATCAAAAAAGCAAGTCTGTGACATTTGCAATTCGCCAATCTTCTGGCCCCACCCCTTTATTCAAGGAGGATTGAAGGATTGTGGCCAATACCTCCACAATTTCTACCCTTATTTCCCTCAGCAATCTAGGATGCACCCCATCTAGCCTGGTGAATTGCCAACTTTTAAGTACTGCCAGGCTTTCGAATACAAATTCATTAAGCATTTTTAGTCCTTCCAGTATCTCAACTACATTCCTCATTCACTATGACTTTGGCAATATTTTCTTCCTTGGTGAACACAGAGGCAAAGTGGTCATTTAGAACCTCAGCCATGCCCTTGTCCTCAATGCGTCGATCCACTTTTTGGTCCCTGAATGACCCCACCTCCCTTCTTACTGCCCATTACTATTTATCTTGCCTATAGAAGACTTACATTAGCTGCTAGTTTATTCTCAAAGTTTCTCTTTATCCCTCATTTCCCTTTTCATTTTCCTCTGAATTTTTGATATTGATCCGGGATCTTATTTTTTTTATCAACCTGTTTCATCTCCCCCCTCTGTCTCTTTTATTATCCAGGACGCTCTGGCTTTGTTTGTCCTAACTTTCCCCCTCTTGGGATTGTACCACTACAGTACCCGAGCCATCTCTTCTTTAAAGGTAACCCATTGTTCAAAAACCATTTTGCCTGCCAATCTTTGATTGCAGTTTGCCTAGATTAGATCTGAACTCAAGCTGCTGAAATTGACCGCCCTTCTAATTTACTATGTTCACTATAATTTGCTTCTTGTCCTTTCAGTAAATAACTTAAACCTTATGATCACTGTTCCCGAATTGTTCCCCTACTGACAGCTGCTCAAATCAACCCACTTCCTTCCCCGAACCAAATACCTGCTTCCTTATTTGGTTGGGAACAAACTGATCAAGAAAGTTCTCCTGAACACACTTCAGGAATTCTTCCCACTCTTTGCCCTCCATAGTACTACGATCCTAGTCTATATTAGGATAATTGAAGCCCACATTATCACTACTGTATAGTTCTTGCACCTATTTGTAATTTCCATGCAAATTTACTGCTCAATATCCTGCCCACTAATTGTTTTTTTTTTCTTTCATGCGTCATGAGCATTGCTGGCCATCCCAAATTGCTCTTGAGAAGTTGGCAGTGTTATGACACAGCAATTGGTAAAGGCTGTTATTTAAAATCCCAAAGAGAAACTTTAAACATCTGTCATAACCTATATTTTCAATTGTATGTTTGAGATGCAACTCTGAATTCAGAAATGAAGTCATCAGGCCTCCAGAGGTTTTTATATCAAATTAAATGAAACTGTTATTAATATACAACAAATTAAACGTGTACACATGGCTACAAATTATTACTATCATAACTTCTTAACAAATTCCCAAATTAATCTCCACTAAGGCAACAATAGCCAACAGACTTAAACAGACACCAGCAAAGCATTTTCACCTTACAAATTCAAAATGAGGTTCCTTTCAATTTGGTCCCTTTGCAGAAAGTTGTAGGCTTACAGCTACTTAGATATTATATGCCTCTACCCTGCACACACAAACTCCTTTCTGTTATACTCAGCCTTTCCCTTTGAATGCAAATTCTCATTGTATCACCAGGCCCTTTGAACTCCACCTCTTCTAACAATAAAACACCTTTCATAGTACCAATTTTATTAGTAATATAAACATATTGCTTGGTGTCTCCTAGTTGGGTGCAAGATTCCATTCCCAGTCTTGGAATGGTTTATTCAACAAAATGCAAGTGTACTCTTTACCTTACTGTTTACATCTCAAAACTACTATACACCAAAGCACCCAGACTAGCTGGCTTTAATCCAATTAACACACACACACAGACACAGACTAAACCTCTAAAAAAAAAAATTTCCAATAACATTATATACATTAATATCTCTTCATGACAGCGGAGAGCTGCCTTCTTGAACCATTGCAATTCACCTGGTGTAAGTACACCCATTGTGAAGTTAGAAAGGGAGTTCCAGGATTTTGAACCAGTGACAGTAAAGGAACGCGATATAATTCCAAGTCATTACAGTGGACGGTTTGGAGTGAACTTGCAGGTTGTGGTGTTCCCATGCAGTTTTTTTTATTCATTCACGTGATGTGGGCTTCGTTGGCTGGACCAGCATTTATTGCCCATCCGTTGTTGCCCTTGAGAAGGTTGAGCTGCCTTCTTGAACTGTTGCAGTCCTTGTGATGTAGGTACACCCACAGAGCTGTTATGAAGGGAGTTCCAGGATTTTGACCCAGCGACAGTGAAGGAACGGCTATATATTTTCAAATCAGGATGGTGAGTGATTTGGATGAGAACTTCCAAGTTGTAGTGTTCCCATCTATCTGCTGTTCTTGTCCTTCTAGGTGGTAGTGGTCGTGGGTTTGGAAAGTGCTGTCTAAGGAGCCTTGAGGAATTCCTGCAGTGGCATCTTGTAGATGGTACACAATGTTGCCATTGTGCATCGGTAGTGGAGGCAGTGAATGTTTGTGGATGTGGTGCCAATCAAGCGGACTGCTTTGTCCTGGACGATGTCCAGCTTCTTCAGTGTTGTAGGAGCTGTACTCATCCAGGCAAGTGGGGAGTATTCCATAACATTCCTGACTTGTGCCTTGTAGATGGTGGACAGGCTTTGGGAGTCAGGAGGCGAGTTATTTGTCACACGATTCCTAGCATCTGACCTGCTCTTGTAGCCACAGTATTTTTATGGCTAGCCCAATTCTGTTTCTGGTCAATGGTAACCCCCAGTGATGGTAATGCCATTGAACATCAAGGGGTGATGGTTGGATTCTCTCTTGTTGGAGATGGTCATTGCCTGACACTTGTGTGGCGTGAATGTTATTTGCCACTTAGCCCAAGCCTGGATATTGTCCAGGTCTTGCTGCATTTGGACATGGACTACTTCATTACCTGAGGAGTCCTGAAAGGTGCTGAATATTGTGCAATCATCAGCGCACATCCCCACTGCTGCCCTTGTCTATTTTAGGTGGTAGAATTCGCTGGTTTCCAAGATGCTGTCGAAGGAGACTTGGTGAGTTGCTGACGAGCATCTTGTATATGGACACACTGCTGCCTGTGTGCTTTGGTGGTGGAAGGAGTGAATGTTTAAGATGGTGGATGGGGTGCCAATCAAGCAAGCTGCTCTATTTTTGATGGTGTTGAACTTCTTGACTGTTGTCGAAGCCACACGCATTCACGCAAGTGGAGAGTATTCCATTACACTCCCGGCATGTGCCTTGTAGATGGTGGACAGGCTTTGGGGGGTCAGGAGGTGACTTACTCTCCGCAGAATTCCAGACTCTGACCTGCTCTTGTAGTCACAGTATTTATATGGCTGGTCCAGATAAGTTTCTGGTCAATGATAACCCTTGGGATGTTGATGGTGGTGGATTCAGTGGTATATATCAAGAGCAGACGGTTGGATTCTCTCTTGATGGAGATAGTCATTGCTTGGCACCCATGTATCAGAAATGCTACTTGCCACATATCAGCCCAAGTCGGAATGATCTCCAGGGCTTGCTGCATAAGGGCATGGATTGCTTCAGTATCTGAGGAGTTGCAAACATTACTGAACACTGTAATCATTAGTGCATGCCCTACTTCTGACTTTATGATGGCAGGTTATTGATGAAGCAGCTGAAGATGGTTGGGCCGAGAACACTAACATGAGGATCTCCTGCAGTTATGTCCTGAAATTGAGATGACTGGCCCCCAACAACTACAACCATCTTCCTGCATGCTAAGTATGACTCTAAACAGCAGAGAGTTTTCCCCCTGATTCCCATTAATTCTAGTTTTGCCGGGGCTACTTGATGCAATACTCAATCAAATGTTGTCTTGATATCAAGGGCAGTCATTCTCACCTCATCTTTTGAGTTCAGCTTTTTTGTCCATGTCTGTAGCAATTCTGTATTGAGGTCACGAGCTGAGTGCTCCTGGCGAAACCAAAACTGAGTGTCATTGAGCTGGTTATTGCTGTGTAAGTGTCGCTTGATAGCACTGTCAATTGCATTGTCAGGAAGAGATAACAATTTTCATAATGTTATTGGAATTTATTGTAAAGCAGAGTAATAGTGGGGTCTGTGTCTATGGGTGTGTGTGTGTGAGTGTGACTTAACTGAATTAAAGGCAGCTGCTCTGAAGGCTTTGATGTATCAGAAGATAAGCTAGGTTTGAAATGTTAAGTAGGTAAACATGGGGATGTTTTAGAATGTAAGGTAAAGGGAATATTTGTATTTTTAAATAAACCAGACTGGAGTAAATTCAAAAGAGGGAGTGAAATATTACACCTAGCCCGGAGAAGTTAAGAAACAATGTGTTTATTTTTTCCAAAGGTTCCTGGTAAAATTGGTGCTGTGATAAATTTTATTATTAGAGAGGGAGAAGTCCAAAGACATAGTGTAACAATGGGAATTTGTATTCAAAGGGGAAAATATGTGTAAAGGAGTGAAAGTTGTGTGTAAGGGCAGGAATTTTAAGATCTAACAAGTGTGAAAAAAGCTTCTGGCCTCTGTGCCCAAACTGCTAGCTACAAAGAACTGAAGTTAAGAAAACTCACTTTGAATTTGACTGTTCAGGGTATTGTGTGTTACTTTGCCTGAGTCTGTTAAACTCTGTGTGTCTCACTGTTGCCTTAAAGGAGGTCTAACTGGGGTTTAGATTAATTAGGGGAGTTAAAAGTTATCATAGTAGTTATTTGTAGATCTATGTATGTACATGAAATAATTTCTTCTGCTAATAAAGGTTTAATTTAGTTCCGTAAGAAACCTATAAGACTTGGTGGCCGCCTTTTAATAAGTTCAAAACCTGCATCTTGAAATAAGTACAAATTGCAAAAATTGTTATGGCAGCTGTTTCAACTTTCCCTCTGGGATTTGGGCAGCTTGGCATTTACCATCCGCCTGCCATAACAGGCATCTTCCATGAGGAGTTTGAGAGAAGATTGATAGGGTGGTAATTGGCCAGATTGGATTTGTCCTGCTTGTTGTGGATAGGACATACCTGGGCAATTTTCCACATTGTTGGGTAGATGTCAGTGTTGTAGCTATACTATAACAGCTTGACTAGTGGTGCAACTAGTTCTGGAGCACAAATCTTCAGTACTACACTGGGATGTAATAAGTCTTTGCAGTAACCAGTGCCTTCAGTCATTTTTTGATATCATGTAGAATGAATTGAATTGACTGAAGGCGGGCATCTGTGATGGCGGGAATCTCACAGGAAGCCAAGATAGTTAATCCACTCATACTGAGGAAGGTTGCAAATGCTTCAGCCTTGTGTTTTGTATTAATGTGCTGGGTTCCCCCAATATTGAGGATAGGGATATTTGTGGAGCACCCTCCTCTCGTTAGTTGTTTAATTGTCCACCACCATTCATGGCCTGATGTGACAGGACTGAAGAGCTTTGATCTGGTTGTAGGGTTGATTAGTTCTGTGTGATGTTTCTGTTTAATGTTTACGCTTTGTTTTAAAAGGACATTTCAGTTAAAAAAAAAAGTGTTATATAAAAAGCCTAACAGTAGGGTATGCTAAGTCCTGGATGTATTGCCCTCTGGTGTAGAAATACGGAATAAAGGAACCTTCTGTTTTTTACATAGGAAGTTGGGGTTCATAAGCAAATGGCTGTGTGTGTATATATTCTTAATTGTTAAGAAGTGGAAATACACTTCAAATGGCAGTTAGGATGGGATCATCATTATTAGGGGCTTTAGAGGCTTTTGATCCAGCTAATATGGACATTGTACTTTGTCAAGCAAATGGGACAGTTATTCATTGCGAAGGAGATTGAAGGGGTAAAGCAGGCCTCAGTGTTTCTTACAGTCATCAGAATGAAAAATTTCACTTTACTGAGAAGTCTCATTGCTCCTGACAAGCCAGCAGGTAAAAGCTTTAAGGAGCTTGAGGACGTTTTGAAAAAGCACTTCGATCCCAGACCAGCAATTATTGCCGAGTGATTCAAGTTTCACCAAAGAGAACAGCATGAGAGTGAATCAATTTCCCAGTTCCCGGCTGAGTTGAGAAAATTAGCGGAATATTGTGACTTTAAAGGTTACCTGGGGGGAGGCATTGCATGATCATTTGATTTGTGGACTAAAAAATGAAAGAATTCAGTGTAGATTGTTAGCGGAGCAAGAGTTGACAATGAAGCAAGCGTTTGAGATTGCACAAAGCATAGAAATGGCAGAGAAACAAGCTGGGGATTTGAAAGTGCATTCTAACAATGCCAAAGTTAAAATAGTAAAGTCAGGGTATACTGACTTTCAAACATGTTACTGCTGTAATGGAATAGGGCATAATGCAGAAGCCTGTAAGTGGAAGACCATTGATTGTAGCTACTGTGGGAAAAAAAGGGACACATACAGCATGCATGTAGATCAAAGGCTGATCACAGTAAAGCAGTGCCACCAAGAAAAGGGCACCATGAAGAGCACACAGACATGTCACACTTGAAAATAAACAGGCAGTTTAAAACGACGCATTACTTGGAAACAAAATACAAAAGTAATGCGAGTCCTGACGAGACAGAAAGTGAAACTAACAGCAACAATGCAGAAGAGCAAATGTATTGCATTCAGTCTGATCTGAAACTAGATGAAGGACTAAAAGTTAGCGTTGCCTTACATGGTAAAATGGTTGAAACGGAGATTGACACTGGAGTATCTGTTTCTATTGCTTCAGAGAAGACGAGGGAGAAAATTTTCAAGAAATGCCCATTGGAGGAAATCTTATTCCAGTATAACACCTACACTAGGGAGCCTGTGAATATACTTGGAAAAATGTTCATTCAAGCTAAATATGGAAATCAAGTAGCAAAGTTGCCACTTTTAATTGTGAAAGGGGATCGTCCATCACTTATGGGCAGGAACTGGCTAAAAGAAATTCGACTAGACTGGAATATAATAAATAAGGTGAATTGCAACCCCATGTTGCAGTCCTTGTTAGACAAGCATATTGATGCCTTCAAAGACGGTCTTGGAGTTATTAAAGACATTGAAGCCAAACTTGCTGTGAAGGCAAAAAAGATAAAAACAAAAAAACTGCGGATGCTGGAAATCCAAAACAAAAACAAAACAGAATTACCTGGAAAAACTCAGCAGGTCTGGCAGCATCGGCGGAGAAGAAAAGAGTTGACGTTTCGAGTCCTCATGACCCTTCGACAGAACTTGAGTTCGAGTCCAAGAAAGAGTTGAAATGTAAGCTGGTTTAAGGTGTGTGGGGGGGGGGCGGAGAGAGAGAGAGAGAAGAGGGGGGTGGTGTGGTTGTAGGGACAAACAAGCAGTGATAGAAGCACATCATCAAAAGATGTCAACAACAATAGAACAAAAGAACACATAGGTGTTAAAGTTAAAGTTGGTGATATTATCTAAACGAATGTGCTAATTAAGAATGGATGGCAGGGCACTCAAGGTATAGCTCTAGTGGGGTGGGGAGAGCATAAAAGATTTAAAAAAAAATTTAAAAAAAATAATGGAAATAGGTGGGAAAAGGAAAATCTATATAATTTATTGGAGGAAAAAAAAAAGGAAGGGGGAAACAGAAAGGGGGTGGGAATGGGGGAGGGAGCTCACGACCTAAAATTGTTGAATTCAATATTCAGCCCGGAAGTGCCTAGTCGGAAGATGAGGTGTTGTTCCTCCAGTTTGCGTTGGGCTTCACTGGAACAATGCAGCAAACCAAGGACAGACATGTGGGCAAGAGAGCAGGGTGGAGTGTTAAAATGGCAAACGACAGGGAGGTTTGGGTCATTCTTGCGGACAGACCGCAGGTGTTCTGCAAAGCGGTCGCCCAGTTTACGTTTGGTCTCTCCAATGTAGAGGAGACCACATTGGGAGCAACGAATGCAGTAGACTAAGTTGGGGGAAACGCAAGTGAAATGCTGCTTCACTTGAAAGGAGTGTTTGGGTCCTTGGACGGTGAGGAGAGAGGAAGTGAAGGGGCAGGTGTTGCATCTTTTGCGTGGGCATGTGGTGGTGCCATAGGAGGGGGTTGAGGAGTAGGGGGTGATGGAGGAGTGGACCAGGGTGTCCCGGAGTGAGCGATCCCTACGGAATGCCGATAGGGGGGGTGAAGGGAAGATGTGTTTGGCATCATGCTGGAGTTGGCGGGAATGGCGGAGGATGATCCTTTGAATGCGGAGGCTGGTGGGGTGATAAGTGAGGACAAGGGGGACCCTATCATGTTTCTGGGAGGGAGGAGAAGGCGTGAGGGCGGATGCGCGGGAGATGGGCCGGACACGGTTGAGGGCCCTGTCAACGACCGTGGGTGGAAAACCTCGGTTAAGGAAGAAGGAGGACATGTCAGAGGAACTGTTTTTGAAGGTAGCATCATCGGAACAGATGCGACGGAAGCGAAGGAACTGAGAGAATGGGATGGAGTCCTTACAGGAAGCGGGGTGTGAGGAGCTGTAGTCGAGATAGCTGTGGGAGTCGGTGGGTTTGTAATGGATATTGGTGGACAGTCTATCACCAGAGATTGAGACAGAGAGGTCAAGGAAGGGAAGGGAAGTGTCAGAGATGGACCATGTGAAAATGATGGAGGGGTGGAGATGGAAGCAAAATTAATACATTTTTCCAAGTCCCGACAAGAGCATGAAGCGGCACCGAAGTAATCATCAATGTACCGGAGAAAGAGTTGTGGAAGGGGGCCGGAGTAGGACTGGAACAAGGAATGTTCCACATACCCCATAAAGAGACAGGCATAGCTGGGGCCCATGCGGGAACCCCTAGCCACACCTTTTATTTGGAGGAAGTGAGAGGAGTTGAAGGAGAAATTGTTCAGCGTGAGAACAAGTTCAGCCAGACGGAGGAGAGTAGCGGTGGAAGGGGATTGTTCAGGCCTCTGTTCGAGGAAGAAGCTAAGGGCCCTCAGACAACCCTGGTGGGGGATGGAGGTGTAGAGGGATTGGACGTCCATGGTGAAGAGGAAGCGGTTGGGGCCAGGGAACTGGAAATTGTTGATGTGACGTAAGGTGTCAGAGGAATCACGGATGTAGGTGGGAAGGGACTGGACAAGGGGAGAGAGAAGGGAGTCAAGATAACGAGAAATGAGTTCTGTGGGGCAGGAGCAAGCTGAGACGATCGGTCTACCGGGGCAGTTCTGTTTGTGGATTTTGGGTAGGAGATAGAAGCGGGCAGTCCGAGGTTGGGCGACTATCAGGTTGGAAGCTGGGGACCTCCCTCCCACGGCTTTCAACCTGATAGTGGCCCAACCTCGGACGGCCCGCTTCTATTTCCTACCCAAAATCCACAAACAGAACTGCCCCGGTAGACCGATCGACTCAGCTTGCTCCTGCCCCACAGAACTCATTTCTCGTTATCTTGACTCCCTTCTCTTTCCCCTTGTGCAGTCCCTTCTCACCTACATCCGTGATTCCTCTGACACCTTATGTCACATCAACAATTTCCAGTTCCCTGGCCCCAAACGCTTCCTCTTCACATTGGACGTCCAATCCCTCTACACCTCCATCCCCCACCAGGATGGTCTGAGGGCCCTTAGCTTCGTCCTCGAACAGAGGCCCAAACAATCCCCATCCACCGCTACTCTCCTCCGTCTGGCTGAACTTGTTCTCACGCTGAACAATTTCTCCTTCAACTCCTCTCACTTCCTCCAAATAAAAGGTGTGGCTATGGGTACCCGCATGGGCCCCAGCTATGCCTGTCTCTTTATGGGGTATGTGGAACATTCCTTGTTCCAGTCCTACTCCGGCCCCCTTCCACAACTCTTTCTCCAGTACATTGATGATTACTTCGGTGCCGCTTCATGCTCTCGTCGGGACTTGGAAAAATTTATTAATTTTGCTTCCAATCTCCACCCCTCCATCATTTTCACGTGGTCCATCTCTGACACTTCCCTTCCTTGACCTCTCTGTCTCAATCTCTGGTGATAGACTGTCCACCAATATCCATTACAAACCCACCGACTCCCACAGCTATCTCGACTACAGCTCCTCACACCCCGCTTCCTGTAAGGACTCCATCCCATTCTCTCAGTTCCTTCGCTTCCGTCGCATCTGTTCCGATGATGCTACCTTCAAAAACAGTTCCTCTGACATGTCCTCCTTCTTCCTTAACCGAGGTTTTCCACCCACGGTCGTTGACAGGGCCCTCAACCGTGTCCGGCCCATCTCCCGCGCATCCGCCCTCACGCCTTCTCCTCCCTCCCAGAAACATGATAGGGTCCCCCTTGTCCTCACTTATCACCCCACCAGCCTCCGCATTCAAAGGATCATCCTCCACCATTCCCGCCAACTCCAGCATGATGCCAAACACATCTTCCCTTCACCCCCCCTATCGGCATTCCGTAGGGATCGCTCCCTCCGGGACACCCTGGTCCACTCCTCCATCACCCCCTACTCCTCAACCCCCTCCTATGGCACCACCCCATGCCCACGCAAAAGATGCAACACCTGCCCCTTCACTTCCTCTCTCCTCACCGTCCAAGGACCCAAACACTCCTTTCAAGTGAAGCAGCATTTCACTTGCGTTTCCCCCAACTTAGTCTACTGCATTCGTTGCTCCCAATGTGGTCTCCTCTACATTGGAGAGACCAAACGTAAACTGGGCGACCGCTTTGCAGAACACCTGCGGTCTGTCCGCAAGAATGACCCAAACCTCCCTGTCGCTTGCCATTTTAACACTCCACCCTGCTCTCTTGCCCACATGTCTGTCCTTGGCTTGCTGCATTGTTCCAGTGAAGCCCAACGCAAACTGGAGGAACAACACCTCATCTTCCGACTAGGGACTTTACAGCCTTCCGGACTGAATATTGAATTCAACAACTTTAGGTCGTGAGCTCCCTCCCCCATCCCCACCCCCTTTCTGTTTCCCCCTTCCTTTTTTTTTCTCCAATAAATTATATAGATTTTCCTTTTCCCACCTATTTCCATTAATTTTTTTAAAAATTTTTAAAAATCTTTTATGCTTTCCCCACCCCCACTAGAGCTATACCTTGAGTGCCCTGCCATCCATTCTTAATTAGCACATTCATTTAGATAATATCACCAACTTTAACTTTAACACCTATGTGTTCTATTGTTGTTGACATCTTTTGATGATGTGCTTCTATCACTGCTTGTTTGTCCCTACAACCACACCCCCTCCACTTCTCTCTCTCTCTCCCTCTCTCTCTGCCCCCCCCCATACACCTTAAACCAGCTTACATTTCAACTCTTTCTTGGACTCGAACTCAAGTTCTGTTGAAGGGTCATGAGGACTCGAAACATCAACTCTTTTCTTCTCCGCCGATGCTGCTAGACCTGCTGAGTTTTTCCAGGTAATTCTGTTTTTGTTTTTGCTGTGAAGGCTGATGCTTCTCCAAGGTTCTTCAAACCAAGTTCAGTTCCCTACTCAATGTGACAGAAAATCGAGCAGGAACTAGAACAACTTGAAAACTTTCAGATAATTGAGAAAGTTGATTGTGCAGAGTAGGCAGCTCCAATAGTCCCAGTAGTGAAGGATGACAGGTCTATCAGAATATTTGGTGACTATAAAATCACCATTAATCCTTTCCTGGAAGTGCACCAGTACCCCCTACTGAAAATTGAGGACATGTTCACTACTCTGAATGGAGGTGAATTATTCACAAAGCTTGACCTATCACTGACATTTTTGCAAATGCAGTTGAGAGAAGATTCCAGGAAGTTTACACCATCAGCACATACACAGTTCTATATCAATACAAACAACTACCATTTGCAATCGCATCATCACCAGCCTTATTCCAGCAGGCCATGGACAAAATACTGCAGGGCCTCCCTGGTGTAATTTGCTTCCAAGGCGACAAGCTCAACACCGGGAAAAACCTCTCAACTCATTTAGGAAACCTAGGCAGGGCCCTGCGTAGACTGGAAAAATACGGCATCCGCTCTAAGAAATCCAAATGCTTGTTCCTGAAACCCTCAGTGGAGTACCTGGGACATGTGATCGACAAAACTGGCCTCTCAACCTCACCTAGAAAGGTGGAGGCTATGGTGAATACACTTCTGCCCAAAAATGTTAAGCTTTGTTCGTTTTTGGGACTTGTGAATTACTACGGCAAGTTCATTTCCAGTTTGGCTACCAAGGCAGCACCACTGAATAATCTGCTGAAAATGAATGTAAAATGGGATTGGTCACAAGCCTGTCAGGAAAGTTTCAAGGGACTCAAGCAAGAACTCATTTCTCCTAAAGTCCTGGCACATTTCAATGAAAAGTTACCTGTCATCCTGGCTTGTGATGCATCTAGCTATGGAGCTGTCATCTCCCACACATTTCCTGATGGCAGTGAAAGGCCCATTGCATACGCCTCAAGCACATTGTCCAAGGCAGAACAAAATTATGCCCAAATTGAGAAGGAAGCTCTTGGACTAATCTATGTAATCAAGAAGTTCCACCAATATTTGTATGGGCTTAAAATCACATAAATTACAGACCACAAGCCTTTGACCTGGTTGCTTAGCCCAAAGTCACAAAGCCCGACACTTGTCAATGCATGCCTATAAAGGTGGGCACTGATCTTATCTACTTGCCAGTAGAAATTGCATTTCTTTTAACTGAGAATCATGGAAATGTGGACACTTTCCAGACTTCTGTCACACCACAACTCCACAATCGAAAATGAAGTCACTGCTTTCAATGTGAACCAGATAGACATGTTACCTGTTAAAGCAGATCAAATTCGACTTGAAACACAGAGGGATGCTGTGCTGTCCAAAGTTTACCTGTACATACAGAAGGGTTGGTGTGTACCTCAAGAAGTGACTACTGAGCTTAAACCTTACTACATGAGTAGATTTGAGCTGACTTTGTTATGTGGAATCAGTGTTGTTATTCCTCCAAAATTCCAAACACGAGTGTTAGAAGAACTTCATCTCAGTCACATTGGAATCGTCAAAATGAAAGCATTAGCTTGTCTCACTGTATTGTGGCCACACCTGGATAAAGACATCAAAGGCATGGTCAGTGATTGCCTTCCATGCCAAGAAATGAAGTCTTCTGCACCTGCCCCATTACACCCGTGGGCTTGGCCTGACCACCATGGCAGAAACTTCACGTGGACTTTGCCGGACCACTTCTCAGACATACGTTCCTGATTGTGGTGGAGGCACGCACAAAGTGGCCTCATGTTATTCCCATGAAGTTGCCTACTTCAGCAAAGACCACTTATGTTCTCCGGAATGTGCTCACTACTTTTGAATTGCCAGAGCAGATTGTATCTGACACTGGCACACTGTTCACATCATATGAATTTCAAACATTCCTGAAAAACAATGGGATCAAGCAGATTCTCATCTCACCTTACCACCCATCCTCAAATGGTGAAGCGGAGCACTTTGTCCAAACATTCAAAACAGCTATGTTGAAGCGGAGGATGCAAACAGATTGGAAGTTGAAGCTGAAGAGCTTTTTGATAATGTATCGTAACACTCCATATTCAACAACCGGCATATCTCCTGCTGAGCTGATGTTTGGAAGACGACTGCATACCATTTGCTGTGTCCGGATTTGAAAGGAAAGTTTGTTTCAAGGTACTTGATCAGGAAAAGTCACTTAACACAAGTTTAATCTGGTTCAGTTTGTTTGGGTCCAAAATTACTATGGAACACCAAAGTGGCTCTAGGGAAGAATCAAGCGTCGAGAACCACTGACCTATGATGTTGAATCTTCCTGTGGAATCTGGAAGAGAAACACTGACCAGATTAGAGAAGCCAAATCCAAGGAACCAAATTTCCAGCGATTCCAGTCACGGTGGAAGATTTCTAGGAAACATCTCCAGTTGGTGAAACCTGCCTTGATTCAGTTGACAAACGTGTAGCACCTGTAGCTGCACCTGTTGAAGCTGAACAAAAACAAATGGAACAGCAGAACCTTCTATTTCTAAGCAAACAAATTGAGATACCTAAGCCACACTCCTCTCTGGACCAATGTGAATCTACAAATTTGACCGATTTGTTCCTGGCTAAAGGGGGAGGGGATGTGATGTTTGTGTTTAACGTTTATGCTTTTTTTTTGTAAAAGGACATTTTAGTTAAAAAGAACTGTTATATAAAAAATCTGAGTCCTGGATGTATTGCCCTCTGGTGTAGAATAAGGAATAATGGAACCTTCTGTTTTTTACACAGGAAGTTGAGATTCAGAAGCAGATAGCTATAAGTTTGTGTGTAATCTTAATTGTTAAGTGAAAATACACTTCATTCTGTCTATTGCATACTGCTGCTGCTATTTGGCATGCAAGTACGCCTGTAGTCACCAGGTTGGCACCTCATTTTTCGGTATGCCTGGTGCTGCTCCTGGTATGCCCTCCTGCACTCCTCATTGAACCAACATTGATCTCCTAGCTTGATGGTAATGGGATATGTCAGGCCTTGAGATTGAAGTTTGTGGTTGAATACAATTCTGCTGCTGCTGATGGCCCACAGCACCTCATGGATGCCCAGTTTTGAGCTGCTAGAACTTGTTCTGAGTCTATCCCATTTAGCACAGCTGTAGTGCCACACAACATGATATATAGTACCCTTAAGATGTTAATTCATCTCCATAAGGAGTGCATGGTGGTCATTCCTATCAATACTGTCATGGACAGATGCATCTGAGAG
The DNA here is from genome assembly GCF_017639515.1 of Carcharodon carcharias. Taxonomy (NCBI): domain Eukaryota; kingdom Metazoa; phylum Chordata; class Chondrichthyes; order Lamniformes; family Lamnidae; genus Carcharodon; species Carcharodon carcharias. The sequence continues at coordinate 40,659,369 of NC_054479.1, read as the reverse complement.
AGTTAGATGGGTGAAGTCAAGTAAAATTTTTCCTCACCATCTGCCATAGGCCCAGTCTGTCAGATATGACTTTCAGGACTCTGCCAGCTCCTTCAATCATGGAGTTACCAAGCCACTCTTGGTAACAGGCATTGAAATCCCACAACCAGAGTACATGCAGTGCATTTTCCATGTGTTGTTCAACATGAAGGAGCACTGATTCATCATCTAAGGGAGGGTATAGTTGGTAGGCGGTAATTAGCAGGAGGTTTCCTTGCCGATGTTTGACCTGATGCCAGGAGACTTCATAGGTTCTAGAGTCTATGTTGAAGACTCCCAGAACAACTTTCTCTGGACTGTATACCACTGGAGCCTCTCTCAACTTTGATACAATCCCCCAGATGTTAGTGAGGAGGACTTTGCAGTGTTGATTGGCTAAATTGGTGGCCTGTGGATTACACACAATAGTATAGTGGCACCTCTATAGTTTCTTAGCTTAGCCAATAGTTTCCACCCCTTTCTTTCACAGATTTTCCCATGTTACGTGGGGTCATCACAATATTGATTGATCACTCCTTCATAACCATCATTATTTGGATTTGGCATGTGGCTTTACAGCCAGGTGCCCTTCCTGTTGCTAACCCTCCCTGTTGCTAACCCTCCCCATTTATCCAGGCTGGGGGCTGGCATCAATACATGCTGTCTTGCCTGCACCAGTGGCTATGTTCTTTCATGGCCAGCAAGTCCTGGAGTGAGACTTGAACTCAGGGCCTCCTGGCTCAGAGGCAGGTAAGCTACCCACTGAGCTACTCCAGCTCTCTGGACAGCCTTACTCTCCAGCGCTGCAATATTCTCCTCAGTCAAAATTGCCACCACGACCATCTGCCTCCATCCTCCCTAGGACAGTGGCTGGCAAATTGGGAAATGTTACCAATATCCCCTGGTCCAGCCTGGGATCTACTGGCACTGCTGTCCTTGCCCTGCTCTGAGGCTGCCACTATGACAGAAGTGGCTGATTTAAGTGAGGGATGACCTTAGTAAAGTGAGTACGTCTGACACATTGTTTCTTGCTTGGGTTTAGCTAGGGGAATTGTTCCCTGAGTCTCCTGGGTGGATATGGCCTCCTGCTGAGAATGCCCACCACCCCCCAACAACCCCCCATTCCCATTCTAATCTTCCCTCCTGCAACATCTTGTCCTGCTCTGTGTCACTTCTACTCATTCTCCCTGCCTTGCAGTTGTCCAAGGGAAATGCAAACTACAGAGAGCAAATGGTTTGTGCAGGATATTTGAAGACAGGACAAACTCCTTCAACATATGCCGTAGAACTAAATACAACTCCCTGTATGCTTCAGCAACCTTAAGCAACTCTGGAAACCACCAAACACTTCCACAATGGCAGCAAGAGCCAGTTAGCAACTAACCTGAAAGTATTTGATGGCCCTTTAAATAATGCTGGTGAGCATTCCTTCCTGCTGCTGAACACATGATCAGCTGTGCAAGGTTAAGAAAGGGTTAGCTGGAATATTGTGCTCCAAAATCAGTGCAAAAGGCCAGGTTGAAACATTTGCAACAATCTTAACCCAGAAGTAATGAATGAATGATGCATCTCAGCCGCCCCCTGAGGTCCCCAGCATCACAGATGCCAGTCTTCAGCCAATTCAGTTCACTCCGCATGATATCAAGAAATGGTTGAAGGTACTGGATACTGCAAAGCCAATGAGTCCTGACAACATTCCAGCAATAGTACCGAAGACTTGTGCTCCAGAACTAGCTGCGCCCTTAGCCAAGCTGTTCCAGTAGAACTACAACACTGGCATCTAGTGGAAAATTGCCCAGGGATGTCCTATCCACAAAAAACATGGCAGATGCAACCCAGCCAATTACCCCGCATTAGTCTACTCTTGATCATCAGCAAAGTGATGGAAGGTGTTGTCGACAGTGCTGTTTCACTAATGCTGAATTTGGTTACTGCCAGGCCCACTCAGCTGCTGATCTCATTACAGCCTTAGTCCAACATGGGCACAAAGGAAGATGGTTGTGTTTGTTGGAGGTTAATCATCTCAGTCTCAGGACATTACTGCAGGAGTTCCTCATGGTACTGCCCTCGGTCCAACCATCTTCAGCTGCTTCATCAATGACCACCTTTCCTTGATAAGATCAGAATTGGGGATATTCACTGATGATTGCACAATGCTCAGCATCATTCGCGTAATCGTAATCCTTGCCCATATGCAGCAAGACCAGGGCAACACTCGGACTTGAGCTGATAAGTGGTAAGTAAAATTTGTGCCAGACAAGTGCCAAGCAATAACTACCTCCAACAAGAATCCAACTATCTCCCCTTGACAGTCAATGGCACTACCATCGCTGAATCTCCCACTATCAGAATCTTAGGGGTTGCCATTGACTAGAAACAGAACTGGATATGACTCCAACCAGTGGAGAGTTTTCCTCCTGATTCCCGTTGACTCCACTTTTGCTAGATTTCCTTGATGTCAAACTTGTTCGAATACTACCTTGATGTCAAGGGCAGTCTTTCTCACCTCACCTCTTGAGTTCAGGTCTTTTGCCCATGTTTGGACTAAGGCTGTAATGAGATCAGGAGCTGAGTGGGCCTGTCGGTACCCGAGTTCCGCATCAATGAGCAGGTTATTGCTGAGTAAGTGCCAGTTAAATACTGTGGCTACCAGAGCAGGTCAGAGGCTGGGAATCCTGTGGAGAGTAACTGTAGTAATTATAGTTTTGGGAAATGTTGGACTGTAGCTTTAAGAATAACCCTGTGTTGTAAGATCACATGATCTGTGTAAACCAATGGGTTAGCAATGTGGGAAACCTCTAGGAGAGAGTTCTTTCTTAGTTATAGAGTTTGATGCATACATGTCTTTGCTGCTGTCTTGTAAATAAAGTTAAATGTGTCCACTAAGAAAAGTTGCCTTGAAAATCAACTCTATAACAAACTGGCAACGAGGATAAATCAGATCTGGTGCTGTAGCTCGCCCAGCAATTGTGAGTATCTAAGTTCATCAAAAAGAAAAGAAGATATACTCATCCGAGATGCCACAATTTGGCAGAATCGATCCCTTTGAACCAGCCACAGACAACTGATCTCAATATAAAGAATGTCTTGCACTGTTCTTTCAAGCCAACAAAATCATGGGGGAGGAAAAGAGGAGAGCGATTCTCCTGAGTGTTTGTGGGAGCAAAACCTACTGTTTAATTCAAAGCTTGACACCCCCAGTGCCCCAGATTCGAAGACCTTCAGTGAATTAGTAGATCTCGTTAAGGGACATTTTCAATCCAAGCTGTCAATCACAATGCAGAGGCACAGGTTTCAATTCATGGAATAGAGCCCCAGGAGATACCATTGCTACCTATGTGGCGAAATTAAAACAACGAACTGTGATTTTGGTGAAAATCTGCTTGACATGTTCAGGGATCATTTGGTATATGGCGTGCAGGAGGATACTATGCAGCGAAGATTGCTGGCTGAAGTGAATGTTGATTTCAAGAAAGGGTTATAAATAGCTCTTGCGATGGAAATGCTGTAAGAGATTTATAAGCAATTCAAGGAGTACAAAATGGCACCGTTTGCCTAGCCAGGTGGGAACAGTGAGCTGAAAGTGGCTCAAAAAGCTGGGACTCTGCCACAAACCGAAAACTTTGAGGAAGCAGCTTAGCAACAAAGTCGAAAACTAATTTTTATCGACATGGAAACAGCCTTACTCCTAATGATTGGCAATTTAAAAAGGGAGAGTGTTACTTTTGTCACAGAAGTGGACACAGTGAGACGGTGCAAAACGAGATTTTAAAAGGCCTCCAAACAACAAATGAAGTCCAATAAAGCATACAGTGTAGAAAAGCCAGAAACAGCCAATGCTGACATTTATTCATTATTCAACATGAAAGTTGGGAAGACAGAGCCAATTATTGTCACAGTGCAAGTGACTGGTAAACCATTAAAAATGGAAGTAGACATGGGTGCTTCTACCACTGTAACAGGAAAGCATACTTTCAGAAATTTAAATAAAGATGATCAACAATTAAATTTGGAACAAACATCTGCCAAGTTGAAAACGTAAACAGGTGAAGAAATCCAGTTAAAAGGTATTACCAGAGTAACTGTTCATTATAGACACCAATCGGCACAGCTACTAGTGATGGTGTAGAAGGTGAAGGACCAAGCCTTCTAGGTTGTGATTGGTTGAAGGAGGTTAAATTAAACTTGTCCGAAATCTTCCAGTTGTGAACAGGTGGACTGCTGAGCTGCTAAAAAAAATGACACCGTCTTGAAGGATAAACTGAAAAAAATCCAAGGCCTACAGGTCAAGATTTACGTGGACCCAGAAGCAGCCCCTTGCTTCTTGAAAGCATGACCGGTGCCATACGTCCTGAGAGAGAAGGTGAACTGGCTTGGGCTATCGTAAAAGCGATTCAGTTTTCAGCATAGGCAGCACCCATCGTCCCTGTCCTTAAACCAGACCAGACCATCCGGATCTGTGGGGACTATAAACTAACAGTCAACAGAGCAACAAAACTGGACAGGTATCCTATTCCCAAGATTGAAGAACTATATGCCAAACTAGCAGGAGGGACAATGTATACAAAGCTTGACATGAGTCACGTACATCAACAACTGGAGCTGGATGATACCTCCTGGGAATTTGCGACCATAAATATCCACAAAGGGTTATATCAATATACATGCCTGCCCTTCGGTCTGTGCCATTTTTCAGAGGACAATGGAGAACTTCTTACAGGGACTACCTCAGATTGTGGTCTACCTGGACAACGTACTGATAACTGGATTCACAGAAAAGGAACACTTGGCTAACCTAGAAGAAGTGCTGAAGCTATTTTTAGAAGCAGGAGTGTGCTTAAAGAAGGAAAAATGCACTTTACAGGCAAATGAAGTCATTTATTTGGACCTCCGGGTAGATGTCTAAGGGTTATACCCTTTTGAAGAGAAGGTTAAAGCAATTAGAGGGGTACCTAAGAACATCTCTACGCTTATTGGGATGGTAAATTATTATGGGTGATTTCTACCAAATTTATCAACAGTTCTAGCCCCTCTACATTCACTGCTAAGGAAAAACCAGCATTGGTTTTGGTAGTCACCCCAAAAAGAAATCTTCATGAAAGTAAAACAGCTCTTACACTCTTCAAATTTGTTAGTGCATTATGACCAGATGAAGGAATTGGTGCTAACCTGGGATGCGTCCCCCTAAGGAGTAGGAGCAGGAGCGGTACTATCTCTCAAAATGGACGATGGCACAGAGAGGCTGATAGGCTATGTATCCAGGATGCTTACCACAGCTGAGAAGGGATATTCTCAGATTGAAAAGGAAGGTCTGTCAATTATTTTTGGTGTAAAAAAAAAATTCCAGTACATGCATGGGCGACATTTCACAATAGTGTCAGACCACAAACCACTTTTGGGCCAGTTTAGCGAAGAAAAGTCTATACCTCCCATAGCTTCTGCAAGAATACAAAGATGGGCCCTAATTTTGGTGGCATATGAATACATCTTTGTACATAGGCCAGGGATTCATATAGCAAATGCCGATGCCGTAAGCTGCCTTCCTTTGCAAGAGAACGATGAACATGTCCCAATTCCACAGGAACTCATATTAATGATGAATTTTCTAGATTCCTCACCAATCTGTGCCAGGCAGATGAGAAACTGAAGAATTGTGACCCAGTCCTGTCTCAAGTGAGAGACCAAGTATTACATGGTTGGTCCCAGGAACCAGCCTCTGATGAATTAAAGCTATTTCTCAACTGAAGAGACGAGATGAGCGGTCAAGATGGTATTCTATTAAGGGGTGCACGAGTAGTAGTTCCTTCACAAGGAAGGGAAGCGCTCTTACTAGAGCTACACAGTGCCTATCCAGGGATCTCACGAATGAAGACAATAGCGCAAAGTTATCTTTGATGGCCAAGGATGGACGGTAATATTGAAAAGGTGGCAAAACACTGTATGCAATGTCAACAGCTATATAAGTTGCTGATGGCAGCCCCATTACACCCATGGGAGTGGTATGGTAGACCCTGAGTGCAATTGCACATTGATTATGTCAGTCCTTTCCTTGGAACCACGTTTCTATTGATCATTCCAAGTGTTTAGACATTTATGAGGTAAAGTCACCAACTTCAGGTGCTACTATAGAAAAATTACACCAGAGCTTCACCATCCATGGATTGCCAGAGGTAATTGTCTCAGATAATGGCACTACATTTACGAGTGCTGAATTTCAACAACTTATCAGCCTCAATGGTATCAATCACGTGAAGACTGCACTGTACCATCCGTCATCAAACGGACTGGTGGAAAGGTCAGTACAAACTTCTAAGGAATGAAAAAGTTAACAGGTGATTTGTCGGAGACCAAACTTGCTTGTTTTCTATTTCACTACAGAACAACACCCCACATTCCGACAGGAGCAATACCTGCAGAATTACTGATGAGGCGCCATCTTGAAACAAGACTAAGCCTGATACTTCCCAATTTGGAGGGGGCGGTGGAAAAAAGTCAAGGGAACCAAAACGCAGTGCATTGTTTGCATAGTCGTGAGCAATAATTTACTATTGGAGAAGCAGTATACGTAAAGAATTTCGGTGGAAGACCGAAGTGGTTACCTGATAAATTATGCTCTGTGACCAGACCATTGTCATACCACGTGGAAGTGGAGGGCTATGTCACCCGTAAGCATGTGGATCATTTAAGAAAAAGGGAGATACCCCAATAAAATGATGTTCTGCCTGTAACCATGGCTGAACCTGTGGTTCCTGTTGAAGTTGCTCAACCAAGGACAGACATGTCTGATGTCTTTGTCAGAATGGAAGACACTGAACTGCTTGCCCCTAATGAGGTGCCTGATGTTAATGCGGTTCCAGAGAATGTGTTTCCTGCAAAAGGATCTGAAGCCATGGAGCTACGATGTTCCAAATGGATCGGGAACCACCTGAAAGACTGAACTTGTAATTTCATGACCTGTGTAAATATTGTAATGTCATGAGATAAATATCCTTGTAAATACAAAATGTACAGAAAAGTAAAAGGGGAAGGAATTTAGTAATTTTAGTTTTGGGAAACATTGGACTGTAGTTTTAAGAATAACTGTGTTGTAAGATCACATGATCCGTGTAAACCAATGGGCTAGCAGTACGGGGAACTTCTAGGAAAGAGTTTTTCTTTTGTTATAGAGTTTGATGCGCACATGTAGTTGCTGCTGCATGTCTTGTAAATAAAGTTAAATGTGTCCACTAAGAAAAGTTGCCTGGAGAATCAACTCAATAACAATTACTCACCTCCACATTAGGAACTTCCCAATGCCTGTCCACCATCTACAAGGCACAAGTCATGGAATATTCTCCATTTGCCTGGATGAGTGCAGCTCCAACAACACTGAAGAAACTCAACACCACCCAGGACAAAGCAGCCCACTTGATTGGCACCCCATCCACCACCTTCAACATCCACTCCCTCGTCCAGTGGCAGCAGTGTGCACCATCTACAAGATGTACTGCAGGAACTCACCAAGGCTCCTTCGATAGCAGCTTCCAAACCCCTGTACTCTACCACCAAGAAGTACAAGAGCAGCAGATGCCTGGGAACACCACCACTTGCAAATTCCCCCCCAAGCCACACAACATCCTGACTTGGAAATATATCGTCGTTCCTTCTCGGTTGTTGGGTCAAAATCCTGGAGCTCCCTCCCTCACAGCAGTGTGTGTGTACCTACACCACAGGGACTGCAGCAGTTCAAGAAGGCAGCTCATCACCACCTCCTCGAGGGCAATTAAGGATGGGCAATACAAAATTCTGGCCTAGCCAGCAATGCCAACGTCCCTTGAAAGACTTTAAAAATTGACAGCACTGGTGTCAACTCAAGGCTTTATGTGCACAATGATTGATATCACAATCTGCCTACTCTGTATATTTTTTGTGGACTCTGAGCGTGCACTGACACACTCATTAAAATGATGTCTGGAGCAAGTGTGCTTGTGCACTGTGTACATCATTTTAGAGTGAAATGACACCCATAACACTAATAAATTGGTGTTTTGGAACCAAAATTTAGTCACAGTGTCTGAGAATTCGCAGTCTATAACTGTAAGTGATATCTGTGCAAAGCACTGCAGTATCTAATGATTAACATTGCATCTTCCATATCCACTACCTCCATAGCTTCAGCTCATCTAAAACTCTGGTGCTCGTATCCTATCCTGAACCTAAGCCTCACTAACCCATCATCCCTGTGTTTCCTGACTTACATTGACTCCTAGGATATCAGTGCCTTAAATTTAAATCCTTTCATAAGGATGAAGGAGGTAATTCAGCCTTTCACCTCTTATCGATCAAGAACAGAAATAAAGAAAATCTCCTCATTACAGCATTCCTACATATATAACTATCTTCAGCTTTGCCACCCTATGAGAATTCTGCATTTATCCAACTCTAGCATTTTGTATGTCTCCCACTTCCATTTCTCTATCATTGGCAGCTTGTGCCTTCAACTGTCTGGAATTCTCTCCATGTATCTCCCTGCCTTTCCATCTCTCTCTCCTCCTTTCAGACATTCCTTCGAATCTACCTCTTTAACTAAGCTTTTATAAGCAATATCCAATATTTCCTTGGATCGGCATCATTTTTTATTTGGTGCCCTTCTACACCATCTTTGAATAGTTATATTAAGGATGCTATATAAATGCACATTGTTGTTGCTGATTAACAGTAGGATACTTCTGGACAATATCCTGTGATTAGCATTAGATTTCAGAATGTCTGTTGTATCCTCAACAATAAAGACTCCATTCTTTTGATTAAATGCCTGAGAAAAAACGTAAGAGGATAAGGAATCTCCAGACAAGGTTTAATATATTTGGAAACTATATTTATATATATATATATATATATACATATATATACACAATGTCCTTGTTTTGAAATGCTTGGTCTGATTTACTGAAGAGTGGTCACATGTCAACTAGCAGCTGTCACTATTGCCCTGTAATAGACATCAGCTGTCAAGGGTCTTCAGTGAGTGATGTCAGCAGGCAGTAGAGTAGAAACTATTGCCTGCCGACATTACAAACCACAAGCCTGTAAGAGATGACAGTAGTGGTTTTAAAATCTTTTCACTCAAGGGTATAATAAAACAAATATTGACTGCTGTTTGGCTGCTATGGTTGGCAAACTATTGCCCAGAGTTATGGAAAATGATAGTCAATGTGCAATCATGACCAAAAGGAACTAAAGGCTTTGAATAGCCCCAATACTTTCTTGGTGACTTGTGTAATCCTCAGGATAACAACCTACTGCAGCTAATATTTACACAGACGGGTATGAGGGGGAAAAAGCATTCCTCCTAAACTACATTATAAGAAAAATAAACGGCCTGCATTCTAAACAGGTTAAGTCACGCATGGTTGTTCCCTTAAAATGTCATGTAAATGAAAAAGCTCAGAAACAGTCTCAAATGAGCACATTTCCTATTTAATGGCGAATCTCATTGTCTGTAAATTTCAGTCGTTTGTGTTGAAAATGAAATGTACAACCAATTCCATTTTCCCAGTGTTAAGCAAAGAATTTCCCAGGGGTTATAGTTATAATTTTAAGTCATCTGTAATGTACAGTTCCCAGACAAAAAAAATCAATTTCTACTCATATGACATGATAAATAATTATAAGATATTAATTTTAAATTACATGTCTAATACCTTTCATGATTTTTCACTATTCATATAAATTTAATTTGATTAATTTGAACTGGTATAGTAAAGGAAGGTGCTGACTGGGGAATGTGGGAGGATAGCAAGTCTTCATTGCTTTGTCACCTTTTCAAACAATATCCAGATTCACACTGACTGAAATTCTCTGGGGAAATTGTTATTATCAAATTAAGAGAAAAATATATTGCTTTGTGATATGTTTTGAGACAAGATGCACGGGTTCAAAATGCAGATGTGCAAGGTGAGTGTTGTAAGATTTTTTTTTGACAAGGCACATTGCTAGGTTTCAAAGATTATCGCTCCATCTTAATTGTCAAGAAATTAAAAAGAAATCATGATATGTGAGGATTTTCCAGGCGAAATGGCTGTAAAACAGGGGCTATATAATTGATTTAAAGCTGTACTATCCCTTTTCATATGGACCACTTGTCATTTTCATTAATTCAATATCAACCCACCAGCAATCTCTATGCAGTCAAACTACTTTAGAAACCAGATCCTCAGTACATAGAATTACTGAAATTCATTTCAAATAATTGTTAAATAAAAGATTATTAGGTAAAGGTTGCATAAATTAGAACTGTTTTAGAACTGGACCTATAAAAAGCCCACGAAATGTGCTGGTGTATTTTTATATTTTGCCTGCTCCTTGCTGGATTTTTCTACAATATGTACAGGATTGACTTCTTCATAGGTTTGGGGCTGTATCAAATATAGCACCCCAGAAAACAACCTCTCTCCAAGAATCACAAGGACAACTTTTCAAATTAACAGTACTCTGACTGGCAGACTCCGTGACCATCACTGGTTTGGGTTCCCTTATTAAACCAAAAGAACCTACAGCTTTTCTTGTTCCTTTAGCCTGCAAGAGGCTTTTTAAACCATTCTTTAAAGACAATTGGAAAACTCTTCCATCATTGTTGTTTCCTATTTTTTTTTTAATTTCAGAGTTCCATCTGAGCCCCCACCCCCACCAGATAAATAACAGAAACCATTCAACCTTGTATTATCGTCCTACAAGGTGATGCTGTCGTAGTGGTATTGTCACTGGGCTAGTAATCCAGAGATCCAGGGTAATGCTGTAGGGACCCAAGTTCAAATCCCATGGCAGATGGTGGAATTTGAACTGTTTTAGAACAAGACCTATAAAAAGCAGAGGAACCTGGAATTAAAAGTCTAATGATGACTTTTGTCGATTGTTGTATAAACCCATCCGGTTCACTAGTGTCCTTTAGGGAAGGAAACCTGTCATCCTTGCCTGGTCTAGTCCACATGTGGCTCCAGACCCACAGCAATGTGGTTGACTCTTAAATGGCCTACCAAGCCACTTAGTTGTAATAAACTGCTACAAAGTCACAAAAAAGGAATGAAACCAGGCAAACTACCCGGCATCAACCTAGGCACCTGAAACAACAACAGCAATCTCAGCCCTGTCGACCCTGTAAAGTTCTCCTTACTAACCAACTATCCCTGTCCTCAATGTTGGAGGAGCCCAGCACATCAGTGCAAAAGATAAGGCTGAAGAATTTGCATCAACCTTCAGCCAGAAGTGCTGACTGGATGATCCTTCTCGACCTCCTCCGGAGGTCCACAGAATCACAGATGTCAGTCTTCAGTCAATTCGATTCACTCCATGTGATATCAAGAAATGGCTAAAGGCACTGGATGCTGCAAAGGCTATGGGCCCTGACAATATTCCAGCAATAGTACTGAGAACTTGTGCTCCAGAACGTGCCGCACTCATAGCCAAACTGTTCCAGTACAGCTACAACATTGGCATCTACCCGGCTATGTGGAAAATTGCCCAGGTAAGTCCTGTACACAAAAGAGCAGGACAAATCCAACCCGGCCAATTACTGCCCCTCAGTCTACTCTCCATCATCAGTAAATTCATGGAAGGAGTCATCAACAGTGCTATCAAGTGGCACTTGCTTAACAATAACCTGCTCACTGACACCCAGTTTGGGTTCCACCAGGGCCACCCAGCTCCTGACCTCATTACAGCCTTGGTTCAAACATGGACAAAAGAGCTGAACCCCCGAGGTGAGGTGAGAGTGACTGCCCTTAACATCAAAGCAGCATTTGACCGAATGTGGTATCAAGGAGCCTGAGCAACACTGGAGCCAGTGGGAGTTGGGGGAAACTCTCTGCTGGTTGGAGTCGTACCTAGCACAAAGGAAGATGGTTGTGGTTGTTGGAGGTCAGTCAGCTCCAGGACATCACTGCAGGGGTTCCTCAGGGTAGTGTCCTAGGCCCAACTATCTTCAGCAATGACCTTCCTTCCATCATAAGGTCAGAAATGGGGATGTTTGTTGATGATTGCACAATGTTCAGCACCATTCGCAACTCCTCAGATACTGAAGCAGTCCATGTGCAAATGCAGCAAGACCTGGACAATATCTAGGCTTGGGCGGACAAGTGGCACGTAACATTCGTACCATACAAGTGTCAGGCAATAACCATCTCCAACAAGAGGAAATCCAACCATTGCCCCTGATGTTCAAAGGCATTACCATCACTGAATCCCCCATTATCAACATCCTGGGTGTTACCAGTGACCAGAAACTGAACTGGACTAGCCATATAAATACTGTGGCTACAAGAGCAGGTCACAGGCTGGGAATCATGCGATGGGTAACTCACCTCCTGATTCCCCAAAGCCTGTCCACCATCTACAAGGCACAAGTGAGGAGTGTGACGGAATACTCCCTACTTGCCTGGATGAGTGCAACTCCCACAACACTCAGGAAGCTTGACACCGCCCAGGACAAAGCAGCCTGCTTGATTGACACCACATCCACAAACATTCACTGCCTCCGCCACTGACACACAGTAGCAGCAGTATACCATCTACAAGATGCACTGCAGGAATTCACCAAGGCTCCTTCAACAGCACCTTCCAAACTCATGACCACAACCATCTAGAAGGACAAGTGCAGCAGATAGATGGGAATATCACCACCTGGAACTTCCCCTCCAAATCACTCACCATCCTGACTTGGAAATATATTGCCATTCCTTCACTGTCGCTGGGTCAAAATCCTGGAACTCCCTCCCTAACAGCACTGTGGGTGTACCTACACCACATGGACTGCAGCGGTTCAAGAAGGCAGCTCACCACCACCTTCGCAAGGGCAGCTCAGGATGGGCAATAAACACTGGCCTAGCCAGCGAAGCCCACATCCTGTGAATGAATTTTTTAAAATGCTGTTACAGGGTTACATATATTTTGTTTTCCTTCAACAATAACAATTTGCATTTATATAGTACCCTGAATGTAGTAAAACATTCTGAGACACTTCACAGGACACTATAAAACAGAAGCTGCGCTGAGCCATGTAAAAGAGATATAAGGGCAGCAGATGCATGGGAACATCATCTACAAATTCCCCTCCAAGCCACACACCATCCTGTGAACTATATCAGCATTCTTTCACTGTGGCTGGGTCAAAATCCTGGAACTCCCTTCCTAACAGCTGTGTGGGTGTACCTACAGCACATGGACAGCAGCGCTTCAAGAAAGCAGCTCACCACCACCTTATCAAGGGCAATTAGGAATGGGCAATAGCTGGCGTCGCCCACGTCCCGTGAAAGAATAAAGAAGAATTTAGAACAGGTGACCAAAAGCATGGTCTAAGAGGTATGTTTTAAACGGTACTTTTATGCAGCGCCTTAAAGGAGGAAGGAGAAGTAGGGAGGTGGAGAGATTTAAGAAGGGAATTCTAGAGCTTAAGGCCTTGCCAACTGGGAGCATGGTCACCAAACAGCAATGAAAACTGGCGAAGTGCAAAAGACCAGACTTGAAAGAGCACAGGGATCTTGAAGGGTTGTAGGGCTGAGGGAGGTTACTGAGAAAGGGAATAGTGAGGACCTGGCAGGATTTGAAAACACACATGAGAATTTTAAAATTAAGATAGCATGGAAGCATACTTTCAGGAAGCTTGGGGAGCCTCTTGCTTGCCATTGCTTTATCCATGGCAATGCATCAGCCAATTAGTTGATTTGCCAACATATCAGCACCCTTTTCTCCTGTAGTATAAATCGTTGCGATCTTTTGAAATGTAGCATTCTTGTGTTTGGTCTGAGTGTAAGACAATAAGCTTCACAATGTGTCCCTCTTTACAGCAATATTAAAATTAAGGTAATGCCAGGGAGCCAATATAGGCCAGTGCCTACAAGTGATGGGTAAATGGGCTTGTTGTGAGTTAGGATACTGGAAGCAGAGTAATGAATATGCTCAAGTTTATTGGGGGGGGGGGGGGCATGGGGGCTGGGGTGACGAGATGGATGATGGGTGCAAGGGGGGAGGCCAGCCAGAAGTGCATTGGAAATAATTGAGTCTTCCAGTAATAAAGGTATGGCTGAGGGTTTCAGTGGCAGATGAGCTGTGGCAAGTCTGGGGAAAGGCTATGTTACAAAGGTGGAAATAGGATATTTTGGTAATGGAGAGGATATGGGGTCAGAAGCTCAGTTCAGGGCTAAAGAGGATGCCAAGATTGTAAACAGTCTGGTTCAGCCTCAGATAGTGGAGAGGGATGGTACCAGTGACTCATGATCCTGCAGCTGAGGTGAATGTGCCACCTGTTCCTGTCCTGCCATTGTGCACTCTTAACAACAAAGCAATCACTCTCTTTGTGGTTTCCCTATCTGGATTGTAAGGGGATAACTGACCCTATCTACAGCTGTAAACTGAGCACAGGGCATGTGATTGAACCTGTGTCCAGCACTTGAATGCCACTGTCATTCTTCATTGTTCAGTGGCCACACAAGAAATGAAACTCAGAAACAAGGAAAAACAAGAAATACGGGCGGTTAGAAAACAGGATAGAACAGAAAAATCACCATAAAATTATAACAAGAGAACTGAAAACTACAGGTGGAGAAAAAATGAAATTTTAGAAGCCCCAGACTCTTTTATAGGCACAGCAGCAAACTGATCCAAGCTTCTTTCAATACATTCCAAGCAATTCAAGCTCCTTTGGACAACTTGGTCTGACATCAGTTCTGTCGTTAGCTAAGTGAAACAGGATTGTGTAAATCAGACATTATTCTTAAGATTAAAATTGCAGTCATTCTTATTCCTTAAAGCAGTGTGACATTCCTGCCCTCTGTGGTACTTCCAACTAGGCTGGATGTTGCACCCTTTGAATACAGTCACTTCAACTTCTTAATCAGCATGTTTGCCTCCAATCTGCTTAGTTTCTGTTAGCTATAAATATTGCTGGTGCTTGTCCCACTGGGCTGAGGTCTTGACTTCACTCTTGTCTCAGGTACAGTGTTGCAAGTCACCTTTGTAAGCGGCAGAAGCAATTGAACACAGCAACAGTTATGATTGAATTCACTTAGTTCAAGCAGTAACGGATTGTCTTCACGTAATACTACAAAATAATGGCCATGTTTTAGTTCTTCACATTACTGGATGCACTTCTTGACTCAAAGAAAATTAATTGCATGGGGCCAGTCTTGCTGGATTTTCACCAATGAATTGGGACTTGCATTTGTTGATGGTTTGCACCACTGAGCCCCTCATAATTGATGGAATTAGTTCAATTCTCTTTCACGTAACCCTTGGAAATGAAGAGGACATTTGCCAAAGGGTCCATCCCATGGCAAGAACCTGCACTTGGAGTCTTTTAATGTGGGGAGGCTGCGGCTACCACATGGTTCTGGCTGACCAGAAAACTCTTCCACTTTTACCGCCTGCCATTGGCACGTTGGAAGGATTCACAGGTTGATAATCAACCTGTTTGGCCATGTTATAAATGCACCTTCCATGGCCATCAAGTCCCGGAGTGGGACTTGAACCCAGCACTTTTGGCTCAGAGATAGGAATGCTACTGCTGTGCCACACAACCTCCAAGTCAGTTCAATTAAATATCTACTTGTGGTTCTATCATGCAATCCCTGTGAAATGGGTAAACAACTGCTGGAGGCACTTGGAAATAAGTGTTTTTGAAAAGCCAAGCCTGGATGAAGATTGCAGCAGCAGTCTAGGGAGCAGCAGTTGAGTAGTAAAATGTTAAACTAGTGAGTTAGCTGGATGACATATCTTGTGATTTTGTCTCTCTTCATGAAGGTCATCCACTGGACAATCTAGCAGAGACAGCCAAAAAAGGGACAAAGGAATGGGCTATTGTGACGTGCATCCTTATTTGTTCAGGGAAGGGTGCATTTATTGCATGAATTCGGTGATCAAAGGAGCGAGACACAAGCACATTGCTAGATGCACATGGGATGAAGCTGCAAAAGAAGTCCACCTTACATTTTGTGGAGAGAGATGGCAACGGCATCGCCCTAATTGCCAGAACTGCAGGCCATTACTACAAGTTCAATGACCTGAGGACAGACAAGCTCATACTGGCCACTTTTGAGCATCCTGGGCACTAACATTGCTGGCCACTGTTTAAAAAAAATAGTTAAAAGCTGCACAACCTTTCACAATGCATAATTACCTGGAAAAACTCAGCAGGTCTGGCAGCATCGGCGGAGAAGAAAAGAGTTGACATTTTGAGTCCTCATGACCCTTCAACAGAACTACTCTAGTTCTGTTGAAGGGTCATGAGGACTCGAAACATCAACTCTTTTCTTCTCTGCCGATGCTGCCAGACCTGCTGAGTTTTTCCAGGTAATTCTGTTTTTGTTTTGGATTTCCAGCATCTGTAGTTTTTTGTTTTTATCTTTCACAATGCATTCCTGTTAGAGGGCTGCTAATTCATGACCTCCCATTAACACCAAACAAACTTTTACCTGGGAGATAGTTAGGCACCATTAATGATGACAGGGCATGGGCAATTCACAGGTGAATTGGAGGGGAGCCACTGCCGCAGTGGAGCTAAGGAGAAAGCTCAGTATTGTTGGACATGGAATCACCAGTGCTCATTTGAAAAGTCAGTTATTTGAGAAACATCATGTGTGTGTAAGGTACTAGATCAGTCTCTGAGATGTGAGGCAACTGACAGCTGAGACTCTGAATTCTGCAGCTATTGTGGAAACGTGCTCTTTGTTAGAGGATATGGTATGTTTTTTGAGATCTACAGTCCCTCCCCCTCTGCACACTACACACCTCAGAAGCAGCATGCTGTGACTCCTCATTCTGCATGAACTGCAGTACTGGTGTCAGAAAGTGTAGATGAGACAGTATCTTGTGTACTGACTTCCCATAGACCTTCTGGGATGCAGGCTCTTCAGATCTGATAACTACCATTCCAAACCAGTTGAATTGTGATAACTGACACTGACCTGCATGAGACTGGTGATTCCTATATCTCCAC
Organism: Carcharodon carcharias; assembly: GCF_017639515.1. NCBI lineage: Eukaryota > Metazoa > Chordata > Chondrichthyes > Lamniformes > Lamnidae > Carcharodon > Carcharodon carcharias. Next base: position 40,642,385 of record NC_054479.1, on the reverse strand, counting down.
ACCAGGGGCATACAGGAGGTGACAGCAGGCACCTGATAAGCAGCCAGCAGCAGCTCTGCCCCAAGGACGATCTACCACAAGAGGGGTGCTGCCACAGTCCCATTAGCCCTTTGTAACATAGGAGCCAGCCATTTCTGCTGATACTGGCCCTGAATTGGCACCTGGGAGCAGCAGTATATAGGAGAAAGACACACTTGATCGTTAGGACTAGATTGGTTTCTGAGCACTTTGGAGTATGTTATATAATGGGAAAATATGCACTTGTGCAGTGCTTTGTTATTTATGGAGATTATAATCACACAGAAAAAGGTATGCTTATTTTGTGCTGACTTGTTCAATCAGATGATTAGGATTTACATAGTCATATATATCTTCTGATTGATTTAGCTAAAGATCAAATACTTTTTTGTACACAAGGTTTTGTGCTGCAGGGCACTCCAATCTTGCTGGCATTGGGATTATCCAGTAAAACCTAAAACACGCAGAATGGGAACATCTAGAGGACTGAATCATCTTCATTCCCACGCACCCACCCCGCCCTGAGGTGGAGCTGGCACTCCTCTGAGCCTCTCCCATGTGGAGCAGACCACATTCCTCAGTGGCCTGAGGCTGAAGCTTCCTCTACCTGACCTCTGTCCCTGCTCTGCTTTCCATTTGGAAAATTTCTTGCTAAGATCCGACTTTTAGGGTGGTTTCATTCTCCCTACAATGCAGCCGTGATTACACTTCAAAAATAGTTCACTGGCTATAAAGCAATTTGGTTGTGAATGGTGTTATATAATTTCTTGATACATTTTACTTTGAACTTCCATTTCCACGATTATGCTGGGAACTGTAAGTACATGTTTAGGAAACCATTTTGGTTCATAAAATGCTTGCTTTTAGAGCTTTGAACTTTATAACTTGACATTTAGATATGACTGGTCCATTTTTTCAATGTCTAAACTTGATTGGGATTAACAATGACTCCAAACTTCCATCATACTGTTAGCAACACCAAATATCCTCCAAATGTGATGATGCCTTGGCAAAATTATATAGCCTTGATTTGACAGTCCCACACTTACTTTGCATGTTAAGATTTGAATATTTACTGTATGGTTAATGCCCACTGTCTTCTCCAACCCAATAACCTGGTTGATTATTTTATCTCTTATGTGGTTTTATTTTGGATTTAAATATCTGAGACCCTCTGAGTTGTCTGTGAACCATGCAAGCATGGAGAGAAGTGTGTGTTTATTAATGAGGAGCCACAGGTACACCATTTTACAAAGAAGGGGCAGAATTTTCAGCCTGTCAGGCGGGCGGGCGGGCCTGACCCAATCTCCGGCAGGCGGGGAGCTGATTCCCGCCGGAGAAGCGGGCCCCGCCGCCATTTTACGTGGGCAGGCCAATTAAGGCCCGCCCAGCGTGACGTCTGGCAGGAAGCGCTATGCGTTTCCTGTGCAGGTTGGGGGTGGGTGGGGGGATTCCCCAAAAGCGACAGTGCGCTCTTTCATGCATGCGCACGAAAAAGCGCACATCTCCCTGAGGCTAAGTGCTGCCTCAGAGAGATCGCTTACACTTTTAAAAATATGAAAAATAGAAAAAAAAATTCCCCAACATGTCCCATGACAATGTCACATGAGATGGGATGACGTTTCATGTTTTTTCTATTGCACGCCAGGGCTCCTGACCTGTCCACCAGGGCTCCTGGTCTGCCCACCAACCTTAAGTTTGGACAGGCAGGTCCTTTAATTGTATAATTGCTCCTGTCAATGGCCTCAATTGGCCATTGACAGGTCGGCGGGCCCGCCTTCCTGAAAATTTAAATGGGGTGGGATGAGGTCGGGGGTTCTGCCTGATGTCATCCCACATCGGCGAGTGGGCCCCGCCCCTGCTCGCTGACAGCAAAATTCTGCCCAAAGTCTTTTTGCTGTTTGTATTTGTAAAGAAGAAACAAAACCATACGCTTGCCAAATGAAATATCGCAAGACAGCGCAATGACGTCGGGACACACGCCCGACATCGCGCGTCATTTTACACTCCGGCGTGTCGGGCCAATCCCCGCATACCAAATGTAAAATCCTGACCATGGTGTTATAGAGGGGGCTTACTCCATCTCTGTATTAATGAGGGAGATGCACAATCATTTTATAGAGGGTGTGTGTGTGCGTGCATGTTCGTATGGAGTCCACAAAACAAAATGGGCCAAATTTTCTGGTCTCCGGATGGTCGGAGACCGGACGTATGACCGAAGATGCGCATCAGGACCGTTTGAAAGTCCTAATGTCTGAACCTCCATGAGAATTGCCCGGGAAGTTCCAACTTCCCCTGTTTCCTGGAACCCTCCGTGAATGTCTCTGACTCTGGGCTCGAGTTGGAGGCTTCAGACAGTTCCACAGTACTTAACTGGATAGTTACAGAGGAAATGTTAGACAGAGTAACATCTAGTCTAACATCTGGGTAACTATACAACTGACCCCCAATCACCCCACCCAATTACCCCCAAAACCTGACCAAACTACCACCAACTACGCCCCCTCCAACTACCATCCCTAACCCAACCTGATTACCCCCTCACCACCTGACTAACCCCCTGACCCAATTACCAAACTCACTCACTTGCCACCTCACCCACCCTACCCACCTCACATAGAAATATAGGAATGTAGAAGCAGGAGTAAGCCATTCAGCTTGATGAGCCTGCTCCACCATTCAGTACGATCATGGCTGATCATCCACTTCAATGCCTTTCCCCCACTCTATCCCCATATTCCTTTACATCATTGGTATTTAGAAATCTGCCAATCTCTACTTTAAACATACTCAATGACTGAGCCTCTACAGCTCTCTGGGGTAGAGAAATCTAAAGATTCACAACCCTCTGAGTAAAAAAAATTCTCTTCATCTCAGTCCTAAGTGGCTTCCCCCTTATTTTGAAATCCTAGTTTCCCCAGCCAGGGGAACCATTTTACCTGCATCTACCCTGTCTATCCCTTTAAATATTTTGTAGGTTTCAATGAGATCACCTCTCATTCTTCGAAACTCTAGAGAATGCAGGCCCAGTTTCTCCAATGTCTCTTCATAGGTCAGTCCCGCCATCCCGGGAACAAGTCCGGTGAACCTTCGTTGCGCTCCTTCTATGGCAATAATATCCTTCCTAAGGTAAGGGGACCAAAGCTGCACACAATACTCCAGGTGTGGTCTAACCAAGGTTCTATACAATTGAAGCAAGACTTTGATTCAAATCCTCTTGCAATAAAGGTCAACATACCATTAGCCTTCCTAATTGCTTGCTGCACCTGCATGTTTGCTTTCAGAGACTTATTGACGAGGACACTCAGGTCCCTTTGTACATCTACACTTTCTAATCTCTTACCATTTAAGAAATACTCTGCACATCTGTTCCTCCTACCAAAGTGGACAACCTCACAGTTTTCCACATTATATTCCATCTGCCATGTATCTGCTCACTCACTAGGTCTGTCCAAATCCTCTTGAAGCTGCTTTGCATCTTTCTCACAACACACATTCCCACCTAGCTTTGTTTCATCTGTGAACTTGGAAATATTACATTTGGTCCCCACATCCAAATCATTGACATATATTGTGAACAGCTGGGGCCCAAGTATTGACCTTTGTGGTACCCCACTAGTCACAGCCCGCGAACGTGAGAATGACCTGTTTATTCCTACTCTGTTGGCCTGTTAGCCAACCCTTAATCCATGCCAGTATATTACTTCCTATCCCATGTGCTTTAATCTTGCTAACCAACCTCCAGTGGGGGACTTTAACAAAAGCTTTCTGAAAATCCAAGTATATTACATCCACCAACTCCCCTTTATCAATTGTGTTAATAACATCCTCAAAGAACTCCCAACAGGTTTGTCAAACATGATTTCCCATTCATAAATCCATGTTGACTCTGCCCAATCAGATCATTATTATCAAGTGTCCATTTATAACATACTTTATAATAGATTCTAGTATTTTCCCTACTACTGATGTAAGGCTAACAGGTCTGTAGTTCCCTGTTTTCTCTTTCCCTCCCTTCTTAAATAGTGGGGTGACATTTACTACCTTCCAATCTGCAGGAATATTTCCAGAATCTATAGAATTTTGGAAGATGTGATCACCAATGCATCCACTATCTCCATAACTACCTCTTTCAACAATTTGAGATGTAGAATATCTGATCCCAGGGACTTATCAACCTTCAGTCCCATTATTTACTCCAATACAGCCTTTTTGACTTTTGGAGAACTTCATAGTAAAAATACCAGCCATCTTCCTAGTGATGGACTGAATTATTTGTTATCTTTTCAG